>NC_052628.1:97635634-100430634 GCF_016161935.1 Mauremys reevesii
CAAGGACAGAACTTAAACCCAGAGTCACACCTTTAAAGATTCAAACCAAAAATGTCAGTGCATAGCTACTGAATTTATGCTTTTCCTTGACCCAGGTAATGAATACACCAGGATTTTCTGATGAAGTGATGTACACTTGGTCTATTAAGTTCTCTAGGTAGCTATTTATTCTTGATATTGCCACCTAACTTACCCTGCACTGAAAAGCCTGACAGTTTAAATTTTTTTTCAGAGGATAGGGACTATTAACTAGCCATGATATCTTATCTTCACCAACTAGTCCAACTAACACAGAATGGTCAGGGTCCTAGTTTCCCAAAGGTCTCTAATATTTGTAAAAAAACCAGGAGTACTTGTGGCACCTTAAAGACTAACAAATTTATTTTAGCATGAGCTCACGAAAGCTCATGCTAAAATAAATTTGTTAGTCTTTAAGGTGCCACAAGTACTCCTGGTTTTTTTGCGGATACAGACTAACACGGCTGCTACTCTGAAATCTAATATTTGTGTTGATGTTTAAATCAGAGAAGATTTCCAATCAATAGATAGTTTGGCTGGTTTAGGCAATTAATTTTGCCTAATTTGAAGACAGTCCAAAATTAGGATTTGACACTTTCAGCTGACCCTATCAATATTGGGTTTGCATTCAGCTATGAGAAATTGCAAAGAAAGAATCTAAAGGAAAAATAGGGAAAAGAATGGAAGAGAGAGCAGGGAAAGTGAAAAACAGATAGGGAGACTGAAAGAAGCGGAGAGGGAGAGAGAAACAATCTAATGAAAAAATAAATACAATATAAATATCCATTTATGCCTGTGATAATTTTGTAGGCATAGGCTTTTATTTAGCTACAAAAACTATGCATTTATTTTAATTAAAACCCTCCTAAAAACAATGTGCAACTGGATTAGAGGGAAGAAAGGTTTGCTACCCCCCAAAATAATAGGAGAGATTCTCAAATTTCCAGCGCTCCCAAACTCATCAGTACCCACTACAGTTAAGAAGAATCTGAATTCACATGGTGTATTTAATCAGAGGACTTCACAGAGCTTTTCAAACATGCAATAAGCCCAAGATGGTCTCTTGTCCTACATGCCCACCCCCCTCTTCAGGCTACCCGCATTACAGCTCACAGCATGAGGGATGAGGATGGGAGGGAAAGAGTAGTCTCCATGAGGCTGTTACTCCTCCTCCCCCCACACAGGTGGGCCAGGACCAGGGATTAGGTGGAGCCTTGTCTCCTCCTCCTCAACATGCTGCTCAGCAGAGCTGAAGTGGCATGGAGGTGGAAATAATCTTCTACTGGATAGACCAGATTACCACTCCCACCCTCATAACAAGGGGAAAATCAGGGATTAAATTGTGATGCTCAGACACAAATCCTTCCCTGATGTGTTCCTAGGATAGCGCTGCTACGCACTCTCCCACATGTAAGATAGATTCTCCTGACACAATCTAGCCCAAGTACGCACACTACCAGTAGAGGAAACTGCTCTTTGGGATATTAGTAGCCATACCATCCTGGGCTTCCTAAACCAGAAAGAAAGGAATCTGGCCATCACAGCCATTAAACAATTCTGCTGTCAACAGCAACAAGACTGGCTTCTTTAAAAAAATACTTATTTATGTATAAGCCATTCCTTATAGTCAAAGGCCTTTAGTGAAGCAAGTTTTGTGAGCTATGATTAATAAAGATAGGACCTCATAGGTTAATCAGTAAGACCTCATAGGTTAATCAGTTTAAAGTGATTTTAACACCTCATAGGGAAGTCATGGGGAGCAAGAGGGGGAGAGAAGCTATCGCTTTACTTACAGAACTGCAGACAATCCAGTCCAACCAAAATTGTAATAACTACCAACTATCCAGCTAGTTTTCTGGCTTTAAAAGAAAACCCAGTTCAGACATTTTTCTCAAGCTCATCAGGTTAGAACTTGCGTAAGGCAGAAATAATTTCTATGAAGAGACTGTTAAATATTTATGAAAATTTGGGTCTGGTCTTGATAGTGTCGGAGCGCCCACAATACCCAATAAAGTCTATCAAGTCAGAGCGAGTTGCAACCCCTCTCAGGAACAGACTTACAGCTTGTGTTTATAATTGTCATGCCTGAGCCTCCTGCTTGGGGTGACCATCTTGCTAAAATGTTTTAGAAGTGATTTTTTTGCAAAAGTGACAAGATGAGATCTGAGTTCACGACAAGAGATACCAAAGAGTTTGTAGGTGAAATCATGGCCCTGTTGAAGCCAATGGGAGTTTTGGCACTGATTTCAATGAAGCCAGGATTTCTCTTCCCATCTGTATAATTTTCCAGCAATTAGTGAGTTTTATTATCCCTACATATAACACACCTAAACATGGTCCCTTTGATATATTAAGTCAGGCCCCAGTCTACAATAAGCACCATGCAGGTGGAACCCCAGACTTGGGCAGACACTTATGATCAATGAGTCTGCATGCGGGTGCTCATTGCAGGATTTAAACATCAACATATTGTATAACTGGGTTTAAGTAGACATAATGGAGTCTAACTGACAGTAAAGATGTCTAATTTAAACCACCTCATGCATCACTTCTGAGTTTGGCCAACACCGTGCCCATCTTTAAAACAACTATATATTTTTTAAAGCCCACAATGTTAAAATCTAGAGTTCAGAGTGCCTAATGCAACATAATGACTGTGGTTGGCCAAGCTACCAAACTTAAACCATCACTTTCTGCTAATGACCATGAGTAAGAAACTACTACTTGCTCTATTCATTGTTCAACATACAAGTCTGATAAATATTTTATTGCAGAGCTTAATTTAAAAATAGGGTGGTCATCTTTGTATAAACCCTTAATGTTTCCCTTCTTAAATACCAAATTTTGGTTTTATATTGTGCTTATGGTACTTCTCCATGGCATCATGATTAGTATTAATTATTCAATTAATACCAATATTGCAGGTCCCATTGGATGATATCTTTATGGTTTTCTTTAAACAATAATTATGTTCTTTTTAAAGAGTGCACTGCTTGCACAAGTAATTGGGGAGCATACCAATTTTGATACATCAGACAAGAAAGCACTAAGCAAGTTATCAGTACAACAAAGTCTATCAAGCCCAGACCTTCATTAGTTGTTTAGGTAAGTAGAAAGCGCCTTTGCCCCTCCTCCCCACAAAAGAAAACTGTTTTCACCCAGCTCATGTAATGGAATTGATTTGGATCTGGATGACAGATCACATAGTACAGGCTGAAATATTTGAGAGAAAAATACTGTCAGGTCTTTCTGTATGGAGACCCAGAAAAAAAAACAGCACAGCCCAAAACACAAAAAACGTATTTACTCTATAAATATAGAAAGCTAGGGCCTGATCCTGACTCCATGAAGCCAACTGGTGTTTTGCCATTGACTTCAACAGGAGGAGAATCAAGCCCCTAATGCTGTAACTTATTATCTAAACAATTTTCCCCATACCCTCAAAAGATTCCAACATTTAAAAGATAAAAAGAAAATATAAAAATATTTAAGACAATAGTTTAATTGGAAATGCTGAAAGAACACAGTACTCCAGCACTTTGCTTCCAGTCCCAAGAAAACCAGGAAATGCACCAATATAATGATAACAGTCATTGGGAGTTTATCTAGAACACTTCTATCCTCAAAGAAAGTTTACTCTTCATTGATCTCAAATTCTGGAATTTAGCTCATTCTCATTTAACCCATCCCTAATTTAATCCCATTCGATGTTGAACCTTTTTTTTACAGTGTTGTAACAGATTTTATTGGGCAGCAGAAGATGGAGTAACCTTTGTATTTTTTTCAAGGAGACGGATGAAGAAGCAATGGAAAATGGGGCTGAGCTGCACATCTAGTCATATGGACAAACAGCAATGCTCCTTGCCCATAGCAAACAAAGTTTTGAGCTGGAACGGAAAAGAGTGTTTTTCTTTCTTTAAATATCAAGTGGGAAGGAAGGGGTAAGAGCAGCATTACCTTCATGGGCCTGACACTTGAAAAGCAGGTCCATCTCAATGGGGGGTGGCGGGGGGCGGAAGAAAACAGTGACTGCTTAGGCAATTCTTGCATGGCCTCTTTCATCTTTTGTCAACCAAGGAAACTCTCCACATAATAAGTTTAACAATTAACTGTGGGTGAGGTAATATCTTCTATTGGACCAACTTCTGTTGGGGAGAGAGACAAGCTTTCGAGGCACACAGAGCTCTTCTTCAGGTCTGGGAAAGGTGACACTTAGAGTGTCTGTAAGGCTCGGAAGCTTGTCTCTCTGACCAACAGAGAGACCCACCTTGTCTTTCTTATATACTGGGTCCTACATAACATCATCAACACTGCATACAATCATACTTTTTTTCTAAACAGTACCCACCTCAGTATAATGAAGACCCTACATGAGCATCCCATGATATAAAATTTGAGCAGCAGTATGGACACCAATTATTTTCTGTATGTCTTTATAAAACAGTCAATAGAGCTCGGGATCTCCAGAGTCTATTAAACATTAATGAGTGTTTTGTGTGTACCAGCAATTATAATATATTATAATATATGAATCTGTGCTCCAATTCAGTAACTATTTATGCTAGCACAAGCCTGCCACAATGTAACATAAAAATTACTTATGACATTTACTACCAAGAAGAAAAACTCAGTTAATGTAATGCTATTAATTTTTGTATTTTATGTTACTTAGAACTGTACTCAATTGTTTGCTTTGCTGACAATGGCAATTTAAGATTTAAAGGATCTATTTTTTTCTAAATTTTGTTATATACTTTTCCTTTATTCAACATGCATAGCACAGTTAGTAAAGGTGGTAGTTTTTTTCTGAAAACTTCTTTTCTGGAAGACTTCTGTATCTCCCATTTGGTTGTATGGTACAGGTAGCTTCTGTTTAAAGGTTGAGCTCTGATCGCAGTGGTACAAAGTAACCAGGAATTTATGCCAGCATAATTGACAGCACAATTCCCTGAGATATGGGAACTCAGTCAGGGACCTGGAGTATAGGGACACAAACTGTCCACAACTTCATTTATGGGAGAGGATGACATAGCATAGTACAGCACCAAAAGTGGGCATGTCTGCAGACGCTCATTGAAGAAGGGCCTTCTGGTATTGTTCCAACATGGCTCTGCTATAAACTGCTCATCCCAGCTGGAACCCTGACCGACCCCTCTTAAGACTGAAGATTATGATCAAGGTGATTCCATTAACTTACCAGTATATGAACTAGGGTAGGGACCTCTATCAGAAAGGCACATTCTAGACATTCTCACTCTTGAATACAAAGTTTCCCTTTCCTAAGTGGGTGAATTCCCACAAATATTTTGATGAAATACAATTTGTTTCTGCTGAGTTTGCACCTCCTCTGTATCTGCTTTGCACACAAATTCTAGTGACTAGATTTACTGGCAGAATGTTTGCAGACAAGTTTTAAGCACATATTCAGGAACATTTGTGGAAAGCATATTTTGAACCCTGAAGCACTGGAACATCCCTCTGTAATATCATATATGTATGACATGCAAAGCACAGCTATCACCTGAGACAAATTTAGCACTGTCCTACTGGCTCATTGAGGGAAAGTAGGAAGACTTGAGAAGAAGTTTTACTCCCTTAAAAGATCTGCTGTCTTTGCTCCCAAATGTTCTAGTCCAAGTCTTGGCTGTGCATAGCCACACACCTAACCAGGGGCGGCTCTAGAAATCGGGCTGCCCCAAGCAGCGCAGAGCGCTGCGCCGCCCTTCCCCGGTCCCGCGGCGGGTCCCCTCTTCCCGCGGCTCCGGTTGAGCTCCTGCCGGCATGCCTGCGGCAGGTCCACTGGAGCCCGGGACCAGCGGACCTGCCGCAGTCATGCCTGCGGGAGCTCAACCGGAGCCGCGGGAAGACGGGACCCGCCGCAGTCATGCCTGCGGCAGGTCCGCTCGTCCCGGGCTCCGGTGGACCTGCCGCAGGCATGCCGGCGGGAGCTCCACCGGAGCCAAATGCCGCCCCCCGGGTCCCGGCCGCCCCAAGCGCCTGCTTGGCGCGCTGGTGTCTAGAGCCGCCCCTGCACCTAACATATCTACCAGTCAGAAGAGGGACTCCAATAACTGGTTAAGTCAGATCTAACGCCTGGCTCTCAGGTGACAATCACTACAACATTCATGGAGAATATATGAGAAATTTATTTCCAGCACCTCTATTTTCCTGAAGTCTAAGCTTTACAGTGTCAAAGAACCAGAATTACTGAATAACCTTCTGCTAATCACACTGGCTAATAGGGCAGCTACTGTAACTCTTCAAGTGCCTTTCATTTACATGTTCATTTCTCACTTTTCACTTGGGAAAGGTGTGTTCTGCTCTAACTGTTTTTGATCTAATGGGTTTGTAGTCTGACCTACTTTCATTTTTCCTTACTGCTAACATTTAGTTTATTTTCTTTGGTTAAGGGCAGACAATAACAGAACAGGTAATCAGCATGCATGTAGGTCACTGAAAGCGTCCCAGTTTCATGTTGCATTTTCTATTAAATGTTTAATACTAGTTTGGAAAGATTTCAGATATTTAGAAAGCAAAAATCTTTCCCATCCTTAAATACAAATTGAAAATAGAAATCCTCGGTTTTTAGAAAACTTGTAATCCACCCTGTCATCCATGACCATATACGTCAGGAATAAAGTCAGAGATTTTTGTTTGGTACGTGGTTACAGCTGACAGCGGAGCCACCTACAGGTAAAGGAACGTGCTGCTGAGCCCTTTAAGAAACTTTTTTTTTTTTTTGAGACAAATAAAGTTTGAAACACTACTTCATACAATCTCGTGTCACAAGTTTTATTCCTGTAGTGAATAGCTGTATCTGATGAGCCAAATTGTGAAAACAAAGCAAAGATGTGTCAGGGACTATTCCATAACGTAAATACTGGGGTATTAACAACAGAATCGTCTGCTTGAAATGACCATGCTGCCTGAACAGCCACATTGTACTAATGCAGACAGGACAGACACACGCATCCCTGCTTGCTGCGCTTCATGCAGGGTTTTGGCCTAGTGAATCTATTCAGTGGACAGATCCACCGCCAGAGTTACATTTTACTATATGAAATATGTCATAGTTGTGTGTCCCACCTTGTATTTAGCTCAGACGCTCTGGTTACCTTCTCCAAACCCAAGGAAGAGCTCTGTGAAGCTTGAAAGCCCGTCCCTTCTAGGGTGACCAGATGTCCCGATTTTATAGGGACAGTCCCGATTTTTGAGTCTTTTTCTTATATAGGCTCCTATTACCCCCCACCCCGTCACAATTTTTCACATTTGCTGTCTGGTCACCCTAGTCCCTTCCACCAACAGAAGTTGGTCCAGTAAAATAGTGGTTCTCAACCAGGGTCTGGGGCCCCCTCGAGGCCCGCAAGCAGTTTTCAGGGGGTCCATCAAGCAGAGTCAGCATCAGACTCACTGATACCCTGTGCCGGAGTAGGTGACTGCACCTAGCGTCAGATCCAGAGTCCTTTAAAATCAAGTAAAAGATTCCCAGTAACTTCATTGGGCTTTGCCTCAGGCCCTTACAGATCTGTCTGCGGGTTTGGATCCATAAATGGGGATTTATTTATTTATTTCTACTTACTTTAATCATCACGCTATTAAATCTAGTTATAATATTTCCAGTTTCTTGTCAACTATTTGTTAGTTCATTTTGCAAGAGTACATCAAGCTCATTTACTTCAATTATTTGATCTGACTCATTAATTCATTGCCTCTTCCATTAAAGATAAACCATGTTTTATCACTACAGCATGTTGTGCAATATACATCAAGTCAGGAAAACCTCATGTACTTTAGAAGGGCAGCATAAAAATGTTTCAAGAAAGCATGTTTCACCGAATTTATTTAGGCATCTAAATCTAGTTTTTAAGATGCCAAATGTTCTTTCAATTATCAGTCTGGTGAGCTTTAAGCTTTATTATAATTTATTTCTGAAAGAATCTAGGGGATGAGCTGTAGGAGTCATTAGCCAATTCAAAGAATATTCATCATCATGTACCTTTTTTGAAGAAGAATTTTAAAACACTGGATCATAATTTGTGATTAATTCCTATCACCATTTTCAACCAAATTCCACAAGACCAAACATCACCTGCATATTAAAGGAATAAAAGGGCTTTCTGTCCCCAATTCTCATCTCATTAGAACGGATGCATTATAACAGGAAGGACATGCATGCAATCTTGAGCACACTGGACTAATATAAAATTAGCAAGGCTAAATAACTCCTAAATAATAGGATGTTTGTGCATGTGTGCACGCACACTATATCATGATGATCAGTTTTTCTGGGAGGGGAAAAAAAGATCAATAGATTCAGAATTCATATGCTAGTCAATAATTATAGCATTTCCAATGGTGGTCTGAAAAAAGCATTTATGTAGAAAACACTACTGCTCTTGCTATGTTGCCAACCATAAGTAATAAACAGAATTAGATAAGTTAAAGGAGGATATGCCCATCAATGGCTATTAGCCAAGACGGTCAGGGATGCAACACCATACTCTGTGTCCCCTGAAACCTCTGACTGCCAGAAGCTGGCACTTAATTGTCCTGTTCTGTTCATTCCCTCTGAAGCATCTGGCACCGGCCACTGTTGGAAGACAGGATACTAAAGTAGATGGACCATGGGTCCTACCCAGCATGGCCATTCTTATTTTTTTTAATATTTTTTTTACTTAGCAAGCTCCATTCAGTCTTAACAGCTCAATTCTCTTCCCACTGACTTCAGTAGTGCAGGGTTGGGCTCTGAACGCAGTTTTAGGTTTTCTGCTACCTTGAAGAATTACAGCCAAATCCTAGGCAATGGAGCCAGTTTTACATAGAGGGCATTTTGCCATATGAACAGGTTATGGAGCTGGTGGCTGAATTAAGTGGCCCAATCAGCACAAGTATCTGATACAGCTGGACCTTGGACTTTGTAAGGGTCTGGGGAAGACTAGCAACCAAGGCCCCATGCTCCTATGTGATATTTGTCCCATCTGATCTTTGCTGTTTGCAAACTGCCTTTTCATGCCCACACACAGAACTCTGCATCCAAGCACAAGGTGCAAGTCCCCTGTGTGAACCCTTTGCTATCTTCCTATCAAAAATATAGCAGTTGGGCTGCATTTAGGGCATTACATGTCCATGTAAAAGGCATGCTGGATTTGAGCTAAAAAAATTTATAGATAGATAGATAGACCAAACACTTTGTTTTGTAGCATTTAATCAACCAGCTGACAGGGCCCAGAAATCTCACATTGGTAAACGTCAATAGAGGGAGGCTGAGGGTGTGGGGAGAATGACGACAAACAAAAAGTGGGGGGTGGAATGAGAGGAGCTGGATCCAAAGCCAGGTTCCTTCCCCTCAGAAATGGGGAAGGAACCCTTAGAGCCCCGACCAGGGCTATTCTATCTACTGCCCAAAATCCACAAACCTGGAAATCCTGGACGCTCCATCATCTCGGGCATTGGAACTCTCACTGAAGGACTGTCTGGATATGTGGACTTTCTACTCAGACCCTATGCCACCAGCACTCCCAGCTATCTCCGTGACACCACTGATTTCCTGAGGAAACTACAATGCATTGGTGACCTTCCAGAAAACACCATCCTGGCCACCATGGATGTAGAGGCTCTCTACACCAACATCCCACACGCTGATGGAATACAAGCTGTCAGGAACAGTATCCCTGATGATGCCACAGCACAACTGGTTGCTGAGCTCTGTGCCTTTATCCTCAGACACAACTATTTCAAATTTGATGACAATATATATCTCCAGATCAGTGGCACCGCTATGGGCACCCGCATGCAGGGGCGGCTCTACAAATCACGCTGCCCCAAGCAGCGCAGAGCGCTGCGCCGCCCTTCCCCGGTCCCGCGGCGGGTCCCCTCTTCCCGCGGCTCCGGTTGAGCTCCTGCCGGCGTGCCTGCGGCAGGCCCACCAGAGCCCGGGACCAGCGGACCTGCCGCAGTCATGCCTGCGGGAGCTCAACCGGAGCCGCGGGAAGACGGGACCCGCCGCAGTCATGCCTGCGGCAGGTCCGCTCGTTCCGGGCTCCGGTGGACCTGCCGCAGGCACGACTGCGGGAGCTCAACCGGAGCCAAAAGCCGCCCCCCCGGGAAACGGCCGCCCCAAGCGCCTGCTTGGTGCGCTAGGGTCTAGAGCCGCCCCTGCCCGCATGGCCCCACAATATGCCAATATTTTTATGGCTGACCTGGAACAACGCTTCCTCAGCTCCCGTCCACTCACGCCCCTTCTCTACCTACGCTACATTGATGACATCTTCATCATCTGGACCCATGGGAAAGAGACTCTGGAAAAATTCCATCACGATTTCAACAGCTTCCACCCCACCATCAACCTCAGCCTGGACCTATCTACACGGGAGGTCCACTTCCTAGACACTACGGTGCAAATAATTGATGGACACATTAACACCACCCTATACCAAAAACCTACCGACCGCTATGCCTACCTTCATGCCTCCAGCTTCCATCCCGGGCACACCACAAGATCCATTGTCTACAGCCAAGCACTGAGGTACAACCGCATCTTCTCTAACCCCACAGACAGAGACCAACACCTACAAAATCTCCACCAAGCATTCTCAAAACTACAGTACCCGCACGAGGAAATAAGGAGACAGATCAACAGAGCCAGACGTGTACCCAGAAGCCTCCTACTGCAAGACAAACCCAAGAAAGAAACCAACAGGACTCCACTGGCCATCACATACAGTCCCCAGCTAAAACCCCTCCAGCGCATCATCAGGGATCTACAACCCATCCTGGAGAATGATCCCACACTTTCACAGGCCTTGGGTGGCAGGCCAGTCCTCGCCCACAGACAACCTGCCAACCTGAAGCATATTCTCACCAGTAACTGCACACCGCACCATAGTAACTCTAGCTCAGGAACCAACCCATGCAACAAACCTCGATGCCAACTCTGCCCACATATCTACACCAGCAACACCATCACAGGACCTAACCAGATCAGCGACACCATCACCGGTTCATTCACCTGCACGTCCACCAATGTAATATATGCCATCATATGCCAGCAATGCCCCTCTGCTATGTACATCGGCCAAACTGGACAGTCTCTAAGGAAAAGGATAAATGGACACAAATCAGATATTAGGAATGGCAATATACAAAAACCTGTAGGAGAACACTTCAACCTCCCTGGCCACACTATAGCAGATCTTAAGGTGGCCATCCTGCAGCAAGAAAACTTCAGGACCAGACTTCAAAGAGAAACTGCTGAGCTCCAGTTCATCTGCAAATTTGACACCATCAGCTCAGGATTAAACAAAGACTGTGAATGGCTTGCCAATTACAGAACCAGTTTCTCCTCCATTGGTTTTCACACCTCAACTGCTAGAACAGGGCCTCATCCTCCCTGATTGAACTAACCTCGTTATCTCTAGCTTGCTTCTTGCTTGCATATATAAACCTGCCCCTGGAAATTTCCACCACTTGCATCCGAAGAAGTGGGTATTCACCCACGAAAGCTCATGCTGCAAAACGTCTGTTAGTCTATAAGGTGCCACAGGATTCTTTGTTGCTTTTACGTCCCCTCAGAAAGAGCAACCTTAAACATAAATAACTGCACAGCATGGGACAGAAGAGCTGCTCTATCTAGCCTGTCTCAGCACTCCATCCTCCTCTTTGCGCAGGTTTAAGCAGATCTCAGGGTATTAATACTGGGACGCAAGGAGCGAAAAGTAATTGAAGTTACAAAATCAATTCTTCCCATCCAGTTATGCAAAGTCGATCACTTGTAGCTGTCCAACAGAAAGGATAAGGGGTTCATTACTGGTATCAGAAAAACATGTTATCCTTTACTTCAAAATGGTAGAGGTCTGTGATTTTCAAGATGAACGATAAGAGGTCTAGCCCTGTTACCCCAAAGGTTGTGTGTCTGTGTACAGGCACACGTGAGAGAGAATTACCAGATAATTTTAGCGGTTTGTAGCATATGGGTTAATTACATTGTAAATTTTCCTTCCGCTTCCTAAAAGTCCCACCTTAACTTGAAAGCTGTTTTCTAATCTCCCATAGGAAGTTCCAACCCAGTCTGTAAGCTGCTTCACCTGGTTTTTAGTCAGATGACTCATGAGACCCCTTGCAGTATCTCGTCTGTTTCAAATATCCTGAGTTTAGTGTCTGCGATTGCAGCTCAGCTGCCAGGAAGCACTGGAGAGACGTCATAACAGAATTAAATAAATTAAACTGTAAAAAATAAAAATACTGATTTAAAAACCCATGATAATGATTGTGTTGATGATAAAATACCATTTTTGAAGTATTATTGCTTATTAAAGAAGACAGAACGCCACTTTCCATTTCTGCAAAAAGCAATATGAATTTCTCTGGAATGAGGCAGCTGCAGATAAAATTACAGTGTACTTAGAAGGCAAGAGCAGAATGTATCCCTTAGACTCCCACAGAAGGAAGGGTCTGGTCCTTCTAACCACTCAGCATCCCTTAAACTCCCATTGTAGTCAATGGGAGAGAAGAGTGCTCAGCATCTCACATAAAAAAGCCCTAAAACAATAAATTTGGTTTCTAATATAATTTACTCTTAAAACATAAGCAATAATTGAATGCATTAAATCTGAATAATAGGTTTTGGAAACTAGAACTGTATTCTCAACACTAATAGACACTATTCCATACTCCTTTTCATTATATGCATAATTTTGGCCATGTTTAGAAAATTTCTTATTTCCAAAAATTATTCTGGTCCAATGACGCTCTGCAAATCCTGGGTGAAATGCAGCCAGGTGTGAAAGGTCTGTATTCGTCTCTGTGCTACACAAAGCACCACACTGCCCCTCTGTTGTGGAAGGGCATGGCTAGGGTTCTTCTGCTCCCTTGCACACTGAGGAGGGAGGCTGAATGTTGCTCATGGATAGGGCACCCTGGAGGTGAGTACAAAGGGCGTTGGCACTAGAGCTGTACTTAGCTGAACCCAGTCTCCCACATGCCAGCTATAAGTTAGCGTGAAATGGCTGTGAATGCCATTCTTGTTTATATAGGCTAGAACAGTGGCGCTCAAACTTTTTTACTGGTGACCTCTTTCACATACCAAGCCTCTGAATGCGACCCCCCCCCTATAAATTTAAAACACTTTTAAATATATTTAACACCATTATAAATGCTGGAGGCAAAGCGGGGTTTGAGATAGAGGCTGACAGCTTGCGACCCCCTGAGGGGTCCCGACTCTCAGTTTGAGAACCCCTGGGCTAGAATAACTGCCTCAGAGGGGCAGAGTTATGACCTATTCACAGGTTTGCAAGTACATTTTTCACCTCCAGATTTGCTTGTGCAATGTCTGATTTGACAAGCTGTGTACAGGAGGGTGAATGTCACCCCCATATGGTTTGTCATACAACTAATGTACCAATACTACACCCATTAGCAAAGCTCAAGAGAGAAAACACGGACTTTTTCACATGTTATATCTGGTTGGAAATCTAGCACCTCATTTCCTAAATATTTCATTTTATTTTCTAATTGACTACCAGACAGTTTTGACTAGGGAGTAGGTTCTTTGGCAATTTCACATCTCTCTGGTTCAGTTGCAACAAAAAGAGTAGAGAAGCAGACGCAAGTTCATCAATACACATCTGACTTAAATGCTTCATTAATCTACATACAGTCTATGCTCTCTCTTGGTAACAAATGGATTAAAGCAGGTAGAACTAACATTTCCCCTCGGCTTTTTTCTGTATCTCCACTTCAGGCTTCATTTCTGGTGATTCCGAGAGCACTTTTCCCCTATGAACTTTAAGCAGATCTGCCAGAGTTCATTTCAAAACTAACAGTTCTAAAATCTGTAGTTTCTACTGAGTCGCCACTTCTTTAATAAACCCTGAAAGAAACAATTAGGGCTCCAGGCTCCCTTCTACTTCTGCACTGCACCCATGTCGTTTTGCCACCGTAAGGATTACAAGAGTTGAACCCCAAAACAGTGGGTTGGATCCTCACCCTGGAAAGCAGATTCACAGTGCTCAGGGCCTGGGTCGAGTATCTTCACTGTGACTACATTTAAAATAGATATTTACTCTGATAATACAAAAGCTACATAATAGTTTACAAAAATATTACAGAATTTAAACACTGTCAGGAAAGCAACATTTTCCAGACATTTAAGTGGATGAGTTTTACCAGCCACATATTATGATACTAAACCAATCTACCTTTTCAATCACTCAAGACATCCCAATTATATCTGATTCCATGAATAGATATCCAATAAGAAATAATATGTAATCTCCTACAACAACTGATTGTTTATATGAGCTACTAAGTAATCTGTTCAAGATACTCCTCTTCTCTGTAGTGAGAGGATAAAGGCCCAGATGCTGCAGATACTTATACATGTGCTTAACTTTAAGCATGCATTTAAGTCTTTGCAGGATCTGGTCTTAAATGTCCTGGTGTAAAACAGACAGTTAAGGGTTAATTCCTCTTTTACCTCTAAAGGGTTAAGAACCTCACATAACCTAGCTGACACCTGACCAGAAGGACCGATAAGATACTTTCAAAGAGGGAGGTGGGAAAAAGTCTTTTGTCTGTTCTGTGTGTGCTTTTGCCAGAGCCAGAGATCCAGAAAACAACCATTTAACCCTTGTTTAAATTAGTGAGTATTTAGATAAGAATATGGTAGATTTCATTATTTTTCTCTTTGTCATTTCTTTTGCAAACATAGAGGGAGAATCAAATTGGGTTTTTGTGTAACTTTAAGGTTTTGCTCAGAGGGAAATCCTCTGTGTTTTGAATCTGTTGTCTGTGAGGTCATCTTGCTATGTAATCTCATAGAGGTATTCCTTTCATCCTTTTTCTTTAATTAAAAGTCTTCTTTTAAGAACCATGATTGATTTTTTCCTTGTTTTAAGATCCAAGGATTTTGGATCTGGGCTCACCAGGAATTAGTGGGGGGGAATTTTCTTGAGTCTACCAAGAAAAAGGGTATAGAGACTTGGGGGAAAGCAGAGTTCCCCTAAGGCTCTCCCCTAAGATTTGGAACACACTTGGTGGTAGCAGCAACTGTTTTGCCTAAGCTGCTAAAAATAAGCTTAGGGGTTATTCGTGCAGGTCCCCACATCTGTACCCTAAAGTTCAGAGTAGGGGGGACACCTTGACAAATGCGTTTTAGGACTTAATCTTAGAAGATGTTCAGCCACTCCTAACTTCAGTAACAGTGCTCCTCATTTTCTGCAGTTGCTCACCAGCTTGTGAGGTCGGACCCTTAATGAACTTAAGTCCATTGGACTTGAGAAAAAACAAAAAAATCTTTCCACTCTGCATTCAACAGCACTTTCTCTTTGAAGCTTCAAGTATCTATATGCAACCCCCTGCTACTCACAAAATTGAGAGCACCTTTGCTTCTGACCCCTTTTATTACGCAGCTGTGCTTTGTAGGAAAATTGATTCAAATTGCATCACAACAGGTGACAAGATTTTAACCAGAAGCAAAACAAGGGTTCTTGAAAACACACAACTTTAGTTTATCTTTGATGCTTTTCAAAACAGTGATTTTTGAATAAAATATTTTAACGGTGCAGCAAAGCTAAAAAGTGTTATTGACTCAGGAAAGAGGGATTAGGGGTGACACAACATAAAAACACTCAGCCAAATTCTGCTCCCAATTACATTTCTGACTTTGACACTATAAAAGAAAGTGTAAATTCAATATCACCATTATCACTAATTGTTTATTATAAAGAGCATGCTTCAATTATTTTCTTTGTGATATAACTCTATAACTACAATACTTGGTTAGGATGCTAAATATGACACAGTCAATATCATGGAGCTAATATTAATTGGCCAAATTCAGATGTGAATTGAAGTGGCTCTAATAGAGTTTAAGCTGGTGTGATATACACTTTCCTCCAGCTCCTTCAGTGTCTAAACTACACTAAGTCATCTTCCTTTATAGTTACATTGACTTACCAACGTGTCACACCTGCTCATGCTTCACCTCTCAATTTGGCTTCCAGAGTCTAAGGTAATTTAAACTGAGGACATTTACAGAGTGAGGAGTGAGAGAATGGTATCACGTTAGATTCACCTTTCAGTTTGACACACAGACTTTACAAATACACTTAGTTACTAATGTCCACATTTTACTTTAAGAGCAATTTGCTTTCAAATCACAAAAGTTAATTTTCTTTCAAGAAAAACTAATATCTATAAAAGTTCCTGCTTTAGGTCTGGCGTTGGTATTTGAGAAAATTCTGAGAAGTCGGACAGAGCTCATCAAAATATTTTCTTTGAAACATTTTCCCCCCAACAAAATGACATTTCAAACAAACATTGCACATAATTTAGTTTTGATAAACACTGTGAAAAACAATACACCAAAATATTTTTGTTTTTCCAGAAAAAGTGTTTGGGATTTAGCTAACAATTTTCATTTTTCTGTTTTATGTTTTTGAAAAAAAAAAATTCTGAAAAAGAGGGCTTTTTGTTTTGTTTTTACTGAAAACAGGTTTTGAAAACTGAAAAATTCAGTGTGAGTTCAGGATTTGGTTGATTTGTTTTTAATTAAAAAAACTCTGCAGGAAATTTCAAAAAAGAATTTCATTTTCTGTGAAAAATAATTGGCATTTTTAATTGGCTGTAGTATATGTCAGGTCTTACTTTCCCTTTAACACTCAGGGCCAAGCTTACAAAATTAGTAGAAAAATCCTTTTTCCACATGCAAATGTGGGTTTGTGTGCAACTGTACATTTGAAAACCACCTTAGGTGGGGGTTTGGGTTTTTTGGAACACTTTCCTCTATGCCACTCAGGTATTTATTATTAATTATTATTATTATTATTATTTAAACACAGTGTTCATGTTTAAGTTACAGTTACCAAAACAAACTGCAAGTATATAACCTTGAGATGTGATCTTGTCACCTTCCATCTAGCCCTGAATCTTCTCCAAAATTTAGCCCCCCTTCACCCAGTATGGACGAGAAGGAATTGACAAGGCTATTTTGTTGCCTCTGGCATATTTTCTCCCTGGAAGAAAAGGGAGATGGAGAAAGTCCTGTTCTTCCCCTTTCCCCTGAAGCAAAACAGGAGGTAGAGAAGGGCATAGACCTACATGTAACGAAAGGCAGAGAGGTGGCACCTGCTTTCTCCTCTATCAGGTGCTGCTGCTCTTTCCTACTGGAAAGGAAAGCTCAGGAAACTCCCCAAGCCAGGCACCAACTTCTCTCATGGCTCACACTTCCATTCCCCCGACTGGTGAGTCCTTACTTTACTAGTCACTGGGGGAAGCCCTGCAGCGAGGGAACAACCACAAGTCAGGAAGAGAAATTAATGTTGTTCTGCTCTGTTTCAGTAAGGACATGCACTTTTCTCTCCAGGCCCTCTTAACTTTTACCCAACCATTGACCATCAGAACCATTATCAAGATCAAAATCACAGTAGAGTTGACATAAGTGCACCTCTGCTTAGATGGGGCACTCCATGTTTCCTGCAGTGAGCCTAATGTCATGTCACAAATGCATTTCAGGACAGCGGCAGTACTGGGAAAGTGAGGCTTTGCCATTGAGAAAGGCAGCGTGGCTCAGCATTCAATGAGGAAAACAGGGAGGTGGGCAGCAGGGGAGTGAGGGGGATGTACAACAAATTTGAATTGCAGCCCCTATCCTCAAGGCAGAGAGCACCGCGTAGGAAGAACAGACTGAATAGACTTTATTCACTTAAGACTCTTAAAGAGCCTCAAGACACAGTACAAACTTGTATCACATTATCAGACAGGCCCCCTCATGACACCAATGTCTGCAGAGGCTCATGAATATGTAAATACTATATGTATCTTGGAAACATGCTTGACAAGAGAATAGCTAAAATGAACTGATTCTAGTTATAAGCCCATCAGCATGCCATTCTTTATGTTTGAACAGGCAGCCTATTGCTAGGTGACAGATCATTAAGGCTATCTACTCAGTCAGCGGAAATGAAGAAATAATTCGTTCATAATAACCTTCAGATGACCTCTCAGGCAAAGGGAGTCTTTAAAGTGCTCTCTCTACTGATACATGTCACGCCTGCGTGTGGGGTGGTTCTGGCCCTGCAGTAATAGCAGGGCTGCTGGTGAAACAGAGTAATAAACACCTACTGACAGGGCCGTAGCGTGAAAAGATCTCATCACTTGCCATTAGCAGGCTGATGAATAATTCAGGCCTCTCCATCAGAGGTACGAATTTAAATCTCCGCTGTGCTATACACACTTATAGACAGAAAGCAAGCAAGAGGGAGCTGATTGCTAGAATTAAACAGGGGCTAGCTAAGCTCACATATTAAACCACATGGATGGCTACAGAAAACAAGATGCATGTGAGGTGGCTTGCATGAACAGGCACCACTCTGAGGCACACTAGAGAAAGGTTAATGATAGTGGGTTCACCTCCCTCTCCCTAATCTGCAGGCCTGTGTTATGGATGCCATCTCTTATTTTCATTTCCTCCCCATGAACTGCTCATTATTCACTGCCCCATGGGCCCACAGTAGAGTCTCCCGCTGTCCCCACAAAACACCTGCCTTTGTATATGTTCATCTTCTACTCCCTTGAGAGTCTCAGAAGTGGAGGGAATAGCAACCTCCACCAATATCCAGCCCACCAGACACCTGCCTCTCCCCAGCAGTGTGGAACAGCTTTCCTATATCCATTCCCTTCCAACATGAGACAAAAGGTGGCCCTCTTCTGCATTGTACTCCAGCTGAAAGAGAAAAGTGTTCGTCTTCCACAGCCCCAGGAGAACTGGAGAGTTTTCACCACCTGATTCTTATTCCACACTGCTTTCCTGTGCTGAAGAGAAGAAATGGAAAGGGCAGCCCTTCGCTTGCTTTAGCATTTTTCTTTTCCATTATGAAAAGGAGATAGCTGCACTGCATCTTCCCACCCAATGTCAGATACATTGCAGAGCCAGACTCTAAACCTAATCCATAACTGCAAATCATACAAATAATTTACAAGACTCCTGGATACTTGTTCAAACATGGTCCATTGAAAAATGATTTGTGCTGGTGGTAGGCAGTGCTTAGTTTGTGCCAGGGCTTGCCAGGGCTGAGCCCCGGCATTTCTGGGCTTGCTGCATCAGTTATGAATGTAAAACAGTTGCTTAAGCCCTGGCATCTCTTTCATTACAAATTAAGCACTGGTGGTAGGAAATCAGGATATTCATTTGACAGTGTCCTAATACTAGATTTTTTTTTTAAATCCAGCATTATAATAAATGTTATAAATCACAGGTTACTAAATGATTCAGAGTTTTATTTACTAGACAATTTCCCATCAGTTCACGGAAGTAGAAAATCTTTAAAATCAGGTGTGCAATTGCCCTTGATTGTGCAAAGAGATTGATCTTATAAGTTGAATAGAGGTATGTTCACATTCCAGAAATTGCTTCATTTAAGCATCTTATTTACAGTATAAAATGAATGACAACAATGAAGAATTTAAGGCAGTGGTCCCCAACCTTTTTGTGGTCAGTAGCACATTCATGTTTTCAGAAGAGTGTGGGGAGTGCCAACAATTTTTCAAGGCTTCTTTTGTATTTGTACATTAAATAATACGAAAAACATATTTAATATTACATAATATATGAATCCATAAGATAAAAAGGGTAATTTTACATGTAAAAGGTATTAGTTAAATTATTCGGCAATTACTCTTTCCCTTTACCATGTGAATTTTTCTCTTTTTTATCTACCTGTAAGAAAAATTAAGGAGTTTTTACAAAATAAATATCATAAATGGTTTTCATCTTATTTATTTTAAAAAAGTAAAACATTGTTGAACAGCTGGTCCAAATATATTTATTATTCTTACTTTAACATAGAATGAAGCCTGCAGCCCCGGAGTTCTCTGCCCCCGGCAGGTGCGGGGCCGCGGTTTCTCTCTAGCTTAAGCCGCGGCCCCGCGCCTGCCGGGGACCAAGAACACCAGCGCTCACAGCGTGCAGCCTGAGTTTTCTGTCCCCAGCAGGGGCAGGCCACGGCTTCTCTCCGGCTTCGAAGCCGCGGCCCCGTGCCTGCTGGGGACAGAGAACTGCGCCCGCAGCCTGCAGCCCTGGAGAAGCCAGAGAGAAGCCACAGCCCCGCACCTGCCAGGGACTAAGAACACCGGCACCTGCAGCCCCGGCGTTCTCTGTCCCTGGCAGGCACGGGGCCACGGCTTCTCTCCCCTGCTGGGCACTAGGCGGGTGCATATAAATGCCCCGGCAGGCACCATGGTGCCCGCGGGAACTGCGTTGGGGACCACTGATTTAAGGTGATATAAGAAGAAGGCATTTTATGAAATTATATCAGACAAGGGGCAGGATATTTCCAGAGTACCTAAGTGACTTAGGATCACATTTTATTGACTTTCAATGAGACGTGTACTCCTAAGTCACAAATGCACTTCTGAAAATTCCAGCCAGGCCTTTAGTGAACTTATTACCTGAAAATATACTTTGTAGGTGTATAGTACTCAGGGCCGGCTCCAGACCCCAGCGCGCCAAGCGCGTGCTTGGGGCAGCGTCCCGCAGGAGGGCGGCAGGCGGCTCCAGTGGACCTCCCGCAGGCATGCCTGCGGACGGTCCGCTGGTCCCACGGCTCCGGTGGAGCATCCGCAGGCACGTCTGCGGGAGGTTCACCGCAGCCGCGGGAACGGCGACCGCCAGAGCGCCCCCCACGGCGTGCCGCCGCGCTTGGGGCAGCGGAAATCCTAGAGCCGCCCCTGATAGTACTTACCACTGTGAGTAACAGATCTGACCCAAAATAGTTCCTGGTAAGTAGAATTAGAGGAAAGGGTGTTAAAACATTTTTTTTAAAATTGAAATCCTCAATTCCTTTCTCAGTGATCAGGCATAAGTTCAATAACCTGCAAAGGGCTGTACAGAACAACCACTATTGTTTGCAGGGCCCCCGAATTGCTCCTTTCATTAAGTATTTCTATCAGCTCAATAACTGGAGATTGTTCCAGTTATGAGGGTTCCTTCAGGAATGCTTTCTTCCCACATAATCCTTGCAGAGAGATGCCTGTGATAAAAACATTGCTGCTAATCACAGTGTTAAAAGAATCCTCTCATATTTTAATGTCTGCATTTCTTTAAATCTTGTCTAGGGTATATTATAGGTTAATCTGAACATAAGTTACAAGCCTCAGTTCATATCCATGAGGAGAACCCCACAAGATCCATTCACAGGCTGAACCCTACTTGTAGAATTTCAACCTCCATTGTTGGCTTCTAGAAATGGGCTGGTGACCTGAATTCATACCACTTTTCCACTCTTCTGGGGCCTGGTGTTCCCAACAGTGGATGTAAGGGCATCCCAGGCCGGGGTGCTGGAACAAATTTTATAGCGGGAGTGCTGAAAGCAGAAACCATGTATTTGGTTGTTGTTACTACTTCAAGCTAGCTGGTGCTGCTGAACCCTAAGCACTCTTAGTTCCAGCACCCTGATCCCCCCTGTAAAACAGTGTGCCTGCCCTGTGTCCCGGCTTGCTGGCCAAGGATGCTCTGCAGAAGCTTGTTTCAGTTTTGGTTTCTTTCAGGGCTCCACACAGGCCTTCTCATGGCCAACACCTCGGCTAGGGGCTGATTTAACAACAAACAACTCAAAGCAATCCTCCCAGGCTCAGAATGAAGCCCATCACCACAACACAAAATTTCATACTAGGGCATTTTCAGCCAGTGCTGGAGCTCTTCTTCTGGCCCAGTCTGCTCTTCACCAAGCGGCCACTTTCAGCCCTTCCGAGCTGCAGCTCAGCCTTCAACTCCCTCTGGCTCAGAGAGATCAGCAGGCAAATTTCATCTGCTGTTCTCCTGACCCTCCCCTGGTTCCTCAGGGTCTCCTGCAGGAGCATCTTGCTCTCTGCAGTCTCTGCCCCAGCTTCCTCTAACAGCAGCCTTACTTTCCTGGATTGAAAGAGATCAATAAATAATGCACCCCCTTTCATTGCTGCTCTCTCTCCCTTTATAAGGCCCAAGTGCCTCCCTTTAAGTCCAATTGGGCAGCAGGTAATCGGTCACAGATGCACTGGACCCCACTCTCTCTTAAAGGGGCCAGTCATCCTGTGAGATAGCCAACTTCCACCACCTCCTAAAAACCTTATTAGGGTCGTGGAGGGAGCAAGAAGTGGTCCCCCTACCCTAAGCAACAGGAACTGGGAAACACTTGCTTCTGCTCCAATTGGCTTCTACTCTACAGCAGATAACAATCCATGGACTTTTGGCTGGTAAGAACCCACCATTGAGGTTCCCTCGGAAATGCTCCAATTGGTAGAAAGTCCCTATGGGTTCTCTATCTACTGGCTAAGTAAAGCACATGTGGCACTTCCTGCCCTTGCCTTAGTGGGTTATTTGCGAGTAAGCATAGAACTCTAAACCCGCCCTGAGATGAGGGTAGACCCAGTGTTGTAGCTGAACTGCTTGTGCAGTCTGACCAGCAAAATGATACATCTTTATCTTGTATAGTGTCTTTCACAGAATCATAAAGCAAATTGCAGAGTCAAATAACAGCAAAGGGAGTGAGAAAAGAAGTATAGGCAAGAAGGGACAGATTTTCCGTGGCACTGAAATGAGAAAGTCAGCGAGGCAGAGAGATTCAGGGAGGCTCTTCCGAATGGTAGGAGCTGTAGAGGAGAGGGCTCTCACACCTACAGTGACCAGATGGGGTGGAAGGCCAGAAGAGGCCAGAGATGTTTTCCTCTTCTGATACATGCAAGAACTAATAACCACTACACCTTTACATTGCACATTTACCATCTCATACTTAGGGAATAAACAGACTAAGGTGTATTATCCTGCTGTGCTTTGAGTGCAGTGGTAAACACAAATACCAAATAACATATCAGGGTGCTCCAAGAAGCACAAACAAGAGGGACTCGCAAAAGCCAGATGTTCCTACATTTTGACAGAATGCTGCACTTAAACCATCATTAACCACATAGGCACAGCCTTTAGTCTGTTGTAGGGGTATCTACATGTATATGGCACATATATCTATACACTATTTACACAAGAAGGAAATTATGTAAACTAGTGAAATTATACCTGAGGTACTCCCATTCCAGATAATAGAGCTTGGAAGGTTTTACTCTCTATACCCACTATACAACTAAGACATGACAGTTCAGTGAAGGAAAAGGTATGTTTACCTCAGGAAAGAGTGTCTTTATGACACCGATCTGCTCTGATGAATCCACTAATGTGAAATTTCTGACCCAATAGGCAGTGATTGCACAGCGTTGAGGCTCCTCTCATTATTCATGAAATATGTGCTGTACAGTGTCAGCTCTCTCCCTGCAGACTTGCTGCCAAGCAATTACTCATTTCCGTCACTTAGGTTTTTTTCCCCCTTTCCCTTTATTTTATTATTTTTGGTGGGTGTCTGTATATTCAGCACATTTCAAAAGGCAAAAGCACAGTCCTGAAATGAAGATGATGCTTGTCTTGTTTGATTTTAAATAGAAAAGCACTTCCAAGTCCTTAAAAATTGATGTTGTTTTAAACTTTACAACAAGCAATAGGGGAAACTGGTATCTGCAGAAATAAGTGGAGAGCAATCAAGAGCATTTTCACTGTTATACATATTTGCTCCCGGAGAGACGGTGTGAGGACTATCTTCTATGACCTGATTTGTTCATCTGACTCTCCCTGGGAACATCAGTAACAGGTACAGTGAATCGAAAAAGATTTTTTCCAGTAGTATTCTAGCCCACTTATGCTGGCCTCAAAATAGACATAAGGGAGGGGTAATCTCCGTTTTCAAATTTGAACCCACTCATATATTGCAAGTTCAAAAGTCCAACACCAACATTACTGGGTTTGTATTATGCTTAAGGGGAATGTGGGAAAGAGGAAAAAAGTGTGTGAGAGAAAAAAGACAGCTTTTATCAGTTATATAGGACACTCATTTATGTCACTCTAGTTTTTTGGTGGGCTCCTCTATTCCTTATACATATCATATGCCTCCATCTTGAAATATACATGGATTAAAATCCCAATGATTCTCATAAGGAAACCACTCTTGAAGGAATTCCCAAAGTCCCAGCCTACACAAGGCAAACCACTACATATAATCATGGTATACACAGTTTAAATATGGATTTAGCTAGTCAGTATGGATAGGGCCAAAGATGTTAAACATCTGTTCTAGGTTGGGGGTAAGGCTTTCAAAAGTGATTTGAGATGGCTCCATTTTTTGGGTGCCCAACTTGACACAACTTAAAGGGGTCTGATTTTAGTGCTTAGTAGCTGCCCTGTGTTAAAATCAACCCCCTTTAGAGGTGCCTCAGGTTGCTTACAGGGAAGAGACATGGAGCCTTCCCTAAACAGTACTGCTGCCCAGCGTGGAAGAGGAGAGCTACTTAACCCATTCAGAAATATTTTGTTCCAATGAGAGGGAGGGCAAGTGCCCGTACAGTTAGCAATCTGGTACTGAAAGAGACTCACCAATGCAAAGTCTCAAATGTTTCAGCTAGGTCAGCATCCACTCTTTCAGCTGCTTATGTGAGATGAATCTTAAGAGATCCTCCATTGTTATTTGCTTCTTTCAGATTTACAGCGACTCAAGTTCCCACACGTCTCTCTCTTGGTTCCAGTTTAGCCATGAACTCTTTTTGCTCTCAACCTCAGTACAGAGGTAGAAAGACAAGAACAGAAAAGGCAAAATAATGTAACAACTCTTTTCCTGTTTATCACTCAAGGGGTCCCTCCCTATGAAATGGAATCTTCATTGGAGGTTATGGTTTTCCACTAGGTCAACCAATCACAGTTTCAGGTCCCTTTGGTAACCTACCAACTCCTATCACTACTATATGTTAGGTTTTTGAGTGGTTTGAAGGGTATTCATTACAATACACAAAAACTCCACTTGTATATTTGACAGCAGGGATTAAACAGACACAACATACACTGACCAGTGGCATACATATACACAAAATGAAACAAACCATGGCTTCCTACTATAGAACTTCATGGCTATCACTATGCTGCACACGTTGGTCACTTGGAACTGTAAAGCAGCAGAGGGGATAGAACCCAGATACACCTGCTCCCAAAGCACAGGCCCTACTTACATCTCCTTTATTCGTAAATATTAGCAGTATGACATTTATGGCATGGAGTAGAGGAGTTCTGATTCCAGCTGACAAAGGGTATTGCTATACCCAACACAATCAGTAGATTGCATCTCTTCTGTTTATGCAGTTATTTTGCTTACTCTTGCCTTTGGGCTGCTGCAGTATGATTTTGTAAATGTTGCCCCACAGCCGCTGAAGTAAATATAGAATCACTGTGATCATAGGCACATGTTCATTTTGCTTACATATTACATTTTTATCTTTAAATTAATGAATTTGCAAGGGAAAGCTAAGACCTGGTTTTATTGAGGAAACGGCTGCCCAGAGTAGATAGGATCCACCAGTTTGGCAAGCCAGGTCTTTGTCCAAGCCAGAGCAATAGCAAAGTGCACTGAGTGCAATTAGATGAATACCCAGAATCAACAACCCTTAGGCTGGTGTGTGACATTCTAATCCAATATCCAGTCCAGGTGAGGTTGAGATTGTACACAGAACCCATCCTAATGGAAGATGGCACACAGTATGAAGATAATGCAGAATTGCTTAATGTTGCTTCAAGGGGATCAGTTTTATTTTTCAGCTAGGTTGACGCTTGTTTCTCTGCCTTATTCTCATCTCCACGAGAAAAAGAAATATATCCTTTAGAAGACAGACTATTTGTCCAACAGCCAAAGATCTTTAAAAATTCTGAAGCCTATTCTTATCTCAAGACATTAGAGATTTACACATGTAACTCCCATTAGTCTGAATGGGAGCGACACATATCTCCTACATCCAGCCACAAGAGAACAGACCTCTGCATCTTTAGAATCACAGATTTATTTCACAACTGACTCGCAAGTCTCTTTACTGACACTGTGGATTTATTGTAATCCCACACAGTACAAATTAACATTGCTCCAAATGTATATCATGTTGATAGAGTCTTTTCATCCATTTTCAGCATAATATACTGAAGCACTGGATGCACAGGAAGTGAGGGAAAATGATAGGGAAAATAATGAGGATAGTTACATTCTGGGTTTTAAAAGAAAATAGCCAACTCACATATCAACTGTGTTTGGTTCCATTCCTGAGAAATACTATTTTCTCATTATGCCTGATATTTGTTAGAAAGGCTGAGCCTTGATCAGTCATACATTCTTCTCGAAATCAGGTCAAAACCCCACCAACTTCAGTTCACCTGGATTTCAGTCATTTTTCATCAAGATTCATATTTATGGGGAGGCTAGAAATCAGAGCAAAACTTTAACTGAAACCAGTGCGTATGGGCAAGTTTCATCTGTTTCATACTGATCCCCTCCTCCTCCTCATCCCTCAACCTTACCCAGCTTTGTTTATGTCATCTCTTAGGGACTTGATAGTAGATAAACTATGCTCTGCCTGACAACTTCATGAGACAGCTGGGTGCCTTCAGGGGAAGCCGGCTGGCTGGCTGTGACTTGACTCTTTTGTCTTCAAAGGGTCCAACAGAGGTAGATCTGTTTCCCGCACAAAGCCTCCCGAGTCTTATTGCTTCCTGTACACTGTTCTGCAGTCTGAAACACCTCAAAAGTACATTTCACATAGGGGCTAAAGTAAGCAGTAAGTAAGGTGAGTAAGTATAGCACTCCCCAGTGACTTAGTGGTAGCAGCACTACCCCACGTCTCCCCCCGCACACACACGCACTCCTTGGCCAGTGAGGTGGGAGCAGCTCCTGCTGCTCCCCTTCAATCTAGTTGATCACAAGGCAACTAGGAAAAAATCTGTAGTTTAGTCCATTCTGGGCATCTCAGGTCCCAGAAATGCCATCAGCAGCTGTGTTAGGCACCAATAAGGCCTGATGGAGGCTTCTGCATGGACTTTTGTCACCCAACAATGCCTCCACCCCAAATATAGCAGATGGGCATAGCAGGTCAGGTGACTGCCCTTTGAAGATTCCAGAAGGGGATCAGGCAACTGTGTGCTCCTCAAAGTCATAAAGAAAGAGGTTGCAGGCTACAGGTCTTTCACACAAGGATTGGGTGGGGAATCAGGTCTTTTAATGGGTGACATGCCCCTATGGTAGCCCAAATGCTGTAAAATATGAATTACTTTAAGCTTTAATCTTGAAAAGATTGGCTGACATCATGAAACCAGGCAACACTTGCATAGTGCCAGAGTCACTATTATTCACATTTCACGTTTAGACATGGAAGTTTTGTATATTATGGTTCTTCTTCCCTGTCTAAGCCCACAGTTACATAAGTGGAAGCCACACAGGGCCCTGAGCGATTAGAAGTTCACTAAAGAGCAGAAGCAGTAGCTATAAGCTCCCTCACTGAGCCGCAGATAGTCAGATGCCAAAAATGTAGATGTTAAGAGCTGGTGAAAGGCATGGCTTGGGCAAAGGAAATCCATTGATTCAGCCCATCCCTGCAGCAACCTCTATATATGTGGTTTCTGTGAAGCCGACAACAAAATTTAAAGCTATCCGGAAGGGGGAGGGGAGACAATCAGAGAAATACTGTCTGTCGTCTAGTGGGGGGGATCAGTCTCCTAGCACACAAAAAAGGTATTTCACAAAATACAGAGGGTAAAATTTGTACCATCCACCTGAGCAGGGGAAAAGTTGGTGCCATGTATTTGTATGATTTAAGAGCGAGTTTGTGAATTTCCTTGTAGCGCTGTTAAAATGAGGAGTGGAGGTACATGCTTGGGGAGCAAGAAGGAGTCAGCTAAGGAAGTTATTTATCTTGTTGCAAGTGAAGTTCTTCAAGATGTGTGGTCTATATGTGTATTTCACTGTGGGCACGCATGCACCCTATGCTTCTGAGACCAGAGAATTCTTGCAAGCAGTGCCTGTTAGTCCTTACCCAAGCCCTTGCTCTCCTTGCACTCTGCGCCAAGAATATAAAGGCTAGAGTGGACCAACCACCTCTCCAGGTCTCTCTCTGCCATGAATCAAGTCATGATCCAAAGCAGAGGGGAAGAAGGGTGGGCAGTGGAATACAGCTAGGGACCCCACATCTCAAAGAACTCCAATTACAACAAGGTAAGTAACTTTCCTTTGGTGGCACTCTTTTCCCACAAATGGAGTGCAATAACAATGGACAAGTGGGTGCTGGATATCATCCATTCTGACTATACTATAAAGTTTCTTTCCCTATCCCTCTTTAGGGACCATACTCAGGAGGAGACCCTCTGTCAGGAGGTAGAATCTCTCCCCCAGTGGGGAGTGACAGAGTGGGTACCTTTTCAACATCAAGGAAAAGAGTTCTATTTGAAATATATTTCTAGTTCCCAAAAGGAAGGGATCTGAACACTGTGAAAATCTCCAAGCATTTATGAGGGACTTGCCAGGCCTATGTTAAGAGTTCATTTCCTCTATCACATTTTTCAAAGACAATGAAATTTCAATGCATCTTTTAAAATATGTATGTTATTTCAGTGCATATTTAGCTTTTCTATTTGTGTTTAATTTTTGCATATAACTTTCTAATAAACATCATGTTACTCTTTAGTTAATATTTTCACAACAATGGAAGTAATTCCAAATGGATGCATCATCAGTAGGAAAAGAGGTGTGTTCTTCACTTGAGTTAGCTAACATGGTAAAATCCTAATGAAAATAAGGCGGTTTGTAGTTTCACACAAATTATCAAATCAAAATAAACTCTAGCCTCCCCCTTAACCCTTACCTTGACCTGCTAACTTGCATGACAACTACAAACTGACTTCTCTTCACTAGGGTTTTACTTCATGTGTTAGCTAATATGAGTTAAGAACACAGTTTTTTCCCTAGTGAAGATAAGGCCAAACTTGAATCCTTGAGGGTCACAAAACCATTTGGACTATTATGGCTGATTGACAGCAGGGCCGCCCAGAGGGGGGGGCAAAGGGGGCAATTTACCCCGGGCCCCGCAGGGGCCCCCAAGAGGAGCGGAGGCTCCCGCCTCCGCCCCTCTCATGGAGCCTCAGCGCATCAAGCGCCGAGACTCCGGCCGAGCCCCTGAGCCCCGCCCCGATCCGCGTGGTGAGGGGGCGGGGCTGAGAGCTCCAACGGGGCCTGAGCCCCGCCCCGCTCAGAGCGGCGTGGTCAGGGGGCGGGGCAGCTGCCTCCGCTCGGCCCGGAGCTCACAGCCCCGCCCCCTCAGCACGCGTTTCTGAGCGGGACGGAGCTCAGGCCCCGCCGGTGACGCGCTCGGTAAGGGGCCGGGGCCGGGGCCGGGGCCGGGGGCGGGGGGGATAAGCGGGGGCCGCAGCCGGGAGGGCGGGGCCGCGGGCGGGAGAAGCCGGGAGTGGGGCCGCGGCCGGGAGGGCGGACGAAGCCGGGAGTGGGGCCGCGGCCGGGCGGGAGAAGCCGGGGCCGCGGCCGGAGGGCGGGCGAAGCCGGGAGTGGGGCCGCGGCCGGGAGGGCGGGCGGGAGAAGCCGGGGCCGCGGCCAGGAGGGCGGGCGAAGCCGGGAGTGGGGCCGCGGCCGGGAGGGCAGGCGGGAGAAGCCGGGGCCGCAGCCGGGAGGGCGGGCGGGAGAAGCCGCGGCCGGGAGGGTGGGAGAAGCCGCGGCCGGGAGGGTGGGCGAAGCCGGGAGTGGGGCCGCGGGCGGGAGAAGCTGAGGCCGCGGCCGGGAGGGCGGGCAAGCCGGGAGTGGGGCCGCGGCCGGGAGGGCGGGCGGAGAAGCCGGGGCCGCGGCCAGGAGGGCGGGCGAAGCCGGGAGGGCGGGCGGGAGAAGCCGCGGCCGGGAGGGCGGGCGAAGCCGGGAGTGGGGCCGCGGCCGGGAGGGCGGGCGGGAGAAGCCGGGGCCGCGGCCGGGAGGGCGGGCGGGAGAAGCCGCGGCCGCAGCCGGGAGGGCGGGCGGGAAGCCGCGGCCGCAGCCGGGAGGGCAGGCGGAGCCGGGAGTGGGGCCGCGGGCGGGAGAAGCTGAGGCCGCGGCCGGGAGGGCGGGCAAGCCGGGAGTGGGGCCGCGGCCGGGAGGGCGGGCGGGAGAAGCCGGGGCCGCGGCCAGGAGGGCGGGCGAAGCCGGGAGGCGGGCGGGAGAAGCCGCGGCCGGGAGGGCGGGCGAAGCCGGGGCCGCGGCCGGGAGGCTGGGTGGGCGGGAGACGCCGGGGCCGGGGCCGCAGCCGGGAGGGCGGGCGAAGCCGGGAGTGGGGCGGCGGCCGGGAGGGCGGGAGAAGCCGGGGCCGCGGCCGGGAGGGTGGGCGAAGCCGGGGTGGGGCCGCGGCCGGGAGGGGCCGCAGCCGGGAGGGCGGGCAGGCGAAGCCGGGGCCGCGGCCGGGAGGGCAGGCGAAGCCGGGAGTGGGGCCGCGGCCGGGAGGGCGGGCGGGAGAAGCCGGGGCCGCGGGCGGGCGGGCGAAGCCGGGAGTGAGGCCGCGGCCGGGAGGGGCTGGGTGGGCGGGAGACGCCGGGGCCGCAGCCAGGAGGGCGGGCGAAGCCGGGGGCGGGGCCGCGGCCGGGAGGGCGGGCGAAGCCGGGAGTGGGGGCGGCCGCGGCCGGAGAAGCCGGGGCCGCGGCCGGGGCTGGGGCCGCGGCCGGGAGGGCGGGAGACGCCGGGGCCGCAGCCGGGAGGGCGGGCGAAGCCGGGAGTGGGGCCGCGGCTGGGAGGGCGGCCGGGAGAAGCCGGGGCCGCGGCCAGGAGGGCGGGCGAAGCCGGAGTGGGGCCGCGGCCGGGAGGGCGGGCGGGAGAAGCCGCGGCCGGGAGGGTGGGCGAAGCCGGGAGTGGGGCGGCGGCCTGGAGGGCGGGCGGGCGAAGCCGGGGCCGCGGCCGGGAGGGCTGGGTGGGCGGGAGACGCCGGGGCCGGGGCCGCAGCCGGGAGGGCGGGCGAAGCCGGGAGTGGGGCCGCAGCCGGGAGGGCGGGCGGGAGAAGCCGCGGCCGGGAGGGTGGGCGGGAGAAGCTGGGGCCGCGGCCGGGAGGGCGGAGACGCCGGGGCCGCGGCCGGGAGGGCGGGAGACGCCGGGGCCGCAGCCGGGTGGGCGGGCGAAGCCGGTAGTGGGGCCGCGGCTGGGAGGGCGGCCGGGAGAAGCCGGGGCCGGGGCCGGGGCCGCAGCCGGGAGGGCGGGCGGGAGAAGCCGGGGCCGCCGCCGGGAGCAGCCGGGGCCGCGGCCGGGAGGGGCTAGGGGGGCGCGAGACGCCGGGGCCGCGGCCGGGCCGGCGGGCGCAGCCGGGGGGGGGGCCGCGGCCGGGAGGGGCTGGGCGGGCGGGCGAAGCCGGGGCCGCGGCCGGGAGGGCGGGCGGGGCCGCGGCCGGGGCTGGGAGGGCGGCCGGGCGGGGCCGCGGCCGGGAGGGCGGGCGAAGCTGGGGCGGGGAGAAGCGGGACCCGCCTCCGCCGAAGCAGCCCAGTCTTCGGCGGCGGGGGCCCCATCTGTTCCGGGACCCGCCGCCGAAGTGCCCCGAAGACCCGCGGCGGGGGGCTCCCGCCGCGGGTCTTCGGGGCACTTTGGCGGCGGGTCCCGGAACGGAAGGGCCCCCCGCCGCCGAAGACCCCGGGCCCCCGGAATCCTCTGGGCGGTCCTGATTGACAGCAGGGTTGGATGAACCAGACTGGATAACAAAAACTATCAATCAGCCAAACCTGAACTGAACTTTTCCTGATAACATTTGTGCCCCTTCCTCCATCCACCCACACTATTTTTTGATGTGGTACAAGCCTCTACCTTCTCTTGTTCTGATTAGAAATGGAAACAGAAGTGACAACATATAATGAGAAAACCTGTTTACATTAAACTTCCAGCCTCATTTCGCACATCTGATGAGTCAGATACTTCAGATAAGTATCCAGGCTTTTCGGGGTTGAAAAGAAGTTTCAAACTTTTTTGAGGGTTGCAATCACTGTTATATATTCAAAACAATAAATTCCTAAATCCACCAGAATGCATTTGAAGATACACTGGGCTAAAATGAATAGCTGCAGTAGTCTTTCACAGCTCTGAGTGTGGAATCCATATATAATATTGACATGACATTTAAATTATTCAGCTGATAAGATCTAAGGAAAGGGATATTGCAGCTTAGTAGGAGATAGCTACCTATTTTATCTGCTCTCCTTGTGTCACTGCTATGACTGGTCTCAATATTAAATGAAGTTGGGAGCTCTCAGATCACAGCTAATAAGCCATCACCAAGAGCTACAAATTAGAGCTGGTCAGTGACATTTCAACAGATCATGTTCCTCTGGAATATACAGGTTCATCAAAAATGAAACACTTCATGAAATAAACCTGATTTCACCAGAGTTTTGTTTTAGAAGAAAACAGGGGAAAAAGAGTTGAGACAATATCAAAACATCCCATTATGACATTATTTGAATTGTTTTGATTGCTCATTTCAAAGTGACATTTCAAGTGTCTTTCATTTTGTATTACAATATAATCAATTGGTTTCAAAAGTTGATACTGATTCTGAATGTTTTGATTTCGTCAAAACAAGAAAACATTCCATGTGACCCAACCTGAGCTTTTCTTTTTTAATTTTGTTTTTGTTCACACTCCTAATGAGGCCAAATTTCAAAATCCTTTGTGAAACAGAACTTCTGTCCTCCACACACCTCTATTACAAGTATTACTTCAATATTGGCAACTACCTCTGTTCAATATCTATCTGATGTATTCATTATGAAAGAAGGTTACCTTATAGCTGGATTATTGTCTAAAATGGCTACGTAAAGAAAAAAAATATAGAAGCCACAAATTGACAGTGCTGATTTTCCCCCTCTACTTCAGAAAAGAGATTCTGGAATCCCTCATGGTTACAGAAAATCCTAGTGTGAAACGGTTAATAGCATTTTTAAGTAATCATTACTCACTATAATCCCAAATGACTTTTGTTGGCATCTGTTAGTCATTAACAGGATTAAATTTATCAGACAAGTCATTTTGCTTAATTAGGTGGCTAACTGGCAAGACCATCCTCCTGAATAGCATTAAAACCATCAGCAATAGCATAAAAAAGACCTTGTGTGGACAGGCAGCGCTATTTTGTCTCTGTCTTACTGAGCATTACTAAACATCACCCAACATGTAGTCACTTCAGTTTAAGATACCAGATACAGTCTAAAATAGCTTAGAGACTTTTTATCAAGTGAAGGCAACTGCATATTTCTTCTTTGCCTTGAACTGAAAGTAACAAGGCCAATCTCTGTTTGTAATATTATATTCATACAGTATCTTTGTTTTAACTTCATCTCTGATGGATCAAGTCTTCAAAGGGGTATGTCTGCACTAGGAGCTAGGGTGTGACCCCCAGCTCACATACACATATTTGTGCTAGCATAAGTATAAATTGTAGCCTCTGTAGCACAGGAAGAAGCAGCAGAGGCATGGCTTAGCCATGCCAAGTGTGTACCCACAGGGTTCAGGCAGGTTTGTACGCGACATGGCTTAGCTGTGCTGCTGCTGCTGCTTGTGTTAACACCGCTACACTACTAGTTATATTCACACTAGCTCTCCTTGAGCAAGCATGAGTCTGTGTAGATGAGCTGAGAATCACACCCCTCATTCACACCATAGACATAGCCAAACACTGACCTTGAAAGACTTAATTTAGATTCATATAATTTATGGGCAAAGATCTATCATGGAGCTCACCACAAGCAAACTGCTTCTTTTGAAAACAAGGAGCTTTCTGAATGGATTTTAATTTAAAGATTCCAAAATTTCAAACTAGCTAGGTTATAATGGCCCCTTTAAAAAGATCCTTTGGCCACATGGGACTGTATTCAGTATTTGAATTAGTCACCCAGGGCCCTGTTCTCAGATTTTTTCTAGGAACATCTCACCAGTGACAGGTTTGTTTCTCCTAATGTAAATGGATAAGTGGCAGAATGCAGCTCTCTTAATTAACACAGAATCAATCCAATAAAAGGAAAGGCTGGATCCAGTCAAAATAAGCAGGATAAACCAAAAAAAGAAAGAAAGAAAAAAAAAACATTTACATTTGCTTAAGTGTCAGGGATACTGAGTAAACCCTCCATGATGTTGCAGCAACTTGTCAGAAAAGGCATCTATAAAAGGCAGCAGATAACCCAAGGTCTCATAAGATCCTTTAACTGTTCTTATTCTATCCAGAGCAATGAATAATATCACTAAAATATAGGGAGTAAGGAATGTTTCTTCAACGTCAGCCCTGAGCAAATACTTGATACCTCTCTTCTTAAACAAAAATGCAATTCATTCTGTAAATCAGATGTATCATTCCAATTGATCCAGTAATCCTATCTTCACTGAGGGCCTATGATATTATCTCAGTGTAGACCTATACCCATCACTTTTTTGTTTCTTGTTTCACTAGAAGGCTTGTTGAGTTTCTCACTCTAGTGCATCCCTTTGGGATGTCCAGTAGGAATTAGATCATTTGCAGAGTGTGGGGGGGAAGAGATTATTTGAAACATACCTAGGGCACTATTTATGTCTGTGCTGGTGCTGAGACCAGCAAAGAAACCAAAAGGAGAGGTAGTGCTCCTCCCCAATACCAAGGCTGCTGGTGGATCAGATCAGCTGCCAGTGTAGGTTAGAGCAGCCTGAGAGCTGTCCTGACTTGTCCTCCAGCTTCCACAAACTCTATTATAGCAACTATAAATAGCCAGGGCCTCGGACTATCCTTAACTATGCCCTTTCTTAAGACAAGTACATCTCCCACCTAGGGGGTTGTTGGAGAAGTGACATAGGGTGAGCTAAGCTGATTCTGTGCCTGCAAAACAGGCTGCCATTTCAAAAGCATTCTGGGTGTTGGTGTTTACATAGCTTTACTACTGGATTATGCTGGTATTTCCAGTACACTGAACTTCAGACATTGTGTGTGTCAGGTTATTGAAAGGAATTTAAATCTAGTCACTAAGACTCAATATTGAGGTACATAACTCTGAGCTTGTCTGCACTGCATGAGTAGCCACAAAGTACAGTCCCAACATGGACAAGTTTTTAGAGTATTTCCTGTGAGGGACGGTCTGGGAACAGTACCTTTAGCTGTTTAGTCAGGGACCTAGAGGAGATGTCATCAGGACATTACTCCATGCAAAGTGCTACAGATCTGGTAGTATTTAGTGATCACAATAGTACTAGTTGCATTTCTTGGGGACTGAGACTTATTGCTCTCATTGTTTCATTTGCAAAGAGTGAAGCTGAATGTATGTCAAGTTGAACAAGTGGAATTTTATTAAACTCTGGGGATTGCTTTGTCCATGGGTCTGGTTGCTTCCAGCATAACCCTACCAATTCTGTTTCTCTGGTGTCCCTTCAATAACTGTCCCTCCAGGGGAAAAGTAAGAAGTTCCTCAGTGTGCATACTTTATATAGATATGTATATAGGGCCTGGAAAGACCACCCAGATATTGGCTCATGGGCATGTATTTTTATGTTTGAATGTTCCTTTTTAAAAATTCACAAGAAACTATGCTGTCTAATTGACTGAACTGGGACTGCAGATTCGGAATTCCTGAATTTAGTCACTTATTTTCTCTGGACTAAATACAGCCTGACAGTAAGTGGGCAGAACTCTCATTGAAGGCAGAAGGAGTTGCACATGGTTACTTCAAAGGCTGAATTTGGTCCTGAGTCTTCGTTTCCCTCCCAACTACGTGGAGATATTTTCCTCACTTAAAACAGGGGTTGGAGAAATTAATGAATGTTTCTACACCACTTTGAGCATGTAAAGTACTTCAAAGCTCCAAAATACATTATTATTATTAATACACTGTACAGCCAAACCACTCTTCACACACAGCAGACAATCTATTGCTGGAAAAGAACTTATGGATTTTCTGAGTTTGAATGGAATAAGGTCCCTACAATTTGGAAAGAACCAACATACACCAAACAAATGCTGCTGTTCTTTGCTTTACATTTTACTTATGAATAAGAAAGGCCCATGTTAAGAGTTTGTAACTTGACGTCATGGGGTACCCAGTGGCACCTCCTCCTGACTGCTCTGGGGAATAGCTCCCTTCCAGGTCCAAAACCTCCCCTTGTTGTCTCTCCTCCCTGTTGTCCTTGCTCTCTCACTCTGCAGCCCCTCTTTTGCTCCGGGAGCTGCAGCTTCCTCTTCATGGCTCAGCCCTCCGACCAGGTCACTATGGGGTTTACCCTTCCGGGTATAGAGTCTCACTGGACCCATTATCCAAGCAATGCCACTGTCAGTGGCTGGTACGGGAACCCAGGCCTGCACACTACTCTGGGTTCCAGCCCAGGGACCCTACAATGCGCTAACAAGATCTGCTCAGTCTTTAACCTTGCTACTTTCCCCCTGAGCTGCTTCTTACTTCTCCTCCATCCTTCTCTCTTTCGAGTATGCTCTTCCCTCAAGGCCAGGCTCCCACTCTTTCCCTGGGTTCCCTTTTTCCCTCTCTAATGCACAGAGGATGGCTGCAGACTCCCTCACTGCAGTCATTTCTGTTGCCAGTTTCCTACTCAGTTGAGCTCCATATTCCAAACACCAGCTGCTTCTCCAGCCTAAATCCTTCATGTGTGGCCTGTCTCACTAATTGGCCCCTTTCTCAGCTTCCTGCATCCTGTCGGGGCTCATGTGGGCTGAATACCCCACCCCACTTGGCATCATTAAAGCACAATGCAAAAAGCACTGCTTCATAATTTAAACAGCACCAACTTATGATCTATTAATGCATAGTTCATTCCCAGGTTATTTCTTAAGAACTGCGGACCAATCCAGTGATTTTAATGCCAAAAGGCAAAAGCCTTTTTTTGCATTAATCAGTTTAAATTGGCTTTTACTGGAAAGGAGAGAAGAAGCATGTCTAGAAGAAAGAATATTTCAGGTGGGAATACCATGCCCTCTTTTTTGTTTAAAATGTTACAGTTAAAAAATGCCTCCTGTAAGATACTAGGAGCTACAGTGACAGAAGCACACAGTATACAATTTATTACAGAACAGGTGCTTTTTTGTTAATTCTGTACTTTTTTAGTGGTTTATATCCAGAAAACTCATTTGTATTCAGTTATATGCAAGCTCAAAGTATGTAAATTACACAGTGTGTGTTATGAAACAAGTAATCTAAAATTAAACGTCTACATTTTTTCAATTTATTTTTTCTTTTCATGGACCAATGCAACTTTAATTCATCCAAAAAGTGACACCAAGGCTATGTCTACATTATGAGCTGGGGATGTGATTCCCAGCTCTAGTGTATGAGTGGCCATGTTAGCATGGGCAGCGGAAGTACAGCTTAGCAGTGCGGAGTATAAACCCACCTGAAATAGGTGAGTACTGGTGAAAACTCCCTGTGGGATGCAATGAATCAGCTCATCCCTATCTTGTTTGGCCATGTCCCTCTCCTACTTCCAAGGCAATGGTTCCAGGGCCAGACAAAAGACAGGTTGCAGGAATCTAGTTCCACTTCAATCACCTTCTGAGTGGACCGCCCAGCTCTAGGAGTTTTCCACCAAGAGGTCAGAAGCTGGCAAAACTCTACAGTGAATCAATCCCAATATTTATAAATTGGTTTTAACTCCCTGAATGTGTGTTACTCTAAATGCAAAGCACATTACAATATAATCATCATCAAGTCATCATTAATTTATCATCATAAAAAGTCTAATCTGATCAGATTGAATTTATCATCATCATCATTTCTCTGAATAGGCCACATTGAGCCAAATTCTCTGCCATGTAAAATGGCACAGCTTCTTTGAAGTTAATGGAGTTGCATCAATTTATACCAGCAGAGGTTTCAACCCTTTGTCTTTACTTTAGATGGAGCTATATACTATGTAAACATGAACAGTCTGACTTCAACAGTCAAAAAAGCAGAGACTTTGTCCTTTACTTTGTTCTTTTATCCAGGTTTGGAAAAAATCTCCAATTTGTAGGTGATCTTGCATGTCTTATGTTCTGTAGTATTTTCACAGATAATAAAAATAGAGGTGGAGTAAGGAGGAAGTTTCATAGAACCTTTCATCTCTAGGTTCCTGGTTCACATCTGGCGCACACCAATAATAAACAGAGTAGCTGTTTGGTAGCTCATGTGAAATGAGTTGGGGGTCTCAGTCCAGGTCCTAGAAGACAGTTATCCACATCATAATTGGCATGCTCATTGTACATTTCCACAGAAAGTATGAGGTATGAATGATCATAGAGATAGTTGTCTTTATCAGTAGAAGTGGTCTCAGCAGGAAAACAGATGAGAACGGTCATACTGGGTCAGACCAAAGGTCCATCTAGCACAGTATCCTGTCTTCTGACAGTGGCTAATGCCAGGTGCTTCAGAGGGAATGAACCGAACAGGTATTCAATTAATCCATCATTGTCACCATTCCCATGGGACACATCAGTGTGATGTACAGCAATTCTGCTACCTGTGCTGTAACTGTTGCGTCAATTATTAGAGGTCTTCAGTCTCCATTAGTATCGAACACCTTTTTAAATTGGAGTTTAAATCCTAGTTTAATACTCTTGATCTGTGTCAGCCTGACACTTCAGAGATTGAACAACAGGTTCAAATAGGCTGCACCAAAATATATTTCCTAATTCTGCTTCAGAAACAGGCGTACACCTAACCAGGGTAAGAGGGCAGTTTAGTTTTCCATGCCTATTCAACCATTTGTTGACAGTCTTATCTGGGAACCAAGTGTCAATTAATGTCAATTGTGGTAGTATTGGCTGATTTGATGGAGGTCTGTCCACCAAACTGAACTGAATTTACCAAAATCAATTTACATAGGCCAAAGAACATCACATGGATCAATAATAAAAGCCATTTGAAAGGATGTGATTATAAACCTTTCCATGAATATATAGGGTGTTAGTGACATTTTGAACTACATACATAACCACAAATGTGTTGTAATTTCTATTTTGTAACTGTATATTATTAGGGTCTCTTACATTTTGCTTTAGCTTTTTTCTCATGTTCTTCATATTTATACCCTGTAAAATCCAATTAAGTCTTCAAAAAGTTTTAAAATAAAACATTTACTTAATATATAGACCAACAAGTCCTAAAACATCCAATCAGATTTTTCAGCTTTAAACATGAGTAGATCAAAGTGCTCTCTAGGGAACTGTTAGTGTACAAGCCATACTTGGCAGGCCAATGAGAAGTAGATTTATACCCAAGCTTGCCATGAACTAAGCATTTATGTAGACAAGCCCTTAGATAGTAAGCTCTTTAGAACAGTTTTCATCTCTTAGCCACAAGTTTGTACTATGGGCCTCGGCCTCTAGGCATAACCATTATAAAATAATAATAATGATAATTTTAATGCAGCCATTCTTTTTAGTCAATTATCTTGATCGTTCTTATTTCTAAAAGCCCTGAAATTTAAAATTTCACACTACTATTGATCTCTTGCAAAGTCAGATTTTGCTGATGAATTCTCGATCCTGGAATTGGCCCCACTCAAAACATCCACTGCATTGTTTTAATTTATGTTTTTTAAATACTTACTTCCAGGCTGCAGAACAATGTTAAAAATGAATCCTTGGCTCAGATGCAACAGTCAGATTAGAAACCAGTAAAGAGAGAGATTGACAGTGAAAATGCTAACAAACCCTTAAGTACAGCATAGTGATGCTACTAGGCACTGTTGAGATAAACAAGTGACATTTTCATTTGCAAGTATTCATATTTCATTCTAGATCATGTTTGCCCTATTTGCATCTTTGGCATTAATGCATCAAATATCCTACAATGTAATCCTTCTCTCAGCAATTATCAATGAACTATGAAATAGTATTAAATAGAATTAATTAGAAGTTTTAATGAATCATGTCTGTCCTCATTTATTATACAATGTAATTTTCAAGGAGTGATTAATTATGATCTACAGATGAGTGAATGGTTAATGTAGTTTGTTAACCTTACTAAGGAGTTACAGTATGCAGTGTGAGTTAGTTCTCCTCTATTATTGGCACATGCTTATATGCCCACCATCAGTTTAAGTGAATGGAAAGGTTTTAGTGACTTTGACATTAAGATGCAGAGTCAGCTAGTTACGCATTTTTCCCTATATTATACTGATGTAACAAAAGACAATAGCATATTTTCAAAGCAGCACATTGGAAATCATGTGCCAAAGTCTTGTTACTTAGCAATATTTGTAAACATAATTCATTGGGTATCACTTAATCTGTGTTTTACCTAAAGGTATCTGAAATTACTGGTGTTTGCTTAGTTTTTAGCATGTAATACTGTATTGCTGTCATTATTGCTTCATGATTAAATGCTTTTTCCAAATGTTAAATATGACCTGATCTTTGCTAGACATTTGTGAAAACGATATTCCTAAATTTTCAAAGCATTCCATGGGATTTAGCCAAACAAGTTTAATTGGAAGCTGTGTGGCTGAATCATGGGAGCTGTGTGTAGGGATGTGTGCATTGGTTCAGGTAAAGTAAGAATTTTCTCAAAACTAAAGCCTTTCAAAAAGCATTGAAAAAGTTTGAATAAGTCCCCCTCAGTCCCCTCCATCTCTCCCCCACACACTTCCCAAACATTATTCTCACTTTGCTTCCTGGATCTAGCTGGGACAGGAAACCTTCAGTGCCAATAAATAATCTTTAAGGCTGCAGCTGTTGTCACAGCACTTCTGAACTAAGGAGTAGAGTAGGAAATACAGGAAATACAAGGCTTATAGGACTGGCACTCCAGTTCCACAGATCCAAGAGGTTGAGATAAGCCTGTTCAGATGCAGGTGTTTGAGTTTATGCTACAAGGTGCTTGCAGTTCACACAAGACATTAAATTGAGGTCCCTTTTTACCCTCTGGCATCTGTCCTGGTGGAAGTTAAACATCCAATCACATTTTAAAAAAAGAATTAAGGGTTATACCTGTGACGTTGCACCCCCTAAGGCTTTATGGAAATATGCTTATGAATGTATATACGACATAGCTGGAATATGTTTTATGCTACATATGCCATGTAACATATCAGTGTAAAGGTTATGATCTACTGAATCTATCCCTCCTATTTGTATGCATGCATCATTTTTGTGTTCGAAGTTATGAATATTGGTGGTGTACTTGCTTGATTTCTAAGTAGCCTTAGTAAAGCATTTGGTCAGCTTCTTGAGAAAGGAATGTGCAAGTTAAGTGCCCAATCAAGAAGCACTTAATGGACAATGGATCTTGGAAGACGCCAATCCACATAAGAAGTCTACTTGAGGATGTTCAAGGCAGCATGTGAACCATGGCTGCTACCTGTAAGTTCTGAGTCATGCATGGACATGTGACTTTCCCATGTGACTCCAAAACTCCATCTTGGAGCTGGATTATGCATAGGAGAGAGGAGGGGGGTCTCCATCTACAAGAGAAAGTCTATTTAAGCCCCTGGAAAATCCCTCAATTTTGTCTTCAGCTGGCTCAAGAGAGAGCCTCTCCACCCTGAAAGATACCTGAAAGAAACTGGAAAAAAGGACAGTAACTACAGGGGGTGAGAGTGACTGCTGGACCCAGACTAGAAGGATACTAGTCTGTAAAAGGAATCTTAGGGGAATTCCTCTGAGGGTGAGGTTTTTATCTGTATTCAGTTTTCTTACTGTATTAGACATAGACTTGCAGGTTCTATTTTATTTTGCTTGGTAATTCACTTTGTTCTGTCTGCTATTACTTGAAGCCAAGAAATCCTACTTTCTGTATTTAATAAAATCACTTTTTACTTATTAATTAACCAAGAGTATGTATTAATACCTGGGGTGGGGGCAAACAGCTGTGCATACTTATAGAGGGAGAACAATTTATGAGTTTATCCTGTATAAGCTTTAAACAGAGTAAAACTGATTTATTTGGGGTTTGGACCCCATTGGGAACTGGGCATCTGAGTGTTGGAGACAGGAACACTTCTTAAGCTGTTTTCAGTTAAACCTGCAGCTTTTGTGGGAGGTTGTTCAGACCTGGGCCTGAGTTTGTAGCAGGCTAGCATGTCTGGCTCAACTGGCAAGGTTCTGGAGTCCCAAGCTGGCAGGGGAAACAGGCTCAGAGGTAGTCTAACCACGTCAGTTGGCAGTCCCAAGTGGGGTTTCTGTGATCCAACGCATCACAAATACCTTAAAACACTGCAGTGCTGAAACTACAAGATAGTGTTTGAAACTATCATGGCTTGGACTATCACAGTACATTGTTCCAGTATACTTTAAAATAACCTTTTAAAATAACCACAAATAGATCTAGAAGTGGAGATTCTGTTGGCCTCCATAGATCAGATATCAGAATTCCTGGCTCAAAGGACTGCTATGGTCTATATGGCATGAAGAGGACTTTTCTCACAGTCACTATTTGCATTGGACCTTATTCTGAGCCCACTTATGTACATGCATTATTAGAACAAAATGCACTAGAAACTGCATTATCACTTCACTGCATGGGCAAAAACTCCACATAAGTTTATCTCGCAATATGCCTGACCCTCTCATATGCATTACAGCACATCCTTGCACAGCAGCTCTCTCCATGCTACAATGCTGTGGAGTGGTGAGGAGAAGTGGAAGGCTGGAGGTGTAGCCATTGAGTTCCAGAATAGCATGAACACACAAAGTTTCCTAACCAATGAATGGATAGAAAGGAACAGCAGATCTTGTTTACTACTATTCCCACTCAATAGCCAGCAACAGCAGGCCTTAGTCCAGCCACACAGATGACATGACCCTGCAGCTCCTGCTGGGACTTGGGATTCCTTCCTTCAATGCTTCAGCACATGTATGCTGGAACAAAAAGACCCTTTATTTGGGCTTTACTCAGTTTTGCAGGAGTGGGCCAAGTGATTAGACAAAGTTTAAACAAAGCCAGAAGTAGAGTCAGAATTTAAGCCCCTTTTAAATGATCACAGGAAGTGATTTTTGATACTTTTATAGTTAACTACAAGTAGTTATACCATGGCTCATATCAATATCCAGCACTTTAAGTTTTATCAGGATAAACATGCACCTGACTAAAATATTTCTGTCTCTCTGTCTGATGGTGTTTCCTTTTGCTTAGCCTGGCTAAAAGTACAGCAAGTTATGATTCAATATTTATAGTTCTGTACTCAGAACAGTAGATAGGAAAAGTTATTTTTCCTTTAACTGCATGGATTTTTTTTTTATAATAGCTTATATATTCAAAGATGTCATAGGCAGATGGGGTTAGCCAAGCATTGAAATATTTTTGCCCAAGTTGAATGATTTGTGCAGGACTTGAATTGGATGGGAATCCTCAACAGCTGATTAGGTGATTTCCATTTAACTCAAAAGATATCCTCAGTGTGTGTGTGTGTGTGTGTGTGTGTGTGTGTGTGTGTGTGCACACGTACACACACATGAATATTCTTAAAAGGAAAAGGGGTTCTATCAGAAAATATATCCCGGATACTTGCTACATTGCCTTCTTATCCTATTAATATCAAGGCAGCATAGCTAGCAACAGTCCTTTTCACAGATTCATAATTCATGTCTCTGCTAAAGGGGTATCTGATCAAATGAGCTATACATATTTCACTCTGTGTTTGCTAACACTGTCAGTTTACACAGCAACCAAAATAAAAGTGTAATTCATTTCTTCTCAGCATTGGGGAGTTAGGAAAACACTGCTGCTTGAAAAATGAGGTCCTGAAAATGCCCCCAGTGGCCATGAAAGATCAATTTGAACTGTGTGGCTATATGTCACCATTTATTGCCCGGTCATGTTAATGTTTAGTGTCCTCCAGCTATACATAGTATATCTCAGGTGTTAGCTTGGCAGCAGTCGGTAAACATACTTCTAAGCTTCAGGAGAGGCCATTTGAAAATATATTTCAATAATTAAGAAACAACCCCAGAATAACGTCTATGCATGAACAGACTATATCAATCAGAAAAACCTTAAGACAGAAGCATTTCATTAAAGCGAAGGAAATATCATCTGCGGCATGAATCAATTTGTGAGGAGCTGAAACCACAGGACTCCTGTTAAAGGAAAGCTGCTGCTGAGACACATCAAAAGATCATCCTTATTGCCGAACAATTGCATGACCTAGTTTCCTGGTCAGCAACAGGCTTTTGTAGAAACTTCAGGAGCTGATAAAAAGCTCTGGAAAATTAGCATACGTACTTTTATCTGTGACTTGGGGGGGGGGGGAATCTGAAAAGATTTCATGGCACTTTTACCTTAGATTTAGTTGTACAACTCATGTAAACTTAGGGCCAATAAGGTAAGCATATTTGCTAATGGGTGTCAAACTAATTGGGTCCTGTGTTAATATTGTTTTGCCTATCACAGACTTATAATGCAATAAAATGTAGTGGAAAACCTATTTGTCCAAATAATAAAGATTTACTCCATACATCTACGGAGCTATTCCACTCAGTTCTATGTCTCCTTCAGCAGCAGATCTTAGTGTATAAGCACCTAAATAATGCACAGTTCAGAATTCAGATGTGCATCATAAGACGAGTGTAAAAACCAACAAGGTAGGTTTAAATGATATTGAAAGGGAGAAAGACAATTCTCTGAACTGGATCTATGAAATGGAGTCTGGTGACATAATGAAAGCAGGCAGACAAAACTGACAGCCAAATGTATGCTCAGAGCCAATATATAGGAAAGGAAAAACCTTATCCTGGATCTAGCTCAAAACAGATCTTGGTTGTCATTGTCCACACAGCTCATAAGAAGGCAGAAATCTTTCCTATGGAGACCAAAAATCAAAGTTGTACTTAAGTCATAAAAAGTGTTTTCTGCTATTCACCAACCCAGCATCTGGTTCCCTTGCTACTTGTTGGGCCTGTCTCAATTTTGACAGGACTAACCCACACCTTTCTTAGCTCAGCACATCGATGAAAATATAAATAGTGGAAAAGGCCATACATCATAACTATCAAAGATATTTGTGATGAATTTATCGCACTGCTGGCAAAGAAGATGCTATCGGCCATTGTAGATGACATCAAAGATGTGGGATATTTTTTAGTGTCCATTGACTCAACACCAGAGGTGTCACATGTAGATCAGCTGACTGTCATCTTGTGTTATGTGCTACCCAGCAGACCAATTGAGCGTTTCATGACCTTCATAAACATCCCCAGCCACACAGGAGAAACTTGCCTTGTACTTACTCAATTTCCACCCCAAAAGTGGGATTGACATTTGACTTGGTCATGGCCAAAGCTATGACAATGCAAGTAATATGAGTGGTAAATATTCAGGAATGCAGGCAAAGATAAAAGAGCGCAATGCTTTGGTTGATTACATACCACGTGGGGCACACTCACTCAGCCTCGTTGGCCAGTCTGCCATGGATTGTTGTGTTGAAGCAGTTTCTTTTTTTTTGGATTTGTCCAAGAATTGTACAATTTTTTTCTCCACATCAACCGGTCGTTGGGCAATTCTTAGAAATTACCAAAGGGATGCCCAGTGCCCAAATCACTCTCAGGGACATGGAGTGCCAATGCTGAAGCAATGAATGCAGTTGTTCTGGAATACCCCCAAGATCCTTGAAGTGCCAGGAGGAAATATCACCAAAATTGAAAATACTGTCAATATTTTTACTGTACTTATAGGAGGATATTATTACTCAGTTTTCTAATCTAAGACTGGACAAGCTGGTTCTGATTGTACATTGTATTGGGTCTGGTTCCCTTCATTGGTGACCATGGGTGGCAAGTTTGTAGAAATTTTGGTGGTGTCCAGAATCCGCCCTCCAATTCCGCCCCCCAACTCCGCCCCCACCTACCTAAGGCTCTAGGAGGGGTCTGGGGTGCAGGTCCTGGGCTGGAGATTAGGGTTCAGGAGGGGTGCAGGGTGCAGGCTTTGGGATGGAGTTTGGGTGCTGGGTGCAGGCTCTGGGAGGGAGTTTGGGGGTGGGAAGGGGTGTGTGGGAAGGGGGGAGGGGGTGCACCCTCTGGGAGGGAGTTGGGGGATAGGAGGGAGTGCAGGGGTGAGGGCTGTGGGGCTGAGGATGAGGGATTCATGATGCAGGAGGGGGCTCAGGGCTGGGGCAGAGGATTAGGGTGCGGGGGGATGAGGGCTCTGGCTGGGGCTGGGGGGTTCATGAAGCAGGAGGGGGCTCAGGGCAGAGGGTTGGGGTGAGGGCTGTGGGGCTGAGGATGACGGGGGGCTCAGGGCTGGGGCAGAGGATTAGGGTGCGAGGGGATGAGGGTTCAGGGGTGAGGGCTGTGGGGTTCATGATGTGGGGGGGCTCAGGGCTGGGGCAGAGGATTAGGGTGTGAGGGGATGAGGTCTCTGGCTGGGGATGAGGGGTTTGGGGCGTTGGAGAGGCTCAGGGCTAGGGCGGAAGGGCAGGGTAAGAGCATCCTGCCTTGCCATTAGTGGATGGCGGGCGCTAGGACCCTGGGGCAGCAGAAAGCAGTTCTGCCCGGAGCCGTTCTACTCCAGCAGCACAAGCAGGCAGGGGAGAGGCGCCGCGCTGCTTTCTGTCAGGCAGGGATGCGGCGGGGTGGGGAGAGGGGGACACGCAGGGGGAGGGGTGGCAGGCGGGGGCTGGGATCTGCTCCAGGCAGGGATGCGGCGGGGGGGGAGGAGGCCCACGGGGGCCGGGGCCTGATCCAGGCAGGGCCGGGGGAGAGACCGAGCTCCAAATATTGCTGGAGCAGGGCACCCGGCCCTGAATATTCCTGGTGCTCGAGCACCACAAATGTATATAACCTGCCGCCTATGTGGGTGACCTATTGTATGTGCTAGAATAGAATTAGGCAATTTTTCCAGCAATACTAAATTTTCCTCACAACACAAATAGTTTCAATGCCTTGAAAAATGTAAATTCAGGTCAAATTCGGTGAAGAATTTCAGCCAAAAAATTATTTCCCCCCCAAAAAAGTTGGAACAGTTCATTTAAACCATGTCAAAACAAAATATTTCAACTATTCATTTTGCAACATTTCATTTTGAAATTGAGCTTTATTTATTTTTTAAAAAGTAATACAAAACCAAAAAGGGTGAACATGCCCCCCCCCAAATGGTTTGAGGTCAAATGAAACGTTTCGTTCAACCAGAAATTTGTATGTTTTTCATTGCAGGGAGGAAAAAAAATGAAAAATTTCAGTTTGAATCAGTTCAGCCCACCACCCAAAATATCAATGGTTCACTCAGCTCTGGGCCTAAGTATGAATTACAGATTTCAAAAAAAATTATGAAGTCAAATGTTTATGTACATATATATGTATGTAAAATTAACAAATTTATTCTATTCTCACGGCACTCAATTCTTCAAACAAACATATTCTTTGGGAAGAGAAAAACTGGTTCCTAAAGCTTCAAGTAACTCACATTTCATCCATTTTGATTGTCCACTCAGAAATAAAGACTCTTTCAAGAGTCGTATTAGCTTCCTTAACGATAAAAAAAAAGTTCATTTTTTTTCTTTTTTTTTAAGCTTACTGTTTCTCTCTGTCCTCACACAGCTCTGTCTATCCATCCAAAGGACTGTTAAGGATTCACAATCAATCCAGATGCTCTACCATTTAAATCAGCATATCTGCAGGCTCTGCTGCTTACTTAAGTTTCAGTGCTGCCATGCTTCACTGCACAAGTGCTTTCCCTCCCTGTTCATAGTTTTATGGGGCATGTCTTTCATACTGGAAGTACTACAGAGTAGAGGATGCCTGAACTCCAGAAATAGGCAGCAAACCAGAGAACTCACTACCCAAGCTAAAGGCACCTGGCTTAAGGCATCTGTCTTCAGGTGGGGTAGAGAAGTGTTTTATCAGGGATTCTGCCAGGACAATTGCCCAGTTCACAGTCATGCCTGGGGAATAAGGCACAGGAGACGTGTTGGAGAGCAGTTTTTTCGATTGTACTGAAGATGGATAGCTGGGGCTGAGTGAGTGGGAGTTTTGAAGGATCAAGTCAGGGAACTTTTATTTATGGATATGAAAGGACCAAGCTCTCACTGGACATTTGCCAACGTTTCCCTTGTTCATCCAGCAGGGGTTGGTTGAGTATTCTTTTGAGCAGCAGTGGGACTCGTGCTCCCTAGGGAGCTGAGCACATCATCTCTGTAGAACTCCTTCAGTCTCTCACACTAGGGTAGAACAACTGATTTCAGAATCCAGTCTCTCCTGCCTATAAAGTAAGTGGCACTACTCATTTGTTTGATGCTGCATAAAGGAGGCTGGAATGAAGTGAAATGGATGACAGGAGTTAGTTGAAAAGCCAAGTTGATGCAACCCTTAAATAGCGGAGTGGGAGAAAGACATAGTAAGATATGCAAAAGCTTTTTAAAATTAGAACTTTTTTTCTAAAATATTTTTGTCAGATCCCTTAGTTTTACATGCACCATTCTCTCTCCTTGCTGTTAACTGCACTTTTTCAAGTGTGTGCTTCATCATCTCCATCATTCTCTTTTATTGGAGCAGTTCAAAGGCTTTTTGCTGCTCCAGCTGGACTTTTTTTTTCCTGATACACAAGGCACAACCTACATCACAGTAGTACTTCCAGACACTTATCTAGGAGAAGCTATTAGATCCTCAGATAAATGCTTATTAGCTATAGAGTTAGCAAGAGTGCTACCTTTGGACATAGATCAAATAAGCATTGTGCTTATTTCTTATGGGAGTTTAAAGAAAACACTTGACAAGAGATAGCTATATTCTATGAAAGGTCACAGGAGGGAAAGAGGCTGCTGTTTGCATGTTTTGTATTTTATAGTGAAATCCTGCATCTCATTTCCCTTATCTAGATATTATTAAGAGGCCTGTTCAATAACAAAAATCAGACCAGTACACTAATTTGCAATAGATATTGAGTTTTAATGTGCATTTAAAATAAAAGGCCAAATTATACCCCAGGCTTGAACATTCAGCCCTTACTCCTGTAGTCATTGTTGGCACAATCACAGCTAGAGCAGCAAAGCTGGCACTATGCCACTTTTACACTTCACCCGATCTTAGGCTAGCTGGAGAGGCACTCTGGCTCCCAGCACAAGTTTAGAGTAATCTGAGGCCTACTCTAATTTACTACACCAGCTAAAATGGACCCTAAAATAGCCTGGGTATCAGAGGAGCACATTGCACTCTGGCTCATGCCCTTTGGCCCTTTTCTCCCCGCTGCACAATGCCCGCTATGCTGGAAGGGGCTTGGAGACACAAAGTGCCTAGCATATGGCCCACTGATTTCAGTAGTATTACTCACATGAGCAAGTGTTGTAGAAGCAACCTCTCTGTGGATCACTGCTGCCTTAATGCATTTGCAGGGGTGGCTGAACCCAGCTGGTGGGCAGCAGTGAACACCTCTCTTCACAATCACAACCTTCTAAGATCAGTGATGACCGGGATTAGCATCGAAAGGTTCAATAGATAAGCAGCCATGTTTGTTCTGGGAGGGATAATACTTTTCAGCCCTAAGCAGTTAACAGCAGTTATGAGAGCTCCTATTACCGTTTTCCATTTGCATTCTAAATGTAATGACAAAAAAACACATTTTCTTCTGTTAGGAACACATCATATATTTGCATTTGGGAAAGGGTAAAATCAGCTATTTTCATCATTAGTTTGATACCAAGGTATCAGGTGTACAGCAATGTTTACAATTGTTAAATTTCATATAAAAAACCCTAAGGATTAGGATACATTTTCATTACTCCCTTTGTACAACTTTACCAATTAAACCAAGACATGATGCTTTTAACAGCAGACTTCTGTTAATCAATATGGCATAAATATGTCAACAAAATACATATAATAAAAAGCATTCTTTCCATAATGAGATTGTGGAGGGGAACTATTGGATATTTCAGGGTGGTATACAAAGTAGATGTTTAGAACAGATGACTTTAATGGAACTGGGAACCAAGAACAGGTAACCTACAACATATCGTTTAATTGTTAGCAACAGAATGCTTTTTTTTTTTTAAATCAGTAACTCAAGATGCAAGATAGAATGAGGAGCATCCTCAAACTGTGGCCAAAGCATAGATATTGAAAGAACATCACCTACTTCCCTGAATGGTTTGCTATCCAGAGTAGGTCTCCACAAAGAGATTGCTCTTGACAGCAGCCTCCACCAGTTTAAATTGCAGCTCCAGCACTTCTGCTGGTTTCAACAGTGGCAGTATGCCATGGAAAGAGAGGAGATTCTTCAGGTGAGACCCCAAATCATTTAGGGCTTTGTAGCTAAAACTGATACGTTGAATTCCAGAAACACACTGGAAGGCAGTGACGATCCCAAAGCATTGGTATCATGTGCTCTAGACAATAAAACCTACTTAAGTGGGGATCTGCATTGTGGACTAGCATCAGTTTCTAACTGGTGTCATCCCCATGAAGAGCTCAATAGAGTAATCCAGTCTCAAAAGACATGGATCACCATGGCAAAGTCTGCATCAGATACAAGTGTTTATATTGGGGTCAGCTCTGGTTCCTTTCCCAGAAGATGCAGAAGGGTGTGGCTGCAGAATAGTTGTGGCTCCCCTTCTGCTGGGGAGTGAATAGCAATTGTTTATCCTGTTCTGAGGTTAGCTTTCTGGGAGCTTGTGCCGGAGGAATCGATCCATTCTTGTGAAGCACAGCAAAATCAGTCACATGAGCTGCTAGAGCCATGTATGGTATGATATGAAGATGACAGGGAGGAGAGTCATTTCCCTGAATCCCTGCAGATCTCACAAGAGTGCAGCCTTGTTATGACAGCTTTAAGTTAGGCCTACTCCTAACTCAAACATGTTTGTGTTCTCTTAAAACAGAATCATTCTAAGGATTAACCACAAACTTACTTGGCCAGTTTAAAGGAAATCCATTTACTTTTACACGCAGAAGAGTTCGCTTCATTCCTTGCTCACCTCTGACATGGCAAATGGTCTTACTGTCTCCCCAGAAAAAGAGCAGTTCAAGTTTCCCAAAGCAGCAGTAGGATTCTGAGGTGTGCCACCCACAGCTGCTTAAAACAACCTGTCATGCACAAAGTGGCAGGGCATACATTGTACCCACCCTCCAGAGAGATAGCACACTAAGAGGGTTCTCAGCCTCATGTTTAAATCTGTCATAAAGTAGGACTCGATAGCAATACAGCAAGACAGATGGATATGGCCAAGAAAGCGGCCAAAAGGTGAGACATCGAACACAATAAGAGGGTTGGAATAAACAGGGTTGGGGCGGGGGAGAACTAAACAGTTGCAAAACCTATTTAAAAAATCAGTTTTAGCTTGCATTTTGGCTGTAGATAATGTGTTTCTGAACCCAAGCCACCACCCCATACAATATTTCAGTTATAGTTTATTATATACAATAGTATATTTAATTACTATATTGCATTAATCGGATTATAACAGCATGATGGCAAATTAGTGACCAAATCAAGTTATTATGTCCAAATATTCTATGTCATTATCTGGGTTTACAACTAGATATGAAGAATCACTGAGAAAAGTAAACATGACAATATAAATTGCACAAGTTCATTTCTTCCAAATCATGATACAGTTGAACCCTGTTATGTCGCCGGCCTAGGGGTTTGCCAAAAAGCGTCGAGATAACCGATGATCGAGATAAGGCGGCGGGACCGTAAGCGGGCCGGGCGGGCGGGCGGCAGGCGCGGGACCGGGTAAGCGGGCCGGGCGGGCGGGCGCGGCGGGACCGGGTATGCGGGCCGGGCGGGCGGGACCGGGAAGTGGGGCTGGGCGGACGGGTGGCGAAGCGGGACCGCGAAGCGGGCCGGGCGGGCGGGTACGCTGGGAAGGGGACGCGGGCTGGGGAGCCGGGAGCGGGCGGCCGGGAAGCGGGCGGGCGGGCGGCAGGCGGCGGGACCGGGTATGCGGGCCGGGCGGGCGGGCGGGACCGGGAAGCGGGCCGGGCGGGCGGGCGGGCGGGCGGGCGGGCGGCGACCGCGGCGGGCCGGGCGGACGGGCGGGCGTGAAGCGGGACGCGGGAGCCGGGCGGCTGGGGACATGGGGAGCGGGCGGCTGGGGACACGGTGGGTCGGGGACGCGGGGAGCCGGGGCCGGGGATGCAGGGCTGGGCGGCCGGTGAGCGGGTGGCTGGGGACGCGGGGAGCTGGGCGGCTGGGGCTGGGGAGCCGGGGTCGGGACGCGGGAGCCGGGCGGCCGGGGACGCGGGGCGGGAGCCGGGCGGCCGGGGACGCGGGGCCAGGGCAGGAGTCGCGTGGCCGGGGAGGGATGCGGCAGGAGCCGGGCAGGGCCGCCGCCGGAGTTAGTAGTTTACCGGTAAGTGGCAAATTCGGCGCTCTTCTGTGCTCGAGATATTAGGGTTCGGCGAGATTAAAGAATCGACATAACCGATGAGAAACCGATAAGACAAAGAGGGAGTTTGGCGGTTCCACTTCTAAAACGTCGACTTAATACGATTGGCAAGTTAACCAAGGTCGAAATAAATGGGTTCGACTGTACAAAGAAAACACCTTGTTTTTTGATTGTATGTAGAACTATGCATTTATTTCTCACTATCCATTTGCATCAAATGACAATAGCCAGTTATCACCACCCATTGATTGGTACAAATATAAAACAATGCTGTTAATCTGCATTATAAACCCAGCAATATTGAGATATTACTGCATCACCCCAGGCAGTTCTGTGGCTGAGATTTATAAAATGAAATATCTGCAGTATGTATGTATCATGAATCCTGACAAGCAAGGACTGAAGCGTGTTGTGGATCAAGCAAAAACCATGCCGCTAGTCCTGCTGGAACTGTACCTTTACAAAACCTTGTTCATTCCCTGCCCTTGCATACAAACTAAAGCCACTAGCATGCAGCATCGGTGCTCACTTTTTAAAGGAGCGGGGCTGCTTCAACAACTGGACACCAAAACAATATGAAATTAGAGAGGGGGGATTAAATCAATAGTAGGTCCAGGAGCAGACAGTATGTTCTATCCTTTGAGCTGTTAGCAGGTGTGCTGGGTGCATACAGATAAGCCGATAATGGCTGATTCAATAGACTGGTAGCAAACACATGCTTTGCTAGAGATGACTTTTTAAGTCACCATACATCAAACAGACAGTGTCAGCCTTTGAGGATAAACCTGTGATGGCTTGTTGTGCTCTTTGAACTGCCTCTGAGGCCTAGAGACTAAAAAAGTGCCTGAATGTTCCTCTGAATCCATTGGGAGGATTGAAAGCTTCAAAGAGGAACACTATCACATCCAAGGGGAAATGCATTGATTGAGGGAACCAGTGTGAAATAGTCTTTAATAATTACCAGAAAGCTGGAATCGACTGGTGTTTTGCTCAGCTATATTTTATCTTTATTGGATTAACTGTGACACAGTAGGTTATGTCAAAGGAAATCTGCATGAATATTAAAAGTAAATGTGGTGTGAATAATAGATAACTTACATTAGATGCACCAGCATGCAGTAATTTTTATTCACCTACATAATTAGATTAAAACAAATCTCCTGAATAAAATATGTTGTCTTATAATACAGATTCAAAAACACACACACACCCAAAAAATTAGGACTATATGGATGATTGCCGGTATTTAAAGAGCGCATGCGCGCACGTGTGTGTGTGTGTGTACAAACATGACACCTAAGAAATAAATTTTCAAAGGATTTCTGGAAATAAGAAATAGAAGTAATAGTGAATATACATCTAGTTTAGACTAAAGTCAATAAAAAGTACTCTTGAGATCTACTGAGGACTTTTATAAAGTATGTGATGGCTATTTTACTGTGGCATTAAGATCAATGTCAATTTTGAAAGGGAGGAGGGAAGACAGAAGGGAGACAAGTTTATTACTCATTTAATTCCTGAAATGCATCTAGACACACTTCTGTAGATGTCCAGGGCTGGGGCATTCTGATTACAGGAACATACAAACTAGAATTTGAGTAAATAGTGGGTTTACCCTTATGGGAATGGCACTAAAGAAATACAGTTGTGCTGAATACAGTTGTGTTGTATGGTCGTGTTTTGTTTTTGAACGGAAAGAGGCCAGATTTTTCAATCCTCAGCACCTGAAGTTATGCTCCTAAAACTGCAGGCACTTGAATGAAAATGGCTTGATTTTCAAGCATGTTGAGCCACGAAAGCTTTTATTGACTTCAGAGGTATTTGTGGGCTTCTGCTACTTCTGAGAGTCAGGCCAGTTACACAATGTCAGAGCGTAGTTTGCGGAGTATCTTTACTGGCCTTGCTCCTCAAGACCCAATGTTCATCAAACATTTTAGGTTTTAAGCAGAGCTGGACAAACAGCAAATTTTATTCCAGCCATCTATTACTCACAAGGATAAGAACATAAGAATGGCCATACTGGGTCAGACCAAAGGTCCATCTAGCCCAGTATCCTGTCTACCAACAGTGACCAATGCCAGGTGTCCCAGAGGGAATGAACCTAACAGGTAATGATCAAGTGATCTCTCTCCTGCCATCCATCTCCACCCTCTGACACACAGAGGCTAGGCATACCATTCCTTACTCATCCTGGCTAATAGCCATTAATGGACTTAACCTCCATGAATGTATCTAGTTCTCTTTTAAACCCTGTTATAGTCCTAGCCTTCACAACCTCCTCAGGCAAGGAGTTCCACAGGTTTACTGTGCACTGTGTGAAGAACTTCCTTTTATTTGTTTTAAACCTGCTGCCCATTAATTTCATTTGGTGGCCTCTAGTTCTTATATTATGGGAAGAAGTAAATAACTTTTCCTTATTCACTTTCTCCACACCACTCATGATTTTATATACCTCTATCATATCCCCCCTTAGTCTCTTCTTTTCCAAGCTGAGAAGTCCTAGCCTCTTTAATCTGTCCTCATATGGGACCCGCTCCAAACCCCTAATCATTTTAGTTGCCCTTCTCTGAACCTTTTCTAATGCCAGTATATCTTTTTTGAGATGAGGAGACCACATCTGTATGCAGTATTCAAGATGTGGGTGCACCATGGATTTATATAAGGGCAATAAGATATTCTCCGTCTTATTCTCTATCCCTTTTTGAATGATTCCTAACATCCTGTTTGCTTTTTTGACTGCTGCTGCACACTGCGTGGTCGTCTTCAGAGAACTATCCACGATGACTCCAAGATTTCTTTCCTGATTAGTTGTAGCTAAATTAGCCCCCATCATATTGTATGTATAGTTGGGGTTATTTTTTCCAGTATGCATGACTTTACATTTATCCACATTAAATTTCATTTGCCATTTTGTTGCCCAATCACTTAATTTTGTGAGATCTTTTTGAAGTTCTTCACAGTCTCCTTTAGTCTTAACTATCTTGAGCAGTTTAGTATCATCTGCAAACTTTGCCACCTCACTGTTTACCTCTTTCTCTAGATAATTTATGAATAAATTGAATAGGATTACCCCTCTCCATTCTGAAAATTTACCATTTATTCCTACCCTTTGTTCCCTGTCTTTTAACCAGTTCTCAATCCATGAAAGGATCTTCCCTCTGATACCATGACAACTTAATTTACATAAGAGCCTTTGGTGAGGGAACTTGCCAAAGTCTTTCTGGAAACCTAAGTACACTATGTCCCCTGGATCCCCCTTGTCCACGTTTGTTGACCCCTTCAAAGAACTCTAATAGATTAGTAAAACATGGTTTCCCTTTACAGAAACCATGTTGAATTTTGCCCAACAATTTATGTTCTTCTGCGTGTCTGACAATTTAATTCTTTACTATTGTTTCAACTATTTTGCCCAGTACTGATGTTAGACTTATCAGTCTGTAATTGCCAGGATCACCTCTAGAGTCCTTTTTAAATATTGGCTTACATTAGCTATCTTCCAGTCATTGGGTACAGAAGCCGATTTAAAGGACAGGTTAAAAACCACAGTTGATAGTTCCGCAATTTCACAATTGAGTTCTTTCAGAACTCTTGGATGAATGCCATCTGGTCCCAGTGACTTGTTACTGTTAAGTTTATTAATTAATTCCAAAACCTCCTCTAGTGACACTTCAATCTGTGACAATTCCTCAGATTTGTCACCTCCAAAGGACGGCTCAGGTTTGGGAATCTCCCTAACATCCTCAGCCGTGGAGACTGAAGCAAAGAATTAATTTAGTTTCTCCGCAATGACTTTATCGTCTTTAAGTGCTCCTTTTGTATCTCGATTGTCCAGGGCCCCCACTGGCTGTTTAGCAGACTTCCTGCTTCTGATGTACTTAAAACATTTTGTTATTACCTTTTGAATTTTTGGCTAGCTGTTCTTCAAACTCCTTTTTGGCTTTTCTTATTACATTTTTACACTTAATTTGGCAGTGTTTATGCTCCTTTCTATTAACCTCACTAGGATTTGACTTCCACTTATCTCTCACTGCTTCTTTCACATGGTTGTTAAGCTACAGTGGCTCTTTTTTAGTTCTTTTACTGTGTTTTTTAATTTGGGGTATACATTTAAGTTGGGCCTCTATTATGATGTCTTTGAAAAGTGTCCATGCAGCCTGCAGGGATTTCACTCTAGTCACTGTACTTTTTAATGTCTGTTTAACTAACCTCCTCATTTTTGCATAGTTCCCCTTTCTGAAATTAAATGCCACAGTGTTGGGCTGTTGAGGTTTTTCCCACCACAGGAATGTTAAATGTTATTATAGTATGGTCACTATTTCCAAGCGGTCCTGCTATAGTTACTTCTTGGACCAGATCCTGTGCTCCACTCAGGTCTAAAACGAGAATTGCCTCTCATATTGTGGGTTCCTATACCAGCTGCTCCAAGAAGCAGTCATTTAAAGTATTGAGAAATTTTGTCTCTGTATTTCATCCTGAGGTGACATGTACCCAGTCAATATGGGGATAATTGAAATCCCCCACTATTTTTGAGTTCTTCATTTTAATAGCCTCTCTATTCTCCCTTAGCATTTCATTGTCACTATCATTGTCCTGGTCAGGTGGTCGATAATAGATCCCTACTGTTATGTTCTTATTAGAGAATGGACTTACTAGCCATACAGATTCTATGGAACATGTGGATTCATTTAAGATTTTTACTTCATTTGATTCTACATTTTCTTTCACATATAGTGCCACTTCCCCCCTCCCCGCGCACGACCTATTCCATCATTCCGATATATTTTGTACCCTGGAATGATTGTGTCCCACTGATTGTCCCCACTCCACCAGGTTTCTGTGATGCCTATTATATTAATATCCTCCTTTAACACTAGGCACTCTAGTTCACCCATCTCATTATTTAGACTTCTGGTATTTGTGTACAAGACTTTAAAAACTTGTCACTGTTTATTTGTCTGCCCTTTTCTAATGTGTCAGAATCTTTTTTATGTGAATGTTTCTTGTCTGATCTGGCCCATACTTTATCCTCGTCCATTCTCTCCTCCTGACTAGAACCTAGAGAATCTCTATCAATAGACTCTCCTCTAAGAGACGTCTCCGTTCAATCCACATGCTCCTCTGCAACAATCAGCTTCCCCCATCTCTTAGTTTAAAAACTGCTCTGCAAACTTTTTAACGTTAAGTGCCAGCAGTCTGGATCCAGTTTTGGGATGGGGGAGCCTATACAAGAAGGATGGGCTCCACCTAAACCAGAAGTTTCCCCAGTTCCTAATAAATCTAAACCCCTCCTCTCTACACTATTGTCTCATCCACACACTGAGACTCTGAAGCTCTGCCTGCCTACCAGGAACTGAAAGCATTTCTGAGAATGCTACCATACAGGTCCTGGATTTCAGTGCCTTTCCTAGCAGCCTAAATTTGGCCTCCAGGACGTCTCTCCTACCCCTCCCTATGTCATTGGTACCTACATGTATCATGGCCACCGGCTTCTCCCCAGCACTACACATAAGTCTATCTAGATGATAAAAGAATTAGGAATTATTTCCTATTCTCACCAAATTCTGTAACTCTGAACAAAGGACAGGGGCTTATATCACTCTCCATGGTCATTGCTCTCATTATGGTGTTGTTCAATTTTAACAGAATGGAATTTATTCATTTTACATATTCAGTACTACATTGAAAAAACAGAATACCTGAGGCAGAGAGAGAGAGAAAAAAAAAAGAGAGGCAGTCAGTGGAGCTGTATCTAGCAATTCAGAAACACATAAGATAACCTTTCCTGATTACTCCTCTTGGAAGAGTTTCCAACAAGCCATCCTCAGAACTTCACAAAACAGTAAATAAGTCTTTTTTCCAAAGGGATTTTAGTGATCAAGTGAATTTCAAAGGGAGCTAGAGTTCTCTATTTAGCCATAGCATGACTATAGTGGTCAATATTAGTACTTTAATAGTTACCAAAAGTTTTCTTCCTTACATATAGGCTGTGAAATAGCTGTGGTTACCAGGTTCTATTTGTTGGCAAATACTGAAGCTAAGATTTTCCAAAGTGACTATTGTGGGCCTCAAGTTTTGGGGTAATCAGAAAAGCCTCGAGCAATGCACCTTGGAAAAAATCAGGCCCCTTTTAGATTTCTCAGGTTGGTCTCCCCATAACTGGAGATCACTAGTCACTTTGGAAAAATCTTGGCCTGACTTGTCAAATGGTGATCATGGTGTAGCAGGGGCTTCAGTCCTCACATGGAGGAATTAGCAAGTGAGAGTGTAGTTCGCTTCTTAGTCTATCTTTGTTAGACCCCTATAACCATGCTATCGGAGTGCCTTTAATATGGTCCTCTTCACAACATTCCCATGAGGTAGGGAAGGACCATTATCTCCATTTTACAGACAGGGAACTCAGGCATAGACAGGACTTCCTTGCCCATGGTCACATAGGAATCTGTGGCCAAGCAGGGAACCGAAGATGGATGTTGCTGCCTGGCACCCTAACCACTGGACCTCTGTGCCTCACTGAGAGCACAAACAAGGACACCTATGTAGTTTGTGAGATGTGAAGTCCTGCTCACTAAATACTGGAATGAGGCCATCATATGGTTTCAAATAAGACAGTGGACATCTGTTAAGATAACTTTTGATCACTGCTAAGTGGGCTATATTTGAACCAATAATTTTTAAGTTAAAAGCATATAATACTTTTACTACTCTCAGGAGACAACTCATTTTCCATTTGTTAGAACAGGGGTTGGCAACCTACAGCATGTGTACCAAAGGTGGCAGGCAAGTCTATTTTTGATGGCACATGGCGGCGGGCTGAGTGGCTCAGCCCACTGCCGCTCTGGGGTTTCGGCTGCCGGCTCCTGCCAGCCGGGGTCCCACCACCGGTCCCACTCAGCGCCCACTGCTGGCCTGAGTGAAGGAACCCCAGGCTGGCAGCAGTCTGAGACCCCGGCTGGCAGGAGCTGGCGGCCGAAACCCCAGAGCGGCAGCAGGCAGACGCTTGGTACTGCTGGCAGCCAAACTCCCACCTCCCCTGCTTCTTCCACGAGCCGAGCACCCCAGCCCTCTGCCCTGACCTCTGAACCCCCCCCCCACACCCAGCCCTCTGCCCTGACGCCTACACCCCCACAACCCCAGCCCCTCCACCCTATGCCCTGACTCTTGCACCCCACCACATCCCCATCCCCACCCTGAGCACCAAAAACAGGAGCTCCTGCACACACACACAGTCCCACCTGCACCCCTCACACCAAATGGGATCTGTCCCAGGTAAGCGCTCCACACCCAAACCTCTTGCCCCAACCCTGAGCCCCCTCCCTCATTCTAGCTCCTGGCCAGACCCTGCACCGCAACCCTCAGCCTGCTCCTTCACTCCCAACCCTGTGCTAAGTGCACTCCCACGCTCAGCTCAGTGCAGAGAGAGAGAGGAAGAGAATGGGCCAGAACCAGGGAGAAGATAGGTACCCACTGTATGTGGGCAGGGCCAGGGCCCCAGACCGACAGCGGGCTGAGCGGGGCCAGCAGCCAGGACCCCGGCTGGCAGGAGCCGGCAGATACAACCCCACTGCTGGTCTGGGGTCCCGGCTGCCAGACCCACTCAGCCCACTGCCGGTCTGGAGTCCCGGCTGCCTGCCCCTTGCCAGCCGGGGTCCCGCAGGCTCCGCTCAGCCCACTGCCGAAGTAGGTGAACAGAACCCCAGGCCGGCAGCGGGCTGAGTGGGCCGGCGGCGTAAGATCAGCATTTTAATTTTTTAAATGAAGCTTCTTAAACATTTTAAAAAATCTTGTTTACTTTACATACAACAATAGTTTAGTTATATAATATAGACTTAGAGAGAGACCTTCTAAAAAATGTTAAAATGTATTACCGGCACACGAAATCTTAAAGTGAATAAGTGAAGACTCAGCACACCACTTCTGAAAGGTTGCTGACCCCTGTGTTAGAAGATTTTTGTTGTATTAGAAGTTTTTAGTTTCAACTCCAATTTTTAAGTGTAATGTGCACAATGTACTTGTAATCTTATTTTACAAATTTCAGGCCTCTGTAGGAGAGCACAATAGAGACCAATTTTCATTTACATCAAAGGTCCAATTAGACCATGCTGGCAGTGTAAATGGGCCTTAAAAGTGTAATTTATGCACACTTTAATTCCCCTTTAAACTGCCAGAACAGCACACAGGGTCCTTAATATAAAAGTGAGACTCAGGCACAATTAGCTTTACCTTTTTACTCTAATGATGCAAATATACAGATATTAAACAAATAGAAGAATGACCCAATAATCAGTGATTAAAACAATGTGTAAGAGCTGAAGGATATTTTATGGTTAATGTTTGAAATAGTGAATTAAAGCAAAAAATTTCTTGTCAGACCTATATTCTAATTTCTCTACAAGGAAGAAAAATATCCTTGACATGGAATTTTGCTACACATATTAGAAGAGCAGAATATCAAACTCAAGATTCATTGAGGAAAAACTCAGATGAATACTGCTCTTGGTCTCCGAAAAACATGGTTCCAAAGAAGGACACAAGTTGACAAGTTCAAAAACTGATGTCACTGATTGGGAGCCCTCTTGTAGATCTGGCTTTCAAAGTTTCTGTTATTCCTGAAAGCTGACATTTATTGAGATAAAAGCAAATTGGAGCTCAGTAAAGGTGTTGGTACTGTAGTAGCTGATCATAATTTCCTGTCAAGAGTTTCAAGAGAAATTGTTTGAACAGCTAAATCATGAAGAAGGAAAACATTTTTTAAATGCTGCGTTTAAAAGCAAAAAATAAAACAAAGGAAATATATTGCTTATTAAAAGTGAATAAATACAGATAATCATGTACTCTTTAAATGTAAGATGCATAATATAGGGGGCTCCTTTAAAAAAAAGTTACTGCATATCAAAAATTACAACAGTGGTATTGAAAACATAGTATTTCCCTATACTAATAATAGGAAATAATTTTAGTATTAATCATTCGAAGGCAGAATTAGGGTTGTTTGGGTCATCAACTGTATTTTCAGACCTCAGCTTGTTTTAAGTTTAACCTTAGCTCTGAATTTCCTAGATTTATAACACTTAGCTTGTGGATAATTGCAAAATCCCTATAATGAATTTTACTCCAAACTATTGAAATTTATTCTCAAGCTTAACTCTGTTATTGTTTTTGTTATGAATTTATTTATGTGTATAGTGGCCGTGCCTAAAATCACCAGTCATAGACCAGGATCCCATTGTGCAGGGCATTGTACAAACAGAATAAAAATACAGTCCCTCTCCCAAAGAGTTTACAGTCTAACTCCATCTCGGTGTACATGGAATTGTTTTCAATTATTAAACATGCCATGTGACTTGTAAACAAGAAACCCAAAGAATGTTGCTATGTGATATTTCTAATGCTTTCAAAAAGCAACCGAAACCAATTTAATTAAATTTTTAGGGCCAGATTCAGTCATATGCTCTGGCTACTTTACTAAATTCTAGAGCAGTACAGAACAATCCCCAGGCATATTGGGCATCATCAGAGCAACACAAAGCCGCTTGAATGCACACGCTAGCTTCCCCTCCTTCCTGACCTCCATATTCCCCCACATGCACATCCATTTCTCACGCCAGCACATCTCTCTGGATTTTACCCCTGAGTTTCTTCCCCTTGAACTCTATTGAATGGATCTGATACAACAAGTAGAATCAGACCCCAATGTATCTTAAAACCACACCAGTCCAGCTCTAAGTTACACTAAGCAGCAATGGCTCCCAAGGGATCATTCCAAAACTGGGGACTAAGGGAGATCAGCAGCCCTGGTCTCTCAGCCTCTTATTCCCCCTAGCAAACCCCAATATGTAGGGGAAGAAGTTAACATAGGGCCAGCTACACCACCTCTTGTCCAGTAGAGGATTTTCCTGTGCCAGGATATCCCTATGTATAGCTTGGAAGCTGATGCCTTGATGCTGCTTTATGTTGTGGGAACAGTACAAAGCAACCTATCACGAGCAAAAATCTGGCCCATAGTTTACAGAATTTGCAGTGCTTGTGGAGTGTACAGTGGCTAATCAGAGTTGCATTAACCATTGCCCTGTAATTACACAGATTTAATAAAATTAGTTTAATTGCCAATAATATGCCCAAAGCACAAATTTTGATCACATAAATGAAATAAACTGAGCTCCTTTTAGAGTTGCTAGAAAATTACACAATTTATTTTTGTTGCACCCACATAATAAAATACATTAAAAAAAATTCTCTACATAGGTCCAGGATTACGGCAGACAAAACAAGCAGCCAGTGAATTCACAACTGAGGCAGAAATGCCTATTTCTAACTCATGCCACTGCCAAAAAGGTGCGGAGGTTCAAGGCAAGGCTGGAGAGTCAGCCATAGCTGGAGATTAACTGGCTGGCGTTAGTCGCTATCACCCCTACAACCTTAAAGAGCCACGTCATACTCAGAGAAACATTCTAGCAGAGAATATTTTGCCTGAAGTGCATTGTGCTGCCACTTACTTTTATCTCTCTTATTGTAATCCTTGCTGATTATGGAGGATGTTTATGTGTAAAAGTGCCTGCTTTCGAATGGTCTTTCTCCCTTCTACCTCATTCATTCAATGACGACAATAATCCAATGACATATGTACTGAATGACAAATTGTGACATCAGAATCACTTCCATAGTTATTAACTACTTTGAGTTACGCGAGCACTCAAACCATGTACAATCAGCAGTATGGGTCATATTTGCAAAAAGGGTCAGCATCAAATCAGCTGGGCTCTTTGGAAAATCTGGCCACTTATTTAGGAGCTGAGCTCTCTTGAAAAATCTATATGCAAGGTGCTGAGCACACTCCTTTTCCACCAACTATAGTAGGAGCTGAGGGTACTTGGTATCTCGCAGGAAGTGCTCAGCATCTTGTACGGTATTTGCACGTGTGTGATTGGACCAGATCTTCAGCCAGAGCAAATCAGCATAACTCTAGTTATGTTAAACGGAGCTACAACAGTTCTCAACACCTCACACTGCCCAATGCGCACACAAAAATATTCTCTTGGTTTAAGAATTTCTGTACAAATTTTCAGCTCAGAGCACATTTTTACATCCAAGTTACAATCCTTGAAAGTACTGGGTTTATAATGGAAATGCTGACACAACTTTAACTATAGCGTTGCGAATAGCGATGCTATAATTAAGCTTCGATCTCCTTTTGGAAAAAAAGAGAGAGGTTATTGTTCAATGAACTGCTCTGTCATTTGTGCAGCGATTCTTAATTGTGTCTCATTACAGCAAGATGATCATTACTCTACTTGTCTATCTGATTTAGAGACCACTAAAAGTGTCTTGTAACAAGCAGCCGTCTCCTATGCAACAGTCCTTTGGCTCTCACCCTCATTACTCAGAATCTGTCCAATTATTTGTCATTAAAGTAATAAAAAGGACTTCAGTAGAAAATGTAGGAGGTAATTGTTGGAGGCCTGCCGAGGAAAAAATGAAAACAGTTTTCAAGGCACTAGGAAGGTGACATCGTTAATTAAATGTTAGAGAATATGCAAATCAGTCAGAATCTCAAGAGACTGTAATAAAATAGAGAAAACATTATTACCACTTGAGGTAAAGGAAGGCAGAGTTACCCAGTCACTGTAAGGTTTCATCACTTTCTAATGACTGGCAAAGCGTGTATGCTAAAACAAAAATGAGCTGACACATGCATTTTGGGCACATAAGCCCTCTAATGTTTTGTAGCTCATGATAAGAGTATAAATGTTAAAGGTTTCCATATTAGAACTTTTAATGAGAGATGTTTGTCTAATCACTGGATTTGCACATTCAATTTCCTTCAAAAAATGACTGCACAAGCAGATAACTGAACAAGCAAGTTTTCATGTTTCTTTTTTAAGGGTTTGTTTTTCGTTCCCCTGCCTCCCAATAAATTGTAATTCACATCTCTTCTTCATGGGCCCATATCCTCAGGGGAAAAAAAAACAACACTAGGCAGGAAGGAATGTGAAGAATAGATGTGAAACTGGGTATTTTAAAAATTAAAGTTATGATATATTTTTTAATTTATACCACGCTAGACACTGCTATGGGACCACCTGTTACAAAGCCCATGTCCCTGAGGGAGCAGAGATCTCTAGGAGATGATAGTACTAGGTTGTTTCTACTTCTTACTATGTAGGGTGAGGAAGAAGCAGGATCTTCAGAGACAGAGCGTAGGATTTCTACACCCCTGCTTGCAATATAACACTTCCCTGTGGAATCCCTACATCCTGGCATGCAAAAGGAGCTTGGATGTGAAGTGAGGCCATTGGAGCTACGTAAAGAGGCATCGCACCACATATAAATAACATGCTTCCCAACCCTGGATGGAGGATTCCTCCTCCTACACCTCACCGCTGAAGAAAAGTCCTTCATTAATACTGCGTATTTGGCACAGGGTACATAACTTGTCCCCAAAGTTAAACAGTTACAAGCAATTACTACTACTATTGCCATCATTAAAATACTATTCTATATGGTAAAGTGATCATTTACCCTGTTTTAGTGGAACAGTATGGTTTTTCATATGAAGTCTTCGTGTCCAAGGCACTTCTTTTAGCACACCTGAAGCGTTCCCATTTTTCATCTTTTTATTTTTAAAATAACTACGAACTGTGTGTTTAATATCGCTACACTGAGGAAAATTTGCTCTGTGCTTACCAGGAGCACACAGTTCAGTGGAACAAGTGTTCAATGTGATGAACAGCATCTGAAGCAAAGAGAAGTCAAATGAGTGACCCACCGAGCTGTTCTTTTGGCCAGACTAAATGTTTAACACTTGTTCTGTGTTTCATGATAAACTCATTCAGAACATGAAGTCACTGGGACAGACTCATTCAGAAAATGCACATGACATTGTGGAGTCAGAAGCTGATAACGGCAGCTGCAACAGATTCTTTTTTAAATGGTATATTTTTGTCTTTTTTATGAGATGTTTGTGACTACAAGAAGTGCCACCACAAAAGTAAACCAATTTTGAAAAATATGGTCACCCAATATATTGGCAAGGTTTGAGCATTTAACAAGCAGAATCCTCCATTCTCTTTGGCCATCTACCCATACTGATTGCAATTACAGATATGCCAAATTTGACAGTTTACGATCCCAGGTTCTAAGCAACAATTCCTTTGTGTCTTGATTCACATCCCTAAAACTTTACTTTGAGTTTGAGGATGCAGTCCCCCAAACGTCAGTTCCATATAAATTTAAACGTTCAATGACTAAAAACACTAAGTCAGTTTTTGAGATCAACAGTCCCCTTAGACCATAAAGCTCTATATGCTAAACAAAAGCAAATGGCAACTTAAACTTTTAATATGGTCATTACTGCTTCAGGGAAATTAAGAAAAAAAATAAACAAAATAAAATCATCTTGATATAAAAGTGTCCTGGGTATATCTCATGCATTTATGGTTTGATATCTATAATAATGGCAGATGGCCATCTGTGTGACAGTAACATATTAAGGTATAATCCATTACTACAACCCAACCAAACCCATAGAATGAATACTCTTGGCACTAGCCTTTAGGCAGGAGGACAAGTGAGGGAAAGCCCAAACTTGGATGACCAATGCCTCAATAAAAGGGGGGGAAAAGATCAAGTTTCTTATTTCTCAATTAATCTGACCTCACTGCAACGCAGAAGTTTCTGTGTGTCAGTTTAGTTTACCAAAACTGACATATCAGATTAGGGAATGGACTTCCAGATGAAGGACTGAATGTTGTAAGGAGAATGAGGCTGTAAGCAGGACTTGGTTTTATTTAAGTAATGAACAACCATAGTCAATCGTGGTGAACAGACCAATCTAATTATTTTCAAGTAATCAGAATTCACATAGGAGTATTGAATTATAAATAACTGAAATAGGTAATCTGATTTCTTAATGTGACATACAAAGTCATGCCTTACAGCATTTGAGTGTGTCCAATCAATCACATGTGATGTCTGGGCCATTAAACAACAAAACCACTGTTTACATGAGGAGAATGGTTCTTCTCAGAAAACAAGAAATTTGATTGACTGAGCAGCTGATCACCCACCAGCCTTTCATGTTCTGGCCACTTCTCTTTGAAGCCAGCTTTGAGCTGATTAAACAACTATAATGCTCTTCTGAGAAATAATGCCAGTGATCTCAGTGAAGCTTATATGGAGATTATAAATGAGAAATTAATTTTGTCATTGCTCAGAAGACAACTAGAATGCTTCTAGAGTAATTTAAGGCAACCTGGCCATTTTGTGCATACGTATAATGCACATACATAGATGGATAATATCCTATCATTGATCTGAATCCAAAGCTTCCATTGACTTAATAAGGAAATATAAAATGTAGAGGTCCGTGTTATTATTGGGTTTCTTTTGTTTTACTATTACATGTATAAATATAATTCTCAATAGACAAAAATTATAACAAGAGCAAAAGCCTGTAACAAGATTTGTTACAGAATTATTTATTTTAAGGTACCAATGTGTTATATTAAAACCTCATGAAATTTAACTATTTATTTACCCTATCTCCCAGTTTTGGGAGTGAGAGTTTATGAACGCAAATAAAAGATTCACTCACTGTAAATACATCTCACTTCACTGCAATATTCTGTCTTCTTTCATCCACCATTTCTCTTCCTCCTATCTTCTGCCTTTTTCCCATCTGTTCTCACCAATCCCTCTTATTTTCACAGGTGTATTAGAACCAGCCACTTAAAAAAAAATACCCCCTTCCTACCATTAGAGTTTTGAAAGATATCTTTTCCAGAGTTAAAATGGATAGCAGCCCAGGGTTAGCTCTAATTCACATTTGCAGATTGATTTTTTTTCCTGGTGCCTGGAAACCTCAGAGAGCAGGCAATTTTATCAAGTCTATGGATTCTAGCAGGCCTGGAAATAAGGCTCTCCTCATCCTCTGTTCTAAGCTTTTCATTAGTACCAAATCCCTGGCTTCCTCCTGAAAATTAAATGAAGACTGGAAACACTGATTTCCAATTGCACCTTGCAAAATAAGAGTGAAATTTTTGTGTGCTCAGAGTCTTATAATTTAACCTGGCCAAGAAATTGGGGGAAAGAATTCATCCACCCCTTATCATAATATTTGATACCTTGAACGAAAAATTGAAACTATAGAAGCAAATTTGTATTAAGGTAACACACTGCAAACATTTTTACTACCTGTTGCCCTTTTCCTAATTAAGTATATAATTAGTTAGACTATATTCTTTTCTTAGAGATAGACAGGGAAATCTATGACTTCTGAAGTTAGAAAACAGAGAAATCAATAGGTGCCTGCCTCAGTGGGGACTTGAGGGGAGTTGTAAATGTGTCAGCTGGAGTGGTATCTAAGGAGTCGTCACATTCTCTCAAATTAAGTAAGGAAGAATTTGGCACACTATCTGGTGATTCTGTGGAAAGAAGTATTACAAAATGGAATAGGACAGAATCTACATCTACCTTCAGCACAGGGATGAGGGAACATTAGAAATAAAAAGCAACCATTTCTACTCAGTAAATAGACTGGAATTCAGAGATATTTAAAAAATAACCTCATGTATATTAGTTAGGGTGACCAGATGTCCCGATTTTATAGGGACAGTCCCGATTTTGGGGGCTTTTTCTTATATAGGTACCTATTACCTCCCACCCCCGTCCTGATTTTTCACACTTGCTATCTGGTCATCCTAATATTAGTTAATGTTTGTACAGCAGTCTGAAAGTGCTAAATATTATTCAAGTGCTATATACATGCTAAATATTATTGAAAGTTTGGAAATTGGTATACAAAATGATAGGCAAGTGTACAATGAACTCTATAGTTTCGTTAATGCTTTATGCACACGACTAAGGTGGTGCCCTATAACTACTCCATTAAGTGTTGAGGATATATGCTATGATTCGCTCTTGACTGCATATTTTCTTAATTTTCTTGCTCTCTCTTATAATTTGGGATAGGGAAATATTAGTTACTTGACAAGCAGGTATCATTTGCTGTACATAGAGATCCTCAAGATGAAAATACCACCTTTCTGTAGGTATAAATTTTCTCAATGAAACAATACTTTCCTATAAACCAGTAGCCTGGAGCCAGCAGAAGAAATAAACAAAATCATTTATTTCAGTTTCTTTGATTTACTGTACTAAAGAACCAACATTGTTTTGTTTCAAATAAAAGCTTGGTTATTTGCTTCTCTATGAAAATATTAATGAATGACAGGCTAGCACTATTTACCTACTTTCAAACACAATTTTATAGATTTCATACCTGTTTATATTGGATTTGGGTTTGGCCCCTTCTGTAAGATCTGAAAGCCTCTGAACCTCAAAAGTGCATGAATCCAGTTCTGAATTCCATCTGGGGCTTCTTGCTATTCCCATTATTTACTTTCCAAACACTGTGACTTGGGTCTACCTATAATTAATGCAGTAGAAATTTAACCTAGAATAGTCATCTGGGTTCTTGTTCACCTGCAGTGTGAAGGTTATTCTTTTTTTAATGACTCTATAGCCAAGTGGTATGATCTTAAGTGTAGCACAGGGCACTTTTCAATTCATTTTAGCTAAGAATACATTTTATAAATCATTCCACTTTGGGTGTGAGCTTGTAAAAGTACTTGGATTGAAGACCTCCACAGAGAAGCCAAGTGAATCATAACATTTTAAGGGGCAAAGCAAGATAAGCTGTGGGACAGTAACATTTGGCAGCTTGTCTATTTTCATAAGAGGATTCCTGCTATATCTGGACCCTGCAGAGAAGGAGACAGAGGCACACGGAGGGAGCTAATAGAAACACAGCTCTTTGCTGTGGTGGTAGCTTTATATTGTTCATGCTGCAAAACTGAAGACATCACAATTCCCTGCAGCAGAGTGAAATAGTTTGTGTATTGGAGGCAGGCTGAGCAAGCACCACCCTTTTAATTAACAGATTCATATAGATTCTAAAACAAGAAGGAACCAGCATGATTATAAATCTGATCTCCTGCATAACATAGGCCATGGAACATTTCTAAATTAATTTGTTTGAAGTAAGGCATCTGTAACAGGACAGCAACTCACTGGCACAGCGCCTCCTGCTGGTTGTCCAGGGAATTAGCGTTTCCAGCCTCTGGAGCACCCTCCTCAGGCCAGTGTCCCGCTTGCCACTGGGCCCAAGTCCCTCCTGGACCTTGGTGCCCCTTTCAGGCCAGGGTGCTGCCCTGTGGCAGTACCCCCACAGATCTGGGTCTCCCCTCCCCAGGGAACCTCCACCCTCTATCCCCACCTCACCTCAGTCTATGGCCACTGCCAGTCATCACCTAGCCCCCGTTCCCTGGGGCAGACTGCAGTGTAAGTGCCACTCATTACTGGAAAGGGGCATTTGGACCTGCTGCCTCTGCCCCCCTGCAGCCTGGGGGGTTTCTAGGCCAGAGTTCCCCAGCTCCTCTGGCCTTCCCCCAGCCCTGCTCCAGTCTCCGTACCCTGCTTAGCTCCTAGGAGTCAGGCCCATCTCCCTCAAGAGCTAGAGGGAGAGTCTCTGTGTGCTCCTGGCCCACTGCCCTCTTATAAGGGCCAGCTGGGCCCTGATTGGGTGTGGTCACATCTGTGGCTGGTTCCCCAATCATCAGAGACTTTCTTCACAGCTGCTCCAGGGCTGCTTTTAACCCCTGTTCCTCAGGAGTGGGGCAGCTGCCCCACTACATCATGTCTTTCAGAAAAGCATCTAATCTTGATTTAAACACTTCCAGCTGTGGAGAATCCATCACAGAACTTGATAAATTCTTCCTTTGATCTTCATGATTTGTGTCTTATTTCTAGTCTAAATTTGTCTAGCTTCAACTTCCAACCATTGGATCTTGTTATATTTGTCTGCCAGATTGAAGAGAAATCATCAAATTTCTGTTTCTCATGTAAGCACTTCTAGACTGTTATTAAATCACTCCTTAATCTTCTCTTTGATAAGCTGAATCAATTGAGCTTCTTGAGTCAGTTTTCCAATTTTTTAATCACTCTTTATTTCTCAACAACATCCTTCTTGAATTGTTTACATCAGAACTGGACTCAGTATTCCAATAGCAGTTCCACTGATGCCAAATACAAAAGATAATAAAACCTCTACTCCTACTCAAGATTCCTGTTTATACATCCAAGGATCATGTTAGCCCTGTTGGCCACAGTGATGCACAAGGTCATCGTGTTCAGCTGATTATCCTCCATGACCCTCAAAGGCTTTTTCAGAGTCACTATTTTCCACAAGAGAGAGTTCCCCAGCCTGTAAGTGTGGCTAGAATTCTTGGTTCTTAGATGTAAAACATTGCATTTAGCCATATGGAAACACATATTGCCTGCCTGAGCCCAGTTTACTGGATTGCTTGGTATCAATAACCTATCCTCTTCACTACCTACCACTCCAAGCTTTATATCATCCACAGATTTGATGAGTAATGATTTCATATTTTCTTTTAAATAGCATAAAGCCAAAAACCCTAGTGGGACACCACTAGAAACACCTGCTTGATGACGATTCTCCATTTACAATTATATTTTGAGACTTGTCAGCCAGTTTTTATTCCTTTTAAATGCGTCGCACGCTGAGTTTATATCATTCTAGTTTTGTGATCAAAATATCATGTGGTACCAAGTCAAATGCCTTTTAGAAGTCTAAATATATTACCTCGGCACTTTCACCTTTATCAACCCAATTTGTAATCACATTAAAAAAAGATATCAAGTCAGTCTATTTTCTGGAACCCCATGTTGATTTACATTAATTATATTACCCTCCTTTAATTCTTTCTTTCTCAGTTGAATCCCCTATTAGCTGTTCCATTATTTTGCTTGGGATCAATATCAGGCTGACAGGCCTATAATTACCCAGGTCATCCTGTTTACCCTTTTAAAATATTGGCATAACAATAGTTTTATTTTTATTCTTCATTAAAAATGAAAAACTGTCACAAACAGGGTATTTTGCAGGGTAGTTGACAATCTACAGATACCTTGGAATTAGAGAGTGTTCCCAAAAAAATGCACATTTAGAGCTTTGCTCTCATTGAACATGGAGGTGCCTGCTTGAAGGACCCTTTTTATACAGTTACTTTTTATATTAATGGGACTGTAGAAAAAGTGTCAGCAACAGAGACTGGAAGCCTAGAATGAAGGAACAGATTGAGCAGGCAAAAGTCTAGATGGACTATAAAGGAAGTCAGAGATACTGAGTGAAATAGGTCCATGGAGAATATTTAAAACCAGGAAGGCCATGACAACTTGACTTATGGAAGGGACCTGAAACCAGTAGAGGTGGCAGGGATTATCTTGCATTCTGGAATAGTTGTGCTGAAATTGTCCTCTTACTATAATTTCCCACAGTGGGAGGGGGAAAGTTGGCTATCATAAATTACTTTTACATGACTATATTGGGAAACTGACAGTTTTTAAGTATGCTCTCTGGGTGGCAATTTTATTTTCGCTGTTGTCCTTGTGTTCTGTCTCAAAACTACATTCACTACAAATGTGCTTCCCAGACACTATAGGATCTGTGAGGGAGAAGTTGTGTGAATACCACCAACCTATTTTCTTCATTTTAAACCAGTGATAGAGAACAAAGACTTCAAAATGTGGTACCACTGGATACATGTGCACTGGAGCTATCCATTACCACACTAAAATCTCACCAAGGTATACAGACATGTAATAGTAATAAGACTACCCACAACCACGCTCAGATTCTACATACAGATGTCCCTGCTATTGCTCAAGCTCCATATCCTCATCATTTGATTTTACTCTTGTAATTCAACTTTTTGGTAACCTTTAAAAAATGTTAACAATAAGCCTTCAACTAGAGAGGCTGTATTGTAGCCTGCTACTGTAATGGCAGTAGATGATACCAGCTGTGACTGGCTGAACCCTCAGGATGTGCCAACACGTTTCAGTGGATACACGTCCAAGGAGAGTAGTTGGACTCTCAGAGGAGGAAATTCCATTGAAAGGCAGAAGAGTTAAACCATGATTTAACCAATAGCTCACCCAAACCAGAGGGAAAGCAGCAGGAAACCACGCTCTCTATTTTCTCCCATGAGAACTATGATGACAGAACAAAGGCAACGTGATCAACATGTGGCACCAGATATTAGATCCTCAGTCCAAAAGGCACAATACATTGTACTGGGGAGAGAGTTCCAGCCATTAAGAGTACTGTGCCACTAAGGTTATGATGGTAGTGTACCAAATCCTTCAGTAAGCATGGTGCCTGATGTTTACACCAAGGAAAAAGTGACGTGAACCTTCATAAATGAGTCATCAGAGTAGCAATGTGTAAAGTCAGGAGTATTACCAAGGGAAGCTAGCCATTGTGACCAAAGAATTGGAAAGATGTGATGTAATAGTAGGGGACATTTCATGATGATACATGGGTATGAGGCATACTACCCAGGGTCTGGAAAAGTGACAGGAAATTGGGTTGCATTTATCTGATCCAAGGAGACAAAGTGTGTGTGTTAGTATAATCCAAGGTGTTTCTGTTGGCAAAAAACCAACACAGAGTGAAAGAGTGACTTGGAGGTTGAAGACCATAGGAAAGAATACAAGGAACTGAGCAGGCAGATGAGACACAACAAGAGCAAAGACATCAAGACAAAATTTAAGGAACTTGAGAATTATAAAGAGAATAATAATACAAAAGGCATGTTCACAGTGGTCAGACTTCTTACTAAAAAGTTTTCCTACCAACTCAGTGTAATAAAAGATCATGATAGTAGAGTCTTCACTGAAGGTGATGATATCAAACACAGATAGAGAGACAGCAGTGCCAGTCTGAATGCCTCATCAGAGCCACTTACAACTCAGGAAGACAGAAAGAGGAATATGGAGCTGGAGCACTCAATCCTATAAGAGGAAGTGGTGCATACTATTATGAAGGCTGGGAAAGCATCCGGGTAGATAATATACCAGTAGAATTGCTAAAAGCAATTGGTGACCACAGAATTAATCTTGTGGAAAATTGGCAGTGATGTATGGACAACTAGTAATTGACCGAATGATTGGATAAAAGGATTCTTTCTGCCCTTACCAAAGAAAGGGAATATAACAAGATGGAGTAACAATCAGAGCATCTCCCAGATATTGAAGCCTTTGAGATATGCTACTTGCAAAGATTCTTGCATATATCCTGTATTGAAAAGACTATGAACACTTATGTTAGTAATATTATTGGAGAGAATCAGACTCTTGTTGGAAATTAAAAGACAAACTCAGTCCCTTGGTCACATCAGGCGGAGAGATGGAAATAACCTCAAGAAAATTTTCATGGAAGGCATGGTGGCAGGTCATCATAGTAGGGAATGTTCAGTGAGGAGATTGATTGATAGTGGGAGGTCAGCTGCTGAGTGCTTGAAACTAGCAATGGATCAAGAACAAAGGAGAATTTTTAGAAGCATTGTCACCAGAATTCAGACATGAATCAAAGGACTTTACCCTACATATAAAGACTGAGGTATGTAACTCATTTGAAACTATATAGAAGGAGAAATTTGATAAAAATGCCTTCTCTGTCTTCCTCCTATCCACCTCTCCCAACCAAAATTCAAAATGAATAGGGCTGGTGACAAAATCTATCTGGAAATATTTTCCATAGAAGTATGCAGTTCCATCAAAAACGTTTCATGAAATTATGTTGATTTTGATATTACGTTTAGGAGAAAAAACTAGGGAAAGGTTCTCACCATATTGAAATTTTGACATTTTCAGACTGAAACACTTCACTCTAAAACTATTTTTTTAATCTTTTATGAATAATTTCAAAATGTATGGGTTTACATACTATTTGAACTGTGACAAAGTTCATCCTCTACCTTGGTGGGTCCTGCGCTTATTGGCGGATTTGCTCGCCTTAGAGATCTTCCCCTCTGGTGGAACCCACAGTCCGGGTCAACTCCTCCTGTGTCTGATCAGGAGTTGAGAGGTTTGGGGGGAACCCGGGCCCGCCCTCTACGCCGAGTTCCAGCAAGATTCGCTGGAATTGTCCTATTGTGCCTTTTTGGGGGGGAGGGGAGGAAGGTGCTGCCCTTCACATTCAAGACATTTCAATTAAAAAAAAACAAAAACAAAAACAAAAAACCACAACCTTCATAAAAATCTTTATATTAAAATGGAAAATAAATAACCTTCTCTCCAACTGTAAAATTCAAAATGTAAGAGCTTCTATCTATGTGTTTATACTTCCCATTGTTTCTATAAGAGATGAAGTTAAATAGCTCAACCTGGTGACTCTAACAGCTTGTTAGAACAACTCTGATGCCCTCGTGTGGGAAAACAATATTTTAGCACCTGCCAAATAGGTTGTATAGTTTGTATTGTGAAATCAACAAACAAAATCTAGGTCATATTGAAATAAATGGGAAGTTTGTCTCCAAGTCAATGGCAGGAGGACTAGGTCTCCAGTGTGTGCGCACACAGAAAAAACCCACACTAAAAATATTATACATACAAACACACACAGAAAATAACTAAGAAAGCATAATGATTTTCAGGTTTCATAAACAGTAAAATATGCTAGGCTAAGGAAAGACCTTATCTGCTTGCTACACTTTCTTTACTAGATATTGGTTAAAAGGGTCTTAAACAAGAGTTAAAGTTCAACTTAGAAGATGGAGAGATTAGTTCCAATGGTGAAAAAGTGGTAAACCCAATACGGTTTACCTGAGCTATTAGCTATTATAAATATGGTCCCTTTTTGACAGTAAGGATTATATTCTAAGGGGACTCACTAAACTTTTTGTTTTGTTAAATTAAGAGAGACAAAAACGTTTTTTATCATGGTACATTACTCATTTCAACACAAAGACAAGTTTTTGACTTAAATGTGTGACTTTAAAAAAAAAATTCTACCACAAAATATAAAGTTTGTAAATGTACTGCCACTTCCCCTTGGGGATTGATCTTACTAGAGCCCACAAAAGAACTGAATGGAGAGCGTGCAAGCCATACAAATGTAACCAAATCAAGTCATGTCAAATTCTACGAGCAGACCTGTTAAAACCATTCAGAACAAAATCACTGTTCCTGCCCAGTGTCTGGATTTGGGGAGCATACTATTATTTATATGGCACAACCCCATTGTGCTAGGTGCTGTGCAAACCCAGAACAAAAATATAATCCCTGCCCAAAATTTACTACTCAAGTGAACTCTGTTTGATATCTTCAGATATAAGGAAGGAGAGATGTACTGATCACACAGACTAAGCTCAAAATTTTATTTTGTCTAGGTAAATCTGATTATATTAATATGTAAAAGTGACTGTGTGGTTTCTATTTCTTTAAGGGTTTGGCTCTAAATTTAAATGAAGGAAAAAAATAATATGAATAAACCAACCAAATTCATACACATAATATAATCAGCATGCTCCTACCAAAAAATACTAGAGAGCTTTAGATGCTTACTTTTTACTGGAGCTGGGCAAAACATTTGTAGTAAATAGTTTACTTGCAGAATTTAGTCCTTTTCAGTTAAATTATCTGTGAACAGACTACTGTACAAGTTTATTCATTGTTTCATCATGAGCACTTTATGTGAATGTATTTCAGCCTGGGGCTGATTGCAAACTATTCACTTCAATTACTATATTTTTCTTATTTACTATTCATTATTTGTGTGATCAATCACAAGCTTTGTTATTGTTTCTGCTTGACAATTAGATGACTAAAAAAAATCTTTGTAAAATAGGTGGCATGGTCTTTCATTGTGACTAGCCTAAACTTGTGCAAATACCCAAGTTTGCATGTTTATATGGCCGCACTGTGGGAAAGCAACTCTGCAGGAAAATATCCCACAACACAATTCCTGAGAGAGTTAATGCAGATCCTATCATAATTTAACTCCTACAGAGCTCTGCTCCATGGACCTCCACTATGCTTGCAGGTAATAATGGTGCCAGGGACAGAGGCAAAAACATGACTCCTGAGCAGTGCTGCTATTTTGAACGTGGACCCTGAAAATAGCATTGAAAGGTCCCAGGAACTCTCAAAATCTTATAATTTAAAGTTCACAAGTTTTCCCTTCCATATGGGCATGATTTTGCCCCCCAAACTTCAGACATCTCAAAATAATATGATACTAGATTGTTTCCTCCCAGATCTACCAATGGCAGGATCCTTCTCTCTCTCACACCCACCCACCCACACCTACCATCCCTGAGGAAGGGGAGCTCAGTCACCTCCATGTCTCCATCCACCCTCAGCCTGGACAGTCCTTGCCATTCAAAGGTAGGTGCTGGCTAGGAGAGGCATGTAGGTATTGGGAGTAGGGGGAAGAGAAAACATATTGTGTCCTCTCTAGCTCTACACATTTCACCTGGAAAACATAATACAACTTTTTCAAGTACCTCACTTCCCACCCCTCTTCTCCCCAGCTGGGATCCTGGTAACCACCATAGCCAGTGGAATCCTTGTTAGCATGGGCCCCAAAGAAACTATACTGCCAGTGAGCCAAAGTGAGGAGGGAAGCAGAGTGCACTGAGGGGGCTGGGCAGGATGTTTTCAGAGGCACAAAGGTGAGTTAGACACCCAGTTACCATTACCTTGGGAATGGGGTTTAGGCACCTAACTCTCCTTGGTGGTTTTGAAAAATCTCCCCGTGCAGGAACACAGGTCCCACTGAAGTCAAAAGGCGCCATGACTTCACCCAGGATCTGTGTATGAATTTACCTTCCTTACATCCCTCTGGTTCTGCCAGGCATTGGAGTGAGCCTCTTCCTCTAGCAAGATGACTGGGCGGGGACAACAAAAACAATCCTGAGAGATTTCTTCCCACGGTTTTTAATGTGAAAGGAGACAATCAGGTCCTTCATGACAGAGAAAGTAGAATCTGTGATTAGCACCAGACCACCACCACCACCACACACAGCAAACTAGAAAGGAAACCAATGAAGTATGTGGGCAGCTGTGAAAGTAATCCAGATTTCTGGAGCCCTGTCCACTCTGCATTGTGTTCAGCCTGTTTCCACTCTAGACCCAGACAGAAAATTTGGTATTTGATACGACTCCACAAGGACATTCTCATAAGGAAACACCACAATTATATTGATAGAGCTAACTAGATGGTAAGCACTTTTGGGGCACGCACTTGCCTTTTTATATGTCTAGTTCTGTTCACTTTTGGATGCCATATAAATAATTAACTACAAAAACCAAACAGGGTTACTCCCCTCAACACTACCTGCTAATGTTATACAGGATCCACAACTCAATATTTTCATGAATAATGAGGTAGGTTGTGTGAGCAGCTACTAATCACATCTGTTGATGATATAGTCTGAAGATGGGAGGGACAGCAAACACTTTCGAGGCAAGTATTAAATTAAAGTGTAATACAATGGAGAAATGTAGGAAGATCAATAAAATAAGATTTGATACAGACAAATGTAAAATGATCCATGTAGGTAGGAAGAATCGAATGCACAGACAAAGAATGGAAATGCAGGCTAGGCAATAGCGTCTCAGAGAAGGATGGGGTGTTATAATGGATTAAAAATTAAATGAGTGCAAACAATGCCATGTTTTTGCAAAAATGGTAAATATTACAGTGGGATAAAGCTCTAGGAAAATCATGTGTAAAACAAATGAGCAAATTATTGAACTCTGTGCTGTTTAGACCTCAGATGGAGCACTGCATTCAGTGTTGGGCAGTTCATATTTTTAAACAAAAATGCAGAGGGAAAAATTGGAGACTTCAGAGGAAAACAACAAACAATAAGAGATTTAGAAAATAAGATCTATGAGGAATGAGCACCTCACATCTATAGAAGAAAACTGATGGAAGATGTGATATCCACAACTACATAAGGAGATGTTCTAAAAAGAAGAGGGCTCAATTATTCTCATTAGTCAATGAAGACAGGACACCAAGTTAAATACTGTATAAAAAAAGTGCAACACTAGAACTATAACTACACTATAACTACATGGGAATAATTAGGTACTGGAACCAGCTCCTAAGAGAGTCTGTGAAACTGTCACCAATGGAAATAGCCAGGGAAGCTGTATAAATAATTAAATCAAGCTTGATCAAATGCAAGAAGATGTTAGACTAGAAGCCCTGAATTAGATGTTGATTCCAATCCAAATATTTCTGACAGTCCCAGAATATAAATCCATGCTCAGTAAAGATTATTATAACGGTCTTCAATAAACTAGGATTGACTCAGTCAGGGAGGAAGAGTATCAGAGCAATAGATTTAGATATGTGGTGACTATTCTCGAATATACATTCCTTCATTATCAACACAAGCTTCCTCATTTAAAATTAAATGCTGACAAATATTCTTGCCACTTGGGGAGAGATGAAGAAAGATCAACAAGCTAGTGTATTTCACCCCTAGAATGCATAGTAACCCAGCACTGCAATGACTTATTAATTTCCTAAGGAATTAGAGACAGAAGAAAACATTTCAGTATGGTGCATGGAGAATTAGGCATGCCGCCCCTTTTATTATTATTAATAGAAGCTAGTAGCTACATGCCTAATTCCCTGTGCTGAAAATTTACTCCATTGCTTATACAGAATTCAGCATCCAATAGAACAAAAAAATAAATCAGTTTTGGTTCGAATACCACCAAAACAGATGTGTTGTGTGTGATGGGTTCGGTCACAGAGACTCCCCTTGGGACTGCCACCTGACGCACTGAAACTACCCCTGCCCCCGTTTTCCCTGTGAGTTTGGGATTCCAGAACCCTGCCTTGTTGAGCCATACATGCAAGCCTGCTACAACACAGACCCAGGGTCTGAACCATGTCCCCAAAGCTGCAGGCTTTAACTGAAAACCACTCAGTGGGCCACCTATCTCCAGCACCCAGACACCCAGTTCCCAATGGGATCCAAACCCCAAATGAATCCATATTGCTATGTAAAAAGCTTATACAGGGTAAACTCAAATTTTCCGCCCTCTATAACACTGATAGAGATACCTACAGTTGTTTGCTCCCCCAAGTATTAATCACTTATTCTGGGTTCAATAATAAAAAGTAGGATTTAAGTGGTTCCAAGTAATAACAGACAGAAAGTAAGTTACCAAGCAAAATAAAACAAAACATGCAAGTCTAAGCCTATTACATTTAAGAAACTGAATACAGGTAAATCTCACCCTCAGAGATATTCCAATAAGCTTCTTTCTCAGACTAGACTCCTCCTTAGTCAGGACCCAATCATTTCCCCGGTACAGTCCTTGTTCCAGCTCAGGTGGTAACTAGGGGATTTCTTATTACTACAGCCCCCTTTGTTCTGTTCCACCCCCTTTTATAGCTTTGGCACAAGGCAGGAATCCTTTGTCTCTCTCTAGGTTCTCACCCTTCCTTCTCAATGGAAAAGCCCCAGGTTTAAGATGGATTCCAGTACCTGGTGACATGATCACATGTCACGGTAAAACCTCATTCTCCATTCTTTCAGGGTTGGCCTGCACATATCCAGGTAGGTTTGTAAGTGAACAGAGCCATTTACAACCAATTGTTCTGGTTAATGGGAGCCATCAAGATTCCAAGCCATTATTGATGGCTCACACTTTGCATAATTACAATATGCAAAGACCTCAGAGTTAACTTCATATTTCTAGTTTTAGATATAAGAATGATACATACATATAGGATAAAACACACTCAGTAGATTATACACTTTGTAATGATACCTTGCAATAGCCCTTTTGCATAAGGCATATTCCAGTTACATTATATTTACACTCATAAGCATATTTCCATAAACATATGGCATGCAACATTACATGGTGATCCTGCTCCAAAGAAATAGCCCTTTATAGGACCTCCTAGCACAAGTGCAAGCTCATTCTGCCAACAAGCTGCATTTTTCCAAAACGGGATTATTTTTGCATTTCACTTTTTAAAAATAAAGCAGTTTCCTAAAACTCCCATGAATAGTCTTATAACCCCATACCTGCAAGAAATTGTAGTTCATTGTTAGTTTGCAAAGGAAGCAAATATTACATTGGGTTTGCTTCAGCCAGTGTTTCATTATCTTCTCATGTCCTCTCAGTAACAATCTTCTCAGAGTTAAATCATACAAAGATCCACCTGAAAGCTTAATAAACTTTCCCAGCTGTCAATTAAAAGGCAATGAGATTGGGGTTGGTTTTTTGTGGGTGGTGGTTGTTTGGTTGTCTCCTTCTCCCCACACCCCAAAAAGACCACCACAGAAATGCAAACAGTTATATTATAATGCAAGATCTAGAGACCTGGTGTGCTGACTGATACACTCTAATATCCTTCAGGTAAGGTCAGGACTCAGAATCCAAAAAAAGTTTGTGTGACAGGGCCTTGGGAAATTCCTGCTCTCACATATCAAACAAAGAAAAAGGAAGATAATTCCAACAGATCCCATTTGAAACATTTAATTTAGCACATAACGGATAGGTCTTTGAGATCTTGGTGTGCCTTCACCTTAGGTGAATCACCTAACAACTTTGTACCTATGAAGAATACCCTGATTGATCAACATTCTGAGCTGAGACATGTAAGTTATAAGTACAGTCTCTCATTTTAACATATTTAGGCTATTTCTGCACGGTACAGACTACGGGAGGTGAATTACAGAATGTACTAAAACGCTGCATTCTAACTGCACTGGCATGACCCAAAAGGTACCTAGTTTACATTAACACAATCCTGTTGGAAAGAGGACTACACTAACACAAACTGGTACCTTTTGGGTCATGCCAGCAGCATCCACAGAGGGCATTCACAGTTAGAGCACAACGCTTTGGTCCGTTCTGCTATCCACATCTCCATAGTCTGCACTGTGGCACAGTGTGGACAAGTTCTTAGACTGAGACTAAGCCCTAGACGTGCATTGTGTGTGTCTCACAGCTGTAGCCCCCACTCCCTAGTCACTTGCCACTGTCCAGACCAAGAGGCTTTGTGGTCCCTTTCCCTGCCACAACCTGTCAGTCTGGGGAAGCAGTTAGAGCTATGCACGGCCTTTCCATGGAAACCGAAGCAAAAAAAGTAAATGTGCCCCACTCAGCAGTTTTTACCTTCCCTCACACTCTGTCTCTTTGGAGAGAGAGTATTAATTATTTTATTATGTATGCAAGGCTATTAGCACTTCATTTTATAAGGTTCTGTTTTCCGTTGCTTATAACTTTGCCAAACTGTCTGCCTCAGCCTGATCAAGTAAGTAAATTTCAGCCAAGTCAGTTCAGCCATTTCTGAGAATGAGGCTAGAGAAAAATACATTGTATGTCTCTTGTTAGAGAACAATGGCAAACTTTTCTTTGAACTGCTCTAGTGCCCCTAAGCTCTGGAGCAGCAACTTAAAATTTGGCAGAGTAGCCTTTGTGTCAGGGTTGTGCCTTTTACTATCCTTGTGAAAAACCATGCAAATTTGGTCAGGTTATGAGACTTTGAAAAACTGAAGTTCACACATGCTCAGTAGACTTCTTAGATTTTAGCATCTAAATTCCCTAATTATTCCATCCGCACTGAGCATGCTGCAGCCTGGGGCTGTGCAGGACTTGCCTGGTAACTGCAGGTCTGGGCTTCTGGGTCATACTGCATTCAAGTCAAAGCACCTGACCTGAGAGCCTGTGTCTCCTGTACTCTGTGCCTTCCCCCCGTTGGGCCCAGGAAGTGGGGAGGAACTCACTTTAATAATTGACAGTACTACCAATCCAGATTATAATTCATATAAAAGGCGAGGAAGAGAAAACATTTGGGGCTCATTCTATTTTAGTAAATCCTATTGTGAACACCAAGATGACCACTGTGACCTTGTAAATAGAGCTATAGACCGGGACCCAGGAAACCTGGTTATACTCCTGCCTTGGCAACTGTCTTAGGGCAAATCACTTCTCTATGTGCATCAGTTTCCTCATTTGTAAAATGAGACCCATGATGCCTACTTCCTTTGTAAAGCAATATGTTCAAGCTAAGAGATACAACAGTGATAAGCTAAGAAGTTGCACTGATACAATATGTTAGACATCATAACATATCAGACAGCAACACTGAAGTCTCTGTCAGGAGAAAGTACTACTGGTATGACCACCAGAAATTAGATTAGAAATAAAATTTAAAAACCCTATGAGTTAAAGTCAGGGGGAAGGTCCTCATAACAAATACCTGATAAACCATCACTTTTGGATACCAGACTTCGTATACTTAGGGTTTGATTTTTAGTGATACTGGATTCTCCCAACTCCAGCGGAAATCAATGGATGCATAGCACTGATGAAACACCCGGCCCCAAGCTGAGCACGCAAAATTAGTGATCCGTATTCAGCATTTGAGCCAATGACAGTAAAACAACCTGAAATCAGATGCGATAGGCACTTAAAGTTAACTACAGGGTTTACCCACACTTTCTACATCACCACCACACATACTGGAACATATATTTGTAAAATGCCCTCAACCATTCATTTTAAAGTGAACAAACTCTAAAGTTTTACATTTACCCACTGTAGCTCAATTTTTTGAATAGCATTCTCCTTTAAGGGATTATTCCTACTCCAAACACTGTCCCTGCAGATATTCATCTAGAAATAACTGCTGAAATCAGCAGCTCTTATTTTTATACATTTCACAGAGTTTGGGGAACAACTCTGATAAATGTATAAAAGTACCCAAATAGCCAACATTTTACTAAAACTGATGAACAAGAACAATCATAGGACCTGGCACTGCACTTATACACATAAAGTAACTTAAACCATGAGAGAGCCCCACTGAAATCAATGGGGCAGCAGTGCCACCCATCAGTAGAATTAGTCAGGTGCGTAAGCATTTGTAGTTTCAGGCCCACATTTGTTGAAGCTTCATACAATGGAATAGCTTTTTTTTTTTTTAACACTAAACTTTAAATAAAATCCTGAGAAGCATGTTTAGAAAAGTAATAAACTGAGGATGGAGTTTCCATTAATATTCTGTTTGTTTCTGTCCTGAACACAAACAATATCAATACAGCCCCAGCCACACAGTATGCAAAATGAAAAAAAAATAGGATCAGTAATATATAAATGGTTCCTCTTCAGATTGAATAATCATTCAGTTGTAATAAAATACTTCTTCAAAGTCACTTCAACAACCCTGTAAATAGCGTGACTGGCACTCAGACACAAGTAACAATTTGAGAAGAATGGGAAACTAGAAAATCAGAACATCTAGAAGTTAATAAAAAAACCCAATTACTGATCACATTTCAATATTTTGTGCAAGCTCCAGCTAGTCACACAGATTCACATCATCTTGGTGCATTATTTCAGAGAAAGCTTTTAGGGATTTCATAAGGTTCATTTCTCAAAACTCACAAAATGAAGTAGGAAAGGAGCTTTGTGTGTTTGTGTGTTTTTTAACTATTTCAATTTCATCACAAGGCTTTTGGATTATTCATCCCTGTGAGTTATCCAGCCTCATTAGATAGTCACTTTCTCTGAATGCTTGGCTAGAGTCCAAAACAGTTATTGTTCAACTCAATAATCTAACTTCATTGCCTTAAATAAATCATACCTGACAACTCATGTTTGAAAAGGATCTCCGTAAGCTTGGTTAAAATGATCCTGTGTTCCTGGTTTAAACAAACTGCAGATATTTTTACTCTTAAACACATTTCTAAATGAATACTGCACTCCTACAAACTATAGTTTGAAATCTGATGCTACTACTAACAGGGAATTCCTATGTTCCTATTTAAATAAAATTCCCCTGGGTGGGGGCGGGGGAGAGAATGCTGCTCAGAAATATGCTATAAAATTATTTAGATACATCAGTGTTTTCAGGATCTGATTTTTCCTTATCTAGACATGATCTTGTTCTGCTGCACAAAAAAACAAATCAAGTGCCTAAACTGTTTTCTTTCACTGATGTTTGCAAGTAACATCCATTAACACTGTGCAACTATAAATTGCTATCATTTAACAGAGTACAAAACTTTGTGTTTATGTTGCAACTTTTAGTAAAAAAGTAGAGCAGACTCTCCTAGGTATTAAAAAAAACCTCAACTTTATTCCAATTAGAAATAGATATTATGGACTTCTCAGTGAAATGGTGAAATACAAAAATGGCAACAAAATAAGTTATTTGATCTGTGTAACATTTTATTGACTAACTCAAATATATTGTGTTAAAAAGGTTAACTTTGTACTGTAAAAGTATTTTAGTAATGTATGAAAAAAATACAAATTCCGCTGGCAGGATAAAATTGAGGCTAAAAATCTATTAAGGGTGTTTTAGCCAGTAACTAAATTGGCCTAACTTTACTTGGATATTGAACAATGTATTATACAAGTTAAGAATCTTCACAGACCACATTATACACTTTTACCCAACAAGTACTTTAATAATCAATTTGTAGTGTTAAAAACACCCTATGACCGTCTTTTTCAAGAATAAAAAAAAATCAAGTAAAGAAAACCCCACATAATTTTAGATAGATTTTCATTGATTCTAAATATGAGATTACAGTATTGTGTGTATTGGTTGAACAATGCGCCCAAATGTCACTCATGCCAAAAGGTCACAGGATTTCTATTCTAGTTCTTATACCATGCCTACCACTAAGGTACTGAGCACCTTCCAGAAGTTCATTAAGAGATTTGACAAAGTATTAGAAGCCAACAGTCAATATCCATTGGGGGCAGGGAAACCACAGGCCTTTGCTATTCAGTGCAATTAATGGCACTGTTTCCTTTGAAGAGTAACAAGTCACCACTGTACTGTTCAGGGCCGCCCAGAGGGGGGGGCAAAGGGGGCAATTTGCCCCGGGCCCCGGGCTCCGCAGGGGCCCCCAATAGGAGCGGAGGCTCCCGCCTCCGCCCCTCTCCTGGAGCCTCAGCGCATCAAGCGCCGATACTCCGGTCGAGCCCCTGAGCCCCGCCCCGATCCGCGTGGTGAGGGGGCGGGGCTGGGAGCTCCAACGGGGCCTGAGCCCCGCCCCGCTCAGAGCGGCGTGGTCAGGGGGCGGGGCAGCTGCCTCCGCTCGGCCCGGAGCTCACAGCCCCGCCCCCTCAGCACGCGGTGCTGCGCGGGACGGCGCGCAGGCCCCGCCGGTGACGCGCTCGGTAAGGGGCCGGGGCCGGAAGGGCGGGCGAAGCCGGGAGTGGGGCCGCGGCCGGGAGGGCGGGCAAGCCGGGAGTGGGGCCGTGGCCGGTAGGGCAGCCGGGAGGGCGGGCGAAGCCGGAGCCGCGGCCGGGAGGGGCTGGGTGGGCGGGAGACGCCGGGGCCGCAGCCGGGAGGGGGCGAAGCCGGGAGTGGGGCCGCAGCCGGGAGGGCGGCCGGGAGAGCAGGCGAAGCCGGGGCCGCGGCCGGGAGGGCTGGGTGGGCGGGAGACGCCGGGGCCGGGGCCGCGGCCGGGAGGGCGGGCGAAGCCGAGAGTGGGGCCGCGGCCGGCAGGGCGGGCGACGCCGGGGCCGCGAGGGGCTGGGTGGGCGGCAGACGCCGGGGCCGGGGCCGCAGCCGGGAGGGCAGGCGAAGCCGGGGCCGCGGCCGAGAGGGCTGGGTGGGCGGGAGACGCCGGGGCCGGGAGGGGGCCGGGAGGGCGGGCGGGAGAAGCCGGGTCCGCGGCCGGGAGGGCGGGCAAGCCGGGAGTGGGGCCGCGGCCGGGAGGGCAGCCGGGAGGGCGGGCGAAGCCGGGGCCGCGGCCGGGAGGGGCTGGGTGGGCGGGAGACGCCGGGGCCGCAGCCGGGAGGGCGGGCGAAGCCGGGAGTGGGGCCGCAGCCGGGCGGGCGGGAGAAGCCGGGGCCGCCGCCGGGAGGGCGGGCGAAGCCGGGAGTGGGGCCGCGGCCGGGAGGGCGGCCGGGAGAAGCCGGGGCCGCGGCCGGGAGGGCGGCCGGGAGAAGCCGGGGCCGCGGCCGGGAGGGGCTGGGTGGGCGGGAGACGCCGGGGCCGGGAGGGCGGCCGGGGGAAGCCGGGTCCGCGGCCGGGGGGGCGCGCGCCGCCGGGAGTGGGGCCGCGGCCGGGAGGGCGGCCGGGAGGGCCGGCGAAGCTGGGGCCACGGCCGGGGGGGCGGGGAGACGCGGGGGCCGCGGCGGGGTGGGCGGGCGAAGCCGGGAGTGGGGCCGCGGCCGGGAGGGCGGGCGAAGCCAGGGCCGCGGGCGGAGGGGCCAGGGCCGCGGGCGGGAGGGCGGGCGAAGCCGGGAGTGGGGCCGCGGCCGGGAGAGCGGGCGGAGCGGGGGCCCCGGCCGGGGGGGCGGGCGAAGCCGGGAGTGGGGCCGCGGCGGGGAGGGCGGGCGAAGCCAGGGCCGGGCGGGAGGCCGAAGCCGCGGCCGGGAGGGCGGGCGAAGCCGTGAGTGGGGCCGCAGCCGGGCGGGCGGGAGAAGCCGGGGCCGGGAGGGCGGGAGACGCCGGGAGTGGAGCCGCGGCCGGGAGGGCGGGCGGGAGAAGCCGGGGCCGCGGCCGGGAGGGCGGGCGGAGAAGCCGGGGCCGCGGCCGGGAGGGCGGGCGAAGCCGGGAGTGGGGCCGTGTCCGGCAGGGCGGGCGAAGCCGGGGCCGCGAGGGGATGGGTGGGCGGGAGACGCCGGAGCCGGGGCCGCAGCCGGGAGGGCAGGCGAAGCCGGGGCCGCGGCCGGGAGGGTGGGCGAAGCCGAGAGTGGGGCCGCGGCCGGGAGAAGCCGGGGCCGCGGCCGGGAGGGCGGGCGAAGCCGGGAGTGGGGCCGTGGCCGGAAGGGCGGGCGAAGCCGGGGCCGCGGCCGGGAGGGGCTGGGTGGGCGGGAGACGCCGGGGCCGCAGCCGGGAGGGCGGGCGAAGCCGGGAGTGGAGCCGCGGCCGGGAGGGCGGGCGGGAGAAGCCGGGGCCGCGGCCGGGAGGGCGGGCAAGCCGGGAGTGGGGTCGCAGCCGGGAGGGCGGCCGGGAGAGCGGGCGAAGCCGGGGCCGCGGCCGGGAGGGCTGGGTGGGCGGGAGACGCCGGGGCCGGGAGGGCGGGTGAAGCCGGAGTGGGGCCGCGGCCGGCAGGGCGGGCGAAGCCGGGGCTGGGAGGGCGGGCGGGAGAAGCCGGGTCCGCGGCCGGGAGGGCGGGCAAGCCGGGAGTGGGGCCGCGGCCGGGAGGGCAGCCGGGAGGGCGGGTGAAGCCGGGGCCGCGGCCGGGAGGGCGGGAGGGCGGCCGGGAGAAGCCGGGGCCGCCGCCGGGAGGGCGGGCGAAGCCGAGAGTGGGGCCGCGGCCGGGAGAAGCCGGGCTGCGGCCGGGAGGGCGGGCGAAGCCGGGAGGCCGCGGCCGGCAGGGCGGGCGAAGCCGGGGCCGCGGCCGGGAGGGTGGGCGAAGCCGGGAGAAGCCGGGGCCGCGGCCGGGAGGGCGGGCGAAGCCGGGGCCGCGAGGGGCTGGGTGGGCGGGAGACGCCGGGGCCGGGAGGGCGGGGGGGTGACGCCGGGGCCGCAGCCCGGAGGGCGGGCGAAGCCGGGAGTGGGGCCGCAGCCGGGCGGGCGGGAGAAGCTGGGGCCGCCGCGGGGAGGGCGGGCGACGCCGGGAGTGGGGCCGCAGCCGGGAGGGTGGCCGGGAGAAGCCGCGGCCGGGAGGGCGGGTGAAGCCGGGAGTGGGGCCGCAGCCGCGAGGGCGGCCGGGAGAAGCCGCGGCCGGGAGGGCGGGAGACGCCGGGGCCGGGGCCTGGAGGACGGGCGAAGCTGGGAGTGGGGCCGCGGCCGGCAGGGCGGCCGGGAGGGCGGGCGAAGCCGGGAGTGGAGCCGCGGCCGGGAGGGCGGGCGGGAGAAGCCGGGGCCGCGGCCGGGAGGGCGGGCAAGCCGGGAGTGGGGCCGCGGCCGGGAGGGCGGGCAAGCCGGGAGTGGGGCCGCAGCCGGGAGGGCGGCCGGGAGGGCGGGCGAAGCCGGGGCCGCGGCCGGGAGGGCTGGGTGGGCGGGAGACGCCGGGGCCGGGAGCGGGTGAAGCCGGGAGTGGCCGCGGCCGGCAGGGCGGGCGAAGCCGGGGCCGCGGCCGGGAGGGGCTGGGCGGCCGGGAGACGCCGGGGCCGTGGCCGGGAGGGCGGGCGAAGCCGGGGCCGCGAGGGGCTGGGTGGGCGGGAGACGCCGGGGCCGGGAGGGGGCCGGGAGGGCGGGCGGGAGAAGCCGGGTCCGCGGCCGGGAGGGCGGGCAAGCCGGGAGTGGGGCCGCAGCCGGGAGGGCAGCCGGGAGGGCGGGCGAAGCCGGGGCCGCGGCCGGGAGGGGCTGGGTGGGCGGGAGACGCCGGGGCCGCAGCCGGGAGTGGGGCCGCAGCCGGGAGGGCGGGCGGGAGAAGCCGGGGCCGCGGCCGGGAGGGCGGGCAAAGCCGGGAGTGGGGCCGCGGCCGGGAGGGCTGGCGAAGCCGGGGCCGCGGCCGGGAGGGGCGGGGTGGGCGGGAGACGCCGGGGCCGGGGCCGCAGCCGGGAGGGCGGGCGGGAGAAGCCGGGGCCGCGGCCGGGAGGCGAAGCCGGGGCCGCGGCCGGGAGGCCGGGGCCGCGGGCGGGAGGGCGGGCGAAGCCGGGAGTGGGCCGCGGCCGGGAGGGCGGCCGGGAGGGCGGGCGAAGCCGGGGCCGCGGCCGGGAGGGGCTGGCTGGGCGGGCGACGCCGGGGCCGGGAGGGCGGGCGAAGCCGGGAGTGGGGCCGCGGCCGGCAGGGCGGGCGAAGCCGGGGCTGCGGCCGGGAGGGCGGGCGACGCCGGGCGGGGGGCCGCGGCTTGGAGGGGGGCCGGGAGGGCGGGGCCGCGGCCGGGAGGGCTGGGTGGGCGGGAGACGCTGGGGCCGCAGCCGGGAGGGCGGGCGAAGGGGCCGCAGCCGGGCGGGCGGGAGAAGCTGGGTCCGCCGCCGGAAGGGCGGGCAAAGCCGGGAGTGGGGCCGCGGCCGGGAGGGCGGCCGGGAGAAGCGGGGCCGCGGCCGGGAGGGCAGGCGAAGCCGGGGCCGCGGCCGGGAGGGGCTGGGTGGGCGGGAGACGCCGGGCCGGGGCCGCAGCCGGGAGGGCGGGCGGGAGGGGTGGGTGGGCGAAGCCGGGAGTGGGGCCGCGGCCGGGAGGGCGGGCGGTAGAATCGGGGGCGGCGGCCTGGTGGGCGGGTGAAGCCGGGTGTGGGGCCGTGGCCGGGAGGGCGGGCGAAGTCGGGGCCGCGGCCGGGAGGGGCTGGGCGGCCGGGAGACGCCGGGGCCGCGGCCGGGAGCGCGGGCGGGAGTGGGGCCGCGCCCGGGAGGGCGGGCGAAGCCGGGAGTGGGGCCGCAGCCGGGAGGGGCCGGGGCTGGGCGGGAGGGAGACGCCGGGGCCGGGGCCGCAGCCGGGAGGGCGGGCGAAGCCGGGAGTGGGGCCGCGGCCGGGAGGGCGGCCGGGAGAAGCCGGGGCCCCGGCCGGGAGGGCGGGCGAAGCCGGGAGTGGGGCCGCGGCTGGGAGGGCGCCCGGGAGGGCGGGCGCCGCCGGGGCCGCGGCCTGGAGGGGCGGGGGGGGCGGGCGGGGCCGGGGCAGCAGCCGGGAGGGCGGGCGAAGCCGGGAGTGGGGCCGCAGCCGGGAGGGCGGCCGGGAGAAGCCGGGGCCGCGGCTGGGTGGGCGGGAGACGCCGGGGCCGCAGCCGGGAGGGCGGGCGAAGCTGGGAGTGGGGCCGCAGCCGGGAGCCCCCCGCCGCGGGTCTTCGGGGCACGTTGGCGGCGGTCCCGGAACGGAAGGGCCCCCCGCCGCCGAAGACCCCGGGCCGCCGGAATCCTCTGGGCGGTCCTGGTACTGTTTGTGTCTCTAGATCATCATTTATGACTAGAACCATTTTGGAGACCTAGAAATATTTAACATGTGTTTACATATGATACATCACCTTATATGTTAGATAGTAAACACTTGCATTCAGAAAGCAATTAGTATTCCCAAAACTTCGTCATGCAACTGAGATCTCTACATTTTTTGATTAAGCTTAGTTCAATCAACTCTTGTGCCCATCAGTCCCCATCAAGCCTCTTTAATTTTGTTACATATGGAATCTAAAGTCTCATTAAATAATTCAAATCTTCCTCCTGTTTATTTTTTTAAAGCATTATTTGACAAGCCTTGCTATATTCGCTACTGGGTTTGGATGACTGCCACCATTATTGGATAGTCATTAGGTATGGTTTCTATAGGGGAATATTCAACAGAGGCAAAGGACACTATTGGGAGGATTCCTTAACAGACCAATCCAGAGTTCTGGTGACCACTGATAGTGCACCTCAATTTACTCGGTAGGATCAGTTCAAAAATACAATCAAATGTCCAAACAAAACCCCATTTAGAGCATTCATGTGTCATCATCTGGTTGTATTTCTACACAGGTCAGTAGCAAGTTGAAAACAACAATCTTCAGGTTACACAGGAAACCTCTGATCTAATAAACGTGGAGCAAGTCACCACATTCAGGTTGAAACAGCCACTTGATATTGTTTCCTTTACAACAGCAATAATAAAAAGGTCATATTTAATTTCCACATGAAGTGAAATATTCCAAAAATTCCTACTGTAACCTTTCTTCTTTTCCATTTGGACTCCTTTTGGTTGATTTTTTTTTTTTTGCTTCCAATTCTTTCTGTTCATAACCTAAAATCTTTTACTAATAGCTCAAACTGTTTTTGTTTGAATTAAACAATCATACTGCTGCTCAGTTAATTGCTCTGAGATCTGCAAAGCTTTTGGGTCTACTAGATATTCCCACTAAGCAAGGATGCAGTTCCTAATCTTAAAATACATTCATACACCATTGTTGAGTCTATGCAATCTATCCACAGACTCAAATATCCGGATTAGTTTAGTGTCTATGGGATTACCCCTCTAGACACTAAACATTTTAGCGCATTAAAAAGCATTAATATTTACTTCCTTGGCTGGATGCCGACAGAGCTCAGACTCTTCTCGGCTCTAGAGTGGATTTTTAATTTGCAGCAGTGGATCTGAGCTGTTTCTGATTTAGGCTCTTCATCCATGCCTCGTACTAAATTTGACCCTCCCCTATTGACATAATACCAGTGAATGGTAACCTTGGAAAGGCTTGTGGAAAGACAGATGGCTAAGGGTTCACCGCCCTCCCCCCCCGCCCTTGTTCAAAACAAAAAATAAAAATAAAAAGCTCAAAGGCACACACGCAAGACAAGGTGACTACGTGTTACCCACATATTCCACGATCATGCCATTGGAAGCAGAATTTTATTCCAGGATCTCAGCTTTTATTAAAAACTAAATTAAGTTTCTAGCCCAAGCAAATATGAACTGAGTATAAACCTGTGTACATCTGAGTTTGTAAGAGCCTGCAAGCTGCAAACTTCCTCCATCATCTAACTCAGGACTAAACCATTATGTGTCAGTGGAATTTGATATAGTTCTAAGATTTTCAGAGTATAGCATTTTTGCTACAGAATTCCTTATTTTGCTGCAGCCAAGCATCTGGCATTTAGCTTTTTGTCTTCCTCACCCACTGCCTCTTGCTCTGCATTTTTGCCCACAAGGGGAATTAAATGGCATGATCCTTTCAGTGTTCTAGAGAACTAGGCAGGAAGGGAGTTAGGGAGCCAGAATCCAGTTCATAGCCACAGAGTGGAGGAAGTGAGAAGTGCATACTGTGCAGCTATGGTGCCTAGAGAACAGAATAGCAGCCAAGGCCTGTGGAACTGAGATGATGAACCTCTGAACTGACCACAAGTGTCCTCCTTTCTTAGCATTAATGTGACAGGGGAAGTCTATTCTAACTAGGGTTGCCAATTTTGATTGGATGTATTCTTGGAGGTTTCATCACATGACAATCTTTAATTTAAAAAGATTAATTTTTAATTCCTAGAGACTCCCGGTCAATCCTGGAGGGTTGGCAACCCTCACTCTAACACTATTCAGACACCATTGTAACTGCTGGGGCCCTCAGAGCTGTGCTATCTGGAGAATGCAAGTGGTGTGGGCAGCAGGGGAGAAAACAAAAATAATCCATTACTATTTTCAGTAATGATTAAGTGTATATCAGTTAGTATTTTCAACTATGAGCCAAAGTCATGTGTACGTTTAGGGATGGGAAGGAAGGGTACATTGTAGAGATATAATACATTAATATTTTTGCAGAGTTTAGTGGTGTTTGCTGCAGAATTTGTTGCCCCTAGGCTGCAGTTCCACTGTGGGGCATGAAAGATTGTGCTTGACCCATTGCCCAACAGAACTAATAACTGCCCATTTCATAAGAGTTCTTGATTTTCTCTCTGACTGCATTTATTTAGCTGTCATTTTAGTTCATAGCTGTAAACTGAAAGCTGGTTCTTCTCCACTGTGTTTTTTTTAAAATGTAGAAAGTAGCTACTTCATACATACGATTAAATCTTTACATGCCAGATTCTGACCCTACCGCTAAAAAAATCTTAAAAAGCCATAAGATATGAAACTTAGACAATAGGTGAGTTTCTTTTAATGCTTTTTCTCAGTGTCCAAAATGGGTTGTCTTAGACATTCCCAATGAGGTGGTGTGATGCTGCATGATTGAAGGTGACCATTTTTATCATTGTTACCTCTAATACAATTGCAAGAAATCTTATACAAAATATAGCATGTAAGGTGTCAATGGAAAAGTTACAATTTGTCAAGTATGATTATCCTGGTTAAATCCATGAATATTACTGTACCTGAAGTTATGAATATTGGCTATGTATTTGTATCTCAAATGTGCTTGTTCTTGGGGTGACCCCCACAAGGTAGTTTACATCCAGTCTCAACAACCCATTGTGAATGGACTATTCAAGCTGGATGGGCCATTAAGAAGAATCAACTCTCCAGACAGCTCTTCCTGAGGATGCCTCAGACAGCACAGAGGCAATGGCCACCCCTGGGATTCAGCAAAACATGTAAGGGCATGGGATATGGACATATGCCCTCAGATGCCATCTTTGTTAGTAACTTTCCATACACAGGGGCTGGGGGCTTTGTTTAGGGTAGTAAATTTCCATGAACATGGCAGAGGATATAAAAGACACCTGAGACATCTCCATTTTGCCTCATTCCTGCTCCAATTCTCTGGACTGTGGATTTACAACTAGAAGGAGTATTTTGAGGCCTTCCAATCTTTCTGAAGTTACCAGAGAGACTTCTGCTAGCCAGCAGTCTAATCCATCACTCCTATGATCCTAATCTACGAACACTGAAAATCACATGCATATATATTATTCCTTAAATATTCAATAACTCTTTTCATTAATTAAGAACATCTTTAGTTAGTTTACTAAGGATTGGCTGACAGTGTGATATTTGGGTAAGATATGAAATATGTATATTGACCTGGGGCGGGAAATGTCTGAGCCTTTGGGATTGGTATGCTGAATTGAGTTTTCAGTAACCTCTCACTATATTAGACCTGTATGTCTGGATGGGAACCAAAGGCTGGAATAGGGGACTACTTCTGGTTAACCGATGTGGTGCTACAGAAGCTTCTTTATTACTAATTTGGCAACTCTCATTATAGAATAAATCACCAGTTTTGGGGATTACTTGCCCTGACTGTGCCATTCTCAGTGTGGTCCATTCCAGGCACTGCTCACAAGTGTATTAAAAGATATTGGCAAGATCTATCTCAGAGCCAATTTTTGAGAGAAGGAAGTACATTTGGGAAGTTATTCACTAGTGAGTTGGAAGTGTCAGAATGATCCTTGGGACTCTCCACAATTTGTCTCAACTCTCACATGCTTCATCATAGGTTTAGTTAGAACTGTTGTCCCAGAGGAACAGAGCTGTCCTGGAGGGTCTTGAATAAGGATGTGGTCACTGATGTACCTCAGTCCTGGCATAGATGGCTTTAAGAAACAAGAAAAAGCACCTGAAGTTGCAACAAAAGTGGATTGAGAGTCATAGGAAGGTGCTGAGCATGGAGTGATATCCTCACAGCAACTGCCCATCCTGAAGAGAAGGCAGATACAAGAATGGCCACACTGAGTCAGAGGAAATGGTCCATCTGACCCAGTATCCTGTCTGACAGTGGACAGTTCCAGATGCTTCAGAACAAGCTTCTGTCTCAGCATTGCTTCAGCACAGAGCTGGTAGGAAAACTGGACATTTTTTGTGCAAAATTTCAACAACCCCCCCCCCCCCCACACACACACACACACACCCAACTGTCATTGAAACTTGCAGTGGAAAATTGTGACTTCATCAAAATAAGTTAAACTTCGCAAACTTATTTTTTTTTTAATAAAAAAACAAAAAATTTTAGAAAGCGTTGAGGTTTTTGTTTGGATGATTAAAAAAAAATCAGAACCTTTCAAGGAAAGCAAACAAAATTTCTGGGGAAGAAAATGCTATCATAAAAGTTGATTAGAAAATTATTGACCAGCCTTACTACTGTCTTAATCCTCCATCACTGAGTTACAGTAATTCAGTCTAGACTGGATCACTATGGCCACTTCATCTGAGAAAAAGAGATGAAGTCTCCCAGCTTGCTGGAAGTGTTCAGAAGGCATTCTTGCCATTGTCCCTACTGGTTTTATATATATATAGTTATTGATGAGTCCTGCAGAACTCCATGGCTTCATACTGCTCTGGTGTGTGGTTGGTATAAGAAGGGCAGATGCTTTTGATGGGAAGGGAAATCAGTGTTACAGCTAATTCAAGTTGTTTCGCCCTCCTGATTGTTACTTTAATCTTACCCAGGTTTAACTTGACATTTACGCTACAAGCTAGGGATGTGATTCCCCTGCTCATGTTCACATACATGTGCTAGCTCTCATCAAGCTAATGCAAATATAAATAGGAGTGTAGCCACAGTAGCACATGTAGCAGAAGCAGAGGCACAGCTAACCCATGGTGAGTATATACTCACTGGCTCAGGCGGTGGATATGTACTGAATGAGAACTAGCATATGTATGTGTACATGAGTGGGGGAAATCACACCCCTAGCTAATCCTGGAGACATAGCCTTAGTTTATTAACTCCACATGGGAAACAAAATGTCTGTTAAACAGATTTGGACTTCTGATTAATTAAGAATGCTTTATCAGATCAATAATGTTGCAATGATCAAATGACCTCCAAGCATATCTTGTGTAGGTGGTCAGTCCCATTAAACTTGGGAATCAGCAAGTGTTTTTTTACCAGATTGCACAGCATAGCACTCAGATACTACAGGGATAGGGACCATATAAATACATCAGTAGTTTGGATTCTCAACCTGCAGGGACAGGACCCATGTCTGGACATGAGATAATTCAGCAGCTTCCAAGACCAATGAGAGAAGCTGAAGCATTTAAAAGAGGACAAATATCTTATTTTTAAAAAAAAAAACTTAGCTTGGTAACTTTGAACAAATAGCACTCCTTCTAGAGTAAGGTTAAACATTAAAAATATCCCCACTCTGAAGATTTGTAAATAGCAAAGGATGGGGCGGGGGGTTGTTTTTGTTTTTTTAAGAAACCTCTCCGATGCTGCCATTTTGCACCTACAAATACTTGTGTGCAGTATTCCCACACAAATGTTTGCAGGTGCTAATTGTGTCATTTGATGTCTGACTTGAGTGTAATTAAGAGATCAGGGCTGGAATTTTAGTTCACAATCAACTGTGCTTACAAAATTTGCACCCTCAGTTATTTACAAGTGCAAAATAGGAGACCACTTTTCAAAAAATCTGTATCAACATGAAAAGTAACTATGTTGCAAATACTACAGTCCTAAATCTGTTAACCGTCAGCTCCAACAAACATTTTATTCCCAGAAAATTCCAGACCCTCCTTTAGAGATTTTTAAGACATACAAAAAAACAAATCAAAGCTAAATAAAAATAAAAAGTTATCCTGAGCTGCTAATCACCTTTTTTCCTATAAAAAGAAAAAGAAAAAAAAGAACCCTTCATTTAATCTGTAGAAATGTTCAGTGGCTTTTTATATTCTCACTCAAAGGCTAAAATAATTACTGTTTTATTTTGATTCAGCAGTACATCTGATATACACATTGATCAGATTTGTCTTTTTTTTATAAAATAGAATATTTTTAAAAGACATGAGTAAAGAAAAGCAACATTTCCTAGGTAGCAAGAAAATGTGTTATTAGCAATTAATTACTTGCTTGCCTGGTCTCTATGTGAAAAGACAATGACTACCAATTATTTAGAATGCAGAGTTTTATGCCTGCATACACATGGTTATCCATGAAATGTGACCTGCAGTAACTTGGTGCAATGCAATGGGTATGTTTTAAAGAAATATTTCTAAGCAAAGAACAGTTAAGAAACAGCACTTAGGCTGCTCACAGGTCAGTAAGTATCCATGATCCACTATAGCTCTAATGAACCTTTTTATACAGCACTTCCTTATAAGTTACTGTAACACATACAGGAATATTCATGACAACGGTGGAAGTTCCAGACTGACTGGCACCAAGGGGTTGAGGGCATGACTGGAAATAGCAAACCTTTACATGTTATTGTATAAATTAGAGATGGGTGAACTATTACCCATTTTGAAAAATAAGATTCCCTGCCCCCATCCAAGAAACTTATTGATATACATTTTTTATTAAAAGTGAACAGAATTTTGACTGTGGAAATTATTTTCTTACATTAACATGAAAAGAGAGGGTGACAAATAAGAGCCCTTTGAGAGATCAAGCTACTAAAATGATGGTGTTGCCCAAACATTTTTCAAAATTTTTTCTCCTATATCCCTAGCCTCCCTTTCCACTTTTCTTTAAATAGTCTTCTAATGGGAGGTGTTAGGTACACACAACCCAAGAGGATGTCTGGCCTCATCCGCAGTGGAATGGAGAACCCTGACCTGCTCCACTTCTTGTTCTCTTACAGGAAGTGATAGGAGATGCCCTTCCCCAAACCCTAGATCCCCACCTTCTGGAAAGGTTACCTGCCCACCCTGGCATCCTTTAGTAGTCAGAGCAGGAAGGACTGGAGACCATTCTGGCTCATTCTACAGCTTGTTAAATACACTCTGGAAACAAGACAATTTCGATTTCATCCCAGATAGTGCTGAAGGGCTAGCATCTGCAGCAACAAAAAGGACAGCAATAACCTTTCCAGGGTTTCATGTGCTAGAAGGCAAGCCAGCAGATCAGTATTCCCCCTGAAGTTGAGGGCATCCTAACTTGAGGAACAAAGAATCTACCAATCACCCCTTATGTCATAAATAAACAGATCAGGGTTAAGGTCTCTTTTCCCTGGAAAGGGTTAACAAGCTCAGTAACCTGAGAAACACCTGACCAGAGGACCAATCAAGGGACAGGATAATTTCAAATCTCTGTGGAGGGAAGCCTTTGTCTGTGTTCCTTGTTGGCTCTGTGTTCTCTTTTTGGATCTAAGAGAGGCCAGACATGTCTCCAAGTTCTCCTGGAGTAGTTCCTACTATTCAATAGTGAATATTAATTAGAAAGGCGGATTAGTCTTATAATTTGATTTCTACATTTGCAATTGTGTGTTTGCTGAAGGAAATTCTTTATTTCTGTTTGCTGTTACTTTGCTTTTACTGAGAAAGAAAGGAGGGGGGGATTCTCTCCAGAGATTAATAAGTTTAGACCCTGTGTATTGTTCCATCTAGGATTACAGAGACAAGTTACTTTCTTTTTATTTTTTAATAAATCTTTTCTGTTAAGAACTTGGTTGATCTTTCCTTGGGTGGATTCTCAGGGAAAGGGGAGGAGGACGGCATCCCTCTGTAGTTGGATCCCGGTATCTCTCCTAGGAAAAGGGAGGGGGGAGGAAGCAGGGGGGAATGGTTTATTTCTCCTAGGTGTAAGAACTCCATGGATTTGGGGCTCTTAGGATCCCCAAGGATTTTGGGGAAGGACTGTGTCCCAATACACGTACATTATTGGGTGGTGGCAGCTTTTACCAGATCTAAACTAGGATTTAAGTTTAGAGAAATCCATGCAGGTCCCCATATTGGAACCCAACAGCTCCAAGTGGGGGTGAGACCTTATAAGGAGGAGAGACTGTCACCTAGCCACATCATGAAGATAGAGTGGGGAAGCAGAAGGCCATCAGACTTCTCTGTACTCTAGAAAGCAAGGCAAAGTAATGTGAGGGAAGATCTATTCAGAGGGACATAAGAAAGAAGATTGTCTGGGTGGGAGGAACAAAAGCCAGTTCTGGGGAAGGGTACCATACTTGTGACGCTAGACTCCAAACTTCAGATAATTTAGAGAAATTTACATAATTATTCAAACTTTTGGATTCTTAATTAGCCAGACTAAACCTGAACTCTTTGATCTTCATCTTGTTGTATCAAATACCCTCCTAATCAAAACAGCTTAGCAGTAGCAGCTGTTTCAAATTTACCGGTTGATGGGTCACTGGTGAAATTTATGTTAGATGGCCCCGAAGTTAAAACAATTGTCTTTCCGGGGGGTCCTTCTTAGGCCTCAGCAGGATGGTGAATATTTGTCCATCATATACAAGTATAGTCAAAGACAGGAAGTAGTTATAAAGTGTCATTGCATGTTCTTTACATGCTTATTATCTGACTGTGCTTTCAAGAATTCCTTGTACAAGGCCAAACCACAGCAGCCGGGCATAGCTCCATAAAGAACCATTGCTCATCTTTTGTTAAGCATTGATTCAGGATTACAGCTTGGAAAACATTTTCAGCTCAAACTCACCACCACCACCACCAAACAAAAAAAACCCTGATTTATATTGAACAAAATATTTCATGCATGTGTTGATTTTGCCTAATTATTTCACTCCGGGGAGGGGGGAGGAGAAGAGAAAGGAAAAAAACACAATGGAAATGTCTAAATAAACCATTTTATGGATTTTCAAAATGAAACATTTCAATTTTTCAAGCTAGATTCACAAGGGGACTTAAGAATCATTCACAAAACAGAAAGAGGAACTGCTGTGCCCCTATACTCAGTAGTCCAGTGATTACAGCAGTGCTTCTCAATCAGGGGTACATGTACACCTGGGGGGGTACTCAGATGTCTTCCAGGGAGTACATCAACTCATCTAGTTTGCCTAGTTTTACAACAGGCTACATAAAAAGCACTAGCCAAGTCAGTCCTAACTAAAATTTCAGACAATTATTTGTTTATACCGCTGTTTACTATACACTGAAATACAAGTACAATATTTATATTCCATTGATATTATATAGTAAAAATGAAAAAGTAAACAATTTTTCAGTGCCAGTGTGCTGTGACACTTTGTATCGTTATGTCTGATTTTGTACGTTTTTAAGTGAGGTGAACCTTGGGCGTACACAAAACAAATCAGACTCTTGAAAGAGGTACAGCAGTGTGGAAAGGTTGAGAGCCCCTACGTTAGAGCAATCAGATTGCCCTGTGGTAGACCTGGGCTCAAGTCCTACTCCAGAGCAGGGATTCCAACCTGGGTGTCCCATATCCCAGGTGAGTGTCCTAACTACCGGGCTATTGAACAGTAGCACCACCACATTTTTATCAATGATGCCGAAATTGCCTTTAAAAATCAAGCCCTTAGTTTCCAAGTTTCCTTTACTTTTTAAATAAAAGGTTAAAGAGTTCTGATTTTTTTTTAAAAAGTGTTTCATTTTGGTTTCAAATGAAGTTGGAATTCTCCCGACTTCTCAATTTGCTGAAAATTCCAAAAGTTTAGGTTTCATGGTGACTGAAAATTATTCCCCGCACCCCCAACCCACACACACTCCAGTTTTTTTGTGGGTTTTTTGGAACTGTCTACTAACCAATAGCTCTGCTCAGGGTGCCTATTATACTGAGATTCGGAGTGGAATTGTATGCCATTGATCATGGAAGCCTAATTAAACTTTCAGTCACTCATATTGCCTTTATTGCTGTGCCTATTGATATGTTTGAATTTTACTGGCAGGAAATGCATCGTTCTCTAGCTCCAGGAGCCTCTATCCACCACAACTTTTTGTAATTCTTAACCCATGTAACTTTGGGTCTCTACATTATTTCTTGGACAGGGGATACTTTGGCATTCTATAGAGAGGATATGCAGAAGAGTTATATAACTCAATACAGCAGCACTTCAGCACATCCAGTGCTGCAAGCCTGCCTGATTCAGTAAGTACTTGGAATGAGAGAGAGACCATTTAGTTAGTTTCCTCACTGTCTCCCAGGAGAGAAATTGCTTCTAAAATGACCCCTATGTCCTTGCATCAGCAACTTTGACCTGTAGGCCATCCCAAACATTCATCATTCTCTGAGTGAATAAGCGCTTTCTTAGAACAGATGTGATTAATTTTTCATCCCTGCTTAACTTCCGTTTTTTTGCCTCTTGGTCCTCCCCCATCTAGGTTTTGTTGAAAGTACATTTATTGATTTTATCTACAGCTTTAATATTTTTATGCTTCAGTTAAATCCTCTCTTGTGTATGTTTATCTCGATGGTATGTATTAGATTTCTCTCTCAATAACCGCACCAACTTCTTGATCTTCCTACTTTATATATCACCACCTGTTTGGAGCAGCAGGTGAGTACACAAAATTTAATTTCTCACAATATCTGTAATTCTCACACTTCTATATTAAAAAACAACAACGATATTTTAACATGTAAGGGCCTTAATTTCAAAAAGGTACTGAGCAACTGCAGCTCTCCAAATCAAGCCATAGTATACACAACAACTATTATTTTAGCTTTATAGTCTATTTATTTTCTCTTTATAGTCTAGAAATCTTAAACGAAGTTCAAATAATCCCAACTCCATATTTTTGCTCATTTTGTTCTTATTTATAATATGGTATTTGTTTTTGGAGGGAAAAAAAACCTATTCACTTTTTTTTTTATTAAAACAAGTCCTCTTGCCTATAAAACCCACTGATCAGAATCCTTTTTTGTAGATCCTCTATTCTTTAGAGTATGATCTAAAGCTGCTTTGTCTTTTTCTGCCATGGAAGGTGCATTGGAGCAATGTATGGTAAGAACCATTTGTACTTATTTCCAGAAAAAAATGACAAATGATATTTGAATAACACCAAGTACTTTCAGATTGTTTCTCTCTGCTCCTGCACACAGTGAAGCCGGTCAATAGGGACACCTTGCACTGCCCTACAAGACCATGTAATTTTGCTACAAGTAAACAATGAAGAGGGCCGGTCCATTTTTACTTTAAGATCAGTAAGGGTGGCTTATTTAATAAGCCCCAAGTAAAAGTACAGTACAAAAATTAAACTAAAAACAATTCTCAGTATCTGAACGAAAATGGACACAATTTCCAAAATAGCTCAAGCCCAGGGTTACCCTACCCCACCCCAAATACACATGCAACAGTCTATTGGGGAAAATTCACTCTGATATGGATTGGCCCATACAAGACCCACTTAAGCCTAGAAGTGGGCTAGCTTCAAGTCAGTCATATGTATGTTGACCCATAGGACACGGCAGGGGGAAGGACCACAGGACCAATAGCCCTGACCCTCTGTATATGTGGAGTACAGGGTAGCTGTACTGTTGCCTTGTGCCCTAACACCAAGTTGGAGGTTGGATTCCACCTCTCCAACCCTGCCACACTTCCCGTACATAAAGCCAGACTACTCCTGCTTTATGCAACTGAAAGTAATTTCAACCTAAGTGACTAGATTGGCCTTACTCCCCACCCTACGACTTGAATTTTACAGTATGTTTTAACATGTTACATTAATAATAAGTGAACAATAGCCTGCTAGAGATTTTAAACTATAATGTGAAAAGTTAAAGTGCAATACTCTCCTGTAAATTTACGGAAGTTTTATCAACACCAGTAGTATCAAAAAGGAAAAAGCTAAAGTTCATTTGCTATAAGTATTCTCAAATATCCTTTAATAAAAATTACAATTCCCTGAGATTAGTAGTGGTAGCAGGCGAACTAGCCAATCAGCCCATTTGTTCTTCTTTCGGACAAAATTAACCATAGAATTTAGAGTTGCATGCATAAGCACTTTTTCAGTTTGGTAACAGATGAGCAGAGGTTTGTTTGTTTTTTAATTCAACTTGTGATTTTTTTTAAATGGTCAAATTTTCCAATGATCTCTTAATTTACAGATTCATAAAGCCATCCGATTAACCTGGAGTTAGGAGATGGTATCCATATCCATTGTATGTGTAATGATAAATTTGTAACTGTAAAGTAAGGCAAAATTCAGAGAACAGCCATGGTAAAAGCATACACAATCAGGGCATGGTCACGGCAACTAAAAATGTGTAACAATTTAATAATGAATATTACAGGGTAACATTTACAAAAATGTAATGCAATAGTTTTCATTTCCTGGGTGCAGAGGCATTGACACTTGACTTGCAGGCTGGGCGGACTACTGAGGTGAGCAAGGGGATGGAGGTGGTGCTCCCCCATCCCAGCCGCCCGGGGCTGAAGCCAAAGAAGTTGCAGACACCTGTTAAAGTCACGGAATTCATGACCAAATCATATCCTTAGCAATGCACGTATATCAATAAAGACTTCAGTTGGCTTTCAAGAGCAGAGGTTCAGGTTTTTGTATACGTTGCACCATCTGCTTTACAGGGACCTATTTGCCACCTAAGACAGAAGCTGTACAGTACATTTTGGCACCAACAATAGTGTAGTCACATCTATTTAAATGAGCTTGTTTACCAATGAGTCCTCAGGACTTTCAAGCCCTTCAGGACTATGAATGTATTGAAAGCTAAATAGGTTTAAATTATGTGTTTTTAAAAATTCTCCAACCAGCATGCTTGAGTCAGGACATGTATATTTCGTATTTCTTATGCAAACTCTGTACAAAAAAGCCAATTTCCAATTGGTAGACCATTTTTAAAAGACATTGTATGGGAGGTACTCTATGTGCAGATTGAGAGGGTGTCCTATATGTCCCACAATGTCTGAAAGAGGTGTAAGAAGGCTCAGGAAGCCCCACAAGGTTCACCTTACAATATTTCCAGTAAGTTCTCTCATCAAGGGAAAGGAGTATGTGTGGCATCATGACAGTGACAAGACTCTAAGGACTGTAAACACTGCACAGCATAGAAAAAGCAAAGGAAAGGAATCTCAGAACCCACAGGTCCCAGACCAGCCATGGACTGAGGGCTTGACCCTCTATGATGCTGCCTAGACTTACCTTCTCATATGGCATGATGGCCTGAGACTACTGCTTATTGTAGGAGCCAAGGTGGGTGAGGTAATATTTTTAATGGGACCAAAAGATATTACTTCACCCACCTTGTCTCTACAATATCCTAGGACCAACACAGCTGTAACAACACTGTTCATTATGTGCTCATTTTAACACCTTGCCATGAACCTAGAACTAGATTTATTACTGGTCATGCAACATCTAGCTCACTGGGGGCTGTCATCCTTGAAGCTCATGGCACTACTGCAATCCAAATAACAATAAAGAGCAATTCCTGATGGAATTTTGTTTGCTCTCAATCCTTTCTGTAGGAAACATGCAGAGCAGAATGAAAACTAATGCCAATTCTAAAAGTAGGATGTACGGAAAACTAAAAAAAAAAAAATCCAGACACAAACACACACTTCTCCAGAAGAGATGCTACCAAGACAGAATAGTCTCTAGCCTTGCACTTCACCCACCCAAGAGCCCCATCTGCATGGCTCATATTAAGGCAAAGAGCTTCTATGAACTTTGTGTAGTTACTACGTCCCTTCTTATCTTGTGTGGGTTTTTCTACCTCATTCTGACCTATGTTACTCCCCACAATACCAGAGTAAAGGGAAACATACAGCCCTGTATGTTCCAATAGCAAGATTTGTGCATGCACTACCAACATTGCTCTGCTATTAAAATTTAGCAGTGTAGTTTTCCCACTTTGAACTTTTAAAACAAGACAGAGCCAATTTGTGAGAAATGCCATCGCTAGTCTGGAGTTAACACTGTGGTTGCATTCACCACAGAGGGTAAAACATTTTCCAAAGTGGAAATTGGATGTCACAGTTAGGGTTCTCCAAATATGCCCATGCTTTTATGTACTTAATGAACTACACTGCTTACTGTGTGTCATATCTACAGATCAACAAACCTCCAAAGCTGAAAAGAGCACCTGATAGAAACATCACATAAAATTGAAAATGGGAAGTCACAGAGATCAATAGGCCTTGTAGGATGCCCAGGAGTTTTGAAAGGATCAGACAGGTACCTAAACACATATCTAGCAGCTTCTTTTTTAAGAAAATGATTTATAGTGTATGTGACAGGGTGCACCACTCACCGCTAGTCTGGTGCCTCCTCCAGGCCACTCTGAGGATTAGCTAATCAGGATAACACCCATTCCTACAGTTGCACACTGTCACTCTGTTATGCTTTCTGGTTTGTAGCCCCTTTCTCACTCAGGAACTGCGGCATCCTCTGTGACTCAGCCCTCTGGCCAGGTCACTCAGCATTCTCCCCTTCTGGAGTGCATCAAAGTCTTTCCTTCAGCAGCCCTATGCAGTCCTCTCATTCACTGCCTCAGGTGCCACTCCTTCAGTGGCTAGTAGGGAAACACACGCACACCAGAACACCCTCTATTCCAGCTTCCAGTCTAGGGACTCTCAACCTAGCAGTTCGGGGTTTTACTCTCCAGTCCTCACAACTACTTCCTTGGACTGCTTCTTGGTTCCCCTTCTTGCTCTGAGTATACCAGCTTTAAACCCTACTTCCAGGGACTACCTGAAGCCTACACATCTCTACAGCTACCAAGTACTACTCTCTCTTTCCAGGGAGTGATTGCCCTTATCCAGTTTCCTGTTTTAATAGGCCCCATCAGTTTCTGCACAGCTGAACCTGCTTGCAATCAACTCCCTGCTCCCTGGTTCTTCCTCCAGGTGAAGCTGGTGGAGTTAATAGGCCTACCTTGCCACCTTAGCCCCTTCCAATCCTGTGTGGGGCTGACTCCCCATCACAGATATAAAGACCAGAAGGGACCATTGTGCTCTAGTCTGACCTCCCAGACAGGCCAGAGGACTTCCATGAATTAATTCCTGTTTGATCTACGGCATATTTTTTAGAATAACACCCAGCCTTGATTTTAAAGTTGAATCCATCACAATTCTTGGTAAATTGTTCCAATGGTTAGTCACCCTCTCTGTCACAAATCTGCACATTTAGTCTGAATTTGCCTAGCTTCAGCTTCCATCCATTGGACCTTGTTATACCTTTGTCTGCTAGACTGAAAAGTCCTCTGATCAAATTTCTGTTCCCCTTAAAGGCACATAAAGACTGGTCAAATCACACTTTATTTATTTTATCAAAAAGAAGATTAGAGCTCCTTGAGTCTATCACTATAAAGCATGATTTCCAATCCTTTAATCACTCTCTGGGCTCTTCTCTGAGCTCTCTCCAATTTTTCAGCACCAGATCTGAACACACTGTTCCAATAGCAGTACTGGCCACATAAGACCTCCAGTATATGTCACTCATCTTGAAGTCCCGCATGATAATGCAGCTTTTTTCTCTTTAGACATTATGGACAATTGCTTAAGGAACCAGTAATCCTATTCACTAGTGTGAATTAGTGGTCTGTGGTAGACCACAATTAATACCCCATCTTGTGCTTTAGCTGTTAGGACAGTGATGATTATGGATTGATGTGTTTTCCATTATTTACAATGGACAGAAACTCCTAATTATAACTAATATTTTTAGTGATTCATAGTATTTTAAAAAGGGAAATGAAAGAGAGTGAATGCATAGGGACACTTGGTGACATCTCATTGAAGTGATAGAGGTGTACACAGCTTGTACCTTTACATTTGTTCAGAAAATGCATGTCCAGAAATCCATAAATCCCTGGTGCAAGACGGAGTATCCTGCAGTCTGCTCTAATTTGGGACTGATAAGGCAGCGAAGTATTACAAGCATGAAGGGATACCTCAGCCATGCCCCTCTCTCTCTAGCCACACAATCTGCAGCATGGGCCAATAAAGAGGCTGCCATAGAAGCCACTACCACAGCTTCACACCACCCAAAGATTTGTCCATGGTCGGAGGCCAGATCCACCAGATTTATGGTAGTTGCTGGGTGGCCCAATGATTTTACATATTCCAGTGGACATCTCATGGAGTAACAGTCACCACTTGTGTTCTTGCTACTCTGTAGTGTTGGCCATAAACAAGCAGATTTATGTTTTAGTGAAACTCACTCTGCCATTCCTGTACTGATATAATTCCTTGGGAATAGTTTCATGCGCCTTGGAAACAAAATGCATCTGAATAATCATTATAAGAGAAAATGGGATTACCAAGCAATACTGTGGATTTCACTTGTGTGCCCACCATTAGATGTTTACATTCTGGCATAGGGCACATTTTTCTCTAGTATTATAGATGTTCTTTCTGAATGTTATCTTTTGTGCATTTTATTCTGCTTGGTGTGTACTGACAGTTCTGCTTGAATGCACTAAAAGGATATTAAGGGTTTTTTTTCTGAGCAATATAGTAGTATGCCTAGTCAGAGTCAGTTCACAGCAAGATATTCCTGAGTTTCTTCCACTCATAAATTTTGAGATTCAGGATCCAAATCTTCACTCACCTAGAATGGAATTCAAGGGTTATAGTAGTATGTGTCACAGAGTACACTATTATGGTAAAGTGTTATGCTATGGGGCAAATGGAAGATTCCCCCTTCTATCAATTTTCATTTGTATGCAGATGCTTAGATGAGTGTGATTTCAAACAGCAGTCAGATCTATGCAAAAAAGTAGCATTAAGGTAACAAGAAATCAAGCACTCAAAAAGACTGACTCAAAGTCCACAGAAGTCAATGGATACACACCCTTTGGTTTCAATAGGCTTTCAAACAAGCCCTAAATCAGGAAATTCCAGAAGTGAATCACTCAAACAGAAGATTCATGAGGACGATGTCACTTTACTGCCCTGGCATGAGTGGACGACAATTAAGTTGGGGTGACAGAAATTCCAGAGTCAATGCTAAGCAACCCCATGGTAGGGACCCAACAAAGCCCAAAGGGATGGAAAGTTTATTCTCTATCCCACCTGGGCCATTGCAGATTCTGATCCCTCCTGCTCCCCCTTACCAGGATGAAGGCATGGTTTGGGGAACTGTTGGCATCCTCGTTGTCTCCCCACTTGTCACTGAACCAAGGAAGGAGGGCATTGACACCCCAACAGGTGACTCCACTGTTATTAAAGTTGGCTAAGTTAAGCACTCAAATTAAAGAAATGATACAATTAAGATTGCCTATGCAAATTTAGTTCTACCCCCTTGTATGCACAAGATGGTAATCTTTAATCAACTATATTTCCAATGGACCCTTGCCATGCACAACTTCAGCCACTGACTTATAACCCAGAATATTAGAAGAAAAGTTAGAGAAAAAAGTCAAAGAGCAACGGGCTAGAACATACCTAGATCTAAGAGCACAACTAGCATTGCTTATATAGGTTAAAAAAAAACCTTAAGAATTAAATGCTCACATATTTAGAGATCTTGTGTTTGGGTCAGTTTCCATCTCTCCCTTTGCTGCAACCCTGCATCTACCAGATTCTAATATCAATTGCTTCTGTGTCAATTGCTGCCATTTATACTCTTCAGTCACTTTGAAGTGTGTATTACTATATTAGTCATGGGGTCATATGTTGTGTTCACACAGGAATGATAGTATCTAGTAGCTATGTACAATATTTCATGATAACCTCTTCCTCTTCTAGAACTACAATCTTAAGTTTTCCAATTTCCTTTCATGTATCTCATAGTACTTCCATAGCTATCTACCTGCCTGTACTTACATGGTCCTCACCACCTGAGGTAACAGAGTGTCTCAAAATCATATGAGTACTGTCAGGATAATGAATTTTCCCCATTTTACAGATCAGGAACCGAGGCACAGAGAGATTAAATGAGCTGCTCAAGGTTATATAGGAAGTCTGTGGCTGAACCCCAATGTCCTAGTCCTATGCCCTCTAGTTCTTTGGTATCAGGCTTTCTTAATATAATCCACAATCTGAACAAGGTTGCATATCTATAAGCTCTTCTTCCTATAGAGGTGTTAGCTGTGTTGGTCTTCCACCTTCATCTTAGTCTTATTTTTCAGTGATACCATATTTGTCAATACCACCACTCTGTATCAAATGGTTTCCACAATATCAGAAGTACTGTCAGAGCAATTTAGTCTTTGTGTTAACAGCATAATGGTAAATATGTAATGGTGTTCAAAACAATTAACTCCATGTAGTCTCACACATATAGAAAGCTGTGTTTATATGGTTGCATATTTTATATATATATTATATGCACAGAGCGAAGTTTTCTTTGCCGTGAATTCTGATATGGTGAAATGTCATTTATACTACTGAATGAATGGAAGACCAGTTATTTTAAATGCATCAGAACATGCAATTTTAATAATAATAAACCTCTAATTAGAGAAGATGTGCTGTGGGTGGGGTAGAGTGGAAGGACTGTTCAAGATGACCGTGTATTACACCCACACACTATTGTAGTTTTGATTAAGGTATTAAGTATTGATTGCAAACTTCAGGAATGTTACTGTGAAAATGTTCCCTCATTTTCACAAATTATAGAGCCCTCACAAAATACTAGCTTTTAAAAATACTGACCATTTTAACGCATAGCTATCATATTAATTCTGGGGTACTGTGCATCAAAAGAGAAATGAATATTTGATTCAAAGTTTCTCATAACCCTGTATCTTGTTAATCTTTTATTCAGAATAATTGGCCTTTACAAAGCTATCGCTTTGCTTGTTAGACTTTGCAAACCTATTTTCCTATTTATACTCTTCCAGAGGATAGAGAGTATTTTTCTTCCCAGAAGAGATGTCAATTTACACCTGTAAGGACTTAATAAAAGCTTACACATACTGGAATAGTTCAACTAGAAGAAACAGAACCTGACTGAATTTGGCTTAAACTGTCTCTAACTATCTTTCCAACATCCTGGGGAGACTCTTAGAGACTTGAAATACTTTTATTGACCTGGAAAGAGTATAGATATACTTTTGCTAATCTAGGAAGACTCAGCGGGACTTAGACTAGATACTCACTGACCTGGAAAGATTGCTACTTCAGCCTTGGTAGAATGATTGTAAAAGTCTTTTAGCAGCTTTGATTTTGCTAACATTTATTCTGTTTTACTGAGTGATTTAGATATTACCCACAAGGCTTTGCTTTCCAATGGGACATAAGGGGAAATAGAAAAGTCCTCTCCTAGAAAGAAGCAGGTGTCCTGTTCCAGCAACGCAATCCCACTATGGATCTTTTGTCAATGCTAATGCTGTGCTGGCATCCGTATGGGTCAAGGGGTCTGGGCTAGCAAATTGCATTGTGAGATCAGGGCCTTGAGCAATACCATAATACCAAACAAGGAAAAAATTTGTGCCAGATAACTTAGCCACAAAGTTTTTCCTGATTTAATATTACAGTACTGCTCAAGACCCTAATCTCACAATGAAACCTGCTACACAGATCCCTTCACCTATACAGACCCCAGCTCAGTATTAGCACAGGCAAAGGCTCCACAGTAGTGGACTGCATTGCAGGAACAAGACCCATGACTGGTTTGATACCCAAAATTCCTTTCTTGCATTTTCATTGGCTTGGTGAGTTTAAACGGATTTAGAGAGAATTAGAGATGGGCCCAAGATGCAAAGTTCAGAGCCAAACTTCCCCAGTTCTCAAGGGTATTAGGATCCAGGTTTTAGTTTGACCAGCTAGAGAAATAGGGGGCAGCACTGAGTCAAGTCTGGTTGTGAACTTCCAAAGAGGTCAGAAGTGTTTGGAGTCAATATTTGGCTTTGGACTCATTTCTAGCAAGAACTAGAACTAAATCAGGTGGAAAGGTGAAATAAATGAATTACAGTAACTGCACCCACCCAACGTGGGTACTTCTACAGTTATCTGCAAAAGAGGGAGATTCATTTAATAAAATTGTGGCTTTAGATTTTGTATATGTTTGCTTCCGCAGGAGAGGGACCACAAACCAACTATTCTGCCACTATCTTGGCCTATCCGCTCAGTCATTTACCTAAAATCACTTCTATGGATGTATGGCCTTCATACATTGAGTCCATTCCCATAGGCAGCAAGGACTATGTCTTTTTCACTGAGGAGGCCTTATGATGCTGGTTCCTAAATCTGTTTTTGGATCAGCCCCTTGTCCAGTGAAGCTACAGAGTACACCATCTCTAGCTATACAGCCAGACAAGATAGGGATGACCTCAGCACAAAGACACTGATGCCCGATAAATCTGTGTCAATGGCTATAATGCCCAAGTCTTCAAGGAGTACGGAGGCCTCATCAGTACAATTATTGGTGCAGACACAAATTTTGACATGTCAAGGCCCTAATGGTGAGAATGCTTGATCAGTTGCTCAGTAAGCTCTGAGGACTCTTTCAGCACTAAAAAATTTTGTTCCCCTAGAACAATCTGGTGCAGAAATGACTTTTTTAATATGAGCTCCTCAGCCCACTTTCCTGGATGTTTTACTGCTCACTAAACAACCACAAACAAGAATATGCAGAGGTAACCTTGAAGAAAAGAAAAGGTTACTTAACATAGTAACTGTGGTTCTCTGAGAATGTTGCTTCCGTGTATCCATGCTCCCACCTTCCCTTACTTTTTATGGATCTACTCTCATATAACTCTTAGGTTTAAGAAACGGGTCTGAAGTGGTTGGGCCAAGAAGGCCTCTCTCTAACCTTAGCTTCGAATGCCTAGTGCCTCAAGATGTTGTCAAGTGGTTCTGATGGGTAGTGTTTTCCAGAAAGTTCCCAGAACTCAGCAGCACTTGGGGTGTGTGTGTGGGGTATACCTAACATGTGTGAATATGCAGAGGCAAGAGTCCTGAGGAGCCACATTTACAATGGTAAGTAATTTTTCTTCTTTTAAACTCTAGGACTATCAATTTATAACCTGCATGGCCACTAACTTCATTTTAAATTTTCTTTTAAATTAAAAATGGAATCCCTTATCAAAAATAAAAGTAGAGGGAGAAGACAGAACTGGAATTATCTATTAATCACAGGCCCTTTTATTTTCTCCAGAAAAGCTGGTTTTGATTACTTTCTTCACTGAAAGGGAAAAAGTCTTTCTATTAAAAAGGAAAAAAATATGGGTATAATATATAGCATGTGGTTAAAATAATCGACAGTGCTATACAAGGTAATTGCTTGGTATCCAGCATGATCATGATCAAACTATTTATGAAGAAAAATAGTACTCCCTAGGGAGAATGCTATTCTTCAGCAATTTTATGGGAACCTCATTGTATTCGTTGGTAAAAACTAAAGCAAGCTTATTATCAGAGGAAGTTAATGGGCTCTCCTGATTTGAACTAACCTAAGATCATTAAGATGGTCTAACTAGAGTGGGCCAGAGCCTCAGCTGGTGTATAACCATCAAACTCCATTCAAGTGGAGCTACACCAATATGCTCCGAGCTGAGCATCCGGCCCAATATGCATTTGAACCATCTCTCTCTCTCTCTCTCTCAAGAGAAACAAGCAGTGGAACCATCTACATTATTGTTAGACCTTGAGGACAGTTGGCTTTCTTATTGGACTAGTAGGCATTGGGTCAGTTTTGTAAGTTCTGGGCTTTATTATTCCTATTTTACTAGTATGGAAACTGAGGCATAGAGGTTAAGTTGCTTGCCTACAGTCACCCAGAAACAAGAACTGAACCTAGGAATTCTGACTCCATTCCTGTGTTCCACACGTTGCACAATCTTCTCTTCACTTATTCCCCAAACACTTAGTGTCATCCATTTGGGCAACTTGTATGTGGAAATTAAAATTCATTGACAGTATTATACTCACCAGACATATGAAATCCCAAAGAAAATTAGAGGCAAATGTGTAATTTACAATGAATAAACTGATTAATTTTGCTTTTTCCCCTCAGCTTTGAATTGTCTTTAACAGACCATTAATTTTTTACGGTTCAAAAATGAATATTCACTATTCAAAGTGTATTAATTTCTTCAAATATTTATTGCCCTGATCATTCATAAATTACAATTATTTGCTATTTGAAATCGCTCTCTGAGTTAGTTCTGTAAATCATGTCATCATGTTTCTGTTCCCCGTATGGAATATTTATATAACTAACCAACATAACATGTACTGCACATTTTTAAATCTGAAGTTTCTTTTGGTGACTATTCAGACATTTCAGCTAAATTTTTCTTTTATAGCAGAGACTCTCAAGTTGTTGTGGAAGATAACAATGGAAGGACAGAAAGTGTTGTTAAAAGAAAGTTTAGTTTTGAACTCAAATGAATATGCATGGAAATGGCTCCAAAGAGAAACCATTTACTGAAATGATGAACTCATCATTGCTTGAAACTGTGAAAGACTGGTGCTTGATAAAAAGCACCTTTTAGTAAAGTATCATAGAGAAATGACCAGAAAGTGATAGATTGGATTTCTCATCAAAAACGTGGCAGGCCTCAAAAGCCAAAGTATGGTCCCGTATGGAAAACAAAGTATCGGTTACCATCTTCTGATGAGTAATCCCCTTCCACTTGAACATTGGTTGCCAAAACATTATGAGTATGATAGAGTCAGCAGCCATGGAGACTGTGGGCCAGGCATGTGAAACTATTTTTCTTCTAACTAGCATCTCTGCTGCCCCTTCCTGCTGATCTCAGTCATAAAATAGTCAGGGAAGAGACAATGCTGGGAAAAGACTGGTACAAATAAAAACAGTGACTTCTGCTTTTGCCAAGAGCTACAAAGTTCTTTTTAAATTTCCCTGGGAATCCACATGCGTGCATGTCCATGTCCATCCATCCATCTGGAGTCAACCATCAATTATTTTACATTACAAGAAATCTGAGATTTTTGGGAAACCCAGACAAGAAGATTGGAACTAGATTCTAACTCGGAATAAATTCTATTTTCAGTCTGGTAAACAGCTCGGTGTTGTGTTTAATTTTTCACTTGCTCCAAGTTTTTAAATTAGGGATAGATTGTTTCTGACTGATTTTTTCACATCCTGGAAAAAAGAAAAGAAATCTCAGCCAGTCATTTCCAAAAAGAGAGTCATTTTTTCTTGATTCTGAAGTCCCTACTGAACAAATACAGAAAATCAGATTCCCCAACAAATTCAAAAGATGTGCAGAAGTTTACAAAAAAACCCAAAAACAAACCACATCATCATCTACAGTTGACAGTGGATCCTTTTGTTTTTTTCTTTAGCAGCATTAAGGATAGGAGTTTGTGGTGTTTAGAAGTTGCATTTGAACAAATATCCCTGAAATCAGATACTTATCTGAAGCTCATCCAAGTTTCCAAACCATTTCACGGAGCATTGCTTTATTCCTCACATTTCCTGCTCCTATATTTGTGAACAATCTTTTCCCACCCACCACCTGAATACAGGACTCATTGAAAGGATCTTTGATTCAGCAGGTATACGTTGCTGAAAGCCTCTATTCTAGCTTTAATGTACAGCTGGAGAAAGAAGGGATGTAAAAGTCAATTCTACAGGTACTTCAAATTCCCTCTCTTCTTTACTTATTCAGGACCTCTTCCATCTCTGCTTTGATTCTTGGGAACTGGAAAACTGCTCGATCACTGTCCATATTAGCAAGGCTGTTTCCAACACAAGGTTCTCTCACACGTCTAGCTATTGTTATTAGGAGTGTGTTGGGTATTGATTGACCCTCTTTTGGTTTAACTCCAGCACTAACAATACTCTATTAGTCACAGAGCACAGCCAATAATATTGTATGTTGCCCAGTTTAAAACAATAAGAGAAAACACGTACAATCACAGAAAATGGTATCTATCTAAATACTCTTCATGTCATTCTTTTCTTCCCCTTATTCATTCACATTATAAAAACACTACTCCGGTTTAGTCAGAATTTTTTTCTGCTTCATTACGTTAGCTTTTTCCCTGCCCCCAAGTTCTGCAATGAATACACACACACACACACACACACACACAAAATCAGTCTCTCTGCTTTTAGCAATAATTTGCACATAATGGAACAGCCAGAGGGGGGTTTGATCAATGACCTCTGTCTCGGAGATGCTGTTCCAAGGGAAACACATCTGCCAACATAAAGTATTGAAGCAATCATAGCTCAGTGAGCGCCGTAATAAGCAACTGTTACACTGGAGCCATCAGTCATGTTCAGTTACAGACCTGAAAGGATACGGCACCTCGGGGAGCAATGTCCTTCCATAAATTTGGGCAGCAATGAAGAATGATTTGCAATCAAGTAATAAAAGGCCTAAAAAAGGTCCACCATGCATACTAACATCCAGTACAGCTGACAAAGGAAATAAAAAACCTTGGCATTGTTTGCTCGTTATGTAAACTACACAGCTGTCCAAGCAATTAAGATATGATTTTGGGAATTCTCTCGTAAAAATTTGCTAACAGTGCTTCCACTTGTGAAAGTGACATTCTTCTTTATCAGTAAAGTGCATTTCATTAAGGTAATGCAATTTCATCTAGCTTAATAGTAGGAATTGCTTAACCTTATGGCAAGAGTGCGTAAACAACATAAAATTAATGTCACTCTGTGCATTGTGGGAATAGATTTGCATTAGTGACAGCATTGATCAAGTAATAGAGAATCTAACATGTCCTTTCAATTTTCAGTGCTCCAGGGATTCCTATTCACTATCACCAATGTCATCTTTTTGTCTGCTGGCTGTGAAACCGTTAAAATCCACAATGAATGTTGCCATTTTTCAGTACCAGAGCTAAAGAAATAAGCCTGATAAAATGGACCTGGGTCTGATGTGATGCAATTTCAGCATCAGACTGAGGAGGCAAGAACCTCCAGGGGAAGGAGACAAAAGTGGCCTCAAGGTAGATTTGGGAAGTGGTGGCTAACAGAGACTCTGCACAATCAATATTGCCCAAGAGGACAGGGAAGGTCCTCTCAGCTAAGGGGACTGGAAGCACTGCTTCTACGACTTCATGTTGCGATTATCCGATGGACCAGCTGCTTCAATGCTTGGCCTACCTCATGCGCTGCCTTCCTGCCATTATCACAGCATTATGCGGGTGTCTCACATCTTTTCCTATAAGGAATAAACCCAGTAATATGCTAAAAGCAAAAGGCAGAGGTAGCCCCTATCCTCCTGGGATCCTTGCCTCCTGGACCCCTCCTTCTCCAGTGGTGAGGCCTCCCACATGGACCTGTATATCAATTATGTTGGGTGCTGTGGCCTCCTGCTTGCCAGCACCTGATTCCAGAGATCAAAGGATCTGAGATTAATCTGCCACTGCTTGGAGAGACTTCATGGGAAGTTTCTCTGTAGGCCAGTAAGAGTCTGTACAGCCTTAGGATGTTTTATGAAATTTATAATCAACCATTATCTTGAGCATATGCATTCAATAGTGCACGAGTTGCAGAGAGAGTGAGGGACATTCAACAGATGGAAAGCGATGTAAGAGACATATGACACTTGGGTATTCTCTGAAAACTAGAGGAGTGAAGGGGACCCATTGAACTGGGTTAACTTAGTCAGCTAAATTAGAAACAGCACATGGGATGTAACAAAGCAAGGACTTGGCAGTATGAAGAGTGTTGTTGTTTTGGTTTTTTAAGGTAAAGATTTCCAAACAAGCCAGTGTAGAATACTTGACAGTTAATCAATCAAATACCTGTGCACTTCCTTCTTGGATTTTTGATGAGGAATGGATCATTGCAGAGTGGAAAATACTTTTGCTATCAGAGCCAAAGAGGTGTCTATCAACAACATTCAACATTTTTGCTTCCTTATTAATGGTCACTGATATACTGCAAGCCAAAAGTGACTACATTTACCACTGATTCCCAAATTAATATGATGCATTCTAACACTGTTTAATATTACTACTATTTATATACACAATACTATAGTTGCACTTTCAGCACAGAGTGATTTTCTCCAAAAGAATCCCTAAATAAAACTCTTCTGCAGCAATCTCACTTTACAGGAAGTTCTCCTAACCAACACCTCTATGTCAGAAGATTTGTATGTTGTTGCCATTGCATCTCTCTGCCTCCTCATTTTTTATTTCAGAACTGTTGTACCCAGTTGATAGTCATGGTGACAAAAATGAATCCCATCCATTTCCACCAAAAGGAGAATGTAAAAAAGAAGGATTCAACAGAAAACCCCATTTGCTGATATAACTTTGTGCTGGATGCAGTTTTGCTAAGGCAAATTGCACACACTGTGCAAGATGAGAAAAAGCAATATATTTGTCTCTGCTTGCTTTAAGCTGTAGCAATATGAGGTGTTACTTGGAACAATAATGGATAAGAGGCTTTCAGACAGAAGTTTGGTTTGACTTTAAGTTGAAAGTGCCCCTTTCACGTCAAAGTAATTCCCAACAGGAAATAGACTCAAAGTTGGCAGAACAAGACCCTGTGTGATGCTTCTAAGTAGAAGAGTTCAAATGTTTGATTGCATAGTGCTACAGCCAAAAAAAAAAAATCATCTGAGTTTCACAGTGTCTTCACTTACTGAAGGGCAAATGTGCCAAAATGTCAGTAGTCCAGATGGCAGGCCAGCTCAACTGCTAGATTAATGATAACAGGGTTGAGTGAGTATCAGGCCCAGATTAACCACTGTGCACTTGGTGCACTTTCCCTGGGCACCCATCTCAACCACTGGGAGGAAAACAAAACTGAGTGGCGCTGCAACCCTGCATGCCAGGTCACAACACCATTCATGCAAATTTGGCCTGGCCACCCCCATCACACATATCATGATGAAGAGGTAGCCAGGCCAAATCTGGGTGAGTGACTCTGCGACTTGATGCTCAACTCCCCACTTCTACCATAACCACTGAACCACCAGGAGATTTGCCACCCCCTCCCCCTCCAAAAATGGGATCCCCCAATTTGCATAGCGCAAAGGGTTCCAAAATTCTTTAATCCAGTCCTGGTGGGTATTACGAATTTCAGGAATTAACAGAGTTCAGCCTAAACCACCAAAGTTCACTCACCTGGGGTACTCCTAGGACAAGTTCTAAGAACAGAACAAGATAATACCAAGTACCTAAGTGCATCATCCCAAAGCCAACCAAGGAGGAGGTTAAAAGGATGCAACATGTAGATCCTAAGAAGCCCTTCAAGCCTAACTGACTTGCTGTACCTAAAACCAAGACTACAGGATGCTAAAAGAGGTTCACAGAGTTTACCAACCATCAGAGGAGGCTGATTCTGAAAGGTTCTGTACTTCTTAAGCCCCTAGTGCCTTAAACTGGAGTTCAGGTGACTCAGCCCCTCATAGGATCCGACCCTCACAGGCTAAGAGAGTCAGACTTACAAAGTATGCCTTTCCACAATCACCCAAAGAGATTGTCTCTTCCCCACTGTCAGCCAGACTCTAGTGACTGTAGGAAGGCCAAAGCTTTGAGTTTAAAATGGTTACAATTCCCATAATCAGTCCTATCATGCATTCCAACAGGGAAAGTTACACTTCAGCATTAATCCAGGACAAAGGATCACCTGCCCCCTTCACAAACAAATCCAAACAAATATCCCCTGGCTTTAGAGGGCTGAAAGAAATTATAGAGTAGGTTTTAGAGGGAGTGCCAATCACACTCACAGAGGGAAGAGATAGACCTCCATATGTGCTGTCACACAGTCCACTTTGCTTTTCTATCTCTTCTAAAAGATAAAATTGTATAGCACTACTGTAGCTCTCCATCAGAATCAGCACAGCTCAAGCCTCTTCCCTCATGCTTGCAAATCAAAGTGCTTCTCCTCCCCTCCTTGTATGGGTTGGCTCGGGTTCTCTGTTGTGATGCCTGCTGCCTCCATCCAAGTTGACACCTCCTTGTGCCTGGGACACAGTGGGTGCTGTCCCTTTGAAAATGACTAATACTACTACTCTTAACAAGGAGTACAGCCTGGTATCCAAGCAACAAAATACACTAATACAACCCCCAACAAATGAAATGCCACATCCCAAAATAATGACTTTATTGGAGATGGGGAAAAGTGGCTCTAACAAAGGAAAGGGTTATAATGAACTAAATACTAAATCATCACCACTATAAAAAGTTCTCCACCCCTCAACATTCACAACTGCAACACAAACCCCAGCTCCCTCCCTGGCATCTTCCTATGCAGATGGAATGCCTAGGACAAGTCCAGAGATGGGAATAGCAGCACTGCAAGTGATGGCCACCTTAAAGAGAACAAAGTGGGCCTTCTTGCCATGTTTTCACCCTAGGTGGGAAAGGGTCTTCTCCTTCCCCTCATTTAGGTCCTCATGTGTTCATTCTATATTACACAGTAATCCTTTTGGTTTGGTTAGTGAAGAAAGTTGCACTTATATCTTTCCCACCTCTCATTTTTTCTCAGGTTCTTTACTGTATCTTCTATCCTACTTCCGCAAATCTTTGTGTCATTATTAAATATTTATATTACAGTAGGCCCCTAAAGCATGAATCAGGATCAGCAATACATCATATCAGATACTGTAGAAACACATATGAAGACACTGTCCTTGTCCAAAAAAGCTTACAGTCTATGAATACAATTGACATATGAAGGGTGGATGAAGAGGAATACAACCAAGTGTGTCTACTTGCAATACTATACACGTTGTGGGAAGTAAATGCCAACATTCCCTTCTTACCCCAAAACCAAGGAAAGACTCAAAGGAGATTTGAAGGAGAGGTCATTCTATACAGAAGCAGCACCAAAGACATTATTGTGAGAAGCTTACAGGTGAAAGACAATAAAGGAGATCCACAGACACCAATTCTTCACACATTCCTACCGAATAGTGCTGAGATGTACAGTCAATTTTACTTCTGACTTTTGCTCAATAGCCTTTTAGGAGCAGGAACAGATGCCTGGACAGCCAGAAGAAGCTCCTCTGAAGTCCAGCAGCACTATGGAACATAGGTGAGCACATGGATTATAAACCACCCTGGATTATACTGAAACTGAGATCAAAACCTTACTTTCAATATATTCATCCAGGACCTCAGAACAGAGTTCCAATGAACCAGACCTTCTGGTCACCTTGGACAGATATAACACATCTAGACCTTAGCAAAGCATGGGAGATAGTGCCTGAGGAATCATCACTAGAAAAATTAAATTAAATGGATTTAGAGAAGAGTGGGAATCTGAAGCTGGCTGAAGGGCCTGCAAGTATGGAATAGTCTCAGAAGAGAAATATGGAAGCACACATGCTTGTGCAGAAGCCAGCGCAAGTCCCACTTCAGTCCTCATGGCCCTCACCATAAATAAGTTGCAATGGATGAAAAATAAAGGCTGAGATTCTTAAACAGTACAAGGGAATTAATTTTAATGGAAGATGTTTGGATAAACAAAGGCATTTATATCTAGTTTGAAGCCTCCTACATTACATAGCAAACTTGCATCTGGATGTGATTCACATTCAGGACCAAATACAAATAAGCTCCATATCAACTTTATACATATAGTCAATAAAATAAATAAAAAGAGGTAGGAGCTACTATATTCACTAAGTACAAACATGGTCCTATAGCTGGCCCTCTGGGGGGATGTAATTGTCTAGGAATTTAACTGCCATTTAATCGCATACCAACCCCACAGTCCAGCCTTAAAGAAACAGTACATTGAACCTCACCTTACACAGTTCAAATAGCAGCTCAGACTACACTCCTATAAAAGAAAGCTTTCCCTCCCTCCCTCCCCCCACAAAGCTAACATTTTCTGAAAGCTTAATTCATGAAGCATATGAGGCAAAACCTCTCTCACAGCTCAAGGATACGCATAAAGCACACACGCAACTATCACAAGGTCCAATATATGTCACATTAAACCAAACTTTTCTCATAAAACTAAGGAGACCTGACATGTCATGGAAGGTGTGAAGGGAAGGGGGAAAGATCAAGAACATCTTTTAACTGTACTTGCTCACTCACTGTGTAGAACGATACTGTGAAAGTATCTTTTTAGAGAAAGAATTAAAGTCAATTGATGTCAATGGGTGTTTTGCCATCAACTTCAGTGGGGCAGGATTTTATCCCAAGAATTTAAATTAATCTTAACCTCTTGGGGCTGACCCTAAGAACCCACAACCTCTGCTGATATCAAGGGCCAGTTCTCAGGATTTTATTTTTTGTCTACTTATAATTCAAATGTTAGTTAAAGGAACTAGTTAAAGTTCCTTTAGGGGTCTAGCCTATACAACTAGGATCCTTTGACTTAGTTGCAACAGCGTTCCCAGCCCCCAGTCCCAACCACAGCCCCCCCCCACACCCCATGTCTGTTTTCTTTAAAATATATTATTAGACTGTTTTTAAATGAGAGGAGATAAAACTAGTAATTTTATTACATAGCGAGATTTGTTCATTTCAAGCTGCTATACAACTAGATATACAATAGACAAATCCAGTCATATCAGCTCTTTACTAAGCACACACTCTATAATTAGGATCACACTGTAATTAAAATCTTGATATTTTTTCCTTTATCAACTGCCGTTGCTGTATAAAAAATACCAGGTTCACAAGAACTTAAAAGTTTCAGTGAAAAGAACAAAGTGTTACATTTTGGGCTTACTTTTTGGCTTTCAAATAGCAAGGTTGAAAGAAAAAAAAACAATTAATACATCAGAAATCTCTGCCAGGCTTTTATAGCATTACAGGATTTTCCAGCTATGAAGAAACATATTGAATCTTTAGAGCACAGCCCATTCTTCACTGCTTCAGTTGTCTCCTTTTGTTTACAAGTCCCTGCCATCCTTCTTTGTGAATTGAATGCTAAACTATCTCTAGAGAGACGTTATATTGCTTACAGAATGCCTCAGCAGATGGTGCTTCCTGTTGCAACAGAAGGCTGTGATTACACCTGAACTCTTCAAGAACTCCAACTTAAACAGAAGAACAAGATAAATGAAAGTCTTAAAGTTCTCTCCCTTCTATCCTCAGTTTCCACAGCGGGGGTGGGGGGGGAGGGGTGTCCTAGATTTTAGAAATTACTAACAGATCCTCATCAGCAGACCTTGTTCAGGTATTATTGATAGGACTGGCATTTCTGATGTTTGGTCACTGTACATTCTGCCATAGGACCATCCATTATAAATAGTAAGGAAATGGAATAGACCTTTGTCAGGAAATGTGTATAAATGCCACCTGATTTCAGAAATTCTGTGTTCTACAGAATATATGCGATGGATCTTTTTTCAAAACATTTATGAAGTCTTAGCAGCATTCACACTGTTCCACTGAGCATTAACTCTCAGTGAAACTTAAGAAAGCTTTTACTTAGACATAACATTGGGGCAAACCTGGAACAAGAGTTACATGGCCTTAAAGGATGTACAAGACCCCCAAACCTAAATAGTTTGCTGAGTACTTGCTGCCCTCAGGACAGTCTACAGGAGCTCAACATGTTTAGGAGAGGGCACACCCACAACTACCACACAGTTGGAACATTGATACAGTTGGAACGAACAACTCACGTAAATGAGTTCCATGCCTCTTTCACTTCCCAAACAGCTATACACTGATCCAAACACTCTGCCCTCTTGAGACTACAGAGTTCACTGCAGCCCTAAAGCTGTAATAACCCTTATGCAGCTCCTGCAGGGAGCACAGAGAAGGTCAATACTATATCCTGTAGGTATTTTCTACAACAAAAAAGAGTGTACGTTGCCAGGTAGAGGGTGGATGCATGGCTGCTTCAACACCCTGACCCCACCCAATTTTCAATTCTTTATAGGGTAAGGTGGTTGTTGGAAGGGGTGGGGAAAGGGGGACAGTTATTTAGCCTGATAGATCCATCAGCTAGATAGGGGCTTAAAACTGAGCTTGTCTGCTCTGCAGAAATCAAGGAGGCTCTAGAACTTTTGAGGTTCTGTTGCCACGGGAGAAGACAGGGACAGGTCTAGGCCCTTTATCTTAACAATTAGGTTGTTTTTCACATTGTTATCCCATCTAAATGGCTATTACATATTTTCTACCATAGTTCCTCTTTTGCCTGACTATTCAAACAAAGAGAACATGCCTCGTTTTATTAAAGCTTAAGGAAGACCGTATGGCTCAGGTGCCACCTGGCTGGTTTTCATACTGGAGTGCCGGCTAAAAGGTTTAATGTGCTGGGCTGTTTGTTTTCTTGTTTTCATTTGAGACATGTTAGAGTGCTCTGAAATTCACACTCCCCAGTAATCCAGACTGCAACGTCAAGTTAGGATAGGTAAGAAAAATAATAAAACAACAAAAATACACATACTGTGGGGGGTTTGTGTGTATAAAATGGTTGTCTAAAACATTTTCGTAATAATTGCTACAGTCTGCACTAAGACCCTTTTTGTCAGTTGGGAGGGTGGCCAGTGGCTGAGTTTTCTGCATCTCATAGGTGGCAACTCTATAGGATTATGTGTCACTGTTCAAATCACCACCTCATAGCTGTTCGATGAGTCACATGAAGTGATTTGGTTGCCTTGGTTCAATTCCTTTATCCACAGCACAAAAGAGCCACCATAAATGGCACTGTGTCTTTGCAGAGACACCTGGATTGAATGGGAATTGTAAATTAAATTACGGTCTGTGGGCCACCTTTGAGTTATACTGTCAGGAAAGTGATGGCAAGTTTGTACCACCACTGCACCTTTGTGTGGGTAGGTAAAGGGATTGGTCTTCAAGGCTCTCATTGTTATACAATATCACAGAACTCAATTACTTTAACATTTTTTACACAGGAAAAATCTTAGTACGTGTCTCATTAAAATACGATTGTGTCATGTCTAAGAATATAACAGGATGAATAGGTATGAGGAAAAATTAGAATTTGAGGGGAAAGTCCTGCTAACCTTGTGCAGTATTTCTATTTTGAGACAGAGACTATTTAAGAATACCCCAAAGGTAAACAAGTTCCTATTTATTGTCCCAATTTTTGCTCTCTCTGTGACAGTTTGCTGAACACTATGAGAGACTGGAACATTTATTCTTACAGAACTGCACTAAGAGGCATATTTAGACCTTCAAGCTTTTATCTGGCTAAGTTGTATAAACCATCCTCATCTTTCAGACTGTATTTGTAACACACTAAAAGGCTCCTATCCAGTACTGAAAATTCTTCCTCCTCTCCACAACATTTAAACTCATGCTACAGAAAAGTTCTACAGGATTTCATACATAGCAATAAACCTCCCAAACCTACAGAATTCTATAGCAGAAATATAATTCCCTATCAAATTCTATAGGTTTTAGAGAATTTCTACAGAAGACCATTGGTTTCAATTGGTTCAACAGGTTTTCCCGTAGAGATAATCTTTATGTGTCTTCTATTTTTGTTCCCTTCCTCGCCTCTCTATATACTATCTTTGAGTGACCAAGTCTGCTCGGTGGGCTTAATAGCTCAAATCTGTATCTATCTGGATCTATCTTCTCTAGTTCACCCTTGCATATATCACTGTACCTCAAACATTTGATCTCGATTGGCTCACTATCTCATATAGTCAAGTATCAGAGGGGTAGCCGTGTTAGTCTGGATCTGTAAAAGCAGCAAAGAATCCTGTGGAACCTTATAGACTAACACACGTTTTGCAGCATGAGCTTTCGTGGGTGAATACCCACTTCGTCGGATGCAAAGCTCATGCTGCAAAACATTTGTTAGTCTATAAGGTGCCACAGGATTCTTTGCTGCTGTCTCATATAGGTCGCCAAACTCACTATGCTCATTGTTAACTAATATGCTAACCACTTACCAAACATCTAAAACACCACAAAGAGCTCACACTCTAAGAAGTGACAAATGAAGAAAGGGAGAGGGTTAAAACATAGAATCAAAGGGACATCTTTGTTTCATAGGTTGTTTTCAGCCAACAAAATAAATATCCATTAGCAGTTTTCAACCGAAACATTTTCAGTAAGATAGTTTGTTGAAGGTGTCACTGTAGAAGTAGTAGTAGATATGAAGAAAGATATAATGGCCTTATAGACTAATTCAGTGAAGGTGCAACAGGAGAGAGTAAAAATACAGGTGTGGGATGACACTAGCCTCACTGGTGGAGCAGGGAGGACAAGTTACCAAATTACTAATGGCTAGGTCAAGGGTCACTTAGACAATAGTAGTTATTTAATTTTTTAAAAATCATACCATCTTAAATACAATTGTCAATCCCATCATACTCACAATCACCCAGGCCCATAACCTGATGGCTTCCTTGGACTCCTCCATTGTCTTCTTCCCACACATTTCTTCTATGACATTTTTAAAATCCATTCTCCCTTTTTTTCCCCCAAAAGCCAATGGCTCAGCTATTCCCTAAACTTCTCTTTTTCTCTCCCTGAGTACTGCAACCTCCTCTCGGGTCTTTTTAATATTCACCTTGACTCCTCCAGTCCATCCAAGTGTTCTCAGAAGTCATCTTTCTTCTCTGTTGCTTTGACAATAGCCTCCTGGATCCCTACTGTGCTACACATCAAACTAAAAGGTCTTGTCCTTATCTTTAAGGCCTCACATAATGCAGCCCTTATCTACTTTTCTGAGCTGGAATTCTTTTTGCATTTCCCCCCTTTCCCCTCTGCTCATCCACTGATGCCAGTTTATATATCCCCTCATCTTTTCTTCCTAAAAGGAGTCTCTGTGCTCTTTTCCATGCTGCCCCTAATGCTCAGAACACTCTCCTCTAGTTCATTCAAGTCATCTCGCTCACTATATTCAAATCCTTTCTAAAGACCTCCTTCTGCCATCTCATCAATGAGGAGAGAGCAGGAAGGAACGGAACAAAGTTGACTGACAGATCATATCATTATCTCACTTGTCTTTCCCTTCCTTGTTTGTTTATGACTATGGCAGGCCCACCAGCCATCCCTGGGGTTTGGAGTTACAGCCCCTTTAAGCCAGGATCTTAAAAAGGAAAACAAAAAACTTTCCATTCTGAACCAGGATGGAATAGAATCACAGAATGGCTTCCTTTGACCACAACTACAGAGCAAACACAGAGCAGCTTCTTTTTGCCTAGTCTCAGTTCTTCCAAACCACACAGGGCTGCTCTTCATTCAGACAAGGACCCACCTGAGACGAAAAACAAACAAAACAGTTCCTACTATGGTTACAGTCTCGGGGTAGTCATATACTCTCCCTCATTACTAATGCCCCCATTTCCTCCTTTTCCCTAGCCTGCCTATAGATCAGCAGTCACTTGGATTAGGAAGAGATCAGAAAGCAGCTCCTCACACTTCTCTCTCTGTAGCCCTGTGGAAGCCACTGCTTCTTTTTATGGTTTCCTCCACTTAGGAGGCATAGCTATCAGCTCTTTCTCCCAGCAACCTGACACGCTGCAGCTGTTGACTCTTCTCTCCAGGTCTGGCGGTTCAGGAAGTTGTTTTTAAGAGATAGTTTCCTGCTTTCTCCCCAGTGAATGAGTTTTACTCTTCCTGGGTCACACATCACATGACTATGCTCTCCAGGCTAAGCACCAGGTCTGCATGCGATTGTGAGGCACTTAATCATTTTTTGAAGAGCCAGAAATATGCTAAAAGCCAGTCAAAATTTTCCAAAGTTAAATTTTTCAATGAAAAAGATGGAATGAGTTTTTGGGGATTTTTTAAGTTTTTTTTTTAAATCAGATACAAGTAGTAATAATGAAACAGAACTTAACCGAGTGCATGCTGATGGTGTACTGTGCTTGACTGCTGTCTGAGGTTTTTTAGTAGAAGACAAGGACTGTAGCACATGGTAGTTATTTTGGCACCTGGAAAGTTATCTTGCTGAGTACATTGTAAGATAAGTTTAGTGGAAATAATTCTTCCTAGGGACACAGATTAAAGAGCGTTCCTTCATCTTAAATCTAGGTTAAACAGGGTCTGGCACCAGCCTATTCCAAATGCACGTCATTCCATTTTCCATTGCATCTTTTAATTCAGCGTCTAGGAACCTAACATTAAGGTGTAATTTCTATGTGCCTTGCAGTCTTTGATGTATTTATCCTCACAATACCCCTGGGAGGTAAGGAAGTATCATCCCCACCTATGAAATGGGGAACTGAGGCATAGTGAGGTTAAGTGACTTGCCCAAGGTCACACAGGAAGTTTGAGGTGGAAGAGGGAATTGAATTTGGGTCTGACAAGTCGTAGGGTAGTGGCCTAACCACTAGATGAGCCTCCCCTTTTCCAGGGGAGAGCTACCACTCATTCTCTGACTTCACTTACACACTGTACATAGTCATCAGGAAGGAGATGGGTTGGTGGGATGTCCCCATCTTGGACAGTTTAAAGGAGTTATATCTTCCTAGGCTGCAAAATTCACAGACTTCTAAAATCATTGCAAGTTTCTCTCTGAGACACATGACTGCACCACTTTGGTAAGCGCTCAATAGAATGAAGAAACCTGTATCTAAGGTTGTTGCTTTTGCTTTGGAAGAGCAGACGTAGAAAGTTTCTAGAGTCAATACTTGGTATGAATTGAAACTGAACCAATTTCAGTGGGCTATGGTGTGGTGATTTGTATCAACTCCCACATATAGTCTCTCTCCAAGAGGCAGGAGCCAGCTTGAAGCACTTTTCAAGATGCTCACTGAATTTTACAGCAAGTTTCCAAGGCTCAGATTAAAAATGATTATACTAATGGGCCAGATAGCCATCTCATATCAAACCAGCATCCAAAACTTTGTATGTAAATTTTGTGTAAGTAAGCCCATTTTTTTATTTTATTTATTTTATATATATAAAATCACACACACAAGATCAAGTTGGTCGGTAACTATTCAAGTCCTGCATACAAATGTGGAGTTTGTGTTCATGAATAATTGTATGAGCAAAACTGAAGGTGAAATTTAAGAGGCTGTCTTTGGAAATTTGCCCAAATAGATTTTGTGAGTAAATATTTGCATGAAAAATTGAAACAACCGAGAGAAATAGGTTACAGTTAGATCTAAGTCTAAATTTGCCACACACATAATCCAGCTGGCTGACTTCAATGTGGTTGCAACGATATTTAAATTTAATCAGGTTTTAAAGAGCCTTATCAGAGGAACCTGCAACCTCAGCAGGAGAACTTATGACTTATACTGACCGGCTGCAAGAGTTCTGTGCATCTGAATAAGCTATGAGAATCTAACCTGTTATCCCAGCAAATGAATTTCTTCTATTATTTGTTTAGGAGTATTACTTTGATTGCACAGCCTGCTATGCAAATGGAACAATGGGTCCAAAGAAAAATGGAGCTCTTAGGACTGTTCTCTGAGCACAGATGAACCAACAAGATCTGTAAGGTCATGTCTGGATATTCGGGGACTTGGGCTGTAGGAGCTATTGAATAGTCTGTATTGTTTATTTGAAAATATCTGGTTGATTTTTTATCTGTTTTGGTGACCCACTCTTGCCTAGTTTCTCCTACACCAACTATTGTATCAACAAGTGATTTTGAGCGGGAGTTTCTTCTGTATATGCTGACTGATCTGAGTCACTATATAAGACATACAGTACATTTGCAATTGTTCCAGAAACAGCAAGACACTTATTGTGTGCAGGCCTTCATTCAGAACTGGAAACCATGCACATTACCACCATATTATACTTTATATGCTTTATTACTATATATATTATTAGATAGCATGGTTAAAGTTAAACAGTAACTTTAACAACAGTACACATTGTGTTACATACATAAAATCAAACCGGGAATTTAGGACAATATATTAAAAACAAAATAATTGTTATTTAAAAGTCCTACTAATATGAATTAGGAGGCCAAGGTTTTCCAAAGTTGGTGATTAATAGATTTAGGTTTCTAAATTCTTATTTAAGCACCTGACAAGCTGGGAGCATTGTAGACAGTCACTCTACCTTGGCTTGAGCTAGCACATTAAAAATAGCAGTGGATGTGACAGCTTGGGTGACACCTCAACCCCTTTGGTCCGAGTGTGAGGGGCTAGCCTGAGCCTTCACTAATGCTGCGACATCCACACTGCTATTTCTAGCACGTTAGCTCAAGCCGAGCTAGTTTAAGTCGGTCTACCAGGGCTGGGAAGCACACTTACAGCTGCAGGGAAGACATACCTTCAGTGGTCTGGTTTTCAAAGAGTGTTGAGCACTCAGAAGTTCAAAGTGTAAGTCAATGAAAGACATTGAATACACTTCACACTTTCAAAAAAAATCAGGCCACTTTTTTAGGATCCTAACTAATACAGTAGTTTAAGAGTCCAACTTTAGCCATACATATTGTTAAACCTTGATTTGAATGTTCTCACAAGCAGCTAACATGGTTTGTCCCAAACAAACCAAAATCTAGCTGAACTTTTCCTACTGTTCCAATTTAATATCAAAGAATACAAAACCAGACTGGGAAAGAAGACAGGAAAAGGACGAAAATAAGCACTTTGGGGTGTGGGTATTTTGTATTTTATTTTACTCCATTCTCCTTGGCTGTAATAGGTAAGTATGAGAGTGATTTAACATTTCATAAAACTTTTCAGTATCTAGTTCCATAAATTAAAAAGTAAAATGTTCAAGACACAGCACTAATAGCATGGCAAGCCCCATTAGTCACTGTGGAAAGAGCACAGAGCTCTGCTTTGTCTCAAACTATCAAAAAAGACAAACCATGAAGAACTAGTTGAAGGAAGAATTAAGTTTACTTCCCTAAGTAATGACATTACATGTTTTGTCTCTGGACCAGCCTTCCCCCTTCAACCAACCCATGCCCTAACCCAATCTCACAGCAAAGAATTATCGACCAGTCACATTGATCAGCTGATTCTTTTCTTCCATTCCAAACTAAGTGAGTAGGTCAGCAGCACTATGCACACAATAAATGTTATTTACAGGTTTACATGCTGAAGTGCTTTAAAAAGGATCTATATCAACATGGCTGCTTATTCCATTTACAATGCTGCAACAGCTTCACATTTAGTCCCGGTTTTGCTAAATAAGACCTCAACGCAGAACAGGCAGATGAATCAGGATCACCTCTCAGTGGCTGCAATGGAGGAGAAATCCCCAGTCGTCTTGGACCTCCTTGCCACCAGACACAGGTCCCTCTTTCACCAAGATGGTGTGTGGCCATTGGTGTGCAACAGTTTGCACACATTAAACTACTCATGCACAGGCTTTTTCCCCACCCCAACCCATAAAAACCCTGCGGCAATGGATGAGTGGTGATGGGGACATATGAAGTGATCACCAGGAGTCCCTAGTCACAGATCCACATACAGGTGGTGACTGAAAGATGGTCATCATGTGCCCCTGGACTGGGATGGGGGGCATTTTTGGCAGCAGCAGCGGTCATGACTGAGCAGGCCTTTTTTAGGAACCCCTCTGCTCACCCCATACAGGGAAGGCACTAGAAAAGGTGCCCCAAACATAGACTATCCTACCCAGTGGTGCAAGGAGAAATTATGACTTGCTGGTACTGCACTCATGGGAGGGACACAAGGGGCATGGGGGTACGTGACACTCTCCACGTGACCCTCCATGTGACTCCTCCCCACCTCGCCCCCAACCTGAGGCTCCCACGCTCTCCCTGTCCCCTCTAATATCCCTCCTTACCTGTTTAAAATTTTACAAAATGATGCTTTGGGCCCCTAGTGCCACCTGTACTTTCAGGTATCATTGAGGATCCAGCAGCACCCCAAATTAAAAACTTCTTAAATGAAAGAAGGATTGGATGGATAATCACCCCACTTTCCCTTAACACACTATCAGTGCCTCTTATGTCCAAACTAAGCTTCTGCCAGCTTTCCTTTATCTAAGTGCTCTCCGCCAGGCACTAGGAAAGCAAAGATGCTGTGCCATCTGGGTTTGATGGAAAATAGGCATAGAACTGTGTGCGCCATGGACATCTTGATAGTACTACAGCCCAAATTGCTTTATTATTTTCCTCGGCATGACATACAGGAGGGACAATCAAAATCAGCCTGGGAGAACATGCATGAGAACTGTCTCTGGACAAATAAGCAATTGATCAAAATCACATTCTCTGATCTCTTGGGGCCCAATCATGTTCCCATTGAAATCAACAGGAGTTTTTCTATTGAGTTCAATGGGAACAGGCTTTGACATTTGGAGAGGAAAGAACAAAATCACTCAAGCAACGGCTCTTCCTGTCTCTTCAATGTACCTACCTGGGAATGTCACACCACAGCCTTAGATACGGCCTTGATTAAACAGATTGTCTAATTTTTTCTTTTCTACACTCTCCCCTTTCACCAGGGACAACTCCAATCCCTTTGCCATCACTCAGACTCAGGCTTAGCTTTGAGACCCCCCCTTTCTTTCTCCTGATCCAGGATCTTCTCAAATTTTGCCAGATACTTCTAAAACCTGCCCCTTCCTCTACAGTCCCTCTGCAAGAACTGTGGTTCTCTTTAACCTGCACCAATAGAACCACCTTCTTTCTAATTCCCCAGTGTCCCACCTCTCCCTCTTCAATCAACTGAATGTTCAGCAGCTCACTTGATCTGCTTCCCTGCCTATCTGTGGCCCTTCACTGGCCCCCCTCCTCTTCCCCCGGAGTGTAAGCTGTTCACTCTCATTTCTAAGGCTTTGCTCATAACTACATCTCACCTCCCATTGCAGAAAGGGAAGCCGAGACTCGAATGCCCTAGCTGCATTTGCTCCTTTCCCCACTGCCACAGTGGGGAAAGGAGCAAAGCGCAGCCCCACTCCCCTAGCCGTGTCCTCCAGCAGGACTATGCAGCTCATGGGGGTAGGGGGTGGAGCTGCCGGCATGGGGCTGTCCAGTGACCCCATGTCTTTCCGGTACTCTGTACTGGCTAGAAATGTTTTGCAGGTATGGGGTACTGGACAGTAATGCCATACTTGCACTCCTGATCCCATCATACCTGACTGGATAATCATGTCCAGAGAGATCACTCCCAGTGCGGTCGAAAAACAAAAAGGTTTCTTGCAACTTGGAATGTCTGTAACCTACTAGACAAATCAAAAAGTAAAAGACCCTAATGCAGAACAGCAATTGTTGCCCAAGAACTCTCGAGGTACAGCATCGACATCACTGCTCTCAGCAAAACAAGATGTGCAGATGAAGGCCACTTGAGGGAAGAGGGTGGTGGTTACACTTTCTTCTGGAAAGCAAAACCAGCAAGCAACAGCCGAATACACGGTATTGGCTTTGCAATCAAAACCTTCTAGTCAACTGCTGACTGAGCTCTTCATCGGCATCAACAAGTGCCTTATGACCCTCCACATCCAATTGGTCAATAAGTCATTTGCCACTATCATCAGTGCATATGCACCAGTCTTGATGCTGAAGAACAACAGAAAGCATCCTTCTACACTGACCTTAATAAAATGTTGTCATCCTTTCCAAAAACAGATAAGATAATCCTCTTAGGGGACTTAAATGCAAGAGTTGGAAGGGAGGAGTAGGCAAGACCAATTCCAATGGCATCCTTCTACTCAGCAAATGTGCAGAGCACGAACTCGTGATCACAAACATGTTCTTCAGACAAAACAACAAGTATAGAACAAGTTGGCAACACCCTCGCTCAGAATAGTGGTACTTCCTAAACTACATCATTGTAAGACCACAGTATCTAAGAGATGTCCAAATCACCCCGTCATGAGAGGAGCCGATGATTGCTGGACTGGCCACCACCTGGTGAGGTCAGTCATGTCCATCAAGATTGCACTGAAACACAAAAAGCAATCCAAATCACACAGATGACAATACAACATCCAAAGGCTTCAATCCTCATTGCACCAAGAGAACTTCCAAGCACTCTTCAGTGAAAAACTGGCCATATGCACACCTGGAAATTACAACACAAGTGTCAAAGATGACCGGGAAGCCCTAAAACAGACCATCCATGAGGTTTGTGAGGAATCCATTGGCCTTGCTACCCACCACCATCAGGACTGGTTTGACAACAACAACATTGAGACTATAGCCCTTTTGGACCAGAAGAGAAAAGCTTTTTGCAACTAGCAAAACTGATCACTATCTAGTCAGAAGCAGAGCTCTTTCCAACAGCTCAAAGCTGAAGTTCAAAGGAGGATCCGAGAAATCAAAAACAATTGGTGGGAGGACAAAGCAAAATAAATCCAAACATTCGCTGACAGACATGATATGCAGAGTTTTTTTGTGAGACAAAGACCCTGTATGGACCAAGCTCATGTGGCCTCTGAGATCTGAAGGTGGTAGTACCCTTCTTAAAGATAATGAATCCATCAAAGAGCACTGGAAGAAACACTACCAAAAGCTTCTAAATTGAGAATCAACTGACTGATGACATCATCGACTTCATCCTTCAGCACCCAATCTGGGAAACTCTTGCCAGCCCACCAACACCTGAAGAACAATAAAACACCAGGTCCTGATGACATACCAGCTGAAGTACTGAAAGTAGGTGGAGAAACAGTGACTAACAAGCTTCACTTGCTGCTCCTCAAAATCTGGCACACCGAAGAAATCCCTGCTGACTTATGTAATGCTAACAACGTCACCATTTTCAAAAAGAGAGACAGGGATGACTGTGGCAACTATCGAGGCATTGCCCTCCTCTCCATTGCTGGGAAGATTCTTGCTAGATTCTTACTAAATTGCCTGCTCCCTCTTGAAGAGGAAGTACTTCCAGAGTCCCAGTGCTCCTTCGGACCATCACAAGGCACAACCAACATGATTTTCACAGCCAGGCAGATCCAGGAAAAATGTCAAGAACACCACCAGCAGCTGTATATGGTCTTTATCCGTCTGACCAAAGCCTTCAGTTCTGTCAACTATGAGGCTCTGTGGAAAATCATGTCAAAAAGTTTGGCTGCCCAAGCAAATTTATCACCATTGTAAGACTCCTCCATGACTAGATGACTCCATCCTGTGCAGTGGTTCTACCTCTGAGCCCTTTGTCATCCAAACTGGCTTAAAACAAGGTTGTGTACTGGTACCCACCCTTTTCTCCATATTCTTAGCAACTATGAAAACATTCACCCAAGATCATCTACCACAGGGCATTGGCATCCAAGACTGGATTGATGGCAACCTCTTCAACCTTTCTCTTCTTCATGCCAGAACTAAAGTAATATCAGCAACAATAACTGAACTCCAGTATTCAGATGATTGTTCTGTAGTTGCACACTCAAAGGAGGATCTACAAACAGCCCTTAATTGCTTCTCTGACACTTACAAAGGCCTAGGGCTAACCCTGAACATCAGCAAAATGAAAGTTCACCACCAGCCGGTCAAATCATCAGACCCAGCAAGGAAGATGTACATCGACAAAGAACAACTGGAAAATGTAGAAAACTTTGCCTTTCTTGGCAGCCATCTCTCACAGTGGGCAGACATAGGTGTTAAGATTCAGCACAGAATTCACAGTACCAGCCTTGCCTTTGGCAGACTGTCTCACTGGATGTTCAACAATCACAACATAAGAACACACACACTAGACTTTTAGTTTATAAAGCGGTGGTAATCCCAACTCTCCTCTATGGCTGTGAGACTTGGGTGACCTACAGAAAACACCTGAAAAAACCTGGTTTTAATATTTGACCTCACCCTGATGGATAAAATCCTATTGCATTTAAGAGGAAAAAAACAAATGAAGACTTCATGAAAATTACAACAGTCTAGAGAATATAATAGAGTATGGCAGCCTCTCTGTAGACTCTTTTTAACCATCATATAGAATTCAGTCATGTATAAATTTTTCTAGTGAATAATTCACATTTTAGTAGGTGTCTGATTTACAACCACACCCACAGAGCACAGCAAAGTGAAGAATGTTCATAAATACACATCAGTCAGAAGACAGGCATAATCATTACTATGCCTGATAAAAAGTGCCTTTTTATTGAAAAGCAGAGATGGGCTAGGTTCAAATCCTCTGATCTAATTTCCTCCAGATTTAGGGCAATTACAAATCTGAATCCAGAGACAATTTTTGTGGCATGACATCTCTACCCATGCTGGAAAACAAATGACTGAACCTAAAACAACTGAGTTTTAGCTGTTACATAGCCATGTAAAAATCAAGGACTGTCCATGACATTTAGCACACCTAATAATCAATTGAAGCACCATCATGTAAGGATGCAAGGTGCATGTTAGCTGAGGTGCATCAAATTATTTGTCCTGCAAGATTAGTTATGTAGACAAGTGGTAATATTTTCAATAGCATCTATTTGACATGGGGGGCTAAGTCCCATTTTATAAAGCAGCTAGGTTACTTTTGAAAATGGGACTATTGAACTTTGGAAGATTTACTTCAAGGCCTAATTCATACTGGCTGGCACTTAGACATTGTCATTTGGGAAGATTTTCTTTTCACAACAATTCTAACAAATCGGAGAAAGTATTTGGGAAAGGCGTCAGTATATCTTCAGGCATGTTATTCATTTTGCATTTAACATATGCATATATTCAAAAACAGTGCGGTTTGCTGACACTCAAGAAATACTGAGATGCTGTGAAGTACAAAACCAGATTTGAAAGGTGTCTCTTTTCTGCTTCCCGTGTTACACTACGGAGCATAATACCAGCTCATACAGTGACACCTAGTGCAAGTGACGGGGGTATAACACTATTGCAAGTCAAGACACGCTTCCTTGTTAATATTACTTTGATTTCCAATAAAATGAGCTAATTCAATAGTGCTGAAAGGCTCCCATTTCTTTTAGACCCCAATTTGCATGCATATTCTAATTCTCATTTGAATCTATTAAAAAAGTAGCAAGCTTATGGACCATGATCTCTGCTCAGTTCATCACTTAACAGTCAGGATTGCTGGGTCATTAATATCAATAATGAGCTAGAACTGCAATTAGGGTCTAAATGAAATATGCCATGAATTACTGATTTATTATTATGTTTGTCAGTACAAATATACCATGGCACAGCAGACATGACTGCAGAACTGGTGGTATTACAGAGGTATTTCAGATTTGCCCATCTTTCTAAAAAGCATCCAGGAAAAATATTCACTGAGACTAATATTTTATTACTGGACCAGTTGTGTGAAAGACATGAAACAGAATAAAATAGTAGAACCTGGCTAATTTGTATCAGTGCTGGAAGATCTATTGCAAATTACTGAATATTGTCAATTAGCAAGTAATTATTTTGCTTTCCTGTTCATCTGGCCCTGTGACTCTCCTCTTTAAACCCTTTTCACTGGCTTCCCCTTACACAATTCGTCCAGTTTAAACTCCTTCTCTTTAAGGGTCTACGATAGACTCTACGCTATCCCATTCCAGAGCTTTTTTTTTTTCTCCCCAAACCATATTTCCCCAGGCAAACATTCCATCAGCAAGACCAGCTCTCTACCCTCATTTGTTGTCTTCTCCTACTTCTGCTCTGTGCCTTTTCCAAGAAGAAGCCCTAGGACAAGAAGCCTGTAGCAGAGCCAGGCACCAAACCTACATCTCCTGGGCTGGATTCTCCATTGTCCTGCACTTTATGTCATCATTTACACCTATGCAAAGCGTGTGTAAAATATTACTTAATGAAGGCATAGAAATATCTTGATAGGTGCTGTCCCTTGTGATCCCATTTACCAAGACTTCACTCTTCTCATTCAAAGCCCTCATAAAAATTCAGTGCCATGATACCCAAAAGAACTAAGTTAATCAGACAATTAAAAAAATAAATAACCCTGCAGATTACTTCAAACTGGATTTCTCAGTGAATTCTTTCTTCTCTGGATTTCTCCCAGATTGTATTCTCTTTAGGACAGACTGTATATTTGGGTCTTGTACAGTCCCAAACAGAGTTCACACTTAACAAATAATTATTATGTATGATATATATGAAGTCAAACACTATAAACCATGGGTAAGGAATCAAAAAAAGTACTTAGCTCAGTTAGCTTCAATTTATTGTAATATTTCAAAGTATATTTATAAACAAACAGCTATGAAGTTTTAGCAATAGCAGATATCACACATCAGTCTGCTATTAAATCTTTCAGAAGTGGAGAGACTTTAATTTTTGCATGTGAACTAATGAAATGCGAATTAACTCAAGTTCTGACTGTAACTTTCTTTTATGATTAATTACAAACTATCTTGATTTGAATCTAAAGTATATGTACAAAGCCTTAAAAAATGGGACTCTGGGAAATTTAATTTACAGAAGAGAACTAGTTCACCGCAGATTATCTTCCACTCAGTTTGATTTTTTTAAGCTTGTTTACAGAGCTGCAAGGTGCACTACAGGTTAGTGATTTGGAAAGCACACTGTTCATGTGGACCCTGCTGGCATGAACTAAGAATTCCCTGGTGCATTTTAACATAGTCAGCACTATGTTAAAGTGCACAAGGGCACTTTTAACTTGTGCCAGCAGGGTCTACACAGACCAGTTTGTGCGGAACACATTAGTGTACTTTAGAAATCATACCCCCATAGAACGCATTGCTGCTCTGTGTAGACAAGACCTCTGATGTTGCCTTTGCAGATTTCCAAGCAGTACAATACTTTGAAGAAATATATGTAGCATTTTCTGTATTCTATTGGGCAGAGAAGAAAGCACAGTTTTCCTGTTCTAATAAATTTGACACTCATTAAACATGAGCAATGAAAGAAAAGCTAATTTTGTCTGCACACACACCCCCTTCAATCTAGCGCGTTTATTTGTGTTTAGATTGAACTATGGAGTGCAATACACCCATGCAAATTTTAAACACATGAAGTATCAGTTTTATATATTTGAAAAGCAACTTATGTCTCTCAAAAGAAAATCACGCACTCCAATGCAAAGCATAACCATCCACCTTCCAGAATGAGCTTAAGAAAATTGATTAGGCTTGCAGAAAGTCTCAAAGGGTACATCTACCCTGCAATAAAACTGCACCAGCAAGTCTCAGTGCCCATGTAAACAGATCCAGGCTCACCCCATGGCACTAAAAATGGCTGCATAGACTTTCCTGCTCAGGCTCTGAAACCTGGTGAGGGGGATGGGTCTCAGAGGTCAAGCAGGAACATCTACACTGCTATTTTTAGCACTGTAGCAAAGCATAAAGGGCCCATACTGTTCTGTTCTGAGGGGTCCTTACTGAGAAAGGGTACCTGCTGGGATTAGGAGACAGTTTGTGAGTGTGTCTTGCATCAAGAAGCATAGAGACAAGGGCATAGTCAGTTCCCTACTACCAACTTGGAGATCATATTTACCTGGCGTCCCCGTCTTCTCAGTATGCAGTTCCTTCAGGAGACTGTCTCCCTACAAGACTCCCCCCACATGGACCCCATCTGTTGAGCTGGAAAGGTGGGAAGTAGCCACGGTTCATGAACTAGTGCAGCAAAGTGCTTACCTGATACAGTGGCATTTCTGAGGGAGCTGCTAACAGTGAGAGCAAGGATCTGAAGGGAGTTCACATTGCGTGGAGATCTGTCCCCGTCCCACCATTTCCTGTGGACTGTGTGGGGAAATGGGGGTGATTAGAAGCAAACATTTAAGCAAGGGCTCTGATGATGGCTGGTGATTGTGAGTTACACTTAAAACTTACACTTACAAGGAGTGGTGTTGGTGATGTTTTGTTTTGTTTTGGGGGAGGGGTTAAATAATCTCGAATAAATTGTATTTTTAAGGGAAGTCATATGACAGATTTATAACTTTATAAGCCTAATAACTGGTTTACATTTTGAAGACTCTCTTTATGATAAGAAGGGCTTTCAAGGGAGATGAGGGGTTAAGCTTGTTTACTTTATTTTACAATGAAGTGTTTTGTTTTTTTTAAAGAAGTGCATATCAGAGCTTACAACAACCTTTGCCAGGCCTTGCGTGGAAGTTACAAATCTTGCAGACATAAAACAAAATCTCTGCTCTCATGTGTGGTTAAAATTTACATCCTAATGCACTAGTTCTCATTGAGAATTAGTGAATAAAAGCAGATTGAAATTTTTACAGTGAATTGAGAGTGGACAACAAGGAAGTTTTTTAAAAAATGAACACACACAGCACTCTTTCAAAAAGACACAGCTCAAAGAGGATTTGTCTAATTAACCTCTTTAACTTTTAAAAAAAAATCTGCTCTGGGCAGGGACCACAAATTAGGAGTGAAGTTTGTGTTCAATGTGAGGGTATCAGCATTATTCTTGTAATGGAAATTGTCTTCTTACCTTTACTCTGGAGCCGCCCCTAAGCGTACTTGTGGTCCTAGGTCCTCCTCCTAACCTTTACAGTACAACTCTTGGGCTCAGCTGAATGCATTCTAGTCTTAAGCAATTTCACTTTCAATTCTCCTGTGCTGAGAGATTGGGATCCAAGAAACCACTGCATCACAGAACATGCAAAAATTCAAAAGGACAGAACGCAGATTCAGTCTGGCCTTATACCTAATCTGCAGAAGTAAAGGTTACAGAGAGCAAGAGATTACAGTCTGGAAATACAGAAATAGCCTCCCTAAAGATTCTGCTGCCAATCAGGGTAAGAAGGCACCGGGCAGGGATCTGGGACAAAGAGTGCATCCTTTCATGAAGGTATAACTTCAAGGTTCAGGATTTCAACTCTACCAGCATTGCCACTACCATGGCAGCCTATGTTCCAAACCAGGTTCCTGAGGTATAATCCACAAGGAAGACACATAGCAATCCTATGGGGATAGAGGGAAATCTTGGACTGGAACAAAGATTCCTCTTCTTACCTAAAAGAAGGCAATATGAAGAAAGATTACGAAGTCATTTTTACCTGAATGACATGCCTGCCCTTTGCCTTATTGCCATTTACCTCTAGACATCTTCTAGTCAGAAAGGTCAAAACTTCTATAGTTCCACTTAATTGCCATGGGATGATTCACGCTCAAGGGCTTCCTTTTATCTGGTCTCTTATCTTCAACATTTAAAATTATATACCACCCTTCATCACTGTCAATGTCATAGGAGCTACATCAGCATTAGCAATGGGCAAGTCACAAAAGGTTTGGTGGTTCACTTCAAATAAGCATCCAAAAGTTCAGCAGTTTATCAAAGTCATTTTCATTTAGAAATCAGGCTTGGAATCATGTAAGAATAGACTCTTCCATTGTATTTTAAGTATCTCCACTTCTGGCTGAATTTGGCCAAGACAGGCAGAGAAGCATGAAAAGGAGAAATAAATTAACCAAATAATTTCAGTAGCCCAAGAAGATGCAGAACAGGGTTATTTTTTGACAAAAAGATTAGAGCAAGCTGTTGTTTTATCCATTCCCAGTCAGTGTCCCTAGTAGTCATAGCAGCATCTTCTATCAGTTTACTTTTTAGAGAACAGCAAGAGAAAGGTCAGGACAAAACTAAAAGCTTGGATCAAAACACCTTTAGAATTAGAATTTTGCTAATCTTCAGCTCAAATCTGGCAAAAAAAAAAATAAAAGACTGCAAAATCATCCCCATGAAGTTCCCTTTGAATTTTTCTATTGCAGGAAAAGATACTTAGGACACTGGATTGCTGTGGCTGCTCCTCCTCCCACTACTTCAATCACCAGGCAGCCATCTCCTAGCTCCGCCTACTTTGGGGAGGTCATGGAGCGGTCAGAATACAGATTAGTTCTGGCAAAAATATGGGCAGGCTGACAAAAATAAGTGGGGGGACTTTAAGGAATAATTTTTCAAGTTAATCAGGTGCAGGCTGAGCACTAGCAGAGCATTTTACATGCATTCTGCTGAACATTTTCTCTCTCTCCCACTTATGAAGAAATTAATCTAAAACTCACCAGAATTTATGCACAGCCCTGCATCTTATTAAAAGAATTGTCCCTGGCAACATGTTTTACTTTTTGGCAACTATGTAGTGGAAAATTTATTTTTTACCACCTTCTAATAACTCCAAACATCTGAAGGGATTTTGGCTTAAACTTCTCCCCCAAAAATGTACCTTCAGGGAAATTTTCAGTGCAATTTTCCATACGTGGAAAATTTCAGTGTAAGTGAAGAATGTTTCTGATTGTGGTTGTAAACAGAAACTGTTTGGCAACCTTTCCAGCATTTAAAGGGTGTGGGGTGAGGGAGTGTCACTAAGATTATATTAACTATTACAGGTTTGATTTAAAATGTGTGTAGAACAAGACTTGGGTAGGTAACAGACTCATTATACAGAAATTTAACACAGGAGTGTGAGAGGAAATTAGGGGTACATAAGCACATAGCTAGACTTTGCTATTGGATGATGGGGGCTATGGATCTTTGAAGAGAGATGTGCTTTTTTTTTTTTTTTGCACAAGAATCTTGAAGGACTAAGTCTTTTTTTTTTTAACAAGTCAGCAGCAGCACCGTGTTCATAATGTAAATCTCACTACATTAGCCAACTAGTGAGCGTCAATCTGGTGCTAAATGGAAAAACTCTCTGGTTGTGGAACTTCATTCTGACTCAGAGCTAGCAAAACAGTGGCCTCTTCCCCCCTCCCCCCCTTCTCAGAGAAGCTGCCAAGCATGTCAGATTATTCATGTTAAATTATGCTTGATGGCATTGAGATGTGCACTACTGTCATCTAAAGGCTGCGCTGCAGCTGTCAAGTCCTTTTTACTCAGAATCTTGTGTAAGAATCCAACCGTGGTCCAAGCAGGTGAATGGGCCTTTATCAGCCTATTTACCGACTAAAATTGAATAATTAAACCCTGACAAAGTGAACAACACACAACAATCAGAGGTTCTGAGAAGGAAAATTAATCCCATCCTCCAATTATCAACTGTTTAATACCTTCTGTTGACAAGTAGATGAACAATTCCATTAAAATCCAAGGGTCAAATTCAGTGCTGGTGATGATTTAGCCAGCAATGAATATCGCCCTAGATTTCAAACCCTGCTGCCGGCAGACAGGAAAGGGGAAACAAGCTGGAATGTCAAATAAAAGTGTGTTCATACAAACAAAGGTGGTATGCACATATTTATACCTCAAACTTTGCTGAGCCATTCTTAACATTTCTTCTAATGTCGCAGTTTGAATCTCTAGAACAATTAGGCCTTTTCCTTTTACAGTGTTACCGCCCTTAGTAAAGACTTTATTTACCTTGTGAGCTCTGTTTTCCTTTAGTCTTGCCGCAGTTCAGTCCATGCTAGAACACCACCAATCTCTCCCAGGTTTTCATTTTCTCACTTCCCATACACCCATCCTTTGACCTGCAGGCAAATGAAGCCATTCAAATATTTGCTTATCTTGTCATCTGTTGCCATCAGACCTTGCAATTCCTGTCATGCCCCACATGTCAGTTTAAAGCATAACGTCATTAATACCTCCAGTTCACTAATGGATGCTTCACACATGAATGCATTAATGAAATGTGTTATTGTTTTCCCTCACAGGACATTAACAATCTCACTCACGCTGAGCCCCTGAAGCCCTGCAGTGCTGCTGAAAACCACTAGCTATCAAATGAACCCTCAGTTACGCCTCAGTAACTTTAAGTTCAAGTTTATCACTGAAGCGTCACTCATGTGAAGAGAAGATACAAGCCTCTAAGGTCTTTTGGGCCCAGCTTCAATTACCATAAAGAGTAACAGGAGGCAATAGCTGCAAAGGAAAAAGCACTATCGTATAAATGAAACCCTGTCAAGATAAAATAGGAAAGATCTGGGTGTCACTGTAGTGATTTGTTTCTTGTTTTTCCCCTTTGTCTATGGGCTGATGGTTTGAATAATGAAGACAGGATTGTTTTTTCTCCTAGAATATACAAACATGTGTGGTCTAGTTTCCGGATAGTGCCACTGACATATTAAGAGGGACTGAAGATTCTGTACACAGGCTAGATTTAAACTAGATTTTTTTTAAACCTAAAATAAATAGTTCCAGAAGATTTGTAAAATGAGCCACAGCAAGTTATGCAGCCATCATGTGCAGGTTACCTAAATGAGGCCAATTTTCTTCTGTTTAGGCTGCTGTTTCAAAAGGATTTGCTAAAGGAAGAGGACGGTAATGCCAGAACCTTTTTCTGTAATTAAAAGGAGGATCCTAGCTAAAACAAGCTTTTTAAGGGGAATCATACTTGCCGGCCCCTGTATAATTTAGTACACAGATATTTTTAACCCTTATTACAAACAGGCAGTGGGATAAAGGAGTCCTGACCTCAACATGGGGACACATTCCAGTTCATCTCCCTTAGTTGTCATTTTACTGTTCTGAACTCCTTATATCCTTCTTTCCACTAAGTGCCTGTGTCATTTGCATTAATCCCTATAGTTCTGGAAAGATTTTACGCATAAGGAAAAATAACCATCAGTAAGTGTCACTGCGGCTAGTGCCCACTCTCACAGTGCAATTGTTCTTTGGGTCATTTCTTACTCTGTTTTCAGAGGACTTCTCCCTGAAGGCCTGTGCTCTATGTACAGGCCCCACAGCATATGGCGTACAATAGGTCTAATACATCTCACAGAACAAGTCATGTGCTCTGAGCATAACCTCGCAATCATAATTAGCCAACTTGTCCAGGAAATCAGGAGCTTCCTGTGACATTAACACATAGTTGTCATCTTTCAGGTTGCATGGGTTATCTTGAAACCAGATATAACTCTTTCCACGCTATCTCAGAATAGTCACTACTCTTCATTCACAGCAATTTAAAGGAAAGAGGACTATATCTTTCAGCTTTGCCATACAGAATCATTTCTCAGACTCATCTGCTCCCATGGTCCCAGGCAGCATCCTCATTCAGGGGCATTTGCTTTTTTCTGGTATTCATTAAGGGGGGCGGGGAAGTTGGAGGGTGAGCAGTGTGTGAGGGAAAGGGGGTAAAACGTGTCAGCAGATGAGAGTTCTTTGCTTCCCTATAGATTTATCAGTCAGTCCTGTATCCTCTTCAGGATCTTGAAAATTAATGATTGATTGCAGATTCTTTGGCTCAGTATCACAGTCTTTGTCTACAACATCCTAATCTTTTCCTTTTATTGCTATTAGCTAATCAATACACCCCATAAACCTATGACCGCCTACTGCTATTACACATGTTTCTGGACTTCATTTCTTAACATTTCCAACCAAGCATTTTTCATTACCTACCCATTTCTTTCTCTTATTTGCTAATGGGGTGGCTTATGCAGAGTGGAGTGTTCTTAACCTATTCACTGCCAAGTGACATAAAGAGGAACAAAAACATTACACTCAGCAAGTGCCTCCTGGCGTATCCTTAATGGATTCTAAAAATATAAATTCACGTGACAGTGGTGTCCATCCTGCTGGAGAGGAATTCTGCTTGCTGTACAGACATTGATTATTTTATATCCAGTATCTAAATTTCTTAAAAACATATAGTTCCTGGTCCTAAGTATGCTGAATGTAAAATGCTTGCCTATGTTTGTGCAAGGTAATCCTAAAGGTGTGTTTTTGGAAAAATAACCCCTGCATGTATCATCAGTGGTTGCTTAATGGAGAAGGAGGATGCTCCAGTGGTTAGGGCACTACCCTAGGACTTGAAAGACCCACATTCAGATCTGCCACAGACTTTGTGTGTGAAATAGGGCAAGTTACTTAATCTTTTTATGTCTGAGTTCTCCATCTGTAAAATGGGCATAATGGCACTTTCCTACCTCACAGGGGAGTTTTGAGAGTAAATATGCGAAAGATTGTGAGGCTCTCAGATACTACAGTGATGGGAGTCATATAAGTATCTGAGATAAACCTAGAGGAAATTAGTTCTCCTGTAAAGACATAATTTACTCAGCAAGCTAAGAATGTTTGTACCAGAAAGAGCTACGGTTTAGTGTAAGCAATAAAGTCTTTCCTCACGTTTTCCCACTCTGCATGTGAAATCCTCCTGGCACTTCCAGGATCATTGGTGTGTTCTGTAATAACATAAATCACCTAACAAAGATACCAGAAGTACCACTGTAGCCCACACAAGTTATGATATCCAGGTTGTCACAGACCATATCATTCTGTGACATCATCTTTGTACCAGGAAGTGCAGAGAGGATTCCAGAGATGGAGAAAAATCGTTATAAAGAGCTCATAATTATCTTCCCCGTTGAATGACCAAACACAGCCTCAATAGGAGGAGAAATATTTTAAATGTTAAAAACCACAGTTTGACAACTAATGGTGCAGCTCTTGCTCCCCTGAACACTTCTTATTCATGGAAGATCCTCACTGACATCTGTGACACTCCTTACATGAGCAAGAAGTACTCATCATATGAATAGAAACTACTAGTTTGGGCCCTTAGGGTACGTCTACACTACCCTAAGGGCCCAGGGATTGGCGGGTAGTGATTGATCTATCGGGGATTGATTTATCGCATCTAGTGTAGATGCGATAAAAATCGATCCCTGATCGCTCTGCCGTCGACTCCGGAACTCCACCGTGGCGAGAGGCAGAAGTGGAGTCAGGGGAGCAGCAGTGGTCAACTCGCCGCTGTCCTCACGGCCAGGTAAATCGACCTAAGATACTTGCGTACCTGAAGTTGCATATCTTAAGTCGACCCCCGGCCCCAAGGCTAGGTCTATACTGCAGGGGAGGCTATTTTGTGCACAATATTCTTGTGATGGGGTGTACAAATCCCACACTGGGCCCAAAGGGTTAAAGGACAATATTGGGCCCAGGTAGCCCCACCCCTCCGGACCTGCAAAGTATGCTCCTTCTGGAGAGGAAGCTTGAAATGGAGCAACCCAGCTCAGCCAGAGGGAGGCTGTGGAGGAAGACAGACCCACCCTAAGGACTCCTAGACAAGGGTACCAAAGAAGCCTCCCTGAGGGAAGTAGAGCTGCACTCTGAGCCCATTGGGGGCTGAAGGTTTAGTTGCCTTTTCTTTTGTTACCTTATATTGGACTTGGAGCCATAGGGGAGAGACAGATGGTAGGAAGTGACACAGGGAGGGTAACTCTGAGGTGCTGTTGAATCTCATAGGGCCATTGGTTGGAGCCCAGTGGAATGGGAGGATTCTGGCTCCCTACCCTGCTAGCCATAAGCCATATTCCAATGTCACCTCCCTCCTCCTGATAAGAAGAGGGCAAGGACATGGCAACCCGGGGGAAGCAAAACCCATCCTCAGGTACAGGGGCGGCTCTACAAATTTGGCCGCCCCAAGCAATGATGCCCGGGAGGCGCCCCCGAGCCGCGGGAGCAGCGGACCTGCCGCGGGCATGACTGCGGAGGGTCCGCTGGTCGCGCGGCTCAGCTGGACCTCCCGCAGCTGCGGGCGGTACGCTGGTCCGGCGGCTCCGGTTGAGCTGCCGCAGTCCCGAGCCGCGGGACCAGCGAACCGTCCGCAGTCATGCCTGCGGCAGGTCCGGTCGTCCCCGGGCTCCGGTGGACCTCCCGCAGGCATGACTGCGGCAGCTCAACCGGCCCAGCCTGCCGCCCCCCTGGGAAACGGCCGCCCCAGGCGGCTGCTTGCCCCGCTGGGCTCTAGAGCCGCCCCTGCTCAGGTGAGAAACTGGACAGAAGGGCCTTCCCGCTGAGAAACAACACTGAGTGCACTATCCATTAGACCACCTGGCCCTACAAGGGCTCTATTACAATTCTTTTAAAATAAAAACACGCACACACAAAATATCCAGCACATATTAGAATTTGCTCTCCAGAAACTATCCTGGTATGTGCAAAACTAGATCTAGAATTATTGTTTCATTAGTTTCAGAGTAGTAGCTGTGTTAGTCTGTATCCGCAAAAAGAACAGGAGTACTTGTGACAGCTTAGAGACTAACAAATTTATTTCAGCATAAGCTTTCATTAGTTACTTCCTGCCAGGGGCGGCTCTAGAGCCCAGCGGGGCAAGCAGCCGCCTGGGGCGGCCCTTTCCCAGGGGGGCGGCAGGCTGGGCCGGTGGACCTGCCGCAGTCATGCCTGCGGGAGGTCCACCGGAGCCCGGGGACGACCGGACCTGCCGCAGGCATGACTGCGGACGGTTTGCTGGTCCCGCGGCTCGGCTGGACCTCCCGCAGGCATGACTGCGGCAGCTCAACCGGAGCCGCCGGACCAGCGTACCGCCCGCAGCTGCGGGAGGTCCAGCTGAGCCGCGCGACCAGCGGACCCTCCGCAGTCATGCCCGCGGCAGTTCCGCTGCTCCCGCGGCTCGGGGGCGCCTCCCAGGCATGATTGCTTGGGGCGGCCAAATTTGTAGAGCCGCCCCTGCTTCCTGCATCAAAATGTTTACCTCTACTTTTGTTTAACATTTTCTGTTTAAAAATCCATGACCAATTGTTGTTTACACTCTTTGCCATTCAAACATGCAATACAGCTACTCGGGCAGGGAAGGGTTCTCTTTAGCTGGCAGTGCCAGCCTGAAGCTATTTAATTCTCAATATTTTCAGCCAGGGCAGCATCTAGCCAACATTTTCATTGGAACAGTGCCCAGATGTGCTACATTAATTCAGGAAACTACCTTTTGTTGAAGAGCATTAGAGATTATTACCCACGAACCCTGCAGTGCAATATATATTTCTAGAAGTGCATCCAAATTTCTGTTGAATGTTACTAAGGCCAGATTTGTACAGGTATTCAGACTTATAAAGATACAATGAGAGTTAGGTGCGTAGGTACCTTGTGGGGTTTTCAAAAGCATCCATCTGCATCTTTTGGAGCCCAAAATATCTTAAAATTTCTGACGAATCTCCTCAGATCCAAATACTAGAGGTGAAGTCCTGGCACACTGAACTCAATAGCAGTTTTGTCATTGATTTTAATGAGGTGAGTATTTCACCCTAAGCCTTTATATCACTGGTGGCAAAAAAAAAAAAAAAAAAAATTACGGTGAGCAAATACTTAAATATTTCCACATATATTAGCTTCAGTAATAACATTCAGCAGCTGCATGGGGGGATACTATAGTGTTATGATGTGGTTCTCCCCGGGAAAGACAAGGCTGAGACAAGGAAGATATCTGGCTATAGTGAAGCTGCAGCTATGTGGCCAAACTCCGTGGGGGAGGGGTGACCCAAAAAGCCTCCTAATCCAACTGGCAAGGGATTGGAGAGGGGTTACAGGAATCTCCTGAGTCTAGTGTGTACATTCTAGTTCACCAAAAAAGATTGTATGAGGGGGTCAAATGAAAGCCTGTGTCACACCGGTCATTTATATCATTGTGAAATTTATGTACAGGTGTTGTGTAAGAGACTGGTCACAAGCAAAGGTGAAAAACGGGTTTGCTGTCCAAAAAGAAATATTTATCTAGCTGGCTGTTTATATGTATCTTAAGAACTGCATGTTTCACAATGAGTCTCCTTCTACTAGTCTGAACCGAATACAAGTGAAGGATTGTGAAAAAATTTAAAGAGACAAAAGAAGCAAGAAAGAAGATGGGAGGAGGAGGAGGTCAAGGATTTTTTCTACAATATTTGGGGGACAAAGACAATGCTCTGTCATCCCTCACCTAGGAGTTAAGTGGACAGTGAATTTACTTCACAAAAGTGGGATCTCAACCAGGTTTAGTTGAAAACTCTGGTAAGAACTTTAGGTAAGATAAGCTTCTTTAAACAAGAGGATACATATTGGGAAGAAGATGCCATTTTGTGGAGCAAAATGTCATGCCGCAAGGAGGATGCTCTCACACATATGGTGCGTTCGAGGTCACCGTGTGTGGAGAGCACCATTTTTCTCTTCAAAATGGCAAACTCCATGCTGTCTAGGGTCCTGGCAGGAAACACTTCATTAAATAGGGCCAAGCCAGCAAAAAAAGTTTGGAAATCCCTATCCTATATCATGGTTCATCTCTGGGATCAGTGTTATTCAGTCCATTAAGTCTTCTACCATCTTAGAAGAACAGCAAATATTACTAAAAGCTGGATCTTAATTAAAAACAAATCACAAGGAAATGAGAGCATCTTCTTCAGATGGAACAATCAATAATCAATTATGACAAACATAGAAGGTGTGGGTGTATACTACTAAGCTTTCTTTTTTATTACAAAGATAATCAGGAATGACACTGCTTAATTATTTACAAAGGTTCTTCATAAATTGCAAAAGACCACACTGATTGGAGTATGCCAAGAGTTCTCCAACAACAGTGTTCACGGTGTCTAGAACAGGATTGCATGACTGTTGGACTATGAATATTTCTGTGACCCACAAACAGGGCCGGCTCCAGGCACCAGCGCTCCAAGTGCGTGCTTGGGGCGGCATGCCGCGGGGGGCGCTCTGGCGGTCGCCGGGAGGCGGCAGGCGGCCCGTGGACCTCCCGTAGGCGTGCCTGTGGAGGGTCCGCTGGTCCCGCGCCCGGTGGACCTCCCGCAGGTGTGGACCGGAGGCACATCTGCAGCAGGTCCACCGGAGCCGCAGGACCGGTGACCGGCAGAGCGCCCCTGCCCATGTGCCACCGTGCTTGGGGCGGCGAAATTGCTAGAGCCGCCCCTGCCCACGAACACACATCAATATACAACTGTACTTTGGTGATAAGCAGATTCAGAAAATCGAATGATGAATACTTATGTTTACTAAAAGGCAAGATGGGAGGCAGCCTACATATAGGAGAAATAGTAGCAAGTAGTTGGGACAATAGCCAGATAATAAAACAGTGCAACTTCTCTTGAAATGTTGTTCTTGTGATATCTTAAATTGCCTGTTTAGCTCAATAATCGACAAAGTTCAGAGAGCTGGGGTAGCAGTACAGCTGACTTTATATTACAAATAATTCTTATAACTGACAGCTTTGTAACCGGAATGTTGTATTTATATTAAAAAAAAATAAGTATTGCCTTTCACCCTGAAGACTGGAGTGAATGTTCCTACTTAGATCATTGGGAAAAATATCAGTTAGTAGTCTCAGACTAGTCCTTAATCTAGCATAATGCCGTTATAACATTATGAGATGCAGTCCAGACCAGTGAGGAGCCGTGTCACCACATGGCCTGCAACCCAGGGTACCTCACAATGTTTTGCAGCTGTCTCCCAGCCTAGGCTCCTCACAAACATGCATGTCATACCCCGAGCATCTGGTCCAGCAGCTCTGATCCCAGCAGCCTGTCAGCAAACACCAGCCACACATTGGCTTCCAGCAGCCTTGGTTACTACATGCAGGGTGACCCTAACACACTCCCAGTCCCAAATTTCCCCCGAAAAAGTGTTCTGCACTGTCCAGCCCTCTCCTGGACGGTCCAGCTAGGTCCATTGCCCATGTAAGGGAACAATATACAACAACTTGCTCCTTTTAAATGGAGTTACCATGCAGCCCAGTTTAACCACAACAGTGGATTCGTTTTGATTAAAGAATGAAATACGTTTATTTAACACAAGAAGATAGGATTTTGAGTACAAGTATAGTCATTCAAGTCAGAAATGGTTACAAGAGAAATAAAGATAAAAGGCTTCCTAATACTAAAACTTCACAAACTAGGCTTGGTTCAAAGTAAAATTCTTACCACATGCATCCCCACCGACAAATCTTCAGGTCAGGCGCCCTCTCAGAGTCGAAGAGCTAGACTATTTTGTCTGTCTTCTTAGGTTCAAGAGAGATGGATAGGGAGAGAGAAACTGGGTTATTTTGCCCTTCCCTTTTATAGTCCAGTCCCCCTTGGAGATGCATTTTCCTAAAGGTTATCCCTCAAAGCAAAGTTTATTGAAACTGTAAAGAAGGTGACATGTCAGATGGTGAAAGAAGTTACATTCTGTTTATTTTTACCTCTGTTTGCTGAAATGCAAATTTTCCTGGTCTCCTGCATTCTCCCTCACTGTCTCAGGACTCTGTTTACAATGTAAATGTAAACTGAGGTAAACACACATTCCTTTGTTTAAGACCTGCTTGCCCAGTTTTGTCTAATCAGGGCTACGCGGGTTTGAACATGTGCCATCAGCATCATTCAGGGAGAATTCCTAACTTTACATATAATGTTGCTACATACATTCCACCATGATATTATTGACCAGCAAGTTATTAGTTTTCAAAATGATACTGTACAAGGCATATTTTGTACAAAGATTATTACAATAGTGTGAATGGTGTGAATACAGAGATGCATTCCATCACAGCCACTCACCCACTTTAAGAGTGGGAGAATTGATTGGATCTGCATGGTGCTGGACAGCTTCAGACTGAAAAGGGAACTGTATGCAAAGGTAGTCTCCTCCTTCTCTTGAGCTTTCTGCCACTCACTGGCCAGCCAGAGGGAGATGGAAGTTGATTGGCTCTTTGCTCCGCACCATCATTAATAATTACCCTACATTGCTCAAGCTTCTTGCCCCATTTTAGCTGAAAACACCCTCCATCCCAGTAGTTAGATAGTATAGGAACTGTGTTTTTAGGATCCTGTGGGTGAGACTTGTTTTAGGGTCAGGAAGGAATGTTTCCCTTTGGGGCCAAATTGGCCTGATAGAGACACAGTTAGATTAAATAGGAATACGATTTAGAAATTTAATACCAGGAATGTGTATGACTGTTTAGTTTGTCAGAACTTGTGTCCAGTGCAGATAAAAGGACAAAGGGGCCAGTGCCCAGAAATAAGAGAGACCTGGGATTATGTTGGTGGACCTCAGGCCAATGGAAAAAGGGGAGAACTGAAATATTCACAGATCAAGGTCCCTCTTTGGTACCTTCTGTCCTCTTCAGAGGGAAGGGTGAGAGGATTCAGCAGAGTGGGCTGAATCACAAGAGTAGGCAGAGGATTGCTATCGGCTATATGATAGGAACCCTGTATATCCTGCATGGAACCTACTTAAATGCCTGGTAAAGGGAGATGGAGCAGATAACATTGCTTAAACCATCCCTGTGTCTGTCCTCATTCACCTGCATGTCCTGATCAATGAACGGTCCCTGCTGACAAGAGGTTCAAGTCAGGAATAACTATTGTGTCACAGGTCAAGTCTATGGTGCACTGGCAGAGTAGTAAGAGCAGAAGGCCAATTTCAACAGTGCTGTGTTTCATGAAAACTGTTTTTGCTACAGCGGAAAGCTCAACAGCCCTGTATTCATTACAGAGACAAAATGTTTGATACTTATTCCAATAAACTACTGCACCAGAAGTTTATTAAACAGTCAAAGGCTACAGAATAAATTAAAGAAAACCAGAAAAATTAACATAGTATATACTGTATTTGCAAAGCTGAGCAGTTATTCTCATCAGTAACAAATAATATTCATATGCTAACACTTAATAATGTAAAGGAAAGATAACAAAACTAGCTTAATCTAGGTTTATGTAAATACAGCTCAACTGGAATAACAAAATATTTGACCTTAAAGATCAGTTAAATAATTGTCTCTAATCTCTGAGAAATCAATGCTAAATTCAACTTTAAGGCAGTTCTACCTGCTTACTCTAAAGTTAATGAAGTTGAACTTGCTTACACCTTTGCTGACTTTGTCCTTCATTGTCAAAATGTAATGTTCTGCAAATTCTCAGGCTAAATTTAGGAATCATTCTCAGCAATGTTTGTTGTTTTTGACATAGAATATCACAGTCAATCATTAGTCAAGGCTTGTTAATTTGAGAACTTTGACCAGATTTTATTATTGCTGGCACACATATCAACATTCATATTAAGGTTGTCTAAGCATTTCCATTTTGAAGGGCATTTTCTGATGCTTATAGCTTTGTCAAAATTTTACCTTTCAGGCTGAATTTTTCCAGATTTAGTCTCTCGTGGGAAAGACAAGGCTGAGACAAGGAAGATATCTGGCTATAGTGAAGCTGCAGCTATGTGGCCAAACTCCGTGGGGAGGGTGACCCAAAAGCCTCCTAATCCAACTGGCAAGGGATTGGAGAGGGGTTACAGGAATCTCCTGAGTCTAGTGTGTACATTCTAGTTCACCAAAAAGATTGTATGAGGGGGTCAAATGAAAGCCTGTGTCACACCGGTCATTTATATCATTGTGAAATTTATGTACAGGTGTTGTGTAAGAGACTGGTCACAAGCAAAGGTGAAAAACGGGTTTGCTGTCCAAAAAGAAATATTTATCTAGCTGGCTGTTTATATGTATCTTAAGAACTGCATGTTTCACAATGAGTCTCCTTCTACTAGTCTGAACCGAATACAAGTGAAGGATTGTGAAAAAATTTAAAGAGACAAAAGAAGCAAGAAAGAAGATGGGAGGAGGAGGAGGTCAAGGATTTTTTCTACAATATTTGGGGGACAAAGACAATGCTCTGTCATCCCTCACCTAGGAGTTAAGTGGACAGTGAATTTACTTCACAAAAGTGGGATCTCAACCAGGTTTAGTTGAAAACTCTGGTAAGAACTTTAGGTAAGATAAGCTTCTTTAAACAAGAGGATACATATTGGGAAGAAGATGCCATTTTGTGGAGCAAAATGTCATGCCGCAAGGAGGATGCTCTCACACATATGGTGCGTTCGAGGTCACCGTGTGTGGAGAGCACCATTTTTCTCTTCAAAATGGCAAACTCCATGCTGTCTAGGGTCCTGGCAGGAAACACTTCATTAAATAGGGCCAAGCCAGCAAAAAAAGTTTGGAAATCCCTATCCTATATCATGGTTCATCTCTGGGATCAGTGTTATTCAGTCCATTAAGTCTTCTACCATCTTAGAAGAACAGCAAATATTACTAAAAGCTGGATCTTAATTAAAAACAAATCACAAGGAAATGAGAGCATCTTCTTCAGATGGAACAACCAATAATCAATTATGACAAACATAGAAGGTGTGGGTGTATACTACTAAGCTCTCTTTTTTATTACAAAGATAATCAGGAATGACACTGCTTAATTATTTACAAAGGTTCTTCATAAATTGCAAAAGACCACACTGATTGGAGTATGCCAAGAGTTCTCCAACAACAGTGTTCACGGTGTCTAGAACAGGATTGCATGACTGTTGGACTATGAATATTTCTGTGACCCACAAACAGGGCCGGCTCCAGGCACCAGCGCTCCAAGTGCGTGCTTGGGGCGGCATGCCGCGGGGGGCGCTCTGGCGGTCGCCGGGAGGCGGCAGGCGGCTCCGGTGGACCTCCCGTAGGCGTGCCTGTGGAGGGTCCGCTGGTCCCGCGGCTCCGGTGGACCTCCCGCAGGTGTGGACCGGAGGCACATCTGCAGCAGGTCCCCCGGAGCCGCAGGACCGGTGACCGGCAGAGCGCCCCTGCCCATGTGCCACCGTGCTTGGGGCGGCGAAATTGCTAGAGCCGCCCCTGCCCACGAACACACATCAATATACAACTGTACTTTGGTGATAAGCAGATTCAGAAAATCGAATGATGAATACTTATGTTTACTAAAAGGCAAGATGGGAGGCAGCCTACATATAGGAGAAATAGTAGCAAGTAGTTGGGACAATAGCCAGATAATAAAACAGTGCAACTTCTCTTGAAATGTTGTTCTTGTGATATCTTAAATTGCCTGTTTAGCTCAATAATCGACAAAGTTCAGAGAGCTGGGGTAGCAGTACAGCTGACTTTATATTACAAATAATTCTTATAACTGACAGCTTTGTAACCGGAATGTTGTATTTATATTAAAAAAAAATAAGTATTGCCTTTCACCCCTGAAGACTGGAGTGAATGTTCCTACTTAGATCATTGGGAAAAATATCAGTTAGTAGTCTCAGACTAGTCCTTAATCTAGCATAATGCCGTTATAACATTATGAGATGCAGTCCAGACCAGTGAGGAGCCGTGTCACCACATGGCCTGCAACCCAGGGTACCTCACAATGTTTTGCAGCTGTCTCCCAGCCTAGGCTCCTCACAAACATGCATGTCATACCCCGAGCATCTGGTCCAGCAGCTCTGATCCCAGCAGCCTGTCAGCAAACACCAGCCACACATTGGCTTCCAGCAGCCTTGGTTACTACATGCAGGGTGACCCTAACACACTCCCAGTCCCAAATTTCCCCCGAAAAAGTGTTCTGCACTGTCCAGCCCTCTCCTGGACGGTCCAGCTAGGTCCATTGCCCATGTAAGGGAACAATATACAACAACTTGCTCCTTTTAAATGGAGTTACCATGCAGCCCAGTTTAACCACAACAGTGGATTCGTTTTGATTAAAGAATGAAATACGTTTATTTAACACAAGAAGATAGGATTTTGAGTACAAGTATAGTCATTCAAGTCAGAAATGGTTACAAGAGAAATAAAGATAAAAGGCTTCCTAATACTAAAACTTCACAAACTAGGCTTGGTTCAAAGTAAAATTCTTACCACATGCATCCCCACCGACAAATCTTCAGGTCAGGCGCCCTCTCAGAGTCGAAGAGCTAGACTATTTTGTCTGTCTTCTTAGGTTCAAGAGAGATGGATAGGGAGAGAGAAACTGGGTTATTTTGCCCTTCCCTTTTATAGTCCAGTCCCCCTTGGAGATGCATTTTCCTAAAGGTTATCCCTCAAAGCAAAGTTTATTGAAACTGTAAAGAAGGTGACATGTCAGATGGTGAAAGAAGTTACATTCTGTTTATTTTTACCTCTGTTTGCTGAAATGCAAATTTTCCTGGTCTCCTGCATTCTCCCTCACTGTCTCAGGACTCTGTTTACAATGTAAATGTAAACTGAGGTAAACACACATTCCTTTGTTTAAGACCTGCTTGCCCAGTTTTGTCTAATCAGGCTCTGCTGGTTTGAACATGTGCCATCAGCATCATTCAGGGAGAATTCCTAACTTTACATATAATGTTGCTACATACATTCCACCATGATATTATTGACCAGCAAGTTATTAGTTTTCAAAATGATACTGTACAAGGCATATTTTGTACAAAGATTATTACAATAGTGTGAATGGTGTGAATACAGAGATGCATTCCATCACAGCCACTCACCCACTTTAAGAGTGGGAGAATTGATTGGATCTGCATGGTGCTGGACAGCTTCAGACTGAAAAGGGAACTGTATGCAAAGGTAGTCTCCTCCTTCTCTTGAGCTTTCTGCCACTCACTGGCCAGCCAGAGGGAGATGGAAGTTGATTGGCTCTTTGCTCCGCACCATCATTAATAATTACCCTACATTGCTCAAGCTTCTTGCCCCATTTTAGCTGAAAACACCCTCCATCCCAGTAGTTAGATAGTATAGGAACTGTGTTTTTAGGATCCTGTGGGTGAGACTTGTTTTAGGGTCAGGAAGGAATGTTTCCCTTTGGGGCCAAATTGGCCTGATAGAGACACAGTTAGATTAAATAGGAATACGATTTAGAAATTTAATACCAGGAATGTGTATGACTGTTTAGTTTGTCAGAACTTGTGTCCAGTGCAGATAAAAGGACAAAGGGGCCAGTGCCCAGAAATAAGAGAGACCTGGGATTATGTTGGTGGACCTCAGGCCAATGGGAAAAGGGGAGAACTGAAATATTCACAGATCAAGGTCCCTCTTTGGTACCTTCTGTCCTCTTCACAGGGAAGGGTGAGAGGATTCAGCAGAGTGGGCTGAATCACAAGAGTAGGCAGAGGATTGCTATCGGCTATATGATAGGAACCCTGTATATCCTGCATGGAACCTACTTAAATGCCTGGTAAAGGGAGATGGAGCAGATAACATTGCTTAAACCATCCCTGTGTCTGTCCTCATTCACCTGCATGTCCTGATCAATGAACGGTCCCTGCTGACAAGAGGTTCAAGTCAGGAATAACTATTGTGTCACAGGTCAAGTCTATGGTGCACTGGCAGAGTAGTAAGAGCAGAAGGCCAATTTCAACAGTGCTGTGTTTCATGAAAACTGTTTTTGCTACAGCGGAAAGCTCAACAGCCCTGTATTCATTACAGAGACAAAATGTTTGGATACTTATTCCAATAAACTACTGCACCAGAAGTTTATTAAACAGTCAAAGGCTACAGAATAAATTAAAGAAAACCAGAAAAATTAACATAGTATATACTGTATTTGCAAAGCTGAGCAGTTATTCTCATCAGTAACAAATAATATTCATACGCTAACACTTAATAATGTAAAGGAAAGATAACAAAACTAGCTTAATCTAGGTTTATGTAAATACAGCTCAACTGGAATAACAAAATATTTGACCTTAAAGATCAGTTAAATAATTGTCTCTAATCTCTGAGAAATCAATGCTAAATTCAACTTTAAGGCAGTTCTACCTGCTTACTCTAAAGTTAATGAAGTTGAACTTGCTTACACCTTTGCTGACTTTGTCCTTCATTGTCAAAATGTAATGTTCTGCAAATTCTCAGGCTAAATTTAGGAATCATTCTCAGCAATGTTTGTTGTTTTTGACATAGAATATCACAGTCAATCATTAGTCAAGGCTTGTTAATTTGAGAACTTTGACCAGATTTTATTATTGCTGGCACACATATCAACATTCATATTAAGGTTGTCTAAGCATTTCCATTTTGAAGGGCATTTTCTGATGCTTATAGCTTTGTCAAAATTTTACCTTTCAGGCTGAATTTTTCCAGATTTAGTCTCTGCCTGAGGGCAGGACCGCCCAGAGGATTCCGGGGGCCCGGGGTCTTCGGCGGCGGGGGGCCCTTCCGTTCCGGGACCCGCCGCCAAAGTGTCCCGAAGACCCACGGCAGGAGCCCCCCGCCGCGGGTCTTCGGGGCACTTCGGCGGCGGGTCCCGGAACAGATGGGGCCCCGGCCGCGAAAGACTGGGCTGTGCTTCGGCGGAGGCGGGTCCCACTTCTCCCCGCCCCCACCCCCAGCTTCGCCCGCCCAGCCCCGGCCCCGGCCCCTCCCGGCCGCGGCCCCGGCTTCGCCCGCCCGGCCAGCCCCGGCCCCGCCCCGGCTTCGCCCGCTGGCCCGCCCTCCCGGCCTCTCCTGCCCGCCCTCCCGGCTGCGGCCCCGGCCCCAGCGTCTCCCGCCCACCCAGCCCAGGCCCCGGCTACGCCCGCCCTCCCGGCCGCGGCCCCGGATTCTCCGCCCGCCCTCCCGGCTGCAGCCCCGGCGTCTCCCGCCCACCCAGCCCCTCCCGGCCGCGGCCCCACTCCCGGCTTCGCCCGCCCTCCCGGCCGGGGCCCCGGCTTCTCCGCCCGCCCTCCCAGCCGCGGCCCAACTCACAGCTTCGCCCGCCCTCCCGGCCGCGGCCCCACTCGCGGCTTCGTCCTCCCGGCCGCGGCCGCGGCTTCTCCCGGCCGCCCGCCCCGCCGCGGCCCCGCCCCCGGCGTCGCCCGCGCTCCCGGCCGCGGCCCCGGCTTCTCCCGGCCGCGGCCCCACCCCGGCTTCGCCCGCCCTCCCGGCCGCGGCCCTGGCTTCGCCCGCCCGCCCTCCCGGCTACGGCCCAGGCCTCAGCGTCTCCCGCCCACCCAGCCCCGCCCGCCCGGCCGCGGCCCCGGCTTCGCCCGCCCGGCCCGCCGCGGCCCCGGCTTCGCCCGCCGCGGCCCCGGCCCCGGCTTCGCCCGCCCACCCGGCCGCGGCCCCGGCTTCTCCCAGCCACGGCCCCACTCCCGGCTTCTGCCCGCCCTCCCGGCCGCGGCTTCTCCCGCCCGCCCTCCCGGCTACGGCCCAGGCCTCAGCGTCTCCCGCCCACCCAGCCCCGGCCCTCCCGGCCGCGGCCCCGGCTTCGCCCGCCCTCCCAGCCGCGGCCCCGGCGGCTCCCGGCTGCAGCCCCCCTCCCGGCGTCGCCCGCCCGCCCGGCCGCGGCCCCGGCCCTCCCACCCACCCAGCCCTCCCGGTCGCGGCCCCACTCCCGGCTTCGCCCGCCCTCCCGGCCGCGGCCCCGGCTTATCCCGGCCGCCCTCCCGGCTGCGGCCCCACTCCCGGCTTCGCCCTCCCTCCCGGCCGCGGCCCCACTCCCGGCTTCGCCCGCCCTCCCGGCCGCGGCCCCGGCTTCTCCCGGCCGCGGCCCCGGCTTCTCCCGGCCGCCCTCCCGGCTGCGGCCCCACTCCCGGCTTCGCCCGCCCTCCCGGCCGCGGCCCCGGCCCCGGCGTCTCCGCCCGCCCTCCCGGCCGTGGCCCCACTCCCAGCTTCGCCCGCCCGCCCTCCCGGCTGCGGCACCGGCCCCGGCGTCTCCCGCCCACCCCGCCCCTCCCGGCCGCGGCCCCTCTCCCGGCTTCGCCCGCCCTCCCGGCCGCGGCCCAACTCCCCGCTTCGCCCGCCCTCCCGGCCGCGGCCCCGGCTTCAACCGCCCGCCCTCCCGGCTGCGGCCCCGGCCTCAGCGTCTCCGCCCACCCAGCCCCGGCCCCCTCCCGGCCGCGGCCCCGGCTTCGCCCGCCCTCCCGGCTGCGGCCCCACTCCCGGCTTCGCCCGCCCTCCCGGCCGCGGCCCCACTCCCGGCTTCTCCCGGCCGCGGCCCCGGCTTCGCCCGCCCTCCCGGCCGCGGCCCTGGCTTCTCCCGCCCGTCCTCCCCGCTACGGCCCCACTCCCGGCTTCTCCCGCCCTCCCGGCCGCGGCCCTGGCTTCTCCCGCCCGCCCTCCCGGCTGCGGCCCAGGCCTCAGCGTCTCCCGCCCACCCAGCCCCGGCCCTCCCGGCTGCGGCCCCGGCTTCGCCCGCCCTCCCGGCCGCGGCCCCGGCTTCTCCCGGCCGCCCTCCCGGCTGCGGCCCCACTCCCGGCTTCGCCCACCCTCCCGGCCGGGGCCCCGGCTTCTCCCGGCCGCGGCCCACTCCCGGCTTCGCCCGCCCTCCCGGCCGCGGCCCTGGCTTCTCCCGCCCGCCCTCCCGGCTACGGCCCAGGCCTCAGCGTCTCCCGCCCACCCAGCCTCGGGCCGGCTTCAACCGCCCGCCCTCCCGGCTGCGGCCCCGGCTTCGCCCGGCTGCAGCCCCACTCCCGGCTTCGCCCACCCTCCCGGCCGCGGCCCCACTCCCGGCTTCTCCCGCCCGCCCTCCCGGATTCTGCGGCCCGGCCCCGGCGTCTCCCGCCCACCCAGCCCTCCCGGCCGCGGCCCCACCCCGGCTTCGCCTGCCCTCCCGGCCGCGGCCCCGGCTTCTCCCGGCCGCGGCCCCACTCCCGGCTTCGCCCGCCCGCCCTCCCGGCTGCGGCCCCGGCCCCGGCGTCTCCCGCCCACCCAGCCCCCTCCTCCCGGCCGCGGCCCCACTCCCAGCTTCGCCCGCCCTCCCGGCCGCGGCCCCGGCTTCAACCGCCCGCCCTCCCGGCTGCGGCCCGGCCCCAGCGTCTTCCGCCCACCCAGCCCCGGCCCTCCCGGCCGGGGCCCCGGCTTCGCCCGCCCGCCCAGCCGCGGCCCGGGCTTCTCCCGGCTGCAGCCCCACTCCCGGCTGCGCCCGCCGTCCCGGCCGCGGCCCCGGCGTCGCCCGCCCGCCCTCCCGGCCGCGGCCCCACTCCCGGCTTCGCCCGCCCTCCCGGCCGCCGCCCCACTCCCGGCTTCGCCCGCCCTCCCGGCCGCGGCCCCGGCTTCTCCGCCCGCCCTCCCAGCCGCGGCCCCGGCTTCTCCCGGCTGCAGCCCCGGCCGGGCTTCGCCCGCCCTCCCGGCCGCGGCCCCAGCGTCTCCGCCCGCCCTCCCGGCTGCGGCCCCGGCCCCGGCGTCTCGCCCGCCCTCCCGGCCGCGGCCCCACTCCCGGCTTCTCCGCCCGCCCTCCCGGCCGCGGCCCTCCCGGCTTCTCCCGGCCGCGGCCCTGCTTCTCCCGGCTTCGCCCGCCCTCCCGGCCGCGGCCCCGGCTTCTCCCGGCCGCCGCCCCGGCTTCGCCCCCCCTCCCGGCCGCCGCCCCGGCTGCCCCCGCCCGCCCTCCCGGCCGCGGCCCCACTCCCGGCTTCGCCCGCCCTCCCGGCCGCGGCCCTGGCGTCTCCGCCCGCCCTCCCGGCCGCGGCCCCACTCCCGGCTTCTCCCGCCCGCGGCCCCACTCCCGGCTTCTCCCGGCCGCGGCGTCTCCCGCCCTCCCGGCCGCGGCCCCGGCTTCGCCCGCCCGCCCTCCCGGCCGCGGCCCCACTCCCGGCTTCGCCCGCCCTCCCGGCCGCGGCCCCACTCCCGGCTTCGCCCGCCCCCCCGGCCTCGGCCCCTTACCGAGCGCGTCACCGGCGGGGCCTGAGCTCCGTCCCGCTCAGAACCGCGTGCTGAGGGGGCGGGGCTGTGAGCTCCGGGCCGAGCGGAGGCAGCTGCCCCGCCCCCTGACCACGCCGCTCTGAGCGGGGCGGGGCTCAGGCCCCGTTGGAGCTCCCAGCCCCGCCCCCTCACCCCGCGGATCGGTGCGGGGCTCAGGGGCTCGGCCGGAGTCTCGGCGCTTGATGCGCTGACGCTCCAGGAGAGGGGCGGAGGCGGGAGCCTCCGCTCCTCTTGGGGGCCCCTGCGGAGCCCGGGGCCCGGGGCAAATTGCCCCCTTTGCCCCCCCCCTCTGGGCGGCCCTGCCTGAGGGTGACTTTTTTTTTAAGTTTGAGCAAAACCAATGTAGCCATTATTGAGTATCAAGAGACTAGGGGAGACAGTACACTTTTTCCATTAATGTAAAAAAAACAAACAAACAAAGCACCCTTTTTCCTGAACAGTTCCAGTGTCTCAGTGGGAACTGTAGAAACTTGAGATTTGGCACAAACTTGAAATTTGGCACAGAGTTAGTGCCTAGGTCAGAAGTACTTTGGACATTTACACTTTTTAAAATATGATTTTCCATCATTCTGTTGGCACTGCCTATACAAAAGTAAAGCAAGTGAGATTTTCAATCTCAGAAGGTATGTTTGGAATGAAGCATTGTGCTCTCACTATCCATAATGACCAGGGCACAGATTAAGAAGGGATATGGCATATAACAGTACAGCCTACTACCATTTCTCCCATGAGGCTATCTTATGTTTCAGAATTTTAGCTTTTCATTTTAAAAAGAAAGTTTCTTGCCTTCTGTGCACATGTAGCATTTGAAAAATTCTTTGTTTTTAAGAGTTTGTAAGAGAACAGTACAATTTATGGGGCAATTTGTACTCCCCTTTACACAAGTGTAAATCCACAGTCATACTAGGTTTCCAAAAAAGTAACAGAAAACAGGATCTGGTCCTTCTACAAAGAACCCTCTTGTGTGTACAAAAAACAGAGAAATCGTTAAACAAAAACCCAAGAAATTGACACGGTCAATTGCCCAGTAGAAAGGCATCTTTAACTAAAGGTCAAACAAAACTGTACTGGAAATCTTAGGCACATAGTTGCTGAAGACATGGGGTGAAATCCTGGCCCCACTAAAGTCAATGGCAAAACTACCAATGATTCAAATCAGGCTAGAATGTCATCCATCCTCAGAGTTTATGTTTAAGAGCCTTGCATAGAACCCAGGATCATATAACCAAAGAAACAAAAACAAAAAGAAAAAAAGCATTTAAAATTTATAAAGAAAAAGGGGATAGAACTTATAAAAGAGAAATAATATACCAACAAAATTTGGTAGATATTTGGAGATGGAATAATCCTTTAGGAAAATATTATCATTTAAATACCTCAGGGATTGATCATAGTATCAATGTTTTAAAATTTTCTAATACCCTGAGGAACAAAACCTCACATACTAACACTGGAACTGTGGCATCAGCAGAACATGTGCCCATATAGCTAACGTAAGCTAGGACCAGGAAATACTTTCATATGAAACTTTGCAGAAATTATAGTTTATTTTAGGAAGATGCCCATTTTAAATATGTAATAAAGAGAATCCCATGTATACTTTATTTTAAAAGTGTAAATTGTGTACAAATGTAAGAGAATACTTAAGAATCCAGATGTAAGCTTCAAGTTAAACTTTTACAGTATCTTTAGATTCTCTACCATTTCAAAAAGCCCAAATAAAATTACCACTTTATAAAACAAATATTTAGGACATGCCAGTAAATCTAGAGTTCTTCCAGCAAATCAGTTTAAAAAGAGCCATTTTTATAATTATAAATATAGTCTTCAAAACAGTGCAGGAGAATTTTTAATTGAAACCAAAAGATTTTCTGCAAAGGTTTCAGAATTGGTAATTCTTCACAGAGAATGAAGACCAGGTAAAACTAATTGAGAACATTTCAAAATAGCTGTTGAAACTAAAACTCCTATATTTGGATGACTACCAAACAGAAACCCTAAACAGAGAAAGAACACAGAAAAATTTAAAGTTCTCTATGGACTTTAAATGGAGGGAAATCCCCAGAATCTACTAACTGTTTTACAACAGATTATTATAAAATGTTTAAAAGACTTAATATTCACACATGGGAAATCCTTAAAATGAGTCTAAACGATGGAATGCCACATTGCAGTTATACCAATTAAGAGCTGCATATAGAGAGGTACACATAAGAAGCCATTTACAATGCACAATGAAAAGTGTATTCGTCCTACAAAACCCAGAACACCACAGGATACTCTTAAGAGCCATCTTTTGGCACCTAATCTATTTACTTACATGCACACACGTTTTATAGCACCTGAGAAACAATACCTAAACCTGGTGTGACCCTGAAAAGACTTTTGGGAAACTGGCAGTTTAATTCATGAGCCACAAATGATGACTCACCTGTGTATATATTTTTACCTGCTTTAACCACTCAATAACTTTTATTTCCTTTTCTTAGCTAATAAACCATTAATTAGTTTACTATAGAATTGGCTGCCAGTATTGTCTTTGGTGTAAGATCTAGAATTGATCTGGGGTAAGTGACTAGTCTTTTGGGACTGGGAGCAAGCTAAATGGGATGTGGTTTTTGGTTTAAGTGACCTTTTGGCAAGATAGACTGAAGAGTCTAAGGCTACGTCTACACTACGGGATTATTCCGAATTTGCATAAACCGGTTTTGTAAAACAGAATTTATAAAATCGGGTGGAGCGCGGCCATACTAAGCACATTAAATCGGTGGTGTGCGTCCATGGTCCGTGGCTAGCGTCGATTTCTGGAGCGTTGCACTGTGGGTAGCTATTCCCTAGCTATCCCATAGTTCCCGCAGCCTCCCCCGCCCCTTGGAACTTCCGGGTTGAGATCCCAGTGCCTGATGGGGCAAAAATCATTGTCGCGGGTGGTTCTGGGTAAATGTCGTCAGTCACTCCTTCGTCTGGGAAAGCAACGGCAGACAAGCATTTTGTGCCTTTTTCCCCTGGATTGCCCTGGCAGATGCCATAGCATGGCAATCATGGAGCTTGTTTTGCCGTTTGTGACTCTCACCGTATGTGTACTAGATGCCGCTCACAGAGGCGATTCAGCAGCGCTACACAGAAGCATGCTTTTGCTTTTGCATGACAGCAGAGATGGTTACTAGCCATATTGCACCATCCAAACCCTTCCATAAATTGGAACTGAGGATGATCATGGCTACCAGTCCTTTTGTACCATTTGCTGCTAGTGCCCCTGGCCGATCAGCCAGGGGCGCAAAAGCCAAGATTGGTTACTAGCCATATTGCACCTTCCATCTTTTTGTACCATTTGCTGCTGTCATAAGTACCCCTGGCCGATCAGCCAGAGGCGCAAAAGCAAAAATTGGTAATGACTCCCTGAGTCAATCCCTCCTTTTTGGTATCTAAAAATAGAATCAGTGCTGCCTAATATAGGCAAGTGTACTAGAGAACCACCGTATCATAGAACCAGAGAGCACAGCTCCTCTGTGTCAGAGCCTGCAGAAATTATGATCTGTATGCTATTCACAGGGGGTGCTCCTGTAACAACCCCACCTGTTGATTCCGTTCTTCCCCCAGCCTTTCTTGGCTACCGTAGCATTGTCCCCCCACTTGTGTGATGAATTAATAAAGAATGCAGGAATAAGACACACTGACTTGTTAGTGAGAAATGAGTGGAAGGCAGCCTCCAGCTGCTATGATAGTCCAGACAGGACATTAAGCAGTGTGTAGGAGAGAAGCCCAGCATCCCACTGCTAGTCCAGGGGCAACTGAATCTTTTCTTTACACATGAAGGGTGGGGGCTGATGGAGCTCAGCCCCCTGTTGCTATGATGAGGATGGTTACCAGCCATATTGCACCATCCATCCACCAGAAAAAATTAGGGCCAATAGGCTGATGACGAGGACGGTTACCAGTCCTTTTGTACCATCAGCTGAGGCTGATGATGAGGATGGATTTCCATCTTATTGTACCATCAGCTGAGGCTGATGATGAGGATGGATTTCCATCATATTGTACCATCAGCCGCCCATGGCGGGGGGGGGGGAGCAAGGATGTTGGTGTTGAGTGCTGCACTATCGCGTCTATCTGCAGCATTCAGTAAAGATAGGGTGACATGTAAAAGAGTCAGAGGATTGTTTTACCTTTCGCTTCTGGGGGTGGGTGGGGGGTGGGTGAGTAGATTGCCAAGCTATGCCCTGACCCGCGGACACTGTGTTTGACCCTAGAAGCATTTGGAGCTCAGCCAAGAATGCAAATACTTTTCGGAGGCTGCAGGAACTGTGGGATAGCTTCAGTCCTCCAGTCCATGAGCAACCATTTGATTCTTTGGCTTTCCGTTACGCTTGTCACGCTGCAGTGCGCTGAGTCCCTGCTATGGCGTCTGTCTGGAGATTTTTAAAAAAGGATTCTGAATTTCATCTTCTGTAACGGAGCGCTGATAGAATGGATTTGCCTGCCCTTACAGCGATCACATCCGCATGGTCCATGCGGGAGCTCTTTTTTTATTTTGATTTCGGACTGCATCGCCACCCGTGCTGATCGGAGCTCCACGCTGGGCAAACAGGAAATATTCAAAAGTTCGCGGGGCTTTTCCTGTTTACCTGACCACTGCATTCGAGTTCAGATTGCGGTCCAGAGCGGTCACTGGTGCACTGTGGGATAGCTCCCGGAGGCCAATACCGTCGATCAGCGTCCACACTAACCCTAATCCGATATGTTAATACCGATACTAGCGCATTCCTCTCGTTAGGGAGGAGTACAGAAACCGGTTTAAAGAGCCATTAAAATCGATATAAGGTGCCTCCTAGTGTGGACGGTTTTGGCGTTAAATCGGTTTTACGCTCCTAAAACCGATTTAAACGCCTAGTGTAGACCAGGCCTAAGGGGACTGTCTGTGCCTCCATGGCAAGACTGGTACAGTGATCTCAGAGTTCACATGTGTTACTGGCTTGGTGAAATCTAATTATAGAACACACCACCAGCTTGGGGTGTCTGCCGGTCTGTTTCTGACAGTCTGCTCTGAGGTAGGCATTCACAGTTGTGAGCCACTCCAGACAGCGTGGAAAAAGGCATCTATTACATACTTCCTATAGACTCATTTAACTGTTTAATACAGGTGCCAAGATTACTGCAAAGGCTAGGGCAAACCAATTTGGTCAGAATACTTCCACACATGGAAGTGCACCAATTCCATAGCAAGTCAAGCCACTGGAAAAATTAAGACTATTCTTAGTCAGTTATTCAGAATATCAACACCGACCAGCAATACTAATGGGTTCTTAAAAAGCATTCAATCAATTAAAAATGATCATGATAGCCCTAAGAATAGCCAACCAAATGAAGAAACAATAAGAATCAGAAAGGTATATAAAATTGTGCTGTATACAGATGACTTCCTTATTTTCATCACATCAAGAGAAAAAATAAAAAACCTGAAGCTGATATGGAGTCCAATAACTTTGATACCTAATCAGGCAAACCCTTGCAAAGGAATGAAATCTTTGCAAGGATCCTTTGATAGAGATCTCTGTTCATTATCCTGTTGGGGCATGGAATATGATCCACGCAGAAAAAAACCTGGATCCTGCCTCCAAACCTAGTGGGTCTACAGGGCTATCCTGTACCTTAGGTCCATTTGAGCTATGCTACCAGGGACTCCCCTGGACTGCCACAAAGTCCCTGTGGACATCTTCACATAAGATAACACAACCTCATGACCAAACATTTGGTCCTCTGGTGTTCATATGAAACTCATGTTTTATTGCATCTTAAACGGAGTTAATTCTACTTGTCTGTAATGTCCCAAATAATTAAAAGTTAAATTTACAGTGCAAATGGTAAGCTTGACAATGGTTTATTAATACTTGACTTCACTCACTAGTTGTAAATTTCTGAGGTTCTTTTAATTTTTTTTTCAGGGCTGAAGCTAATATTTTCTATTTATGTATTTTGTTTATTTAATAAGAATATTTATATCTGGTAAGCTCTCAATAGATCAGTAGTGCTAACCCCAGTACAAACATAAAATGTTTAATATAAATTTATTGTCAATTTGCTTGAATCTGATGCATAGTCAAATACAGTAAATTACATGTTATATAGGTTTATGACTCACTCTGTGATAAGTGTGTGTTTAAAACAGTTAGATTTTTCGGGGGGAGAGAAGGTCACATGCTGCTCATAAATAATCACTAAATGAAGCTTACAGAATGAACAGTGAGGATAGATTGTTGGAGTGGAAAATTAGAGAATGGTGGGAGCTGATGATAATGGGTGGAAAGGTAGATGGTGGGAGCAGATAATGAGGTTGGGGGAGGAAATCAGGGTGTCTTGCGGATTAATTAGTTAATGATTGTAAAGTGCTTTGAACATGAAAAGTGCTTTATAAGTGGTAACTACTAATATTAATCAATTTCAAGTTGGCAATCTATTTTCCTTATAACTCACTGCATTGAGCAGTTCCTCCCCATATCAGCAGCCATGCCTTTAAGACCATTCATAGTCGAACATGTCATCAGCTTCTTAACTGCTATGCAAGACGAAGTCGAAATGTAGAGTATCACTAGAGAACCGAAGGTACTGCAAAGATTCTTTGAAAATAAGAGAACTCAGACAATAATGCTAGCAACTGAGCCATTAAGAAAGATAAGACAGTCCTCAGAGAGCTAGAGGTTATTTCAAAATCTTTGCAAAGTGACCCTCTGGGTAGAGATGGCTCTATGAAGACAGATACACAAGCAATTTGCAAGAAACAAAGAAGCCAGATCAGTCAGAAAAGACAGCTATTATTCACTTCTGTGCTGTTATGTTACACAACTGGGTAATAGTTACTACAGAGTCAAACATTTTTGTCATAGAGTAATTGCCCAGGTTTTAATTGGGCAAGTGGTTTGCATATACATCTTTTTAGATTTGGGGGTTATTGGTTCTCAATGTTGTAGTTTTATACAACAATCAGCATTTCCCAAATTGTGGGCTATTGACCAATTAGCAGAGCATTTTCTGAAAGGCTGCAAATAGCTGGCAAGTTACCTATTGCTAATTCCTGTTCCTTGTTGTCAGATGCTTTAACAAGTGTCTTTAAAAAAAAAAAAAGGGAGTCTAGACTCTCAGAGAAGCATAAGAAGGAACCTGATAATCAGTGCATAGCTAATTGCTGCAGCTGGAAGGGGGATGTTGCACGATTGGAAATGGAATCTAAGAATCATAGAATCAGTCATAGACTTTAAGGTCAGAAGGGACCATTATGATCGTCTAGTCTGATCTGCACAATGCAGGTCACAGAATCTCACCTTCCCACTCCTGTAACAAACCCCTAACCTATATCTGAACTATATAAGTCCTCAAATCGTGGTTTAAAGACTTCAAGGTGCAGAGAATCCTCCAGCAAGTGACCCGTGGCCTATGCTGCAGAAGAAGGCCCCAAAACCCCAGGGCCTCTGCCAATCTGCCCTGGGGGAAAATTCTTTCCAGGCCCCAAATATGGTGATCAGCTAAACCCTGAGCATCGTGGGCAAGACTCACCAGACAGACACCCAGGAAAGAATCCTCTATAGTAACTCTGATCCCACCCCATCTAACATCCCAGCACAGGCCATTGGGCATATTTACCTGCTAATAGTCAAAGATCAATTCATTGCCAAAATTATGCTATCCATCATACCATCCCCTCCATAAACTTATCAAGCTTAGTCTTGAAGCCGGATATGTCTTTTGCCCCCACTGCTCCCCTTGGAAGGCTGTTCCAGAACTTCACTCCTCTGGTGGTTAGAAACCTTCATCTAATTTCAAGTCTAAACTTCCTGATGGCCAGTTTATATCCATTTGTTCTCATGTCCACATTGGTACTGAACTTAAATAATTCCTCTTCCTCCCTGGTATTTATCCCTCTGATATATTTATAGAGAGCAATCGTATCTCCCCTCAACCTTCTTTTGGTTAGGCTAAACAAGCCAAGCTCTTTCAGTCTCCTTTCATAGGACAGGTTTTCCATTCCTTGGATCATGCTAGTAACTCTTCTCTGTACCTGTTCCAGTTTGAATTCATCCTTCTTAAACATGGGAGACCAGAACTGCACACAGTATTCCAGATGAGGTCTCACCTGTGCCTTGTATAATGGTACTAACACCTCCTTATCTCTACTGGAAATACCTTGTCTGATGCATCCCAAGACCACATTAGCTTTTTTCACAGCCATATCACATTGGCAGCTCATAGTCATCCTGTGATTAACCAATACTCCGAGGTCCTTCTCCTCTGTTACTTCCAAGTGATGCGTACCCAGTTTATAACCCAAATTCTTGTTATTAATCCCTAAATGCATGACCTTTCCCTTTTCACTATTACATTTTATCCTATTACTATTACTCCAGTTTACAAGGTGATCCAGATCTTCCTGTCTGATATCCTAGTCCTTCTCTGTATTGGCAGTACCTCCCAGCTTTGTGTCATCCGCAAACTTTATTAGCACATTCCCACTTTTTTGTGCCAAGGTCAGTAATAAAAAGATTAAATAAGATTGGTCCCAAAACCGATCCTTGAGGAACTCCACTAGTAACCTCCTTCCAGCCTGACAATTCATCGTTCAGTGTGACCCGTTGTAGTCTCCCCTTTAACCAGTTTCTTATCCACCTTTCAATTTTCATGTTGATCCCCATCTTTTCCAATTTAGCTAATAATTCCCCATGTGGAATTGTATTAAATGCCTTACTGAAATCGAGGTAAATTAGATCCACTGCATTTCCTTTGTCTAAAAAATCTGTTACCTTCTCAAAAAAGGAGATCAGGTTGGTTTGGCACGATCTCCGTTTTGTAAAACCCTGTTGTATTTTTGTCCCAATTACCATTGACCTCAATGTCCTTAACTACTTTCTCCTTCAAATTTTTTTCCAAGACCTTGCATACTACAGATGTCAAACTGTAGTTACCTGGATCACTTTTTTTTTTAAATCTTATTTTTTCTTAAAAATAGGAACTATGTTAGCCATTCTCCAGTCATACGGCACAACCGCTGAGTTTGCAGATTCATTAAAAATTGTTGCAAATGGGCTTGCAATTTCATGTGCCAGTTCCTTTAATATTCTTGGATGAAGATTACCTGGGGCCCCCGATTTAGTCCCATTAAGCTGTTCAAGTTTGGCTTCTATTTCAGCCGTGGTAATATCTACCTCCATATCCTCATTCCCATTTGTCATCCTACCATTATCCCTAAGGTCCTCATTAAAGACTGAGGCAAAGTATTTGTTTAGATATTAGGCCATGCCTAAATTATCCTTAACTTCCACTCAATCCTCAGTGTTTAGCGGCCCCACTTCTTCTCTCTTTGTTTTCTTCTTTTATTTATATGGCTATAGAACCTTTTACTATTGATTTGAATTCCCTTTGCAAGGTCCGACTCTACATGGCTTTTGGCCTTTCTCACTTTATCCCTACATGTTCTGACCTCAATAAAGTAGCTTTCCTTGCTAATCCTTCCCATTTTCCACTCCTTGTAGGCTGCCTCCAGAATTTTTGCCACCCCTAGCAGCAAAAAAAAAAAAAGAAGCCGCGATTGATGGCACTTCGGCAGCAGCTCCAACGCCGCTGCTTCATTCTTTGGCAGCAATTCGGTGGCAGGTCCTTCCTTCCGAGATGGACTGAGGGACCCACCGCCGAAGAGCCGGACGTGCCGCCCCTTTCTGTTGGCCACTCCAATCACCTGCTTGCTGCGCTGGTGCCTGGAGCCAGCCCTGCCTCCTCTGCCTTTAGAGCCACAAGTTGTTCAGTCCAATCCACTTCCCTATCTACTTTCCTTAACATTTTAAAAATCAAAACATTTCTAAATCAAAAGCCCTAGTCACAGATCTATTTTTGTTCATCCTGGCATTTATTTTGAACTGAATTATCTCAAAACCGCTTGTTTGAGAGGCGAGTTGATCCACAGGACCATAACTCCATTAATATGTGCATTTGTGCAATGGTGGCTAAATACTGTTCTTGTTTTTCTTATGTTGAGATCTGGGTGTGACGTTGCACCCCACAATGCTTTATAGAAATATGCTTATTCCAGTTATGTCATATTTACACTCTCTTATGTTGTATGCTAGATATGCCATGTAACATATCTTTGGAAAGGTTATGTTCTTCTGCATGTATTCATCCCATTTGTATGCATGTATCATTTTCATATCTGAAGTTATGAGTGTTGGCGCTATGCTTGTATTTAAAGTGTTTACTGTAGAAAGCATCTAAGGCAGATTTGGGCAAAATAGTGTGAAGGGGTTATTCAAGTAATTGGAAGTACTTTTCTAACAATGAACCTTGATGGACGCCATCCACATCTGAGCTTTCCTGGGAACATCCTGTAGAAAACTGAGTCATGCATGGACATGTGACTCCAAAACTCCATTTTGTAGTTGGATTCTACACAGGGGGAAAGCGGGGTTTCCACCCACAAGAGAGACTATATATGCCCTGGGAAAACCCCTCCATTTTGTCTTCAGATGGCTCAAGAGATAGTCTCTCCACCCCCAAAGAGATGCCTGAAAGAAACTGGAACAAAGGACTGTAACTACACGGGTGTGAGTGATTGCTGGACCCAGACTAGAAGAAGGCTAGTCTGTCAAATACGCTTATTGGAACATCTCTGAGGGTGAGATTTACCCGCATTAGGCTTAGACTTACGTATTTTTGTTTTATTTTGCTTGGTAGTTTACTTTGTTCGGTTATTAACTGGAACCACTTAAATCTTATTTTGTATTTAATAAAAATCACTTTTTACTTATTAATTAACCCAGAGTAAGTATTTATACCCAGGGCACAAACAGCTGTGCATCTCTCTCTCTATCAGTGTTATAGAGAGCAAACAATTTATGAGTTTACCCTGTATAAACTTAATACAGGGTAAAACAGATTTATTTAGGGTTTGGACCCCATTGGGAGCTGGGTATCTGAGTGCTGGAGACAGGATCACTTCTTAAGCTGTTTTCAGTTTAGCCTGCAGCTTGCGGGGGACATGGTTCAGACTTAGATCTGTGTTTGCAGCAGGCAAGCGTGTCTGGCTCAAACAAGACAGGGTACTGAAGTCCCATGCTGGCAGGGAAAATGGGCTCAGAGGTAGTCCCAGCACATCAGGTGGCAGTCCCAAAGGGGTTTCTGTGACCCAACCCAACACACTGGGTATCATTTTTAATGATAAAGATATAGGATATGGCTGCAGTTAATCTATACTTGATATGTAATATGACAATCTGCCAAAAACAGGCAAAATAGCAACTTAGGGGCATCTTTTCTTTTTATTCTCCTCTCTTGCAGGTTTGAAGTAGGTTCTTCATAAGCATGGAGTTTCTGCTCCAATGAGCTGCCTCAGCATGAATTCTGTTGATAATGTTCATAAATCTACTGAATGTTGCTAGACCATGAAGAGAATGAAGTAAATCCTTTTCTTCAGCAAGTCTAAATGATTTTTTCTTTAATTTTTGCTTTTTGTCATTTAAGACAGACCCAGAACTGCTAAATGTTGAAAACAACATCTGATTAAAGTTATCATACTTTAATGTTCAGAAAGAACAATGCTTAAATTAGAGCCAGAGTGCTAAATCCTCTGAGCTCAGCCACCAGATCTGATGGATTCTCTCAGCTGCAATACATAATTGTTCTTCCAGCTGCCCCAACAGAGATGTGCCAAGGCAAACAGCTCTCCAAAAGGGATATGGCAACCTAAAGACACTTTCAGTTTTCATCCTCCTTTCCTAATATTGGCTGAAATAAGACCCAACTCAGACACAAAAAAGTCTTCCACCCCATGGTGGGAAAAAACAAACAGATGAACATTAGGCTTTGCAATTTGAGAGATCCATCAGTCAAAACAAGTGAGATGCTCTACACATTTCACAAAAATACTGCACTATGTTTTTGAACACTGATATCTTGATGACCAAACAAGATTTGGTGGTGCGTCCAGCAAAGGAGTTACACATTTACCTAAATATATATATTTTTTAAATATTGTGTAAGGTGATGCTATGAAAGAGCCATTCAGATTAACTCATATAACCATATTTTTTCAGCAAAAGACAAATATTTTGTTTCATGGTCTGATCATTATAGCCTAAAGCATCTTCTGTATATACTTGGTTGTGGGGGTGGGAAAGAATGGGAGCCTTTTATTTAAGTAGCAACTGAAATACTGCACCTTGTTAGCCCTGTTAGTTAGTTTTATTCCATTTCCTCCTCATTACAGAGTTATACCTTCTGTATATTTATTAGTGTACTCTCTAGCCTAGCTCTGAGTGTGTGAAAGGACTGGCCTGGCCTTCCACATTTTTATTGGGAGATTATTCCATGATCAAATAGATCTCACTGACAGGAATTTTTTCCTAAAATTCATTTTGAATTTCCTTTATATTCCATCTCAACATTCTTAGTTATGCCCCTTTACAAACGTAAATAATTCCTCCTTTTACTGATGTTCTTACCCTTCAAATATTTGTAGAGTAACATATCTCCACCCATAACTATACTTTTCATCCATGTCCAACCAAGCTATATATATTTAGTAGTTTTAATCTTCCCTCACATACAGGGGAGTACAGAGAGGGACCATTGCCTTCTCGCTCCATGCTCTGATGATACGTCTGTTTAGTCAGTCCAAACTTGTTAACTGATGCTTAATTTGCCCTCCACTATTTACTCTAGGTCTCTTTCAGTATTAGTGCTTACTAATATGTACATCCCTCCCATTGAATGCCCATATTTTTCTCTACCTTGGACTTTGTGTGTCACATTTTGGACTTTCAATTTTTTTTTTCCTGCCCATACTTCTCACCTCCCCAGATCTGTATAGTATCTCTCAGTCATCCCTGATATTCACAACTGCCCCTATTTTAGTATGAACGCTCTATTCCAACCAGGTCATTAATAATACGCTGAGACTTTACACCAGTCTCTGTTGCATTGACTAGACCTCTCCCTCAATTCAATATATTGCTGATCATCATAACCCCCTTTGACTAATCAATCAGTCCCATTAACAGTCCCTGCATCCAAGATAAATTTGAATTAGTTGAGTACTGTATAAAATTTCATGCAACACTATCAAATGCTTCCATTAGATTTATATTTTTATAGTGTCTATTGAATATTAATATACAGTATGATCGTAAACACGATTACATAACTGATTTTTTAAATGTATACAAGGTATGGATTTAATAAAAATATATTTTAGTGTGTGTATACACACAAACACACAAACCCAACATACCCACACAGAACCTTATATAAGGTTGCCTCAGTATGTGCTTCACTGATAATTAAGATTACCCTAACACTTCCCATTAACTTTGCCAAGTTTTAACAGTTAAGACTGAAAGTTTCACGCTTGATCTCTGCCTGTACAATTTTAAATGTTTCAGCCCAAACCATTCAGCCTGCTCCCAGAGAGGTCAGGGGAATATATATATTTTAAAGTCAGAATATTTTTAACAAGTTCTACCACCTACATGATTGGAATTTGGCTGCTAAATAGTCTCTAGGTCAGTAAGGTTTTGGCTCAGCTTCTGAGAAATCATCATTTATACAAGTTCAAGACTGGTCCCTTAATTCTCTGAATAATCCAAGCTTCGAATGTTCCCAAACCTCACTGAGGGGTCTCAACTAGCCAGCCACCTTGCTTGCCAAAATACCCTTTGGCCTAGTGGAAGGTACACTGGGTTGGAGACTTGTCTTTATCCATTGGCTGGTGAGAATTCTATACACTTCACAATGTCAGTGCTGGCACAGCAGGAATAGAACACAGATTTCTAGTATGGTGAACCCGAATCTTATACACTTAACCATGTTGCCTTTCAGAAAAAAATTGCCAAATCTATGTGCTTAGCTATTCTGTAACCACAAGACCACACTGCTCTCCCAAAGTCAAGACTAGAAGCCAGGATTTGTGATGTCAGCAATGGCCCATGAGGAATACACTGATTTAGTCCCTTTTTAATCTTCTCCTGGCCTCTCAAGGTGAGAGTAACAAAGAAGGGAAAGCATACATTGGATGGTCTGACAATTAGCTACGCCATTCTACTAGGTACAATACCAAGATCACTATTCTGGTGGCCCAAATGGCTTAATGCTTATGCTACAATTTTTTGAGGCATTCAACCAGGTGATTGAATACAGAGATGACTGCAGAGACAACTTTTTCTGGGATACCTCTCAGCCTTGAAATTTGCTCCCTCCTTGGTCCAAAATGTGCCTAATTTAAGCAAATGGGAAGTAAAAGTAAGGCAGTCACTAACGTAATTTGAATTAATTCAGTGTTGCATAAGTATTGGGTTAACTGAGAAACACAATCTTAAATTATATTCAGCTAGTGAATTAACTTTTACCTAATGGCATTTTATTCGCTTGCCAGCAGAGCCTTTTCTATAAGCTAATTCAGCTGAGCCTGAATAATTTTGGTGGGGGCAATGATTAGAGGATACTGTGGTCCTGACCCCTTGAGCTTATCCAGGCACAGATAAACCTCTGTACCTCCAGCATCCTCTAATCCTTGCCCCCATGGTCCTCACAAGAGGAAGCTCTGTTGCAGTGACACAGAGATTTGCCTGCCTGGTTTGGCTTGCAGGATCAAGTCCTGGAACTGTCCTACTTAGGTTGTTTTTAGGCACATTAGAAGATAAAAATCTCTGCATTTGTACCAATGTTGCCAATAATTCACATTTCAAATACAGCACAATAAATGACAGCATTTACATGTATTATAACAAGTTGTTCATAGTCATATAATATATGTTAAAGCCCAATTAACCTTTTAAGTCAAATGGATTGTTTTTTAAAAATGTTTGCTTTCCTTGTTTGCTATAAATATTCATTTAAATACATAAAATATACTAAGCAGCATTTCATCTGAATCTTATCACACAAAGTTATTGAAGCATGAGGACTATATAAGCAGTGAAGCAGAAGACCATGCTATTACATGGATAAATGCTCTAGAGTTACTGAAGCAACACAAAAACAATCACAGGAACATGGCTTTCTGAAGCCTGCTAAGCAACTCATTTGGTGAAAAACTATAAATAGGAAGAAGCCATTTGCCAGAAAAGAGCTCTTAATACATACCAGGCTATGCAGTGCATACTAATACCCTGAAATATTAAAAGCAATGGTTAATTGCTTTGGATAAAATGCAGGTGCTGGAAATTCCAGTTTATTGGCTATTTGCTTAAAACCAATTCTGCTGCTCTGATGTCTGAGACAATCACAAGCAATTCAAGAGTTAAAGATGGTTAACTATTGTGTAGGTGCACCTGGATGCTTGTAGAAAACAATGTTTTTTATATGGTCAAACAAAGTGGAAATAATAGTTCCTGACTCATTCTACCAACAAAACCACTGTTACCTGAAGGTGAGTTACATATCCAGTGGCCTACAAAGCAATCTGGAAAATGAATAATTACTGGACATTGTATAACCAATTATTTTTGGTTCAGCTTCACTAGCTGATAAACTGGAGTTTCCAACATCTGCATTTTATCCAAAGCAATTAACGGTTGCTTTTTTTATTTCAGGGTATTAGTATACACCACATAGCCTGGTACAGTATGTCACTGGTATATATATATTTTACATGTATGGACTATCAATCTGTCAGACAGTTACAGGATGCTTGTCTGCCTAAACTGGAGTTCTTGATTGACTCAAGTTACAACACACTTGATTGCCAATTAACTCAAATTAGCTAACATGCCTGTAACTGCTGGTCTAACCACTCCACAAACCTTTGTTCCAGGATACAATGGAAATATCTTCTCTGCCCAGTACAGCTTGTCAGAAAAAGCTTTGCAGAACAGTTTTTCCTTAGAATTTTTCAACTTGTAGAATTCTAAACCTTCCATGGGACAATATCACTTCTGATGAAATTCCACCAAAAACCAGGCAGATTTTCTAGTTTCCCCACTCCACATTTCAGGGTTCACATCTCCTTGGTAGCCAGACTTCCCAGAGTACATCTACACTGCAGCTGAGAGTGAACCAGCCAGCCTGAGTAGATTGACTCATGCTAGCACATTCACACAGTAGTGCAGACACTGCAGTACCAGTAGATGTTTGAGCTTGCTACCCAAGTCCACCCTACCCCCTGGGTCCAGCTCAGGTGGCCAGCCCGATCCTCTGCCAGTGCCACAAACAGTTAATTTTAGCATGCTAGCATGAATCCCACTAAAACCAGTCTGTCTACCTCACCTGGGAAGCTTGCTTCCAGCTTCAGTGTGGACATACTCCTGGGCTCCTAGTTCCTCGGCATCCTGCCAGGTGACTGTCTCAGAGCCAGGACTCCCAGTCAACCTGGACAGAAGAGTAATTCAATTTTGTGGAAAACATTGAGATGTTTCAGTTTTGTTCCAAGCTATAACTACACCAAATTTTAAAATCTCAAAATCCTCTGCAACACATAACTACTCTTCACTGCCCAGCTCACCTGAAGAGTTAACCCAGATCTGAACACCAGGTTAGCCTAGCTCAGGTGTGAGCAGCTATGTTGCAAAGCCACACTTGAGTTACTGGAACCCAAGTTTTTTAGGCATTACTTCACTCAGCACGGCAAGGCCTAAGTCCCATTTTCCAAAGTAACTTAGGCACGTAGGCCCAGATCCTCCAATGGACTTAGACGGTGTGTCTCAGAGTCAGAGCACCTAATTTTTAGGTACCTAGAGAAATCACAGGAAGCAACACTGTAATTCACAAATTCTGAATTAGGCACCAGGAGAGATAGGTGCCTTACACTGCAATCCACAATGCCAACACACTACACACACTAGGTGGGTAGTTGCCAACCAGAAGGTGTGTTGTAAACCCTGTCCCTCTCATGGGAACAGGCACATAAGGCCAGGCTGCGGGGAGGCACCTTGCTCTGCTTACAATCCACAAACTGGGGGAAGATAGGTAATTAAACACCTAAGTAGCATGTAGGACCTGAAACTAAAGTGCCAGGGGAGGGGGGACATTGAGGAGAAGTACTTCCCTTATAACCTTTGGCCTAGTGGGCAAGGTACTCACCTATGATGTGGAAGAGTCACAGTTCAAGTTACCCCTCCTCCTGAAGGAGAGGGGGAATCTAAACAGGAAACGACCACCTCTCAGGTGAGCCACCCAACCCTAGGCTATAGATTGATTACAACTCTTTCACTGATCCAATTAATATTTAATTATTCAATTATTTAAAATGCAATAGGAGAGACTGAGGAAACCCCACATCATACTCTAGTAGTTAGGGCTCTTACCTGAGGTGTAGCCAATCCCAGTTCAAATTCCTACTTCCTCTCAAGAGCAGTGAGGACTTAAACTGGGGCTCTCCCACATCCCAGATAAGTATCTAGGCCAGTGTTTCCTCACACAGGGGGGCCTGACCCAAAAGAGAGTCGCAAGACTAATGTAGGGAGGTCATGAGAGTGGTTACTTGTATCAGGGTGCACAGCTTTGAAGACAACACCACTGCCAACAGCAGCACATAAGTAAGGGTGCCATGGTATGGGCGGAAGGGGGTTGTCACAGCCTGAAATATTTTCAAAGGGGGTCCCAGCAAAAAAGTTTGAGAAACCCGATCTAGGCTAAAGGTTATAAGGAAGCTTTTCACACAAAACAATGGGGAGCTGTGGAGTGGGGACTTACATGATGGGCCCAATCCAATAGGCAACTTCAGAGAATGCCTACTGGATCACATCCCCACATGCCTATCTTTCCCAGTTTATGAATCGCTCTGGTGCTTAGGGTGGAGATAAGTGTCCAGCTGCCTATCGTGAGGCTGCAGCGCACATACCCAGAGGAAGTAATTTAGGCACCTACAGAAGTAGGTGGCAGCCAAGCAAAAGTTTTGTGGATCACAGTGATGCCTAAAAATGGGACTTAAGTACCTTCACGGATCCCACCCTTAGGAGACTAAGTTACTTTAGAAAATAGGACTTAGTCATCCAAGTTACCTGGACTTTGCAACACTGAGCACAGCTATGCCTACAAAACTTAAAAAGCTGGGCCTGAACCCAGGCCCACACTGGTGCTACACTCACCTGTCCACATCACTAGGACTTCTGGGGTCATATCCCATGAGTCATAGCACTGCAGTAAAGCTGAGCTGCTATATGATTCTTTCCCAATCATGGTAAAAACTTGTCCTTCCTGGGCCAATGGGGGAATTGTGGGAAGGCATTGGAGGACTATCAGCACTCAGGTGGCTTAGCCTACATCCACAATACATGGGGGAGGGGGAAGAGGGCTCCCAGCCCAAGTGAAAGTCTTACTCAGGCTTTAGCCTATATCTCCGAATAGGCTAGCTACCCTGGTGTAAAGCACCACCACAATCAGGTAAGAGGACTGGATGTGTGAATAGGAGCTGGCTTAGGGGCAACACCTGAGCAAGAGCCAAGTTAACAAGCCCAGTGCTATATCTATATTAGACTTTTTTTACCTAGAGTTAATGGATTGGCAGTTAACTAGAGACACTTCACCTGTTTGTAAAAGCTATTGTGGAACACATTTGTTCCCAGCTACAAGTGGTTTTTGTTTTTTTCCATTATGCTAGGCTGATGGGTGGGACAAAGAATAAACATTTGCAGCATTGATCAAATGGGCAAAAGTACCAACAAACATCTGGGGAGGTGATAAGACTGGTATTTACAATTGTGTTAATTAGCTTAAATTAATTGTCAGTCAAAGAACTCAAGTCATAACACAACCAAAAACTAATTTAGACAAGAACCACTGTTGTTTAAGGACTTTTTTTCCCTTCCAGACTTTATTTATTCACTTGATCTTAACAAATTCAGCCTATTAGTATCTGCATGTAAAAGGACCCTTTAAAGGAGTAATCGCTCTTTCCCATAAGCCACTCCAAAATACAAAAATGTGGAATGCAATCCCAATGCTGTACAATATATATGTATAGTGTAATTCAGTCAAAGAAGAGTTAGGCCTGGTCTACACTGGGGGGGGGTGTCGAACTAAGGTACGCAAGTTCAGATACGCGAATAGCGTAGCTGAACTCGAACTACCTTAGTTCGAACTACTCACCCGTCCAGACGCCGCGGGATCGAAGTCCGCGGCTCCCCCGTCGACTCTGCCACCGCCGTTCACGATGGTGGAGTTCCGGAGTCGACGGGAGCGCGTTCGGAGTTCGAACTATCACGTCTTAGACGCGATAGTTCGAACTCCGAGAAGTCGAACTCTACGCGTCGACCTGGCAGGTAAGTATAGACCTACCCTTAGAGACCACTTTTCTAACCTTTCCTCCAAATATCAAACTGGACTGCATCTCATTAGGGGCAACTGACCTGTAGTAATTCATTTTCATAATCATCAAAAAACCCAACCCAGACATTTTTGCATTTTAGGACAACAGCTAAGCAACCACAAAAATATCTACTACTTCCCACACTGTAACTTAAAAGGAGCCAAACCAACTGACAAAAAATATGGCAAAAAGAAATCTGCTCCAGGGTTGAGATCTTGTATGTCAGGTTTTGCTTAGAGCAAATTTTCAGAGCTGAGTGATAAACCCGTCAAAAAAAGAGGGTTTACAGTGGAAATGCTGACAGAATTTTAACTAGCGCAGCAGGAACGTGCCGCTATAATAACCTACTTTTTTTGATTGCATATATTTTTAATGATTATTTTTTCTGCATGCCAATCTAACCGGAGGTACTAAAATAGTTAGAAAAAAAATGTGTTATCTAGAACGTTGCTGTCCTCTAGTGGCTACAGAGAACTAGTACAGTAATTATATACTGTATTTGCTCTCAAAGGTTTTTCACCCAGATTCCAATGACCAATTGTGTATGGTTAGCCTACTGCAAAAATTTATAAGCCTAAAATCTGAATGAAGTTTCCTAAATGATGGGTTTGAATAAACAAAGGATGAATGCTTCAGTATGCAAACTTAACAGAAAGTATCACTAATTTATGTTGTGTGACTATATATTGACTCTATTCCAGAGAACCTGTAATATAGTCTATAGATTAAAAACAAAAAACCAGCAGCTCCTCAGAGATATCTAACTATCATTCTCTCTGCAGAGTTATTTCCATTACAAAGGCTGCAAGGTTAGATTTGATTTGCAGCCAGAATTGCAGTGATAGAAAATCATTTGGAATTGATTGCTACAAAAGGCTGAACAACTCCATACGGTCTGAGGTTTGATTTGATTGTAAAAATAAAAAAAAATCACAAGTGCTATAGTATTGGTTAGATATGTACAGATTTGTGAAACTCAAGCGAGAAAAAAAATCAAATCATGAAAATATGTAATTTATAGAATTTTACAAAGGGCAAAAAAAATGACAGGATAAATTGGTAACTACTATATTTGTATTAATGGAAATTAATGGCCATAATTTACAAAGAAGAGCAAATAATGGTTAAACTCTGATCATGCAAATCCAGTTATGTGCGTGTGTTTGCAGCATGGGAGGCATTGATAAGGCCCTCAGTATCAAATATGTTAATAAAAGGTTTATATATATTTGTTAAATGCAAGACTATTGCCTTAAACCTGAAAATTCTCCATCTGCAACATTCCCACTGGTTTCAATGGGAGTCCAATTGGGCCTGATATTTTGGATGATTAAAGGTAAATAAGTGCTGAACATGTAGTGATGTTTAATACCTTATGATGTATCTGATACAGAGACTAAAATATTATTTTTTTTAAAAAATATGCAGAATTTTTAATGAAAAACCATGATCCAGCCGCAGGGTTTCTTTAAAAAAAACAACAACATATACATATCAAAAAAGTTCCCAAAGTCTATATATTAAGCTGTTTGAGTGATCTTACCTCTGCCTTTCCATACTTTCCACTGTTTCTGAGGGGGAAAGGGGGGTGTTTTTAAGTTTCATTTATTTACTTAAATTTAACCTTTTACTTAGGATCTGTCAATAATGGAAAAAGGTTTACAAATTTACTACATTAATGTACTTACTTTGATGAAAAACCCTAATGCAGACACACTGCTACATCAAATCTAGTTTAGATTGTAATTTAATCTGGTTAATTACCATAGGAAACCACACCAGTGTGAGCCCTGATTTACATCAGTATGGGGCATCTATATTAGGAATTTGCAATACCATGACTACAATATCAGAGGGGTAGCCGTGTTAGTCTGGATCTGTAAAAGCAACAAAGAATCCTGTGGCACCTTATAGACTAACAGACGTTTTGCTGCATGAGCTTTCGTGGGTGAATACCCACTTCTTCGGACTACAATAGTACAAGCACTGCTAATGTAGATAAATGCTAGCTTTCTAGTTTCTTTTAACGTGTTTAACAAATATTCTTTAAGGGTTAGAGGGTTTTCCCCTTTAAATTACTGAGAATTCTTCAATCTTTATTCATTGAACTGGAGATGTCTCAAACTCATGATCATTTAAGCAAAGTACCAAGTTTCCACAGTGTTCTCTGATAGGATAAGCTTCTAAGCTACAATCACTCTCTCTTAAAAAAAAACCCACACCTTACAGGTGAGCTCAGTGCTGAGACCTGTCCAAAAGAAAAACAATCTTCTGCTCATAGGCAACCTTTCATATCTTGTGTCTCCAGAAATAGGTGACCCCAGGTGCAACCTGGGCAGTATGGTGCATCTAGGGCCATAGCAAAAATCAAAGAGTCAGGGATGTGCAAGGATACTTTGTGTCAATGCTTTTACAAGTGAAGGTAAAGAGCTTCTTTCTCCCTCTGCCTTTAGTGACTTTTCATGTCTGTGCTGCATTTGGCATAATGGGGCCTTGATTAGGGACACTAGGCTCTACTGTAATTACTCAAATACTATCAACATGCTTCAGCCCTGAGGCACATACAGGAACTGATAGAGGTGCGTGTGTATTTCTCTTTTCTGCTCACTCCTATCTAAAGAGAAAGAGTAGCAACGATGGCTACCAGGTCCCACTATTTTCAATTATACTGAAGCCAGACTGCCAACTTAGGCAAGCAAAATGGCAACCTCCTGGACGCTATGTTTAATGGGCTGGAAAGAAAACCATGATGAGACAGAAATATGTGGGAAGTGATTTCCCCTTGAAGAAGAAAAGGAGATATGGCTGATGGAGGTGCAGGGGGCATACTGAAGAGGAATGAGAGAAAACTGAGAGGTGGAAGGGAATAGGTGGCAGCAAAGGGAATATTACTGTGAAGGGGAAAATAGGAAAAATGGTGAGGGCTGGGGATAGGAGACTATTGAAAAATGTGAGTGAAGGAGGAGAGAGGTTGGACTGGGAGAGAGATGGGCAGTAGAAGAGACAGGCTAGCAATGATCACTCCAGGCAGTGTCAGAAATAAATCAATGGGAATACAGCATGTCCGACTGATGAAAGAGTGATATAAGGAAGCATCCTCTTATCTAAAACTACTATTTATTAGATTTACAAACACATGGACATAAGTAATAGGTTTAGAACATCCCAAATAATTATCTAAAATCTGAGATAGTATTGGGTACCGTAATTAGCAGCAGGTCAGCAATGGCCGGTTGCTTCCCCACTGGGGATTATGGTGTCAGGAAAAAGTCTCTCAGGTTAGCTTCAGAGAACTGCTCTATTAGCTAGCCCAGGGATAGGCAACCTATGGCACATGTGCCGAAGGCGGCACGCAAGCTGAGTTTCAGTGGCACTCACACTGCCTGGGTCCTGGCCACCGGTCCGGTGGGCTCTGCATTTTAATTTAATTTTAAATGACACTTCTTAAATATTTTAAAAACCTTATTTACTTTACGTACAACAATAGTTTAGTTATATATTATAGACTTATAGAAAGAGACCTTCTAAAAACATTCAAATATATTACTGGCACACAAAATCTTAAATTAGAGTGAATAAATGAAGACTCGGCACACCACTTCTGAAAGGTTGCCGACCCCTGAGCTAGCCTTTTTATAACTATTTTTTACAAAACACATAGCTCATAGTGACCCCTACTAGGTCATCACTTCTAATTTCAATCAACTACTTATCCACAAAACAATCCTAACAATCTTGGCCATAATAAGCTTCTATATCAAAGGCGCCCAAACTCAAGGTCTCCATCCACTTATTTTCTTTCAATCTCATAATTTGTTGACTCTTTTCTCCCCTCCTCTCATTCTGATTAGCAGAAAGTGCAAGCCTGCAGCTAGTATTTGACCTTGCCTCCAAAAGCCCTGCTTGTCCAAATTAACCCTTAACTATGTGGTGTTCTATTTTATTAATTTGTGGTTGGCTGAATGCACACAGTTAGCTTGATCAAATTCTGGGGTAACATACCCCTCAATTCCACAGTAACGGGGAGGAGAGGTTAAGATTAGGTAAGGGAAGTTCCCCTTTAAGCAGCCAGCAGGGAGGCCTGCACTTTTGCATGTGCATTTTAGATTGAATTTTGATCCTGAAGTTCTCACTGTTTGGAGAAAGGCAGCTTCCCCTTACAGGTTCAAAAAACAAGCAAAACAAACAGAAGGCAAATTTAAAATAATATACATGTATTCATTTAAATCTGTTAATTTTTAAGACAAGCCTAGCATTTTGGAGGGCCTCGCCTATTTTTTTTTTTTTAATACTGAGAAAGAGCAGTTTCTTATTTAATAAAATCGTTATACCTTAGCAGAATAATTACTGGAGTTGTCCTTTAAGAGAAGGCCCCAGGATAGCAAACTGCTTAACTCCATGTGTAACTGCATATGAATAGTTCCACTGAATTCAGTGGAAATACATTTTTAGAATTATACACATGCTTAACTGCTTTGCTGGGTTGGGGTCTTAGAGCATCCCCACCTTCACAGATATATTTTGGAAAAATAAAAGAATTGAACCACATTACTTTCAGCAAAATATTCTCCAAAGCTAATCTCCAAAAATATTTTACACTCAACACCATCTATTCGTTCCGTACACTGAAAATGTAATATTCCATACAGAACTATTTCAAAGCTGTATTTGTCAACATGCTCTCTGGGGAACCAGTATAGACATGCTGCAAAACCCCCAATAGTCCACCCCAATAGTCACTTGTAAATACACTAAAGAAAGACTTGTATCATTTTTAAGAGGCAGAAAAATGTCACTCTCACTGTTACACACACACCAAATGATCCATGAGCATTCCCCTTTTAAGGGGGACAGATTTCATGCCCATCAAAGCACTTCACTGTTCAAATTATTCATGTTCCTCTTTAAGGAGCACATTTATTCTGAAAGAACTGTAGTGCTCAAATGATCCATGAAGTCTTTAGGAAGACACTATTTATTCCTTAGGACCACCTTGCAGCTTAAATCAGCCATGCCAACCTCTGAAGAGGATCATCTTGAGGCATTTCTGTACTCAAATGGTGATTCACATTCCCAAGTAATTATGGAATAGAATGTGATTTTTTTTTATAGCGGCTTTTATATTCAAGGTAGCCCAAAGCATTTTACATTAAAATACTACTAATGCTCTGTGGGCAAATGTGGTAGCCATTATGTGTTCAGCAAGATCTTTCCTATGGCTTTGGACTCAGAACTGAGAGAAAAAGTTGACAAGAATACTACTCTTTCTGAAAAATGCTATAGAAAAGTTACTATCTCCCTGTATTTTTTAAAAGAAATCAACTAGTGTTTATTATTTACCCCCTCTGATCTAGTCCTCTGGTCTCAGGATGTCCCTGAATGGTTTCGTGGTGCTGGGAGGAACACACTCCCCTCCATTAAATGGACATCTCTTAAACAAGCACTCAAGAGACTTGGCAATGGTTGCTTGACAGAGAGGGCTTGCTAATAAAGGAGGAGCACCAGCCTACTGAGTATATTTGCTGCAGCCTCTCAGAACTAGAGGCTGCTTAACAAGAGCGGTCTTGCACAGCTTTCTCAGTACCCTTTTTGGTTCCACAGTGGCAAGGATTACATTTAGGCTTCAGTATAGGACCCTGACTAGGGATGACTTTACTGTTAATGCTCTTATTAGGGTCAGAACACAGGCTTTATTTTTGGTTAAAATTGAAAATCAGAATGAGCAGTAACATTTCTGAAAGCATCTACTACTTCAAATACAAATGTTTCAAGTTCACCATTATTTAATGTATTTATTATGCATCCCCTATGTAAGCAGTTGTAAACATGGCACCCTCTGAGAGTGTGGTTTTGAGAAGGCGCCATACGGTACAGTTAAAGTGATTTCTAACCAGCCTTTCCATGGCAGTCCTGATCTGCCGCAGGCAGCCTTGGCATCTCGAGTCCAGAGATTCTTCATGAAAGTATGTCTCCCACCCAGCTATGAGACTGGATAATGTGGATGTTTGTTAATTTATAAACATTGATATAACATTTCTTGTAAAAATGAGAGGCATTTGTATATCATGCTAATATACCATCACAGAATGCAAAAGTCATGCAGGGGAGGGATAGCTCAGTCGTTTGAGCATTGGCCTGCTAAACCCAGGGTTGTGAGTTCAATTCTTGAGGGGGCAACTTAGGAATCTGGGGCAAAAATTGGTCCTGCTAGTGAAGGCAGCGGGCTGGACTCAATGACCTTTCCAGGTCCATTCCAGTTCTAGGAGATTGGTATGTCTCCAATTATTACCTTTATTACCATGTTTTAAAACATGGGATTGCTATTGTCCTTGACCAAAAGCCTAATTGTGAGAAGAGGGAAGTCTCAGATTCATAAGAAATTGATCTGTGGAGATGGATGATAGTGCCTTGCTGGAACATCTTGATCATAAAAATAATGATAAAATTGTGAGTTACAGATCTACAATATGGGCAGAGAACATACATGCACATGAGTGGTATCAAATCTAGATAGTGGTGGGTAGAAGGCTAAGTACATACACATTTTTATGTTGTACTGTATATTGTAATTCTATTTTTTTAAAAAATTGTTGAATACATTTTTTTAAATCTGACATTGATGGGGACCATGTTCAAAATCTGGAATTTTAATTTGTTTCATTTATCAATACACTGTAGTTTGCTTTAGATTGGGATGGACGGTATATTGAAACTGAGCGCATGTTTTTAATTAAAATAGACGTCAAACCCAACCCCAGCCTCTACCAGCTACTCAGTTTAAAGAGTTTTAGATTAGCTGGCCTCTTCCCACCAGTTCCTTCCAAACAGGTCTTAGCTTTTTGTCTGGCAACTCCAGTAAGGATCCCTAAGGAGATACACCTGTGTGACAGAATCAAAAGGTCCCACAAAGGCTACACAAGGAAATAGAATCTACTTACCAAAAGGTAGTGGCTGTTGGTCTGTTGGGAAGTCAAGTGGGGAGCAGGGCTGCCAGCAGCAGAGGGGATGCCATAGACTTTGTTACAACCATTCAACTTAGCAGCTTTGATCTTTCTTTTAACTGAAATATTCCTGCTGCTCTTCCTTATTAGAATATGTTGGGGGAGGGGGGAAGCAAACAGTCCACCTTGCTCCTCTTTACCAAAATAATACTTCCTTTTTTATTATTATTTTTAAGAGAGAGACCCTCATTTGCAAGGAGCCCATTAGCTCTTGAGGAAAACATAGCAAAGCTGGTGGGTAACTGCACCCAGAGGCAGCCAAGTGTAAAAGGAGAGAGGCTGAGTGAGTATTCCTATTTTTAAAGGGCAAGTTCACATTTCCTGCTGCACATGCCCAGTTGCGTCTGCCATTGTTTCTAAAGGGCTATAGGCAGATATATAGTAGAAGTAAAACTTTCCACCTATAGAGGGATTTTCATCTTAGAATCTCAAAGCACTTTGCTAAAGGCAGTAGCTATTGCTATCTCTGTTTTACAGAAGGGAAAAGTGAGACTCAAAGGTTTATTGATTTGCCCACGTTCATCCAGTGATGGTGTCAGGAATAGATCTGCTTGCTTCTTTTTTCTTTACAATAGTGACTTCTGCCTTTGTTTAAAATGTAAGCCAGCTAAAAGAGACCTTTCAGGAGACCTGCAGGATTATCATAAGGGGCAATTAGACCAATATTAAATATACAAAAATGCTGCATTGAGGGCCTTTGAGAGATGAGAATGGAGCTGGGGGGTCTGTATTTGTGCAGATGTTCAAAGGGTCTAGAGACTGTAACAGTATTTCATTTGGGGGGTTTTGTTGTTTGTTTTTGAGCCTTGCATCTCATGTTTCCAGTCAATTTAGCAGTTTGTGGGATAAGGATAATTACATCCCGTACTCTCTCAGGGGCTTTTTTCATATAACTAATAGATTATGAACCAGCATAGCCCATAAAATCAATAACATGATATAGTCCCTTATTTAGGACAGTAACACTTGCTCCTACTGCACAATGAATGGATTGGCTATTAAATATTAACTGTGGTTAAAAAGTATCATCCCCCAAATGGTGTTTAAGCCAATTTAAATTATCCTTAGAGGAACAGAAACTAAACATTTCTGTTGCAAAGGGTTGCAAAACAATTCTCCATTCTCTAGTTCTTACAGTTTTAAAGCCCCAGGCAGAATGGATTGTAGGAATGGGGGAGAAAACTGTCTAAAAGTAAAGATGGATGTTAAAGGAAATATTAAATCTGATGTTTTAACTTTTCACCTTGGGTTCTGGAAGTAGGGAGAATAATTTACTCCTTGATTAAATAGTTATTCCTCTGCCTCTGCTCCCTGTCACCCAATTGCCTCCTCCAGTTATAAGTCTAATCATATTGTTCCCATTGTTTACATAAGAACAGAATGTGGATGAATTTAAGCCTCTCTTGCTTAAATTCCCAGTCATTGCATTGTACATTGTATCCTGGGACAGAATTTGGCTCTAAGCCTAGGAAAAAAGGCTACTGTGTATTGCCAATCAATGTTACTCCACTCTCTAGCCCATCCCAACTGAGTCAGGGACTAGCAGAGCAAAGCTGAAGACAGTTTGTAACACCAGCCTACAAGGGGTGAGCATAGGTAGTGCTCAGCATAGCTGTGGCTGTTCTCAAGCATATAAACACAATTCAGAGCAAGCTGATGGTAGTACATCAAGTGAAAGTGAGTGGAAATGTAAAAACCAAAAAGATTTGTAGTAGGCTGCCATAAGTTTTGCGTTAAGAAGAATACATCCTGAAAATCCAACACTTAGCAGCTAGTGAATAATCAGTCCGTGTTAATATTCCAGGTTGTTATACAATGTATAACAATAGTACCTGGTCACACACAATCATTGTCTTACTCTGTGCTATTGCCTAATCTTACAGTTCTCTTAATTTAGACCCCAGTCTTACAAACATTTAAACATGTGAGCACTGCATTGAACGCAGCAGGACTAAACACAGGTGTAATGCTACTGACACACATCTGCAGGATCAAGGCTTAGGGTGTCAACTAGCCTACGTAGTATTCCATCTTTGTTCTGAAAAGTGTGCATGTGTGGAGCTATAAATAATAATTACCTAGGTTTACGATGTGCAATACCTACATTACTATAAATACACCTCTACCCCAATATAACACTGTCCTCAGGAGCCAAAATATCTTACTGCTTTATAGATGAAACCACATTATACCGAACTTGCTTTGATCCACCGGAGTGCACAGCCCCCACCCGAGCACTGCTTTACCATGTTATATCCGAACTCATGTTATATTGGGTCACGTTATATCAGGGTAGATGTGTACTGATGTCAAGTTATCTAGGGCAAGTGGCAGAGTCACACCGTGAGGATGTGTATTTTTTTTCTTTAAAACCATAGCAGGAAGCCAACCAGGAGAGGTCTTTCGTGCCCACTCGAGCAGGACAGAAACTGGCATTCCCATTCTGGGGGGGAAGTCCTACATTTATTTTTTAAAAAGTGTTCTGCAACAAAATTTAAACATTTGCAACTGAATTGGAATTTCAAATGTTTCATTTAAATCTTTTTGAAATGGTTCTGGGCTCCCTGAGTGACCCAGAAACCTGAGTGACCCAGAAACCTGGGAGACCACAGGGCCGGGAGCCACAAAGCCTGGAAGTTTGGGCTCCTAAGGTATGTCTACACTGCAATTAGACTCCTGCGACTGGCCCGTGCAGCTAACTCAGGCTTATGGAGCTTGGGCTGAGGGGCTGTTTAATTGTGGTGTAGCTGTTCGGGTTCAGGCTGCAGCCCAAGTGCTGGCACCCTCCCACCTCACAGGGAGCTAGAGCTAAGCCTGATATCCGACAGTTCAGTTCAACAACCCCTTCGCTGGTGCCCTACCAGCCCAGGTCAATTGCATGGGCCAGCCGGAGAGTGTTTAACTGCAGTGTAAATATATCCCCCCAAGACCTGCCAGGCAGTCTGCCAAGGAACAGGGACACCACAGCAGTTTCCTGATGGACAACAGAAATTTTTCCACAGAAAACTGATTTTGTAGAAAATGAATTTTCCATCAGAAGATCATTGTGGTAAAAACTTCCTACCAGCTCCAGTGATCACAACTTATAAGGCAAAATTAGCAGACTATTCTATCCCTCTGATGTACTTACATGCCCTGCCCCCCATTATAACATCACCCCATTAGCAGGGAAGCATTGTTAAGCCCATGTAACAGATGAGAACTGAAGGAGAGAGACTGGTCAGCCCAAGGTGACACAGGAAGTCTGTGGTAGAGAAGGAACTCTGCCTGATTCAGAGCAAGGAGTTGAACTTCAATCTTCTACAGTTTAGGTATGTACCCTATCTACTGGGCTATTCAAAATGCTGGTGCACTAGTCCCTTTGTCTCTCCTGTTGAAGTTGTTCCATTCTATAAAATATTTATTGGAGCAGGATCTAGAACCTAGGTGAGTGCTCTAGCCCCAATAGTCTCACTCTGGTCCAGTGAATATTTAAGTGGAACAGCTTCAACAGGAGAGATTGAGAGCCCTCCTCAGAGTACCCAATGGCCTGGTGGTTAGGGTACTCTCCTTGGTTGTAGAAGATCCAAATTCAAATTTCTGCTGCAGAGCAGGGATTTAAATCCGTTTCTCCCACATCCTAGGTAAGTGCCTTAAATGTTACTGGACATAAGGGAGGTGACAGGAGCTCTTCTATTTCGTGAATGGTGCTTAAGTTCCCTTATGGATCTAGCCTGGAAGAAATGTTGTGGCTGAAAGTATTCAGCAAATTTAGGGGCAAATTGGGAAAAAAAAAAACCTATTGAATAGCAATTAAAGCACATTTTATTGTACAGCAATATACAATTGACAAACACATGGTTCTTTTTAAACATATGTAGACAATTACACCATGGGTGGAATGATCTCTAGTTTTGAGGAGAAACAACTAGCACAAACACCACAGTTCTTGCTGTCATATTTGTAAACGGAATAAATCAAAGTTTCAAAATAATTGTTTCACTCTATAGGACCTGTTTATTTTATTGCACACTTTTTAAACATATAGTCTGTAATTAAATTTGGCACATAAAACTAAAGTTCACTGAATCTGCTCACTATACAAGTATGAAAATAAATCTCTATTTTAAATACTTAACTTTATATTCACTTAGAAGTTTACACAGCATGGGTTTATGCAAATGTTATTTGTTAGCTGATCATTTAACTACTAACTTCACATATATGCAGCTAGTGGGAAGTTAATTCTCTCTCTCTAAGGGCTGAAAATGCGAGTGACAGAGCACTCTTTACCATTTTCTGTGGCACAAATTGAACCTAAAAGACAAGTGGTTTGGGGTTAAAAAACAAAAAAAGAAATGCCAGGTAATAGTGAAACAAAACAAAAAACATCCTTCAGGCTATGATGTCAGATCTAAGCCAAGCAGCATTATGCCTGTCTGTGCTTGGACGAGATATCTTTACTCAAATGCCTCATGCTGCAGGAAGTGATGTTGATAGATTAGTAGTTAGAGGAAACTATCACCTACTGTATCAACACCTTGGGACATGGTGGTAGGAGACATTGAAATTGCAGGAGAAATGTAAAATGAGATCTTAATCACTAGTGATGATCATAAATACCATGGGGTTTTTTGTTTTTGTCAGAATAATTAACCCTGCTGTCCTCATCAAATTCCAATGGGGATAAATACATTGTGCCTACCACAACATCCATCTGATATCTGTCAGTGTTGGTATTCTTCACTTCCTGTACTACAATGTATAGTATTGCTACGAGTGTTAAACAGGAACTACGTTTAACCCCAGAGGTAGCTACACTTCAGAATATATAGGCTGCATAGCCCCAGCCTCTCAAAAAAACTTTGTACAAGGATCTCCTTGTGAACAGACCTCTAATGCTGGCACAGAACCCCACTGATGGAGTTCTCTGCATGAGTCTTTCCACCTGATGCTCCTTGCAGGATTGCCACATTAGTTTTGTAATGTGCTTTGGGATCTTGTGTGCTCTATGATCAACAGTATTTGCTAAACTAAGAGGGAATTGTTCAATGAATATGAAAGAAGATCTGTTTTAAATATGGTTTCAAGCAGTTAGATCATAACTACACTCTTGAGTAAGGGAAATAATACAGCAAATTTTAATAAGCAAGCAACTAAATAGTGCTAAATAGATGAGACCCCTAGAAAAAATCATTTGATCACCTGGATGTTTAAAAGCATCCCACAAAAATTATTGCCTCAAAATATGTTTAACGTGTGACCATTAAAAAGGCAAAGACAATGAAGGACGAAAATAATACTTGTGTGTCAAGTGCATTAAAAAAATCTTATTTACAGATTCTGTTGGAAAAAACATGAAAAGACGTTCCTTTAAAAATAAATAGTTATTAAGATAACATCGCCACTAACTAACAAAACAACTTTTGTGCAATAAATGAACAGCTTTAAGTACTGAACAAAATCACAGAGGAACACAAATACACAATAGTGCAGACATGCCAGAACATAAATCTGCTGTTTGCTGCCATATGTTTTAGGCAGCAGGCAAGACAACTTTTCAAAGCAAAACAAAAGGAGGACCTTATATAAACACTAGCTTTGATTTTTTTTTTAAAAGGCAGATATTTTAGCTTCTAAAATTAATAATTTCATTCCAAGCCCTCTTATTTTACCATGAATGCCATCTCATATTATGCCAATTGTCAGACTTGATAGGGGCGATCATTGCAGGATTTCTAAATAAGGCCTTGATCCTGCAAAGTGATTCATGGGAGCAGACTTCTACACCTATGCACAGCCCCCACTGAAGTCAATGAAGCTCTGTATAGGAGCAGTCTCTGAGTATGCATCATATCGCAGGGGCAGGGCCTGAATCCATGTGTTTCTAATAAATTGTGCATATATTATAATCTGTGTATATATATATATATATATATATATATATATATATATATATATATATTTAGGCCCAAATCCTACAATTGGTTACAGTAGCACAGACCCTTATGCCTGTGTGGACACTCACTGAGTCAGCAGGATCCCATCAGGGCTTAAAAAAACTGCTCTAGTGAATCTAATTGCAAAAGGGGCTTATGAAATGTAACTATGACAAGAGCTCTTCACACTGCTATGGCCAGTGAGCAAAATTCTGTCCAGAGCTGCACTCTGCAACTCCACTGCCTATAATGAGTACAGAATTTGGCCCAGTGACACCGGATTTTCATTTCAAAGCCCTTTTTCTAAGAATTTATAAAAGTTGACCATAAAACACATTCCAGGATGAAACCTGGCTGATACTATTTTGACCATTACACTTTAATTTTTAAAACAATTGTTTCAAGGTGGGTTTGCTTAGCTATAGCCCACACAAATGCAAAACAAAAGTCACATTGTTTAAAAAAATAGATTCAATTTATAAATTTTGGTAAAATCCCTAGACACACATGTCTGGTCATTAAAATCAACAAGAACTGCCCAAGATACCAATCCCACAGAGAAAACTAAATGGTCAGGCTATTGACATTACTGACTTCAGTTGTACTCTGTACAGGCACAGGACTCTACTCGCTTCACTGCTGACGGGATTTCTCTTTTGAATACTAGCATGACACAGTTTCATTACTTTAAAATGTCCCTGCAGAATTTTCAAGGATATTTCTCCTTCATTGTCAATGAAATGAAAGGTAACCTGTGATTGTTCTGACTTCTCTCTCGCCTATTTTTTTTAACAGGAAAGACAGCTATTATTGGGAAAATTTCTGGAGTGGCAGTAAGAGTGAGCAGAAGTTATCAACACTGAATGAGCAATAACTTTAATTGAAATAAAGAGTTAATATGAATCTAGCTTCTTACTGGGAAGGTCAATTTCAAACAGATTAATAATTTGAAAGCCTATATATAGTCAGCCTAGGCTTTTAGAAGCCAAAAGCTGGATTATGTTCCCTCTTGATAAAATCCACAGGAGTGGGCTCTGGAGGAGGAAATCTCCAGGATACCCTTGTGGAGCACCACTCACACTCACTCCTTTGGAAGGAGCTGGGGGGGCGGGGGATTAACCCTCATCCCTCACTGAAGAAATCCTGGATTCCCAGTGATCCGCACTGATCTCTTCTCCTTGACAGCAAAGCCAAGCTCCCCCGGCCATGACTGCCCCTGTAGAAAAATGGCTGCACTATCTTTTCTGCTTATATTCCGTGGCCATATGCCTAGCTTGCTCACTTCTCCCATCTTCTCACCTCCCACAGCACAGACCCAAGAGCCACAGAGATGTTTCTGTCAGGTGGGGTAGGATGGTGCTGCAGAACTAGGTGACTCCTTACCCCTCCCATGTGGGATAAGATAGATCTGTGTGCAAAGGTTCCCCTCAGCTCATGGATATTATGGGGCATGATCTGGTCCCAAGTACATTTTCTTTTATGAGGCCAAAATATATAGAAATAATGAATGTGCCAACTTTATTTGGCATTATAGTTTCTTTGCCTTGCTGGAAAATGCTCAGGATTAGTCGCTTGAGGATAAAATCTCTGAGAAAACATAGCTTTAAAAGGATACCTAAAAACACAGATCTCTTTACCTGAAAAGGCATTTAAAAAAAAAAACAAAAAACCCAGGTGATAAACTATCCTACTCTAGGGAAGTCCATATTTTATAAAAATTAACAATATCAGTCAGAGGCTATACTCTTAAGACGTAGTGGCTCAGAAAATATCTAATGTTGCTACAGCTAGTATCCACTTTTTCACAGGTTTGAGGTCAGACCCTAAAACTTCATCTAAGTCTGACACTAGGCAGGCTGGTTGCAGCTTGAGACCTGTTTTTAATATACACAAAAAAAGGCTGAGATAGTTTGCTCAGCCATTAAGGGTCTTAATAGTACTCCCATTGAAGTCAGTGGGAGCTGTGCCATTTACTTTAACAGGAGGAGGACTCGGTCCCAAGCTCCTGATCCTGCAAATACCTATAAACATGAATTGGTTTTAATGGGACTACCTGCAGGCAAAGTGCCACTCACATGCTTAAATATTTGCAGGACTGGCCCTAAGGGAACAAAAGACTAAACAAAGTCACTAGGGTGTGATGCTTTTTTGTGCTCCTATTTTAATAATTATACTATAATAGTGTCATTGTTACATTAATGATTTTAGGCTTTGAGTTTAAAATATGTACTAAACTATGGGATTTTTAGAAAACTCAATAAAACCAATGTCTTGAATTTCAGCTCCCACTGACTTCGCGTGGAGTTGAGTCTCCTCGGCCTTACCTTGATGGGAACAGTATTGCCTGATTTTTGGAAAGTGGCTCATGGTCATGCTGACTGATCCCTTTAATAAAAATTTAATATGGAGTCTTGTGCATGTACAGCTGCTAACAGGTGGTTTAAGGCCTAAAGATTCACTAAGAAAACAGATTACTACAGACTCTTCTGTACTATTAGAGTCCTTCACTTTAACTGTCTAAATTGTCATATATATCAATGGCAAACATTTGAAGAACAAGAAGGAAGGGACAATTCACATTCCCCTATAATAATAGTAACAGTCTCATTTATAAACAGGCAGGAAATGTATCATTAATTCATCCCAGTGTTCCTAAATCCTGCAGATACTGTGACCTCTCTTGAGGTTAGAGCAGTATATAATTTGTCTTTTTGCTTTGCAGGATTCATGCAAGTATTTCCTCCAGTTTTGATCTGTGTGGGATCAGACTTGAGTTTTGCTTTATAGATGCAACACCATATATTTGCCGAGGTATGCTCAAAACTCAGCTAGCTCACTTGAAAAGTTCAAAAATTTGACAAACCTGGACAAACCTAGGTAACTTTCAAGTGGCTGGGTGGTTTGTTGTGAATATTTCATACAGGTCTAATTTGACCTACATTTGCGGTCCTAGGCAAAATTAGATGAAGTAACGATGGAATTTCCCCTGGGCTCTGAATATCCTGGGTTTAAAATAAATTATTATAGTGTCTTCAGTTTGTGAAACCTCTTTCACTTTATAAGGAAATGTCTAGATGAATGAAATGAAAATACAGTACTGTACTGACTATCATAAATTCCCGGCAAAAGTAGAAGCCTTGATTCTGATCTCAGACCATTTTTAAACCAATGTAATTTCTCTAATTTTATTGACATACACTGATATAAGTGAGATCAAACCACAGCCTGTGAGGCAAGGCAAGTGCACAAGTGCAGAGCAGCAGAAAGTAGGAACTGAATTTCTCAAGTTTTGCAACTACTATATACATATAAATCCATAGTAAGGAGAACAACCTCATGTAAGTCCTTCATTTTTAAAAGTGATAAAAATACAAAAGTAAAATTATTTAGGGCAGAAAGGGAATTTGTTAATTATATATTACAGCAGTTCTTCATTAGTGTCGATTTTTTGACAGTTGGCTCAGCCAGGTTGGTTACGGACCCTGTGTCTTCATTGTCACTTCTTTTTCGCACTTCACTGTAAGATAGCAATGAAATAAATTACAGTCACCAAACTGTATCTTGGTATTTCTACTCAAAATATCAACAAAGTCCTGCGGCACCTTATAGACTAACAGATGTATTGGAGCATAAGCTTTCGTGGGTGAATACCCACTTCGTCAGAGGCATGTAATGGAAATTTCCAGAGGGAGGTATAAATATGCAGGCAAGAATCAGTCTGGAGATAACGGGATTAGTTTAATCAGGGAGGAGGATGAGGCCCTCTTCTAGAAGTTGAGGTGTGAACACCAAGGGAGGAGAAACTGCTTTTAGCCAACTACAAAAGCACTTTCTCCTCCCTTGGTGTTCACACCTCAACTGCTAGAAGAGGGCCTCATCCTCCCTGATTGAACTAATCTCGTTATCTCTAGACTGATTCTTGCCTGCATATTTATACCTGCCTCTGGAAATTTCCATTAAATGCCTCTGACTAAATGGGTATTCACCCATGAAAACTTATGCTCCAATACATCTGTTAGTCTATAAGGTGCCATAGGACTCTTTGTTGCTTTTTACAGATCCAGACTAACATGGCTACCCCTCTGATACTACTCAAAATATGTTACACAGAGCAATAAAAAGGAATGCCCTGCCCACTGTCAGCCACTGCTTTATAATGTAAATTCACAAACTGTCTAAAAGGATAAATGTTTTTAGTTTATGAAATCAATGAAAGGATTGGGACTGAGTGAAATTCTCTACAGTTTCTGCTTTGGAATGGCAGCAATAATTCTATACAAAGTGCTCTGCCAAAGTGCAAAATTAGCAGAAGGAATAAGCATAGTTGTTATGTAAAAACTATTAATTATAACACTCCAATCTGAGGTCTAGACAATTAGTCATGATTTCCATTCATTTTTAGCCCATTTTTCTTTTATTTGTTCCCCTCCTCATATCCCAGAAGAGGAAAGCAAAAATATACTAAAGTAAGAAACTATTATACAATTATAAATCTATTCTGAGAAATAGTGCATATCGTTAGCCACTTTGTTACAAAGATGCTTGTAACTGGTTTATCTGTACATGTGATTTTCAATTTTGTACCAGTATTATTAATGTATCTTGTAAAGTCCCAATTCTCAGACCGACTAGTTCCACTGAAACCAGTTACTGACATCAATATTGTACTACTTAAAATGAGTAACAGTGGCAGAATCAAACCCTAAATACAGGTAACATGGGTCTGGAAGTCTAACTTTCCCATGAAATGTTAAGTTAAAGATGTTACTTCCAGGAAATGAGAAATATTAATCCCCGAGTATAACCATCCATCTCAAACCAAACTGTTGGACAGTGTCTGGTGCATCTGCCATTGCTCTCAAATATAGCAAATATTAACAGATCCCTCAGAAATGAACTTTCACTAAGCCAGTGAACAGACTGGTTCAAATCATATATTCAAGGTATTGTAAAGGGGATAGGCAAGATGGGAAGAGCAGTTTGTCCCTTCACAAAATTGAACTATTATAATCATTGAACTATTGTAATCAAATGTTGCCTTTAACGTGTTTTTTCACCTGTGATTTAACATTATGAAACTGTGCTATAGAAATTTCTAACAGCACAATGCACTGTTGCATTCATAGTCAGGTGCCTGGAAATGAGTCATACAAGTTAACAATTAACTTTGTATTGACATTTGAATATAAATGAATGACTATACTTCTGCTACACCTGTTCTCACTGGAAGTCTAGGTATTTTTCCATTTTCTGACTGAACAGACAGCATTACTTCTGTCCAATAATCCAATTTTTATTCAAATTATTACTGTTAAAAATACTGTAGCACGGAATAGCCAAATATTGACCTTTCAAGTCAAAAGATTTGATTCTCATATCAAGCTACAGAATAAAAACAAATAAATATGATGAGCAATTGACTCCAGTTTGGAGCTTCATGTATTAAATGTAATACATATTGCTGATCCTTTAAAAATTATATATACACCAGTAATCATAATTAATACTAGTTTGGAAACTGTAGGAAAATTGCAATGTTTTGGTCAGAATTTATCAAGTATGTGCAAGCTTTGCTAGATGGGATTTTTTTTATTTAATCCAGATGTCTGAATTTTAAATAGTTTAGAAAAAAGTTACATTCAGTAGACATCAAGGAAAATGTATGTGATTAAAATTGTCTGTAGCAAAATCATATATAATGATACAAAACCAAATATGTCTTCAGTGTATGAAAAGATTAAAAGAATAAATGCATGTATCTCATTAGAAAGTATAATTTATCAACCAGAGAGATTTTTAAAAGAATGGGATCCATATTTGAGCTCTACTTTAACATAATTTTGTCTGTAAATATGTTAATATTGTTTTAGTGTTTGTGGTGTAGATTCTTTAGTCGTTTGTTTGATTCACTTATTCAATTATGAATCCTGTTTTATGTTTATTTTTAAAGGATTTACAAGGCACATATATTTTATTTATAGAGTCCTGTTTTGATCTTAGTTGATTCCAGCACAACAATTTTCAATGTTAAGTATCTATATTCAGAGATATATTTATATACATATACACATAATTTAAATGTGTTTAGAATATAGATATTTAACACTGAAAATTGTTGTACTAGGATCAGCTAAGATCAAAATGAACTCTATAAAATAAAATATATGCCATGTAAAACCTTAAGAATGAATCCTGTTTTACATTTATTTATACAGTAAATATAATATATATTAACCAACAAAGCTAATATTTGATATGAGAAACATGACTACATACCGAGCAAGATGAAGAACTGCTTCTACAATATTAGATCCATCTTTAGCACTTGTTTCACAAAAGAGTGCATTATAAGTCTGTGAGAAGAAAATAAAAGGATCGGCTACATTGTCTATTGTACAGTTAGGTCTAAATGTTTACTCCAAATGATTTCCTCAGAAAATTTAAGTATTACTGAAGAGCAGATTTAACAGATTAAAGTGAACAGGATTTTTTGGTCCTTTTAATACTCTGTAGACGTTATTTCTGTAGTATTAAAACTAAGTACCGGTAAGTTATTTTCAGTTTTATAGCTTTTTAAAACTTAAGAGCATTGAAGATATGTAACTGATTCAGGAACAAATCCTGGTCCCAAGGTCCAGCCTGAATAATCTTGTCTGCGAGGCTGTAAACCAGCAGCAGAAGCTCTGAAGCGGTTACTGGTGCTTACATTCTACTTATCATATTTCCAGAACCCCTGACACGTTGGTATTTAACTAGTACTAGCTACATTAGCATCCACAGCTCTAGGCCCACACTCCTTTGCACAGAGAATGGCCACTGCTTCTGCACTGTCACAGATCTACCAACAGAGCAAACTCTTGCTCCACTGCTGGCTAACCAAAAAACCCTGCCCCTGGTGGTGTGGGGAATCCCATAAAGAACAGCTCCACAGCAACCAGGATGTGCAGATCCACTGTACAAGTTCCTGGAATTTTGCTTATGTTTTCCTATGCAACAAATCATGCCAAAACTGCTGCAGTCATGGCTAGAGTGGTACAGAATTACTTAGGCCCAGATCCTTGAAGGTATTTAGATGCCCACATTCTACTGATTTCAAGGGGAGGTAGGCAGCTAAAACCTTTGATAATCTGGGCTTTAGAAACCAAAATACTTTAACTTCAGAACATCTATGGGTACAAGAGAAGCAGAAGCTAATTTCCTCACATCCTCTCAGTCAGGGCCGGCTCCAGTGTTTTTGCTGCCTCAAGTGGCCAAAAAAATAGGTGGAACTTTGGCAGCTGCTCTATCGCCGAAGAATGAAGTGGCGGCAGCAATTCAGCAGCAGGTCCTTCCCTCCGAGAGGGACTAAGGGACATGCCGCCAAAGAGACAGACGGGCCACCCCTTTCCATTGGCCGCCCCAAGCACCTGCTTGCTGTGCTGGTGCCTGGAGCCGGCCCTGCTCTCAGTAATGTACCTCACACTTGTAGTAGAGTACAAACATGAACTCATGCTGAGTGGGCAAGATAAATTTCATACTTAAGGTAACCAGATGTCCTGATTTTGTAGGGTCGGTCCCGATATTCAGGGCTTTGTCTTATGTAGGCACCTATTGCTCCCCACCCACTCCCGTCCTGATTTTTCACACTTGCTATCTGGTCATCCTATTCAGACTCATGAATTTCTTGACTACTTTTCTGAGAATGTCAAGAATGTGCCAATTTGTGATGACGACTCTGGACTGAGATAGCTAACTCATTCATAGAGACTAGCAAATAACCATATTAGATCCATCATTATTTGGTGACATTTTTCAACCTGATCAAGTATGCATTACCCATCCAAGGACAAATTCCTTCTTGGTGATAAGGTAAAAGACTCTTTGCCTCACAATTATTTTTGTTAATTATCCAGACCTCATCTTAAAGTTTTTAAGAGGAGTTAAATTTGAAACAATTAGATATAGGTCTTACCATGGCCAATTTTTCTCCATAGTTGATTGATACACATTTTTGTCCTTGTTCTGAAACTGTTTGGCGAAGATCTGCCTTGTTACCAACCATCATGATTGGAATATTCTCGTGAGTTGCATCCTGTAATAAATATATTGTTTATTTACCTTTGGAAAATTCTGAATACAAAAAAGGTCAAATATATCAGCAGGTTATTGGAGCACACATCATATTAATTACTTCACCACCAAAACATCTAAAACCAATGCAATATTAATGCAAGAAAAGATAGTTAAAATATGTTGAACACCAGTCATGTTAAACACTTTGCAGATAAAACAATGTATATCTTAAAATGGCTATCTTAATAGTGAACCTACCAGGAGTGAATGCATTTCCAACAATAATTGTATTTGCTAGATAACTCTTCTGGAAATGAACACTCTGCCCATTATGGATCAACATGGACACATTAGAATTGGAAAAGGTATAGATAAGGACAACAAAAATTATTAGGAACATAGAACAGCTTCCATCTGAGGCGAGATTAAAAAGACAGGGACTGTTCAGTTTAGAAAAGATAAGACCAAGTGGGGGATATGATAGCGGTCTGTAAAATTATGAATGGTGTGGAAAAAATAAATAAGGAAGTGTTATTTACCCCTTTGCATAACATCAGAGCTAGGGGTCACCTGATAAAATTAATTAGCAGTGGATTTAAAACCAACATAGAAAGAAATAATTTCTTCACAGAGCGCAGTGTCTACCTGTGGAACTCATTGCTATGGGATGTTGTGAAGGCCAAAAGTTTAACTGGGTTCAAAAAATAGATAAGTACATAGCAGATAGGTCCATCAATGGCTATTAGCCAAGATGGTCAGGAAAGTAACCCCATGCTCCAAGTGTCCCTAAATCTCCAACTTCCAGAAGCTGGGACTGCACAACGGGCTGGATCACAAGAAATTGCCCTGTTCTGTTCATTGCCTCTGAAGCATCAGGTACTGGCAATTGTCAGAAGACAGGATGCTGGGCTAGATAGGCAATTGGTCTGACACATTATGTCCATTCTTATGTTATTTTATATGACACAATTACCCCTAGAAACAGGGGCTAATTCAATTTCCAAGGTAAAAAAAAAGCATTCTTTCTAAGGCTTTGGCTACACTTGCACTTCAAAGCGCTGCCGCGGAAGTGCTTTGAAGCGCTAAGTGTAGTCAAAGCGCCAGCACTGGAAGAGAGCTCTCCCAGCGCTGTCCGCACTCCACCTCCCTGTGGGGAATAACGTACAGCGCTGGGAGCTGCGATCCCAGCGCTGGGGCTTTGACCACACTGGCGCTTTGCAGCGCCGCAATTTGCAGCGCTGAAGAGGGTGTGTTTTCACACCCTGCTGCAGCGCTGCAAATTTGCAAGTGTAGCCAAGGCCTAAGTGGCAAATGAAATTTTATTCTAATCACCTTCCTTTCTATTAAACACCTTTGGGCAAAGGAGGGAAGCCCTTTTTATTAATGCAAATTAGTATTCAGGTAACACAAAAGGGTAATAATAAGATAAAGCTACAGGGGAAAACACTGCTGTGGATTATAGGAAATATGGTGGTTGTACAGGAAGAAACACTGTACTGTGGCAGAGACCACAAGGAAAATTGAGCTTGTTCCCATAAAGTATTTGAAATGGGTGAGTATTGCATTTTCAGATCAAAGGGAAGAGAGATATTCAGACAAGATTGGGGGAACAATATGAAATGGTTTATTACATGGTATTTTGTGATACCAAACACCACATTTCATCAACTTTAATGAGAGCCCAGAAGCTTGTGTCAGGATTTAGTTTAATTTATTGTATCCTGACAGCAGTGCATTTAACTTGCATTACTAGTGGAAACTGCATGTTGGCCAATTCTGCAACACAACCACCTTAATGTAGATTTAAAAACAAATAAAACAAGTATCCCTAAAAGGACTCCATGGTTCTGACCCATACCAGAGTGCTCCCAATGGAAATGCCCATTTCCTAATAAAAAAAATATTCAAATGACTACATAGTAAGTGTACTTTGCAAATTTCACACAGTTAAGTTCTTACCGCAATCATATCCACCCATTCTCGTACATTAAGAAAACTCTTTTCACATGTCACATCATACAACAGTAACACGCCATCTGCTCTTCTGAAATACGACTTGGCAATACTTCGAAATCTTTTAGAAAAAAATGATGTTTGAAACATTTTAAACACAGATTTAATATTACCATCATTAATAATGAATCATTATTGTATTAGCTTAGTCTGTTAAATACATTTGTCTCCCCAAAAGCCTTCTTAAGAAAAATCTGACAAACTTGCATGTATTACTGAATTCATATAAAAGGTTTCTCCAAATTATTTATCCACTTCTATAAACACTCCATTAAAACCTGCAGTATCCTATACCGCAGTCAGACACCACTTTGCAGTAAACAGCAATGTACATGAAGGACACCTTCTTCACACTGGCGTTTTGATGATATGGTAGCATGTTTATGTTCCTGTCTGAGAAGCAAAGTTCATAAACACAGTGGGCCAAATTCATTTCTAGTATAACATCTCTGAAGTCAATAAAATGGGTGTGAAATATGAAACCAATGGATTTACAACAGGGATGAGTCCCTCAATTATAGAGGGCTTTCTTTTCTGTAAACGTACTGTGGCCTGTTCCAAAACTAAGATGACTGACAAGGCATTACATTGCACATTTGAGATCTTCACATAATGAAGAAGAATGAGTGGGCCAAATATATCTTTTAACTTCCTGTTCCACATAATACACCGACTTCACTCAATGCAAAAGTAGATAGCATGCTCAATACAAATTCTACTGACGTGAATGGAAAGATTATAACTGACTTCAATGGAATTAGATCAAGCACCTTAATATACATACAACTGTGTCAGCTAAAATGTATTGGCTCTTTGCTGTCCAGGATCTCATGGGATTTTATTGGGTTTATAAAACTACACAGATAGTTTACAGATCCATTTATGAGAATTCAGCAACTTGTGCAAGTTTATCATGCTTCTCTTAAAATACCACAGAAGAGACAATTGGCTACGCTCAATGGGAATCAAGGTCAAGGATCCAAATAGGAATTTAGGTCATTGAACACCGTGTAAGACTGAGCCCTTACAAAGGTAAAGGTCTGTAATAGCAAAAGTAAGGAAGGGACTGAAAAGTAAAAATAGGAGAAATAATGTGGACAAGAAACTGGTACTATTTTTCTTACAACTAGGAAAAAAGTCAGATGCTAATACAAATTCTTCACTAAGAAACAAGTCAATTCACATCTACATCCTAGTAATCTGTTGAGCATTACTAACCTCTCCTGTCCTGCTGTGTCCCATAGCTGGAGCACTGTAGGTTCTCCATCAACAACAAGCCTTTTCATTTGAAAATCAACTCCTTAAAAAGAAATATAAAGTGTACAAAACTAGTCAGTGGACGTAATATTGGCTTTGATTTAAGAACTACATTAATACTATTACCAACATCATTACAAATGAATAACCGTGTGATATAGTTCAAGTAATAGGCTGTAACAGCCATTTCAAATTACAAGTCATTTAGTACATTGTGAGAAAGAGCTCTAGAGTTAAAACACTCCAAAAAAATGCAGTAATCCCCCCACTGTATTATGGTGCATAATCAATTGGTTTTAGGGGGAAAAAATTAAAACATCCTCTCATGCATTTACTCAGGAGTACTGATGCAAATTTCACATCATAAACAAAAAGCTCCATCTATGTTACATTATAAAAGCCTTTTACAGAGGATAGAAAATATTTTGTATAGCAGATCTTATTCTAAACAAGGAGCAAACAAACAAAAAACCCTCAAATCACAACAAATAAACACACAAGTGATTTGATGGGCAGACAAAAAAATTAAGCTTTGAACTTAATATAACTACAGTAGTTCATGGATGTGATAATATAGATTGGAATGTTGAGACCTCCAAGCTTTTAAAATCCCTCCAATTGCATTTGAATTAGAGCTAGTCCAGGCTTTAAGAACACTTTTAAGAAGAACGGATGAAGAGAAAATTATATGAAAAAGGACAGAGATAAGGGTTGGGATCCTTAAGTGTCCCCCTTCCGCCTGCCCACTTGCAAGCCCATTTAGGATTCTGGGAGGGTTTGATATATGTAAAGACCTAGATAATAAGAGGTACCGGTAGAGAGAAAGCAGGTCTGAGTATAAGTATTGTTTGGAGAACGTAAGTTACTGCAGAGTGGGTGTGGCAAGGCTCCATTCTGACCTGACCAATTGGAGATGAGCTGGGAGAAGTGGACTAGCGTATACGCTGCCTCCCCCAATACCAAGGATGACATCAGAAGGAGAACATTTGCCTGCTGAACCCTCCTAGCATGAGGATTAAAAGGACTAATTAGAGGAAAAGGGTCAGTTGGAGGAGAATCTGGCTGAGGCTCCTCTGGTGACCTAAATGAGGATGTACTCCAGATGAAGGACTCCTGGCTTAAGGAGAGAGTTAATAACTTCTGAATTATCCAGAAGGCTGGGGATCCTACTTTAAGGAGAGACAGAGTAACTTCTTGAAGTACACCCTGCTCCAGGAGGAGAGCTGGGGGTTCCTGTCTTGAGCAGAGAGACCTGTAATTGCCTAAATTACAACCCCACTCTAAGGTGGGAAGCTGGAGACTCCTGACTTGAGGGACAGGAAGTGACAATTTAAAGTTCAACCCCAGTTCCACAAAGGAGGCTGGGAGACCACCTGAAGAGGAGCAAGAGACTCTTATATGGATCCAGAGTGGGCATAAACTGGGGAAATTAACAAAGTGAGTTACACTTTGTAGAAAGTCTTAATAAGTCAGACCCCAGGAAGAGGGTACTTGGTTTTGAACCAACCTAATTTGCTGAAAGAATCCCAGGGGCCCTGAGTGCAGTGCAACTGCAGGGCCATGAGGGGCCACAAGGGGTGTGCGTAGGGGTGGCAATCATAGCAGGAAAAAGATGATAATGGAAAATTGAAAGAGGATTTTTTTTTAAAGTAGGTTCAAGGATCCTGATACTGCAGCCCCTCCACACAGGTTTTAATGGGTGTCTTTGTGCAGAGGATGTTTATAAAACATGGAGCATGTTCCTGAAGATAAACATAACCATTTAGTTTCCCCAACCTAATACACATTTAGGCACCCATATGCTTTAGATCTCAAATCCTTACCCAGAGTTGCGCTGGTGTTTCCTCGAAATTCATTCTTGCAAAGTCTCATAAGGAAACTGGATTTCCCTACTGCTGCATCTCCAGCAAGAACGATCTTGTAAGCCTTCTCTGAATTAGGGTATTTCGGGTTACAGTCTATTGTGTCTGTCTAAACGCAAAAAGAGCCCACCAAATCCATATTAAAAATGAAAAAAAAAATTGCAGTATAGTTAAGTATGTCAAACTAAAATATAAAATTGCTCTGGACTGGTTACCTGTGGAGAGAGGGCAGGGAGACACCTCCTTGTTGAAGCACTAGAGCTGCTTCGACTGACTGGTTGGGAGGATTTCCAGTCTTCTGCTATACTGCTGTTGTCAGGGCTATAAGCCTCTTCATCCCTGATCTCCGGAACCTGCAAGTACCAGCAAATTTTGCTATTTTTGTAATATCTCAAATCAGAAATAGAATAGTGCTTTGCAGTGTTATGTATCTTGGATTTTTTCCCCCCCAAAACAAACATCTTTCTCTAATCTAGTGTTCTCAAAAACAATCAGTGCCAAATGCCCAGTACTCATAAACAACCCTATAACATCAATCTGGTTTCAGATGTAATAGGAATAAAAGATTTCAGCAAGGAAATTTTCAGATTCAAAAGGATTACAATAAACAAACAGTGAGAAAATTTACTTCAAAAGTTATGAAAGAAATACTTTAATTAAGAAGCTGGTGGCTCAAACTCATTGAACAAAGTCACCGCAGTTGACATTAATTGGTACCCTTAATAGCATTCTCCACACAAAGGTCAGGGACTGAAGAGTCAGGGAGACTGAGCTACTTAGCAGCCAGGAGCCAGTATGATTCTACACCCAGCTCTGTCACTGCCTCACAGTAAGTCACTACATCTATCTCCATTTCAGTTTCCTCTTCAGTCAAATGAAGACAACAATGCTTTCCTACGTTGTAAAGTTTTTTGAGATCTCTGCATGTAAAATGTTGTAAGTGTCAATAAATACTATTATTATTATTATTCTCTTTTCACATCACTGCCAAGGCACATTGGCAGGCTGTGGGTGATGTACTACCTCTATTGTATCTCTGCTGTTGATAAGAGGAGGACTTTAATCTTCAGGGCTAACAATTTATCAATTTTCACAAATATTAAATTCACTTTTACAAACTTATGAAAAGTTATAGCTTCATTAATGAATCTATAAAACCAGTGAAAATGGGACTGTTTTTAAACCACAGAGTGTTCCCTTAAACATCCACAAAAGTATCCTATTAATTCTGTTTTAATGCTTATAACCCAGGTAACGACAATTTAGGTTCCCTGATTTACGTGAAAAAGATAGATTTCACCTTACAAACAGGGAGTTAATTTTGCCTCCAAACAAAGGTGTCTCTTAGCAATGCAATAAGACTGGAGCTTACATCTGTATCAGAAGCATCACCACCAGAACTGTCCTGCATACAGTGTGGCCTTTGAAAATTTCTTTGATGTCTCCATTCCACTTCTGAATCATATTCGTTTGAGTCTCTCAAGGTAGACAAACCACTGTCAAAGCAGCTTTCAGACAAGCTATCAGCATCACAGTTTATCCTTTGCAGAGGGTCACAAAGGGCTAAACACTCATCTTCATCCACATAGGAAGAACGAGATGATCTGGTGACAAAAGTGGGGGAAAATAAACTTTTTACAGGATCTGATTCCCCAACAAAATAAGTCATTTCAGGTACACATTTTATTGCCCTTTATGAAAGAAGGATCTCTATTTTTTTTAAATCTCCAGTAAATAAATTCCTTAATTTAGATCCTTAGCAGTGAGCACCCAAACAGTTCATCTAACATGCCATGGTGAGGATGTTGTATTTATTCACAGTCTGGCATTCTTATTCTTAATCCAAAAGGAAATGGTTGTTAAAAAAAATAGAACATTGTACCATGAACATATTAAAAACAGGGCAGTAGAGATATTAGTCCATCCCAGGACCTGGAAAATGGTCTCAATATACTGAACCTGAATATAAATGGACGTATCCAGGTTTTATTCATAATTTATTGTCCTGCAAATATCTGTGACTATGAAAAAGGAGCAGCAGAAATCACAAGTGCAGCAACAGTTGAAGAAGCAGCGCAGAAATGTGTTCAGTTCCAGTTTTAGATACCCCATACATAATCTTTGGCATAACAGCCAGAAACAACTGGTTTCTCGTAATGGGCTTGACTCTCCCCTCCTTTCCAAGACAATGTTCCCCTTTGATTCTCTTTTCTTTTCCAAGGCTATTTTTGTTTTGCTTTGGGTGCCACGACATACAATAGGATACTCAAATGGCAGTCGTGTCTTTCCTTTTTAAGTTAATTTGTACAAAAAGGGGAAAGGAAAAGAGAGGAATGGAGGGAGACAAAGAGGACAGCCTTCAAAAAAGGTATTATGGTCTCCAGCCCCTATCTGCAGCAAGCTGGGACAGGAGCAAATAAAAGTAAAGTGGGGTGGGAAATGCCTGAAAGTAGTGGAGTTAACTTTGCTCTATCTTATAGGAGTGGAGATGCAGGACATCACAGTTGCAGCTAATATAGCCAATGGAAGCATTGTTCCTTGTAGAGTTTTGTTGCCAAGTGATCTGAACACTAGTGTGCAGCATGGAGGTGCAGCCTTCTGTGGGGCTGTAGTTTCTATTCATTGGGATTCATAGCGTTGCCTACTCCCATATAATTTCTATCAACTACTGGTCAGCAAGGGCAATTACAGGGAGAATCCAAACCAGTACCCTTCTGATGTTTCTTGTCTGATACAAAGTGTTGAAAATGGACAGGCATTTTGGGAGCAGAACTTAATCGCTCTCTAAATACTGCTAAGCCATACCTGCCAGGAATGAGTTTTACCCTTGGCACATGTACTTCTGGAGAAGTCAATTTTTTCACTTCAGGTTGGAATACACTAGATTACACAGAATAGCAGGTTATTTTTTTTTAAATGCTCTCAGAGAAGGATATCCTTCAGGCCTGCTAAATAGACGACTTCTTTCCTTCCTTCCTTCCCCTCAAAACATTACTCCTTTTAATGTGCAACTTAGTAAGGGACATCTGTATATTTTGAAAGGAGAGGATCTAACAAGAGGGAATCTATTTTATCTGCATTCAGCAGAAAGATAGTTTGTTGCAATCAGAATTTTATAGCCTGCAAACAAGTCTCCAACGCGGAGACAGCAGATTCAATAATAGTATTCAATTAATGATATATTTGGCTATCATTAGTGTAAAGTGAAAGCTAATTTAATGTTTACAAAAGATTGTCAACCCACTTCCAAAATATATATGTTAACCATATAAAGGCCCTAATATAGATCTATATGCAGTTTGAAGTAATACCAAAAGAAAAAAATGAGACAAAAATCTGTCATTTAAGAGAATGTGTCAAGCCAGTAAAATGGTATAACCTACTGCACTTACAGCCTGATCCAAAGCCCAGTGAGATCAATGGGAGTCTTTCCTTTGACTTCAGTGGGTTTTGAATCTAGAACTTATATCCAATAAAACAAAGAGGACAATTAGTTGCTTTGACCATTTAATAGTTAGTTCAAGAATTTTTGAAGCTGAAAAATTAATTAAATGGTCTTATGCTGTCTATATAGTCTATTCTGCAAAATGTTGAGGAAAAACACTGAGCACACTCATTTACCTGGGATTTCATTGAGAGATGAGGATGTTTAACCCCTTGAAGAATCAGGCCCTCATACACTGATAGAAGTTAATTTATTACACAGGGGACACCAGCTATATAGATCTTGAAAAACCAGAGCTTTCTCTTTTAAGTACTGAAGGGACCATTTAAGAATGGTCCACATTAGAACCTTGTCTTGTAAGGCTTGGTCCTGCTGAGAGGACACAAATTGAATTCTGCTTGAATTTCTGAGTTGGAATTGAGAAAAGATAGAACAGGCTGCTTAACTCTGTCATTTTCTACTAAGTATTTGGCTGTCTTAAGACATGTATAATGGTCCATCGTTATGCTATAATTTAAGTAAAAATGTACCAGGCCTACCTGTCATATCGTGGATTTTGAGGAGACTGACCACCATTACATTTGGGGCTGCTTCTAGTAATTGTATTTCCCGGGGAGATGTTTGTTAGACGCTGTAATAGACATGTGTAGAAAGGTCTATAAGAATCTTACTGTACAAGTGGGACTACAACCATCAAAGCTAACGCTGCTGTATGTTATGATGTAAATCCAACTTTTTCTTTTCCTTATCCTTTACAGGACTGGATGTCAACATGTATATATGTCTAACATGTAACATTCAAATATGTAATGTTAGGATGACATTATGGACCCCAACTTCTGGAGTTAAATCAACCACCAAGCAGCAATGGGATTTCTGAGAGTGAAGTGGCTGGTCTGTATAACAGTGTCATTTGAGTAAGAGACCTCATTCCATGAACTATAATACAGTCTTTTAGAAATGCAGTATTTTGGGGAATGACCTAAGATTTGTTTCTCATTTTGGAATAACCACCAGTTAGAATTATGTAGGTGGTCAAGATGGAGAGAGCGAAATCTCCAATGTGATTCAAATACACTCAGGTCATAGACATTCAGGCTGCTGGAAGACATCATACCAAAATTTAAAGTCTCAATATCTATTTTACTAAAATGTGCTCACCTTTCCAGCCAGGGTGCAGCTGTGATGGGGCTAGAAGCAGTGGGCTGGAGGGAGAGAATGGAGTTCCCGGGTTGGAGCAGCTGAGACTGTTCCACATACCCCCTCTCTTTTCCTCTCTCACCCTTTCCCATTTGCTTTCAACATGCAAGGGTTGCTTTTCTCTTCCTTGTGCTGCAGGGTGTATGGGGGAGCGGGGTCACATGGTACATTTGAGCCTGGCCCACCCACCACTGCTCTCACTGGGTGGTGGGAATGATGCTGATCCCATTTGGTGGGAGAGAAGGGAGGAGGGTTAATACAGTTTGCTACCTAGGCAGGGTAGCTATTGTGGGCTTCCTGTTTCAGCCTCACCCTTCCCAACCCATCTAGTTGCTGGATCTCTAGTAATGCCAGGAGCTTGGCTGACAACCAGTTTTAGGGTCTGGAAGGGATTTTTCCTATATGGAAAAACTGGCAAACTGCTGGGTGTTTTTTTTCACCCAGCATCAGAATGTTTGATTGAGGGGAGGGGAAGGGTTACATTACAACTGTTGCAATACTGGATGGTACCAGCGCAGTTGGTGGGTTAGGAGTCCAGAAGAGGTCCCTGTAGCTCAGTGGCCTGCTTAGGCATATCTCCTCAGTGCACAGTGAGGGAGTTGCCTCTATATCTCAGCATGTACCTCCTCTCATCTTATCTCGCCTACCTTCAATGTGGAGGAGGGCAGCTCTTTGGGACTCTAGTTTCCAATCAAGGTCTCTTGGCAGGCCTGAGGGTATAGAGAGGGCCTGGCCTTCACAATCATCCTCACGTTTATAGTCCATTTGGACTATTGGGGCCAGTTGACATTCCCATGAGAAAAAATCCTGCAGGGTACTCCAGGGGAGCTACTCCAGCTAGGTAAGAGTTTTAAATGAATAAAATTGTGGCCACTACATTTAACCGTACTATGTCTTGCTGTTTCTATGTCCTTATCAAACCAGACTTCTCTCAGAGTTTGTTTACACTTTGAGCTGGAGGTGCAATTCCCAGCTCGAGGAGACATGCCCACAGTAGCTTGATCAGAGCTGGCATGTTAAAAATAGAGTCGCTGCAGTGGCACAAGCGGCGTGAGAGGCTAGCCACCTCAAGCACATCCCTACCTTCTTGGACAGGTACATACTTGAGGCAGCTAACTCTTCACACTGCCACAGCTACATTCTATTTTTAGCACACTGGTTCAATCAGAGCTCACATGGTTATGTCTCCTTAAGCTGGAATTCACACCCTCCAGCTCGAAGTGTAGACATACCTTCCTTCAAATTACAGCGAACAGGGAGAATTCACAGCACAGGAAGTATGAGTGACCTCTTAGAGGTGGGGCAGTGGAACCCATTGAAAGTGAACCCAGTTACAGTGAAACTCTCATGTGTCAGTTAAATATAATGAAAGTCCTGAACTCTGTCAATGTATTTAAATGGCAGATTGCAATTCAGATTACAGTGAATCTCTGCTGAGACTTAAGTTGTTTTGTGCAAAAGTGTGTTTTCAGTATTTGAGGGTTCCAATGTAAATATATTCATTTCAGGATGAAGGAAAGGATGTTTTCATCTCTTGATATGCATGTGTATAACCCCAATATTTAATAGGAATTACATACACACATAGAGACAATAGACAACTTCAGAATGTAGTAACACTGCACCAAAATTTGCTCTCTGTTACATGAGTGTAAACCCAGAATGCCTCTACTGAAGTCAGTGGAGCTTTCTCAGCTTACCCTGGTGTAAGAGACAGCAGAATATGGCCAATTATATAAAACATATTTGCATAATTTATAATTTTATATTACATACCAGTGATCTGTTGCATTTGCTTAAACTGTTTTCTAGTGCACTCCTTAAACCATCATTGCTGTCATGTAGTTTTCTGTTAGCTGATCTATAAGATGAAACAGGTAACAAAATTAAAGTTTTTTTGCAAAACTTCCTAATAGGTTAAGTAAAAAAAGGATTATTAGATTTTTACGTTACAGGTTACACATTGTCAAATCCAGCAGCTGTGATGGAATTAGAAAGGTTCTTTTTTTCCTTAAATGAACTCTAATGAGAAGGGTGGGCCCAGAGCCGTTATTGTACTCAAAGTGTAACTTTGTGAGGATTTTCCGATGAACTGTCAATTGCGGATGTTTACTCTCAAGTAAAGTGTGAACTACGACTGGGCTCACTATAACTGTAGACAGAGGATCCTTAGTCAGCTGGCCAGAAGACAAGGAGTTATTACCACTTTAAGGGCGCTCTCTGTAACTTGTAGCAGAAGTGGAGGAAGAGGGGAAAGAGCAGGAGGTCGCTGGACCAGGTCAAGAGGGGCACTGCCCTTCCAGCTGATCTGCAATGGGGGGCGGGGAAGGACTTAACACCCTGACTCACAATGTGTCAACAAACCAATTAAGGAACAACAAGGAGAGTCATACTTCTACAAATGTGTGGAAAGAATGGAATTTGCCCAATTAAAGCAGTACAGATTTGTTTAGTGTAGGTGCCTCTCTTTCTTTAGAGGGAAAGGAGTTAGGGGTACACTGGGGAGTGGATATATTTTTTGTCCAATATTAAGGAAGGAATTGGTAAATATCTGAGAACTGAGAGGGGGTAGAAGGAGGCAGCCAAGCTAACTGCTGGCACCTCCATGTGATGGATGTCCACTGTAGGTACTCATTATGAAAGAGATACAGTTATCAGATCAAATGAACTGGAAGGGATTTAGAAGGAAGCATCCCTTTATTTGTGGTAGTAAAGTTGAGCACGTGTGTTTCCAGAATCAGGGCCTAAGGTTGCAAAGTCAAGACCATTAAATAGGGGCATACCTGAAAGTTAGAAAGTTACATATCAAGAATGTTATCTTGAATTGAAAAGGAAGATCATAAATGCTATACTTTTCAAAAAATTGAGTAACTGAAAATATTTGGTGGGAGGAAGAGTGGACATAATCTATGTAATCCTTAAAAGAATTCTGCAAGGTCAATAAGTAGAATATGGGAGATGAGTGACTTCAGCCGAGTTATTTGGATCTCAAAGCCAGAAACTGCTTGTGAATGGTAATGATTTGGGATGAACAGGGGAAAGTGCCTGAGTGCCACTGGGATAACTTTAAGGAGATATTTGGTTCAATTACTTGGAAGAAAACTCATGAGTATGATGAGGAAACTTGCTGAGGATGTAAAACTATTTAGATTGGGTGATCCTTGAAGGCAGCAGTGTGTGTGCGTGCGTCATACAGCACTAGACACATTGTTGATGCTTTAAAGATCATGATAAAAGAGGGAATTACTGGAGAGGCAAAGTCAATAAAAAAGGAGCCAAGTGATTTAGAATAACATGGATACACAAGGATCTTATTCAGCTTATTTATAAATAAATGAAAGGCAATTAGGCCAAGAACAAAAATCCCACAAAGTATTCAAGACTCAGCAGTCTCACACACTACCAAATATTGAATTGAAGAAGCTGGCAGTTGTGGTGGATAAATCTTTAATATTTTTGGCTCCCTTAAGTCAATAGGGAGCTCCGGTTATAAAATCAGTGGCATGATATGGTCCAGTATCCCTCTGCTCAACAGCATTAGAGAAAAAAATGCAGACAGACAGAACTGTAGCATACATAAATAGAGACATCAGGGATAGGCTGTCAGAAATCATTCTAGTACTATATAAAAAGGTAATAATGTGTGCAGTTATTTTGTGGTAAAATAAGAATGAAGTAGTCAACCAGTATCAGTCCAAACATACCTGAGCCATTACAACTTAATTTTTGAAGAGCAGAGACAGATTATACTTTCATCTTTTGTGAAAGGACAAGATTATATAGGGGATCACAGGGAGAGATACTAAATTCAGATAGTATTTTTACATTGTGTTCCCAAGTTGCTGCATGTGACACTAAAACTATTCTTAAATAGTCCAGGTAGTAAAGTGAAGTCTACTACAACAGAAACAGTTTAAATTGCAGCTAAAAAAACATTTTCCCTTGATAATATTTTCTTCTTCAATTCCATCAAGATATCCCTACAACTAGAGAAACGTGTTTAGCTGTGCACACTTCAGAATAAAGTTTGTAAAGAAAGAACAGGGAATTATTAAAACGTACTGAAGTATTTCAATTTGTCTTTCCAGGCTCTCTCTGTCTTCAGTGTATTCTCGGACCATTTCCAGGTCTCTGCAAAATATAAAGTTATACTTCTCTACATACACTGCTCCATTGTCTAGAGTGTTAACTCTTGCAGAAAACAAAATTCAACTGTAACAGATTTTGAAGGAGTTAGTTAGAAATCTAAGAAAAATATTTTTAGAGGGCTGCAAATGTATACGGGGGGGAGGGGAGAAATTGGTTTGAATGTTTAAGTTACACCAGGTTTTGATTGTTTTATTTGCTTATATTAAAAATAAATTTGTTTTTAAAATATTTTAGCAATTTGATAACAGACCAGGAGTTCTCAAACATTCATCGTGTCTTAAGAGATTGTTTTGCAAATGCTTCCCATCCAATTCACAATCACATGGACCACCTCCTCTCCCAATGGTGGTCAACTTTGACAACTGTGATAATTACTGATGTGAAAAAAACAAAAAACAGTATTACTGACGTTTTTAATGTTTCGTTAGCTTGTTCTAAATGTAATTCAGCAGGTGGAAACAAAAAGCCAGCACCTTGTGAACAGTCAGGGTTCCACCCACAAGGAAATTCCAAGAGGTACAGAAGTTTCAAAACTGGCCAGCATGCATGGAAATAGACAATCGGGGACTTGGGTGGTTTTTGCCAGCCCCCTCCTGATCTCTCTGACAACCCAGGGATTTCATTAATAATGGAAACACTGCGTTTGGAACAGAAGTTCATTTATCTCACTTTATTAAAAGTGGACAAATTTAGTCATGATACCAAACTATTCATTTAAGCAATAGCCAACAGCTATTATTTTATAATTTTGTAACTCTAGCTTCCCCAAAGATTAAAAATTGTCTATATCCCTGGTGTGTGTACAAAATACTTTGAATTCAACATATATTTTATAGGCGGATTTAGCAAAAGAAATTAATGCTAATTTAACTCCGATGTACTCTAAAGGTTAAAGGACCAATCCTACAATTGACAGCATGTGGGTACATTCATGCTCCCAGGAAGAGCCCCACTGCCTTCAATGAGACTTTGACCACACAAGAGTGTGCCACAGCACAGCCATTTGAATGATTGGGGCTTAAATTACTACTGCTCCATTTTAAACATGTTGTGGCAGGTGAGCGACAGAAGGGAGTCCCTATTCTCCCACCAGCAGCCAGCCATAATTTAGCTGCAGGTGTTTAGGAATAAAGGAAGTGGTGCTGATGGCCCAATAGGTAAATCTCTGAGTGATGTGCTAATGGGTTTATGGATCTTCCTTTTCTGTACTAAGCGGATCCTGACTAAACCTACTGGATAGGTGTAGCAAGACATCATCACCCACTAGCCACTGTGCCTTTCAAAGGCATAACGCCTATAGCACCGTCACTGGGGCAATATGACTCCTTCCATCTCCAATGTTGCTCAGCCTCATGAGAGGCATAATTTAGCCCTAACTTTTATTTCTTGTGAAAGGTCTCAAAATAGCCAGAGTAGCTTTTGTTTTCACAGGTTCACCCTTGATTTGGAAGACTTCCATGGCCTTATTTACCATGACAGACAAGGGTATTTCACTGAAATGGAGTTATAAAGAAAGGGCCCAACCCTGTAGTTCTTACTCACTAGTGAAGTCAGTGAACCTACTTGCATGAATAAGGGATTCCAGATCAGGCCCAAAATTTGCTCTATCAGAGCCATTATAGCCTACTAAGTAAACAGTAGATATGTGGCAATATCTCAGTTTTAACCTATGTACTAGCCAATTATGATCTATTAAAATAATTGTTACTGACTAGATATATAATATATACACAAAACAACTTATTTTCCCCCCAAATAAAAATTTTATAATGTGAAGTAACTTACCTTTCTGAGCTCAAACTTTGATCTGCATAATCACTTTTCAAAGTATCTAATTCACTCTGAAGAAAAGCTATACTTGTCTGTGCTTCTAAAAGATCTTTTTTAAGTTTCTGATTTTCCTAAAGAAAAACAAAAAATGAAGTTTATGCAACAGAGCTGCCTTCACAAAATAATGAAGTGCTGTAATACTAAAATATAAAAGATCAAAATCAAATAAAAAACAGTAACAATATAAAAATCTCGATAGAATTAAGAATATAACTGTTAAAAGTGCCAGTTATGAAAAGCTAATTTACAAAAGGTAAACCTTTAAGACTGACACTCAAAATCTCTGAAGTAGGCAAAAGCACTTAAATACACACTTTATTAACTAACCCAATGGGACTACTCACATGCTTAAAGTTAAGCACATTCCATAGTTCTAACACTCAAAAACTCAATTTAATTTCAGATTTTGCAGTTTCTCATACACAAAAATGACACCATCCTATTTCAAATGATTAATAAATGGTATGTATAGAATTCATATCTACTTAAACAGAATTATTTTTTCTTTATCCAAGAATAAGCAATCACCCCACCTTAAATATCTTTACCAAAAAAAAAAAAAAAAAAAAGACAGTCTCTTAGCCTCATAATTCTAATACCAGTTCTGAAGTGGGAAAACAAATCGGTATTGAAGAAAGTACAAAGTGCAGATTGAATCTACATCTTCTGTATGTAAATTATAATCAGCTCTTACCCATGACAATTCGTGTATTCTTTTTTTTAATTCAGCCAAATCTTCTCTGTGATTTATGTTCTTTGACTGTTCTTCCAGCTGAAAGAGCAAATAAAATGTGCAAATTTTAAAAACACATGTTGCCTGATCCAAAGCCCATTTAAGTCAATGAAAGTCATTTGGATCAAGGGCTATATTGAAAGACACCTATGTGCATTTTCAAGCTACGAAAGGTCTTTTACAATACATGAGTTCTCCAGGTGTACACACAAGAAATTTCCACCTCCAAATTATTTAGTTTATATCATTTCATTTTTAGAAAAAATATTTTGAAAATTTCTCGAAGTGTGTTCTACAGAATTTAGCTAGAAATGTTAACAGTCATTTTGCAACACAAGAAACCAGCCCAGTGTCTGATCCTCTGCTGGTAATAAGAGTGGTAGTTCCCCTGATTTCAGTGGAGCTGTGCATATCTACCCAGCTCATTTAGCCCCAATTCTCTACAGAGTAAAAAATAAGAGAACTACAGCATTTTCAGAGGAAACTTCCATTAGTATCAGTGGAATTGTAAGTGTGATTTAATGATAATAAAGAGGAAAATGGAGTGCAATTCACATCCAGGATTCATATTGCTGAAAGACACATATAATGTTACTAACAGCTATAGCAAGGGCCAGCCACAAAAACCTAAATCTGAATTTCAAATATTCAAAGTGAGCATTCAGTTCTGGGGTTCTAGTTTATCCCATCACAGATATACGCATCAACTGCAAAATTCAGATTCTGGTCCCTGCACTGAGAGTTCAGATTTGGGGTTCTCTGCAATATTAGGAATGTTAATCACAGAGCTAGGAATATTAAAGTAGAGATAAACCTAATAGTGCAAAGAGGATGGATATGACGACTTATGATACTAGGTCCTTTTCACCCCTTTATGATTCTGTCAACTACAAATAACTATACATGATAAATTGGATTCTTTCCAATGTATAAAATTCCAGACTGCCACTGGGTATCAAAATATGCCAGTTTCTTGATAATCATAAGCAATCATTTGGTAATATTATTTGGCTAGCAGTTAGGTCCCTTGGCAAAGTATTTCAGTAAACTATACTGAATGGATTCAAGGACAACAGCAATGGGTATTTTAGTCAACGCAATTTTAAAAACTATTTTCAAGTTGCCATTCAATGATGCACATTATCTGGAAAATTTTTACAGCAAAAGACAGAGCACCCTTAGCTCCCATTAGCTACCTCGGAAGAAACACTTAGCATCCCCCCAGGTCAGGCCCTATTGTAGCATCCACAGAATTCTGGGCACAAGTCCAAGCTACCCACCTTTTTAAGTTTTTTTATTGTCACCTGAAGTTCACCAACTTCATTCTCATACTGACGCTTGAGATTATTTAATGCCTCTTCAGCTTTCCGCTTCTCCTGTAACATTTGGTATTTTATTAACAGTCAAAACACAGGTTTAAACATTTTCTTTAAAATCTCAGTCACCAAGGTATTAAACATTTCATTATTGTAAAGCCAAACAATTTCCTTTTACCTTGAAGTACATATCTTTGGCTTTCGATTAAGGGTCTTATCCAACACTAAAAGTCAATAGGTGCCTTTCAATTGACTAAAATGGGCATTGAATTGAATTCTCAAGTTATTACAGCCCCATTTGTAGTATCTGAAGTATTTGTAGAAGAGAAATGTTTAGCAGATTGGAGTAAAACTTCAGGTCAGTTCACCAATGTTACTTAATTCAACCATAACCCAGTTTTGTGGACTCAGCTGGATTTTAGACCAGTCTGTGATTTGCACAGAAGACACATATGGTCCCAGAGTAAATAATCTTTCTCCTCCCTTCTCATCTCAGAAAATATCACACGCTGGTTCCCAAGATAAATTTGTGTGACAGTTCTTTGTTTGTAATTCATGTCATACTTCCTTGTTTCAGTGTTGCCAGTGTCCACAATGACACTGAAAAGTGTCTCTAGATACAACTAAAGCAATACTGTTATCCCATTTTGGAGGGGAGGAAAGGGAAGGTATGAGTATGAGAAAGGATGGTGACAGTATCTTAATTTGTAGGGGACTCAGGAAGGTTTTTAGTCTGAACACTGGTCCAAGTGGATTACTGGAGTTTTGTTTGTTTAAATCAATAAGGTTTACACAGGCTTCCAGAGCTGTAGATGGGAATGTTAAACTCACCGCAGGCCTCCTCTCTGACTTGAGCACTACAAACTAGAAGGTGTCACAACAATCAGCATTTGTGGAAAGGAACAAAGACCGAAACTTTACTCAGAATGCAATTCTTTTCATAAAAGAGCCTTTGGTATGTGTGTGTTTTAATTATAGCAATATAGGTAATCACTTGTCCAGCTAGTGCAGGATTTTCCTACTGTTGACACCTGTACAGATTCCTAACGTATGACTTGTACAGTAATTGTTTGCCTTCCTGGTGAAAACATGAAGGCAGGGAACACTCAAAATACAGATATCATATGGAGGAAGGTGTCACACTGGTGTGAGTCAGCACACTGTCTGAAACAATAGTGTGCTCACTGCAGCCATTAAGATTTATGGCTTAGAACAATCCCATAAAATAAATATATCGGCAAGTTACATTTGCTCTCGGGGCGTTTTACCTTTTGAAAATATGTCGAGCTATGAACTGAAAGAAACATGTAAAAGAAATGTAATTTAAAGAATGATAGGAGAAATCAGTTACAGCCCATCCTTGATATTGGTACTTAGGTATCGGGGGTAAAATCCTGGCTCTACTGTGTATGCCTACACTGCAATTAAACAGCCGCAACTGGCCTGTGTCAGCTGACTCACGCTTGTGGGACTCAGACGAAGGGGTTCTGTAATTGCAGTGTAGACATTTGGGCTCAGGCAGGAGCCCAAGCTCTTGGACCTTCCCCCTTTGCAGGCTCCGTAAGTCCAAATGTCTGCACCACAGCTAAGGAGTTTTTAATTGCAGTGTAGACATATCCACTGAGGTCAATGGGAGCTTTGCAATTAACTTTGATGTTGCCAGGATTTCACCCCAGTGGTCCCAAAACACTGTCATTTATCCGATTCTTAGTCCATCCATTCATATTTGTTAGAACTCTTTAGCCCATGGTACAGACTGATTTGTATTAAGATAAAAATTATAATCTACATTCGGAAATATGTAGCAGACAGCACGAGTGCACAAGTGCAATGGCTTGTTGTGCCTGACCTTTGATACATGTTTCCTGTTCATCTGTTGAACACATAATGGTTGTTGAGAGTGTTGCATTTTATTTATTTATTATTGCAATGTATTTGCGTGTGCAGAGAGGAAATTCTTCCAGAAGTAATGTATTTGTTTCCTACGTGTAAATGTTCCATATCTTCCCAGCAGGATATATAGTTGTGCCCATCCTCCACTTATTTTCCTGTGATTTACATTGTCATTTGCCAAACATATTATAACACACCATTTTACTGAATTCACACCTGAGACCTTGATGTCATCATGTGTGTTCTATCCCCTCTAGGAAACTGATAGATAAATCACTGATTATTATATTACAAAATGAGTATTTATAGTAAACATACTACAGGACAATGACATAAGCATATTTATCCAAATATAATTTATCTTCTCACCTACTAACCAATCAAATAACCATGAATGATATAAGTAGTAATGAGTGTTTGGCAGCTTATTATAACAATGTGCTCCCTTTTGGTGAAAGGGGCCGTGTCTTCCAGTATGCAGACTGGTCCAAGTACATTGTGTAGCCTACAAAAATTAAACAATTAATACATAAATAATAATAAAAACTATTTGATGTATTTATTGTGCATGTGTTAGACCATCTTAATTTTATTTTTGTTCTTAGGCATATTATATATTGAAGTAGGTTTACATTTCAATGTAATAGTTGCTTAACATAACATTATGTTATATAGATAAAGAGGAGTGTGACGTTGTGCAATCTATACGGTTTTATAAAAATATGATAATGAGTGAATATAATGTAACTGAAATATGCTTCATGCAAAAGGTCTCTTGTAAGGTATCATTACAAAGCTTATAATCTACTGAGTGTGATCATCCTATTTGTATAAATATATCACTCTTGTTGCTGAAACTAGAAATATGAAATATAACTCTAAGGGCCTATTGTAATTATGCAAAGTGTGGACCATTAATGGTGGTTTGGAACCTTGATGATTTCCATTAACCAGGACCATTGTCTGCAGATGGCTGTGTTTTACCTGTGAGTCTTCCTGTATGTGTATGTGCTGGGAAGTGGGTAATGAAGTCTTGCAGTGACTGTGATCATGTCACCTGAACTGGAATCCATCTTTAACCTGGTGCTTTTCCAGTGTGGGGGAGAGGGGAGTGGAAACCCAGAGGGACAAAGGGTTCCCACCTTATGCAAAAGATATATAAAGGAGTGGAACAGAAGAAAGGGGAGAGAGAGGAGCCACCATGAAGAATCCCCTAGCCACCACCTGAGCTGGAACAAGAGCTGTACCAGGGGAAAGAATTGTGCCCAGGCCTGAAAGGTGTCCAGTCTGAGAAAAAAAAAAAAAAACTTACTGAAGCATCTCTGAGGGTGAGATTATCTGTATTCAGTTTGATTAGACATAGATTTGCACATTTTATTTTATTTTGCTTGGTGACTTACTTTGCTCTGTTTGTTACCACTTGGAACCACTTAAATCCTACTTTCTGTATTTAATAAAATCACTTTTCACTTATTAATTAACCCAGAGTATGCATTAATACCGGGGGGGGGGGGGAGACAAACAGCTGTGCATCTCTATCAGTTATAGAGGGCGAACAATTTATGCGTTTACCCTGTATAAGCTTTATACAGGGTAAAACGGATTTATTTGGGTTTAGACCCCATTGGGAGTTGGGCATCTGAGTGTTATAGACAGGAACACTTCTGTTAGCTGCTTTCAGGTAAACCTGCAGCTTTGGGGCAAGTAATCCAGACCTTGGGTCTGTGTTGGAGCAGACAGGAGTGTCTGGCTCAGCAAGACAGGGTGCTGGAGTCCTGAGTTGGCAGGGAAAGCAGGGGGCAAAAGTAGTCTTGGCCCATCGGGTGGCAGCTCCCAGGGGGGTTTCTGTGATCCAATCCATCACAAGGAGTATGTAGTTTATTGTATTTTCTACCTTTTATTACATAGTTCATTTAGGGTTCTAATATATCTTCTCATAACTAATAAAGAGAAAAGGATTCTTCCAACAGTCCATCAAGGTTGCAACTGGATTAAGATAATGGGTGAAACCTGAAGTCTCTGAAGACAATGGCAAAATTCCCCATTAACTACAATAGGGACAGGATTTCGCTCCCTCTTCTGGGAATCTCTAAAAAAAATAATTGTGCATGAACAGGGGAAAGAAAGTCTAAGCAGATTAAACAGCTCAAACAATAATCAGTACACAACTCTGTAAAGACAGGAAAATTTAGGGTACTGGTACTACTGATTAGACCCTTTCCCTGGGGGATGTCATCCTTCCATTCTGTGTCCCCTTCAGTGGTCAATCCCTTCCACTCCCCGCTCAACAACATAGGAGCACTGTGTCTTGCAATTTATTACTTACACATAAGCAGCCAATCTGTTTTGTGAGGAAAATGAAAAAATGTCCTTTGGGAGGTTTTATCCTCTTCCTGGGCAAAATTCAAAGCCCATTGAAGTCAATGGGAGTCTTTCCATTGACTTCAGTGCACTTTGGATCAGGCCTATGCAAGTCCAGAGAATCATTTACCCCTCAATCCTTCCTTAAACTCAATGGGAGTTTTGTCCAAGTATTTTTGTTAGGCCTAACAAATCTAAATGGTGATGCAAACCCCCCACTTGTGCAGGGGAAATGGATGGCTTTTAGAACATTCATGGTGCAAATAATTCCTTAAGAATTACATTCCTCATCAGCATCAAATGTATGCTTCTAAAAGAAAAGGATAAGGATGGATAATTTAATTCAGCACAGGAGGCTGAACTAGATGACATGTTGGGGTCCCTTGCAGTGCTACATTTCTATGATATTCAGGCATTTGGTAACCTTAAGTCTGTCCTAAATTCTACGGTCCACATTCAACCAAATGACTTCAACGAAAATATTGCTCAGTTACAGCCTGTATTGATCCACAGGCATCAAAACCAAACAACAGTACTTCCCTATAAGATTATTTGGAAAATGTGATTCCATAAACTTTTAGACATTTGTAAATCAAGATGAGAAATATTCTGTACTTGGGGCCTGAAGCCTGCACCTTTAAAGTCAATATTGACTTCAATAGGGGCAGGAGTAACCTGATAATTATGAAATGCTGGGAATATCTAGTACTCACTTCCTTCTTGACTTTGTGTTCTGCAGCCTGTATCCGCTGATCCATCTCCTCCTCCATCTCACTGAGCTGTATTGCTGCTTTATCCTGAGCTCTAAGATTTAAACATGAATATTCTCTAATGAGTCCTCCATTGCTTCAAAGAAAATTTGAGAAAAAAATACATGTCCTATTCAGTTCAAACATACACATGCATATGTTGAAACATGGGCCAAACATGAGAGGCAATTATGTTACAATTTTATTAGTGGCTGAAAGATAGATACGGCGGGGGGCAGCTTTATGTTTTTTGCCGCCCCGAGCACAGCAGTCAGGCAGCCTTCAGCGGCGTTTCTGCGGGAGGTCTGCTGGTCATGCGGATTCGGTGGCGGTTCTGCGGGTGATCTGCCAGTCCTGCACCTTTGGCGTACCCGCCGCTGAATTGCCGCCAAAGCCGTGGGACTGGTGGACCTCCCACAGAAACGCAGCTGAAGGCAGCCTGACTGCCACCTTCATGACGACCGGCACGCCCCCCCTCACCTCGCCGCCCCAGACACGCGCTTGCTGCACTGGTGCCTGGAGCCGCCCCTGGATACGGCAGTACTGACAAAAGGCTATGATGTTTATGCTCTGTTTAGAAGAAAGTTGGTTTCATATTTTTCCCTTTAAAATAAATCTTTAAAGTGAAATTCTCCTCTGAAAAATGACTATGTAAGAAATACACCATCTTCTCAATAGATCTAGGCCCTATATACATTTAGTCATCTTAACTCACTTTACTGGAAAAGCTATATTTTTACTTGTCTAACTACTATTATCACTCCAGTACTGATGTGGCTTATTCAATTCCTTCTCACATATTGTCCAAAATACATAAATTTAATTTAAAGTTTCAGGTTCAGTGGCGGGACAAAATTCTGCCTTCATTTACTGCTGTGCCATCCCACTGACAATCTGATATTACCTAGCCAAGGAAATCATTTGAAGATGATGACCATTCATGCATAAGTTTACTTATCAGTCCAAATGTGACGTAGCACCTTTATTGGAGCCCTTACTGGAGCAAGTCCAGAGAAGAGCAACAAAAATGATTAAAGGTCTAGAAAACATAACATATGAGGGAAGATTGAAAAAATTGGGTTTGTTTAGTCTGGAGAAGAGAAAACTGAGAAGGAACATGATCACAGTTTTCAAGTACATGAAAGATTGTTACAAGGAAGAGGGAGAAAAATTGTTCTCCTTAACCTTTGAGGCTAGGACAAGAAGCAAGGGGCTTCAATTGCAGCAAGGGTAGTTTAAGTTGAACATTAGGAAAAATTCCTGTCAGGTGGATAATTGTAACCCACACACCTCCTGGGTGTGGTGTTCTATCCCATGTAGTGGTACCAAAACCACTTGGAGATTAATTAATTTGTTACAGCCTTAGCTAACAGACATGTAGCTTTTAGCTCATGCAGTAGAGGCTCATGCACTAAACGTCAGATGTCCCAGGTTCGATCCTGCCTGCTGATGACTGAGGTCTGTCGGTGTTACATAAGCACTGGAATCAGGCTGTCCCTAGGGGATGTGGGCCCGGAACAAAGCAGCCCTTGTCGGCTTGGGGGCCCCGCTCTGCATTGGCAGCTGGGCAGCCGGGACCCTGGGCATGGGGGAAGACCCCAGGCATGGGGTGGGGGCGGCAGCCGGAGGTGCTGCAGCACCCCCCGCACTATTAGTTCCTGCGCCAATGTCTTCCGAAACTGAAGGCGCCAGCCAATAGCACTGGCCCACAGGGCCCCCCAAAGCGCAGGGCCCGGAGCAGTTGCCCAGATTTGCCCTACCAAGAGATGGCTCTGACTGGAATAAATTGCCCAGGGAGGTTTTCGAATCCCCACCACTGGAGATTTTTAAGAGCAGGTTAAAGAAACACCTGTCTGGTATGGTCTAGATAATATTTAGCCCTGCCATGAGTGCAGGAGACTGGACTAGATGACCTCTCAAGGTCACTTCCAGTCCTACATTTCTACGATATTATTGGAGATGATGTACAAGAAGGAAAGAAATCAGCTTGACTCTCAAAGCCAAGGCTGAGTTTGCAGGACTGGAAATTAAAAGTTTCTGAGCAAATTTAGTCTGGGTTCATTGAGACACAATGAACTGGGAAAATCATGATAACATTTGCAGAGTCACTTTTTAGAACAAAATCATTTTTAGCTTCCCTGACATATAGGAATTTTAATATGTAGTATACAAATATGCCAATATGATATAGTTACAAATATTAACTTTAACCAACACACTGTACTACAGAAATAAGTGGTGAAGTTCACAACTGCATAACTGCACACGTTTGACATTCAGAACTATCCCCTGTACCTTTTTACAGCTATGGCCAAGCTTTCCATCTCCATGCTTTGAAGTTTGATCTCTTGGATGAAGTTTTTAATAACATGTTCATAAGGCTGAATTAATCTTGGTTCCACTAAGCTGATGTTCGCATACAGAACACTAGCCTGCTCTTGCCTGGAAAAAAAAACACAAGAAAAAACAAACAAAACAATGAAGCATATTTCCTTACACAAAAACACTACATTAGGCTTCCAAAATTTATTCAAAATGAGAACAAGCTGTGTCTCAGATTTTAAAATTTAACTAGACAAATACAGATTTAAAACATTCTACATAGCATCTGCCCTTTTCTCAAGTACCTAAATCCTTCTGGTCTCTTTACTGCATTATACTTCTCCCAGAAAAACCTCTTAGAAGTATTACTTGAATAATTTCATATTACTTATGTTAGCTGTGTAAAGTGCAGGGTAAAACTGGAGTATCACAGTGGTAAATCAGGCACACTGAGTGCACTACTGGTAATCATACTATATAAGGAGATTATCACTGTTGGAGGCTGCTGCATAGGGTAAAAGAGGACACCACCGTGAGCACCTAAGTTATAACGGAAGGTTAAGGAGTTGGGCATATTTTCTTGGAGAAAAGAAGACGGCGATGACTCAATGAACAACACATTAGTAAATCAGAATCAGTAATTTAATTTGTCATAGTGATGCAGAAGGTGAATTCTGAGATATCTGGGGCCCAGACCATTTACAGCTTTATAGATAGTGACCAACATTTTTTATTTAACCAAGAAGTAAATTGTCAAGGAACACTGAGTAAAAAAATCACTGGTATAAAACAAATAATTTTAATTCCAATCATTTTACTCTTGGAACTCTGTCTGCTCTATTTGACAAAAAATAAAAAGGTAATCTTTCTAAGATGCCATTCCTAGATACCATTCTCATGTGAAATACAGTGGATGCTTAAGGAAAGCAAAAAATCTTGTGTGTGTGTGTATATACAGTCACTGAAAACTTTTATAAGAAACAACACCACTTATAAAACCTCTGCCATAGTACAGAACAACAACATGCACTTTTTTTTAAAGCAGGCTCCCTTCATAAACTATAATACAAAAATTCCTGACTGCCTAATCAAACCATTTTGCCAAGAGCAAACACAAAAACAGCAACAAAATACGCAACAGCTTAAGAAAAGATGACAATATTACAGAGGTTACTACTGAAGAATAGAATGAACTCATTGAGCTCTCTGACCTTATCATCAGGAACTATAGTAGTGTAATGTATTTTGTTACATGCTAGATATTTCTGTTATTTGGATTATAAATCTGATTACTGGAAATATTATTATAGTAGGACCTAGAGGCCCCAACAAAGATCAGAGCCAGATTATGTGAGGCACTGTGCACACAGAGATGGATCTGGCCCTGAAGAGTTTACAACCTAAATAGAGAAAATGGGAAGGGAAACTGAGGCATGGGAAGGTGATGTGTTTTGCCCAAGGTCATCCAGTGGGTCAGTGGCAGAAAGCAGAATTAAACCTAAGTTTTCTGAGTCCTACTCCAGCACCATATCTAATATACCATGGGTAACTTTTCTCTTTTCCTTTTTATAGAAAAGTTTGAAATTTTTTAAATGAAAAGTTTAAGATTTCCCCCCCAAGATTATACACTTGACCCTTTTCCAATAATGAACTTATACTTGCAGTTATCCAGTCATGAAGAATCGCTTACAAATGCAGCATTATTTAAAATATAACTTAAAAGGTTTGGTATCTCCTTGGACACTTTTTTATAGAATGAGGATTCATGTTCTCTGTAGCTAGTACTTTATCTACTTTAAGCACCTCATACTGTATATCCATGGTGTAGTAGGTTATCAACATACCTTCTCACAATGTCTCCATATGATTTCCCACCAGCAGTATGCATTATTCTATTACAACTGTGCCATAACTGCTGCTATAGCTCACATACTATTTTAAACAACTGCAGAACTTCCAGGAGACTATAAAAATCTATAGGCTGAAACTTTGATGTACAAGTTGAATATATGGCAATGTACCAAGAGCACAACGAAATACAGATTTACTAATGCTCATGGCATTTTTGTGCACCTAAACTATCATTTCCATAAATCATTTCTTTTATACAGGCTAGTACTGTAGGTATATTAGGTATTTCTGTAAGTTAAAATTTCAACACTTGTATTAGTCTTTGAAGATTCTCTGCCATATATGCACAGTTGCACATTTCATAACATATTTTTAAAGTAATACCATGATTCATAGGTGATCAATGGTCAGGGGCGGCTCTAGGAATTTCGCCGCCCCAAGCAGGGCGGCACGCTGCGGGGGGCGCTCTGGCGGTCGCCGGTCCCGCGGCTCCGGTAGACCTCCCGCAGGCACGCCTGCGGAGGCTCCACCGAAGCCGCGGGACCAGCGGACCCTCCGCAGGCATGCCTGCGGGAGGTCCACCGGAGCCACCTGCCGCCCTCCCGCGGCACGCTGCCCCAAGCACGCGCTTGGCGCACTGGGGTCTGGAGCCGGCCCTGATCATGGTACTAACCAGGTTTATCCAGTCATGACTATGCATGAATAACCAGTAATTAAAAAACTCCCTTACTGCATATTTACACAGTTTGGTCAATAACTCATATTTAAAATACAGATAAGGACATTTTCATTTGACATTAATATAAAAGTTAAAACATCACTGACATTAAATACAAACTATCACCATGATTAATTAATTTTTAAATGAGGGAAAACAAAGAAATTTAAAGGCTGAAATTCCATCCTTTTATTACTTTGTTCTATCTCAGTAGTACAAGGGCAAGACAACGCTGAGATGCTATGGTTCATATTGTGTAGTATTCCTTAGGCAAAACAAGGAGAGTTTGGAATGGTTTAGATTTTGCCCTGCAAAAACAAATTGAGGGACGGATCCTGCCAACATTTACAAAGTAGGTATTAATTAATGTAGTATTATTATTAGCTGTCACTTTTAACTCAACAATACTACTCAGATGAGTAAGGACTACTTATTTAAGTCAGGATTGGGCCCTAAATAAAAGAAAATGTGTTCTTTGTATATCAAAATCCATCATAGTCAAATGAATCGTTCATCCCTCTAAGGTAGATACATTCAACATTATTTGGATCAGCACTTTTGGGTCTTTGGGATGTGAACGTAAAATCTAAAGCTGAGCAAAAAATTTGTAGTGACTACATTATTCAATGAGTTTCTTTTTGTTAATTGTCAAGAAGACACATATCAGTAAGACACATGGGAATGGGCGATGGGATGGATCACTTGATAATTACCTGTTCTGTTCATTCCCTCTAAAGGCACCTGGCATAGGACACTGACGGAAGACAGGATACTGGGCTAGATGGCCCCTGGGTCTGACCTAGTATGACTGCTCTTATTCATTAGTAGGTATTATTCCCCCCCACCCCACCCCACCCCACCCCAAAATTGTATGAAAAACGCTTGGTCCATAGAAGGTTTGTGATCAATTTACTGAGAGCATTTGATGTTCAAAACTAATTGTACTGGTTAGTTTTGACAGGATACAGAGATCACATGGCATGTTTCTGCCTCCTCAGATGGACGAGCACAACTCTTTAGAATCAGGTTTTTGGTGTGCACATTCATCGGAGTTCAAAATCTGCATTTTGCAAATATTTTATATCTGTTCTAAATTTGCTGCATCCATAAACGTTCCTGCCAGTAAAACTCTGTTATAGTATTCACAGAAAGCAAACACAAACATAGACAAAATGTATTCAATTTTTTTATTTGAGAAAATGTTTGTGGAGTTTTTTTGAGGTATTCACACATCTGTATTGCACATACAGGTTCTGTCAGCTCTGTTTGGACAGAAGGGACCATATCATCAAACCTTTCACAAGAGTAGGGGGGCTGTGTTGTGTTCCTCGCAAAAAAAAGTCCTTGGCAAAAAAATGCTCAGGCCCTCCTCACTCCAGTGTTGTACAGTACTGCTTGACTGCTTTCCTCCACCCTAGTGGAGCTATATGTATAAAGTTAAGTGTGCTTCGTGGTTGGAAAGATCCTTTGGGACAGAAAGCACTGTACTCATGTAAAATATTACTATTAAAGCATCTTTAGTGCACTGTCCAATAGGTTCTTGCTTACAGGACAGCATATGCAGCTACGATGCCTCATGCTGACAAACTGAAAATTAATCAAGCACACTGGTCTCTCCCTACAACAAACTCCTTGCGCCAGGGTGGAGCTTTGTTCTGTATTTTACATTTTTGTTCCTGTTCCAAGAGTGTCACCGCCACTCCTCTCTCAGTATTCTATTTTCTGACATCAAAGACTAAACAAATGAACAAATACAAAGAAGGAAGGTTGAAAGCAATGCTTCGCTACCACTGTGTCTGACTGCGCACACATGTGTGTAAGCTTTGTATTAAGATGTTGATGTCAGAAACATAAGTAGCTGTTATAGTACTTTAGGCTAGCTATGTGATCCAAAAACCTCTTTATGTTCATTGTTCCTCACTGGCCCGGTTACAGCAGTCAGAGCTAGATTCAGAACACCCTACTGGCATACTTTTATGCAGAGCCAGTTAAGTCTAAGAGGTAAAATAAAATCCACACAACCACAGTAGTGCAACACCCAACAGAAGCTGCAATAGCCTCTGGGAGATTTTTTTTTTTAAACTGAAACTGACAGCTCAGGGATGTTGATGGCACTTACCTGAGCACGTCAGTGACAGCTTTGCATAAAATCTTAATTAAAAACATGACTCAACAGCCCACAGAAGCAACAGAAAAACACAGAAGAAATAAAAAATCTGTAACAAATTTGCTACAATTCCACTTGACCACTGGCATCTTGAGCAAGATGTAATACATTTTCACAAATTATCAGTAATGCCATTGACTTAATCACCTCAAGTATCTGAAAACTATATTTTGTAACGTATTAACTTGCAAGCTCACTGTAATACTTTATAAATTCGCAGAATTTTAGAAGGATGTGGCCTTTTGCAGTGAGTGTTTGACTGTTAGGCAATTCAGAAAAATTTTCATATTTGCATATTTTTCAACCACTTTTCTGCTTTCACATAGTTTGGGACACTTTACTGGCATAATTACAGAAGGACAGAGTCATTGTACTTAATAATTTAACTGATTAATACCGTCCATTTATGGAGAGATCAATTTCAAAATTGTACTAGTTATTCAAAATTGTTTGCCTGAATAAACTTTGAAAATAAGTTGTGGTCTGCAGCTTATTCCTGAGCAGTGCATTGTGAATATCTAATATTTGAAACTCAGATTATTTTGATACAGAGGGAGACTAAAAAGTTTGTATCTCAATGTCACAAATTTCAGAAAATTCAGAACTTTCAATTTAAAAATTAACCCAGTTTGAATTCTTTAAGACTGTTCAATGTTGTTGTTTTTTGGCCTCCTTCACTTCCAAGTGCCAAGCTTTTAACTCTTAAAAATGTGTACACCCAGAGATGTACATAAATATTAATGCATGGGATAGATGTTTTAAAAAATAATGTAAAATAAATTATTGCTATTCATTGTCACTAGGGACTGAATCCCTGTTGTGCAATCTGCCAGCTGTTCCCAAAAAGTATGTTCCCAAAGTAGAGCTTTGTGATAAATTTAGAACAGAAAAGCATTCTGGGTATTGATGTATACCTGCCCTGAATATATCTTGCTTTATCTTAAGGTCATGCCTGGACAGGTATTTACAACAGTGTTTAAGACAGATTGGCCTGAATCAAAACTCCAGAGCCAAACACTCCAAATTTCAGATCCGTATCAGCTCAAACCCATCTCCATTTTATGCAGTTGTAGGGAAAGCAGGCTCTACTGTTGTTTGGCTAGCCACCATCAACGGAGCTAAAGTGCATCAGAGCGAGGCCATCTTGGAACAAGTTTAAATTGTGTTTATGCACAATTGTCAAGTGCATTTGCAAAACCTGTATAAAAAGGGCCTAGAAACTTTTAATCCTTATGGACATGGGAATTCTGAAGCCAGTTAGGATGCTTGGAGTACTTGTTTTCATATTAATATACTACAGGCCTGATTCTGATCTCATGCCTCCTAACTTTATCTTTCAGTTTTACATCTGTGTAACAATTTATTTCAGTGGAGTTATTCCTGATTTACATTGGTATTAGTGCAATCAGAATCAGGCCCAGAATGTTTTTCAGGAACACAGTTGTCTCATAATAGCGCTAGTGATTGAAGCTCTGGGAACAAATTGGAAGGTCTAGATGGCACCTGTTTATCTGTCTCAAGTGCTTTGAATGAGTGCACTGTGGAAGGTTTTGCCCTCTTTTAGCCATCGCTCCTTTCTTGAGTGTTATCATCCTGAAATGCAGCTTTTTATGCAGCAGACACTGATACACATTTTTCAGTCATGATTATTTTGTAGATTATTTTGCAGATTTGGTAGCTTTGTGCACACCAATATTATGCTGAGTTTATTAAATTTTAAAGATCTACTGATATTTTATGGAAAAAATCAGTTACTTGTATAGTTCCATAGAAGAGCTATTATAAACAAAATTATTAACATTCACATAGCTCCAACTTTATAGAAATGAAATAAAATTAAATTCTTGTCCTGAAGAGATGGAAGCCTACAGTCAGGTGAACATAGCAAGTAGAATGAAGTAAGGCACAAAGAAAGGAACAGATAACAGAAGTGGAGCTGTGAAAAGCATAGCAAAATGGTGGGATTTTCAGAGAGAGAATATTTATAACCTTACATTTAATGGCCTTTCTACTTATGCAGCATACACTTCCTCACATCATTTTTAGTTTATATTTACTTGGGTATATTTCAGACTGAAGCTCAGAGTCCTGTAAAATGGGTGGGGAAAGAAAGCAAATTTCTCCAGGTAGCGGGATTCAGGAGCTGGCCCTGAAAAGCTCTCTCTTCCCTACCCCTATTCCTCTCCTCCCCCCACCCCACCAACTTCTTGCTAGGGGCATTAAATCCCTGTCTGGGGCATAAAAGGAGACAAAATCCAAAAGAAGTCACTATCCATAGTCCACCATTTGCAGACATCAATAACTGCTGGCACATTTGATGGTTACATGATTTGCAAGCACGAGTTTTCTCTTGAGGTGTCAGTGAGCGTTGGATCATTCCTTATTCTAATTTCAGGGAGGAAAAAGCTGCTGTCCTTTTTATACAGATTTAAAAATACCCTGCTCTTTTCTTTTAATGTTGGGAATTGAAATTTCAGTAGGTGTGAGGGTAACTGAATACTCAGATAAAGTCAAATAGCTTTTAGTTGTATAATCTGGTGTGTGCCTCAGTTCTCAATAAAGGAGAACTTCTAAAGCTCATTCATATATGCTCCAATAGGTAGTTCACTGCATATAAAATGAAATCACTGTCTTTTTGTGCTTAATTACTCATTGCATTTGATTTAATATAAAGGAAGGATGGTTACGTCTTGAATGAAAAGAAAGCAACAAAAAAAAAGATTCAGTTAAAATCAGACGTCTTGCATTATACTAGGTTACTAGTCTGGAAACACTTTCCGCTTTTTGTGCTACTAGCACAATTGCTCACTGAGTATAAAGGCTAACTGGCAAACAACACTTCGGCTCACAGTGAATGGCTCACAGAGGAATCTGACTAAACACACCCCTGGAAATCTGTGGGGAAAAAAAAATCTTTCTTTGGAGGAAAAAAGGATAAATTTGGTTCTCCCATCTAACTTCAAAAGATAATAGAGGCAACTATAACACATGCTTTGAAGGCATCCTGACAGCAAGCTAAGTTAAATTAATTGGACAATCAATAAATCAAACTGCAGACAGGCAAGACACATCCCATAACAGTTGTCTAAAAAATTAAGTTAGTTTCAAAATATGCACTATACAGTGTGTAGAAACAGAGTACTTGCCCACAGATACTGTATATCTAACATCTACTACTATACTGATTGCAGATTTGATTGGGAGATGGATCATTAATACTGAAAACAATTAAGGCTTTTTTTGTGCCTTTTAGTGTTACATTTACTGAAATAATTCCTGAGCCTTGCTTATTGAAATCTCTGATTTGTGGGCACTGAATCTGAGCCATAATCATCCTGAGAACGTGGCAAAATATGATACAATCTGGAAAATATTACTACCACATGGTAATTAACCTTAAGCTGTTTGAAGCAGGAAGCATGTCTTAAACCCCAATCCTGAAATTACTTACACACGTAACTTTACATGTGATCAGCCCTGCTGAACTCCTATATAATATTGGAGATAACAGAAACTTTCCTTACACCTTACCAACAGTTTGATAAGGCAGCAGTTAACAGTATAACTTATCATTTTAAACTGGTGGAGACCACAGCTGTTCAGCAAGGATTTCTCTTTTACCTAGTGTGATAGGGTTTGTCATGACTAAGATTTAAAGGTGTATCATTAGACAGATTTGCTAAGTAGGCTTCATCTTGACCAGATGGCATGTGTTAATAGTTTACATGGGCTTGTCTATGCTAGAGTGTTAGAATGTGCTAGTAAGAGTATGCTAGCTAACCTTCTAACACCACACCTTTTATTCTAATCAAGACAAAACCCATAAGGCAATATTAGAAAGTCAAAAGTAAGTACACAGATAATGTTAACTAGCTGGAATTTTTGATGCCCCAGGAATTGTGTACTGTCTCTATTAAAGTCAGTATTCAATTCTAGAAAATTATTTAAAAAACCTATATAATACTTTTGCTCCTGCATTATGGCTTTCTGAAAAATGGATTGATTTTGGTATCTTTTGCATTAAGCCTACATAAAGATAACATGACTGGAACTCTTTTAAAAAGACTAGTTTTGATTAAAGAAAGTGAATATGCCATAGTTAAGGCCCTTCGTTTTCAGCTCTTACTACTATGTACTGAAAAATTCCTGGGTTTTACAAAAGCTATTATTCAGTTTTGTACTGATTTTCACCTGAATTTTGGATCATTCATGTACATGAAAATACTGATGTTAAGAAAATCCAATAAAATTACATTAGGTAGACGTGTTTATGTTAATAATAAATTAGTCTACCTGTCTGTTAAAGTGAGGCAATGTAGTGGAAGATACACAAACATATGTGTACATACTGTTAATGTACAGTTAATTAAATAAGCCACAGCATTAAACTGCTTTTAGTTTCAATACGCTTACTTTTCTCTATTTGTTGCTTTTTTCTGTCCTCCCGTTCCCACAATATTAACCCTGATATTTACCCAGAAAACAACTGAGTTAATATTTACACTATTTTTACCTTTTTATTAATTTTTGTAATGAACACTGATAAATTCCTGGAACATTTTACACAAAATAAAAACTGAAAATGAAGGGCCTTAGCCTTACTGATGCATTACAAACTTTAGTATAATTTAAATGTTAATAGCTAAGCAGCATGGCCTAGTGGATAGGATGCTGGACTGGGACAGGAGAACTGGGCTCAATCCCTGGCTCCGCCATTACTTTGCTGGGTGTTCTTGGGGAAGTCATGTCCCTTTCTGTGCCTAAGTTTCCTCATCTGTAAAATGGGGATGACGATACTGAACTCCTTTGTAACTCCTTTGTACTCTGAGATCTATGGATGAAAAGCACTACCTAAGACCCAGGCATTCATTATCATTGAAGCACAAGAGAAATTTCTAATCCAAGATTCAGATTTTTTTAATGGTTTTATTCTATTTGTATCATATGGTGAAATTTTCTATCATTTCTTGTTTGTAGAATAAAAGGCCAATTGTCCCCTTTGATGCAAGTGCAACTCCCAATGGCAATACAAGGAAGTAGAGAAAGGTTGTCCTTTCTATCTTACAGGGAAACTGGTCCCATTTCTGTCTTGTTACTCTGATCTTCTATGGCTTACTCCTCCATTTTTATGAGCAATCCAGCAAGGCACTTAATAAGCACATGATCAAATGCTTTGCTGGATTGGGGCCCACTACCAAGTACTCAACACCTTGCAGGACCGAATGCTGAATTATTCCATCTTACCTGTGTAACTGAGGTCAGAATCTGGGCATAATCAAGTTAGCGTCTCTATTGATGGTTCATATTTTAACTAATTACACATCTGAGCTGGCCAGGGTTTGTTTGTTTGCTAGTTTTAAATTATTTTACTTGTGGTTCTCAGTGCAAATATATCCCAGGGAAATACTGTATCAAAGAAATAAAGAAGAATGCATGTGCTGGGACACAAAATGCTATTTTGAGAATAACAGTTACAAACTATTATGTAAAATTTCATATGCTAGCAAACTGCATACCTTAAAAACAGTTCTGTAATTAGCATGGTGAGAAGTTTGCCATTTTAAGATTTTTTTCCAGTTTTGATTTCAGAAGCATTTCAGCCATCCTGTTTAACTTTTCCTTTAGGAAAAAGTTTAGGAAATGTGGATTTATAAACAGTTAAATGTAAAACAATATATTATAAAGTCATCTCAAGCTTTACATTTTTTTGTCCAAGGCCCATATTCCTTCAAACACTTAAGTATCTGTATAACTTCGCTCATATAAGTAATCATATTGATTTCAATAGTACTACCCAAAGGAGCAAAGATAAACATGCTAAAACATTTGCCAGATCTGGGACCAGCATGGAGAAATTGAACAGTAGCATAGCTCGGTCTCCAGTACTTGAAGACTAAACAAAAAGGAAAAATAAAATAAAACAAAGGATGCCCTGAACTTGAATTGATACATGCCTAACAAATGACGCCAAGGATCATACATTAGAGAGGTTCAAAGTTATTTAGAAACCTAAAAAGGAAGAGGACTGGTTTGCATGAAGTAACAGTACAGAATTATTCATTTGATATGAGTACATATGCACTTAGATCACCACCATTTCATTTTGAACGTCTTTCAGTTGGTAATTTGATGTCTGAGAATTGCAACTCAGTATAATCAGACCACATCACTTATACCAAATAAAGCTATTCCCATTCCCTCATACTACCCACTTAGACAAACAATGGGACAGCATTCAAATTGCTGCTGCAAACACAGTAACCAAGACACTGGGATAGGTTTGTTAGGCCACGTCTACACTACGCGCCGGATCGGCGGTAGTAATCGATCTATCGGGGAATCGATTTATCGCGTCTCATCTAGACACGATAAATCAACTCCAGAATCAACACCCCTACTCCACCTCAGCAGGAGGAGTAAGCGGAGTCGATGGGGGAGCCGCGGAGGTCAACTTGCCGCCATGAGGACGGCCATGTAAGTCGAACTAAGATACTTTGACTTCAGCTACGCAAATAGTATCTTAGACTGATCCCCCCCCACAGTGTAGACCAGCCCTTAGTGAAAGAAGACGGATGCTTTCAGAAAGCACCATGGCGCACAAGTCATATTTTTTGATCTCCTACTGAATGACTCCTACATCAGTAATCGTGGTAGGCCCGAAGTGCATGAAAGAGATCCTTTTTATTGAGTGATGCCACTTAGCAGCTGCCTCTGCATTACATACGGTGGACTTCTGCAGTTCCCTCCCCTCAGACTACCTGTCTGGGAAGTTAAACCACTTAAAGGTACAGTTACCAATACCAATCTTCCTTCCTCTGCCAGCCAAAACTTAAGAATATTATAATTTAAATGTTTACATAAAACACAGAATTCCACTTATAACCAACCTAATTAAATTTACTAACTGTGTTCTATCAATCTCTGAGAAGTCTTCAGCTGTCACTTGGACTTGCAGATTTCCCTTGAACATAAGTACTACTGTTCTCAGGAGGCAGTGAGTCTATTTTTTCTGGCAGTATAATATCCTGGGGATCTGTTGTGGCTGTTACCAAACTGAGACCTTCTTGGGCAAGACAACAAACTCAGTGCCCCTCATCCCTTTCCTTTCTCAAAGCTGGGGAAAGGGTCTGTTTCCTCCTCAGTACATGTCCATTTGGAGTGACACCCTCCTGAGACATTGCTGTTTGCAACCATTCATTTCCATCAGAAACATTCACTGTGCTGTATTCATGAAGTAGTGATAGCTCCCAGAACCTCAAAACATATTGAGTTTTTTGTATAACTTTATCCATCTCTTTCTATTTCTGCAAATCTCCAGTTCCTCTGAGATCAGCTTTTTCATTACAGGCATTCTGGTTCTCTGTTTTCTATTAAATAAAATGCCTACGGGTAATAAACCACGTTTCATTGGTGCATTCTGTAATGGAAAGGTAAAGATCTGTACTTAGGTATTGTTAAATTACAGAATACCACCAATGAGACTGCAGCATTTTTCAATAGGCACTTCCTTATTTTAACATCATTTTCAACCAACCCATTGGATTGCGGTAATGGGGACTAGAGGTTACATTCCTAAACCCAAACTTCACTGCAAACTTCTTAAACTCATATCCACTGAACTGCGGCCCAGTGTCAGATGTAACCAAATGTGGGTAGACCCACATCAGGTATACCATGGCTGGCAAAAACAGATTGTTTAGTTGTAGTATCTTCTAGTAAAGCTATCTCAGGGATGTGAGAATAACAGTCTATAACAAATGCATAGTTTTTTTCCCCCAGTCATCATAAACAAATCTATGCCTACTCTGCTCCAAGCAGAAAAATCTTTCCTGTGTCACCAACATGGGCTCTTTTGCTTGACTTAGCTAGTACTTCTGGCATATGAAACAAGCCATGGCAGCTTCCTTAATGTTGCTGTTCTTTCGAGGCCAACATAAAATGTCTCTAGCTCTCCTCTTAGATTTTTCAATCCCTACATGAGCATCTTTTATCCTTTTTAACATATTTTTCTATTACAATTTAGGGATCTTCATCCTGATACCTTCAAAAAAAAATGGCATCTAGGACTGAGAGCTTCTCTCTTAATTGGTCATAGAAGCTGGAAACATGCTGTTCTGACTACCCTATAGAAATAGCCTTATTCACTTTCTGCAGCTTCTCATCCTGATCTGTTCTTCTGGCAATTACAGTCCACATTTTGTCTGAGACCAGAAAGGTTATTTTACCAAACTGACATGCACAAAAGCTAGCGCTGGAATTTGCTCCCCTAGACAAATATTCTAGAGAGTATGTCTGCAACTACCAAATCACTCCCAGGTTTCTATTTGATTTACAACTGAAAAAATAACCTTTATATTTTTGGGGGAATATTTACCAAGCCCTTTATGGCAACGGTAATAAATGGTTTATGGTCATTTCAGCTAACATTGGTCTCCCATAAATAAAAATATGAATCTTTTTACACCGATGGACTGGCCATAGCCTCCTTCTTTATTTGAGGATACTGATACTCAGTTTTTTGTTAGCACCCGCGGCGCATAAACCACTCATCTCCAGTTTTGACCATACTGCTGCCATTACCCTCCTTGGAGGGATCTATGGACATCTCAGTTTTACACTTACTGTGATAGTACCTCCAGACTAGGGCCTCTTTAATTATCTTCTTCAGCTTTTCAAACACTTTATTAAGACTGGCAGCCTATGTACACTGGACATCTTTGCACAATAGTGCTCTCAGGTTGCTGGTTTGAACAGCTAGATTTGGCACAAGTTTCCCTACATAGTCCACCATTTCAAGGAATCTTTGTACCCTCTCATCTGTTGAGACAGGCATGTTGGTGATGACCTCAACCAGGACACATTGCTGTGTTAGCTGCTCTTCTAGGTATGTTATTTCTGTTGCAAAGAATTTTTGTGTATTTAACTTTAGCCCAGCTGCACTTGCTCTTTCTTGAGCTCCCCGGAGCCTCTACTCATACTCTTCTGCTGTTTTTCTCCAGATCAGAATGTTACCTTTGTAAATCTTAGTATCCTCTAATATCATGAAACATTTGTTATATTATCCAGTGTAACACCTCGGGAACAAAACACAATCCAAATGGCAGTCTGTGGAAACAGTGTCTCCCAAAGGTGTTTTGAATGTGCACAGATGTGTACAATGTTTTCTAGATATAGGTACCAGACTACAACACATCCAGCACACAAAAATATCTGGCATCAGCCATATCCCTCAAAATTTCTCCCGACAGGTAGTGGAAAATATTATCTTTTTACATCTTTGTATCGTTTTTTTAGGTCTATAAATAAGTGAAGGAGTCCATCTTTTTTCTCTCTTCAGTGACTAACAAGTGTACCCACGCTTTTGGTGGTTCTCATTCTGATTACCAGAGCAATAATCCTGTGCCTCTCTGCTTTAGGCCAAAGAGAACTTTCCTAGGTGTGTAAATAGTGGGGCAATTAGGCTCTTTCAGCTATACTCTGTACTCATTTGAGAGCCTCCCTATCCCCTGGAAGATGTCCTCAATCTCTCACCATTTGTTTTGTATCAGAGGGGTAGCTGTGTTAGTCTGTATCTGTAAAAGCAGCAAAGAGTCCTGTGGCACCTTATAGACTAACAGACGTATTGGAGCATGAGCTTTCCGATGAAGTGGGTAGGAGCATGCATCCGACGAAGTGGGTATTCACCCACGAAAGCTCATGCTCCAATACGTCTGTTAGTCTATAAGGTGCCACAGGACTCTTTGCTGCTTGTCATTTGTTTTGGTTCTCTGCCCCACCAAAGAGTGCACCTCTTGACAAGACTAAGAGTTTGACACTTTTAACCCAATGACAGATATTCTTTTCCCTGGCACTACTACAAATTTTATCTTTCCAGTTTGTTATTTACCCATATATCAAGTTAATATTCTCCTTTAGTGGGATAAACTCACTACTGTTTTACCATTTACCTTCACCACCCATGGCTTTTCTTTTAGTGCTAACACCATTGACAACTCCAGTGTCCAAATGAAAATTAATAAGTTACCAATTTGCTTTCTGGAAGTCAGCCCATTCATCTTCTGCTGCAATGTTGTCCATTGCTTCTATGAAAAATTCCACTGAGCTAGCAGTGATGTCATCGTCCTCAATATGCATAACTTTTCTTAAGCAGGGTGCCCAAAACTGACACACACAACATTAGGCTCCAAGCCTACAAGATGAGCCATGTGGATGGACCCTTGTGAACGCACAGAGCCCTACTGAAGTCACAGTCTCTGCATGAGCACAAGGGTCCATCAAGGCACACTAACATGCAACACTGAAGCCTAAATGAACACTTCTGAAAGTGTGGCTACAAGACAAAGACTTTGAACAAAGGTTTTGGCAGGTAAAAAACAGCTTTTACTCTTAATTATCCAAAATACTGGGACTACATCTCTTGAATGCTTTTTTGGGGGATAGTATAGATTTTAAAAAACACTTTTGGGCCTGATTCCTACAAAGACTTACATATGTATTTAATTTTATACACAAGTAATTCCATGGAATTACATTGGATGAGTCACATATTTCAAATATTTCAAAGCACTTGCATAGGTTTTTGCAGAATCAGAGCCTTAAACAGTAGCAGTTAAATATCTAAATGTTATACCTTAATTAAAGTTTATCAAAACACTAAATTATTCTATTTTATTCATATACAGATCTTTAAACCAGGTTAAATAGTTGGCCATCTTGATTTAAAATTATAACCCAGTGAGTTGATATTCATCATGTCTGACTTGATATTTTTTTTCCATTTCTTTAATATTAAGTCCTGAGCCATTTACAATTGTTTCAAGAAAACAGATTAAAGTATGATCTGGACTAAACTTTTAACATAATGAAAAACTTGATGGTCTGGAAACATGCTGACATTTTCAACTATCTTGAATAGGTTCATGTGCACCAGAGGTTTTGCCTATTTGTTCTTCTGCAAATGCTCTTCCTTGTTTCTTTCTCAACATTTCCAACTACAGCCCTGGTCTAGGAATGCTTATGCAATGCTTCACTTTTTACATAAAATTTGTCTGATTTAAATTAGATTGTTTGTGAGTAAAGTTAAGCCTACGCATACGTGTTTGCAGGACTGGGCCCTTAACAAGCAAGCCAGGTTGTTACCTTTCCTGTCTAACATGAAGCTTTATTCTGAGGATAGCTGGTCAAAAATTTTTGCGTAAAAAGTATTTCACTAAAAAATGGTCTTTTAAAAACTCTTCAGAAAATTTTGACATTGATAGTTTTTTTTTGCTTTTATAGAATGTATCAATTTTAATTAAAATTTCTGCTAAAAATAATTTAAAAAATGATAAAAAATAGACAATGGATCCATTTTGAATCCTTCAAAATGGAAAACTTTACAATTATGGAAGTATTTTTTAACAGTTTTCATGGTGAAGCAGGCTGCGGCCAGCCAACTTTCCCCATTACGGGACTGAACATTTTCTCATTGACTTCAGTGGGAGCAGGATCAGGGCCCTCGCAGAAGGCTCAGAGCATAAAGAGAGAAGTGGGAGAATTCTTGAGATGTAGAAGTCTGAGCTGAGATCACAGCACAGGAAGTATAGTCCAGAATGAGTTAATTACAGCCTCCTGGCTTATTTAAGGGGGCTCAGTCAATTTAAACTTTCAGACGGAAGAAAGATTTTTATCTTCTACTGTAATGATAGGTAACATCCGATTACTATATCCGAAAGAGATTAGAGGGGAATTTCCCCTCTCATTTGTTTAAATTGTGTATTTCACAATACTTTGCATATAGTCTGTTTCACTTGCACAGTCAGTCCTTTTCCTGTTTGGGTCTTTCACAGTAGCGGAGGAGAGGGAAAACATTTTAAAAACTCAAAAATGTGATAGTAAGGACCACAAAAACTGGCAGAGAGACCCAGGGGCAAAGTAGCACCTGAACCTACTTTTAACTCATAAGTGTCAAGATTTCAAGTGGGCACTGTCCCATTCATGTGATTTTCTTCGACATCTGTTGCTTTGTTTGGTACTGAATCATTTGTCTCTTGTTCAAATGATGGGTGGGTACTCAGCAGCTGAGGGAGAGGATATTCACAACTCCAACTATGCAGGAGCGGAGAGATGAAATGCAGTCCATAAGCATCTGCAACTCCAGAATATAGGGCCTGATCTAAAGCTACCATTGACTTCAATGATCAAGCCCATAGACCGGAAAAGGGGGTGCTGGCATTCCAAACCTCTCCCACACACAGGTTTTGAGTCAATGCACCTATGTTATTGGCCTCTGTCCAGAACACACTATGCACAGCCTCTTTGTAGCAAACTGGGATCCCTCCCTCTGTATGGCCCATGGGAGGCTCATCTCCCTCTGAATCCAAGCAGGTGCCATGCCCTCTGGATAGCCTAAGTGGTTAGAAGTCCTTGCAGAACTCTACAGCACAGGCAAATTTTACCTTACATACAGAAGAGTGGGTACAAGATCATGTCCTGCCCCACCAATACAACAATGCAGAACTCCTCACCCTTTCCCGCAAGCATTAAACCTACATCCCCTTTAAGCTGTGCTTCCATTAATTCTCAGGGACCCATCAATTAGGTGATGTCTCTTGAGCTCACAACATGCACTGGTGCCTACTCTGGCTAACCAGGATGGACTTTGGGATGGTTTCATCAGCATGGAAAACCCAAAGAACCAATTCTCATATAAAACCAGCATAAAGTGGAGGGGAGGGGAGGGGAGAAGCAGATTGAGAGGGAAATGAAAAGCAACTTTCCCCTATTTCACACAAACTATTATTACCCTGATTTTGCAGCTGGGATCATATTCTCCAACAGGCACTGCTGTGCTTTCCAGGCCAGAAGTTACCAGGTGTGCTGTGCCTGCGGCTTTTCATCCTGAGCCCTACTGTTCCCTTGTGACACCCCCCCCCCCGTCTCTTGTCGTGCGGTCCTTGAGCCAAGGGCCATCACTTTGTGCAGCGCCGGGCACAGCTGATCCTACCGCGCTAAGGCTGCCTTGTGCGCACGGAGGGTCCCCCTAAAGCAGGCAGCGTCTCCCCTCCCCGGGCTGGTCCCGTGCGGGGCCAGGGGTGGGGTAACTTCTGCCACCCACCCACCCGTTCTGCTCTCACCTGGGGACGTATCTGGCCTCGCTCCCGAGCCGCAGCTCGAAATCCCGCCAGGGCTGGTTGGGCCCCGCCGCGCCCCACGCCTCCTCCTCGTCCTGCCCCGGCGGCCGCTGGCTGGCCCCGCGGAAGCCGCGGGCGAACTCCTGGAAGGTGATGGCCCCGTCGCGGTCCGTGTCGAGCCGCCGGAAGATCGCCTCGGCCTCGGCCGGCCGCACCCGCAGCTCGGCGCACAGCGAGCCGAACTCCGCCCGCTCGATGCGCCCCGAGCCCCTCACGTCGCAGGCCACGAAGAGGGAGCGGAGCCGGGCCAGCTCGTCCCCCTCCTCGAGCTCCATCGCCAGCGGCCCGCGAAGCGCCCTCCTGCCGCCGGCCACTCCGGGCCGGGGTGCGGGCTCCGCTGCTGTCCGGCGCCGAGCTCAGCGACCCGACCGGCCGCGCAACTTTCCCTGCACCGGAGCCGCCCCCGGCCCGCCCCGAGACTCGCCGCGCTGCGCCGCGCCAGCCGCTCTCTGGGCGGAGGAGCCCGCGCACCTCCCGAGCGAGGCGGGCGGAGCCCAGGAGCGCGCTATTATGTAAGGTGTAGCGCTTGGCCTGCCCGTGGGCATCGCCGGCAGCGGCGCTCCCCCTGACAAACCTGCCAGGTTCACCTTAGACAAACGATGCGGTTACCTGCGTAACTGCGGCGCTCCCTTCTCTTCGCTGGAGGAAATCCCCGCGGGAAGGAATGCAAAGAGTGGGGTAAAGTTGTCAGTTCGTGTGGAAGCTGCCTAGGAAGCTTTTAGGAGTGGACCCTTTTTGCATCTGTTTGCATTATATTTGCTTTGGAGAAAACATTAAACGGTCTGTTAGAAATGTTTCCTTGCTAAGCGTTCAGGCCGCAGGAACGGCCTACACACTTTATTTTATGTCCAGTGGTTCAGTTGAACCTGGAATTGTCTTTAGCTGTTAGTAAGATGACACCATTTAGAAGTTCGTTATTCATTCTCTGATTAGTCCCCCTACCACAGTCCTCTTCTCTGCTGCAGCAGAAACTTTCCAGGTAACTGAAATTTCCACATCAGTTTTTAAGAGACAGTATTTGAAGAAGGAAAAAGGGATTAAGGACCTGGTCCAAAGCCCATTGAAGTCAATGGGAGTCTGTTTCTTTTTAAAAGTGCTTCCTGTATTAATAAATAGTTGCCTTTAGAATATGTTAATTAAGAATGTCCTGTGATCCAGATACAATGGCAAATGATAGGAATGTAAGAGGATCCTATTAAAATGTCAGAAAATGACATCAGTGGAAGTTTATGGGGACCCTGTTGTAATATAAAATATTGTTGTGCCACAGCCTGACTTCTGAAGAGACTAACAGATCCAGGAACCAAATGTTTTTTTTTCAATCATCTTGTTTAACATAGACTAGAAATGACCAATCTCACTGAAGTGTAAACTCCATTAACTTCACAGAGGCTAAGGCCCGGTCTACACTTGAAACTTGGATCAACACAGTGCTCAGTGGTGTGAAAAATCCTAACCCCTACTGTAGATGCAGTTAGGTCAACAGCTGAATGCTTCTGTCAACCTAGCTGCCATCCCTTGGGGAGGTGGTGTTGCTACAGTTCTGAACTAAAACGTTCACTCTGCAGCACAGGAAGTGTTATGTTCTTAGAATTATCTGTAACTATGGGGTCTGTCAAAATTTGTGCTCTTCCATAAATCTCATTTAGGAAGCCACTCTAGAGTGATCCAAAACACTAATAGAGATTGACTGATTTATTGTAGTATTATGCTCTATAAAGGATTCACAGTACCAACCTCAGTCTCTCCGGAACAGCTGACATGACCTCAGAAGTAGGTTGGAGGAACAAGTTGTGTGTGTCTTTTTTTCCTTTGTCTACACACAGGATGAAGCTAGCATACCTATGCTGCTGTAGGCCATGTAGTATAGATATGGCCTAAGATTTAACCCTTTGTACTCCAGCAAAATCTTCCTAACTAGAACAAAAGAAATCCTGCTTCCTCCAGGCTCTTATATGAAAGGAGGCCCACTAAGTATTGACCTGATGAATAAGCAGACCATATAAAGAAAGAGCACTCATACTGACTAACAGAGGAGAGCTTTAAGGCAGACTGCAGTTGTTCCCTCATCAAAGTGAAACACATTTATCTTGCTTATGCGTGCCAGCCCTTTGATAACAGGAGTTTCTAGGCATGGGCTTTTGATATTGACAAGCTGTTAAGCTGAAGTACTTTTTATTTGTGAGTTGAGTTTGCCTCACCAGACAGTGATATCTCAAAATCATAATCAACATGTACACCCTATCTTGTTTGCCTTTGTTGCCATATGCTGTTCACTAAATTATACTTCTTGGTAATCTTGTATCTCAGGCATGGTCAGATTCACTCTTTCATGGTTGCATGTCTCTGGAGGCATGGTCTACCATGGATATGCCATCACATAGAGTATAGCTGGATATTACTTTGGTCCTTTATTAGTCCTGATTTTACACCTTGTTCTTCTCAACCCTTCCATATGTTGCCTTTTCCTGTTCTCTTCTTCCTTAGGCTTTTAGACTAGGGCTTCCAACTTTTTGGTTTGTAAAGCACCCTGAACATCTAAGATGATACAAGTAATAAAGAGCAATACAAGACATTCCCCCTTTGCTCCACAAGGTGTCTGATCAAAGCCCTGTGAAGTCAATGGAAGTCTTTCTACTGACTTCAGGAGGCTTTGGAGCAGGCCCTATAAAAGCAATATTTGTAAGAGCCCTATGTAACTGTTACATTTTCTCCAAATTCTGCCTTTACTTATATGAATGCAACCCACTCTGTAGTCAGTGGTCATAATTGAGGGCAGAATATGGGCTTTTGTGCCTTTCTTTCCTCCACTGCTACAAAAGTTTTAATTTGGCCGATTAAGCTCAAGCAACAAGATGAAGTATGCTGTCATTTAGCATTGTCATGGAAGAAGTATATCCTCCAAAACAGATGGTACCTATAGTATTATACAATCAGCCAATTTCAACCTATCCTGCTTGGCACTCATGTTTCTAATCACAGGGTTCAAACATGCCATTCAAACAAACTGACACAGATACAACAAAACAAAAGATGATTCATTTTATGAGCCCTAACAGTGGGTGTTGAGGGCAGGATTCCCAGCAGAAAATGGCAAAACAAAGCTTTGTTCTGAAATTATGCACCTATTGTTAGAAGGATGTGCTGCTGGAGTCCAGCTCTAGCCTAATTTAATATTCCAAAACAAAATATCGCTTCTATGGCCCTCTAAGTGTAGTTTTTACCCAGGAGACAGAAAGAAGCAGTCATATGAATTCAATAGGTAGATACCAAGGTTACAACCATCTTAGAAATAGAGATATAATTTTCAGTGCCTTTTTGTCTTATTACAAACAGGGTTGAAAGTAACATTCAACACTTAGCAGTATGGGGGCTGGCTCTGACCCCCAGAAGGGGTGGGCCTGTAGGCCACACTGGCCTGCACCACCTGGGGCTCTGGTCGCTGCCGTGGTAGCATCAGCAGCAGCCGGAGCCCTGGGCCCTTTAAATCACTGGCCCCAGGGCAGCTGCTCCTATTGCCCCCTTCTGCCCCTGTCAGTGGCTGGGGGGGAGGGGCGACCGCAAAAGGGGCAGCAACATTAAAGCGCTGCCATGGTAGCGCTTTAGGCAGGGTCCATTGCTGTGACAGCACTTTAACGTTGGCTGCGTACAGGCGGCCACTTTTTACCGGTACACCGTACCAGCTCATACCAGCTTACTTTCACCGACTACAAAAGATAACTCCAACCACACTTCAAAACCAGTTTCAGCACCAGAAAATTTATGGTTGAATAAGACAGTAGCAGGGTATGAAATCATGCTGTGTGAGCCTGTGTGTGAATACAGAGTACCTAACATAATATCACAACCTAAAATATTCTGTTTGAATAGAACCTGAAGTATACATGACATAAAATCAGTTTCACTGGTGCTATGTTGGACACACTTTAAATTCAGTATAAAACAATATCACTGAAGTGTTAAATTGTGCATTTTTCCACTACATATCAAATAAGTTAATCATTTACATTATAAGGAAAAACGAGGATCCCACTAATTTTGGCTACAGTTGTGATATTATCTGGTGTCATATTACATTGCCTAACAGGAATGGGAAAGAGGAGAAGAGACTTATTTAAACAGAGTTCCTGGGGCTAAATTCTCTACTCAGTGGCATGCACAAGGGCATCCTAATTAAGGTTGCCAGTCCCAGTCTTCCCTCAGCTCCCAGACCCAGTCTCTTTGCCTAGCCAGTTCCAGTCTTCCAGATTGAAGTCTTAGCCTCCCCCACTACCCCAGCATCCAGTTCCAGTTCCCCTCTCCACCTCACTGCCAGCCTCTGGTCCAGGCCCTTTGTTCCTTCCCCCAACCACTGAACCAACTTTTGTGCTCTCTACCTTCTAATCAGGCAGCTTTCTCCTCCCACTGCCTGGCCACAGCAGCAGGGTCATTTACAGCACAGGAGAGAGAGAATCTCCCTGATCTCCTTTCAGGTCCTGGACCCAGCATGGCCTAGAGCAACCAGGAACTGTGATCATTATTAATTGCACAGGCAGCCTTAATTCTGGCATTTCCTAACTTTTGAGTACTTAGCTTTGCAACCTTAATAATGTTGTTTTAATGTAGTTGTGTGTGTGTGTAAATATATATTCTGCCATTCAAATTTTGTATTATCAGCATGTGACCAATCACTATATGGCCACATTACCTGTTTGTTGTTCCCTGTTTGTTTTGTCTTTTGACAGTTTAAGCTCTTTGGGCCAGAACTGTGCCATTGGTTTGCAAAGCAGCAAGCTGATTAAAGGGTACAACAGGAAACAGTAATACATACTCAAAAAATCTTGTTGTGAAACAACTAAATGTTTGTGCTCACATAACAGCCATCACAACTCCAGAAAAACAAAGAAGTTAAAAGTTGAGCAGTAGTACATACCCTGTAATCCTCCATGCACAAGCACACAGAAAAAATACCACAACCTTAATTCTGCCCCTCCTCACAATTCTCTTTGACATACATATCTCTTTACCACACTACCCCCTCTCACTACTATTAGTACTGGAAGTTTAGTGTGTTGGGAGAGATGTGTTTGGTAAAGGAGATGATGAAAGATTGGCATCCTTAGGAATGCAGAGTTAAGATGGAGGTGTGTGATTTGTGGTATACAATAGTTGTGGAGGGAGGACTTCAGCCTATGCTGTTTTCCCTATTTTGGTGGCCTTCTTCCCTTTCTCTTCTTTTTTCTAGTGACTTCAATGGGATTTGAAGCCGCTGACACAAGATTTGAAAGTTGTTCCCCACAGAATACCAAGTGGTGTATATCATTCAGTGTGCACAGCCACTGCAAGTTACACTCCTTTGCCAACTGCAAACATTTTTTTTACACCGGAGCTTACACCTGCTGACCACCACTGACATCATTGCGGATTTTGACCCACGTTTTTATTCTTTCCAATCAAATAGCAAGGGTAATACATTTAGTAATATTTAGCATGTGAATTCTATTTCTCATCTTAAAAATGTATCACATGCATTATCTTCACAACACCCCTGCGAGGAAGGTAAGTGACTTGGGCAAAACTAGAAACGGAGTCAGTGTCAGGATTACAGTTCAGGAATTCATGGTTCCCAACCCCGTGCTGAGATTACAATTAAAAATATGTACAAGACTAACTGATATAGCATCTCTTTGCTGAAGCATTGTCATATTTACAAGCCAAGGTGTCCATAGCAACAGACAGAGTTCCTCATTCAACTAAATATTAGCAGGTGGGAAACAGAGGTCGTGATACACTTGCACTGTTTTATTGATTTCTTTAATGGACTCCAGATCAGTGATGTGGCAGCCATAGAGATGAAGCAACTTCAACCTGAAAGAGAGAAAGCAGACCATTAGGAACAGAATTAAACACAGATGGTCAAAGAGTACTTGGCAGCAAAAGCAGAATGAGTCCCTGACACCGTGCTAATCCCTTTTAAAGCCCCTTGACTATCTGATCAATCAGGTAGTTTGCGAACCTCTGTAATAACCAATAAAAGTTCATGATCCTACTAGGGAGGCCCGTGTAGTCTTCCTCATGCCACTCTACCAAAAATATTCCAATGCTAGGAGGTGACTGGAGAAGTAGTTTATTCCCAACATTTACATGATGTTTTGTTAATGTAAAAAGTGGGTGAGAGGGCAGGGTTGCAAGCCCTGATAATACAAAGCTCTCAATAAAATTTTCAGAATTTTATTTTAATATATTTATTCGGTAACATGTTTATATTTTAAACAACGTTTTAAACAGAATAATTCTCCCTCTCCCGTGCACTATTAGAAACCTAAACACACACAATTTGCAGTATATGAGAATCAGAAAAAGAAATTGACCCTCTGAGTTTATCTTCCAAGCTATATAAAATGCAAAAAGTAAACATCAAAGCCCCAATTCTGCCCTCAGTTACACAAGTGCATCTCCCTAGGTAACTGAGGGCAGAGTGGGACCTATAATGAGAAAGGAAATTAGATTTAATGATTTTCATTTTTAATAATGTAAGGAGCTATTAGTGGCAAAAAATATCAAGATTGGATGTTTTCTAAAAGACAAGCTCTAGTTCCCACAGGAATTAATTCCAGGATGTCCTATGGCCTGTATTATACATGAGGTCTGACTAGATGATCACAGCAGTACCATCCAGCTTTATAATCTATAAATATGAAAAAAGCAAATGTTTTGTGTATTAACATACAATAGTGGGTACCATATATATCACAGTGCTCCTTTAACCAAAGAAAAGAGTAAAATTTTCAAAAGTGCCTAAGTAACCCGGGGGCCTAAATCTGACTTATTTTCAGTAGCACTTAGGATCCTTAGACACTCAGTGCTTTTGAAAATTTTACCCCAGATAACTGACCAGTTAAATAACCCTCCAAAATTTAGAGAGAATTAACAAAAAAGAACAGGAAAGTACTGAGAGTTATTTTATTAAATGCTTTTTAGATATAAAGGATACAAATGATACTCACTTTTCTGCATTTACAATGGTGTGAGAGAAGAATTTGTCCCAGAATGACAAAGATTCTCAATTAAAAGAAATACCCTGTGAAGGGGATTAGAAATTCTGAGCTTCCACATGGGGCATTTCCTTTGAATTCTTCCATCAGTAACAAGTGTGTGCCCTTACCCCATTGAAGAACATAAGAATGGCTATACTGGGTCAGACAAATGGTCCATCTAGCTCAGTATCCTGTCTTCCGACAGTGGCCAATGCCAGAAGAAGTACCCTGCTTCAAATGTACTTAAAAAAATTTTTTGCTGTTACTTTTTGAGTCTTTCGCTAGCAGTTCTTCAAGTTCTTTTCTGGCCTTTCTAAATATATGTTTACACTTCACTTGCCAGAGTTTATGCTCCTTTCCATTTTCCTCAATACAATTTAACTTCCAGTAGAAATTGGATTTGCTTAACATCATTTCGCTTAAAGTTGCATTTTTCAGGAACATAACTATAACGTTAAGTGAGGAGTTACTGTATTGAACTAACATGCCTATGTAATTTCTACGTAACATACCTATGTAATCAGAATGATTAAGAGCTGCATTTGAAACTGCTTCTGTATACAGAGTTTGAAACTCATTGTACCTTAACATAAGAGCAGAATAAGGATCTAGGTAAAATTCTTGCTGAGATTTTTACACTGAACATATTCTATACTGAAAATGGACAGGGCTGTACTTTTGTTCTATATTAAAATGCACCTTAACAATTTCTACTGTGGCCATATGCCTGGTTATATCTAAATTCTGCAAAAGGGAGAATACAAGCAACTTGAGTACTCTAGGCCTAAACAACCCTTTGGCACTCTCAATTCAGGACAGAAAAAGTTCCCTTCAGAACACCAAATAATTATTTGTTTGCATTTACAAGGAAACAATATTGGTACAACAATATGGGCAGAAAAGAAAAAGAACAGGAATGTGATTGTGGTATCTCTCAAGAATCTCCTCAATGAGGAAGTGTTAAAGGAGGTTCATCTGTTCTTTTACACCAAAGAAGATTAAAGGTTACATGACTCAGAACAGCAAAGTGAGACAAACCAGATAAGATTTACAAAGCTGTAAAACTACACTAATTCTTCTGGAATGTAATATAGAACCTCATACTCATGGCTCTTAAATTAAGGAGTGAGATGTTCATTTAGTTCTTTAACAAGTGAGCTGGAAAATCTTTCTTCAGTATTTCTAACCATTTTAAGAGATCCTCCTTTCCCATCGAGGCCCATAAAAGCCTTTTATATTTTTACACTATAAACATTTTATAAATGGTAGAATAAAGAATGTACGTCAATGATAAAGGATTGGATAAAAAAATAAAAATTTGAACTCTGTTGGGGGTGCCATTTCTTTTTAACAGACAGGTTATATATCAAAATTCAGTAGATTTCTTACTACTAGGCTCTTCCTGTACTCCCCTCCAATACTAACTATGAAATAAAGCTGGTGTTCTTGTGACGCCCATTCCATGAATAAAGTAAATATTCCTTCTAAAGTTTTTCCATTAACCTGGCAGATCTCTGTTGAGCATAATGTTCTAGAACTGGAGAACACTTAAAAACAACTATTTTCAACACGTATTTGTTCAAATATTTACATATATTTGCTTAGACTTTGCACACATACTGTTACCACAAATATTCTAGCAAAGAAGTTGCTGATAATGATGTTTGTTTAAACAATGAATTCTAAGTGCGTACTGGAGAATATACACAGAAATCAAATTTAGACTGTACACAGGAGTAGTTGGAATGGAAATATGATCCTCTTCTACAAAAAAACTGAGTTACAAGACCCAAATATAACAGTTGTCCATTGACTTGGTTACTATACAGTTAGAATTTTAACATAGACAGGAGCAGAGCCTAACTGAGTGTTTTAACAGGGTTGTGAAACTGGGCTAAGGCTTTTGGATATATCCATATTGTAACCTCTGTTGTCTTGAAACTACATGACATTTAACAAGTTACAACCAGCTCTGCGTGTACAGTTATTTTTGTAATATAGACTGGCCATCATAATTATTCATCCATTCACAGAACTGAAACAGAACAGGTGACCTTATATGTCCAATCAAACCTAAGATAGCTCAAATTTCAACAACTCACAATGGTCTCGTTTATATACACACTACAAACCAATTATTATTTGCAATGACGACTTAGCAAATAATTCTGAATAATAATAAATGTATGAAAGTTCTTTGCAGACAATCCAAAAACAAGAGCAGCTACATTTGTTAAATAAACAATACACTGTGAACAGAGCTGAGTTTGGTTTTTGTTTTTAATATAAACCTTTTCTTTTAAACTTTGGCTACAGTAAGAAAAGTGACTGTAAATATGACTTCATGGAGACACATTTATTCTGTTCTCTATGGCTTCCACAGCAACGTAACTGAGTTTTCAAGCCCAGGTTTTGTAACTGCCAGCTCTGCAAACTCACCACGGCATCTGAAAATCAACCTGTCTCTTCGCCTACTTCTTACATCAAATATTCTTTAATCAAAGTGCCACCCACATCAACAGGTGGGGGATATTGATGGGGCAGGTGCTGAAAGGGGGACAGTCCTAATAGCAAGGCAGGGAGGCATTTGCCAAGGAACAATAGGTAACTATCCCTGGGACTCTCTGGCACCCACTGGCCAGCTGGGAGAGAGGTGTGCTGATTGGCCAGCATTCCTCAGCTCCCAAGATTTGGCACAGTTCAGGGGCCACGTGGAGCCTGAGATCCCTGCAGGCACAAGTGCCTACCTGTGTATATTTCACTGCAGGATCAGGATTGTATTTTGATGATGGTCAGTAACTCAAGAAAGGTACAGATTTTTAATACAGAAGTACTTACAATTACAGCCCCACTTTTAAGATATACTAAAATTCTCAAGTGCCTCAGTTTCCCCTCTCCAGGTGTGATATTTCCATTATACATTATAAACACAACATCAGAGCTTGCTTGCTTGCTTTAACCAGTGATCTAAAGATTATCCCTTCATTCTGTATTTCCATGGTTAATTCTATCAGCTCAGATCTACAGTCAGAAAGCTGGGTCACTTGCACCTCTTCTGTGTTTTCAGATGTAACAATATCGATTTTAAAAAGTACAGTACAGGCTTATGTTCTGCAGATCACATTTCTCTTATCAGTGTTAAAAACACTAAGTGGAAGTGGACACCTGAAGTACTGTATGAAAAGTCATTGAGAGTTGCATCAGCCTCTGCAGTTTTTAAAAGCTATTTAAAATGGCATGTAAAACATTTGAATACAGATACCTTAACAGCACCTATTATGAATGGAAAACATATATAAACAATGTACTGTTGGCTGTAGGAATCATTAATTTATCAGGATCAAAGTCTGTGTCCGATAGAATAGCTTAGTATATCAGCCCAGCACTGACAGGATAGCTGAGTTTTTTATCTGTGTAAAGCTGAAACTCTTACCTTTTACAGTTTTTGCAGAGTTTTTTAACTGCCTCCAGAGTGATATCCTTGCAGAAACTGAGCTTCACACATTCCAAACTGATATGGCAGAAGCTGGCCAACAAGCAGACCCTTAAGCCCAAGAATAAAAAAGAGATTAATTCCAAGTTCTGCGCAGGCTCTTGAAAAACACTTTTTTGTTCTCCACACAGAGACCTATAAATACATTATCTCAGAAAAATGTGGGTGATTGTGGTTCACTGCTAGAAAAATATAAGTATATATTGCATATAGAAATATAAAAACATACATTCAGATTTATAATTTTATTTTCCCTGGTTTAGAAAAATAAAAGGAAGAAAAAGGGAAAAAATCAATACCTATAAAGCTGGTGGAACTTAAAAGCTCTGTCAGGGAATTTGACAGAGTTGTAACTTCCTTGAAGCCAAACTTCCGATTATAGCTCTCACTATTAGCAAAGGATACTACTCCATACTCCTAGTTTAAACAACTTAGTTGTATGTCTTTTTTTTTTAAATAAAAGCATAGAGAGACTTCTGAGAGCATCAGCCAACATGAACATTTCAAATTGTAAACTGCAGCCATTTATGAGTTTAAAATTTTACTCATGATTCACTCATTTTCTGAAAGATGCCCTGAACCCTGCTCTGCCAGGGGATCTGCAGCTGACCACTGTAACCAGAAAAGTGGGCTGCAGTGATCGAGGAAGAGGGGGGTTACTAGGTACTTGGGATACACAGAGATGGAGTCTGCTCTGTATTACACTAGTCATAATTGTCTCATTTTTACTTTGTGCTCCCCCAGTCAGTTTGGTCTATCTACCTGCTATGTCTCAACTAATATTTGGGCCCCAAACCTCCCTGCACCCACATGGTTTTCAATACAGGATGTGATCTTACACTGCAACATCTTCAGGGCACATACCACTTTTCATTGCATGTGTTTGTACAGAGCATAGCACATCTGGTCCCCAGGTCCTGACTGTGGCCTCTAGGTGCTAGGGCTATACAAATAATAAATCCCTTAGCAGTATCCACCATCAGATTCCAATTGCAAATTAATACCGCCTGCCATTGGATGAGCCCTTGGAGAAGGCTGGCTGCACAAACACTGCCTGCTTCCACATTGGGCTGCAGGTATTCTTGCTGATACAGATGGGTGCCATTTGATCTATATATACACGCAATGCTGAAAAAGGATTGTTAAATGGCACATTCCTGGTGAAGAGCTGTTATGCATTCTAGAGGTGTATAAATATACTGATCCCTAGGTGAAGATCAAGAACTCATTCTTCCTTCCAAAACTCTCACTAAAATAGACTGAAACCTCTTTACACACGGAAGAATAAAAGTTTTGGGTGCTCTTAGCATCTCTACACTCAGCAGCATTTAGTAACTGAGACTGACCCATGCCTATGACTAATGGAAGCACAGGGTAAATTCCTAGGCCAGAGAAATCTTTGCAAGTTTTGCCATTGACTTCAATGGGGCCAGGATTCCACCCCCAGAGACTAAACTTCACGTTAAGCTAATAAAATACAATAGCACATATGAAGCAGTTTATTAATAGAAATAGGATGTGTTCAGTGATTCACTGGACCAGCTGCTCCTGAAGGCATCATTACAAGTTGAGTAGCTGTAGGTTGAACCCTCTATAACCAGCTAATTTCCAGATCTTGAGTAAAAGGATATTTTCCTCTTAGGAGACAAAAAATAGTCCATTATATTCCACACTAATTAATCTAAAAGCAGGCATTTCTGCTGGAGTTATGAGCACCTTGTTAAATTATGACATCAATCAAACCAAGTCCTGTTGGTTTCTTTCTTGGTTAAACCACTCCACTCTTGAACTCCACTGGCCATCACATACAGTCCCCAGCTCAAACCCCTCCAACGCATCATCAGGGATCTACAACCCATCCTGGACAATGATCCCACACTTTCACAGGCCTTGGGTGGCAGGCCAGTCCTCGCCCACAGACAACCTGCCAACCTGAAGCATAGTCTCACCAGCAACTGCACACCGCACCATAGTAACTCTAGCTCAGGAACCAACCCATGCAACAAACCTCGCTGCGAACTCTGCCCACATATCTACACCAGCAACACCATCACAGGACCTAACTAGATCAGCCACACCATCAAGGGTTCATTCACCTGCACGTCCACCAATGTAATATATGCCATCATATGCCAGCAATGCCCCTCTGCTATGTACATCGGCCAAACTGGACAGTCTCTAAGGAAAAGGATAAATGGACACAAATCAGACATTAGGAATGGCAATATACAAAAACCTGTAGGAGAACACTTCAACCTCCCTGGCCACACAATAGCAGATTTTAAGGTGGCCATCCTACAGCAAAAAAACTTTAGGACCAGACTTCAAAGAGAAACTGCTGAGCTCCAGTTCATCTGCAAATTTAACACCATCAACTCAGGACTAAACAAAGACTGTGAATGGCTTGCCAATTACAGAACCAGTTTCCCCTCCCTTGGTTTTCACACCTCAGCTGCTGGAACAGGGCCTCATCCTCCCTGATTGATCTAACCTCATTATCTCTAGCTTGCTTCTTGCTTGCTTATATATACACCTGCCCCTGGAAATTTCCACTGCTTGCATCCGACGAAGTGGGTATTCACCCACGAAAGCTCATGCTGCAAAACGTCTGTTAGTCTATAAGGTGCCACAGGATTCTTTGCTGCTTCTACAGAACCAGACTAACACGGCTACCCCTCTGATACTATCAAAAGACAGACAAAGTAAAAAAAAATACTGGTTTATAATTTATTAAAGTTTGATTTAAGGATATTTACTTTGTATCTTTTGACTTGTGTTGTTGACAATTTGTTCTACGCAAAATCTCACTCTTCATAGGCAACTTCCTGTCATAAGAGACCACTCTAAATATCACTACACAAAGGCAAGATCATCATCTGTCCTTTGCATTTGTGCAGAAGAGTAAAGGTGCTGGTCACAGCATAGGAAGAGAACAGCCTCTGCAGGCTCACTACTCACTACATGAGTGGGCTGGCACAGACAGGGAAAAAGCGGAGTGTTGACTCAGCCTCTTCATTTATGCACCAGCAAGTACAGCTGAGCTTGTGTGGAGGATGATGCCTGGTAAAGAGACAGCACAGAATACCTCCCTCTGAAACAAGGTGGAAACCAGGGAATGAACTGTGACTTGGAAAGTCTTGGGAAGATTGTCCCTCGTCTACTGCTAGACAGTGCAGCTACATGCCCCCTCTGACTCAGTCAGGGCAGATTGTTATGTCAAAAGCTAGTCCACAGACAGTACAATTCCATGCCACCTATATTAGGAGACTACTACTATCAAGCAAGTGTGTTTTTTCATAAATCTTGAATGGTTGCTTAAAACAAGTTTCACTGTATGATAAAACATTGGAATTGGAGCAGCAACTTAAACCTATTTATAAATAACTAATGTTTTCTTTCATCTTCATTCAATATTAAAATAGCACAGACTAATATGATAAAACAAGCTCTGTTAGTAATTAAAGGGTTGGGAATGTTCCGTCCATATAACTGACTGATGAGACATAACTAACTGACATGTACTCTTTGGGTCTGACCCTACTAGGTGTTGAGCTCTTCCTCTGAGTCAATGGACAGTAGAGGACGACAACGGGCAGCGGAGGGAACCCAGTGCTGTGAAGCTGCATCAAAATTATTGCTATAATTTATACCACAGTAGCAAGCTACATATAAAAAGGCCGGTCACAAGGACAAAGGCACTGTAATCCTCTTGGATCACAGAAGAAAGAATACTAAAATCTGAATCAATTGGACATTTCACCTAAAATACCAGAGTCGTATATAAATGGACAGAAACAAACTGGGCCACCCGGGGGGGGGGAAGGCGGGGCAAGTGGGGCTATTTGCCCCAGGCCCTGGGCCCCGCAGGGGCCCCGTGAGCCCTGGCCCGGTGGCAGTCCGGGTCTTCGGCGGCATTTCGGCAGCGGGAGGTCCTTCAGTGCTGCTGAAGACGTGGAGCAACCGAAGGGTCCCTCACCACCGAAATACCCCGTGAGCCCTGGCCCGACAGCGGTCCATGTCTTTGGTGGCATTTCGGTGGCGGGGGGCCCTTCAGTGCTGCCGAAGACGCAGAGCGACTGAAGGACACCCCCCCCGCCACCGAAATGCCGCCAAAGACCCGGACCACCGCCAGGTAAGTACAAGCACCGCAGCTTCCCCGCTTTGCCCCAGGCCCCCTGAATCCTCTGGGCAGCCCTGGAAACAAACTAGATATTCCCGTAGAACTGAACTGTATTAAAGAAACATAAAAGCCAACAAAATGGAGATGTTGCTACAGATACCTAGAAAACACAATGCAAAATCTTAATGCACATTGATTCAGGACTGGAAATTGAAAATGTACTTAAAACACTCTTCAATTCTTTAGCCTATTCTCCTCTCTGTGTTTTAATTAGCAGCCTTTTCACCTCTGAAAAGATGGAGATGTGATGAAAAGAGAGCACCCACATTACACCTGCGGTCAATATTTCTGTTATCATGGAGCTTTGTAGCCTCTGACGCACATCAACTCCATCAGTGAGGCCATCTTCTTTTTAAATGTAGATAATTCTCTAATTAAAAAATAGACCTGATTTGTTACAATCATATGAAAGTCTATGTCTATAATACAGAAAACATGGCTATAATGAGTTGCATGTGGCTCCTTGTTTCACTGTAAATGTATAAACAAAAACAGGATTTTTTATAATTGAATCATACAAACCTAGTATTTATGTATAAGTTATATATTTTTTAACAACTGAGAATATAACTCCCCTCATCACACACACAGACACATAGACACACTTCATTTCAATTATTTTTCCTGGGTTTTCTAGTCACAGAATAACACCAAGATGTGTAATGGAAACATGGAAAGCTAGCTGGAGAAAATAAATGTAACCACAAAAAGTTGATTGGGAAAAATGCCTTGCTTAAAATGTGCTATGTAAGTAAACTGTACTGTTATGTATGACTATTGGACCAGATCCTTTTCCTATGGTAAAGCATATGGGAATGGGCTGAGGGAAGGAAAAATCCACAAGGATCTCCTCACGAAAATTCCCCCATATCATTCTATCAGGGAGGCTGGGTTCGTTCCTCCTCTTCCTCCTTGTGTAATGAGACATATGACCCACACAGTTAACCCTGTGGATCACCCCATTGAGGCTCTGTGCCTTTGCTGCTGATTCATGGCTCTAGGATGACCAGATGTCCCAATTTTATAGGGACAGTCTTGATTTTTGGGGTCTTTTTCTTATATAGGCTCCTATTAACCCCCACCCCCATCCCAATTTTTCACACTTGCTGTCTGGTCACCCTACATGGCTCCCAACAGCCTGGTCTCTGCCCTTGGTCTTGGGTAACCTAGTTTTACTCTGGGAGGGGAAATTCTATCAATGGATGTTGGTGCCAATCTCCTCCCTTATTATTTAAGACAGATTTGATGATTTGCACCCTCAGGTCAAGAGAATCAATATGCCATGACTTCCCACATCATAACACAAAACTGTGGAAAATCTTACAACATGGGCTGCCTTGGCAGGGACAACTAGTTAGCCAAAAGAGTTTGTATATAGCAGAACCCATTAATAACAAAATCCAAAAAAGCCCTTTTGTTTTAGGCAGTACAAAGCGAGAAAGTTGAAGAGGGGAGCTGAAAGGTCCATATCCTACAACACCTAATTCTCTGGCATTTTCAAAACCCTATGCATGGCTGTACAGTAGATTTAATAAGCATTAGAAAAACTTCCTTGTGCAACTGTGTATGAGGGAATGGATCAGAGATCCAATTCCTGAGAAACCTATAGACTATGTATACAGATTTTTTAACATACTTGTTGATCCTCTTGGGGGCATCTCCTTTATACCAGAATTAGGGGGCTTCATACTTTTTCAGTGATATTTTTTCTATGCCCCTCTTTTCTCAGGATATGTCTAGACTTCAAACTGGAGGTGTAGCTTCCAATTTGAGATGACACACCTGCACTAGCTCTCATAGCCCCCACAGCCTAAGCAACAGGAGGAGCTAGACATCCCCAGTATGTAAGAGATGCAAAGCACATACCTGGGGCCGTTAGCCCCTCATGCTGCCAGGGCTACACTCTATTTTTACTGCTAGCACGATCAGAGCTTGTATGGGAATGTTTCCTTGAGCTGGAATTTACACCTCCAGCTCAAAGTCTAGAGGTACCCTCAGAGATAGCTGGATTAAATCTCATGAAGAATAAAGATTAAGCCATTTGGGCTTAAAGTATAACTTGAATTTTTAACATTCTCTTTTTAAAATGGAGCTTAGAGGTGATAGGTTATTCAGTTTTTGCAGATTTCCCCATATACTGAAAACTTCTCACTGAATTTAAAACAATGTAGTTTAAAATAAAGAACAAAAGAAAGGAAAAAACCCAAATGGTGGTGGATTCAAATCAGGAAATTTCTTAGATTGTAAGTTACACGACGTGAGATAGCCACACAGCCAATGGCCAAATTCATTTCATGAAGAGCCCAAAGAGCCTAGAGTTGGAAGGTTCTGTATCCCATTGCCACTTCCCTATGGCATCCAGGTCCTCTAACCCGGGGATGTCTAAACAATGGCTCATAGACTAGTCTGTGAAGAAGGCATTGGTCATATGATTCTTTCTCCCCTCCTTGTTTCTAGCTGCAACATTACATTAAAAGAAACTAAACATACATAATCAATTTCCTAATGCTTTCCATGTAAGCAGTTGTTGTAGTTGCCACAAGGAAGTTGTGATTGTGAATAGGAGGGGAGAGGGTTCTGTACAGTTGGGAATGACAAACACACACTATTAAAATGTGTTCTGCCTTTAACAATGTCAAAATAGATTAACATTAGCAATTTATAGTACAGAGAGAAATTCTTCAGCTATTGACAGCTTAGGAAAATGAAATCGCCTACTCTAACACAATAATGAAATCCTTGACCCTCTGGGACAAATGGTTAAAAGAGTGCGAACAAGCACACTCAAGTTCCACTTGCAGTTGCACATACAGCCATGTTGAAGCAAGAACATGTTTGCGTGAGGTTTTTTTTTTACTCCTTTATAAAAGAAAATATGTCCTCTGTCTGTAATCACATCTGTCGTCTTCCTCACACACTACTCCCTGAAACAATATTTAACTGTCCCTAAAGTGATGACATTGAAAACCAGAGAAGGGAGCAGCAAAGAATTTCAAAGCTTCACAAGAAGCTAAAATGGGAGGGTACTTGTAATGAATGGCTGCAATAATTATCAAATGTCTCATTTGGCTTTGGGGTTTAATCAACAGCAGTAAAACTGGAGCAGACTTATGTTGAAGTGCCCGCGTTCCACTGTAATATCAGTATTTCAAAAGAGGATATACGCAACACATGCAGTAACACTGGAGATATTTTTTGACTGATGTACGACATAGGTAAGGCAGCAAAGAAGAGGTTAAATTTCAAGTCAGAAGAAACAAATACAAATCTAAGTGGGTCACAGGTTACAATTAATATCTAGTTTGTTCTAGCCATCTGTAATTAACTGTTGGTTATGCCTAAGTCAGGGTTCTATGTGCAAGGCAACTGTATAATGTAGTACCATTTAGTTCTGTTCTGATTTTCATTCCTCAACAGGATACTATCGCATATTCACATATAATCATCTATGTAATAACCTCGCAACCTCCAGAGGGGTCCTGACCCACAGTTTGAGAACCCCTGCACTAAGGGGTTTATTCTGCTATCAATATCCAGATAGATCTCAGCAATACAAAAATAAATATGGGACTTATGCCATCTGTATTTCAAGAGGCTATACTTCAGTGTGTCTTACTACCACAAGACTTTTACAGTGATGTCACTGCACTGTGTGAAAAGTCTGCTACAGAATTCATACCAAAACCAAATCTACCATCCCTATGTTCAGAGTCTCTTGCCCTTCATGTCAGTCCTACAGGACAGGGTCCAGGCACAGTCTGTTCTTTCCCAGGAGCAAGTGCTCCTGCCAGGGTCTAAAGTTTTTCTTTTAAACAGCCTAGATCCTTAAAAAGACATCACTGCCAGCCACTCTTGCCAAAAGTAACAGTTTATCTGAAGTGTGGCAGGTACTTCTCCTTCTCAAGGAAACTTATTAACCCTTTCCTCTCTACTGGAGTGGCATATTTTCACCCTTTCACAGACTGCCACACACTCAATGAGGAAATCTCTCACATTGACCGAAGTCTTTGCAAATAGAAGATTCTGGAACAACATACCGGCACACACAAATATACACACAAGCATGTCACTCTTCCTCCTATACATCTGACACATATGTACAAACAGAGAAAATATATTTCTAAGAGTGACTGCCAAACGTATGTGACTAGAAAGGAATCTCCGACGTGGGTTTGTATGTGGGCAATTTGTATATACAGATATTCATCTGTCCTATAGAAAGAATATAAAACATATATAAATATATACACATAAATGAATATACAAATATTTTGATTCAGCCTAAAACCATTTGGTATATGAAGAATTTCAGCAAGATATTATGAAGCAGCTGGGGTTTTAATGTGGCTATCAATGTAATCAAGGTAATCACTTTAAACAATACATTTTAAAATGTTCCTTATTCATCTGTAGTACTTAATTAATAGTGAGGATACTTTGTTACCAACATAAGTAATGATGGGCATAAAATATTTGAATGTCTGTACATCTCTGCACAGCAAAATGCCATTACAACCTTAATGTTTGCAGCACCATGATAGAGTATTTATCTCACATATGGATTTGTGGTATTCCCTGCACTTAGAGTGAAGAATATAACAAACACTGTGACAAATACAAACTGTGATTAGCATATGTCACTATTTTAGCGATGCCCAGTTATGTATTCTTTACAGAAGGACTATACGGGTAACTCCTGTTTGTTTTGATGATTAATGAATGATCATACCGAATACTGAAAATCCTACAAAAGAAGCACAATGAAGTTGTTACACAGAAGAAAATGACAGGAAAAAAAAAAGAGAGAGAGAGAATACCAAGTATTAGGTGATAACTGCTGAAGTTATCTCTTACCCCCTCTTGCTTGTTCCTGTAGAGCTCAGATCAAGGTAATGAAGCTGGCGGCAGCTCCCTGCCAAAGCTTGAATTCCTACATCAGTCACCCTTTTACAGCCACTCACATCAAGATATCTGTAGGTTTCAGAACAGATTACTACCAAGGAATGTCTAACATTGGCACAATAGTGTAAAGTGGTGTACGAGTTTCATTTTCAGGGATGATTTATAGAGCTTTACCCATTTATACTATTTTTAATAAATATACAGGTAACTCCATAAAGCATAACAAAAAAACAGCTTGATTATTCAAAAAACTGCCCTTTCTAAATTCACTAATATTTCATTCCTTTTACTCCCAGGAAGCTCAAATTAAGGGAAAAAAAGTGTTATGACCTAAAAGGTTTTCTTTATTCCATCATGGCAGTTTTCCTCTGGATTAAAAAAAGCATCATTTACTAATGTAATCCCCTCTCCCTACCTTTTTTATATATAAACACTTTTAGGAACCCAAATGTAATGATTTCTAGAATGGGAAATGAATTAGGTGTCACGGAGAGTTATATCTAACAAGCTATAAGCATGTTGCTCCATTTGTATTCTAACTGCAAGAACCACTCGGCTTGCATGTGAGCCTCACGCCTAAATGGCTCATGAATGTCAATCTTACACCATAAGACCAAAACCTGATGGTGCATATTCATTTATGAAGTATCTCACCGAGGATGCATAATAAAACTGGGGAAGCTTTCAACTGTGTCTCAGCTGCATGGGATTTTAGGCTACTAATTGACCAATTAGGAGCTAAAACTGTGGAATAATTACCAAGGCGTGTCTTGTATTACAATATATATGCTATGTCAGAATTAATTTAATACCAAATCACTATATCAAATAGTACCGTGAAATCTTGTTGTTTGTAAAATGATTGTAGGAATATATTCTCCATGTAGTTCAATCAACTATCATTAACTATTTGAAGACTACAGACATATGTAGTATCTATATGTCCTATGATTTCATTTGGCCAACAGCCTGGAAGATGTTAGTGTTATAAGGGATTAATATAAAAGTAACATTTCCTTTCATATTTGATGTCCACATTTATCAGAGATTTGTGTGTTCAGCCAACCTATTGAACAGCATGGTCATTAGGTCTGCAGAAGCAGTGCTTAGATACTTCATCAGTGAGCAGAATAGAGATACCCAAGATAGATGGATAGAAGCCACTTCCATTGTTTCATCTCTTTTGTGGACCTGGCCTATGCCTGAGCCACTCAGAAGATTAAAGAGACAAGAGGTGAGATCCTGGCCTGACTGAAGTCAAGATTTCACTCCAGGGATGGAAGGTCTAATTCTGCAATCCACAGTAATTCATTTTTTGGTATCACATTCACTCAATCAGGTCCTAAATCAATTCAGTAAAATCCTTATCTAGGTTTGCACTTGTATTCATTTATTTAAATTCTTTTCTGAATTATTAGAGCTAGGTGTGTATTTAGAGATACAATGATATAATTAAGATAAATTTCAAATTAACTGAATAACTTTCTAGCATTTCCACATTCACATACATTGCTTCTCTTATAGTAAAGTATTCCAGAATTCTACAGTAATGGTTTAAATGCTGCATATCTTGCCATATTAGTACTACAGCACTATGATTGGTTACTGCAGAAAAGTGTTTGCTCTTTTTAGTATGAGAGGTTACTCTTATTCTGACTCATGAGTTTTATACATTTGAAAAGTAAGAGACAACATCCTTCTGTAAATCAAAATCACATAATGTGTGTATGTAGAAATAATAGGTTTTTATTAAGTGATCTACACTCAAAAGGCCACATATTTGCTTTGATCCACACCTGTAACATCCAATGGGAGCAGCACTGTGGATCCAGGGCAATTACAGTGTGGCTTACACAGCACCATTGTGATACTTTCTGTGAGCAAACCAAACAAAGCTTCTGTTAACTGGAATATCAATGATCCCAATAGCATCCCTTTTGAATGATAGAAATGCTTTAACTTTCAAATGCTAATTCATTTGCATTTGCATTTAGTTTAGTTTTCAAACTTGTACCTGATTGTTTGCAGGTAGGTGCTAATTTCCACTAGGCTTATATCAGTCACTTGGGAGCAGGAGCTGAGAACCAGACACTCCAGTTTAGGACACTGTGTTACAATAAAGTGGACAACACGGTCTCTTACCTAGAACGCATCACACAAAGGGAAAAGAAATGCAAAAATTTCTTTCAGATATGCGCAACTGTCTGTCAAAAGCCCACAGAGATATTCGGTGGTAGCTAAAAAAATAAAATTCATTCTTTCAGTCATGTTATCAAACATTATTATTTACATTATTCTCCAACGTGCTAGGCACTGCAGACTCTTAGAAGACATAGTCTCTGCTCCTTGAAGAACTTGCATGTCAAAAGAGGATACAATATACAGGCACAGTGTTTGAGTCTGATGTTAAGCACATATTGTGTTAGTTCCATTATATATATGGTTTGAGTTTATATAGATCAGGGGTCGGCAACCTTTCAGAAGTGCTGTGCCGAGTCTTCATTAATTCACTCTAATTTAAGGTTTTGTGTGCCGGTAACACATTTTAATGTTTTTAGAAGGGCTCTTTCTCTAAGTCTATAGTATATAACTAAACTATTGTTGTATGTAAAGTAAATAAGGTTTTTAAAATGTTTAAGAAGCTTCATTTAAAATTAAATTAACATGCAGAGCCCCCTGGACCGGTGGCCAGGACCCGGGTAGTGTGAGTGCCACTGAAAATCAGCTCTCGTGCCGCCTTCAGCACCTCTGCCATAGGTTGCCTACCCCTGATATAGATGATGTGCCTGTATAATGTATCTCCTTCTCACAGCCTTTGTCTGTTACAGCTGTCTGGTGATTCTATATATTGACATAATCACCAACTGCTTCCTTCAGTTTTCCCATTTATCTTCGTGCCCTAAGCTGGCCCACTCTCTCCCTTGCTCCTCCATTGCCCCTAGTAAATACAGTAAACTGCCCTTCTTCCACCAAACCCATCCTAGAACAGAGACATGTCTGAGCGACAAATAAACAACAGCCAATCAGAAGATGCCCATTTTAGTTCAAGTTTCAAGGGTGAATGGGACCCTAGGCCTGGAGGACCCAATAGCCAACTCCTGTCCCTGGAATCTGGGCTGGCTCTTACTGCTCTCTCACCCATATGGAAGAAGGAAGACTGGAAACTCCTGTGGGCAGGGCCCTCATAGAACACAAAGGAAATTAATAGAAAAAACAACAGAAATAAATAATAATAATAATCATCATCAAAATATGTACAGACTCATGGGTTCTCCATCACACAGCTGGACCCATATCACCACGTACATCTATGAAACACGTGGTGTGATAACTTCACAAGATTAGGGGAGGTTCGTTTAGTAGTAGTAGTAATTTATTTGTCATTTGTGTTGTGGTAGCACTTAGTGGTCTCAGTCTGACCAGGTTCCCTTAGGGCAGCTAGGCACTTTATATACATATAGCAAATTGCCGTCTCTGTTCAAAGAGCATTTCTTTCCAAGCCGAAAGGTTCCAAGTGAGACTGAAGTGCTCTGTCAGTGTGAATGACCTAAATCCTCCAATGCTGAATGAGAAGATATAGAAAGTCTTGGATCTCAGCACTACAGCAGCTTTGGCTCACTTATGCAGGATGTTGTTAAATCCTGTATTTACTTGGGGATCCAAGTAGCAAATAAAGGAATTGGGTGTTCTACATGGCCAGAGAGCACATTTCTTAATGAAAGTTTTTCCAACTCTAATTTCAGCTTGCTTTATTTTCTTTATGATTTTTCTAATTTTGGTTTTCTGCACTTTAGCTGTTGAATTCAAGTGCAGTACTCACTGAACTCTGTCCTTCCTTCCTCTTCTCACCATCCTGGTCATTCTTTAAAAATCTCTACATGTATTGACCTGGAATGGTTCTGTAGACTCTCAATAAGAGTTGCCCATTTTAGTGCCTCTCCTCAGCAACAGTGTGATCCTACTGACACGCCTTGTGACAAATTAAGTGTTATGGTGCTTAGCATAGGAATGTATGAGACATTGGACATTTTCCCAATAGTTTTAAGGTTAGCTCTGTTATTAAGAAAAAAACTGAATCAAATCCTGATCAATTTTGTGTAGTCATGTAAAGCCAAACAGCAGCAGGCACCCACTGTGTGCCACAGAGAAACACAGAGAGGAAATTCAGGACAGTGGATAATATCAGCTACCCAGATCCAATTGCCATAACCCCTAAACATGGGAGAGGAAGGGCACTGTAAGTGCAGACACTGCTGTAGCCTAAAGGCTGTAGTAGTTGCTGTGGGTATTTTGAAAACAGACATGAGTTTTAGCAAGTGCAGTGTTCCCGTTTATAATTGTTTCTTCCAGACCGGGACATAGGGAGACCTCTGGGACACTACTAGAGGGAGGATCTGTCCCTTCTAAACTCCATGTAAGTAACCTGTGAAAAGCCCAGCTACTCAGGCTTTGTACAGGGGACAAGTGTTAGAAGCTACTGTCTCTCTTACGGTTTAACTAATTTTGAATTTGTATTATATTTGATAACATTTTTTAGCCAAAGTAATTGGCTATTTGCATGTCTCACAACTAGGTGAAATGGCCATAACATTTATATAAAAATGCTGTTTTCCTTCAATTACTTCACTTTGGAGAAGAACAGAGAATTTCACACATACCAGTGTGCATTTATTGATACAAATACCATATACATCAATCAATCTGCTTCTAGTCGATTTAAAACCAATGCGAAAACAGTGAGAAATCAAAGTGTTCTTACCACATTGAGCCCAGTTATATTGAGTGTAGTTAGCTTTTTCAGACAATTCACTATCTTCGCCAAGCAGACATCAGTAACCTTGGGGACTCTGCCAATGTTCAGCGTCTGCAGATTTGGACACTCTCTAGCCATGAAACCCAGGCACTTGTTAGTAAGAGCATGGCAGCCAAATATTTCTAGTTTACTGAGACTGAGGGAAGACAGATGAGATTACTGAAAAAAGTTAATCCAATATCAACAGTGCAACGCATACAAAAACCACAGCTTTGCATAAACTTTCTTGTAAGATGTTTCAGTTTTCCTTCTCCTAAACATAGTGGGCCTGATTCCGATGTCATTCCTGTGTAAATATTGGATAGCACTATTGAAGTAATTGGAATTAGACCTGTGTAAAAGTGAGATCGGAATCAAGTCCCCTTATATTTGATAACTTTAAGAAGTAGTTGGAAATGGCTATCACACAAATTGATAAATTAAATCACTGATAAAATGCTTAAAAACAAACAATAACCATGTTCATTTTCCCCTACAAAATTTAGCAATAGATTGAAAATAATTCAGATAATCATATATTACCCTAAAAGTAACCCACTTTCAACACTTAAGCCTATAGCATTCACTCTGACTTTTTAAACTCTATCTGAGCACATAGCATCCATTCAACAAAGTAGTGTAATACACAGGCATAACACAGGTGATCATGTCTCCCTCTTGAGGCTGATCCCAGCAAGGATAGGAACCGGCTAATTAGCAGAAGCTAATTAAGAGAGATCCCTACTTTGTCAAGCACCATTAAACACAAGTGCCTTTCACTTTCTTATTGTTGATGATGGCATCAACCAGGGAATTCCATCCCTCAGACATTTCAACCAATGACATAAAGGGACTGTTGAGATAACTCCCCATAATACAGTTCAAATCCAAACCTAGATAAGGAATTCAATGTGAATCCCTTGATCTGAACCTACTTCTCTGGTTTTTAAGCCCCCAGTGATGAAAAATGTCACGAGAACAACTATCTTATGAGATTTTGATCATTCTCGGCCATAATCTCAGAAATAAAGATTGCAAGATTTTGGTTGATGCAAATTTCAACCCAAACTCCTAGCCTAAATCTAATCCAGATCTAAATCTAATCCAGAACATCATTTCCTTAGTCCACCTCTATTTTGTATTTGATTCTTCACTAAGAACTAGGTAGGAACTGTCAGAGTAGAGGCAGGAAATAGCTGAGGTCTGCAGATCAGTGAGGCCACTAGATAAGAGAAGGAGTGGAGATTTAGGAACACAAAAATCCTGCAGAGCCAAATCATAAAATGAGAAATTCAAGAGAGAATGTCTTACAAGAGGCTAATTACTGGGAAGACCAAATTACTTGAGACATATTTTGCTCTTTGAAAGTAGTGGAAAAATAATTTATTTTCTGCTGTAGTAAATTTCAGAAGGTTCACAGTCCGGTTTTTCTATCATCAATATTACATATTGTGCCTGCCAGGTTTATAAATGTTACCGTGTGTTTATATATTATAAACAGATTATTTTGCAATCATCATTATTCTATATGCTGGTATTTAAATTCACTCTTATGTTATTCTATTACATATAGTTAAAGATTACAAAAGGGAATAAAAGCAGCAAAGAGTCCTGTGGCACCTTATAGACTAACAGACGTATTGGAGCATGAGCTTTTGTGGGTGAATACCCACTTCGTCGGATGCATGTAGTGGAAAGGGAATAAGTAGCCTACAAATCATACTATGTATAAACAGAAGCGCCAGAGGGACATGTTGCTCATCTGTACTCTGAAAATGTATAAATGAAAAAAATGTTATCAAGAAATTATAATTATTACAAAACCCTTCTAAACAACCCCTAATTGCAGACTGATTAGGCACCTGAAGAAAAGCATCTATGACAAATGCTACCAAGAGATTCAGATCAATGAAAAGGGAAAGACAACTGGGATCTGTTTCTGCTCTCACTTAAATCAATGTAAATCAGAAGTCAGTTACTCCAGTACGCCAGTGTAGGTGAGATCAGAATTAGACTTCTTGAATCCAATGCAAATTTGGATCAAGGGTACAACTCAACTGAAGTTAACCAAATAAACTAAGGTTATTTTTCATCCATTAACTGCAATAAACACTGTACCATGAAATATAAGTACCAAAATTCAAGGCAAACATTTTTTTAAAGGATGAAGAGGAACCACTTTAATTATCTTAAGGAAACAAATTCTTCTTTTTAAAGTATTAAATATAAGAAATTAGTACATTGAAAATTGCATTAGATAGGGCCTTTCATTTAAAGAAAAAACTATTTTTCCACCCCAGCACACATTATTCAAGTGAGAGGAAGCAAAATGCTAAAGCCTCATTTGGATGACAGCACTGAGTTAATCAAAACAAATTAGACAAGCAGTGCTACAGCAATTCCCATAGTACTATCTTCATTCATATGTGGAGCCCCTAAAATGAAGTGCACTGAACATTCAGTCCTACTTAAAAAAAGAAATAAACAACAGAAGAGCCTCTTTCATCAAAATGCTTTATCTATGGTAGCTACAGTGCGACAGATAATCAATGTTCCTCTTAACAGAGCAGAGATGAGTTGAATGGCTAAGAACACAAACATATGTGGTATGAGATCATTCCGAACAACTGGAGAAAACAGACATTATGCAGAGAGGTTTTCTTATTCCAAAGGTGGAGAAGAATACCTTTCACTCTACTCCACATTTCTTTTCTCCCTGACAAGCTGAAATGTATTCCCTGGATTTTTAAAAAAGAAAGAAAGAATAAAAATTTAGCTCTCTCTACTTTATCTTTTTTTCTTTCCCTTTCTATGGCATGGTTCTCTTGGTTCTCTCACTCTTAGAGATGTTCCTTTCTGACCAAGATTGAGGCACACTGACAGGGCACTGTCATGAAACCTGCACTGCTGTTGACTTTTCTAGAAAAGTCTAGATTCTCGAGGCAATGTAAAGAGTGGAAATCTCCCACAAGTCCCTTCTGGTGCCCCACCGTACATGGGAGAGTCCCCAACAGGTGTAGAGCTGGCTCATATGATTTCACTCCTGCAACAACCAATGCAGGAGGCACATCAGGAGCAGCAAGGGAATATTGGGAGCCAGGACAGGGAATGGCCAGAACATGAAAATTTCTTCTGCAGCTACTCACTACTGGTACAGGGTCCTTTGGAGGTCATATCAAGTGTCACAAGTTTAAACGGCCCCATGGATTGGGGCGGGGGCAAAGAATCAGGGACACGTAAGCAGTTTCCAACAGATCCCTGCTCTGTTGCACCTTGCAGAAGGTGGATGCAGTATTGAATCTGTCCCCTATAGTTTCTTATTTACTCAACCTCCACCCCTTCCTCCTGGATTCATTGAACTGAGGCCACAAACTAGTGTTTACGACAATATAATTCAGAACCATGGAAGTCACATTGTTGTCCCAGTCCTCAGATTGTAGTGGCACAAAATTGTTTAGCAAGCAGGAGGAAGTTGTTTAGAAAAGAAAAAAGATATTTATTACATAATTAGCCTTGTGAGCAATTGCGCATGCCTACTGGGGTGAGTTGAGCAAGAAAAATATTTAAAATATATGTGGCAGTATAATATATATTTGGTAATATGTTAATGATTATATATAAAAATCTATGTCAAAAGAATTATTTATTTAGCAAAGTCAAATATTCAAAAGTTAGGAGATGCCAGTATTCAGGCTGCCCAGGAGATCTTAATTTGGTCCCTTTGTGTATATGCATTATGGTACAGACTTTACTATTTCTTCCACAAGAGTTCTGTAAAATGCTGAGCACCTTGTGAGATGCTGAGCTCCTCAAATCATTAGGGAATTTAGCTCCTCACTTCATCAGGCCCTATTCTTCTTCCCGTAGTATCCTTTTTTTCACTTTATTTTTGTTCCTACTTTCATTTTCATTCATCTTTCCTTCTCTCTGGTACTTTTGAAATGTATTTTTGAGGTTCTTTTGTACTACATTAATCCTCATTTTTGTTTTTTCCTGTCATGATATTTTTTGCAGGGAGGGGTTTCTTAGTCTTTCTCTGCCTCTGATCCTGACCCTATAGGTTCATCCAGCTTTTCACCAGAGAAAATTCCCCCTCCTCTCGCTGTATGTTATACGTGTTCCATCAGTTCTAAATGTCCAAAGAGACTGACATGTCTCAGATCAGTATTAAAATACAAATATGTGTGGTTTGGATGAGATAGGGTTAACACTGAGAGGAGGATTTATTGCGTGTTCTTTAGAAAGTGGTGAAGCAGCAGAGGGTGTGAGTAGGAGGGATTGTAAAGAAAATTTAATTACAGGATATAGATCCTGGCTGGCTTATAACTAAACATTTTGTTGCCCTAGGCAACCACCTGTTCGCAGTGTCTAAGACAGCCAGTCTTAGATGTACAGGCACTGCAGCCAGAATGCTGTAGACAAATACTCAGCGAGATAACTCCTGCTAGGACTGTGAAATCCAGTTTGTCCTGTGAAATCAATGAAACCTGCAGAACTCTGAATATCAGAGCACTTTTTGTAAGTGCCTAATGTGAATTTTAGGTGCAAAACTTTAGGCCAAGGATCCTCTTAAAACAATTATTAAAGATACTGCTGTCACTCTGCAAGTATGAAGAGACTATTATTGGGATTATATGTTTACTCTTATTACAAATGTTTGCCATTAGCATCTCCACCAACAGTTGGGCTAGAGGCTTTTGAAACTACATTGAAAAAGTGTCCCTTAGCAGCTGGATTACACCTATTTCTTAAAAAAAAAACACCCAAAATTCTACACACCATGAGCTCAGTTCTTCCCTCAGAAATAGTATGTAGAGCCAGAGCCTCATCAGTGTAAATCAGCATAGTTCCATTGACTTCAATCCACACATGCTAAGGATATGGTCCATTATACACAACTCCCACTGATTGTGCTTGTGTCCTGTGTTTTAATATGTGCTGTTTTAGTCTAATTGACAGGATGTGAGATACCAAGAAAGAAAGGGTACATGAAGGCTTAACAATTTATTATTTAGAGGCATTTTATATGTCATTCTACGTATGAATGCAGTCAGACAGATTAAAACAACAGGCAAAATTTAGGCTTCCTGCTAGCGTTGAGACTGCATAATTTATTCATTGAAGGAAATCAAATAGATTGGCAAGGTTTTTTTGTGTTTCCATAATTCTAATTCATGCTCATATACTTTGCAGAGCATGTTGAAGATCTCCTCTGTGGCCATCATGGCAGACAATCACCACCATCTTTTGTTCTCAAATAAAGCACTTTTTGAAGACCTCTCTCTGAAGCCATGCAACATGCAATACAACTTGTGAATAATGAAAAAAGCAGTATTTACTGAAAATAGAAGCAGCACTGGCATTCTCTCTCATCCAATACTATTTCTTCAGAGTGTCATTTAGGTCATCCTTACTAATAAATAAGACATAACTGGGCATGTGAGAATACAGTGTAACACTGGGCTTCAAACTGCTGAAAACTGATGCAATGTGACCATTGCTGGCAATTCGTTAATGTAGAAAAAGTCTCTACTCTGAGTGCAAATTGCCATACTCTTTTAAGAAGTCATCTTTTGTGAGCTAAGGATCTTGTGCAATAGAAAATACCTCTAGAGCCCTGCAAATATGCAGATATCTGCTTTATATCCACGCACCATGTTTGTGGATCATAGATTGAATGCAGATACAAATTTTGTATCTGCAGAGTGCTCTAGATTTCTCTTTTCTTGGTATGCTTTTATATAATTTCCTTAAATTGAATGAGATTTATGAGGATACACACACACACAAGAAAAAACAATACCAGCTGATCTGTGTCAACGGGTTCCTGCATAAGTGAAGCTATCCCAACTAACATCGATTTCATGATGTGATTTCTTTTGCAAGCAAGCTCAATGGTAAAGAACTGCAGAGCTACACTCATTATAGCCAAACTATACAGTCGTTTTAGAGCTAAACTTAACTTTAGTGGGACCATATACATGCTGAAAGTTAGGCATTTGCTTAATTAACTTCAGAATACTCTCTTCATGTATTCTGATTTCTTTTGATTAACGAACATGCCAAAGGCTTAATAAGAACATAAGAACGGCCGTACCGGGTCAGACCAAAGGTCCATCTAGCCCGGTATCTGTCTACCGACAGTGGCCAATGCCAGGTGCCCCAGAGGGAGTGAACCTAACAGGCAATGATCAAGTGATCTCTCTCCTGCCATCAATCTCCATCCTCTGACGAACAGAGGCTAGGGACACCATTCTTACCCATCCTGGCTAATAGCCATTTATGGACTTAGCCACCATGAATTTATCCAGTTCCCTTTTAAACATTGTTATAGTCCTAGCCTTCACAACCTCCTCAGGTAAGGAGTTCCACACGTTGACTGTGCGCTGCGCGAAGAACTTCCTTTTATTTGACTTATAGGCCACCTTATAGTTACCCCCCTTATACTGTTCCATAGTAATAATACTGCTAGAAGTGTGTTCAGGAGTGAACCACACACAAAATGGAAACAGTCCTTGTCCAATAAGAACTGACTATTTGAAAGACAAACACAGAAAAGATGGGATATTATGGGATGCTTGGAGGAAGGATCCATTTTGACTTATTATACTGTAATAAGGCAAAATTAACAAAACAAAATAAAAATTAGCCCACCCTGGGCTACAGCTCCCAGGGGATTCTCCCCTTCACTTCTCAGTCCTTCCTCTTTCAGGGCTTCTTGCAGGAATCTTCCATGCTCTGTTCACTTAGCACCACCACCCTGAGATTCTTCCTGGAGACTCTTTTCCCCAGCAGTTTTCCACTGCCTCCCCTCCCCAAGGATTTTGGCAGGTTCTCCCAGAGAAGATCCTACTGTCCTGCTTCCAATACCCAGGCCTTCTGGCCCATCTCCCTAGTCCATGGGAATAGGCACTGAGAGCCCCATGTCTTCATGCACTCACTCTGTCCCTTTCCTGACTGACTCTCAGGCCTGACTCACCCAGGTTCCGCCCCACCGCCCCCCCTCCCCCCGGCCAGGTGCCGTCTTTCAAGCGTAACTGGGGTCAACAAACCAGGCACAAGTGCACTAGCCTTGCTCCTTCTTTATGACCTATTCATAAAGAACATATTCACTTGTTGTGAGTGTCACTGAATATCTGAGTCTTTAGGCAGGACTTGAATGCAGAGAAGATGGTGACTTGGTGAACCAGCATGAGTGGAGAAGTTCTAAAATGGATACTTGGAGGCGGGGCGGCTCTAGCAATTTCACCGCCCCAAGCACGGTGGCACGCCGCGGGGGGTGCTCTGGCGGTCGCCTGTCCTGCGGCTCCGGTGGACCTCCTGCAGACGTGCCTGCGGAGGCTCCGCTGGTCCCGTGGCTCCGGTGGAGCATCCGCAGGCATGCCTGCGGGAGGTCCACGGGAGCCGCGGGACCAGCGGACCCTCCACAGGCACGCCTGCGGGAGGTCCACTGGAGCCGCCTGCCGCCCTCCCGGCGACAGGCAGAGCGCCCCCTGCGGCATGCCGCCCCAAGCACACGCGCTGGGGTCTGGAGCCGGCACTGCTTGGAGGTGGGCTTGAGATTTGCCTTCAGATGAGAGAATGAACTCTAAAGAAGGGAGAACTAGAGCTCAGTGTATTTCCACGCTCCTATATGGGCTTAAATGCAAGAAAGCAGGCTGGAAAAAACCCTGATTTAGAGGCTGCTGACTGTAATTTCTAAAACCATTCCAAAACTGCTCTATCGCTTATGTTTGATTATTGGGAGAATGAAGGGAATTTCTCTCTCCGTTATGTGCAGTGGGTGGTTTTGGTTTATCCATATATCCTACCACACATTGTTTTTGTTTCTTTATAATGTCCAAAAATAGCTAAGTAAATTAATCCATACTGTTTTATGTTGCTCATTGACTATTTCCTCTCTAGCAAACAAAGTATGCCTTTGGGAGATGTCCATGACAAATCTTCTCCCTAAAGATTTTCAACTCCATCTGAATTCTTTGGGTTAAAAATTAAAACATAGGTGCTTAGAACCAGGCTTATAAGCTCACATTTAGAGTCCTAAATACTGTAAGTGGCCTGACTTTCAGGGGCACTGAGTACCCACAGTTCCCACTAATTTCAATGAGACTGTGCACTCAATATTTCTGAAACTCAGGTCAATAATTCAGATGCCACAACATGCCCAGATTTAGGAAGCTACATTTGAAAAGTTTGGCTTTTATTTCCACAGCTTCTCTTCTGCTGGTCAGACATGCTTCAATTCTATAACTGAGAAAAGCTTGATTGTGCCTTTTTCCTATGCAGCTAAACAGTGGAGTAAGGCTGCTCCCCCACCCTGCATGCATGCATAGTACTCTCCCAGGTTGCCATTTCAAGTGTGAAGGGATAGTAGAGGCTGTGACCCAAAATTCCCTGCAAACAAGTGGTCAGCAAGTAGAGGAGCCATGGCTCTATGCCCACATTCTAGTTATTGTTGCATGAGGGAGCGAGTATGCTGCACCTCAAAAAGGAGTGAAGTAAATTACTCTCTGCCTGCAAGTGCAAGAGAGGAGTCTAGGGAGCCACTGAATCACAATTTCTTCAAGGCGTTCCTGGACACGGTGCTGCTACCCAATGCCCCAAATTTAGGACTGAAGTTCAACCTAGCCCTTAGATGAAAAACAATATCCACTTGACTTGCCATTTAATTTCTTTAAGCAAATTCAGATTCTAAAGAACTAGGACGCAGTCTCAGGCCCCGGATCCAGCAGCTTTGCAAAAAAGCAATCCATCAGATTTTCAGCTACTGCAATTGCTGATTACATACCTTAAAGCAGCAATGAGACTTAAGGCATACCTTAAAGCAGCAATGAGACTGCTCTAAATTATGCCAGGGCAATTTGAGTGCCCAGGTTCGGGGAGAAGAAAGTGACCAGGAGGCTACCTTTCCACTCTTCCCTTCATCAAACTGCACATAGTGTAAACTCACTTGTCACAGTTGAGGACTGAGCCCTTAGACTTTACCCAAAAAAATCTGAGTGGTTGCCTGGGTTATTAGGTTGTCTGCCTCCTGATTAGTCAAACCAAGTTTCTGTCTAAAAATCAGCTCCAACACAATTCAGCAGAAACCTACATAAACATCTCTGTTGACTTCATTCACCATGATGTTTTCATTTGTTCCCTGAGCAAAACATCTGAGGAATTAGAACTATCCACAGATTGTAAACAAAAACATAGGTCTCAGCTGGCTGGGTTTATTCATCCTCTGAGTCATGCTTGTTAGCAATAACAAATAGAATGTCAAACACAATAAAACTAGATTTTCATGTTTTATGATTCCATTTTTTAGAAGGATGTCCATTGACAAGCAAGCAAGTCTGTCTCAAAGTACCCCTTTGTCTGGGTAGGGAAAAATATCACAATTCATGCCTGTGATCTTTTTTATTTATTGCTTCACTACTACACAGCCAAGATTTGCTTTTATCGCTTAGTGGCACATGTCTTATTATACCCTATTGCTGAAATAGGTAATATAAAAATGATTTTTCATTAGCTGCAATGGGTTCCCAAAAGATTTATTATCTATTCCTAACCTTTATTTTTTATTACAAATTTTAGCAGTCTGCATTCAGAAAATTTACAGAATTATTCCATTACGTCTCACTCCTTCACAAAATGATATGCTACCTCCTACATACTTCATGTTCACTCCCATGCTTACTTAAAGCTTACTATGAAATCTCCTCTTATCTCCTTTTGATCTACTGCCATCAGAGGGCTTGAGCATGATGCCCAATACATATTTTCACACAACAAAACTTTGTTAGCTTTGAGTTAAGGTTGTTAGACCTTGTATAAACCAACACAAATTCTGTAACGCACACAAAGAAACAATTCAGTTGTTCAGTCTCTCTTCCATGCTCCATTCATCAGCTCCCCATCTCAACCCTAGTTACCTCCCTTACATTCCTTACAGCCCATAAATTTCCACCCTTATCCTGAAAAAAAAAACCAGCCAAGCAGTCTTAAGTCTTAAATCTAAGAGTAAGATTATTGGTTACATGTTCAGGTATTTTTATATATGTTGTGATTGGTTATATGTTGGTGCATTGTGTTCAGGTGGTTTGAACATATACCCTATAAATATGGTCAGAGTTAAGGCTGCATTTTGGTTTTTCAGGATGAGCATAGCAGGAAGTGCAAGGAAGGTAGGTGAGCCACTGTAGTGAATGGATACAAGGGAAATAACCATTCTTAACTCTGACCCATGTCAAGTGACTAGGACCAGTCTCTTTACTAGCATTCCTGTGTGTTGCACCTTTATTAAAAGTAGGTTGCCAGAAGAGAAACAAACTGGTAGCATTTTGTGGTGGGTATGCTATTATTCTTTGGTTTGTTAATGGCTAATATCTCAGTGCAGGATCATTGTGTGAATATGAATTACCTTTTCCCATGCTTTTCAATCAAGGCATTTATAGCATCATCTGTCAGCTGGCATCCATTAGCAGAAAGGGCCTGGAGGCTGAAATGAAAAATAACAGTTATTTCTCTATATTTAAAAAAATCATCCCTAGTTTAACTCCATCAGCTTCAAAAAAGTTACACCATGGTTGTATTTGTCCTGTTGCCCTTCTGACGCTTAGGAGACATAAAGGGGCTGGAAACTGGCTGCATCTGTCCAGCAGAAAAATTCCATCTCAGAGGAACATCCAAATTATACAAGTGTGCTGGCTCCAGCCCCTGTGCCTCTCTTGCCCTCAATGCAGGGAGCAGTCAGGGACTTTCTAGAGCTAGGCAGGGAGGGGTCCATGACAGAGCTCTGTTTTGTTACACCGATAATACCTGCATCAGTGGCACAAGTCAGAGCTGCTAGGAAGAAACTCCAACTCCAGCAAGGTTGTGGCTTGAGCTGGGAACCAGGGAGCCAGAGCTGGAACCCAACTCCTGGCCCCCTTCAATTCCCCCACACTGAGCAGAGCTTTGGCACAGAAGTGAATCACGCCCAATGAATACAATTGATCTTTTTCATTACTTTGCACAGCTAAACAGATCCACAGGAGGAACGTACAACTATTGCTGTAAAGCACGCCGGCGGCGAAGTGGGTTTTAAGTGTTTTACCTTAAAGAAGCTTCTGCTAGAGCAATGACCCCTAAATCAGTAGCCCCTGTCCAGCTTATATCCACGGATGTCAGCTGGCTGCAAAAGGAGCTTGCATGGAGAAGAATTGTGTCCCCTCGCAACCTAGGACCACTGCAGCTTGTTATCTTCAATTCCTGGGTGAACAAACAACAATATAACTGCAATGCAAGACAACTTTAAATAATGACTACAGCTTGTAGAAGTTTGCCTTCCAAACTACAAACTGGGTACAGTCTCTGTCTTCTTTCATTGTTTTTTTTCAATGTACTTTCTCATTTTCATATATTTTCACACACACACACACACAGAGAGAGAGAGAGAGAGAGAGAGAGAGAGAGAGAGATTGAGATTTTTTTATATTGAGGGCCAGGTTTTTAAATGGGCTTCTAACAGAGCCCCTGCAATATACAAGATGCATGCATTTGCAAATACAATTGTGGACTTTTGCAGGTGGGACTGGACACCCCCCAACATACTGCTGGTAAGTCTTTAGGGTCAACCTTAGCAACTAAGGGTTCAACTGTGTAAGGTGTGGAGCACCCAAAATTTTAAACTGACAGTGGCTTGCTTTCACTTTACTAACTTAATTGTGAGTTGAGGACATTCAGCATGTTACAGCAGACACTCAGCACTTTGCAGGGTTGGTCTCTTAGTGGCCAAGGTCCAAACCACTCATTTTTGATTGGCCTGTTTTTTTTAAAACAGTGTCTTAAAGCCAAACTATTCCTTTTAAATTACATACAGAAAAGATCACTTTTTTTCCCTTAAGTCACTTTTATTTAAGTAAAACGATAATGTTGCAGCCTCACAAGGCGTAGGTTTATGGACTTTGCTACATACAGTATTGTCAACCTCAAGTATTAAAAAAATCAAGAATCAGGCCCCAAAATAACATGACTGGCTTTAAAATAATAACATTTTAAAAATAATAAAGTTGGGATACTTTATATTTGCCTTCTGGTTTATGAGCTTTTAGTGTTCATATTTTCAAGATTTTCTCAGCAACTTTCTTTTTATATGAAAGCTGACATTCTCACGTAATCAATGGACCCCAAGAGAGGGTTTTAAGAAAAACACCCAAAAATGCAAGATTGGGAATGAAAATTACAAAAGTTGGCTACATTGTAGTGACAGATGAGTGTATCTATATTGGTTGGCAACTCCATTTTGATTGTATATTGCACTGTGCCTTTACTTTTGCCTCTTAACCTCGTGCCCACTAGCTGTAGGTTAACAATGGCGAGCATCAAGATTTCTTAATCTGGATGATCTTCCATTCAAATGGAAGCACCTTAGAACAAGTTTTCCCAATCTGGATTTCAGGTGGGCTGTCAACAAATCACCTGAAAAGAGACTTGAAGCTGCTCTAAGCACCTCACAGAGGGGCACAGAATTTTATAAAAGGACAAGTTTTGGTTTTAGCAGGGGCACTCTCTCACTGTCTCAAACAAGAAGGCAACACTGGGTAAGAGAAGGAAGAGAGGAGGATCCTGGGACCCTGAAAAAAAGGGACTAAAGCACAAAGGGTTCTGGAGTTTTGAGGACACTGGAAGCAGGAATTTCCATGCAGGTATTTGTTATTTTCCCATAGATCTGTATACTCATAGACAAAGCACAAGAGATAAAGTGTTTAGGCATTGTTTTGTGATAGCTGTCTCTCTCTCAGTTTAACTGTCACATACTCTCTGAAGGATGAAACAGAAATCCAGAGAGTCCATGGTTTCAGTGGAACTCTGGGGAGCATGCAGTCACTACTGAGAAGGCTTGAGAGGACAATATTAATTTCAGGACCAGTGCGGTCGGCCTGCAGAGTCCCATATCTGGGAAAGAAGTGCTAGAAGATCTGCATGCCAAGAGTGTGTCTAGAACGACAGAGTTTATGACAGTGACTGGGCTCTGTCCCAATTTAACCAGCCTAAACTCTGGCAGAATCCAAGGTTTGGGTCTAATATAGTAATGTGGTGATCATCCACAAGGAGAGCTCTGTTAGGATTGTAACAATTGTAACATATTCTTACCTAAAATTTATTTTTCTGAGATAAAGTACTGCTCCAGATTAAGCAAATAATTTCAACACATGCTTAAAGGTAAGTATGTGCTTAAATGCTCTGCTGCACCGGGACCTGGATCTTGCAAGGCTTACATGCATTGATCTCTCATTGACTTCAAAGGGAGTGCAAAATGAGGTGTTAAATCTTTCTTCACTGCCATTACATCTCTGTAATCTTTACCAAGAGACATCAACTACATGAAGTTACTAATGTTCCTGCAATTATCTTTTGAGCTGTAATATGTGTAGTTCTGCTGGAGAATAGCACAGTTTTGCCTGTTTTATATAACAAAATTTTTCAATCAACTAACAAATATTACTTAGATGTCCCACTGCAGTTGTTCCCCCCCTTCACATTCTGGGACCCCTGACTGTCATTTAGTTGCCCCTTTTCGACGCGTGTGGCTTGTCAAAATTTGGGGGCCCTAAGGATATTCCAGTTGGGGGTAGAAATTAATCATCAAGTCTGGTATTTTCTTTGATACAATTTTGTTTATTTACAAGGAATATACAAGTCTCTGCTTCTCTGAACACAGGAGGAACCAGAAACAAAAGATTATTATTTTAGCTTATCGCCCGAAAACTCTTTAGTCAACCCCAGGCCCCAAATACACACTCTCTCTCTCTGGTGTTTTCTAGGGTCATACACCATGCTCACAGACAGATGCTTGGCTTTCTTGCATTTTGCCTCTGTCTCTCTCAGTTTTGTGTTTTCAGCCCAGTTTATATTTTTCACACATAGACAAACATGGAATGATAGGAGTAGGGAGGTCATGTGGTATGCTGGGGGATGTGGGGAGCTGTTACTTTAGAGTTCTCCAAATACTGCAAAGGTGGGAAGTCTGCGATTTTTAGACTTATAGGTCAACCAGCGTCTGGAGCATTTGGTTTGCTGCTTGAGAAGAACCATTACGTCCTGGTGCATCTCCCTCTTCTTTTCCTGCTGGGACTCTTAGGTCTTTCTCCTGTCTGCTCTTTCCTTCTCCATGCCTTCAGGCCCTTTGTTCATGCTCTGACGCAGCACTAGCTTGTAGAATCTGACTGAACACGTCCTCCCTAGTCATCTTCTTTCTCCTCCTCCTCCTCTGGGTTAGACATTCTGTGGGTGTGGAAGGGGCACCCCCTAAGGCCACAACAGCAGTAGCTGATAAAAACAGATGTATCATTGTATTGTTCCAGTCGCAGCGGAAAGGGAAAGACAAGTTTCAAACCTGCCTTCCCTTCGTCTCATAAAAATGTTTAATAAGTCATGTTTATTGTCATTTCATCTTTGCAACACCTCAGCACAGCACCGCTCTCCAGCCCAGCCATAGTGAGTATGGCCCACCACGGCAAGGGGTGGAAGGAATTTCAGTTTCATCAAGAAATACAATTTCGGTCCCTAGTTCACACATACCAGTAGAGGGCAATGAATATTGGCACTGTTTTCCACAGGCAGTGGTGCTTTTGGCTGATAACTCACTCCTGAGGGTGTGAGTTATCAGCAAAATCACTTCTGCCTAGTGACAAAAGCAAAGAGAGCTGCCTGTTTACTACAGTGGTACCTGCTGAACTCATCATGGAGCGGCATAGGAAAATGTCCTACATGGAGGAAAACATAAGGCAGCCAACCCTAGAAACTGTTGGAAGAAGATTGCAGAGTATCTTCACTAAAGTTTTATTAAGATCCCTTAGGAGGATACAAGGGATATCCCTATGTACATAAACAAACTGCTTGGCATGCCCCATCTCACCTGAGTTTCCTTCCCTGTTAATGGGCTGGTCCATGCTCGGCTGGTGGAACTGGCTACACTATGGTGGAGTCTCAAACAGGTCCTGGCTCGTGGCATGAGTAGTGTATCTTGCCCTCCCTGTTCACTGCAGAAGTGTCTGTCTCGAGCTCCTTCAAGGTATCCATGGTGATCTGCTGGGTGTTGGTGGGGTCTCCATCAAGTATGGCAGGCAGTTGTAAAAGTGTCAGGTCTGTGGCTCAGCACCAGATAGTTTTTTTGACCCCCTGACCTCGCCTTATGCCTAACAAAGTGCCTTAGTTTGATGTGGCACTGCTGCTGATCACAGTTGCCAACTTTCATGTGGTAAATAAGGACTCCGACTTTCACAATAAGCCAAAAATCAAGCTAATCCCATTTCAAAACAAGGCCAAAACAAGCCAATCCCTAAGAACCCCAACACTCTATGTGACTAGATCCCCCCGGCGTGGAGTCTGGGACTGTGGTGGGCCTGCTGTGCACCCCTGACTCTCTCCCCTCTTTGCTCCCCCTTGCCGGCAGCCAGTCAAAAAAAGAAGCAAAAAGCTACAACAAGCAACAAGCCAAAAACTAGCCAACAAGCAACTCATAAGCCAATTAGGCCAAAACAAAGCCCAATTTCTCTGTTTTTTTCACGGGTTTTGCACGTCTGCTGCCAAATGATCCTTATCATACCCCTTTGCCTGCATTTCCCATTCAATGTTTTCATAGATGTCCATGTTTCTCCAGCAGGTCCGTAGCTCTGCTTGCACAACCTCTTCTCCCCACAGTCCCAAGAGATCCAATAATTCATGTCTACTCCAGGCGGCAGCATGTCTAGTGCATGGAGCTGGCATGGTTGATTGGGCAGTTGCACACAGCAAGGGAGAATTGCTAGATTTGCAATTGGGCAATATGTAAAAGGAATTTCAAAAACACATAGGAAGTTTTAACATGGAGAGAGACTTCCAGTATCCATGATTCCAAGGCAGTTTAGTTTCCAATTGTGACCTGAGCAGTCATTGTTGCAGGGAATGGGGCATTGTGGGACAACTGCTGAAGGACTGTTAGGGTCAACACAGGTCATGTAGTGTCTACAATTGCACTGCATTGACCTCAGTAGATCAGCCCTGGCTTCACGCCATTCCAGGAGGTGGTTTTACTACTTTGCTGTAACTAAGCTATTATGTTAGCTGGTGACCAATTTGAGCATAGCCAAAAACGCAAGTAGGTCAACACAAGGCAACCTATGTTCACCTTTTTGTAGTGTAGTCCAGGCCTAAGGTACAATCCAACTCCCCCTGAAGTCAATAGGAGCTTTTCCATTCACTTTTATAGGAGCTGGATTGGGTTCTAAATGCAATTATATTAAATTGACAATAAGCAGAAGTTTCAGAAAACTAAAAAAAAAAAATTCATAGCCTAATTTCACAATATTTTGATTTCTCAACAAAATGGCAATATTACTTATTATTGCCATTTTCTTGTACTTTAAAATAAATCAAAACCTGCTGAATGCAAGTAAATATGTCCAATGACTTGCTTTAGAAGAGTAGACTTGGTTCTATTAATTAATCTTAAACTTGTGGGAACAGGCATGTAATTAAATAACTATCACGCAAAAGGTGAACTGCTACAGAAATTAACTGAATTATTTCCAGCAGTCTCATGTAATGGCATAAAATGTCAGAACACGTTTTCATTATGGAAATCATGGCAGCAGTCCAGCAATAGTTCTGTCTCTGAAGAAGACCATTTATTTCATATCAGCTGACATTTTATTTGCTAGTCACTATTTTGGGAGAATAGTTTTATTTGTTTATACGTGATGGAGAATCCACCACCATCCTGGGTAGATTGTTCCAGTGACTAAGACCCTCACTGTTAAAAATGTACATCTTATTTCCAGTCTGATTAGTCTAGACCAGTGGTCCCCAATGCGGTGCCTGTGGGAGCCATGGTGCCTGCCGGGGCATTTATGTGCGCCTGCCTAGTGCCCAGCAAGGGAGAGAAGCCACGGCCCCGCGCCTGCCGGGGACAGAGAAGTCCGGGGCTCCAGGCTTCATTCTATGTTAAAGTAAGAATAATAAATATATTTGGACTAGCAGTTCAACAATGTTTAACTTTTTAAAAATAAATAATGAAAACTGCTTGATATTTATTTTGGTAAAACTCCTTAATTTTTCTTACAGATAGATAAAAAAAGAGAAAATTCACATGGTAAGGTGAAAGAGTAACTGCTGAATAATTTAATTAATACCTTTTACATGTAAAATTACCCTTTTTATCTTATGGATTCATATATTATGTATATTAAATATGATGTTTTTCGTATTATTTAATGTACAAATACAAAATAAGTCTTGAAAAATTGTTGGTGCCTGCCACACTCTTCTGAAAACAAGAATGTGCTACTGGCCACAAATAGCTTGGGGACCACTGGTCTAGACTCTAGATTCACCTTTCAATCATTGTATCTTGTTATATCTGTGTCTGCTAAATCGAAGAACCCACTATCAAAGTTTTATTCCCCATATAGGCTGTTATAGGATATGCCTACTCAGCATTTTGGAGCCAACGGGAGTGAGCCTCCCAGCCTGGATCAACAGATTTAAGCTAAGGGGGCTCACACTAGCACTCTAAAAATAGCTGTATAAACAGCACTTGAAAGTTGCATCTCAGACTAAAGCTCAGGCTCTAAAGCCTAAGGAGTAGGATGGACTTTCAGAGCCCAACTCCAGCCCAAACCACAACTTCAAAGTCCTGTCTTCACAGCTATTTTTAGAGCACCAGTGTGAGCCCCGCTAACCCACATTTGTCAACCTGGGGTGGAAGTTTCGCTCCCACTTGCTTCAAAATGTTGTGTAGATATCCAAATAGAGTGTGATCAAGTAACCCTTTGTAAGCTTATCTGTAAAATTATCAGTAACAATTTTATGGTTTCTTCCAGGTCATTGACAAAAATGTTAACTAGAGCAGGGCTAAGAATCAATCTCTGCAGGACCTCACTAAAACCACACTTGATGATTCTCCATTTAGAATTACATTTTGAGACCTGTTAGCCAGATTTTAATCTAATCTTTTTAATCTAATGTGTGTCAAATTCCAAGATTTATTGAAAAATCAACATTAACAGTCCAGATAGCTCCTCGGCCAGTGCTTTTAAAACTCTCAGATGCAAATTATCCAGACCTGGCGATTTAAAAATGTCTAACTTTAGTAGATGCTGTTTAACATCTTCCTGAGTTACTGTTGGAAAGGAATGTGTTTCATTATCATTTTATGATATGAATATATTTTCTGTCTTCTTCCCAAATATGGAATAGAATTATTTATTGAACACTTCTGCCTCTTCTCTACTATTATTGACAATTTTACCATTTCCATCTAGTAAGGGACCAATACAATACCATGGTTAGAATGTTTTTTGTTTCTTTAGAACCATAGAACAGACAATTTATAACCAAGTGAAGGACTTTCCTCAGGTCTCCCTACACAAACAATTGCTATTTATGGTACAAAATATTTACATATTGTTATGTTTCATAGCATACAAACAGTAGTAAAACAAAAAAAACCAAATTCTCTTGCTAGAAGGTTGCAACATAACACTACTTTACTTCTGAGAATTCAGAACAATAATACATGAACCCAAAAACAGAGAGAGAGAAAAACAGGCTGCACCTTAAGGCAGAGAGGCACAGCTCACGCCACCCAGCTTTCAGCTGTCTGTTTGCGAACTACCTCTGCTTGTATGCTTTGCTACAGAACTCTCTAGTCTGCAAGCACGTCCAGGGAACATCTCCCCTCCCCGTTGCTCTTAAAGCAATAGCTTGCAATTCCAACAGTCCTCAACACACCACATTTATAAACACTAAAATAAATCATGATGTATTAACAACTATGAGCCACAATACATCACACTGCATGGGGGCAGGGGAAGAGGGAGGAGCAACCATCCCCATGTTAAGACTTTAGATGCATCAGAACCAGTGTGCCTAATATCTACCAGATCATGCATTGGTGAATGTATTAAAATAATTATAAGGATTGCTATGTGGATGTGAATACATTGTAACTACAAAAAAGACACAAATTGTGCAAAACACTGCCCAGTAATAAATTAGGAGTCCCAAAACATGGTTCTCTGTTTCCTCCATACCTGCCTTTTTAATTATTTATTTATTTATTATTAAAGGAGTGAGCTTTTTGTGACATATTAAAACAGGTCACCACAGAAATGAAGGCCCTTGTTCGACAGTCAACATGCTTAACTTCAAGCTCACTGCTCATTAAGTTCAACAGAACAGCAAAGACTATACGGCAGTCAGTCTCCTTTCTTACTAGTCTGATGAATCTGTAGCAGCTGGGATATATTGTCTTTGAAAAACGGATACGTTTCCTATGTGGAGATGAGCATTGAAATCTTTCAGCTGTGTCAATGGCAGCACTAGTGTAGTGCAGCAGATAGAATTTGTCACACCCTCTGATAACCAAAGCTACCTTTTAGCCGTGATGGCCACATAGAGTCATGGGTTTTGAGATATTCTTGTTGCCCGGGGAATCTGAAGCAACATAGGTGAGAAGTTAAGGAGAGGCAGCGGGATGCTGCTAGCTTCAGGATCCCTGAGCCGGGACCCAGAGTAATGGGTGGCCCTCCCCGCCCCCCCACCCCCAACACTCACCACTGGGGAAGTGGCTAGACTCCAGAACGGAGATTTTCCCACCACCCCTTCCTCCCCCCGGAAGGAGGAAAATATGGACAGTGACATGGCCAGAGGGCTGAGTCGAGACAAAGATGCTGCAGTGCTGAGACTGAGTCAGATTTGCAGGCGACAACAACAGGTGAGGCACCACTAGGAGGTAGGGTTGCCAACCCTCCAGGATTGTCCAGGAATTAAGATCAATCTTCAATTAAAGACTATGTCATATGATGAAACCTTCAGGAATACATCCAACCCAAATTGGCAACCTTACCTGGAAGGCACACTGGCTAGCAGAGCGAACCCCTGTGATGGCCAGCAGGAGGTGCCGCAGTGGACGGGAAAGATCAATGTATGCTTGTTCTCTGTGGCCTCCAGCACGTGGCTGTTAAGCGAGGGTCGTTGTTATGCAACCTAATTTTAAACCATTAACAATAGTAACAATACACTAATTGCCCTACTTAGATGCAGCCTATCCAGAATGACATCACCCTGAGGCGGGTCACTCGTAGTCAGAAAGAGCGGATGCTAAAGGAAGCCCTGCACAGACCAGGACCATATGCAGCAATGCTGGTGGAGGCGATGATTCCTCTCTACATTAGGATGCCCTGGCGCGGAAGAGTGTGCTTCCACGGAGCACCCAATAAGGCACCTCTCCCCAGGAACCTCCTGTGGAGGCTTTTCGAGCATCTCTCTGAGAGCTTTGTTGAACTGTCCCAAGAGGATTATTGTTCAATTGTTCAATCCCTATATGTGTGGACCTACTATTTATATAGTCTGACATTGAAAATTTTTTATATAGTATTTCTATTTTTTCTATACCTGTTTTTTTAAAAAATAAATGTTTCCATGTTTATAGCACTTACCGCCTGATCCTTCCCCTGATTCTGAGTCCGGGTTAACGGGCGGGGACCGTTGGTAGGGGATCTCTGTGAGGGTGATGAAGAGATCCTGGCTGTCAGGGCAAGCGGTATTGTGTTCGCTGTCGCCTGCGCCGTCCTCCACAAACCCTTCCTCATCTTCCCCATTGGCGAACATCGCCGAGGAACTGTCCAGGTACACTATGCCATCGTCAGAGTCCACGGTCACTGGTGGGGCAGTGGTGGCAGACCCACCGAGAATGGCATGCAGTGCCTCGTAGAAGCGGCATGTCTGGGGCTGTGCTCCGGAGCGTCCGTTTGCCGCTCTGACTTTTTGGTAACCTTGTCTCAGGTCCTTGACTTTCACGCGGCACTGCATCGCATCCCAGCTGTATCCTTTGTCTATCATGGCTTTGGAGACCTTCTCAAAGGTCTTTGCATTCCGCTTGTTGGAGCGCAGCTCCGAGAGCACAGACACCTCGCCCCACACAGCGATCAGATCCATGACTTCCCGGTCAGTCCATGCTGGGGCCCTCTTTCTATTCTTGGATTGCCCGGACTCCTCTGCTGGAGAGCTCTGCATCGTTGCAGGTGCTGCGGAGCTCGCCCCGATGTCCAACCAGGATGTCAGATTCAAAGTGCCCAGACAGGAAAAGGAATTCAAATTTTCCCGGGTCGTTTCCTGTGTGGCTGGTCAGAGCATCCAAGCTCGGACTGCTGTCCAGAGCGTCAACAGAGTGGTGCAGTGTGGGATAGCTCCCGGAGCTACTAAGTTCGATTAGCATCCACACCTAGCCTAATTCGAACTAGCCATGTCGAATTTAGCGCTACTCCACCTGTCGGGGTGGAGTACCAAATTCGAACTAAAGAGCCCTCTAGTTCGAATTAAATGGCTTCCTGGTGTGGACGGTTGAGCGGTTAGTTTGAATTAACGCTGCTAAATTCGACTTAAAGTCCTAGTGTAGACCAGGCCTTAGGTGTGATTTCTCATTCACACTAAGGCCCCTTTACATTGCTCTGGTCCACTTTACACTGCAAAGTAGTGAATGAGAATCAAGTCCTCATTTTTTTAATCCATACTTCCATTTTTTCCCCTTGTTACCATGACTACCCTGAGACTTTAACTGGAAATTCTCATTCTATAAGAGCCCTAAGGATGATGATTGTCTAAACCACCCGTTTTATCAGTAATTTAGGATGGCCAAAGTATTGACATTAGACACATTGGGCCTGATTATCCTCCCATTTACATTTGTGTAAAGCAAGAGTAATTCCATGAGATAAAATAAACTACTTTATTACTCCATTCTCTACATTATGCAAGAGACATCTTGCTACTCAGCCAGAAGACCTAAGTAGATTTTTGGATTCCAAAAATATCTTTGTCTTAAACTCATTTACCTATCTGCTTCCACATCACCATATGATGGAAAGTTCTGATCGAACAATTCCCTCAAAGAAGCAGCTTGCCCCTCATTTCTAGCCTGCACCTTTCCTTCTGGAAATACTAGTTGTTACACCTTTTCCTTGTAGGTACCAAATAGGTCTCCACTCATTGTGTGACCCTTGAAGATTCCTGAAAAACATAAAGAGCTCACATTGTCACCTTCTTTGTGAACTCTTGAAAACTCTTAAAAAATATTCAAGGCAAAAACCTATACATTTTGTAGCCTGGTGGATAAAATGATTTCCTTACATTTAAGACAGAGTCAAATCCTGGTTCCTCTGAAGTTGATGGCAAAACTTCCACAGACTTCCTTGGAGATAGGATTTTACACTGTCCCAAAGCTACTAGGGTTGCATTTTTATTCAATAAGTGTCTTCTCTTTGCTATGAGCCTTCAAATTGCATCTGATTAAAAGTTTTCACCATCTCTTTGAAGAAAAATTAAAATACATGGAATTATTAGGAATAATTTTCAAGAAGAACCGCATACATTTACGTCTTGAAATAAAGATGGAATATCCTCGGCTATGCTTGTATAAAAATATTATGTCATATTTATGGGGTAATGGTAACTTATGGGCTCCCTCTGGTGGTTATTTTTCATTTGCATTCTTCGTTTTCCCTCACAAAAATACTGAGCATCCTTTAGGAATAAGTGGAGTTCCTTGATAAAGACAATTATAGAATCAAATCCTAGCAAGATAGTGTTTTTATTATAAAATATACTATTCAGATCTTCTTTTCCTTTATATTTTATTTTAAAAAACTAAAAAAATCATTGTTATCAGATCATTAATAACTAACAGGTGCAAAAACAGCTCATCTATATAAAGTTGTTCTATATGATTTTTATATGTAATCAGACATAAGAAAAACTTGACCCATTTAAACTAAAGTCATTAGGGTACATTAAATCTGTAAGTATAAGGCAGTGACCAAAAAAGCTATCTGATACTGTTTTTCCTGCCTCATTCAATGCACAAGATGCATAGTCAATGTTTTGTTTTGTCCTTATTCAATGTCTAACTCCCAAGCCTTATTCACTGCACACTATCCAAACCCTGTTCTGAAGACAGAATTCATTTCCTTATGAACTTCTCTATGGTTCTCATCACTATAATATGAGTGCTTCACAAACTTTAAATTTATTTATTTTCACAACATCCCTATGAAGTGAGAAGTGATGTCAGGCGCTGCCTCACAGTAATCAGACCTAGTGGTTGGCGTGGCTGTTGAAGCTGGGTGTAGGGTCAGGACTAGGACAACGATGATATTGGAATTGAGATACAGGGACAGGCCAGGGTCAAAATTGAGATCAGAGTCCATCATCAACCCAGAATCAGTATCATAGCCAGAGTCCAGGTGCAAACCAATGCTCAAAGCTGGGTGTTCAAAGTACAGGAACAAGCCAAGTCAACAGAGAGACAATGCAGAGACCATTGAGGTTGAGATGGGAATAAGAGACTGACTTGTTGAAAGTCTCTGGTTAAGGATAAGAGGTAAAAAACAAGGGTGATGTCATAATAAGGGTCTACTACAGACCACCTAACCAGGAAGAAGAGGTAGATGAGGCTTTTTTTTTAAAACAACTAACATTCATCCAAAGTACAGGATTTAGTGGCGATGGGGGACAACTATCCAGACATCTCTTTGGAAAATAACACAGCAGGGCACAGATTATCCAACAAGTTATTGGAATGTATTGGAGACCATTTTTTTTGTTTCAGAAGGTAGTGGAGAAAGCTATTAGGGAAGATTTGATTTTGACAAATACGGAAGAACTGGTTGAGAATTTGAAAGTGGAAGGCAACTTGCGTGAAAGTGATTATGAAATGGTAGAGTTCATAATTCTAAGGAATGGTAGGTGGTAAAAGAGGAAAATAAAGATAATGGAGTTCAAGAAGGCAGACTTTAGCAAACTCAGTGAGTTGATAGGCCAGATCCCATGGGAAGCAAGTCTATGGGGGAAAACAGCTCAAGAGAGTTGGCAATTTTTCAAAGAGACATTATTAAGGCCACAAGAGCAAACTATCCCACTGCGTAGGAAATATAGGCAATATGGCAAGAGACCACTCTGGCTTAAGCAGGAGATCTTCAATGATCTGAAACTCAAAAAAAAAGTCCTACAAAAAGTGGAAACTGGTCAAATGGACAAAGGATGAATATAAACAAATAACACAAATATGTAGGGACAAAATTAGAAAGACCAAGCCACAAAATGAGATTAAACTAGCCAGAGACATAAAGGGTAACAAGAAAACACTGTACAAATACATTAGAAGCAACAGGAAGACCAAGTACAGGGCAGGCCCATTACTCAATGATGAGGGAGACGGGGAGGAAACCACAGAAAATGTGGAAATGACAAGTGCTAAATTACATTTTTGTTTCAGTTTTCACCAAAAAGTTTAGCAGAGATTGGACACCTAACGTAGTGAATGCCAGTGAAAATGAGGTAGGATCAGAAGCTAAAATAGGGAAAGAACAAGTTAAAATTACTGAGACATGTTAGATGTCTTCAAGTCACCAAGGTCTGATGAAATGCATCCTAGAATACTCAAGGAGCTGACTGAGGAGCTATCTGAGCCATTAGCAATTATCTTCGAAAAGTCATGGAAGACGGGAGATATTCCAGTGGACTAGAAAATGGCAAAAATATAGTGACCATCTATACAAAAGGGAAATAAGGACAACCTGGGGAATTATGGATCAGTCAGCTTAACTTCACAATCCAGAAAGATAATGGAGCAAATAACTAAGCAATCAATTTGCAACCACCTAGAAGATAATAAGGTGATAAGTAACAGTCAGCATGGATTTTTCAAGAACAAATCATGTCAAACAAACCTAATAGCTTTCTTTGACAGGGTAACAAGCCTTCTGGGTGTGGGGGAAGCGGTATATCTTGACATTAGTTTTTTATACTGTCTCGCATGACCTTCTCATAAACAAACTAGGGAAATCCAATGTAGATGGAGCTACTATAGGTGGGTGCATAACTTGCTGGAAAACCATTCCCAGAGAGCAGTTACCAGTGGTTCACAGTCAAGCTAGATGGCCATAATGAGCGGGGTCCCGCAGGGATCAGTTCTGGGACCGGTTCTGTTCAATATCTTCATCAATTATTTATATAATGGCATAGAGAATACACTTATAAAGTTTGCAGATGATACCAGGCTGGGAGGGGTTGCAAGTGCTTTGGAAGACAGGATTAAAATTCAAAATGATCTGGACAAACTGGTCTAAAGTAATGGTCTAAAGTAAACAGGATGAAATTCAATAAGGACAAATGCAAAGTACTCCACTTAAGAAGGAACAATCAGTTGCACTGCCTAGGAAGGAGTACTGCAGACAGGGATCTGGGGGTCATAGTGGATCACAAGCAGGAGTGTTTCACTGCATCGGTCTTCACTGTTGAGGATTTGAGAGAGATTCCCAACCCTGAGCCATTCTTTTTGGGTGACAGATCTGAGGAACTGTCCCAAATTGAGGTGTCATTAGAGGAGGTTTTGGAATAACTTGATAAACTAGACAGTAATAACTCTCCAGGACCTGATGGTATTCACCCAAGAGTTCTGAAGGAACTCAAATATGAAACTGCAGGACTACTAACTGTCATCTGTAACCTATCATTTAAATCAGCTTCTGTACCAAATGACTGGAGAATAGCTAAATGTGATGCCAATTTTTAAAAAGGGCTCCAGAGGTGACCCTGGCAACTACAGGCCAGTAAGCATCACTTCAGTACCAGGCAAGTTGGTTGAAACTGACAATTTTGTTCTTTACGATAGACATATTGATAAACATAATTTGCTGGGAAATAGTCAACATGTTTTTTGTAAAGGGAAATCATGCCTCACCAATCTACTAAAATTCTTTGAGGGGTCAGCAAGAATGTGGACAAAGGAGATCCATGAATATAATGTATTTAGATTTTCAGAAAGCCTTTGACACGGTCCCTCACCAAAGGCTCTTAAACAAAATAAGCAGTCATGGGATAAGAGGGAAGGTTCTCTCATGGATTGGTAACTGGTTAAAAGATAGGAAACAAAGGATAGGAATAAATGGTCAGTTTTCAGAAATGGAGAGAGGTAAATAGTGGTGTCCTCCAGGGATCTGTACTGGGCCCAGTCCTATTTAACATATTCAAAAACAATCTGGAAAAAGGGGTAAACAGTGAGGTGGCAAAATCTGCAGATGATACAAAAGATCCCAGGCAGACTTGAAAGAGCTACAGAAGGATCTCACAAAACTGGGTAACTGGGCAACAAAATGGCAGATGAAATTCAATGTTGATAAATGCAAAGTGATGCACATTGGAAAACATGATCCTAACTATACATACAAAATGATGGGGTCTAAATTAGCTGTTACCACTCAAGAAAGAGATCGTGGAGTCATTGTGGATAGTTCTCTGAAATCATCCACTCAATGTCCAGCGGCAGTCAAAAAAGCGAGCAGAATGTTGGGAATCATCAAGAAAGAGATAGATAATAAGACAGAAAATATCATATTGCCACTATACAAATCCATGGTATGCCCACACCTTGAATACCGAGTGCAGATGTGATCATCCCATCTCAAAAAAGAAAAGGGCAACAAAAATGATTAGGGGGTATAGAATGGCTTCTATATGAGGAGAGATTAATAAAACTGGGATTTTTCAGCTCGGAAAAGAGGCAACTAAGGGGGGATATGATAGAGGTCTATAAAATCATGAGTGGTATAGAGAAAGTAAATATGGAAGTGTTATTTACTCCTTCTCATAATACAAGAACAAGGGACCACCAAATGAAATTAATAGGCAGCAGGTTTAAAACAAACACAAGAAAGTATTTTTTCACGCAATGCACTGTCAACCTCTGGAGTTCCTTGCCAGAGAGTGTTGTGAAGGCCAATACTATAATGGGGTTCAAAAGGGAGCTAGATAGATTCATGGAAGATAGGTCCATCAATGGCTATTAGCCAGGATGGGCAGGAATGGTATCCCTAGCCTCTGTTTACCAAAAGTTGGTATTGGGTGACAGGACATGGATAACTTGATGATAACCTGTCTGTTCATTCCCTCTGGGGCACCTGCCATTGGCCACTGTCAGAGGACAGAATACTAGGCTTGATGGACCTTTGGTTTGACCCAGTATGACCTTTCTTATGGTCTTATGTTGTAAGCAAGACATGAGAAGTAGTTCTTCCACTCTATTCCGTGCTGATTAGGCCTCAACTGGAGTATTGGGGCCAGTTCTGGGTGCCACATTTCAGGAAAGATGTGGACAAATTGGAAAAAGTCCATAGAAGAGCAACAAAAATGATTAAAGGTCTAGAAAGCATGACCTATGAGGAAAGATTGGCAGAAGCTATAAAAGGCCCTGGAAGCATCTCCATTTTGCCTCTTTCCTGCTCAGATCTCTGGACTATGAACTTATACTAATGGGAGCATTCTAACCAAGGGACGGGGACCTTCCAATGATTTGGAAGCAACCAGAGACTTGACATAAGCCAGTAGTTTATTCCATCACTGCTACAAGCCTGAACCAAGAACTTTGCAATTGTTGTATGTATTTGATTCCTTTAACCAATTTTAACTCTCACCTTTCTTTCTTCATAGAAATAAACCTTTAGATTTTAGATATTAAAGGATTGGCAATAGCATGATTATTGGGTAAGATATGAGTTAAATATTGACTCGGGTATGTGGCTGGTCCTTTGGGATCAGAACCACCTTTTGTTTGATTAAATTGGTTTTAAATAACTACTCATTAAGTCTAGTGTCTGGGTACTGAATCCAGGACTAGAATTCAGAAGGAGGCTGTATTTCTGACTTCTTGTTAGCCAGCATGGTGTGACAGAAGTTTACTTTTGTTGCTGGTTGAGTATATCTCATGGAAGAATAACCATTAGTTTTGGGTGTGTCTGCCCTATTTCTCAGCAGTTTGTCATGAATTTGGTATTCTCAGTTTTGACCCATGGAGGCATGGTGACACCTTGCCAAGCATAGTTCCAGGATGTGAGGTTTTTTTCGAATTGCATTGTTAAACATATCACTGTACGGAAACTTGAATAGAGATATGTATTTTGTATTCTTTGATGACAACTGCAAAGTGGCCTAGCCAGTACCTCAATACCAACATATTGAATAATTTGTAAATTGATGGACCAAAGTTTAAAAGGGGCTTCGATCCTATCACTAATTTTGTGAGAGTAATCAATTGCAAGTACTAATTATGGCATTTAAATGTGAAGTTAACTGACTGCACCAGCAAATCATGCAGTTAGATGCCTAAAAGCCATAATTTACACTCCCAATTATTTGCATTATCAACTGATTGCATTTACAACATTGGAGATGGGTTTTTAAACTTTGGGACAAAGTTTTATTAATCCTCAGTGCAAATTAAACATTAGTGGCATTTAGACATTAATTCCTGTAGATACCCAAGGTTTATTAGTCCCACTTCCAAGCATTTGGGACTTTGATGGGTCTTCAGACTAGGAGACAGGTTCACCTGGGTTCTAATCCTGGCTCTGCCACTCATTCTTTGAGCTTGATTCTCCTCCCACTTACAATGGTGTAAATCAGGAGTAACTCCACTGAAGTTGATAGAGTTACACTCCACACGGAAGTCAGTGGAATTACACCTGTGAGAAGAATCAGGAGCACTGTTTGGCCTCATATAAGTCATTTTACCTCTATGTCTCAACTATGAAACGGAGATAACAATTACCTATTTTACAAGGACATTGTGTAAATTAATTGATGTTTGTAGAGTGCTTTTACAATGTAAAGCACTATATAAATACTAAAAACAATCATTATTCCAATGTGGTAAAGATGAGTATTAATAAACTAACAGAACAGAAATCTAGTCAACTAGGACGTCAAACATTCCATCCTGAGGAAAGTAGATTTCAGATTCTTACTTTACAGAATGAATACAAATACTATAAGCCTATTATAGCTTCCCAGTATTTGAAGAAGTCGTCCCCTTTTAAAAGCCTCTGTGGCTCTTTTTGTACTACCACACATGGCAGTGGTAAAACTGCTGTAATCTTTGCCATAAACCATTACGAATTAGAATTTAACTATTTATTGGCAAATCAAAATCTAATAACAAACATTTTCTTACTAATACTGATCTTATTGTCATTGCAATTATGGTTTAATTTACAGGGCACAAACAATGTAAAACTATTAGTATGGCAACTGTTTATCATTTGAGTAACATTCTTGTTTACAGATTGGATACATACATACTGGATGTTTACAGGCTAAGTACTGTTAATGACATTGTAGATGCATCTTATTTTGTGGTTCAAAGGTGAACTACAAAATAAAACAAACAAAAAGATTGTACTCTTTACTTCTACTTTTTTTCTCCTTTATAATGCATAATGACAATCATAGGCTATAATTTTCAAAGGAGCCTAAGAAAGTTAGCTGTCAAACTGCCACTGAATTCTAGTGGGATTTCAGCATCGAATTCCCTTAACCCCCTTTGAAAATTCAAGACTCAGGGCTTGTCCACACACACATTTAGTCTGCAGCAAGCAGGGCTGGCTCCAGGCCCCAGCACGCCAAGCGCATGCTTGGGGTGGCATGCCGCGGGGGGCGCTTTGCCGGACGCCGGGAGGGCGGCAGGTGGCTCCGGTGGACCTCCCACAGGCGTGCCTGCGGAGGGTCCGCTGGTCCTGCGGCTCCGGTGGACCTCCCGCAGGCGTGCCTGCAGATGCTCCACCGGAGCCGCGGGACCAGCGGACCCTCCGCAGGCACGTCTGCAGGAGGTCCACTGGAGCCACGGGACCAGCGACCGGCAGAGCGCCCCCCCGCGGCGTGCCGCCGTGCTTGGGGCAGCAAAATTGCTAGAGCCGCTCCTGGCAGCAAGCAAGAGTGTGAATCCACTTCACGCTAGCCTGCTGCAGACTACCTGTCATGTGTATCATGCTGATATGCATTAACAATTCGTTAATGTGCTGTGGTCTAGCCTGTTTCAAAGAGGACTAGATCAAAAAGCATTAACAAACTGTTAATGCATGTCAGCGGGATCCATATGGAGAGTTAGTCCTCCGCAGGTTAGTGAGGGTATATTCACACCTCAGATTGTCATGAACAAACTGTTCATGGGACAGGTCCTTAGTATTTTTTCAACCAAAAGGATTTTGTTCTGGGGATTTGTTACAGCTTGTTTGTATAAACAGAAATATCAGAGCTTGATTTCCCTGTTTTTCTGAAGGACCCTTTGTTCCTGAAGAACTGGAAAAGAACAGTGACATCACATCAGGTTGAAACCTGAGTGGCAGCTTTCCCATGACTTAGATCAAGGAAGGACGGGACGTTCTTTAACTCTAGCTCCTAACATTAAACAACTGGGATACAAGCTGTCTCTGTGAGAACCCCAATCTCCCCTAAACTGAGGGTTGGGAAAGTTGCAACACATCTGGTGATATCATTATCCCACTTAATTCTCTGGTCTTCCAGAAGGCCCTTCAACAAAACAAGTGACATATTTCTAATATAAAAAACAAGCAGAAAAAAAACCCCAACAACTTTCCTACAGAGTTCACCTTTAAACAAGGGCACACATTAAATGGCAATTAAATACAATTACCAGGTAATCTGTAGGGATAAGCACTGTATTTACTACATACACCACACGTATTCTTGGGAATACATATGTTTATCCATGCAGCTTATTCCACAGAGGGGACAATACTTCCTATCCACCCTGCACACAACTGGATGATCTGAGAGAATCACCAATAATGCATCTTTTCAGAGATTTCCTCCCCCTGTCCAATGAATACTGCTATAGGAAGACATTATTTAGCCTAGGAAAACTCATTTGTACTGAAGGCACTGATAGTATTTACATAAGGAAAAAAAATCAATGTAATGCTTTGGTTATTCTGGATTTGGTATTGGTCGCATGAATAAAAGTGGTTTCCCCCCTCACCCCCAGTGTACTACACTTCCCCCTCTGTCATGTACAATATTCTATTGCCCAGCCAAAACCTGTAACATCTAGGGGGTATTTAAATGGGAATGTCACATATGGCCTAATTCTTGAAGATGTTCAGAGTTGAAAGTGAGCTCAGAGTTACATAAGGAGCCACAGTAATGCCCTAAAAGGTCAGATGATTCAAATATAGTTAAGGGAAGTTGCACTGTAGGGCATGATTCACCACTGCAGTTCTTAAGAAAGTCAATGGACTAAACAATGAAACCTGCAACGTGTTTGTTAAATAAGTTGCTACTGACTAGTGGTAGACTTTCCATTCAGAATATTTTAACTGCTTAGTTAAAATGTTTTGAATGGAAAACTTTTATTCAGTTTGCATAGCGAGGCATGTGATACAGAACTGCGCAATTACATGCCAAGTTGATAGAAGGATATCACAAAGTGAGTTTTGCAAACAAAAGGCAGTCAAATAATCTGAAGGTATTTTAAAGACATCCAACTAATCTACTTATTTCCTGAATCCTGTGACCTCTATGACTATTACAAACTGCTCTTATAGATGCTGGGAGGGGAAAAGAGGGAAAGTTTAAAATATTGGGTCAAATTCTACTCAGTTACACTGGTGCAAAGCCATCAGTAGAGCTCCTAGGGATTTACGCTGGTGTAACTGAAAGCAGAATTTAATTCATTATGCTTAGGAGAACATTCAGATGTTTATGAACTACAATTAGGATCAACAGGATGTGAAAGCACTGCACCTGCGGCTTTTTAATACCTTGATAATAACATTTGTTGTTGTTGGTTTTTTATTTCCAGAGGCCTAGGATTCTTCTATTTTTCAATGAAAGTTCTCAAATATATTTCTGACAAAATTTGAAATCTACTATTTAACTGAATCTGTATGCCAATACCCACTGAACAATTAGCTCACTAATGACAGCTAGAATGAGAGAGAGATTCTTCCCTGTAAAGTCTTTCAGCATATGAAAAAGTTGTGAATTCTTAATGGATTTACACCAGGAATATATGTGATAAATTTTGCCCATTGTATACAGAGGAAGTGCCAGCTGTACAGTGACAAGGTTCACAGATTTTATTTCCCTACTTGGCAGAGGCTGCTGTTCCATTCACTATGCAGAAACCTATTTTAGCATTACAAACTAAAAGAAACTCTGAAGTAATTCTGAATCCCAAGTAGAGCTTCAACAGTTTCCACTGGAGGGCCAGGAACTCCAAAATTTTAACCCCAGTCCTGTTTCTCACTCACCGTGTGGCCTTGAACAAGTCATTCAGACTAAAATTAGGATTTAGGTGTCTAGTTTTAGCCATACATGTTTGAAAATTTTGGCTTTTAACTTCTCAGTGACTCATTTTCCTCCTCTGCCAAATGAATAGCTTGCATAAGAATGTAAGAATGGCCATACTGGGTCAGACTAATGGTACATCTAGCCCAGTATCTTGTCTTCCAACAGTGGCCAATGCCCCATGCTTCAGGGGGAATAAACAGAACAAGGGCCATTACTGAGTGATCCATCCCCTGTTGTCCTGTCCCAGCTGCTGGCAATTAGAGCCTTAGGGACACCCAGAGCATGAGGTTACATCTCTGACCATCTTGGCTAATAGCCATCGATGGACCTATTCTCCATGAACTTACCTAGTTTCTTTTTGAACCCCATTATAGTTTTGGCCTTCACAGCATCCACCCGGCAATGAGTTCCAAGGGTTGGCAGCATCTTGTGTGAGAAAGTACTTCTCTTTGTTTTAAACCTGCTGCCTATTAATTTCATTGGTGATCCCTGGTTCTTGTTATGTGAAGGGTTACATAACACTTCCTTATTCACTTTCTCTAGACCATTCATGGTTTTATACATCTCTAATCATATCCCCCCCTTAGTCATCTCTTTTCTATGCTGCACAGTCCCAGCATTTTTAATCTCTCCTCATATGGAAGCTGTTCCATACCCCTAATCATTTTGTTACCCTTCTCTGTACCCTTTCCAACTCTATATAAAGATATATCATCTTTCTTAGATGAGGTGACCCAAACTGCATGCAGTAGTCAAGATGTGGGCTTACCATGGTTTTATATGGTTGCATTATGATATTTTCTGTCTTCTTATTATGGGTACAATTATGTCATGGCAGTCATCACTGGCACAGAATCCACAAATTTTGCCATTTACTTCAGTTTGACCATGAAAAGAGAGAGAATGCCTTAAAATGCACCATTCCATCCCTATAAAAATGATTTTTTTTATTTGTAAGAAGTATATGTAAAAAAAGAAATGAAATAAACTCGCTAACATTTGTTTCCATTCACCACTGCTCACTTTGTTTAGTCACTCACCTAGCAACATTAACTAAGGATGTTACATCACGCTGCCTTTGTCAAATTTAATACGTAAGAGTCACGCATCTTGTAAAAGAAGGGATTACAGCGATTAATTTGAAAGAAGACAGAAAAGTAGCAAACAAAAAAAATGAATGAAATGTCAAAATTAAGTGTGAGGCAGTGAGCAGAGCAGTACCCTAAAACATTCTATGAAAGTGAAGGAAAGTTGTTTTCTACATCATGCAATATAAATATTGATTTTATAAGAAACACTAGCTGTGATAAGCATCTTGAAAGTGCAACTCATAAGCGCAAACGAAAGGCATTAAAAATGAACGCAGATAAAAATTTTAAAAAGTTACAGAAAACAGTTACAGAGCCGTTTAATACTAAGATCGAGTAGCAGCTTTACAGGAGAAGTAAAGTGTTCAAATTAACACACTCTGCTGCAAATATACCCCTGCATACCCTTGACAATCCAAAACTGAGATGGTTTTTAGAAAGCACGGTAGGTGTTATACCAAGTGCAGATCAACTTAGAAAATGTTATCTTCCAAAGTGTTTGACTGTCACATTGAAGAATCAAAGGAAAAGTTGCAGTCCTGTGAAGGAATTAGCATTGTCGCAGGTGAAACTCCGATGCTGAAGAAAACGTATGTGCTTAACATTCTTGCCATCCCCATCCCAACAAGCAGTGACAATGCAGGCACTTCTGATGCAAGTGAACACAAGCTGGATTTTTTTTTTGTTACACTGTGAAGTTTTGGAAGCAGTCAATTTTAAAACCGTCCACAAAGCTATATGGGAAACAGTTGAAAATTCTGCCCTACCATTTGACCGTAACACTGCATTTATGACCACTAACGCCACGTACATGAGGAAAGCTTGAAATCAAGGTTTGAAAACGTTTTTAAATGCTGCACACCTTAAATGCATGGCACATTTGCTTAACTTTGTGGGCAATCTGTAGAGGAAGATACTTTTGAAAGTAAATAAATTAATTGTGGCTGTAAAATGTGCTTTCACTGCCTGCCCTGCAAGAAAAGTCTAGTTCTGTATGTTTCTAACAGAAAGAGGGAACAGTCCTTCCATCACAACAACCTCCCATAATAACGAGATGGAACACCTAGTTCAATGCAGCTCTTTATCACACTGAACACACTGAGGATTACGTTTCATTTTTTTACAGAAGAGAATGGTCATAGCAGTAGTTCAAGTGTTCAAGAGATTGTTGCTCTTTGCCAATCCAAAGCAGCTGCTGAACTCCAAGCTCTAAGAGAATTTGGGCCCTGAATCATGAACACACTTACAGTTTATGAAGAGTCCACAGTTTGCGCTCATCAAGTCAAAAATGACATGTGTGATTTTGTGTTGTAGGCAGAGAGCTGCTCTGAAACTTGCCAACACCCAACTGCATAAACAACACTCATGGAAAGCTCAAAGAAAATGAAGTCATATATGGACACTGATTCAAGTTCTCGCTTTCACCAACCTGCTGCCACTTTCTTCAGTTCTTAACTTCAGTGTATTTGAGTCAAATTAAGCAAAACACTGACATTTGTGAGACCACAGTATTTGACAATATACCACTGTTTGAAGACAATATTCCAGCACAGACAGAATATTGGGCTTACTGTGGAGCAGTTCCAGAATTGAGGAACGAGGATGTTTTCCAGTTCTGGAGAAGCACAATGGCCAAATTCTCAGCTCTGTCAGTACTTGCCCTGCGATGATTAGCAGTTCCAGTCAACAGCATGGATGACAAACACTCCTTCTCATCTTATAAAAATGTGTGTGGGGACAACAGATGCCGCATAAAAAAAACCCAACAACAATCTGTCTCTGCATAACTTGTTATACCAAAATTACAACAGTTTACAAAAGGGACTTTACTAAAAAGAATTAGTTATTTTTGTAGTTTTTCATTATTTTTGTTTGAAACATTATTGCACAATAGGCATATAATTTTGAAACAGTTTACTTTGACAAGGAAATGAAAACCAATGCATTAATGTTGTTTGTTTTTTGTGTAAATATTACACTGTAATATTTAATTATTAAATTGTTACATATTTTTGTTGTCATGACCATATCCTGATTTTGTACATTTTTACCATGACTGTTCCATAAATTTTGCCTAATTCTACCATGACAAAACTGTTTCCATACTTATTATCTGCCCCTTTACTTGTGATTTTTAACATTCTGTTCGCTTTTTTAACTGCTGCAGCACATTGAGTGGATGTTTTCAGAGAACTATTCATGAGGACTCCAATTTAATTTAGACCCCATCATTTTGTATGTACAGTTGGGATTATGTTTTCCAATGTGCATTACTTTCATCTGCCATTTTGTAGCCCAGTCTCCCAGTTTTGTGAGATCCCTTAGTTAAGTCTAAAGCAGACTGTGAAAAGTTACAAACCTGAATAATTTTGTGTCATCTGCAAACTTAGCCACCTCACTGTTTACCCCTTTTTCCAGAGCATGTAATGAATATGTTGAACAGTACTGGATCCGGTACAGGTCCTTGTCCACTGTGAAAACTGACCTTTTATTCCTACCCTTTGTTTCCTGACTTTTAACCATTACTGATCCATGAGAGGACCTTTTCTCTTATCCCATGAGGGCTTTCTTTGCTGAAGAGCCTTTGGTGAGAGACCTTACAAATGAAGAATAAGATGAGAAACTAATGGTACAACAGACGGGTGTGGGGAAGCACAAGGAATCAAGGACACAATACTGGTCATCATGACAAACATGACATTTTTAAAATACTGTGAAAAGTTGGTAAGAAAAGTAGACAGTTGAATGAAATACTTCTTTACTGGAATGCTACTTTTACAGTTTGTGCATATGACAGAGCACATGTTTAGAAATCTGTGGACACGTTTAGAAATCTGAAATATATTAGTATTGCGTCATACTAAATGTCTCAGAAAGTAAAGCTGTATTCTAAACATAGGCTGATGTTACCTTAAGAGAGTCTCGGCAGTGCTGAAAGAACTTCATTAACCCCTTATGAGTAATGCTCTGTGTTTCATCATGGCAATGGTAAAGAGTGAAACACTGGGGATGGTGTAGTCCCAGGTGGATCAGCCACTCATCATTCAAGCAATGGCAGTCTAAAATCTGAATCTGCCTCCCTGGAAAAAGACAGCCAGATTACCAAAATGGTCAAACACAAAATACAAGCCCATATTCACTGTCTATTGTTTTGATTAACATGGTAGAATATAATTATTGATGGATCTCAGTTGGATAACTGAATTTCAGGGTATGTTTGCATAATGTATTCACTAACATATCCATCATTAAAGTTCAACTTTCAAAAAGCCATAGTATGAACTGAAAATGCACAATTTTTTTTATATCAAGTGGTTACAAAGCCAGTGGGCGAAGTAATATATTTTATTGGACCAACTTCTTTTAATATCACCCACCTAGACCCTATAATACCCTGGGACCAACATGGTTACAACAACACTGCATATAATGTAGTATACAGAATCATGACTGCTTTTTGTCAATTTGCCAGAGTATCAGGACTTTTTCTCTTGTGTTGGGTACATCTAATATTGTACCATCTCTATTTAGTAGGAAGGGAGACATCTAAATTATACTTCTTCACAGAAATGGTGCACATAATCACCCAGGGACTCACTTTGAGAGGTGCTGCCAGGGAAATCAATCAGTATTGAGAGCATTTAGTATATTGCATAATGTAAGCATTTAATGTAAAACTAGTGTGAACTTCAATGATTTAACAATTTGTGGCCTGAATCTGACCTCATACCCATTTTACATCATTATAACTCCTTCTATTCAGTAGAGTTACTCCTGATTTGCAACAGTGTAAATAAGAGAAGAATTAGACCCTTGGTTGGCAGGAGGACAAACTTCTTTGTAGAGAAAACTATATCATAAAAATATAGCTATATTTGCTATTGTTATTGTTGTAAAGTTTTTACGAACACTATGATAAAAGTAAGTCCAACTAAAGCTTAAGGTAAATTAGCAATTTCCTCTAGGATATGTCAGGCTTTGCGTAAAGAACAGTTCACTCTCAGTCATACTCTGCTTAGTTCCCAGAATCAGATCATAATGTTCATGTCATCTTTATTCACTACCAAAGCAACGTCTTTGATGTCAGCTAATTAGTTCTGCACTGCTTGAGCCTGTTCAACAAGACACAGTTTATCTGGACTAATATAAAAGAGTGTATTAAAATGTCAATAATAAACTCATGATTTTAAATATATTTTTTCTCGGATTATACCTGTAGCCTTGTTCAAATAGATTCCAACTTCCCTCCTGAACATGGCCTTGATAGTATCAAAGAATTTTATCTGAGCAGGGCCTTTTCTTGCTAAAAAGCTTTTAATACTTGTGTTAAAAAAAATCCTGTCTCCCATGGTTTCACTTTATTTCTTTCCTTCCAGCTAAGACCCTTTCTTTTTCCTTGATCTCTTTTGTGTGTTTCAGGATGCTGCTCACACTGATTCCTTCAGGATATGTAGGATTTGGGTGATTGATTTGTGACCTGTGTATGTGACTTGGCCAAGGGAGCATCTGAATAGAAAGCAAACCTTAGGGAACCTGAGCTGATTTTAGCATTCTAAACATGAAATAAAACAACCACCACCACCACCATCAAGGCATCTTAAAATGAAATTGCTCTATTACAAAGAAGAGTAATTTGACTTCCACTGTCAAAAGAATTAAACTTACAGGGGTTCAAGACTCCTTAAATAACAGACTTATTTCCCTTATTTGTGTATGATACACCATTACATAGCAATGCCCATAGCAACGCAACAATGGAACTGAGCTTCTGGATAAACTTTTATACAGCCCTGGGTGTGGCAAGAGAACAATATAGGTCACTGCAATTCCTTTCCCTTTTCACTGACTTTTAAAAAAACTTATTTTGGCTGTCACCTCAACAGTGAGAAGTTCTCTGCTGTTAACAGACATTTCAAATCCTAATCTAATTGGCTACTTTAACCTCAATTGTCCATAGATATACAATATACAGCACTTCTAAAATAAAAGAGAACTCAAACCCATGACCCCTTTGACATGTTCTGTATACTTAGATGATGGATACATTACAATTGGACTGACTGCATATGACTTGACTCAAAGTATACCACAGGATCCAGAGGAAACTGGACACAAGGGATCAAAATAAAGCCTTTTCTTTCTTTTTGTATGAGGGATAAGAGAAGATACAACTTTAAGTAAAGAACACAGCTATTTAAATCTTTTGCAGACAGTGGCTTTCGGTGGTAAAACGGGCTCGCTAATCAAAGCTGAATGACATTCTGCTACAGAATCCAAAGAAATGAGATGCAGGATAACAGTTGGATTATATTACTGAATCAGGTGTTTTCTTCATCTCTTTGTCCCGACATAATCCTTTAGGGTTCATAAAACACAGGTCTATTTTTCCTTACGGTTTTTATGTAAAAGTATTCTAAAATCCTACCTGTATTACTAATAAGATTTCTGCTGAGCTTTCTAGGGGCAGGAAGTATGTCCCTTTCTTCTTCTTTTCTTTAGTAGTAGGCGGAGTTTTTATGACAGAAATGCTGGCAGTCTGGACCTTTTTTTTTTTTAAACAGTCATCTGATATATGCCAAGCAAAGTCTTACTGATTTAACCCTTTGGCATTAAGATTCATTGATATAGATTCCAATGCTTTTTCTAGTTGTTGTGAACTTAAATAACCAAGCACAGATTTCTAATAATTTCACAAAACTTCATTAGATTCTGAAGTCAACAGGAGCTGAGAGTACTCAGCATTTCATGGGAGTGGTGAGCCAAAAATAGGCATCTATTGTACTTTTGCCATCATTGTTGATTACATAGAAAAAGAGATGTAAATAGCTCTCGTTAATAGTTAGCCTTTTTCTTTCAGTAGTTATAACTCAGTGGTTGTGACATCACATTAGAAACACTTGCAATGTCACAAATCCTCAATTGTGTCATTAGTCAATGATGCAGGTAGGAGGAACAAACTGTTTACAAAATGTAGAGCTTCTACTATACACAAACAATTTTGTGACCACAGCAACAGCTGTGCAAGAATATAGAAAGTTTCTAAGCTTGATAGGAATATATTTAGGGCCAAATCCTGAAATTGTTATTTAGTTTGTACTCAATCCAAACTGACATAACTCAATTGCCTAAATATAGATCAAATGCAGAGACCTCCAGATTTGACATAATATATTTTAATGTGTGCTTGAATGTTGAAGTGACTTATGATAGTTCTAACTGAATTACAGATGTGCATAAATTCAGCTGTCCACGTTCATTCACTGAAAACCCTTTGCTTAATATATGATTCCAATTAGACTGAAAAGATATCCCAGCAGGGTCTTCCCTCCTCCCCCGCCACCTTGTCTATAAAGTACGATGCGCATCTCTGGTGCTATATAAATAGCAATCACAATCCCAATAAACAATTTAGAACATACACTTCAAAAAGTTAGTTCACAAAGGGTCAAGAACTTTCCATTTCAGACCAGGAAAGCCATATTGCTTTCAGCAAAATAGCTCAGCTAAAAGCCAAAAGCCATCATTTATCTATCAAACTCCCCTAACCTATATAGTCTGACTGAGATGACAGCAACACAACATTTAATCAAAATCTCTCAACTTTTTTAAATTAAACGGTGGTTGTGGAAAAAAGAAATGAAAGTCCAAATGGGATTCTACGTTAAGTATCAGAAGAGCCTTCATAGGATCGTTAGACTGATTTACTCCCTTTCATGCCTTGCAATCCATGATGTACCTCATTCAAAACTGCACTAATATAAATGCCCTTTGGCATATACAGTAGCTTCTCAAGCCTCTCCATTTGAGTTATACTTGTAAACATAGGGTCTGATCTTTCTCAGCACCAATTGTTTTCCTTGGAAGTTGAAGGAGCTCAGCACACTTTGCCTTGAGTGCTCCAATACAAGTAAAGGGGATATAAATATTATACAAATGAAATGTTCATGGTGAAAGATAATATTAATCCTGAGCAAACGCAAAATATGATGCATCAATGTTAACTGAGAGATTCACTTACCAGTCCGCTAAGTCCAGGAAATATGCAACTGTTTAAAGTAATCAGAGGATGTATAGGTATAACTATTACTTGACTCTTTATTTTCAGACATTTCTACCTCATAGATAAAAGGTAGAAAATTTTAGCCTCAGTATGTCTACACTGCACTTAGACACCTGCAGCTGGCCTGTGCCAGCTGGCTCATGGGACTCAGGCTAAGAGGCTGTTTTATTGTGGGTAGACTTTCAGACTTGAGCTGCAACCCAAACTCTTGGACCCTCCAACCTCACAGGGCCAGCTGCAGGTTTTTAATTGCAGGGTAGAAATACGCTAAGAGCTCACGTGAAGCTCTTTATAAAAAATAAACAAAGTTTGCAAAGCTTTGTATCTGGTCATTTTTCAACTAGTTCTAAAGAGAATCCAAGGGAAAAGATACAAGCACACTAAATGAATCTGCTATTTTAAATATTCAATGAACATTATATCAAATTCAGGTGCTCCAAGCAGCACCCTGTCTCCCAGTAAAGTTGCTTTAATACACCAAAACTGACCTGTGTACAATCAAACATAATCCAAACTACACACCATATTGGCAGGACAAGTACAGCATAGAGTAATATCCAAGATGATGACTACAGATAAAAATATGAAGATGGCGCTGAGAACTGAAGCTAAAAGCAGGGCAGGATTTACAATTTGCAGGGACCTAAGCTGTAGGGTTGGAAAAATTGACTGGAGAAATCCTTCCGACTCTTGCTGCCAAAGGGAGTCTGGGTCAGCCCATGAATTGTGAGTCCATAGAAAGCTACATAGAGTTGTTTGTGCTTAAGCACTAAATGACATCATTATTTGTGATGAGCCTGATTAGAAGGTATAACTATTCTTTGTTAGGATACTGGATGAAAAACTTCTTATATTAGGCTTTTCTTCTTTTTGTACTGAATGAGTCCTTAAATACATGATGTTTGTTAGTAAAAGCAAGCAATCCCTTGGACCCACAGCCCTACCTGTAGGTTGTGGAGCAGCTCAGAATCTCCATAGCACTGTGCTATAAGGGTACTACTCCTCTGATCCACAGCATGCCCTCCCCCTCCCCCCCACCAGAGATGGGGGGAGTACTGAAGAGGGCCACTGCCCATGTTACTGTAAACCTGTTCTATCAATATCAACTTGTCACTTGAACTCTTGCAAACAATTCTCTTATGGTTGGTCTATGTACAGTTTTTGTTTACTATAACTGTGTTGGTTTAGAAACCGATAAAGTGCCACAATCCCCTTATGTGAATGCAGTTACACCAGTGTAAAGGTGTTTACAGCCAGACAGTTCATTTCTATAAATATATGGAAATAAGCATCTTTATGCAGGTATAATTGCATCTACGGTGGGGGGCGGGGGGAGGTTCTACCATGATATTATATCGTTTTCTAAACCCATATAGTTAAAATTAAAAGAAAATGCTTTTGCCTCAGAAAAACAACGCAATTCCTCTTGCTAAAATCTCCAAAACAGACTGATAAAGACCTTCACTGCTTTAATATTTGTAAAACCATATGCTACAGTATGGCTGAAATACATGGGAATATGGAAATATACTGTACATCCTCTAAAACACTTTCTCACTTGTATTTGCCATGTGGAATTGAAAAATCTTCCTAATATGTTTTCCAGCTTTCCTTTCTAGAGTTTAGTTCCTGATGATATGCACAGCAGAGATAACAAGATAAAACAAACACACAAAGAAAAAACCTGGAGTAGAAACTAAGCTGATTCCTGGCTAGTTGGTTAGTTTAGTTTACCTCATACATGAGATCCAACAATACAATTCAAAGATTTTACAGAATGCACTGCTGGCTTCATCTAGAAATGCAAGCCCCTATGGCTACACAATAGTTATAAACATGAGACCATTCATGACAGCTGTTGCTTCTTTAAAAGAACAATACACTTAGTTCCTAGAACATTTGTTCAGCATCACTGAAACGCAACACTCAGCTACGTCTAATGGCCCACCTTTGTTTGTTCAAGGTGTAAGTATTTGTCTTGGAGTTCACCGTGGGAATGTGACATAAGCCGAGACACAGGCATCTACAGCAGGTGACCTACAGCTTTGTTTGCCTCCCCAGTCACAGCCTTGAGTTTGTTCTTTTTTTAGAAGTCTCTTTCTTTGTTAAACGTCTGGCATTTAGTTCATTCAGTGCTTTTTGTTGTTGTTGTTTTAACTACGTATCTATCTTTATGATAAGCTTTTGGATAAAAATACGCTGGATCAGTTATTTTACCTGAAGGAAATTCTGAGTGCGACTGGGATTCCTTTGTTTAAAGGATATAAAAATCCAGATATGAACTACTACTGTTGATAAAAGAATTTTCCATAGCTATCCAGGTCACCGGTTCAAATAAGGCCCTAGTCAGCAGTGAATGAAATGTAATCATATTTCTGTGGGGCAGCTCTTTACAAAGATTAACTAATTAATGCACAAAACACTTTTGGAAGTGATACCTACATATTCTCCCCATTACTCAGATGGAAAAACAGAAACATGATGGATGGGATCCACGAAGGGATTTAGACATTGCAATGCTGAGCATCATGGTGCTTAACTTTTAGGCAACAAAACAAAAACAAACAAACAAACAAAAAAAACCCCACACACCACACAGGAACAACACTGATCCACAAAGCCAAGTTAGGTGCCTAGGCTCCCTGAACAATGAGCAGGGATATATAGGCACCTGAGAATGTAATCCACAAAAGCCAGCGCATTAGGCAGGGAGCCAGCAGCCAAAGGGAGGTGCTGAGGAGTTGGGTGTGTGCACTAAGCCCTGCCCCTCTTTCAGAGACAGGCCCCTAAGTCTGAGCTGCAGGGAGGCACCTAGCTCTTCTTAATGATCCACAGTTGGGAACCTGCCATCTAGAGTCAGGCAGCTCAGGTGCTTAAGGTGTTTTTCATGGGACTGAAATGGGCACTCCACCACACAAAATGGTTGGAGAAGGTGGAAGTGCTACCCACTGATTACTTTTAGCGCAGTGGTTATAGTCCTCACCTGGGAGGTAAAAGACCCTGTCCAGTCCCCCTGTTTCAACCACTCATTCATTATTTTTTATCCACAGATCAACAGCTTCAACAGGGAGCCACACATCAGAATATTCCATAGGCCAGTGGTTGAAGCACTCTCCTGAGAGAAAGGAGATCCGAGGTCAAATCATTTCTCCCTCTCTGGCAGAGAGGGGGATTGAACCTGGGTCTCCCACATTCCAGGTAAGTGCACTAACGACAGAGCTAAAAGTTTTAAGGTGCATACCAGCATCACCTCCTCGATTCTGAAAGGGACCTAATACTACTGCTCCTCCTGGAGTCTGAAATGGGACCCAATCCAGTAGACACGCTCCGAGGTAGCCTACCAGATCAAGCCCCCAGGGCATGTGACTTTGGTGGCTAACTACCTGTCTTTCCCTGGTTTGTGGCACTTAGGCAAGAGATAGGCATCCAGCTGCCTAGAGGGAGGCAGCAGTGTGCATGCCTAGAGGCAGGAACTTAGGCCCCTAGGGAAATTTTATTCTAAAAAATTAGGTGCTAAGTGAGTTTAGGGTTCAATTAGAGTTTTGTGGCTCACAATGGAGCTAAAACTGGGACTTTCATAGATCCCAACCAAAGGGACTTCCCTAAAGCCACAAAAAGCTCATTTCACTCTACAGTCATACAGGGTCAAATTCTACAGTGAGGAAATGGATGCAGCTCAAGAGGCTTTAAAGATACTGCACTCATTCGGCCCATACTATTTATGGAGTAAGGACCATAGCAATTAGGCCAGAGACAGTAACTTACAAAATGTATGGTACTTAACTACCAGTATCATCTTGTTTTCAGTATGATCATGGAATCAGAATCACTGAGCCCATTTGGATACAAATATCCATTATTAATGACATTTTGCTCAGGCTGTCTGTTTGTTTGAAACAATAGATGCCATTTCACCAATTTTTGTTCACACTCTTGTATGAGCATAACCTCAAGCACAATTTTCTTGGATCACTGAACGTAGGAGTCATGATGGTATCTGGAGCAAGTACATGGATAACATATCAAGGTGAACTTAGAGACAGAGAGGGCACCTTGCAGGAACTAAGTTACCAAAGATAAGCATGACAGAATTTTCCTTTACGGAAACATTTCTGAGTACTCACCCTATTGAAAAATTCCAAGCAGGGTAATTTATAACCCAGACCTGGACAAGGCACAAATAAAAGGCAATTATAATCCCAAAATTAAAAAGATCATGTCATTTTTTAAATCAGAGAATTAAAATAAATTATAAAGATGCTGACATCAGGCATAATATGGTTTTGGAAAATCTTTGCCTATTCTTTTTTGTTATAACATTTCAAAGCATTTTAAAAATGTTTTTAAAAATACTACAGTAATAATTTTTGTTGTTTTTCAATATGTCATACAAAGCTTCCATCACAAGCTATCATTGACTTGAATTACAATATTTTGTGAAACTGAAAAATTTCCCCCAATGTTTTTTATTGAGCAGCTTGTCTAGTAACATTATAGTTACCCCCCGTGCTTGGAGAAATTTCAAATGGAATTATGGAATGATATTGCCTTTTTCACAGTGGTTAAGAACATCTGACAGGCCAAGGCTGAATTTAAATGTCCAAAATCAAAGCAGAGCATGTCCAAAGTCTCTTTTGTGTGTGAATATGGTGTATTCTGCAAACAAACTACCGAAATAAAAGGGATGACTGGTGCAAACAGGTAGGGCCACAATTACACTTTAACCACAAATTGTAAGTAAGGGCATAGAATCAGAGAATATCAGGGTTGGAAGAGACTTCAGGAGGTCATTCAGTCCAACCCTCTGCTCAAAGCAGGACCAACCCCAACTCAATCATCCCAGCCAGGGCTTTGTCAAGCCAGGTCTTAAAAACCTCCAAGGATGGAGATTCTACCACCTCCTAAGGTAACCCATTCCAGTACTTCGCCACCCTCCTAGTGAAATAGTTTTTCCTAATAGCCACCCTAGACCTCCCTCACTGAAACTTGAGACCATTGCTCCTTGTTCCGCCATCTACCACCACTGAGAACAGCCTAGCTCCATCCTCTTTGGAACCCCCCTTCAGGTAGTTGAAGGCTGCTACCGGGGCGGCTCCAGGATTTGCGCCGCCCCAAGCAGGGCGGCACTCCGTGGGGGGCGCTCTGGCGGTCGTCGGTCCCGCAGCTCCAGTGGACCGACGTGCCTGCGGAGGGTCCACTGGTCCCGCGGCTCCGGTGGAGCATCCGCAGGCATGCCTGCGGGAGGTCCACCGGAGCCGCCTGCTGCCCTCCCACAGGACGCCGCCCCAAGCGCACGCTTGGTGCGCTGGGGTCTGGAGCCGGCCCTGGCTGCTACCAAATCCCCCACTCACTCTTCTCTTCTACAGGCTAAATAAGCCCAGCTCTCTCAATGTCTCCTCATAAATCATGTGCCCCAGCTGCCTAATCATTTCCGTTGCCCTTTTTCTGGCCTCTCTCCAATTTGTCCACATCCTTTCTGTAGTGGGGGCCCCAAATCTGGATGCAATACTCCAGATGTGGCCTCACCAGTGCCAAATAGATCTTACCTTGATCTGCTGGCAATGCTGCTACTAATGCAGCCCAATATGCCATTAGCCTTCTTGGCAACAAGGGCACACTGTTAACTCATATCCAGCTTTTCATCCACAGTAATCCCCAGGTCCTTTTCTGCAGAACTACCACTTAGCCAGTCAGTTCCCAGCCTGTAGCAGTGCATGGGATTCTTCCATCCTAAGAACAGGACTCTGCACTTGTCCTTGTTGAACCTCATCAGATTTCTTCTGGCCCAATCCTCCAATTTGTCTAGGTCACTCTGGACCCTATCCCTACCCTCCTGCATATCTACCTCTCCCCCAAGCTTAGTGTCACCCACGAACTTACTAAGGGTGCAATCCATCCCATCATCCAGATCATTAATGAAGATGTTGAACAAAACCGGCCCCAGGATCGACCCCTGGGGCACTCCGCTTGATACTGGCTGCCAACTAGACATCGAGCCGTTGATCTCTACCCATTGAGCACAACAATCTAGCCAGCTTTCTATCTACCTTATAGTCCATTAATCCTATCCATACTTCTTTAACTTGCTGGAAAGAATACTGTGGGAGACCGTATTAAAAGCTTTGCTAAAGTCAAGGGATATCATGTCCACCACATTCCCCATATCCACAGAGCCAGTATCTCATCATAGAAGTCAATCAGGTTGGTCAGGCATGACTTCCCCTTGGTGAATCCATGTTGACTGTTCCTGATCATCTTTCTCTCCTCCAACTGCTTCAAAATGGATTCCTTGAGGATCTGTTCCATGATTTTTCTGGGGAACTTGTTTGGGTTGTTCCAATTCGGAGTTTTTGGTTTAATATCCAATCTCTAATTTCAATATACATATTCAGTGAATGAGTCTGGTTTTTTCAGGAAGAGATGCCATTTTGGTTACACTTCAAAGCAAGGATTCAATGTAATTCAAAGTACAGTAGGACTGAGGGACAGCAGCACCATTCAGGGCCGGCTCCAGACCCCAGCGCGCCAAGTGCACGCTTGGGGCGGCGTCCCGCGGGGAGGGCAGCAGGCGGCTCCGGTGGACCTCCCACAGGCATGCCTGTGGAGGGTCCGCTGGTCCCACTGCTCCGGTGGAGCATCCGCAGGCATGCCTGCGGGAGGTCCATCGGAGCCGCGGGACCAGCGGACCCTCCGCAGGGCACGTCTGTGGGAGGTCCCCCGGAGCTGCGGGACCGGCGACCGCCAGAGCGCCCCCCCTCCCCGCTGCGTCCCGCCCTGCTTGGGGCGGCGGAAATCCTAGAGCCACCCCTGGCACCATTAGAAAGCAATTTGAATCAATTCTAAATTATCAAGTTTTTTTAAACAATTTATTTAACTTAGCATTTGATTTAATCATTGTTAAATCAACTATTTTCTTTTCAATAGTAGATCTTAATTTATAACTCCAAAGTTTCCTAATTTCCAGTGCCTTCACAGTTTTCTTTACACTTGTAAATTTATACAGGTTGCAAGGTAGCATGATGAAGCTGAAGCCAATTCTTTCAATTCAACTTTGTAGGAAACAGACATCTTCCAAATTGATTGGTAATTATTCATTTTTTTATTTTAAACATTTTAATAAACATTTTTAGTGATTCACTCCTCTATGTAGTTCAACACAGAAATGTCTGTTCCTGCTGCTAATCCTATTGCCTATATCTTGAATCCCAGGATATTTTTGATATTACACTAGAGATTTCCTTTATACTGGCATTCTTAGTTACCTTGGAGGACCTTCCTTTCTTTCTGCTTACTGACCATTACTAGCTAGGTATTTTAATGTACTTACAAAAGGACTCATCCCTCGCAAGCTGGTGGAAACGGTGGCAGACTTGGGCAACCTGAGAAAGCTCTTTATGGGAAAACAATGAGAAGATGCATAGCCACAGTTCATCCGGAAGAAGCAGCCAAACTGAGAGGTCATTCTCACAGTTATTATCCTAAAAACAAATCAAAGTAACATGCTATTACAAGGAACAGCAAACAAATACAATGCATTCTCTAGTGGACAGCTAACTCCTGTCCATTCCAAACAGTAAACTAAACAAATCAGATTCAGGTACCAAAGAGAAGAACATTTTCTTCTGTTTCACTGGCAAGCAAAGCGAGAAGAGACTTTAATGCAAAGGGACAGTCTATTTCTCCTCTTCCATTTCCAATCTGAGGCATCAGAATGATGTATTACTTAATTTTAACCAGCTGGATTTTGGGTTAGGAATGAGGATCTAGCATTCTGATCAGCCACACCCTTACTAGCCAGCTCACTTTATCAATACAACTCTCAGAATAATAATAATAATGATAACAATTCCAATCTGGAATGTTTTGGTTCTGCTTAGCTCTCCCAAGCTGGAAACAGCCTGGAACACACTGAAGAAAGTTACCAACTACCCCTCATTTTTTTAAGTGCTTCCTATGGTTTGCAGACATAGGGCCAGATAGTCCTCTATGTAGTAAAAGTACAGGAGACAGAAAAATTCAATGTATACAATCTTATGACATTTGCACAGCATTGGCCTGTATGGGCAGAGATTTGGCTCTATATACCCACAAATTCCCTGCACAACAATGCTTTCTGGTACCACAGCCTTCATGATAACAGTTTCTGAAGAAAAAATTTTTCCCTTAGGAATGTACTAAACTTCACCGTATTACTTTTATTTTATAAAACTTCTCCAGAGTTGTCATTCAAGGTAGCCATAGATGGGCTTCAATCCCCATCTCTTCTACAAATGTCTCCATCTGAATGCCAATAAAACTTTTTGCCTGCAGAACAGAGTGTCTTTTTATTACCTAACAACTTAATTTTAAAAAAAGTGTCTCATAAAAGCTCTCCAGTTCTCTTTTTCAAAATATAGCTATAAAAATACCATTTTGCTATTCATGCAGCAGATAAATCATTAATAGAAATTTGTTCACATTAGAAAACAGATTCAAATGACCAGATTAAATAAAGTACAATGACTTTTCTAAAAAAGGTAAATAAATACATCAAGCAGTTATTGCTTTCATGAATTTGGCTCTGGGTTATTAAGGCCCAATCCAGAAGGTAGAATATTTTGCGCAGACAAGATCCTTTATTTGTAAAGACTGGATTTGTGGTTAGTATGAAAAATAGATTTCAAAATTCTGAAACACCAGCATGTTCTATATACAGCTAGGGAGCTGATGCAGACACTTACCCAATTTACTGTTTCCTCAAAACCTTGAAATGTACTTTTGCAAGGTTGCTTGGAGTCAGTGCCTGGGTAAAAGAGAAATTATTCTGGAATCTCAGAGCTATGTGAAAGTCTGTTTGTTTGGTAATAGAGAGCAACATATGAGGAAAAGATGAAGCAATATTTCCATTTGGCCACACTATAAATAATCAGAATTACAGAAATTAGAGATGAAAAAGACCTGGTAAGGTATTTAGTTTACCTCCGGTTAGGGCAGGATTCTTCCCAATTGCCTTTAATGTAAAAACAAAGAAACAAACCCAACAGCCGCATATAGAAAAATATATTTGGTGGTTCTACGTATCAATATCTTGCCAGTAGCACCAGATTTTCAAAAGCTGGCCTCTTTTTTTATGATTGCAAATTATGGGGGCAAGTAGTTGCAGGCATAATTTTGTGCCATAATTATTTTTGTGCGCGCAATTATTTGGACCCAAACATTGTCATACGTATGTCTGAGTACCTGACCTGCAGGAGCAATTAGATAGTTAGACATCTATGTAACCTTAATGCAAGTATAAATAGGGTGACCAGATAGCAACTGTGAAAAAACGGGGCAGGGAGTGGAGGGTAATAGGCACCTATATAAGAAAAAGTCCCAAAAAACAGGACTGTCCCTTAAAAAATGGGACATCTGGTCACCCTAGGTATAAATAACTATGCTGACAATTTTACAGGTCAAAAAAAAAGGGCGGGGCGGGGGCGGGAGGGAGGGACGGGGACTGCTGAAGGCAGGAAGAAAATGCTGGTACTTAATCTCTAAAACTAGCCTAAACACAGAACTAGAATATAATATTCCCATATTAGTAGGAGGATAGATTACATGGCTTTAACGGGTCTTTTCTATCTCTAATATATCAGACATTCCAATGGAATAACATTTTTGGCAAATATTCAAATCAAACTTTTTGCTGTCTTGGTGAGTGGTGCAATTATTAATTAAATTACATTATTTTTTTCTGTCACTACAGCTGCTAACAGACCAGTTGCATTATACTCGGTATACATTAAAAAATAATCAAACATTCGTCAGTCGAAAGGCCACTCACTAGAAAGCCTTTTAATCTATACAATGTCATACACCATCCTAAATACATAATTAGCATCTTTTAGAAAAGCAAAAATGGTTGAACACCGAAACTATAACGCCACTACTGGCACAGATACGCTGATTGTCTTTGTACATAGAACACAATATCATCAGATAGAGATTCAAATGGACCATAGCTGCAAGTATTCATTTCAAGAGAATATTAAGAGAGCAAATGTCCGCTATATTTCCATTTTAGACACAAGTTATGTAAATAGTTATGCACTCAACCAACACATAAATAGTTGCATGTCCTGGTTATTAGGGAGCACATTAATACAAGGCACCGATGCTCAACAGTGAGTTGCAAGACAGAGCTTTATTGATCACAGCTACACTAAATGAGCATTCACATAGCAATGAATAAATTCCCAAACTCTTGTCCCATCATTCAATGTACCACCTTGGATAGATTTTTTTGAAGGCAGATTCTTCTTTGGCTGGTCAGGAACTGGAAGGCGCTAACCCAGGGCATTATGAGTAGAGAAAACAGATTTGACTTATTCAGATGTCCTCAACTGGCTAAAAATCAAATAAAAATACTTCACTAAAATCACTCCTTATAATAATCTGCACAGATCATTGCTGTGTTTGTTAAATAATGTTCACAGCAGAAAGAACATTCACCAAAACATGCAATTTTCTCTGTACTTTGGATGAGCACAGGAAACAACCTTACTCTCAATTTTTCAGTTATAAATCTGTGGAACCGTAAATATCCCCAGGATATCTCTGTTCTGGTTGCATGCTACATAACCTTGTTCAGTTTTATGGCTCTCTTGACTGACCTATTTACATTTCACTTGCCTTTAATTGAGGTCCACACTGTTAGGCTCAGAAAAGTCTTTTAATACTCATAAGAAATGCTCTTTTTGTAGCCAGTAAATTCATTCTCATGGGTTTTTTTTAACATTTTAAAGGGTGTTTATTAAAGCCATTGTCATGGAATGGGTCTCTGAAAAGTGACCACTTATTTTTAAAGGAAGGTGATCTGTTTATCCACTGCAAAACATTGATTTCTACCTAGAATTTCCCAAATCATTTTGTTCATTTAGGATGTAACGTAACCATGTTATATCAGGCTGTGATGTTGTTAGATGTTCCATGGTAGAGTCAGGCCTGACAATATTTATTAGAGGCCTCCAAGTAAAGCCAAAAAATGTTGCAGGAAGTGGTACTGGCAATTTACAAGAAGCCATTCCCCTTCTAAATCAGGACTGTCCCAATGCCCAAACACACTGTAAAGAAGCATTGTGAGGATAGCACTGATGTCTTGCAGATGAGATACAAACCCACAGTCCTGACTATTTCTGGTTATTGAAGATCTCAGCATTTTCACAAGAGAGGAACTGCAATGAGAGTCAAGGGCTCTCAGTACCTCTCCAAAGGTGTTTGTTACCTTCCAGAATCAGTCCTCAAACTAGATCTGATCAGAGAACATATACATATTACATAAGACAAAAGAAACTGAGGAAGTAATGGGCTTAGAAATTACAGCTGGGGGGTTAATTTTTAAAAAAATATTTGTTTGTATCTTGCTGTTCTTCCCTACTAATTAAATTATCCCTATTTTAAATTATCTGTCAGGTTTGGGATCAAAAGGTCTATATTCCCTCATTCTTGTTTGCCATTCTCCCACATCCTATTTTGAGTAGCTATCCAGCTATGTACTTTCACTTTGCCTATCATATAGACATTTTTAATATGCAGAAGTATCTGGGCAAAGACTAGACAGTTACTCTCTAGTCATGCACTCAGACACTATGAAGATGGGTGCAACTGAGAACCTAGATGGAGAGAGAGATTATTTGTCCTTTTTCCTTCCACTTTAGGATACTTTTCTAAAAGATCTGCTCTAGGAGTTATTTTGGAGAATTTCTATGGCTTGTGTTATACGGCAGGTCAGACTAGATGACCACAATGGTCCCTCTTATGACCTTGGAATCTATGAACCTCAGAAAGAGCAGGAAGCAACTGGATGAGGTCAGGGGAAAGAGGAAGAATAAGCAGGGAGGCTCTAGATATGGTTATGGATATACTGAAACTACCAAAAATATCCACAAAGTCTGCTGCTGCCCCTGCACACCCTGGAGTCAAGATCCATGGTGGCTCTCCCTACAGAAGTGCAGGGGGTAAAGTACTGTAGGTGGTTGGATAAGTGGTAGTGGTCAATGGACCCAATAACTGTGCAGATCCAGCGTGCACAAATCCTGCACAGTGAGGCTGTAGCAAGCTATGTCTGCTACTAGAACACAGGATATACTAATGGACATGGACTAGCTGAGCAAGTGCTCCAAGTCCAGCCTCTTGGCTAGGAGAAGGGAAAATTCCATCTCTCTCAGTCTCCATATTCGTCCTCCCTGTCCAAAGCCTGTTTACTTGGGCTTTGGTGAGAGGCGTGGTGGGTACCCGAATTTCAGCCCTAGTGACTATTATCCATTTAACACATCACTTTTCTCACAAGGCAGAGGAGAATATGACAGAGAAAAAAAAGATGGCAGTGGGGCTCTTTAAATCCCATAGTAGCAGATCATTTCTCCCTTTATTTGTGTTTTTAATTAAAATATTAAAAATTAGAAATAGATTTGATCCCTTAAAATACAGTTACATGTGCTATTTCAGAAGAAAGTTCAGCTTCTGGAGTCTACCTAAACTCCCCTGCCCTCTCCACTATCAAAAGCTACGTGCTATACATGCATCAAATCACATATTTTCATGATATTTAAAATACTAATTTTCTCTGGCATATTGTAGATGTGGTCACATTTACTGGTTATTGATTCACATACCTGAAGGCTGAATATTTTGAGCTTTATAGACCATCTTCTTGCCTACATCAGCTGAGACTGGTCTTTGTACACATTGTGATCTACATCAGGCAAACAAAAAATCGTTGGAATAGCATATTTCTTTATTTCCATTTGCCCATCATCAGAGGCTAATAATATGATATTTCATACTATGGATTGACAAACATAGTGCGTACCTTTGGCACTACAGCACCCAGTAAATTGAAGACAAACATGTAACTGAAATCGTACCACTACTGTTTTATTAAACTTACTAGACACATTTATTTACATATATAATGTACAACATATTGGGAGAGAATAAATATTTGATAAGCTGCAGAGCCGTATGGAACCATGGTGATAGCCATGTGATAAATGTTATGAACCAATTAAATAGTTTGCAGAACCTATTACATATATCCAAGGAAGGTTCTACAAAAATTCTTTCACTTTACTTGTCTGGGTTTAGAAATTTTTTAGTGGCACTTAAAAAAACTCTATGCAGATTCTTCCCACTAAAGTATTATTAGAATATCTGAGTCTTGTCATGTGTGAATTCATCCCTTTCATTATCAGACATTTCCATCACAAATTATTAATCAGATCAGCTCCAGTATCACAGCATTCCTTTGGCTCATTTGGCAAATGAAGACAGAGAGCTTGAGTCAGATGTTCACACCTCTCGTGTGTGCACATGAACTCTGATAACATTAACCTTATTTCAAGAGGAGACTTTATTTAATTTCTCCTCATTAAATTACTATAGAGCAAATTACCTCATATATATGGAATTATACTACAAGTGCTTATTGAATCATTTTTCCTTCAATGTTAATATAAATTATTACTGCTTGCCCTTGTTAACTAAGACCTAGTCTACACTGGGGGCGGGGGGGTTGAACTAAGGTATGCAACTTCAGCTACGCGAATAGCGTAGCTGAAGTCGAACTACCTTAGTTCGAACTACTTACCCGTCCTCACGGCACGGGATCGACGTCCGCGGCTCCCCCGTCGACTCCGCCACCGCCATTTGTGGTGGGGAGTTCCGGAGTCGACGGGAACGCGTTTGGAGTTCGATATATCGCGTCTAGATGAGACACGATATATCGAACTCTGAGAAGTCGATTGCTACCCGCCAATCCGGGCGGGTAGTATGGACATACCCTAACTGGGAAATATACAGAGAGCCACAGTGTATAAACAGAGTTGTTTTAAAGCATTAATGTTCATTTAGAAGTCAATTAGTAAATACGCATATTAATATGCAGATTTTAAAAAAGCATTTGTTATACTCTCTCATGGCAGATTATACACAAAGTTTATTCAAAATTGTTTGGGTTTAGAGGAAAGTCACATGGAATGAAAACTGACTGAAGGAACAAAAACAAAGGGTAAAGATAAAGAGCAAATTACTGAACGGAGGCAGGCATCAAGTGGGATCCAGTATTTTGTCCTGTCGTATTTAAAATACTCTCTAATGATCCAGAAAAGGGAGTAAACTGAAATTAGTAAAATTCTTTCTTTCAAGCAATTTGAATGTCTACAGGTATATGTAGGCACTTTGGGTGAAAAGAATTATGAACTTTATCATTTCATGATCACAATGCATGATTCTAAGGAATGGTAGTAGGGAAAAGAGAATAAAGACAATGGACTTCAAGAAGACAGACTTTAGCAAAATCAGAGAATTGTAGCTAAGATCCCATGGGAAGCAAGACTAAGGGGAAAAAGAGTTCAAGAGAGTTGGCAGTTTTTTAAAGAGACATTATTAAGGGCACAAAAGCAAACTATGCCAAAGCACAGGAAAGATAGGAAGCATGGGACAAGAGCACCTTGGCTTAACCAGGAGATCTTCAACAACTTGAAACTCAAAAACGAGTCAAAGAAAGTGGAAACTAGGTCAAATTATGAAGCAGGACTATTTAAGAAAGAAAGCTTTTCCTAATGTCTAACTGTAAGTGCATTTAAGCACTGGAACAAATTGCCTAGAGAGGCTGTGGAATCTCCATCACTGGATGTTTTTAAGAACATGTTAGACAAACACCTTTCAGGGATGGTCTAGATAATACTTAGTGCTGCCTCAGTGCAGGGAACTGAACTAGATGACCTATCAAGGTCCCTTCCAGTCCTACTTTTCTATGATTCACAGCTTGGGGTGAAATCTCCTTAAACACTCTCTCATACACAATGGCTTGTTCATGAACCACTTTGGGGCAGCACCAGCAATAGCAGCTCCTATGTGCTCAGTTATGCTCATGAATGAGCTATTTTGAGGAAACATTTTAGAACTCCATTGACCAATAAAGATTAACTGACAAAAGTGGTGCAGGGGTTGAAGAAGAATGCATCATACTGGTCCTGTTTTAAACAGTCAATTAGGGTCCAGTCCTTCTCCCATGTCTAAAGAAACAATGGGGTACATACTTCACCCCACTCCACCCAACCTCTGTTCAGATGCTGTGGAGGGAGGCCACTGCAGAATATTAGTTGTTGCTCCCTGATATTCAACCCTCCATCACCATCGCAAATTAGAGCTTCACCGAAGCGCCTCTACCTTTCACTACTACCTTTCACTACTGATGTAAGGTCCACCAGGGACCATAAACCAATGAAGAATAGGGAACAGCAGAACTCCACTCTAGCATATCCCATCTCCATCCCACCAATCTCCCTGAATCTCTCCAATTCCCCCTTAGAGTTGGATGGCACAGGGGTGGCAGTCACAGAAGGTGGTGGAGCCAGCTTTGCCAGCTTGCTGGCTGTGAAGAGTTCCAGTGTGCATTTCCAGCAACTTTTTAAGACTGCCTTGTGCAAAGTGGTTTTAGTAGACCACAGGATCCAGCCCAGTGGCTTCACAGGAAGCAGGGTCAGGCCCTTAACAAAGACAGAAATGAGGCAAAAAATGACAGAGGACGTGGGCAAGAGCACATGCACAGATTCTTACAACCAAAGAACAAATCACTTGAAAATAAGAAAAGAGGCCATTAGTAACTGAATCCAGATTAAAACAACTCTATCTTATTGATCACTAGTGCTAAGAAGTTTATTATGGAAAAAGCACAATTGGATTTTTACAAATAAAAATGCCTTCCTACACAAACCAACCCAGAGCATCTGAATATTAACACACAAAAAAAGTTTTCAGCTCTCTGCCATGAAATCATAAGAATTTAGCCCTCTTGAGTAGATGGATGAAGAAAACTTACTTGGTGCAACTTCATGTTTGGCCTGAATTCTCCCCAATTCTACAAACACTGACTTTTTCCACTGTTTAGATGTATGCTTTTTTATAATACGTTCACACCAATTCGGATAAGCTGTGAGTACTTGGGGAATGTTTTCTTCGGATAAGATTTATAAAACCTCTAGTTTAATTATTTTATTTCTCTTGCAAATTTATTTTTATATTTTCTTTTAAGAGAAATGATGATTACTATAAGCTGGACTCCACAAATGGGCCCAATCCTTTCAGTTACCCCACACGGACACAGAGGTTTGCCCATGTGAAACAATGTCCAAGGTCAGAGACTATGAGATGTTAACGAGACTCTTTCCAAGCTATGATCTATCTAGTTACTATTGGTACTATCCATTTCAGGAAGCAATTAATCAGTTTAATGGTGTAATGGGTAAGAAACAGAATTTGTTAAAACTGGAAATTTCACCACAAAAATGGTAAGACAACCTTTTCAAACATGGGCGCCTAAATTTGGGTCCCTAAATTAATACAAGTATCACCTTTTAGACATACACAATACAACTAATAATTTGACTGACTAGATTGGAAATATGTAAATTTATCATCTTTTTGTTGCTGCTCTGATTTCTTTGTTATTAGCTCTATAACAGACACTGGTGCAAATCAAGCATGGTGTTATTCTACTGAAGTCAATGCATTTACACCAGGGTGAATTTAGCTTAGTAGCAATAATGAAACAGTTTTGCATTTCTATAGTGCCTTCCAGCCAGCAATTTAAAAGCATTTTTGCTAATTCTAATGAATTAATCCTCCCCTCTCCTGTGATGTAGGTGTTACCGAAATGTCGAGTCCGCCTAGCTGAGAGCCAATGACTGCTAGACAGGGATAAGGAAAGGTTGCTTTATTCTGCAGAAGAAAGGAGAGTTTTGCACCTTGGTACAAAGACTCTACTCCATACAAAAACCAAGAATTTTTTATACACACTTATATACAGGCTTTGGTTGTGTTAGCATTTGATTGGTGGTTAGCAAACCCTGCACTTTTGCAATCTGGTCAGCAAAAACCGGTTTAGGACCAGCTTTATCTGTCTTAAGGCCGATAAGGGAAGACAGTTTAAAAGTTCAGGCTACTGTGTTCGTGAGGTGTCCATTTTCCCCTAATGGTTGCCAGCTATTATAAGGCTACTAGCTGTTAGGGGGTCGCTGCTGACTGTCACATACGAAAATATTATCTCCAACTTAATTATGGGGAAAATGTTGAGCCTCCATTGGGCTCCAAATCCAGGAAGCAATGTCATTGGAGTGAGCTGCATCAAAGCAGCTCCCACAGCAAACCACCATCACCTCCTGTGCATGACCCTTGTGCTGCCACTGTCTACCTGGCTTCTCGGAATTAAAATTGCTGGGCAGTCAGAGAGAGGATCCTCAGGCTCATTCCACTTGATATGGATGGTGCCACTATAAGAGCTAACCACACCCTCTCCCCCCACTCAATTCTCTGTTCCTGCCAGATGCCATCTGAAGGCTGCTACCACCAGACTCTGCCATGTAGATATATTTTATGTGCCCCTTTTCCCCACTGCTTCTACTTATTCTTTTTTATACAAAAATATTCTGTAGTGCGTCCCCAGCATAGGGTCTGATTCTCATTTATGCTAAGGCTCCTTACCATAAAGCAGGTGTAAATGTCATTTACACTGATTTTATGCCCCTTTACACTGCTAAATTAGTTTAAAGGGGCATTAGTATAAGGGATAATCAGACCATAATAAATAATATTCTTCTTAAGAGACAATAAAAATATTCCCATAACAATTTTGTATTTTCCAACCCCTTTCTTTAACCATTTGCCATCTAATCGCTGACCTGAAGGAAAAGGGAAGCGCTATAAACAAATGTCTCCCACAGACCTTATTGTGACTCCAAGGGATATTAACCATGTGGGGAGTAGACTTGTTCTTTCCCACTCAGCTGCCTTTTAAATGCCCACTGCTTGATTTGTTTCAGAAGCTGTTAGAGTTGTAGAAGAAAAATCTTGATTTCAATTCTTTGCCAATCTAGTGTCTCAATTCTGACTACTTAATTTGAGTTAAAATTAGAATGTTTCAAATTAAATTGTAACTTTAGAACAACATACTGCAGAGCTAGAAAAAAATTGGCAAGGTTGATAAGATTAAGGATGTTGATGGGTAGAATGTAAGTATTAAAGCCCTAACTGGAGCATTTATTACAGATCATTTTTAGTAGATTGTAAGTTCAAAAAAAAAGGTAAGCAAACCTTGGCTTCAGTTCTCCATGTGTGTAAGATGACCATGCAATGCTGGATTTCTCCCAATACCTCTTAGAACCAGTCAGTTGTGTTCTAATGCTTTTGGTTTCTGAGAGTTTCCTATCTAAAAATATGTAACACTAAATGTTACCAAACATTTACATATAATGAATTTATGATTTTTTCAAAATCATAGGGAGCAATCTTACTCCACTATGAGTAAATTCTGACACCAAAGTATAGTACTGTAGTTCCACATTCTACTGTACTCCACAAGAAACATTTCCTAAAAAACAAACATCATCTTTACTCATTGAGTCCCAAGAGCAGCCTAATCAGAGCTGTTTATTTACATGCAAGTGATAAAAAGGGGCTAATAAAAGCAATGAATTTCACAAACAGTTGTGTCATTACTTGACAGCTTTTTTTAAATGCAAAAACTAAGCATCTCAAAACACATGAATCAATTTCAGTTAACAGTGAATTAGGAATTGAGAGATGGATGCTACTTTATCGGTGCTGAACCATTATCATTATTTTTATGTCAAAGGTCATAAAATTTTACATTTACATATAAACACCCAAAATAATTAATTATGACAGTCAGAGAAGAACAACTGGATCACGCATATATTCAACAGAGGATTAGCACATTTCTCCTTAAAGTAGTCATTAGCAATGGTTATATATTTTACATAATTAAAAATAAACTTAAATGTGAAAAGTTTCTTTACCTATTGAAACTTTGCTTTTTTTCTGCTCTGTTTTACTATTCAACTCGAGATCATCCAAAAGTTTCATAAAAGTAGATTCTCCTTCAGATGTGTCCTGTTCTTCAAGATGGCTGTTCTCTTGTTCTATGGCATCAGGATTTATGTCATTAACATAGCTTAGTTTAGTAGCTCCACAATCACTGTGAGTTTCTTCAGTCTCCTCTTGCTCAACCACCTTACCCTCAAGATGTTTGGCGATCTTTTCCTCTTTAGAGTATCCAAGGTATTCTTGGAAAGAAAATGGCTGGTTTCTCTCTTTGGGATGAAGACATCTGGCCTTATTTAACTGATCCAAATAAAAATAATATTTATCCAAAACACTAATATCACAGTCTGAATATAACAGTGGCTTATCATCCCAGCATATCTTTTGGCAATCATCACTTCTTTCTCTTAGTTTCGGGAATTCCTCTGAGCTGCTTTCTGAAATTTGTGAAGATTTGATGACTTGACTGAAAACATTATTCTGCTTGTCAGTCACATCTCCTAGGAATACTTTGGATTTATGTTCCATGTTGTCTTTACTAGACTGTGTTAATACACCTAATAAAACACAACCACATCCACTGCACCAAGTCATATCTGGATAACTGAGACTTTCACAGTCAGGGCAAACTTTAAAAGTGTGTTCCGGACGGTTCACTAATGAATTCAGCAAAGGATTGCTACTTTGCATGGCTGGATCTATCTTAGAGCATTTTAGCTCTATTTCTTTTTGAGCTCTCTTGTAATTATTTCCTTTACCCATACTATTGTCAAAACTTGTGCTACTGAAGATACTGTCTGTTTGCTCTTCTCTAATCCATTTTCTCGCCTCAGAGGAATGCGAGTCTTCCATATCCTTGAATCTTGATTCATTTCTATGATCTTTCTCTCTCTTCAGAGGTGTAAAATCTACCACCAGATCTTCCAATTCATCATTTTCAACATCAGATTCACTAGAGAAGGGGATACATCTGTTTTCAGCCTCCTCCTTGATGCTATCTGCAATAACCTTCCCTTCACTGCAGCCATGAGCCTTTAAGGCCAAGTTGAAATCTTTGTGTTTATAATTTTCTTTGTTATCTAATATGAGCTTTTCTCCCACGGACCATTTTCCATTGCTGTGCATCTTCCTCATGGAAGCAATACTACCACCCAGCACACCAGAACTCAAATATTTTATATTTTTTTCTTTAAGTGAAAATATGCTGTGTGAAGATTTTTTGTGCTCCTTGATCTCAGCACCAGACCTATTTGATCTCTTTGTCGTCACAATTCTGTCTGTGCATTCCTCATCTGAACTATCAGCTAGGGGAGCCCAAAAATAAGTACTAGGATCTTCACGTGGAGCCTCTGCAGTTTTACTTGAATTGTCAGTTTTACACACAACTGGAGGTTGTGGCTGGACACTATGCATCTCTGACCACATATCTTTCTCACTTATATTTTGAAAATTTGATTTTTCTTTGCTGTTCCAGGTTTCATCAGCAAGTGCAAGCTGGCCAAAAATACATGGGGAGATCTCAGGGTTCCTTCTTTCTCTCTTGATGCTAATTATTGTCTTTCTCTGATTATTATTATTATTAGCCTGAATGTTATAGAAATATTTGTTTTCAGGGGCTAATGTTTTATCTCTTAAAGGATCAAGAGAAATGCACCTCTCTGTATGCTCTGAGTTAACTTCAGAGATTGAAGAAAAGCTGGAACTCTTGCAAATATTAGCATGTGCATTGAGGTTAAAATCATCTGTCAATGATGACAAAGAACTAGATGAGCTTCTGGTTTCTTTCGTCTCCCTGCTTAGTGCTATTTCACTTTCATTGCCTTGAGGCAAAATAAGTCCTTGAGATAACTGTGAGCATTTCAGCAGATGAGCTGCTTGCTGAGATTTACTAAGGACCAATTGTGCCCAACTCATAACATGCTGGAGTTTGTGTGTCTCTGGAACAGTCAGATCCTCAAGTAGTCTATGATCTAATTCTGAAATACAGGTCTGGCTCATATATTTGCTATGTGTTTCTGGATTTGTGATAACTGTTTCTTGCTCTTTTCCTTGATGGTTTACTCCAGATGATCTCTGAATTAAAAGTTTCCTTCCATTTGTTGCATTATTGGGTTGCTGAGAGCCATTTAATGTGGAAGTCTGATTTTCTTCTTCTTTAGTGCTCACTGCAGAATGTAAAACTGCTCCTCTGGAAGCTGATGAACTTGGTTTATCATCAGTACCACAAGAGTAAATCTTTGTCCTTCCACACCTTCCATAGTAAGCTAAGCGCTTGGCCCGTAAGAGCTTGAGGTCACGGGTGCGAGGTGTGTCTGCTTCATTAATTATTTCAGCATGGAGCCGTTCAGCTGCTTTTTCAGATAAATGCTCCATCTGCAAAAAACATATGTACACAAAAGTGAAATTTTTCAGCAAGAGTAGAACTACAAATATAATTCTTACAGATGAATTGAGGCATTCCATGAACATATTCAATGCATCATTACAGGACTGAAGCAACTAACTATTGGCAAAAAAGGTAAAAAAATGCATATGAGTTTGGATTAAGTAATTAAAACAAGATGCAATTTTACTTTTCCATTCTGAGGCTAAAGACTTGATCCTGCATCGAATGATGTCAATGGCAAAATTCTCATTAACTTACATGGGTCCAGAATCAGCTGTAGAAGCACTAGCTCCAGTTCAGCGAAGTACTTAGGCATGTATCTAACTTTAAGCATGTGAGTAGATCCATTAATTTCAATGGAATGGCTCATGAGTTTAAAATTAGGCACAAACTTAAGTATATTGCTGAGTCAGGGCCTCAGTTCAGACTTTTTAAAGCCGCATGAACTTATTGGCTTTAAGGCCAAACAGCTGCTTTAAGCACACAATTATCTTCCCAGGCAACAACATCAAAATAGTCATCACATTACAAAGCTTCTGGCTAGAGTTTAGGGAAAGGAATATGTGATGATAAATGGTACGTAAGAACGGCCATACTAGGTCAAACAATGGTCCATCTAGCCCAGCATCCTGTCTTCTGCAAGTGGGCAATGCCAGGTGCCCTAGAGAGAATGAACAGAACATGTAATCATCAAGTGATCTATCCCGTCGCCCATTCCCAGCTTCTGGCAAACAGCAGCAAAGGACACTTCAGAGCATGGTTTTGCATCCCTAACCATCCTGGCTAGTAGCCATTGATGGGCCTATCCTCCATGAACAGGGGCGGCTCCAGGCCCCAGCACGCCAAGCGCGTGCTTGGGGCGGCAAGCTGCGGTGGGCGCTCTGCCGGCGCCGCGAGGGCGGCAGGAAGGCTGCCTTCTGCAGCTTGCCTGCGGAGGGTCCACTGGTCCCGCGGCTTCAGCGGATCTCCCGCAGGCAACCCTCTGCAGGCAAACCACCGGAGGCAGCCTGCCTGCCGTGCTTGGGTTGGCAAAATCCCTAGAGCCGCCCCTGTCCATGAACTTGTCTAGTTCTTTTTTGAACCCTGTTATAGTTTTGGCCTTCACCACATCCTCCGACAGAGTTCCACTGATTGACTATGCGTTGTGTGAAGAAATACTTGGTTTTGTTTATTTTAAACCTGCTGCCTATTAATTTCATTTGGAGACCCCTAGTTCTTGTGTTATGAGAAGGAGTAACTAACACTTCCTTATTTACTTTCTCCACACCAGACATGATTTTACAGACCTCAATCATATCCTCCCTTAGTCATCTCTTTCCAAGCTGAACAGTCCCAGTCTTATTAATCTCTCCTCATATGGAAGCTGTTCCATACCCCTAATCGTTTTTGTTGCCCTTTTCTGAACCTTTTCCAATTCCAATATATCTTTTTTCAGATGAGGTGACCAGATCTGCATGCAGTATTCAAGGTGTGGGTGTACCATGGATTTATATAGAGGCAATATGATTTTTCTGTTTTATTATTTATCCCTTTCCTAATGATGCCAAACATTCTGTTCGCTTTTTTGACTGCCCCTCAACATTGACTGGATGATTTCAGAGAACCATCCACATTGCCTCCAAGATCTTTTTCTTGAGTGCTAACAGCTGATATAGACCCTATCATTTTGTATGTATAGTTGGCATTATGTTTTCCTATGTGCATTATTTTTCATTTATCAACATTGAATTTCATCTGTCATTGTTGCCCAGTTACCCAGTTTTGTGACTTCCCTTTGTAATTCTTTGGCTTTGGACTTAACTATCTTGAGTAGTTTTGTATCATCTGCAAAATTTTGCCACTTCACTGTTTACCCCTTTTTCCAGATTATTTATGAATATGTTGTACAGGACTGGTCCCAGTACAGAGCCCTGGGGGGTCACCATTATTTACCTCTCCTCATTCCAAGAACTGACCATTTATACCTATCCTTTGTTTCCTATATTTTAACCAATTACTGATCCATGGGAGGACCTTCCCTCCTATCCCATAACAGTTTACTTTGTTTAAGAGCCTTCGGTGAGGGACCTCATCAAAGGCTTTCTGAAAATCTAAGTACACTATGTGCACTGGATCATCCTTGTCCACAGGCTTGTTGACCCCCCTCAAAGAATACTAGTAGATTGGTGGGACATGATTTCCCTTCACAAAAATCATTTTGACTCTTCCCCAACAAATCTTGTTCATCTATGTGTCTGATAATACTGTTCTTTCCTATAATTTCAACCAATTTGCCTGGTACTGAAGTTAGGTTTACCAGGCTGTAATTGCCAGGATTGCCTCTGGGGCCCTTTTTAAAAATTAGCATCACATTAGCTATCCTCCAGTCACCTGGTACAGAAGCTGATTTCAATGATAGGTTACATACCACAGTTAGTAGTTCTGCAATTTCACATTTGAGTCCCTTCAGAACTCTTCAGTGAATACCATCTGGTCCTAGTGACTTACTGCTGTTGAATTTATCAATTTGTTCCAAAACCTCCTCTTATGACACCTCAAACTGGGACAGTTCCTAAGATTTGTCACCTAAAGAAAAATGGCTCAGAATTGGGAATCTCCCTCACATCCTCAGCCATGGCCTTATCTTCCTTGAGTGCTCTTCAGCATCTCGTTCAGCCAGGGGCCCTCCTGGTTGTTTAGCAGGCTTCCTGCTTCTGGTGTACTTAAAAAAAAATTATTGCTCTTACTTTTTGAGTCTTTGGCTAGCTGTTCTTTCTATTTTCCTTAATAGGATTTAACTTCCACTTTTTTAAAGGATTTTTTTTTGCCTCTAACTGCTTCTTTTACTTTGTTGTTTAGCCACGGTGACACTGTTTTGGTCCTCTTACTATGTTTTTTTTAATTTGAGGCATACATTTAAATAGACCCTCTATTTATGGTATCTTTAAAAAGTTTCCATGCAGCTTGCAGGGATTTCACTTTTGGTGCTGTACCTTTTAATTTCTGGTGAAAATTAGAAGGTTCCTATTTAACAGAATAGCACAAATGATAAAATACAATATATAGTATTTCGATACCATAAGAAGTGTACAGGTTAGGGATGTAAATACCATTTAAAAAGTTAACTGTTTAAACTAAATATTTGTAATGTTTAACTGTTTAAGTGGCTGGGCCCCATACCACCGGCACTGGCTAGCCGGCACTACTTCAGCTGGGTGCTACAGCTGGACCCGCTCCCTCCAGGCGGTGCTGCCCATCTGGGCTCTGGGGCTCGGCCAGCTGCAGCTGGCACGAGACCATGGGAGCTGGCTGGCCGGCCAGCCCAGGAGTTAACGGTTAAGGCAGTTAACCGGTAAGACTATGCTTACTGGTTAATCAGTTAGCATTTTACATCCCTAGTACAGGTGTAATGAACTGGACAATCATTCCACCTTAATTATACCTATACTACCCCTCAGTTTCGTTTGAGATACCGGTAATTATACTCAAGAAGGAAAGAATCTGACTTGACTTTCAGATCCAGTATTTGACAGATAAAAAAAATTGATCAAATTTCATATGAACCCACAGTGTCATTTCTGTAGAGTCACTTCTGGATGACACAAAACAAAAGAGTAGCGAAGGTTTAACCAAGATCAAAACAAAACAAGCCATCCTTCTACTAGAGGGTGATCAGGTTAGGTGTTATTGAAGCTACGTGGAGCCCCCAAAATACTGGGAGTGAGTGAAATCCTGGCACAACTAAAGTGAATGGTAAAACTCCAGCTGACTTTCATGGGGACAGCACTTCACCCAGAGGCCAAAAGCAGTCAGTTGTTTTGTTTGTTCTTAAGGCCAACTCTGGAAACTGCTGAAGAACTGCAAAAAATCAGACTCTCTCGATCCACCAGGAGCATTATCTCAGGGCTCATATGGGCTACTGGGGGAGGACAGACTGGGGCAGGGTCTGAATGGGAGTGAGACACAGGGCCATGGGGGGAGGGAGGCTCAGAGACACATGGGGACAGGGGAGGGGGCCAGAGCTACATAGGGACAGGGAAGTGGCTGGGTGAGGGCACAGAGACACATGGGAGCAGGCAGATGTGCCTGCCTGAATGGGAGAGGCTAGGGGTCAGCCAGGGTCTGCATGGGGTAAGCTCCCTAACAATCCTTCCTTGCCTCCCCCAAAAAACCCGTTTCATATGTGACAGGTTCAGACACAGAGACCCTCTTGGGACTGTCACCTGACATGCTGGAATTACCTCTGAGCCCACTTTCCCTGCCAGCTTGGGACTTCCAGAACCCTGCCTTGTTGAGCCAGACATACTAGCCTGCTGCAACACAGACCCAGGTCTGGTCCACACCCCCAAAGCTTCAGGCTTTAAGTGAAAACAGCTCAGCAGGTTACTTGCCTCCAGAACCCAGACACCCAGCTCCCAAGGGGATCCAAACCCCAAATAAATCCGTTTTACTCCATATAAAGCTTCTACAGGGTAAAGTCATAAATTGTCCGCTCTCTATAACACTGATAGAGATATGCACAGCTGTTTGCTCCCCCAGGTATTAACCACTTACTCTGGGTTAATTAATAAACAAAAGTGATTTTATTAAGTATAAAAATAGGATTTAAGTAATAACAAACAGAACAAAGTAAGTCACCAAGAAAAATAAAGCAAAAACATGCAAGTTTAAGCCTAATACATTAAGAAACCGATTACAGGTAAAATCTCACCCTCAGAGATGTTCCAATGAGCTTCTTTCATAGACTAGAATCCCTTCCTAGTCTGGGCCCAATCCTTTCCCCTGGTACAGTCCTTTTTAGTTCCAGCAGACATCTTAGGTGGAAACTAGGGGTTCTCTCATGACTGGCAGCCTTGGGTGGAAAGCAATGGTGTTCTCATGACTGGCAGCTTCCTTTGTCCTGCTTCACCCCCTTTTATAGCTTTGGCACAAGGCAGGAATCTTTTGTCTCTCTGGGTCCCCACCCCTCCTTCTAAATGGAAATGGAAAAAGTACCATATTTAAGATGGATTCCAGTCTCAGGTGACATGGTCACATGTCACTGTAAGATCTCATAGGCTAGCCCACAGGTACACAAGAAGGCTTGCAGATAAATAAACCCATTCACAACCAATTGTCCTAGTCAATGGGAGCCATCAAGATTCTAAGCCACCATTAATGGCCCATACTTTGCATAATTACTATAGGACCTCAGAGTTATACTTCATATTTCTAGCTTCAGACACAAGAATGATACCTACATACAAATAGGATGAACACACTCAGTAGATTATAAACTTTGTAATGATATCTTACAAGAGACCTTTTGCATAATGCATATTCCAGTTATATCATATTCACATTCATAAGCATATTTTCATAAAGCATATGGAGTGCAATGTCACACCATACTTTTCCCACCCATATCCAACAGCCCTCCAAGTTCACACCAGGCTCCTGCCCAGCCATTTACTTCCCTCTCCCTCAACTCCTCACTTACCCCTGACTCCCCCAAGCCTTTAAACTGCTTCTGAGGGGTGCGGGAAATACAGTTCTGTATTGTAGTTTAAATGAATTATTACTCAGAGTTCTGTATTAATATGCCTAGTAAGGAATCTATTTGTCAAAAAACCTTTTCTGAATTTTTTTTATTGTCTGTATGGTTACAGACATACTTGCTGACAGGTATTTTGAACTAAATGACCAAAAATAATCAAAACTGGTATGACTATATTGTGTTATTTTGACAAATAAAATATGCAGAAATTTAAAATATTGTGTGCAGAATTTTTGATTTTTTGGCACATAATTCCTCCAGGAGTAATCACTGTTCCAAAGCAAACTGGATACCACCAGATTAAACCCTTAAGAAAACAATGTGTTCTCACAGGATTCTCTAAAACAGATCACAGTCTGCAATTGCCACCTAGAGGTATAAATAAATTATACTTGTGTTTTAATAGTACAGTGTGAGAGACAGAATATTAGTTCATTTCAGTGACAATGCTGCAGATACAAGCTATGTCAAGTAGGGCAATTCAGCAGGGAAATAACTTGGTAAACAACATTGGTGGGGGGGAGGGGAGACAAAATTAGGAGGAGGCTGAGGGATGGTAAGACTGGTAACTGAAGGAGGAGAGGTGAGACAATGCAGAGAAAGGGTTTTTCTTGTTTCCCAGTAGAGATGGCTGATATTTGAACATGGTTAGGCAAAACTAAACTAAATGTTCATTGGTAATTTACAACGTGAGTAAAGATCACATTGGATCTAACTTAATAAAGTAGGCAAAGCCTACCCTGCTTTGTTTGGCCTGGCCCAGAGTTCCCATTCACAGATGGCCTATTTTACCCCCATTTTGTCTCATCCCACAACAAGAAAATTATACAACAACTGCCCTCCTTTGGTTCAACAATATGACAGTTCTGGATGCAGAACAAGGGTTAAACATCCAAGTTTTCTAGGGATTGGAATTTTCTTTTGTTGATTTTACCAACACCTATCTCTAATCTCTCCTCTATACTACTTTCTTTAATGCAGACCAGATTAATAATTAAAAATAATACTTTTCACTGCTACAGTACCTTCCCTTAAAGGACCTCAAAAGACTCTACAAACATTACCAGTAAGATAGGTAAATATTATCCCAGTTGCCACAGAGGAAGAAATTGAAGAACAGAGTGATTAAGTGACTTGCCCAAAGGCACACAGATATTTGGCACAGATAGGAATACAGCCCAGATCTCATCCACTTTTGCTAGAAAGCAATACAAAACAAATAGTATTTCTAAATAGTTTCCAAATGATAAAAGGACAAATAATATTTACTAGATACAAGAAGTCAGTTTCAACTGAACAAAGTCAGAAGAGAATTCTTCAACACATTAGCTCTCTAACACTTTTTGGTACATCCCTGTATACTCAATAACCTGGCCCTTTTAGTAATTAGTCTCTGACCTTTAAGCCAGGCTTCCTCAATCTTCATGTACCCAGGTGGGTTTCTACAGGAGTAGATCTCAAATACTGCTGCTTTAGAGCTCTCTTTAGCATGAAGAACAAACTTACTTCTCTGGCTCAGGTCAACCTCTCACGTCACTTCTAATAGTTTATCCTATATCCAGCCCACGTCACCCTTTTTAGGAATCCCCTATCCCGAAGGGATGACCCAAGGGAGTTACCATAGTAACACAAATATCTTTAGGACTTTAGAGATCATAGAATATCAGGGTTGAAAGAGACCTCAGGAGGTCATCTAGTCCAACCCCCTGCTCAAAGCAGGACCAATCCCCAGACAGATTTTTGCCCCAGATCCCTAAATGGGCCCCCTTCAAGGATTGAACTCACCACCCTGGGTTTAGCAGGACAATGCTCAAACCACTGAGCTATCCCTCCCTTTGCTGGGGTGATAAGTTATATCACCCCAGCAAACAATGCTGTATCTTCACTGGAGTGGTGAGAACAGGCTACTTTGAGCAAAATGTACCACCACATACCAAGATAGGTAGTCTGCATGGACCTCTATTCTAGCTCCTCCCTGACTGCTCAAAGAGGATTTACCCTGGTATACTCCTCCTCCCTCAGCTTCTGTCTGAGTCCTTCTCCCCAGTGAATAGTGCTTCCTTTTACAACTGCTCAAAGCTTTCTCAAGTAGCAGCAGCAGAGTAAAATGGAACGGATTTTTGTCAATTACACTGCTCCCCAGAGGGTTCTGAATAGCAGCTACATAAACTAACAAGACTGGTTAGTGTTTGCTGTGCTGCAGTTTTCACCTTGAGCAGCAGCATATTGGAAACATAAGCTGTCTATCTGAAGATTACTCCTGGGGGAATGCTGTTCCACTGTGCAATGCAGAATTTGCACAGAATTAATGTTCTGCACAGAATTTCCTTCCCCCCAACCGAACTGGCACTGCAGAGCTGTTGGCCATCACTAGGGGCAGCTGGACCCGGCAAAGCCCAACTCCCAAATAGAAGACACTGCTGGCAGGGAGAGGGAGAAGGAGCTGGAGGGTTCCTGGAAGCTACAGTTCCTGGCACACCCTGAAGGAAGGAGATGGCATGCAGGAAATGCCATACAAGCCCAGGACTCAGTGTCAGGCTGCTTCTCCCTCTGCATACATGGGCTCTGGGAGGGAAGGGGATGAGAGTGTCTGGGCTGTGGGGGAGGGGCACCTCTGGCTGGGCTCTGGAGGGTAAGGGGAAGAGAAACAGGAGTTGGGTTGTCATAGGGGTTTCTTTAACTCCCTACTCCTGGGGCAATTTGTGTGTCTGTATTGTTAGAGTATGCTGACAGGTATTTTGGAATAAATTACCAAAATAATTGAAACTGGCACGATTATAGAGTGTTATTTTGACAACTAAGATATGTGGAATTTTGCATAATTTTAAATTATTGTGCATAGAATTCTTAATTTTCTGGTGCAGAATTTTTTATTTTTGGCACAGAATTTCTTCAGGAGTAGAAGATCCAGGAGGCAGTACTGCACCAGTTTGCACTTGATTCACATTTGTTTATCTTCCCAACTATAAGGGCTAGCATTTGTTTTTTAAATGAAAGTTTATATATTGCAGAAGTTTTCCAATTAGCCAAAGGCAAGTGGATTTTTCAAGCCCTGCTTATAAAACCTAGTCCTATCACTTAAAATAACCTGCATAATCCTAAAGAAAAATACAGTACATTTCCCAATCAATCAAATAATTGTATTGTCTTCATCCTCACCCTCTCTCTCTCTCTCTCTCCTAGCCCTCCCTGTGCTATCATCTTACCTTATAGCAAAGGCTCTCAAAGTTGTTTTTTATAGTATGGATCTCCTCTTAATGGAGAGATTATCTCATGGACCTTCCCTTTCTGTTGCATGCATTCCTGTAGCAATTACTGCAACTGCTCACATACAAAAATAGTGTGAGGAAGGTGTCTAAATGTATTTTTAACTTTTTTTTAAATGCAGTCAAGCACATGGAAGCAAGGAAGTGAGTCAACACCCTGTGACCAGCCAGCTGTCTGTGAACCCTTAGCAAGTGCTTCATGGACCACAACTCGGGAACCAGTGCTTTAGAGGGTAAGCTCTCACGAACAGGACAGTCTTCATCAGCTCTGGAAAGCACCATGCCCACCTGTGGTGCTATATAATAAACAACTATAACATAATTTTAAAGTTGAGTGATGGATGGGTGGACTGGCGTGTTGAGGGTTGGATCAAAAAGCAGCTGAGTGTGTAAGTGAGGATATGGCTGAGTTTGTGGGAGATGGATGGGAAAGTGGGTGGGGCACAGAGAATCAGGAGAAGAGTGGGATGAGAAATTTACTGGGTGTACGGACTGTTGGTACATATGGTTTGGCAAATGAGCAAATGGTTGAGTGTAAGGAGGTGTAGGAGAGTGGGTGAGTGTATGGATGACTGGGCACTTGGATGGCTGGGGAAGTGGCCAGATGTGTATAGGGGGATGTCCAGGTGAGTGAGCAGTTGTATGGGTGGCTGGATGGCTCCTCAAGTGGGTGTGTGGATGGGTAGATGACTGAGTGCATGGGTGGGTGTCTGAGTGGGAAAGTGAGTGGCTGAGCTAGTGGGTGGGTGGATGGATGAGTGAGTGAATAGATGTATGGATGATAGGAAGGTAGATGGTGAGGCAAGTGGTTGGGTGGTCATACGGGCTGGGTGAGTGGACATGGATGGATGGAGGGTTGGCAGCCTGGGTGGCTGAGCAGCTCCATGGCTGGGAGAGTGGATGAGTGATTGGGAGGCTGGGCAATTGGAAGGCTGGGTGAGTGGTTGCATGACTGGGCAGGTACTTGGAAAGCTGGACAGGCTGCTGCATGGTTAGGCGGTTGGAAGGGTGGGCAGCTTTGTGGCTGGGCAGGTGGATGGCTGACTGAAGGCTGGGCAGTTCCATAGGTGACAGAATGCATGGACAGGTGGCAATGCAGCTGGTCTGATGGCTGCATGACTGGAGGACTGGCTGGCGATTGCATGGCCAGACAGGTAGGTGGCAGGGTGGGTGGGCGACTGCATGGCTGGAGGGGTGGAAAGGTGTCTGGGTAGCTGGACTGGTGGCCAGGCAGTTGCATGGCTGGATGGGTAGCTGGACGGGTGGTTGCATGGCTGGAGGAGCAGGAAGGTGTCTGGGTAGCTGGACTGGTGGCCGGGCACTTGCATGGCTGGAGGAGCGGAAAGGTGTCTGGGTAGCTGGACTGGTGGCCGGGCACTTGCATGGCTGGATGGGTGGCTGGACGGGTGGCTGCATGTCTGGAGGAGCAGGAAGGTGTCTGGGTAGCTGGACTGGTGGCCAGGCACTTGCATGGCTGGATGGGTAGCTGGACGGGTGGCTGCATGGCTGGAGGAGCGGGAAGGTGTCTGGGTAGCTGGACTGGTGGCCAGGCACTTGCATGGCTGGATGGGTAGCTGGACGGGTGGCTGCATGGCTGGAGGAGCAGGAAGGTGTCTGGGTAGCTGGACTGGTGGCCGGGCAGTTGCATGGCTGGATGGGTAGCTGGACGGGTGGCTGCATGGCTGGAGGAGCGGGAAGGTGTCTGGGTAGCTGGACTGGCCGGGCAGTTGCATGGCTGGATGGGTAGCTGGACGGGTGGCTGCATGGCTGGAGGAGCGGGAAGGTGTCTGGGTAGCTGGACTGGCCGGGCAGTTGCATGGCTGGATGGGTAGCTGGACGGGTGGCTGCATGGCCGGAGGAGCGGGAAGGTGTCTGGGTAGCTGGACTGGTGGCCGGGCACTTGCATGGCTGGATGGGTGGCTGGACGGGTGGCTGCATGGCTGGAGGAGCGGGAAGGTGTCTGGGTAGCTGGACTGGTGGCCGGGCACTTGCATGGCTGGATGGGTGGCTGGACGGGTGGCTGCATGGCTGGAGGAGCGGGAAGGTGTCTGGGTAGCAGGACTGGTGGCCGGGCACTTGCATGGCTGGATGGTGGCTATGTGGCTGGAGAAGTGGCTGATTGTCCGCACAGCAGAACGGGCAGTGGCACGGCGGGAGGGGTGACACATTGAGCCCTGCCCCCAGCCCAGCCCGGCCCGGGACTCCCCACCCACCTTGTCTGCAGTGCTCACGGCGCCGACCTGCTGACTCCCCGGGCTGGGGGCTTCGGGTTCTGTCTGCGGCGCGGCCCCTCCGGCGGGCCGGGCCAGGCCACCCGAGAGTTATTTATGCCGGAGCCGGAGGGTCCGCTCGGGCTGGGCGAGTCACCCCTGTCCACAGCCCAGCAGAGCGCGGGGCGAGAGCCCGGGCAGGGCCCCAGGAGCGGGTCCGGGCGGCTGCTAACACCCGCCGCCTGCGGGCCGAGGCGAGCCGGGCTGGGGAGGCGGCTCCAGGCACTTGTATCCCGCTGTCTCCGTGGAAACCGCCGCCCGGGCCGGGGGAGGAGCAGGCGGCCGCCCACGCCCCGGAGCAGAAGCATGGCCCGGTGCCTGCCTTAACCAACTTATCTGCATCTTCAGGCACTTAAATACTTATAAAAATCTGTTTGTTTAACTCCTTCAGATCACATGAGAAACGTCATACGCCGTTATATGAGAGTCAGATTTTTTTTGTAAATGTATCTATTGTTTTACTATTTTATAGCAAAAAAACACTTTATTAAAGGAATGTTAGAGCTGCAAAGCGAAGCACTAAAAACTTAAGAAATGCCAGAATCTAGGTTCCCTGTGCCACCTTAGTACCTACCCACACATAGAATCATAGAATCTCAGGGTTGGAAGGGACCTCAGGAGGTCATCTAGTCCAACCCCCTGCTCAAAGCAGGACCAAACCCAACTAAATCATCCCAGCCAGGGCTTTGTCAAGCCTGACCTTAAAAACCTCTAAGGAATGTGATTCCACCACCTTCCTAGGTAACCCATTCCAGTGCTTCACCACCCTCCTAGTGAAATAGTTTTTCCTAATATCCAACCTAGACCTCCCTCACTGCAACTTGAGACCACTGCAACTTGAGACCATTGCTCCTTGTTCTGTCATCTGCTACCACTGAGAACAGTCTAGATCCCTCCACTTTGGAACCCTCTTTCAAGTAGCTGAAAGCAGATGTTAAATGCCTCATTTTTCTCTTCTGCAGACTAAATAATCCCAGTTCCCTCAGCTTCTCCTCATAAATCATGTGCTCCAGCCCCCTAATCATTTTTGTTGTCCTCCACTGGACTCTTTCCAATTTTTCCACATCCTTCTTGTAGTGTGGGGTCTATGCATGATTATGACAGATTCAACCAGCGTAACATAGGAAGCTTGTGGCAGAATCAGCAATAGAACTGTGCTTTCCTGGGTCCCCAGGGAGCGCCTTCACATAAGAGAACATCTTTTCTCTTCACTATTACTCTGCCTCACTTGTCTATCCTGTACCCTGAATGATGCAATGGAGGGAAAGTGAAGGGGCAGAAGGGTAAAAGAATGGTGATTGAAGGGAAGATTTACTGGGGGAGGGCAGAGAAGGCTGGAGACTTACATGGAGCCTTTTTATCCCCATTCTTCCCCCCTTGATATCCTCTTCCTCTAGGAAGATTAACAGCTCACCTGCTGGTTTAAATTTGACCAGACCTGTGAAAAAATTAACACAGACAGCACACGCAAACACACAGATTTGGCACACTGTGTCTGAAAGGCAGCATAGCTATGGATGAGTTTTGTGTCTGCTGTTTTAGAGATTTGTGTTCTATTCCTAGCTCCATTAGAAATGACCTTGTGCAATCTCTCAGCTCCTGCAGAAATGCAGAGAATGATACTGGCCTGTCTCCAAGATAGGAGGGCTGAAGTAGGCAGAATTATTAACACAAGTCAGATTTGAAGTTTTCCAGGTTCCCAGTCCTGCACACCTTCCTCTAAGTCATACAATATTCGGCTGCTAATTATACTGCTTTGACTATGTCCCATCCAAGACTTTAGCTCTGTACCTACCATAAAGCTCCTTGGGGCCTGAGAGCATGCTCCATGGAGATGGAATGTTGAGAGATTTTAGCAGCAAGCCTCTAACAAAACTCTACTGAATATGTGGAAATGGTGATTTTCAGTGGCTGATGACTTGTTCAAATCTGTTCACATATTCACAGAGGCAGCAAAAGACATCTCTCTTGCCCCAAGACCGTTCCCCTGCCAAATTTCCAAGTTCCAGTTCCAAAGTCTGAAGGTGCTAGAACCCCTCTAAAAATCAGAAATAAAAGGGGTTTTTTTAAACATTGGCAAAACTACATTTCCCCTATCCCATTCTCAGAAACAGCTGACCCATTTTTGCTAAACTTAAAAAAAAAAGCCCAAGTTGTTACAGTTTTGAAAAATTATAAGCAACTGAGCTCAAGTTCAGTTTAAGCAGTTTAAAGCAACCTCAGGGCTATTCTAAATTGTGCCATCTGTCCACAGCCCCCAGGACACAACTGACAGCTAAGAATGACCAACGTGTAAGAAAATCCCAGTCATACCTCCTTTTCCTCAACCCTGTCCACTACCCCAAGAGCTAGGAGAAGGCAGCTCTACACCATTTAGAATTCCTTAGCATAGAGAGAGAATCATCTACTGGCTGCCTATGCCAGCATGAAAGCAGCTTTTCGCCAGCAGAGGATCACAATGTTGCCACATAGCAGGAAAGAAGCTAAGCCATTGTTTTAACAGAGTAAAACAACATTAGAGATCTTCCCCTTCACAGATGTATTATTTAACATTCCAGTAACAGACTGGGAGACCTGCTCCAGCAGGAAAGATTAAATACAATCAATCAATAAAACCTTCAAAATATCCAAATTTGATTCATTTCTGTTCTAGGTTTTAAAAACTTTCAAGCAGTTAAAATAGATTTGGGATCATTTTATCAGTTGAAACCCAAAACTAGAAACCCTGTTTATTAGGAAACAAACTGTTGGGAGCTTCCAGAAGTAAATCAATGACAGCTAATGACCTGTGGAACATATAGTTTAGAAGATGAGATGTATCTATCAACTAAGCTTTATGACTTGTGGGCAGAAATATACCCATCCTAAAAAGTGGCACTGTTGGCTCTGTAGCAATAAAAAGCTGATGAACAAATATTATACAGGTGTAACAGGTTTCCAGGGGAACCCAGAAGAAAAACGGTTCTAAGTCCCTTCCCCTCCCAAAAGACAACAAAGAAACAACAAAAAAAAAAACCAAAACAACCACCATCAGGAATTCTTACCATGGCAAAACTCATAAGTATTATTGACTGCTCAGTTTATAGCTTGCTTGTTTATCTGGAAACTAAGACAACAAAATCTTTGATCCCAGGGCAATTTCAAAGAATGAAGTGTAACCCTATACATTTTTGATTCAACCACGTTCTCAAGTCTTTCTTTACTTTATAGAAAGACTTTCAAAATGTCTTAATCCAAAAAGAACCCAGGCCTGGCAAATTTGGAATATCTTGGTCCATGGTAAAGAGTAAAGCAACCTCTGAAAGATTACTGTGAAATGTCACTAGAGGGCAGTCTTTTGCCATTCTCTTGCTTTATGAACAAATTGTGTACGTAATCTCTTTCAAAGAAGAAGGGCAAGAGACAACAAAGTTCTTCAGACTGACCAAGAGAAAAGATATAGCATCTCTCAAGATCAGAGTTCAAATGGCAAATATTTAATTAAAAGTATTTATCATTTTGGCTTCTGCTTATATGTCTCTTGAACTAATTATTTTAGCTGCTAGAACTGTGATTCCAGTCCAAGTGAGAACTGGAAACTGTGTCCTTCAATTCAAATTCTGTGTCAGATTCAGCTCTTCTTTTCCAAGGAAGGAGGAGCTGGCTGTAGACTAGGGCTGAGATACAGTGCTTGCCATGAAGTATAAGAAAAAAAGAGAATAGAAAAGGAAAACTACAAAAATATAGTTGTTTTAGACATGCTGCAGTTAAAGCATGTAAGGAAAAGCATGGTAACAGGGTTTACTATGCACTTCCTCATGGCCAGGCATGGCGTCACAGTGTCCTTGTGGGGTAGCAGCCCTTGTCAACAGTCACTCTGGGGCTGTGGTGGTTTCTTTCAGATAACTCATCCCTCCAGCCAGGGCACAGTCTTTAGCCCATTCCTTCCAGTGTCAGCTCTCCAAAGTAAAGGTCAAAACTATCTAACAGAAATAAAAAGCTTCCACCCTCTCCACAGCTCTTCTTCAGCAAGGTCACATTCAGCCTGTAGCCCCCTTGCTGGGCTCAGCTACCCTGGTACACCACGTCCTTGGGGCTGGTAGGGGAATCCAGTCCCAACCTCAATTCTGGGTTACAGCCCAGGGCCCTGTACTGCACAGCTACATCAAATCCTCCAGCCATATGGCAGTTTTCCCTGCGCTATTTCCTTCCTTCCTCCCTGACCTCTTTCCTTCCCTTCTAGGTCTCCAAATCTGTTCCCTGGTTATCCCAGGTGCCTCCTTGCTCACTCAAAACCCTCCAGGCACTTTCTGACTCTCTGCCTTCTCTTTCCTCCAGCCCTTCCTCAGCTGGGCCCACTCAGTAGTTAAACCTGAAATCACCTAATTTCTCTCAGGTGGGGCCCATTCTGTAATCAGGGCTGGCTTAGTCAGGGGCTCTCTATTATTATCTCAGAGCTCTGGATGATCTCTGAGTGTTGATATCTCTCTCTCCAGATATATATATATATATGTGTGTGTGTGTGTGTGTGTGAATTTTATTGTCAGGCTCTGGCTCTGACCCTCTTACACCAATCTCTGTAACTGACTTCTACTCTGGCTTATCTGGATTCTTCTAATAATATTGGGCTAGCCAAGGTGCCATGCTGCATTCCATGAGCTGAGGATCTGGCCCATTGTTCTCATGTTGGGCCAGACTCTGCCACCCTTATGTTGACAAGTACAATACCCCACAAGCAACCCCCATTGAAATCAGTGTTAGGAGAGTGAGGTATTAGTGTGAGTAGGGGGGACAGAATCTTGCCAATTATCTCTAACTATTCTTTCTACACATAGCAATGTAAATTAAAGGCTGTTTTCTAAATACTACACTTTTAAAAGTAGATTTTCTCCCTGCCTAATGCAGCTGCCATCTTGTCTTTAAGATGCAGCATGTTACAGTCACTGTGTTTTCTCTGCCATGGAAAATTTCTCTTTGTTCAGTCTTTGGGCCCAATTCTGAGATGTGCTGAGCACCCACCAGTTCAGTGGGAGTTCAGAGTGCTCAGGACCTTGCAGGAAGCCATTAGTGCCTCTCAGGGTTAAGCCCTTTCTTTGATGTTTTTCCTTGACCTGAATGAAAACAAATCTAGACTGAAGAGTATGTTTTACTCTGTGAGTATGAGCATGAAAGACATCATTCCTGTGACTTGGAATCACCTTTTCTATAGCCTGTGGAGGTTCTTCACCTTGTCTAAGATTTTGTGTTTAGGTAACAGCTATAGCACCTCTGTCTTGTCTATTTATGTCCGTCTGCTTGTATGTGTTGTGATCCTGTGTGTCATGTCATAGTGCACTTACTTACATTTTCTCATACATTATACAAAGCAGTATCTGACACGTTCAAGGAGCAGATTTATACCACACAGATTTATACATGGGGAGAATTGATGCATTCTGACTTGCATAGTTAGTATATGTTTTTGACAGTCATAAAATTTCAACACAGAAGATAGTTTAACATTTTATTATTTTGCAAATGTCAGCTGCATACATGCTTCAATTATCTATGCATTTGACCATCACCAGCATGAATACACAGTCAAGTAATTGAAAACAATCACCCCACTAGATATGAAATTGTTCTTTTGTGAAAGGAGTTGTGCTGAAGGGTTGCCACGTTGTCAGACGTTAAGATGAATATAGGCCAACATGAGCTTATCTTTTAGCCAAAAAGCTTCCCAAGGTTGGAAAGCCCCTCAAGGGAAATTAGGATTAAAGGGGTTTATTTGATGGCCCTTACAGGTTATCTAGCACAGTTTTGGTCTAACAGGGAAATGAAGCTGCCTATACAAGGAAAAGTACAGGCAAGCTTGACACAGACCAAGAGAGAGGAAAAGGAGGAGAAATGATGTGGGAAATATGCGATGAACTTTGTTGTGGTGCCATAATTGTTAGATGAAAAGTAGGAGTAAGGGAAATATAGAAGATAATTACATAGTTTACATAAAGCCTCTGAAGATACTATGTAAAAGTGAAGAGTTAAAATGACCTGCTTGAAGAGAGGTTACATCAAGTTGCTTCTATGCTTTGGCTGGGCCAATATTTTTCTTGCCCATTCTGTCAAAGTAAAGTGTCTACACTATGTGCTAACCTCTAGTGTTTTCATTAGAGCAATTTCCCCCCTCAGCAGGTCATCCAAGTTTGGGAAATATAGCAAAACCATCATGCTACTTGTTTGTATTATAGTGTAATATACCACCATTTTCAATGCTGTGTGGCACATTATCGAATGCAATAAAGTATGGGATCCTATCTGGGTTAGCCTCACTCCATATCGGTTTTGCAATTTTGACATCAAACTGTTTTACCTTGGTGCTTCAGAACAGCTAGTGTGCACTCCGCTTGATCTTTGCTTTAGAGTTTGGCAAGGAAAAGTGGTCAGACAAAAAGATAAAATAAGATGGCATGGATATGGAACTGACAATTTTTCCATTAGTCAAACAAGCAGCATTTGGTTCATGGCCATGCACAAAAATTGTGCTTTTGTGCAGAAGATGATGACTATGTATTAGCAACTTGGAATGCACTAGTTGGTGTATAGCTTTGCCCCCTTGTTGGTGAACCACATTTCCTTGGGCAATGTAGTAGCATGGGGTACCTGGACTGCACCTTTTAACATTATCTTGAGCACTAGATAGATACCCTGTACTTGGGGAAAGGATCAATACACCATATTCTGGCCCTGTATCTGCCTGAGAACTCCCAAGTTATTGCTTTTTGTTGGGTGGAGCACTTGGTTTCCATTGCTATTAGTCATTAAACTACCCTAATTATCTAAGGATCGAGGATTGTTCATTCTAATCCAATGTGTTCAAATAAATTTGAACAATTTGGTAGAAGGTTGTAAATAAGGACTGAGAACAAATCAATACTTGTGCTTTTTTTCCCCTTAAGCTTGAGGACATGCTATACATTATACATCTGAAGTTCATCTACTGCTGCTAATTTACACATATCACCACTGCTTATGACATTAGAAACAACTTGCTATGGAAGTTATGAGGTCACAGAAAAGGGAAGATTATGGTATGCAAATATCCTTAGCAAGAAAATGAGGCAAGAAATACAGAACACATGGGGCCAAATGGTGCCACCTCTCATCAAAGCTCAAAAATCTGGCTTTGGGTGGAATATTTTGCCCCTTAGTCTGCTGGGTTGGCATGGAATAGCTGCACTGGTGTTCTAGTGGTAGAGACAAATGGGGTTCCGATACACCTCATACATTGGTTGTCACCTACAGCACAGACCTGTCTAGTGGCTACACCCGCAGCCCTCCATTCAGGTTGCAAAGAAAGGCATGACAGAATCCAAGGGGCATAGAGACTTCCCAGCACATACCCTGCTTTCAGCACAGTGCCGCTATTCTGCTTGTATTCTGGTTTTGTATATAAACAGAGGGTAGGGCAGCACATGTGACTTAATATAGTGGTTAATTCGTTTCTAAAATGTTTGGGAGGTTTTCTACTCTAGGAGGTGCCAGCTTTCATTCTTTTACACAGAAAAACTGAGCAAAATTGAAGGACATGTAATCTGATCTTATGAGGTCTTGCCCAAGAAAAGTATGTTTTAGATCACTTCACCTATTTACATTGTAGAGACAGTCTCCCTTTGTACAGTTTATTGCCGGTCTAGATTATTTTATATCCTGAGATGCAGGACTGAAGGAGATAGTCCTGGGAAATACTTCAGTAACCGCAACACATTTTCAGTGTGTATCTTTTCCTCACATAATGTGTTTGAACTGTTTTAAGCATTTTGCTCAATTTTACATAAGGTGGTTACATGTTTACAAAAGGAAATATGATCTTATGTATAATGTACATGTACAATGTAGCATGTGCAATATAAAGCGATGCTTCCTGGCCAATGCAATATTATAACAAATATATACATATGGGACTCAGTTATGTATGTGGGAGGGGAAGTTGCACTGCCTGAGTAATGGAGGTACAGAATGTCACACCATGAAAATGTTACATTTCTTCTGAGAGGATTAAATCCTCAATAGCTGAACACATCTTTACCTTGCGACCAGAGTCAACGCTGGCACAATGAGAGTCCATGAAAATGTTACATTTCGTCTGGGAGGATTAGATCCTCAATAGCTGAACTCATCTTTAGGAAACTTACAGCCAGAGGTGGTGCTTGCCCTGGCCTTACGGCCAAGCAAGTCAGTATGTACAGCTTTCCTCTGGGTGTCTTCTTATGGAAAGGACCCAGAATATCCACAGCTACATGCTGAAATGGAAACTCAATTATGGGAGTGGCTGGAGAGGGGCCTTGACCTGATCATATTCCACCTCTTACAAACTCTTCTTCAAAGTCTAACTTCTTCAGTACCCCTATAGCGCAGAGGAGAACCTCCTGACAATCATTCCATCACATGGTTTTTAATCTGCGCTACATGGAAGAATCTTTTAATCTACTTAAGAGCCATTGATGTTATCCATCATCTATGACTGTAGGTCTTCTTGTGGGAAAGCCAATCACAGGTAGATAAAAAGGGAGGAAAACACCACTAATACATCCCCACTTAAGCTCACCCTTATCATCTCACTAGCAGGCAGGAGGAAATAGTTTGCACTGCTTTCATCATAAAAATAGATGACCTGATGGCTTCTGCACAGAACACAAAATCTTTCCACACAGAGCACCTGAGTGTCTGCATCACTTCTAGGGCTTTGTTAGACCTGCCTTCTGGTCCCTATCAGCGTGGTTCCATTACAGCCACCATGCCAGGGCTGCCCCAGGCTGGAACAATGGGTGCTGGGAGTGTGAAGCTTCAAGTAATAAGACCAAAAGAATGGTTTCATTCATATACTGGATTTGTAGTTTTGTTCATTTGCTTTCAGTACCTCGCAACATCTTCCCCTGGTATTTCACCCTGGTGTGGAATACGGATGCCCAACACCCCTGGAAAGTCATGGGAGAATGGGGAGCACAGCCCATGACAATCTGAGGGCTCTGGTAAGTCTTTTTTCTCTGCTTTGAGGAGTGGCTTTAAAAATTTGAAGCAAAAATCTCAAATTTCTTTTAAAAGTTCAGGAAGACTTGGGAGACTCTAATCAAATTAATATGCACAAAAATATTTTCATGGTTTCTTCAAGTGATTTTTCATTTTTAATTTCAGTGAAAATAGTTTTCTTGTTGAATTAAAACACATTTCCTTGCCATGATGGAAACTCCAGCACAACAGTCTGTGCTAGAGCTTGAGAACCAGAAAATGAACCGTGACCACAGGAAGTGAAGAGAATTAAACAAACTAAAGAATTTCCCTGCCCAAGCAGAGGAGAAGGCAAAGGTTAAAAAAGAAGGAACCAGCAAAAATGGTGAATATTGAATTTCATTTTTTTTAAATTATTTGAATTCTTTCATCCCAGGGACACAATTGGTAAAAAAAAATACATAATGTCACTTCTCTGCATAACCTCCTTCTGACCACATTGTCAATCACAGTCATCCATGTGGGTACCTCTCTAGCATGTGTTACTATACTAATTGCTCATCCTGTTTTATGAATTATTCTCAATTTTTCACTATTGTCAGCTACTTGGAGTGATCAACAGGACATGATATTCACACCTTTCAGCTGGATCTATTACTCAGCTCCAATATGTATATTAAAACCTGGAAATAACAATTAGTTAAGGTTCCATTTCCTCAGAGCATTCTATTTCCTGTGGTTTCACAGAAGGAAGATACCGATGCTTTGTGCTGTCTAGACTTTAAATGCGCCTTCCAAATCGGAGGAAATGGTTAAAGTTGGGAAGATTGGCCAATATTTTTGGGAGGCCTAACCCTTTCCTCCCACATTTAGTTCCTCCATGCCTAGAAAAATTTAAATATTCCTGATCTCTCAAATGAAGGAGGTTATGAATGGGAAGTGCACTGTCTGACGAATTGGAGGTCTTTTCCGTACCACTTTTGAATTGTGGATGATCTTCTCAAATTATAGAAATTAATGTATGATAAAAAGCCTGTATATATGTGGATCCAACATGAGTTAACAGGGTTGTGTATTGTCATGGGTGGTCACTTTCACACAAAAACAGAAGGAGGAAACATGGTAAAAGAACTAGAAAATAGCAAGAAAAACAGAAAGAAAAAAGTCTGAAACCTCCAAGAAGGAAAATCTTGTAAATAGAAAATGATCAAAGAAACTTTCTCCAACCAAATATTTAAATTCAGAGACATACAGGAAAGACACAGCAGTCTTCGTAGGAGCCTCAACAAACTCCAGGCTCAAGGTTCCACACAAAGAAAAGGAGTGTCTAGACATCATCATGACCACCAGGTGTTTGCTGCATGTTTGCCTTGTACTGCTCTTCTCTGCTGAAATCTCATCTCGGCTCTGTACTGTGCTTCACTTCCAGCAGAACAAAATTAACAAAGACAGCTTGGAACTTCTGCAGAAAATGAGCGGAAATTTCCCCTCACAATGCATAAATGAAAGGGCAGCTTTCAAGCCCACCCAGAATGTTGTTGAACTTTCAGTGTCCCAGAAGGAGAATGCCAAGGTGGCAATTCAAGAGATCCTTCAAGAGATCTTCAACATCTTTAACAAAAACCTCACCCAGAGTGCCTGGGATGGGACATCCATAGTCAGGTTCCAAAGTGGACTTTACCAGCAAATACAGCGGCTGGAGGCATGTTTGAGAACACAGATGGGGAAGGAATTAACCAATCCAGAAAGTGAGGACCTCCAGCTCACCACTCGGAGTGTGAAAAAGTACTTTCAGGGGATAGATGCTTTCCTGAAAGAAAACCAATACAGCCTGTGTGCCTGGGAGATCGTTCGTGTGGAAATACCCAGATGTTTTGTACTTATTGACAAACTCACTAGAAGGCTTAGTAACTAAGGTACAGTACAGATCTTTTCCTTGGAGTAAATGAATTAAGATTAGTGTCAATTATACAGCTGAACAGAGATAGCAGATATTTTATAACTCTGCTTATATAGGGCCTGATCCTCTTCTACATGATCAGTGGCTTCCATGGCAGAAACTTCAGGCTCTTCCCATCCTCTCCTGGAAATGGATTTGCAATTACATGGATTTCTTTTTCTGTGTTTCTACTTTTATTTAGGTTTGTGATTCTTCATAATCTCCCATAGATCAGGTGCTGTTATGCACTACATAATTGGCAGTCTATGCAACAAAGTACATATATTTTGAATCCTTAGCCACCTCACCAGTACTTTGGTCATCAAATAATGATACTTCCCCTCCACCCCCAAGGTAGTCTGAGTTCTACATATGTAGTGAGTTTCTATTATGGTCATGGTTGTTATTTATTAATCTGTCCTCATCATATACCACAGCTTGAGAAGATTCATAGAGACGTTTATAAAATATATGAACTGAGCATATGATTTGAGAGAATATGAGGTGTGGAAAGATATTTTCATTTAATGTACTGATATTAATGCAATGGAAAATGTAGTTTTCCCTTTGTGTTTCAACCAAATTTCATTTCATTCCAGCTAAGGATGCAGTGACTACAGATGTTAAAACAGTTGGATGAAATTGTACCGTGCAGTGGATTTCCTCCTCTCTACTGATTCTTCCCACAGTGACTTCTAAGACTCCATAATACTTGACCTTCTATTATGGAATACACTCACTCCATAATGAAATTCCAACTGCCTATATTATAATTTACGTGATAATACTCTGTTGATTTACTCAAAGTTTAAATTGCAAAATGAAGGATATCGATGCAAAAAAGTTACAAGAAAATATAGGACTAAGTCACAAAGAAGTTTAGAAAGTTAAATACCTACATTTTTAGAAGTACTAACCGAAATCAAGTAATATTTTATATATGATTTAAAATGAGATGCAACGGAATTTTAAAAGCTGTTGTTACTATTTATTCTATCTGTGCACTGTGAAAGTATTTTCAGATAGTTTTATGATATTTATAACAGGATATTTATGTCAGTCTGTTATTTATTTATTGTTCCTATTTATGTATTTATCATAGATATTTGTTACTTATAAATAAATAATTATTTTATATAAAATGGAAACCTATAGTAGTAGTAATTTGAATTAAATACCTATTGAATCAAAAAGAAAGAAAAGGAGAATAAAAATGTTAAAAACCCTGTAATTGTTCAGCCTTAAAACCCCAATTCCAGAGAGTACTTATGCATGTGACTAGGCTGACCGGATAGCAAATGTCAAAAATGGGGACAGGAGGTGGGGGGTAATAGGTGCCTATGTGAGAAAAAGATCCCAAACTTGGGATTGTCCCTATAAAATCAGGACATCTGGTCACCCTACATGTGACTAAAAGTATGTGAGCCATCCCACTGATGTTAGTGCTACCAGTTAGGATCGTGCTTAAATACATTGATGAGTCCCGGTTTGCAGTAATTCCATATTAAAAATAATCATTACAGAATGATAATTAGCCTTTCCATTCAAACAGACCACACACCACACCTGAACTCCACCACCTTTTCCTATTCTACTTTTTACCAGATATACGATCTGAAATGTATATTTTCTCCCCCAAAAAACTTGTCAATTTGGATGTTCGGTGTAGTAGATGGTTGTGTTGGAAGAGGCTAGATTGGTGCCCTTTCCCCCAGTAAGCAAGACTGCATGCACTCCAATTGTTAGTGTGTAATTAGCCTGCCCAGACCTCATCATTCAGCTTAATGTGCATTCACATACCCTCTCCCTCCACCAAAATCAAGTCAGGTTTGTATGTATCCAGCACCTACCCACACTAGCACTGCCCCCAATATTAAGTCTGTGCTCACATGCACTCTTATCAGGTTTGTGGACCACTGCCTGATCCCATTTCCTCTGTGTGCACCCAGGTTAGATTCACTCTTGGGCGTACACCACAAACAAAATTACATGTGAATAATGAGAGCAGGAATAGGCCATTTGAAATAGGATTATCAAAGTTTCTCGTTCTCTGTCTCAGCTCTTCACCCATTAGACTCCCCACCCCTAATCCTTTCACTGCCAAGTAGTATTTTCTGGGGCTGCTCCAGGCTGCATGCAGTTGCCTCGGACAACCTTTTAAAGTGTCATTTTTGGGCAGCTCTCATAATGAGGTGCAGCCCAGCAGAGCTGCAATAGGACTGATCCCCCCCAATGTGGGTCTGCTCAGTCCAGGCCCCTGACACAGATCATAGAGAACCCTATGGAGAACAATCCATGGCATCCCGGGAAAGAGGGAATGATGAGTGAAGGCAGCCGACCCTATTCCACCTCTGCCCACCTCACCCACACTTCCACGTGGAGCAGCTGAGAGGCTCACACAGAGAGTTCCATCTCTGTAGGAAGCTTCTGGGGCAGATTCTGTGACCTTTATAATTAATTCTTCTTAAACACTATATGATTTCCATGCCTATATGCTGTTGTAACCCATGCCTGCTTCGTGTGGTGCTCTGTTCCTCTCTAGTGGCACCGAACCCCACTAGAGATTGATGAGTCTGCTACAGCCTTGAGTAAGAGGCATGTGGCTTTTAGCTCATGAAGCAGCGGCTCATGCATTTAGCTCCAGAGGTCCCATGTTCAGTTCTGCCTGCTGATGACAGGGATCAACAGCTATGGAAAGTATGCAACCCATGCCTGGTTGGTGTGGTGCTCTGACCCCCTCTGGACAATCTAGAGATTGATGAGTCTCCTACAGCCTTAGCTTAAAGGTGCATGTGGCTTTCAGCTCATGCAGTAGAAGCTCATACCCTATGCTTCAAATGTCCCAGGGTCAATCCTGCCCCCTGACAACTGGGGTCTGTCAGCGTTACAAGTGGGGGCTCGCCCCGCAAGTCAACTGGGAAGTCATTATAACACATTCTCTCCCAGAAGTACACTCATAGGTTAGAGCCTTCTGGTTTACCTCTTCAAGGGACCATGTGGTAAGTGTAGATTATAACACCCAGACACTCTGTACGGTATTCTAACACTCTATTGCTATTTACTTCACCACACAGAAAATACACAGATTGGAACAAAAATTGTAAACCCTACATACAATTCCCTGCCTCAGTTTCCTCAACACACCAGGCCATTATATGGGCCTGGATCAGAGACACTTGGGGTCATCCAACATCCTTCTGTTGCAATGCAACACTTATATGCATAAAAACAGAGCCTTCTCTCCCAGCTTAGATAACCTGACCTTGGCCAGTTCATCCCCTTCCTTCCTTTTGCCCAAATGTCCTGTGGGTCTTCCTCCAGTGATTTCTTTTAGAAATGAAAATGAAATCTTTTCATTTTTCTCATCTGTCTCTTTGTCAACCTTCAGTAACTTTCAACTCCTAACCCCCATACCCGTTAACACCAACTTGGCCAAACTGGTTCCCTACTTAGCATAAGTATGTTCTCATTAGAACATAGTTTTAAAGTTAAATACTCCACATTCATTGTTCTTAGCCTAGGGAGTACCTGCTGTAGGTCTTGTCCAACATGATGGATCCACATAGAAAGAGTTTTCTCATGATAAGGAAATTTCATATCAACAACTTCATAATATCAACTAGAATTCATGTCTTACAGATAGACCCTCCCCTCATCCCCCCAACACAAACACAAACAAATCAAGCTATATGAATCAGGCAAGTCACACTCAGTTTTCTGACCAACTGGTGCCACCTCTCCACAGCCTCCAAATCAAGCTCGTGCATTTCTTGACACCAACAACCAGTCTCGTGTACAGAATCCATTAAACTATGAGTTATATAACATGAATAATGACTAAAAATTACCCTAAATTCAACATTTCAGATATTGGTAATAAAGCTGCTGGTTGCATCAAATCTAATGAGGATCCACCTATATACCAAGTTTTGTGTAGGTGAATAGTACTTCTGAAGAGCTATCCGTCAACAGTAGCGCTCCCAACAACATATTTCAGCTACAGCTTAAATATTTGAGACTTATTAAACATTTATGAAAAATGTTTGGCCTTTTGTAAACATTTTCAGAAATATTTGTACATGTTAGTTTTTGTTAGAAAAGAACATTTGCGTAAATACACATTTTAAAGAGAAATCTCTCCAGAAAAATTCTTGAAAGCAGTTTTGAATTTGAAATCAACCAGCCCAGGAACAGGCACAATAGCGTTGACTCAGGTTAACCATCATACAGAACAAGTAGCAAATTATGAATAGCAAATACTCATAGGGAAAAGATATGGTGAGGAAGTCTTAAGTAATCAGAGTAGAATGTGTTCCCATAAACCATTTGTCAAATCATTTTCAATTAATACATCAGCAAAATCTGAATTTATTTACAGATTATTTGCAAATAGGAAAAGGGGATGAACTAATCTTTTATTACACATTCAAATTAATCTGGCTGACACAAAGGAAAAATAGTCCAATAAAATTTCCTGCTATTTTCACCGAAATTTAAATATACAGTATTTCATCAAATTCTAGTAAATACTTCATCCAGCTGAGTCTGCATCTAACCTTTTCCAGAAAGCAGGCTAATTGTTGATGCAAATATGCCGAAAGACTATGTGTCTTTACTTCCATTGCTTTATTACTTTTGTTGTTAAGATTCAGATTTTTCAATTTCTCTCTCTCATAAATATTCATAAGCTTCAATTTGCCAGGACATGTACACACAGAACTCCCACTGGGGTCAATCAGAGATGGGGTACAGAGCCTATATTAATATTGGGTCCCACATACGTATATTTATGTACAAGAAACTGATTCTTTAAAGTGACACTTCCAAATAATTTAGGGACAAACTCCAGATTACAATTAAAGAATGTGCTTGAGGTGATGGGGCAGGAAGATGTAAAAGAAATAACTTAAACAGAAATATTCATATGTTTTCTTCGTTTCCATTTTTTAAATTAATATGAAAAACTCCATTTCAATTTTTGGGTTCACTGATGGAAACTCCGACACGCTAGTGCTTTGCCTAGTACTATGGTATGAAAAACAGAAAGTGAAACTTGCTACAGGCTGCAAACTTCATTCATCAGACTCCATTCCATGTCACTACACTACATCACTGGGAACTACTCAGAAGTGCCCGAGAAGATAACATGTTCACACCCTTCAACTGTACCTGTTCCTCAGGCTTTTCACAGCTGGTATTGGGTTCTTAGGTAAACCTCCCAGATTCTCAGTGCGCTCTGTCCATCCTCTGGTATTCCCTACACACATGGTTTCTCCTCTTTCATATTTCAAATGGCCAGGAAATTGCAAGAGATTAATAGAGAATTGTCTGGGCCCCAATCTCCCGCAGGAATTCTTTTCATGCTAATCAAATTTTAAGAGGTCCCTATAGTATTACTCCCTCTCAAAGGCTGGAAGGAAGGAATGAGACAGCTAGAGTATAGCAGGTATCAGAGGGGTAGCCGTGTTAGTCTGGTTCTGTAGAAGCAGCAAAGAATCCTGTGGCACCTTATAGACTAACAGATGTTTTGCAGCATGAGCTTTCGTGGGTGAATACCCACTTCTTCGGATGCAAGAGTATAGCAGGATTTTCTGATTTTGCGTGTGACACCAGAGAGGGAAAGTTTCCCATCTGCTGGCAAAGTGAAGGAACAGCGGCTTTACACATCACTTCACTGCTGCTATCTGCAGAGTCCAGCAAAAAGAACCTTTGCAGTAGTTTCCCCCATCTGCCAAAATTAATTGTTATCACTTAAAAGCATGGATAGTCTTGCTGATGTAACAGACATTCAGACCTGCCTAGCAGTGCTAACTACAGGAACTTGGGAGTAGACAGACAGATCCCTACTCTAACCTGTAACTGGATGACATTGTTAATCATCATACTCTTCTTATCCTTTAAATATTCTTTATCTAAGAGGGCAGGGGGGACCTAAGGAAAGAAATGTAGGGATTCTTTAATATTAAAAAAGGTAATGACTGTGGTTTGGTTCTTCTAATGACTTGTTCGCTTCCACTAAATAAAAAGAAGGAAACCAAAAGTAAAAACCTCAAGCAGAAAAAAATCTTGAAAAGTAGAAAGTGATGAAAGAAAAATATTTTCCTAGAGAATACTTAAATTCAGAGATATGGGTTGAAAACACAAAAGTTTCTCAATGTCCCCTCTAAAATGCAGCTCTCCATTTGGTGGAAAATGTCAGTCAGTTACTTCCCAGGAAAAATACCGAATTCTTCTGAAAAAGTCTAACAGCCCCAAACCTAGTCAGTGCTGGGGAAAAACTATTCCCCTTCATTCCATCACACCTTTAATAAATAGAGGGGAATGCTGAATGCAGTGTTCAGTTGAGCTCTTTGGCAATATCACCTGAATCATAAGGCGCTGCCATACGTGTGGAGAATCCCAGCTCGCACTTCTTAAAAGTGAGGAAAAATTTGTAAATTTCACCCTCAGAGATTCTCCACAGCCTTCCACTCATGGGCAGGAGGAAGGAGGGGCGGGTTCGTCCATAGACTTCCTCATGGAAATGTCTGTCATTCCGTCTCCAGACTCAGCAGATTCTGTGGTTTCTGCACTGATCAAAGAGGACTCTTCAGACACAAAGATCTGCAGCATCTGTCTCAGCTCTGGTCCCATTAGATTCCCTGCCCCACTCTTTCCAAGTAGTATGTTCCGGGGCTGTTCCAGGCTGCATGCGGTTACCTCAGACAACCTTTTAAAGAGTCATTGTTGGGCAGCTGGGATTAGGGTGACCACATGTCCCGATTTTATAAGGGCAGTCCTGATATTTGGGGCTTTGTCTTACATAGGTGCCTATTACCCCCCCCCCCCCATGTCTCAATTTTTCACACTTGCTGTCTGGTCACCCGAGTTGGGATATCAGCTGGGAAATCTCTGAAGCTTGGGCTGGGCTTCCTCAGCTAGGGGAAGTATGCAACCCAGGCCTGGTTGGTGTGGTGCTCTGTCACTCTCTAGTGGCACCTGAACCATCTAGAGATTGAGGAGTCTGCTACAGCCTTGGCTTAAGAGGTATGTCGCTTTCAGCCCCTACAGTTGAGGCTTATACACTAAGGTTTGAATGTCCCAGGTTCAATCCTGCCTGCTGACAACTGGGCTCTGCCAGCGTTATAAGCGAGGGCTCATCCGAGATGTCAACTGGGAAGTCTTTGAAGCTCAGAATGCGCTTTAACATGTCCTCTCTCAGAAGTGCACCCAGAGGTGTTTACCTCTTTCAGGGACCATGTGGTAAGTGTAGATTATAACTCCCAGACACTCTGTACGGTATTCTAACACTCTATTGCTATTTACTTCACCACACGGAAAATACACATATTGGAACAAAAATTGTAAACCCTACATGCAATTCCCTGCCTCAGTTTCCTCAACACACCAGGCCATTCTATGGGCCTGGATCAGGGTCAATTGGGGTCATCCAACATCCTTCTGTTGCAATGCATCACGTATATGCACAAAAAGAGAGCCTTCTCTCCCAGCTTAGATAACCTGGCTTTGGCCAGTTCATCCCCTTCCTTCCTCTTGCCCACATGTCCTGTGGTCTTCCCCCAGGGATTTCTTTTAGAACCTTTTGTTTTTGTCATCTGTCTCTTGGTTGACTTTCAGTAGCTTTCCATTCATAACCTCCATTCTCCTTAACACCAGCTTGGCCAAAGTGGTTTCCCAACTTGGGCACCTTACTTACTGTAACGATGCGGTCATCAGAACGATGCTGTCATCAGTTTTAAAGTTAAGTGTCCACCATTGTCCTCAGCCTAATGAGAACCTGTTGTATGTCCTATCCAACAGGATGGACACACATAGAAAGAGGTTTCCTGTGATTAGGAAATTTCATGACAACAACTTCATAATATCAACTAGAATTCACAAGTCTTACAGACAGACACACACACACCCCGACACACACACAAACAAATCAAGTCATATCAATCAGGCTTCCGGACACTCAAGTCAGCAATTCTATCCCTCAGTTTTCTGAACAACTGGTGCCACCCCTCCACACCATCCAAATCAGGCTTGTGTGGTTCCTTGCCACCAACAACCAGTTTGGTGTACAGAATGTGTTCAGCTTTCAGTCATAACATCAACAATGCCTAAACCCAACATTTAAAATTCTAGTAATAAACCTTCCGGTTGCATGAGATCTAGTGAGGATCCACCTCTCTACCAAGTTTGGTGTAGGTGGATACTAGTTCTGAACAGCTATCAGTCTACAACATATTTCAGCTACAGTCCAAACATGAGAGACTTATTAAACATTTATGACAAATGTTTGGCCCTTTATAAACATTTTCTGTAATATTTCTCCATTTGAGTTTTTGTTAGTAAAGAACATCTCTTTAATTAGAAAGTATAACAAACACTCATATAAATGCTTATTTTAAAGAGAATTTTCTTGAGAAAAGTTCATGCAGACATTTTGAAAGCAGTTTTGAATTTGAAGGTAACCAGCCCGGGAACAGACACAATAGCACTGTGACTCAGGTAAACCATAAAACAGAACAAGTAGCAAATTCTGCATAGCAAATATTCACAGGGAAAAGATGTGGTGAGGAGGTCCTGAGCAATCAGAGTGGAATGTGTATAAACCATTTGTCAAATCATTTTAAATAAACACATTCACACATTCTGAATTTATTTGCAGATTATTTGCAAATAGGAAAAGAGGTTAAACTAATCTCTTATTTCACATTCAAATTAAGCTGGCTGACACAGAGGAAAAAATTCCAGTAAATATTCCTGCTATTTTCACTGAAATTTAAATATACGGTATTTCATCAAATTCTAGTAAAAATTTCACCCAGCTGAGTCTGCCGCTAATCTTTCCCAGAAAACAGGTTAATTGCTTATGAAAATATGCTGAAAGACTATGTGTCTTTACTCCCATTGCTTTCTTACTTTAACAAGAAAAGCTAAGATTCAGATTTTTTAATTTTTCTCTTTAATATAAATATTATCTCCCGAAGGTTCAACTTGCCAGAAAATGCACACAAAGGACCCCCATGGAGTGAATGCAAGATTGGGGTGCAAAGCCTCTGGTATGACTGGGTCCCTTATATCGTATACTTATGTACAATACTTATGCACATTCTTCAAAGTGACACTTCCAAATAGTTTAGGCAAAACTCTAGATCATGACTAAAGAAAGAAATTGAGGTGATGGGGGAGGGAGATGTAAAAGAAGTGACATGAACAGAAATATGTTTATGTTTTCTTCTTTTCCTTTTTTAAAATTAATATGAAAACATTCCTTTTCAATTTTTCAGTTGGAAACCATTCCCCTTCACTGATGGAAACTCCAACATGACAGCTTAGTGCTATGGTATGAAAAACAGAAAATGAAATTTGCCACAGGATGCACCTTCATTCATCAGACCACTTGAATTTCAATGTCCAAGCTCAGTGAAATGCACACTGAAAAAAAAGAATAAAGCTTGAATGGTGAAAACTCAAACACACAATCTTTTCAGTTATCAGTTTCTTAAGTAAACCTCCCAGTTTTTCAGTGCCCTCTGTCCATCCTCTGGTATTCTCTACACACACGGTTTTTCCTCTCTCATAAGACAGATAGTCTTGCTGATGTGACTTACTGATCGAACACACATTCAGATCTGCCTATCCCTACTAACTACAGGTACTTGGCAGTAGACAGACAGGTCCCTACTCTAACCTGTAACTGGATGACACTGTTAATCATCACTCTTTTTACCCTTTACATTTTCTTTATCTAAGAGGGCTGGGGGAGACCTAAGGAAAGAAATGTAGGGATTCTTTACGTTCTTATAATGACTTGTTCGCTTCCATTAAATAAAAAGAAGGAAACTGAAAGTAAAAACCTCAAGCAGGAAAAACCTTGAAATGTAGAAAGTGATGAAAGAAAAATCTTTTCCTACAGAATACTTAAATTCAGAGACATGGGTCAAAAACACAAAAGTCTACAAAAGACCTTGAACAGGCACCAGTTGCTCAAGTTCTATACAAAGACAGAGACTCTAAGACATCATCATGATCAGCAGGAGTTTGCTGCAATTTTGCCTCATGCTGCTCTTCTCCAGTAAAATCTCATGTCTGGACTGTAACAGGATTTATGTTCTACAAACCAGAATGAACAGCGAGAATTTAAAGCATCTGGACAAAATGGGTGGAAACTTTCCCTTCCAATGTCTAAATGAAAGGACAGCTTTCAAGCCCAGAGATATCCTCAAGATCCGACTGTCCCAGCAAGAGTATGCCAAGGAAGCCATTCAGCAGATCCTCCAAGAACTCTTCCATATCTTTAACAACAATCTCACCCAAGCTGCCTGGAATGAGACATCCATAAAGGAATTTCAGAATGGACTTCACCAGCAGATTGAGAAACTGGGGACGTGTTTGAGTGCTGAGATGGAAAAGGAAATAACCTACCCAGGAAAGGAGAACCTCCTGCTCACCAGCCTCAAACTGAAGAGATACTTCCAGACAATCAACGATTTCCTGAAAGAAAAGCAATACAGCCAGTGTGCCTGGGAGATCATCCGTGCAGAAATATCCAGATGTTTCCTCATGCTCAACATACTCACAAAGAGACTTCAAAATTAAGGTATCATCTTTTCTTTTTTCCTAGAAAAACTCAGATAATATTATTTGATTAAAACAGCTGGAGAGAGATGGGTCAATACGTTTATAACTCCTAATATGTAGGGCCCAATCTTTCTCCCATCATAATTTTATGCATAAAGCTATTTCAAAAATATGTTCAAATCATTTTAGAGTAGCATGTAATTTAGTGCTTCTCTACCACACACAATATTCTATATGAAAAATATATAAATATATCATAACTGCTAACTAATGACAAAATATCGTTAAGTAATAACTAAGCATACCAAATATAATTTTGCCCAGTAAGTGTCTAAGTTGGGGAAAAGAACAGTGAGAAGAACCCTTTCAACAACTGCCTCATTAGACAACATTCCAGTTAGGACACAAGAAAACGCAGGGTCTGTGCTCACACACTTCTAGCCCATCATCCAATTCTGCACATGGGGATGGCCAAAGGTTCTTATTCTGCTTTTCTCTGTTTTGTTTACCCCTAAATTCAACAGCCTTAGTAACAACAAATTGTGACAAGATGATAAGTGCAGTGAGGCTCAGGATTTATGAGTTGACATCTGCTTAGAAAAAGATGGCCTATATTTGGCATTTGAAACTCTCCATGTTTGAACCATTCCCCTTTTTCATTCCAGCACATGCTGCTTCAAGTAATGATGTTATGAAAACAGCTGAATGAAACTGCACCTTCGCTGGAGTCCTTCATCTCTAAATTGATTCTACAAGCAGCACCTTTCGAGACTCTTATCAGTCCATCTTCAATTAAGCAAACTGTCAAACTTCAACTGTACTAGTTATATACTACTTGCCATTACTGGACTGATTTATTCACATGAGAAAATGTAAAACAGAAGATTTTGCTGAAAACATCGCAGAAGACAACATAGTATTTGAACCAAAGGAGAAAAACCTTACTAGTTCTTCATCATTGATATTACGCATTTGCTCCAATTTCCCTTGGGCTGCTTTTAAAAATGAAATCTTACCTCTGAACTGTAACATGTTTCGCTTCAGCATAACAAATGTGAACCAGGACAATTTCCAAACAAAGTGGAAGGATAATTTTCCTGCAACAGCAGAATGAAGAAAGAGACTTCACATGGCCCCAAAAGTTTCTCAAGCCCAGAGAAACCCAGAAAGAGACTGGATCCAGGAGATCATCCAAGAGATCCTCCAACAGATTTCCTACATCTCATGCTAAATACCCTCACAAGCTGCCTGGAACGACAGGCACATATAAAGATCCTGACATGGACTCATAAGCAAGTGAAACTTCTGAAGGTGTATTTTGCTGCAAGGATAACAAAGAAACAAGAATAGCCCAGTTTCTAGGCACTCTTAAATTTTAAACTAGTGCAAATATATGTTATTTTCCTGCACTGTGAAAATAGTTTCATATCATTTCACTGGATTTGTAAAAGTGTTTTATGTTGGTCCATTTATATTTATTCAAAATATTAATGTATTTCTTTTATTTATTTTTTTCAGAGATTTAATAATATTTATAAATAAATATTTATTTATACAAAATAGCAACCTACAGAAGTAGTGATTTGTATTAATTAGATATTTTTTTAAAAAAATAGAGACCCAAGAAAAATCTTCTCTTGTTACCTTAAGACTCCAGTTCAGCAAAGGACTTGTAAACATTTGCCTAACTTTAAGTACACAAGCTTCCCTTTGACATAAGTGGTTAAACGTGAGAACATGCTAAAGTGCATTGTGAACATAAACTCTGCTTCAGCAGTGAATCCGTAATGAAAATTGCTATGGTAAGTAGTTTTACCACTCCAACAGACCACACACTACAACCTCAACTCTGCAGCTTTTGTGTGTCTGTCTGTTACTAGATTATTTTTCCTCACAACATTTGTAGTTGCGGGTGTTTGGAGCAGTAGCTCATTGTGATTAAATTAAAGGAGTGATGGAGAGGCTGGCATTCCAAGAGGAAGACTTCAGGCTGTCGTGGTACAAAGTTGCTTGTCCCCTCACAACCCTAATGAGATGTGTGTGAACTGGCTCCTCATGAATCAGGTTTCCATGTCTGCAGACTCTGTTTCCGCTCTCCCCCCCACCAAGGAGGCTTGTGTGGGCCTAACTGTCCCCCTCCACCAGTCAGGTTTGGGTACACTTGGCTCACAAACAGCATCAAGCTTGTACATACCCAACCCCTCCTGTCATTCAGGCTTGTAAGCATCTGGTGCTGCTTCCCTTTGCTCTCCCCCTGGCACTCCCAAAACAAGCAGGTGTGCTTATGGACTGCATGTTGCACCAACAACCAGAAGCTATATGAGCATAGTGCATCAAAATTTCAATTGTGCTGAGAATAATGACTAAAAATTACCCTAAACCCAATAGTTAAAAATTACCTGAAAGCAAAACAAAACAAAATAAACAAAAACAAAAAACATCCGTTGGACCAAATCTTGTAAGAGTCTATCTCAGGGGTAGGCAACCTATGGCACGCGTGCCAAAGGCGGCACACAAGCTGATTTTCAGTGGCACTCACACTGCCCAGGTCCTGGCCACCGGTCCGGGGGGCTCTTCATTTTAATTTAATTTTAAATGAAGCTTCTTAAACATTTTTAAAACCTTATTTACTTTAAATACAACAATAGTTTAGTTATATATTATAGACTTATAGAAAGAGACCTTCTAAAAATGTTAAAATGTATTACTGGCACATGAAACCTTAAATTAGAGTGAATAAATGAAGACTCGGCACACCACTTCTGAAAGGTTGCCAACCCATGGTCTATCTCTTTCCCACGTTTGGGTATGTACACAGTATTTTTGAAGAGCTATTAGTCAGCCATAGCACTGTCTAGGATTAATTTAAGCCAGACCCTAAATCTGGAGATTTCTTATTTAAAAGAAGTCAAACAACCACTACATTAAATGTTCAAATAGTAAAAAAAATGAATCGTGCGTGAATTTTTACACTGATTGGCAACCTGCCTTTGGAGAAAAAACAAGAATGTATGTCCCATTTTAAATCCTTTTTGTAACATAAACCAAACTATGGGGTCTCTAGGAGACTGTAAATTCTTCACAGTCAACAGATGGCAGCATTGCAGAAGCTTTTACCCTCTGTTCTCTTTATCTGAGGGTTTCTCAAACATTTCATTATGTGGACCTAATCTTACCAAAATTGTTCTAATGATCATTTCCCCTCCCATTCAAGATCAGGTAGCATTTTTTTTGGCAGGTACACCAAATGCTTACAAAGAAAGGTAGTACTAGAAACACATTTATACCATTTTAGCTGTCTTTAAAGGAACATGGGATCTGCCAGTTCTCTGAAGACCACCACCCAGTACTCCATGTACTACCACTGATTCATGAAACTCGTTTTGGTACCTGCTGATTTAAAGGCATGTATAAGGAGTTAACTATTAAAACAAATGCCTATCCTTTCTTATGGTGCAGTTTTTTTTCCCCAATAGCTGTAGCCATCAGCTGTCGAAATCCTTTCCTGCCCAAATCTTCCTCCCTTCATTCATTCCTTCATGTAGTTGGAGCCTACAGGTTATATTGACAAAACACAATTATACGATAATAATGAAAGCAAAAATAGACTGTATGAAAAATTCAAAGGTGACAAAATCACCACCTCCAAAATGTATCCCCCCACCTCCAGTGGAACTTGGCAGTCATATAGCACCTGGGAGCTATACAAACTCTTCAAACTATAGGTACTTCATTACCCGTAGAGTAGAGGGGAATCTCCTCACATTCATCCCATCATACTGTTTATAAGCTGTGCTATGTGGAAGAATCCATTCATCTATTGATGATATGTATCATCTCAGATTTCAGGCCTCCCCGTGGGAAAACCAACCACGAGGGGATAAAAAGGGAGGAAAATGATACCAATACATCCCCACTTAAGCTCACTTTTATCCTTCCACTGGCAGGCAGGAGGGGATACTAGCAGGTGTGGAGAATGGGGAGCATAGCCCATGGCAATCTGGGGTCTCTGATAAGTCTGCTTTCTCTGCTTTACAGAAACTTTTATGTAGCTGATACAAATGTGACATTTCTTATAAAAGTGCAGGAGACTTGGGAGACTAACCAAATTAATATGCACAAAAACCTTTTATGGTTTATTCATGATATTCTTCCTTTCTAATTTCAGGGAAAATAGTTTTCTTTTTGGATGAAAACACATTTTCCTGACATGATGGAAAAATCCAGCAAAACAGTCTTTGCTAGGGGAAGAGTACCAGAAAATGAAATGTGACCACAGGAAACAAAGAGGCTTAAACAAAGCAGAAGAGTTTCCCTGCCCATGCCAAGGGGAAAGCAAAAGTCAAAAGAGAAGGAACCAGCAAAAATGGTGAACACTGATTTTGATTTTTAAAAAATTCTTTGAATTATTACAACCCAGGGACATGCCTGTTAAAAATACACAGCATGACTTCTCTTCATAACCTCCTTCTGGCCACACTGTAAATCACAATCATCCATGTGGGTACCTCTCTAGTATGTGTAACTAATTGCTCATCTTGTTTTATGAATTACCCTCCATTTTTCACCACTGTCAGCTACTCAGAGTGACCAATAGGACATGATGTTCACACCGTCTAACTGCATCTATTCCTCAGCTACAGTATATACATATGTTCAGATCTGGAAGTAAACAAAAAATGAAAAAAGCTTCCATTCTCACAGAGCACACTCTCTGTCTCCTTTGTTTTCCTAGAAGGAAGATACCGATATTTTCTGCTGTCTCCATATTAAGTGTGCTTTCCAGATTGCATGGTTGAAGTTGAAATTTACCAATATTTTTGGGCGGCCTAACATAGGTGCTGCCACATCCCCTGGCTTGAAGTAGTTTCCTTCATATTCAGGGTTTACAGTTTGGTTCAATGGCTCTCAACAGCCCCACTATACAAATTGTTCCAGCTCCCCGAGGCCTAACCCTTTCCTTCCATTTCCTCTATACCTCAGAACTTTAAATATACCTAAACTATTGTTTCTGTCAAATGAAGGAGGTTATGAATGGGAAGTGTAGGGTTTGATGAATTGGGGGTCTTCCCTCTACCACTTCTGAAGTGTGGATGATCTTATTAAATTACATCTTTAAGTTAATGTATCATGAAAAGCCTGTATGCATGTGGATCCAGCATGAGTTAAAGGGGTTGTATATGGTCATTTGTGGTCACTTTCACAAAAATACAAAAAGGAGGAAACGTGGTAAAAGAAAAAGAAAGCAGTGAATTAAACAGAAAGAAAAAGACTGAAGCCTCCAGGAGGGAAAAACCTTAAAAACAGAAAATGATGAAACAAAAATTCTGCAGACAAATATTTAAATTCAGAGACATGAAGGAAAGACACAGCAGTCTACATAGGACCTTCAACAAACTCCAGGCACAAGGTTCCACACAAAGAAAAGGAGTGTATAGACATCATCATGACCACCAGGTGTTTGCTGCACGTTTGCCTCATGCTGCTCTTCTCTACTGAAATCTCATCTCGGCTCTGTACCATGCTTCACTTCCAGCAAAACAAGGTGAACAAAGAAAGCTTGGAGCTTCTGCAGAAAATGAGCGGAAATTTCCCCTCACAATGCATAAATGAAAGGGGAGCTTTCAAACCCTCCCAGGATGTTGTCCAACTTCCAGTGTCCCAGAAGGAGAATGCCAAGGTGACAATTCAAGAGATCCTCCAAGAGATCTTCAACATCTTTAGCAAAAACCTCACCCAGAGTGCCTGGGAGGAGACTTCCATAGTCAGGTTCCAAAATGGACTTTATCTACAAATTCAGCGGCTGGAGGCATGTTTGAGAGCACATATGGAGAAGGGCTTAACCAACCCAGAAAGTGAGGACCTCCAGCTCACCAGTCGGAGAGTGAAACAATACTTCCAGGGGATAGATGTTTTCCTGAAAGAAAAACAATACAGCCTGTGTGCCTGGGAGATCATTCGCATGGAAATACCCAGATGTTTTGTACTAGTTGACAAACTCACTGGAAGGCTTAATAACTAAGGTACAGTCAAAACTTTTCCCTAGAGTAAATGAATTAACATTAGTGTAATTTATACAGCTGAACAGAGATAGCGGATAGTTTATCTCTTTGCTTATATGGGCCTGATCATTCTTCTACAGCAGGGGTCGGCAACCTTTCTGAAGTGCTGTGCCAAGTCTTCATTTATTCACTCTAATTTAAGGTTTCACATGCCAGGAATACATTTCAAAGTTTTTAGAAGATCTCTCTCTCTAAGTCTATAATATATAACTAAACTATTGTTGTATGTAAAGTAAATAAGGTTTTTAAAATATTTAAGAAGCTTCATTTAAAATTAAATTAAAATGCAGAGCCCCCCAGACCGGTGGCCAGGGCCCGGGCACTATGAGTGCCATTGAAAATCAGCTCGTGTGCCGCATTCGGCACGCGTGCCATAGGTTGCCTACCCCTGTTCTACAGGGTAAATGGCCAAATACCAACTGATTTCCATGGCAGCAGTTTGAGGCTCTTCCTGTCCTGTGCTGGAAATGGATTTGCAATTACATGGATTTATTTTTATGTGTTTCTACTATTATTTATTTTTGCACATCTTCATTATCTCTCACATAGCAGTACTGCTGGGCAGTAGGTAATTGGCAGACCTTGCAACAAAGTACATATATGTGGAATTCTTAGGCACCTCACCAGCACTTTTCGGTGTGGGAGGGAGGGATGTATCATTATCTGCTGACCAAAGTATTCTGACTTCGACAGATGTAGTGTGTTTCTACGATTATCATCATTGCTATTAATTAATCTGTTCTGATGAGAACTATTTCTAGTATTCCAAGGTTTGAGAAGCTTCCTAGAGACTTTAAAAAAAATATGAACATACTAAAAGACCTGAGAGCTTACATGTGGAAAAGATATTTTCATTTAATTTATTGAGATCAATTCAATGAAAATTATATTTTTTCCCTTTGTGTTTCAACTAGTTACAATTTCATTTCAGCTCTGGATCCTGCAACTACTGAGGTTAAACCAGAAGGATGCAGTGGAATCCCTCCTCTCTGCTGATTCTTCCCACAGTGACTTCTAACACTCCGGAACGCTTGATGTATTATGCAATACATTCACTCTATTACGAAATTCCAGCTGCACAAACTACATTTTATGTGATAATATTCTGTTCATTTACTGTGTTTAAAATGCTTAGAATTAAGGATACTGATGCAAAAAAGCTTCAAGACAATTAAGAATTTTAAAAGAAAGGGTTAGACCTTAAACATTGTTGACATTAAGTGTTTGCTATATATTTCTATGGTTCAACTCTTCTCTGATCAAATCTCACGTCTGAACTGTAACATGCAGTATAGCCACAGTATAACAGCATAACACAGGTTATAGGCTGGATATTAGGAAAAACTTTTTCACTCAGAAAGTGGTGAAACACTGGAATGGGTTACCTAGGCAGGTGGTGAAATCTCCTTCCTTAGAGGTTTTTAAGGGCAGGCTTGACAAAGCCCTGGCTGGGATGATTTAGTTGGGAATTAGTCCTGCTTTGAGCAGGGGGTTGGACTAGATGACCTCCTGGGGTCCCTTCCAACCCTGAGATTCTATGATTCTATGTGAACTGGAACAGCTTCCAAACAAAGAGGTGTGGATAATTTTCCTATAATGTCAGAACCAAGAGAGCGATTTCATGTGGCTGCAAGAGGTTCTCAAGATCTGAGAGTCCCTGTAAGAAAATGCCCAGGTGACAATCCAGGAAATCTTCCAACACATTTCCTGCTGCTTTTGCAAAATCTCTCCCAAGCTACCTCAGGCGGAAGTTCCATTCAGAGGGTCCAGCATAGACTCATCAGGTCATCTGGAGACAGGCTTGGTTGCAATGATGGAAAGTGGGACTCTTACCAGGAAGGAAGGAAGGACTTTCAGCTCACCAGGATGAAAGTGGAGTGATACCAATTATTTCCTCTAGCAGAGAAGCAGTTCAGCATCAGTGCCGGCAAGAGAATCCAAGTGGAATTAAACAGTTTTCAACCATAGGACAAATTCACAAAGAAGTTCAAATTAAAATAAAATTTTTAGAAGTACTAACCAAAATCAATTAACATTTTATACACAAGTTAAAAGGAGATGCAATGAAATTTTAAAAGCTGTTTCTACTATTTATTCTATTTGTGTATTGTGGAAATATGTTCAGAACATTTTATGATATTTGTAACAGGATATTTATGTCAGTCTATTATTTATTGCTCTTATTTACATTTTATCATAGATACATTTGAATAAATTATTATTTTATACAAAATAGCAACATATAGTGGTAGTCATTTGTATCAAATACCCATTTTTAAAAAATCCAAAAAAACCTCTACACTTGTTCAGCCTTAAAACCCCAAGTCCAGAAAGCACTTATGCACACGACTTATGGTATGTGACCCATTCCACTGATGTTCGTGCTTCTAGTTGGGAATATAATTAGATACATTGATGAATCACTGTGCAAATTCACTGTACTTCCATATTTAAAAAAGTAGCTATGGAGTGAAAATTAGTCTTTCCTCTGTAACAAACCATGCACCAGACCTGACCTCTGCCTCTTTTTCCTCTGCTACTTTTTCCTTGGTTATTTTCCCCTACCAAATAACTTCTTGTTGTGGATGTTTGGTTTAGCAGATGTGTTGGAAGAGGCCAAACTACTGGGTGGGGGGAGAGAGGGCACCAATCACAAACAGTATGAACGCTCAAAAACACACCAGTTAAGTTAGCATTTAATTAGCTTGTTCATAACTCCATCAATCGGGTTTGTGTGCATTCACATACCACCTCCCCACAATACATTTACAAGCATCGGCCCCACCCATTAAGTATGGGCTTCCATGAATGCTTCTCATTTGTGTATCCTTCACACACATTTGGTTCCATTATTTTTGAGTGAGCACAGCACAGACTAAATTCATTCTTGAGTGCACACCACAAACAAAATTACATGTGAGTAATGAGAGCAGGGATAGGACATTTGAATGAGGATTATCATAGTTTCTCTGTCACCTCTAAAATGCAGCTCCCAGTTTGGGGGAATGCGTCAGTCAGTTACTACCCAGGAACAATACTGAATTCTTCTGAAAAACCCTAACTACCCCAAACCTATTCTGTGCTAGAGAGAAACTATTCTTATTCATGCCATCAGACCTTTAATAAAAAAAGGGCCATACTGAGTGGAGAATTCAGTTGAGCTCTTTGACAATATCACTCGTACCATAAGGAGCACCAAATGCCTGTGGGGAATCCAAGCTCACATTTCTTAAAAGAGAGGGAAACTCTGTAAATATCCCCCACGGAGGTTCTCCCACATCCTTCCAATGGTGGGCAGGAATGAGGAGGAGCAGGTTGGACCCAGCCTTCCTCTCGGAAATGGCTGTAGTTCCATCCCCAGACTAAGCAGATTCTATGATTTCTGCAGAGATGACAAAGGTCTCACCACTTTGCATTACCACCCATTACACTCTCTGCCCCCATCTTTTCAGTGTCAAGGAGTATTTTCCAGGGCTATGGAAAATAATCCATGGGGTCACAGGAAAGAAGGAATGATGAGTGAAGGCAGCAAACCCTACTCCACCTCAGCCCACATCACACATGCTTCCATGTGAAGCAGCTGAGATGCTCACACAGAGAACTCTATCGCTGCATGAAGCCTCTGGGGCAGGTTCTGTGCCCTTTGTAACTAACTTTCCTCAAACTATACACTACTTCTGAGCCTATGTGCTGTTGATATACAGATTTACTGAAACAGATTCTGTTCTTTCATTACCCTGTATTTACTTTGATGCCTTGGTCTTTCCTGTTAGTTATTAATAGTATTCTTAAGGGCGGTTTAGGTTGGACATTAGGAAAAACTTCCTAACTGTCCGGGTGGTTAAGCACTGGAATAAATTGCCTAGAGAGGTGGTGGAATCCCCGTCATTGGAGATTTGAAAGAACAGATTCGACAAACACCTGTCAGGGATGGTCTAGGTCGGGGGTGGACAAACTATGGACCATGGGGCAATCTGGCCCAGGAGCCATTTTAAGCCGGCCTGTGAGCGGCACCAGCAGCTCAGCCCCGCTCCAGCACTCTGGCTGGGGCATTGGCCCAAGGTCAGCCCACATGGCTCAGCCCTGCTCCAGCTGGGACACTGGGTCAGGCCCGCACCACGTGGCTCGGCCCCACTCTGGCCGGAGCACTGGGTCGGTTGATGCACCACATGGCTTCCAGAAGCCGGTATGGCCCCACTCCGGCTCCTACATGCTCCAATGGGAGTACAGTGCCTGTGGACGGGGCAGAATGCAGAACCGCCTGGACGCGCCTCTGCATAGGAGCCAGAGAAGGGACATGCCACTGCTTCTGGGAGCCACATGAGGTAAGCGCTGCTCGGAGCCTGAATGCCCTGAGCCTCTCCACATGCGCCAACCCCATGCCCCAGCCCTGATCTCCCTCCTGCCCTCTGAATCCCTCGATCCCTGCCCAGAGCACCCTCCTACACCCCAAACCTCTCATCCCCACCCCACCCCAGAGCCCGTATTCCCAGCCGGAACCTGCACCCTTTCCTGCATCCCTGCCCCAGCCCTGATCACCCTCTCGGCCTCCAAACCCCTTGGTCCCAGCCCAGAACACCCTCCTACACCACAAACTTCTCATCCCCAGACCCACCCCAGTGCCCGCACCCCAACCCCAATTTTGTGAGCATTCATGACCCATCATACAATTTCTATTCCCTGAGGTGGCCCTCCCTGGTCTAGGTATACTTCATCCTGTCAATGCAGGAAGCTGGACTCAATGACCTCTTGAGGTCCCTTCTAGCCCTATATTTCTATGATTCTTTAAAGAGTCTCTGTCAAATAATTGAAGTAAAAATGTTCAATTTCTTACCAGAAAGTGCATTAGGAGCATGGGGCTCTACCCAAATTAATATGAACAGAAAGGTTTTCATATTTTCTGTAAGGGAATTTTCTTTTCCAATTTCAGTGAAAATAGTTTTCTTGTTGAATTAAAACACACTTCCCTGCCATGATGGAAACTCCAACACGACAGTCTGCGCTACGGCATGTGAAAAGTGAAGTGTGACCACAGGAAGTTAAGGGGATTAAACAAACCAGAAGAATTTTCCAGTTCAAGCCGAGAGAAACACAAACATTAAAAGACAAGGGACCAGCAGTAATAGTGAACACTGAATTTGATTTAAAAAAAAACACCTTTGAATTATTACATCCCAGTGACACACATGTTAAGAACACATGATATGACTTCTCTTCATAAGCATTTTTTAACCACACTGTAAACCACATCCATCCACGTGGGTTCATCTGTCGAATATGGATTACTAACTGTATTGTATTTTCAGATTTGTTGACAGTAAGCAAAGGTTTCTTTTTTCCAATGTCCAAGACACCAGTTTCCCTGGCACCAACATTTTAAGTGTTCTTTTTAAACTACATGAAATCTGAAAAGTGCAGATGACCCAATATTTTCTGAGGGCCACAGTTACTCCTGCATTAAGCAACTTTAAATATACCTACGCTATTTCCCTCTCTGAAATGAAGCAGGGTACGAAGGAAAATTATAGGTTTGCAGGAGGTTTTTATGTTTTGCAGTGACCATCCAGAAAATGAACAGTTTCCTCCTCCTGGTTAAGAGGATGAAATGTAGATTTACAAAAAAGTATAGTTTAAAATGAGGCTGTACTTTTAAAAGGAGATTGCTAAAAAAAAAAAATCATACTGCGGGAGCACCATATTTAGTGTTTCTAATTGCTTTCTGATGACATTGGCTCAGTTTTTAGGTAAAAAGCCTTGTTTCTAACTGTCAGTTCAGCCTGACCAATCTAAGAAAAGGTAAAGGGACAGGACTATTGAAACTGATAAACTGGGGCAAAAGGGAAAACATCGTTTTGCAACTGAACAAAAATGATCCTAAATAAATTAACACATACCATGTTGGTTAATCAAGCCTGATGGAGAAGAAACGCTGGGAGAGAGAAAAACAACAACTAATGGAGAAGATATCATGATCTCAGGGCCCAGACAAGGGGACTATTCTCATTATATGTATTTCTCAGACCATCTCACTGACTTGCATCTAGATCAGTGATACTCAGACTTCAGCTCGTGAGCCGCAAGTGGCTCTTTAACGTGTCTCCTGTCGCTCTTTGCAGCTCATGATATAAAAACACTGGGTAATTTAATTATTAACCAATCTAAGTTAGTAACCAATCAGGATGCTTTTACTATGTTATGAACCAATTAATTTATCAACTTGCACTAACTTGTTAACTTATTTGCTCTGAAAGTAATATATATTATATAAAAAACTAAGTATTTCCCCGTCATACTGTTTAAATACGAATAGTACTATAGTATACTAAATGAATCAATGAATTCACACAACTGTGGCTGTTTTGGGTAATGTTAATCGCTAATTTGGCTCCTGAACTACCGAGGTCTGACTATCACTGATCTAGATATAGAAGTTGTGCAACATGCAAACCGTATTCCCTTAACTGGAGAGAGAGTCTTTGCTGTGGTAACTGACAGGTTAACATGCACTACAGTGACAGTTGCAGGTAGAAGGGCTAGCACAAGCTGATTATTACTTATTATTGGTATTACAGTTCCCCGGGGCCCTATCAATGCCCAGGCACATTATTATGGGTGCTATACAAACATTCAGTAAAAGTGACAATTTTGGGTACACAGATAGTATTTTGAAGAACTATTGGTCAGTCATAGCACTGACTATGCCAAATTTCACCCTAAATCTGGAGATTTCGTATTAAAAAGTTATTAAGAGAAATCAAACAAACACTACATTAAATGTTCAAAGACCATAAAAACAAACTGTGTATGAATTTTCACACTGATTGGCAATCTCCCTTTAGGAAAAAAACTGCAATGTAAGCCCATTGGAAATCCCTTTTATCACCTCATTTGGAGTTGCTAATAGGAGTCTCTGTTCATTCCTCACAGTCAACAGCTGGTACCATGGCAGAAGCCTTTGCTTATCTTTATCTCCAGGTTTCTCAAAGAGTTCATAATGTGGGCGTAATCTTAAAAATATTGTTCTATGGACTATTTACCCTCCTATTCAAGATCAGGTAATACCTTCGTGGCAGGAACACCAAATGCTTACAGAGAAAGGGAGTAGTAGGAACACATTTATAACATTTGAGCTGTCTTTAAAAGAATGTGGGAACTGTCAGTTCTCTGAAGACCACCATCCAGTACTCTATACCATCACCTATTCATGAAGCTCAGTCTGGGACCGGCTGGCTTAGAGGCATGTACAGGGAGCAAACTCTTAATACAAATGCCTATCCTTTCTTATGGTGCAGGCTTTTTCAGTAGTGGTGCCTATCAGCAGTAGAAGTTCTTTCCTGCCCAAGTCTTTCTTCCTTCATTGTAGTTAAAGCCTACAAGTTGTACTGACAAAACACAATTACAGAGAAATAATGCGAGCAAAAATAGACTGTATGAACAAGTCAAAGATTATAAACAGATTGGTTCCCAACCTCCAAAATGTACCCCGCTCTCTGGTGGAACACGGCAGTCATATTGCACCTGGGAGCCATACAAACTCTTCTTCAAAATCTAACTTCTCCATTTCCTCTGTAGTGCAGAGCAGAACCTCCTGACAATCATTCCATCACATTGTTTTTAAGCTGTGCTACGTGGAAGAGTCTTTTAATCTACTTAACAGCCATTTGAGGTCATCCATCATCTACGACTTTAGGTCTTCCTGTGGGAAAGCCAACCACAGGTATATAAAAAGGGAGGAAAACACCACTAATACATCCCCACTTAAGTTCTCACTTATCTCACTAGCAGGCAGGAGGAAATAGTTGCCCCAGCTTTCTTCATAGAAATAGATGAACCGATGGCTTCTGCACAGAACACAAAATCTTTCCACACAGAGCACCCGAGTGGCTGCATCACTTCTAGAGCTTTGTCAGACCTTCATACCAGACCCTAGCAGTGTGGTTCCATTACAGCCACCCTGCCAGGGCTGCCCCAGGCTGGAACAATGGGTGCTGGGGGTGTGAAGATTCAAGTAATAAGAGCGACCAAAAGCATGGTCTCATTCATATAGTGGGTTAGCCCATGATGATCTGGGGGCTCTAATAAGTCTGCTCTCTCTGCTTTGCAGAGGGTCTTTCAAAAATTTGAAGCAAAAATCTCAAATTTCTTATTGAAATGCAGGAAAACTTGGGAGACTCTAACCAATTTAATATGCACAAAAATGTTTTCATCGTTTCTTCATGTGATTTTCTTTTTTTAAATTCCAGTTTTCTTGTTGAATTAAAACACATTTCCCTGCCATGATGGAAACTCCAGCACAACAGTCTGTGCTCGGGCTTGAGATCCAGAAAATGAACCGTGACCACAGGAAGTGAAGAGAATAACACAAACTAGAAGTATTTCGCTGCCCAAGCTGAGGGGAAGGGGAAAGAGAAGAAACCAGCAAAAATGATGAACACTAAATTTCATTTTTTAAAAATTATTTGAATTCTTTCATCCCAGGGACTCACTTGGTAAAAAATACATAATGTAATTTCTCTGCATAACCTCCTTCTGACCACATTGTAAATCACAGTCATCCATGTGGGTACCTCTCTAGTATGTGTTACTATACTAATTGCTCATCCTGTTTTATGAATTATTCTCATTTTTCACAATTGTCAGCTACTTGGAGTGATCAACAGGACATGATATTCACACCTTTCAGCTGGATCTATTACTCAACTCCAGTATGTATATTAAGACTTAGAAATAACAATGAGTTAAGGTTTCATTTCCTCAGAGCATTCTATCTCCTGTGCTTTCACAGAAGGAAGATAACGATGGTTTGTGTTGTCTAGATTTTAAATGTGCCTTCTAAATCGGAGGAAATAGTTAAAGTTGGGGAGATTTGCCAATATTTTTGGGAGGCCTAACCCTTTCCTCCCACATTTACTTCCTCCATGCCTAGAAAAATTTAAATATTCCTGATCTCTCAAATGAAGGAGGTTATGAATGGGAAGTGCACTGGCTGACAAATTGGAGGTCTTTTCCATCCCACTTTCAAATTGTGGATGATCTTCTCAAATTATAGAAATTAATGTATGATAAAAAGCCTGTGTGTATGTGGATCCAACATGAGTTAACAGGGTTGTGTATTGTCATGGGTGGTCACTTTCACACAAAAACAGAAGGAGGAAACATGGTAAAAGAACTAGAAAATAGCAAGAAAAACAGAAAGAAAAACTCTGAAACCTCCAAGAAGGAAAATCTTGTAAATAGAAAATGATCAAAGAAACATTCTCCAACCAAATACTTAAATTCAGAGACATACGGGAAAGACACAGCAATCTACATAGGAGCCCCAACAAACTCCAGGCTCAAGGTTCCACACAAAGAAAAGGAGTGTATAGACATCATCATGACCACCAGGTGTTTGCTGCATGTTTGCCTTGTACTGCTCTTCTCTGCTGAAATCTCATCTCGGCTCTGTACCGTGCTTCACTTCCAGCAGAACAAAATGAACAAAGACAGCTTGGAGCTTCTGCAGAAAATGAGTGGAAATTTCCCCTCACAATGCATAAATGAAAGGGCAGCTTTCAAGCCCTCACAGAATGTTGTTGAACTTTCAGTGTCCCAGAAAAAGAATGCCAAGGTGGCAATTCAAGAGATCCTTCAAGAGATCTTCAACATCTTTAGCAAAAACCTCACCCAGAGTGCCTGGGATGGGACATCCATAGTCAGGTTCCAAAGCGGACTTTATCAGCAAATTCAGCGGCTGGAGGCATGTTTGAGAACACAGATGGAGAAGGAATTAACCAACCCAGAAAGTGAGGACCTCCAGCTCACCACTCGGAGAGTGAAAAAATACTTTCAGGGGATAGATGCTTTCCTGAAAGAAAACCAATACAGCCTGTGTGCTTGGGAGATCGTTCGTGTGGAAATACCCAGATGTTTTGTACTTATTGACAAACTCACTAGAAGGCTTAGTAACTAAGGTACAGTACAGATCTTTTCCTTGGAGTAAATGAATTAAGATTAGTGTCAATTATACAGCTGAACAGAGATAGCGGATATTTTATAACTCTGCTTATATAGGGCCTGATCCTCTTCTACAGGATCAGTGGCTTCCATGGCAGAAGCTTCAGGCTCTTCCCATCCTCTCCTGGAAATGGATTTGCAATTACATGGATTTCTTTTTCTGTGTTTCTACTTTTATTTAGGTTTGTGATTCTTCATAATCTCCCATAGATCAGGTGCAGTTATGCACTACATAATTGGCAGTCCATGCAACAAAGTCCATATATTTCAAATCCTTAGCCATCTCACCGGTACTTTGGTCATCCAATAATGATACTTCCCCTCCACCCCCAAGGTACTCTGAGTTCTACATATGTAGTGAGTTTCTATTATGATCATGGTTGTTATTTATTAATCTGTCCTCATCATATACCACAGTTTGAGAAGATTCCTAGAGACATTTATAAAATATATGAACTGAGCATAAGATTTGGGAGAATATGAGGCATGGAAAGATATTTTCATTTAATGTACTGACATTAATGCAATGGAAAATGTAGTTTTCCCTTTGTGTTTCAACCAAATTTCATTTCATTCCAGCTAAGGATGCAGTGACTACAGAGGTTAAAACAGTTGGATGAAATTGTACCATGCAGTGGATTTCCTCCTCTCTACTGATTCTTCCCACAGTGACTAAGACTCCATAATACTTGACCTTCTATTATGGAATATACTCACTCCTTAATGAAATTCCAACTGCCCATATTACAATTTACGTGATAATACTCTGTTGATTTACTCAAAGTTTAAATTGCAAAATGAAGGATATCGATGCAAAAAAGTTACAAGAAAATATAGGACTAACTCACAAAGAAGTTTAGAAAGTTAAATACCTACATTTTTAGAAGTACTAACCGAAATCAAGTAATATTTTATATATGATTTAAAATGAGATGCAACGGAATTTTAAAAGCTGTTGTTACTATTTATTCTATCTGTGCACTGTGAAAGTATTTTCAGATAGTTTTATGATATTTATAACAGGATATTTATGTCAGTCTGTTATTTATTTATTGTTCCTATTTATGTATTTATCATAGATATTTGTTACTTATAAATAAATAATTATTTTATATAAAATGGAAACCTATAGTAGTAGTAATTTGAATTAAATACCTATTGAATCAAAAAGAAAGAAAAGGAGAATAAAAATTTTAAAAACCCTGTAATTGTTCAGCCTTAAAACCCCAATTCCAGAGAGTACTTATGCATGTGACTAGGCTGACCGGATAGCAAATGTCAAAAATGGGGACAGGAGGTGGGGGGTAATAGAGAAAAAGATCCCAAAATTGGGACTGTCCCTATAAAATCAGGACATCTGGTCACCCTACATGTGACTAAAAGTATGTGAGCCATCCCACTGATGTTAGTGCTACCAGTTAGGATCGTGCTTAAATACATTGATGAGTCCTGGTTTGCAGTAATTCCATATTAAAAATAATCATTACAGAATGATAATTAGCCTTTCCATTCAAACAGACCACACACCACACCTGAACTCCACCACCTTTTCCTATTCTACTTTTTACCAAATATACGATCTGAAATGTATATTTTCTCCCCCAAAAAACTTGTCAATTTGGATGTTCGGTGTAGTAGATGGTTCTGTTGGAAGAGGCTAGATTGGTGCCCTTTCCCCCAGTAAGCAAGACTGCATGCACTCCAATTGTTAGTGTGTAATTAGCCTGCCCAGACCTCATCATTCAGCTTAATGTGCATTCACATACCCTCTCCCTCCACCAAAATCAAGTCAGGTTTGTATGTATCCAGCACCTACCCACACTAGCACTGCCCCCAATATTAAGTCTGTGCACACATGCACACTCATAAGGTTTGTGGCCCACTGCCTGATCCCATTTCCTCTGTGCGCGCCCAGGCTAGATTCATTCTTGGGCGTACACCACAAACAAAATTACATGTGAATAATGAGAGCAGGAATAGGCCATTTGAAATAGGATTATCAAAGTTTCTCAGCTCTTCACCCATTAGACTCCCCACCCCCCATCCTTTCACTGCCAAGTAGTATTTTCTGGGGCTGCTCCAGGCTGCATGCAGTTGCCTCAGACAAACTTTTAAAGTGTCATTTTTGGGTAGCTCTCATAATGAGGTGCAGCCCAGCAGAGCTGCAATAGGACTGATCCTCCCCAATGTGGGTCTGCTCAGTCCAGGCCCCTGACACAGATCATAACCCTATGGAGAACAATCCATGGCATCCCGGGAAAGAGGGAATGATGGGTGAAGGCAGCCGACCCTATTCCACCTCTGCCCACCTCACCCACACTTCTGTGTGGAGCAGCTGAGAGGCTCACACAGAGAGTTCCATCTCTGTAGGAAGCTTCTGGGGCAGCTTCTGTGACCTTTGTAATTAATTCTTCTTAAACACTATATGATTTCCATGCCTATGTGCTGTTGTAACCCATGCCTGCTTGGTGTGGTGCTCTGTTCCTCTCTAGTGGCACCGAACCCCACTAGAGATTGATGAGTCTGCTACAGCCTTGAGTAAGAGGCATGTGGCTTTTAGATCATGAAGCAGCGGCTCATGCATTTAGCTCCAGAGGTCCCATGTTCAGTTCTGCCTGCTGATGACACGGATCAACAGCTATGGAAAGTATGCAACCCATGCCTGGTTGGTGTGGTGCTCTGTCCCCCTCTGGACCATCTAGAGATTGATGAGTCTCCTACAGCCTTAGCTTAAGGTGCATGTGGCTTTCAGCTCATGCAGTAGAAGCTCAGACCCTATGCTTCAAATGTCCCAGGGTCAATCCTGCCCCCTGACAACTGGGGTCTGTCAGCGTTACAACTGGGAAGTCATTATAACACATTCTCTCCCAGAAGTACACTCATAGGTTAGAGCCTTCTGGTTTACCTCTTCAAGGGACCATGTGGTAAGTGTAGATTATAACTCCCAGACACTCTGTACAGGATTCTAACACTCTATTGCTATTTACTTCACCACACGGAAAATACACAGATTGGAACAAAAATTGTAAACCCTACCTGCAATTCCCTGCCTCAGTTTCCTCAACACACTAGGCCATTCTATGGGCTTGGATCAGAGACACTTGGGGTCATCCAACATCCTTCTGTTGCAATGCAACACTTATATGCATAAAAACAGAGCCTTCTCTCCCAGCTTAGATAACCTGACCTTGGCCAGTTCATCCCCTTCCTTCCTTTTGCCCAAATGTCCTGTGGGTCTTCCCCCAGTGGTTTCTTTTAGAACCTTTCATTTTTGTCATCTGTCTCTTTGTCAACCTTCAGTAACTTTCCACTCCTAACACCCATACCCCTTAACTCAACTTGGCCAAACTGGTTCCCTACTTAGCATAAGTATGTTCTCATTAGAACATAGTTTTAAAGTTAAATACTCCACATTCATTGTTCTTAGCCTAGGGAGTACCTGCTGTAGGTCCTGTCCAAAATGATGGATCGACAGAGAAAGAGTTTTCTCATGATAAGGAAATTTCAGATCAACAACTTCATAATATCAACTAGAATTCATGTCTTACAGATAGACTCTCCCCTCATCCCCCCAACACAAACACAAACAAATCAAGCTATATGAATCAGGCAAGTCACACTCAGTTTTCTGACCAACTGGTGCCACCTCTCCACAGCCTCCAAATCAAGCTTGTGCATTTCTTGACACCAGCAACCAGTTTTGTGTACAGAATCCATTAAACTATTAGTTATATAACATGAATAATGACTAAAAATTACCCTAAATTCAACATTTCAGATATTGGTAATAAAGCTGCTGGTTGCATCAAATCTAATGAGGATCCACCTATATACCAAGTTTTGTGTAGGTGAATAGTATTTCTGAAGAGCTATCCATCAACAGTGGCGCTCCCAACAACATATTTCAGCTACAGCTTAAATATTTGAGACTTATTAAACATTTATGAAAAATGTTTGGCCTTTTGTAAACATTTTCAGAAATATTTGTACGTTAGTTTTTGTTAGAAAAGAACATTTGCGTAAAGAAGATATATAACAGGTATTCTGTAAATACACATTTTAAAGAGAAATCTCTCCAGAAAAATTCTTGAAAGCAGTTTTGAATTTGAAATCAACCAGCCCAGGAACAGGCACAATAGCGTTGACTCAGGTGAACCATCATACAGAACAAGTAGCAAATTATGAATAGCAAATACTCATAGGGAAAAGATATGGTGAGGAAGTCTTAAGTAATCAGAGTGGAATGTGTTCCCATAAACCATTTGTCAAATCATTTTCAATTAATACATCAGCAAAATCTGAATTTATTTACAGATTATTTGCAAATAGGAAAAGGGGATGAACTAATCTTTTATTACACATTCAAATTAATCTGGCTGACACAAAGGAAAAATAGTCCAATAAAATTTCCTGCTATTTTCACTGAAATTTAAATATATAGTATTTCATCAAATTCTAGTAAATACTTCACCCAGCTGAGTCTGCATCTAACCTTTTCCAGAAAGCAGGCTAATTGCTGATGCAAATATGCTGAAAGACTATGTGTCTTTACTTCCATTGCTTTATTACTTTTGTTGTTAAGATTCAGATTTTTTAATTTCTCTCTCTCATAAGTATTCATAAGCTTCAACTTGCCAGGAAATGTACACACAGAACTCCCACTGGGGTCAATTGGAGATGGGGTACAGAGCCTATATTAATATTGGGTCCCACATACGTATATTTATGTACAAGAAACTGATTCTTTAAAGTGACACTTCCAAATAATTTAGGGACAAACTCCAGATTACAATTAAAGAATGTGCTTGAGGTGATGGGGCAGGAAGATGTAAAAGAAATAACTTAAACAGAAATATTCATATGTTTTCTTCGTTTCCATTTTTTAAATTAATATGAAAAACTCCATTTCAATTTTTGGGTTGAAAACCATTCCCCTTCACTGATGGAAACGCCAACACGCTAATGCTATGCCTAGTACTATGGTATGAAAAACAAGAAAGTGAAACTTGATACAGGCTGCAAACTTCATTCATCAGACTACTTGAATTGCAATATCCAAGCTTGAATGGTGAAAAGTTAATCACATTTGAAAGTGACATTTTTATGTCAGTCTCTCTAGCATATTTATTACCGCACCCACACAATCTTTTTGGACAACTCCATTCCATGTCACTACACTACATCACTGGGAACTACTCAGAAGTGCCCGAGAAGATAACATGTTCAGACCCTTCAACTGTACCTGTTCCTCAGGCTTTTCACAGCTGGTATTGGGTTCTTAAGTAAACCTCCCAGTTTCTCAGTGCCTCTGTCCATCCTCTGGTATTCCCTACACACATGGTTTCTCCTCTTTCATATTTCAAATGGCCAGGAAATTGCAAGAGATTAATAGAGAATTGTCTGGGCCCCAATCTCCCGCAGGAATTCTTTTCATGCTAATCAAATTTTAAGAGGTCCCTATAGTAATACTCCCTCTCAAAGGCTGGAAGGAAGGAATGAGACAGCTAGAGTATAGCAGGATTTTCTGATTTTGCGTGTGACACCAGAGAGGGAAAGTTTCCCATCTGCTGGCAAAGTGAAGGAACAGCAGCTTTACACATCACTTCACTGCTGCTATCTGCAGAGTCCAGCAAAAAGAACCTTTGCAGTAGTTTCCCCCATCTGCCAAAATTAATTATCATCACTTAAAAGCATGGAGAGTCTTGCTGATGTAACAGACATTCAGACCTGCCTAGCAGTGCTAACTACAGGAACTTGGGAGTAGACAGACAGATCCCTACTCTAACCTGTAACTGGATGACATTGTTAATCATCATACTCTTCTTATCCTTTAAATATTCTTTATCTAAGAGGGCAGGGGGGACCTAAGGAAAGAAATGTAGGGATTCTTTAATATTAAAAAAGGTAATGACTGTGGTTTGGTTCTTCTAATGACTTGTTCGCTTCCACTAAATAAAAAGAAGGAAACCAAAAGTAAAAACCTCAAGCAGAAAAAATCTTGAAAAGTAGAAAGTGATGAAAGAAAAATATTTTCCTAGAGAATACTTAAATTCAGAGACATGGGTTGAAAACACAAAAGTTTCTCAATGTCACCTCTAAAATGCAGCTCTCCATTTGGTGGAATATGTCAGTCAGTTACTTCCCAGGAAAAATACCGAATTCTTCTGAAAAAGTCTAACAGCCCCAAACCCTAGTCAGTGCTGGGGAAAAACTATTCCCCTTCATTCCATCACACCTTTAATAAATAGTGGGGAATGCTGAATGCAGTGTTCAGTTGAGCTCTTTGGCAATATCACCTGAATCATAAGGCGCTGCCATACGTGTGGAGAATCCCAGCTCGCACTTCTTAAAAGTGAGGAAAAATGTGTAAATTTCACCCTCAGAGATTCTCCCACAGCCTTCCACTCATGGGCAGGAGGAAGGAGGGGCGGGTTCGTCCATAGACTTCCTCATGGAAGTGGTTGTCATTCCGTCTCCAGACTCAGCAGATTCTGTGGTTTCTGCACTGATCAAAGAGGTCTCTTCAGACACAAAGATCTGCAGCATCTGTCTCAGCTCTGGTCCCATTAGATTCCCTGCCCCAGTCTTTCCAAGTAGTATGTTCCGGGGCTGTTCCAGGCTGCATGCGGTTACCTCAGACAACCTTTTAAAGAGTCATTGTTGGGCAGCTGGGATTAGGATGACCACATGTCCCGATTTTATAAGGGCAGTCCTGATATTTGGGGCTTTGTCTTACATAGGTGCCTATTACCCCCCTACCCCCATGTCTCGATTTTTCACACTTGCTGTCTGGTCACCCGAGCTGGGATATCAGCTGGGAAATCTCTGAAGCTTGGGTTGGGCTTCCTCAGCTAGGGGAAGTATGCAACCCAGGCCTGGTTGGTGTGGTGCTCTGTCACTCTCTAGTGGCACCTGAACCATCTAGAGATTGAGGAGTCTGCTACAGCCTTGGCTTAAGAGGCATGTGGCTTTCAGCCCCTACAGCTGAGGCTTATACACTAAGGTTTCAATGTCCCAGGTTCAATCCTGCCTGCTGACAACTGGGCTCTGCCAGCATTATAAGTGAGGGCTCATCCGAGATGTCAACTGGGAAGTCTTTGAAGCTCAGAATGCGCTTTAACATGTCCTCTCTCAGAAGTGCACCCAGAGGTGTTTACCTCTTTCAGGGGCCATGTAGTAAGTGTAGATTATAACACCCAGACACTTTGCACAGGGTTCTAACACACTATTGCTATTTACTTAATCACATGGAAAATACACAGATTGGAACAAAAATTGTAAACCCTATACGCCATTCCCTGCCTCAGTTTCCTCAACACACCAGGCCATTCTATGGGCCTGGATCAGGGTCACTTGGGGTCATCCAACATCCTTCTGTTGCAATGCATCACGTATATGCACAAAAACAGAGCATTCTCCCCCAGCTTAGATAACCTGGCTTTGGCCAGTTCATCCCCTTCTTTCCTCTTGCCCACATGTCCTGTGGTCTTCCCCCAGTGATTTCTTTTAGAACATTTTGATTTGTCATCTGTCTCTTGGTTGACTTTCAGTAGCTTTCCATTCATAACCCCCATTCTCCTTAACACCAGCTTGGCCAAACTGGTTTCCCAACACGGGCACCTTACTTACTGTAATGATGCTGTCATCAGAACGATGCTGTCATCAGTTTTAAAGTTAAGTGTCCCCCATTGTCCTCAGCCTAATGAGTACCTGCTGTAGGTCCTGTCCAACAGGATGGACACACATAGAAAGAGGTTTCCCATGATTAGGAAATTTCATGACAACAATTTCATAATATCAACTAGAATTCACAAGTCTTACATACAGACACACACACACAAACAAATCAAGTCATATCAATCAGGCTTCCGGACACTCAAGTCAGCAATTCTATCCCTCAGTTCTCTTAACAACTGGTGCCACCCCTCCACACCATCCAAATCAGGCTTGTGTGGTTCCTTGCCACCAACAACCAGTTTGGTGTACAGAATGTGTTCAACTTTCAGTTATAACATCAACAATGCCTAAACATTACCTAAACCCAACATTTAAAATTCTAGTAATAAACCTGCCGGTTGCATGAGATCTAGTGAGGATCCACCTCTCTACCAAGTTTGGTGTAGGTGGATACTAGTTCTGAAGAGCTATCAGTCAACAACATATTTCAGCTACAGTCTAAACATGAGAGACTTATTAAACATTTATGACAAATGTTTGGCCCTTTATAAACATTTTCTGTAATATTTCTCCATTTGAGTTTTTGTTAGTAAAGAACATCTCTTTAATTAGAAAGTATAACAAACACTCATATAAATGCTTATTTTAAAGAGAATTTTCTTGAGAAAAGTTCATGCAGACATTTTGAAAGCAGTTTTGAATTTGAAGGTAACCAGCCTGGGAACAGACACAATAGCATTGTGACTCGGGTAAACCATAAAACAGAACAAGTAGCAAATTATGCATAGCAAATATTCACAGGGAAAAGATGTGGTGAGGAGGTCCTGAGCAATCAGAGTGGAATGTGTATAAACCATTTGTCAAATCATTTTAAATAAACACATTCACACATTCTGAATTTATTTGCAGATTATTTGCAAATAGGAAAAGAGGTTAAACTAATCTCTTATTTCACATTCAAATTAAGCTGGCTGGCACAGAGGAAAAAATTCCAGTAAATATTCCTGCTATTTTCACTGAAATTTAAATATACGGTATTTCATCAAATTCTAGTAAATATTTCAACCAGCTGAGTCTGCTGCTAATCTTTCCCAGAAAACAGGTTAATTGCTTATGAAAATATGCTGAAAGACTGTGTGTCTTTACTCCCGTTGCTTTCTTACTTTAACAAGAAAAGCTAAGATTCAGATTTTTTAATTTTTCTTTTTAATATAAATATTATCTCCTGAAGGTTCAACTTGCCAGAAAATGCACACAAAGGACCCCCATGCAGTGAATGCAAGATTGGGGTGCAAAGCCTCTGGTATGACTGGGTCCCTTATATCGTATACTTATGTACAATACTTATGCACATTCTTCAAAGTGACACTTCCAAATAGTTTAGGCAAAACTCTAGATCATGACTAAAGAAAGAAATTGAGGTGATGGGGGAGGGAGATGTAAAAGAAGTGACATGAACAGAAATATGTTTATTTTTTCTTCTTTTCCTTTTTTAAAATTAATATGAAAACATTCCTTTTCAATTTTTCAGTTGGAAACCATTCCCCTTCACTGATGGAAACTCCAACATGACAGCTTAGTGCTATGGTATGAAAAACAGAAAATGAAATTTGCCACAGGATGCACCTTCATTCATCAGACCACTTGAATTTCAATGTCCAAGCTCAGTGAAATGCACACTGAAAAAAAAGAATAAAGCTTGAATGGTGAAAACTCAAACTCACAATCTTTTCAGTTATCAGTTTCTTAAGTAAACCTCCCAGTTTTTCAGTGCCCTCTGTCCATCCTCTGGTATTCTCTACACACATGGTTTTTCCTCTCTCATAAGACAGATAGTCTTGTTGATGTAACTTACTGATGGAACACACATTCAGATCTGCCTATCCCTACTAACTACAGGTAGACAGACAGCTCCCTACTCTAACCTGTAACTGGATGACACTGTTAATTATCACTCTTCTTACCCTTTACATTTTCTTTATCTAAGAGGGCTGGGGGAGACCTAAGGAAAGAAATGTAGGGATTCTTTAATTTTAAAAAAGTAATGACTGTGGTTTTGTTCTTCTAATGACTTGTTCGCTTCCATTAAATAAAAAGAAGGAAACTGAAAGTAAAAACCTCACGCAGGAAAAACCTTGAAAAGTAGAAAGTGATGAAAGAAATTTCTTTTCCTACAGAATACTTAAATTCAGAGACATGGGTCAAAAACACAAAAGTCTACGAAAGACCTTGAACAGGCACCACTTGCTCAAGTTCTACACAAAGACAGAGAATCTAAGACATCATCATGATCAGCAGGAGTTTGCTGCAATTTTGCCTCATGCTGCTCTTCACCAGTAAAATCTCATGTCTGGACTGTAACAGGATTTATGTTCTACAAACCAGAGTGAACAGCAAGAGTTTAGAGCATCTGGAGAAAATGGGTGGAAACTTTCCCTTCCAATGTCTAAATGAAAGGACAGCTTTCAAGCCCAGAGATATCCTCAAGATCCGACTGTCCCAGCAAGAGTATGCCAAGGAAGCCATTCAGCAGATCCTCCAAGAACTCTTCCATATCTTTAACAACAATCTCACCCAAGCTGCCTGGAATGAGACATCCATAAAGGAATTTCAGAATGGACTTCACCAGCAGATTGAGAAACTGGGGACGTGTTTGAGTGCTGAGATGGAAAAGGAAATAACCTACCCAGGAAAGGAGAACCTCCTGCTCACCAGCCTCAAACTGAAGAGATACTTCCAGACAATCAACGATTTCCTGAAAGAAAAGCAATACAGCCAGTGTGCCTGGGAGATCATCCGTGCAGAAATATCCAGATGTTTCCTCATGCTCAACATACTCACAAAGGGACTTCAAAATTAAGGTATCATCTTTTCTTTTTTCCTAGAAAAACTCAGATAATATTATTTGATTAAAATAGCTGCAGAGAGATGGGTCAATAGGTTTATAACTCCTAATATGTAGGGCCCAATCTTTCTCCCATCATAATTTTATGCATAAAGCTATTTCAAAAATATGTTCAAATTGTTTTAGAGTAGCATATAATTTAGTGCTTCTCTACCACACACAATATTCTATATGAAAAATATATAACTATATCATAACTGCTAACTAATGACAAAATATTGTTAAGTAATAACTAACCATACCAAATATAATTTTGCCCAGTAAGTGTCTAAGTTGGGGAAAAGAACAGTGAGAAGCCCCCTTTCAACAACTGCCTCGTTAGACAACATTCCAGTTAGGACACAAGAAAACGGAGGGTCTGTGCTCACACACTTCTAGCCCATCATCCAATTCTGCACATGGGGATGGCCGAAGGTTCTTATTCTGCTTTTCTTTGTTTTGTTTACCCCTAAATTCAACAGCCTTAATAACAACAAATTGTGACAAGTGCAGTCAGGCTCAGGTTTTATGAGTTGACATCTGCTTAGAAAAAGATGGCCTATATTTGGCATTTGAAACTCTCCATGTTTGAACCATTCCCCTTTTTCATTCCAGCACATGCTGCTTCAAGTAATGATGTTATGAAAACAGCTGAATGAAACTGCACCTTCGCTGGAGTCCTTCATCTCTAAATTGATTCTACAAGCAGCACCTTTCGAGACTCTTATCAGTCCATCTTCAATTAAGCAAACTGTCAAACTTCAACTGTACTAGTTATATACTACTTGCCATTACTGGACTGATTTATTCACATGAGAAAATGTAAAACAGAAGATTTTGCTGAAAACATCGCAGAAGACAACATAGTATTTGAACCAAAGGAGAAAAACCTTACTAGTTCTTCATCATTGATATTACGCATTTGCTCCAATTTCCCTTGGGCTGCTTTTAAAAATGAAATCTTACCTCTGAACTGTAACATGTTTTGCTTCAGCATAACAAATGTGAACCAGGACAATTTCCAAACAAAGTGGAAGGATAATTTTCCTGCAACAGCAGAATGAAGAAAGAGACTTCACATGGCCCCAAAAGTTTCTCAAGCCCAGAGAAACCCAGAAAGAGACTGGATCCAGGAGATCATCCAAGAGATCCTCCAACAGATTTCCTACATCTCATGCTAAATACCCTCACAAGCTGCCTGGAACGACAGGCACATATAAAGATCCTGACATGGACTCATAAGCAAGTGAAACTTCTGGAGGTGTATTTTGCTGCAAGGATAACAAAGAAACAAGAATAGCCCAGTTTCTAGGCACTCTTAAATTTTAAACTAGTGCAAATATATGTTATTTTCCTGCACTGTGAAAATAGTTTCATATCATTTCACTGGATTTGTAAAAGTGTTTTATGTTGGTCCATTTATATTTATTCAAAATATTAATGTATTTCTTTTATTTATTTTTTTCAGAGATTTAATAATATTTATAAATAAATATTTATTTATACAAAATAGCAACCTACAGAAGTAGTGATTTGTATTAATTAGATTTTTTTTTTAAAAATAGAGACCCAAGAAAAATCTTCTCTTGTTACCTTAAGATTCCAGTTCAGCAAAGGACTTGTAAACATTTGCCTAACTTTAAGTACACAAGCTTCCCTTTGACATAAGTGGTTAAACGTGAGAACATGCTAAAGTGCATTGTGAACATAAACTCTGATTCAGCAGTGACTCCATAAGAAAAATAGCTATGGTCATTAGTTTTACCACTCCAACAGACCACATACCACAACCTCAACTCTGCAGCTTTTGTGTGTCTGTCTGTTACGAGATTATTTTTCCTCACAACATTTGTAGTTGCGGGTGTTTGGAGCAGTAGCTCATTGTGATTAAATTAAAGGAGTGATGGAGAGGCTGGCATTCCAAGAGGAAGACTTCAGGCTGTCGTGGTACAAAGTTGCTTGTCCCCTCACAACCCTAATGAGATGTGTGTGAACTGGCTCCCCATCAATCAGGTTTCCATGTCTGCAGACTCTGTTTCCGCTCTCCCCCACACCAAGGAGGCTTGTGTGGGCCTAACTGTCCCCCTCCACCACTCAGGTTTGGGTACACTTGGCTCACAAACAGCATCAAGCTTGTACATACCCAACCCCTCCTGTCATTCAGGCTTGTAAGCATCTGGTGCTGCTTCCCTTTGTTCTCCCCCTGGCACTCCCAAAACAAGCATGTGTGCTTATGGACTGCATGTTGCACCAACAACCAGCAGCTATATGAGCATAGTGCATCAAAATTTCAGTTGTGCTGAGAATAATGACTAAAAATTACCCTAAACCCAATAGTTAAAAATTACCTGAAAGCAAAACAAAACAAAACAAAATAAACAAAAACAAAAAACATCCGTTGGACCAAATCTTGTAAGAGTCTATTCCAGGGGTAGGCAACCTATGGCACGCGTGCCGAAGGCGGCACACAAGCTGATTTTCAGTGGCACTCACAATGCCCAGGTCCTGGTCACCGGTCCGGGGGGCTCTGCATTTTAATTTACTTTTAAGTGAAGTTTCTTAAACATTTTTAAAACCTTATTTACTTTACATACAACAATAGTTTAGTTATATATTATAGACTTATAGAAAGAGACCTGGTATTACTGGCACATGAAACCTTAAATTAGAGTGAATAAATGAAGACTCGGCACACCACTTCTGAAAGGTTGCCAACCCCTGGTCTATCTCTTTCCCACGTTTGGGTATGTAGACAGTATTTTTGAAGAGCTATTAGTCAGCCATAGCACTGTCTAGGATTAATTTAAGCCAGACCCTAAACCTGGAGATTTCTTATTTAAAAGAAGTCAAACAACCACTACATTAAATGTTCAAATAGTAAAAAAAATGAATCATGTGTGAATTTTTACACTGATTGGCAACCTGCCTTTGGAGAAAAAACAAGAATGTATGTCCCATTTTAAATCCCTTTTGTAACATAAACCAAACTATGGGGTCTCTAAGAGACTGTAAATTCTTCAGTCAACAGATGGCAGCATTGCAGAAGCTTTTGCCCTCTGTTCTCTTTATCTGAGGGTTTCTCAAACATTTCATTATGTGGACCTAATCTTACCAAAATTGTTCTAATGATCATTTCCCCTCCCATTCAAGATAAGGTAACATTTTTTTTTGGCAGGTACACTAAATGCTTACAAAGAAAGGTAGTACTAGAAACACATTTATATCATTTTAGCTGTCTTTAAAGGAACATGGGATCTGCCAGTTCTCTGAAGACCACCACCCAGTACTCCATGTACTACCACTGATTCATGTAACTCGTTTTGGTACCTGCTGATTTAAAGGCATGTATAAGGAGTTAACTATTAAAACAAAAGCCTATCCTTTCTTATGGTGCTGTAGCCATCAGCTGTCGAAATCCTTTCCTGCCCAAATCTTCCTCCCTTCATTCATTCCTTCATGCAGTTGGAGCCTACAGGTTATATTGACAAAACACAATTATATGAAAATAATGAAAGCAAAAATAGACTGTATGAAAAAGTCAAGGGTGACAAAATCACCACCTCCAAAATGTATCCCCCCACCTCCAGTGGAACTTGGCAGTCATATAGCACCTGGGAGCTATACAAACTCTTCAAACTATAGGTACTTCATTACCCGTAGAGTACAGAGGGGAATCTCCTCACATTCATCCCATCATACTGTTTATAAGATGTGCTATGTGGAAGAATCCATTCATCTATTGAAGAAGCCATTTGATGATATGTATCATCTAAGATTTCAGGCCTCCCCGTGGGAAAACCAACCACGGGGGGATAAAAAGGGAGGAAATGATACCAGTAATCCCCATTTAAGCTCACTTTTATCCTTCCACTGGCAGGCAGGAGGGGATACTAGCAGGTGTGACCCCAGCCTTCATCATATAAACAGATGAGCCTGTGGCTTCTACACAGAACACAAGGTCTTTTCATATAGAGCTACTGAGTCTCTGCATCAGTTGTCGGGACCAGACAGAGCCCCATTCTGGTCCCTGTCAGCATGGTTCCATTACAGCCATTCAACCAGAGCTTCCTTCAGGCAGCAGTTGCCTCAGACAGGCCCCGTAAGTGTCATTTCAGTGCAGCTGACATGGCGAGAGGCACCCACCAGACCTGTACTAGCACTGCCCCACCCCAATGCACGTCTGCTCACTCCAGGCCCTGCACATGGATCATAACTGTATGGAGAACACCCCAAGAGGGAACTATGTGCAAAAGCATCTGACTCCATAGCACCTCCTCTCACCCGACACACACTTCCATATGGCACAGGTAAGAGTCACAAGCAGAGGGCTCTATCCCTGCATGGATCCTCTGCAGCAGGCTCTGAGACCCTTCTAACCAACTTTTCTCAAATAATAGACTAATTGTTTGCCTACTTGCTGCAGGGGAGATGGAAGTTGGGGTGTTGAGCAGCTTCAAGTAATATTAGCAAGTGAATTCATGGTCTCCATTATATACAGGGTTTACAGTATTGGTCAATGGCTTTTAGCAGCCACACAATAACAATTATTCCAGTGCCCCTCAATACAGATTTACTGAAAAAGATTATTTCTCCCATCCCCCCCATTACCCTGTGATTACTTTGTTACCCTATACTCTCCTACTAGTCACATGACTTATTTCCCTCTCTTCTCAACATCTTCCTCTGGACTTCACCCTGGTGTGGACTACACATCCCCAACACCCATGGAAACTAATGGGAGAATGGGGAGCATAGCCCATGGCAATCTGGGGGCTCTGGTAAGTCTGCTTTCTCTGCTTTACAGAAACTTTTATGTAGCTGATACAAACGTGACATTTCTTATAAAAGTGCAGGAGACTTGGGAGACTAACCAAATTAATATGCACAAAAATCTTTTCATGGTTTATTCATGTGATTCTTCCTTTCTAATTTCAGTGAAAATAGTTTTCTTTTTGGATGAAAACACATTTTCCTGACATGATGGAAAAATCCAGCAAAACAGTCTTTGCTAGGGGAAGAGTACCAGAAAATGAAATGTGACCACAGGAAACAAAGAGGCTTAAACAAAGCAGAAGAGTTTCCCTGCCCATGCCAAGGGGAAAGCAAAAATCAAAAGAGAAGGAACCAGCAAAAGTGGTGAACACTGATTTTGATTTTTAAAAAATTCTTTGAATTATTACAACCCAGGGACATGCCTGTTAAAAATACACAGCATGACTTCTCTTCATAACACTGGCCACACTGTAAATCACAATCATCCATGTGGGTACCTCTCTAGTATGTGTAACTAATTGCTCATCTTGTTTTATGAATTACCCTCCTTTTTTCACCACTGTCAGCTACTCAGAGTGACCAATACGACATGATGTTCACACCGTCTAACTGCATCTATTCCTCAACTACAGTATATATATATGTTCAGATCTGGAAGAAAACAAAAAATTAAAAAAGCTTCCATTCTCACAGAGCACACTCTCTGTCTCCTTTGTTTTCCTAGAAGGAAGATACCGATATTTTCTGCTGTCTCCATATTAATTGTGCTTTCCAGGTTGCATGGTTGAAGTTGAAATTTACCAATATTTTGGGCGGCCTAACATAGGTGCTGCCACATCCCCTGGCTTGAAGTGGTTTCCTTCATATTCAGGGTTTACAGTTTGGTTCAATGGCTCTCAACAGCCCCACTATACAAATTGTTCCAGCTCCCCGAGGCCTAACCCTTTCCTTCCATTTCCTCTATACCTCAGAACTTTAAATATACCTAAACTATTTTTTCTGTCAAATGAAGGAGGTTATGAATGGGAAGTGTAGGGTTTGATGAATTGGGGGTCTTCTCTCTACCACTTCTGAAGTGTGGATGATCTTATTAAATTACATCTTTAAGTTAATGTATCATGAAAAGCCTGTATGCATGTGGATCCAGCATGAGTTAAAGGGGTTGTATATGGTCATTTGTGGTCACTTTCACAAAAATACAAAAAGGAGGAAACGTGGTAAAAGAACTAGAAAGCAGTGAATTAAACAGAAAGAAAAAGACTGAAGCCTTCAGCAGGGAAAAACCTTAAAAACAGAAAATGATGAAACAAAAATTCTGAAGACAAATATTTAATTTCAGAGACATGAAGGAAAGACACAGCAGTCTACGTAGGACCTTCAACAAACTCCAGGCACAAGGTTCCACACAAAGAAAAGGAGTGTATAGACATCATCATGACCACCAGGTGTTTGCTGCACGTTTGCTTCATGCTGCTCTTCTCTACTGAAATCTCATCTCGGCTCTGTACCATGCTTCACTTCCAGCAGAACAAAATGAACAAAGAAAGCTTGGAGCTTCTGCAGAAAATGAGTGGAAATTTCCCCTCACAATGCATAAATGAAAGGGCAGCTTTCAAGCCCTCACAGAATGTTGTTGAACTTTCAGTGTCCCAGAAAGAGAATGCCAAGGTGGCAATTCAAGAGATCCTTCAAGAGATCTTCAACATCTTTAGCAAAAACCTCACCCAGAGTGCCTTGGATGGGACATCCATAGACAGGTTCCAAAGCGGACTTTACCAGCAAATTCAGCGGCTGGAGGCATGTTTGAGAACACAGATGGAGAAGGAATTAACCAACCCAGAAAGTGAGGACCTCCAGCTCACCACTCGGAGAGTGAAAAAATACTTTCAGGGGATAGATGCTTTCCTGAAAGAAAACCAATACAGCCTGTGTGCCTGGGAGATCGTTCGTGTGGAAATACCCAGATGTTTTGTACTTATTGACAAACTCACTAGAAGGCTTAGTAACTAAGGTACAGTACAGATCTTTTCCTTGGAGTAAATGAATTAAGATTAGTGTCAATTATACAGCTGAACAGGGATAGCGGATATTTTATAACTCTGCTTATATAGGGCCTAATCCTCTTCTACAGGATCAGTGGCCAAATAGCAACTGATTTCCATGGCAGCAGCTTCAGGCACTTCCCATCCTCTCCTAGAAATAGATTTGCAATTACATCATTTCCTTTTCTGTGTTTCTACTTTTATTTAGGTTTGTGATTCTTCATAATCTCCCATAGATCAGGTGCTGTTATGCACTACATAATTGGCAGTCCATGCAATAAAGTACCTATATTTCGAATCCTTAGCCACCTCATCAGTACTTTGGTCATCAAATAATGATACTTCCCCTCCACCCCCAAGGTACTCTGACTTCTACATATGTAGTGTGTTTCTATTATGGTCATGGTTGCTATTTATTAATCTGTCCTCATCATATACCACAGCTTGAGAAGTTTCCTAGAGACGTTTATAAAATATATGAACTGAGCATATGATTTGGGAGAATATGAGGTGTGGAAAGATATTTTCATTTAATGTACTGATATTAATGCAATGGAAAATTTAGTTTTCCCTTTGTGTTTCAACCAAATTTCATTTCATTCCAGCTAAGGATGCAGCGACTACAGAGGTTAAAACAGTTGGATGAAATTGTACCGTGCAGTGGATTCCCTCCTCTCTGCTGATTCTTCCCACAGTGACTTCTAAGACTCCATAATACTTGACCTTCTATTATGGAATACACTCACTCCGTAATGAAATTCCAACTGCCCATATTACAGTTTACATGAGAATACTCTGTTGATGTACTCAAAGTTTAAATTGCAAAATGAAGGATATCCATGCAAAAGAGTTACAAGAAAATTAAGACAGGGTCAGACCTTAAACACTGTTGACATTATGGGTTTGGTATATATTTCTGTGGTTCAACTCTTCTCTGATCAGATCTCATCTCTGAACTGTAACAACATAGCAAATGTTAACTGGAAAAACTTTCAAACAAAAAAGATGTGCATAGTTTTCCTCTAATGTCAATCCTCGAGTGTCCCTGAAGGGGAATGGCAAGGTGGCAATCCAGGAAATCTTCCAATGTCTTCCTAATGCTTTTGCAAAAATCTCTCCAAAACTACCTGAGGTGAGAGTTCCATTCAGCTATTCCAACATACACTCATCAGCAAGTTGGGCATCTGGAGACATGTTTGGTTGCAGTGATGGAAAATGGGACTCTCTGACCAGGAGGCAAGGACCTACAGTTTGAAATGGATGAAAGTGAAGAGACACCAATTATTTCATAGAAGACCGGCAGTTCAGCCTCAGGGCTAGCAGGAGAATCTATATGGAATTATGGAGTTTTCAATTATGGGACTAACTCACAAAGAAGTTTAGAAATTTAAATACCAACATTTTTAGAAGTACTAACCGAAATCAAGTAATATTTTATACATTATTTAAAATGAGATGCAGTGGAATTTTAAAAGCTGTTGTTACTATTTATTCTATCTGTGCACTGTGAAAATATTTTCAGATCGTTTTATGATATTTATAACAGGATATTTATGTCAGTCTGTTATTTATTTATTGTTCCTATTTATGTATTTATCATAGATATTTGTTACTTATGAATAAATAATTATTTTATATAAAATGGCAGCCTATAGTAGTAATGATTTGAATTAAATACCTATTGAACCAAAAAGAAAGAAAAGGAGAATAAAAAAGAAAACTCTAATTGTTCAGCCTTAAAACCCCAATTTCATAGAGTACTTATGCACATGACTAGGCTGACCAGATAGCAGGGGTCAAAAATGGGGACAGGAGGTGGTGGGTAATAGGTGTCTATGTGAGAAAAAGACCCCAAAATCGGGACTGTCCCTATAAAATCAGGACATCTGGTCAGCCTACATGTGACTCACTTAAAGTATGTGAGCCCTCCCACTGATGTTAGTGCTACCAGTTAGGACCGTGCTTAAATACATTGATGAGTCCCAGTTTGCAGTAATTCCATATTAAAAATAATTGTTACAGAATGACAATTAGCCTTTCCATTCAAACAGACCAGACCTGAATACCTGAACTCTGCCACCTTTTACTATTCTACTTTTTACCAGGTTATTTTCCACCCCCCCAAAAAAACCTTGTCAATTTGGATGTTTGGTGTAGTAGACAGTTGTGTTGGAAGAGACTAGATTGGTGCCCTTTCTCCCAGTAAGCAAGACTGCAGGCACTCCTTAACACACACCAATTGTTAGCTGGTAATTAGCCTGCCCATACTTCATCAATCAGGTTAATGTGCATTCACATACCCTCTCGCCCCACCAAAATCAAATCAGGTTTGTACGTATCCATCACCTACCCACAATACATTTACTAGCACTGTCCCCAATATTAAGTGTGTCTCACATGCACTCTTATCAGGTTTGTGGCCCACTGCCTGATCCCATTACCTCTGTGTGCGCCCAGGCTAAATTCATTCTTGGATATACACCACAAACAAAAATACATGTGAATAATGAGAGCAGAAATAGGCCATTTGAAATGGGATTATCAAAGTTTCTCCTTCTCTGTCTCAGTTCTTCACCCATTAGACTCTCCACCCCACATCCTTTCAGTGCCAAGTAGTATTTTCTGGGGCTTCCCCAGGCTGCATGCAGTTGCTTTGGACAACCTTTTAAAGTGTCATTTTTGGGCAGCTCTCATAATGAGGTGCAGCCCAGCAGAGCTGCAATAGGACTGTCCCCACTCAACGTGGCTCTGCTCAGTCCAGGCCCCTGACACAGATCATAGAGAACCCTATGGAGAACAATCCATGGCATCCCGGGAAAGAGGGAATGATGGGTGAAGGCAGCCGACCCTATTCCACCTCTGCCCACCTCACCCACACTTCTGTGTGGAGCAGGTGAGAGGCTCACACAGAGAGTTCCATCTCTGTAGGAAGCTTCTGGGGCAGCTTCTGTGATCTTTGTAATTAATTCTCCTTAAACACTATATGATTTCCATGCCTATGTGCTGCTGTAACCCATGCCTGCTTGGTGTGGTGCTCTGCTCCACTCTAGTGGCACCGAACCCCACTAGAGATTGATGAGTCTGCTACAGCCTTGAGTAAGAGGCATGTGGCTTTCAGCTCATGAAGCAGAGGCTCATGCATTTAGCTCCAGAGGTCCCATGTTCAGTTCTGCCTGCTGATGACATGGATCAACAGCTATGGAAAGTATGCAACCCATGCCTGGTTGGTGTGGTGCTCTGTCCCCCTCTGGACCATCTAGAGATTGATGAGTCTCCTACAGCCTTAGCTTAAGGTGCATGTGGCTTTCAGCTCATGCAGTAGAAGCTCATACCCTATGCTTCAAATGTCCCAGGGTCAATCCTGCCCCCTGACAACTGGGGTCTGTCAGGGTTACAAGTGGAGGCTCGCCCCGCAAGTCAACTGGAAAGTCATTATAACACATTCTCTCCCAGAAGTACACTCATAGGTTACAGCCTTCTGGTTTACCTCTTCAAGGGACCATGTGGTAAGTGTAGATTATAACACCCAGACACTCTGTACGGGATTCTAACACTCTATTGCTATTTACTTCACCACACAGAAAATACACAGATTGGAACAAAAATTGTAAACCCTACCTGCAATTCCCTGCCTCAGTTTCCTCAACACACTAGGCCATTCTATGGGCCTGGATCAGGGTCACTTGGGGTCATCTAACATCTTTCTGTTGCAATGCATCACTTATATGCACAAAAGCAGAGCCTTCTCTCCCAGCTTAGATAACCTGGCTCTTGCCCAAATGTCCTGTGGATCTTCCTCCAGTGATTTCTTTTAGAGCCTTTCGTTTTTGTCATCTGTCTCTTTCTCAACCTTCAGTAACTTTCCACTCCTAACCCCCATACTCCTTAACACAACTTGGCCAAACTGGTTCCCTACTTAGCATAAGTATGTTGTCATTAGAACATAGTTTTAAGGTTAAATACTCCACATTCATTATCCTTAGCCTAGGGAGTTCCTGCTGTAGGTCTTGTCCAATATGATGGATCCACATAGGAAGAGTTTTGTCATGATAAGGAAATTTCAGATCAACAACTTCATAATATCAACTAGAATTCATGTCTTACAGATAGACCCTCCCCTCGTCCCCCCAACACAAACACAAACACAAACAAATCAAGCTATATGAATCAGGCAAGTCACACTCAGTTTTCTGACCAACTGGTGCCACCTCTCCACAGCCTCCAAATCAAGCTTGTGCATTTCTTGACACCAACAACCAGTTTTGTGTACAGAATCCATTAAACTATGAGTTATATAACATGAATAATGACTAAAAATTACCCTAAATTCAACATTTCAGATATTGGTAATAAAGCTGCTGGTTGCATCAAATCTAATGAGGATCCACCTATATACTAAGTTTTGTGTAGGTGAATAGTATTTCTGAAGAGCTATCCATCAACAGTAGCGCTCCCAACAACATATTTCAGCTACAGCTTAAATATTTGAGACTTATTAAACATTTATGAAAAATGTTTGGCCTTTTGTAAACATTTTCAGAAATATTTGTACATGTTAGTTCTTGCTGAGTCTGCATCTAACCTTTTCCAGAAAGCAGGCTAATTGCTGATGCAAATATGCTGAAAGACTATGTGTCTTTACTTCCATTGCTTTATTACTTTTGTTGTTAAGATTCAGATTTTTTAATTTCTCTCTCTCATAAATATTCATAAGCTTCAACTTGCCAGGAAATGTACACACAGAACTCCCACTGGGATCAATCGGAGATGGGGTACAGAGCCTATATTAATATTGGGTCCCACATACGTATATTTATGTACAAGAAACTGATTCTTTAAAGTGACATTTCCAAATAATTTAGGGACAAACTCCAGATTACAATTAAAGAATGTGCTTGAGGTGATGGGGCAGGAAGATATAAAAGAAATAACTTAAACAGAAATATTCATATGTTTTCTTCGTTTCCATTTTTTAAATTAATATGAAAAACTCCATTTCAATTTTTGGGTTGAAAACCATTCCCCTTCACTGATGGAAACTCCAACACGCTAGTGCTATGCCTAGTACTATCGGATGAAAAACAGAAAGTGAAACTTGCTACAGGCTGCAAACTTCATTCGTTAGACTACTTGAATTGCAATGTCCAAGCTTGAATGGTGAAAAGTTAATCACGTCTGAAAGTGACATTCATTTATGTCAGTCTCTCTAGCGTATTTATTACCACCCACACAATCTTTTTAGACAACTCCATTCCATGTCACTACACTACATCACTGGGAACTACTCAGAAGTGCCCGAGAAGATAACATATTCACATCCTTCAACTCTACCTGTTCCTCAGGCTTTTCACAGCTGGTATTGGGTTCTTAAATAAACCTCCCAGTTTCTCAGTGCCTCTGTCCATCCTCTGGTATTCCCTACACACATGGTTTCTCCTCTTTCATGTTTCAAATGGCCAGGAAATTGCAAGAGATTAATAGAGAATTGTCTGGGCCCCAATCTCCCGCAGGAATTCTTTTCATGCTAATCAAATGTTAAGAGGTCCCTATAGTATTACTCCCTCTCAAAGGCTGGAAGGAAGGAATGAGACAGCTAATGTACAGGAGGATTTTCTGATTTTGCGTGTGACACCAGAGAGGGAAAGTTTCCCATCTGCTGGCAAAGTGAAGGAACAGCAGCTTTACACATCACTTCACTGCTGCGATCTGCAGAGTCCAGCAAAAAGAACCTTTGCAGTAGTTTCCCCCATCTGCCAAAATTAATTATCATCACTTAAAAGCATGGAGAGTCTTGCTGATGTAACAGACATTCAGACCTGCCTAGCAGTGCTAACTACAGGAACTTGGGAGTAGACAGACAGATCCCTACTCTAACCTGTAACTGGATGACATTGTTAATCATCATACTCTTCTTATCCTTTAAATATTCTTTATCTAAGAGGGCAGGGGGGACCTAAGGAAAGAAATGTAGGGATTCTTTAATATTAAAAAAGGTAATGACTGTGGTTTGGTTCTTCTAATGACTTGTTCGCTTCCACTAAATAAAAAGAAGGAAACCAAAAGTAAAAACCTCAAGCAGAAAAAAATCTTGAAAAGTAGAAAGTGATGAAAGAAACATATTTTCCTAGAGAATATTTAAATTCAGAGACATGGGTTGAAAACACAAAAGTTTCTCAATGTCACCTCTAAAATGCAGCTCTCCATTTGGTGGAATATGTCAGTCAGTTACTTCCCAGGAAAAATACCGAATTCTTCTGAAAAAGTCTAACAGCCCCAAACCCTAGTCAGTGCTGGGGAAAAACTATTCCCCTTCATTCCATCACACCTTTAATAAATAACAGGGAATGCTGAACGCAGTGATCAGTTGAGCTCTTTGGCAATATCACCTGAATCATAAGGCGCTGCCATACGTGTGGGGAATCCCAGCTCACACTTCTTAAAAGTGAGGAAAAATTTGTAAATATCACCCTCAGAGATTCTCCCACAGCCTTCCACTCATGGGCAGGAGGAAGGAGGGGCGGGTTCGTCCATAGACTTCCTCATGCCATCTCCAGACTCAGCAGATTCCGTGGTTTCTGCACAGATCAAAAAGGTCTCTTCAGACACAAAGATCTGCAGCATCTGTCTTAGCTCTGGTCCCATTAGATTCCCTGCCCCAGTCTTTCCAAGTAGTATGTTCCGGGGCTGTTCCAGGCTGCATGCGGTTACCTCAGACAACCTTTTAAAGAGTCATTGTTGGGCAGCTGGGATTAGGATGACCACATGTCCCGATTTTATAAGGGCAGTCCTGATATTTGGGGCTTTGTCTTACATAGGTGCCTATTACCCCCCCAGCCCATGTCTCGATTTTTCACACTTGCTGTCTGGTCACCTGAGCTGGGATATCAGCTGGGAAATCTCTGAAGCTTGGGCTGGGCTTCCTCAGCTAGGGGAAGTATGCAACCCAGGCTTGGTTGTTGTGGTCCTCTGTCACTCTCTAGTGGCACCTGAACCATCTAGAGATTGAGGAGTCTGCTACAGCCTTGGCTTAAGAGGCATGTGGCTTTCAGCCCCTACAGCTGAGGCTTATACACTAAGGTTTGAATGTCTCAGGTTCAATCCTGCCTGCTGACAACTGGGCTCTGCCAGCGTTATAAGCGAGGGCTCATCCGATATGTCAACTGGGAAGTCTTTGAAGCACAGAATGTACTTTAACATGTCCTCTCTCAGAAGTGCACCCAGAGGTGTTTACCTCTTTCAGGGGCCATGTAGTAAGTGTAGATTATAACACCCAGACACTTTGCACAGGGTTCTAACACACTATTGCTATTTACTTCACCACACAGAAAATACACAGATTGGAACAAAAATTGTAAACCCTATATGCCATTCCCTGCCTCAGTTTCCTCAACACACCAGGCCATTCTATGGGCCTCGATCAGGGTCACTTGGGGTCATCCAACATCCTTCTGTTAAATGCATCACGTATATGCACAAAAACAGAGCATTCTCCCCCAGCTTAGATAACCTGGCTTTAGCCAGTTCATCCCCTTCCTTCCTCTTGCCTGCATGTCCTGTGGTCTTCCCCCAGGGATTTCTTTCAGAACCTTTTGTTTTTGCCATCCGTCTCTTGGTTGACTTTCAGTAGCTTTCCATTCATAACCCCCATTCTCCTTAACACCAGCTTGGCCAAACTGGTTTCCCAACACGGGCACCTTACTTACTGTAACAAAGCTGTCATCAGAACACAGTTTTAAAGTTAAGTGTCCCACATTGTCCTCAGCCTAATGAGTACCTGCTGTAGGTCCTGTCCAGCAGGATGGACACACATAGAAAGAGGTTTCCTATGATCAGGAAATTTCATGACAACAACTTCATAATATCAACTAGAATTCACAAGTCTTACAGACAGACACACACACACCCCGACACACACACAAACAAATCAAGTCATATCAATCAGGCTTCTGGACACTTAAGTCAGCAATTCTATCCCTCAGTTTTCTGAACAACTGGTGCCACCCCTCCACACCATCCAAATCAGGCTTGTGTGGTTCCTTGCCACCAACAACCAGTTTGGTGTACAGAATGTGTTCTACTTTCAGTCATAACATCAACAATGCCTAAACATTACCTAAACCCAACATTTAAAATTCTAGTAATAAACCTGACGATTGCATGAGATCTAGTGAGGATCCACCTCTCTACCAAGTTTGGTGTAGGTGGATACTAGTTCTGAAGAGCTATCAGTCAACAACATATTTCAGCTACAGTCCAAACATGAGAGACTTATTAAACATTTATGACAAATGTTTGGCCCTTTATAAACATTTTCTGTAATATTTCTCCATTTGAGTTTTTGTTAGTAAAGAACATCTCTTTAATAAGAAAGTATAACAAACACTCATATAAATGCTTATTTTAAAGAGAATTTTCTTGAGAAAAGTTCATGCAGACATTTTGAAAGCAGTTTTGAATTTGAAGGCAACCAGCCCGGGAACAGACACAATAGCATTGTGACTCAGGTAAACCATAAAACAGAACAAGTAGCAAATTATGCATAGCAAATATTCATAGGGAAAAGACGTGGTGAGGAGGTCCTGAGCAATCAGAGTGGAATGTGTATAAACCATTTGTCAAATCATTTTAAATGAACACATTCACACATTCTGAATTTATTTGCAGATTATTTGCAAATAGGAAAAGAGGTTAAACTAATCTCTTATTTCACATTCAAATTAAGCTGGCTGGCACAGAGGAAAACATTCCAGTAAAAATTCCTGCTATTTTCACTGAAATTTAAATATGCGGTATTTCATCAAATTCTAGTAAATATTTCACCCAGCTGAGTCTACAGCTAATCTTTCCCAGAAAACAGGTTAATTGCTTATGAAAATATGCTGAAAGACTGTGTGTCTTTACTCCCATTGCTTTCTTACTTTAAAAAGAAAAGCTAAGATTCAGATTTTTTAATTTTTCTCTTTAATATAAATATTATCTCCTGAAGGTTCAACTTGCCAGAAAATGCACACAAAGGACCCCCATGGAGTGAATGCAAGATTGGGGTGCAAAGCCTCTGGTATGACTGGGTCCCTCATATGGTATACTTATGTACAATACTTATGTACATTCTTCAAAGTGACACTTCCAAATAGTTTAGGCAAAACTCTAGATCATGACTAAAGAAAGAAATTGAGGTGATGGGGGAGGGAGATGTAAAAGAAGTGACATGAACGGAAATATGTTTATGTTTTCTTCTTTTCCTTTTTTAAAATTAATATGAAAACATTCCTTTTCAATTTTTCAGTTGGAAACCATTCCCCTTCACTGATGGAAACTCCAACATGACAGCTTAGTGCTATGGTATGAAAAACAGAAAATGAAACTTGCCACAGGATGCACCTTCATTCATCAGACCACTTGAATTTCAATGTCCAAGCTCAGTGAAATGCACATTGAAAAAAAAGAATAAAGCTTGAATGGTGAAAACTCAAACACACAATCTTTTCAGTTATCAGTTTCTTAAGTAAACCTCCCAGTTTTTCAGTACCCTCTGTCCATCCCCTGGTATTCTCTACACACATGGTTTTTCCTCTCTCATAAGACAGATAGTCTTGCTGATGTAACTTACTGATGGAACACACATTCAGATCTGCCTATCCCTACTAACTACGGTACTTGGGAGTAGACAGACAGGTCCCTACTCTAACCTGTAACTGGATGACACTGTTAATCATCATTCTTCTTACCCTTTACATTTTCTTTATCTAAGAGGGCTGGGGGAGACCTAAGGAAAGAAATGTAGGGATTCTTTAATTTTAAAAAAGTAATGACTGTGGTTTTGTTCTTCTAATGACTTGTTCGCTTCCATTAAATAAAAAGAAGGAAACTGAAAGTAAAAACCTCACGCAGGAAAAACCTTGAAAAGTAGAAAGTGATGAAGGAAATTTCTTTTCCTACAGAATACTTAAATTCAGAGACATGGGTCAAAAACACAAAAGTCTACGAAAGACCTTGAACAGGCACCAGTTGCTCAAGTTCTACACAAAGACAGAGAATTTAAGACATCACCATGATCTTCAGGAGTTTGCTGCAATTTTGCCTCATGTTGCTCTTCTCCAGTAAAATCTCATGTCTGGACTGTAACAGGATTTATGTTCTACAAACCAGAATGAACAGCAAGAGTTTAGAGCATCTGGAGAAAATGGGTGGAAACTTTCCCTTCCAATGTCTAAATGAAAGGACAGCTTTCAAGCCCAGAGATATCCTCAAGATCCGACTGTCCCAGCAAGAGTATGCCAAGGAAGCCATTCAGCAGATCCTCCAAGAACTCTTCCATATCTTTAACAACAATCTCACCCAAGCTGCCTGGAATGAGACATCCATAAAGGAATTCCAGAATGGACTTCACCAGCAGATTGAGAAACTGGGGACGTGTTTGAGTGCTGAGATGGAAAAGGAAATAACCTACCCAGGAAAGGAGAACCTCCTGCTCACCAGCCTCAAACTGAAGAGATATTTCCAGACAATCAACGATTTCCTGAAAGAAAAGCAATACAGCCAGTGTGCCTGGGAGATCATCCGTGCAGAAATATCCAGATGTTTCCTCATGCTCAACATACTCACAAAGAGACTTCAAAATTAAGGTATCATCTTTTCTTTTTTCCTAGAAAAACTCAGATAATATTATTTGATTAAAACAGCTGCAGAGAGATGGGTCAATAGGTTTATAACTCCTAATATGTAGGGCCCAATCTTTCTCCCATCATAATTTTATGCATAAAGCTATTTCAAAAATATGTTCAAATCGTTTTAGAGTAGCATATAATTTAGTGCTTCTCTACCACACACAATATTCTATATGAAAAATATACAAATATATCATAACTGCTAACTAATGACAAAATATCGTTAAGTAATAACTAACCATACCAAATATAATTTTGCCCAGTAAGTGTCTAAGCTGGGGAAAAGAACAGTAAGAAGCCCCCTTTCAACAACTGCCTCGTTAGACAACATTCCAGTTAGGACACAAGAAAACGCAGGGTCTGTGCTCACACACTTCTAGCCCATCATCCAATTCTGCACATGGGGATGTCCGAAGGTTCTTATTCTGCTTTTCTTTGTTTTGTTTACCCCTAAATTCAACAGCCTTAGTAACAACAAATTGTGACAAGATGATAAGTGCAGTGAGGCTCAGGATTTATGAGTTGACATCTGCTTAGAAAAAAGATGGCCTATATTTGGCATTTGAAACTCTCCATGTTTGAACCATTCCCCCTTTTTCATTCCAGCACATGCTGCTTCAAGTAATGATGTTATGAAAACAGCTGAATGAAACTGCACCTTCGCTGGAGTCCTTCATCTCTAAATTGATTCTACAAGCAGCACCTTTCGAGACTCTTATCAGTCCATCTTCAATTAAGCAAACTGTCAAACTTCAACTGTACTAGTTATATACTACTTGCCATTACTGGACAGATTTATTCACATGAGAAAATGTAAAACAGAAGATTTTGCTGAAAACATCGCAGAAGACAACATAGTATTTGAACCAAAGGAGAAAAACCTTACTATTCCTTCATCATTGATATTACGCATGGCCCGAAAAGTTTCTCAAGCCCAGAGAAACCCAGAAAGAGACTGGATCCAGGAGATCATCCAAGAGATCCTCCAACAGATTTCCTACATCTCATGCTAAATACCCTCACAAGCTGCCTGGAACGACAGGCACACATAAAGATCCTGACATGGACTCATAAGCAAGTGAAACTTCTGGAGGTGTATTTTGCTGCAAGGATAACAAAGAAACAAGAATAGCCCAGTTTCTAGGCACTCTTAAATTTTAAACTAGTGCAAATATATGTTATTTTCCTGCACTGTGAAAATAGTTTCATATCATTTCACTGGATTTGTAAAAGTGTTTTATGTTGGTCCATTTATATTTATTCAAAATATTAATGTATTTCTTTTATTTATTTTTTTCAGAGATTTAATAATATTTATAAATAAATATTTATTTATACAAAATAGCAACCTACAGAAGTAGTGATTTGTATTAATTAGATATTTAAAAAAAATAGAGACCCAAGAAAAATCTTCTCTTGTTACCTTAAGACTCCAGTTCAGCAAAGGACTTGTAAACATTTGCCTAACTTTAAGTACACAAGCTTCCCTTTGACATAAGTGGTTAAACGTGAGAACATGCTAAAGTGCATTGTGAACATAAACTCTGATTCAGCAGTGACTCCATAAGAAAAATAGCTATGGTCATTAGTTTTACCACTCCAATAGACCACATACCACAACCTCAACTCTGCAGCTTTTGTGTGTCTGTCTGTTACGAGATTATTTTTCCTCACAACATTTGTAGTTGCGGGTGTTTGGAGCAGTAGCTCATTGTGATTAAATTAAAGGCGTGATGGAGAGGCTGGCATTCCAAGAGGAAGACTTCAGGCTGTCGTGGTACAAAGTTGCTTGTCCCCTCACAACCCTAATGAGATGTGAGTGAACTGGCTCCTCATGAATCAGGTTTCCATGTGTGCAGACTCTGTTTCCGCTCTCCCCCCCACCAAGGAGGCTTGTGTGGGCCTAACTGTCCCCCTCCACCAGTCAGGTTTGGGTACACTTGGCTCACAAACAGCATCAAGCTTGTACATACCCAACCCCTCCTGTCATTCAGGCTTGTAAGCATCTGGTGCTGCTTCCCTTTGCTCTCCCCCTGGCACTCCCAAAACAAGCATGTGTGCTTATGGACTGCATGTTGCACCAACAACCAGAAGCTATATGAGCATAGTGCATCAAAATTTCAGTTGTGCTGAGAATAATGACTAAAAATTACCCTAAACCCAATAGTTAAAAATTATCTGAAAGCAAAAAAAACCAAAATAAACAAAAACAAAAAACATCCGTTGGACCAAATCTTGTAAGAGTCTATCTCAGGGGTAGGCAACCTATGGCACGCGTGCCAAAGGCGGCACACAAGCTGATTTTCAGTGGCACTCACACTGCCCAGGTCCTGGCCACCGGTCCGGGGGGCTCTTCATTTTAATTGAATTTTAAATGAAGCTTCTTAAACATTTTTAAAACCTTATTTACTTTAAATACAACAATAGTTTAGTTATATATTATAGACTTATAGAAAGAGACCTTCTAAAAATGTTAAAATGTATTACTGGCACATGAAACCTTAAATTAGAGTGAATAAATGAAGACTCAGCACACCACTTCTGAAAGGTTGCCAACCCCTGGTCTATCTCTTTCCCACGTTTGGGTATGTACACAGTATTTTTGAAGAGCTATTAGTCAGCCATAGCACTGTCTAGGATTAATTTAAGCCAGACCCTAAATCTGGAGATTTCTTATTTAAAAGAAGTCAAACAACCACTACATTAAATGTTCAAATAGTAAAAAAAATGAATCGTGCGTGAATTTTTACACTGATTGGCAACTTGCCTTTGGAGAAAAAACAAGAATGTATGTCCCATTTTAAATCCTTTTTGTAACATAAACCAAACTATGGGGTCTCTAGGAGACTGTAAATTCTTCACAGTCAACAGATGGCAGCATTGCAGAAGCTTTTACCCTCTGTTCTCTTTATCTGAGGGTTTCTCAAACATTTCATTATGTGGACCTAATCTTACCAAAATTGTTCTAATGATCATTTCCCCTCCCATTCAAGATCAGGTAGCATTTTTTTTGGCAGGTACACCAAATGCTTACAAAGAAAGGTAGCACTAGAAACACATTTATATCATTTTAGCTGTCTTTAAAGGAACATGGGATCTGCCAGTTCTCTGAAGACCACCACCCAGTACTCCATCTACTACCACTGATTCATGAAACTCGTTTTGGTACCTGCTGATTTAAAGGCATGTATAAGGAGTTAACTATTAAAACAAAAGCCTATCCTTTCTTATGGTGCAGTTTTTTTCCCAATAGCTGTAGCCATCAGCTGTCGAAATCCTTTCCTGCCCAAATCTTCCTCCCTTCATTCATTCCTTCACGTAGTTGGAGCCTACAGGTTATATTGACAAAACACAATTATACGACAATAATGAAAGCAAAAATAGACTGTATGAAAAATTCAAAGGTGACAAAATCACCACCTCCAAAATGTATCCCCCCACCTCCAGTGGAACTTGGCAGTCATATAGCACCTGGGAGCTATACAAACTCTTCAAACTATAGGTACTTCATTACCCATAGAGTAGAGGGGAATCTCCTCACATTCATCCCATCATACTGTTTATAAGCTGTGCTATGTGGAAGAATCCATGCATCTATTGAAGAAGCCATTTGATGATATGTATCATCTAAGATTTCAGGCCTCCCCGTGGGAAAACCAACCACGGGGGGATAAAAGGGGAGGAAAATGATACCAATACATCCCCACTTTAGCTCACTTTTATCCTTCCACTGGTAGGCAGGAGGGGATACTAGCAGGTGTGGAGAATGGGGAGCATAGCCCATGGCAATCTGGGGTCTCTGGTAAGTCTGCTTTCTCTGCTTTACAGAAACTTTTATGTAGCTGATACAAATGTGACATTTCTTATAAAAGTGCAGGAGACTTGGGAGACTAACCAAATTAATATGCACAAAAATCTTTTCATGGTTTATTCATGATATTCTTCCTTTCTAATTTCAGGGAAAATAGTTTTCTTTTTGGATGAAAACACATTTTCCTGACATGATGGAAAAATCCAGCAAAACAGTCTTTGCTAGGGGAAGAGTACCAGAAAATGAAATGTGACCACAGGAAACAAAGAGGCTTAAACAACGCAGAAGAGTTTCCCTGCCCACGCCAAGGGGAAAGCAAAAGTCAAAAGAGAAGGAACCAACAAAAATGGTGAACACTGATTTTGATTTTTAAAAAATTCTTTGAATTATTACAACCCAGGGACATGCCTGTTAAAAATACACAGCATGACTTCTCTTCATAACCTCCTTCTGGCCACACTGTAAATCACAATCATCCATGTGGGTACCTCTCTAGTATGTGTAACTAATTGCTCATCTTGTTTTATGAATTACCCTCAATTTTTCACCACTGTCAGCTACTCAGAGTGACCAGTAGGACATGATGTTCACACCGCCTAACTGCATCTATTCCTCAGCTACAGTATATATATATGTTCAGATCTGGAAGTAAACAAAAAATGAAAAAAGCTTCCATTCTCACAGAGCACACTCTCTGTCTCCTTTGTTTTCCTAGAAGGAAGATACCGATATTTTCTGCTGTCTCCATATTAAGTGTGCTTTCCAGGTTGCATGGTTGAAGTTGAAATTTACCAATATTTTTGGGCGGCCTAACATAGGTGCTGCCACATCCCCTGGCTTGAAGTGGTTTCCTTCATATTCAGAGTTTACAGTTTGGTTCAATGGCTCTCAACAGCCCCACTATACAAATTGTTCCAGCTCCCCGAGGCCTAACCCTTTCCTTCCATTTCCTCTATACCTCAGAACTTTAAATATACCTAAACTATTGTTTCTGTCAAATGAAGGAGGTTATGAATGGGAAGTGTAAGGTTTGATGAATTGGGGGTCTTCTCTCTACCACTTCTGAAGTGTGGATGATCTTATTAAATTACATCTTTAAGTTAATGTATCATGAAAAGCCTGTATGCATGTGGAACCACCATGAGTTAAAGGGGTTGTATATGGTCATTTGTGGTCACTTTCACAAAAATACAAAAAGGAGGAAGCGTGGTAAAAGAACTAGAAAGCAGTGAATTAAACAGAAAGAAAAAGACTGAAGCCTCCAGGAGGGAAAAACCTTAAAAACAGAAAATGATGAAACAAAAATTCTGCAGACAAATATTTAAATTCAGAGACATGAAGGAAAGACACAGCAGTCTACATAGGACCTTCAACAAACTCCAGGCACAAGGTTCCACACAAAGAAAAGGAGTGTATAGACATCATCATGACCACCAGGTGTTTGCTGCACGTTTGCCTCATGCTGCTCTTCTCTACTGAAATCTCATCTCGGCTCTGTACCATGCTTCACTTCCAGCAGAACAAAGTGAACAAAGAAAGCTTGGAGCTTCTGCAGAAAATGAGCGGAAATTTCCCCTCACAATGCATAAATGAAAGGGCAGCTTTCAAACCCACCCAGGATGTTGCCCAACTTCCAGTGTCCCAGAAGGAGAATGCCAAGGTGGCAATTCAAGAGATCCTCCAAGAGATCTTCAACATCTTTAGCAAAAACCTCACCCAGAGTGCCTGGGAGGAGACTTCCATAGTCAGGTTCCAAAATGGACTTTATCTACAAATTCAGCGGCTGGAGGCATGTTTGAAAGCACATATGGAGAAGGGCTTAACCAACCCAGAAAGTGAGGACCTCCAGCTCACCAGTCGGAGAGTGAAACAATACTTCCAGGGGATAGATGTTTTCCTGAAAGAAAAACAATACAGCCTGTGTGCCTGGGAGATCATTCGCATGGAAATACCCAGATGTTTTGTACTAGTTGACAAACTCACTAGAAGGCTTAATAACTAAGGTACAGTCAAAACTTTTCCCTAGAGTAAATGAATTAACATTAGTGTAATTTATACAGCTGAACAGAGATAGCGGATAGTTTATCTCTTTGCTTATATGGGCCTGATCATTCTTCTACAGCAGGGGTCGGCAACCTTTCTGAAGTGCTGTGCCAAGTCTTCATTTATTCACTCTAATTTAAGGTTTCACATGCCAGTAATACATTTCAAAGTTTTTAGAAGATCTCTCTCTCTAAGTCTATAATATATAACTAAACTATTGTTGTATGTAAAGTAAATAAGGTTTTTAAAATATTTAAGAAGCTTCATTTAAAATTAAATTAAAATGCAGAGCCCCCCAGACCGGTGGCCAGGGCCAGGGCACTATGAGTGCCATTGAAAATCAGCTCGCGTGCCGCATTAAACACGCACGCTGCCCATAGGTTGCCTACCCCTGTTCTACAGGGTAAATGGCCAAATACCAACTGATTTCCATGGCAGCAGTCTGAGACTCTTCCTGTCCTGTGCTGGAAATGGATTTGCAATTACATGGATTTATTTTTATGTGTTTCTACTATTATTTATTTTTGCACATCTTCATAATCTCTCACATAGCAGTACTGCTGGGCAGTAGGTAATTGGCAGACCTTGCAACAAAGTACATATATGTGGAATTCTTAGGCACCTCACCAGCACTTTTCGGTGTGGGAGGGAGGGATGTATCATTATCTGCTGACCAAAGTATTCTGACTTCGACAGATGTAGTGTGTTTCTATGATTATCATCATTGCTATTAATTAATCTGTCCTCATGAGAACTATTTCTAGTATTCCAAGGTTTGAGAAGATTCCTAGAGACTTTAAAAAAATATGAACATACTAAAAGACTTGCGAGCTTACATGTGGAAAAGATATTTTCATTTAATTTATTGAGATCAATTCAATGAAAATTATATTTTTTCCCTTTGTGTTTCAACTAGTTCCAATTTCATTTCAGCTCCGGATCCTGCAACTACTGAGGTTAAACCAGAAGGATGCAGTGGAATCCCTCCTCTCTGCTGATTCTTCCCACAGTGACTTCTAACACTCCAGAACGCTTGATGTTTTGTGCAATACATTCACTCTATTACGAAATTCCAGCTGCACAAACTACGTTTTATGTGATAATATTCTGTTCATTTACTGTGTTTAAAATGCTTAGAATTAAGGATACTGATGCAAAAAAGCTTCAAGACAATTAAGAATTTTAAAAGAAAGGGTTAGACCTTAAACATTGTTGACATTAAGTGTTTGCTATATATTTCTATGGTTCAACTCTTCTCTGATCAAATCTCACATATGAACTGTAACATGCAGTATAACCACAGTATAACAGCATAACACAGGTTATAGGTTGGATATTAGGAAAAACTTTTTCACTCAGAAAGTGGTGAAACACTGGAATGGGTTACCTAGGGAGGTGGTGGAATCTCCTTCCTTAGAGGTTTTTAAGGTCAGGCTTGACAAAGCCCTGGCTGGGATGATTTAGTTGGGAATTAGTCCTGCTTTGAGCAGGGGGTTGGACTAGATGACCTCCTGACGTCCCTTCCAACCCTGAGATTCTATGATTCTATGTGAACTGGATCAGCTTCCAAACAAAGAGGTCTGGATAATTTTCCTATAATGTCAGAACCAAGAGAGCGATTTCATGTGGCAGCAAGAGGTTCTCAAGTTCTGAGAGTCCCTGTAAGAAAATGCCCAGGTGACAATCCAGGAAATCTTCCAACACATTTCCTGCTGCTTTTGCAAAATCTCTCCCAAGCTACCTCAGGCGGAAGTTCCATTCAGAGGGTCCAGCATAGACTCATCAGCCAGCTGGTCATCTGGAGACAGGCTTGGTTGCAATGATGGAAAGTGGGACTCTTACCAGGAAGGAAGGAAGGACTTTCAGCTCACCAGGATGAAAGTGAAGAGATACCAATTATTTCCTCTAGCAGAGAAGCAGTTCAGCATCAGTGCCGGCAAGAGAATCCAAGTGGAATTAAACAGTTTTCAACCATAGGACAAACTCACAAAGAAGTTCAGAAATTAAAATAAAATTTTTAGAAGTACTAACCAAAATCAATTAACATTTTATACACAAGTTAAAAGGAGATGCAATGGAATTTTAAAAGCTGTTTCTACTATTTATTCTATTTGTGTATTGTGGAAATATGTTCAGAACATTTTATGATATTTGTAACAGGATATTTATGTCAGTCTATTATTTATTGCTCTTATTTACATTTTATCATAGATACATTTGAATAAATTATTATTTTATACAAAATAGCAACATATAGTGGTAGTCTTTTGTATCAAATACCCATTTTTAAAAAATCCAAAAAAACCCTCTACACTTGTTCAGCCTTAAAACCCCAAGTCCAGAAAGTACTTATGCACACGACTTATGGTATGTGACCCATCCCACTGATGTTCGTGCTTCTAGTTGGGAATATAATTAAATACATTGATGAATCAGTGTGCAAGTTCACTGTACTTCCATATTTAAAAAAGTAGCTATGGAGTGAAAATTAGTCTTTCCACTGTAACAAACCATGCACCAGACCTGACCTCTGCCTCTTTTTCCTCTGCTACTTTTTCCTTGGTTATTTTCCCCCACCAAATAACTTCTTGTTGTGGATGTTTGGTTTAGCAGATGTGTTGGAAGAAGCCAAACTACTGGGTGGGAGGAGAGAGGGCACCAATCACAAACAGTATGAACGCTCAAAAACACACCAGTTAAGTTAGCATTTAATTAGCTTGTTCATAACTCCATCAATCGGGTTTGTGTGCATTCACATACCACCTCCCCACAATACATTTACAAGCATCGCCCCCACCCATTAAGTATGGGCTTCCATGAATGCTTCTCATTTATATATCCTTCACACACATTTGGTTCCATTATTTTTGAGTGAGCACAGCACAGACTAAATTCATTCTTGAGTGCACACCACAAACAAAATTACATGTGAGTAATGAGAGCAGGGATAGGACATTTGAATGAGGATTATCATAGTTTCTCTGTCACCTCTAAAAAGCAGCTCCCAGTTTGGGGGAATGCGTCAGTCAGTTACTACCCAGGAACAATACTGAATTCTTCTGAAAAACCCTAACTACCCCAAACCTATTCTGTGCTAGAGAGAAACTATTCTTATTCATGCCATCAGACTTTTAATAAAAAAAGGGCCATACTGAGTGGAGAATTCAGTTGAGCTCTTTGACAATATCACTCGTACCATAAGGAGCACCAAATGCCTGTGGGGAATCCAAGCTCACATTTCTTAAAAGAGAGGGAAACTCTGTAAATATCCCCCACGGAGGTTCTCCCACATCCTTCCAATGGTGGGCAGGAATGAGGAGGAGCAGGTTGGACCCCAGCCTTCCTCACGAAAATGGCTGTAGTTCCATCCCCAGACTAAGCAGATTCTTTGATTTCTGCACAGATGACAAAGGTCTCACCACTTTGCATTACCACCCATTATACTCTCTGCCCTCATCTTTTCAGTGTCAAGGAGTATTTTCCAGGGCTATGGAAAATAATCCATGGGGTCACAGGAAAGAAGGAATGATGAGTGAAGGCAGCAAACCCTACTCCACCTCAGCCCACATCACACATGCTTCCATGTGAAGCAGCTGAGATACTCACACAGAGAACTCTATCGCTGCATGAAGCCTCTGGGGCAGGATCTGTGCCCTTTGTAACTAACTTTCCTCAAACTATACACTACTTCTGTGCCTATGTGCTGTTGATATACAGATTTACTGAAACAGATTCTGTTCTTTCATTACCCTGTATTTACTTTGATGCCTTGGTCTTTCCTGTTAGTATTAATGGTATTCTTAAGGGCGGTTTAGGTTGGACATTAGGAAAAACTTCCTAACTGTCTGGGTGGTTAAGCACTGGAATAAATTGCCTAGAGAGGTGGTGGAATCCCCGTCATTGGAGATTTCAAAGAACAGATTAGACAAACACCTGTCAGGGATGGTCTAGGTCGGGGGTGGACAAACTATGGACCATGGGGCAATCTGGCCCAGGAGCCATTTTAAGCCGGCCTGTGAGCGGCACCAGCAGCTCAGCCCCGCTCCAGCACTCTGGCTGGGGCATTGGCCCAAGGTCAGCCCACATGCCTCAGCCCTGCTCCAGCTGGGACACTGGGTCAGGCCCACACCACGTGGCTCGGCCCCACTCTGGCCGGAGCACTGGGTCGGTTGATGCACCACATGGCTTCCAGAAGCCGGTATGGCCCCACTCCGGCTCCTACATGCTCCAATGGGAGTACAGTGCCTGTGGACGGGGCAAAATGCAGAACCGCCTGGACGCGCCTCTGCATAGGAGCCAGAGAGGGACATGCCACTACTTCTGGGAGCCACGTGAGGTAAGCGCTGCTCGGAGCCTGAACCCCCTGAGCCTCTCCCCATGCGCCAACCCCGTGCCCCAGCCCTGATCTCCCTCCTGCCCTCTGAATCCCTCGATCCCTGCCCAGAGCACCCTCCTACACCCCAAACCTCTCATCCCCACCCCACCCCAGAGCCCGTATTCCCAGCCGGAACCTGCACCCTTTCCTGCATCCCTGCCCCAGCCCTGATCACCCTCTCGGCCTCCAAACCCCTTGGTCCCAGCCCAGAACACCCTCCTACACCACAAACTTCTCATCCCCAGACCCACCCCAGTGCCTGCACCCCAACCCCAATTTTGTGAGCATTCATGACCCATCATACAATTTCTATTCCCTGAGGTGGCCCTCCCTGGTCTAGGTATACTTCATCCTGTCAATGCAGGAAGCTGGACTCAATGACCTCTTGAGGTCCCTTCTAGCCCTATATTTCTATGATTCTTTAAAGAGTCTCTGTCAAATAATTGAAGTAAAAATGTTGAATTTCTTACCAGAAAGTGCATTAGGAGCATGGGGCTCTACCCAAATTAATATGAACAGAAATGTTTTCATATTTTCTGTAAGGGAATCTTCTTTTCCAATTTCAGTGAAAATAGTTTTCTTGTTGAATTAAAACACACTTCCCTGCCATGATGGAAACTCCAACACAACAGTCTGCGCTACGGCATGTGAAAAGTGAAGTGTGACCACAGGAAGTTAAGGGACAGGACTATTGAAACTGATAAACTGGGGCAAAAGGGAAAACATCGTTTTGCAACTGAACAAAAATAATCCTAAATAAATAAATTAACACATACCATGTTGGTTAATCAAGCCCTGATGGAGAAGAAACGCTGGGAGAGAGAAAAACAACAACTAATGGAGAAGATATCATGATCTCAGGGCCCAGACAAGGGGACTATTCTCATTATATGTATTTCTCAGACCATCTCACTGACTTGCATCTAGATCAGTGATACTCAGACTTCAGCTCGTGAGCCGCAAGTGGCTCTTTAATGTGTCTCCTGTCGCTCTTTGCAGCACATGATATAAAAACACTGGGTAATTTAATTATTAACCAATCTAAGTTAGTAAAAGCATCCTGATTGGTTACTATGTTATGAACCAATTAATTTATCAACTTGCACTAACTTGTTAACTTATTTGCTCTGAAAATAATATATATTATATAAAAATCTAAGTATTTCCCCGTCATATTGTTTAAATACGAATAGTACTATAGTATACTAAATGAATCAATGAATTCACACAACTGTGGCTGTTTTGGGTAATGTTAATCGCTAATTTGGATCCTGAACTACCAAGGTCTGACTATCACTGATCTAGATATAGAAGTTCTGCAACATGCAAACCATATTCCCTTAACTGGAGAGAGAGTCTTTGCTGTGGTAACTGACAGGTTAACATGCACTACAGTGACAGTTGCAGGTAGAAGGGCTAGCACAAGCTGATTATTACTTATTATTGGTATTACAGTTCCCCGGGGCCCTATCAATGCCCAGGCACATTATTATGGGTGCTATACAAGCATTCAGTAAAAGTGACAATTTTGGGTACATAGATAGTATTTTGAAGAACTATTGGTCAGTCATAGCACTGCCTATGACAAATTTCACCCTAAATCTGGAGATTTCGTATTAAAAAGTTATTAAGAGAAATCAAACAAACACTACATTAAATGTTCAAAGAGCATAAAAACAAACTGTGTATGAATTTTCACACTGATTGGCAATCTCCCTTTAGGAAAAAAACAGCAATGTAAGGCCATTGGAAATCCCTTTTATCACCTCATTTGGAGTTGCTAATAGGAGTCTCTGTTCATTCCTCACAGTCAACAGCTGGCACCATTGCAGAAGCCTTTGCTTATCTTTATCTCCAGGTTTCTCAAAGAGTTCATAATGCGGGCCTAATCTTAAAAATATTGTTCTGTGGACTATTTACACTCCTATTTAAGATCAGGTAATACCTTCATGGCAGGAACACCAAATGCTTACAGAGAAAGGGAGTAGTAGGAACACATTTATAACATTTGAGCTGTCTTTAAAATAATGTGGGAACTGTCAGTTCTCTGAAGACCACCATCCAGTACTCTATACCATCACCTATTCATGAAGCTCAGGCTGGGACTGGCTGGCTTAGAGGCATATACAGGGAGCAAACTCTTAATACAAATGCCTATCCTTTCTTATGGTGCAGGCTTTTTCAGTAGCGGTGCCTATCAGCAGTAGAAGTTCTTTCCTGCCCAAGTCTTTCTTCCTTCATTGTAGTTAAAACCTACAAGTTGTAGTGACAAAACACAATAACAGGGAAATAATGCGAGCAAAAATAGACTGTATGAACAAGTCAAAGATTATAAACAGATTGGTTCCCAACCTCCAAAATGTACCCCGCTCTCTGGTGGAACACGGCAGTCATATTGCACCTGGGAGCCATACAAACTCTTCTTCAAAGTCTAACTTCTCCATTTCCTCTGTAGTGCAGAGCAGAACCTCCTGACAATCATTCCATCACATTGTTTTAAGCTGTGCTACGTGGAAGAATCTTTTAATCTACTTAACAGCCATTTGAGGTCATCCATCATCTACGACTTTAGGTCTTCCTGTGGGAAAGCCAACCACAGGTATATAAAAAGGGAGGAAAACACCACTAATATATCCCCACTTAAGTTCTCACTTATCATCTCACTAGCAGGCAGGAGGAAAGAGTTGCCCCAGCTTTCTTCATAGAAATAGATGAACCGATGTCTTCTGCACAGAACACAAAATCTTTCCATACAGAGCACCCGAGTGGCTGCATCACTTCTAGAGCTTTGTCAGACCTGCCTTCCAGTCCCTGTCAGCGTGGTTCCATTACAGCCACCCTGCCAGGGCTGCCCCAGGCTGGAACAATGGGTGCTGGGGGTGTGAAGCTTCAAGTAATAAGAGCGACCAAAAGCATGGTCTCATTCATATAGTGGGTTAGCCCATGATGATCTGGGGGCTCTAGTAAGTCTGCTTTCTCTGCTTTGCAGAGGGTCTTTCAAAAATTTGAAGCAAAAATCTCAATTTTCTTATAGAAACGCAGGAAAACTTGGGAGACTCTAACCTATTTAATATGCACACAAATGTTTTCATCGTTTCTTCATGTGATTTTTCTCTTTTTAAATTCCAGTGAAAATAGTTTTCTTGTTGAATTAAAACACATTTCCCTGTCATGATGGAAACTCCAGAACAACAGTCTGTGCTCGGGCTTGAGATCCAGAAAATGAACCGTGACCACAGGAAGTGAAGAGAATAAAACAAACTAGAAGAATTTGGCTGCCCAAGCTGAGGGGAAGGGGAAAGAGAAGAAACCAGCAAAAATGCTGAACACTAAATTTCATTTTTAAAAAATTATTTGAATTCTTTCATCCCAGGGACACACTTGGTAAAAAATACATAATGTAATTTCTTTGCATAACTTCCTTCTGACCACATTGTAAATCACAGTCATCCATGTGGGTACCTCTCTAGTATGTGTTACTATACTAATTGCTCATCCTGTTTTATGGATTATTCTCATTTTTCACAATTGTCAGCTACTTGGAGTGATCAACAGGACATGATATTCACACCTTTCCGCTGGATCTATTACTCAGCTCCAGTATGTATATTAAGACTTAGAAATAACAATGGGTTAAAGTTCAATTTCCTCAGAGCATTCTATCTCCTGTGGTTTCACAGAAGGAAGATACCGATGGTTTGTGTTGTCTAGATTTTAAATGTGCCTTCTAAATAGGAAGAAATGGTTAAATTTGGGGAGATTTGCCAATATTTTTGGGAGGCCTAACCCTTACCTCCCACATTTACTTCTTCCATGCCTAGAAAAATTTAAATATTCCTGATCTCTCAAATGAAGGAGGTTATGAATGGGAAGTGCACTGGCTGACGAATTGGAGGTCTTTTCCATATAACTTTCAAATTGTGGATGATCTTCTCAAATTATAGAAATAAATGTCTGATAAAAAGCCTGTATGTATGTGGATCCAACATGAGTTAACAGGGCTGTGTATTGTCATGGGTGGTCACTTTCACACACAAAAACAGAAGGAGGAAGCATGGTAAAAGAACTAGAAAATAGCAAGAAAAACAGAAAGAAAAACTCTGAAACCTCCAAGAAGGAAAATCTTGTAAATAGAAAATGATCAAAGAAACATTCTCCAACCAAATACTTAAATTCAGAGACATACAGGAAAGACACAGCAGTCTACGTAGGAGCCCCAACAAACTCCAGGCTCAAGGTTCCACACAAAGAAAAGGAGTGTATAGACATCATCATGACCACCAAGTGTTTGCTGCATGTTTGCCTTGTACTGCTCTTCTCTGCTGAAATCTCATCTCGGCTCTGTACCGTGCTTCACTTCCAGCAGAACAAAATGAACAAAGAGAGCTTGGAGCTTCTTCAGAAAATGAGTGGAAATTTCCCCTCACAATGCATAAATGAAAGGGCAGCTTTCAAGCCCTCACAGAATGTTGTTGAACTTTCAGTGTCCCAGAAAGAGAATGCCAAGGTGGCAATTCAAGAGATCCTTCAAGAGATCTTCAACATCTTTAGCAAAAACCTCACCCAGAGTGCCTGGGATGGGACATCCATAGTCAGGTTCCAAAGCGGACTTTACCAGCAAATTCAGCGGCTGGAGGCATGTTTGAGAACACAGATGGAGAAGGAATTAACCAACCCAGAAAGTGAGGACCTCCAGCTCACCACTCGGAGAGTGAAAAAATACTTTCAGGGGATAGATGCTTTCCTGAAAGAAAACCAATACAGCCAGTGTGCCTGGGAGATCGTTCGTGTGGAAATACCCAGATGTTTTGTACTTATTGACAAACTCACTAGAAGGCTTAGTAACTAAGGTACAGTACTGATCTTTTCCTTTAGAGTAAATGAATTAAGATTAGTGTCAATTATACAGCTGAACAGAGATAGCGGATATTTTATAACTCTGCTTATATAGGGCCTGATCCTCTTCAACAAGGTTCAGTGACCAAATAGCAACTGATTTCCATGGCAGCAGCTTCAGGCTCTTCCCATTCTCTCCTGGAAATGGATTTGCAATTACATGGATTTCTTTTTCTGTGTTTCTACTTTTATTTAGGTTTGTGATTCTCCATAATCTCCCACAGATCAGGTGCTGTTATGCACTACATAATTGGCACATCCATGCAACAAAGTACATATATTTTGAATCATTAGCCACCTCACCGGTACTTTGGTCATCAAATAATGATATCTCCCCTCCACCCCCAAGGTACTCTGACTTCTACATATGTAGTGTGTTTCTATTATGGTCATGGTTGCTATTTATTAATCTGTCCTCATCATATACCACAGCTTGAGAAGTTTCCTAGAGACATTTATAAAATATATGTATTGAGCATAAGACTTGTGAGATTATGAAGTGTGGAAAGATATTTTCATTTAATGTACTGATATTAATGCAATGGAAAATTTAGTTTTCCCTTTGTGTTTCAACCAAATTTCATTTCATTCCAGCTAAGGATGCAGCGACTACAGAGGTTAAAACAGTTGGATGAAATTGTACCGTGCAGTGGATTCCCTCCTCTCTACTGATTCTTCCCACAGTGACTTCTAAGACTCCATAATACTTGACCTTCTATTATGGAATACACTCACTCCGTAATGAAATTCCAACTGCCCATATTACAATTTACATGATAATACTCTGTTGATTTACTCAAAATTTAAATTGCAAAATGAAGGATATCGATGCAAAAGAGTTACAAGAAAATTAAGACAGGGTCAGACCTTAAACACTGTTGACATTATGGGTTTGGTATATATTTCTGTGGTTCAACTCTTCTCTGATCAGATCTCATCTCTGAACTGTAACAACATAGCAAATGTTAACTGGAAAAACTTTCAAACAAAATAGATGTGCATAGTTTTCCTCTAATGTCAATCCTCGAGTGTCCCTGATGGGGAATGGCAAGGTGGCAATCCAGGAAATCTTGCAACATATTTCCTGCTGCTTTTGCAGTGCTAGCAGGAGAATCCATGTGGAATTATGGAGTTTTCAAATATAGGACTAATTCACAAAGAAGTTTAGAAAGTTAAATACCTACATTTTTAGAAGTACTAACCGAAATCAAGTAATATTTTATATATGATTTAAAATGAGATGCAGTGGAATTTTAAAAGCTGTTGTTACTATTTATTCTATCTGTGCACTGTGAAAATATTTTCAGATCGTTTTACGATATTTGTAACAGGATATTTATGTCAGTCTATTATTTATTTATTGTTCCTATTTATGTATTTATCATTGATATTTGTTACTTATAAATAAATAATTATTTTATATAAAATGGTAACCTATAGTAGTATTGATCTGAATTAAATACCTATTGAACCAAAAAGAAAGAAAAGGAAAATAAAAAAGAAAACTGTAATTGTTCAGCCTTAAAATCCCAATTCGAGAGAGTACTTATGCATGTGACTAACTTAAAGTATGTGAGCCATCCCATTGATGTTAGTGCTTCCACTTTGGAAAATGTTTAAATACATTGATGAATCAGTGTCCCAGTTTGCAGTAATTCCATATTAAAAATAATCATTACAGAATGATAATTAGCCTTTCCATTCAAACAGACCACACCTGAATACCTGAACTCTGCCACCTTTTACTATTCTACTTTTTACCAGGTTATTTTCCCCCAAAAAAAACTTGTCAATTTGGATGTTTGGTGTAGTAGACGGTTGTGTTGGAAGAGACTAGATTGTTGCCCTTTCCCCCAGGAAGCAAGATTGCATGCACACCGTCAATTGTTAGTTTGCAATTAGCCTGCCCATACCCCATCAATCAGGTTTATGTGCATTCACATACCCTCTCCCTCCACCAAAATCAAGTCAGATTTGTATGTATCCAGCACCTACCCACACTAGCACTGCCCCCAATATTAAGTGTGTCTCACATGCACTCTTATCAGGTTTGTTGCCCACTACCTCTGTGTGCGCCCAGGCTAAATCATTCTTGGGCGTACACCACAAACAAAATTACATGTGAATAATAAGAAGAGGAATAGGCCATTTTGTATTAGGATTATCAAAGTTTCTCATTGTCACTTCTAAAAGACAGCTCCCCATTTGGTGGAATACATCAGTCAGAAACTACCCAGGAAGAATACGGAATTCTTCTGAAAAAGTCTAACAACCCCAAACCTATTCAGCTCTGGGGGAAAACTATTCCCCTTCATTCCATCACACCTTTAATAAAAAATGGGGAATGCTGAATGCAGTGTTCAGCTGAGCTTTTTGACAATATCACCCATATCATATGGAGTAGCCATGCCTGTGGGGAATCCCAGCTAACATTTCTTAAAAGTGAGGAAAAATTTTTAAATATCTCCTCTGAGATTCTCCCACAGCCTTCCACTCATGGGCAGGAGGGGTGGGTTCATCCATAGACTTCCTCATGGAAGTGGCTGTCGTTCCATCTCCATTCTCAGCAGATTCTGTGGTTTCTGCACTGATCAAAGAGGTCTCTCCAGACACAAAGATCTGCAGCATATGTCTCAGCTCTGGTCCCATTAGATTCCCTGCCCCAGTCTTTCCAAGTAGTATTTTCCGGAGCTGTTCCAGGCTGCATACGGTTGCCTTAGACAACCTTTTAAAGAGTCATTGTTGGGCAGCTGGGATTAGGGTAACCAATTTATTAGGGGCAGTCCCAATATTTGGGGCTTTATCTTATATAGGCACCTATTACCCCCCACCCCTGCCTCAATTTTTCACACTTGCTGTCTGGTCATCCGAGCTGGGATATCAGCTGGGAAATCTCTGAAGCTTGGGTTGGGCTTCGTCAGCTAGGGGAAGTATGCAACCCAGGCCTGGTTGGTGTGGTGCTCTGTCACTCTCTAGTGGCACCTGAACCATCTAGAGATTGAGGAGTCTGCTACAGCCTTGGCTTAAGAGGCATGTGGCTTTCAGCCCCTACAGTCGAGGCTTATACACTAAGGTTTAAATGTCCCAGGTACAATCCTGCCTGCTGACAACAGGGATCTGTTGGCATTATAAGTGGGGGCTCGTCTGAGATGTCAACTGGGAAGCCTTTGAAGCTCAGAATGTGCTTTAACATGTCCTCTCCCAGAAGTACACCCAAAGGTGTTCACCTCTTCCAGGGACCATGTAGTAAGTGTAGATTATAACACCCAGACACTTTGCATAGGATTCAAACACACAATTGCTATTTACTTAATCACACAGAAAATATACAGATTGAACAAAAATTGTAAACCCTATACGCAGTTCCCTGCCTCAGTTTCCTCAACACACCAGGCCATTCTATGGGCCTGGATCAGGGTCACTTGGGGTCATCCAACATCCTTCTGTTGCAATGCATCACTTATATGCACAAAATCAGAGCTTCTCCCCCAGCTTAGATAACCTGGCTTTGGCCAGTTCATCCCCTTCCTTCCTCTTGCCCGCGTGTCCTGTGGGTCTTCCCCCAGTGATTTATTTTAGAACCTTTTGTTTTTGTCATCTGTCTCTTTGTCAGCCTTCAGCAACTTTCCACTCCTAACCCCCATTCTCCTTAACACCAGCTTGGCCAAACTGGTTTCCCAACTCGGGCACCTTACTAAGTGCAATGATACTGTCATCAGAACACAGTTTTAAAGTTAAGTGTCCCCCATTGTCCTCAGCCTAATGAGTACCTGCTGTAGGTCCTGTCCAACAGGATGGATACACATAGAAAGAGGTTTCCTATGATTAAGAATTTTCATGACAACAACTTCATAATATCAACTAGAAGTCTTACAGACAGACAGACACACACACACACACCGACACACACACAAACAAATCAAGCCATTTGAATCAGGCTTCTGTACACTCAAGTCAGCAATTCTATCCCTCAGTTTTCTGAACAACTGGTGCCACCCTTCCACATCAGGCTTGTGTGTTCCTTGCCACCAACAACCAGTTTGGTGTACAGAATGTGTTCAACTTTCAGTTGTATCCACAATTCCTAAAAATTACCTAAACCCAACATTTAAAATTCTAGCAATAAACGTGAAGGTTGCATCAGATCTAGCGATGATCCACCTCTCTTCCAAGCCTGGTGTATGTGGATAGTAGTTCTGAAGAGCTATCAGTCAACAGTAGCACTCCAACAACATATTTCATCTTTGAAATAAACATTTGAGACTTCTTAAACATTTATGAAAACAGGCGAATGGCTGACACAAATATGCTGCAAGACTATGTGCCTGTACTTCCATTCCTTTCTTATTTTAGCTTTTCTTGTTAAGATTCAGATTTTAAAATTTCTCTCTCTTTCATATAAATATTATCTCCTGAAGCTTCAACTTGCCAGGAAATGCACACAGAGAACTCTCACTGGAGTGAATGCGAGATTGGGATGCACAGCCTCTGGTATGATTGGTCCCTTTAAAGTGACACTGCATTCTTTAAAGTGACACTTCCAAATAGTTTAGGCAGAACTCTAGATTATGATTAAACAAAGTGCTTGAAGTGATGGGGCAGGGAGATGTAAAAGAAGTGACATGAACAGATATGTTTGTTTTCTTCTTTTCCTTTTTAAAAATTAATATGAAAAAATTCCTTTTCATTTTTTGGGTTGAAAACCGTTCCCCTTCACTGATGGAAATTCCAACATGACAGCCTAGTGCTATAGTATGAAAAACAGAAAGTGAAACGCTAGAGGATGCAAACTTCATTCATCAGACCACTTGAATTTCAATGTCCAAGCTCAGTGAAATGCACATTAAAAAAAGAATAAAGCTTGAATGGTGAAAAGGCAAACACATTTGAAAGTGACATTCATTTATGTCTGTCGCTCTAGCATATTTATTATCAACCACACAATCTTTTTGGACAACTCCTTTCCATGTCACTACAGTAGATCACTGGGAACTACTCAGAAGTGCCCGAGAAGATAGCATGTTCATACCCTTCGACTGTACCTGTTCCTTGGGCTTTTCACAGCTGGTATCAGGTTCTTAAGTAAACCTCCCAGTTTCTCAGTGCCCTCTGTCCATCCTCTGGTATTCCCTACACACATGGTTTTTCCTCTCTCATATTTCAAATGGCCAGGAAATTGCGTGAGATTAATAGAGAATTATCTGCCCCAAATCTCTCATAGGAATTTTTTCCATGCTTATCAAATTTTAAGAGGTCCCTATAATATTAGGTTGGAAGGAGGGAATGAGACAACCAGAGCATAGCAGGGTTTTCTGATTTTGAGTGTGACACCAGAGAGGGAAAGTTTCCCATCTGCTGGCAAAGTGAAAGAACAGCAGCTTTACACATCACTTCATTGCACATCTGCTATCTGCAGAGTCCAGCAAAAAGAATCTCTGCAGTAGTTCCCCCCCCCATCTGCCAAAATTAATTGTTATCACTTAAAAGCATGGAGAGTCTTGCTGATGTAACAGACATTCAGACCTGCCTAGCAGTGCTAACTACAGGAACTTGGGAGTAGACAGACAGATCCCTACTCTAACCTGTAACTGGATGACACTATTAATCATCATACTCTTTTTACCCTTTAAATATTTTTTTATCTAAGAGAGCAGGAGGGACCTAAGGAAAGAAATGTAGGGATTTTTTAATATTAGAAAAGGTAATGACTGTGATTTTGTTCTTCTAATGTATTGTTCGCTTCCACTAAATAAAAAGAAGGAAACTGAAAGTGAAAACCTCAAGCAAGAAAAACCCTGAAAAGTAGAAAGTGACGAAAGAAAAATCTTTTCCTACAGAATACTTAAATTCAGAGACATGGGGCAAAACCACAAAAGTCTACAAAAGACTCTGAACAGGCACCAGTTGCTCAAACTCAGGGAATCTAAGACATCATCATGATCAGTAGGTGGTTGCTGCAATTTTGCCTCATGCTGCTCTTCTCCAGTGAAATCTCATGTCTGGACTGTAACCGGATTTATGTTCTACAAACCAGAATGAACAGCGAGAGTTTAGAGCATCTGGAGAAAATGGGTGGAAACTTTCCCTTCCAATGTCTAAATGAAAGGACAGCTTTCAAGCCCAGAGATATCCTCAAGATCCGACTGTCCCAGCAAGAGAATGCCAAGGTAGCCATCCAACAGATCCTCCAAGAACTCTTCCATATCTTTAACAATAATCTCACCCAAGCTGCCTGGAATGGGACTTCCATAAAGGAATTCCAAAATGGTCTTCACCAGCAGATTGAGAAGCTGGGGACGTGTTTGAGTGCTGAAAAAGGAAAGGAGATAACCTACCAAGGAAATGAGAACCTCCTGCTCACCAGCCTCAAACTGAAGAGATACTTCCAAATAATAGACGATTTCCTGAAAGAAAAGCAATACAGCCAGTGTGCCTGGGAGATTATCCGTGGTGAAATATCCAGATGTTTTCTAATTCTTGATGTACTCACAGATCGGCTTAAAAATGAAGGTACCATATTTGCATTTTTCTAGGGAAACTAAATCGTATTGTTTCAATAAAACAACTGAAGAGAGATGGATGGTGGTTTTATAACTTGTATTACATAGTATCACAGGGGTAGCCGTGTTTGCTGCTTTTACAGATCCAGACTAAGAATCCTGTGGCACCTTATAGACTAACAGACGTTTTGGAGCATGAGCTTTCGTGGGTGAATACCCACTTCATCCGACGAAAGCTCATGCTCCAAAACGTCTGTTAGTCTATAAGGTGCCACAGGATTCTTTGCTGTTTGTATTACATAGGTCCCAATCTTTCTTCCATAGTAATTTCAGCTATTTCAAACTCATGTTAATAAAACTGTCTTAGGAGTAGCATATAGTTTAGTGCTTTCATCCCACACACGCAATATTCCATGTGAAAAACATAGAACTACATCATAACTGCTAACTCAAAAAGAACAGCGAGATGCCTCCCTCCAACTGCTAAGTAAAACAACATTCCAGTCAGGACACCAGAAAACAGAGGGTCTGTGCCCACACATTTCAATCCCTCCATCGAATTCTGCCAGTTACCTCTGCACATAGGATGGTCAAGGGTACTTATTCTGTTTTTTTGTTCAGTTTACCCCTACATTTCAAGAGTTTTAGTAAAAAAAATTGTCACAAGATCATAAATGCAGTAAGGCTCAGGATTTATGATTTCACATCTAGTTAGAAAAACAGGAACTCTATTTGACATTTGAAACTGTGTATGATGTTTGCATCATTCTCCTTTTTCATTCCAGCACGTGATACTTCAGGTAATGATGTTATGAAAACCGCTGAGTGAAACTGCACCTCCACTGGAGTTCTTCGTTTCTAAGTTGATTCTACAAGCAGCACCTTTCCAGACTCTTATCAGTCTGCCCTACGTTAAACAAGGGACCAACTCCTACAGAACTCCAATTGCACAATTTATATACTTCTTGCCATTACCAGATTGATTTACTCACATGAGAAAATGTAAAACAAAAGATATTGCTGAAAATAGGCCAGAAGACAAGGTAATATTTGAACTGAAGGAGAAAAACCTTATGGATTTCCAAATCATTCATGTTACGCGTTTGCTCAGAATTTGCCTTGGGCTGCTCTTAAAAATGAAGTCTTACCTCTGAACTGTAACAGGCTTTGCTTCAGCATTACCGATGTGAAGTAGGATAACTGCCAAACAAAACAGAGGATAATTTTCCTATATAGTCAGAAGGAAGAGAGAGACTTAATGTGGCCCCAACATTTCTCAAGCCCAGAGAGACCCAGAAAGCTAATGTGGCAGTCTCTATCCAGGAGATCCTCCAACAGATTTCCTACATCTCGTGCCACATTCTCTCCCTAGCTGCCTGGAATGACAGTCGCATTCAAAGATCCTAACATGGACCCATAAGAAAATGGAACTTCTGGAGACCTGTTTCGCTGCAAGAATAAAAAACAAAAAAGAACATCCCAATTTCTAGGTCATTTATAATTAGGGGCACTTGAATTTTAAACTATTGCTAACCTATATTCTCTTCCTGCACTGTGAAAATTATTTTCAGACAATTTTACTGGATTTGTAATATTTCAATGTTGATCAACTCCTATTTATTTTTAATATTTATTTATTGCTCTTATTTATCATTTTCAGAGATATTTTATATTTATAAATAAATATTTATTTATACCAAATAGCAACGTATAGCAGCAGTGATTTGCAGTAATTACATATTTAAAAAAGTAAACACCCAATAAAAATCTTCTCTTGTTCTGCCTTAAGACTCCAGTTCAGCAAAGGACTTCTCAACATTTGCCTAACTTTAAGTACATGAGCCTCCCTTGACATCAGTGGTTAACATTGAGAACCTGTTGAAATACACTGCAAATATAAATCCTGATTCAGCAGTGACTCCATAAGAAAAACAGATATGGTAATTTGTTTTACTACTCCAACAGACCACAAACCACAACTTCAACTCTGCAATTGTTGCATTTCTGCCTGTTACCAGATTATTTTTCCCCAACATTACAAATGTTGGGTGTTTGATGCAGTAATTCATTGTCATGAAATAGACCAGTTTGGTAAAGGCTGATGAAAGGGGTATTGGAAAAACTGGGATTCCAAGGGGAAGAATTCAGGTTGTTGTGGTACAAAGTTGCTTGTCCATTCCTCTTTCTCTCCCTCCCTTCCTCCCATTAATGAGATATGCGGGCAAACTGCCTCCCTATCAGTCAGGTTTCCAAGTGCCCAGACTCCCTATCTGCCACCAATCAGGCTTGTGGGGGCCTAATTTTCCCCCTCCATCAATCAGGCTAGGGTACACTTGACTCACAGCATCAACAGCATCAAGCTTATACGTAACCATCCTTCCTGTCAGTCAGGTTTGTAAACAGCTGGTGCTGCACCCTTTTGCCCTTTCCCTGCTGGCCCAAAATCAAGCTTGTATGTTCATGAACTGCATGTTCCACCAACAACCACCCGTTTATGAGCACAATGCATCAAAATTTCAGTTGTAATGTGAATAATGACTAAAAATTACCCTAAACACAATAGTTAAAATTAATTGAAAAACAAAAACAAAACAAAACTAGCCAGTGCACCAGATCTAGCGAGGATCTACCTCTCTAGCAAGTTTGGGTCTGTAGACAGTATTTCTGAAGAACTGCTACTCAATTATAGCACTGCCTAGGACAGAGCCTAAATCTGGAGGTTTCTTATTAAAAAGTTATTAAGAGAAATCAAACAACCATTCCATTAAATGTTCAAAGAGCATGGAAACAAACTGTGTGTGAATTTTCACACTTTTTGGCAACCTGCCTTTATGAGGAAAAACAGGAATGTATGCCCCATTGGAAATGAATGTCAGGAGGTTTCACTCTGCATTATAGGCGTCATGAAGTAGTTAGACTTTGCTGAAGAGTTTATATGGCTCCCAGGTTTATATGACTTCCGTGTTCTACCAGAGAGGGGGATACATTTTGGAGAGTGTGAACCAATCTGTTCAGAATCCTTGGCTTGTTCAGACAGTCTTTTTTGGCTCTCATCGTTTACATATTAATTGTTTTTGTCAACATGACCTGTAAGCTTCAACTACACCAAAGAATGAATGAAGGCAGAGAGACTTGGTCAGGAAAGAACATCTACTGCAGATACGTAAAGCTACTGAAAAAAACCTGTACCACAAGACATGATAAGTGTTTGTTTTAAGAGTTAACTTTTTGTACGTGCCTCTAAACCAGCAGGTCCCAGACTGAGGTTCATTATTCCATGGTTGTACATGTAGTACTGGATGGTGGTATTCAGAGAACTGACAGTTTCCACTTTTCTTTAGAGACATTTCAAATTATATAAATGCATTCCTAGTATTACCTTTCTTTGTAAGCATTTGGTGTGCCTGCCACAAAGGTGTTACCTGATCCTGAATGGGAGGGGAAATGGTCCATAGAACAATTTTGGTAAGATTAGGCCAACATCATGAAATGTTTGAGAACCCCTGCGATAAAGACAAGCAAAGGCTTCTGCCGTGATGCCATCTGTTGACTTCAAGGAATTTACAGAGGCTCCTATTAGTGACACCATAGTTTGGGTTGCCTTTGCTTGTCTTTATCTCACTGCCCCAGCCCAATGTGAGTATGCTCACTGCAGGCCCCACACATGGATCATAACTGTATGGAGAACAACCCAAGAGGGAACTATGTGCAAAAGCATCTGACTCCATGGCACTTCATCTCACCCAACACATGCTTCCACATGGCATAAGTAAGAGTCATGTGCAGAGGGCTCTATCCCTGTATGCACAGGTGTTGATTTTCCATTGTGCCAGAGATGCTCGACCAGCACCAGATTGGCCCCAGACACCGCCCCCACTCCACCCCTTCCCTCAAGGCCACACCCCTGCCCTGCCCCCATCCCACCCCCACTCCATCCCTGCCCCACGTCTTCCTGTTCCACCCCTTCCCCAAAACATGCCACATTCTCGCTCCTGTTCCCTGCCAGCCTCCTGCACATCTTGAAATGGCTGATTGCAGCAGGAGGGAGATGAGCAGAGGGAAGAGGAAGTGCTGATAGAGCACCAACCATTTTTTTTCCCCTGGGTGCTCCAGCCCCACAGCACCCATGGAGTCATCACCTATCCCTGCATAGATCCTTTGCAGCAGGCTCTGAGGCCTTTTTAACTAATTTTCCTCAATTAATAACTAGTTGTTTGCATACTTGCTGCAGGGCACTTGGAACTATGGGTGCGCAGCTTAAAGTAATATTAGCAAGTGAATGCACGGTTTCCATCATATATGGGGTTTACATTTTTGATCAGTGGGCTTTCAGCATCCCCACTATAAAAATTGTTCCAGCACCCCTGAATTGCTGTTAACATGCAGATTTACTGAAAGACATGATCTGGCTTTCCCTTATTGCCCTGGGTTTACTTTGTAACCTTTGCCTCTCCTTCTAGTATTCATATTACTTATTTCCCTCTCTCTTGTACATCTTTCCTCTGGACTTCGCCCTGGTGTGGAATACACATCCCCAACACCCATGGAAAGTAATGGGAGAATGGGGAGCGTAGCCCATAGCTATCTGAGGGCTCTGGTAAGTCTGCTTTCTCTGCTTTACAGAAACCTTCATATAGTTTTATTTCTTATAAAAGTGCAGGAAGACTTGGGAGACTAACCAAATTAATATGCCCAGAAATGTTTTCATGGTTTCTTCATGTGATTTTTCTTTTTTAATTTCAATGAAAATAGGTTTTTTTGTTGAATTAAAACACATTTCCCAGCCATGATGGAAACTGCAGCACAACAGCCTGTGCTAGGGCTTTAGAACCAGAAAATGAAATGTGATCACAGAAAGTGAAGAGAGTTAAACAAACCAGATGAGTTTCCCTGCCCACGCCAAGGGGAAAGCAAAATTAAAAGACAAGGAACCAGCAAAAATTGTGAACACTGAATTTGATTTTTAAACTACCTCAAACCTATTCAGTGTTGGGGGGTAGACCTATTCCCAGGCATTCCATCCGACCTTTAATAAAAAAAGGGCAATGCTGAGCAGAGAAATCAGTTGAGCTCTTTGACAATATCACCCGTATCATAAGGGACAGCCATGCCTGTGGGCAATCCCAGCTCACTTTTCCTAAAAGAGAGTTAAACTGTGTAAATATCCCCCACTTAGGTTCTCCCACATCCTTCCACTGGTGGGCAGAAGTAGGGATGGACAGGTTTGTCCCCAGTCTTCCTCATAGAAGTGGCTGTAGTTCCATCTCCAGACTCAGCGGAGTCTATGGTTTCTGTGCTGATTGAAAAAGTCTCGCCACACAGAGATCTGCAGCATCTATCTCAGCTCTGGTCCCATTAGACTCTTCCACCCCACATCTTTTCAGTGCCAAGTAGTTTCTTCCAGGGTGGCTGCAGGCTGCAATTGCCTCAGATACCTTGTTATGTGTAATTTTTGTGCAGCTAGTTAGTGAGATGCACCTTGCAGAGCTGCAACAGAACTGCCCCTGCCCAATGCAAGTCAGCTCAGGCCAGGCCCGACACAGATCACAATCCTACAGAAAACAATCCATAGGGTCCCAGGAAAGAGGGAATGATGGGTGAAGGCAGCAGACCCTACTCTACCTCAGCCCACATCACACACGCTTCCATGTGGAGCAGCTGAGATGCTCACATGCAGAGTTCTATCCCGGCATGAAGCTCCCGGGGCAGGTTCTGTGGCTTTTGTAACTAACTTTCCTCAAACACTATACTAATTCTGTGTCTATGTGCTGTGAACATACAGATTTACTGAAATAGATTCTGTTCTTTCCTTAGCCTATATTTACTCTGCTACCTCCATCTTTCCTGCTTAGTATTCATATTATTTCACTAATTTCACTGTCTCTTCAGCATTCCTGGGACTTGCCCTTGTGTGACACGTACCCAAAACTGCCATTTGGGGTGCAAACCCCATGGCAGGACTGGGCTCTGGCACATTAGATATATATGCTTTCTCTTCATAAACAAGCTAAGGAAATGGGGGCTAAATGAAATGACCGTAAGGTGGGTGCAAAACTAGTTAAAAAACTGTCTTCAATGAGTAGTTATCAATGGTTTTCTGTCACCTGAAAGGACATGTCTACTTAGGTCTAGCGGGAGTCTGTCCTGGGTCCAGTACTATGCACAATCAGTAAGATGAAATTCAGTGGAGACAAGTGTAGTAACTAGATAAGCACCACTATGAACTCCATATGAGACACCAAAGTCATGCAGTTGCAAAAAAGACAAATATTAATAGCAGTGTCACATGTAAAACATGGGAGGTAATTGTTCTGCTTTATTCAGCACTGGTGAGGCCTCAGCAGGAGTATTGCATTCACTTTTCTTCAACAAACTTTAAGAAAGATGTGGAGAAATTGACTATGTAACAATTACAACTGTGTATGTATTTGGGAGACACCCACCAGACAACAGGGCATCAGCCTTGATGGGCTATTAGGAAGAAACAATAAGACTTTGAAGATCCTAATCTCTCTCCTTCCTGAGAGGCATCCTGGGATGTAACTGTGATAGTACTAGGTCAGGTGGTTCTGTCACCTGGTACTAAACACCATCCTCTAGTAATTTTCCACTACTAGGAGGGGGAGGTCAAGACTGGGAAATAAAAGATTCCCACCTTATGTAAATCTTATCTAAGGCTGAGGTATAAGGCAAACAGGACTCTTCTCCATTGCCTTCCTGCCCAAGAAGAAATACTGCTGAAAGTACCTGAAGAGACAAAGGAACTGAGCGGTGGGAAAGGCACGGGCTGAGTCCAGACTAAGACAGGAGTCTAGTCTGTGAAGAGAAATAACTGGAACTCTAAGCTACAGAAACTCTGCAACTTGTTTAAAACAACATTTAGGGTGAGAAATTATTTCTTGAAACCAATCACTTTAAGACTTGAGCTCGGTATGCATGTTGTGTTTTATTTGCTTGGCAATCTGCTTTGTTCTGTTTGCTATCCCTTATGATTACTTAAAATCTGCCTTTTGTAGAAGTTGTTGTACATATCCACATTGAGGGAGGGAGTGAATTTATGAGCTTATAGATTTCTCTACAGTGCAACACAATGTTATTTTGAGTGTACTTTCCAGAGGGGAGCTGCACTTAAGTGCTGGGCAATTTCCTACCTGCGTCTCATCACAGAGAGCTGTTTGCAGACTCTGTGTGATTCTACAGCTGGTGTCTCTCTACCTGTGTGTGTGCAGCCAAGGGCTGGAGAGCCTACTTCAGCAAAACGGGGAGAGGGAGCCCAGGCTAGTGGAGCAGGCAGGCTCAGTGAAATCCCAGCAAAACACGTGGCATCCCCGAAGGGGGTCTGACTCATGACACCAGACTTATTTAGTCTTGGGGAAAGAAGACTGAGGGGGAACCTAGTAACTGTCTTCAAATGTTATGGTTTGTTATAAAGAGGATGGTGATAAATTTTCCTCCATGCCCACCAAAGTGAGGACAAGAAACTTTTGGCTTAATATGCAGCAAGGGAGATTTAGGTTAGATATTGGAAAAAACTTTCTAACTACAAGGATAGTTAAGCAGTGGAATAGGCTACCAAGAGAGGTTGCGGAGGCTTTTAAGAACAAACAGGTTAGGCAAATGACTGTCAGGGATGGCTAAGGTATACTTGGTCTTGCCTCAGCACAGGAAGCTGGACTAGATCTCTGGTTCTCAACCAGGGGTCTGGGTCCCCCTGGGGGGGGTCACAAGCAGGTTTCAGGGGGGCCATCAAGCAGGTCCAGCATTAGATGCACTGGGGCCCAGGGTAGAAAGCTAAAGCCCAGGGCTCAGAGCCCCATCACCAGGGGCTGAAGATGAAGCCTGAGCAATCTAGCTTTATGGGGGCTCCTGTGGCATGGGGCGCCAGGCATTTGCTCTGCTTGCTACCCTCTTATGCCGGCCCTGGCTTTTATACACAGAAAACCAGTTATTGTGGTACAGGTGGAGTTTTTATAGTATGCTGGGGTGGGGGGGCTCAGAAAGATAAAGGTTGAGAACCCCTGGACTAGATGACCTCTTGAGATCCTTTCTAGCCCTATATTTCTATGATTCTTTAAAGAGTCCCAGTCAAATAGTTGAAGCAAAAATGTTGAATTTGTTAACAAGAAAATTAATGGGAAGCCTAGGGACTCTACTCAAATTAATATGAACAGAAACATTTTCATATTTTCTTTAAGGGAATCTAATTACAGTGAAAATAGTTTACTTTTTGGAGTAAACCACACTTCCCTGCAGTGATGGAAATTCCAACACAACAGTCCATGCTAGGGCATGAGAACCAGAAAATGAAATGTGACCACAGAAAGTTAAGAGGATTAAAAAAAACCAGAAGAATTTCCCTGTCCAAGCCCAGGGAAAGGCAAAAATTAAAATACAGCAGTAATGGTGAACACTAATTTGATTTTTTTTAATTCTTTGAATTATATTCTAGCAACACACTTATTAAAAATACATAGTTGTTTTCACTTCATAACCTCTTTTTAATCACGCTGTAAACCACATCCATCCAGGTAGGTACATCTCTACAAAATCTATTAGTAATTGCATTGTATTCACAGATCTGTTGACAGTAAATGAAGGTTCCTTTTTCTCAGTGTCCATATAATGGGGTGACAACTCACCCTGCAGTGCCTCCTGCTGGTCATTCTTGGAATTAGCTCACCAGCCTCTGGAGTGCCCTCTCCAGGCCAATGTCTCACCTTGCCACTGGCCCCCTGTGTCCCTCCCAGACCCCGGTGCCCCTTCTCTCAAGGTTGTGCCCCCTGCAGTATCCCAGTGTTGCTGGGTCTCCCCTCCCCAGGAACTCCCAACCCTCTATCCCCACCCAGTCTTGGGCTACTGCAAGTCACCATCTAGCCCTTGCTCACTGGGGAGGACTGCAGTATAATTGCCACTCATCATTGGCAATGAGGGTTTGGACCTGCTGCCCCTCTGCAACCCCAGTACCCTTCTTGGCCTTTAACAAGGCCTGCAGCCTGGGAATTTTCCAGACCCGAGCTCCCTAGCTCTTCTGCCTTTCCCCAGCCCTGCTCCACTTTAGGTCCCCTGCTCAGCTCCCAGCAGCCAGGCCCATCCCTCTCAGCATCTAGAGAGACTCTGCCTGAGCTCCAGCCTAACAGCCTCTTTATAGGGCCAGCTGCGGCTGCTTCCCCAATCAGCCTTTCCCCAGCCACAGGGCTGCTTTGAACCCCTCTTTGGGGCTGCTTTGAACCTCTCCAGGCCGGAGCGGGGTAACCACCCCGCTACAGTCCAAGATACCAATGTTTTCTGCAATCAACAACATTTTAAATGTACTCTTTAAATTGCATGAAATCTGAAAAGTGCAGATTAACCAATATTTCCCGAGGGCCTGAGATTTTACTTTCATAATTACTCCTGGATTAAGCAACTTTAAATATACCTACACTATTTCCTTCTCTCAAATGAAGCAGGGTATGAAGGAGAATTACCAGTTGATAGGAGTCTTATGATTTTTGCTGCCTATCCAGAAAGGGAACAGTTTCCTCCTGCTGGTTAAGTGGATGAAGTATAGATTTACAAATAAAAGTATAGTTCAAAGTGCATCTGTGAGCTTAAAATCAGATTGCTAAAAATATAGTACTATGGGGTCAACATGGTTAGTAACTAATTGCCTTTAGATGATATTTGCTCAGTTTTTAGTTTTTACCTAACTGTAGGTTCAGCCTGGCATCTGAGAAACAAGGTAGTTTCTCTTTAACTTGTGTAGCATCACCAATAATACTGACTTTACAGACAAAACTCTTGCCTTAGGAACACCAGTGATTATCTTAATGGGCTCACACAGATGAAACTCAGGTGTCTGCTGAATGTTTGCCTGGTACTGCTCTTCTCCACTGAAATCTCATCTCAGCTCTGTATCATGCTTCATTTCCAGTAGAACAAAGAGCTTGGAGCTTCTGAAGAAAATGAGTGGTAATTTCCTCTCACAGTTCGTAAATGAAATGAAAGCTTTCAAGCCCACTCAGGATGTTGTCCAACACCAACTGTCCCAGAAGGAAAATGCTGATGTGGCAATCCAAGAGATCCTCCAAGAAATCTTCACTATCTTTAGCAAAAACTGCACCCAAACAGCCTGGGATAGGAGCTCCATAGCCAGGCTCCAAAATGGACTTTATCAGCAAATTCAGCTGCTGGAAGTATGTTTGGGTGCACAGATAGTCTAGAGAAAGAGTTAACCAGCCTGGAAAGTGAGGACCTCCAGCTCACTAGTCAGAGAGTGAGAAAATACTTCCAGAGGACAGACGCTTTCCTGAAAGAAAAAGCAATACAGCTCATGTGCCTCGGAGATCATCCACGTTGAAGTGCAGAGATGTTTTCTACTGATTGAGGAACTTAGTAAAAGGCTTAAAAATTAAGGTACAGTACAAAACTTTTACCTACAGTAACTGAATTAACATTACTTTCAATTATACTGCTGGACAGAGATAGCCAATAATATTTTAAGTGTTATCAAATAGGTCCTAGTCCTTCTACCACATAATTATTGGCCAAATTGCAACTGATATCCACTGCAGCAACATCAGGCTCTTCCCATCTTGTGCTGAAAATGGATTTGTAATTACATAGATTTGTAATAGCATTTGGAAGTATTTCCACTATTATTTATGTTTGCACATGTTTGTAAACCACCATATGTGAGATGGTCTTATGCAATGGCTAAATGGAGAACATGCAATAAATTCTATATATCCAGAACTGTTGGTCACCTCACCAGCACCATCAAATAATACTTACATTCTTCTACTTATGGAGTATGTTTAATTATTTCTCACATTGCCAGCCCTGAGACTCTTCAGGGAGACATGTAAAAATATGAACAATGGGTCAGAAAACCGGTGATATATTGTACAGGAAGAATCTTTTCATTTAATTTGTTGAGGTTTTTAAAATTATGCCACATTCCTATGTGTTTTAACAAGTCTCCTTTTCATTCCAGCTGATGCTACAACTTTGGATTTGTTAAAACAGTTGAATCAAACTGCACTGTGGAATGGAATCCCTCCTCCATTGCCTCCACCAACAGTGACTTCTGAGACTCCATAACTCTTGACCTTGCTCTGTGCAATTGACTCACTCTATTATGAAATTCCAACTGCACATGTTACATCTTATGTGATAATACTTTATTGGTTTACTCACTTTTTAAAATGCAGAATGAAGTATATTGGTGAAAAAAAGTCAGAAGATGAAGCATTTTAAAAAGAAAGGAATGGATCATAAAATTTCTTAATTATTGCTGACATTAGGTGTTAGCTATATATTTGTATTATATTGCTCTTCTCCACCAAAATTACATCTCTGAACTGTAACACACTTAGGGTGACCAGATAGCAAGTGTGAAAAATCAGGACAGAGGGTGGAGGTAATAGGAGCCTCTATAAGAAAACCCCCCAAATATCGGGACTTTCCCTATAAAATCGGGACATCTGGTCACCCTAACCACACTTCACTTCAGTGTCTCTGAAGAACATCCAGGTGGCAATCCAGAAACTCTTCCAACAGATTTCCTACATTTTTTGCAAAAATATATCCTATGTTGGCTGTGATAGAAGCTCCAACATGGACTCACCAAAAAGCTGAGCAGAAGGAGACATGTTTGGTTGCAATGATGGAAAGTGGGGTACCATTTTTAGGAAGCCTGGCCTACAGCAATTGAGGCTGACGCTGTAGGGATATCCATTATTTTGGAACAGACAAACAAACAGTTCACTCTCAGTGCTGGCTACAGAATCCAAGTGGAATTAAGATGCTTTCAGAGTAGGAGCTAACTCACAATAAGCTTTAGAAACTAACATATTAACCTTTTTTGAAGAAGCAAAATGAGTAATTGGGCTAATATTGGATATTACCTCACCCCCATTGTCTCTCTAATATCTTGGGTCTGACATGGCTACAACAACACAGCATGTAATTCCTTTCTATGTTATTTAAAATGAAATGCACTGGAATTTTTAATTATTGTTAATATTTATTCTCTTAGTGCATTATGAAAACATTTTCAGATCATTTTACTATTTTTATAACAGTATTTATCTATTGGTCAATTTCCAGTTTTTTATCAGAGATATTTTATCTTTATTAAATTTTACATTAACATTAAAATATAATTTTACTTTTAAAATAGCAGCTCATTATAGTGGTGATTTCTACTAATTTCATTTTTACAAAAATGAACCAATAAAAAAAAAAAACATTGTTCTGCCTTAATATACCCATTCAACAAAAGTACTTAAGCACATGCCTGCATATGAACAGTCCTATTGAAGTCAGTGCTTAAAGTTGTGAACGTGCTTAAGCACATTGCCAAATCAAAACCTAAATTCACTATGACTCCATGCACCACAACTTCAATTAAGTGCCACTTTTGCACTTCAGTCCTTCGCCTGTTTATTTTTCCTCGAACACTAATAGCTGTGTGGGGTTGATGTTGAGTTGTCATAACACAGATGCACAAGGGGGCTAAATTAACGTTGGGTGGGCAACCCAAATCTTGCAATGTGTCGATTTCAAAGCAAGATTAGAACACAGTTTTCCTGTTTCCTGGTCCTTTAACAAATTCACAAGTTTATGCTCTCACCATAAAGTTGTCAACTTTAATAATCTATTCTCAATCTGTAAACTGTATGATTGAAACAGCTTTATAATCTTGCCTCTCAGAAATGTTTCTAATCTCTGCCATAAAACACCGTTATAAAAGATCAGATGAGCTTTTGGGTCAGCGTGTCCTGGCAGGCATGCTGCCCTCAGTTCCCTCCTGGCACTCCCAATAATATGTTTGCAGTCCAGAGTATTTACAGTTCCCCTGCCTGCAGTCCAATTTATTAACTCTTTAGGAAGTGTGGTCTACTTTGGCCCTTCAGGCCCAAGACCATCCCTCTTAGAGTTTCCAATTTCACCCTCAACTCGGGGCTTCAAATTTCTGGTTCCCTCTCCAGTTACCTCTGAGCTAGGGAGACCCACCATTTCCCACTTCGGTGTACATTTCCTCCGGAAGATAACATCCAGCATTGAAGTGCCCCCTAATACCATGCTGGACATGGATTCAGTACTGACTTAGGGCCTAGTCCTCCAATTATTCAGGGTAGACTGCTTAGAGTGTCCTCATAAAAGTGTCACCTACGGGATCACCTGGATCACCAGAAATGCACAAGTTTGTCCAATCAGACAAATATTCAAAAGATGAAATGATGATAATATTCTTATAGTGGTTCTCAAACTTATTTGATTGCTCCCCACCTTCTTTAGTGTTCCCTGTCTGTAGTAGTTTACGTCCCCCCTCCTGCCACACAAGTACATATACTGATAACAAATATCAACATGACACTCTCACTAATATTAAAAACAGTAAGTCATTGATTCAAACAGAGCCGTTTAAGTATATAGTAATGTACATTTTAAGTGAGATACTGCTTACTGGCATCACACCGTTGTTACTAGTGTGACGGGTGCATCTGTTTTTTGGAGCAGAGAAATTCCACAAATTTCACAAATGAGCCAATGATCGATTGTAATAAGAGCAAAAGCAAAACTGCGATTGTGATCCATGCTTACAATTAAATGTGCACACCACATCGCAGCAAACGGATTAACGTACATATGGCAATGACTTTGTATAATGCTATGCAAGCTTAGCAGAAATCCATCAAAATGCAGAGTGCCAGCTAAAGTCAAATGCACAGCACCATCTGAAGACCTGATATGTCTGGAGGAATCAGCTTTGCTAGTTATTCATTGGTGTGGGTAAAATGTGTGCGGTACGTTTCCCCCCCCCCCCCCCCCCAGAAGCTTCTCACACTTCCCAGAGTATATTCCGTGCCTCTCCAGGGGGTGTTGCCCTCAGTTTGAGAACCTCTGACTTAGATAAAACCTTATATCTGGGAATCCCTAAGGCCTTTGTTAAACCTTAATCAACTATAACTTATGTCAAATATTACTATTCCCATCTTATAAACTGTGGCTCTGAAAGTATAACTGACTTGTTCAATATCATAGAGTGACAGCCAGAATTAGAACTCAGAATCCAAGAGGCTAGGCTTTCAGCCTACATCAACCATGCTGGGTGTCTTTATTATACAATTCTAAATGTTTTACACTGAGGGGGTGGGGTCTGCTACATACATTACTAATGTCTTACTCAACAGAAAAAAGTTACAATGAAATAGAAAAGGGCAAATATATTAACAGAGATGCAATAGCCTTGAAAACAACCAGAAATCACATAACATGAATTTTACCTTCAAAAAGGGAAGACATAAAACTACCAAACAGTTCCAAATGTATAGGCCTGGAAGGATTGCCCTAAATGGAGGGTTTCTTGTTCCTTCCTTCATCATGTATTCCATACCACTACTTCAATTTGTATGGTGAAATCTTGGCTCTTAATTATGAAACAATTTTGCTGTGCAGGTTCCCATTTACCTTGTTACGTATGAGAATTAATCTGGGACTGATTCTTCATAATGTCTAACTGTTTCATTATTAACATCTGTGCAAGGGAACCCTGTTCCCCCTCATTCAATTGTTCAGTGAATAGTGCATACCCCAGGGTGCAAGATGCTACACTAGCTTCTTCCTTCTTGGGGACACCACTCATCTCTTGGCTCAGTTGGCCCCTCCTGTGAGAAAACACATCACAGGGGATCAAAAAGAGAGGAATACTCCACCAGAACCGCTCACACAGTTCCACTCAAATTGTTCCATCGGGACTGGGGTGGTGGAGAAGTTTGCCCCATTTCACATGGAACCAGCTTCTTTTCCCCAACTACAGAACATTCTCTGGTTTCTGTGTAGAATGCAGGACATATTCAGGATCTCTGCATAGGCGCTCTTTGCTTTTGCATCTTTTCAGGAGCATGAGAGCCTCTTCTGGTCTCTAATAGTTTAGCTCCATGACAGCCACACTAGTAGTATTCCATCAGGCTACAGCTTCCTCTGGGATTTCCATTAAAGAATAATCTATGTGGGGCTGGTGAAAGGGAGATGTAGCCCATAGGATACACCCTCAGCACAGTCCGGCCTAGTCCCTTCCCACTCTCCTCCATATTTCTAATTCCATGCAGAACAATTCCTGCAACCCAGGAAAGGAGGGAATGATGCTTCTAGGCAGCTGACTCTATATGCCAATACTCTCTCTCTCACACACACACTCTCTCTCTCTCTCTCTCTCCCTTCCCCTCCCTCTCCCACTCCAGGGCAGATCAGAGGCACTGCCACAACACCCCCTCCATGTATGGATCTTGGAGGCAAGAGCTGAGGGCTTTACAACTAACTACTTTTCCCCATGGAACTACACTACCTATACGCTTACTCGCTTTTAATATATTGATTTAAAAATATTTCTCTTTACTAGCATTACTATTTATTTAATTTGTTACTAAGAGTTTGTAAATATGCATCCTTCCTAACTGGTTTCTCTCTTTTAATCATCCTCCTTTGGGGCTTGATCCTGCTATGGGATATGCTATGCTCCCAGAAGTCCCACTGAAGATTGTGAGAGAATAAGGTGCATAAATTCATGGCAGTACTGGAAATCTGATATTTTAGATGCACACTCCAATGCTTTCATGTCCTGAAAGACACATTGCCAAAACAGTTAAGGCTTCAAATATAGATTATGTGAAAAAGAATGTGCATATTGCTCCAGGGGGGATTTACCCAAACCAATATAATTATACATGTGGTTATGAGGTTTTTTTTCCATTTTTCATTTCAGTGAAAATAGCTTTCTTTTTTGGATTACAATAACCGAACCACTCTCTTATAGAGATGGAAACTCCAATGCCCCAGCCTCAGGCTGGGACATATGAAGAAGAAAGTGAAGCTGACCAAAGGAATTAAATTTGATTGACTAGACAAGTCTACTTTACCAGTCTTCGGTGAGTGAAATGCAAAAGTTTAAAACCAATGATAAAAAACATATATGGTGCAAAGTCAATTAGATTTTAAAAATCATGTCCTTTTTCATAATATAGGTTGTTAATAAGAAAGTGAAAGGAAAGTAAATATTTTATCATGAAAACCTGCTTCTAGCCAAAACAGAAAATTCACCCGACTCATCCATATGAGTCTTCCTTCCTTTTACAAATCCACATACAGTTTTAAGTGAGGTTTTACTCTGAAAACTAAAAGAACAAAGAGTACTTGTGGCACCTTAAAGACTAACACATTTATTTGAGCATAAGCTTTTGTGGGCTAAAACCCACTTCATTAAATGCATGCAGTGAAAAAAACAGGAGGAAGATATATATACACACACAGAGGGCATGAAAAATTGGGTGTTGCCTTACTAACTTTAACGAGAGTAATCAGTTAAGGTGGGTTATTCTCAGCAGGAGAAAAAAAAACTTTTGTAGTGATAATCAGGATGGCCCATTTCCAACAGTTGACAAGAAGGTGTGAGTAACAGTAGGGGAGAAAATTAGCATGGGGAAATAGGTTTTACTTTGTGTAATGACCCAATCACTCCCAGTCTTTATTCAGGCCTAATTTAATGGTGTCAAGTTTGCAAATTAATCCCAATTCTGCCATTTCTCGTTAGAGTCTGTTTTTGAAGTTTTTTTGTTTGAGTATTGCGACTTTGAGGTCTGTAATCAAGTGATCAGGAAGGTTGAAGTGTTCTCTGACTGGTTTTTGAATGTTATAATTCTTCACGTCTGATTTGTGTCCATTTATTCTTTTACGTAGAGACTGTCCGGTTTGGCCAATGTACATGGCAGAGGGGCATTGCTGGCACATATCACATTGGTAGATGTGCAGGTGAATAAGCCCCTGATGGCGTGGCTGATGTGATTAGGTCCTATGATGGTGTCCCCTGAATAGATGTGTGGACAGATTTAGCAACGGGCTTTGCTGCAAGGATAGGTTCCTGGGTTAGTGTTTTTGTTGTGTGGTGTGTGGTTGCTGGTGAGTATTTGCTTCAGACTGGGGGGCTGTCTGTAAGTGAGGACTGGTCTGTCTCCCAAGATCTGAGAGAGTGAGGGATCATCCTTCAGGATAGGTTGTAGATCCTTGATGATGTGCTGGAGAGGTTTTAGTTGAGAGATGAAGGTGACAGCTAGTGGTGTTCTGTTACTTACTTTAATTAATTAATTGGAATTAATTTGCAAACTTGTCACCATTAAATTAGGCTTGAATAAAGACTGGGAGTGAATGGGTCATTACACAAAGTAAAACCTATTTCCTCATGCTAATTTTTCCCCTGCTGTTACTCACACCTTCTTGTCATCTGTTGGAAATGGGCCATCCTGATTATCACTACAAAAGTTTTTTTTCTCCTGCTGAGAATAACCCACCTTAACCAATTACTCTCGTTAAAGTTAGTCGGCAATGCCCAATTTTTCATGTCCTCTGTGTATATATAATCTTCCTCCTGTATTTTCCACAGCATGCATCCGATGAAGTGGGTTTTAGCCCACGAAAGCTTATGCTCAAATAAATGTGTTAGTCTTTAAGGTGCCACAAGTACTTCTGTTCTTTTTGTTGATACAGACTAACACGGCTACTACTCTGAAATCTGAAAACTAAACGATTTTTTAAACAAAAAGCAGCACTATGGGTTCCATATTTAGTGTATCTGACTCCATCTCCAACACACTCAATTTTCATGTAGAAAAAATGTCTCAACATCCAGCAATGAAAAAGAATATAATAGCCAGCTGCCCCACCCCTTTCTCCCGTAGAAGTTGAGTCTCTGCAAGACGATTATGAATAAAAGTTTAATTTTGGTCACTAGAGTTCACATAACTTTGATAATTATAATTATTTGTTACATTGCAATTACTCAAAACTAGAAAGTTTAACTAGTGTAAAGAAACTTTAAGTCTGGACTGTAGTAAATTGTAATTAACCCCCATGGAAAAAAGTTAGCTTTACAATTAAAAGAGGTTCCTAAGTAATTTAGGAACATGATTAGTTAACCAAGGTGAAGAAGAAAAGAAAATATTACCAACTAATGTAAAGATTGGCAGAGAGTCAAAGACAAGTCCACAGGAGCATGCTGAGATTACGTGTTCCATAGGATATATCATGAGTATTATCTGGAAAGAGAATTTTTGTTTCTCTTGGACTTGCTGTTATTATGCTACTGAAGAAAGTTTTCTGTGTGTCTATGTGCTCTATGCTGACATCTGCATATAGACAGTTCTGAGTAATCTATTATAATTTATTTGTAATGCAGCAGTGCTCAGGGTTGTAAGCAGAATCAGAGCACCATTCTGCTAAACTCACTGTACAAAGACATACAGTAAAAGACAGTTCCTGCCTGAAAAAAGCTAAAAGACAAGACATAACATGTAGGTGTAGCATGCAGTGGAGGAGGCGATGGGGATGGATAGAAAAAAAGAAACAATATTAAGAACACATTGTTATGCCACATTTAGGCATAAACCTTCTGAGTCATTCTGGCCAGCGAAGGACTAGTCCTCGGGATCTGGCCCCAAATCTCTCCAAGTGTGTTTACTCTTCCATTATCAGTTTATGTACTCATTAAACTACTTTGATTAGTAAACATTAAAGGGAGTTCTGAATTAAGGTTAGGAGGAGATGGGGACACAGATGGCCTTTTACAAGGGATTTTTATGTCTTAGTACAGCTAAACTGATCTATTTTCAGTTTGGGAAATGTTTCAGATCAAATGGAAATTTGCTATAGCAATAACATAAATAATAACAGATATTAAGCAACTTGTTATGGTTTTAATAATTTGCTCACTTTCTTTTAAAAAGGAAAGAAACGCTGAAAAGTACCAACTAACAGAAGTATTTAAAAAAAAAACAGAAAAGTGAAAATAAAAAGTCCTAATTAGCAAATGGGAACCTTGAGATGCAGAAAGTGATGAAAGAAAAACTACAGAATACTTAAATTCAGAGACATGGGTAAAAAATACCACACATCAGCCTATGAAAGACATTGCACGATCTCCAGCCTTCCAGTCTCTACACACAAACAGGGAATCTAAGTCATCGTCAGCATGACCACCCTGAGTTTCCTGAACATTTGCCTTGTCCTGCTCTTCTCCGCCGAAAGCTCATCTGTGGACTCTAACATGCTTCACTTCCAGCAAAACAAAGTGAACCAAGCTAGTTTACAGCTTCTGGAAAAAATGGGAGGACAATTTCCTGTGCAATGTCTAAATGAAAATTCAAACTTCATATCACTCCAGAATGTTCTCAGCTCCAGAGAGTTCCAGAAGGAGAATGCCATGGTGGCAATCCAGGAGATCCTCCAACAGATCTTCAATATCTTCAGCAAAAGTCACATCCAAACTGCCTGGGATAGGAGTTCCATAGTTGCATTCCAAAGTGGACTTCACCAGCAAATTGAGCTGCTGAAGACGTGGTTCGATGGAGAAAAAAAGATGGAGACAACCTACCCACAAAATGAGGACTTCACCAGGCTGAAAGTGAAGAAATATTTCCGTGTGATAGACAATTTCCTGAAAGAAAAGCAATACAGCCTGTGTGCCTGGGAGACCATCCGTGAGGAAATGAGAAGATGTTTTCTGTTTATTGACCAACTCACAAAAAGGCTTAAAAACTAAGGTATTTTACAAAACACTTTTTTTAGAGTAATTGAAATAATAGTTTTGGGGGAAAACAGGTAAAACATGCTGTACTTTCATTTAAAAAACTATTCTATAGGTTCTGTTGTATCCTTTATTAGAGAATATCCTGTTTATATTGCTGATATACAAAAGTGATATATGCACCTCATATAATATATCCAGGGATATGACTTTGTTCAATAGATTGATGAAATGGACAGGGGAATAAAAACTGGCGTGCTCTAAACAAATACCAATCAAGATAACATTCCACTCAAAACACCTGAAAATCCATCCCTCTTTATCCCATGCTATCTTTAGATTGAGGTCTTCTGCAGGGGAGGACAGGCAGGATTCCCTATCTGCTTTCACTGGCTCTGTTCACCTATAAAGTTTAACAGTTTTAGTAAAACCTTTTGTAAAAAGAGAGTTTCTTTGTTAGGCTTACTGGAAGACAACTTAGGACTTATGATACGGAATCATCATCATTTTCTAAATATTTCACTATTGAAGTATTCTCTGTTTGAACCATTTTCCTCTCTCATTGCAGCTCGTGATGGTGGGCACTTTTACTACTGAAGTAATGAAATCAGCTGAAGGAAACTGCACCCTATGCTGGAATCTTTTCTGTCTCAGTTGCTTCTTCTAATAATTACTTTTACAAAAAGTTAAAAGTTTGTACCTTGAATTAAGCAGCAGACTCACCTAGATATATTTTATATATTAGGTTTTCTTACCTAATATAAATGCAAAAAGTAGAATGCCTCAAGCTGCTTTAATTTACTCTCTCTATTGTGAAAATATTTTCAGATCATTTTTCTGGATTTGCCATAATTTATCCACAGGACAACTTTTATTTATTTATTTATTCATACATGTACTTATTGCGCTTATTTATATTTATAAATAAAATTATTTTATTCAAACTACAAATCTACTACAGAAATTGTCTGAGTTAATTACATAAAAATGATATCTTAAAATACTTACATATTTACCAAAACATTTACCTCAGAAGTGATTTACTTTAAGTTCACAATTCCCTAGAAAATACCACCAATTGTGTGGTAATCAATCAATCTTTCCATTATATGGCATGAATCTGCATCCCTTGTACTTCCAAACTACTATTGCCAGGAACTGATGTCTTAGATGTTCAAGACCAGGAGTGCAGGACCAGGCCCTCATTGTTATCTCTTGATATTTACTGAATTTATTCCCACTCTACCTGTACATATCAGACACTATGATTCTGAAGAGTCTAACAAGACTAGTTTTTTTCTGAGATCCTTTCAAAATCAAGCCTGAGTTTCATATAATAAAATATTTCTTAAATGAAGATGAAGTAATAAGAATAAAATATTAATATCAATTATTGCTATTAATACCTTGAACTTGCATAGAGCAGATGTCAGAGCATTTTATAACCAAATCCTTATGCCCTTATTCATGATAGTATTTCCATTAAAACAAAATCCAAAGTGAATTACTTCAGTGGCATGGGAACAAGTCACCAGACGGCATTATTGAAGACAGATTTGCCTCTCCGGTTGATCTCAGGCATTTGCAACCATTTTTATAGTGTGGAAGAGGGTTTTTCAAACTATTCAGATGTTTGTACATTGTGAAAATGATTGTTTCATGGACAGCTTCCCTGCCATTAGCAATCATATTCACAGAAATAATAGAAACGCAAGAGTGGAAGGGACCTTGATAGGTCCTCTAGTTCAGTCTCCTGCATTGAGGCAAGACAGTATTATCTAGACCATCCCTGGCAACAACTTCCCTAGGGCTATGTACACATTACAGTTTAAGTCAGTATAAGTTCTGTCGTTCAGGCGTGGGAATGAGCCACTGCCCTGAGTGATGTAAGTTATGCCAACCTAAGCACCAACATAACTACTGCCACTCGTGGTGGCTGGAGTAATTAAATCAACAGGAGAGCTCTCTACAGCAATGCCACTGTAAGCTGTGTAGTTTAGTGATAGCCTAAGGGATTTGTTCCAGCGCTTAACTACCCTGACAGGTAGGAAGTTTTTCCTGATGTCCAACCTAAACCTCCCTTGCTGCAATTTAAGCCCATTGCTTCTTGCCCTATCCTCAGAGGTTAAGAAGAACATTTTTTTCTGCCTCCTCCTCGTAAAAACCTTTTATGTACTTGAAAACTGTTATGTCCCCCTCAGTCTTCTCTTCTCCAGGTTAAACAAACCCAATTTTTTCAATCTTCCCTCATAGGTCATGTTTTCTAGACCATTTTAGTTGCTCTCCTCTGGGCTTTCTCCAATTTGTCCACATCTTTCCTGAAGCATGGAGCCCCAAACTGAACATAATACTCGGCTGAGCCCTTATCAGTGCTGAGCAAAGTGGAAGAATTACTTTCATGTCTAGCATACAACAGTCCTGCTAATATAACCCAGAATGCTGCTCACTTTTTTGCTATTGTTGACTCATATTTAGTTTGTGATCCACTATAACCCCCAGATCCTTTTCTGTAGTACTCCCTCCTAGACAGTCATTTCCCATTTTGTGTTTGTGCAATTGATTATTCCTTCCTAAGCGTAATACTTTGCATCTGTCCTTATTGAATTTCATCCCATTTAATTCAGACCATTTCTCCAGTTTGTCAAAATCATTTTTAATTCTAATCCTGTCCTCCAAAGCACTTGCAACCCCTCCCAGCTTGGTATCATCTGCAAACTTTATAAGTGTACTCTCTATACCATTATCCAAATCCTGTATTATTTTCCCAACAGATATCTGGGTAGCTGAAGTCCCTCATCATCACTAAGTCCCATGTTTTGGATGATTTTGTTAGGCGTTCAAAAATAATCTCCTTTACCTCTTCTTCTGGGTGAGGTGGTCTATAATAGACCCCTACCATGACATTGCCCTTGTTTTTTTGTTGTTTTTTTTACCCCTTTTACCTTACTCAGAGATGTTCAACAGGTCTACCTCCCACTTCTATCTCAACCTCAGTGCAAGTGTATACATATTTTATACACAAGGCAATGCCTCCTCTCTTTTCCCCCCTGCCTATCCTTCCTGAGGGATAGCTCAGTGGTTTGAGCATTGGCTTACTTAAACCCAGGGTTGTGAGTTGAATCCTCGAGGGGGCCATTTAGGGATCTGGGTCAAAAATCTGTCTGTGGATTTAGCAAGGGGTTGGACTAGATGCCCTCCTGAGGTCTTTTCTACCCCTGATACTCTATGATTCCTGAACAAGCTGTATCCTTCTATACCAATATTCCAGTCATGTGAATTATTCCACCAAGTTTCTGGGATGCCAGTTGTGTCATATTTGTGATTATTCACTAGTATTTCTAGTTCTTCCTGTTTATTCCCCATATTTCCTGCATTAGGATACAGACATCTATATTCCCTCTTGTCTCTCCTAGCCCATGCCACAATTTCCTATGTTCCCCCCAGATTCCCACCCTTCACCCAGGTCTCCACGTTTGGACTTAACTATGAGCTTTTGTCTCCTGTCCCCATCGAACCTGGTTTAAAGCCCCCCTCACTAGATTAGTTTGTCTGTATCCAAAGATGATCTTCCCCTTCCTTGATACATGAACCCCATCTCTCCTCAGCAGTCCTTCTTCCCGAAAGAGGATCCCATAGTTGAGGAAGCCAGAGACCTGCTGACAATACCATTCATGCAGTCACATATTTACTTCCAGGATGTGTCTGTCTCAGCCCAGACCACTTCCCTTAACTAGAGGGATCAATGAGAACACCCCCTGCACTCCCTGCTGCTTCATCCTCACTCCCAGAGACCTGTAGTCACTTCTGATCTTCTCAGGGCCATACCTTGAAATTAGTGCCTACATGGATAAGCAGCATGGGGTAGTAGTCAGAGGGCAAAACAATACTCAGCAATATTTCAGTAGCATCTTGGATACGAGCTTCTGGCAGATAGCATGCCACCCAAGATGCCAGGTCGGCCCTTAGAAGGGAGTCACCAACCACCAAAACATTTTGTTTCCTCATGGGAGTGGTGACTACAATCCTTCCAGCCTTGGGGCACATGGATTCTCCTCCTTCCCCTTTGGGGGTGATTCCTCATCCCCTGTTGCCAGGGCAGCATACAGATTTTTTTTTAAATCTCTGTGGATGGTGGATTGGGAGTAACAGTGGAGTACTGCCTGCTGCCAGAAGTAAACAGCAGCCAGCTTCCGCCCTGTAAAGGAGCAGTTTCCTTCTCCCCTGGTGGTGCAACTACAGTCCTCTCCAGCTGGATTTTTTTTTCCAAACTTGGAGGTCTCCATATGCATGTTTTTAATGAATTCCTCCTATGCACGGATGCTCCTCAGCCTAGCCATCTCCTCTTGTAGCTCTTCCACCTGCCTCTGTAGCTCTCTGACCTGCCTCCTGAGAATTTTACCAGCAGCACCTCTCACATTGGATGGTCCCTCCAGTCTGGTTTTCTATGATGGGGAAATGCAGTCCACAGTCTGCAAATCCACAACAGAACCTGGGTAGAGGCACACATATTATGGGTTGGGCTAAATTTAATTGACACTGACGGGTGTAACAGCCACTCTTCATTTGGGAAAAATGCAAGAAACTGTTAAGCTCTTTATGCAACCAAACAGCTGAAACAGCAGCCTCCATCTAAAACACAGGCAACTGTCACCATCCAAAACAAAGGCTCATGTAAAGCACATGAGGGAGGATGGGTTTAACTGGACGTTCTTTTGTGAGGGTCTGTGTGTCTGTGAAATAAAGGCACAAAGTCAAGAAAAGCTGAGCTAGCTGGCACCATGGAAACAGCCACAGAGGCACTGGGAGCATGGCCCCAAGAAAAAAAGCTAGAAAAACCAAGTGCTGGCTAAAAAGGAACTTGAACCTGTGAGCAAAGAAACAGTATCCTGCTGTTTGACTCCTGCTGCGTTCAGGGAAACATGACTTTGTACATTCTTTATAAATAAGCAGAATTGTATCAAAAATACCTGTTTCCATCATCAATTTATCCTCCTAACCTAAACAACCCACTAGACCCCAAATTTCAGCTAACCATTTGGGTCAAAAAGGAGTAATAGTATAATATTCCTGTGGCAACTACAGTAGATGTTTATATTGCCAAGTAAAATTAGAATAGTATGTATTCTTAACTGTCTAATATTCTAGACCAGACAGAAACAAGGAGCGCCAGGACAATCTCACCTGACAGTTCTTCAGAGCCTGCCATCAAACATTCTACATGACCACGAATTCTGGTGATCCAGAGACTACAGCATGTGAATCACTGTTATAGCCGCATAGGAGTTAATTAAAGGAATGCTTATTGTTAGTTCTGGTGCAATTCTTTCCAGAAATTGTGCATGTCACCAATAAAAATCTGTTAATGTATAAATCCCTGACTACAATTAATTCTCGTATGTACATAAGAACATAAGAACATAAGAAAGGCCGTACCGGGTCAGACCAAAGGTCCATCTAGCCCAGTATCTGTCTACCGACAGTGGCCAATGCCAGGTGCCCCTGAGGGAGTGAACCTAACAGGCAATGATCAAATGATCTCTCTCCTGCCATCCATCTCCATCCTCTGACGAACAGAGGCTAGGGACACCATTCTTACCCATCCTGGCTAATAGCCATTTATGGACTTAGCCACCATGAATTTATCCAGTCCCCTTTTAAACATTGTTATAGTCCTAGCCTTCACAACCTCCTCAGGTAAGGAGTTCCACAAGTTGACTGTGCGCTGCGTGAAGAAGAACTTCCTTTTATTTGTTTTAAACCTGCTGCACACAGATTATACACACACAAGCAAATAAAAACAGGATTTGGCCCTACCAAGTAAGAAAGGGATACGAAAGGAGGATTTTGCAACCCCCCAAATCAACCACTTTCATGAGGTAACATTCATTTGTTCAGCAGCAGGCAGCCACACTAGAAATTAGTGTACAAGAGGAAGTGAAGAAAAATTCTATATCTATATGAAACTGCAAGAAGAACATAATTGTATTGGAATATGAATAACTGAGTTGGAACTCAGCCAGGAAACTAGAGTTAACACTCCTAAAATTCAGAAAAAATTGTCAGGGGTCTTCAATGACCTCACTGCTCAAGGCCTTACATAAAAGAAAATGGCACCATTCAGCACCACAGTACTCCAACACCAAGATGGACAGGCATTCCATAATGACATGGGGCCTACTGCTGCAGCACTTAAGCAAGTGAAACTCTCACTAAAGTCAATGATGGATGAAGCCATTTATAGTGCCTGATCCAAAGTCAATTGCAGTTAATGGGAATTTTTCCATTAACTCCACAGGGCTTTCCATCAGGCTCACAGACTGCAGGAATAGCTCCACACAAATTGCCATGTGCCACATTACAAACACTACTTCCTGAAGATTTTAGGTGCTCTTTGGAATGTCAGGGAAAGTGGTAGCCATCTATGGCAGGAGCGATGTGGTCCATCCCTGCCCAGCTAGTAGAATATTACATAGTCTTGAAGTAACTTTCAGGCTGTATGAAAAGCCATCTCACACCACTGTCATGTGATGTGTCTTTGCTGTTTTATGTGGCAAAAACCCAAGTTTGTCCTATTAGTCAAATAAAGGCAGAGTGAAACTCTGGCCCCTTTGAAGTCAATAGCAAAACTGTCATTAACTCCAATAAGGCCAGGATTTCTCTCACGGTGATAGTAAGTTGCATTTCATCAGGAATCTCAATGTGCTTTACAAAACATTAACAACATAAAAAGTTATGTTGCCATCTCAAAGATGGTGTCATTTTCTGTATGTGTATGAATCTAAACGTAGTCTTGACCCCTTAGAAGTAGCCCTGATATTTCTGTGGCAGGCCAAAGAACAAACAAATAAAAGCCATGCCTTTCGACTTCAAAATATATTTACCGTTAGGAACTTTGTTTCAGTTTGCCCCAGCAAGTCACTCCCAACTATCCACACTCTTTTTAGAAACTGGTGCAGATCCTCCTCAGAGACATTTGCCTTTAAAACAATTACAAAGCAAAACAAACTAAGACAAATGAGTTAACTTGGGTACATTTTCAGGAAAAAAAAATCTCATCATCTTAACCAACCGCCTTCCTGCTCTTCCTGAACGTGGGGGGAATCTGGGACATAAGGGAGTAGATAAAACCAGGGTACTTTCCAGAGACCATGATGACAAGTGGGCTGCTGTCTATATTTCCTAGCAACTCTGCTCCCAAAAATCCTAAATGGAGGCCAGCTGGGCACTGAATCAATGCTGTCCCACACTACTGAGGGAAGAGGTGATAGATCCTGGGCCCTGGTTGCCTGAACCTCAGTGACTATATCCCCCGTACCATATGCATGCCTGAAAAGGCAAAATCTGAAACAGAGAACTGTTACCCAATAAGACATAGTTACAACGAAGTGGAATACAGCTGATACACTTACAGAGATGCAAGACTCTTGAAAACAAGAAGAAATGTTCCTGAAGATTTGGAGACATCAGCAAAAGAGAAGTCATGAGAGAGCCCAGCAACTACAGATTTATAGGCCTGGAGTATGTTGGACGTGCTCTTCTTCCTTTCTTTATCACAGAATCCACACTCATTCCTCCAAACACCCTTAACCTTTATGGGGAATCTTCATTCCTGTCTGCAAAATAACTTTGCTGAGCTGGTTCCTGTTTATTTTGTTACTTTATTCAGAGTTACGAGATGCAATTCAGTTGGGACTGATTCCTCCTGAGTGTCTGCCTGCCTCATTATCCCTTCCAGTACAGGGGGCAAAAACATATCAATATTCATTCTGTTTTCTTCTAAAAAGCCCACAGCCCAGTCTAGGAGCTGCTACACTTGTTTCTACCTTCCTTTTAAAAGCTGAAGAATTCATTTAGCTCTTGGCGATATCACCCAAATTTTGGGCAAACCAGACTCTTCTTTGAAAAAAAAAAAAGCCATGAGTGGGAGAGAGAAATTAAAGAAAAACTCTGCCAGGACCCCTCACTGAGCTCATCTCAAATTGTTCTATCGTTGAAGGGACAAGTCCATCCCCATACTCGGTGGATCCCCTGATATCTGTGTAAGTCACAGAGGAGCTACAGAGTCTCTCTGCAGATTGAGTAAAAGAGTCAGTTCTGGGGAACCATTAGATGCTCTGCCCCTCTTCCGGATCCCCGGTTGCTTTAGCTCCGTTACATCCACAGTCCGCTCTGACTATCCCTAAGGCCTAGCTTTCAGCGAAAGCTGCATGGAGCTGATGAAGGGAAGATACATCTCCAAGAATTTGCCCTGTGACTGTCTGACCCCACCCCACATACCTACCTCAGGACCTGCACTAACGCTGATCCCAGTCCCATAAGAAACAGTCCACAGAGTCCTGGAAATTAAGGATCCATGGCTCCTGAAGGCAAAACGGTTCTCTAACTAACATTTTCCAGTGAGCAGGGCAACGTCTGCATCTGCTTGCTGTTAACATTCTGATTTATTCAAAGAGTTTGCCTTTACTCCTTTGAACCTTTTTTTGATACTTTAGCCTTTCCTGTTAGCATTTATACTTCTCAGTTTGTTTGTTTCTCTTAGTCATCCTCTCTTGCAACACGATCCTTCCATATAATAAACAACCAGAATACCTACTAATGGAAGATTTCAGTGCAGAGCCAATCACAGTGACTCATATTTTTCATGAATATAAGCAGATTTATTTTCTTTAAAGAGACTAATTTAGGGCCATCTTTAGTTTCTGATAAAGCAAAGTGCATTGGGAGACTGGGGGAATTACCCAAACTAATATGAATAGAAAGGTTGTCATGTTTCGTTCATGCCTTTTTGCTTTCTTAATTTTGTGAAAAATTGTTTTCTTTTTTTCTTCAATTAAAAGGTCCCTCTGCCTCCTGAAATGATGTAAACTCCAACATACCAGACTGGTGTTAGAGCATGAAAATCAGAAAGTGAAATTTGACCACAGGAAGCAGATTAAAACAGACCAGTCCAGTTTCCCTGTCCAAACCAAGTAAAATCTAAAGTGTTAAAATAAAACAAAGACAGAAACAATGACATCAGTAATATAGCATAAATGGTAAAAGTCAAAGTAGTTTATTAAAATATCTAAATTTTAATTATCTAGGGGAATAGTGGTAATCTATTTAAGGTTTAAATATATACACAATATGGTTTTATAATAATTTCCTTTTAACCATACTATAAAAGGCCCTGTCTTTAGACAGGCAAAACAGGTGTTTTTCAAATGTGTTAGTTGCACTCAGTTTAGCTTAACATGATTTTAAAATCCAGTCAAGGCACAGGCTAACATTTGAAGCTGTTTTAGCTGTTTGGGTTTAAAAAAAAAAAATCTAGTGGGGGAGACTCTGCTAATGCAAGGCCAGTTAACACTGTTTCAGATACACTTCTCTTCATCTTGACAGAACTCTTCAATCATATTAAACTAACTCTATTGAGATAACAGCTGAAACACACATCATTTTGCCAGTCAAAGTATGTTTTAAAGGACATAGGGTTCTCTCGCTCCCCACATTTATTGATAATTGCACAATCCATTTTATGAATTATTCCCCGATGTACCATTTTTCAGTCCTGGATACATGAGCAAGTTTTCCAGTGTCATCTGTCAATACTCCCTTGATTCTCCTACAGAAGTGTTTCCCCACTATCTACACTATTAAAATTCCTCAAAGGATATAGACAATGTCATGGTCACACAGACAAGAACATTTCATCATTTTGATGCAGTCAGGACATTTTATACTATATAGAGAAATGAGATCTGCAATATTCCAACTATTTCCCCCACACATAATGTCGTAACTTTATCAGAAGGAAGTTTCTGTTGTGGTAGCAGACTTTCCTACCTGCTTTACAGTGACAACTCAGAACTATCTGAGTATCTATCTATCTGCAGATAATTGAAGAAGAGAGTAACACAAATATGAATATTCTGGAGTCAGTGACAATTATAATGTCAGAGAGCTCCAGAAGGAAAAAAGCAGCATTTTACCAGAAAACAGATTCACAGTTCTCCAGTGGGACATTCAGTACTTATTTTTAACCAGGACAGGAATAGACATATTGAATTTTAGAACTGTGATATTTTTATAGATAAAATTCTTAATTTTTTTAGTCACCAAAAATGTGTATGTTATCTTTTCTTCTTGTACTCTAAGATGCATATTGCTTCACCACTTGTGAATCATGCAGCTATTACAAACCAATGCCTTTAAATGGTTTTCAACAGCAATAGAAAGACCTTATAAAAATAGATATCCTAGGATGTAATTTGACCTAATGTTTTGATGGTGTATGGATGAGAACAAAGATGAGCCCCTTTTAAACAATCGCCAGTCAAGATGACATTCCAGTCAGGAACCCAGAAACCTGAGAGAATATTCTATCCCTTTTTAAAATCTTCACTATATTTGAGGTGATAGCTTCTACTGAGGCCTTATTTTGAAATTATTGGTTTTGTTTAGCTTAAAATGCTTTAGTAAAATCATATATAACAGGACTAATTGGGATAAAATTAATGCAAGAAGGATTAGGATTTATGTTCTCAAGCATTCTTTAGAAAACATTTAATAGGGAACTATTCAGAAATTGACCATCTGAGTTTTAAAATATTTCCTCTTTTTCATTCATGCTTCTATTTCTGATTCAATGAAAACGGTGAAATGAAACTGATGTGGGCACCAGAAGTCCTTGTTTTTCAGTTGCTTCTTCCCATAATTATTTCCATCAAGTTAAAATTTTATACCTTGAATTACACAACAGTATCACCCTGCCATGAAAATACCATCTGTATGTTATATTACAGTATCCTTTGCTTAGTTTATGTTGGTGAAAAAGTGCTAGAAAACAAGTTACTAAACAGAAAGGCAAAGTAATAAGCCTCATAAACATAAATCAATAAAGAAACATTAAAGAAAAACAAAGGAGTCTATGAAAGCTTTAACAAGCTCCAATCTTTACAGTTATTCACAAAGACAAGAACTGTAAAACATCTTAATCATGACGGTGACTGTGTGTTTTCTGAGTTAGCTGTATGCTACTATTCCCCACTGAAATCCCATCTCTAGACTGAAATGTTTCGTTTCCAGTAAGACAATGTGAACCAAGGCTGCTCTCAAGTTTTGATCATTTTTAAAGGGGTGGTATTTTCTCAGCAACATCTAAATAGAACACACTCCATGTTCCCTCAAGAGGTTCTAAAGCTTGAATAGTCCCAGAAAGAGAATGTTAAAGTGGCAATCCAAGAAATCCTCAAACTCATCTGGCAACATCTAGAGGAAAAATCTCTCCCTAGCTGCCTGGGAAGGGAGTTCAAAACAGACATTCCAAAATGGACTTCACCCTGTAAACTGACCAGCTGTGGGCATGTTTGAGTAAAGAGATGGAGAAGGAGATAACCTACTTAAGAAGCAAGGGCCTTCAGCTCATCAGGAAAATAATATTTCCAAAGAATGAACTATTTCCAAAGTAGAAGTAATACAGACCCTGTTCCTCAATGACAATTTGAGTAGAAATACAATATTTTCTATTTATTGACAAACTCACAGGAGGCTTAAAACTAAGGCAAACAAACATTTTGTTGAGACATAAATGAAACAAGCAATACCTTTTTATGCCTAAAGCTGTTCTAAAGGTAGTCAATTCTAATTGTTAAGCACTGTTAGTACATAATCTTTAAATACATTGTCAAGCTATTTTCAGGTCATTTCACTGGATCTGTAGTGCTATTTATCATATTAGGTCAACCTTTATTTATAAATGTCAATAAAAAATTTATATTATGTTGTGAAGGGATCACCGGGGTGCAGCCTGGGACCGTGGGAGCACTGTGCCTCCTGAACTCTCCCCAGCCTGGGTTGTCTCTCACAGTGCTTTGCTAATGACAAGCAGCAAAACCCTCCAGGCACTGTTGTCACTCAGCAAAAGAGCATGTCAAGCCCCACACACAGCTAGAGTGCATGAATGCGCCCAGAGCCACTCATGAATCACACAGGGAAAGGCACCAGACAAATCCCCCCAGCTCCCAGCCTTGTACCTCAGGAATGCACTGTCTTGCACAGCTCAAAATGAGCAGTGCAATTTTATTAATTGGTTCACCACTTCATCAATGGAAAATGGATATACATCAGCCTTTGCAAACCTGAGCAGATTTACCACCATTTCAAGCAAACTCACGGGTAAAGAGAAACAGTAAAAGAAGTTTATTGACAACAAAAGATAGGTTTTAAGTGATAGGCAAAGAATCAGAGTTCATTACCAAAAGAAAATAAAACTTAAGCGTGCAATCTAAAATTCTCAACCCCATTAGACTAGGCAATATCTAGATTAAGCAGTTTTTCTCACCCTACTGGATATTGCAGTTTATAGTACACAGGATTCACCCTTGAAACCTGGGCCAGTCTCCTCTGTTGTAGTCTTCAGTCTTCTGAATGTCCTTGTTGCTTGCAGCATAGGTGGGGGGAAGGAGAAAAGACCCAGCATAAGGCCCTTGTGTTCTGTTTTATACACTAAATCATGTGCTTGGAGAACACAAGTCCAACCATGTCTTGTGGGCAAGGTTGAGCCATTCCCCTGCTGTGGCCTTATGGAGGTGAGTCATTGAATTGTAACTCCCTTGGTGGACAATGGATGTTGATGGTTGTTTGACACCCACCCGGACATGGGTTACCTTTCTTGCTATTGTCTCTGGGGAACTAATATCTGGCCAATTCCCCAACTTACAGCATGTTTTACTGACAACCATACAACACACTCTCATAACTTCATATGCATTAATGATGTACATATTTAGATGAAGCAGTGGGTTTCAGCAGATCATAACCTTTCCCATGATACCTTACAATGCATGCTTTATATGAAATATCACAATTATATGTAAATGAGGAATATGGGGGTGTAGCAGGGTGCTGGTGCAAAAGCACCTAATTAGCCCCTGCCCAGTCAACTCCAATCAGCAGAAGCAGATTGGGGCTGATGGAAAAGGCCTGATGCCGGTCTGAGGATTGGCAACACCTGCTGGCCTGACAAGCCCAGGGCTATAAAGGCTGGGAGGCCCCCAGAAGGCAGGGGAGCAGCTAGGGAGGGAAATGGAGGTCTCCTAGTTGAAGGCTGGCTCTGCCTGGAAAGGTGCTTAATCCTGTAAAACTTGTACATAGATGGGCACTGGTAGTGGAATGAAGTTAAGTTCATAAGGACCCATGTGTGCACAATCCTGAAGCCTCCTTGAGCCTTATTGGGGAGTGCAAGTGGGCCCCAGGAAGATGGGTGGGTCATGAACCCTGTTACAGGGGGTTACAAGGTGCTCCCCCAAGATATAGAATGCCACATATGTAATAAAGCATTATCATAAAAACAGATGTCTACTGCATAAGTGACTTGGATTAATTGTTTATTTAACCTGAGACTAACAGTTACTTAAATTAATTGCACATTCAGGCCCCCATCCTAAACACATGCCTGTACCTAACTTTAAGCACATAAGCAGTCCCCTGAACTCAATTATACTATGGATATTCTCAAAATTAAGCACATGTGTAAAAACTTGCAGGATTGGGGTCTGACCATGTAAATTACCACAAAATGACCACATTTTTTTGCAATAAATGCACAGTGACTGACTGCCTAGGAAAAAAACATCTGTTCCTGTATTCCTTTCACAACCCCAAACTCCTGTTGATTTTTAATTTTGTGCAAAGAATCCAGAATTAGGTCCATAGCATTATTGCCTCATAACTGCGCTATTGATTTTACCCCTGCTAAACTTCTACAAACACAGATACTACTTTTCTGAAGGGAGGTTGCAAGTCTAGTTGTACCTCTTCTCCCTTTCTGGTCTTTCTGAGTACATCCCCTTCACGCTTAGATCAGGACCCACATGCACTACCCTATGCATAACAACTACTTATCACCCTGGCTTTTGGACTTCTGTATTTCCTCCCTTCAGTAACCTGTGACCAGTGATATTGACCAACAGCCTTCTTAAGACAAAATAGTTGTATGTAGCAGTTGGAATAAAGCATTAGAGAAAAAGAGGATTTTAAAACAGCTAACATCACACATATCTAATAACATATAATCCTACCCTACCCTTCAAGCTAAATTAGATAAATTTTCACACAACGCACAATCAACCTGTGGAACTCCTTGCCAGAGGATGTTGCGAAGGCCAAGATTATAACAAGGTTCAAAGAAGAACTAAATAAATTCATGCAGGATAGGTCCATCAGTGGCTATTAGCCAGGATGGGCAGGGATGGTGTCCATAGCTGGGAATGGCTGACAGGGGATGGATCACTTAATGATTACCTGTTCTGTTCATTCCCTCTGGGGCACCTGGCATTGGCCAGTTTTGGAAGAGAGGATACTGGGCGAGATGGATCATTGATCTGACCCAATATGACCATTCTTATGTTCCTCTTAAATTACAGGAATGAAAAAGAACCAACTTGCATTCTCCTAATGAGCCCAGATCCTTCTGTGACCTACCCTGGTCACCATTCACAGCATTAATTGCAGTTCTTCTTACTTGTCCAGGCAAGTTAGGGGCTGTCTTCATCAGAGTTAGCCCAGGCTTTTAACCAATGTGACCCCTCACCACCCCCACTCCAACACATCCACCCACACAGAGAACCCTTTCACCCAAGTTGAGTAGTACTTTCAGCCTGAGCTAGCTGACCTAACTAGGGGTGCGGTACAGATCACAGGTTCCACCTTTACTCAGGCTGATAACCTACCCACTTTACAGTGAGGATGCAGGCTAAATCACTAAAGTGTTGCTAGTCCAATGCCTTCCTACAATTTCCCCTGTGTGTCCAGAAGGACAGCCAAGTTCTCTCACAGTTCACTAGGAAAGAATCATAGGGCTGTTCATCTTGCTGAAACATAAAGAATCATGGGATATGCTCCCAAGAACCCTAGAAATACATAGGGTGGAGTGTAGCACCAGTGAGAAGACAATAATTTATGTGTGGCTTTATAGTATGGCTGCACACACCTGGGCTAACTCTGCAGTGACGACATACCCTGAGAGTTACAATCTTCTTCTCTCAGTCTGATCCACCCTGTTCAAACTGATTAGAAGACTTTTCTTGTGAAGGATAGATTAGAAATGGAGAAATAGTTTGCAAATTCCTCTGCATCAAGCATAATCTTTTTCAGGATTGGCTGAAATAGGTATGCTTCAAGGTAATTTGTAGGGAACTGTTTGAATGACACATTGATATTCATTAGCAAGAGGCCAAGTTGAACTTTATTCATCTTCACTAGCCAGGAGGGGCATAGGTTTGATTCATAAGTGATGGGTTGGACAAGTTGCAGGTATTCCAGGGATCAAGTTTGGTTTAGGGACCTACATCATACTGGGCATTTGGGAGTAGGTCATTGTTTCCCTCTCACATTCTCTAAAAAGTCATGTCTGATTTTTTCCAATCTTCTTTGCAAAGAAATAGGAGAGCTCATCACACTTGGAGAAGTCTGAGTCTGTGAGAGACTGAAGGTTATGGCATTATTTATGAGGAAAGAGGGTGGGCCAGGAAATTGGGGGTTTCCTATCTGGGACTATGATGGCATACAACAGGTTAATGGATAGGGGCCAGAATCAGCTGGAGCCCAGTAGCATTCTCAGGATACCTGAGGGAACCTATTAAAGAAGGAAGGAGAAGCTATCCAGTTCCTGAATAGTTATGAATTCTTGTTTGCTTTTAAACCCAGATGAACAGGAAATGTTTTCCTCCCTTGCTGGCGTTCTTATCTGGTGAAGGCCACCTGCTATGCAGGTTGATCATGCAGATCAATTCTACAACAGCTCTTTTGGGTTACTTGGTGGTGCTTTTGCAGTTGAGAAGGTTTTTTAGGCCTCTGTCAATGTGATGTATAACTGGTGCTGGGCCTCGTGATGTTATTGGCCATGAAAAGTGAATTATTTCACTATGTCTGTTCAAATGTTCTGCTTGAACTTCATTTGGTGGAGTCTGTCTATGAACCATGATGATACATGAGGGAAGAACAAGGGGTGCATGTGATGTGAGCTAGTGCCTCATTGGCTACAGGTAGTCTTTAACTGTAGTGTTTCATCGAGCAGTCTCTCCTTGAAGTTATAGCTGAGAGGATATTCTCCTAGGGTCCTGTGGTATCCCCATGCCCTTCAGGAACCAAAAGAGGACATGGTCTCCCATCACAGTAGCCAGTAAATATTACATTTCACTCCACCCAGAACCCCTCCCCAGGCTATGTATGATAGCGTTTGTCTTGCATCCTGAAATTCAACAAATTGATGCTATTTCAGACCGGGGGGGGGGGGATTCCAGAGCCATTGGACCCTCAAGACCAATGCCCTACTGCACCCCTTCCATTGTAGTGAGGGGATCAAGCTCAAGCACTTTTACTTTGGCATGGAAAGACAGGCAATCTCTCAGGTAGGCAGATCCCTTTGGCTTTATAAAGAGGAACATCGCCTAGGAAAGTTGCTCTTGCTGAAAGATTCCTCTCCACGCCCTAAAAAATTGCAATACTTATGTATTTGTGTTTAAATGGAGGACCACTCTGTACCTTGTGTTGATGCTTCAGATAACTAGGCCTCTTTCCCAAAGAGGTTTATCTTCTGTACCCCTCCTTCTCCCAAAAGTCTCCTGCTTGTGCAGAAGATTTTGGGAGTTGGCTTGGACAGAAGCCCTTTGTAAGTCTTCTGGGAACAGGAAACTCCAAAGATGACATTTGGTAAGCTTCCTGGCAGTGTGGAGAACTTCTTGACAGTGTGGAGAACTATTCTGAGGAGATGGTAGTTTAATTAGGTGAAGAATGACTGCAGCAGCTTAGCAATATCAGCCATATTTATAAGTATTTTTCCTCAAGAAATAGGTTACTTCTATGCCTATTTGGCCTTTGTTTAAGTTGCCACATTGGCCTTTTTTGTTGACATTACAGTTCTTCATTTGTTATAAGTTTTCTTTATCTGCACATATCGTTTGAGATATCCGTGGGATACACTCCCAGAGCAGCCACTGAAGATAATGGGAGATTGTGGTGTATAGCCACAGACTGTGTTGGGTCCCTGATATATCAGATGTACAATAAGCTGTTTTTCTTACAGATATAGTGAAATAGCTTTGCACCCAATTTTAGACTGTTTAAATAAGGCATAGGTAGGATTTATTAATACTAATAAATGTAACAAGACAGATTTATTAACATTTGTGAACAGAAATGTTCTATTAATTTAACAGAAAATATTTTTTTTTAATTAAAAACCTCTCCTCCCGTGATGGAAACTCCAACAAATCAGCATTGTGCAAGGACATGAAAACAGAAAGTGAAACAGCTCAAGGAAATAAGGCTAATCAAATGGATCTAGTTTCCCTGTCCAACACCAGTGAAATGTAAAACTGAAACATCCAGCATAAATAAGGAAAGTAAATTAGGTCTTTAAAATGGTTAGTGTTGATCATGAAAGATGTTAGAAGTAATACAAGTAATTTTTTTTAAACAGACAGTATGATTTACCACAACAAAGTCCTCTAAATCACAATATAACCTCCATTCATCTATGTGGGTCTTTTATTAGTATATTTAATAGATTTAATCAGTTAGATTCCTAAATTTTAAACTTGCCAAAAGGCAAAGCAAAGTTCATATTCTACAACTATACCTGGTCTTCAGGAACACAAATTTCTCAGGGCTGGTATCTATTACAGCGATGAATATTCCAGTTTCTCAGTATGCTCTGCCAATCGCTTCTTGCTTCCATCTCAAGTTAACTGCACTTTTCAGTTTGCTGGAAACTGCATATCTCAAGGTTAATATTTTTTGGAAGGTGGGAGTGGGGAGAATATTCATTCACTGACAAAGCTTCCTCCCCCACAAACAGGAGTCACTCATTGGATTACCACACTTGATAGCTCTCTCTCTCTCAAATACAAGTAGTAATGGAAGTTACAGTAGATTACACAATAATATAACCAGAAAATCCTTTACAGTTTAAAAAGCAGTACTACCCTGAAAAGTGCTGCTGTAAAAATGACATTGTGTGATTCCATGTGTACTATGTCTTAATAGCTCCATATCAAATTGCTCAGTTTAAGAGAGAAAAAGTGTTTTCCTAATTGACAGACCTGCAAAATCAATCTGGGAGCCTTTGGGGTGAAAAGATTCCTTAGGGCATATTATTCCAGAACATCCCTTTCTTGAGCCCTGCACTTGAGAACAGGTCGATTTTAGTGATGTTAAACAAGCCAGAATAAAATCCAGCTTGCTCTTATATGGCTGTGCTTAACTCTGAAGAGCTAGAGTAACAAAGTAGTAGGAAAATGTATGCTACTAAGGTGAGCAGATGTAACAACACACAGGCTACCTATTCCTTCAGTAGGAAGATAATTGTAACAGTGTGGCTTGCCCCTTAAGGGATAGTGGCATGGGGACAGCCAACCCTCATTATTGAAGAGACACACCTGAGGGGGATCAGATGATTCTATTATAAAAGCAGCAGGAAGTGCTAGTGAGTTCAGGAAATGGCAAAGAGTGAGAGAGATTTTAGCAGGGAGGATCCTGAGCCCAGGGGTGGTTAGAAGTCAGAGCTGGAAATCTGAGTTCCACCCAGGTAACGCTTGTGAACAGTGACTGAAAGGGGACCCAGCTCTGGGAAGGTGGGCTGGGGACTCTGAATCTAAGGGGAGAAAGACATTAAATGAGGGTTTGGCCATGAGAGCCAAATGCTGTAAGGACTAAATAAACTGGACTCTAGGGGGTAATGTTTTAGGTTCCCCTTGGACTGGGGTTTAAAAGCCCCTAAAGAGGTGAAACTGAGGCAGGCTGCCTATAGTCTGACCCTGAGCTATGAAGAAGTGCTCAGCTCTATGACAACTGGCCTAGTCAGTAACATCCCCTCCTATCAAGAAGGCCAACAGTACAGCAATGGAGAACAAGATGAAGGAGAGAGTCACAGCAGGGACTGCAGTATCTTCTTGAAACTCCTACAGGATCAGCAGAGGCAGTAGGAGGTGCTGTGGTCAGTCTAGCAGGATCATCAGCAGTGGTAGGAAGCCCCCCCACCACCATCAGCAAGAAAGTAATACCCAGGGCTCCTATTTCCAGTGTAGGGAAACAGGATATAAAGAGTTTGAATGTTCCAGGTGGTATCCTGATTTCTGGTGTGGTCAGGTCAGAAGGGGAGATATGCTGACGGATAGACCTGGATGCCTTGTGTGTAGAAAGGAGGGGCACTCTTCCATGAAGAAGCAGTTGGGGAAACTCTTCCAGAGCAAGGGAGGTAATTCTCCAGCCAGAGAAGTCAAGGGGGAATGGGTGCAGCAGATCCCAACTCAGAAACCAGTAGAGATAAAGGCCAAGGAGCACTTGTAGCATCAGCCCCCCACCCCCAGGATATGGACTACTATAGTTTGCTGGCAAATGTGCAAAGACTAGAGACATAGCATGAATGCAGACAGTCATGAGTAAATTGATTATACAGCATAAAATTATCCCCCCCTTATTAGACAGTATGAAATGTAAATAACGGAGGATTAATTTCATGTTGTATAATCAGTTTACTCATGTCTGTCTGCAGGCATTTAGTTAAGGAATGTCTTTCAGCACAGTAAAGGTTTTCCCCTCTAGTAATGTTATAACGTTCAGTTCAGGGTGAACAGACGATATTTCAGAAGTTCCTTTCTAGTTGTTATGTGCCCACCATTACAATTCTCCATTCGCCTGCTCTGAGCCCATTACATTCCCTACATCTCTTGCATGTATTTGCTGTTGGTAAGCAGATGAAATTAAAAAGACAGAACTTTGAAAGCAAGTTAGTGTAATACTGAGACTAATGATTGAGGTTTCACTCTTTCCTGAACAAATAGTTGTGTGTTTAACTACTAACTCTAGTTTTAGAAGAAGCAGATAAACCTTTGGGAAACCTCTGCACACTAGATCTCTGAGGAGGCACTTGACTTAGAAACAGCAGTTTGTGTGTCTGCTTAGCTCATTAAATTAGTAACTATTAAATATGAATACAGGTATTCTTACTGAACACTTGTATAGGAGTGACAGTTACTACACAAGGTGACTTTAAATTGAAGTGCAGTGACACATATGGCCCACTTCAACTCTAGATATTGTAATATCAGCAGATAACATCTATAAAAATGAAAGGTCTAATATTTGAATAATTTCAGGACTGAAATGTGGTGTAGAATGCCATATTTAGTACATTATACACACCAGCACTTGTATAATTGACAAACATGTATGCACTTATATTACAATCTTTGTAATTTGCTCACGTCCATAAAAAAGGAGAGTAGAAAAAGTACCAAAAAAATGAAGCAATTAGACAAAGTGCAAATAAGCTTCAAGAAGGGAAAACTTGAGATGCAGAAAGTGATTAACTTCACCTACAGTATATTTAAATCACAGACATGGATGAAAAACACATCTATGAAAGACCCTGCATAAGTTCCTGTCTCCAAGATACTTCACACAGAGGCGGAGTGAAAGAAGACCTCATGATCACCATGTGTTTGCTGCACATCTGCCTTGTAATGCTGTTCTCCATTGAAATCTCTTCTCTGGACTGTACCATACTTCACTTCCAGCAGAATAAAATGAACACAGAAAGCTTAGAGCTTCTGAGCAAAATGGGTGGACAATTTCCTCTACAATGCCTAAATGAAAATAGGAACTTCAGGCTCCCCCAGAAAGCTCTCAGGCCCAGAGAGTCCCAGGAGAAGGATGCCAAGATGGTAATTCAGGAGATCTTCCAGCAGATCTTCAATATCTTCAGCGAAAACCTCACGCAAGCTGCCTGGGACAGGAGTTCTGTAGAGACATTACAAAATGGACTTCACTGGCAAACTGAGAAGCTAGAGACATGTTTGCGTTCAGAGATGGAGAATGAGACACCCTATTTGGGCAACAAGAAACTCCTGTTCCCCATGCTGAAGCTGAAGAAATACTTCCAAAGAATCAGGGATTTCCTGAAAGAAAAACAATATAGCCTGTGTGCCTGGGAGACCATCCGCTTGGAAATGGGGAGATGTCTTTTGTTTGTTGACCAGCTGATTAAAAAGGCTTAAAAACTAAGGTAAGGTATAAATATTATCCTCAGAATAACTTATTTCAAACAATATTTCAACCCAAAAGGCATGAAGTGGAATTTAATATATAGTAACTCCTCACTTAAAGTTGTCCTGGTTAATGTTGTTTTGTTAGGTTGCTGATCAATTAGGGAACATGCTTGTTTAAAGTTGTGCAATGCTCCCTTATAACATTGTTTGGCAGCTGCCTACTTTGTCCACTGCTTGCAGGAAGAGCAGCCCATTGCAGCTAGCTGGTGGGGGCTTGGAACCAGGGTGTACCAAGCAGCCCCCCTACAGTTCCCCCTATCAGCTCCCTGCTCCCTCTAAGTTCCCTGTGTGGCAGCGGCCCAGCAGGCTAGCAATTGCTGCAGTTCAGCTGTCCCTCCCCCTCACTGCCATGTGCTGCTCCTGCCCTCTGCCTTGGAGCTGCTCCTGGGAGCCTCCTGCTGCTCTGTGTGTGTATGTTTTTTGAGGGGGAGGTGTGCTAATGTCAGGGTGTTGTGGCCCCCCATTAGAGTGACCAGATGTCCCATTTTTATAGGGACAGTCCCGATTTTGGAGGATTTTTCTTATAAGCACTTATTATCCCCCACCCCCTGTCCTGTTTTTTTTTTTTAAACACTTGCTGTCTGGTAACCCTACCCCCAGTTTACCTTATCCACAGAGCAGGGGGGACAGGACAGGGCTCAGGATAGTGGGAGCTTCCTGGCAGCAGCTGCTGTCTCAACTTGCTGATCTAATTAAAAAGGCAATGTACTTAAAGTGGGGTCAGCCTACTTAAAGGGGCAGTGTGTGTGTGTGTGTCTGTCTCTCTCTGCCATGCTGTGTGGGAGGCTACATTAACAACAATATGTTAACTCTTGAGGGCTCAGCTGAGTGCTAGTGCCTCATTTAGCAGTAAGGCATTCCCTGGGAAATATCCCAACCTCTGACTCCACCACCTCAACCAAGCTTTACAATCATTGCAGTGTACAGCATTAAATTTTTTGTTTAAAACTTAGTGTGTGTGTAATTATATATCTATCTCTGGTACCTAACCCCCGCATTTACATTAATTCTTATGGGGAAATTGGATTTGCTTAACATCATTTTGCTTAAAGTAGCATTTTTCAGGAACATAACTACAATGTTAAACAAGGAATTACTGTATTTAGGGTTCTCTTCCCATAGAAACCATTGGCCAAACTCTTTGACTTCAATAGTAGCAAGAGCTGCTTCCTCTACTGTGTAAGTGCTATAAATTAGTACCACTGGATTTGTAATGGTATGTCTATTTTTCTCTTTATAAGATACCATGTAACAATATGGTGACAATATCTAGGTGATGCATTCTATTTCAAGCCCCTTGATACCTCACCTGAACCCAGCCCACTAATCATCTCTGCTGGTAATTATGTCCAATATTGCAAGCCCCTAACAGCTTCATACAGCTGCATTTACATATTCTTAAAAGCTTGCCAAAAATGTTTCCCTCCCCTCCACCCTCAAAATGTGTACTTGTCACCAACCCTCCCCCCGCCCCCCTCCCAAAATTACACTAGCTTGAAGCCCAAGGCAATAACGTTCAGTCCTGGACAGATGACTCTTTGAAAGTCAGACTTGATACAACTGATCAGGCCTAGAAACTCAGTCAAGAGGTGTGGGAGTTTTAGCTTTTGTTTAAGTATCTAGTGGGTTTTTTGAGGGGAGGCTCAGTTTTCAGATGCCCAACTTGACATTAAAAAGACCCAACTTTCAGAGCGTGGGTGCTTGACACTTTCTGGCCAGAACCTTTTATACCAGAAAGGGGAGACTCTACATTTTCAAATGGGGCACTGAGCATTTGCTTTTAACACTGGGGAATTAGAATAGATTCTAATAGTGTCCTTTTTTCCATTAAAAAGGATGAAATTTAGGTAAACTTTACAGGCTTCAAGAGTTATAAGCTATGTTTTTTCTGTGTTCTATACAGCTTTGCCACTCTCAAGAGGCACAAATTCCTTTTCACTTATTTGTGGTATGTATTATATAAACATTATATATCCAGGAATATAATTTCCTATAGGTTGAAGGAATGGAGAGGAGAACAAGCTCCCTTTAAAGAATCTTCCTCAACTTTTGTCCTAAACCAGGGGTGGGCAAACTACAGCCCACGGGCTGGAACCAGCCCATGAGCTGTTTTAAGCTGGCCCGGGAGCTCCTGCTGGGGAGCCGGGTTGGGGGCCATACCACATGGCTCGGCCCCACTCAGTGCTTCAGCCAGGGCACCGGGTCAGGGGCCACACCACACCCAGAAGCCGGAGAAGGGACATGCCACTGCTTCTGGGAGCTGCTTGAGGTAAGGGCCGCTTGGAGCCCTGCCTCAGTCCTGATCCCTCTCCCGCTTTCCAAATCCCTTGATCCCAGTATGGAGCATCCTCCTGCACCCTAAACATCTCATCCCCAGCCCCATCTCAGAGCCCACATACCCAAATGGAACCTGCACCCCTTCCCACGCCCTGGCCCTGATCCCCCTCTGAACCCCTCAGTCCCAGCCCAGAGCACCCTCCTACACCCCAAACTCCTCATCCCCAGTCCCACCCCCAACCAGAGCCTTCACCCCCTCTCATACCCCAATCCCAATTTTGTGAGCATTCATGGCTCACCATACAATTTCTATTTCCCAATGTGGCCCATGGGCCAAAAAATTTGCCCACCCCTATCCTAAACAGGAGTGTCATCTTGAGTGAATATTCCGTCCCCATATTGCATTATAGCTACATAAGTGACTCCTGATAGGGAGGGAGTGAGGGGCAGGCTGAAAGGGATAAGCAGAATTTTTCTGTTCTTATTCTTCATGGCTATACAAAGCCAATAAATCTTACATTGCTTCGGTTTATACACAAAAGATCACCTTTAACTTCCAAACTTTCTTGCATTAATCTTAAGATAGATGCTCATTTCTGAAAACATTTGTTAGAGATCATTTAGAAACAGATTGTGTGTTTGAACCATTTCCCTCTTCATTCCAGCTTGGACTTATCAGTACTTCAGCTACAGATATAAAGACAACCGAATGAAATATTCTACGCCAGAATCTCACATTTCTCAGTTGCCTCTTCCAAGTGAAAAGCTTCTGCCTTTTGAATAAGCAACAGACTGAGAACATGCACTCTACACATGTTCTGTATTAAATGTCACTTTCATGATATTTTGAAATGCTTTGTTCACTTAAAATTCACGGAAGAGGAAAATGATGGTGGCGGAGCAGGGAAACCACTTTGTTTAAAAAAAAATGGACATAAATCAGTTCAGAAACATGGATGAAAAATGTTGAGTCTGCAAAAGACTTTACAATCCACAGTTTATTAACAGACAAGGAGTGTAAGACTACGTGAACTTGACAGCTATGTGTCTGCTGCAAATGCTAAGATGACAGTCCAAGAGATCACACATCAGATCTTCAGTGTCTTTAATAAAAATCTCGCCCAAATTGCCTGGAATGGTAATTCCATAAAGACATGCTCAATTGAACACCATGGAGACATGTTCAGATGCAGATCTGGAGAGGAAAAAATCAATTCAGGAAGTGAGTGGATCTAAAGCTTTACCCTGACACTGACAGGGGAATAAAAGATTGCAAAGACCTATTTCCCAAAAGGTGAACAATAGGCCTATATGCCTGAGAGTTTCTGTTTGGAGAATCTAAGTTATCTGCTTACTCAACATCAGAAGGCTTAAAGTCTGATATGAAGGTCCTGGATCAAACAAAACAGTTTATACAAAGTTATTACCTAAGGAGTTGAGTATTTTAAACTATTACTTTTGTTTCCTAAACTGAAAACACTTTGTTTACTTTTGTTTGTTGCAGTTTGTTTGAAATCATCTTTATCACACTATTTGTAAATAAAATTATTTTTGTAATAGAAAACTACTATAGTTGTGAGAATTACTCCAGATAAGCAGTGACATCTGATTTATGCATTTAATCACACAATCATGTCACTTTGCAGCAAGTTGTGACCCTGATTCTGCATTTCTAGAACACCCAGTAAATTAAATGCAAGAATGTACCTCACATGCGATCATTGCCTTTGCCTTTGATTTATTCCCACCTGATTTACTAGTTGTTAGGATTCTGGGGATGCTACAGGGATTTATCTCTTGCTACTATCCTGTCAAAATAAATGCAAAGGGCCAAATCCCACTCATTAAACCATGAGGGATTTTAATGAGACCACTCATTTAAATAAAATAACTAGGATTAGGTTATGGCTAATTAGGAACCTATGTCAAGGATTTTAAAGAACTCTACTAATTTTAAAGAATATAGCAACACTATAAAACAACTTGGATGAGGAAATGAGTTATGTCAGTATCCAGTTCTCAAATCCCCCTTGCAGTTTCAATTTGATCAGGACACTAGAATTAACATACCCTACTGGTGGGTAGAAAGGGGTGTTGTAATGCGAGTACCAAGAAACTCCCAAAGAACACTAAACGTATAGGCTAGAAGAGTGGTCCCAAAACTTTATCATACCCTGCCCCTTCCCCTGTAATGTAATCTGTGTGCTGCCCCTCCCCCTCAGAGCCAGGGTGAGAGGCTGGAGCTGGGCTGAGGTAAGAGCTGAGTGCAGTGAGGGTGCAGCTTGAGGCAGGGCTGGATGGCACTCCCACCCCATCCCCTGTGGGGGCCGACCCAGGCCCTGCCCTGCCCTCCTGAATGTTCCTCCATGCCAAGCCCTTCCTATTTAAAGGACAATTCTAAACTCTACATGCTTAGGTGGATTGCCTTGATGTTTGGGGTGTCTTTGGGGGTAGGGTTACTGATGTGACTTTGGGGTCAATGGAGCAAGGGAGTTCCCAAGATACAGCATTTCTTATAGCTGAAACATTCAACTCCTTTTTGGTGCACAGAAATGGGGCTCAAACTCAGGCTCTGATCATCCCCACTGCACAACTGATCTTAGTCATTTACCCAGCAAGTGCATGGCTCCCACAACCCCTTGGGATATTGAAAATGTGACTTTAAAAAGGTTTCCAGTTCAGGATTGGTGCATGGCAAATGGAGGGGGTGTTAACGGACCACTTCACCTGGAATGATCCTTTGAAATGTTTGGTAGCTGTGTTGGTCTGTATCAGCAAAAAGAACAAGGAGTCCTTTGTGGCACCTTAGAGAATGACAAATTTATTTGGGCATAAGCTTTCATAGGCTAAAAGCCACTTATGCCCAAATAAATTTTAGTTTCCAAGGTGCCACAAGTACTCCTTTGAGATGTGTTAACTACTTATGCTAAACAATCTGTTCAAACCTGGTATTTAACAGCATCCCTTTGAGTTAAGCCTTGTCTACACTGGCAAGTTTCTGTGCAGTAAAGCAGCTTTCTGCGTTGTAACTCCCAAGGTGTACACACTGCCAAGCCACTTCATGCGCAGAAACTGTGCAGTTGCAGTGCTTTTTTTTTTTTAAACCTGACAAGAGGCGTACAGCTTTCTCCATGGGGTGGGTACAGCACTGCAGTGCCAGTGTAGACACCCTGGTTGATTACAGTGCTGCAATTGGCCTCCAGGAGGTTTCCCACAATGCCTGTTCTCACCTCTCTGGTCATTGGTTTGAACTCTACTGCCCTGCCTTCAGGTGACCAACTGTCATCCCCACCCTGTAAATTCCTTTGCAAATTTGAAAGTCCCCTTCCTGTTCGTTCAGTGATGTGTGTAGTGGTCTCAGCACATCTTTCCAGGTGGCCATGCCTGCTCCATGCACCAGGTGCTCCCCTGCTTGGAGCAATGCTGGGCTGCTGGACCTATCAGCAGTTGGGCAGAAGGGGCTGTTTAGTCCCACCCCAGCTGTTCTCCAGCCATAGGAATTGTGATACCTAGGGACAGATTTCACAATGCATGACAGAAAGGGGCCATGACCAGGACTCACTGCAGTGCAGCGTCAAAGTGAAGTAGCTATGGAACCCCCACCACAAGGCGTAGGAGGCAAACCGCCACTCCAGTGCTGCACCCATGAGCTGCCAGCTCTACAAAGAGCTGGACATGATACTTGGTGGCAACCCCACCTCCCTGCGAAGGCCCCTGAGGGTACTTTGGTGGCTTGTGTGCCAGTCAAGAGTGGACCAAGCCAGGTTGAGGAAATCTTGGGATGAGAGCAAGAGGGGGACAGAGAGGTCAGAGATGTATACAAGCTGGAGCTCTTCTCTACCCCAGAGGAGGCTAGCCAGTCACAGCTGTCAGAGCTTGGCGAAGCACAAACAGGAGAGGAGGCCCCTGGTAAATGGATTTGATTTGGGGAATCACTGAAGCGAGTTGTTGGGGGCAGGAGTGTTGCAGAAAGCAGACTTGTGTCTGTATGATGCATGTACCACCATATGCCTAGTCTGAGCGGCAGAACAGGGTGTTTGACTCCCTCACTTCATAGGAATCTGCCTCCGAGATCTCCAGGAAACTCTCATGGAGATACTGAGCAATCTGCTGCCACAGGTTCTTTGGCAGAGCTGCTTTGTTTCTTGCCCCATTAAGGGTAACTCTCCTGCACCACTCTGAGGTGACGGGAGGACAGCAGGAGCACCATCGCTGCACACAGGCAAGCTGGGAGATAAGGACCAAGGTAGAAGCTGCTTTCTTGGAGAAGACCTCCCTTGATTCCCTGCTCACCCTCAGCAGCAAGATATCACTCAACAGTCATTCTGCACTTGCTCAGCCTGTTGTTGAACCGCTCCTTTCTGCTGCCAAGGTGCCCCGTGTATGGCTTCGCAAGCCACAGCATTAAGGAGTAGGTGGAATCACAATGGGCCCGTCTACTTCCCCTACGGTGATCTTCTGATCCATGAAGAAAGTCCCTGCTTGCAGCTTCCTAAACAGGCCAGTGTTCTGAAAGATGCATGCATCATGCACCTTTCTGGACCAGCCTGCGTTAATGTCTGTGAAACGCCCCCAGTGATCCACAAGTGCCTGGAGAACTATAGAGAAATACCCCTTCTGATTAATGTACTCGGTGGCCTGGTGCCAGAATTGGAATATGTGTGCTGTCAGGGTTCCTTCTCCACTCTGAACTCTAGGGTACAGACATGGAGACCTGCATGAAAGACACCTCCCCCTCCCCAAGCTTATTTTTACCAGCTTAGGTTAAAAATCTCCCCAAGGCACAATTTCTCTTTTATACCGTGGATTAAGTAACGCTGCCACCACCAAGTGATTTAAACAAACATTTAGGGAGGGCCACTTGGAGCCCTACCTTCCCCAAATAGCCCCCCAAGCTCCTACACTCCTTTTCCTGGGCAGCCCTGAGAATAATCCCCCAAACCCCTACATCTCCTTTCCTGGGGAGGCTTGAGAATAATATCCTCACCAATTGGTACAGGTGAACATAGACCCAAATCCTTGGATCTTAAAACAATGAAAAATCAATCAGGTTCTTAAAAGAAGAATTTTAATTAAAGAAAAAGTAAAACAATTACCTCTGTAAAATTGGGATGGTAAGTACTTTACAGGTTAACAAAAGACTCAAGAACACAGAGGATCTCTCCTCTAGGCAAAACCTTAAAGTTACAAAACCAGGCATAAACTTCCCTCTTACACAAAGGAAAACACGAGCCAAAATAAAAGTAAACTAATGCATTTCCTTGCTAAATACTTACTAACTTTATAGGAGCTGGATTGCTTGCTTCCTTGATCTGTGTCCGGCAAAAGCCCACAGAACAGACAGACACCCCTGCCCCCTATTTGAAGGTATCTTGTCCCCTCATTGGTCCTTTCGGTCAGGTGTCAGCTAGGTTACCTGAGTTTCTTAATCCTTTACAGGTAAAAAAGGAATTAACCCCTTACAGGGTAAAGGGGGATTTTATGCTACCCTTAGCTGTATGTTTATGACACGTGCCATCTATCACCCCTCCACAGTTAGGGAAGCCCATTTGTGTAAAGCCATCCACAATGTCACGCACGTTGCCCAGAGTCACAGTCTTTCGGAGCAGGATGCAATTAATGGCCCTGCACACTTCCCTCAACACGAGTCCAACGGTCGACTTTCCCACTCTGAACTGGTTAGCGACTGATTGGTAGCAGTCTGGAGTAGCCAGCTTCCATGGTGCAATCACCATGTGCTTCTCCAACGACAGGGCAGCTCTCATTCTCGTGTGCCACAGGGCTGGGGCAAGCTCATCACAGTCCCATGAATGTGTCTTTCCTCATCCAAAAGTTCTGCAGCCACCGCTCATCATCCCAGACATGCATCACTATGTGATCCCCCTGCTCAGTGCTTGTTTCCTAAGCTCAAAAGCGGCGTTCCACTGTGGTCAGCAGCTCCATGAATGCCACAAGCAATCTTGTGTCGTAGTTACTACGCGTAGTGAGATTAATGGTGCACTCCTCTTGCCTTTGTAGTTTAAGGAATAATTCCACTGCCACTTGTGACGTGTTAGTGAGAGCAAGCAGCATACTGGTCAACAGTTCGGGATCCATTCCTGCAGACTGAAGAGGCAGAGCACGCAGTACACAAACCATTGAAAGATGGCGCCAAATGCGGATAGAAGCACAGGGATTGCTGGGATACAAAGCAATTCATCATGGGGCATTGGGACAGGACCCAGGATGGCCCATGATCCCCTCTGCCTTTCCACAACTCTTAGGGGCAGAAGAGAAAGAGATGCTCTGTGGGATAGCTGCCCAGAGTGCACCACTCCAAATACCACTGCAAGTGTGAACATGCTATTGTGCAGGCGGCTGACAGTGTGAACACACAACAGCAGTTTCCCTTCAGCACTTTCTGAGTGGCACTCTAACTCGGCCAGTGTAGACATACCCTTCATTTCCCAGACCCAAAGAAGAGCTCTGTGTAAGCTTGAAAACTTGTGTGTCTCACCACCAGAAGTTGGTCCAATAAAAGATATTACCTCACCCACCTTGTCTCTCTAAATGGATTACAATGTAGTTGTTCAGAAAGACTAGACAAGAGGGTTTCTAAGCCATGTTTTTACATGACATTGGTGGTTCAAGGGACATGATCTGGCCATTGACCTTGAGCTGTAGCAATACAGCTTCAAAACCTACCTGTGGCAAAAATCTGAGGAAGACCTGTAGGCATATTGCTTCAATCTGCCTTGTGGATTGGAAGGGTAGTTCTTTGGGGGGGAAAGCTTAATTGAGCACAGCAGATAATTAAGAAAGTGCTCAAACTATTTTTTAAAAAAATTGCACATGCAAATGCTTGCTGGGAGAAGGGAAGGGGCTGTCAGCTGTGGCAAGGTATTATGGAGAGGGACTAAATGGGAACATGTGGGAGGGGAAAGGAGTTAGAGGAGCTCAGGTCAGGGGGAAGGCATGTGTGGGACATTGAAGAGGGGGACAGTGGGCTGGGCAGGGGAGAGCCTGTCAATCCCACATCTTCCCCTCCCATGTTTATGCTAGGATGGTGGGAAGGAGGGAGACCTGCCCCTCTAAGGGGTTCTGAGGTGTTCTGCCTGCCTAACTGTGCTGGGATTGGAGGGCCCGCCCCTCTAGGGCTTGAGGCTAGGTTGAGTGGCTGAGTAGTAGGGGCCTTGCTCTGTGTACAGCTCAGACCACATAACTCAGGAAATATGCAGCTCTCCAGTCAGCTGCTGCCTGGATATGAATATGTAACAGGAGAGGGTGCCAAACAGTAAGGAGCAACTTTTCACACCCTAATGGTAATGGGACAGGAAGGAGAGGATGAGCTGGAAACATTGGCCAGATATTGTATTTTGTGGAGAATGCGGGGGGGGGGGGGGGAGTGAGTGGTGAAGGAGATGGACACACAAGTCTTCTCTCAGGCTCTTAAATGTATTGTAACCACCATCTAATAAAACTTCCAAGATTTGGGACCTAGATTATGTCTCACTGGCCCTGTTAGCAACTACACACCACAACAATTTCAAAGCACAACCATTAGCTCCATTCCACTATAAAAGTATACCTGGGGGGAGCGGGGAAACCACACTTAGCTACACATAGCAACTGTGTTGCCTAAATGAGAGAGCACTGAACTGGGACTTAGGTTTTAGTCCCAGTGCTACACTAGCCTGCTAGGTGACAGTCATACTATAGCTATGTGACTCAGTTTCCCCATCTGCAAAATGGGGCTAATAATCCTTTGTAACATACTTTGCACTGATCATCTACAGCTAAAAAGCACCATGAATGCCAAGTATTGTTATTACCTAACCACAGTAGTATATCAACCTGTGTGATAACCTCAACTACCTAAATGACCACTAACTCCTACAAAAAACACCTCTTTCTGTTCACAAACCCAGGAAATTCACTGACAAAGAAATGTTAATGTTAATGTATTAGACCCTCTGGTGTCTAGTACCCTTCCAGAGAGTTGAGTTCTATGACACACAAACCCAGGAAATGAAGTGTTAAGGTATTTCAAAATAAACTTCTGAAAACCAGGAAGTACATAATTAAGGTACATGACAATGCAATCTTAACTCTTCCTCCCTCAAGCGGGCAATAGCCACTGAGAATGATCTACATGCATTCCAGTTGTGTTCACTGTGTTACACCAAGATGCACTGAATACATGTTTACACTAAAGTTAAACAACTGAAGATTCTGGAGTATCATTCACATTAAGAATATTTCTAGAATTCTTTGTGTAGATTTAAAATTGAGAGAAATGGAGTAAGATGGGGTTACTGGCCTAGCTTTTGTCGTTGTGATAAACCAAGTGCTATATATCACTTATCTTTGAGATCCTAGAAATAAAGAATAGTCATATTCCCTTAACAAGGGGAAATGACAGGCAGTTTCAAAAGACACTCTTAGTGTTTGTTTGCCTTATAACCAAATAGATTCCAAGATTAAAACAACACAACATGTAAATACATCTCTCTAACATCATAAAAAATAATATAGAATACTGAAGACCTGTGTTATACATCTTATGAAAAAACAAAAATAGACCTTCAGATAAGACTGCCCATTGTTGCATTGTTAATACCACTCCCGAAGCTCTAAAGTGTTCTTTGATGAACACTCTTCCCCCATTCAAGAATCAAGCCAGTCCAACTCTGTTTAGCTAGTGAGAGATGACCAGAAACTAGCACAGGAGAAAATAGCAAGGAAGGAAAACAGCAGAAGAAACCTACAATTGAGCATTACCTATCAAGATCCTAATATCAATGACATTGCCACAAGCTTAGAGTCCAGGGCCGCCGGGGCAAGTGGGGCAATTTGCCCCGGGCCCCACAGGGGCCCCCACGAGAGTTTTTCGGGGCCCCTGGAGCAGGGTCCTTCACTCGCTCCGGGGGCCCCGGAAAACTCTCACGGGGCCCAGGCCCCCGGAGCTTCTTCACTCCCGGTCTTTGCTGGCCGGGGGTCCTTCCTCTCCGGGACAGAAGGACCCCCCGCCGCCGAAGCGGGACCCGCAGCCGGGTCTTCGGCGGTAATTCGGCGGCGGGGGGGGGGGTCCTTCCGTTCTGGGACCCGCTGCCGAAGTGCCCCGAAGACCCGCGGTGGGGGCTGCACTTCGGCGGCGGGTCCCGCTTCGGCGGTAATTCGGCGGAGGGGGGTCCCCGCCGTGGGTCTTTGGGGCACTTACCGACTTACTGCCGAAGCGGGGGCCCCCCGCCGACGATGACCCCGGGCCCCCGGAATCCTCTGGGCGGCCCTGGCTTAGATTACAAATTCCTAAACAGCAGCCCTGTCTGCTTTTCTATTCACACTTCCTTACATCAGATTAAACAAAGCAAAAGAGAAAGGAATTATACCAATTTTACAGATGGGGAACTGAGGCAGAGACTTCTTAACTGAATTTCAGGAAGAGTAAGTCCTGCTAAATAATGTTAAACACTTTCCTGTCCCAAAAGGGAAATGATAATATTATACATGTATTTAAACAAGCTCTTCTGGTGCTAAAATATTAAGAACTAATGAAATTTCAGTAACAGATCTGGCACTTCTTTGAGACCTCTTTCAATCCTGAGCAAATTTACAATAGATAATTGGCAGGAGTATGGACTATATGACCTAAGGGGAGATACCATATTGTAATTTTCTGATCAAAAGAAAAAGGAAAGTGGTACAAGACAATGAAGTCATTAAGTAGAAAGTGAAAGTGGTAAGTTTCAAAAACACAGGGGAAATCCTTGAAAACCAAAAGTGATGAAAGAAAACTTCTCCTACAGAATAATTAAGTTTATAGCTATGGAAGAAAAAAAATCAGGCATCTACAAAAGACCTTCAAAACATTCCAGTGTGTCTGTCTGGATTTATACTCAGTCGAGAAGTGTAAGACATCATCATTATCATGACCACTTTTTGTTTGCTGCAAATTAGCCTTGTGCTGCTGTGCATCACCAAAATCTCAACTCAGGATTGTAATATTCTTCCCCTCCTGCACAACAAAATGATACAGGGCAATTTACACCTTCTGAACAAAATGGGTCAACAATTTCCTGAGCAATGTCAAAGTGAAAAAATTCACTTCAAGTTCCCTGAGCAGTTTCTAAAGCTCAGACAGAAAGAGAATGCCAAGGTGGAAATCCAGGAGATCCTGCAACTGATCTTCTATATCTTTACCAAAAATCTAACCTTAGCTGCCTGGGATGGAAGATTTCTTGAAAGATTCCAAAATGGACTTAATCAGCAAATTGAGCATCTGGAGGCATGTTTGACAGAGAAGATGGAGAAGAAACAACCCTACTCAAGGAGTGAGGAAATCATTAGACTGAAACTGAAAAAGTACTTCCAAAAGATAGATAATTTTCTAAAAGACAAACAATACAGCCTGTGTTCCTGGGAGATCATCCGCCTGGAAATGAGGAGATGTCTTCAGTTTATTGACAAAGTTATAGGAAGGCTTAGAAACTAAGGTATAAACATTTTGATCTGAGAATTGGAATCAGAAAAAAATGAATTTATTTTAAATTATCTACTGACTGTGAAAATGCTTCTAGTTAAAATTCACTGGTTTTCTATGACTATTTATATGTTGCCAATTATGTATTGTTGCATTTAAATTATTGCAAAGAAATATTTTGTTTATAAACAATAAAACTTTATTATACAAATAATTGCACACTGACCACAAAATAACCCACATAATTTTCAATAAGTATGACTGCATAGGACAGTGGTAATTTTGTGGCAATTAACATTATTGCCGTAGCGTTCCCTTCTGAGAAAAGTGTGCTATTTATTGTGGTTCCCATTTCACCTACCTACACAAGATCTCTTAATTCTGAAGGAACCAACAAGCCATGACCTTTCCACGAATCATGTAAATCAATTATTTGGACTAAAAATAAAATAATGGTATTTTTCTGCTATATATTTTTAAATTATGTTTTTGTTTAAAATAATTCATCACTCTTTCAAGATATGCTATTTCCAGTCATGTATCTGATATTGTGTCTGATTAATTCCAATGTTTGCTTTGTTCGAGCAGTTCAAGTTATCCTCTAAGGGTTTGTCTACAGAGGGAAACTGACCAAAGCAGCTATTGCAGAATAAACTATTCTGCAATAGCTCCCCATGCAGACATTCTTATTCCAGCATATGTGTGTCCATACAGGGAGCTAGTCCAGAATACCTATTATGTTTTAAATTCATACCTTGCCTTATTTTCCCTGTGCAGACACACCTTAAGGCCACGCTAGCCAACGACACCTCTTAGAGCTCTGTGTGTGTCTTCAAGCTGTCTGTTGAAATCTCACACACCACGACTCACACTATTTTATTACTACTTAAAATTTTCTGTCCCTTACCCTTTGTTTGGAAGTGGGTAGAGTTAGCCCTTAGTATTCCAACATATTTTACATAAAAGCCACATGGTCCTGAACGTAATAATTACAAAGTAAGTTTAGCATTTTGAGGAACTCATTTACTAGGGGTGAAATCTGGGGCTCTGTTGAACTCAATGACAAATCTGCCATTGACTTATATGGGTCCAGAATGTACCCTTGTGTAAATATTCATTGATAATTCAATCAGCTTCAGCTCATAGTTTTCCCCTAGTAACCTGATGTGTGTTATTCAGGGGAAAGCACATCTTCAGCAGTGCAAGAAACCAGGATGCAAAGTTGTAATGGTAAAATTCAATCTGATAAAAGATCAAGAATAACAATGAAGACAATGATATTCCACAGCCATTAAGACAGTATAGGTGTCAGAGATCTCTTTGCAGGATGTACCTACTAACTTTTCTCCCTGATATCTAGTTGTGGATAAAAGCAAAAAAAAAAAAAAAAATCAAGAATCAGCTAAAAAGACTAAGGTCCAAGGACAGCAGATCTGAAACAGAAACATCACAAACGCAATCAAGTACAGAAGGAATCAGGATCTGGGACAACAAAAAAGAAAGATGGAAGAAACTAAGTGAAGACTGAACCCACTCTCTTTTTAATGAGACACTAGTCAAAATAATATGGTTTATAAAATTAACTTTCTTTGCTCATGTTATTAACACCACACTTAAATATTACAACTGCAAGAATGTTTAAACACAAATGTATGGTTATTTCTATTGTTTGACTCCTTTGTGCACTTTTTGAAGCCTATACTATGAAAATGCAGTTTGTCAGTTTCACTTTCTGCTTCTGATACACTAGCATGATGCTGCTGCAACATAATATGTTGAAATCTAAATGGCAAATTGTATTGAATGTTAGAACTCACAGTAATTATTAAAGAACATATGGTAAAACTATACAACAGTTTAAGAAAGGAAGTGAAGAATACGGTAAATATCCAACTGAAACTGGGGGAGATTTTGGAAAGCTGAAAAGAATTACTTCAAAATTAATTTGTCTATTAACACATTTAGTCTCAGGAAAGGACTCATAGGATCTTTAATGAACCATGCACACCACAGTACTTCCCAGCATCCTGCTGTGCATGTTCTTAGTACAGGAGCTTGATTTTGTAGTTCTTAAGCAGGCAAAATTGCTTTTGAAATCAATAGGAATTCATAGGAATGAGCCCTCAGATAGAAGTGTTATCTATGACATCATGAATATCATGTTATAAAGCTCTGAGGTTGTACCGAGGATTTTCCATTCAAGCCTCAATTCAATTCAACCTTTCTCTGCTGATGAGAAGTGACAATGTTAGCACAGTGTCATCTAATCATCCCATAAACTCTCAGCTCATTAAGCTTCTCTTTTCAGTTCCTACTCAACCGCTCTTATTTTTTGCACCATGCAATGTAAACTCTGCAGCACCGCTGACTACAAATGTATGGAAATGTATTTCAATCAAAGGTATACTTTGCAATGCAGAACATACTGCTACATTGGGCACTAGAGGGCAAAGTGAGATTATAGCTAAAATGCCACAGTAAAATCGTACAGTGCCTTTAAAGCAGTAAGAATTGTAGGGGAATAGGAGGGAGTTTATTTTGCTTTACCTATTCCAGTCAATTTCCCTGTGCAGACAAGACCAAGAGTTTTAGAATTTAGCCTATTGTGCCATCGTGTTTTCTAAAATCTCTAAATTTTAGGTCCAATCCTGCAAACCCTCATGCCTGTGACTAACCGTACACACCTGAGTTGCCCCATTGCCAATAACAGAACTACTTACAGGCATAAGCGTTCGCAGCTTGGGCGCACCGATAGTAGGTGCCATAAGACTTCAACAACGGGGAGGCTCCCCAGATTAACTTTCACTCCAATAAGAAGGAGTCAGCAATTTCCTCACAGATGTGGCGGGGGGGAGGGGAGACTGTGTGTATGTATGTGAGAGAGAGAGAAATTTCTGGCACCCCTGAGAAGCAGGGCAAAGGCTTGGGAGGACTCCGGGGTGTTGGAGAAGCTGAGGGAAGAGGAAGTAATTGTTGGGAAAGTACATGGGAGTGAACCTGGGGGTTTGTTGAGTGTGGGTGAGAGAAGTCTGGAACAGTTTGGGGTTTTTTTGGGGGGTGAGATTTTTGGGGAGCCTCCCTCATGCAGAGCAGACCCTGACTGACCCCTAGCCTCTCCCATTCAGTCAGGCACATCTGCCTCATGCCTCCCTACACCCCCCCCCCGCCAGTCCCCATATGGCCCTGCACCCCTCACTCCCATTTAGCCCCTGGCTCAATGTTGTCACCCCACTAGCTCCCAGAGGTGCTGGAACACGGGGTGCTGGGTTGCTGCAGCACCCCTGGCTTGAAGGGATTTCTGTGGGACCGGGACAGGGTTTACAGTTTGGTTCAGTGGCTCTCAGCATCCCAGATACACATTTTTCCAGCACCCTGCTAGCTCCTGTGCCCAGCCTCGTCTTCCCCCACCAGCCCAGTGCCTGTGCCCCGCTCTCTCCGTCCCCATATCCCGGGTCTCCTCACCTGGCCCCGGGGCAGTGCGCGGTGCCTCTGGCGGCCCCAGCCCCTCAGCCGGCTGCCCTCTCTCGGGGGGGCACAATGGGCGCAGCGGCCCCTGGTGGGGGGACGGTGTAAACGCGCAAGAGCCTTGCTTGGTGCACGGGGAGGGGAAGGGCTGGGAGCTCCCCTCATTGCGCGGCTTGCGCTAGGGGCTGAGTGTACGTCGCGTAGGTCCAGCTGCTTAAAAAGAAACCAGCGTTTTGAAGCCGCCTTAGGCGGTTCAATGTTCTGAGCACCTCCTCCGAATAGCCCGCTGGGGGCGGTCACCCTTTCTGGGGCGGGGAAGCTGATTTCTACCGCTCACCCCGCTGAAAGCAAGCAACCGCGGTCCGGACAGGTCCGTACGCAGGAGCCTCGTCTACATTAGGGCACCCGCTGGTTGAACTGAACTAGTCATCGCTGCTTCGAGGCAGTCTCCCGGGGGCATTGCCCCAGAGCAAGGCAAGCTCCGAGCCAAAGGCTGGTGCTGAAGCCAAACAAAAGCAAAAGGGGCTGCTGGAGGACCGCTGGGTGTTCACAGTGTAAGAGAGACAAGACAAATACCCTCCCAGAGACAGCCAAGAAGACCTAATGATAATCATGAAAAGGCTATTGCAGAAAATGGCCAGAAGCGATAATCCAGAAATAGCCCTGGCAGTAAGATGCCTGCGGATTCCGCAAGCTCTCTGAAAGCAAGACCTCCTTCATGTCGCTGGACATAGAGGTGCCCAGCTGGGTTTTGAATGTGAACATAATGCAACCAAAATGACCGTACACTCTACCGGGGTCGGGTGTAATAACGTTGCTGCTTGTGTGCGCACACAGCTCCAAAGAAGAACGCTTATTGGCCTTGACACGCCTTTGGGGTAGGGGGCGGGATGTAAAGATTTGTCCGGTTTAAAACCAGCTCTGCTAGGCTCGGTTTTGCGGGTTAGTTCCGCGCTGGCGCTGTGAGGAAAGCTCTGCACTGAGCATTAACGCTGTACTCATGTGGACGCTGGATTTCCTTCCCCAAAACGGCGCATGCTGGATTTTACTTTGTTTCCGGGTGCAATTTAAGACTATAAAGAGAGTGAGGCTGCAAGAGCTCAGAAATCACCTTTCTTCTGCCTGGGGGTTACTGCGATAGCAGAGATCATCAGACATGTGAGCTAATAGCCTCCGGGTTTAATTGCGGGGGGACGGAGGGGGCTGCAGCAAGGGGCTTTTGCAGAGGGGGCTGCAAAGCATCTGTAGAATTCAATTCCTGCCTGTTTGCTAGAACCTGAATGCATCGACCTTCGGGATTTGCAGCAAAGCTAATTTGTGTGCTCAGGCTGATCTTCAAACATGAGCGCCTAAAGTTAGGCTCCTAGATTCATATTTAAAAGTAAAAGTTAATAAAAAATAAAAGTAACCGGACTTTTTACACCCTCCGTTCCTATTGACGTCATTTATAGTTGTAGGTGCTCGGCCGTTCTGAAAATCAGGCTCCTTTCCTAAATACGGAGTTTGAGTCCCAATTTCAGGTTCGAAAGGTGGTGGTCTTCCCCTCCCCTTTCTGATTGGAAGATATTAGTGGTTGCTTGATAGGGGCAATACAAGGAGTTAGTGGGGTATTGGGTGAGATTTGGAAAGTTTATTTTTAGGTCTCTCTCTTTGGGGTGTGGGTGGCTGTTTCCTATGGGATATTTACACATGAGCGGAGTGGGAGATGGAACCATTTTAGAAAACAAGCAAACAAAAAACCCTGTTCCTGCTGAATTTAACAGTGTAATTGGCCAAGTAATTAGCAACCTGAATCCTCTAACGCAATAAAGGTTTGAGTTCCAGAAGGGCTGAGCACTTGCAGCTACTACTGAAGTCAGTGAGGTGGTTGGTCGATAAATATCCTGTGGTGGGAGAGGATAATATTTCAGGGGCAATTTATTCCAATCATCTACATGCCTAAACATGAATGGAGCATATTTTTTGCATTTATGTGTCAGATGGTGAGACTCAAAGTGCAATCTAGGGACCAGATCACCCTCGCCTATTGAAAGAGCCACAGGACATGGTAAACACGCAGCACCTCTGAAAAATCAGGTCATACATTTTCATTATCAGTGTCATTCAATTATCCTCTTCTCCCCTCCAATACTTTCTCTGATCCTCTGTCTTTGTTAAATGTTTTCTTCATACTGCCAATTACTTAAGAAAAATCTAGCCTGGTTTCTGAGTCACTTGCTTTTGCTCTTACTATCAGCTATAGTACTAAGGTTTCTTATCTTGGCAGGCCAGAGCCTTAGTAGCTTCCTTTGTACTATAGCTGGAATACTGACTTTATAGTTTGTCTTCCTCGATAAGAAATATCTGGAAAATTTACTTGTATAAAACAAAAACGTTTCTTCAACTGCTAAAAATACCTAGAATCCTTTCCAGTGGTTCGCTGTCAAAATAATACCGTGCACCTTGTTTTGTATTATTTGCTTTCCTAACACACAATGTTTTCCATTTGGCCACCACCACCATTGAGTACAGCCCTGAATTCCTTATCTGGACAAAAATCCCACTGGCTCTTTTGCAGATTTTTTTTTAAATTATTATTCTGAATTTCTTAAATAAACTTTTGCTGCTCCATCATAGAATTTACACTATTGCCTTAGTGATGAGAATGAGTCCTGTTGCAGCTTCACACACCCATTCAAAGAGGGTTTGCTGTGGTGAAAAAGACTTTTCTAGGCATCATCTAGGAAGCAAAAGAGCCCTGGTAAGAGTTAAGGAATTTTAAAACATAATAATTAGAGGATATTATTTAAAGGGTCCTCTGTTAGACACTGGATTTAAAAAAAAAGCTGAATTTTTTAAAAATACAAATTGACATTTTTCATTGATTTAAAAATTCAGCTTCTTAAACAGCAATATAAATAATATAAAGTGATCAACTCAAATGATAGCAGTTCTTTATTACATCATAAACTCAAGTTTCTTCTGTGCAGCTCTGATTTTTATAAATTATAAATGGATTAAGATCCATTATTGAAAAAATGAGTTTTTATTCTATGGTAGGAGTACTTGGCTATATGGTGTTAAGTTTGTGAATTAATATCTGAGATGATAATGTTTCCCCAAATCCACATATGCCTACACAATGAATAAAAGTGTGTTTGCATTTATGTGTAAGAGGGTGAGTACCAAAGTGCAATGTATAGGTCAAATCACCTCCTTGCATAAAAAGAGCTACAGGAGAGGGTAGTTAACCTTAACTCAATGAGGTTCCCCTCAGAGAGTTTTCTCTAGATCATTCCTTTGAGTTTGGCTCCCAGAATCTCTTCACTCGCTTCAGGTCCCCTGAACTTCCTCTAGCTTTCTGGCAACTCTGCTCCACTTGAGCTGTACAGTCAAGGACTCTTCCATCAGCCACCACTTCTAGATGTAAGTGTTGTCCCTTTCACCCAGGTGTTTAGGTTTGCAGGGTTGTTTCCATTAGGATAAGAAATTGATTGTGAGAGTCAGGGATGTTCTCAGCGTAATTTTTTTATTTACTAAAAAAGTGAACACAGTCTTGTTTTCCTGAACACAGTAGAAACATAACAGCAGGCAGTTCCTTTGCTCAGAAATCAGATCCTCACAATCACTGCTTTAGTGAGCTCTTTGCTGTAGAAGCTCTGTGTCTCTGCTTCTTCTTCTCCTGGCTTTCCTCTGCCTCAAACACAGCATGCCAACCAATATCGTAGCCTCTGCTTTTGCAGCCAGGGAAACAGCTCAGTCCACAGGGTTTAGCTCTCACCTGAAATATAGACTAACAGACATGCATCCGACAAAGTGGGTATTCACCCATGGAAGCTTATGCTCCAAAATGTCTGTTAGTCTATAAGGTGCCACAGGACTCTTAGTCTGGATCTGTAAAAGCAGCAAACACGGCTACCCCTCTGATATCTGAAATATAGAGTATTTCCTGGGGCAGTAGCCCCCATTTTTATTTATTATTATTATTTGCAACTCCTATTGAGCCTGTAACAGAGCAGTTTGGCACATCCATTGGCTTTAATGAGGTCTATAATTGTCTTTGGATCCAAGATTCCCTTCATGGTAGCTGTTAGCAGCTTTCAGCCCAGCATAAAGAATCAAAAAGTTTGCTTTAAGATGGTGAACATTTTAATTTAGGGCCAGATCCTGGAAAGTGCTGAGAGTCTCCCTGCCATGGTTAGAAGTCAATGAGAGTTGAAGGCACGTAGGACTTGGGGAGTAGCACTCAGCACCTTGCCAGATTAGGCTCTTAATGTTTAGGACTAAACTGTGAGCCTCTTGCCCACACTGGTAAGCAATTACTCACATGAGTAGTTCCACAGAAATCAAGTGGCACTACTCATGTAACTGCTCACTACCGTAAGTATCAGACTCGCAATCTGGCCCATAGTAATTTGTTTTGCCCTGATTTATGACAGCCATGTTTTTAGACTCCAGCCACCAAGCTCTGGAACTGCAGAAGCAGAGAAGACCAGAGCAAGAGAAACCTTTTAAATATTCCAGTTAACTTTTTTCTATTCCCTGTTCCTCTATGTCAATTTTATCTTTCTTAGTACAATGTCAGGTTGAAATAATCACTCTCACAAAGATTAAAAGAGTAAGGCCCTCAAATAGAAGGTATTTGAGATTCAAAAGTACTTGTCAAACAAAAGTTTGGAAAGAGTTTATTTTTAAACAACTACTTTGCCCTACTTTGCTCACAGCTCTTAGGCTTTAAGGATGTGGTTATTGTTTGTGCAGTGCATTAAAAACCACAACGTAGAGATCCATGTCTCTTCCTTTTGGGCTAGACCAGAGGTGGGCAAACTACAGCCCACAGGACCCTCCTGCCCGGCCCCTGAGCTTCTGGCCTGGGAGGCTAGCCCCTGGCTCCTCCCCTACTGTTCCCCCTCCCCTGCAGCCTCAGCTCGCTCTGCCGCAGGTGCACTGCTCTGGGTGGTGGGGCTGTGAGCTCCTGGGCAGGCCTGACCTGGTGCTCTGTACTGCGTGATGGCGTGGCTGGCTCCAGCCGAGCGGCATGGCTGTAGCACCGCCAGCCACTGGTTGCTCCAGGCAGCGTGGTAAGGGGGCAGGGAGCAGGGGGGGTTGGGCAGGGAGCAGGGAAGTTCAGGGTGGTGGTCAGGGAGCGGGGGTATGGATAGGGGGCAGGGCAGTCAGAGGCAAGGAACAGGGGGGTTGGATGGGGCAGGGGTCCTGGGGGCAGTCAGGAATGAGAGGAGGGGTTGGATGGGGGCGGTGGGGGGCAGTCAGTGGCAGGGGTTGTCAGGGGACAGGGAGATTGGATGGGGCAGGAGTCGGGGGCTGTCGGGGCAAGAAGCAAGGAGTCAGATGGGAGTGGGGCCTGGCCACACCTGGCTGTTTGGGGAAGCACAGCCTCTGCTAACTGGCCCTTCATACGATTTTGGAAACTCGGTGCGGCCCTCAAGCCAAAAAGTTTGCCCGCCCCTGGGCTAGACTGTAACCTTATAACTTTTCCTGTGTGAGGGAGAATGCACAGCTGCATGGCTCCAGGAGCAGCCAAGAAAATGAGTCACAATTCCTCTCTTGCTGTGGGGAGCAGCTAAGTTACTTCACCCCTTTTTCTCCACCAGCTCACTCTTTGCTCTGCAGCCAGCCAGCCACTCTCACTGGGGATGGGGGAAATGAGCCACAGTTCCTCCCACTCTCCACCCTTCACTTCCTCATTATCTACTCTGTGGGCAATGGCAAGGGAGTAGCTGTGTTCTCTTCCCCCACATTTTGAGTCACAATGTCACTGAATATCCTCTTGCTCTTGCCCTATGAGGCAGGGGAACAGATGTTCCTTCCTTACCATCTGTAGGCCATTAATTATTTTATATATTTTGGTCACGTTTCCCCTCTGATTTGTCTCCTGTTTCAGTCTTTACAATCTCTCTACATCTGTGAGTATTTCCATGCCCCAAACACTCCTGTTACCTCTTGCTTATCTGGCTCTAATTCTGCAATATTTAGAAGTGGATAAATCAGCTAAAACAGTACAAAAATTCAGGATAAAGCATTGTAATAAGCTACAAATTAAATTATATCAAACAATAAAATATGGGTATCATAACTTCTGCAATGCCTCTGGATGGCCTCTAAAGTGATAAGTAATATAGTCTAATGGGACACACATTCATTCCCTTAATCTACTCCATCAGTGACAGTGTAGATTGCTTTGTCCTGTGTCTCATTATGTGTATTCTTGTTACTGACAATGCTACTTTGATATATTTTGTCATGTCTAGTTATTTAATATATTCTAAATTATTTAAAATGCAAACATCTGGATCAAATAAATCAAACAGGTACCCAGCAAATCTTGTATATACAGGGTCAGATGCGATCAAACATTTGCACATTTCCAAACTATAGGCATAAAAAGTGCAGTCTCCATTTCCAGCGAAGTAACAGAAACAGCGTTATGTAGCATATTTATTTGCTTTGGGGTCACTTACAGTCTGATGAAAATTAAATACCATCACGTTATCTTTTCTATTTATGGATACTTGTTTAACTGGCTTCTGTATCACCCTACAGTCTTCTCCAGAATAGTGTGCGTTTAATTTTGCATGCGTACTCTCAACTGGCCTTTGAAAATACCCCTTCTGACTAACCGCAAAAACTAGTGGAACTGAGTCCAGAGGAACTATTTGTAATAAGGCAAGAAACATGCCTGAACTAGTGCCTGTAGAAAAATGATAAAATGAACGAAGATCCCTTAAGTTAGTGGTTCCTTCCTTTTTACTAGGAAAGTGTCTACTTTGCTGTAGTGCTGCTTTCAGTGACGCTGGGGGAGAAGGAAGGAGGGGTAACCTCCTAGCAAACAGCTGTTGCAGCTGTGACCAGAGAGGGAGAGAGACAGACGCAGCAGTGACCCATCTCCGCACCAACTAGTAACTCTTGAGCAAAGGTAAAACAAGCAATCCAACCCATGCAACTGCAGAGAAGCGGGGGAGGGATATGCGTGCAGGAGGAAACATGCTTTTTGTGCTGTTTTTCAGTTTTGTCCTTCCCTGTCCCAACCTAAGCTGTAAAGCTTGGGGAGGAGGAGGAGGAGGAGGGAAGGAAAGGGAGTGTTAAACTAGGAGCTCAGACCAGTATGACAAAGGAAACCAGGGCAGCAGAGGGGGTTTTCTGCCAGCTTCTCATTTTTTATTTTATTTTTTTAAAACCCTCGTTCTTCGGTTTCCAAGAGCTGTTGCTTCATCAGTGTCTATTTCATGAGGTAGCAGGTGTTCCCTTGGGGGCGGTTGGAACTGTATAGCTACTAATAGGGGGTACTGTTTAGCTCTTTAAGCTGTTCTGGGAGATTCCTCCCTTGGAGGAGGAAGTGACCCTGGCTGCAGTCTGTGCCCACACCAGACCTACCCAGGTCATCATGATCTCTGGCCTTTGGATGTACTATTTACTATCATAATGGAGAGAAGCCTTAAGAGGGTATGATGGAGGTTTACAAGCCCACTGTCAAATGCAGACACCCAGGTACTAATGGTGACAGTCCCCACTGAAACACAATTCTATTAAATAATACAAATAGTAGTAATATGTAGTTCTGTAATCCTCCTATTCCTGAAAAATAGCTGACTTTCCAAACTAAAGCTATAATGCTGTTACAATCTCATATTCTCGGCTGGACAACTAAAGCATAAGCAGGTCTATGCTATCTGCCTGTATATTTTAGGAGGAAATAGGACACCCCTGTTTTGCAAGTTATGCATGCTGAGGGAAAACTGAGATCCAATATCTAATGCAGTCTCTCACTTTCCCAGACCTGTGGGTGTGCAAGAAAAAGCCAAGTTTTTCTTCTGAACAAGTTGGGATTCACCACTGGGTCACGGCATCATAGAGGTTTCAATGTATTTATGCAAATTAATAGTTATAACATTATAAGAATTACAACTAAAGCACTATCCATAATAAATTCAGTGGGCTGGGTTTGTTTGCAGTGATGCATATCTCTCTCTCTCTCTCTCTCTCCATTCAATTCTCAAAACAGGCAGGGTATTGAAATGCATAATATTTCTATTGAACCTTTCATCTAAAGGATTTTAAAAGCACTTGACAATATTAAGGGATGTTTTCTTAGATCACCCCTGTGAAGTAGAGAAGTATGTCACCCCCATTTTACAGATGGTGAAACAAAGGCACAGTGAGTCTGTGCGACAGATGTAGGAATAGAACAGCTATCTCCAGACGTCCCGTCCTGTGCTTTATCCAGTAGCCCATGCTCTATCTCTAAGAATGCTGCAGGATTAGGCAAGCCAATGTAAATGTGGAGGGATTCCTGCTATGACACCAAAAAAGGTAGGAAATCTAATTAAAGCCCAACCACCTTTTGATATTGACCCTTTAAGTGGAAACAGATGACAGTGGAGTTTTGCATCAGACCTGTGTAACCGGCTCCCTCTCAGAACATTTATTTTGCTCCTCAGACATAAAAGATGCTGCAACTCACATATAGGAAATATCAAAGTAGAAAGTCTTTGTTCTGCTATATTATTTTTCATTACATTTAAATCATCTTTCTTCCTCAACAGCTTTCCCCTCTTCCCTCAAAAGCACTGCATGGTAGGGACCTTCCATGGGTGAAGAGGGCTGGATAAGATTCCTCTTGGAACTCCTCAAAGACACTTCTTGTTGTAACACTGGAGCACCTCAGAGAAATTGATATTATTTCTATTTTCCAGTAATCTTTCTTCGTTCCTGGCTTGTAGAAAATAGCTTGATTGGTTGTTATGTGTGAGAAAGGAAGACAGACATTACGAAGGGATAGTCATGTCAAAGAGACAAGTTTGCATTTAATTCTGATTTAGGTCATTCAGTGTCTGGGTCACCCTTAGACCTTGCAGGAGCAAATTCCACAGTCTAGCTCCAGCTCCTGTGAGAGTTTGGTCTCCCATGCTCACAAAACTCCCACTGTTAGTTGACATTTACATGCTTTCCATAAAACATAACCATTGTGGAAGGCCCTGGTGATGGGAGAGGAGATCTTCCAGGCAACCAGGGCCAATCCCATGTATATCTGGAGGGAGAGCCTGAGTTGGACTCCATAGTCAGTGGGCAAATAACACGGACACTGGAACGATATTTTTATGTTGGCCTGTTGGGCTGATTCATTGTATACCAGTTGGAGCTTTAGTCAGGCTGCGAGGGTTAATTCCTAGATATGAGTTGCAATAATCAAACGTGGAGGTCTTGAATACGTTTATCACCATGCCAGATAATGGATGGTCCAGTAGTTAGTGCACTAGCTTAGGATGGGGGAGACCTACTTTAAGACCCTGCTTTCCCATGGACCATGTGTGACCTTAGGTAAATATCAAGACTATGTCTACACTCGCACTTTTGCTGATAAAACTTTTGTTGGTCAAGGGTGTGAAAAAATACAAGTTTCACTGAAAAAAGTGTGGCCAGCGCTATGTCGGTGGGAGATGCTCTCCTGCCGACATAACTCCTGCCACTCCTGAGGGTGGTTTAATTATGCAGGCAGCAGAGCTCTCTCCTGCCGACATAGAGCAGCTACGCCGGAGACTTTACAGCGGCGCAGCTGCAGTGTAGACATAGCCTTAATCTCTCAAGTCCCCTTATGTAAAATGGGAATAAAAATTTCCCTACCTCACTAGGGTGCTGTGAGGATAAATACCTGAAAGATTGTGAGGCACTCAGATACAGAAGTGATGGCAGCTTTAAAAGCACCTTAGACTGATTTATGTAAGTCCACAAGGAAGAAGCATGATTTTCTGGCTATTGACATAGACACACTTATTTAAAGTTTCAGCTCCTTTTCCTGGCAGTGGTAGACATATTCTGAGTGGGGGGTATAATTTGCTTTGGGGCACAGGCACAAATCATAACATAATACAAAGTAATGCATTTTGGGTTTGCTTATTTACTTTACCGTTCCTGCCTTTACAGCTGTACAATGAACACTTATCTCTTCATCTATTATTTAATCCAATTCTGTGGACACTCCTGGATATTTACAAATATGATCATCAGGTTCTTGTCATTTGGGAAAGGTAAGACTCTCATTCATTTTACATTGCTTTATCATTTTACTTTAAAATCCCTAAACTGGACATAACAAACTTTGTAGGACTCTCTTTGCGTTACGGTGTCAAGTTATAATTTCAGTTAAACTGATAGAATACTGCATCATTCAATGCAGATGAGCATTGGATTAGTTGAACAAAACAATACCAATACATCTGCACTATTTTTATAGTTCTTGCTGCTATGCTTCCTTTTCTGCTAAGGACCATTAATATTCCACAGTATTTGATCTGACTTACTGTAATATTTTGGAAGATAAGAGCTATATTTGGCCCTATAGTGACTGACTGAAGTTCAGGGATATAATAGAAAATGACTGACTTCAGAGTTAAAAAGAAATGACAGATGGTGGGAATACAAAGGACAGTGGTTTACACAAACTATAAAGTCCAGGTAGCAGATATTTTATGAAACATCAAACCGTCCTCTATTGCAAAGGAATGTTTCTGAAACCAAATATCCAGGTCCTACACAGATTTATTCAGTGCTCATTACGGTCACTTAACTAAAAAAAGGTATGTCAGATGTAGACTATTCTATGCCCTCCTTAGCTTCCCCACTATGTATACTACTCCCCAGCCATCCTTTCTGTGCTTGTCTCTGTTTCAAAAGGTCAGTGGCATGTGAACTTGACTTTTTGACACCTGGGTGGTTATATCTGAGGCTTGGCATGGAAAGGGTTCAGAGATGTAACTAATGGCACTGTGTTTTCTTCTCCCCTGCGGTTGTAGATTCTTTGGCTGATACCTTCTATTCTATAGGACTCGTAATGCGCCTGTGTCAGTCGTTGTCCATATTAGAGCTCCTGCACATTCTAGTTGGCATTGAAGAAAACCGTTTTCTCCCAAGGTTTTTACAGGTAAGTTAAGTTATACTGTACCAAAGAATCTCTGGCTTTTTCTGATTTGACATACAGATTTAATCTGAGCTGCAGTTGGTGCCCAGGAGATACTTACAGGACAGAATGCCCCAGTATAATTCCTAATGTAACTTCCAGCAACTCAAACTCACTTCCTTGCCCCTTCCCTATACTTAAGTGTATGCTCATCACCAGACTAGCATGCTGAGTATCAGAATCCCCAAATGTATAATGGAAAAGAGAAAAACAAACAAAACGTAATCTACTGGGTGACCAGTAGAGGAGAATGAAGGGAAGATTCCCTCCATGGGCAATTGAGTGTGCTTCCTGGAGCAGAGTTTATAGTCAGTAGGAGACTGGCTAATCCTGAGGGTTGAATTCTCCCCACTTCCCTCAGCTGCCAGTTCCTAACCAGTTCCCTAAGGCAGGAATGAGCAATGGGGAGGCACCACATGCCCAACCACATGTGAAGGAGGAACAGCAACTAGAATGCAAAGCGGTGGTTGAGAAACCCTTCCCAGCAGTTCAACAGGCTCCAGCTGCCTGAAGAAGGCATGGTTTGCAGGTGCTCATTGAGGGGGAGGATCTCTTGTAGAGAGGGGCGGGCAGGGAGAGAGGAAAGGAGATGGCTGGGCAGGAAGAAAAGAGCAGTTCTATTCTTTGATTAAAGGTCAAAGTTAGCACAATCCAGACATGATGTAATCAACTTACAAAAGGCTCCAGGCATTGTGACATTTTATAGGGATTTAAGTGCATACCTTTCGTTGTGGGAGTAAAGAAAGAGGGAACAGACACGAGAGAATTTTGTTACGGTCTCCCAGGAACTCTCTTGTTCTCTGCTTTGGAGTTAACTTAAACTTGAGAGTTTTTAGTCTTCTTCTCTAGGAACTGTAAGACCAAGAACTCCCCACCTCCTATTCCTTAACAGGTGAATATTGGGCAGGATTGAGGATATGAGCAGGTATTATTTATATTACAGTTGCACTTAGGTTCTGTCTTCATTGCAGAGTAGTCCAGGCTCCTTCCTCCTGTCCCTACAAAAAACAAACAAAAAAAAAACAGCTCACTTGGGGTTAGTTTCAACCAGGGACGGCTCTAGACATTTTGCTGCCCCAAGCACGGCGTCATGCCGCAGGGGGCGCTCTGCTGCTCGCCGGTCCTGCGGCTCCGGTGGAGCCGCGGGACCAGCGGACCCTCTGCAGGCACGCCTGCAGGAGGTCCACCAAAGCCGCGAGACCAACGGACCCTCCACAGGCATGCCGCTGAAGGCACCCTGCCTGCCGCCCTCCCGGCGACCGGCAGAGCGACCCCCGCAGCATGCCGCCCCAGGCATGCGCTTGGCGTGCTGGGGTCTGGAGCCGCCCCTGGTTTCAACCCAGGCAAGCTGGCACAGTTGCGGGTATGGGTTAGAACCTGGGTTCTGCTTTCACTCAAGCTGGTAATCTGCCCACTTTGCAGTAAAGATACAGGCTAAATCACTCAAGTGTTGATACAGTCCTTCAATAGTTTCCCTCATGTGCCCAGAAGGACAGACAAATTATTCTCCAATTCACTCTGAAAGAATCAGAGTGGATCACAAAGAACCATGGGATATGTTGCCGGAAGTCCTAGCACTACTCCTGGGTGAGTGCAGCACCAGTGAAGATGCAGTAACTCAAGTGTGGCGGTGTAGTGGGACTGCTCACACCCGAGTTAGGCTAAGCCTGGGCACTGATTACCCAGGCTAACTCTGTGCCTAGGGACATACACTTAGAGGTCTCCTCCAGGGTACTGTTCATGTACACAGACATGGTCCCTGTACCAAAGAGCTTACATATAAGATGAAAGACAAGTGTATATAACAGATGGATGGGGGAGCACAAGGTAACCGTTAATATGATTATGGTAAGTGTAACAAGCAGTGATCACAGCATACTGGTTGCCTGGCCATGGTGCACTGTTATGTAGACAGCACAGTCGAGATGAATTTTAAGGAGAGATTTGAAGGACGAACATTGTGGCTCTAAAATGTGCACAATCCCTCCCTGTAAAATCTATTTTGTCCTAAATGAATTTGATTTATTGCTGTCTTGCTCACTCTTAAAATGGTCAAATTATACTGTGGAAACATGAGTCATGTACAGAACTGAGTGGATGCTGTGATAGGGTAGCAGTGAAAGGAAATTCCACTTTGATCTTCATGTACTGAATGAAGACGAATGAAAAACGAAACCAGGCTGTTTACGTTTTGTGAAATGACTGCACGTGCTTCCTTTCCCCTTTTTAAGGACATGAAAAGACATGGTTTCTAATGGATTTTTTTTTAAGAGTATCGGGGCAAATACTTTACCATAGTCAATTAGGAATTGTAAAACCAGACAGGCAGAGAGAGAACAAGAAGCCACATGCAAACTCTCATTTACACAAAAAGAAACACAAGGTTTTTTTTCTTTTTTTTTTAAATAAAAAAAACCCACCCTACTTCCTTCCCAATTTACTAAGGTACTAACCCTGCCAGTTGCTCTGTGTTGACAGATCCCTGAGAGCCTGTGAGGAACCCCATTGACTTAAGCAGGGTTGTTGCTGGCAGCTTTCCAGTTTAATAATTTCTGAAGACTGCTCTGTTAATCCCTTTAATCTTTGCTCACTGGCTGAGACTGGAGTCTGATTCATTCCCCTCTAAGAATTTACTTCCAGTGTTAACATCTGAAGGGGAAGATATGGCCAGAGAGCAAAGATTAAAATTTGTGGTATATTTTAAAAATTTTCAAGATGAGGAACTGGATCCATCAGGGAGAACTGTGTTCTGTTTCTAGATGACTAGGGGCTGGCAATAGGAAATGTGTCCTCGCATGAGTTTGAAGAAGAATAAGCTGATGTGTGAACATTTTGCTTTATCTGACAGATGTGGAAGAGCTTTGTTGTTTGTTAAACTTATAGTCTGTGCCCAGAGTTCCACACAGGAACTGGTAAATAAGATATAGAAAGTGCTATACAGACAACTTCATTATATTCTAGTTACGCAGTGTTCATTTCATGACTTCATAGTGGGTAGATACTTTGCCCATTAAATAATTTAAATCTATAAGAGTTAACAGAACAGATTGTGTGGGTCAGTTGCTCAGCTGGTATGATGTCAGTGTAGCTATCTTGGTTTACACCAGCTGAGAATTTGTCCCTATATTTTAAACACTTTCAGTGCAAGTATAATCCAGAGTGGATTAACATCAGGTTTTTGGAAGCATTACACAGGCCTTCAGGATTTTTTTGGTACTGCTACAGGCATGAATGCAGCCTGGGGACCTAAGCTAAAGGAAAGAGGGGATACTGGACTTAGTGTAATATACACTAGAGTATCATGGCATCCTTGTTGCTGAAGTAATGCAGAAATCAGAGATACACAAACCATACATATGAGTAGAAGATCATTATTACTGTAATTATTTTCTTCTTGTCAGATAACTGAAAGAATCATCATTTTATTTGTTGTCATCACCAGTCAAGAAGAAGTTCAAGGGAAATATATTGTGTGCGTTTTATTTTTCCTTTGGAATTTACTGGATGTGGTCAGGTAAGAAATCAAAGTAACTTCATAAAAGTAAAGTAAGCACTTCTGTCAAATGGAACTCTCCAAATACAGTGCGTGCCATCTGATTTTCATTATTTTGACCTCGGCAGAAACATAGTTTTACATTGTAAGCAAATGTTTGGATTTGATAAAGCACACTGTGGTTTCTAGAATAATTGGTATATCAGTTAGACAAAACAAAAACCTATTACCTTATTACAAGAGTAAGCCACTGCATTAAAGTGTTCTATTTCAAAAGATTTGACCTAACACCAGTTAAGAACAGCAGCACAGCTATTTTTTAAGGAAGGGCATTCCCTAACACTATCTCTAATACTGCTTTTATACATCAAAGCAAAGGTATCTCCTTTTTACAGCTCATTTAGGCCACATCTACACTACACGCTAGGGTGTGATTCCCTTGCTCATGTACACATACAGTTGCTGTCACTGGGCTAGCATGAGTAGAAACAGCAGCATAGCCACTGTAGCACAGGTAGCAGCAGCAGAGCTGCACCCCCCAGTTTCAGGCAGGTTTATACTGTGTATGAGTCAGCCATGCCTCTGTTGCTGCTGCCCATGCTACTGTGGATACACTACTATTTATACTCGTGCCAGATCAATGAGTTAGTGCAAGAGTGTGTGTGAGAGAACAGGGGGAAAATCACGCCCTAGCTTGTAGTGTAGACATAGCCTTAGATACAAGACTTGTAGTACAGTAACTCACAACTGCAGGGCATTCATTAAGATTTTGATTATTATGCATTAAGTGGAAAATTTCTAGTTCTTGCCCCCGTGACCTGAAAGTTTAGGCTAGATGGGGCATATAAATGACACGGAGAAATAACAGTAGGCAAAGAGCATGGGAATAGAAGAAAGATTTGCACAGTATGAAGTTACAGGTGACTTCCAATGGAATGTGTGTTCTTAAGTCACTTACAATCCCACCCTATTAGTTTTTGCATTGGACATAAAACTCACCCCGGTGCAGAAGTCCAGTGCAAGAACTATGCGCTGCTTGAGTGCCACTTAAGTGCCTGTGGATTTCAGTTTCTTTACTTACATCAAGGAAGACCTCTAGGCTTAAGTGGCACTTAAGCAGCACATAGCCCTTGTGCCAGTCCTCTGCAAAGGGATGAATTTCACCTTGAATGCGTTGTTAATTGCATATTTAAAATTCATTTATTTGTACTGAGATGACCTTGCTGCCAGGATCAGCATTGGAGAGGTAGCTGAAAAGTATGGTATGAAGAGAGAGCTGGAGAAGGAAAATGAATGGCATAAGGGATCAAGAAGATTTTTGTTTGGGTTCTAAGCTTTTTTTTTTTTTTTTAATTATTCATATGCCTCTCCCCCCCCATTTTTTTTTAATTTTTAAAGATTCAAAGGTAAAAATAAAACCCAATGAAAATGCACTCTTCAGCTAAAGCGAAAAAGGAAGAAAACATCAGCAATGCAAAACTCCAGCATAGAATTGTCAATATGTAATTATTAACTGTAATCCTTAAAGACAACTATTATGGTCAAAATAATGGCAACCATAGAATGTGTCAGTGGATGAGACCTCATACATAATAGTATTGTCTCCAGCATAAATGTATGGTTCAAATGATAATGTAAAATGTTGCTAGTATTGATTTAGAAATATTTTGAATCTAGTTTACTTTATAGTTCTATGGAGTCCTCCTTCATATCTATGGAGAACATATCTTTTATCTAGTTCCCTTTCCTTCATTTGTTTACTGTGTGTGTGTGTGTGTGTGTGTGTGTGTGTATATATATACACACACACACGACTCAATCTGATTTGCATCACATACAATCATAATCAGTAATGGATAAATTAGCCCTGTCTGCTTGATTGTGTTGGACTCATTAAATGTTCTATTATGCCTTTGAGAGACAACTTCCTGTGTGTGGGGTGATGTGTCAGAATTCTGGTAGTTCAGCCGTCTCTCTCCTCTGCGCCCAACCAGCTCCCTTGGGCTGGTATGTAAAGGATGCTGGGCCACAACATCCTCACCAGTGTTTTGGGGTGTATAGATGGAGCAGTCTGAGTTCCAACGGAATGCAATTGTACTCAACTGATGTACAGGGGCATAAGGGGAGGGAGCTTCTTGCACATCCTCCTTTGCCTATTGCAGAGCAACTGGGCACACTTTAGCCCAAAACAAAAACTTTGCGTATATTGCAAAATAACGAACAAATATTAGGATGTATTGTAACTTTTATGTCTGCGGAACAGAAGACTTAAGCAAGCTGGGCAAGTCCAGGAAACCACTCCTAGTGTAACACTAGAACAATAGTGACTATCTGAGTTTACTAGGAATGATGTCTTTCTTATGAACTGAAGATCAAGGACTAGGACTGTTTGAGTATATAGTGTAAATTAATAATAATCATTCCTCAAGGAAAGTGTAAGTATTTTTTAGGAGAAGTACCTACTCCTTAAGAGAATTTCCTTCAACTATATTTGAAAACATAACAGAAATTTCACTAGAGCCAAACCCCAGGAAAACAACTCTGCAAAGATCAAATTTAAATTATTTTCAATGTTTCCCACTCTCTAGGGAATGCAAATATTGTCTTTAATTACTGGTTATGATTGAGCATCTGAGAGAGCATTATTATTTGAAATTACAGAATTCTGTTTTGTCAAGGCTTAGATAGTCAGTTCCATATTTTGGGGCAGATCTTCTAGTGTGGTACAGTGGCGTTGTGCCACAGCACTAGTAGATCCACTGTGCATGGTGTCGAAGATCACACTAGTAAAAGGGGATGCTTTGGTGGTATAGAGTCAGAAGGAGGCTCTTCTTTCATACCCTAACAACCAGTTCTAGATACATTCTTAATAGATACAAAGTTTTCTGAGCGTTAGGCTTAATGACACAGGGAGGGTGAATTCTGCCTGTTCCTACAAATCTGATCTTTCTTGCTTATTACCAAGTGCACAATCTGCTATTTGTATTATATTGCAAGTTTGCTTTAAAAAATATTTGAAAAATCAAGGAAGAGAGGAGAATGTACAGCACAGTTTTCCCTAACCTATTAACTTTTCCCTCGGGTGTACCATCCAGGATTTCACAAAGTTACCAATACTGGGGCCACCAGGAAGTTTGCTTAGGGCTCTGTTATCTGCCAGAAACAGTCCCAGCTAATGGTGGCTTAAACACACTTTTTTTTCTTTCTTTTTTTTTTTAAGAGATCTACAGCAAGTGTAGGGCCTTTCAACCGACCAAAAATGTGATCAAACCAGTCTCTCAAATCTTCAGAAAGTTACTGGTCACTCAGTTCAAATGAGCTGGTAAGAATTAGACCACCTCAGGAGTCTAAAAAACAAATCTCATAGAGAACAACTTGGAGTTCTGGAGTCCCATTATGACTTCAATTTCTGAGGAGATTGCTAATTGCCATATAGCCCTAGGAAAGAAGTCCCCATTATGACGCAGCAGGAATTCCACTTAGCTGACAATCTACCAACGTTCTGGAATTCTTGTGCAGTACACATAAGCCATTTTACTTTTCTGAGATGGCCAAATCCTACTCCCAGACCCTATAGAGAGAGGGAGACATGCTGAATGGAAACACAGCGTGAGCAACAAAACATTCTTAGAGTTCTGCCTCTAAGAAGCATTAGCCTTCATTTCTTCACACAAGGGGCTTTGTGGGCTTTTTGTAACCTCCTACTAAATCATCTGAGGATTCAAGTGTGCACATAAAAGGGATATGGGACTTATTGATGGGCCGTTTCTGAGAGGGCTGCTAGGTTCCTTGGTGTTCTCCTGGGTCCCTATAGCCACCTCAGAACTTTTTAGAATGACACCCATCTTGTGTGGTTACTTACTCTGACCCTCAGTTTTTTGCACAGTGAAGATAAGGGAAATATTCCAACGTGCATTTCTGGGCCCCAGGATGGGGGGCTGCCCTCTTACTGAACAGTAGTGCCATTTGTAACCATGGCAGTAATCCAACTTCTAGCCTGCTTCAATAATAATTTAGCAATAATGTTTATATTTGATATAAAAACAACTCTAAAAGACTATATTCTAGTGTCTGTGACATGTATGAGCCTCTCATTGACGTTACATGCATAGCTGAAGCTTATTTTCTGACAAACCAATATGAAAGCACATTGGAAACTGGTTTTCATGAGAACCTTCATGATGAGAAGTGCAATATAGAATGCACCATATTATTGTTATTTTCATCTCCCCACCATATGCCAGAGTCACAAATAAAAGAACGCTTCAGCAAGTTGGCTGTCTCCGGGTTCCGATGAGAGTTTGACACTAAATAAAATGGGTGCAATTTTTCTCTAACACATGTCGAGCATTCCATCCGAGTGGCTCAAACAATTAGAGTACAGGAATGTGGAATCCACAGATTTCTCAGTATAGGTGACTGTTTTAAGGAGTAAGATGTTTATTCATTCTTATTTTATCTGAATTTGAAAAATAAACACACGTTCCCCGTCTTTTTTTTTAAATTCTAGATACACTTACTGCATGTTATCAGTGTCAGGAACATACTATGGAGCTTTGACATGGCTGAACTACACACTATGGATTCCAGTATATCCCCTGTCAATTCTGGCTAAAGGTAAAAGGGAGGGAGTAGGCATGAGGCAAATTACTTGTTTTCTGAATCTCACCCAGTAGAGTTTGATCATTTTGATGAGTGTTTTTGAGAAATAAGACACGTTTAAACCCCTTTACTCTTATCTACACACTTTCATCTATCTTTCCCCTTTCTCTGTTTCTTTCTTGGTTTTTACAGGACAGTTCCTTTCTCCTGGAAAATTAGCAATTTGTTAGCACAACAAAAGCCACAGAACATCAACCTAGGATGCAGACACTTTTCTGCAGTCGTTGGTGTAGCTTAATTCTAGGCACCCAGTGCAAAGCGCAGACAAAGCTGGCAAATGCACTGGTGCAGCTGGCCCCTACTTGAAACCAGCTTATGCATGAAACCATTGTGGCTTATAGCAGTTTGTGCGCACTATCCCTGTGGCTGAAAACCCCAGCAGAGACGAGGACTAAGTAAATATTTGCTAATCCTAGTTATCAAAATGATTACAACTTCAGTCCCAAGAAAATGAATTAAAAGTAAAGCCATGCATGAATGCCAAGTATGCTGTTTCATACAGATTACATTTCACAAGATAAGGCAGTAGACCAAGACCCATTTTCATGCCTTAAATGTAGTTTTCTTAGAGATGGTCTTTCACTTAAGTCTTTTACTATAACTCCAGCTTTAAAAAACATCAAAACATTATTTTGCAGCATTTGCCATCTATGAATCACTTCCTTATTTTGAATCCTTCGGCACATATTCCATCAAGCTACCATTTCCAGTTGCCTTATCGATCTACTTCCCGTACATACTAAAACTGTACCTGGCAATGCTGTTTGTAGGTAAGATTTTCATCTCTTGTGAGCAGGATCTTAATGTCACTGTGCTGGAATTCACAAGCCTGAGGAGGCAAAAATCAATTCAATGAAAATTCTTTGTAAGCTGTGCCTTCTCCTAAGCAGTTCCTGCATTGACAGCTGTGTGGTAAGGGGGAGTTCATGTTGCTCAGGAGTTGGCTGGTCTGAATTCCAGCATCCCATTTGGAAGTGAATTATCTGTTTCTAGAGAGAGGGAGTGTGGGGAAAAGAACTATTAAGAAAAAAAGTGGATGGAAAATGAATATCATGTGTTTGAGACACCTTCATCATTATAGACGTTAATTCAACAGAAAGTCCTGAGTCAGGTCTTGATTCTGCTGCCATTTGTAGTCAATGGAAACCTTTCCACGGATTTCCAGTGGGCATTAGATCAGGCCCGCAATTTTTGTTCTTTTAAACTAGGTCTGACATCGTGTACCAGAACTCGTCCAGCCTTGAGGAGATTTGGAGCTAAATCCAAAATTCATAGCTTGCCCCACCATGTACGGTTACCGTGCGTTACAGCAAAATCCTGGATCCAAACAGGCCTGCAGTTTGGAGACGTTTGGGTCTGCATCTAACTTTCTGGCTGACCCCATCTGAACCCCCTCACATTTGGGGTAAAGGGTGCTAATTTTTCTAGCATGGGCCCATCTGTTTTTAAAAAAACTCATTGATCCTTTTAGATGAAGTACAGTGTTGGCTGGTTTATAAGGGATTCTTGTTTAATCCTCGACCAGTAAAATGAGGACACTAGTCATGACGGTGGCTGTGGGGTGGACCTGCTAATCTGGAAAAATATCTGTGTACTTATGCATCAATGTAATGGCAATAACGGCAGTATTATAATGACCCTATATATAGCAGGTGTGCTTGAAAGGTTCCAGGAAAATGTCTCAGGACCTGCATTGGCTAGATTTACTTACTGAGGTCTCATATAATGTATTTAGCGTGTGCATAGTCGTCTAGCCAAGCAATGGCATCTTCAGTGGCATGATACAGTTGTAGGCCACCGCTGAAACTAGTCAGCAGACATTCATCAAAATGTGCATCGTCTCCCTTGCGCCACAGCTGCACAAAGGGCTGTCACGAAAGCCCCAGCAACACTGGTTGGCTGCACAGAGACCTTGCCCAATCCTGGTATTATATCTCATATAATGACAGATACTTAAAAATATAGAACCTCTCTGAAAAGCCTTACTCCTGTGGGTTTAATGGGACCACCCACAGGACCATTTGGGTCAATTGTGGTTTTCAGCTCATTAGGGTTTTCAGGTGCAGGTCCAGGTCCACCTGTACTTTCTAGGTAAATGCTGGGCCTTTTGGAGTCTGCTTCCCTGCACTTACATTTTATGTTTCAATTTAGGTATGTACTTCAGCACAACATACCTCTGCTCAGAAAGGAAAGCTCATCTAGGAGCCAGCTACATCAAAGAGAAAAGGAGCTAAGTTGATACCTTGTCGTGTAATGAGGAAAATGCTGTAGAACATGCTATGCTAACACATTATGTGGAAATAATTTAGACCAAGATTTTCAGAAGTGCTTAGTGACCTTATGCACCCAACTGGGAGTGCCTTAGAGGTTCCCAATTTACAAGGGCAGGTGCTCCATACTTTCTGAAAATGAGTCCCTTTAAGGCATCTCACATTGGGCACTCAGACATACGCACCTCAAATCTCCCATCACTTTTTAAAGTCTTGGCCTCAGAGGTTACTCTATCTTTTTCTAACATAAAATGACAGGTTACAAAATGTGACAAAAATGTCAATCATATCAGCATTTCCTGTATTTTAATAATGGGTTCCTGTCGCAGCAGTAGCATGGATTCTGCATTTTATATCAGAGTAAAATGTCAATGGTATTTTATCATCTCACCTGTTAGACTATGTAACTCAGATGTACGACTATCATATTTGCTGGAACTGCAATAGATTATGAAGCAGAAGCTGGTGGTTCTGCATTTTGCCACATTCACACAAATACCAATAGGTAAAACTGTTCACAGAAAACCCATCCTCCTCCACTTCCCCCTCACCCAGCTTCTTAAAGTACATGTAAGTGACAAATGCAGTTACAGTGTCTATTCACTACAAGTCCTAGAGGGCATTTAACGTACAGAAGTAGAAGTCATAATTCTAATATATTTCCAGTAGACACTATTGAAGGATCTGTTTTTCTTAACTGTGACATCCAGATTATCTTGGAACTGAAGAAACCAGACAGACAGACACTCACTCTTTCTTAACTCATTGAAGTGCGATATAGTCAGTCCAAGAAATACTCTGCCTTTAAAAATAAGATAATGGATTGTATAAACTGTGGGCCAAATCCAGATTGTCTCACACATGAGAACTGTCCCACTGATGTCAGTGAGGTTACTTATGCAACAAAAGTAATTAGGATTTGGTCCTATGAGGTGGGGAACTACTTATATGTGAAGAAGCAAGAAAATAGGATACGCTTTCCTGGGGGACAAATTACTTCTCTGACTGCACAAGCTACTCCAAAATAACCATACCTTAACTTGTTCCCCACCACCCTTTGGGCTTGAATAAAAGACAGGAAAAATGAAGCGGATTAAAGAGTGAAATGAAAACACTTCGGGTCATGAAAATTCTCTTACCTATTTAAGACTCTGAAAAAGTGAAACCTAAGTATGCCTTTGTCTTAAGCCAACATTTGACTAACCAATGAGGGAAGGGCATCCCAAATTGATGATTTAGTAGCTCTAGGACAAGTCCACAGCCAGGCAGCTCAGCTGTACCTGTGCTACCACAGCTACACTGCTATTTATGCTGGAACTAGCTTGAGTACATGTACATGAAGAAAGGAATCACACTCCTAGCTCGTACTGTAGACATAGCCTTAGACAGGTATATTTGTACGTTACCTGGGAACAGTACACTAGAGTGGGTACCATTAAACACTTTGCTTTTGCATCCAGGTATTATTGTGGTGTGCATGCTAACATATAGCACTTTTGGTCAGTAAATCTCAAAGCGCTTTACAAAAGAGGTAACTATTATAGTATTGCCTGTATTTAGGAAATAGAGCAAATATTGTTGTAATGTTATTTAGTTACAAAAGCAAATGTGATGTTTTTAACAATGATCATACTGTCTGTTGAAGGAGGGATTTATGGGATCTGGGCAGGGGAGAATTCCCTCAGTGCAGGATCTGAGGAAGACGGAGGACCCACTTAAGAATCCTGGGGTAGCAGCTGTGCCTGGTGTGGGACGGGAGTATCAGAGGCAGGGCTGCAGCATGTTACCCAGCAGAGATTCCAGACAGCACAGCTAGCTGGGGACATGCTGCTGTAATGCAGACAGCCCACCTGAGGCCACTTTAGCAGCCCAGATTCACAAGGGCAGAAAAGGTGGGTCAAACTGAACTTAGTACACCCCTGCCAACCCATTCCACAGGCTGGGAGCTCTGTGCTGCATCTCTTAGAAGCACAGCCCAGAATCTCACCTTATAAAGCATATCCTGAAAGAGTAAAATGATGGTGGATCTCTAACATTTGTTGGAAAATGCTGATATTTTCCATTCTGTTCATAGGGTAGTCTGGTCAAAATTTTCAAACTCAAGTTGCTAAAGTAAGATGCCTTAAGTCTATGTTTCGGCACCCTAACAAGTGGCTTACTTTTCAGATGAACTTTAGACACACTCCACCAAATGAAGAGGGAGTTGAAGGTATTGACTGCTTTTGAGAATCAAGCCATTCTTATATAGGAGCCTAAATCTGAACTTAAGCCAACTTTTGGCATTCAAAAATGAAATTGTTTGCTGAAGTTTGTTGGCGTAGAAAGTTACTGATCCACAGACCTACTGTAGTTGCTGGTGCTGGCAATTAGGTTTACCATTTAATTCACTGTTTTTACACTGAACCACACATACATGTAAAATCCCACCACTAATATTGTATTTCAATTTGATAAATTCATATTTACTTAGTGAACATTATTTTTAATCTGTGCAATTTATTTACTTATTTTAATTTTGAATGATAGCAAACCTATTTTAAAAAAATCTTTGGTTGAAAATAGGGAAGTAACTACCAAACCTGATTTATCTGCACATGGGCACCTGGAGCATGTAAATGGCTTTCAGTTTTACAGTGTGTATATCAGTCAACATTGATTCTGCACTACCAAGGTGCAAGATGTCATGGGCCAGGTGTTCAAAACGCAGATACACTTGCAGCTGCAAAAAAATGTGTTCAGTTAATCTCAAACTACACAAAGAATTAACAGGCTGATTTGATGAATCATGCACTCATGATCTAGATCAGTGGTTCTCCAGCCGTGGCCTGCTTGTGGCCCAATCAGCACACAACTGCAACCCCTATGACATCCTCAGGGCCATATGGGCAGTATATATATTGTGCGGATGCGGCCCACAACACAGAGCTATATATGTGGCCCACAACTGTCAACAGGTCGAGAACCACTGGTCTAGATGGTTCTTAAGAATTACTACTGGCACGCTAATGATAATACAAAGGCTACATCTACACTGTGACCTAGGGGTGTGATTCCCAGCTCATGTACATGAACTTGCACTAGCTCAGTGATAAGAATGAGAACGGCAGCATGGCTTAGCCATACTGAGTACAAGGCCACCTGAAACCCACAGGTACATGTACACAGTATAGTGGAGCCATGCCACCATTGCTTGCGCTGCCAAAGCTACACTACTATTTATACTCGCACTAGCTCGATGAGACCTCATGTGAGTTTGTGTACTTGAGCTGGGAATCACACCCCTAGCTCAAAGTATAGGCACAGCCAAAATGAAAACACATGTCTTGAGAATGCATAGGTCTACTGCAATATAAAGCATACACAAGTACCATACCAGATTCTCACTGGTTGAAGGGTCTTGGTTAAGAGAAGTAAATAGCAGACATAGAAGATTTATTCATTCACTTCCGCTGTTAAGAATACTAAACTGGGAATAGTAATAAGAAAATAAAGATACTACTGTGGCATACTATGAAGATGAATACTTAACCGAGAAAACTACCATATCTAGGATAGCTAAATTACACACTGCTCAGATTGAGGTCACTGCAGTAGACACTAGGGACCACTATGGGATTACTTACTCAGTTAGTTACAGGTGACATTTACCCCAGTGCAGAGGGGGCATCTTCAATTAGCACCAATTACGCTTCTCTTTAATCTCCATCTTGTGTGGACCCTTGTTGGGGTATAATTTCCCTATTTAAGTTGGAGACATAGGGAGCTAAATTGTGAGACACACAAATGGGTTAAAGGTAAGAAGAGGGACCAGGCCAAAATTAAGATTCAGAAAGGGGACTTATAAATGGGAGGGCACAAAGCCAGGAAGGTAACATTAGAAAAAAGGGAGAGAGAGATAAGATTTCAATAGCAGGAGAAATGAAGGAGCTTAGAGGGAGGTGAGAAAATGGGCTCCCCAATAAGAGTAGCTCCATATACTTGCTGGGAAGAAGAGAAGGACAGAGAGAAGTCCTATGTCCTCTCATTGACACTAAGATGCTGAGGAGAGAACAGACCTGCCATCTTCTTTTTAACATGGCAAAGGTAGAAAAGACCCGCTGTCCTCCCAGCGTTCCCCCCGCAAGTTGAAGGCATCTATGGAGGTAGGAGAAGGATCTTATTGGAGTGGGAAATTTGAGGAGATGGAACACTGTGTGTAAGGAAGATGGGGTCTTCATAGGTTTTGAAAAGCATCCAAGCTTCTGGAAAATTATCCAGATCCTAATTTTCTGAGGCCCTGAATTGGAATATTCATGATTAAATTAACCTGAAATTCATCAAAATGTACCTAGCAATGCCCAGATCCCACACTTACCAGGATAAGTGTCCCTGGTAAAATTGTTACAAGGTTGGCAACTATGCTACTATCACAAAAATAGCGTTGTTCATGGTATAACAACAACATTAGATGATGAATATTATAATATGAAGGAATCATGTTAACAGAAATTTTGTCAGTTGAAATGAAAGCTAATTAAAAAGCCAGAAAAAATAAATGTTGTGCCTTCTAATAAATACACCACATCAAACAACAGTTTTGCAAGATTTGTTTTTAATTTTTTCACTTATTCATATAAAGGTTCCACCTATTACAGAAAGGCGGCTTTCTGCTGTCTGCAGCTTTCACTATACTATTTAAATACCTCTGAAATTCAGATTTCTAACTCACATTCAAAATGTAGCCCAAAGTTTGTCCTCATACCAGGCCAAGACAGCTCAGGATAGGAGCCAGCCCTACTGACCAGTCAAATCAAATGACTTTTCTACTCTCTGAATCCCTGGGAAGAAAATCCCATAATACTTCATAGTATAAAATTTCTTTGGAATGACACTTATAGATGACTGAACATTTCTGCTATGCATTTTTCTCTCAGTATTAAGGGCCGTCAGATACGACAATGATGTTGTCTTATGGCTACCAACCATAAGCCTTAGTCCATACTGCTTTCTTCTTGAACTCTGGTAGAAACCTCAAAGCCAGAAGTGTAGCTGAGAAAACAAGGACAGGTCACATGATTATGTACACACTGTATAGTAAGATACAAGAATCACCTGTATCACAATTATTTCTATATTATTTTCATTGGTTGTTTTCAGGGTTCTGCAGAAACTAGTACAAGTGGGATGGTATTTGAGCCAGGGTCTCCAGGTACAAGCACAATACAAAATAATAATAATTAACTTTTCTTCCATCTCCTTCTCCTCTTGCTAATAATCCCACCTCATTCCCTGCTCGTCCCTGTTACTCCCCAAGCCCCCTGTTGCTTCCATATGAATGGCAGGACACTATGAAAGGGATTAGCTAAGGAAGTGTGTCTCATTTCTAGCAAGGGCAGGTTGGTCATATCACAATTTGCTCCTCCCATGGGACCCAACCTGTTTGTGGCCACTACAAACACTTCCCCGTCCCTGCAAAAGCATCCCCGGGTGCACACTGAAAAAACTTCAGGAAAACGGTTAGTCTTGAAGCAGTTTTACACTCTTTAGGATTAGCCAGGTTACACAGGGTTAAATAATTTTGAACTGGCTGTCAAAGATTAAAGGCCACATTAACTGATTGGATTACTGGTCTTCCCAGAACAATGACACACTAGGAAATGCAGAACAAAGCTTGCACTAACACTTGAAGTTTTTTAAAATATATATTTTTTTAATTCTAACTTTCCTTAAAAACAACATGTACTCAAGCCACTGATATATGCCAGTAACCTTAACTGGACATTAACAAAGCTTTTGGTGTTTGATGCTATTTTATGCTAAAACTGAGAGCAACACATTCTATCTGGTGAGTGGGAGATAAAATGAGGGATCAAACAATCTAAAAAAGGATTTTAAAAGAGAAGAATGTTTATTTGCTTGTGGAGGTTATCTTAAAGCCAATATGTAGTTCTGTCATCAACATATGTTAACCTACAAACATTTTGCCTAACAGACTAATGCTGTTTTCCTGTGCTGAAGGAAATACAGGAATAAACAATATCAGAAATACATTACCTTTCAACATGTCTCTGGAGGATTCAGATAGCACTTCTTTAGGGCTCTCCATTATATTAAACAGCCAGTCAACAAACTAAGATTAAAATGAATAGCAGTTGTAAATTAAAAGAATGTCCATATCAGAACACCACAAATTCTCTCTGACCAAACTGGCTTAAGACATGCACCCTACTCAAGTTTAGCTACAGTATATTTGGACTGAATGGCAAATCCACCCAAGTTAGAGTTTGCCCTTCACTGCATTACAACAATCCATTAGTATTTAATTTAACACAACAGTACAGGAATTATCTGAGTGATTATCAAAGTTATTTTTTTGCAGTATGAAAATGAGGCAAGCCCACACTATTGCCTATTTCTATTATGATACTGGTCTTTGATCAGTGAATTCCCAACACATCATTTATTTGGTGGCTGGTGAATATTGCTGTTCATTCCTAATGTGGACATATAATATTCAGTGTCTTACTATTAAATCTATAAAGTAGTAACTCAGAATTGGTGCAGAGAAAAAAATCAAATAGAAAATGAGAGTCGCTAGGTTTATATTTTTTTCAAAAATCATTGTTAAGCTATGGAGGACTTGATTAAGATGTCTGGACTCCCTTAACTCCCAAGAGAGACTCTCTAAAAACAAAGAACAGAAAAAAAACTTCCCTCCACAGGGATTTGAAAATATCTTATCCCTGATTGGTCCTCTGGTCAGGTGTCCACAGGTACTGCTTGTTAACCCTTTACAGGTAGAAAAAACCCTTAACCCTTAACTAACTGTTTATGACAATGAAGCTTCTTAAACATTTTAAAAACCTTATTTACTTTACATACAACAATAGTTTAGTTATATATTATAGACTTATAGAAAGAGACCTTCTAAAAACGTTAACATGTATGACTGGCACGCAAAACCTTAAATTAGGGTGAATAAATGAAGACTCGGCACAGCACTTCTGAAAGGTTGCCGACCCCTGCCTTAGCCAGACTTCCCAAAGTCAATGCCCTCAGCACCCAGATAATTTTTAATCACTTTTTTTCTGACTTTCCTCCAATTTTTGTTGTCTTTCTGGTAATGTATGTTGCCTAGACGAGAATACAATATTTCAGATGTATCTGGATAGTTTATTTTTTCAAGGCACAGACTCAAATGCTTTATTAAAACCTAATTAAAAATTTGAACATTAATGGCCTAGTTCTGCATTCTTCACACCCTCCAAACTCTCACTTCAGTGGGAGTTTTGTGCATGCAAAGAAGACAAGATCCAGTCCTTAATACATACATGTTTGTTTAAAATAATTAAATGTCAACGTACAGAGGTCACCATTTATATACATTACAGGAAACTCAAGCCAGATTTGCCAAGTTAGGCACATACAATCACACAAACACGCTTATGCATACCTAAATTAGGCTTGCAAGTAAATGATGTGCACAATAAACTGAGGTGGGGGGGAGGGAGGAGAGATCGTCCACTGGTAGAGGATCTGCCCCTAAATGTTTGCATGCCGAACTAGCCATATGAAGGAGCAAGTATGCACATGCACACACCCCTCCCCCCCAAGTAAACCTACTTAATGTTAAACACCCAACCCTTAAGTGTTCTTTATCAACTTGCATCTTACTTTATTTAAGGGCATGTTTTTAAGTAAGTCCTATCTGACTGCGATAAAGAAAAATGAGAGCTCAAGTCAGATGCAGTAGATATAGAGGAAATAACAGCTGCCTCACATAAGACCCAAGCTGACTCCACTGAGAACTGAGCTTAGCATCTTGCATGATCAGGCCTTTAGAAAGTAAATTATGTGCAGCTTTACCTTTTGTGTTTGTTCTTTCCAAGGCTCTTTAGCCAGCAAAAGCTGCACACTGTTTGGAAGGAGAGTAAGAGTCTCCTGCACAGAGAGCTTTTCAATTGGATGCTTGCCAAAATCATCTGCAGACAATTCTGGCAATACTTCTTTGTGTTTCCATGACGACCAGCTGGCACTGAGGCCAAGCAGTAGTGGAGTAGCATGGTCAGCCCAGGCAACCACAGAAGCTGCAAATATCCACAACAGGAAGTCTACAGCCTAAACAGGAAACAGACAAGTTTGGTTCATTAGTTAAATAATAAAGAAGAAAAAATGTTATGACATCTCATTCTCCAGGATAAATCCTAGGCAACTGAATACTCAAACTTTGAGAGAGAAAGACTAAAGGCAGTTTAATGGTCTGGCTTTTGTACTTTAAAGTAGTACAACAGTATTTTAAAACTACAATCCTTAAAGCAAGGGAAGCAAATGGAAACAATTCGGAACCAGACTTCTTTAGCAATGCACTTATTCATTTTTTTATCTACACTGGAAAATAATGCTTATGGACAGGCATTTCAGCAAGCCCGGCATCCTGTTCCATGCAGATTAGCCACTTGCTCACCTCCATACTGCACATGGCTAATAGTGCTATGCTATATAGCAAGGGAGGAGGCTCCTTTCTGATGTCTGCAGCAATCAAATGATGCCCCCAAAGCATGAGATTTAAGTATCTCAGCAAGCATAACTACAAATAATATCGGTAGCCCTGAACTGTTCAACCCTTGTAAAAAAAAAAAATGCCGCTGCAGTACTCTGACCTACTGGGACAATGAATGTCACAGATGAATTAACATACTATAAAGGAGCTTTTCCTTTTAACAGTTCCAAGTGTATAGAGTTCTACATGATACAGTTTTCTTTCATTCTCTGTCATTGTTCTCATAGGTTAGGTGCTAGACTTACTTAAGAGACATTAAATATATGTACATTTTAAAAACCTTTTGAGAACAATCAGTGATTTTCCTTATGGAGATAAATGGAGATTATTCTAAAAGATAAAAAGTGAGGGAAAAGACGGTTACTCACCGTTGTAACTGTTGTTCTTTGAGATGTGTTGCTCATATCCATTCCATGTAGGTGTGTGCGCGCCGCGTGCACATTCGTCGGAGACTTTTACCCTAGCAACTCAGTGGGTCGGCTGGGCACCCCCTGGAGTGGCGCCACTGTGGCCGCGGATATATACGCCAGCCGACCCACCCACTCCTCAGTTCCTTCTTGCCGGCTACTCCGACAGTGGGGAAGGAGGGTGGGTGTGGAATGGATATGAGCAACACATCTCGAAGAACAACAGTTACAACGGTGAGTAACCGTCTTTTCTTCTTCGAGTGCTTGCTCATATCCATTCCATGTAGGTGATTCCCAAGCCTTACCTAGGCGGTGGGGTCGGAGTGAGACGTGGCTGAGTGCAAAACTGCCGAACCGAAGGCGGCATCGTCTCTAGACTGCTGCACCAAAGCATAGTGCGAGGTAAACGTGTGCACCGAGGACCAGGTTGCTGCTCTGCAGATCTCCTGGATCGGTATGTGCACCAGGAAGGCGGCCGAGGAAGCCTGAGCTCTCGTGGAATGGGCAGTGAGGTGGCCCGCCGGAACATGGGCCAAGTCATAGCACGTGTGGATACAGGTTGTGAGCCACGAAGAAATCCTCTGAGTGGAGATAGGGAGGCCTTTCATACGATCCGCTACTGCCACAAAGAGCTGAGGGGACTTACGAAAGGGCCTGGTGCGATCGATGTAGAAGGCAAGTGCCCTGCGGATATCTAAGGAATGTAAGCGCTGCTCTCGTGGAGATGCGTGAGGCTTTGGGCAGAAGATGTCCTGATTAGCATGAAAGGCCGAAACCACTTTAGGCAGAAAAGCGGGATGCGGCCTTAGCTGCACTTCAAGCAGGAGGAATGTGGATCCCCCGTCGGCATCGGGGGATGGCAAGCCGAGCACGGCTTGAATCCCGGGGAGCCGGGCATGAGCTCCGGCCCCGGGGCGGGAAGGGCCTAAGCCCAGAACCCGACTAACTAACTAAACTCTAACTAATCAACTAGAACTAACTACACTATCTAAATTAACAACTTAGAGAACTATATACACAAATAGAATAGAAAATTGAGAGAATGCTAGGGAGGTGGAGGTCAGCTACGCTGCACTCCACAGTTCCAACGACCGACACGGGCGTTAAGAAGGAACTGAGGAGTGGGTGGGTCGGCTGGGGTATATATCCGCGGCCATAGTGGCGCCACTCCAGGGGGCGCCCAGCCGACCCACTGAGTTGCTAGGGTAAAAGTCTCCGATGAATGTGCACGCGGCGTGCACACACCTACATGGAATGGATATGAGCAAACACTCGAAGAAGAATACTTGTTCCTTGGAAAGGACATAAATTACATTAGAAACCATTTTTTTCTGAAAGCTACATATTTTCACAGCATGTACCTCTTTAAGATCCAGATTTTGTAGAGGTATTGACTTGTAAGCAACATTTCTGATATAGCCCATCAATTCTAACAGCCAGTCCATTCTTTTCAATACTCCTGTAAGAACAAGAATATTGTCTTACATAAATGATAGTAAATACTCCTTTTTCTTTAAAAAGAAAGTGCCAGGAAACAACATAGCAATCAAACAGCAAGCCACGGGAGGAATAATAGCAACAATCATAACATTTAATTTTTGTGTGCCTATGCCAAAAGGCATATAGGCACCTTAATAATAACAGCTGAAATGCACATTATAACACAGACAATGTGGCTATAACAATCCCTAAAGCTAGCAAACTAAAAACAATACATTGAAAAAGATAATGAAAAAATAATATTTCATAATAATTCCATCCTGCAGATATCACTGATCTGCTCCGTGGGCATCCCATATAGATTCCTGATCATGACATTCCAACACTAACACAGAAGAGATCACCCCCAATCAAATAAATCTAGGCTTTGTGTTGAGTCCAGTGCATGTTGGGAAAGAATCTGGGGCGTATAAGAAGTGGTGTGTAAAACCTCTTCCAGTGCAGATTTAATCAATAAAATTAATACAGTAGCTATATGCCTAATCAACTAGTCTCAGTGCTTTAAGGAGCCTCCCAGTACCCAAAGGCATACCACCATATAACTATTCAATATAACGATAACATTCCTTCCCTGTAACTGCCTCACTGAGTTTTTGTAAGAGCTACCAAGACCAATCACATGCCTTTCAGCAATCAATCAATCAATCAGACCTGGCTAACTCAAAACAGATCCCTGCCTTCTTTATCCAAACAAAACACCAACTACTTTCAACGTGAGTATTGGGGGTGTGTACTCCCTTCCTTCCTAACTTGCCTCTCAGTTGCTCCTTTTATCATCTCCTGCTACTCTTAGTTTTGTATTTTCTTTCATTCATCTCACTTCTTACATACTAATTAACCTCCCTTATTTCAATCAAATACAGCACTTTTGCAAATCCTTCAAACACAGATGACGTCTGAAGTCCTTTCCATTTAAACTCCTATCCATTTGTATTTGTATAAGTTGGACTTTAAATTTTGGAGAGCAGTGACCTTGTGTTTTTGGTCTATAAATCCTCACATCCATTTATAATACTTCAAAAATAATACATAACGCACCTAGAAAGACTTGATTGGACCAAAACTTTTATTTAAAATAATTCATGCAGATTCATTAAGCTTTTTCACTTCTTCCTTCAGTGTGGCCTTACCTGTGTTTTCATGGCTTACAATTCGGGCATGGTAGAAACTATGAAACAACATCCATGCAACAGTTTCTTTCTGCTGGCATCTTACCGCAATACCAATCACATCATTCAAGCTCAACAAAGACAGTCGGCCTTGAGAAACTAAATACACTTTGATGAAAGTGACCTTTTCTATATTGTTCTGTAAAAGCAACAAAAACTTGATTAAAGTAAAACATTCTTCCTGGGTGACAACAGTAAAAGATACTACATGTCTCTGTACAGAGATGGGAGGAATCCTTCAATCATTAAGCCAGCTGATTTCTTTCTTTTTTGGGGGAGTGGGGGGAGGTTAAATGGATTGGACAGGATATAGTATATAATACATATCACGTGGGGTCATATAATAGCACATGAAATGCACGTAAGTCAGTACAATCAGACTGTGCTTATGCTTGTAAACAATGATTAATGCTTATGGAAGGGGTCAATGTGACAACCCTGGTTTAAGTCTTATTTGCACAAGACAGGAACAACATGGGCTGCAGCAATGCAGATTTTCTCACGCTGCTTTTCCAATGTGACTTCATCCTGACCCCAAGGGACTAACCTCATAGTGAAAGGATAGTTCAGTTTCAAAAGCCTGTTTAAATTCTTGGACTGCACTCAACAGAGTCTGCCAGCAAGGGTACCATGGTGGTTATGTGATATGGACACTTGCATATAAGGGGGCTTGATCTGAGATCACCAACTCACTCCACTGAGGTCACTTCATCACCAGATCATAACTTTTGATCATTAGCAATCTCAACTCTATTTGAGCGAGTGATCTGGAGTTGGAAAGTTTTATATTTCATTATCCTCCTCAGCCATCCTGTCCGCCATAAAATATTTTGAACACGTTTGAAATACAGTGTGAAAAATCTATAATACTGGCAAGTGTGAAATAAAAAAATTGCAATACAATTTTTCAATTTTGCAACAGTGTCCAGGATTCATGAACTCAGACGCAGTGGGTTACGACATTGTATTTAGTCTGTTTAAAGAATCAGATGGCTAATGTATAGAGGGAGGTGGTCTTGTGGTTAAAATACTAGACTGGGATTCAGGAGACCTAGTGTCTGTTACTGACCCAGCTTCAGACTTGTCTGAATTTGGGGGAAGCCATTTAGGGCCTGATTCAAAGCCCACTGAAGTGAATAGGAGTTTTTCCCCATTACCTCAGTTTCCCATTTGTAAATGGAGGGTAATGACATTACCACACAGGGTTGATGTGAGGATACATTAATCAGTATTTGAGAGGTGTTAAAATATTCTATGTGACGTGTAAAACGATACAGTGAGTCTTCATCCCACACATGAACAAGTGTTGGGAAGAGTTCTAGAAGTCTAGAATGAAACACGTTTACCTTAGAGAACTGGGCAATCCGGTCAACCTCTGCATCTGCCATTTCTGAGAGGCATTTTGCTACCTCAATATACATCTCCACTTCACTTCTCTGGAAAAAGAAAAAAAAGTGTGTGTTTATACATGGATAACTGTATTTTAATATCATTAAAGTAATGAAGAACCTAGGAGCCTTTTTATTCATTTGGATCATTTAATAAAGTTTCTAAATAAAATGAAGCTGGAAAATATATCACTTATTTTGCATTTATGGTGGACTTAAATAGTAAAATGAAATACATTCAACAAAATAACAAGTTGGAAATTTCTAAAGAAAAGTGCTTTTCCTTTGGTGTATTTTCTGTTTGTTGTCCTCAAGGAATTTGTCACTGTGAGAAATTTTCTGTTAAAATTGTTTTTTTCCCCTGATTATTCTCTGCTTCCATTTCAACAATTATTTTACCTCAGTACAAATTCTATTTTTTTTTAATTGCCTAATTATTTGCTAGGCAAAGTCCACTACAATTTACCATATTCTAAAGAATATCTGAAAAATTTTTCACCGGAATGGTATTAGATTATTTACCCAAAACTCCTGTATCAAATTTTAAATCCAATGGCTCAGTGCAGATTTCATGAAAGAAAAAAAAAAGATTTTGCCAACTGCAGAAAACTCGGGCAAACATCTTATAGTGGCTTTTTTATCCCTCCATCCAGCCTTGCTTCCTAAACCCTCCCTACCCTAAAAAAACAAACCCTTAAAAATTCTGTACTAGAATGTGAATATTTACTTCTCTTACCTTAATCTCTTCTGGCAAAAGCTCAAATATTTTCTCTGCAGCCTGGCACAGAAGATTCCAGCAGTATTGGGCAGGGCTTGGAAGTTTCATAGCCTGGCTGAGTCCCTGTAAAATACTCTGGCAAAGCTCAGGATTTTTTGGGTGCTTCTTTGTTTCAAAATGCTGTACTAAAAACACTTCTGTAAAAGTCTGCAGTTTGTCTTCTGCAACGTGTTTCATCCATAGGGGCAAAGTCATAAAAAGATATTTCCTGGTTTTCATCTGAAGGGCAAATACAGGGCATTACTGGACATTGGTTGTGCTCAAAGTATTTCCTCCTACCTTAGATAATTAACACCATTATCTCACTATTCCTAAGGTGCTTCCTTTTACTAAGTATAGGGAATACTACTAATATTGAGGTAACATTAACTAGTTACAGTAACACCTCGCTTAACGTTGTAGTTATGTTCCTGAAAAATGCTACTTTAAGCAAAACGATGTTAAGCAAATCCAATTTCCCCATAAGAATTAATGTAAATAAAGGGGGCTAGGTTCCAGGGAAATTTTTTTCACCAGACAAAAGATTATATTTTATATATATACATACATATACACACACACACAGTATAAGTTTTAAACAAACAATTTAGTACTGGATAAATTCATGGCGGCTAAGTCCATAAATGGCTATTAGCCAGGATGGGTAAGAATGGTGTCCCTAGCCTCTGTTCGTCAGAGGACAGAGATGGATGGCAGGAGAGAGATCACTTGATCATTGCCTGTTAGGTTCACTCCCTCTGGGGCACCTGGCATTGGCCACTGTCGGTAGACAGGATACTGGGCTAGATGGACCTTTGCTCTGACCCGGTACGGCCATTCTTATATTACACAGTGATGACGATTGTGAAGCTTGGTTGAGGTGGTGAAGTCAGAGGGTGGGCTATTTCCCAGGGAATGCCTTACTGCTAAATGATGAACTAGCTTTTGGCTGAGCCCTCAAGGGTTAACCCATTGTTGTTAATGTACCCTCACACTCTACAAGGCAGACGAATGGAGGGAGGGGAGACAGCATGACAGACAGAGACAGAGACACACACCCTGTGTGAGAGAGATGCACATTGCACCTTTAAGTAGGCTAACCCCACTCTAAGTACATTGCCTTTTTAAGTAGATCAGCAAGTTGAGACAGCTCCCAGGAAGCTCCCTCCGTCCTGAGCCCTGTCATGTGGTCCCTCCCCATACATGGAGATGGGGTAAGTGGGGTGCAGGAGCAGAGGGGAGGGGGACACCCTGACATTAGCCCCCTCCCCTCGCACAGCAAACAGGAGGCTCCCGAGAACAGCTCCAAGGCAGAGGGCAGGAGCAGCACAAAGCAGTGGGGGGAGGGACAGCTGAATTGCTGGCAAATGATAGCCTGCTGGCCAGCTGCCACACAGGGAACTTAGGGGAGCAGGGAGCTGATAGGGGGGCTGCTGGTCCACCCTGGTTCCAAGCCTCCACCAGCTAGCTCCAACCGGCTGCTCTTTCTGCAAGCAGTAGACAAAGCAGGTGGCTGCCAAACAACTTTATAAGGGAGCATTGCACAACTTTAAACAAGCATGTTCCCTATCAGCAATGTAACAACAAAACAATGTTAACTGGGACAACTTTAAGTGAGGAGTTACTATATTAGAGGCAAAATTGGAAAGTTTTAAATGGCTCTAGAGTACAGTACACAGAACTTAATCTTCCCATATGATTTATAGCAGAAAGTAGAAGATATTTACCAGTGACTCGGTTTCTCTCTTCTTCGATGCTAAAAAAATTGCACTCCACCTTCTCTTAGTTTTAGATTGAAATCTCCATTGTCCCTCAGCTATAGACAAAGTGTAAAATTTTCAAAAGTGCCGAAGTCACTGGGACTTGAAGCACTTTTGAATTTTTTTCATCCCAAATAACTATAGATGCTTCTCTCACTTCTTTAATATTGTTATTATTTATTATTTGTATTACCATAGTGCCTAGGAACACTAGCTGAAGCAGTAATTTAATCACTTGTGATCTGTTACGTTTTCCTCAGATTCTTTCACATACTGAGGATTGTGTCTTATCAGGCAGAGTACGACTGTGGCCTTCCAGCAGAACTCTTGGCCCATTCTACACAAAATGCACAACCCAGTACAATTCTTTGGCAGAGAGGTGCAGAAGCAGTGTACTCCAAACCTCTTCAAGATTGCTTCTTAATTTTCAGGATGATGCTAAACTTTACACTTCCTGGAGCTGAATGCACTGCCCTTGTGGCCTGCAGACTCTGTTGAGAAATGAAAGGCTCAAACTCAAGTCTTCTCCTTACTGGTGACAAACACCCAAACCAAATCCCAGAACTTTTAACATCTTTACCAACTCTAACGGATTACCAGTTCACTAAACCATGGAGAACTGGACAATCATAGACTAAAACTAGCAGGATTTTCTTCTAATTTTCTTCTAATGATTCTGGGCCAACTTCTCAGCTGATGTAGATCAGCACAGCTACATCAGAGCTACATTATTCACCCTACCTAAGGCTGATATGGAATTTTGCAGGATTTCTGAAGGACTAATTTCATGCATTGCCGGGGGCCTTGTAGAGCCCGTACTGAATTTCCACAACTTGATTCCCACTTTTCATCTGAGGATATCACCAATTTTGATGCTAACAAAGATTACATTACAGAAGAGAAGGAAAGCAAGATGAATAACTGACAAATAGATAGATAGGTGATGGAAGGTCTCAAGTCTGCCTTGAGTTTGAAGTCTCTGGTATAAGTAATTTCAGAGAGCCACTAAAAGCCATCTGCTGATGTAACAAAACTTTTAGAAAATTCTGCACATATGTCACTTTGTGTTTGGATGAAATGCAGGGCTGGAATAGTAAGTATGTACGTGCGCAGGATTAAGATGTGCTGTCCTGTGTAAGGAAACTTGTACACAGAAAAGAGCACACAGAGGATTCATAAGCCTTCTGGAGCTTAATGCTGATATCATACATACGCTAAGACTGTAAACTAGAGGTGGTACGACCCACATCCCCAGGAGCATTGCAGCATTCTGAGATGACTGAGCCTGGGTCACTGCAAGTTCAATACACAGTTGCTGAATCTCTTCACCTAAAGGGGAGGAAAGTGAACAGTTTACAATGCAATTATTTTAATTTTCAATTTGTTCTCAGCCCATAATGCAGAAAAAATAAAAACGAAGGTAAATGTTTTTATTCTAGCAGAAATATGTTGTGTTTCTTGTGACACCACTGGTAACATTTAGAGCAGACCTCTCTCTCTATTTATGTAACTTCTTTATTACCCTTGGATGTGTCCAGAATCCAAGCATGTGGCATTCACTCAAATTTAATTGAGAAGAAAAGCATTAAAATGTGAACATGGGGAATAAAAAGAATCAATGTTCTTTGCTAAATGGAGAGAATAATCAAACTATTAAAGAACCCCTTGAAGAGGAACTAAGGATTGATATTCCTTTTTGCTAAGCTCAGCCTGTTCTGCTCCATTTACATTTAGCATGCTGTGCACCGGTGTAAATGTCAACTTTGCAGAACTACAGGTGAATCATTGTTATTGCTGTTGGAGCATGGGCACAGACATTCTTCTGGTCTGGGTGTAGGGGATCTTTCTAAAGAATAGAGTTCTTAAATTAGTTATTGAATTCCTAATTAGTGGGTCCTGTTTAGGCTCCCCAAAAATCCGAAATTGTCTGTCCCTTGATAAAGATAAAAATCTGAAAGGAGTTTGCTTTGCACAATGGAATGGCTTTCGTAACAGTTCATTCTATTGTAGCTGCACATGAAGGACAGGGATTTCAAATTTAATACTGACATTTAAAGTTAGACATAGATTTAAGGTCAGAAGGGAACATCGTGATCATCTAGTCTGACCTCCTGCACATTGCAGAACAGAGAATCTCACCCGCCCACTCCTGAAATAGACCCCTAACCTCTGGCTGAGTTACTAAAGTCCTCAAATCATGCTTTTAATACTTCAAGTTACAGAGAATTCACCATTTATGCTAGTTTAAATCTGAAAGTGACTTGTGCCCCATGCTGCAGAGGAGGACGAAACCCCGCCACAGGGTCTCTGCCAATCTGACCCAGGGGAAAATTCCTTCCTGATCACAACTACGGCAATCAGTTAGACCCTGAGTATATGGGCAAGACCCACCAGGCAGATACCTGGGAACGAATTCTCTGTAGTAACTCAGAGCCCTCCCCATCTAGTGTCACATCTCCAGCCATTGGGAATTTTTGCTACTGGCAGTCGCTGATGGGCCACATGCCATTGTAGGCAGTCCCATCATAACATCCCCTCCATAAACTTATCAAGCTTAGTCTTAATTCAACTTTGCTTTATATACATTTCCAGAATACTTGAAAGTGGAACCATTTGTTATTAATCTTATTTATTTGGGCCAATATTTTCAAAAATGGAAGCCTAAAGTTGACTGCAATGGATGCTGTTGAGTAGTTTTACTTCTGAAATAAGGTTATAAACTTCAATGTCTAAATATGGATTTAGGAGCCTAACATTATGCTTGTGATTCTGAGACTCTTGACCTAGAAATTTAGCCTTTTCTTTAGCATATTGTTTGGTACCCAAACTATTTGTCATTTGTAAGCATTCACCAAATAGTTTGGATTAATAATTTACAGATTATAGATTGTTTGCAAACTGTTCACCCAAGCTATTTGTTATTCAGTAGTTGTGAGGTATGCCTATCCTAAATCACATAGTATTGTTTCTGCTCCACGAATGCAGCACTGAACTTTTTAAAACAGGAGAATAATCTGTTTTTGTTAACAGTTTATGGATGAATTAATAATTCATGTTAGAATGTGTGAAACTTTCAAGATTCATAACCATATTCACAAATACCCATCTGTCATCCAAATATTAATGAATAACTATTATTATGACTAGACTCAGTATGTGTCACAAAAATATTCATGATCATGTTTCTTGAAAATTACTTCAGGGTTTCACATTTCCAGTTTGGATGTCAGGCTAAAATACAATTGCTCTGCTTTCTGCTTCTGTAGCCCAACATCAGCACTGCTCATGAACCACCTACTCATACAAAGGGGGTATCTATTCATTTCTTTATGCATATATTTAACTTCCATAATGCTACCCAGGTACACTGAGAAGAGTTTATCTGTCAAAGACCGAGCAGTCTCAAATGCCATCTAAATTCAATTAAAATGAAGGAACTAAACGGATGCACTGTTTCTTCTGGAACTTCTGAGGTTTATAATAACACAATTTTTCCAGTGTGTTAAAGAAATTTCCACATTCAAAGCACCATTCAGATACTGAGAGCAATATGGACAATTTGGTTCAATATGAAAAATGCTCATGCAAATTTCTCTATATATAACTTAAGAGAATTCATTGAAAGAACACAACATCAGGCAAAAATATCAGCAAAACCTGCTATGAGTTGACAGATCTTTCTACATCTGGCAAGGGCTTTGCTTTCCACAATGACAGTTTCATAATTTCCAGAACTTCGGATTTAAGAGGGAATGTTTGCAAACATAAGCTCAGAAACACAAAAATCATACTTCAGGGTATGTTAAATCTAGACTCTTTAAAAAACTCTGGACAGTATGATCTTTTGAACACAAGTCACATGAAAATGATCCAAAGGACTCATAAAAATCATTAAACTTACCAAAGTTTAGTCTCATCAAAGGAGAAAGAACTGAAGCCCAGTTCACAGGTGGATACTGGTAGCTTTCTCCAACTAAAGCTATAGGTGCCAAAGCTACTTTCACCAAGTGAGGGGGAATGGATTCAGGGCCTGCAACAGAACAACCAATTATCATCTGAATTTCATGATGAGCAAATTGAGTAAAATAACCAAAACAAGGAATATAAAAGCATAAGACGTGAATTTATAATATTACATACTGGAGTGAAAAACAATTTGTAATGAAAGACAAAGACATTATAAAAGCACCTAAATTTTTTCTGCCATTTGTATTGCTTGCAATTGGCTGAATATGCTGCAAACTTTTTGGAATGCAGTTGTTGGATTATACAAAGAATGATCTGCTAAAGAAATGTTCTTCTGTTTCTGCTGAAGGGGAGCTAATCTAAAATTAATGAAATGAATAAAATGAATAAAAATAAATTAAAATGTGTACTTCTACAGCAACTCCCATTGAAGACTCTCAAAGCACTTTACACACATTAATAAATTAAGCCTTACACCACTTCTCTGAGGTGAGTAATTATTGTCTTCGTTTTACAGGCAGGGAAACTGATGCAGAGAGATTGCATGATTTATCCATATTCACACAGGAAATCGGCACCAGAATTCGGAACAGAGCAAAACTTTCTGCCACCAGTTCCCCTAGTTCCATCTAACAGACATCTACAACCCAAATTCTAGCCCTCATTTGACTTCTACCCAAGCCCAAGTCGAAGGCTCTGTCTTCACTGCAAAGAAGGTGTGGATTGTTTTTTTAAACATCAAGATCGCTAACTCCGACTGGAGTAAAGGCACAGGTAGCTGAGAGCTGGCCTCAACTAGCTATGCTGTAGTAAAAACTACCTGGGTCGTATCTCTACTCTGATTTTCTACACAAATTTAACAAGGTTCCGACATGGCTTATATTAAAATATTTTTGACTGAAATTTCTATTTTTAATATAATTCATTAGTGATTTTTTATAGTTTATACAGGTAAAAACATAGGTCAAATCACATTTTACAGAAGCAGCACATTATCACATCTTTATGGAATTTGCTCCATCTCACCTTTCTTTCCTCCTTCAATGGCAAAGTCAATAGCTGCCCTGATAAAGCTGTTTTCAGGCAAGTAGCTGAAGTCTGGAGGCACTGTGAAGACAAAAAATATGAAATAAGCCAGCAACTTGGCAGGACAAATAATAATTTCCAACTACCCTATAAATAAAAAGGCAAAATTAGGTATTTATGAACTGATCCTCGGTTAACAGACGGATAGTGACTATTTCTATTAGATCAAAAGACTGATGCAGATGTTATCACTGGCTTCCCCCTAGCCCATCTTTCTTTCCATGTGAATTTAGAGTTGATGAAAAGTGCTGGACTGCCAGCAATGAAGAACGGATTCATTCATTTGTCCCCTAAAAAGCTATTGTGGTGTGTAAACTTCTCCCCACACCTCAGTTTATATGTCTCTATCCTAACCTGTAGGGAACACTGCTAAGGATAATAGCACAGGTTACCCTCCACACCCACTAAGTCCTTGGCCTCTCTGCCAAGACTGCCGCCAAGAGGATTGAGGGTTGTTTTTGTGGTGTTCACATGTGTTCCTCCTTGATGCTACTGACTCATTCACAACTTGAGTCAGGTTGAAACTAATGGCCTATACTTAGCTCCCTCTACTGAATTATATTTCCCACCAATCATCTTCCCCTGCAATCATTTACCTGGTGGATTACTGGTGCAGTTATAGTTGGTAACTCCATACCATTAGGTGAAATTCACACCTGCACTGAGGGCCAGTAAAGAGTCTATGTACCACTTAAATCTTACTTAAGCGCTCTTGTAGGCTTAAGTGGGACATAAGTGATGCATCGCCCTCATGCTGACCCTCTGCACAGAGATGAATTTCATCCTTTGTGAATAGCTTACTGGACTGCTTAAGATGACAGATTAGTTGTGCCTTTTAGCTAATCAGAGAATAGCTCACCCTTAGGAGTACAGTTATGAAAAATTAATCTCATTTATTTTCCTTTCTTTGTATTGGTTGGTTTTTAAATGTTTAAAATATTTAAGGGAAAAAGATGCAGAAATAAGAAGTCAGCAAATCTGGAAATCCAATTAGCTCTCAGAGCACAGTATAAATATTTCAGTTACAAAACATAGATCAAGGTCCTCCTGCACAAATCTAATTTTAAAACAATTATGAATTATTCTATGTTGTAAATTTAAAACTAGAGAATACAGATTGGACTGGAACAGCTTAGCTTGTGAGCTCTTAGACTCTGATTCTGCAAGCAAAAACATGTGAATAGACCCTTGCACTCAACACCACTGACTTTAATGGGGCTCTGCACGGATACAAGGATCTGATTGCATGTTACAACTTGCAGGTTCGGTGCCCTTGGATTAGGAGCTTTTAGAGCCAAAGATTGTCTTTTCATTTTATATGGGTGCAGTGTTCTAGCATAAGAACCTCCCTCTAAAGCCTGTCACGTATTCTTAAACAACAACAAAAGCATCTTACCAGACGTTCTGTTCTGGGTTGAGGACAAACTGGATTGATGAAGGTGTCCTAAAAGCCAAGCTGCATTTGTCTGAAGACCAATCACCCCAGAAAAACTGACTATCTGTGAAGGCAATTATTGGACATGAATTTGTAGGCTAGTCTCATTAATGATAGTCTCTTCACTCTGTGCTGCAACAGCACACTGGACACAAAAAAAATGTACTTTTTTTTTAAAATTAAATCTGGATCCTCCACACAAGGTACTGTAGTACAGTGCACATCACACATTATTGGAGACAGACATGATCCTCTCACCTGAGTCAGGGTTCTGATGATTTCATTAAGTTTATTTTGAAACTGGGAGGACTGGATAGCCTCAGATTTCAGCTGCCAGGAAAAAAAACAAACAAAAGGAGGTGAACATCTGAAGGAAAAGCAAAACAATGAAATGCATAATTGGTGGTGGAGGAACCGGTTTAGCTCTCATACACAACAAATATTGTTGAAAGCAACCTAAGGACCACATTTTCTTTTCAAAGATACTATTCTGACAGAGGAAATACATTTTTGTACAATTAATTCAAAACTCTGCAGAAAACTGAATGTTTTGCTATTAAATAAGCCTAGTTATTTAATTATTCGATATATTAACCACCACCTTCCCCCCCAAAATCCATCCTGGTGTTATAGGTGCTCATGGAGATGTGATGCCATTCGGTTTTCCAGCCTGAATCTTTAACTTTGTTTCTAAAGGAAACACAGGTATCATGTGCTTATATCTTTTTACCTGTATCATGGATGCTTCAGAACCCACCAGCGCAACCAGCCCATTGACAGAAGCCAGACGCTGCATTGTGGGAGACCCCTATAAATCCAAGCAAAATCAACACATGACAAAGGGGTTGAAGGCGGCATAACACTGAACAGCAAAGGCATTTTCCTCCAAGAAAAGATGTTCTTTTTAATTCTGAACTATACAGACATACCTCTCCACCAACAAACTCATATGCTGGCCTCAGAGCGTGAGACCCAACTATGCTACCAAGGCTCTGAAATAAACAGCATTTCAGGGACTTGCTCCTTTTCGCAAACTCAAATAATAGTATATTTCTCATTGACATAGCACCTCCCAGTACAGTATGTTCCAGTCTAACATCTTTGAAGTGCATCATCCATAAGAACATGCTGATATGATCTAGTCTTTATACAGACTGTCAAAAATTTGTGTTAATAATATTTACCTTCAAATCCCATCTTGGGGGATTCATTTAGGATCTGCTTTTAAAATTACATTTCATATGTAATTTTTTGGTACAATGGGATAAATCATTACTATGGAATTGTAAGCATAATAAATGAATACATTTAACTCAATTCTCTATTCAGTTATAATGACGGTGATTAATGTTGCCTTCAGTAGGCCTAAAATTGTTCAGCTCCACCTACTACACTAAATGCAATCTAAGCATCACAGTGTAGCTTCAATATACAAAAACCTGTAGGAGAACACTTCAACCTCCCTGGCCACACTATAGCAGATCTTAAGGTGGCCATCCTACAGCAAAAAAACTTTAGGACCAGACTTCAAAGAGAAACTGCTGAGCTCCAGTTCATCTACAAATTTGACACCATCAGCTCAGGACTAAACAAAGACTGTGAATGGCTTGCCAATTACAGAACCAATTTCTCCTCCCTTGGTTTTTACACTTCAACTGCTAGAACAGGGCCTCATCCTCCCTGATTGATCTGACCTCGTTATCTCTAGCTTGCTTCTTGCTTGCTTATATATACCTGCCCCAGGAAATTTCCACCACTTGCATCGGAAGAAGTGGGTATTCACCCACGAAAGCTCATGCTGCAAAACGTCTGTTAGTTTATAAGGTGCCACAGGATTCTTTGCTGCTAGTGTAGCTTCTGTATGCACTGGGCATACAGATGGCAATTACAGGCTGATAAAAGTAGAGCGAGAGCCATTTCTTACTTAATGAAATATCCACTTAGGGTAAACTTACAGTGAACAGCAAAACACAAATTCCATTTTGCCAGTCTAATTTTTGTTAAGTACCACCATACTTCATAAGTAATCTCAATTTTAGTGTGACTACTCATGGACTAAGATACTACTCACGGTGAATAAAGAATGCAGTTGAGCTCTCACAGACTATCTGGAATCTTTTTGGTAGACAGCTGTCTTACATTACTTTGTTGCTTATAAAACAACAACGGTTAATAACCTTTCTGTAACTATTGTTCTTCAAGATGTCTTGCTCATGTCCATACCACATTAGGTATGCGCACGCTGTGTGCACAGTTGCTGGAGATTTTTCCCTCAGTGGTATCCATCGGGCTGGCTCTAGCGCCCTCTGGTGCACTCGTATAAGGAGCTCAGCCAGTTCCACACACTCTGAGTTACTTCTTGCCAGCTAACTCCGACAGAGGGGCAGGAGGGTAGGTCGTGGAATGGACATGAGCAACATATCTCGAAGAACAACAATTACAGAAAAGTTAGTTACGATTTTTTCTTCTTTGAATGCTTGCTCATGTCCATTTCACATTAGGTGCCTCCCAAGCGATAGCTTAGGAGGTGGGCTAAGAGTTCATGGACATGCAGATTGCAACACTGCTCAACCAAATCCAGCATCATCACTAGCCTGCTGGGTGACGGCGATATAGGATGAAAAAGTATGCACCGACGACCAGGTCGTGACCTTCCAGGAAAGGTATGACAAGAGGCATGATATCAGCAGCTCAAAAGGAGGGCCTGAGAGTCTTGATAGGACCAGGTTTAGGTCCAACGGAGGAATGGGTTCACGAATTTGCAGGCATAGTCTCTCTAAGCCTTGAAGAAGCAAATGGACATTTTGTGAGAAATAAACGACCTACCATCTACCGGAGGGTGGAAGGCTGAGATGGCTGCTAGGTGTACCTTAAATCAATGAAATGGCTAGGCCCGGCTGTTTCTGAAGAAGCAGATCCTCCAGCACAGACTGGAGAGGTGAACCAGCAGGTCAGAGGCCTCATTTGGAGGACCACATGGAGAAACACTTCCATTTGGCAGGGTAAGTCGCTCTAGTAGTGGCCACGTGCTCCCTTCTGCTCCCCAGCAATGACACCACCGACTCTTGTACTGCTGGCGAAAGCAGTACTGATAGCTAAGGCTAAGATTTTGTTATGGTTATTTTTAGTAAAAAAGTCATAGACAGGTCACGGGCAATAAACAAAAATTCATGGAAGCCATGAACTGTCTATGACTTTTGCTGCTGCAGCTCCATGGTTTCCCCCACCACTGTGGTGGCTGGGAGCTGTGGGGTTCCTCCTCTATCGACGGTGGCTGGGATCTGCAGGGTGACCATATTTCCCAAAGAGAAAATGGGACACCTGAGCCGCTCACCCAAGCCCCCCAAGCAAGGCTGTTGCCTATCACTGGAACACTGAGAAGGGCCCCCTCAGGAGTCTGTCACCTGTCCCTGAAACTTGCAGGGAGCCCCCCCGTCTCTTCTTGCTGCTGTCACCTGTCACTGGAACCCTGCCAGCTCTGGGGCTGAAGCAGAGAATGTCAGGGCGATCTCTGAAAGTCACTCGTGACTTCCATGACCTCCATGACATAAACTTAGCCTTACCGATAGTGCCAGCAGGTCCCTGACCACAATGAATGCCTCCAGAGTAGACAGTACCATGATCCCACTGGTGCCGTATTGCCCCTCGATGCCGAGGGATTGTCTGGGACTGGACTCAATGTAGCCTGCATATGAGGCCAACTCAATGGTCCCACCCTCAGAGCAGGGGCAGAGGAGTCGCCTCACTCAGACCACAAACCACTGTGCTCCCCATACTTGGCTCTCTTCAGAGTCCCCTCTTGGCCAGCTGAATCTTATGTTTTTTCTTTGGCACAGGTGAAGGAGAATGGTGCCAAGAGACTCACTCGGTGGGAGGAGGACTTCACACCAACGCTGAAATACTAGGTGGGACCTTCTTGGCTCCAATGAGGGACTAAGTGCTGCCTCCATCAGAAGGGAGTTCAACTTGTTCTTCTTTGTATGGGGCTTGAAATCCTGACAGATCTGGCAGTGGTCCCTGATGAGTCTCTCCCATGCACTTCAGACAACTGGAGTGCGGGTCACTCACAGGCATGGGTTGGCTGCAGGAGGCACAGGGCTTCGAACCTGGGGACCGAGGCATGCCCCAGCACCGGATGAAACTCCACTAACAGGGTGAGAAGCACCAACTAAGCATATACAACTAATCTACAGCAGTCCAAACTGAGAAAATAAAGAACTGGGATAGAGGAAAAAAAGGGAAAAGGACTAAACTAAGAGCAGTGAGTAAGAGTTTGTCAACGCAGGAGGAGCTGTTCCAGTGATCGTCACAGGTGGTAAGAGGGATCTGAAAGGGTGCGGAGCCAGCACGCTCTTTATACTGGCGCATGAGCACACAAAACCATAGGGCACTAGAGCTGGCCCAATGGATACCACTGTGGGAAAAATCTCCAGTGACTGTGCACACAGCGCGCGCACACCTACCGTGGAATGGACATGAGCAAGCATGAAAAGAAGAAAATATTGCTTTTTCTTTAAACAGACTGCAGAGAGTCTTGCTTCTAAATGTGAATCTATTCACCTGCTCAAATAATTCAAACTATTCTTAACTATCTTCTTCTCCTTAATTAAATAAGCTCAGTAGTAATTAAATTTTTTTTAAAAGGAGAGACAGACAGCTCCTCTACCTCTGCAAGAAGAATTTTCATCCAGGCAGGAAGCAGTCTGTTACTCAAGTCTTCTGCTTTCCCATGTCCACAGACTGACAAGCCATGAACTATGCTACCCAATGCCAAAGCAAAACCGGATGTCTGCAGGAAACACAAGATGTCAAAAACACAGATTACAAAACAGCTTTCACAAAAGCCCATGTATTCCTTTTTCAAAAGAAAAACATCCTGCATTTTCCAGGTGCAGTACTTCCCACTGATATGTTCAATAACACAAGCTACATCATCATTCAAAATAGCAGGTGCTTTTAAAATGAATAGTTGACTGAAACAAAGACAAAACTACAGGTATCAATTTCAGGAAATCGAATTATATGAAGCATCCAGTTTTACGATGTTGAGCCCTGTCATGTTGTAACATACTGGTTTGATGTGTGTCTATGTATACTGTAGCGGGGTGAACACCCGCTTCAGCCCTGAAGGCATTGAAAAAGCCCTGCAGAGGGCTGGGGCTGGGGGAGGGAGCAAAACCCCAGCTGACTGGCGGAAGTGGCTGCACCTGGGGCCAAGCCCCAAACTGAGCAACTAGGCCTTATAAGAAGGCCAGGGCAGCCAGAAGCTAAGCAGTCTCACTCTGACTGGAGAGAGAGACAGGCCTGGCTGCTGGGGAACTCACCTGGGGACCTAGAGTGAGGCAGGGCTGGGGAAAGGCCTTGGGGGCTGGGAGGCCCTAGGCCAGCAACTCCCCAGGATGCAAGGTCTGGTCATAGGCCCACATAGGTATTGGGGTTGCAGAGGGGCAGCCTGAGGGTGGGTAAAGGCAGCCAGTCCAAACTCCTTGTTGCCTGTAATGATTGGCTGACAGACTGCAGTTCACCCCAGGGCGCAGGGGCTAGACTGTGACTGGTGCGGATAGGGGCTGGGGGTTCCCCTGGGTGGGGAGACCCAGAGAGAGGGGGGTAGTGCCGGGGGGGAGGGGCAGCACCCAAGACAAGGGCACCAGGGTCCAGGAGGGACACGGGGTCAACGACAGGCAGGACACCTGACCTGCCAAGGGCGCTCCTGGCTGGAAAATGAGTTAATTCCTGAGGACGACCAGCAAGCGGCGCCGCAGGGGTGAGTCTGCACCCTTACATATACATATCAGGGAATTATGTTGCCCTCTAATGACTGGCTTGAAAAAAGGATAGAGGCTGCTACTGCTATCAGTTAATGGACTTCTTTAGGTCAAGTGATAGATACCTGTTTTTTGAGAGCTGAAGAACAAGTGTTGTAGTTCAGAGAGATATTTAGGCCACCATCAGCAAAAGCTTAAGCACCTGCTTAAATCAATGGCATTACGCATGTACTTAAAGTTAAGCATGTGTGTAAGTATGTGCGTTATTTGCAACACATATATTTTTAACTATACCAGGCAACATAAAGGCCTCCTTTGCCTTAACCTGGTGATGAGGAAGGAACTAGTGAAATGCAAATGAGTTAATAATGCAACTATTAGGACATCAGCAGCTGTACAGACACTCATCATGATCACAGTGGATTCTCATTGCAAGTTTCTACTCCTTGATTCTGTGGGACAAGGTCTCTGCTTTAGGGCAAGGAATTCTCAACCTTCTTCAGTATGGATCACATTTTAATATCAACATTGTCTCCTCGACCAAATCCCCTCCCATTCACAAAATACCTAACTTCACAATTATACAACACCCTTGTTGCAACTGCAGCAATTGCTTATGTGGAACAGTGATATTATGAAATAATGTAACGGATTTTTAGCTTCTTTAATGTGATTTAGCAGCTGGAAAAAAGAAGGAACTAGTATCATATGACCAGCTAGCTGTCTGCAGACCACCAGCAAGTGCCCCAGGGACCAAAGTGCAGAAGCCTCTCTTTTAGCCTTTCTTTTCTGATGTGAAGAAAAAGGATTACAAAAGTAAATGTTGATTTGCCTCCCATTTCCAGATAAATTTACTAGTCTGCTGATTATTGTGAAGATTGGTTTTGATTGTGAACACTCCTGTTAGCATTTCCTCTCGGTGACAGCACTTCTTCTCTTTTCCCATTGGTAGAGATTGGCTAGACGAGGAGGAAGAAGCAGTGCTGAAACAAGGCTGTTGGAGCAAAGCAAGTCAAACTGTGACAGAAGGGCAGTCAAGGGATGCTGAAGTAACAAAAGGGTGCTGTTTTGGTCAGCTGTTAGATGGAGATCCTAGAACGGGGGGGCTCAAACTTCATTGCACCGCAACCCCCTTCTGACAACAAAAATTACTACAGGACCCCAGGAAGGGGGAGAAAAGCCTGAGCCCACCCAAGCCCCTCCAGCCCAGGGTGTGGATGGGGGTAAAGCCAAAGCCCCATCTCCCCAGGCCGGGAGGCCAAAGCCGAAGCCCAAGGGCCCTGCTGCCCAGGGCTGAAGCGCTTGGGCTTGGGCTTTGGCCCCGGGCCCCAGCAAGTCTAAGCCAGCCCTGGCAACCCCATTAAAACAGGGTCGTGAGCCACTTTGGGGTCCCGACCCACAGTTTGAGAACCGCTGTCCTAGAACGCTGACTGTGTGGAAAGGGACACCCTAGAGGAAGTTGTGGTTGAGACACCAAGCTATTAGGGTTGTGTTTGTGATCTGCTGTATGGAGTCTACAGAAAGAGTAAAAATTCAGTTGCCTATAATTAAAGCTAAGATTTTATCATGGATATTTTGTAGTAAAAGTCATGGATAGGTCACAGGCAATAAAAAAACAAGAAAAAAAGCCCTGTCCTGTCCTGTCCTGAAAAATATCCATGATAAAATGGGAAGGGACAGGGCAGTTCCAGGGGACTCTGAGTTCCAGGGTCTCCCTGCCAACAGTGGCAGAGGGAGCTGCATGGTCCCCCTACCCCCTTCCCATTGGCAGGGAGCACTGCAGGGGTTCCCCTGCCCCCCAATGACAGCAAGGGAGCACTGTGGGGGTCCCCCGCCCCTCCCCAGCGGCAGGAAGGGAGCACTGCAGAAGTCCCTCTGCCCCCTTGCGACAGCAGGGGAGCTGCAGGGCTCCCCCTGTCCTCCTGCAGCAGCGGGGAGCTGCTGGAGGTCCCCCTGCCCCACCGCAGCAGCCGGGGATTCCCCGGCTGCTGCGGCTGGCAGGGAGCTTCGGGGTACCCCCAGCACCAGTGGCGGCTGGGAGTTGTGGGGTATCTCTACTGCCCATGGTGGCTGAGAGCTTGTAGGCCCGCTGCTTCAGGCGGCAAGAGATACGTTACAGCTTCCTAACGCTGCAGAAAGTGATAGGACCCTGCAGCTCCCAGTCCCCAGGTCTGAAGTCACAGAGGTCTTTGGAAGTCACAGATTCTGTGACTTCCTCGGCCTCCGTGACAAAACTACTGCCTTACCTATAATTCAAGAGAGGCTATTTCCCCAGGAAGAGAGTGTCTCAAGAACAGAATTAGGAAGAAGATATTAATTAGAAGGTTCAAAGTGCTGAGACACCCTGAAATGAAAATATAAGCTTTTCCCTTAAACATGGTCAGCATATATAAATTCAGTTTTTGTCTCACCCTTTGGTAATGAACAGTTACAGGGAATATACATAATAAACAGATGGCCTTCATTGTACTCTCCTCAAATCACACTCTTTCAAACAAATATCCAAGAAGGATCAAGGAATTTCCATCTTACACTGACATGGGTGCAGCGTTAAAGATACACAGGAAAAGACAAACAAATATAATGAAAGAAAGGGGTCCAAACTGTGGATATAACCTGCTGATTATTTTCTGCTAACGTCCGCAACTTGTTCATGATCTCTTCAGCCTCCACTGCCTCTATGATTTTCATGCTGAAAGCAGAGACGCAGGAACAGGCAATGGAGTAGGCAAGGATCTGAATAAAGGGAAAGGGGAAAAATACAGGTAAAAAAACCAGACAGGTTAACATTTCCCAGGGTGGGAACACACAGGGAACAGCTTTTATTGAATACTGTAGACAAACACCAAGGCACCTTGTTCCTCCACCCCACTCCAGATAATAAGTAACCCACCCCAAATGTATTTAAGGATATCTAATTCTAGAAAACAAGTGAAATAAAATGTGGATACAGTCATTCAGTATAGGAATAAGTTCACTGTAAAATAACCAGACCAATACAAGCTTTCCACATGGTTTCCAATGCTGCTGCATGCTACATGTCAGAATCGTGATAACACTCTAATTTACAATATCTGGCCATTAACAAACAAACAATCAAACATCAGAATTACACTACTGACTAACTGATATTCCAAACCTAAGGAAATCCAATATTAAGAGCTACACATATGCCCTCAACCCAAACTTTTGTGCCCAGGTACTACAGATAGTAAGAGACGTACCTAGTATTTTGAAATGTTTATGAATTCCTATATCTAAACCAAAGTAGTAAATTGTAATTGCTGCCTTAACTCTGGTCTCCTTTGCCTTTGTATATTTTATTCAACTCAGTGTTAGCACAATGCTAGTATTTGTTGTTTATTTGGAGACAGTGTTGTGACATTTTAAGATAATACTAAATTCTTCATTGTAGTGAACAGAAACTTTACATAAGATTATAAGAGATGGGTTTATAAGGACCATTTCATACTCTAGGTGTCCAGAAAAAAGTTTACAAAGCAAAGCACTTGATACTGACAGTACAGTGCCTGTGTAGGCCAAGGCAGCAGCCATTATGCACTCAGCAACAGAGCTCACAGCTCTTCAATACTAGAAACTGCAGAGAAAGAAAATCTGGTCAGGACACCCAGATTCTTTCTCACTCTTCCTGAAAAGTACTATAAGGTCTTTACTTTTCTCTTGACAACCACAAGGCAGGTAAAAGACCTTTGATTTAGGATCTCATCCAAATGACGGATAATGATATGTACCAGGGATGTTATAAATACTGTGTAATGGAACTTATACTATAAAGTATCTCCTGGGTGAGCAGTTCTCAACTAGGAGTCTGGGCCGCCCTGGGGGGCCACAAGCAGGTTTCGGAGGTCCATCAAGCAGGGTTGCCATTAGACTTGCTAGAACTCAGGGTGGAAAGTTGAAGCCCCACCGGGTATGGCAGAACCCCGGGACCCCGAGCCCCACCACCTGGAGCTGAAGCCAAAGTCTGAGCAACTTAGCTTTGCGGGGGGCCCTGTTGTGTGGGTCTATAGGCAACTGCTCTGCTTGCTATTCCCTAACGCCTGCCCTGGTTTTTAATTTACTGGATATGCAGAAAAACAGTTGAGGGCCAGGAACCCAGGTGGGTCAGGAAGTTTTTATAGCATGTTGGGGGGGCCTCAGAAAGTAAAATGCTGAGAACCCCTGTCCCAAGCAATGCAGGATACTGATGGCTTATGTATTTAAAAACATGCAGTGCTGTTCTGGCACAATTATAATTATGGTAAAGAAGCTTTGTTTGATACATATAAAGCTAGAATGTTATGATAAAAGAAAAACTATAAGTCAAAGATTCATGCATAAAAGGAAGATACCTTGGAATTGTGTATCATCAGTCTGATAGTTATAGTATGTATGGCGCTGTCTTCAGTAAAAATCAATGTTATGGCGGGGGACGAAGGAAAAGTGGAGGGGGATAGAAAGTTATAATAAAAAAAAGAAGAGAGTCCTACCTCCTGGAACATTCTGCTTTGCTCTTCACTGTCATCCAAGTAGTTACAGAGTTTCTTCAGAGAGGCAGAGACATGAACCCGTGAGTCTGTTTGGCTGCTGTGACTCAGAAATGAAAGAACAAGTCCTACACCCAAGATACATCCAGTGCTTAAAAGGAAGAGAAAACATAAAATGGTTAGGAAGAGTTAAGGAAGCCTAGGCTCCTTTTGGATCTATTTTTCAATACTACTCAGGATACTGAGCTGTAGAAACTCAATTTGAACCTATATGGCATTTCAACTGCATAGATACTACTAATATGACTGATACCTAGTCTTCTTAAAGGACCGCTCTTTCTCTCTCTTCCTCACAGACCCACACACAGAGATAAGAGTTCGTTGTCTCTAGAGATGAAGCACTCCCAGCCCGTATGCACATGATATACTATACTGATGTCACTAGCAATATCAGCTGTTAAAGTGAACAGTCAATGTAGTGTGAAACAAGGAGGGCAGGAGTTCTGGGGACTCTTGTTAAAACTTGGGATATCCTGTTAAAATTAACAGGAGTACTTGTGGCACCTTAGAGACTAACAAATTTATTTCAGCATGAGCTTTTGTGAGCTACAGCTCACTTCTTCAGATGCATAGAATGGAACACACAGACATGAGATATTATATATACAGAGAACATGAAAAGGTGGAAGTAGACTCTGTTGGTATGCATACTTCCACCTTTTCATGTTCTCTGTATGTATAATATCTCATGTCTGTGTGTTCCATTCTATGCATCTGAAGAAGTGAGCTGTAGCTCACGGAAGTTCATGCTGAAATAAATTTGTTAGTCTCTAAGGTGCCACAAGTACTCCTGTTCTTTTTGCGGATACAGACTAACACAGCTGCTACTCTGAAACCTGTTAAAATTATTGCCGCTAGTACTCAAACTAAATAAAAATAACTTCAAGAAATACTTTTGCCTTATCTTTTAACACTTTCCAACAGGAACTGGAAGTGGCTACAAGGATTGGAGACATTTTTTCCCAGTCTCTATCTACGCCTCAGAGGACAATGAAGATAACCCTCAGCAACAGATACTCCTAAATATCACTGGGATATATGAACTATAGAACAATTGGAAAATTAAACATTTAGAATAATCACACGTTATCATATATAAATTTTATATTATAATTTATCATAAAATATGCAAAAATTAGAGCCAAAGTTTGGCTAAAAGAAAAAAGTGTTTGATATAGTTAGATTTCCAATCACAACAATTTCCAGTGCAACAATGCTTTAAAAAATAATTTACATTTCATAAGGGAGTGTAGGAGGAATAAAGTTTTGTGAGGAAAACAGTGAATTTATTAGTGATCATTCTTACTTTTCTCTTTTTAAATTGCGTCTATACGGCTATTAAAAACATACCAGTGAAAGTGCCACAGCATGCTCTATGGGCTCTTGCTGTAATATTTCTGACATAATGGCAATAACGCTATCTTCTCTTCTCAGTGGAATAATTCAACCATATATAATACTGTAGAGTATACTACACCACAAAGTGCTTCACAAATAATTAATACAAAAGTAAAACTTAAAAGGGCTGATATTATGCATAAGGGCTAAATCCTGAAATCACCGATGTTAATGGGAATTTTTGCCATTGACTACGGTGGGACCAGTAATCTATAAGAAGGTTTAATGATCGAGTTCCATGTTGAAAATGTTTGAAACTTACCCTGTACTGCTGTCAATCAGTTATTTCATATTAAGCATTTTGCAGAGGCAAATCAATTTATTGTCCACAAATGTTAGATGATTATTTGAACGGAGGCCATTTAATGCCTTGAAAATTTCAGATGTATCAGGCTCATTATGGACATATACTGAACACATAAGCATCAACATTCATTTTTGCCAAAAATCATACTTTTTTGTCCTATCATGTTTGTTCTCCAAGTAGTTGTAGTCCAGTTCTGCTATACCATAGATCAATATAGTAACCAAACATTTGAAAGGTTATATAAAAATATACCCTAAGGAAGGAAAATATATATTTAGTAAGCCACAAATACTACCACTTATTTGTGACTTATCTTGGCATTCTTCAACATTTGGAGCATACATAAACCATAGAGAGGTCACAGTCAACCCCATTTTCAACACACAGTTTTTCTTAGGTTGAAAAAGAAAAAAATTTCCAAGTCAATACGTAATAAAAGAAGTATGTAGTATAATATATTCACTATCTGCAAATTGAATTGTAACAATTTCATGAAATTAGATGTTCTCTTTGGATTGGTTCTTTTCACGTTGCTTTCTCTGTGATCTTTGTAGAATTGAGTTTGTTTAGAGAGATAATATATTCAATATAAACTAGCTCAATAACATTAAAAGGAATTATATAACGATGAATGCACATGCATAGTGAACCTTCTGTGTGTCAATAATGTTGAGAGAGAGAGAGAGAGAGAGAGAGAGAGAGAGAGAAAAATATTTGTAAATTTTATTATGTAATTTCCACAACAAAGAAGCCTAACGACTCTGCTGGTGACTTAATTGTTGAATTATTTGTCAAAATCCCCCATTTAATATATATTTACAATTACACATATACTCAACAGTAATGTGTGTGAATATAGGTTTCTCAACAATATTTATTTAATTCTCTATCTTAGGGTTTTATACCACCACCCATCACTGTAGCATCTGAGCACCTTCCATGTAAAATCAAAAGCAATAACAAAGTCCCCAGATGACTGCTTGGAGTCTCTGATATGTCTCCTTTTTTGAGGGGTCAAGTTTTTGGTTTTCTAAAATGTTAATAGGGTTTTTTCCCCCTTAAGGCTGATTTGTTTCAGGGTAGGATTTTTTGTATGTTTAGTTGGTTACTTGAGGGTTTTTGGGTAAGAGGGAGTGTCAATACTGTGTCATTTTTATGTGGCCTATTGGAAGAGAAAGATTTTGCAATATTTTAAGTACCATATTTTCCGCACTATAAGACGCACCTAAGAGCCTTACATTTTCTCAAAAATTGGCCGTGCGTCTTATAATCCGGTGCGCCTTATGTGTGCACTGAGTTCCAAAATCTTTGGTAAGCGCTTTGCTTGATTGACTGTCGGACCATTTTTCGCTGACACAGGGCGTAAACTACGACGCTGGCAGCGATAAACCAATCAGAGAACATTACTTACCTTCTCCACTCCTCCTTAGACATTTGTTTGTCTAAGGACCCCAAATGGCACCAGTGAAGAGACATGCTTACGAGGCACAATTCAAACTACAGGCTATCAGTTTTGTAAATGGGAATAGAGCAGCTGAAAGAATTCAACATCAATGAATCTATGGTTCGAAGTGGAGGAAGCAAGAAAATGAACTGCGCCAAGTTAAGAAGACGAAACAGAGTTTGAACACATCGAGGTGGCCACAGTTAGAAGACCAACTTGAACAATGGATTATTGAACAAAGAACAGCCGGGAGAAGCGTCTCTACAGTCACCATTCGACTGAAGGCAACAACGATAGCACAAGACATGAAGATCGAACACTTTCAAGGAGGTCCGTCTTGGTGCTTTCGTTTTATGAAAAGCGTCATCTCTCCATCCGCAAGAACTACCGTGGCGCAGCAACTGCGGCGGATTACAAAGAAAAGCTGGCCATCTTCCGCACCTACTGCAGTAACAAGATTACCGACAAAAAGATCCAGCCCAACCACATCACCAACATGGACGAGGTCCCCCTCGCTTTTGACATCCCCGTGAACCATACTGTGGAGAAAAAGGGGACCAGCACGCACCACGGGGCATGAGAAGTCGGCTTTCACTGTTGTTCTTGGTTGCCACGGTAATGGGCAGAAACTACCACCTATGGTCATTTTTAAGAGGAAGACGCTGCCAAAAGAAAAGTTTCCAGCTGGAATCATCGTTAAGGCCAATCAAAAGGGCTGGATGGACGAGGAGAAAATGAGAGAGTGGCTGAGAGAGGTGTATGTAAAGAGACCGGATGGTTTTTTCCACGCATCACCGTCCCTGTTGATCTGCGATTCCATGCGTTCCCATCTTACCGCTACTGTGAAAAACCAAGTGAAGCAAATGAATTCGGAGCTTGCCATCATTCCGGGAGGATTAACAAAAGAACTCCAACCGCTGGACATTGGTGTAAACAGGGCGTTCAAAGTGAAATTATGGATGACAAACACACCTTTACTAACACTGGGAGGCAGCGCCCGCCACCATATGTGAATGGATTGTGGATGCCTGGGCTAAGGTATCTGCTTTAACTGTTGTCCGAGCAGCTGGCATCATTGCAGAACAGTCACCTGGCAACGAGACTGACTCCGACAATGATGAGAGAGAACCCGGCATGTTTGATGGCGAAATTGCCCAGCTGTTCAATTCAGACACAGAAGATGAGGACTTTGATGGATTTGTGGGAGAAGATCGATTAAAAAATAATGTGAGTGTATTGTTAAATAGTAGAATAAAGTTTTTTTACTATGAACATTTTTGTAGACCGTATGTTTTAGCATGCGCCTTATAATACGGTGCGCCTTATGTATGGGTTAAGTACAGAAATAGATTCCGTAATTGAGACTGCGCCTTATAATCCGGTGCGCCTTATGGTGCGGAAAATACGGTATTTTTCTGTAACTTACCTAGACTTGGCAGCTCTGTAATAGTACACAATTGTAAACAATCATTTGTTGATTTAGTTGAACAGATGTTTTACAATATTCATGTAATCTTGTTGCTTATTATAATATTTATTGCTTATTTGAAATAGCTCTCTTTGTTTTTCCCCTTAAAATATTAAAGAATTAGTATACTAACAAAAATGCAAAAGAGAATTATTCTAATTAAACAACTGAGCAACCATAGCACTTGTATGAACAATACTATTATCAATATAGACAGTCAACGTTTCAGTCAAAAGTGTACAGTGTTATGTGAACTCCAGTGTGTGCAGTAACACACTGCACTACATTTTTATATTATATTAAATAGACACACAAGGAAAAAATCTGTAATGCTCTTTGATACATAGAACATCTCACTGCATCTTCTAAATGGTGCATATCATGTATTAGAAAGCAGTACTGAACCACTAGTTTGCAAAAAAAATTATACAAACCAAAACATCTACTGTACAACAGTAAAAAATATGGTAGTAAGTGATGTCTTTTCCACTAGATGGCAGCAAGATATAAGACATATCCTCTCCAACCAAATGGCAGCTCCAAGCAGCCAGAGATCTCTTAATAAAAGCTACACACCTTTTAAATCAGGCCAGCATGATGAATTTGCTCTTGGTGACTTATATCACCAGAAGCAGCTCTCCCAGAAACATATTAAATTGAAGCAACTATATTCCAACCACATTTAGAGGAAACATATTTTGGGTGTAAAAATGAACCTTTTTCTTATTTATGTAACATATTATATCTATTTGCAGACAGTTTGTAGCATATTTTTGATGGAACAGAACACCAGAGTATCTTCAGACAATCTCCAGCAGATGAAGTCCAAATGAAATAAACATACTACTGAAGTCACATAGGCAAGAATGTCTACGGCACAAAATATAAAGACTAAAGTAACCCACTTTAAAAATAGATATAGTTTTAGCTGGACAAGAATCAATACCAACTAAAGCCTAAAAATACTTTCTTGCTCAGTTTCAAGTTAAGGATTCACACTGCACACCAATTTTATAACTAGCTTAACCTCCTCCCCCCCACTCCCAGCTTTACACTTATATCAAACAGGGGGGAAAAGGCTTTAATCTTTCCTCTCCTCTTCTTGATTGTTTTGTGTTCTTCTGTCTGCCTCTTGCTGGCAGGTGGGGGGGGGGAGAAGGGGAGGGACTATTTTGGCTGTTACTGTGAAGCTTTTATCTTAAGCAGCAGTGGGTACAACAATGTGATGCAGCTGATACAACTCCCTGTGCATTCTATGCCAGCCAAGGGCAGAGAAACTCAAATCAGGATCCAAACTAAGCTTTCCAAGTTCAGAGCCCAATGAAGTGCAGCTGTGACCCCTCCTGGGCTTTTGAAGAAGTACAAAGGGGGAGGGGAAGAACAGAAATTGTTGCTCTGCTGACTTTGGTAACAGAAGAATCAACGTAAGTGGTCATCATTATTAAGTTAACATTTACTCACAGTGATACCTGAGATATTGCAGATATTTCTTTGTTCCTACAATAGAAAGTAACTATCATATCTGAGATGCCATTCTGTGGTGCATGTTGATTGTTAAATGGCAACTAATGTACAGGAAATAATTCAGTATGTGGATACTTCTGGGCTTGCCTATGTTGGTAACTACGAATATTCTTCAAAGATTTCTTGCCCTGCTGACACACTGCTTCTTTCTTCAAGGCACCCGCAGCATATGACATACATTTGCCTCCCTTCGTATTATTCATGCCATCCACAGCTGTTAATTTAACAGGCTGGCTCTCCCAGATAAAGGAGCCATGCGAGGCAGCCACTCCTATGGCTCAGACTATATTGTGCACACATGCACATTCCAGTAATAGGCTCTGAAGCAGCAGAAACTAGACTCCATTGAACATCTTGGCAGCTATAGAAGAACACTGAGGGGCTTTCAAAAGTGTTTTTAATTAATGAACAAGTGCAGGTAAGGTACACAACAATGCTCCACGTCAAATTGCTGCCACTGCCTGCTGCTCCATCTCCAATGAACAAGATAATTGAATTTTTAATCCTAACATTTATGTTAAAATGAGCATGGTAATGGATTTAGAAGACACAAGACAGGTAGAAGTATCCAAGGACAGGATCAGTCTCCCCATAGCAACAGGTTTGTAGTCCTAAATTCAGAATTTGTGGGTTGAAGCCCTAATGGCCTATACGAATGGTATCAATCACAGTAAATACTGACATCAGTAATGGAATAAACCTACTTGTACTCCAGACTGGTGTCAAAGCAGCAATCTTCCAATGCATCAAGGGACTTCATTAGAAGTAAATTCATCTGTTGGCCAGAAACATCACTACGAAAAAGAAATAAAATAGAAAAAGACACTGTTCAGTTCTTCATGCTGCTTGTGATATTGGGAAAAATGAACCTGCCATTCAACATTGTTTTTTATTTGCTAAAAAAAAATTAGATTCTCATTCTATGTAAGTGCATGATTGTTCATTTTTTGTGCTTTCACACAAATACATGTACAGCTGAAGTCTACGAATCCACTTCAGAACCCACCATTGTTTCTAACTGTCTCAGTTGTAGTGAGGCAGCACTCACACAGAAGCCTGAGACCTTTATTGCTAACACCAAAAAGGAAGAAAACCACAGTATTACATGCTCCATAAAAATTAGCTGCAGCTACAACTTTAATTTTTCACTGGCTTAATGTTTTAAGACTTCATTTTGTGGCTCAGTCTTGAAAAGTTGCTCCCTCACCACCAGCACCACAAATGAAAAGCAAAATCCTTGGATCTTATTTGGAGAAAGAGGCCTGAACATCCTGAACTAACCCCCAAGGGATTTCTTGCTTACAGAATGTGCTGAAAATCCTCTTAAAGAGTAGGAAGGCTTTGGTATAAATTATCTCTACGTTCAACATAAATAGTTTCCTAAGTCAGAGTTTGGTAGCTAAATTTAAGGAATATCTATGACAGAGAAAATTTGGGGGCAAAAAAGCAAAAACTGACCTGCCTTAATATGTAAGGAATTTAAAAAAAATGCCCTCTCTTGCTATTCTCCTTTCAGGTCCCCTGGGTACAGTGTGATGATCTAATCCTGTTTTCTCAGAAGGCTTCTATGGCTTATCTGTAGCTCAGTTGTCACTACTGACTAATTATCAAGAGGCAATATATCCTCAAACTGTGCTGTAGGTTTTTAAAAAGCAAGGCAATCTTATTTTCCCTTTATCCCCTTAGTATTGAGTATCAGGGTAGCGCATTAATGCAAAATGCATTTTAGCCAAGGGAGATGATTCAGAAACCATCAGCTTGAAGGGATAAAAATAATAGCTATGCCAGCAAGACCTAAATCAAGTACCTGTATTTTACTAAAGGTGTAAGCAAACGCAAACCCTAAAAGTCATGAAGTAAAAACATCCACAGTCTAAGGTGAGTGCCTGAATTTCTTGGCAACATTCAGGAATCTGTGGCAATTATCTTGGAGAGTCTCCTTTCAAACTTGCAGATATGCTGTAGGATAACTTCTACCAAACAGTACCTGAAAATGCTGTCTTCGCCCCACAGAGTAACGATACACTTAAAGAAGGTCTGTTATACTGGATACACAGAGCTTTTAGAAAGTTGTGTGTTTCATGATGCAGCTAAGATGTTTAGTATCAGGTGCAAGTAACCAGACATTCTTGTTATATGTCATACTTCTGCAGCACATCATGTTCTTACAATTGTGAATACCACCATACAATGCTATAAATAAGGGTAGCTAATCCCCTTAACATTCTTTTTGTGGCTGTATCACTTAAGTGAGTCACACAAGCATCTTAACACCTACACAGTTATGAAAACTAAAACACATCATTAATCTTGAAGGTGTGATGCTGTATTTAAACAAGCACACCCAGCACAGTATGGCAACAATAACAGAGGAGGGGAAGAAGAAGAGATTAATCAAGAAATAAAAAAGATGTCTTAAGTAATCCTGCAAAAGACCTTGGGAATCATTAGACTACAAACTGTAAACACTTTATTCTGCAGAGCTTAAATGCCACATTACGGGAAGGGGAAGAAGTTAGTTATTTACACACCTGCTGTAGACTGTAATCCATACCTTACTTTTTCTTCAAACAAACGTGAGATAAACATCCCCAAAGCAAGGCCTATGTGGATTTGAACAGCTTGAGACTCATCAGCATTTGGTTTCCCAGGTAACCTGGCAGTCAGTACACTCAGGACTTCCTCAACCTTCTCCTTGCAGGATACAATGAAAACTGGCACCAAGAGAGACAAAGCAATGGCTGCACAGGAGCGAGCAATAGCACTGGCTGTGTTTTCACCAGAATAGGATTTCTAGGACACATTAAAAAAAAGATTTTTTTTGTTCTTTTTTCCAATTTGTGAGGGAAAACAGTATTTTAGGAATGTAAAAATATACAGCATACAGTACTATAATTGCATTTCTATTTGGGAGCATATAGTATTTCATGGCTTTGCCTCCAGCAACATTTCCTTTCCCCTCACAACCAGTTTAATAACATGGTAATTGAAAATATACCTTCTAGAATCAAAATAGAATGAATAAATATGGAATTAAAAACAAAGTGGGTGAGGGAAATAGGAATTCAATAGCTGGTCTGAGCATAAATACATTTCTCTCTTTTCATAGTCAGCTTTCTTGCTAAAATATTCAGTATAATGATCCAACTCATGTATGTGTAAATAAAAACAGGCATGCGATTCTGTAATTACAGAAAGCCAGGAATTTATCAGGAAGAAAAAAAATGCTGCTTTAGCGGTGGGGAAGCATCAAGTCCAGAATGGAAAAACATCAGCAGATCCTGAAAATTTTTTGGTGGAAAAGCTTCCCAGGAAACAGATTATTCACCACAAAGGCTTTAAATTCCTTTCCATTTTAAAAGCTGAAATCCCTGTAACTGCCTCTATTTACAAAGCTATAAATAAAAGCTGATTATACGCAATAGCCTACTATATGTGTATTAGCTTATATATAATTATGGGAAGAAAAAGATTCAAATCAGAATGCCAGGTATCCTGTTGAGCGGTGATTTCTACAGGAGGCTTTGTCATTTGAAATGTACAGACTGAGAAAGAAAAAACATTTTAAAATATATTGTATTTTTGGAAGAGGGAACTGCTGTGAATGAAGTCCCTGGGCTCTGTCTCAAAAATACAATGTATTTTTAAATTGTACCACTTTTGGAGGCAGGTGTTTTGGAAGATTGCAACGTATTAACTCTAGTACCAACTGAGTCCATGGATTTCCTTGGCCCTTGGAAGTCTGGCATTATATTTGCAAGTGGTGTTAAAACTGCACTGGTTTTGGTGGTCTGGGTCCTCCCCCGGTGATGACAAAGGACTAGGATTGGTATGAACTCTTTTAGATCTATCAGTCTTCAGTACTGTTGCCCTGGATGTTTTGTTGAGGTGGCTGGATGTGACCACCCTTTATGAATCAGTTCCTTCCTTTCACAGAGATTGTAGACAGAGTTCTTGTACAAATGCTCATTCATCTTGAGCCACCTCTTGCACCTCTCTCAGGAACCATTCTATTAAGCCCCCTTCTGTTCAGTCTATGTGAGGCCACTAAGGAGATAGTGAGAGGACTGGAGCTGCGGTTCCATCACATGGCTTACACCCCACTCTATGTTCCTCTCATCTAACCCAAGCTGTGTGGTTTCTTTGCTATCCCTGTAGACTGGCCAAGACAGGAACATAGATAATGGCAAGGTGGTTGAAGCTCAGATCGACATGATATTATTAGGTAGATGGAAGAACTTAGAGAGGGACAGAAGTTGTGTCTTCCCCTGGGAAAGGAGTATGCTCACCCTTTTTCAATAAGGCTCACTGTTATGCAGTGCCCTTGGAGGCTCCTCCTGCAAGGTGTTCTACACAAGGATACCATTTTGAAGACAATCTAGAAAGGAAGCTTTAGCTAATGCAGAACACAGTCGCAGTGTACTTAGCAGTGGTATCTGCACAGAACATATGACACCTGTTTCCTGAAGACTACACTGGCTTCCAGTTCACCTCCAGATGCTATTCAAGGAGTTCAGGTTCATGGTTTAGGTTCTAGTTATAAGTCTGAAATCAGATAGGATGTTTCTGCTAATAGTCCCTAGATATGAGAGTTGAGCAAGGCATTTCCAGGGGAAGGACCTTAACTGCATAACTTCCCATTCAGAGTCAGAGTTATACAACCTACAGAGCATGATTTAAGAGCCATGTTTTTATTCAAACTCAGAATTTTGATTTGTGGTGTGGTGTGAGAATCTATTTAGGTTGATATGCTAAAGATTTATTGTTAAGTTTTGTACATGCAGGTAGAAATGTTATAGAGGTTAGGGGTTGGGTTTTTTTTAAACTGAAAAAAGAAAGAAAGAAAGAAATAGATACCAATAACTGCTGAAACTCAAATAGAGAAGAAAATTCAAATGACAGTTGAAGGCAAAAATCTGAGGAAAAAATATAAAAATAAGAAGCAAATTTGCTAAAAAATAAAATAAAGCCTTCTCATCCTCCCACACATCTTTTTGCAAGAATTTCTAGCATCAGTAAAACCAAGGTTAAACAATTATTTCATACAATCATCAACATTAAGATCACTAAATCCAAATACCTATTCTCTTTCCCATAATAGTTACTGTTTTACCTTCTTTCTTTATATATTTTTATACTTCTAGACGTACCTGGTAGAACCAAGGGAAAACTTGACCTTTAGCGCGATAGCGACTGTTCACAATACTAAGGAGTGTTTCTATCACCATAGAAATCCAGTGTTTTGTGGGAAGAAAATCTGGTTCAGTCTATAGGTAATGAAAAAATGACATAAGCCAATAAACATTAACTAACAGCTTCCAAATATTCATTCATTTCTATTCTTAAACCAGGCCACATTCAAGGACAGAAGACAGATTCAGCAGCTGATGTGCCAACTATGAAGTATTTAGCTATGCAACAAGAGTCTAATTCTGCCACTCTTACTCACGAGTAGCACATTTTATTCCCACAAATCATTCCATGAAGTTAGCAGAATAAGGTATTATTCAATGACAGCAAATATCACTGAATCAGGCCCAAAACTAGCAGCAGTACAGGGGAAAAAAAACAGCCCTAAACTGTTATGGCTCAATATGAGCAAGTAACTGGCTGTATCAATTTTCCTAGAGCCAGGCATAAATTAAATGTGGAATCAAAAATCACGTATGAAAACTTGAAAATTTTCAGGCTGAATGGACAGCATGATATTCTCCAAGGACACTATAGTTAAATATTTTTCACCTCGTGAAAAATGACATGGGATCTTTAATTTTATGTGGGTAGCCACTATATACAGGCAGACAGGACCACAACTTGTGCCTCAGACAAACAGCGTCTTTGCATATTCTGTTTAATCGTTTGTGCTGTAGCAAGAACAGAATGTATTAAAACAACAGACGCATAAACAGAACATGCACACAGAAAACAAACAGTAAACTGAGGTGTCACAATGACACAGGAAGTGCAATTTACCAATGCAATAAATGATGCATGGATTAAAGTGTGCCAAGTATGGATGGTACCTCTAACAATGCAGTACCCTGACCCATGCCCCCAGTAACAGACTATAATTTCCCTTCTGGAAATCAGTCCTAAAAAGACCTTTTCCCCTCGAGACAGAAATAAAATGGATAACAGACAATTTTCTCAGAAATAGGAAGCAGTATGTGCATCAGTCATAACATTGTTAGCAAAATAACAACAACAACAAATATTGTGTGCTTATGTAGTGCTCTCCACCCGAGTCTCTCAAGGTGCTTTACAAAATGAACAAAGCCAGCCTTAAAATGCGTCTGGGATACTCTACAACTCAAGAAACGGGCTCAGATAGATTGAGACTTGCCAAAGGTCCCCTAAAGACTGTGACAGAGCTAGAAATAGAACCCAGGACAGAACAAAGATTATTATTCCACTTGAGAAAAGAAGAAAAAAAACCCTATCATTTGGAATAGGAAATCACATGGCTCTATTTCAATATTCCATGTTATAACAAGTTAATTTAGTAGCTGTAAGTGGATAGCAGTTGTGGGTGTTCAGGATACAAATATTTTATGAATTTGCTTGATTGAATTTGTTCTCTGGCACCTCTTATGGAGAAGAACTTCATTCCATTTCCCAGAAGTACTATTTCCACTAACATGACCCAGGAACTTGTAGACAGAACATATGTCATTATATTTTTTGCTCATCAGCTTGATAAGGTGCGTTTAAAACCACAGTTGAACAAACGTACTGAGATATAAATGTAGTTTTTCCCCACAATTCAGAAGTCAGTTCTCTAATGGGGCTATTTACTAATACTTCCCTACTTGTTTTCCTAGTAGAACTGACTGGAAAGGCTCCTGAAGGTCACTCATATCAAAAATTCAGTATTGCCAACCCAAAAAGTGCAAACATTGTGAATTGATAAAATCATGGCTTTGGGGTCTGTTTTCTGATTTTTTGAACTCTTCCTACCCATAACTGTCTGTGGCAATTAACAGTGTTGCCAATTCTTACAAATTAATCACACAATGCAATTTTTGTCCCTGTTTCAGGAGCTCTTGCTAGAGAATCCAACCAGTCATCGTGCTAGGCACTGCACAAACACTTTCGTAAGAGACTGTCCTTGCCCCAAAGAGCTTGAAATCTAGTGAAAAGAGATGGGAATGAATTTGTGATATGGAACATGGAATGGGCCACACCCCACACCTCTCATACAAAAACTACAAAAACTTCCATTTTAACGGCAACTGAGCTGATCTAGAGTCAAACTGGTGACCCATAAGTGAAAAGGCTCTGTAGCTCTTTAGCTGTGTCCTCAGTTCCCTAACAAGTGCTAATGTCACACCTCTGAGAATAAGGCTGACTTTCTGAAAACATAAGTTGTTTAAATCAAATTCAAGTTCCAGCCTTCTTTGGAGCTTACACAGGCAGGGTCTTCAACACTTTGGCCAGACAAGCAAAATCTCAAACACACACTACTGTAAAATGCTCCACTCTGTTCTGACAGCTGCTATTAACCAAAGTAAAAACACTAAAAATGCAAGAATGAAACAAATATTAACAGTGAGTCCAAATAACTGGGACAAAGATTGACCTAGTAGCAGGATACCACAGTAAACTAATGGAGACTGGGTTTCAGAAGAATCTTCAGGAAGTCAACATGTTGAAAACCAGCTACATGATGGAGACAACAGGCAGAGTTTTCTGGCATTGAGGCAAGAATACTGGGAGACCACAATGTATCAAGTAAACCTTCATTCCTCTCACTCTGAATGAAGTCCTTTGAGTCTTAAAGATACATACTTTTTTTCATTTTAATCTCCTTAAGGCTTTGCATCATGACCATGTTTTTCATCAATAAAAAGGCTGAATTATTGTCCTTCCAGAGCCTGTCGAAACTGTTCCTGACCCGGACAGAGTGGTCAGTGCAGAGCAGTGTGTGGCATTCCCAGCTGCTGGGGCCCTTTACAGTTCTTCCAGCCCATACAGACCCAGTGGGAAGGTAATTAACATAAGACAGATTCAGACTCCTAGTTTGTGGTGTTTCTATTGCGCTGAAAAGTTGGGCATAATAATCCTACTTTTCACATTTAGCTACAATCCACATTTCTCTCTCCTCCTAGTTATATTTTCTATTATTTAAAAAGTGTTACAAGCAGCTTCTTGAGCCAAACTATCTATCAATTTGTACTGCGTTACACTGGGAAATACCAGCAACTCATCATTACTTTACTATCTGAAAAACAGATTCATGTTAATAATGATCTTCAAGCAGAATGGGTGTTCTCCTTGCCTGACCAAATTATGCACCAAGGTTAAGGATCTGAGGTCAACATAAGAAGAATGCCAGTGCCCATATTCTGAGGCAAAGGACACAAGGACAAAAGTTGTGTATGTAATTATTTATATACATAAATCACACACCTATACATACTGTGGATATATCTATTTCTAAAACAAATTATCTTTTCCAGGTGCGAATTTAGAGCTCATGACAAGTGCCAGATTGCCAGTCCCAGAAAGTGAAGTCCTCTATTGAGATGCAGTATAGGTAGAGCACAGGCAGTGGCACTGCAAACTCTCTCAAAACATTTTATTAAATCTGATCTGGAGAAAGCAGGTGGGGGAAGCCTCAACATCTACTGGATCTTTCTCTGCTCTGACAATACTGACAACAAATGTGTCAATTGTGGTGTTTTGTGTGAGGAGGACACACTCAGATTGAGACCACCAAGCTGATTTCACACAGAGCAGAGCTAGCGGATGGTCACTACTGAGCAGGACTGGATATGAACAGATATGAGAGTGAGGGGTTCTGCATTCCATTATCAGATCTCTCAGCCATGCAACGTCACAGTGCTTTTGTTTTGATTGTAAGTCAAATTAAGATGACAAAACGGTGTTTCTAAGGTTCAACTCACCTCTGGTCCTACTTCAGTGTCTGAAGAAAGGCTATTTTCATATTTTGCCACAGCAACAGCAAGGCCAGTTAAAGCTAAGATAGAGTTTCCTTTCACCACTGGGCTGTCCCTATTGAAAAGAATAAACAGTAATTAATGAGACATAAGAGATTGAGATAATGAAACACACTAATAATTGGGAAAGCACATGCCACAAGAGTTCTGTATAACAAATACCAACCTTTCAGTGAGATTCTCAAAGTTAACAACTATCTCAGATGGTTCACTGACCCAGTGGAAGTGCCCCACATCTCACCCTCAGATCACAGTGAGATGGGAGGAAATTAAGCTTACTGTTTCAATAGTTTTCTTTTTGCCTCTTTGTCATCCAAAGCCTAACACAAACATGTGTGTATATGTATATGAGAGAAAGAGAGACTATTGCTGCAACTAAAGAAAGTCTGTTAAAGCTAAATAGTCTGCCTCACATCATTTATATATTTTGCTTTTGCTGAAAAGATCTAAAATTCTTTCTATATAATTTGTCTGATGGTGGTACTAATCTTGCAAAAAAATTAACATGGCTGAGTCTAGCAGTCACACTCTTCCAAAAGCGTGCAATACTTGGAGAGGTAGGTGTTTATTACAGTAGCAGCAGCGGCACGCATACACACACACAGTGCCACAAAACAAGCCACAGTCTTACCTGGCTATAAAGCTTTATGCAGCTAAGTATTGTGTGGCATTCTTACCACAGAGCATTAAGATTTCATACAAATGTAATAAAGAAAAAGTTCCAATATGTGCTAGCACATTTTGGAACTCTTCCCTGGTACACAGATTGGAACACTCTCACAGCTGTGCATAGGATTTGCTGACAATGCTGAGTAAATGTATGATCCCTCAGTATTTTGGTATTTTAAAGACATTGGTATTCAGATTATGTCCAGAAAAAGGACTGCAAAGATAGGCTCCAAGTACTTCTTTGTAATCCTGTAGTCTACCTTTTAGGTATTATGTAGAATAGAACATGTGAAATACCATCATACTGGATGCTGATGTAATATACAGTACTGGTTAAATGAAGTATTCTACATTTCAGTTTCCATTTTTACACACTGCATCACTGTATTGCATATCCACAAAGACTGCTCAACTACTACTATAAATATGTACTACTCTGAAAGCTCAAACCCATTCTCCTGTCTTTAGAGATTTCTTTTTGCATCTGAAAATAGTTTTTTGATAAGGCAGATGAGTGTCTTAATGGAATGTCACTGACTTTTCAGCTCTGGGACACTAAACCCAGACCACTCTGGATCAGAGAGCTAAAATAATTTTGATTAGGTGGTTAGTTCATTTCTCAGAGTATTCTTCTTATGTTACCTTAAATCACTTCTGAATTTATTGATGTAGTCATTTATTGTTATGTCTATTGCTAGTGACAGTGGTTGCACTCTAAAATGCCTCAACTGTTAGACACGTTTAAACTGGCCTCCCTCACCTGGATGCCTTAAATTCATAAAAAACATTCTACTGTCATAGAACAAAATATCAGCCTGTCAGCATAAAGACAACACCACAGACCCACAAACCACTAGGTTCTATGAGAAAAACCAAAAATGTTTCAAAGACTAGACCATTCTATCCTGGAATTTACTGAAGTTAGACTAGGAAAAAACACAAAACATAGCAAAAGCTCCAGCGGCATGGTCTGTCCATGGGAAATCCCTTGAAGCTAGCCATGAAGAGAGTGTAACCCCAGGAACCAACAGTGAAAAGTTACCTAATCAACTAATTTGACCAGTGAACTATTTTCATGACAAAAACCTTGTACATTCTTTTTCAGTAAATTGGCTCTTGTTACTTAGAGCCAGGAAATGACATTCTGAGAGTCCATTATGTCCCTGTATTGTATGTTGCTCTTTATAGTAGCTACACAAAGGATTTCAACCTTTACTTCTCTAACTTTTCATAGGCATTTAATGAATAGCTAAAATATAGAGTTCAATTTTAATCAGTTCTTCTTCTTCATCTCCTCCTCTACCCAGGAGTGAACTACCTGAAGGTAGATTGGCAGGGAAGCATGTGGATGTGAACATTTCCAACAGCAGCATTCTCCAAGAACAGCTGCGTGGTTAAAAAGGCAAAAACCTTCAAAATCTTTACAGAAAATTTTAATATCTAGAACGGCCAGAACTCTGAATTTCCCAATATATTTAAGACTAATCTTCTCTGCAGCTCCAGCAGGTACCACCCACTGAATCAGCCTATGATAAATAGCAATGTGGTTCTATCGCTGCTGCGATCTCCATGGCAGAGCCCGTGATTTTAAGAGTTATTTTTATCCAGATTCGCGGCTTTTGGCTCTTATCTGGTCAAGTACAAGAAGCTATTATCCAGGTTAACCAATCACAGAGTACAGTGAAGTGATGTCCATCAATGAAGTACGTGTACACAGGGAAGAAATCAAGCCATTAGCAACCATTCCTAAAGTCTTTCAGTGATGACTGATGGTGGAACCAGAGTGTTCACTGCTAACCCAATGCCATGAGCTAATATGCCAGTGACAGCCTGAAAACATGTATCTGCATCTACCTTCAGGAGGGAGAGGGGTCTGGACACAAGCAGGAATACTTAAGAGTGAGAGACAGTGGGTTAGCTTTGAAGAGGTGATGTTCCACCCCAGAGACAGCTGAGAGGAATAAAATTATAAAAAGAATGACTTAAGGAAAATTCTTTGCCATACAAGATTGGACCAATAGCGCATAGAGTGGTATTCTGCCTTTTGAGTAGCCTATGCCTAATTCTTCAGAAAATGCACCTAGCCAACTATACAATGCAGTACATGGAGGGAAAGCGCCTATCCTTATACCTGTGGCTATGAGTTGAAATCACATCAATAGGAAATATTGGCTTACATCACACACAATGAAAAAAATCCAGAGGAAATCACTCTCTAGCCTCTAATAAAGGAATAATTCTTACTTTGAAGCACCCTTGATAACATCAGTCAGCATGTCTCTGACCCTGCAGGAGAGACAAAAAGTAAAGTTAGCACATTATACTTTACATTGCACCATGAACTTGGCCATGACGCATTTTTCCTCTAGTCCTCCAATTGACCACTCTATGTTAGCAAACATCACATCCAATACTTATTTTATAAAACTTAGTGTAAACTAGTAAAAATTGTTACATACCATCTTGCATTTTTCACATCTTTAAATCCATTAAAACTGTCCTCTAAAAAGGCTCTTATCTGATTTTATACTACATTGTGAAAAAAACAAGTTCATGCAGCAGCCATAAATCTGATCATCTAGCTATTGCAGATAGCTTTCCCGGTCAGTGTTCTACGCCCCAGCCTAATAAAATGAAAATATTCTACAATGGAGAACGATAACAATTTATCCAACATTTATTATAGTCCAGAACACAACTATGTGTGGTTAAGCTATCAGGTGGTGCAATAGTATAAATTTATTGAAATGAAAGCTATATGGTCACTTAGAATACTTTCTATGTTACTGTGATCAATTTACAACACATTACTTGACTTCATTTGTTTAGTTTTGCATTCATATCCAGAGGATGAGCTGCCATAAATCTTTTATACTGACAAGTTTTTTTTAATATATAAATCCCATACACCACAATTTACAATATGAAGTAGTAAATCTTAACTAGGACTGTCATCCAACCCAAAAAGATACCTATCCTTCAATCAAATTTCTACAACACATAATAAAATGTTTGAAATTGTAGCTATAAAACAAAGTGTATAGGTCACTCATACTTTAAAGAATAAAATCAATGTTTCATTTTAAGCACAATATTTGTTTTTGTACAGTCACTAAAAAAACCCCCACCTAAGTTGAAAGCATTTACACCGAATGGCACAACCAATATAATGGTGCAAAAATGCATTAAACAGTAAAATTCAGTATTGCCTTCTCCACTGTTGCAAACGTCAAGGTCAGATTTCAGAGTGGGCAATATTGATAAATACCTAATAGGTCCTCTGAGTGCTGGCCTCTCCTTTTACCCTCATCTGATCCTGTAAGGTGCATAGCACCCTCAAATCTCTTTTTAAGTCAATGAGAATTAAGGGTATTCAGCACCTTACAGGTCTGAGCCCATGAGGAAGGGCCTAGAGAGACTCAACGTTACAATTGGGAGCCCAGTTCCTTTGCTGACTTAGCACTTGCATCTGCACCTACACAAATTTAAATCACTTTTTAAAAAGCTGTTTAATTTAATAGCTTAGGTCAAGCAATTACAAACAGTGGGGAGAGGAGGCTAAGGCAGATTTTGTTGGTCCCCTGACCTAAAAAGCAATTTTGCAAGAATGTCTTCTACTTCCATCCTATCTCAGAAGTTCTAGGAGAGCATACATTTTTCTCTCTATACCTGATGGGATACAGAGGATCAAATACAGTGCCATTGGCAAAAATCTGCTTCAAGAGAAGAGAGAATTAGGCCTATTTTACCAACCATATACTCAGTGCTTAGTTGAATAAAATAACTAAGAAATTACATTTTCCTTATGGACTATGGCTTTATACCAACTCACGGTTTAAATTTATTGTAAGGACCATCCTGACTGTGTGTAAGTGAATGTGTACACATGCATATAAAATACACACAGAGAGAGAAATAAAGACATCTATAATAAACACATGACAAAATCCTCATCTGCTGTAAAAGCAACATAGCTCCACTGACTTCAATGGAACTACACCAGCTGAAGATCTGGACGAGAGTACACTTCTTTAAAAACACACACACACACACACACACACTCTCTCTCTCTCTCTCTCAAGTTTTATATTGTGCCCATCATCATGGTATCTGAGAATGCACCCCCAACCTCCCTCCTCCAAGACTGTCTTTACAAGAAATGTAAGCCTTGACATGATATAAAGTCATTCAATAAAGACAGCATAATTTTTGTGTCTGTTACTCAATTATGCACTGAGCAAAAGGTTTTCATATAGCAGGATATAAAATAACTGCAGTTTTCAATTCCTTCCAGCTACTGTCACTACTAGGTTCCATAAACTGCAAAGGGTTAGCTATCTGTGAATATAAGCATCCTTTCCTACACTCTCTTCTCTCCATCTTTTTTAAAATTAGAGATCATATCTGTAAAATTAGAGATCATATCTGTTTTTTCTCATTAGCACTCATACTGATGATTAAACTTGCAACATTAAAGCCTTTGAAGTATCCCCACCCTTTTGCCCCCCTCACTTGCAGTTACAAGTGATGAGGAGCAGACAGTGATTCTCTTACCAGAGCCAGGCTGTAAATTGTTTGTACTGCACCTCTTCAGGATCCTCTTTTCCATGTTTTAACTGCATCTCCAGCTCTGCCTGTCTCCCCTGCAGAATCACAACATAAATCAGAAGGAGATCTTGCATGGGTAATAATCCTGAGATTTCTGCTGGGAACACTTGTGTAACAGATGTAACCTTTCCCTTGAGATCCATGTCACGACTGGACTTAATTGTTCTTGATACTACATCCATTGTAATATACAATGTATTCAGTGAAAGAATTGCAATTTTTGATTCTGGGAAGAGTGGAGTGGTTGCTATAGACAGAAAATGGTTCCAGCTTCCTAATGATGGAAGGAAACTTATTCCCTCGTAACAAAGAAGGATCAACAAACTTGTATCCCACAGGGAAGAAGATTTGGAAACCAAAGGTACAATGACAGCAAAACCTATTGTTTACTTAATGCATCATTTAAACCAGAATTTCTCAACCTTCTACTCACTGACTGTCCTCTTTGCAATCCTTCATGCCAGTTCTAGCTGTGCCTCAAAGGATGTGCTGTTGGATTCCCCACAGTGGTTTATGGGATGCTTTTGTGATCTGAGAAGGTGTTAAGCAAATCTGTTCAGTAGGAGACTGAGAATGGGTGTCTAGGTTTAGCCTCCACCCCCAAGATAACCACTGATTTTATTAAGTCTTGATGGAAAATATATGAGCACAAGCACTGTTTTTCAAACATTCAACATCTTTATGTGGGATAATCATGAAAACTTGAGAACACAAGAGAGTAATCTCTGCAAAATCCAAATGTCATTAACAAAATGTGAATCAGGGCTTGTCTACACAAAGAGTTAGTGCATGGCAAGCCACGGTGTGAATCTTCAGCGAGCTAGCTTGCCACGTACTAACTGACCACGTGGCCCCTGCTGCTGCTGCGCACTAGAAGTTCTACAGTGTGCTTAAAAGGGGAGTACATCAAAGCACACTATGGAACTTCTAGTGCACAGCAACAGAATCCATAACATGTTCTGACCCACTTCCATTTCAAGCACGCTGTGGAACGGTCAGTGTGTGGCAACAAGGTCACATGGCCAGCTCATTTGTGGTAGATTCACATTCTGTCTTACTATGCACTAAAACTCCTTATAAACAAGCACTAAGACTAAATAAAGAAGTCTGATTATAGTAGTTAGACACAGGACCAGGAGTCAGGACTTCTACGTTCCATTCCCAGCTCTGTCACTGATTCTCTAATTCTCAGATTCAGTAGAGCATCTAAACACATCCTCAACTTTTAAGTCCATTCCAATTCCACAAAGCACCTAAGCATGTGTTTGTGCACATTGCTAAGTTCAGGCCTATATGACCATAGTCACAGTGGGTATATCTACACTGCAGCTGGGAGTATGCCTCCCAGCCCCAATAAACAGACTCGAGTGGGGCTTGAGCCAACGTACTAAAAATAGTGAAATGGATGTTGCTGTACCAATGGAGGCTCAGGCTAGCCACTCAAGTGCAAGCTCACTTGACTCCCTGGGTCCGAGCTTGGGTGGCTAGCCTGAGTCTCTGCCAGTGCAGCAACATCCACACTGCTATTATTAGTACACCTGTCCGCTAGTACGAGACTGTCTACCTGGGCTAGAAGGCTCACTCCCAGCTACAGAGCAGACATACCTTTAAGGCTCAGTCCTGCAAGGCACTTAAGCATGTACATACTCTCAATGGGACTTCTCAGGTACTTAAAGCAAAACACATACTTAAGTGTTTTGCTAGACTGGGTGTAGAGTGCTCAGCACCTTGCAGGACTGAGCCCTTAGGCTCTCTGTGCCTCAGTCCTCAATCTGTAAAATGGGTATATAACTCCCTCACTTCCTCATAGGCATACTGAACTACTTATTTGTTTGAACTAACTATGGTAACTTATATTTGTAAAGTGCTTTTACAGCATCAGATGAAAAGTGCTACAGAAGCATAAGGTATAATTATTCTAGTTCTCTGAAAAGAGGAGCAAATAAATACATGGGAGCAGACTTCAAAGGCACAATGGTATGCTTCAATGCTCCAGTAAATGACAAAATCCTAGAGAGGATTTCAGAAGCAGAGCTGGTAAAAGCTGTTCTTTTCACAAAATCTTAGTGTTTGAGGTAGACGGATGAAAGAGGAGAATAACAAAATATAGGCAACAAGTACTACTCTCTATAGTTACGACCTAAAATTACTATTTAAAAAGTAGGTTTGCTAGTTCTGTTTTGAAACAAGGCTGTGTTTAAACCTGACAATTTGGTGCTAACTAAAAAGTGATTTGCTTTGAAAATTGTATCTCTAATGGTCCCTCATTCATGTATAAATTCTGTTACATTACCTCACCAAAGACGATACTTCCATGAAACTTTTGGAATTTACTCAGCAGTCTGAGCTGCTCAGACTATGAAAGTGTCCAGTATCACGTGACATACATAGGAGAAAACATGAATCATCCCCGATAGCAGGACAAAGCCAACCATACATTGCTTTTGACAGGGAAGCTATTTATTGCTACAATTTTATAGATTGGAACCTCTGTGGTCTGGAAATCAGGCTGCATAATCTCACTGGAACAGATTCTCTGGTCAAATTTCCAGTACTTCCTGCTTTGGGGTGGGTCAGAAATACTGCCAGTACAGTCTCTCTCATACTACGACAGCATTTCTCTTTCTAGTCCTGACTGAAACAAAGGATTACAAAGAGAAAGAGGTGTGTGTGTGTATATATATATCTATATATATATATATCTATATATATATATATATAGATAGATAGAAAAAAGACTTATATGAAACATTTTTTTTTTGGAAAGGGAGCTGAGTTTCTTTTCTATCCACATTGTCCCACTCTCCAGTATTTTCATACAATTCCTTTCAATAATGAATAATTGATTAAAATTCAAGGTCAGAGCCCAAATTCTAATAGTGATACACAGGCTGAACCATTGACTCCAGTAGGACTCTGAACAGGAGTAAGGCTAGGAGTGTCAATTCTTGAGCAGGAACCAGACCTGTGCAAAATTTGCCTCTACCAGACGCTGGCTGTGGCTGAACTCTTATTAACCTTTAACCTGAAGACTTGCCTTATGTTTATTTAATTTTCTTGCATTCAAGTTGAAATGCAGAGTCTTTCTAAAAAAATGTTGATATTTGCAGGGAAGTCCTTGATGGTAAAACTGAAAATACACAAAACACCCCACAACTCAAATTACCTGTAAAACTGCATGGTATGTTCTAGTCATAAATCCCAGCCAGCACTGAGGAAGAAGGAGAGAGCGGTGCCATTCAGAAGGCTGGATACTAACCTGCATGACAAACCGAACAGGACTTAAGTTATATTAGAATTAATTTAACAAGAATGTGATTTACATCCATCACTAGCATTTTAAGAATAAAGACAAATGATCTTTTTTGTACTGTACTTAACTGTCCAAAGAAAAATAATATACTAAAGCTAAAGACAATCTAGCTAACTGAAGGGGTACTTGAAAGTTTTTGAATAGAATAGTATTAAGTTTAATAGGTCAAACTCTGCTTCAGCCACACAATTGAAATGCCACTGAATTCAATTACAATTTCTGCAGTGTCATGCAGGTTACAGTGCTTTACAAGCATAAGACAATATCCATATGCTCAGAAGAGTTTACAAATTAATGGGCTGATCCTACAAACACCCAAGTACAATACTCACTGCTATGATTAGTTTACAGCAGCACTTAGATACTACGCTGATGGATGCTATTTCAATATTCAAATGCTATTGATTTGATAAATTGATCCCAGGGAGGTCAGTGCATTATTCCCAATAGGAAGAACTATACTTAGTAGCGCTGGCAGGTTTGGGCCCTAAACTAAACATATAACAAACAAGGGATGCAACAGAATAGAGAGTGATTTAGTTCATTTTTATTTGCAATTGTGGTTTGGCTTGACAGTTCCAAATGCATTTGTTTTTTCTTTAAATTCAAGTTCTATTTTAGAAGTGCTATGTTACACACAAGAACAGAAGTAAATAACAAAAATGGAAATTAGTTGTGGCAGGTTAATCAAAGTAGTGAGTTTTAAGGAGAGTACGGAAGATGGGGTTATTAGTCAAGATAGCTGCAGTCGGGCAACAGAGTCGATTTGGACTCAATCTTTATAGACAAGCATTTTTTTAAACAAAGGAATTCATCTATGAAATATTCTAGCTTAAAACTCAAGACTGGAAATTTCACAGCTGAAATCAAGACAAGACAAGTGGTCTTAATAACAACAACTTCATTTTCTACCCATTGGTAAATTGGTATCCGGCTGTTCATCTCCGCAGAGCCTGCCTCTATTAACCATTCGTGCAGCTTAACAACAGTTTGTTTACTAAAGCTGTTGTACTGCACCAGAAAGTAGCTAGCTGCACTGTAATGCAGGGGTCTCAAACACGTGGCCCGCAGGGCTATTTCCTGTGACCCACGCCTGCTCCCCCGCCCCCCCGGCCTACCTCCAGGCCAGGGGTGGGCAAACTACAACTGCCCTCTCGAGCCCCGCGCCACTCCCTGAAGCGGCTGGCATCACGTCCCTGTGGACATGTGTAATGTATGGGTTACATTAAAAAAAATAATGAAGTGGTGATATGCTAAAAGCCAACTGGATAAAGATTAAATAATTTGTAATATGAAGATTTATAAGGATCCATGTTAACATGGGCCCAAACTGGAGAAGCACTGCACCAGAAACTGAAGGATGGGACTGAAGGACCAGAACAGGAGATCAGGGGAGGCGACAATCATCACAGAAGGACTTCTCAGTGCCCTTTAATGTGGTAACTTGGGCCCATTTACCTATTCTGTCTTGTCTGTTATTATCTGTCTATCTTAAATTTATGTCCAGATACTAAGTAACAATAATTCTGTCTGAAATTGTATAAAGGCGAAAACTGATTAAGCCTAAATTGGGTTTACTTCTGACTCAGTTTCCCACCCTACATACCCAATCATCAAGACACAGACTCCTTTGAATGACATTTTTAATAAAAATCAACGTTAAAGAAATTTTGGTTTGTTAGAATTTACAAGTTTATAGAAATGAGTTTACTAAACAAGCAGATAAAATACTAAAAACTAAATGGTACAATACTTTTCTCTCTCTGTTTAGCACCTTAATTATAACAACATTTTATTAAAAGAAGATGGAGGATCACAGTTTGGTTCCCTCACCATCCCCTTTTTAACAGCAGTGTTTTCAGGCCCACAACAAAAGCAAGATCTGTAATTTAAATGACTGCTGTGCATTGTTACATCTCACAACATTCCATGGTGGTCAGAAAGAATTAATTTTTGTTGTTGCTAGTGTCCAATTAGGTTTACTGTCTGCCTTTACCAAAAACAAAAACAAAATGTCATGACAGCCATTGGAGTCCACTGGAAACAAGTTATTTAATATCAGAGATTTACAAGGTAATACATTTTTAATAAAGGAAAAAGGAAACATGTTAGGCTGGGTGAGATGGGATAAATTTCTATATCCACTTTTTAAGGTCTATACTTTTCATTTTTAAATTAAAAGAACATGCCAGATTCTCTGTTATACATACCAACACCACGCATGTCATATCTAGTCTAAAGCCTACATACAGTAAACAATGCTGTGAGGCTTAATCCCAGAAGGTTATTACTACTCTTTCTGGTTACACAGACTGTAGCCACTGGTCAACATGGAAAGCATTCCAAAGTTCTATGAACTCAAACACACCCTTTCTACATTATTGGCACATCCACTGGTCTTCTCCTTTCCTTTGGCATGGAAAGCATAACCAAGATAAGTACCTGAGTTCAAGTACATCTTATCTTCTCACGTCCCTTAAGTTGTCCTTGATTCTTTTGCATTTCCCTTGTCTTATGTCATTACTTCCCTCATGGACTACAAAAAGGGGATGTTCTTCTTTATTTTTATTTATTTAGATCATTAAAAACAATGCCCACACAAAAGCTGAGCTTCTTGCAATAATCAGACTTACAATAACCACTGACAAAATTAATATTAAAACACAAATAAATTAACTCCAACAGCCAGCAGTTTCAAATCATCAAATGGAGATAACAAAAAAGGAAAAACTCCAGAAAAGCCTCTTACCTCCAAAACATATCCTCATTCTTCCCCCAAATGCCCTACCTCAGTATTAATAAAGATGCTATTTGCCTGTCTTGTCACATCTCTAATCTTATCCCTTCCTCATTAGAGGATCACCAATCTTCTCTAGTGGCTCTTTTTAAATAATTACACCTCAACCCAGATATAACGCTGTCCTTGGGAGCCAAAAAATCTTATTGTGTTATAGGTGAAACCACATTATATTGAACTTGCTTTGATCCACCGCACTGCGCAGCCCCTCCCGCAGCGCTGCTTTACCGTGTTATATCCAAATTCGTGTTATATCAGGTTGCGTTATATCGGGGTAGAGGTGTATTACTTTGAATAACTCTCAGTCTCTGTTGACAAGAGTGTCAGGGCTGATGTTCTTTACTATTGCTCAGAAGTCGGACACTCAAGTCAAATGGCTTTATTTCTTTTCGCTTGCTTGATGACCACAGCTTTTTATACAGAGCCCTGGTGCATTTAATACCCTCAACATTGGATGTACCATCCTGATGACCTCTGAAACGTTGTGGATTTATAAGTACTAACAGGCTTGGATGATGCTGGATCAAACTAGCGCCCTAATACTAGCAAATTCTTTGTGAATATGTAATTTTGGTATTCGACCATGGGACAGGTCTTTTGGAACCCTCTGCAAGGGATCATGGAGCTCTGCCACACCCTGCTCCAGTGGTGTTCTTAGGCAGGTCCTGCCAGGCCAGGCAGCCAGAAGTTTTGAGGAGAATTCCCAGCTTAGATTCAGCAGCAGCTCAGGTAGACACTACCAGCAGGGAGCCAGCTACATGCTGCTCAGTCTATTTAGGCTTAACACCTTAAAATAAGGGTGTTTTCACTGTCAGATGAGACACAAGCAAAGAAGTTGTGCAGGGAGCTCTGGGAAAATACAGAAGGAGCTGCCCTCTATGGTTTTGTACTTTTCTGGGTTTGTATTTTTTTAGTTAACTATTTGTAAAAGTGAGAGGCAAGAATGCAGCTACAGACACCTGTAAAACTGGTGTCAATTTGGGTAAAACCAGAAGCCATGCAATAAAACCCAAGCCAGAGAGGGGATTTGGATAAATTTTCTATCTCAGCATTTGCCCTGCTATGGACCATCCTTTATGGACAGTGTTCATTCATCCAGAATGAACAGAACAGGGAGTAATGGTCTCAAGTTGCAGTGGGGGAGGTTTAGATTGGATATTAGGAAAAACTTTTTCACTCAGAGAGTGGTGAAGCACTGGAATGGGTTACCTAGGGAGGTGGTGGAATCTCCTTCCTTAGAGGTTTTTAAGGTCAGGCTTGACAAAGCCATGGCTGGGATGATTTAGTTGTGAATTGGTCCTGCTTTGAGCAGGGGGTTGGACTAGATGACCTCCTGAGGTTCCTTCTAACCTTGATATTCTATGATCCACTGCAGATACATAGCCAGCAGAGGGCACATGTGACATTTTATGAGAATAGCAAAATAAACCCTATTAATTTTGTATGTTTCTTACGCAATATGAACTTAGGATAATACTGTCCAGGCACAAAACAGCATACTAGAACTAGTTTGGGCTATTGTTCTGAATTTTCCCACTTTATATATCCCAAATATAACTCCTGATGTTACAGGACATTAGGCTGCATAAACCCTTTAAATTATGTGATTATACTAAAACCAAACCAGCACAAAAATGAGCATGAGGTGATCTTCCCTGTGTTTCACAAAGACACATTTCATCATGGTACAACTGAAGAGCTTACTCAGATTGTAAATTCTTTGGAGCAGGGACTGTTTGTCATTATGTGTGTGTGCATGGTGCCTAAGCATCATCATCATCTAGTATTTGTATTGTGATGGTGCCTAGGAGTAAAGCCCTGTGTGGGACTTTTTAAAATCCCATTTCCACTATTATGGCAGTGGGTCCTGCAGGACCTGTGGGATCCTAGTCCTGCTGCAGGGCTCTATGCTAGTCCGACACAGGGCTCCACCTAGGAGCCTCAGTCATGGACCATGACCCCATTGTGCTAGGTGTTGTACACACACAACAAAAAGGTGGTCCCTGCTTCAAAAAATTTACAATCTAAGTGGGCCCCAAACCTCAATAGCAATATCACAATACAAATAATCATAATAATACATAATAATGCTAAAGAATTTGGTTCTAATAGGCCTTCTTTGTTTTAAAGACACTCCAGCAATCAGGAATTAAAATGCCACTGTACTTTTGTACCAAAAGACTGCTTCAGATACCATTTATATGTAACAAACACAGTCCACTTCATCTCCATTAAGGAAATAAAAGATTAGCAGTGGAGTAAATGCTTAACAGCTTTAATGCATCTAACCCAAAGCATACATTTACAGAACCATCAAAACATATGGGCCATGATGTGAACATATGTGACTATTCCTACTGATTCATTTTCATAATAAAGACAAGTGAAGCCTAAAAGGGATTATTCCCTGTAAGCCCATCACAGATAATGATTCCAAACTGCTGAAACAGTAGCAGGTAATTATTGGCCAGTCTAGCCCAAGTGATAGCAATAAACCTTAAGAGATTTCTTGCACAACACCAGCCCAGATGCATGGTGAGGTGGGCCCTCTAGAAAATAATAAAGTAGACACACATGATTTAAATGACCTTTGACCAATGTGACTACAGTAACTTGAATGTTCTTTCAAAGGCACATTGCCAAGCTTCCTTTACCAAACAATAAAACAGTGCTCAAACACTTGCGGGGGAGAGACAAGCTTCTCCTTCAAGTCACTAGTGACCAGTAAAGGGCAATACGATACTTCAAACGCACCACTGTTTATTGAAGGCATGTTCTGCTTCCCATGAGAAACCAGCTCAAATAACATGGGGAAAAAAATATCCCTGCATCTTAATCTACTCTTGTTGACAGATATTATACCTGCATCCAATGCCTCAGCTAGGATAGCATCTAGGAGATAAACAGTAACAGCCTGGTCCCTTAAGATTTAATAGCAATTACCACTGTGCTATTGTTATAGTTACATTTAAACTGCAGCTAAAATCGTTATTTTTTTTTACTTGTTTTTGTTTTATAAATACTTGAGCACATGGAACGATTTACATAATATTCCTCCTCCTCGGATACCTAACCTATACCTTTTGCTCAGCTATGCACCCACACAGAGCAGAACCTCATTAGTCTCTACATTGGATAAGTCTCACAACAAACTTGGTGGCCTCAAGCCCCATTTCTCATCACAAATTTGGAACTCGGTTTTCAAAAAAAAAAAAAAACCCACATGCAAAAATACAAATGTAATTACACAACTTATTTTCCACATACAGTTACTGCAATTCCCCAAGTAAATATTCACAGTGGTGAGCCCAGAATAAGTCTCTAGAAAACGACAAACCTGAATGTGCCACGGTGATTATCATTACACTGATAACCTCTAATCCCTAATCAATTAGATGACCACAGAGCACTATTTGGTTGATCTTTTCAATAAAGGATCAAATAAATTAATATTTGCTGCCCCCAAATTAACTTTGATTTTAGGTCTTTTCATTAATGTTAGCTAAGGGCTGTGTCCTTGGAGGTGTTACAATGCTGAGTAGCATGCTTCATAGGTTAGACTCTAAGCACTTTCTTTAGTAAAATACTACAGTTATTTTGAATAAGAGAGTCACATGAGGTAGAGAAAACAGATAACGTTCCTGGTAGAGTCTGGCAGCTTTGCAGATATCCGCTTTACATCTGCAGATATAAATTTTGTATCCATGCAAGGCTCTATGTGTATGCTGTATGCTCTCCAGGGAAGAGACTGTCTATTACTCTGGGGTTGTACTGTTCTTGCTTGGTCGCTGGGCACTACCATAATACACACAAAATAATAAATATAGTATGCACATACACACAAATGATATGGCTTATATTTTGAAAAGTGACAAATGGTGCCTCAATTTCATTGTGTGAATGTATTACATATATTGGTCCCTAAGGTATGGTCCATCCTATGCAGTTAATGAGGTAGGGGTCCTGCAGAAAAAATAGTATCTGATAATCTAATTAAAGACTGTATCAGAATGCATATGCACAAAGGGGCCTTGTTGAGTTTGCACAGGCAAGGGAAGGTTACTCACGTTGTACAGTAACAGAGGTTCTTCGAGATGTATGTCCATGTGGCTGCTCCACTTCAGGTGTCGGTGTGTCCCAGCACCGCTGATCGGAGATTTATGTAGCAGTGCCTGCGCGGGTCTCGCAGTGCCGTTGGTGCTGCATGTAACTCGTGCGCGCATGACCCGAGTCCTCCAGTTTCTTTTATACCGCAGAGTACCTATTGAGAACTCTGAAGTAGAGGGGAGAAGGGCGGGTAGTAGAGCACCCACGGGGACACACATCTCAAAGAACCTCAGTTACTGCACAAGGTGAGTAACCTTCCCTTCTTCTTCGAGTGCTGTCCCTGTGGGTGCTCCAGTTCAGGTGACTGTAGAGCAGTGCCCTTCATAGTGATGGGGGGACTTCGGGTTCATTAGCTACCAGAGCTAGGGTTTTGGAGAAAACTCTTGGTGGAGTGGATAGGCCAAATGGTAGTACTCTGTACTGGAAGTGTTCCTGTCCTACCATGAAATGCAGAAATTTCCAGTGAGTGGGATGAATGGTGATATGGAAATAAGCATCTTGGAGGTTGAGGGCTGAAAACCAGTCTCCCTGTTGCAGCGCTGGGAGAATCGTGCCTAATGTGACCATTTTGAACTTTTGGGAGTGTACAAACTTGTTGAACTTCCTTAGGTCCAGGATAGGTCTCCATCCACCGTTCTTCTTCTGGGTCAGGAAATAAGGGGAGTAGAATCCCTTCCCTTTGAATTTTGATGGAACTCATCCATGGCACCTAGTTGTAGAAGATGATTGACTTCTTGTCGTAACAGGTGCTCATGAGAAGGGTCCCTGAAGGGGGTAGATTAGGTGATCGAGAGGTAAAGGGATGGTATATCCCGACCTATTTCTAAAATCCATTGGTCCGATGTTATTGAGACCCAGATGTGATAAAAAGGATGAAGTCAATGACCAAAAATTGGAGACGGGTCAGGCATAGGTGCTGTCTTGTGAGGAAGGTTGTTCAAATCCTCGACCAACTTTTCAAAATTGTGGTTTTGGAGGAGCTGATTGGAAAGTGGGCGCCTGTGACTGGGGCATTCGTCAACGCTGTGAACATTGCCATTGATTGTTGTAAGGCTGATGTTGTTGCCGGCTGTTAGAGGAGTCTCTAAGTCTTTGATACAACTGGTACCTTCTTCTCTTCACAGGTGGTATATATATCCCCAAAGTGCAGAGGGTGGCCCGAGAGTCCTTCATCGAATGAAACACCTCATCAGTTTACTTTGAGAAAAGCTTTTCTCAATTGAAAGGTAGGTCTTCTACCTTTGTTTGGAGTTCCTTGGGTATACCCATGGCCTATAGTCAGGATGCCCAGCACATTACTACGACTGTGGCCGTGGTTCTGGCTGCCATATCCATGGTGTCTAGTGACGCCAGTAGGGCTGGTTTGGGTATCAGTTGACCCTCATTGATGATGGCTTGAAATTGTGACTGTTTCTCCTCTGGGAACTCTGCTGTGAACAAGCTATGTTTCTCGTAGTTATCATAGTAATATTTTGCCAACAATGCGGAATAATTGGCCAATCTGAATTGTAGGGTGCCTGAAGAGTACACTTTACGCCCAGACAGGTCTAGTCTCTTGTGCTCTTTCTCCTGTGGTGTTGATTTAAACTGTGGTTGTTTGCCGTGTTGATTTGCAGCATTGACCATTAAGGAGCTGGGGGATGGATGTGCAAAGAGAAAGTCTGCCCCTTTTGAGGGTACATAGTACTTTCTATCCGCTCTTTTGCACGCTGGCGGAATTCAGGCCGGTGTCTGCTAAATGGTCTCCGCTGGATCTAAAATGGCATCATTGATAGGAAGAGCGATTTTGAAGGTAGATGATGGTTGTAGTATTTGTACCAGCTTGTGCTGGTTTGTCTGTACTTCCTCTAGCAGGATGTCCTGGCTGTGAGAGACCTGCTTAAACAGCCCTGAAACTGCTTGAAATCATCCGCCGAAGCTGGTAGTAGGGGCATAATAGCCTCATCTAGGGAGGAAGAATTGTGAGCAGGAGACGTAGTTTCTTGTCTGTGCTGGTTTCTGTGTCCTCTCCTACATTCTGAGCCTCCATGGGCTGCAGTGTGGGAGACACAGGATTAGAGCACAGTTTGCATCTGTGCGCTGTGGAAGGCCTGGGATGTGGACCCCTTTAAGATACCCAGGGTTCCCAATGTGCCCATGGCCTGGGGAAGACCATAGGGGGGTAAATCCACGGTGATCCGCACCATGGTTGAGTCGTCTGGTGGTATCTTGGTCCCATATGGTTCCACAGTGTGCGGTGTGCTTTCGGTGAGGAGTGGTGTGATGAGAAGGTGTTTTGCTCCAGCATGTCCTCCTCATCTTTGCTGGAAGATTGTGCAATGTCATGAGAGCTGTTGGGATCTCCTCCGTAGCCTGTTGGAGAGCCCTTGGTACCAAATATCAGGGAGTGCGATGTCAAAGATATCATTGAGCCTTTCTGGTGTAGCAGAGACTGTGTCGGTGCCGATATCCAGGCCATCGGTGTCCCAGGGTCAGCGCTCGCCAGTGTCGGCGTCGGTGCTGACCGATACTGCAACTGTTTAGTTGGTGCAGCCAGTGCCGACTTGTTTTTGTCCACCCATGCCGACTGCGCGGTCAGTGCTGGGAGCGGAGGCATGGCACCTGAGGAAACGCTCGGTGCCGAGTCCCATTCCAGTGAACTCGATGCCATGGAGGAGGCATGTCTTTGTCTGTGCCTCAACTCAGTCTCCTTTGCTCGGACCTCAGCAGTGCTGGAGGTGCTCGGAACGTCATAGGTGCTCACCTGAGTATATGTCGGCATCAAGTGTAGTGATATGGCAGGAGACCATCTTTGTTTTCGTGGTGCTCTCTGAGGAGAAAAAAAGTCTTTTTTGGTCTTTCAGAGGGTCTGTCTCCTTTCCCATTTGGAGGAGTGCCTAGAGAGGCAGTCTACTTGTGTGACTCTGGTTGGAGGGATTTCTCAATTAAAATAATTTTTAGCTGTAGATCCCTGTCACGTCAGGCTCTGGCTTTCAAATTGTTGCAGTGGGGGCATTTTTGGGAGATATGCCTCTCATCCAGACAGCATACACACAATGAGTGCCCATCTGAAACGGGCATAGCTTCGCGGCAAGAGCCGCAGGGTTTGAAGCCTGGAGAACTAGGCATCTTAACGGGTAACCATCCCCTGAGGGGAAGTAGCTAATGAAATCAAACTTTTTTTTTCAATAAAGTAACACTAACACCAACTATAACTTTCTATCTGACTATCTAATTAAACTATTTTTCTAATGGTTTTAGGGAAGAGTGCTAACACTGCCCCAGAGCTCCGTCTTCAGCCGAGGACAGTTGAGAAGGAACTGGAGGGCTTGGGTCATGCATGTGCTACATGCAGCACTGCAAGGTGACCCGCGTGGTCATTGCTACCATAAATCTCTGAGCAGCTATTCCGGGATGCACCAACGCCTGAAGTGGAAAACCCACAGAGACAGCACTCGAAGAAGTACCTTAATTAGGCATTTCCTAACTTTTGAGTGCTTGATTTTTCAATCTTAATGTTCTTTTAAAGTACTTTTTTATGGATGATTTCATAAGGTTTTTTAATTAAACAAACTGAAAAAACCCCAAAATCTATCATATGACATCACACAGACACCCACATGGGTCATCAGCAGGGTTGGAACAGTTAGATTCACTGAACAGTCGTCTGACACTTGAGCTAATGAAGTAACTCAGTGGTGACCAACCCACAGGAGGGCCACATAAACCTAAACACAACCTTGTGTGGCCCAAACACATTCTATTTATTAAAATAAGATTTAAAGTCACCACTATTAATTTATATTTTAAGTTCAGCTTGTTTTGTATGTATTTAGACATGTTGTTTCTATGTACACTATTCTTTATTTACACACTTCTGTAAACTAAAATGATGTAAACATGACGACAAAACGCTAATGAATCAGCCATTGTATACTGTGTTGAAGCAGGCTGCAGCCCTTACGAAATGCTCTGGTGAGTTGTGTATTGCCCGTGGGCCGTAAGTTGGAAGTAACTGATAGCAGCTGTAGAAACTGATAGTAACTGATAGCAGCTGTAGGTCATCTTCTATGTGAACCAGCCACTAGAGCATGCTGAAAGTAATTTTATCAGTGGGTTTCACAGATATTTGCTGACAGCAAAGGAATACAGACACTCAGAAATCTTGGGTTTAATTCCAGCTTCTGGAGTGTTCTCAAGTGGGCACAGAGCCTTCTGCCCCTTTTCTTGCCAAGCTTGACCCCTTCTGGCCGCACTTGTCCCAGATTTGTCTCCCAGCTCCTCATCCCAGCCCCAATCTCCAAGTGTGCCCTGGGTTCCTCATCCCAGTCTCAATCTCTCCCTCTGGGCTCCTTGTCAGAATCCCTGTTTTCCCCCAACTTGACTCCCATTCCAACTCTCGATCTCCCTACCTTGGACCCCCTTTTCCTCTCCTCACCCCCAGGCTTCTCAGCCTGGTTATCTTGCCCACTCAGTCCCAATCTCCCCACACCGACATAAACAGTTCTTTGTCCAATCTATCTTCACTCACTACTTCACCGGCTCCTAATACCAACTTCTACACCTACCCAGTACCCGTTTCATCCCCTGGCTTCCAGTCCTACTATTCCTCCCTGCCTCTTCAGATCCCAATCTATCCTGCACAGACTTTGACCCAATCTCTACCCTCCCACAAAACTCCCCAGCCCTCTGCATTTCAGTTAGGCTTCCTCCTCCTCCACACTGCCTGTGCCCAGAAGGGAGAAAGCTGAGGGCACTGGAGAGAGACTCCTTACTCTCAGGTCCTGTGCCTGATACCACAGCCAGTTCTGGCTGCCAAGAGGAGCAACTGCAGGCAAAATACTGTTCTGCCCCTGCAACTCAGGCTGGGGCATGCCAGTGCAGATGGATTCCTTGGAGAAATTAGCTGCCGACTAGCAGGTTTCTATGAAGCACGTGTGAACTGAGATTCTTCGGAGCCTTAAAACTTGGTCAATTTTTAATGGCACATCCCTGACCAAATTGGCAACATCCCTGGCCAAACTGCAAGTCCTGCCTCCAAACATGGAGGAGCTAGAACTGCTCAAGAAATGGGTTTAAGCATTATTTAAAATATGAGCAATTTTTTTTTCCTAATTCCTAATCTCATTCTTTAGAAACAAGTTTCGCTGAAACTTTAAAAAAAAAATCAGCCTCACGCAGACATCTGGCATGGAAAATTTCAGCCCAAAGAGATGAAATTTGGCAAAGTTATAAACAACCGAAAACATGTTCTTATAACAGAGCATGTTGCTCAACCTTGACTATAGCTGGCACTACCAACTTCACCTATAATTATAACTTCCAGTTATTTTTATGAGGAAGAATGGTTACTTCCAGTACAAGGGACAGAGGGAACAAGCATGGCAGTTCTGTCTTCTGAACATTTTCGTTGTTGTTGCATGAATAAAGAAATAGTTTTTGGCATTGTTCTAAAGGCACTTTTAAAATGTACATCTATCACTATGTTGTTACCATGTCTAGAGGAGCTATTCTGGGCCCAGACTTAGATTTTTTACAAAAGATATTTTTATAATCATGTATGCTCTCCTGCTTGTCTAACACATGACAGAATAGACTTGTATAATTCTGACATTCTCATTTATGACCTGTGAAGAGAATCTTCACCCTAAGATGCACATAAGAAGTCTCCCCAGTAATTAAAATTTATCATATTAACTCTTCTTTCGTTTATGAACTCTGAAATCAGAGACTAACACGTCTACTTGTGCTAGTAAATGCTCAAACTGACATGAAAAATGGGAAACAAACATTCATTTCCCAAGCTCTTGTCTAGCTACTTATTTATTTTCCCAGTCTCTGCAGTTTCCAAAGATCAGTTTTCGTATCAACTGTAATGCCATAATTCTAAACTCCCTGTACGATTTGATAACAAGCTCTTTCTTATTTTCTGTAATGATTAACTGGATGTTCATTTCTTGTACCTTTTCCAAAACCACACAAATTTAAACGTTACAGCTCCAGTTTACCAAAGTTCACTGCATAGGATCAGCCACATCAGCATAATATTCCAGGGACTTGGAAACAATTAAAAGATATGCTGTGTTATTACTACCCTAACGAGGAGGCGGCGGTCACTCCCTATGGTGGAATCCCATAATTGTTGTTCAGACACACCAAAATACTAGAGCACTGTAGCCTGATTAGGCACCACTACTGAGAGGAGGAGGGGCAAAAGGAGAATGTCAGTTTCAATTTACGCCAACGATTTTCAGAGGGAGCATTTCAGCAAAGAGAGTATTTTATTAAATGTATTTACACGTTCTATTCACGTTAATTGCCCCTCACAGCAACTTTAGTTAATTATGGTGCATTAAAACATCACATCGCTTGTAGCTAGTATTTCCTAATTAAAATAAGCAAATGTGACTCTGTGGGGAGCAGGGAGGAGAAAGCAGCACAACATTTCTGAAAAGGGAAGAAAAGCCGAGAATGCTTACCTCATGAATGAGAGCTATTAACATCTGTTGGAAATTGCGCCCTCTGCTAGCCAGAAAACGACTGATAGGTTTGCCATCTTTGCCCATGTGGATTGGAAGGTCATAACATAACAACATGCCAGCTTAAAAAAAAACATAAGTGCATCAACATAAAATACTGCTAAATAGAGCAAAAAAAGTTTCATGCACAACAGCGGAATACAAATTTTAAGAAAGATCATATAATGTTTCTAAAGTTACATTTTAAAATGAAAGTGGCACTGACCAGTGGGGAAAATCATTCTGGAGTCACTTAATGATTCATGTTTCCAATGCTGCTGGGTTTTAAGACTCATCACTTAGAGGATGAGTTCAGACTTTGAGGAAGAGGCAGGGAGAAGGGCAAAGGGAACATTAGTGTTGTAGAGTACATGATTGTTGCATAAACTGATGCACTCTAGGATCTTCATTCAGGAAAACATCGCTATTCAGGACAATATGTAAATACATGCTCAACTTTAATCATGTGCTAAAATGCTGTCCTGAAAAAGTTTGGACTTAAGCATGTCCTGACAAGCTTTTCTGAATCAAGGCCAACACCACATTCAGAGAAAACTACCATACACTTTGAAACATTAGTCAAGGGAGTGATGTGACCAATGACAGGAGCAGCTCACCTGCAAGGCCAGGCTTCAGGCCAGGCTGCTTGTTCCTCTCATACATTTTCAGCATGAAGTTGGGAACTCCTGCTACGGTCTTTCCTTGATCAGAGCGCGTGGCCCCTCCTCTCAAGGCAGAATGATACACTCCGCGGGGCATGTTGGACATCTCCTGTTTCACAAGTGACGCCCCAAACTCTTCAAAAGCTGGAGGAAGTGGATGGAAGAAAAAGGTCACGGGCTGAAGAGAGGCCAAAAAATCCCAACAAACCCAAAACCACAGCTTCAGGGCAGTTATGCTTAACTAAACTAGCAACTACACGTTCAGATGAAAGCTCCAAGGTCAGGGATTTAGAACTCCTGGCAAGTCTTCCTGACTCTATGTTCACCTCCACTCAAACTGCAGCTCAGGAAGCTATGAATAAGTGATGTCAGATGCTCAAACTCAGAAGAAAAATAGCCTGAACTGTTCTCAGTGCTGTTGATCAATGTGTTCTTTGTTTGTTACGCTAATGACCCAGTCACAAACTGGGACAATCAGAAATTAAACTGAAATTTACATTTGTCAATGTAAATAAAATGTTCCTTGAAAATGAGTTTTTTTCCTACAGGCTTTTTCACCATAAAAAAATAAACAACTGGTACTATAATTTCTCTGAACACAGTTGTAGGTACTGTTTATATGGTGGTATGCTCTCATACTTGGGATTTTTATATTTTATCTGGGTTCAACAGTGTAAAGTAGTAAAGTAATGCTATTGCTTGGTTTCGAAGTTAGATTAAAGTAGCCCTTATGGTTGATGCGTGCAGTGTAACTGCATCCCAACATGAAGCCAACATTAGACCAGCACCTGGCAATGCCGATAGATTTAAGAGTCTGTTATTGCTTTCATTATATGACCAAGTTTTAAAGGATTTATAACAACTGTTTCACATTACTCTTGAAACTCTGGTGTATAAGTTTCCAAACCAGATGCAATGCTGGTTTCCTAAGAATTGGAGCATATATGGGTTGAAAGAGCATTTACCCACTCTTCTGAGATCCTGGCAATACCTGAGGTACCTTGGAACAAGTTAATGGAAAGACACATCTTATCCTGGAACTTCCTTACTTTGGTCATTTTCAGTCAGTACCCATTATTTTAGCAGCATTTCCTTCTTTTTCATTTCTTATTTGTTTTATTAACAGTATAATGAGAAAAAGACTACAAAATGTCATAAAAGAGATCCTTATTTTAGAGATAAATGTGTACCTAGGCAGCTGGGTGTCTGTCCATGGCTAATCATTATTACAATGTCTAATCATAGATTTCTTTAAATCCAAGCTTTTTTTAAAACTGGTTATAACAAAGAACTTGTTGCTTTCAAAATGCCTATCAATGAGTTTGCTATTTCTAATCACAATAGCAAATAAATGCAACCTAACGATCCAGAATGCCAGGCATAAACCAAACAGGGAAACCTAGCTAAACTTCATGAAAGACCACCTGATGCTGAAGCAAATGATAATGAATCATACTTTAAGGGCTGGTACAAACCCGAAGAAAAACAGGCACTATACATCTACCACTGACTGAATAAGAAAAAAATGGATTCAACTGCTGTCCTTTAAAATGTACATACATGACATTGTGTTGTATGGGATGAACTTTTTTTTAAAAAAGGTACAAGTTTCTAGACTGCATATGACACCCACCAAATAACAATCAAGGATTAAATTGGTTTAATGAAAACATGGATGCTTTGTGTTTGCAGATGGTATTATCTCTCTACTCCCATTGCTGATTCTCTTTCTGTCCTCACAGAAACAGAGCCAGCAATGGGAGTACAGAGATAACACAGCTTAGCAGCTGAAATTGACAGTGTTGCTGGGCCCCAAGGAGCTCAGAGAAGTGAAGTTTTCCCAATTTCTGTTTCCGTTGGCTCACACAAATGTAGATGCTAAGAGAGTAAATAAGAAGTGTGGTATGATTCTGTTGCAAAAAGTCTATGGGTTTATTAGTATTTTTCCTTTCAGCTGTGTAACTGAGGTAACCCCAATGGATTTGTTTGTGAGCAAAGACATTTTTGCCCTCCAGAGCAGAGGAAGGCTCATGGATAGACAATCCCACATTCAACATGAAGTCCAGGAGAGAAACTGGCTTTTGATTGGAACTCTGGATTTAGCTCCAGTTACCAGTGGTTTGAGCATTGGCCTGCTAAACCCAGGGTTGTGAGTTCAATCCTTGAAGGGGCCATTTAGGGATTTGGAGATTGGTCCTGCTTTGAGCAGGGGGTTGGACTAGATGATCTCTTGAGGTCCCTTCCAACCCTAATAATCTATGATTCTTCTTCTCTCAGTGAGAATTCATCTCCTCCAGAAGTGGCAAATGGAGGCTAGGAAAGAATTTCCCCCACAAAGAGAGGGGAGGGGAAGGTGAGAAGAGAAAGTTCTGAGTTAAGGGAATCATCCAGAGAAGCCCAAGGAGAACAGAGGTCTCAGCCAGAGCTCGTAAAAATCATCCTCTGGAAGCTCCAGTCAACTTGGTACTCATTAGCAAGGACATCAGGGAAATAGGGATTGCTGGTCTATACCTTCCCATGGGTTGCCATCTTAGCCAGCAGCAAGGAAACTGCAAATGATCTTGGTAACATTTAACAGCTGTTCAATTAGACCAGGTTCCACAACCTCATCTGTACACAAGATTTAGTGGTCTCTGAGAGATCTCTATCATTGTTTTGGGCACCCAATATCTTACTCCATCACTAGAGTTGTTCATCCATGTCAATAGCCCTGACTATTGTACAAATAGCCCTTTTCTACAAATAGCCCTTTTTAAAAAATTCTTATTTTCAGTTTTCCTGGCCTCCTGTTAAGCTAAACAACGTCACTCCGGGCGTACTTGCCCAGCTTTGTGTCTTTGACAGCAAGGACTGCTCTCATTAGTTTAAATGGCTTACTTGGGGTTTCCCTGTAAAGTTTCCTAAGCGGACTAATGCCTTACATTCAGAGTATGGAAAGTGCTTCCCCACATGGAAGCAGCATATATCCTCCAGTCTGATACCTCCTTGAGAGTCCACACAGGTCCCAGTCAATCCTAATTGATTCCTAATGAAAGGACTTGAGGACCAGAAGATGGTCTCCTTCCCCAGATGCAAGTGGGAGAAGTTCCCATAAAAGAAATAGTACATAAAGATGTATTATTTATACTAAGGTAGTATCTAGGGACCACATTCATATACTAGGACCTCACTGTGCTAGGAACTGTACAAACACATAAAAAGAGATGGTTCCTGTCCTAAGGAGCTTACAGTCCTGTGACTGTTGCACTGCTGACTCTAGTGGATAGCTAGCATTAACACTATAATTAAGTGAACATTTTAAAAATAAGAGTTATTTTTAAGATGAATCAGTTGTACAGATATCAAAATGAACCTGTCAGCCATGGGAGTATCTCTTTATACCTATTTAAGTCTCACTAATGCTTATTGTTACTCTTATTTTTCATATTCACACCTTTATTAATTAACTATGTTTTATACTGCATAATGTCTTAATATTTGATTTTACTTAATGATTTGATTTTAAGTTATTCAGAGCACTATGCACCCTCTTCACATATACATTATCTGGAAAAAATATCAAAGAGTATAACTTACATGAAGCAAATACAAAGTTACAGGATTTATAAATCTATTTCCTGCTGTTTTACTTTCGTTCAAAATTCAGAATTGCCTTAAAATGTTGTCCTTCAGTTCTCTATGTTAGGCCTATATCATAATTAGCTAACAAGTATTTGAAATATAGTAACTTGTAACCAATTATATAACTACAGAAAAGAGAAAAAATGAATAGCATTTACAACAAGAATTCTTAAGTAATATCCTTGAAAACATCTTTATTCACTGCCAGGAGCTCTTAATGTCACTATTATTTAAATTGGTGAAGTGTTTTAGGATATAATTTGTATGGAAGATAAACAAAATAAGGTCTCAATCCCACAAGTCTCTTCATACAGGTAGACCTCTATACCCATATGGCATCACTCAGATTCTAAAGCTGTATAGAAGCTTCCACTTATGAAAGTGCTCTACCTGGCAAAACAGAAGGAAGAGTTAGCGACAACAGTTTGATATATGAAGAGCCAGGAACAGAAAGATCCACCTCCTTCTCCTCGTCTTCATTTATGTCCATCTCTTCTGATGGACCAACTTCTGGTCTTGCCTGAAGGATGACAAAGGCAGCAATAAAACAAAACAAAATAAAAATAAAAATAGAAATGAACATTGCCTCTTAATCCATGTTTAGTTTCAAGGTCCAGTGTGACAAAGATAAGGATCACTATTTCAGTAAGGTTTCAGAGTAGCAGCCGTGTTAGTCTGTATCCGCAAAATAAAACAGGAGTACTTGTGGCACCTTAAAGACTAACAAATTTATTTAAGCATGAGCTTTTGTGAGCTACAGCTCACTTCTTCGGATGCATAGAATGGAACACACAGACAGGGGATATTTATACACACAGAGAACATGAAAAGGTGGAAGTATGCATACCAACAGGCAGAGTCTAATCAATTGAGATGAGCTATCGTTAGCAGGAGGAAAAAAACTTTTTGAAGTGATAATTAAGATGGCCCATAGAAGGTGTGAGGAGAACTTAACATAGGGAAATAGATTCAATTGGTGTAATGACCCAACCATTCCCAGTCTTTGTTTAACCCACAGTTAATAGTATCTAGTTTGCATATTAATTCAAGTTCAGCAGTTTCTCTTTGGAGTCTGTTTTTGAAGTTTTTTTGTTGCAAAATTGCCACCTTCAAGTCTGTCACTGAGTGGTTAGAGAGGTTGAAGTGTTTTCCCACTGGTTTTTGAATGTTATGATTCCTGATGTCAGATTTGTGTCCATTTATTCTTTTGCGTAGAGACTGTCCGGTTTGGCCAATGTACATGGCAGAGGGGCATTGCTGGCACATGATGGCATATATCACGTTGGTAGATGTGCAGGTGTATGAGCCCCTGATGGCGTGTCTGATGTGATTAGGTCCTATGATGGTGTCACTTGAATGGATATGTGGACAGAGCTGGCATCGGGCTTTGTTGCAAGGAAAGGTTCCTGGGTTAGTGTTTATGTTGTATGGTGTGCGGTTGCTGGTGAGTATTTGCTTCAGGTTGGGAGGCTGTCTATAAGCGAGGACTGGCTTGTCTCCCAAGACAGCCTCCCAACCTGTAGTTTATTCTATTTAGTTAACCATGTTGCCAAATCACAATAGTTGGTGTTTCTCTGAAAGCCACAGTGGTCAGAATCAAGAGATTGCATGAAAACCTTTTACCTTTTTTTTTTTTTTCTTTAAATTAAATTTTCCAGCCGTGTTGGTTATAGAGAAAAGTTTTTGAAAAGGTGAAGCAAGTGCATCCGAAGGACTCAGAAGCCAGAAAGCATATGCTCTTCCTCCTCATCCCTCAAATTTATTATTTAAAAGAAATCCCATGATTTTTAAGCCTATTTCAGGGTTTTGGAGTGCTTGACTCTCATGATTTTTGAAAGCTTGCAGTTGGAAATACTCTTGGTATTGTCTCATAAAGCAGAGTTAGTGTTGTTTCACAACTAGATACTATTAACTGTGGGTTAAACAAAGACTGGGAATGGTTGGGTCATTACACCAATTGAATCTATTTCCCTATGTTAAGTTCTCCTCACACCTTCTATGGGCCATCTTAATTATCACTTCAAAAAGTTTTTTTCCTCCTGCTAACGATAGCTCATCTCAATTGATTAGACTCTGCCTGTTGGTATGCATACTTCCACCTTTTCATGTTCTCTGTGTGTATAAATATCCCCTGTCTGTGTGTTCCATTCTATGCATCCGAAGAAGTGAGCTGTAGCTCACGAAAGCTCATGCTTAAATAAATTTGTTAGTCTTTAAGGTGCCACAAGTACTCCTGTTTTTTTTATTTCAGTAAGGAATGCCCTCCAGGTTAATGAAATTAAGTCTTGAAACTGATCAACTGAATGTCTTTCTTCTACCAGGCTGAAGAGTGTATATAGATCACAATAGGCTTATAAAAGCCGTGAGCCATATAAATTCCAAAATATCTAGATCACAATAGGCTTATAAAAGCAGTGAGCCATATAAATTCCAAAATATCATTAGTGGTAAAAAATAATCAAGGCATTTGTGGACTGAATGGAAGTATCTGTAGTACTAGCGGGCCTTGGATTTGACTTAGTCTGACCCTTCTGTAACATTTCAGGAAAAGAAAATATTTTATGTTCGTATTGATATTCAACCTATAAAGCACATTTCTAATAGGAACAAAAGTGTTTTTAGTTCTTTTCATTACACTAAAATCTGCAACATGTTTCTAACTGATTAAGCCTTTAAATAAACAAACCTACTAATCTTCTACATTTTCTGATGGGACATTATACCAGGTTCAATTACCAGGATATTGCCTATGTGCCAGCACACAGAGATTTATTATTATTGCACTAGCATTTAGAGATCTGTCCTTAATTTGTATCTTCTTTTTTTGTGACAAAATGCCTTCCCTTTTCATTTGTAGGTGTTCACTAAGGGCTTGTCTACACTACCACTTAAGTTGATGTAAGTTATGTTGCTAAGGGGTGTGAAAATGACACCCCCGAGTGACATAAATTACATTAACTTAAAGCAGTGTCCAGACCACGCTATGTCTGCAGGAGATGCTCTCCTGATAACCAGGCTCCTGCCTCTCATTGAGGTGCAGTAATTATGCCAACAGAAGAGTGCTCTCCCCTCGGTATAACATGTCTTCACTGGACATGGGGCAGCTGCGCCAATATAATGCAGTAGTGTAGACGACCCCTGAGACAAGGTGGGTGAGGTAATATCTCTTATAGGACCAACTTCTGCTTGTGAGAGAGACAAACTTTCGAGCTTACACAGAGCTCTTCATCAGGTATTCACTGAACATTTCTTCACAAGTTTCCATAAAGTATGGTCTCTCTTAAAAAAATCTGTTGATTACATTTTCATGATATACAGCCATAGCACCATATGGAGCCAATTATGTAATAATGTAGGAAATCGAAACATACAGAAGTATTTACCAGAACCATAAAGTAGTAGTGATTACCCATTACTTCCTACACTCTCATATAGATAACCTTACATGAGAGTCTCCGTGTACTCTTCCACTGTGTACATGTATTGAGTTAGGAATTTTGCAGGGTAAAATGTAAGAGGAAACAGTCCTTTACATACACATAAAGCCATGAAACAAACAACATAATTTTCTTTCCACCTGCCTCCCCCCAAAAGGAGGAAAAGTACCTTAAAAGTATATGGAACACAGGAAGACAAGATTTTATCTGTAAAAGCAGCAAAGAGTCCTGTGGCACCTTATAGACTAACAGACGTATTGGAGCATGAGCTTTCATGGGTGAATACCCACTTCGTCGGATGCATGACACTCACCCACAAAAGCTCATGCTCCAATACGTCTGTTAGTCTATAAGGTGCCACAGGACTCTTTGCTGCTTTTACAGATCAAGATTTTATCTTGATTCAAAACAAACACCTACTACCTAAATAGGCAAGTTTGTCTCAAACTGAGGTATTAAGCAGGGCTGGCTCCAGGCACCAGCAAAGGAAGCAGGTGTCTGGGGCGGCCAGTAGAAAGGGGCGGCACTCCGTCCATTATTGGGGCAGCACATCTGGATCTCCGGCGGCAATTCGGCAGCGGGTCCTTCAGTCCCTCTCTTCCACTTTGGCGGCGGCTCAATCAGTTTTTTTTTTTTTCCTTCGCTGCTTGGGGCAGCAAAAAAGCTGGAGCCGGCCTGGGTATTAAGCATGAGCTCAGGGATTATTACTTTGATACAACTTCCAACAGAGTCTGTCTCTCTAACAACTTCCCTATAATTCAAAGCCTGGTCCCAAACACTCTCAGAATAACAAAAGATACAAATCAAGGACCCTCTCTCACCTGTGTAGCCCCACTTACTAATGAATGAAGTAATAAAACTTGCCTTTTCTCTGATCACAAAGGCATCACTGAACTGTTCAGTTAGCATTCTCCCTCTCTCAGGAGCTTATCCCAGCACTCTCTGGTAACTGTCCCTTTTACTGAGGAGCAACAACCAGCTACATCGCTAAGGTGGGTCATTTTGCTTCTGATTCTGCTGTTTGTTAGTTCATCTGGGCTAGTGAACAAGTATTCCTCTCCTTTCCTGTGGTTCTGCTCTTTCCTTTTCCATTTCATTTCTAAAGAAGTGGCACATACTCTCACTCTTTAAAGTACAAAATGTCTACCTGTTCAGGAAGATGAAGGATGGTGTGTTCTTCAGAACCAAATTCTGACAGAGATTTATATGCTGAAATTGCTACAGTGGAATCCTAGAAAAAAAATATCACAAGCATAGAAGGCATTATTGCTGCATAGTGGAGACAGAACTCATTTGGTTATCCCCTAAACTAAGAGAGTTTATCCACTAACAGTTGAGTGCTGAACTCTTATGAATGTCTTTGTTATATGTAATGAAGTCTCCTGTGAAGCCTATACTCAATCAATAAAGCACAATTGGGGGAAATCCACTATCAAAATCAACACCCTTGTTGGTAGTCTCAACAGAGAGATCTATTATTAATGGAAATCCTCTCACTCTAAGAGTGGACACCACCAGACCAAGGCTAAGACATATAGGGGAAATGCAGGCAATATGGGGAAGCTTCAAGTGGTTTTGACTGCACTGTCCTGGCTCTGAGGAGAAGCAGAAAAATTTGTCTCCAAGGTTGTCAGTCTACCTCCCTTCACAAACACCAAGATCAGTGAAAGAACTCAGCACTGACAGGCAAGAAAATATTGCAGAAAATAAATAAATAAATGACACTGGTACCAATATCTTCAAAGAGGTACGAGGGGAATCCTTAATGTATCCCACTGCCCACCTTAATTAACATTTTCCTGGCACCTCACTTACCTTGCTCTGAGTGTGGCTCCAAAGTGAGCTGACAACTTGAGCTTTAAATTTCTATAAAATTTAAAAAATAGTTAGTTATAGACAGGCACACTGGGCTATTCAGTTTCTATTTAAGTAAGTTATATGGACAAAACTGAAGCAAGGAGTTATCAGCAGTTATCAGCAATTGAAAATGTACTGTACATTCAGCATTATGGATTTTTTACAGTGAGGCACTTAGATACCATGGAGATGGCTGCAGTAAAAATACCTAGATACTGTATCTTAGATTATCTCCATCTTTATAATACTTTAGGTGGTAGAAACTATTCTATAAAAATACAAACCAAGGCTCCAGTCCTGCAAACACTTATGTATGTGCTTAATTTTAAGAATGCATGTAGTCTCGTGAAGTCAATGCCTGCATTTGCAGGATGGGGGCTCTCATCTTTTAAAGTCTGTCTACATGGAAGAGCAAACAGAGAAAGAGAGTGTATGCACAAGCAAAAATAGTTTAGCAAAAAATGTCACTGCAGGAGACTCAGGGTGGATTTTCACACCTATCCTTTGATTTATTAGCCCAAGGGTGAGCAAACTTTTTGGCCCGTGGGCCACATCTGGGTATAGAAATTGTATGGCAGGCCATGAATGCTCACAAAATTGGGGGCTGAGGTGTGGGACTGGGTGAGAGCTCCTGCTGGGGGTGCGGGCTCTGGGGTTAGGCCAGAAATAAGTTCAGGGTGTGGGAAGGGGCTCCAGGCTGGGGCAGGAGGTTGGGGTGGGGGGTGAGGGCTCCAGCTGGGGGTGCAGGCTCCGGGATGTGGCTGGGTATGAGGGGTTGGGGGTGTAAGAGGGTTCTCCGGGCTGGGACTGACGGGTTTGGAGGGGGATCCGGGCTGGGGCAGGGGGTTGGAGCATAGGAGGGGGACAGAGTCCAGGCTCCGGGTGGCGCTTACCTCAAGCATGTCCCCTGTCTGGCTCTTACGTGGAGGCACGGCCAGGCAGCTCTGCACACTGCCCCATCCACAGGCACCACCCCCACAACTCCCACTGGCCTCAGTTCCCAGCCAATGGGAGCTGCGGGGGTGATGCTTAGGGCAGGGGCAGCATACGGAACCCCCTGGCTGCCCCTACATGTAGGAGCCAGAGGGGGGACATGCCACAGCTTCTGGGAGCCACGGTACGCACAGAGCAGGGTAAGCCCCCGACCTCGCTCCCTGGCTGGAGCACGGCAAGCTCCAGACCCCTCTACCCGATGGGAACTCGAGGGCTGAATTAAAAAATCTGAAGGGCCGGATGCGGCCCAGGGCCGTAGTTTGCCCACCTCGTATTGGCCTATTAAATGCTCAAAGTGCACTCAGACTTGTTCTGATGGGATGTAAAACTTAATACAAGAAAAAAACATGATCGAACACAATGAAAGTAATAGTATAATTTAAAAAAACCCCACCCCTCCAACCTCAAAACCAAAGCCAAACACAGCGGATACTCCAAAGTAGGAGAAAAAGTGGAAAGGTTCTCTATGAAATGGCTAACAGCTGTTAAAATAAAACAACATATATGAAAAAGAAAAGTGGGAAGAGAAAGAATTGAACAGATATCAAAGGGATGAGAGTTCTATTGTCTAGAGGTCACAACAGCAACAGGACAGTAACTTGCCAATATAAGGCATAACGGTGGAACGTCTGCATTTGAAAAGAAATAGAAGCAAAGGAAAAGATTTGATAAAAGTTTTGTTAAGAGGGTTGAGTAGTTACAAAAGCACAGGTGGCTTTCCATACACTGCTGAATGGCTGAAAATAAAATGCCAAAACGCTTAATCTGGCAACCTGCCTGGGAATTATACTTCTACGAAGGAAATGAGAGCCATCTCTTATAGACAAGCTACACCCACTACTGAAACATCTGTTTTCCCAGGGCTGTGGAAGGGATACAGCTCAGTGGCAGAACCAAAGCACTGTTCTGGTGTAGACTGAGCTAACAAGGTTTCATAGAATCACAGAATATCAGGGCTGGAAGGGACCTCAGGAGGTCATCTAGTCCAACCCCCTGCTCAAAGCAGGACTAATCCCCAACAATCCTCTTGTAGGGCAAGAGGTACACAACTGTATATCATCAACATGCTGATCTATCTGAAGTATTCCTAGGGCACCTATCATATTTGTATCCAAGTGCTGTTGATAGTACACCCCATATTCAATCCTCAGTGGAGCTCTATGGCTATCCTGTTCTTCTCCACGCCCTGTCACAAAAATCAGGATGAGCAGAGAGGCACACATGCATCTAGACAAAAGCTCAACCCTTCATTCATTCCTAAGTCTGTGGCAGCTATAAGACAAAACCACCCCTTGTGTCACTCAATTACCAGAGGAAATGGCTGCCACCATCCTCACATTCATTTATTGGTCACATTGGGAAAAAGGGGGAGGAGGGAGCAACTGAAAATATTACTTCAAAAAAGCCCCAAAACTTTATTTGTACCACAAAGAGAACATCGTTGACTACGTGTCCAGGATTCTGAGGGAAGGGAGCCCCTCTCCAGCTCTGCAGTGGTGGGAGGTTAACAGGTATGTACTTATTAAGGATTAAGTAGCTAATGCTTCTAAAGCCCTTTGAAAACAAAGTGCTATTTAAATGTAAAGATACAACTAATTATAAGTCAGGAGAGTGACTTGGAACATCCCTAAATGAGCAGACACATTTAAAGCTGCCACTAAGAGAAAAAATACACTTTAGATCTGGGACACAGACCTCATACTCATTTGTATTCACTGTTAATGAAGGAACCAGGCCAAACAATTCGTTCAGTGTTTTTACAATGAGTGGACGGGTGTCACAGCTCAACTTTGGTGAGAGTGCGTTCCACGTAGAGCGAATACAAACGACCTGCAAGGGAAATGAATGCATCATTAGTACTGGAGGTCTCAACTTGCATATCACAATATTCGTTTCAGCACTTTTCTGCCAATCTATGCTGAAACAGGAATTAATACAGGACACATTATAAATATGGCAAGCATGTTAAGACTTCACTTATTAACAGTCTCACAATACATTAAGCAATGTCATGTAACAACAGTAAATAACATCTCTCCAGATAATTCAGCTGTTTGAAACGTGGTGTCTTTATGGAGGGAAGGCAAAAAAGAACTTATGGTTTCCAGAGCTCCCTGGACCAGCAGGAAGAAATCATCATGCTTGTGCACATGAACTAGCTAATTGCAAGATGTGTCACAATTACCCTACTTCATTTGTTTTAGCTAGCTTAAAATCAAGCTGAATGTGGGAGTGCAGGAGGCTGTGAGCAGGAGCAGCCACACTCCATCGGAGCTCAGCACAACAGAATGCTTTTAAATCACTAAAGCCAACCAAATCTTGAGACGTTTACTGAACAGACAGAAGGGGGCAAATAAAGCTGGGGCCTAAAATCTTTCAAAAACCTAAAGTATCATGGCAAAATAAGCATAAAAAAGTATTTTTGAGCCACACCCCACTACAGATAAACTTCTCAGAACCAACTTGCTTCAGTGCAATAGAGAGCAGGCCAGAACCCTGTGAAACAACACTAACTCTGCTTTATGAGACAATACCAAGAGTATTTCCAACTGCAAGCTTTCAAAAATCATGAGAGTCAAGCACTCCAAAACCCTGAAATAGGCTTAAAAATCATGGGATTTCTTTTAAATAATAAATTTGAGGGATGAGGAGGAAGAGCATATGCTTTCTGGCTTCTGAGTCCTTCGGATGCACTTGCTTCACCTTTTCAAAAACTTTTCTCTACAACCAACACGGCTGCAAAATTTAATTTAAAGAAAAAAAAAAGGTAAAAGGTTTTCATGCAATCTATTGATTCTGACCACTGTGGCTTTCAGAGAAACACCAACTATTGTGATTTGGCAACATGGTTAACTAAATAGAATAAACTGCAGGCTTCTGTGCCATGTAAAGAACAGAAAATAAACCAGAAAACATGTCCATTTAGTTAACTAACTTGGGGGGAAGGGGGAGTGTGGCAAGGTGACAAGCACCCCTCAACCCCAGTGAATGTAAATGGAAGTTGAAAGCTTCCATCAACTTGCAGGATAGGACACCTGGATTCAGAGGTCAGCACTTCTGAAAAGAGATTAGAAATCACTGAAAACCAAATACAAGCCAATGAGGGGGATAACACTTTAACAAAAAGGATCCTGACCCAATCTAATGTCTGCAGAAAGAAAAACAGAAATTAATGAGAATTAAGTTAGATTCTGAAATGTATGTTGTGATGAATTGGGGCCGTGTCTGTAAAACTTGCAAATTCAGAATGTTGCTGCGAAGGTGTATTACGAAAAAATGCCGTATTAGGAATGCCTATATGTATGTGGATCCACCATTGCTGACAAGCCCTGTAGAAGCCCTGACAATACAACAGAATGCTTCTCTGGAGCTACTGAACCTATTTAGGTGCAAACATCTCAGCACAATGGGTGAGCTGCCTCTTTAGAAAATCAGTTTAGCAGCTGATTCCTCTGAAGGGAACAGGGAAGGTAGGAACAGTGGAAACTTACTAGGAGTAGAAAGAAAGAGGCCATATGACCAGGAGAGATTGAAATAAAGTAACACACAGGAACAGGAGCCAGGCAGGAAGAGAAAGCATAGGGCAAGAGAGAACAAACTCTCTCACAGAGGCGGTGTAAAGAGTTCCAGGAGGGAGAGGTTCCCAGTATGTAGCAGCCTCCTGGGGCAGGGGAGTTCTGCCCACTTTCCAGATGGCCTCATGGACTCTGGGCAACCCACGGGACTCATACCGCAGCCCAAAGAATGTCCTGGAGTGGTGGGCAAACTTAGGCGGGGGCATGCTGTGATAGAATACACCCGTGTGTTCACACCCTACACATTACTGTAATAATCTTTATACAAAGTATGCCTTGTAAGATATCATTTAAAAACTCAATTTGCTGATCATTATTATCATGGAAAATGTGAAATTATAAACTTAAGCTGAGATCATGACTAAAAGTATGTTTTCCAGAAAAGTCTGGGGAGTGGTCAAACCAGGCCCACAGAGACAAAGCATAAACTGACACTGTAACCAGGTGTAAACAAGGCTGATGGACCATTACCTGCTAAGTGGCTATTCTTTGGCAGGAAAGAGGGACAAACATCTACATCATAGCAAAGAAACAGCATGCAGTTCTCTTCCACACACACTACCTGTCGCCTTCTTCCCAGCTGGAAATGCTTCTCAAAGAGGAGACAGGACTACAATAAGAAGGGACAGACACCCAAAGGACCTCCCTCTACCCATCGATTCACTATACCTAATTGGACCAAGGAAGTACCTGTTGCACTGGGGGAGGGATTGTGACCTAAGAAGTTTGGTCAGTAATATTGCCGGAGCATGTGGTGAGAAAACTTTGCTTTGAATTTAATATAGTTTGTTAAATAAGACACGAGTAGTGTTGTATCTTCATTTTTCTTGTAACCATTACTGACTTTTATGCCTCATTACTTGTACTCACTTAAAATCTCTTTGCAGTTAATACACTTATTTTATCTAATCATGTATTTAAACTGAAGTATCTGAATAACTATTTGTAATAATAAAATGGCATAATAACTTGTATTGTGCAGGAGAAGACTAGGATGTATAGAACATACATTTCTGGGGAAAGAATTTCAGACTGGCAGTGTGTTGGGGTCACCCTGAAGTATAACCAAAGCTGGTGAGAGCCAGAGTGTAACCCAAGTGTGGCTGGCAGGCTGGAAGGCTATTTGTGAGCAGCCCGGGGGAAACCACTTCAGCAAGGCATTGTAAGGTACCCAAGGTTGCAGGGCAGGGGTGACATAGCTGCTCATTAGTCTGGATTATACCCTGGTATATCACACGTGTTTAGCATTTATAGTTTTGTATGATCTGTACTCTCCTGTGCTTTACATGATTAAGTATAAGATCATAAAAGTGTTAGTCTGTGCAAAGCGTCTGAGTATTGATTGCTTCACAACTGCTGCACCCCCTGAAAGAGTTATACTGAAACCAGAGTTCTGGCACAGGAGTGTGTTTAAGTAACTGAGGTATCTCAGGGGTCAGCACTGGTCCCAGTCCAAGGGCAGGTGGGCTGAGGAGCCCCATTTCCAAGAAATGGTAGACACTTAGTGCCCTGGCAATGTGCCAGAGAGGCCAATGGCAGAACCAGTTCTGCAGCTTGCTGAGACTCCAGAAGATTAACATACCCCAGGGGATCCAGAGCACAAGGGATTGGATTTCCCCTCACAGCAGTCTTTGTGGGAGACCAGGAAAGGCTGCTTCTAGGATCCCTGACATAAGAGTCCAAGGTATTTCTCAAGAAAAAACAAGAGAATAACTAGGAAAAGTTTTATCTGAGGCCCTAAATATGGATCTTAAAGTAAAGCCAGTTTGAAAGGAGAAACGTTACATACAGTATACCAACAAGCACGAATTCAACCAACATATGAGAAAGTGCAAGAATCACAGAATCCCTATCTGATAGCCAGAACCCAAACAAGATTTTTGTAATCTGTGAGACAATAATATGACTTTATCTTACAATATATTTCTTTACACTGGAATGGTATTACTAGTTCCAAAGTGCTATTTTCATTTTACTTTTCATCACTCTCAAATTTACTGTTTCATAATCAAAAGTGAAAATGTTGAATTTTTTTTCCCTTATCAGATATGTCTCTTGATGGTTGCAAGAACGAAATCCAATAAAAACAAGAATTCAGTGTATTCAAAAATATATTTAGACCAACCATTGTATTACTAGACATGAGATTATTAACGCAATTTATCAAATCAATAGATTGTTAAATATCTCAGAGGAATTGTTTGGAAGATTGGCTTTGAAACTTTTTATACATCACTCCAAAAACATTTAGGCCCGGATTCAACAAGGCTGTTAAGCTTATGTTGAACTTTAAGTATGTGAGTAGTTTCACTGAATACATGACAACTTATAAACTTAAAATTATGCATGATGGTTTTAAAACAGATTTCAGATTTAGATTTGTAACGCACTGTTAGTTATCAAATTAATTAAAAATAGATTTTAAACGGCATCTGTTCAGCTAATAGATGCATCTCAAACTTATGCTTATAAAACTTTTATGTTATGCCACCATGTCTGAGAGGAAACAATGAGAAAGGTGTAGTATTGAGGTTGATTTAAAATTTGAGCATACAGCTTTCATAAAGCATATTTAATGCAGACTTTCTAAAGAAGGAGGCCATGAATGTTTCCTTGGCTCTGATTCACAGACAGCTGTAGGTATGGTTTTGTACCTACAGGGAAAGAAAACCAGTTTCCTAAATAATTTGCCAATAACTGTCGTGGTACTTCCAGAAATTCAGGAGAGGTCTTTTCTTTTTTTTTTTTAATTTCATCCAATGCTCAGTCCAACAAAGGAAGAATTTTATGAAAGTTTTGGACTATGAAAACAGAGTTATCTGATCTTTTCCTAATAAGAGCTAGAACACTGCTTTCACAATTAAAGGACGAAAGTCAGTGGTGCAAACCTGGGCTGTTTTGATAACTTGCCCAAGAGCTTGAAGGCTGCACCTAATTTGCATATAATTTTACAGTTAAAAGAGGAAGGATGATCTTGTGGGTTTTAGGACAGGTCTGGGAATTAGGAGACACCTGGGTTCTGTCTCATTTGAGACATTGAGCAAATCAACCTTTCCATGCTTCAGTTTTTCCCAACTGTAAAATGAAGTAATACTTACCTGCCTCACAGGTGTGTGGCACAGTTTAGCCAATGTTTGTAAAGCAATTTGAGCTCTTCAGATGGAAGACACTCTAGGAGTGAAACGTATTATTGCTATGTAATTTTATCAGCGCTAAATGCACAAATTTATTTTTTGTTTGTGCAGTGGACATAGCACTTCACAAATAAGATAAACAGAGAATGTGCTTTGAAGGCTGCAAGTGATGGCATAAAAATGAGAAAACTGGCACTGCTCCACTGAACCCAAAAATTCTTGATGTCCAGCTCTCTCCAATGTGTGCACACACAGAGAATATTGTTCACGTCTGTTAGGTAAGTGTACTATTTGTTTTTTTCAGAAGTAATTGCTGAATTAAGCAGTTATTTCAGTGACTGTGAAAACACTTTGGAGAACCATTTCAAATCTGTAAAGATGAAGCTTTTAGGAATGCCTATTAAGTCCATTTTAGGAACAGGCATATCCATAAATACGTTTTTATGGTAACTAATGTTAACAGCTACCGAAAAATAATCTCACTACATGTTGAGTGAAAATGACACTCATCTACCCCCATTTTCAAAAACATCATTCTCAAGAATTAGAAAGACCAATACTACTTCAGTGTTCACAAAGACAGAGAAGTCTTCTAGGATTTGAAGAGGTATAAGTTTTTTATGTGCTGGTCATTTAGGAAATGAGGCATCTTGATTTATCATGTGGAGAAATAAATTAAATAAAACAAATATATATTGTGGAGTCTGCTCAAGTACTGTAGTTCAGGAAAAGTACAAAACTAATAAGTGCAGCAAAGCACACTTTCATGTTGACTTTCTTATGAATCATTTAAGCTCTACAGCTCCAGTAAACCGTAACAGGGACAGTACTCTGAAAACAGCTTCCATTTAGCACATAATTAAGCCACATTCATGTCCAATGGCACATCACATGCAATGACCAGACACGTTATTTATGTTGTGTGTTGAACTCCAAGACAGAACAAGGCAGCAAAGACTGAAAGAACAACAGTATATAACAAATGTCTTCCTCTATCAACCAACTGGATTTTTTTTGAGGGTATATATTGCTTCTTTGCTGTTGACATGAAACTGTGTGTTGTGGCCCTCCATATTGTACTAGCTGTCACATCAAACATGCATAAAAGCCTTTGAAATACAAGTTAGTCAGGAAGCCTGAGGTCTACAGTATCACTTATTCTACAGCATAGCCATGATACCAATATTAGCTGTGAAACAATACCCTACATTGTAGTAATCCTACAGAAGACAGAGCAGTACCATGCATGCTTAACTTGCTTCCTAGAAAAATATTAATAAAATACGGTCCACACCATGCTACCTGGGATCAGTTTATTTCATACTGACTTGTGTTCTGATGCCCCGTACCAGTGATACAAGGGTTCATAAGATAATGTAAAACCCAGAAACCAATATGAAAACAAGATAAGAATTAAAAGCAAACTGAAAATCCTGTTTGGATTAACATGACTCTTTTGGTATTTCCTTTGGAACAGTTCTGCCAGGACTAAAATCACAAAAACAAAGGAGGATTTGTATAGATTCACACAGGCCTCTAATGGCAACACTATACTTCTGTACCAAAATTCTCCCAAGACAGATTTACAAGACAGACCATAATGGTTTGTTGTAAGTATGGTAAATGAGTGGCTTAGAGTAAATGCCCTCTCAGAATACCAAAATACATCTTGAGATAGCAGAACATAATGAACATTTCCCCCCAGTAAAAACATAATATAAAAGGGTTGAAGTTCCGTGCAGAATGATGGCTAGTTTTCTGAACTCCATATAGTCAAATATACTTTCAAGTATCGTTCAGTTTTCTCAGTTTTGTTTTTAATCTTTGTTCATGTTTTTTCTGTTTTGAGTTTTCTTGGTGACTGAAGATAGGAGGAAAGTTAAGTTATATCTCCTTTCCCTCATTTACAAAGAGGTTCTGTTTTATCCTGTATGGAAAAAGTGGCACATAGAATAAATAGGATTGATCCATATAATCTAGCCCACTTGTGAGGGATCTGGAAGGGAAGTCTGCAGGCTCCAGTTCATAGAAGGCTGGGTCTTGAGCAGGTAATCTTAGCATACCAGAGAACAAGTAAGCTGCAGATTACAGAGAACAACACGGCAAGACACTGAGATTCAGGATGCAGATCTTGAAGCAGGATGGCATCTCCATGTTCTTAATTAAGAAATCTGAAGTTTTGCAAACTAAGTTGTCTATATTGGAGAACAGACTGAGTTGTGTTTCAAATCTCCACTAAATGGAGATCCTCAAGGGCAGAAAAAAGGAAACTCTTGCTACATTGGAGATTAATTTGAATTACTTATAAGTACCATTAACTCCTGCTGTGTGTATCTTCCACCTTTCTGCAGAATCTCTGCAATCTATTCCTCAGACCTCTGTTTACCACTCGTGCCAGGACAAACGTAATTACTTATGCAGCTATTTTTACTGTAGCAAAATATGTAAAGCTCTGACCCCAATAATTTTATTAGAAAAAAATATCTGAGATTGGAATCCACAGAAGGGGTTAACTGCTGATACACTTTGAATCACTCTTGTAATGTAGACAAGCCCAAGCTTAGATCAGGCTGTGTTAACTCATATACACCTTGACCTGCTAAAGTGAAAAGGTGTTATAAAGTGCCTACACTGGCAAAAATGTAATTTAGTCGGGGTTAGTCAACAAAGACTGACTTAACCTCAAACCATTTTTCTAGTGCAGATGCACCCATTAATTGGCTTTAAATAGGGTTGCCAACTTTCTAATTGCACAAAACTTATCACCATTGCCCCGCCCCCTGCTCTGCTCCTTCAGAGGCCTCTCCCCTGTCCCAAGCCCCCCCCCGCACGCCATCTTTCCCCATCACTCACTTTCCCTCACCCTCATACGGGCTGGGACAGAGAGTTGGGGTGCAGGAGGGGGTGAGGGCTCTGGTCTGGGGCCAGAAATGAGGGGTTATGGGTGCAGGAGGGGGCTCTGGGCTGGGGGGTGGAGCTGAGAGGTTCGGCGTGTGGGAGGGGGCTCTGGCCTGAGGCAGGGATTTGAGGATTGGGAGCGGGTATGGGCTGTGGGCTAGGGGTGCAGGTTCTGGGGTGGGGTCAGAAATGAAGGGTTCAGGGTGCAGAAGGGGGCTCTGGGCTGGGGCAGGAGGTTGGGGTGTGGGGGGAGGTATGCGGAGTGCGGGCTCCGGGAGGGAGTTTGGGTGTGGGAGGGGACTCCAGGCTGGGGCAGGGATATGGGAACGGGTGCCGGAGGGACTGCAGGTTCTGGGAGGGGCTCAGGGCGGGGACGCGGGAGGGGGCTCAGAGCTGGGGCAAGGGGTCAGGGCACGGGAGGGGGTTCTGGGAGTGGGCTTACCTCAGAGGGCTCCCCAGAAGCAACATGTCCCTTGGCTCCTAGGCATAGGGGTGGCCAGGCGGCTCTGTGCAGTGCGTGCTGCCTCTGCCAGCAGGCGCCGCCCCTGCAGCTCCCACTGGCTGTGGTTCCCAGCCAATGGGAGCTGTGGAGCCAGTGCACAGGGCAGGGGCAGTGCGCGGAGCCCCCTTGACCATCCCTCTGCCTAGGAGCCAGAGGGACATGTCGCTGCTTCTGGGAGCCGCATAGAGTGAGGCAGGGAGCCTACCAGCCCAACCAACCGGACTTTTAACGGCCCGGTCAGTGCTGCTGACCAGAGCTGCCAGGATCTCTTTTTGACTGGGCATTTCGGTCAAAAACTGGACACCTGGCAACCATAGCTTTAAAGCTCATTGTCTACGTGTATTTAAGAAAAAAAGGCAACTATTTTTGAGTAGTTAGCAGCTAACATTAGCATATTTTTATTTGTTGAACTCCAGTGAGCTTCTAGTCTTACAAATAGCTGACAAAAAGGGAATGCTAATGGCCCAGCACCCAGAAAGTGAAGCCAGACCACACTGGGGAGTCAGAAGACAATGTAATAGAGGATGGGTGGTATGATTGATTTGGAATTGCCCTGTGACCATTTGCAATATTGTTTGTTTGCTTGGTTTGGGGCGGGGGGGATGAATTTATTGGGTTATCTCAACAATGGCATTTGGAAAAAAAAAAGGCAGGAAGGAAAAGAAGGGCACAAAAAAAGCCACCCCTCAGAAAGCACTTGATAGTTGTTCAGGGACAATGTCAGTACCACAGACCCTGAGGACTCTGGCTTAGTCTCCTGCTGAGCCTACAGAAAGGACAAAGCCCAGGAACAGAGAAGAACAAAAGAGCTGCAGAAATAGGGACTATAAAGAGAGATGGTGGTTGATCAGGGGAACCAGACTGAAACATCAGGACCCCCATGGATGTATCTGAAGAAGTTAGCCCTGCCTAGGTTGTGATCAGCCTTGAGGTAAGATAGACATGCTTTGCTCTACTGCTAAAATAATACTTTTGTTTTAAGGAAGCTGTCCAATCATTGTATACCATTGGTCACAAGCTCTGGAAGGAAAGAACCACAGCTGCCCAAACTCAGTCAGACCTGTGGTGTAATAATGGTTGATACACAGGGTACATAGTTCAGGGCTCAGTCCGTGAGTGGCATATCTGCAAAATTCCACCCGGAGAAAGAAAGAAGGCCTGATATCTGAAGGAATGTGCTCATAGGGACAAGTAGCTTGAGGCTGAAAAGTTTTCCATAGCAGCTGATGATAGTTTGTGTTTGACACGATGCAATTACCCAGGAGAAATTTAACACAGAACTGTTTTGCTGGAGCTCTGAATCCTGTGCTCTGCATCCATGTAGCACAACATTCTTTACTTATCTTCATGGATTAGATATTACTGCCTTTTTTAAAAAACAAACAAAAAAAAAAACCCTATCAATTGTTGATTCCTGGATTAGCTCTATGTATTCAACCCATTATGAAAAATAGATTTTAAAAGCCCTTCTTCTGGTTGAAGTTGAGGGTTACATCTACTGCAAACCTAATGTGACCTTAAAGGAATTATTTCATTAACGTTTGTACACTATTTTTTAAAATACTTGTAAGTGCATATTATTTCAATTCTATTACAGTTTTCTAACCACATACCAACCACACAACTTCTAAATTGTGTAAGCATCTCCAACACAGACTGCAAAAATCTAAATTGACTCTGCTCAACTGAATACGGCCATTAATCAAAAATATGCAAGCTATGCTGCACAGTTTATAATGAAGGTAAAACAGAAGTATACACCACTAAATACAGGCAAAGCAAATGTGGAAAGCCAACCTAACCATAAAACTTACACATGCTCAATGAATAGTTGTTTGGATACCAAGGAAACTAGCACCTCCTCATGTACATATGACATGATAATACAATCTTTAATTACACGATCACAAACCACTTATCAAACAATACAATATAATACAAGCAGTGTTTGCTACACTTTTTGAGACACATGATCTCGTACACTACAGTAATTTCATTGTCATAAATACCCAAGTATCATCTGACTTTGACCTTGTTTGACTTGAGCTATTCTGTATTTTAATTGTTTTATCATCAACTACACATGTATGTTTAATTTATAAGGGATATTTAGTCCTCACTTTCATCAAATGTTAGTGTTATACTGTCTTTACAGTACTGTGAATCTGTATCTTCAGTTTTGCACAAGAATATTGTGCACAGAATTTATATTTGTACACCACTAATTTTAACTATATCGATATATGTCTAACATCAGAGAAACAAGTGAATTGGAAACTGAATTTTTCCACAAGCTGACATAAAAATGCTTTGAGTTTCCAGGTGCTAAGTATCTGATTGCACTATATAGGTATAGTGTACTTTATTAACTGAGCCTCATTGATACTGACAGTTATTGAAAAATGTTACTTGTCAACTCACATATGACAGCTTATGCTTTATAATGCTTAACTATTCTCGAAGTCAATAGGGCTACTCACGTGCTAAAAATTAGAGAGAAGTTTAAGTATCTTGCTAAATCAGGGCTTTAGTGTGTAATTTTCATGTAACTGAATATTGTAATGGAATGTTACAGCTTGCACAACCACAGCTCCATATACACACATATAGAGTCATCAGAAAAGTTGTATTAAGGAGTAGTTTGAGAAATAAGAACACATGACTGAAAGCTGTATCATACTGCTTAGGACAAATGGGTCAAGGTAAGGTTGTGTTCAACCTTGGCTTTAGTGATATTTGTCTTCTGAGTACTTACCTTCACATTCACCAATATTTTTATATTCAATTTCCTAGGATTTTTAAAAGAAACAAAGGAGTTAGGGGACAAACCAGAAGAAGATTCCTCAGCCTCTAAAGGCAGTTTTGCTAGTGGAGCTTGGGGCTTCCTTTAACCCACTGTAATACAACCCCAACTACCTGCAAGTTGAGGGGACGCCCATCACTTTTAGATAATTAAAGATTTGGATAATGGGCACAGAGGTACCAGCCAGCTACTGGGCCAATCCCTGAGTTGTTATAAATCAGTTAGACTCCCAGAGACTGCTGGCTAGAGAGCTCCACTCTTATGGAACTTACAAGCTCAGCAGGACAGATGCTTTATGTCCCGCTGAATTTAGAAATGTCAGCAGGACTGAGTGGCATAAGGGCTCTCATCCTTGAGAGCCAGAACAAGGATGCTCTTATCTTTGATGGAGAGGGTCTCCCTTCCTCAGCATGTGGCACTTGGGAGTTCTGCTGAATACTGGATTCCTTTCAGTGGCTCAGTTAACTAGTCATGTATGCAACTAAACAACTCACCTTAAATGTCAATGGAATTTTCTATTGCCAGTGTTTTCCCAAATTAGAAAGGCACATACTGCTCTTATGCCAGAGTCACCAGGCAGCCAGCTGAGGCAGGAGCAGATGCAGGCTGGAGCAGGGGCTGGCTAGCATGGAAACAGGCACAACTAGAACAGGAGAAGTCTGGAGCAAGGTTTAGTTGGAGCCTTAGTAGGCTAGACCATGGCCAGTCATTGAAAATACTGGCAATGGGAGTGTTCCCGGGCAAGTAGTGATGTTGGACAGACTGGAGAGACGGCTTCACTTAGGAGACTGACTACCTGCCTTGTGATCACGTGGATGGGATCCTGCCTCTGGATGGCCTGAACCCTTGTTGAATGGCATGGGGCCTATCACAAGACCTGCAGGTAATTGCCTCTGATACTTATCACACTCTCTGGCTCAGGGATGACTCGTCTGGTTTAGGCAGGCTCAGAGGTATCACATCTAATAACTAATTAAAACACTCTATCTTGAAGTATGACTCAGAGTTATAGGGCTCCCATGACCATTCTGTCTGGGCATACAATGTGCTGAATTCAAGCACCATTCCAAATTCAAAGTAACATGGCAACCCAAGGGAAGGCATAAACCTATATAAATACTCTTTATTCACTGAAATAGCATAGTTGCACAGACACTTATCATAGTCTCAGCCATGCTATTCTTTCCAGCCCAGTGGTGTTAATTCAGATTATCATGCTTTGTGGCCATTGAGACAGGCTCCTCCGCTGCTAACTGACAAAATTAAAACCTTCCCAGTGTCTGATTTGATCTTTTAAAGATCCCTCAGAGTTTCACTGAGATCCAGAAATTCAACAACACTACCCAGAATAGTGCTTGTATTCTGACACAGGACACCCACACTAAAGTTTTCCAATTTAAAACAGATGCTCCAATACGGCACCAATCTATCAGCCCATTGAACCAATCATATCAGCTCAAATATGAAAACTATCCATTTTGCCATTCTACAGCCCAAAATACAGGAGCTACGTGTATACACACATTTGAAAATCTGGCGCTGTGTGTGTGTGGGGTGGGATCTGAAAATCATGATACTATTTCCAAAGCTCGTGTAGTATTGTAATATTTCAGGAGCTATAACATTTAAGGACACAGTCTAATAAATGTACTGGACATCAAAAACAACTAACCTTAAACATTTACTGCTGTAGGTATTTTATATGATTTTCCCTTGACGTGCTTTTAAAAAAATGATCGTTGTAGCAACAATGGTTTTTCTTCCTCCCACAACAAAACAAACAAGATAAAAAGACAAACAAGGCAAATAAACGTTCTACTTTGCACGCTTCCCACATAAACAACATATTGCATGCATGCACCCTTAATAGCCTGCTTCCACAATTCAAATTGTTCTAGGACTTACAAGAAGTCACTTTTTTCCTGTTTTAAACTTCTTGCTGCTAGCAAGAGTATAATAATAAATATAATATGTATGTCACAATAATGCAATAAAATAATAGGAGACAATTTAGAGCCCTACATAAGTTGTATCCATATATAAGTTAAGAATAATGGAGGGAGGCAAATTCTTTGATGAAAATAAGCCATGCAGGTTCTACAAAAGAAGAGTAAATTGGAAGAACACAGCTTACAGCTTCACAGCTTACAAACTACTGATTTGTTTTGAGTAAGACTAGAATTTGCAATAGGTCTTGTCTGTACACAAATACTCCTTGCCCCAGATTTCTGTTTGAGGAAAAGATGATCTAGTGAATTTTCTGACTGGGAAGTGGCACCAAATAAAACATCTGACCCGATCTAAAAAAGTAACACTGTTTAACCACACTATTAAAAAATCTCTGGAATGTAATAAATATAGAAGCTACAGTCTACTAAAAAAAACCTACTGTACACAGCTGTGCTCTCTGGCCAGCCATTTATGGGCTTCCAGCTATGCCATCAAAATTCCATAATAAATTATTTTTATAACCCTTAAAATGTTAAAATCTAGAATTCTGATTGGCTCCTTTTACAAGGAAATAATTCGCTAGAACTGTCCGACACAGCAGCAGCCCAATTGAAAATCATCCACCCTGTAGTGTTGTGAAGAAACAATGATGGGTAAGAAGAGAGGGAAGAGGTACTTTGCCCCCCAAACACTTCATTTTTAAAAAGGAAATAAATAAACGGTTATAATAGCAATAACAACCTTGGCATGGCGCATTTCCGGAGGAATAGCTGACTGTGATAAACAGCCTGAGGTGAACTCTCTCTGCCGGTCATGAATCCCCAGGAAATGCCCTGTGCCTCAATAGTTATTGCTCAATTGTACAATGCTTCTCTTTGAAAATACAACACCCTCTAGGAACTGAGCAAGATGAAAGAGCTTTTCTTCATGATGCCGAGGCGTCTATTAATTTTTGCCGCAACAGAATTGTTGCTGATTAGAAAAAGAATGTTCATAAATCCAGACTCTCTAATCTAAGGCTTTTGGTGCAAGTTCTTTGTACATTTGTTTTTGTCTTTATACTCATTGGTTCTATTTTTGTTTAGATTGACAGATCATTTCCATCTTGAAAAATTAACAACCTTTATAATTTATGGGCTTTCAGGATTTCTGGTCAAGTCAGCTTTGTCTTTGGTTTTTTTAGTTTTAAAATGCATATCTCGCTGCTGGACAGAACACTGCCTTGAAATACATTTGCTGGAAAGGAAAGTTTTAGTTATTAAGATCTCCTGATCTCAAGGAGAGGAGCAGCACCGTGAGAGCATACTTTAATTAAACTTTCTGTATTGAACTGGGGGGGAGGGGAATGGGAGAAGAGAGGATGACATTTTAAGTAAATTTACTCCCTGAGACAAATAAAGCATCTATTTATATTGAGACTTCATGTGGCAGCTGGCACTATCAGTAGTAATGTGGTTATAAGAACAAACAGTTGCAGGGTTATCTGTATCTCTGTCCCTTCTCAGTTTCTCTGAATGCACCCCCTCAATCTCTGGTCTCATGCCTTTACATGTCCTGAGATGGAATTCCACAATTCTCTCCACTCTTAGACCAGGCCTGATGGCACAGTATCTGTATATCAACTATGCTTATCCAGAAAGAAGGAGAGAAGAATAGCTAAAGATAACCCATGCCTCAGCAAACACTTGAGGGTTGTTACAGGACAATGGCAGAGCCATAGGCGCCGAGGAATCTGCCTTGACCTCCTGCTTAGCCTACCAAAATGGTTTTGACAAGATGGGCAAAAGCCTGGGAATTTACAAAAACAAAGGGACTCTGGATGGATTAAAAGGGGCACACTTGCTCTCATGCTCTCTCCAAAGAGAAAGGGAGGGAGGGGAGGTAGTTGTTTGGGAGGTATTTGGGAAAACCAGACTGACACAGGCACCCATTGGGGTGTCTGAAGATGCTAAGCCTGCCTAGGTCACCATGTATGGCAGAGCTTTAGGTAAGATACCAACTAAACAAAGTGGGTTTGGCACCTGCAGTTCTTCCCTTCAGGAGCCTGGATACAGTGATGGATACAGTGACCAGACAGCCTTCTTAAACCAAACTGTTGTTTATTCTCACAGTAGAGGTGAAGCATAAGAGAAAAAGGATTTTAAAACAACAGTCTATATCAGGGGTGGGCAAACTTTTTGGCCCGAGGGCCACATCTGGGTGGGGAAATTGCATGCAGGGCCATGAATACTCACAAAATTGGGGGGGGGGGGGTGGGGGGGGGTGCTGCTCTGGCTGGAGGGGCAGGGGGGGGGGGGGGGGGGGGGGGGGGGGGGGGAGGCAGGGGCTCAGGGCTGGGCTGGGGGGGGGGGGAGGGGGGAGGAGGGAGGAGGGGGCTGGGGCAGGGGGGGAGGGGGGGGAGGGGGGGGGACAGGGGGATGCAGGATCTGGATGGCAGCGCAGCCCAGCAGCAGCATCATCTCTCTCTCTCTGCTCTCTGTGCAGGCACGGCGGCGGCGCTGCACCACATGTGCTGCCTGCAGGTGCTGCCCAGCAGCTAGGGAGCCGGAGGGAGGACATGCCCCAGAGAGGGAGAGCCACACAGGAGCCAGGCCAGGGATTAAATTGGCTGGTGGGGGTGGGGTGGGCAGGCCCATTTGGCCCACCCACCCTGGTCTATATGCACATCTACCTTACCTACAGCCCTGCCATCATGTGATAGTTAGCTAGGAAGGCCTAGCTTCTTCAGACACAATAGCAGGAGCCCAAGTCAGTCTGGTTCCCCTAACAAGACAGAGACAGAGAGAGACTCTTATTCCAGACACAGTTCCCAGGCTTTGCCCTAGTAGGCTCAGCAGGAGGTCAAGGCAGACTCGTTGGAGCCTATGGCCCTGCCATTGTCCTGTAACAACCCTCAAGTGTTTGCTGAGGCATGGCATATCTTAAGTTATTCTTCTCCCCTGCCTGCTTGCTTTTCCATACAAGCTACTATTAAACAAAACCGACATATTCATATGGTAAACCTCCCAATAACCAAGTCAACATATAGCATTCATAGGTTATTACAGAGCAGCTCTACCATCACAGTCATCATCTGAAATGTTCAGATAATGCACTAAAACTACAGCTCCTATTAAAACTTTTTCTAGAGCAGGGAACTACAGCAAAACCCATCAGACTTGCCCTCCATTTCAAAGTGATATTCATTCAGTAATTTATAGAGCATTTACAGCTGTAGCAACTATGAACTATTTGCAAAAAATAAAATTGTATATGAACTCAAAATGCATTGTGTATAATAAAAATGATCACTGCTGCTATATAAAATTTGTGGACAGCCAAGCGGCAAGAATAAAGTAAACAAAATCAACAAAATACACTTTGTACAATGCCCAAAAGTAAGCCAAAAACCTTGGGCTTTGGTGAACCATCAAGAGGTTCAAGTACAAAGGCAGAAGTTCTGTGAGCAAGAACATCACACTTGATAGTAACTGCCACAGTAGGGAAGGATCAGTCTCTTACAACGGGGTTTCAGACCATTTATGGCTATGCTTGCCTTCATGATACAGCAGGTACCTCACTAGTCTCATAATCTGAAAGTCCTATATTTGCATGTCAGAGAAGACTCTGTTGACTATTTAGACTGTTTTCTATTTAGTCGGTGAGTTCTTAAGAGCTCTTACAATCTACAAGGGCTGTTAACACTTGTCTTACTGTATATGCCTATAGAGAACATAGCACACTGTTGTGTGAATGGAAATTACAAATATATAGAACCTTTTTCCAAATAAAAAGCCAAGTTTGTTGCAAGTAATATTTAAAGAAATACAGTTTAAGGTTAACCTTTGCTCTGAAAACAATTTAGGCCCAAGAACTGATGAAGTTTAAGGAAAAAAAACTTGCATAAACTTAAAAAAATGGACTCCCCATTTAAAGCACACTGTTGAATTAAAAGTCAAATTGATGCTAACTATAGTTTTATTACTACTTACTACATTACAGAGACCATAAATGTACTAGCTGCCTTGAAGTATAAAGAAGATATGGTCAGTCTTTGTTCCTGTCCTGAGGAAATTACAAAATAAATTCAGATATGATGTGACAAAGAGAGTAACAGAACAACAGGGCTAGGGAAAGGATAGATGGGGCAAAAGAACAGGGTTACACCAATAAGACTGTGTAGTTACTCAACAAACGCTAGAGCAAAGCATGGTGAAAACTATCATAGGGGAAGTGACAACGAACCAAATCTTTAGGTTGCCTAACAAGGAAAGAAGTAGGGATTTTAGGGAGAAAAGAGTTTGCGATCATTAATTTGAGACTGTATCATAATGTACACAGAACAAAGATGAATTAAGGTTGGCCATGCTAACTTAATTCTGGTAATTCCTAACCTGAAGTGCTTGACTTTGCAACCTCAATGACTACATTTTTAGATTCTTTTTGGTATGTGAGTTGAATGAGGAGAAGGTATTGGGCTTGCACAAAGCAGAGACACATTAGTGGGAGAAGCAGACAAATATGGAATGGAGGCTGTCAAGCACATCTTTAACATTTCAAACGTCTCCGATGGTGAATATTCCCACTAACCAGATGAATCTAAGTTCTCCATACTACTGTCGGGGAGACACAGGCTGGTATGATTTCCAGTCCCACACTCTTGTTCACTCATTCTGAGAGTGACAGGAATGCTGTCGAGGGAGCACACTGCCCTGGGAGGGCTGAAATTGGGGTAAGGAGGAGAAAGCACCTTGCATCTCTATGGGCATGTCTGCACTTACCTCCAGGGCAATTGATCCAGTGAAGACGCGATAAATCGACCGCCGAGCACTCTCCCGTCGACTCTGGTACTCCTCCGGAGCAAGAGGTGCAGGCAAAGTCGATGGGGGAGCATCAGCAGTCGACATACCACAGTGAAGACGCCACGGTAAGTAGATCTAAGTACGTCGACTTCAGCTACATTATTCACATAACTGAAGTTAAGTAACTTAGATTGACCCCCTCTCCCCCCCGTGTAGACCAGGCTCAGTAGCAACCCTTCTGGACAGTTAAAGAATAGCATCTGTAATCCTGGCTGAAGGAGCTGAACATTAACTAAAACATCAGTAATGCAGGGCCTCGTGTGGCTGGGAACATAAGGCTAAGAAAAATACCTGAGTGGTGGTGATGAATCAACAGGACTCAATAAAGGATACAAGGGAAATCTTAACCCAAGGGGAAAAAATTCAAACCACAATCTTAGTTTCTCCATGTATTAAATGTAAAAAATGTTTAACCTTAGTTTTAATGGCCAAGTTATTAATGCACACTGTTTTAAGACTGTCCAACATTGCAATTTCCACTAAACATCAAATTCACTGGTTAGCATAATTTGTCATCTGTATAATTTTTATTTCGCTATACTGCTCCACTTTGCCAGTTCCCTTTTTTGGTCAAAGACAGACGATAAATGTGGAATTGTGGAGCAAACAACAAGAAACCACTTCCAGAAACAGCTTGGAAGAGGTTTTTAAAAAAACAACTATGCTTAGCATTTTCATTCTTGAATCTTTCTTGGCCTGCATACAACACTTTACACATGAAATCAATTAGAAACCAGGATAGATGGCCTCTCAGAAAGTATGCTGGCTTCTGTTGAAATCATGCTGGCAGAAAAACAAAAGATTCGCCCAGAATTAGTAAATGTGGCCTGGCAAGAACTACTTTGTATATTTTACAATTTTGACATGCAAGTCAGTGCATACTATACTTTCATTTAAAGGTCTCTGTTACACAAAAGCAAAAAAGGAAGATTTAGCCTTCTTCATAAATCCCCCAAATGCAAACCCAATGCTCTAAGTGATGTAAAGTATCAGAGGGGTAGCCGTGTTAGCCTGGTTCTGTAAAAGCAGCAAAGAATCCTGTGGCACCTTATAGACTAACAGACGTCTGTTAGTCTATAAGGTGCCACAGGATTCTTTGCTGCTTTTTAGTGATGTAAAAAATTAATGTACAGTGGCACCTACTTTATGTATACATGGCATACCAAACAATTATTATATCCAGCTCAACTGAAAACTACTATTCAGACCAAATATTAGCACTACAGCAAGTTTTATTATAATTTCACTTATACAGGAACTTTCATTTGAGCATCTCAAAATGCTTTACAAACATTAGTTAAATATCAGACCACTTTCTTAAGGACTCATCAATGATTTTGGCCAAAAGCCTGTGTACATAGTTGTGCCATTGTATTGGCTCAAATGCAGACAAGGAAGCAGATTCTGAGTGTGCCTTATGCCTCCCCTGCAAGACCGCACAGGACAGGTCACAATCTCCACCTTTCTCACTGCTATGGATAGAGAAGCCGGGGCACAGAGAGGTTAAGTCACTTGCCCAAGGTCACACTTTTAGTCAGTGGCAGAATGAGGGAAGACCCAAGAAACTCTGACTAACCACCAAATATACTGTGTCTCAAGTTCTTGCTCTGGAGATGTTTAAATACTAATTAGGGGGAAATTTTTACTAATTTTACCCTCATTCCAATATATGGTTGTCCATACCACTAACCCATACAAGAATTCTCTCTGAGAGGCCCAAGGCACAGAATAATGTGATAGCAGGCCTGGTTCCCTAATCCGCTGGCAGCACTCCACCCTTTTTTTTTTTTTTTTTGCTCCGCTGGCGACCCCCCCCAACCCCCCCCATGTGTCCCAATATTTTCTTCCTCTCATCTGGTCACCCTAAGTGTAGCCACTCTAAGCCGATGGGAGAGAGCTCTGCTGTCGACTTAATTAATCCACCCCCAATGAGCAACAGCAGCTGTGTCAGCAGGAGCAGCTCTCCTGTCAACATAGCACTATCCACACTGGTGCGTAGATCAGTGTAACTTATGTCACTGGGGGAGGGGGGAGATTATTCACACCACTGAGTGACGTAAGTTCTGCCAACATAAGTGGTAGCGTAAACATAGCCTAAGTGTCAGGACTGAGGCAAAATTAGAACAGTGGTGAGAGGAAGATTTTAGTGTGCCACACAATGTTTATTTTCTTCCAGGAAAATAAGGTGCTCACTTTCAAGTACCTGGTGGTACCTTGGCCTATCATCTCTCACCAGTGACATAACATCAGGAGTGTTTCCTGCTTCCCAAAGCGGCTCTTTGGGACAGCCTGTATGGGGCGGGAGGGAGCACATCTCAGACAGAGTCGCAGCTTGGGCATTGTTTTGAGACTCTCTATCCTGCATGACCCAGCAGTATCCATAGCTCTTGCCTCCAAATCATAAGAGAGAAAATATGATCTAAAAATGCTAGTAAAGGGGCAAGCTTGTTTAAATAGTAATTGAGGCTAATGTCGAAAACGCATTGATAGGGTCAAAAAGTGTGATACTCCACTTTAAAAGAAAACTCAGTGATAATTTTCTTGAACCAGATGTTGGTTCTTAGCAGTAGTCTGGAGTCTGTTGTTTTATACAGGTGTTTATTAATTAAATTGCATGCTGCTGACATTATTATTAAACATGTACATATTGTGGTAGTCCTTAGAGTCTTCAACCAGATCAGGGTTCCATTGTGCTAGGCTTAGTACAAGCACATAGGAACTGACAGTCTCAGTCCAAAAGAGCTTACAGTCATAACAAGTGAATAACATAATGAAAGACAAAAGTGAATGAGACAGTCAAAGGGACCAGGGTTAAGAACACAGGGTAACAAAAATAATAGGACGTGTGCACTTCTTAGCCAAATAGAACTATGCACCAAGCCACATCTAAAATTTGAAGGAAAAATTCTTGAGGGGACATCTGCCCTGTTGATAGACAAAAGAGCTGTGAAGAGACATAAAATTCGTGGCCCCGTGTTGGAGGGATATCATAGCAACTGATCAGGGAAACACTCAGATTAAATTCCCCAGTGAATAATTAATAAATCGGAAAAGATAAAAGTTTAATTTAACAGAAGGAAACATGGTACTATTCTATAGCAATGTCTGCTAGAAAATGGAAACGTGCAATGCAGAGCAGTACTCAAAAAAAGGACAGTCCAAATTAACCTTACCTCAGCTTGGCAAAGTGCATGAAGACCTTGTAACACTAAAGCAGCAGGTGTGGCTTGATCAGGTTTTGTGCATTCATTCAATATCTGGGAAATTGCAGCCAACATATCAGCTCCATGTTGATATGGCCTAGTGGAAAACAATATTACATGAAGGCAAAGTACTTTAAAAAAATTCAGTTCCACCTCTCAAAGATACTTGACATGCAGAGAAATATTTCCAAGCACATATTCTTCTACACAGGACCGCTTCCTATTTAACACTTAATGACTATTTCTTTAAACAACTTGGATAAATAAATCATCTGACTGGATGATGTAAATACAGCATGTTTAGGCTTTCTAAGTTTTCTTTCTATAGCCTCTAAATCATTTCCACTGTGCTATCACAAATCCCATTTAAACTTTCAACTCTAATAATAGTGTTCACTAGGCAGCAAATGTTACAGTTACATTGAGACTTTTTATAACCCAGGTTTCAGATGCTCGTAACTTCCCCAAAAAATTTCTTTTGACTGAAATATACTATGATCAAAATAAATCACACATTTTCTACTATAAAAACAGTAAGGTTTTTTTTCTGTGCATTCATAACTCAGACAGTACTGAATGTCACAAGAGGTATGCATCATCCCAGGTGTGTGGTCTTCACAGAAGACTAGTCTCCAGGTAGGTAAGTGGAAGTGGGAGAAAAGACCACACAACACTTAAACAAATGAAAAAACTAGTTTTACATGAACAAGGGAAAAACTACTTTAGGTTTAAAGACAATAAAAAGAGAGAACATAGGACTATGGAATAATGTAACTATATAACACTAATGTTCATGGATTTTAAGGACACAAACTATTAGATCATCTAGTCTGATCTCCAGCATAACACAGGCCACAGAATTTGACCCGGGGTATTTCTACACTGCAGCTGAGAGGTGTGATTCCCACCACAGATAGACAGATGTGCACTAGCTCAGCTCAAGCTGGCACACTAAAAACAGCACCGTGAATGATGCGACAGTGGCATGGGCTAGCCACCTGAGTCCAAGCCCACCAACTCCCTGGGTCTGTGCTCAGTAGACATATCCCCAGTTACCCCGTACAGGGCGCAATAACTTGTGTTTGAAAAAAGCATATTTTCCAGAAAGGCATCTGGCTCTTGGATTGAAGACAAGAGACAAGAAAACCTACTAATTCACTTGGTAGTTTGTTCCAATGGTTAATCTCCCTCCCTGTTAAAAAAGTCTGCCTTATTTCTATTTTGAATTTGTCTGGCTTTAGTTTCCAGCCATCAGTTCTTGTTATGCCTTTCTCTGCTACTTTAAATGTGGAGACTGAATTTCACATGGTTTAAAAATCTGACCAGAGAAAGTGGTTCTGCTCTAAAATGTGACTTTATAAAAATGGCATTGTGGAGGTTCTATGTTTGTATCTCAATAACTCTACATCAAATGGTCTCAGTTTACAAGTTAAAAAACTGTCAGCCCTGCCAACAAAACCTGGAACCTGGCGGTAAAAATGGGATCCCTCTGGTTTATGATGAAACACTAAGCTAAAGATTCTACAATCAGAATTTAATTCATTATTTGATTAACAAGTGTGAGCCAAAACAGACTCCATCTCACCCTCCAGAGCTGTGCTGGCTCTTTAGTGCAACCAAGAATCAAAAGTAGTAAAAATTTATTTCAGTCAGTCAAGTAAGCAGCTGTCTCTCTAAATTTATATATGGAGAAGGAATGAATAAGAAGGAGCCTTTTTAATACAATCACTCTTCAGTACGTAACTCCCATTTACAGCACTGATTATGCAGACATTAAAGTACATAGTGAAATCACAACAGGATTTTTCTTTAGAAAAAAAATCAGAAATTAAATACAAAAAATGTGTATTAATATAATGTCAGGGTTATAATTTTGCCCACTCAATCTGGAAATGAAGAAGTGATGGCCCTCAGAGTAATCTTAGCAACTCAGACTGATTTGTGTGTGGATGGAAGGGGGCGGGGAGGGCTGGGGTCACATCTGAGACAGAGCCTGGCCTTAGTATGCAGTATAGACATAACCCCTGATGTCCAAGAGGACAGTTGGGGTGTCAGCTAGCTGCATGGCTCATTCATTTCCATATCTAAAATAACATTCAAATAATGGTTCTATATCAGCATATTAACGATGGACAAAACACACAGTTGAAGCCAGTGGTATGATTCTGGCTCTTCCACTGCGGACTCCAAGTAAATTTTGCACAAATGGGATGTCGCAATTAAACTCTGTCACAGAAAGGCCCAAGAAAGCAGAATTCCTTTGTAAATTCTGTTCTGAAGCACTGTGTTTTGTTTATATGTGCTTCCTATCAGTCCTTCATATAGTCCTATTCTGTTTGTATTAAAAGGCATGTAAACACATTATACTTACTAGCTTCTGAAGTATTGCCTAAGACAATGTGTATCTATTACAGCCATCAAAAACCATAAGCCCCACAATTAAGATAACAGGCTCGTCAGAAGTGACCAGCACAGCTTTCCTTTAAACACCCTGCACCCTCTCTAAGTTGGATAATGAACTCTCATTCTTACCTCTGCCTGCATATATCTCTGATGGAAGCAGCTTTAGCTATCACCTTTTCCCACAGAGTATCCTTCCCAATGGACAAAGAGGGCATATTGGACATTGCCATGAACCTCTGCAGTTCTGGATAAACCCGGTCCTAGAAAAACATTTGATTTTTAAAATATATAATTAAGTTTATAAAAGTTGGTGAAATGATTTTATGCAGCTAAAGCCTTTAGCTTCTAAAGGAACATTTACATTGCAAATCACATTGCATTTTGGTTCATCAGTGGAGAAGAATACTGTGATGTGATTTAAGTGGCTTCTTTGCACAGAATCTATATATTTTCCCCCATAAACTAAAAAGTAATCTACTAACATGCGACCAAATAGAAATGATTATCATTCATTGCATAATGCATTGAAAGTATCAGAGTAAAGTAGTATAAAGATATCTTTCAGAAAATTATTTCATAATTTCATTCCAAGACTCAATGAAATGCAGAACAGGCTCCACGAAAGACCAGCTGTAGATGCTGTTCAATACATCAGAATTAATAAGCGCATTACTGACACAATTTGCTTTCCACAACTAATAATCAGGCACTAGTGTAATCAATCATTCAAAATGATGTACTTTCCCTACCGGGGGAAAGCATGTAAAATGATATCCACTGTAGTTTATCTTGGTGAGACTGTGAGACAGGCGGGATCCAAACACTTGTGAACGAAAACACCCCTGTTATCCACACCCTATCCACCACTGCAATAATCTTTATGCAAATATGCCTTGTGAGGTATCATTTGAAAACTAGTAACTTACTAATCAATAATACCATGATGAAATGTATGTAGCAACATTATATGTAAAGTTCTGAATTCCCCCATACGATGTTACCATATATTCAAACCACAAAGCCCTGACTAGACAAAAGTTGTTAAAAAGGTTTATTCTAAACAAAGGAATGTGTTTACCTCAATTTACACATAAGTAGTAAACTGGGTCTTTGAGACAACAAGAGGAGCAAATGGCAGGAGACAAGGCAAATCTGCATTTCAGCATAGTGGAGAAGAAAGAGCATGGAGCCACTTTCATCACCAGACTCCATGATGCCTTCTTTATTGTTTGAATAAACTTGCTTTGAGGGGTAAACCTCATAAGAATTCACTTCAAAGAGCGAGTGGACTATCGAAGTGAGGAGCAAAAATACCCCAAGGCATCTTTCCCAATCTCTCCCCCTATTTCTCCCTCTTTCACCTAAGATGACAAAGGAATCAGCCCTTTGACTTTGGGGGAGCTTCTGACCTGAGAACTTGGTCAGCAATGTTGCTGAGAAACTGTGGTAAGAATTTTACCTTGAACCAAGTCTAGCTTGTTAAGTTTTAGCTACCAGAAAGCATTTTACCGTTATTTCTCTTGTAACTATTTCTGACTTAATTATACTTGTACTCATTTAAAATCTCTCTCTTTGTAGTTAAATAAACTTTTTTGTTAATATAAACTAATCCAGTGTTGTGTTTACACTGAACTGCTTGGTAAACCCACTTAAGGTAGCAGGACTGTTGAATATTGACCCTTTACAAGGGCAAAGAACATATAATATCTGAGCTGCCCAGGAGGGGGCTGGACAGAGCTAAACACGTGTTTTTGGGACAATTCGGGACTGGGAGTATGTTGTGGTCACCCTGGAAGTAGTAACCAAAGCTGGTGGAAGCCAGACTATGGCTGGTGTGTTGCTGACAGGCTGCTGGAGTAAGAGTTGCTGGACCAGAGCTGTAGCTATACACAGACACTCAGGGTGTGACCTGCATGCTGGTAGGCTGTTTGTGAGCCACCCAGGTTTGGAGCTACAACAGGAAAACATTGTGTGGCACCCCAGGTTGCAGAGCAGGCAGTGACAACCACTCACTGGTGTGGATTGTACCCTGAAATGTGACAACATCCCAACGGGAGAACGGGGGAGGGAGGAGGATTGAAGCCCCAAGGAATAAACAATAGAATCAATTGGTTGAATACAATGTTACTGAGTATAAAATATGTCAGGTACTGTCTTTTATGAAAGCTTGTAATGTTTTGAACATGATGGTCATTATGAGATATGTATACAAACTGTGGTAATGAATTTATGTAGTTGTGTAGATAAAAAACTATGCTCATAATTTGTGCCGCAACATTCAGCTCCTCCTCACAATAGGCAGGGAGGGGCTGCCTCCCCAACCAGACAAGATTAGTTCCAAGCACCTAGCATTATACAACTCAGGAAAAGGCAAATGACAGACCATTAAAATTAATGGAAAGACATTGAAACCGAAAGAAAACCCCAGCCTTGGAAAAGTATGAAAGGAAGTAGTTTCCCCCACTCTGACTAATGAGAGAGAAAATAACAAGCCTTTTTAAAGCAGGCTTGTGTCGGAGGTTTGGCATCCAGAAACTGAAGGCCAGCATCTACACAAGGTGCAGTTCTTTAAGTGCTGGATCCCCTCTATGATAGGGGGCACACTGGGAAACTGTTAAAAGGCAATAGGTAACACTTATTAGAAAGGCGAATTTATCTCATATAGAAGTGTAAATAGAAGTGTAAATCTTGAAGTTGCATCTTTGTTTATTTTCTATGTGTTTGTTTCCCTTGCTATTTCATCTTTGAGTCTGATTTTTTATAAAATTAACATTTTGTTTATTTTTACCCCAAGCAGATCTCTATTGTGCAAACTGTGTGTAGTGTATGTACCAAAGGGAACGGACAACTGGGAAAGGTTTCACTCCTTCGGGGGGCGGGGGGGGGACAAACCAGAGGGGGAAGTCCAAGTGTCTGGTAGCTAAGAACTAGGGGTAGATAAATTTGGGGAGACTTGGGACCAGATGGGCTGTTGAGATCACCCTGCAAGGAATAACTAGGCTGGCAGAAGCCAGGGTGAGACCTTTATGTTTACAGGCTGGCTACTGGTGTCAAGGCTCTGAACCATCCAGCATAGCATTAAGCACCCAAACTTATAAGGCAGACAGTGAAAGAACCCTTTATTGGTATAGATGATCTCCAAAACATTACAGACTGCACGATTTTTTCTAACCTGTTTCTCCCATAAAGATGTCATCAGGCGTAAAGCGACAGGTCTAAGTTTTGGCGTGCTCCCCAGCACCTGTATCACACGTAAAATCTGAGCGATGCAGACCTGAAAGAGATTGTTCATCACATGCATTTGTTATTTTAATATCCATGAACAAGGAGATGCTTCACTTGTGTCAAATATCTCAAAGCCCACGGCAGCATCAAAAAGAAATGGGGAGTCATTTTCTAACAGATTTTGGTGCATAATGATCCTAAAGGACATTTTCATGAGATATACAAATACAGTATAGATAGTTAAAGCACAATATATAATTCATCCTTTAAAACTAGTTGTTATATTCCCATCATAAATATTAAGTAACAAGTTATGCAGAAGCTCACAAATCACTTACAATTTTAAGCAAGTTATGCATATCCATGTCTACATTCACTCATTCAGTGTAACTAGTTACTTACTAATACAATATTTCCTTTATTAAAAATCATTTTGGGCTAAAGTACGATTTCTATTCATACTGACCTTGTGTACACCCAGAGTAGGCAAAGTATATAAAATATCCCGGTACAAAAAAGGCTCCAGTGGCCTTCCCAATTTAAACATCAGAACTGGGATTAGATTTGGGACCTAAAATAAATGGAAAATATGTAATACATACAAACACACCACTGGTATTAAAGAAGCCAATTGCAATGACGTGGTTAACAGCCAATGTAATAACCAACAATAAAGCCAAGAGAACATACACCCCAACACTCTTCCTGCATTAAAATTAGTGGGGGTGGAATTAAAAGACTGACTCTTCATACGATTCATTTAGAGCTTTTTTTAGTTGCCTTCTTGGAACCTACAAGTCCTGTACCCTCAGTTGACTTTATGGGGAAAAAAATAAATCAAACTATTGGCAATAAATGTTAGGCTAATAGAAGAAATGGAGTAATATGGACAAAATAATAAAAACAGTAAGAATCACAAGCAACCCTTACACAGCCGTTTTCATCCATAGATCTTAGAAAGACTTACAAAGGTTGATGAGTTAATAAGTAGTAGATTAGCCTCATTTTACAACTGGGGAAATTGAATCGCTGAGAGGTTAAATTACATGCTCAAGGTCACATGGCAAGAACTAAAGCCATGTTTCAATTCCCAGTCTCATGCTCTAACCATTGGACAACAATGCTCCTCCTCACTTCCAGAAGCAAAGCTTAGTTGAATTATATCATAACCTCTGTTATACTGCATAGTATAACACTTCAGGTCAGGTCAGGTCAGTCTTGAAAACCTGCTGAGGCCTTAGAGCAGTGTTTCCCAAACATGGGACACCGCTTGTGTAGGGAAAGCCCCTGGCAAGCCGGGCCAGTTTGTTTACCTGCCGCGTCCGCAGGTCCAGCTGATCGCGGCTCCCACTGGCTGCGGTTCGCTGCTCCAGGCCAATGGGAACTGCTGGAAGCGGCGGCCAGCACATCCCTCAGCCTGCGCCGCTTCCAGCAGCTCCCATTGGCCTGGAGCAGCAAACGATCAGCTGGACCTGCAGACGCGGCAGGTAAACAAATCAGCCTGGCCCGCCAGGGCTTTCCCTACACAAGCAGCGTCCCGAGTTTGGGAAACACTGCCTTAGAGCATTTAAAATATTCTTCATATTCAGAACATAGACGTATACGGACTACTGAAAACACGGAGGTAAGGGTAGCAATTTATTTAAATCAAAATTAGCAAGCATAGGGGTCACCAGTTTATATTTCATTGCTTTCATAACAATTAACACAGATTTTCAGTCTTGTTGGGCACAAGTGAAGATTTAGAGGCTTTTCATTGTTTGCTTACAATAAAATGGCCTCAACATCTTGAGTGCACAGATCAAGTGGAACCCATAGAAAAATTCTCAATTTCCTATCTAGATTGCATAACAAATTCATTTTAGTTTGAAACTTTCATTCCAAACTTCCATTTAAAGAAACAGAAGATACATCAGAAAAATCCACATACCATGTCAATGAAGAATGAACTGAAATTTGATTTTCAGTCATTCTACCAGAATTCTCATGACCTTGTTTCACAACTCTCAACATGTATGAGTTTAGAACATGATTTACTGCATTTTTAAATCTATGGCAGCATTCTTCTTCTAAGTATGGTCCCACAAAGTGACAATGAAGAAAAAGGAATGTTACTTAACCCTCAGTTCCCCTTCCTTCAGATATTGGTTTTCATAAAATACTGTCTTGCATTTAACCATAGGAGCTAGTCTTTCATGAAACAACCTGGGGACCCTATCATTCTCCTAGAGCAGTAAGGCATGTTAGGAAATTCAGTATTTTATAATGTGTGGACTTGATTATTTCCAAGTCTTTTGGATTTTAAGCAATTATTTTCATTATACCAGGGGTCGGCAACCTTTCAGAAATGGTGTGCCAAGTCTTCACTTATTCATTCTAATTTAAGGTTTTGCATGCCAGTAATAAATTTTAACGTTTTTAGAAGGTTTCTTTCTGCAAGTCTATAATATATAACTAAACTATTGTTGTATGTAAAGTAAATAAGGTTTTTAAAATGTTTAAGAAGCTTCATTTAAAATTAAACTAAAATGCAGAGCTCCCTGGACCGGTGGCCAGGACCCAGGCAGTGTGAGTGCCACTGAAAATCAGCTTGCGTGCCATAGGTTGCCTACCCCTGCATTATACTGTCACTGGAGTATACAGAGTTCTCCATTTCAGTCTTAGTATTTGCTTCTTGAGTGGATCACTGTTCCAAACTTTTTCTGTTACCTTAAATTACTGTAACCTCAGAACTTTTTCAATGACCCCAAGATTGGACAATTTTGTTGGCTGGAAACATGAGGATAACCTGAAACCAAAACCTATACTTATTAGCAATGGGAAAATTGGCTCAGATAAAAGACAGAACAGCCCTAACCCTAAATCCCTCAAAGTAGTAGTAAGTCAAACAGATTACAAACCTCTCTGAAAAAAATTCAGTATGGTTTGGCCAACTCTTTATGCATGCAACATGTAGTATTTTGTACTATGACTGCAGACTACTGCAGTAGTTTTCTCCTGGGACCTATCTACATCCCACAGTGTGCCAAAAGATGATAAAATCTCACAGCATACAAAAGAACCGTCCCAGCAAATGAAAGCCAATGATCTTGCAATGGGAGAAAGTGAGCACTGGGGATTTTATAATCTTCAGGTTGCAAATTTCTATGTATTATCATTAGAGATGGTCCCAAACCAAAAACTCCAGCAATTTGTTTTGCAAGTTGCCGCTATCTTTATAATAGATCAAACCAAACCCCAGATCTGTACTTCTGCAATTTTTAAATAATTTTAAAGCCCAGCTCCAAATTTTTCATTTGGGGGCCTAAACTTAATATTTATAAAAATTAATTTAAATTTAAAAACATCTCTTGTAGGTTTTCAAATTAGTTATTTAGAAGCCCTTAGCAATAATAGTTCCTTTTGTTAAGCTTTTTCTCTCACACAGTTTTTAGCTGAAGTACCATTATTTCTCTCCCCCTACTTTTCAAGAAGATGACCCACCACCAATAAAGAAAGCAACTCTTAAGTTAAGAGATAACAAAAGCTCTGCTTGAGTGTAACAAAGGGTTTGTGATACTATCGTGTAGCAGAAACAATAAAGGAGTCCGAGAATTTAAGATAATGCACATTAGAGTAGAATCTCACCCAAAGGGGCAATTTTAATGCAAGTTTCATGCACTGTTCTCTTTCTGCTTGCTGTGTCAATCTGAAAGTGTCCTTTTTCCTTGCTCCTTGTTCTATGCTTTCAATCTTCTGTAGAATTAATAAAGAAATTGAAGAGCTCTTCATTTTTATAGGAATTATGTTTTTAATAAAAAAAATGGTTTTAATCTAGGAAGAGGATGGTAGAGAAGAGTGAAGCCAGAAAGGAAAAAGGAACAGGCGGAGGGAGGAAGTCAGGCAGATATCAAGCTTGAACTGTGCTGATTTGGGACAAACTAATTCTTTAGGTCCCATTTTCACATCCTCCCATTTAACGTGCATGATAATTTCTTCTGTAAACAAGATTTTGCATGGGCTAAATCTTGAAAATCTGGTACCTTAGGTTAATTTTTACCCAAATGTTTAAATATTAATTTTCCTTTTAAATTTTAAGATACAGATGAACCTACTAAATAATTGCAAATAAAATAGCAATGTGTAATGGATTCGTTTACAACTTACTGGCCACAACCCTTTAAAACAATATAGGACCTACTACATTTACAAAATTAGAGGGGTGGATATATGAAGAAATGCTGCTAGGTGGCTTATCGTCTCAGCTGGTGAATCACTGTGACTGATCTGGCTGGGCAAGAAACAGCACGTCTGTCTGGTTATTAATCAATGTAGTGAGGCCGAGTAGCCTCCCTCCAAGCAGGAGAGGGAGGATCCACTACACTTCCCTTGGTGGGCGGAACCTATCCTGCCCACCCCCACCCACCTCGCTGGAAGTGCCGGGGCGGGACCAGAAGTATAAGAGGAAGGCCCTGCAGCACAGTTGGGGCAGAAGCCCAGGAGATGGACGCTCCTGCCGTACTGCCGTGCCCAGGAAGGAAAACTACACCCACACCTGGCTGTCCCATAGCTGCAGAAGTGGGAGACCCCAACGAGGAGTGGCTGCAGCGTACCCCAAGGAACCCGAGGAGCCCTGGAAGTGAGAGGTACCAAAGCCCAGGGAAGCAGGAAGTGGCCCAGGGGCAGGCACGGAGCAGCCAGCTGCGGAGCCAGGTGCGGCTCAGTCGGCGTGTTTCGACTGGATCCCCGCCGACGCAGGGGAAGCCAATCCTGCCTCTGCCAGGGCCAGGACGCGGTGGAGTAGGGTAGGCCTGCGTCCCCCTGCCACCCTACCCTGGAGTGGCCAACTCCCTACACTGTGCAGGGAAGCTCCTGCTCTGAAGAAAGAGCCTCCCTTACCAGCTCCCTTAGACTGCTGCTTTGCTGGCTGCCTGAGCCCCACCCAGGCTAAAGCCAGCCTTGAGACTGCTTGTTTGCTGGCAGCCTGAGCCTCCTCAAGCCCAAGCCTGCACCAGCTCCATAGACTGTGATTGCCTTGCTGGCAGTCGGAGCCCCACCCGGCCAAAGCCAGCCCCCTGTCGCCAGTGTTTAATTGCTGGCAGCTTGAGCCTCTCCAAGCCCAGGCTGAAGCCTGGCCATGACTGTCAGGTGCCCAGCCCTATCGTGGGGCTGGGAACTAGAGGACCTGGGGGGCCTTGCTCCTCCTCGGGTGGAGACAAGGGCCCTAGACTGTTCTCCAGCTTCGTGCCTTGGCCAGACAAGCCCGAAGGCAACCAGAACAAGTGGCTTCCCTCCGAATGGGCGAACGAGGGTCCACTACAATCCAGATAAAACTAAGTCCCTGGCCATTGCCACCAAGCAGCCTCCAGCTCCAGATTACAACCAACTCAGTATTAACCTGTCTGGATGGGACATCGAGCAGATGACAACTGTCAAATAATGGGGTTGTGTTTTGGGCCCTTCAGCAGCTTCAGTGGGGATGTCATGACATTAAGCTTGCTACAAAGCTATGGATCTATAGACCTACAGTTATACCAACTCTATTGTAAGTCAGTGAAACAGGAGTGTTGAGGAAAACTGAAGTGCACCATAATGACATTTTTGATTCTTATCTTCATCAGCAGCTCCATATCAAACGGCAGGACAAGATAAGAAATGAGGATATTTGAAATCTAACCCAACAACTGTCTCCATCATCACTGGTTCAGTTTCAGGGTGTTCCTGGTACAGATATATATTAGGATGGAAGGCCAATGAAGCGTGAAGCATGTTTGCTACTAGATCGCTGGCAATCACATGGTCACCAAAAGCTTGAATATCCAGCTAGACCACCTTGACAATCTAACTAGAGATTGATCTGGGTGGTGCACAATCTGCAAGGAGGCTATATCACTTTGGGATTTCCCGTGATGATTGATGGTGAAGCCCAAAACAGAGGATTTATAAAACTAGTCATTACAAAAGATATCAATAGAAATGTATACTGTTTTTTAAAACGTTTCAATGGCGACAATTTATTTATCTAAATTATTACTATAGTGCTTATCACCATAGCATCTGGGTTCTGAACAGGTAATTTAGATCTGCATGGCAGACTTCAAAGTGGATTCAGCTCTTTGCCTCTCTCAGGTGTTATAGGTTTTTTTTCTCCCCTCCCTATATTAATGATCCCCTGCCCCCTCCCTAGATTAATGATCCCCTGTTATGTTATTGTCAGAAGTAAGGACGAACTTCTAGCCTGCGTATCTGCTAGCTTAACCCCAGGCAGTCTAACAAGTGCAGTTGGGCCCCATTTGAGCCTCCTGATTGGCCAAGTCACCTGACTGGTTGAGGGGATTACCAGCTCTTCTCTTAAGATCAGCAGCAGGGCACTGGCTGCTCAAAGCATTGGCCCACGGCTGCGATAGCTCCTGCACCTGCTCATTCCCAGTCTTGCTCCCACCCTGTGTTCCAGCCCTGCACCTGCCTTGCCTCACTCCAGGTAACCCAGTTGAGATTCCTGACTTTTGACCCGTGGCTTTGGCATCTGGCCTCTGACTGGGGGTTCCTGACATCTACTAAGAGTACTAGGCCTGACTCCCACTCCAAGCATTAGGCACAAATGCACACGTCCCAGTCCCTAACAGTTATAGATTAAAAGCTTTGAAAAATAAATAAGACCTGCAGTGCATTCCATAAACAGCAAGACTTTGGTTTCATTTGATATTTGTTCCAAAAGTTGAGTCCTTAATCAAAATTGCTCTATCTCCAGTACTCAAAAAACTTTGGCCTAGGCCTAGTTAGCTGCACTGATCTGGAAGAGTGCAGCTGCCTAAATGGAATCTGATGTAGTACAGTCCTGAAGCATTAATAGGTTTGCAGATTAAGACCAAGGCATTGAACACATTTATTTCACTTCTAATTCACACATGAAATATTCATTATTCCTTATATAAGGGGACCATAAATCCCAACTTTACCAATATAGTCCAGGCTTTTCATATCACCATGAAACACCCTGATTTTGGTTTTGTAATTACAAATGGTTTGTTCAAGGGATATTATTATAGTGATCAGAACTTGCTCCATGTACACCAGGAATAAAAAGTCCCATGGAACAAGTGCTTAGTGTAATGAACAAAATTGGAGAGAAAAGTCAAATGAGCAGACACTATCAAAGCTGTTCTTTTGTTCAAAATAAAGAAATATGCATGAGTCAGAAACTGGCGATAGTAACACCAGCACTTACATATGTACATATATAATTTTTAAAGTGCACTTTTGTCTTTTTATATGATTAGTGCACAACCTTATAACATGTTGCTGCAAGTGTCCCAATCTTTTATTATGAAAATATAGTCGCTGTAAGGGACATAGGTAATAATTTAGGGATAGAGCTAAGTAGCTCGTAGGCAGCTAAATAACCCAGGACCTTGGGAAGAGTTTTGTGACCCTTGTTGCAATTTTGAAAGACAACCCAGCTATATGATTTTTATTGTGTAATTTATTACAAATTAAAAGAAACACTTAAAATCAATTAATATTCTAGCCAAAACTAACCATTACAAATCTTACTAACTAATTAAGGATAAAACAGTACAACTATAAAATCAAAACCACAACGGGAATTGAGTTAACAAATCAAGCTGACAGTATGGAATAAAATCTGCAGCTGACTAAATCATTGGATGACCCCAATCAAGACTTAAATCATGACGTTAACGTAACATGTAATCAATGCCTATACATATTAAACCTGAAGACCTAAGGAGGCAAAGTCTACTTCTCAGCCTTCTAAAGCAGTACTTAAACTCCTTCAAGGTCACTATTACCAAGTGACTTCTAGGACTGACTTCTCCCCCTCCTCCCCGCTGTATCTAGTAACTGCAATGCAGAGTGATTAACCACATCTAACGTCCCTTTTTAGGACAGAGTAGTTTCTGGAAACATTCTTTTATAACTCACGGTGACACAAAGTGATTTAGGACAGTATTTACTCAAAACTTAAACGTTCACACTCAAGCACACACCTGCACACAACCCCCCCTCTCCCTCCCCCCCCCCCCAAATTTTTAGAGGGGAAAAAAATCGGGCATCCCTGCCAAATAGATTACCAAAAAAGAGGGGGGGAAAAGGATACTTTGAGAACAGGATGGCTCTATTGTAGTCTTGGTCTCCTCCTTCCTAGGGGAAGGAGAGGCAGAAGCCCTTCTTGATATTGTAGTGCCCAGGAAGAATTGCACCTTCTTCCATATTTACCTGGATCTTTAAGGGTATAATCCAGTTCACTCCTAGAAGCATTTTGAGAAAATCAGGGGATATCAGGTCTCACAGACCAATGCAGGTTGAGAGTGAAGAAGCTTGACCTTTGGCCAGCCTAGCAGGCCTCTCTCTTTTACTGGCAGCTTTGTAAGAATATATCTCACCAAACTGCAACAGATGTACTCCAAAAATATGAAGATCATGTGAACACCAAGAGATCACTCTACGGGTGCAGTTTTGGCCCCCCTTCTCTGTGGGGATACAGATGGAACAGTTCCTCTAAACCACTACAAATTTTGGATGTGATCAAGATCATTATTATTTCTTACATCACTCATACTTCCATTCATTCATTTTCTCAGCATTTCTTAAAATAGTCTTTTTACTGGCAAAAAATTGAGAACTAAAATTTTACTTATCTGGATAAAGGGCTCTCTCTTAGCAAAACGGCTTTCACAGTTTATTAATACAAAACTTAAGGTAAGAAAAAATTAGGAGTGTATAAACAAGAAAACCTGAAACTTCTTCAGTCCTCTGGGATTTCACTATCCTCCATGAGTTGTCGAAAATAATTGTTAACAGTTCCAAGATCGCATAATTGGTTGAAAAACCATACTCAGTATGTATCAATGGTTCGCTGTCAAATTGGGAGGACATATCTAATGGGATCCCGCAGAAGTCTTTCTTGGTTTGATACCATTCAATATCTTCATTAATAACTTGGATAATAAAGTGAACAATGTGCTTATTAAATTAGCAAATGACACTAAGGTCAGAGGGGTTGCTAGCACTTTGGAGAACAGAATTAGAACTCAAAACACCCTTGACAAATTGGAGAATTGGTCTGAAATGGTCAAGATGAAATTCAAGAAAGACAAGTGCAAAGCACTACATGTTAGAAGGAAAAATAAAATGCACATATATAAAAGGGGAAATACTTGGCTAGGCAGTAGTACAGCTAAAAAGGATCTGAGGTTTATAATGGATCAACAAATTAAATATGAGATAAAGTGATGTAGTTGCAAAAAAGGCTAATATGATTCTGGGTGGGTTTTTTTTAACAAGAATGTTATATGCAAGACATGGGAGGGAACTGTCCCACTCTACTTGGACTGGTGTGTCCAGTTTTGAGCAACACACTTTATGAAAGATTTGAACAAACTGGAGAGAGTCCAGAGGAGAACTACAAAAATGATCAAAGAAAACCTGATCTGTGAGGAAAGGTTAAAAAACTGGACGTGTTTAGTCTTGAGAAAGGAAGACTGAGGGAGCAGAGGAGACTTGATAAGTCCTCAAATATGTTAATGGCTGTTATGTAGACGACAGTGATCAATTGTTCCCCACATCCATGGAAGGTAGGGCAAGAAATAATGACCTTAATCTGCAGCATGGGAGATTTAAGTTAGATACTAGGAAAAACTTTCTAAGTCTAGCTAAACACTGAAATGTGTTTCCAAGAGAGGTTGTGGGATCCCTGTTATTGCAGGTTTTTAAAGTAAAGGTTAGACAGACACCTGTCAGGGTATACTAAGTATACTTGGTCCCGTTTCAGTGCAGGAGGTTGAATCAGATGACCTCTTGAGGTCCCTTCCAGTCCCACATTTCTATGAAAAATGAAGTTTATAAACTAAGCCTTACTCTAATAGGACCATTTATCACTTATCACCTTATACTTACAGCTCCTGTTTTCTAGGCAATAATAATAAGATATTCACTTCTAGTGATGAGACAATCTACAAATCTTTCTTTCTTTTTTTTTCCTCCTCTGGGGGGGAGGGAGGGGTCTGAAAAATTCTCCAAAGTCAAAAATTTGTCTGGGTTTGTAACAATAATTTTTTTCATAGTTTTGGCCCTCTAGTGAAATTAATGACTAGTATATATCACTGCTTGAAGATGCAGCATTCTCTAGGCCAGTCATGCCTCTCTTCCAGACCTTTCTTTCTTTTTGGTCTTACAATGTTTTAACTTTATGATAAATTACAAGCAGCAAATGTATTACTGCCTCAATTATAAGAAAAAACAAGCACTGAAAAGATAGGTTGCTCCAAAAATTAGACAGCTTCCACATTATTAATTGGGTCACGACACATATCCTATCCTTTTCACATACGTGATACTCTAAAGATTACACATAGCAAGGAAATGAGGAAGAAGGGACATTGCATACATATACAGTGTGGATGAGTTACATTTCCAGTGTTAACTTTTTGGAATGTCTTGACTTTTGACAGTTTGATTTTGTAACCAGAAAATTCCATCAAAACTAGATTTTTTTGCATTTAATTTTCCTGTTTTGCTAAGAAAAAAAATAGAAAGATCCTGAGTCCTGTGGCCTTGAGAGCTTACAAGATCCACCAGCTGTGACAACAGAGCTTGAAAGCGCCTTGATCTTGATGAAAACTGCAGTCCTGCAGAGCTTAGGGTAAAATCCTACCTCCACTGACATTAGTGGCAAAACTCCCTTTGACTTTAATAGGGCCAGGATTTCATCCATTGACTCTCAGGTGTGCCACAGAAAGTGTTTGTGAAATAATTTTTGGGATGACACCAGGCCTGGACAATTTCAGCCTCAGAGGAATTTGTTGGGAAAGTTATGAAAAACTGAAAAAAGGAAATGCAGAACGGACACTATCTATCATACTTGTATGACTCCCATTGCCTTACACTCTTCCATCATGTATTTTACCTGCAACACCGCTGGGGGAGAGAGAGAGCTATTATTCCCATTTTACAATTGGGAAACTGAAGCATGGAGAGGCTAAGTGTCCAAAGTCACACAGGAATCCTGTGATGGAGCAGGAACTTTAACCCAAGCCTCCCAAGTCCTAAACTAGTGCCTAAACCATTGGACCATCCTTTTTCTCTTGGAAGTTGGATCACAATTATAATTACAGTGGATGTTATTCAGACCTGCTGCATTTAAGTTGGAACACCATCCAGTTGTTTATACAAGTCCAGACATTAGGTTACAGCAGTATGCAAGTCCTGAAAGGTCAGTTTCCTCAGTCCCATCCTCACTCTGCAGTGGTCAGGAGAAGCTGACTTTGAGATCGAGGGTCTGTATTACCTCATTATCTGATGTGTTCAATATCAGCTCATTATCTCAGTAGTCTGAATTTCAGAAGACTGCATGATGTTCTCTGACAATTATGATCCCCACAGCAAATGATTTTTTTTTGTTAATAACTGTTTAAATATTGTCTGAAGCTCCCTGGGAAACATTAAGCACTTGCTAGTAAACTTATATAGCTATCAGTTACACAATCCTCTACTGGTATTTCCTTTTGAATTTTTTACAGTTAAAAAACAACTTCACTATACATTGTGAGTTTAGACAAACAATACGCTTTAGCATCACAACCCCTTCCCCCCCAATTTAATGGATAAACAAGACTTGCCTGGGTACCCGTCAAAGATAAATAAATATTAACTCTTCATCAGTTGTTGAACCATTTCAAAAAGCCAACATGAAGATTCATTAGCTCATAGTGCATATGAACATGCTCAGAAAGCAGACAAATGTGTTGCCTAGCAACAGTGTATTTTACATCTCTCATCATCCCCAAAGATGGAGCAGTTAGGTCAAGCCTCTCATTAGCAACCCAACAAAGGTATTCCAGGGTTTTATTTGTTTGTTTGTTTATTCTGAGTTTGGCTTTAATTATTCTATTTGAAAAAGATCCCAACAGCCCCTCTTAAAAATAACTTTAAATATGCTACACAAAGATCTAACTGTAACAAAAGCTGCTATTCCCCAAACCAACAGGATTTATATGCACATTCACACATCCCCTGCAATTTGGTGATTTATTTTTAAGCTATAAAACAATTAGTCTCTTTAAAAGCAGATGCTGTGATTGACTAGAGGGAGTAGGGGGAAAACAGAATCCATCATTCCCCCTTCCCTTTCTCCCTGTTTGAATTTTTTTAATAGATTTTTTTCCCCAAACAGCTCCTGTGCTACAGCTGCTAATAAAATTATCGTGAGATTAGCTCAATAATAAAATTATACCCAAACAGAACAACACTTTACAAGGATTACACTCCACAACTTAAAAAATCCAATTCTCAATTTAACAACCTGGTTGTAGAACATTGATCTTGTATCAATGGCTCTTCATTCACGCCTCGCTTTCTTAACCTAAATACATTATCCCATGAGAGAATTCATCTACGTTAATCAGACAATATTGAAGAGAGTAAGATCCTCTCATCACCACAAACAAAAAGCAAATGGAACTGCAATTAGTTTTCTAGGTTTTACTTCAAAAGTTTACAACACTGGATTCATAGGACTAGACTTTCCAGAGTTCACGCTCCAACATTTCCCATTTAGACATCTAAGTGAAATGGCCGGTTTTCAAAAGTGTTCAGCAGTTTCCAGTGACAACAGTGAGAGCTGCTGAATGCTGAGCACTCTTGGAAATCTGGTCACTTCATTCGGGTGCCCACACGAGTGTGGTGTTTTAAGATTTGGGCCCAACTGTGGTTCTGAGCACTTCAGAGAATCTGATCCATATGCTCTATAAAACTGCATGTGCTTCAGCATCCTGATAAACTTGTAGCAAACATCCCTTTAAGATTCTATCCACAATTCCACTAAAGCCATTCTCTGGTATTAATAGCAGCAGACTTAGAATAGTGCCATCGAGTATTACTTAAGACACTTTTCAGACACCCACATCAAGTTCAATGGATTTTTACATATAGCTTCTAGATGAATAAGAACATATTTTGCTTTTTGTCATCTTCCCCCCTCCACCCCCACTTTTTTCCCCCTCCGAAAGACAGGAGATAATGCATCTTCAGATGAATTTCCCAGAAGGGTGTCATTTACCACGAAAATATTTCATTCAAGCAGTTGAAAACCATAAAAGAGTGAATGTCCTCTAGAGCCTCATAATCCCCTAATAATGGTAATAGATCTTGTGTTACTATTCACAAGTGACCTCTCAGTCAGACAATTTAATTTTTTCCCCCTGCAGCATGGTTGGTTTCACACACAGTGTAATAACAGTTTTTGCACAACAAGACAATTCATCCGATTAAAAGGACTGTATAAAGTCTTTCATGAACAGCATGTGTCAGTGCAGCTCAGTAATGATTTGATTTAAGTCAGCCTCACAATATATGCACTGTTATTCATTCTTTGGCCTTTTAAAAAGATTTCTGGACTTTCTTCCAGAATGTTTCAGACCATTATTTCAACACTTTTCGGCTGGTAAGATATCTAAAAACTGATCAAATATAATCACTCATCTTGAACAATAAAACAGGCTTTCAGGCTTCTGTACTAGGGTAGGAGAAAAAACAGAAAAAGTAAAGAAAAAACTATCTATAGGCTTTATGAAAAGAGAGGGGGGGAAAGAGGGGTGCTGTGTGCAAAACTGGTTATTGCAATCATTTTTACTAAGAAAATTTCCGCAATGCTCCATTAATTTATTATATATACACAGGGGCGGCTCCAGGCCCCAGCACGCCAAGCGCGTGCTTGGGGCGGCATGCCGCGGGGGGCACTCTGCCAGTCACCGGGAGGGCGGCAGGCGGCTCCAGTGGAGCATCCGCAGGCACGCCTGTGGGAGGTCCACCGGAGCCGTGGGACCAGCGACCGGCAGAGCGCCCCCTGCGGCGTGCCGCCATGCTTGGGGCGACGAAATGGTTAGAGCCGCCCCTGTATATACACTATAGTCTCAGTGTCAAAAGGTTTTTCAAGATTGAAATGGAAGATCCGTTTTTGAGCCCTAGTCACTGTCATGACGTAGAGTTAAAATAAATGCTAAACCTAAGGAAGAGATGTAAAGTCTATGCAGCTAAATTCAAGCAATAAAGATAGGATTCTACTCAGACAGCCTCTCCCTGACCCTCTTCCATCCAGCACATCACTCTGCCACATACAGACTGGACCTGCACCATGAAGTATCTCTAGCTTTGCACTAATCATCAGCACCACAAAGCAATGGAATTACATCAGCAGAAGAACTATTGATTATTTTGAATACTGAAATGGACTGCACAAAATTCCTCCTGGATCTTTTCTTACTGCTAGCTAGCTTTTTATACTATATTAATCACCATGGCATTTGAGCACCTCCACAAACCCTGCTAGGTCAAAAGTATTCCACCACTTTCCTCCATTCTGCATCTCTTCATTCAATTCTACCTATACGCCCATCACTATCCCTACTGAATCCCTACTCATTTAGACTATTCAGATCAGGGTTACAATGACACTAGAACATCAGCAGCCGCCAGTCACCTATCTATAGTAATCATCTAAATGTTTCTAACATCAACGGAGATGAAGAGTGTTAGTAATGGTGGCAAAATTTTGGAAAATGTCCCTAGTGTATTAGAGCTTTTCTCTCTTGCTTTCACTCATAACTTTCAGACTGTCGTGCCTCCTCCTGTAGCAGTACCACCTGTATCATGATCAGTGGAACTGGAGTCAGAGGGTCCATGTTCCGGGGGGACAGGTGAGGGAGGGGGAGTGTTATTGAGGAAACACTAGGAAAACATAGAATGTGAGGAGTGGGCAGGAAGCAATGCAGCCACTTGGACAGAGCAGTCCACAGTGTTTAATAAAGTTCCACTTATTCAAATTTAGCTGCTTTCAGCTTCGCCCTGTACTAATGAAATACTGCCTCGGTGGTCTGGCCTCAGGCTAGCTGCTGCCTCATTCAGGGGCCAATCTCCTTCCTGCTCTCTCCACCACCTGTGAGGTGCTGGTCTCCCCAGCCCATTAAGGACCCACTGCCATTCCCCAGAGCCTTTCAGGCCCTTCTTCCTGCACACCATTTTGAGAAGCTCAAACAAAACTCCAAAGTAACACAAAATGCGCTATTAATGCTAGCGCTGCTAGGACTTAGGGGCCTTTCACTCTGCTCCAGGGGTAGTCACAGGAGCCAAAGTTCCTTTCTGCAGCCCCTCTTCAATTGAGCTGTTTTAGCCCTCCGGAGGAAACACCTAGTCCCTTCCCAGCTGGATCTGATAATTGAACAGAGCAGATTGGCTCCAATCTCCTACACATCCAGGAAACCATGAGTGGAAGAAGCACAGCCCTTTATAAAGAGATAGGGACTCAAGATTCATTTAGCTGGGCAGGACAGAAGAAAGCTCAGAATTCATTTGGGGGTGCGGGAGGTAGAATTCATTAACTAGGAAAGAGCCCAGAATTTACAAACTGGGAGATTATGTGAGGTGTACATATCAGAATTGGTTTTGATGTTTGGAAGGCAGAGCTGGTAGAATTGATTAACTGATGTAGTATGAAAGTTCAGGAATTATTTTACTTGGGAGTGCAAAACTAGTTAATGGATGGGGAGAACTGATTTTATTTAGGAATGCAAAATGGATTAGTTGCTATATACCAGATGACTACCTGGCTTCCACGCTCCACCCCAGAAGCACTAGCAACACACTGGGAAAGTGATTCCAGTGTTGTAAATGCATAGGATGGACTGTTTGGTCCAGTCAACCTGCTTTGAACCCTTCCATGAAGCTGCTGTAACAGCTCTTAACTAGTCTCCCCTTCTAGCGCTTGGTAACTGAAAAGGGAGTATGGCTAGAATAGTCCTTCGTCATGGTGATCCTCAGGTCCCTTTGGAGCAATAAGCAGCCAGCATAAATCAGAGCAGCCTCAGGATTGCTCTAATTTATGCCAGGCACTGGACCGGAGGCAGATGGCCCCAGGACTGGGGGGGGGTGCAGTGGTAGTTTAGTTCCACTTTGCTTTATTCCCCTAGCACCACCTCAACCTTGCACTCTTCATAGCTCAGCCAGATGGAACAATCTGGCCCATAGTTTGTAAAAGGCCTTGGGATCTTTTGGGATGAACAGTGCTATATAAATGTACAATGGTATTATTATGCAACCTTCCATACAAAGCATTCACATTTCCCTGGTAGCACTCATCTGGAGACCAACAGGGGATACATCCCCACAAAATTAAACACCACAATATACTACTTGTTCCAAGTTTTAAAAGATTACCTACAAGAATGACAACTGTAATACTATTATGTGGTACTAGTAAGAAGATACTTGAAGTAAGATATTTTACATTCTTTGCAGAAAAGCATTTTAAAATGTACAATTATCTAAAACAAGAAGTCACTGTCTGCACAGTGCCTGTTTGCAGACCAAATGTGACCCAATTAGAGAACAACAAATAGTTATGGTTTGAGTTTCAGGTTTTATGTAGTAATTCCCAATCCATTTGGATCCACCTGCTGCTGGTCATTAGGAAAAAAAAGCCAATGTAATTTTAAACTTCATTTCATCATTGTGATAGGTCACTGGAGCTACTTGTGTCCAAATATTCCACAATATTAGCAGAGCTTATTCCCCTAGCCAGGAGGACCCTCCTACTTACAGTGAAGACAGACCACCTAATCTAATGTTTGATGCTGCCTCTGTCAATCTTTACTATATTAGCACACAAAAGCCTATCCTTAAGTTTTAGTCATACAGTAAGCAATGCAAGACACTTCAGACTAGAAGTTACAGTCTGGGTCAAATTCTGCTCCATCACACTTCTATGAATCTGGTGTAACTCCACTGACTTGCATTTAAATTTATCTCTGAATCTGTTAAATTGAAGTCAGTGAAGTTACTCCAGAGCTACACCAGTATCACTGAGAGCAGAATCTGTCCATAGGTCTTCAACTCAACTCATTCTGCCTAGGTATTGCAGTCTGCAGATTTCTGTTGGTTAATATTCTCTCTCTTTCTTTTTAAAATTATTTCTTTATTGAATTTTGAACAACCATATTAAAAAGTTAGGAAGTGAGGCATTAACATTCACTGTTTCAAGCTGTGGAATGTACTATTATTTATCTCACACACAGCTCAGCTACAGAGCATCTCATTCAATCTAAGACTATGTCATGTGCCCTACATTTAAATTTGTTAGTAAACACATGTACCAATCTGAGAGAGGATTATATGCTATTAATGTTTGTTTTAAATGCTGAAACTTAACCCATGAATTTCCTTGCAAGAAGAAAACAGAGTTAATGACTATAAGGAGGAATGTAGTGTATTTCAATCAGCTCAGTTTCACCTTCAGGCACAATATTGCTCTAAGTTTAGTTTGCTTTTGCTTACCCTGACCCTCCAATCTGGTTACGTATTTCTGATTTAACTGAAGACCTACTTTGGAAATGAATTTCCATTTATTAGACAACTGTTGCCAAGAGAGAGTTATGTCAAGGAAGCAGACGTCAGCAATATAACCCCCTCTTCTGCTAAACAAAATAATGCAACTGCATTAAGAAACACACCCAAATATAATGTCCTATAAACTTATCTATCACCACTGGCTTGAGACCACAATATCGTGTCTGGCCACCACCTTCTGCTGCATATAAGCTTTACATTCTGCCACTATTGTCATTTTGATCAGCCATTTTCCCCTCACTTATATTACAGTTTTATATGCAATGTATGCTATGCCAATATTATTTGTCAGTGCTTTTGTGCTGTTCTTAGCATGCCTGTTTTAAAACCACATGTATGCTTCCTGGAGTGAAGCACTAGACTTTGTTTGTTTTAAATGTGCCCTGATTCTGGTTACTACATCAAAGTTTTATTGTGTGAATAAAGTAAAAACGTTTGCCCCATCTTTCCTGTAACCGATAGCTCATACAAGCCACAGAGGAATGAGGTTTGCTTCTCAAGCATAAGAATTGACCGTGGAAGATAAAGAACCAGCTGAACCCTAGTTATCAATAAAGGTATTTTAGCTGATAATGTATTTCATATAAAAATTCTGAATCCATTCTAGCTCACATTTTTAGATTAAAAGAAAGATTCTGTGACAAAAACCAGAGACCTTCTGCTAATAATAAATTCAACAATGAAACACTTTACAATTCAAATACCTGAGAGTTTTTCAAATCCAAAATGCATTTTTATAGCAGCAAATGCGATACTGGGTTTAACCCGTATTCTGATCCATGACTATGCAAATAATTTATAACAGACTGCTACTGGCACAGTGCACATTACAGTACAAATCTTTGTATTTTCCCATTACTCAGCCTCAAAAGCAATTTTTATTCCCAACTGAAGACCTCAAGCAAAGACATGTGAAGCCATTTGAGAAGGAAGGTTTTAAAAATTCCCCAAAATAGTTTACATTTTTCTGTTTTGAATGAATACAGTATAAACTTTCCTCAAAGAGACACCTGCAGACTGGAATTCCCACCAAGCAACACCACCACTATTTTGGAAAGTTGTCTAGTCAGAGTCACTTCAGGCTTTTGTGTTGCAAGTTGATGTTTTTCAGGTGCAAAAGACTTATCAGGAAAATAAGTCTAGGGCTAGGATTTCCAAGTCATTGTTTTCCCTTCCTCTATATACTCAAGGTCTTTGCAACTAGGTATTACACAATCTAAGTGTGCTATCTGAAAAAACAAAAAAAAGCAAGGGTACTGTATTTTATACTGAACTGTTAAACAAGGATGCCTTTTAGGATTGGAGAGTGCAGGTGAGGGAAGCAATGGGAGTCTGGAGCCACATGGCGGCAGATTCCAGCAGGCCCTCTTGACACAAAAACCTGAGGAGCCCCCTTCTGTCTAACACCACTAGTGTAAGGTTCTGACTAGCTTATGTCCTTTTTGTCTTTGCTCTGCGATATGCAGCTGCTCTCTAGAAGGCAGAGAGGAATGGATATAACAGTTGAGAAGGACTAAGAATCTGTTGTGGTGCAAGGGGAGGGAGTCATTGACATGCATGGGAATCAAAACTACAGTAAGATACAGGTCTGTCACATCTTACGTGGTCAGCAAAAACAAAGAAAGAGAAAAATAACAATTTTAATACTGTACCTGTAGCGCGAGCGATTCCGCCCACCATTACATTCAATGTAATTTTGACTATACGCGATTTTCGCTTGACGCGCTGACTGCGGAACATAACCCCAGCATAAGATGCAACAGACCTGTACTAGGAATGATTAACAAAGCAACCATAGTTAGGGTGGAGCAAGATAGCTGGGAAAGAAATAAGGATGCTTTGTTTTCTCTGTTTCTCTTTCTCTCAATGGGACTACTCGTGCTGAAAGTTAAGAACATGCATAAATCTTTACAGGATTGGGGCCTTAGACTGTAAGCTCCTTGGGGCAGCCTGTGTTCTAATATCTGTTCAATATAGCACACAGCACACTGAACAATAATAATCAAATCAAAGAATCAAATCCTTGTCCAAAGGACAGTCAGAACTAGCCTGCAGACTACACAGCTTCTTCTGGGAACTCTGCAAATACCAATTGCTGTCCAGTCTCTGTGCAAATAGTGTTACCTTGAATCTGCAACTACCTGTGAACTCTCTGGAATGATACAATATCTTATCCAACATTAGCTCAATGATAGCTGCATAAATTGTGCACAGCACGACATAAGAACTTCAAATAATAAAATGAACAAAAGACAGCATCTCCCTGTTTAATTCACACAAATGCATGGAAATACAACAAGGGTGAATTACCAGATAACCTCTTTCCACTCCACTGATGGCTACATGGGGTTTGGAATGCACATTAGATGGGTTTGCTGACAGACTGAGGTGGATGTAACCCGTAGCTTTGCTTTGCAATTTTGTCTGCTTCTCTTTATTGCCATGTCTCTTGCTAATGTATTACACTCATTGTTTACTTCCAGACTTAATCAGCCTTATGGACATAGAAGTGGCAGCAAACTACCCCACCATATGCACATAGATCTTTTTCAAAGCACTGTACATGTGGGTTCCCTCTTGGTAATCTGAGAGAAACCATGAGTAAAATGACTTCAGGGCATTATCCAATTCCTGGAACCTCAACTGCATTGCAGAGCAATGCATCCAAAGGGCTTTTTGTTGGTTTACACATAATACATTTTATCCTTTTTTCACAGTAGCGAGCTTGCAGTTCATGTAAATTAACACATTCTACAGATTCTTCCATGCCCACACAATGCTCATAAACTTGATGAGTAACTCCAGAACAGGAGTTTGCAATCTTTTCCAGACTGAAAGCCATATTTTTTTGTATCTGTTGTCATACGTCTGAGAATGAAAGGGGTCAGCTAATATTTCCATGTGACCTGGCCAGCATATTTGAGGTCCAATGCTTTTAAATCTGCCAAAAAATATAAATAAAAGGAATGTTGAAAAATGGGGAGGAGGGAGTCTAAACCTTTGAAGTGATGTGTTTTTTTAAAAAAAGAAAAAAATATTTCAAAAAAGTTATAGGAAAATTACAAACAAAGGAAAATCTCAAAAACCATGGCCAAAAACAAATGCAAAGCTACAGGGGGAAAAAAGATATGCGCAAAAGAAAAATACCAAACTCAGAAGAATAAAAATATCCAACAAAAAAAAATTCATATGCCCTCCAAACCCATGTGCATATGCAGCCCCCTCCACTTGACAGAGAAAGAATAAGAAAAAAAAAGACATAAGCAAAAGACATAAGCACAAAGAACATTGAGAAGAGAAAAAGAGAGGAAGTTGAATAATAGGAGTTCAATAGGTGACACAGGGCTAGTACCAGTATCAAAGGTATAGTTACCTCTGAAGGCACTGCATGATGTCCCTGATTGAGCAAAGCACTTAAGCATGTGCTCAAATGTAAGCACTCATGTAGTCCCATTCAATTCAATGGATCAGGACCACAGCACCCAGCATCCTACAGAAACAAGCCCATACTCCTCAAACCACATGTTGCCAAATCCTGCTCTAATGGATGTGCAAACTAACATTTGAAACAGAAGTTCATTTAAGAAATGGACAAAAAGCTGGTCTTTGTGTTACAAGAGCATCTCTAATTTTTAAAGGACTCTCTCTTGCTTTCCAACATATATGGCCATCCAACATCTTGACAGATGAAAGGAGATGTGACAAAGTCGGTCTGTCAATGGTGCTTAGCAATGATATCAGAAAAGACCCTGATGTGTGAGTGGCAAACCTTCCCACTCTTCAGATGGAAGGTGAAGAATGCTCTGCTTCCTGGCTCGCCTGTGGACCTCCGCCTGGGCTCTCTGATGGCTCTCCACAGTGACTGCACCAGTCTAAACCCGGCTTCTCCAAACTGAACTATTGTGGGCAGGATTTTCCCAGCTGTCACGAGGAATGCTGAATTTCTTGAGGCCTTGCTTGACCTTGTCATTATAACAGAGTTTTGGCCTTCCTCTGCATCGCGGGCAGTTCTTAAGTTGTTCATAGAGCACAGCCTTCAGGAGACGATCCATGTCTCCCAAAGCCTGCGAGCGTCCAGCACAGTCTGCACAGACTGTAGGCCAGTTCTGTCAAGGGTCTCATTATTAGTGATTCATTGGTGCCAAGTAACTCTAAGGATTTTTCAAAGACAGTGGAGGTGGAAACTGTTCAATCTCTGCTCCTGCTTGGAATACGCAACCAAGATTTCACAAGTGTGAAGGAAGGTACTAAGGACACAAACCTGATAGACACTTTTTTGTTCAGAGTTAGCAACTTGTTACAAAGACTTGAGGTAAGTTTGCCAAAGGTAACTTGAGCTTTGCTGATTTTAGCATCAAGTTCCCTATCAAGGTTAAGTGAACTGGTAAGAATTGAGCCAAGACAGCAGAAGTGATCCATGTTGTTCAACATACAAACATGAATATTTTATGATCTACTGTATTGTCTTAGTTTAGTTCCCCGACTTAAATAATACACACACATGACAATCTGGTGTTATGATTGATAAATTATAAAGCCTGGTATCTATTTCTGTCTTTCAACTTATGCAGATATGTATATGGATATTGTGAAAAACCTGACTTGAATTTAGAGAGAGTGAAGCAGACAAAAAGATAGCACAGACTATTCAGGTAATTTTGAAATGCAAGTCTACAGACATCAAGGGACTCTGAGATCATCACAGTAACCACAAGAAGACTGTGATTTATGAGGTCATAAGAAGCCAGAAATGGCTTAGTAGACTTTTCTCAATCTTCTTGCATTGTATTCTTCATATATATTGGGTAAGACCACAAATAAAAGTCATTTTTCTAACCTTGCACAACTTACAACTAAAAAAAAAAAGAAGAAGAGAAAAATAATCTAAAAAGGAGATCATTACAAAAAGGTGAATATGCTAAAGCATAAACACCTTATAGTTTGGAAAACCTTTTTCTAATTAAAGTTTCAAAAGTTACCACAAGAATACGCTCAACACCACTTTGGACTTACTCCCCAGAACATTCAAATAAACATATCGCTAAAAGCATAACACACTACTTTGCACTTCCATAACAGTTCCTATTAAAAGTCTCACAATATTTCACAAACTTTAGTTAATCCTTACTACTTCCCCTGAGAGATTAGCCCCCTTTTACAGACTGAAAAAACTGCAGCTCTACTGGCCCAAGTTCACACAGCAAGTTGATGACAGAACCAGGAACAGAAGACATATCTCCCACTTCCTCATGTCATGCTCTAAGTATTAAACTAGTGAAAACAAAGGGCATAATTCTCCATTCCACTTCCAACACAGTAACACTTTAATAACAATGCTTTTATAGCTTCAGAGATTCACTACTTATAAAGGGCAAATTCAAGACCGTCACCACTGTGCAGCCACCAGAATGAAGAAGTCACAACTCTCAGAACTCATTTCATTTTGGTTTATTTTTTTAAAAACCATGTCCCAAATTTTATTGCATTCCACACCCTGAAAAAACATCCCTGAAAAATTAAAAAAACTCTTCAGTTACTGCACAGCGGTAAAAGATTTCTCTCTTCACCAACATTAAATAAAAAAGGCTAGTGAGCAATTTTACACAGACACAAAGAGCACTTTAAGCACATCACCCATATGCACTCAATGAACACTGCTAGTGGAAACGCAACAGAGCAATCCATTAATGGTCAGATTTTACCTGAGAGGAATCTGCCTTGGCTATATCCACAGTAGCACTCAGTACTCCACGAAGACTCTCTCCATTTTCTTGAACCAGGAGGTAAGCAAGCAGAAGGAAAACATGAGTGGGGACTTGATTCATAATAGGTAGCAGTGATTTAATAGAAGACAACCAGGCAAGCACTGCAGACTTCTCTTTCATGTGCTCTAGGATCCTCCAGGTTGTATACAATAAATTGTACGTACTGGTTATAGGGAAGATGACCTTGCAGGATGACTGGAAAACACAAACAAATTAGTACCATGAAAGATTAAGCCCAAATCTTGAAAAACAAAAAAGTAACAAATCCAAATTTTCCCACCTAAACTTGTTTGTGATACCCTATTCCTTAAAGAAAAAAATTAAATTAAATCACAATCTCTCTTTCTTTACTTGCTTATCCATGGGTTCTGTCACTAAAGAGCAATATGATTCAAATTCACTGTTTTGAAGTTCCCCTCTGCTTAGCAGCAATCATCACTATTCCTGCTGATAATTATGGTTCTATTTCCAAACTGAAGTGGAGACAATGAAGCTGGAGTATATTAAAAGTACAGGTCTGTCCCATCTTACGCTGGGGTTATGTTCTGCAGTCAGCGCGTAAAGCAAAAATCGCGTATAGTCAAAATTACATTGAGTGTAATGGCAGGCGAAATCGCCCGCACTACAGGTACAGTATTAAAATTGTTATTTTTCTCGTTTGCTTTGTTTTTGCCGACTGCGTAAAGCATTTAGATGCGACAGACCTGTACCTGTCCGACAAAGTGCCTGCTATTTTGGAAACTGCGTCATGTTGCTTTAAACTGCCAGGTTATGAATTGAAAGAGAAAATGTAAGTTACTCATGACCTGTTATGTTTTTGGTTTACTTTTTTGCATTTCATCCAGCTTTGGACAATACTACTAAACTAACCAATGTTATTTTTCAGTTCCCATGTTCCAGCACAGGTGCAGTTGTGTAATATTTGGGTTGAAAATAGCAGGGAAAGATAAAAATCCCAACAAGAATCGGTTAGCTATTTCTTTTTTTAAATCATGGAACAGTTTCAATGCATATTATTGTTAATTAAAAGACAACACTAATTCAGAACATAAACTACCTGACATTTTTTATTAAAACTGGATTCTCTTATAAAAGGAAATGTTTTCCAAGTGTTCTTCCACATCCAAATATAGATTACAACTAAGAGGTAGCTTTAGGGGACGAAGCATTTAGATGCAATACATTTTATATATGAAGCAAGTAAGGAATGAATTTGAAAGGAGGTTTCCAGCTGGAAACTAGAAATTGACCCATAATTCAGACTCAGTCAGGGTCAGGACTTGTTCACCCTTGAATTTCCAAGTGGAAGAGATATTCTGTATGAGCAGCCATAGCAGTTCTACATAAATCTTCACACCTTAACTTTAATCACATTGTTTAATGTAATGTAAATTTATTTTGATTAATGAGAACTATAATGTCCCTGTACTTTAAATAACCTTTTTAGAATAGCATTTAAATTAGAATTAACTCTTACTCCAATATTTATTCCATCAGTTATTGTATGTGAAAAATTCAACAACCTGCAACCCACTGTTCCTTTGTCAGATGAGATCACTTAGAACCAAATTCTCCCCTCAGATGCACCCAGGGGTCTCTCATTTACTTCAGCTGCTATCATAGAGGCTGATTTAAGATCAGAATGTGGCCTGATGAGAAAGTTCAGGATCTTTAGGTTCTATTGTTAGGGGCCTGATCCAGCAGGATATTGGCTTACTTAGCTCCCTCAGGCATCTGAAAATCAGGATCAGTCCCTAAGATGTAATTTCACCACAGCTGAAACCAATACTAGAATTGAGGGGCATAGGTGGTTATACCCACACCTCAAATTTCTCAAGTTGAATAAAGGAAAATAAATGCTGAAAAAAAGCTGGAACACCCTAAGTGTTTTGGAGTTTAGAAAGGAAAAATATATAATCACTGCCATTCCAATCTGAGGTCTGCCATGGACAGAAATCTAGCTGGGCAACTTCCACCAGAACTGTACAAGCACTGACAGAAAATATACCCCCTTACTGGCAGAGGCAGATGAGTTTTATTGTTGCATTTTTCAAAATATTTGAAAAAAACAAAAAACAAAAAACAAAACCAGAGTTCAGGCATGTTTTCTACTGAATCCTGTGATTCAGAGACTGTTCTCTGGAGATATGTTTGTTTTCCTTACCATTAAACAGCAGGAAAAGTAGTAACCTACACAGGCATATAACATTCTCTCACAATGACTTACTCCCTCTCTGACACATTGTTCTCTTGGGAAGAGAGGGGAGGGAGTCTCAGCATTTAATTGGAACAATTTCATTTGTATTTGTGCATTTCACTGAAATGAACAATGACTGTGGTGGTAATAATTTCTACATAATAACTATATGCAGTGGAGCTGGAAAAATACAAGCCCTTATGTTATCATGATTCTCCTCCCCTCTAGAGAATCATGTCCCTTTCCCCTCCACATTTTTGGGAGTACTATTGTTTATTCATAGAACATTTGCCAGAAAGTTTAGTCATGGCTAGCATTAACATTTAGCAGCTCAGTATTTGTTTACTGCGCTCTGACAATGTGTTCCATGTTGCACTGTAAAAAGACAATGACAGGATGCCTGTCCCAAGGGTTTACAATCTCATTTGGACAGACACAGCATACATGTGCCAGTGCCTTTTACTGAATGAAGTAATTGCTCAGTTGTATGTCCTGGTAGTAAAGGACCTAACTAATGGAGATTCTTCTGTCTTAAGTGGTAAAGGCTTGTGCTGTCAGAGGAGGAGGATTCAAGTTGTAGCCCCATGTTGCTACAATTTGTGAGCAGCAAAGCAGAAGTCAAGTAGTTGTAAGTGCCCACAAACTGGTTACAATATACAAGGTGGGCAAAGAAGGATCTCATTTCATGTTTATTATTATTGATTGACTGAAAAATCGTGTCTGCGGTGGCACATTACTGAGGCTTCACTGAACGAGAGAATTTATAGGAGTATGAATGGAGAGAGGATTCTGGTTCAGAAACAGCAACCCTGTCCCCAGAAGAAAGGACAGCCCAGAAAAAGACTCAAAGAGGTGAGTGAGAGAAAGATGAAGGGAGCTGGTAAGGTTGTGCAGAGCAAAGAGGGATTCTCTGATTGTGAGCCCCTGGAGGCAGGGACTGTTATTTTTGTACAGCATCTGCCACAGTGGAGTTCTAATTCTTATTGGGATCTCTGAGTCCGAGGGCAATCTGCTTGTTAAATCACAGGAAGAAAGGGGAGAGCAGAATAGCAAGCATGAGCAGAGTTAAGTAAAGCCTTGAGGGCCTGTACTAGGAACCTCACTGATACAAGAGGAGATGGTTGCCAGTTAAGGATCAAAGAAGGGATGTGATGTGGTCTGGAAGGGAAAATGTTATTCACAGAAGTATTCTGGGTGGGCTGGAGGACAGAGATTAGAAGCTCAGAGACGTAGCAAATTAGAAAAGTTGAGGCAAGAGATGAAGACGACATTGATAAGGGTTTTCCCTGTAGGAACAGAGCATAAAGCACAAAAAAGAACACGTGGAAATTCCATTAAAGATTATATTCTGTTAGTGATTTGACCCTGGTGCACAAATTCACCAAGCATGTGGGAACACTAAAGAACTACATTCCTGGTCCTAAAGTTAAGAAATATCATATCATCATGACACTATTTAAGTCCATAGTACACCCACACCTTGAATACTACAAGCAGTTCTGGTCACCCCATCTCAAAAAAGATATAGTCGAAATGGAAAAGGTAAAGAGAAGGGCAACAAAAATGATTAGGGGTATGAAACAGCTTCCATATGAGAAGAGATTAAAAAGACTGGACTGTTCAGTTTAGGAAAGAGGTGACTAAGGGGGAATATGATAGAGGACTATAAAATCATGAATAGTGTGGAGAAAGTGAGTAAGGAAGTGTTATTTACCCCTTGACATAACACAAGAACCAGGGTTCATCCAATGAAATTAACAGGCAGCAGCTTTAAAACGAACAAAAAAATAGTACTTCTGCACACAACACACAGTCAACCTATGGAACTTGTTACCAAGAGATGTTGTGAAGGCCAAAAAACTATAACTGGGTTCTAAAAAGAACTGGACAAGTTCATGGAAGATAGACCTATCAACGGCCATCAGCAGCCCTATGCTCTGGATGTTCCTAAGCCTCAAACTGCCAGGGGCTGGGACTGCGGGGGAATGGATCTCTTAATAATTGTACTATTCTATTCATTCCCTTTGAAGAATCTGGCATTGGCCACTGTCAGAAGACAGGATACTGGGCTGGATGGACCATTGGTCTGACCCAGTATGGCCGTTCTTATGTTTTTAAGAACTACAGGTTACCACACGTCTCCGTAGCTCATCAGCCAGTACAGTAACCAGGTTTCTGGAGCCTTGAGGAGAAAATCTGGGATACAAGTCCTTAAAACATTTCCCTAGAACAGGGGCAGGCAAACTTTTTGGCCTGAGGGCCGCATCGGGTTTCCAAAATTTTATGGAGGGCCGGTTAGCGGAGGCTGTGCCTCCCCAAACAGCCGGGAATGGCCTGGCCCCGCCCCCATCCAACCCCCCTGTTCTCTATCCCCTGACAGCCCCCAGAATCCCGCCCCTGACTGCCCCCCATCACCTCATCTACCCCCCCTCCTTCCTGACTGCCCCCGGGGAACCCCTGCCCTCTGACCGCCCTCTGACCGCCTCGACCCACCACTCCGAACTCCTCTGCCCTCTATCCAACCCCCCTCGCTCCCTGACCCCTTACCGTGCTGCCTGGAGCACCGGTGGCTGGCGGCGCTACAGCCGCACCGCTCAGAGCACCAGGACAGGCAGCCAACTTTCCGGCTAGAGCCAGCCACGCTGCCCTGCAGCTCAGAGCACCGGGTCAGGCCCCGGCTCTGCAGCTGCGCTGCCCCAGGAGCTGGCAGCCCTGCCACCCAGAGCATTGCACTGGCGACAGAGTGAGCTGAGGCTGCAGGGGAGGAGGAACAGCAGGGGAGGGGCCGGGGGCTAGCCTCCCAGGGTAGAAGCTCAGGGGCCAGGCAGGTACGGCCCACAGGAAGATCTAGGGAGCCATCCACTACCAATATGATCTTGCCAGACTAAAAATAGTTAGCAGTATAAGATTTTAAAAGCTACAGAACAACTAAAACCTTTAGCTCAACTTGAGAAAAGCCTTCGCCTTTTGGAGCTTGGGATCCTGGGAGATCACTTGAATGACTAGACAGTACAGCTCCCTTTACAGAGAACTGAAATTACAGCATTTTATTCCCTGTGATCGGAAGACATCTGTACTGATACCAGGCTAGGTTTCTGGAACAACCAAAGAGGAGTGCATCACTAGACAATTCACCGCATGCATCATCCTTAGCCTGCTGGGACAGGATTTAGTTAGTGCTACATGGTGCAGAGATGACCATTTAAGTTAAAAAATTATACACTTTGATAATGCATCATAGTGTCTTGATCTAAGAAGTTCCCACTCATCTGTGACACAATATGTTTATCTTTTGTGGACAGGACATATTACTGCATTACCTGGGCTGGCATCTATGGACTTCTGAAGAAAACTTTAACTGGGAGTGGACCTCTAAGATAAATGGTTCTTAGATGCAGAAACTAGAGGAAATGGTATGTTTTGCTGTCTCAAATGCACCACCAACTTAACTAATCTCCAGAAACAGTTGAAAACAGCTGTAAAGAGGCAAATGGAGCCTAACTTCTACAGTACTGAGGATATCTAAATGAGAAGGTAGGCAGCTCTCACCTATTCTCAGAACATTTGGATGGAGGTTTTCAAAAGGAGTCTGGATAGTCATCTGTCTTGGATCATTTAGACAACAAATCCTGCATCTTAGCAGGGGGTTAGACTAGATGACCTTTGCGGTCCCTTCTAACCCTATGATTCTATGAACACCTAGATGGAGTCTAGAGGAGAACAACAATAACGATAAAGGATTTTGAAAACCTGGTCTATGAAGAAAGGTTAAAAAACATGGGCGTGTTTAGTCTTGACAAAAGAATACTGAGTGTGGACCTGAAACCAGCCATCAGGTATGTTAAGAGCTATTATAAAGAGGATGGTGGTCAGTTGTCCTCCACGTCCACTGAAAGTAAGACAAGAAGTAATAGGCTTAATCTACAGGGAGGGAGATTTAGGCTAGATACCAGGAAAAATGTTCTAACTATAAGAGTAGCTAAGCACTGGAATAGGTTTCCAAGGGAGATGGTGGAAATCCTCAGCACTGGAGGTTTTTAAGAACAGGCTGAACAAATACTTGTCAGGGACGATCTAGGTTTACTTGGTACTGTGTCAGTGCAGGAGGCTGGACTTAACTTCTCAAGGTCCCTTCCAGCCCGACATTTCTATGATTCTGTGGCAGAGGGAGAGAGAGTTCTCAGGCTCAAGATCCTGCATCAGTAAATAAGAGGGGAGCAACAGTAAGTACAAAAAGATTCCAAGGTGGTACTTTTATGCCCCCTTTGCCTTTGTTCTCCCTCTCTTTCCCCAACAAAGAGGAAAGAGCAGAAAAGAGTGGTGGTTGATGAGACTACTGTTACAAGGAAGGGGATGAATAAGAGTACCATAAGCAAGAGTCTGAAGGAGGCAAAAGTTGAGCGTTCTATTGAGGGCTGCTATTTGGCTAACAGCACAGGATGAAGATGTACTTATACCCTTAAATCTGTCTGAGCTGATATAAGGCTGTTTAAAAACAAAAAACAAACAAAAAAAACCCACAGGTAGAAGCAATGCCCAAACGCAAAATTAGTTTTTGATGCCTTCCTAGCACTTTCCATTTTACTCATCTTTAATACATGTTTTGACAGTTTCCATGTCAAGTTTAAACACACACACACACCACCTTTGGCAGTCTCTAATGTAAATTACTGTATGTAACAATGCAGAGAAACTGTTATATCACCCCCAACCCAATCTGCCCCAAAAGGGAAGAGCCTGAATTAAATCTTTACCAATTTCTTTTTATCCTTTATGCTTTCCTGCTGTACCATTTCCAGAAGATTTATAGCCAGCTGTTGCCTAGTGGGGCCAGAATCTTCCTCCGATATGCAGTCCTCAACTGCTGTTGAAGATAAGATCTGCAACACAGGCATCACCAAGATGATGGCTGTGGCTGGAATTTTCTGAGTTTCTGTACAGGAAAGGAGCTTGCAAGCTATTTGAGCAAGAGAAAAAAATTAGGTGGAAAAAAGAGTTATGCTTTTCAGTATGACATGCACATTTTCTAGCAAACACTCTGGTCAAGCACAGTAATAGTCCCCCAAAGAGTTGCAATATATATACACATTGTACTGCCACAGTGCAAACTACTTTCCTGGTAAGGAAGACATCACCGAATGTACATTTCATGCCCTTTATACCAAGCCACCTGAGCACCTTACATCAATAAACACAGAAATGGAATATAACAGAAACCCCTGCTTGTTAATGTATCAAAAGGAAAAGTCTATTCTCTATTACTAAAACAGTAAGTCAAAAGCCCAGCCAAACAAATAAGCTATACAAATAAGCTATACGCTGTGCCCTCAAGATTGTCAAACAGAAGAACTGTCAGAAGGAACAGGTTCAGTAGGCCTGAACCCTGTGCAAAGGCTATCCTGCCTCTGGCAGGAAAAATTTAAACCCCTATACAAAGGCAGGACAAGCCAGCAGGTGCTAACATCCATGACAGGAAACAGGAGGGGGAAAAGATCTCTTTTTGCCTTTGACTCCACCATATCAAACTTTTATTTTTTATTAACAAAAAATTACAACTTAATACAATGAGCATTCCAATCACTGCACCTAACTTCAAAGAAGACTGATTACAAAAAGACCAAGTCTTAAATTTAAGGAAACAAAACGAACAGGAAACCATGATCTTGGAAACTGGATATTCCAAGTAGAACTTTACCTAGGCTTAAGATGGGTTTCTGCTGACATGCTGGAGTCTGTAGCAGAAGTAAACCTAATCCAATTATGGCCTGTTCCACTGGAAAGTCCTGAAGAGGTAGAAAAAAAATGTTGTTTGAATATTTCAGTTTTGAGCCAGATGCAGTGTGGAAATAAACATATTTCTACTGCAGGTCTTTTTTATGCACACAGTATATACTGAACACAGCGTAGCTGTTCAAACCTCATAATTTAAAAGCAGCAACCTTTCAATAAAGGTAATCATCTGGAAAGCATGAGCTTCAATACAATTCAAGTCTTTTATTAAATAGCCACAAGATTCTGATTAGTTTCTCTATAATTTGGTTTAACCTATACTGGCCAGCTCCTACACTACAGTCTACATTGAATCTAACCAGTCAGCACTAAAACATAGTAGCTGATATATGGGGACTTCATAATTTTACATTTTCTGGCTTTTTAGGTTTTGCAACGAAGAAACAAAAACAACAAAATTAAACTCAGGCTTCATATATCTACCATAAGCAAACACTATGGTAAAAGCCTTATTAGTTTAGATAAAACAGTTCAATGTCTATGTGCTCTACATAAGCCTAGAGATCTTCAAAAATGGGTGCCTAAAGTTAGACTCCTAAGACCATAGTCTAAGGACCAAAATAAGTACCTGAATGTCTAAAGTGCTAAGCATCCTATGTTGATGTCAGTAAGAGCTTCTGGGTAATCTGCATTTTTTTAAAATATGTGCTTACTTAAAGGATCCCTTAATATGGATTTAGAAGCCTAACTTTAGGTACCACCATTGGAGAGGGGCCGGGGGGAGGGGGCAATTTTATCCATAGTACACAAATATCTGTGAAAATACTGGGCCTGAAGCAGTGAAATTCACAGACAGTGGCAACCTGAACTCTACAATGGTTAAACTATGCTCCTAGATCATGTTTCTAATAGGGTGGAGTGATTTTCTCTAGGTAGCAAAAAACCTTTGTCGCTTCAAAATAAAGCTACTTCAACATTAATAATGAAAAGTTATTTAGACTTCCAATACATTAAAAGTTATTGTGAACTGTTTTAGACTTATAGCCCAATTTTTTCAAAAATGCATTAGGCTCCTACGGCAATATTTAGACACCAAAAGTTGAGATTTAAAAAGCACCTATGCAACTTAGGAGCACAAGTCCCATTGACTTGAAACTGCAAACCCTGATTGAGGATTACAGCCCGATCAAAACATTTCAGATTTCTTAACTTGTAGAAGTTCAATATATTGGAAGATGATGCTTGTTGCAAATACAGAACATTCTATTTGCTTATGAATTTTGTATTAACTTTGTGTTGGTCTCACAGTGAGGATAATGAGAACCTTTGATTGACTTTTTCAGCACAGATGATCATTTTAAACAAAGATTCTTAGCAAGAAAAAATAACTGCATGTATAGATCCACTTTGAAAGACCACCTTTAAAATGGCAACAATCTTTCCATTTAATGTAGCTTTTTGTATCTTCTCCCAAATTCTTACCTCTTGCAAGAACTCAACATTTTGCTCTATTAAGCAAATTGTAGATGAACATTCCCCTGTCACGTTCAGACAAATCTCACAGAAGCACAACATCTGCAGACAAAGCTGGGATAACTGGACTTTCCAAAAAACAGGGTAGCGAAGCAGACTCCGGAATAATTCTTCTAGAAAGAACAATGCTTCCGTTATTTGTGGCAAGTCCTTTATCTGTAGAGAAAAAGAGATAGCTTAAACACATACACACACTTTTTTTTATTTATTTTCCTTCTCCCTTACAAGATGTGTGGAAGAATTTCATTTTCTATAGCTGGTCCTAAGAGTTGTATAACTTTTTTATTGCAAACTGTTCTAAGAACTTTGCAAGAAACACATTCAGAAATAAACTACCAACCCTAACATTCTATGGCTCATGGCAGGATCAGCGTTGAAACAGACAAGCCTATCTGCAGTTTGAAACTCAGAAGTAAAATCAGACAAAAACTTAAGGAATTAACAAGCACTGCCCTTTTCCTTAAGAGGGACGACAGACAGACATCCTTGGTTTTGGGTCCTTCGTTCCTGATTTGCTACTGCATGCAATTTAATTCCTGAGCTTCTCTGGGTTAGTGATTGCCAAATGGAACAAGCGGCGTAGAGGTTTTCTAATGCGAAATGTTATTATTGAGCCCCCCACACACACACACACACAAAATCACTTTTCTTATTATCTAATCTTGATTCCAATTTCAGTCTCAAGAGATAGCAGGTCAGTATCTTATTCCCCTGAACCACGATGTAAGTTTCTCTACAGAAAAAAATTGCATTTGAGTGTCTTGACCAAAAGTGTCATTCTATGCTTGGAAGCAGTGCAGAAGAGGATTCAAACAGCAGGGTGCTTCAATAAGTTAATGTGTTAGATATGAAAGATGTTCTGCTCTTGAAAATTCCAATTCCAACCAAACCCAGCTGTTCTGATCAAAATTCTGGAGCTGTTGTTATGAATATGGTTTTGATCTCATCTACATTGGCATTTATTCCAAGGGATTAAAAACAATGAACCATCTGCTCTAATCAGGCGCCTTGTGCCTGCTGAATTCATCAAGAGGAAAGTCTGCAGGTGACCAGCTGAACCTTTCACCAGTGGTTGCCACCATAAGACAACAAAATGATTATGAAATGTTTTAGCATTTATGTAATACACGTTAGCAGGAGTAAAAAAGGGGAAAGACAAAGAAAGGATAAAAAGGGCTTGGGGATTGGAGGAGGAAGATAGGACAGGTTATGAAAACAAGCTTATGAGTTCTTGGGCCAAAGATTTTCCTAGCTGCAGTGAAAGACATACTGTGGACAAGGGGACAGTGAAGAGAATGTAAAGCTTAGTATACATTTAAGAAAACAAAAGTGATTTCTAGCAAAACAAAGTTCACTCCTATAGTTGTGTGTTTTGGTTTTGGGGGAATAAAGCAGGTTCATAACTATTTTTCTGAGAAGTTTCCTGTGTCCCTTTTGAAGTCTATTAGCATTTTACAGACAGGGAACAAAGGCACAAAGAGGCCATGGCCATGTCTACACTACAAAATTATTAATGTCATCATAAAGTCCCCACAGTTATTAAATTTATTGTATGTACACACTTGGCTCCTTGTGTTGGTGGTGTGTGTCCTCACAAAGAGCACTTATATCAATTGCATTGTCAGTGTGGGGATTGTGGGATGGCTCCTGAAAGCCAGTAACAGTCAACGTAAACAATTCACTGTCTACACTGACACTATGTCAATCCAATTATATTGACACTGACTCTACACCACTCGGAGAGTGGGGTATTACTACATAGGCACAGAGAGGCACTTACATGGGTGGGATCCGAATTTATGAGAAGACACTTCCACAGCTAGGTCGATGCAAGGCAGCTTATGTTGACCTAACCATGAAGCATAGATCAGACCTAAGGGAGTTGCGAAAGCTCACCCAGAAAGTCTGTGACGGAGCATGGAAGTTCCTTCTGCATCTCCTGAGTCTCAGGCTTGCAACCTAACCACTGTACTATTCGTCCCCTCTTCTCCTCAATGAGCTATGGCTGAGATTTTGAAAGAGGCCCAAAACAATTAGGCATCCTACTTTGCATTGAATTTCAGTGAGAAGTAGGCCCCTTTGACAATCCCAGCCTACACAGAGTACAGTTGTGCCTTCCGGTACACAGTCCCACTGGCTTCAGAGAGTGTCACACTTATTTACGTAAGGACAGAATTTGTGTTATCTTATTAAAACACAAGAACTTTGTATAGCCCATTTCACATTTTAAAACCACCCATTCAAATTCAAGTGTTACGAGTTTTCTCAAAATAGCACATGATGTTGGGGGCTGGCTGTAAAAAACGGTTACCTACCTTTCATAACTGTCATTCTTCAAGATGTGTTGCTCATGTCCATTACACTCTAGGTGTGTGCGCGCCCACGAGTGCAGCCGTTGGAGATTTTTGCCTTAGTAGTACCAGTAAGGCTGGCTGTGGTGCCCTGTGGAGTACCGCACTCATGCCTTGGAATATCAAGCGCTGCCGGCCCTATGCCCTCTATGTTCCTTCTTGCCGACAACTCTGACAGAGGGGAGGAGGGCAGTTAATTGAATGAACATGAGCAACATCTCTAAGAGTAACAGTTACAAAAGGTAGGTAGCCATTTTTTCTTCGAGTACTTGCTCATGTCGATTCCATTCTAAGTGACTCACAAGCCGAACCAATGGAGGTGGGCTCAGAGTTCACAGTCTTACAACTTGCATCACTGCTCTGCCAAAGCCAGCATCGTCTTGACCCTGCTGCGTAGTGCGACGCAAATGTATGGACGGACAACCAGGTCGTGGCCCAAAAGACCTCTTGGATCAGAACCTGTGCCAGGAAGGCTGATGATGATGATGCCTGCACCCTAGTCGAATGAGCTGTCACGATGGCTGGTGGGGACACCTTTGCCAGCTCATAGCAAAAGCGGATACAGACCATGATCCAAGATGAGATTCTCTGGGCTGACACTGGGCAACCTTTCATCCTGTCAGTGACGGCAATGAACAACTGCATTAACTTATGGAACAGCTTTGTTTTATCAATGTAGAAGACCAGTGCCCGTTTGACATCCAGGGTAGACAGCCCACACTCCTCATCCATCACATTAGGCTTTGGATAAAGGACTTGTAAGTAAATGTCTTGACCAGTGTGGAACTGGGAGATGACCTTGGATGCAGCTGGATCTTGTCCTTATAGAAGATCCTATTGGGTGGCTCCACTGTTAGCACCCTGATCTTTCTATGGGCCGAAGTTATAGTGACCAAGAAGGAGACCTTCCAGGAGAAAGGCAGGAGGAAGCAGGAAGCCAAGAGTTCAAAGGGGGGACCCGTGAGCCTTGACAGCACAAGATTCAGGTCCCAAGAGGGGACTAGGTCCCGAACATGCAGGTAAAGGCACTCTAGACGTTTTAAGAAGCGTGCCATCATGGGATGGGCAAAGACCGACTGGCCTTGAAACGAAGGGTAGAACACCAAAATGATCGCCAGGTATACCTTGATTGAAGATGGCGAGAGACCCTGGAGCTTAAGGTGCAATAAATAGTCCAAATGTCCTGCAGTGGGGCCTCTTCCACACGAATGCGTCAGTCTGAAGCCCAACACATGAACCACTTCCACTTTACCACATAGGTAGCCCTGGTGGTCGGTTTTCTGCTGCCCAGGAGTACCTGTTGGACACCAGCGGAACACTCCTGTTCATCCACACTCAGCCAGGCAGCAGGCAACCCGTCAAGTGCAGTGATGCCAGGTTCGGGTGCAGCAGGTCACCGTGGTTCTGGGACAGCAGATCCGGCAGAAGAGATAACTGCAATGGGGTGGCTGCTGAGAGACTCAGCAGCACAGCGAACCAGTGTTGATGAGGCCACGCTGGGCTATGAGGATAAGAGATGCTCTGTCTTGCTTCACCTTCAGCAGTACCTTGTGGATCAACGGTACTGGGGAGAAGATGTACATCAGTGCTTCCGACGACAGAATCAGGAAGGCGTCCAACAGGGAGCCCTTGTCCCTGCCCCACAGAGAACAGAACAGGTGACACTTTCTGCCTAGACGTAAACAGGTCCACCCGGGGAGTCCCCCACCTGCGGAAGATTAAGCAGACCACTTCTGGATGAAGCGACCATTCGTGGCGAGACAAGAAGGTCATGCTGAAGCAATCTGCCAGGACGTTCCTGGTTCAAGGCAGGTGGGTGGCCACCAGAAAAATGCCATGTTGCACACAAAAGTCCCAGAGGCTGAGCGCCTCCCAACAAAGGTCTGAAGACCTGGCATCGCCCTGTCTGTTGAAGTTATACATTACGGCTGTACTGTCCGCCAGGACCTGCACCTTCCTGCCAAGTGGGGCAAGAACGCCTGGTAGGCCAGGAAAACCACTCTGAACTCCCTGACATTCATATGAAGGGCCAGATCACTGTGTGGCCAGTGGCCCCGGGTGCTGAGCTCGCCCAGATGGGCTCCCCAGCCCAGGCCTGACGCATCTGAGACCAGGGTAACAGACGGAGATGGGGTCACATAGAGAACCCCCTGCAACATTAACTCAGGATCCAGCCACCAGTCCAAGAGCACGTAGCTCAGCACCGTGACCACACGGGCCAGGGCGTGCTTGCTGGGGCTATAGACCAGGGCCAGCCACGCCTTCAGAGGCTGTGGATGAAGTCGGGCATGGCCGTGCACATGTACGTGCACATGGCCATGTGGTCAATTAGTTGCAGGCACGTGTGGGCTGTGGTGAGCAGATGGCTCTTTATGTGGGTGATCAAGTCTGACATGGCCTGGAATTGCACTTCTGAAAGGAAGGCCCCAGCTCACATGGAGTCGAGAAATGCTCCGATAAACTCTATGCAACTCTATGCATTGTGGGTGGTTAATGGCTTATTAACACAGATAACAGCAGATGGAGATGCAGCAGATGGACGCACCAGATTGCCTGCACTTTGCTGCCTGCCCAAAACCTGCTGCTTGATCTGCCAGTCATAGGACACCTCACCCCACCCCACCCCACCCCCCCCCCCCCCCAAGCAAGCAAGCAAGTGGCCGCACTTGGTATCGAGGACAGGCCAAAGGGTAGTGCCGTGAACTGGAAGTGACACCCGGCCACTATGAAACGCAGGAAACACCTGTGGCCCGGCAATGTGGAGACATGAAAGGAAGCATCCTTTAAGTTGAGAGCAGTCTACCAGTTCCCCGGATCCAAGGAAGGAATGATGGAGGCCCGGGAGAACATGTGGAACTTCAACTTCTTGAGAGACTTGTTGAGGTCATGCAGGTCCAGGATGGGTCTGAGGCCCCCTTTGGCTTTCGGGATTAGGAAATAGCGGGAGTAGAATCCTCTTCCTTCAACGTCCCGAGGAACCTCCTCCACAGCCCCCAAGCCCAGGAGCTTCTTGACCTCCTAAACGAGGAGTTGCTCTTGACAAGAGCCCCGGAAGAGGGATGGCGAAATGAGGGAATGAGGGGGCAGGGGCAGGAAGGAGGGGTGGCCAAGAACTGCAAGGTATGTCCAGGACCCAGCAGGCTGACATAGAGTAACCATTGCACAGGTGTAACTGAATAGTAACTGTAGCGTGGAGAGTGGTACCGATGCTGGGGAGACTGATGCTGGGGAGAACGGGACGGGGAACTTTCCCACTGTGCTGGTGATTGGGATCGATGCCTAGAGGATGACCATCAAGAGAGTGAGTGGTGCCGGGAATAGTAAGTGAGAGCGATCAACAACGCAATTGGGATCTGCCCCGGGATTCCAGACACAGCGGAGAAGATCGACGTCTTCTGTCCGGCGACCAGTGCTGTTCCCCTGCTCCCTAGGGGGTTTTAACAGTGGGCTTTCCTTCTTGGGGAACCTTAGCCAGGTCCTGCAGCACCGGGGTCTTCATTGGAGTAGGTGGAGACCTATGCTCTCTCTGTGCCTGGAGAGCCTGGGATGATGAAAGTGCAGGCAGGAGTGTGGGTCCCATACTTCTCCCAGGAGTCAGGGGCAGACCTTTAAGGGGGCTGGGAGCCCCAACTGGGGAGGCATGATTGCATGGCCCCGGAGTAGCCTGGCGGGGAGGCCAAGGTCCCTTGCTAGATGACTCCTGGGCCTTCTTGCTCAGTACCAGGGAGCACTTCTTGGCCTTCTTCTTTGGCACCGGCGATGGTGAATGATGCTAGCAGTTGGGTGCCAGTGCTGCGCTGCGCACGGGGGCTGAGGCACTAGGTTCAACCTGTCTGGACGGCTTTGAAGCCGGGTGGAGGGCGGACTCCATCAGGAGAGCCCTGAGACGGATATCCTGCTTCTTTTGGGTGCAGGGCTGAAAATTTTTGCAGATCCAGCACCGCTCCTTAACGTGTGACTCCTCCAAGCACTTAAGGCCTGCTGCAGTCCAAGCAGAGATTAAACCTGGGAGACCAGGGCTTAAACCCGAGAGACCAAGGCATGCCCCGCCAGGGGCAAAGTCTCGCTGGGACCCTAACTACTAACACACACTTAACAACTACTTAACACTATCAAATGCGAACTATGTACAACGGCCCTGAGGCACGAAGTTCAGAACAGTAGAAACCGCTAGCTCTTGCTCAGCAAGAAGGGTGCTCCGACCGACCACCATGGGCAGTAAGCAGGAATTGAGAGGGTGTAGGGCCGGCGGTGCCTGATATACCGTGGTATGAGCACGGCACTCCAGAGGGCACCACAGCCAGCCCTAAGGGTACCACTAACGAAAATCTCCGGCGGCCGCGCATTTGGGCATGCACACACCTAGAATGGAATTAACATGAGCAAGCACTCGAAGAACAGCAGACTGTGATTGGTTCAGGACAATAACATTCTGTCTCTCACATGCTGCTCTCCCAGCTTAAACTATATATAAGGTCATCAGCATCATTAGTTACTATCACACAACACTTGTTTCCAGTTAGAACTTGCATGGTCAGATTTGATCACTTAAAAAAAAATTATATTACCTTCCCCAAGAAAGCCAGACTTCTTAGCTCTAGATTTCCAAGCTGCTGATCTAATCTAGTTTGGGGAGTTGGAATGCAGCATTGCATGTGAGCACACAAAGGAGTAATACAATAAAAAAGCTGCTTTAACAAAGTTTATTTGCAGAAGGCAGGGCCAAGCATTAAATTAACTTTTACCTGAAAATGTGGAATCAAGTCACAAAGCAGCTGAAGAATAAGGTGTTCTAGTGCAGAAGGTACCTCTTTGTTCTCAGGACCATGTGGCTGAAGTAAGATTTTAAGTAGACCCATTCGCAGTTCAGCATTCTCCCCCAATTGGGATGGTTCACAATACAGGTATCTTAGAAATGGGGTCATTATACAGACACATGAACTCTGTGCCCTGCAGTTCAAAAATAAGTTTGCTGAGACCACTTACTAGTAAAAATCAGCAAACAGTGAAACCCAAGCAACATAACATTCACAGCCTCTATTGGTATCAACATTGTGCAGGATGTATAGTAATTATGAGAAGACACCATGAGAGTCATTGCTAAATCTCACAATAAGCAGAAACAATTTGATTTACTTGCACAGAACAATATAATGAGCTCTTGAATAATAGAGGTGCAATTAAAGTGCATTGCCAATATACTTACTCTGTACTGATGCATGAATAATACCTCACTTTATACTCCAGGGGTCGGCAACCTCTGGCACGCGGCTCGCCAGGGTAAGCACCCTGGTGGGACAGGCCAGTTTGTTTATCTGCCACGTTGGCAGGTTCGGCCGATCGCGGCTCCCACTGGATGCGGCTTGCTGTCCCAGGCCAATGCGGGCGGCGGGAAGCACCGCGGGCTGCGGGATATGCTGGCTGCGGCTTCCTGGGATGGCAAACTGCTGCCAGTGGGAGCCGCGGTCGGCTGAACCTGCCGACGTGGCAGATAAACAAAGTGGCCCGGCCTGCCAAGGTGCTTACGCTGGAGAGCCACGTGCCAGAGGTTGCCGACCCCTGTTATACTCTTACATACTGCAATGGCATTTTATATTTGATTTTTTCCTCAACAATTTAGAAAGCTGTTTTCTGTGCTATATGTCATCATAGCTATTGCTGTACCAAATTATGCGGTATCTGGATAATGTTGTTCAGAAATACTATTATAAAATCTGACTTTTCATCACTATAAATCAAACACAAAAGAACATTGTTTGAGAGCTACCACAGCAACAGCGATCAAAACAAAGTACTACTTCAACAAGGGTTGCTCCCTAGCGAAGAGTGTATCACTGTATTGTTTCATTGGATTCACTTTGCTAGAAACTCACAACTATACATTTAAAAAAAATCCAATTGTTGATCCATTTATGACTCTGTCACAAAACTCGGAATCAGAATATTGGTTACAATGCCCGGATATTGTCAAAAAATTAAGTACCTCCAGAAACCTTTTATCTTCTCCCATTCGTGTCTCAAAAAAGTCAGTAATACATATAGATCACTATATTCTAGATCTATGATTTTATGCTATAAAAGCCTTTGGATAAAAAGTGGCAGGAAGAACAGGACAAGTGGGTTCTTCTAAAGAATGCAGCTATTGTTAAAAAAAAATTAACCATTGTCACTCCATACTCCCATTCATCACACAACATACCTACTATATACCTAAATATATACTAAATACCATATAAAAGAAAGTGTTTCTGGCACCGTTCCATATCACTGCAAATGTTGTCATTGATTTCAGTGGGAGGATCAGGGCCATAACAATTTTGCATTCAATCTAAACCCTACTAAAGTTAATCAGAATTTCTCCACTGACTTCCAAGGACTTTGAATCAGGACTCGACTCCCTGACAGGTTATGAAAAGCTATCTGTGGCTTTCCCCTTCTGCATACATTTTAAAATACGCTATTGTGATTTCAGTAATGGAAAATGCATGTATTATGACAGAACATATTCATTACTCAGGCATTACTCATTGGCTTCAGTGTGAGTTTTGACTAAGTAAAGATTGTGAGATTGGGCCAAAAATGAAATACATTTTAAAATCACCTGTAGTTATCTGCAAGAAACAAATTTTTTTATCTTAATTAATTATAAATCTCTAGCTCTGGCTCTAGGTGTTATTACAGTAGTTCAGAAAATTTCAAATAAAAACGTTTCCATGAAAAACAGAAACAATGTAATGCAGAATTGTCACAATACCTCCCTGTTTTCTGAGCTCTAGGAATAACAAAAGTCATTAACATTTTAATAGATCAATATCAACTATATTCCCAAACACCCATACAATCTCCTCCAGTCACACCCACATCACCATCAGGCCACCACATCAGGAAAAAAAATAATAATAATACAACTAAAACAAAACACTAAGACCCTGATTCTGCAAACTCTTATTCATCCACTCAACTTTATATATGTGAGTAGTCCTGCTGACTTCAGTAAGGGCTTGGCTACACTTACAAATTTGCAGCGCTGCAGCAGGGTGTGAAAACACACCCTCTTCAACTCTGCAAATTGCGGCGCTACAAAGCGCCAGTGTAGTCAAAGCCCCAGCGCTGTCCGTTATTCCCCACAGGGAGGTGGAGTACGGACAGCGCTGGGAGAGTTTTCTCCCAGCGCTGGCGCTTTGACTACACTTAGCGCTTCAAAGCGCTGCCGTGGCAGCGCTGCCGCGGCAGCGCTTTGAAATGCAAGTGTAGCCAAAGCCTAAGTGTTTGCAAGATCACGGTTAAGGAAACAGACAGGCCTTATACCTTAAGAGTGAAATCCTAGTCCCACTGAAGTCAATGGGAGTTTTGCCATAGACTTCAATGGGGTCAAGGTTTCACACTTTTTCTGCTGCCCATTCAACAAACAATTATATCACACCCACTTATGACAGGATTCTTTATGAACACTGAATTCCAGAATTTTAAGGTGACTGGAGGATCTTTCTAATATTTTGTTTTAAAATGAATCTACCTTTTTAATTTGACATCAACTTAAAACTCAAACTTCTGTTTGAAGATTCCTTAACTTCTATCATCACAAGTAACAGCTAAGTTCACTATACAATAAAGAGAAATATATTATCTTGAAAAATATTTCTCTTACCCCAGCTGTCTACTTTCTGCAACAGAGCACTATACAGGTCTGTCGCATCTTACGTGCATTTAACATGCGCAATTTCAGCTTTACGTGGTTGGGAGGGGAATGCAGGCAATTCCACCAGCATGAGATGCAAATCTGCTGTTCCCACTAAAATATTTTTGTGGGGGACTTGACAGTAACAGCATGTCTTTAGGCCTGTGATAAGGTTCTCCCCTATAATAACCCTGGAAGGTTGGCAAACAAAGAACAAAAAAAACAGTTTAAATAGTACATATGCCCCGGAGTGAGTGTGAGATGGGAGAAGCGAATCTGCTGTTCCCACTACAGTACTCAGTCCCCCTGTACCTCTCATACTGTGCGCATCTCTCCGCGCTGAGTGAGACTCTACTGTACCTGTACTGTTTAAAGAGACAGTACATATTTTTCGTATAACATGGCCCCTAAACGCAAGCCACCTACTTCATCTGGTGCTCAACCGAAGAAACAGCGATGTGTTCCAACGCTGGAGGAAAGACTGGCTGTGTTGGACTTACTGAGAGACAGTATGTCCATCGCCAACGTGGTGTGTAAATACAGCCACAACGAATCTAGCATCCGTGCCATCAAGATTCGAAAGAGAGAAATTCATCAAGCCGTGGCATCAAGTGCTCCAGTAACTGCTAAGGTGACGAGCCAAGTGCATGATAAAACTTTAGTGAAGACTGAAAAAGCATTAAACTTATGGCTGGAAGACATGAACCGTAAACATGTGCCTATCAATGGCAACATGTTGCGAGAAAAGGCTCTTAGCATCTATGCGCTGTTCAAACTTCCCGCCGAAGAGGGACAGCCTTCTGATAAGAAGGAATTGAAAGCCAGCCAAGGTTGGCTTAACAGTTTTAGGAACCGCGTCAACCTCTAAAACTTGCAGACTACTGGTGAAGCTGCATCTGCCAATAAGGAGGCAGCAAAAGCCTACTCTGAACAATTAAAGAAAATCATAGAGGAAAGGGGCTGTCTTCCAGAACAAGTTTTTAATGCTGACGAGACTGGGCTCTTCTGGAAAAAATGCCCAACCACACTTACATTTCGAAATCAGAAAGACAAGCCCCTGGTTTCAAAGCAGCTAAAGACCATGTGACTGTGTTGCTTTTTGGCAATGCGGCTGGGCATTTAATAAAGCCGGGCTTGCTCTACAGGGCTGCAAATTCCCGTGCCCTAAAAGGCAAGAACAAAAATCTCCTGCCTGTGTTCTGGCAATCAAATAAAAAGGCTTGGGTGACGGCAGCATTACTTCCGGATTGGTTCCACAAGTGTTTCTTTCTGGAGGTCGAGCAGTACCTTGAAGAGAAAGGACTTGACTTTAAAGTGTTGCTGATCGTAGACAATGCTCCTGGCCATCCTGCGGCACTCCGGTTTGCACATAACGACGTTGAAGTCATCTTTCTCCCCCCCAATACCATCTTCATCCTCCAACCTCTCAATCAAGGCGTCATTAGTTGTTTCAAGGCCACGCACATGAGGCTTACACTCTCACGGATCCTTACCGCTATGGATGCTGATCCCAATGTTAATGTGATGGAGTGCTGGAAGTCCTTCAACATTGCTGACTGCATCACTTATATTAAACAGGCAGTGGATGCAATCAAGCCTGAAACAGTCAATGCATGTTGGCGAAACCTATGGGAAGACTGTGTGAATGATTTTAAGGGTTTCCCGACCATTGACAAAGAAGTGAAACTCATTGTTCAGGTGGCCAGGCAAGTGGGTGGTGATGGCTTCATTGACATCCTCGAGGAAGAAATTGAGGAATTAATTGAGGGCCATAAAGAAACATTGACTAACAAAGAGTTAGAGGAATTGATAAAATCGCCTACAGAAGACAACGATGACGACGAACAGGAAGAGCCAGCAATTTGGAATCTTCATAAATTTTCTGAAGTGTTCCAAGCAGCGAAACACTTGAATGATTTAATTTCTGAATATGATCCTTCTATGGAATGAAGCCTCAAAATCACACGTAGTATTACGGATGATTTGAGACCATACCAAGAAATGTTTGAGGAGCTCAAGAGACAACAGCGACAGTTGCCAATCACCATGTTTTTAAAGAAAAAACAACCAGCAGCAGCAGAGCATACACAATCAACTTCTCGAGCTGAACCAGAGCCAACCACTTCGTCTACAACTCCCTCTCCGTCACCCAAGCCTGGCCCATTGTCTCCTGGATCGACATCAAGCCCTGACGACTCAATAATAGTGTTGTCAAGGGAAGAGGAAGACTAATCATTGGAGTGTGTACAGTACAAGACTAGCAAGAATATCCAGGATGACTAGTGACTGTTCAGGTTTACAGTACTGTATTCATTTTTTATTCTTTCATTCTTCCGTCTCTCTGCTATGTTATTAAAAATACTGTAAAATTATATTTTGCATAAGTAGTTTTTATTATATACTGTACTGTACATTGCTGTATACAATACATAGTACTGTACAGGGCTGTATACACAAAACTGTACTTTATGGGTGATTTAAGGGATTTTCAAGGGTCATTTTGACTATACACGATTTTCGCTTTACGCACTGACTGCGGAACGTAACCCCAGCATAAGATGCGACAGACCTGTATATATTTAGTTAGTTTCATTGTATTTCTACAGTCAGTTCCCCTGTTTGTGAGAGTCTTTCACAAAGCAGCAGAGAAAAGACATTTTTAAAAAGATAGGGAAACATGTTTTGTAAAACTACAAAAAATGGCCAGTGGCTCTGGGGCTGGTATAATACCTGATAGTGCTTTAAACTCATTTTTCAAGATTATTTGACAGTGTCCTTTTAGCTCTTCATGTATATGTAAATGGTATGGATCTGTTTTTTAACAGACAATTTTTATAAGGCGGCTTTGCAATTCAATTTTTTAAATAAAAAGCAACCATCTTCAAAAGCCACCATTTAAAATCACTATCATTTAAACTTAACAGGAAAAATAGCTTATAGCTATGGTACTAGGTTGCTGCACAATACCAGAAAAAAAGATCCCATTTTACCTGCAATGAAGTCATGTTGTATAAAAGATATTCATGGACCTTGTCATTGGACAAACTGTGCTGTTATACAGCGTTAGCCATTAAAATGTCAGCAATTGCCAAGTTATCACACAGCAACATTTGAGATTAACACAGTTTCCCCAGCCACATATTAGCAGGCACCTCTCATACCTCTGTGGTAATGCTTTGCAAATGTTGACTTTTAAACGGCCTTCTGTTCAACATAGTCTTTCCCAAAAGAACAGAGTTGTAGTAAGAAAAAAAATCAGCACTGAAGAAAGCAGAAAACTCCTAGAAACACATGAATTGTCACACCAGAACACACCAACTGGCCATCTATTCCAGTATCCTGTCTAACAGCAACAGTACCAGATGCCTCAAAGAAAAGTACCTGAAACCCACCGTGGACAATAACAGACTAATCTGCCCATATGTATTCATGTCTCACTATTAGGCAGTTGGCTTGAGGGTTAATACTTCTACTTTTTACTTAGGTATCTAATATAGAGGATTTTCTCATTGCCCGTGTAAATAGCTACTCTTTTTCTAAGTCTTTCTGAACTCTTGGACTCAATGATGATGTCATAGACCGCAAGTTCCACAGATTCATTATGTGTTGTGTAAAATAAAAATATAATTGCTATTATCAGATTTAAATGTGAATGAACTGAACATCCTCCTGTGCTTGTGTTATGAGAAAGGTACATAGGAACATCTGATTTACCTTCTCTATATCATTCACTATTTCATTTAACAGATGTGCCCGCTTGTCTCCTTTCTAAACTAAGCAGTCCCAATCCTCCTAAATACAAATTTTGTATCCATTCAAAAGCCAACTGGCCAATTAACATAAGGAAATAATTTTATGGTTGGTTTAGCGAACTATTAGTTTTTCCATTAACATCCTCACTGTGGTAGATTTTCTGCCTGGGCTAGACCATTTCTGTGACAATCTTCCAAAGTTATCCTTAACATTTGGTTTCCATTATTACATGGTCTGCAACAAAAGTGAATTAAATTTTTTAACTCAAAGTTTTCATCCAACAACGACCTTTTTACAGAAACTACATTTTTCATGAAAAATTTGTGAAGGCATCATCCAAAGCATTAAAATTGTTATCAAAAATTCAGATACCATTTGCACAGCATTTTGAATAACTTTTACAATAACTATTTTGATTACAAAATTTAGCAATTTTAGATATTTAGAAATTTTCCAACACTCAGAAACAAAAAACATAGAAATAGATTTTTTGGCTAAAAAATAACCATTTTTCAACCAGTTCTAGCTGACAGTATGTATTATTCAAAGAAATCTACACAGCAAAGAAAAACCTGCAGCTGTCCCAGGCCAGCCAACTCAGGCTCACAGGGCTGTTTCATTGCTGTGTAAAATTCCAGCCTCAGGCTGGAGCCTGGGCTCTGGGAATCCTCCACCCCACAGGGTTTTTCTTTGCTGTGTAGACATACCCTAAAAAGTTTTTGTTGTTCTTTTTCAAAAACATACAATCAGATACTTTACCCGGTCACTTCAGCAAGCACTTCTTTGTGGAATTAGTACACAGTTCTACAGATATAAACAAACAATTGAACTATATTTGTTTTTTACCTCTCTGGACATTGCTTGAAAAATACTGTTATCTGCTGCAAGAGAATTGGCCAGCAATCAGGTCTGTTTTCAAGTACAGTGATTAGTGGATGAGGAGGATACCTGAAACACAGAGAAATCATATTTGGATCTGTAATGCAGGTGGCAAACATGTGAGGTAACTACCTTCAAGATAACATCTGTAGATGTACAAAATGTAACTCCTGCCTTTACCAACTTCCTTCATGAGTTTCATCAAGATACTATACATCGAACTAGTATGTTTTTTCGGATCCCCTGGAAACAACATTCAAATGAAGTGTTTATTAGATAAAGATGTAGGCAAAAAAAAATTTCCACAGAGTGCTTATAGTTAAATTAATATGCCCATAAATAGGTGCCTAAAAATCAGGTAATTTATTTAAATACAGACAGAGGGGGGGATTTTCAGAAACACACTGGTATGGTAGGTGCCTAACACTCATTGATTTTCAGTGGGAGTTGGATGCTTATCTGCCCTTTGTGTCTTTGAAAGACAAGATTCTTGTCTTTGAAAGTCACCCTCCACAGTACTATCTTTAGGATCTCATATTTTAAATTCTTTGTCTTTATTGTCATAGAGCACCTTTCATAGTTAAGGGATTCATAAAGACTGTTTAAAGCAATGGACTTGGATACCAGAAGTGCACCAACTAATTAACCCATAAAAGGAGCCATTATCTGCTCAACAATAAGCATGTCACATACCCAATTAAGGGGAGGCCTCCCCAAAATTAAGGTACTAGCCCAAAATACTCTGAAATGCTACAGGTACCTCAATAAGCTACAAATGACAAGACTAATTATTAAAGAAGAAAACATAAATCACTTAACACAAATAGGTGTAGGTTATGTGCTTTACACCTCTTCTCCTCTGTTTTTGTTGTTGTCTTTAAATAATTTAAATAATCCAAGTAGTACTCAGACAAACGTTGTGATCTGCACATCACCCAGCTCTTTGGAGTCTTTAAACCACAGATACATCTCTTCAGCGGGAGAGGCTGCCCATAGCGGCTGGTCCACTGAAGCAGAAGTTGCAGCTTCTCAAACCTGGTCTTTAAAGTTTGCCACCACTTTTGCTATTTGACATATTACCAAACCGGAGGACTACTGGAGTATTAATACTTTTCTTTATTCTCCAGCCCATGACAGGGTCAGTTGTAGCTTTGATGGCTGGAGAGTAAATGATTTTACAGCCACCCTTTCCCAACAACAACAAAAAAAAATCAGAGCCCGCCCAAGAACCTAAGCTTCCCAAAGGTGGCTAGCCCTTGACAAGACTCTCTGGCAGAAGTGTTTGCTTTTTTGGAGGTGGGTCTTCTCCTACTACAGGTTGCATACATTCTGTCTCCAGTCAGTTTGGAACAGAAGTAGTTCCTCATGCAGCTGTCTGTAAGGAGTCACCCCTGCACTGGTTCTGTCGTTGCTCTGCTCCACTTCTTTCTCTTCCTCCCATTACTAGCTTCTAGTAACTCAGTTCCCCAGGGGCCATTCATGCACCACCACCATCCTACCCCACTTCCACACTCTCCTCTTTATTCCACATGCTCCGTGCATACTGAAGTGTTCCCCACACCAAGAAGAGGGATTTTTATTGTGGTCCAAGGCCAGCACACATCACTAAACCAGCTTGGAATTAGGAATCAAAGAAATCTGCTTTCATCTCCATGAAGAAGTGAGTCCAGCTACAAGCAGAGGGGCCTGCATACCATGAGCAGTATGTGTTCTCCTGTACCCTCTCTCAGACTAAACACAAGGAAACGAGTATGGTAACAACTATCAGGGTAGATATCCGCTTAGCTGCCATATAGTGGCTGAAGGGGACACCAAGAGAGGAACATGAGTGCCAGGTGTTATTACATTTCATTAAAATACCAGAGTCTGGATTGCTAGTGTAGCTACTAAGCCACATGTACACAGCCAAGAGGTTGCAACTGTTTCGTTCTGATGCAGCCCTCTGCCACCTCCAGGATAAACTATTGCAGTACACCGGGATATATCTACATCAGGTAAGTTTTGTGCCACTCCATGTGACACATTTCTGACCAGGGAAAAATGGTCACAGATTTCTCCCTAGGGTTCCCCTCAGCAGTGGAAAGGTGTGTGGACAGGGGGAGGGATCGGAGATTGAAGCCTATCCCTTGCACCCTGCAGAAGCAAAATCAAAACCAGCTTGGGTGAGCACTGGGAGCCTGGATAAGCCAGTGGGGACAAACATTATTGGAGGGAGGGTGGAAAAATGTGGCATGGGAGCTTGTTTGTGGAGAGGGGAAAGGAATGGGTGAGCCTAAACATGAAACCTACTTGGGGAATTTTGGTGGTGGGGAGCCTGTTATAACAGTTGTTGGAAATGGGGTGCAGCTCCCCAATCCTGCCCCTGCTCACCACTACCTGTCTCTTCTGTTCTTAACCAGCCCTGTCCAGTTTTTGTTCCCTCTGCCTGCCCTTGTTCCTTCCACCGTGCTCTCACCAGGCCTCATTTTGCTCCTCACCCTCTGCAAACAAGACAGACTGGTGCCATTGCTTCCTCATTCAATAGGATGCCTGGGGGCCAGCAAGGGGCACATTAAGAGCACAGGACAGTCTCCCTGACCTCAGTATTGATACCTGGTGCCATTTTCCCCCCAGTGACCAAGAAGGGAAGTTACAGGAAAAGTCCTGCTGGATACATGAGATTTAAAGAGGGTTGCAGGAATAAACAAGAAGCAGGGAATGCACATCTAATGCATGACACTTAGCAGTCCTGATGGGACTATATCTTAAATCTGGAAATTTGCAACCGGTGCAGAATTCTGCCCTCAGATTGTTAAACAGTGTTTCTTCTCAGAGTGCTGGTTTTGATCTATAAAGCATTAAATAACCTGGGACCTATCAAGCTAAGAGGCCACCTCTCTGCCCAAGAGATAATGCCATAATCATAGTCAGTAGGAGTGCCTGACCTGGAGTTCCATTATACCTTTTGAATTCACTAGTCAACCTCCTTTCCACATAATAGCCCACATTTTCTCTAACCTTCTGGGTATGCTGCCAGGCCCATCTTCCCTCTCTGGCCCATAAGGAGACTAGTGATGGGCAAGGCTGGCTAGCAGTGCATGGTGGGCTCTGATGGAGACACTGTTAGGAAATTTAAATTAAGTTGTATTTCTGTTGTTGCCAGGGTATTTGATGGAGTCTGTATTCTTTTTTTAAATAAAGATTGTTAGGAGAGCCCAAGCCTGGGATGGTCTCTCACTGTACAATACTAAGAATATAAACAAATTCAGACATTTTTACATTATTTCACATTACACAGAAATGTTTATGGGCTGATTTTCAGCAGTGCTGAGTAATCCCAGCTCCAAATGCAGTCAACGGTATCTGCAGGAGTTCTGCACTTTGAAAAAACAAGCTATTAGTTCTTTTCTCTATTATACATCATAGTTTGACTAAATAGTATGATAGTGCCTTCAGGCTGTCATTGAACTAGTGAGACCATACCCATCTGCTGTAAATATGACCCTGAATACAAAAATACTGTGCCCAGTAACACATTTCTGAAAAATAAACTAAAAGATACATTTTTTTTTAAAACAAAAAGGAGGTGCTCCATATTATGGTACTTTATTCTCTCTGACCTTATTAGAATACTGGGTAACTGACTGGATTGCAGTTTACTTAAAGAGTAATAAATGTCACCATTATCCAAATGAAATGTCTGACGGGTTACACAAGCTGACTGCAGAACGATCTTTCATACCTAATGTTCCTTGTTTCTTTAGGAGCTTGTCAGAGGAAAGCTAACAGCCAAGAAAATTGCAAATATTATTGACTCTACTCTAGTAAGAGACTATAGTGGAACATGACCCACTGAACTCTGCAGGCTTGGAGTTCACCTCAGACTGCATAGCTGCAGGGTTTTTAAGATCTGCAATATCCTACTCTTAATAAAAATTCTGTGGCATCTATAGTGAAAGCAAGTTCCAGTGTATTGTCTCTTGCCAAGAAAATGGATCCTGATTTGACTTGTGAGCACTATTTGCTATAGAAGAGTGTTTGTGATGTAGCTGTATAAATGTCAGAGTAATAATTTTATCATCATCATAAATTATTTTGTTAACATTCTTTAGGGTGCCCCTGAAAAGTTAGTGCTTGCTTGCTTCTGCAGATAGATAGAACCAGGCAGCTGAGCCTGAGAGGACATGTAAAAAAAAAAAAAGTGTAAGGAGGCTGCAATACCCTCCATTATATTTGGACATAAAGACCATTTTGCTCTTTAAATAAATAGGATGGGCTTCTCTGGAAAAAATAAGGATTGCAGATAGTAACTTATTGCTATTTTATCTCTATATACAGAAACTTTATCTAAATACCACTTAACTCTGAAATATACAGTATGCGGCACAGGTACAACCACTACTGGACTATTGCATTCAACTGTTCTCAATTCACGAAGGATGTTGAAAAATTGGATTGGGGTCAGAAAAGAGCCACAAGAACGAGCAAAGGATTGGAAAACATGCCTTACAGAGAGCACAGACCCTGTACACCTTGCATACCAGTATCCTTTGCTGTTCTATTGCCCTGAGTTCAGCTGTAAAAACAGAGTGGGCTCAAGAAATAATCGACAGTGACACGTCTCTTTGGAGCAAGGAAGTTCATGTTAAAAAGACCATGACAATTCTACCACCTGGTCTCAAGATTCTCATCTTGCTCAATAGTACAGTAAACCTAGAATTGGACTGTGTACAGGAGAGCAAACCAAAAACATCGAAGGTTCTATTGCTACAGTGTGTTAGGCAAACTAGGACTTGCAGCCAGCACACTATGACAGTTAGTGTGTTAAATTTGGAGGAGAAACTCAATAACTAAAACAGAGGGATTTTAGTCCTGCTTTAATTGCAACACCCAATACAACTTTAAAATAAAGCTGCTACCCATGCATCCTTAATTCATCTTAGAATGTACTTACACATCCACTACTTATTTTGATTTGATTTACTGTTAGTTTTGTAATTTTGTAAACATGAGGACAAATGAAATTTAACAAGCAGATAGGAGTCATGTGGAACCAAAAGTCAGGAGATCTGCATCAGGAGATCAACATCGCAGAGAAAGTTTATGGCATGGCCAAGTCACTAAATCTCTATGTGCCTCAGTTTCTTCATCTATAAAACAGAAGTAATACCCACTTAGCAGGATGCTAGATTAGGCAATGTTTGTAATGACTGAGCATGTTTTGTTCCTCAGATGGCAGGCATTAGGTAAATGCAAAGTTTTATTATCAAGTAACATCACTATGGCTGGACATGGGTAGTAATCAGTGTTCACTATGAGTGACATTTCCATCTCTCTACTGTAGGTTTTGTATAAGTCTGCTCAGTACAGTTTGGAGGGCTCAGGATCTTTCTACATCCCTGACTGCAAAGCAATCAACTTCCAGGACATTAACTGTCATGCATACAGATTCTACCAGAAGGGGAAAAAAAAAAAAACTCCTACTATTCTTGTAAATCTCAAGGCAACTGAACGGGAACAAAATAGGTTTCCCTACTATGCTATTGAAAGCAATTCTCATGAATATAGATAACAGTGTGGAAAACAAAGTTTCTTCACTACCAAAGATGACAGCTGTCCAAATGTCAAGCTGGCTGATGTGATGGGATGGGATATTTGTAGGATGTTCAGAGAATTCCTGTTGATATGGATGTAATGAAAAATGACCAACTGTGCATGCCTGGCTCAGGTTTGGCCCCCGATTGTTAGGGATCTAATAGAAGTAAAGGGCAGAACTCCACCCTCTCCCTTCCTCGCCTGTGACTGTTTCCCATACGCACACATCCCTGTGCATACCCACAATACATCCATCCTGTCTAACTCCTTTCTTTCTGCACTCCGTTTTAGTGAAGCTCTTTGGTCCCAGTGACTTCCTTACATGGACTGGGAGTGCAAAGTATAGTACTGAAATGCAAGTTTCCAAAGGGTAGTGTGAAAGGCAAGTTGGAAATTAATTCCCTATGCTGGCATTAATCAGACAGGATCACAGACCTGGGAATATGAGATGGCCCTCTCACTGTCAGATTAGGTATATGATTTACATATGATGTGGAGCCTCTGAAAAGGCAGGGCTGTGTACATTCTGGCCTAAGGCAGCTGTATATTCAATGGTATTTTAAATACATTTTCTTCTAATTAGGTAAAATAATTAGTCTTCATTAAGTTCCTGATCTAGCTTCTACCAGGTCTTATTTCTATATTGAAATCAATGGGGTCCTCAAAGACTAATAGTATGCCAGGCATCAGGTTCTAAAGTTAAGCTGGTTTCAAGTCAGAACACAACAAACATTTTAAATTTAGAAGGATTCTGATTCTGTGTGCTCTTAAAGGTCAGACATCTGGACCAAATTTCATCAAATTGACCACAGTATTTTATTCTGTTTTTAATCAGACTGATTTTAAAATGAAACATGAAAAAATTCAGCCCTAAGGAATTCAACTTGGAAAAAGTTATAAATAGTAGAAAAGAAGGGTTTGGGATAGAAATCTCTTTTCAATCTTAAATTCAGCTTTGCTAACATTGTGCCGTAACATCTGCACTTTAACTGGAAAAATGAAAATGCTATGTTCTTGATTCTATTGGCAAGAACCTAGGATAAGGCAAGACATGCAACCAGATCCAACTATCCAAGTGTAAATACATCCATCTAAAGGCAATCAAAAAAGATTAGTCTTATGGTAGGCAACAATGAAATCAAAAGTTATCTGTAACCTTTAGGTCACCTCAACCTTTTTGTTACATCTCTGAACATAGGAGAGCTACAATTCAATTTATTTCATAAATTCAGTGACGGATAGATTGCTTTTTCTGTACGAGGAAACAATGTCGCATTCACCATGCATTTACATGTATGCAGCTGTGACCCTGACTCTATCAGAAACACGGCACAGCACTTTACTACATCAAATATGCATTTTAAAAGCATTTTTCTACCTGCTCTGAATTTTTATTTCAGACTGCTGATTGGAAGCAAAAGAGACATTTGGGAAGGGTGGGGGAACAGCTTTTCAACATTTTAACACAATAAAAATTAAAATGGTGAATAGTTATAGAAAATACAGAATAGTCAAATCATTCACTGAAAAGAAATTAAGGAGGTTAATGAGAAAAAATAACATATCAGAAAGTACTGACACACACAACTATAAATATGCTCTTTTGTTGTTTCCACCCCAGGCTTTTTAAGACAAATTGCAAAAGTGACATTGATCTCAAAATTTTATAGCCAATTTCTTTCCTCTATTCTGTTGACTTTGCCGCTGAAATTCTGTTCCACTTAATTTTAAAATATTCCTTATGAACACCCTTACTATTACTGCACTTTTCCCATTCTCAAAAGGTTTAGCAGAGATCTGGTGAAATAATAAATCAAACAATAAACCCACAATGGAAAAGAAATTATTTTATTTGTGTTTATTTAGTGGTCAGAAAACTACACTGTATACATTCATCCAAGATAGGCTATATAAACTCAGGCCGGTGAGCTATCTAGCTGCAATACGAGATGCACAATATATAAAGCTTGATATACTTTCAAAATGTGTTATCACCACAGGTGTTCTCTCAATCCCAAGAATAATAAAATTACTCTTAAATACACCCTTCACGCATTTATATAGCCTAGCCTTATCACACAGGTTAACAATACAGACATACAAATTGTTCATTTCCATAACAAAACATGAAACACTTAAAATTTTGTTGTAAGCTATTCCAAAGAATATATATCTGAGAAATATATTTTTCCATGTATCTAATGCCCCATTACATCTTTATTTGTGAATGTTTCACTGTAAGTGCAAATGTATATCAGAATCCATCTAAATCAGTGGTCACCAACTAGTCCATTGCAATCGACTGGTTGATCCTGGAGACTCTCCCAGTCGATCCCGATCTCTGGTGGTGCAGTGGGGCTGCTGCTAAGGCAGGCCCCCTGCCTGGCCCGGCCCCACGCCACACCCAGAAGTGGCCAGCACGCCCCCATGGCCCCAGGGAAGGGGGGAACAGAGGTCTCAGTGCACTGGTCCTGTCTGCAAGCACCGCCCCTGCAACTCTCATTGGCTGGGAATGGGGAACTGTGGCCAATGGGAGCTGCGGGGGCGGTGCCTGCAGAGAAGGGCAGTGCACAGAGCCATTCCCCTCCCCCCCCAAGGGCCACAGGGGGACGTTTGCCCCTTCCCAGAGCAGCGTGGGACTGGGGCAGGCAGGGAGCCTGCCTTAGCCCCACTTCACTGCTGACCGGGAGTTGCCCGAGATAAGTGCCACACAGCAGAAGCCCTCACTCGAAGCCCTCACTCCAACCCCCCTCCCTTCCTTACCCATACCTCCTGCCCCAGCCCTGACCCCCCTCAGAGCCAGCACCATGTACCCCCTCCTGCACCCCAACACTCTGCCCCAGCCCAGAGTCCCCTCCTGCACCTAATCTCCCTCCCAGAGCTTGCACGCCTCACCCCCTTCTGCACCGCAACCCCATGACCCAGCCCAGAGCCTGCACCCCCTCCCAAACCCCAACTTTCTGTCCCAGCACAGTGAAAGTGAGTGAGGGTGGGGGAGAGCGAGCGACAGGGGTGGGAGATGGAGTGAGCGGGGCAGGGTCTCGTGGAAGGAGTGGGGTAGATCCTGGGTTACCCTTAAATTCAAAAAGTGATCTTGGGGGTAAAAAAGGTTGGAGACCACTGATCTAAATTGACAACGTCTACAACGCTGCCCCAAAAAATCCTCACCAGCCACTAAAACTCATCCATTCAGGCCTGAGTTAACACACAGGTTTTGCAATACGATGTGAAAGTCATCAAAACCAGGCTCTGTTCCAGAATTGAAGGCCCTCCATGGGTAATGCCTGAGCCCAGACCATGGACATGCCAATCTCGGACATCCAACTCAACTGCCAAAGCCGATTCCAATTTATGAACTGTTGAACAGTGCTGAGTATCCCGAAGCGCCAATTGATTTTAAAGTCAAAACATGTACTTAAGGATTTTAAATATGGACTATGAACTTTAAGCACCTTTTTAAAAAAAATGAATAAAAAAGTCTTTGCTTTGGTCTTTATTCATCATCAGAAGGACTTCATTGATCAAAGAGACTAGTGAAGTCTACATACTCATGTTTAAAACCATACTGAAAAGGGTCAAAGAACTCCTAACTCCAGTACCAGAGGGAAGGGTAGGGTATAAGAATCTATGTACTTATATACTATCATGGAGATCAAATCAACACCTCATATGCATCTGTCAGAATACAGATGTTAAGGACAGTCCAGCATACCTAATTCTGCCACAGCACAGGGCAGGGTAGGGGAGAAAGAGGACTAGATGACCTCTTGAGGTCCCTTCCAACCCTACATGTTTAGGATTCTATGACTTAAAAACAGAAAAATCTCATTCATTTTTCCTTCACAGAAGAAATAGGCTGATTAGTTTATAGAGGCAGACTAGACTATAGAGAATTGAGAGAGCCATAGCTACATTGCCACAACCTCCCTAATAATTTTCCTCAAAAGACGGCAAAATTGTAGACAAAGAAATAATTGGTGAGAGTGTCAAACATTAAAGAAACAAAAACCAAAAGCAACTGCAAGACATCAGGGATCTTCAATTTCCTTCTAAAAATTCTTCATAGTGTGATATTACCAAAATAGACAGGCCATAATAAGTTGGTCTTAGTCAACAGAAAATAGCACTAAGACCTAAAGTTTATTTAACTTGTACTATTATTTTGAAAAGATGACAATGATTGTCTATTTCACATTTTGGTGCTTCATCAATTCTCCAATTATTTTTGCATTGAACATTTTTACATACCTGACAGCACACTACATTAATATTGTTAAAAGGAGGTTATCCTTCAGGAGTTATTGGGTATACTCTCACTTTTCTTTAGGAAAGAAAGTCTTATGACAGCCTCACACAAACCTCACGTGCAACATAGTAGTTACAAGCTGGAAATACAGTATAGCAGTCGATAAAATCGTGCAACTAAAAACATAACCTGACAAGTCTTTGAATTTTTTTTTTAAAAGTGTTCATTCCTAATGTACAGAAGGGCTTTAAGCCAAAACCCAGAATCTCAACACCCTGAACTCCTGCTTGTTCAAAATTTAGATCCATTTTTTTCCATTTGAATCTAGCTCTCCAAGAAATTAACTAGCAGCAACAAAAGCCTGCTGCAAGACGCTGGCTGAATCTACAAGGCTTGATTTGTCATGATGCCTAGTTTCAGTTCTTAATTACTTTAAACAGCTTTATAATTACTGTTAAACACCACCTTCCACACTTCTGTCAGCAGCTATAATTCTTTGAAAGTCCTTCTCTCCCCTGAGGAGAGGGAGGCTCTACATTCTTGTAGCAACTCTAACCATCCCTTCCCACACTAATTTACATTATCATAATTTTAGCCAAAGAGGTTTCAGAGCTGGACAACACTACTAGAGCTGGCTAGGGACAAAGAAACTGGGAATTAAGTGTTCTCCATCTGCACACAAAAATCCTAACTACCACTAAGCTGCAAATTACTTCTCTCCTGATGAAAACTACTATGTCAACAGCTTGCTTTCTCTGTCATAAAAAGGAGTTTGCACAGTATTATGGGATTTTACAAAACCAAGATCCATGTCTGGGACAGGGGATATAGTGGTAGCCATTAGTAAGTCAACATTTACTCAGTGTTACTACAGAGCTAGCTGAAATCTTAAAGCATTTCCCTATGCTAATACTATATTATACTATCTGTGTAGTAATTTTGGGGACACGTGAACTATATTTATGTGACACCCAATTTAGAAAGAGGAGATAGAAAGGAAACATAATTTGACAGAAAAAACAAAGCTGTATCCAGTGGTTTAGTGTCACAAGTGGGAGGAAGGCATTCTAGGTTCTATTCAGTAATCACCACTAAAGGGGATCTCATCATAGTACCCAGGTGCATAATAGAGTCTCAATGTATTCACACACACAAATTAGGATCAAGACGTTCCCCACACTGCATTCTTGATATCTGTTGTCCTAGGTGGGATCAGTTTGGTGACAGACTTCCAAGAGCCCAATGCCTGGCCAGCCACATTTCAGTTCTACTACTAAGGACAGTCCTGTGCAAAGAAGGCTTGGGACTGTATTCTAAAAGCAGCAAGACTTGGTCACAGATCACCAGTGTAAGTGACTCCATGACCTAGGAGCTTCCATCAAAAATGCCCAGTCCCAAGTTAACTGGAGTTTCCCCTAAGAAGATTAGTCACAACAACTACAATCAACAGAGATGGTGAAGCTGAGACATGTCACTGAGAGAGAGATGGGCTGAGAGATATTCCAATTCTAGCTTATTCAAGGTTTTAAAATATAATCACCAAGACCTTGAAGTAGTTCCAGAATTAGATTAGGAGCTACTGAAGACTGCTAAGCACTGCAATAATACACTTGTTTATATGCCCTACTAAGGAGATGAGATGCTATGTAATATATCAACTGCAGTGTGACACCCTTGGACCCCAATATTCACCACTGTCATGTAACTAGGATATGTTTTTTACAAAGTATGCCTCTAAACGTCTTGATCTGCTAGTCAGTAATATCTCATTGGATTGTATGTGCTATCATCATATGTGAAGTTATGAACTTGGGCTATGTATCTGTTGCTGAAACATGTTGTGAGGCTGAAAACACCCACAAGCAGCCTTTCAGGTACAACAGTAAAAAGGCCAAACAATGTTCATGGCTTATTGAGGAAATGCACACAACAATAAGGATTACCCCAGGAAATGTGTACAACAGAAACCTCTCAAAGATAGCACTACACAATGGGAACTGTTTGACCCAGGTCACAGCAAAAGAGCTTTCCAGCAAGTGGAAAAAAGAAATAAAAGGGGAAAAATGACATAATGATGGTACCTCACTCTAAAACAACACACCTGGAAACACCTGCGGGGCAAGGACTGAACTGTGGGAAGTGATGGTCTCAGGCTAGAGGGATTCCTAGCCTGTGTATGAAAACCTGGAAAACCCAAGCTGCAGAGCCAAGGCAGCTTATGCCTTAAGAATTTGCCAGCCTGTTTATCACTCAGGGTGAGAATTTGCTAATTCATATCCTACCTATCTAGTGTATTAAGCTCAGTTTGCAGTTTTGTTTATTTACTAAGAGAATCTGCTTTGATCTGTTTGCTATCACTTATAATCACTTAAAATCTATCCTTTTGTAGTTAATAAATTTGCTTTTGGTTTGTCTAAAAATCAGTGTGTGGAAATTATAATTTCGGGTAGAAAGCTATTGCATATCTTTCTCCACACTGAGGGAGGGGGCGAATTTTATGAGCTTACGCTATACAGTTTCTTGTGCAATGCAAGATGGTATAATTTTGGGTTCCAGAGTGGGGTGCATGCCTTAGCAACTGGGAGATGCCTTAGCTGAGCCTTCCCATGCAGAGTTGATCTCAACATCTGGGTGAAGCTGTAGCTGGGTGTGTCCCTATCTATGTGTATGCTGGTGAAAGAGCAAGCTTGGAGAGCTTGGCAAATTATCACAGCACCTTATCACAGTGGGAAAGGGAGCCCAGACTGGTGGGTCAGGCAGGCTCAGTGGTACTCCAGTTTCAAGTGGAATCCTGTGGGGAACCTGTCACATGCAGCTTCTAGCCTCTGCCATCAGACCCAGACAAAACATGATGCAGTTGGCCAACCAGCAAGTGACAACTGTATGACTGTGATAACATTTCAATAATCTGGCTATATGAAAGTGCAAAACAACAACAAAAATCACTCTAGTATTGCTGCTATCTAGACCATCTGGAAGAGCTGATGAACCAATAGGTCCCCTAGACTGCAAACATGAATAATAAAAGGCAGGTAACAGAGGGGAAGATATCAATTCCAACACTTCATCTGGTTGCTTCACCCAGCATCACTTCCTTCTTAGCAATACTGACCATTTTTTTCTAATCTAACTTCCAGTGGTATAACTGGATGGACGGGGTAAACATCTTTCTTGCAGTAAGAAGGACCCTCAAAATCATTCATTCATATTCTCTCTCCCCACCCTCGTGTCCAGGGATGAAAATCTATGTGGTCTCAGTGAATCGGTGTCATCAGATGACTAACATTTAAAAGGTTATAAGGCTCTTCTGTACCCCATATCTATGTTACCTAGGCATTATCACTGGGATCCTGATTCATCACCACTTCAGATAGTTACATTCTGACAACCTAGACTCCCTGGTAATTTCAACTATTTCACAGCATTTTTCACTTCTTATCCTACAACTGTCACATGCTGGCAAGAAAGGCAATTTTCCTCTGGTCAAGAGAAAGGTGCAAACTGGAAGTGCTTTGGGGATCTGAAAGACTCTATATATGTAAAGTATGGTTGCAACACTCATCAAGAGTGCACTATGTTGCCTGGAAAACAATTATTTCACTTACAAAATTAAATATAACAAAATAACATAACCCTGACAAACAGCACTGTATATGAGTTTAAATAAATGGCAAAAGCTCTATAGTTACCATAACAAAACTTCCAGTTTTCTTCAATCATATTATTACACCGTAATGGCAGCAAGTATTTTATGTATGTATCAGAAAAGCGGAGTCTTGGTAAAGGCTCTAGTAACTGCAGGCAACTATAATTATTGTGGGACCACATTCCAAGGGCTCTACAGATCCCAGTTTTGGCAGCACTACAGCACACAGATGCTAGCTCTATATCTTTTGTGGACTAATGAGTATAAAATGAGTTTTTCTCTCTGTTTCCCTCCCAGGCATCCAATGTCTCCTCTTTTAAGTACCTCCTATTCTTTCAGGGATTACTATGCACTTCTTCCATTAAGATCAGTCAAGTCTTCTACTCTGCTTTCTCCATTTAAAGAAAGGGGCTAATGTTATTTAAACATTTTGACCAAGGGTTGAAACCTTTGCTTTTAGGATGATTACTACTCATTAGCTAATGTAAAGTCTCCTTTGGCTCCAGTGGCAGAATGGCTGTTTTTGTATCAGAGGGTTAGTAAACACTTATATGTGCAAGCTTTTGTCATTTAAAAATAGTGATTATTAAAACATACACACTCCGCACACATGAAGCTCACCTGATTCCATACAAATCCCGAACAGCTTCATCTCCACTTTTTCCCACCGTAATGGCCTGCATCTGTAGTAATTTCCCAATAATTTTTACCAAACCATGTACATTCCTGTTGAAACACAATGAATACATAACATTATCATCATCTAAAGGACAGTGGATTGACTGACCCTTCCATGAGAAGTTTGATCTAGTTATCCAAGCACAAAACTGAGATCTCAGATCTCCTGAGTTCTACTCTCTAAGCTGAAAGTTACTGCCTCTAAGGCAAGTCACTTAACCTATATGCAAAATAGAGATATTACTTACCTATAATCAAGAATTAACAGACCAATCCATGTCTGTGAAGCACTTTGAAGATGAAAACCCTTCTAAATGCACTAATTTACTGTTAATAATTTAATCTAATGCAGTATTTTTATCATTTTAAAACCAACACAGGTTCCTGACTGCAAGAATAAAAAAGGTAAATATTCAGCACAGTATGCACAGATTTTACCATGTAACTCTGATTATCAAGTGTCATGCATCTAAATCCCCCACATTGAAAATTAACTCCTACGAGAATCTCAGGACAACGGGTTTGCTCTTCTGACTTTTGACTGGAGCAGTAAGAGGCCCTTCCATGAAATTGCTTTATCTCCTTCTTCCCACCTTACCTCATTTACTATTCATGAAAACCTACTGAGCAGCAATAGGATTTCTGGAAGTTTTATAGGATTCCCTATAATCTTAAAAAGCTTCTTGAGAGGCTCTAACAGAAACTACTGCAGTCTAGACAGAGGAAAAACAAGTATACTGGTTGGGTAATCAGAAATTTTTGCTAGACCATGATTTCAATAGTCCATTGGCTGAGTTCTGTAGAGGGACAATCCTGAGTGTTCTGGTTTTGAAAACTCTGGAACAAAATATTAATTACAAAAAAGTAAACAGAACATACTAGGAACACCTCAGGTAAATAGCATGAATTTTAAGTCCTTGGTTAAAATAAAGCAGAAGAGAAAAAATAAGCCATTATTTTTAAAAATGAATAAGCAACACTTCAGGGTGCTCTAAATATATCTTAAAAGCTTCAAACTGGGTTTTGCCCCAACCTTATTTCAGTTATTACAAAATGAGTAAATATCCACTGGCAGAAAGAGAAAGGATAGCAACTTATCACATGAATTAAAAACCTAACAGAAAGAGAAAAGGAATAAAATGATGTTAAGACATGGGGAGAAATTCCTTTAAACAATAAATGGGGTGGGCAGGAGAAGAAAACTGACAGCCACACATTTTATGACTGTCTTTCTCCTTTTTTTTACTGGGAACAGTATATCTAAGCAAGTCACTTAATCTGTATCTCAGTTTCCCCATCTGTGAAACAGGAACAGTAGAAACATCTAACCATCAGGCAGATTTAGCTAATTTGATTCTCGTCACATTTATACAATGCTCATGCACAGATCTCAAAGGTGCCTTGAAGAAGGCAAGTAAACACTACTGTTCTTATTTTACAGATGTGGAAACTGAGGTACAGTAACATTAAGTGACTTCTACAAGATACATTATGCTCTACACTTGCTCTTGTAAATTGGCTTTGCACATCAGTTTCATTGACACCCACAGGACTTGTCTACACAAGGAAGTTGAACTTATATAGCTATCTATTTACATCTTTCTCATGTTGGCAAGGCCTCAAACACAATCAGCCTCCACTGATGGGATAATACAACTTATCTTACAGGGAATTTATGGGGCTTGATTAATATATACAAAGGCTTTGAGATTCATCCATAAAAGGTGTTATATTAAGGATAAACTATCATCATCTCTACAGTGCAATAATCCTAAATCCATGTCATTCCTAAGAAGAAATCAGAAACACACAAAATCACTTGATTGCTACACTTTTATTATTTTCCTCAACACTAACAGCCTTTTCAAAATGAATGCTCAGCATAAGTTTATACAACAATTGGTGGGAGTCAATGGCATGAGGCTCTAAAGATTTCAGAATCTCCAGAGTGGATTCCTCACCCAAGAATTTACACTGATCTCCAGGATACAAAGTACAGTGAGTAGTCCATCTCTTCCCACAGATGTGTCTGCTGCACTCCTGCAAAAGACACTATTAAACATTTGCGCAGTTCATTATTGATAGAATCCTGCTGCTAGGTATTTTGTTTTTGTTTTTTTAAAGTAAATGGTGCAGTTCTAAGATGTTTGTAATCACTAAAATTACAGTCTGTCATGATTCCTCAGCATCAAAACATTGAAAACCTTACTGTAGGAGAAGTTACAGCTTTATTCACACTCCTGTTGCCAAGCAACAGAAAAAGATGACTGCAGTAGGCTTCTGGAAGTTGGTATACTAGCTGGCAGAGATGGGGTGGAGAAAGGGTCAATTTTTGGAATGTTTAGCCTTAGGGAAAATTCAAGGCACAGTTAACTTACTAGCACACGTCACTCAATCTCAGAAGATAAACTATGAGGTGACTGAGCAAAACAAAACAGCAGGCCTCACTTTTTATAACAAAATACCAACAATATCCAGTCCTAGCTACCACCTGGAATCAGGGGAGGGATGTGTGTGTTAGGACGGTAGGTAATTTATGAACTAAGCCAGAAGATCTCCTCACTAAATAATGCAAAGAGAGGGGTTCTGTTCTCACTGTGTGCATTAATCCTAATGTGAGAAAAAATCATTTAAAAGAACGCAAACAAGTATTTATTTAAAATTATTTCCTAAATATGTAACAATAATGGCACTGATTCATAGACTTTAAGGCCAGAAGGGACCATTACGATCATCTAGTCTGACCTCCTGCTCTATACAAGCCATCGAATTTCATCCATTATTGGGGCAGATCCTCAGATGGTGTAAATTATTGAAACTCCACTGAAGTCAATGGATCTGTGACAATTTATACCAGTTAAAGAGCTGCTCCACTGTCTTTATGCTGAGAAACAAGGCATGGAAGCCTGGGATAACAAATATTCCTTGTAAGAGTGATATTCTTAGGAAAGTTAAAGATACTTCAAGACATTCCATGAAATTCAGGCTCTAAGTAAATATTATCTTTTTCTAAATAGCACTATGTAATATCAAAGGGCCTAATTCCTAATGATTGTTCTATAAAGCATTGATCTCTCAAGAGTGTTTTCTTAAAAAAAACAAAAAATGCCCATTTTAGATTTCTATGTAAAAAGTGCTGTTAAAAAACCCAATGAGATGAAATTCCATAGGAATATTCTGTAAGGAAGGTAGTATGAAAGGATCAGAGGAAATCAGCAGAGCTTTAAAACTGATTGAGGAGGAAACTTATGGAGAAGCGAGGATGATAATTTGAATGTGAAATGATTAGGTGTCACATGCAAAATATCAAACCATGTGAGCTCTGGAGTGCCCATCCCAGAATACAGGCTGTCCTTCATGGCATATGAAATAGGTAGCACAGCAGAAAGACCAGCAGGTATGCTAAACCCCTGCCAAAGTCACTGTAGAAGATGCAGAGAGTTGCTGAGGGCAGAAAGTTGTCTTCTCCACTGTTCTAACACACACCTGCTTTAAACAGAACTGGAAGGAGCCCACCAGTTTTTATGACCTTTCTGCTGGGCTGCCATTGACAGTCAATTTTGTAGTTACGTGCCTTTAAAGACACAGTGCACTCAGTGTTGCTAAGCCCCACAACAAATCTGAATAAAAATCTGGCAGAGAACAGGATGAAGAAACAGCTTGCCAAGGTCCTGGGAGGGTCAAAAAGAGATCAATGTTAAAATGAACCAAGAAGAAAAGGCTAGATTAGTCAGTCATTACTCCCTGTGGTTGAAAACATTTTAAACCCATATACCTTTGTGGTTCGGCTACATATACTGTTTTGCAAATCATAGTGGATGTGGTTTGAATTCTTGGAGTCAGAGGAAAAATGTCAAAATATACTAGATTTTTATATGTTATATGGGTTTCATGGGTAAACTGCCAACACAGCCAGTGGTTAACATATCAACCATCTGAGATACCAGTCACAGGCATGGATCTGTTTCACACGCAGGGTGAATAGAGTGGTGTGAAAATGATGGTACAGTTAAAGTCGTTTGAAATATCTTAACTCAACATTCTCACACATTTGTTTTTAACATTAACCTTGACTTTGAATGTCCTGGTTTACACACATTTTCTAAAGTACAAAATTTGATTAAAATTATATTCTATTAAATTATTGCTACTGTAGCAAACTCACAGCCATATAGGAATTTCACAGTTGTCACTAGTCTGCTAACCACAACTAATTAAAACTTCATAGCAGCAGCAGGGATAGGACTGAGATCCTCATACTCCAAAAGCACACCTACAACTTGTTAGCTATGACACACAGCTGAACTGTTCTACTTCTATCCTGTAGAAGGCAACATGTGCACACACTAGTCAGTTTCCTGTAATACATATTTACAATATTTTTGTCCAGGAATTCCAATCAAAATATTGTAAACCTGGTCTAAAGCAGACATCCTTGTAGCAAGTTTTCAGAGTAAGCTGAAATGGTTCAGCTGAGTTTACACAAACTTAAAATCACCTTTGGCTGAAGTTAAGCACAAGAAATTTCAGCCTAAACCTAATTTTGTGAAAGTTAAAAGGGGTTAGTTACAAATATGTTTTGAATGGTATGGTTCCTGCAATCTTGACTATGGGGTCACTACCATGATCCCATAATACAGCACGGGTGTAGCATCAATTAGTAGCTCTGAGCAAGAAAATATACTAGTGTTCTCTATGCAGAAAGGCTTAGTGCTAAAAACCAAACACTTGCCATAAGTCAGTGGACAGAATAGTATCTCACTGAACTTTGCAAGGAGACTAACAAAATACATCTTCAAACATTATTACACTCATGTACTTGACTACATTCATGTGTTTTTATTTATAGGCTTTTTATAATGCTCAGCAGTATATTATCTATGCACCATACAACACATTTATCCCAAAACACCCTTGAGAGATGTTAAGTTTTATTAATCCCATTTTACAGAGGAAGTGTAACAGTGAGGTAAATTGATTTGCCCTTGGTTACACAGTGAATCTGCAGCAGCACAGGGACCGGAAACCAGCTCTCTTGCATCCCCATCAATATTTTCAGAAAAGATCCTAAACATTCCAGTGGGATTATTCATATATGCAAAATTACTCTCACACATGAAATAAAATGGGACTACATGGAGCTTTACTGTTTGCAGAACTGCTGCATTAGACATCTCTAAGAAAAAACCTGTCAGATACCCCTTTCATTGTTTTCTAACCTACCTTGACCTCATCCTGGTATGTAGTTCCCACATCAAGAAACCATGTCTTTGCAACTGTTTTTCCTGTTTTTAATTGATCTGTTTATTAAAAAGCTAGAAGACATGCTGAGTCTCTATATTTGAAATTCAGTTTAATAAAAGCTGAAATGGGAGAGGAACGTATGTGTATTATGTTTAATTAGATGGTGATTAAAAACAGTATCTGTCTTTTTAAATCAATAAGCAAGGCTCCAAACCTGCAGAGTGTTAGCATGTGCTCAACTTTATGCACCAAAGCCCCAATGAAGTCCATGGAACTACTTGCAGTGCATAAAATACATGTGCACAACTATTATTGTTTGTATTACACTAGCACCTAGAACATCAGTCACAGACCAGGACCCCATTGTGCTCAGCACTATACAAACACAGAAGAAAAGACAGTCCCTGGCCCAGAAAGCTTACATTTTAAGTTTAGGACAAGAGATGGGACCTAAAACTTTACTGATACCTAACAAACAAAAAGCCCCAAATACTGTGAATGAATGTTACCTGGCAGAGGGAATCAGGTTGAGAGCGGTATTGAGAATATAACTGAACTCTGCATAATCCTGTGCAACAAGGGTCACCAGGCCTTCGCAGCAGGCTGTTCGCACAACCACATTCTCACTGCAGCACTTCTCCCAGAGCAAGTTCAAAGCAGGAGTCTGAAATCAAAAGAATGGGGAACAATCATTTAGAATGCTGACAGAAGTTAAATACTATTCACTCTAAGCTATTAGACAAAACCCTGCCTGACATCTTCTCAGAGATGCAACTTAAAGTAAAGAGTAGGTGAAACTAAGATCAGGTTCTCTGCTTTCTTTGGGCATTACTGTATTTACTAAACACAAAAGCAAGACAAAGCCAACCAAACCTCTGTTATCCAATGACGCTGCCAAAGTAGGCCATTTATAAAAAATCTCTCTTACTTTCTGTCAATAAACACACAGAAACTTCAAACCTCAAAGCAACACCGTCATGTTAATGTCTTAAATATTTTCCTTACTTACATTGCTACTAATACCTTAGATTACTAAATCTGAACGTTTTAGTAAAGTCTGAGGTACTTTTTGCTACCAATGCAGTTTGTTTTCCCATGAGAAATTTCAAATTAATAATCTCTGTTCAAAATTTATTGTTGGAAGCAACATTTTCCCATGAAAAGTTTCAGTTTGGTTCCTGGGCAGGGGGAGGAGGGAGCACGGACAGGATCGATTATGGATGAGGGGAGAGGGAGACGATGGAAAAAGTTTGTGGACCATTGCTTTTAGAGCTGCTGCATTTCCAAATGTCTGAATTTGTTACAGATGGGCAATAATCCCTCTGTAGAACTGAAGTGACTTTAAAATTCTTTCAACCTTAAGCAAAATATGTTTTTAACCTGGAGTTGTGAATACAGGGAAGCTTGATCCAAAATCCATTGATTTCACTGTGTTATGGATCAGGCCCTTTTTTTGTTATTTTGATGCTACACATCTGTTAATTGGTTGATTTACTATTTACTATTTGGTTTGTGAGCAGAGGTAAAAGGATAATACATGTTTTTAAACTCTAACAAGTCAACACTTTGAAACCTTTACAAAGAGAACACAGAAGATGTAAGTAGAACTATCCTTATAGTTAGAAAGTTTTCCTAATAGATAACCTAAATCTCTCTTGCTCCAGATTTAAAGTTTATTAGAGAATATTTGAAAATAAATGATACAAAGTGTTTGAAGCGTCAGTTATTGTGTCATTGGGGGTAACATACAGGTTGTAGGGGGATATTAGCGTTTTGGTACTGGACAGCATATACCATATACAGTCTGTCATGTCCCCAATGTGGGGTGTATGGTGGGTGGGATCAAGATACAGTCAGGAGGCAGTGGGGGTACATTACTCATACAAACAGGTTACAGACAGTCATAGGCATGAATAAGCGGGCTGGATAATGGGGATGGGACGACCTTCACATGGTGGAGTTCGGTTCGGTGGATTTAGGGCTCAGGGAATAGAGTCCAGCAGGGAGGGTTCACAAGTCTCCTCACCCCTGCGGGTGCACGGGGCACACCCGCTCACACCTGGTATTGGCGGTGGCCGGTGATGTGCTCCATGTAGATGTCTCTAGACCAGCGAATAGTGTCCGAGACCATTAGGCGTCTCATGAGCCGTGCGTAGCGACGGCCCACCCCACAGGTCCGAAGCACGCGTTCATTGCAAGGGTCCCAGGCACCCAGGGCCCCAACAATCAGGGCGTCGGTGCAGACCTCGTAGCCCTTTGACCGCAGGGTGTCCGCCAAGGGGGCGTATTTTTCGAGCTTGCGGGCTCAGGCCTCACGGAAGGCCGGGGTCCTGTTTTCAAATGGAATTGTCACGTCGACGAGGATGATCCACTGCTTCTTGTTCTATCTTCAGCTGACATGGAGAACAACTGATCACCATCCTCTATAATAGCCCTTAACATATTTGAAGACTTACCAGGTCCCTCCTCAGTCTTCATTTCTCAAGATTAAACATGCCCAGTTTTTTCAACCTTTCCTCATGGGTCAGGTTTTCAAAACCTTTTGTTACTTCTGCTGCTCTCCTATGGACCCTCTCAAATTTGTCCACATATTTTATAAAACATGGACACAATACTCCAGCTAAGGTCTCACCAGTGCCGAGCAGAGCGGGACAATTACCTCCCATATCTTGCATATGATACTGTTGCTAATAAACCCAGAATTATATTAGCCATTTTCACAACACCATAAGATTGCTGATTCATATTTAATTTCTAATCCAGATCCTTTTCACCAGTATTACTGCCTAATCAATTATCCCCACCTTTTGTAGTTGGGCATTTGATTTTTCGTTCCTACGTGTCTTTACTGTATTTCATCTTGTTGATTTCAAATGAATTCTCCATTTTGAATTCCAATCCTGTCCTCCAAAGTGCTTGTAACTCCTCCCAGCTTGGTATAATCCACAAATTATATATACACATTCCTAAGAAGTGCTAAGCATACAGTTCTCACACAAACACAACCCAATATCAAGTGGTACCAAAACATCCCAATATCAAGAATGGTACAAAAATATTCCCCAAAAACAACAAAAACACACTGCTTAAGTATCTTCCTGAATAAGGATCTCATGGGGGAAGGATGGGGAAGATAGGCAGTTTTATTCAAGCTGTTAAACTCTATGGATTTTGTTTGCTATTTCTTAACACCAATTTATCTAAAACATTTTAGTCAAGAACTTAAAAAAAAAAAGCAAGACTTAGCATGCCTGATATCTTAAAGGAAAACACATAAAACCCCACCTCTGTAAATGATATCTTTCAGGTCTTTATTTATCCCAAAACAAACAAAAAAGCCACAAAACCATTCCTTCCCTCTACCCTTTTACAGGTCACCTTTAGAGAAAAGGAAATGCCAACTCTGAGCAGGGGCGGCTCTACAAATTTGGCCGCTCCAAGCAATCATGCCCGGGAGGCGCCCCCGAGCCGTGGGAGCAGTGGACCTCCCGCGGGCATGACTGCGGAGGTCCGCGCTCGGCGGCTCTCTCAGCCTCCCGCAGCTGCGGACGGGGCGGCGGCTCGCGAGCTGCCCCAGTCATCGCGCCGCGGAGGGTCCAGCCGCGCGCGGGCGGGCCCACGTCCACAGTTATGCCTGCGGCAGGTCTCGGGGTCCGTCCCGGGCCGGCCTGGACCTCCGCCCAGGCAGGCAGCGCAGGCAGAGCCCCCCCCCCCCCCCCCCCCCCCGCCCCCGCGGGGCGCGGCCTTGCCTGCGCTCTTGCTGGGCTCTAGAGCCGCCCCTGACTCTGAGCCCTCTCCTGTGGTGCTCTGTGACACTCATCATGACTGGCATTTTCTATGCCGCTCAACTAACAAAGGTTGGACAAACTGAAAAGTAAATTATGGCCTTGAGTCACGTTGTCTCATAAGGAAAAATGAATCCTAATTTGCTAATACAAAAGGAAACATTTAGCTACAGAGAATTGAAATTAAATATGTCCTGCAATTTTAACTCTGAGGTCTAACTTGCAAGATTTTAATATACAAACTGCAATGATGTATGTAGGGCCATTACATAATAATCTGTTTGAAAAGTTCATTAGCATCACAGATCCCACAATTAAATTCTTGTCTGCAGTGATGCAAATTTTAGAAAACAAAAAACTGTCATCAGCCAAAGTCTAGCAGCCAGTTAAACATTATCACTCTATTGTTGGTTACTATTAGCCATTGGGTCTCAAAATGGAAAAAAATGGTTACCCTTTAGATCACAGAGATTTACAATCTCCAGCTGTATGCTCTAAAACATAACACAGCATTTGCAACTTTATTCAACATGAACCAGAGAGTATGGGAGACCACAGAAGAAGCTTGGAATCTGATGTGGGAGAGTAATTGAAAACAAAGTAATACAGACCTGGTTAGTAGACTGTCTGATCTTGTCGGATAAAACATTTTCTTTTAGCACTGCAGCAATAAGATGACCCACTGCCTATAAAAGACACAGAAATAATTAAAATATGCAGCTAAAGCTGCACTCTGCACTATTGTTTAGAAAGGGGACCAAGATCAAAGCTGCAGCTGCAGTGCTAGGAAAGCCAAAGAGCTTGTTAATGCAACATCTGGATAAAAAGAGATGCCAAACAACAATTTGCAAGAGAAGTTGAAATGTATCATAGAACCACCAATCTCCAGTCTGCAGCAATATCACCTTGCACTATTATCCTGTCAGAAACTAACCTCAGTAGAGCTCTGCATAGACATGAGGGTCCGTCCACATGGAACAACTCTCATGTTTAGGACCTAAACCCTAATCAGAAGTTGTTGATACTTTAGAAGAGGAGTGGGCAAACTATGGCCCGGGGGCCGCATCTGGCCCTCCAGACGTTTCAATCCGGGCCTCAAGCTCCTGCTAGGGAGTAGGGTCAGGGGCTTGCCCCACTTCACACGGCTCCCAGAAGCAGCAGCAGGTCCTCTCTCCAGCTCCTATGTGTACAGGCAGCCAGGGGGCTGAGCATGCTCCCCCGACATCGCCCCCGCTGCTCCCATTGGTCGGGAGGTAAGCGCCGTCCAGAGCCTGCACCCCTGACCCCCTCCTGTGCCCCAATCCCCTGCCCCAGCTCTGATCCCCCTCCCAACATCCGAACCCCTTGGTACCAGCCCAGAGCACCCTCTTGCACCCCCAATCCCTCATCCCCAGCCCCACCCCAGAGCCCGCACCCCCAGTCAGAGCCCTAACCCCACACTCCGCAACTCAACCCCCTACCCCAGCCTGGAGCTCCCTCTAGCACCCTGAACTCATTTCTGGCCCCACCCCAGAGATCACACCCCAGCCAGAGCCCTTACCCCCTTCCGCACCCCAACTCCCAATTTCGTGAGCATTCATGGCCCACCATACAATTTCCATACCCGGATGTGGCCCTCAGGCCAAAAAGTTTGCCCACCCCTGCTTTAGAACATCAGCTCTTACAACAGACACTTGTACAGCTATGTTTGTCCACAGATCTCAAAGTGTTTTACAGACACAGCGTTACACTTCCCACTGAACAAGTGAGGAAACTCAGGCAGGGAGCAATTAAGTGACTTGCTCAAAGTCACACAGCAAATTAGCGGCAAGGCTGGGAACAGGGCCACAGTCTCCTGACTTCCAGCCCTACATGAGGCCCACTGCTTCTAAATGCCACACTGCACAGAGTAGTTAATGCCAAATATGCTTAGTTACCTTTAACCCTTGTATTCAACTTAAGTTGTATCTTTTATAGAGATGGGCTCATGCAACAAATTCATATCTGAATTCCAAAAACCTCCAAAGTTCAGGGATTATTCAGATCTGGCGTTTTGTTTATATCCATTACAATAATAAGGTTCATCAGTAAAATTTAGATAGAGGGTTGAATTTTAATTTAATGGAAGATGTATCAAAGTCCCCTAGACTGCTTGAAATTCTCAATTCCAGCTCAGATTTAAACAACTGCACATGTACAGGTTTTTGGAGCCACAGTTTTGGCTCATATCTCATTCTTTGCTCTTTCTTGTTTCATTTGTGTTGCTGTCTCTAAACGGAAAGTCTTTGCGAGAGATCCTTTCACAATAAAAATATAAAGATGCTTAGGGGTATTACTGTATCCAAAAGAAAAGCTGAATTTATTCATCACTGGCTAGGGCAGATCATTAGTGTCTGAGAGGAAAAACTGGGATGCCAGCTAAAGGAAAAAATAGCACCTCTATTTCATTAGTGTGTAAAGAAATGATGAAGGGACAGGAATGTAGATTGTTTTAAACATTTCCAAGCTCCCTCTTCTTCCTTTTATAGTTTAATTACATCTTCCTTCAGACACTAGTGGATAGCATGCCATGATTTTATAAATGTAAACCAGTAATAATACTTCTAGTTAACAGTTCACATTTCCAGAACACGCAACCGCAAATTATAACCAGTTCACTCTGTCCAAGATTACAAGAATGAGGTTATTCAATGCACTGTTTTAAGTATTTTAACATATTTTACCAAAAAAAGAAAAAAAATAGATGGGTTATTATCTGTGTGTCTTGTTATTATGTAAACCAAGAAAGAGAATGGCACAAAGTCAGATATCTAAGATTTTCTATGGAGAGCGCCACACGAGTTAACTGGTTAGATCTGCATGACACTGTCCTAGTGGACTTCAGTGGGCCTTCTGTTCATCTCTTTCCTGGTTATAAGCAGCGGTGCTTCAGATACACATTCACAACCCCATCCTTACAGACACTCTGGTTAGGGTGGGAAAGTTTTATCAATACAGAGGGCTTTGCAGTATACAATAAAAATGGTAATACTCTGGGATCAACCTAGCCTCCTCTGGGACATCATTTCACAGGCAGACCCCCTTGACCAAGAACATGGCCGTCACATCTTTACCCTGGGCTTTGTAAGCCACATTGTCCCAGAGTGAAGCTTTCTTGTGGGGGTCACAGATAGAGATGAGGTCGTTTATACCGTTGGGTCCTGAAAGTTGGCTCCTGATCAGGGTAAAACTCTGGAACTGGCAACAGAAGCAAAGTGGGAGCTAGTGGAGTAATCAAAGCCCAAACACAATACTAGTGACCTTAAAAGATAACCACCCAGGGCAACGGATAGCAAATCTCACTGCTGTTTCAAAGGGGTAAATGCTATAAAGAACCAGGATACTTTCCTTTTCCACTGAAGGAATCTGACACTGGTTTATCAGGTGGTTCAAAGCGTCAGGGTCCTGTTTGTCTTCTCATTAAGTCTTAGTGATCCAGTTTCATCAGTGATGAAAAATACGTTCCTTCTACCTCCAGCTTTTTAGGAAACTCCACCCCTTCCCACAACACAAGGATCTAGTCATGCTGCTTTATATACATCTCCAACAGACAGGATTACTGTAAATCAGTGTAGCTGGGGTTAAATGTGGAAGCAATGCAAAGGCTCTGAGATGTACAGACTGTTCACAGTGACCTGTCCTGCTGAGGAAGCAGTTGCCACAAAAATTACGAGTTTTGCATGGCGTTTCAATTTTTAAGGCAGAACAGCAGGAAGAAGAGAAAGGCAAAGGGAAAGTGCAGCTAAAAACAGTATATATATATTTTATTTAAAAATAATCATGGGTGTAGGGACGACATATTTTTAACCATATTCTATTATTATTTCTCTGACCCATTAAAAATAATGGGTGTAGGGATATATTTTTATTTTGCGTGATGAGATTCCAACTCTACCACTGTGAGTTGGTTTATGGCTGTGACATCATCAGAGAGGCTTAGCCAGCCAACCAGAATGTAACTTTTAACAATCAGCACCCTCAGCCATTCTCTAATGAGTGCAGCTGTTCTCTACTGGCTCCAACTTGCCAGGTGTAGCAAGGATCTGTTTTTAGTAGGTGGTGGCTTAAATATTCCCAAGGACTTCCAGAGCTACAAGGCATCCACAAGGGTCAAAGTCTGTCAAGGCAGTTGGGTGGTTAATGCCATCCAGCCTCATTTAGAGTTTGCAGACTTGGAGAGTTCCTGTCATATTCAGTTGATCTATTCTGCAAAGTAAGATGAGAGCTCTTTGCAGTGGTGAGCGACTGGATTTGATGTTTGGATTGTGCAGTCAGGCTGATTAGCCAGTGTTTATTATATCAGAAAGCTCTGCTGCCTTTGATTTTATGCCTATAATGGCAAAGGAGGAGAAATGTTATTTTTGTCTCTTTACTGCAGGGATGCAGAGGAAAAGGTATGTGTATAAAATGAAAAGTTCTGAATGTGACAATTCACCAGGTTAGTATTAAAAAGTTAATTACCTGTGACTGAATAAGCGCGTTAGGAAATTCCAGCCGCTTCTTGATATCGTCTGACATTTCTGGTTCTTTTACATGATATTAATTCAGGTTCTGTAACATAGATTAAAAATATACTGTTTAGGACTAGAAAAGAAGGCATATTACACATGAGGAATAAACACAACTAAAAACTTATTACATTGCACTCAGACCGCAAGATCTAAGGATTACTAGCATCGACCATAAGGTGGTTTACATGCAGGGCCCTATCAAATTCACGGCCGAGAAAAACACATCACAGACCGTGAAATCTCGTCTCCCCTGTGAAATCTGCTGAGGAGGGGCAGGGCTGGGACGCCCCAGCCAGGGCTACTACCTACCATGAGCTGGACTCCAGCTGCTAGTCCTGGCAGGGCTGGGGAGGGATGAGACTTCCTCTTCCCCTGCAGGGGCCACTCATGGAGCCAATTCAAACCAACCTCTGGCAACCTCCTTCAGCTGCAGGCAGCTCTGCAACCCTGCCCCACTTCTTGGCCCATCATGCCCCAGATACAGGAGGAGGAGTCATAAGAACAGCCAGACTTGTTCAGACCAAAGGTCCATCTAGCCCAGTATCCTGCCTTCCGACAGTGGCCAATGCCAGGTGCCCCAGAGTAAATGAATAGGTAATCACCAAGTGATCTGTCCCTGTCACTCATTCCCAGCTTCTGGCAAACAGAGGCTAGGGATACCACCCCTGTGGGGGGGGGGCACCATTATCAGCTCCTCCGCCGCAAAGCGCAGCCCCAGTCAGCACCGCTCCACACCTGCCCAAGGTTTGCAGTTGGCGGAGGGGCAAATGCTGCCCCCTGCCTCCTAAACTGCCTATGTTAAAAAGAGGGGGGCCTAGCCCCTGGCCTCCCCAGTTCCGGCACTGGTACCCCCCCCACTCCTACAAAGGTTCAGGCACCCATGCCATTGCTCCCCCATGAGGCCAGCCCTGCCCCCTGCAAAAGTAATGACCCCCCCACACCATGAAACCCTCACATCTGCACTGCCTTCTGCTCTCCAGTTGCCCAACTCTGAAGGCAGCGCTTCCATCAGCAGCAGCGCAGAAATAAGAGTGGTAATACCACGACCCTCCTACAATAGCTTTGCGACACCCTCCCCTGCCCCCGCACAATCCTCTTTTAGGTTAGGATCCTCATGGTTATAACACTGTGAAATTTCAGATGTAAATATCTCAAACCATGAGAGTGATTTTTTAAAAGCCTCTGACCGTGAAATTGACCACAATGGACCATGAATTCATTTGACACATGGGTAAGAAGCAGCACAAGGTTAAGTAAGTATCCCAAGGTCACATGAATGGCTAGAGTGAGTAACTGAGGCAGGATGTTCCAGTTCCCTACCCCCTGGATGAACCACAATATAGTTACCTGCAGACTAATCCTTGATGTGTCATCATCACAGGCATCTGCATGTTGCAAAGCCCCAAAGGTACTGATCCTGAGAAGTGCTGAATGCTTACCACTCTTACTATGAGAAGTGTAGATGCACAGCAACTCTCAGAATCGGCCCATGCTGGTGAAGTGAATTTCTATCGAAGGAACTTATATGGCTCCGACTACTGTGGTATCTGTACCTTACAATTTTTAATGTATTCTTCTTCACAATACCCCTGTGAGGGGTGGAAATCTTGTATCCTCATTTTACCAATGGGGAACAGCGGCAGAGAGAGAGAGAGGCTAAGTGACTTACAGTCATACAATAAGTCTCTGGTGGATCAGGGAAGTGAGCCCAGGTCTCTCAAATCCCAGGCTAATGACTTAACCAAGGGACCATTCAGGTAGTCAAGTTACAAAAATTAGTCATGACAGGCGCTGGACTAACAGCCCTGAGCAGTGTAGTCCTGTTCACAGAAACTGGCACCACTGGGTTACAGCTGCACTGCCAAAAATGTATTATTTTTCCAAAATTTAAGAATAAAACCCATTGGTGATCTTAGGACCCCAAGCAGGGAAAGTAACTGAAAGGAGGGGCACACTAGAAAAATCAACAGAAGAATGCAGCACTATAGTCACTGCCGAGCTGCAGATACATAAATAACAAAATTAGGCCTTGTCTACACAGCCCAGTACAGTCACTACATACTTTGAAGATAACAGTTACACCAAACTGTTCCCTAGCATCACTGTCAGATTTCACCAGTTAAAGCAAGGATAGGCCTACCCAGCACTGGGATATGAGATCAACAGGAAGAGGTACTGGTGATTCAGTTGGCGGCTTTTTTCCTTCTTGGTACTAAGCCAACATCCCAGAAGAGGGCATGGTTTTGTTTTTCAAATGAGATTTAAAACTTGCCGGACACCTGTGGCCATTCAAGATCCCATGACACATCCTATTCATATAGAATTGTCAACCTCAGTGTCCTGGCCTAATTCTAATTTGAGTAATTACCTGCTACCCAACTAAAATTTCAGCCTAAGTTTCTATCAGAGTTCACCTCCTAGAAAGTAGCTACTATGGACTGGTTATCATGTAAATCCATCCCAGGGGTTTTGTCATTCTAGTGTCAAAAGAATGAACTGGAATGATAAAACCCCACCCACACCAGTACAGTCGTTAAAACTTATTAGCATCTTTCATGAGGAAAGATGCCAAAAACAGTTGAGTTCTTGTCAAAGGAGACTTGTGAAGAGATCATTGCTGCTATCTTTGAAAAAGAATGATCTGAGGACAAAGCCACTATTACATAAGGCAGCATAAGCTTTTTTTAAATCTGTGCCAAATGTTAACAATCATCCTGTGAAAAAGTGGCTGTTGTCCCAACCTGCCTCATTTTCAAACACAGAAATATAACTTGTAGCAAAGTCACATCTGCCAATAGACTGAAAATGTTACTGCCCCCTTTTTAAATATATATAGTTGACCTCTCGAGGTCCCTTCCAGTCCTATGATTTTGTAAAAATCAACTAATCCAGTTCCTTGCACTCATGGCAGGACTAAATATTATCTAGACCGGGGTGGGCAAACTACAGCCTGTGAGCCATTTTAAGCCGGTCCACGAGCCGCACCATGCGTCTTGGCCCCGCTCCAGTGCTCCGGCCAGGGCGCTGGGTTGGGGGCCGCACCACGCTGCTCATCCCGACTCCGGCTGGGGCGCAGGGTCAGGACTGCACCACGCCTGAGCATCTCCTGAGCTCCCACAGCAGCGCTTTGAAGATTCTAGTGTATACGTAGCTTCTGTCTTCTCTTCTCCAGACTAAACAAAACACATTTTTTCAAACTTCCCTCATAGTTCATGTTTTCTAGACCAGTGCTTCTCAAAGTCGGGCCACCGCTTGTTCAGGGAAAGCCCCCGGCGGGCCACGCTGGTTTGTTTACCTGACGCGTCCGCAGGTTCGGCCGATCGCAGCTCCCACTGGCCGTGGTTCGCTGCTCCAAGCCAATGGGGGCTGCGGGAAGGGCGGCCAGCACATCCCTCAGCTCGCGCCGCTTCCCACAGCCCCCATTTCTGCAGTACTTCTTCCTAGGCAGTCATTTTCCATTTTGTATGTGTGCAACTGATTATTCCTTCCTACGTGGAGTACTTTGCATTTGTCCTTATTGAATTTCATCCTATTTACTTCAGACCATTTCTCCAGTTTGTCCAGATCATTTTGAACTTTAATCCTATCCTCCAAAGCACTAGTAAGCCCTCCCAGCTTGGTATCGTCCGCAAACTTTATAAGTGTACTTTTTATGCCATTATCTAAATCACTGATGAAGATATTGAACAGAACCGGACCCAGAACTGATCCCTGCAGGATCCCACTCATTATGCCCTTCCAGCATGACTGTGAACCACTAGTAACTACTCTCTGGGAATGGTTTTCCAACCAGTTTTGCACCCACCATCTAGGTTACATTTCCCGAGTTTGTTTTATGAAAAGGTCATGTGAGACAGTATCAAAAACTTTACTACAGTCAAGATGTAGTGCCTCAGCAGTACAACATAAGGTCAAATGTTTCTTTAAATAATAAGTTTGGCTGCAGGATCATCAATCCATGCACTGTTGATTTCAAAAAGGGACAGCTCAGAATGAACCAAATTGCTAAGATGCAACCATAGTTACTCACAGCTATTTGAACATTTGCTTTCTGAGTCCTCCAACTTTAGGCTATTTATTCACAGCATCTTTTACATTTAAAAAGAAAAAACAATTCAAATAATTTCTCAGCTTAGACTTATATTTAGATTTTGTTTTTAAAATGCATAAGAAATTGTTTATAATATCTTAAAAAATAATTTTGATTTGTTTTTTGAATAGACCAAGTCTCCCTTCCAGGTTGAGCTCTCAAACACAATAGCAACATTGTGCCAGTGTGCAAGAACTTGAACTTAAAAATAATTAGAATCTGACTTGCCTTGGCTCACCATTCAAATTGAAGTGCAAACAGTATAAATATCAAGCCATAAGTTTGGATCCAGTTTAGTAATATGTCCTTTGTAACAAAGGAAAAAAATTTTAAAAAAATCTAGTGTGGATTGAAATTTTAAAAAATAGTTCTACATGTGCAAAAGCACTCGTACAAAAAAATATAAGCACATGCTTCAGATCTGTCCTTCACTACACATGGATGGCCCATTCCTGCCTCTACTGAAAGCTATGAGAATTTCTCTACTGATCTTGACTGGAACAGAATCAGGTCCTGAAGGCACACCATTAGAGCCTGTTACATCTTTTGGTGCAACTCACAATAGAAGGAGAATCAATCACAGAATCACCAATCACAGGATAATTGTTACAACCTCAATTAACCCAAACCCCCGTTAGCTAAATCAGGGTCATGTCCCCCGGTATTTCTGAGTTACATTTCTACAAACTTACTCACAAGAGTAATTCCATTTACTTCAATGGGACTATTGTGAGAGTAAGGACTATTCATGTCAGTGTTTCCAGTATTAAATCCCTACTGTATAAAAATAAATTTTATTTTATTGCACAAAGCAGATATTCATTCATACAGGAGATCAACAGAGGAAATAGATACGGTCTCTATCTTGCAGAGAGATTCATTTCTGACTACAACTTGTCAGCAGGCCACTTTTTATTATTCACGTTAAAAAGAAGTAACAATACAGGATCATTAAAAGTGCTGAATCTTCTATACACAAATAGAATCAGATGTCCCAGCTTGTAGATAAACCAGAAGTCTATTATTTGACGTAAGCAATTATTGCCTTATCTACAATAGCTCTCCAATGTAGTATGTCTTCTGCTGTAGTTAAGTATTTTATGACTCGATCAGTGACATTCAATGTACAACATGTGAACTAGCCAAGTATTTATACATTTTAGGTCAAATTGCTCAACCATCATCTTCAATGGGAGTCATGAGAACAAAGGAAGCAATATTTCCCCCTTATGCACTCTGCATTAACTTTTACAGCAGTAAAGGTGAACTATAAGCATGCACTTAAGTGCTTTTCAGAATCAAGGACTTAGACCTGAATGTAAGCTCATTAGGACTGAGATTCCTTATTCGAGTGTGTCTGTAAACAGTGCTTTGCACATTCTGGGCACTATCAGAATACAAATAATGATGCAAGGGGAAAATTGCACATCACACTAGAATGAAGTAGAAAGCAACGTTCTTTCCAGTTATGGACAGATACATCTATTAATTCAGTTTTGAACTTTGTTCTAGCAAGACACCAGATCAGTGGTGGGCAACCTGCAGCCCGTCAGGATAATCCCCTGGCGGGCAGTGAGACAGTTTGTTTACATTGGCACGGCCGCCCGCAGCTCCCAGGGGCCACGGTTTGCCATTCCCGGCCAATGGAAGCTGCGGATTACCTTGACAGGCCGCAGTTTGCCCTCCACTGCACTAGATCAAAGAAACTTTGCTGCAACTGCACCCAGATTACAGTATAATAATATCTTACATTTCAATGATACCTTGTGTTGCACAAATACAGCAATCAACTCCCTACAGCTGAAAGGCAGCCTCCACTGCAAAGTGCATCAGAACAAAGACCATTAATCCCCAGAACACTAAGTTGACTGGAGCATTTATTTACATTTACAGGCCTAACATGCAACAAAAACTGGTTTAAAAACTTATTATAAACAGCATTATTGGCATTCTATTAAACTTTTACTCTCATGGGGAGGTTGAGTGGAAGAGGTTTCAGACAATATTCACTGAAGTTAAGGCTCATTAAAAGGCGAGCGTAAGCACAGCCTTATGCAGGCAAACCTCCAATCATGCAGCCAACACATTCACATCCTGACTTTAAATATGTTAATTTATTCCATTTCTGGGCTTCCCATGTATAGGTATTGCCACATACGGTGGAAACACTGTGACAATCATTTGATGGACCTCTCTGGGACCTATGCTATGAGGAGAGTGAAGACAAAGTCTAGGAACAGAAGCATAGCTTCTACCAGTTTAACTGCTAAAGGCAGGTGACCTTATACTGCAGAAAATCTCTGCCACAATTTATAAATAACAGACCGCAGCAAGTGGAGCCAGCAAATTCTCTCTCAATTGACCTCAGTCATCCCCTCATGCAATGCCTGGGCATGGAATGTATACAATACCCACACATAGATCTGTGTATAGATCACTAACGTTATTATGCGCTTTTTGCTTAAAAATAAGTAATCTACTGATACTGTAATCATTCAAACTACACCATTGACCTCAAGGGGCCAATGAGCATGAAAATACATACAGTGTCCTAGTAAGCCCCTTCCCTTAGTGTGCAAAAAAGAGAAAAAGAAATCGTGCTCCATTCACAAGGCTGAGTTCAAGTATTTTTCTCTTAGTTCATTTTCTTATCCAATTGCATTTACTTTATGAAAATTGAAGCTGTTGAGTCAAAACTGAGCCAAACAGAAAGAAGTCAAAACAAGTGTTTGTTTTTACTTCAGTTTACAAAACAACCTTAGTTTAATACTTAATTCAAAGTCACTTGTTGACATAATTTTAAAAAACACAGCCACTAAAATACACTGTACTGTACCAAACACTGCCTTACTCTATGATGCCAAAGTCAATGTTGTCCCTCATTCCAACTGGGAACCCCGAGGTACTTTGTGGTTAAGCAGCAACTATGTGCATCAGAAGTTATTTTCCATTCTCACCTGCTAGCCAAGATGGCATATTGCAGCCACGGGGTGATGACAAGTTCTTAAGCTACAGAACAGCTGCACTGCCACTGCATGGCCTAGGGCAGGGGTAGGCAACCTATGGCACGCGTGCTGAAGGCGGCACGCGAGCTGATTTTCAGTGGCACTCACACTGCCTGGGTCCTGGCCACTGGCCCAGGGGGCTCTGCATTTTAATTTAATTTTAAATTAAGCTTCTTAAACATTTTAAAAACCTTATTTACTTTACATACAACAATAGTTTAGTTATATATTATAGACTTACAGAAAGAGACCTTCTAAAAACGTTAACATTTATTACTGGCACGCGAAACCTTAAATTAGAATGAACAAATGAAGACTTGGCACACCATTTCTGAAAGGTTGCCGACCCCTGGCCTAAGGAAAGGATTTCCTCCCACTCACACATCACTTTAGCACAGGGGTTCATCAGCCTTTTCATAGTGTCCACCTTATTTCACAGAAAGATTGACCCAGAGACTAACTCCCCTCCCCTTTAGGAGCATACGGGCCACTTCCTCCCCCCTTCCCAATAATGTAACATCCACATGGCAACTACAGCAATTGCTTATATGGACAAGTAATACACCTCTACCCCGATATAACACAACCCAATATAACACGAATTCGGATATAACGCAGTAAAGCAGTGCTCCGGGAGGGGCGGCTGCACACTTCTGCGGATCAAAGCAAGTTCGATAAACGCGGTTTCACCTATAACACGGTAAGATTTTTTGGCTCCCAAGGACAGTGTTATATCAGGGCAGAGGTGTATTAGAAATTATTTAACATACTTTAGCTGTCTTCTAATGTGGAAACAAGGAAAAGAGCCAGCACCATGTGAGCCGTCAGGTTTCTATGAACGAACAAGTACTTAGCAAACCACTATGAAACACTGCTCTAACACACATTCCAGGTTCTCAGACTGTGCACTGGGGCAGCATTTGGCCTCAAACGAGTAAGAAATAATCAAGTTGTTTCAATCTTTAAAATACCGTGAATGCTATGTAATTTACTATCCCACCACATCAGATGCTGAACTCCTGCATAGGTAATATTTTATAAAAAGCCAAAGTTAATAGAGCAGTAGTCCCTTAAAACAAATCCACCTAAGCCCCAATAAAACATCAGACTGAGCTGGAAGTTATTTCCCCCCATGCTTTTCCTCCAGAAAATAGAAGCAAAAATGCCATCATATTTTCCACAGGAAAACAATTATTCCCCTTCCCAATACTATTATAATACTAGGTAATTTTGCATAATTGACATTCATTTACTAAATAAAAGCAGGGAAAGCAGTTTAGACCCAAAATTGTTTGTCTATGAGTCAATACACCCCCAAGCCTCCTAAGTGTAGGTCAGCACCCTGCCTTGTTAGCAGTAAGTAATTAAATTTCAATTGCCCTGGCTGGGTTTTTGTTTGTCCTCAGCTACTGGACAATAAGATTTCTCCTAATATGACTGGTGAAGAGGCACTTTACACACATCAAGCAGCTAGAGAGCAGGAGTAAAAAAAACCCCACAAGAGCAAAGAATAAATAAAGAACACAAGCTATAGGAAAGACTCCTGTTTGTTTTTCCTAATGAAGCCAACTTGCATGAGAAGTATCCCAATACATAATACATCAATACATTGGTAAAACTGTGAGGGATGGCCAAGACTAGGTCAACTCTAACAGAAAGGACGATTCTGCCCTCCAGACCTAGGATTTGTATTGTGATAGTCTGCAGAAAAATAAATAAAAAACCCACCACAGTATGTAAGTTAAACAAGACTAAATGACATCATAGAAAACATTCTATTTGGATCATTCTGATAGTAGTTCCCATACTTCTCCTCATACTGCTTTCTACTTACAGGGAGCAATTGAATGAAATCAGAATCAAGGTCTTTGTTCAGTCCTGCATTTCTTAGCAACAAGAAGTCCAATTTGACTTCCAAAGTTGTTATAGGTCTAGTCTACAATAATTACAATGATTTGTTCCATTGAGTCAGTGGCAAAAACATCAACTTGAAAAGTAGTCAGTCAATCTAAAAATAAATGAGTTTAAAGTAGTTTTGGATACTACATAGGCACCTGAGTTCTTCCAGCCTATTTGCTATCCTAGAAAAACATTTCAAAAATGGGAAAATGTGATTGTATCTTCCCTTCCTGTAAGACTACATCCCACTCCCCCAAAACACACATATACAAAATTGAAGAACCAGGAGAAATGACTGTATACACTATATACTATCAAATGCACAAAATAAACATAATAGAAAAATTAGATAAATGTATCTTTTCTAACCCTTTGCGGTTATACTTATAACAAGAATAGGTTCACTTTTTCAAGAAAGTAAATTGACAACACCTCTTTAATTACCAATATAGGCAGAATAAAATCATTTTACACACTGTTAAAAAGTGAGTCATGCTTTGTTGAGCTAAAGCAGCATTCCATTAGCCATTAACAGTATAGGGGAGGAGTAGTCATTAAGCAGACTATGGGCCCAATCCAGACTGCCAGATGCTTTTGAATGGACCATGAAATCTTTATTTTTTTTTATTTTTATTTTTTTACTTATTATTATTATTGTTGTTGTTATTTCTGTATTATTTTCTCTGGAGTTTGGACCTTGACTGTACCTTGACAAACAATAATTGATTACCCCGGTATAGGGCCACAGCTGAATAGGGTGACCAGATGTCCCGATTTTATAGGGACAGTCCCAATTTTGGGGTCTTTTTCTTATAGAAGCTCCTATTGACTCCCCATCCCCTGTCCCGATTTTTCATACTTGCTGTCTGGTCACCCTACAGCTGAACTAGAGTCAGTCACACTATCACACTCCAAAAATCCCACCCTTAGACATGCTGAGGAAGCACTTGGCCAGCTGGTGGGGGAGGGGAGCGCAAAGGTGGCTTTAGAGCATTCTTACTGATCCCCAATCCGAAGGGTAGCCAAGGGCTGTACAAAATTGTGCCCTTCTGTTTATGGCTTTAAAAAAAAATTAGCAAGTGGGGATTCCCCCAACAATGCAAGAGTGTTCCAGCCACATCCCTCTTCAGTATGAACACTCCCTATGCTAAAGGGCCTGTGGGTGTGAGGAGTGTAGAGACACTATGCTAGCTCTATGCCAGTGGGGGAATTCTCCTTACACTAGGAAAATCCCCAGGTAGTTGGTTTAAACTGGTTTATCAGCAGAGCAACACAAAGCAACCAGATCACAGTGGAGGATCCAGCTCCAAGTCTCAATCATGGTTTATTGCACACACAGTGCTGAACATATTTTTTGTCCTGTCTACACTTCAGTTAAGCCATTTTCAACTCCAGCTGAATGGGACTCATAGCTGAGAGCCATTTATCCACAGCAGGTTGATTTTTTTAGGCTGTGTCTACACTGCCAGTTTCAGCGCTAAAACTTTTGTCATTCAAAAACACCCCCCGAGTGACAACAGTTTTAGCACTGAAAAGCGCCAGTATAGACAGTGCTTTATCACCGGGACCGATAAAGTTACCACCCCTCATTTGGAGTGGTGGTGTTTTTTAATCACCAGAAGAGCTCTCTCCTGGCGATAAAGCGTGTTTACACTGCCCACATCACAGCGTGGCCATGCTGTAACTTGGGCAGTGTAGACAGACCCTTAGAATACAGAGGTTAGAAGTTTACGTGCTCCTGCCACCCATTCCTCACTCCAGCCACAATCTGCACATGTCAGAATTGCTATGGAAATGACTATACCACAAATACAAGAGTAGGATGGAGAATAAGTAACAGGAGCAAGTGAATTTTTCAAAAAACAAAGAGGTCCTATGTCCACAGCAATATAAAACTGAGAGAGAGGAAAAGACAGAAGACATTGTGAATGGTCAGATTTATTTCTAAATTTGTAGAATGCTTTTAATGGTTCACTGTGTTTCCCACAGCAGCTATTAGATTGACAATAGTCCTGACTTTGACAGTCTGCCCTGAAAAGCGGGATGGGAAGGGAGAAGGAGTACAGCATCAGAAAGGGCTCGCAGAACAGGTAGGGTTGCCAACCTTCCAGATTTGGCCTGGAGTCTCCCGGAATTGGTATCCATCTCCCAGTGACTACTGAAAGCAATCCAGGACATTTTAATAGGCTATTTAAAGAAAATGACATTATGTTGTGTTGGGGAAAAAAATCTCCCGGAATAGCTTCAGTCGGAGCTGGGAACTCTAGAGTAACTGGAAGTAGTAAGACTTTCTACTTGCTAGGCTGAATGTGCATTATTCCTATTACAGACAGTTTGCAAAGGCAGGATTTGCAACCCAGGCCTGTGAGATGGGGTGCTCACTCTCAACTCCCACTGAAATCAACAGGACTTGAGGCCTCAAGGCAACTTTTCAGGCGAGGGCACTCACTTGGAGGCAACACCCTTGCTTGTCTAAGGATGCGGCCACCTGAAGGAGGAAGATGACACGCAGCAAAATCTATCCTGCGACCGCATCCCGAGAGGCTTTTAGACCCGCATATACACACACAACCCTAACAGGAGAAAAACAGCCCTGCTGCAGTTGCACCTCGATGTTTTGAAAGGCGCCCCCACAAGCGCGGGGAGGGGGACCTGTCTTTCCCCAGCCCCTCGCGGTCAGACCCGCCGGGGAGTAGCTACCCCGATACCCCCGACACCCAGCACTTCTGCACCCATTTCTACGGCTCCGGGGCGCTCTTTCCAGGGCAGACCCTGGGGGACGCACCAGATCCACCCCGCATCACGGCACAAAAGCGGAGCGATTTGTCAGTTTCAGGCGCCCCGCCCCGCCCATCGCAGCCTGGCAGCCTCCCAGCCTACGCGGGAACGCCGCAGCCGCTGGCGCTCCAACGGACGCCCCAAAGGGGCAGAGAGCAGGCAGCCGTTGCCCCCGCATTCTGGAAACCCCACTGCGCCGCTTACCTGACTTAGCCTCCCGCCCCGCAAGCTGCAGCTACGTTCCCCGACCACGTGCCACCGCAGCGTAACGCAGCAACGTCAGTTCCCTCCCCCCTGCTGCAAGGCAAAGGAGAGATTGTAGCGTGAGATTGTGCTCCTTGGGCGCGAGGCAGCCCGGCCAGAGATCCCGACATGCGCACTTGCACCCATGAAGCCGCTGCCCTCACCCTCTGATCCACCCCAAAGAGACAGCGCACACGGCTGTGTTTCTGAGCTGCTGCTGGAAGCAAAACCAGGAGCTGGTCTAGCCCAGAGCACACGGCATGTCACGTGCTTCCTCTTGCCCCAGTGGTGTGCCTTGTGTTTTTAGTACAGGTACAGGGCTAAATTCTGTTGTTACACTCTTGCAATTGCAAGCCCACTGATTTGATGGATTTGACAGGTGTTACCAAGAATAGAATTTAGCCCAGCCCTAATCTAAAGATAAGTCTCTGCCTGACCATTAAATTTGGATCCAGATCCAAAATGTGGGAGCATTTGGATTAACAGTTTTGCATTGGTCCATTATAGAGATATGAGCTGACCACAATGCGCAGAGCTAGATGCAAACTTTCCCAAAGTCCGGATTGTTTGGAACTAGGTTTTTGGTTCAGGACCCTCGTTAGGTAAAACATACTAAAAAAAGTTATTTTTATAAAATTTTCACAAAATAAAACAACCCTGACATTAATTTCTGTAGGGTTCAAAAGTTTACAGAAGGATCTGTTCCTATATAACAAACATTTTGGAAGGGATATTAAACTTTCAAGGAGTAAACCAATCTCTCTTAGAGGTCAGGATAAAATCTGATGTTGGCAGATTATCCCATATCTGCCTACTGCTGGGTTCTTATAGGTTCCACTGGAACATCCAGTACTGGCCATGGTTGATTTGGAGGGTTTGAACATCTGATCTCTGGGGGAATCAAATTCTGGGGCAGTTAAAAAACTGAGATCATAGGAGGGGATGGGGAAGCACCACTATCTCTGCCAGCAAGCATGGCTCTGTGCTGTAAAAGAGGGGTCTTACTGACCACTGTTAGAGACAAGACTCTGGACTAGACGAGTATGCCTGGTTGAGAACCACTGCTCCACATGCTCAAATAAATCTGTTAGTCTTTAAGGTGCCACCGGACTCCTTGTTTTTGTGGATACAGATTAAAACGGCTACCCCCTGATACTGCTCTGCATAATGGGACAAGCCTGCCTTCAGCTCAGAATCTTCTAGAAAGCAGTGTCTGTTGGGGCCATTTACCCTCCCACTTCACCTAGGGTTCTGGGAGTATAAATGGGGGAGTGGCCCCCAACAGCCACTGGGTTCTTGTGACTGTTGACGATGCTGTGAGCTCAAGGCTCACTTGGTATCCCTGCAACTTCTTCATTGTTGTTTTTTTTCCGCCCACCTGTGACCATTTTCACTCCTGGACTTACAACTACCGGCTGCTGCATCCCCAGTCAAGTGTAGAAGACAAAGGATTTTATTTGGTTGTCACTCTCTTCGGGAGGGCAGTCTGGCTCAGCAACAATAGGCAAGTGACTGGTAGCAAGTCAGAGCAATGGTCACAGCTCAGGATTTCCTCCCCTCAGGGAGGTTGTGGCAGGCTGCAGTTCATTCCTAACCCTAGCTAGGCTTCTCTCACAGAGTGAGAGCTGGAGATGTGCTCTCCCTCTCAGGCAGCACCCAACTGAAGTAGGCTCTCCCCCTTTTGGGCCCCCGTCTCCCAGCCTGACCCCAATGCAGGTATAATGGATTGGGGCTGGCTGAGCCCACAGCAGCTTGTTAACCCTTTCCTGGCTGGTGAGGGGTGTGTATTCTCCATCACGCTGCCCATTAATTGGTTAGTTTTTCATTTTTTCCTTTTAAAACAAACCAAAGGAAATAGTATCTCCGTGTTGCAGACTCTCTAGTCAAATGAGTCCAGTGCTGAAAGTCTGGCACTGTCTGTTCCAAAGAACACACACCATGAAGGCTTTCTCCCGGGTGTAAGTGACTTTGTCCTGGGTTTGTCAGAGTTTGTCCCTTTGTAATGTTTTGGTGCTGAAGGTCTGGCCCAGTCTATGCTAAGAGGCATTTCACTTCCATAGGCTGCTCATCAGAGTGGTTTTATGTCTGGCATAAGAGACTTTGGTTCCTCAGGGTTGACCAGGTGCAGTGCCAAGGGCATGGCACCATCAATGAGAGGGGCAAGTTAACCCAGAAGATCCTTTTATATTAAGGGCTTGTAGATTGCATCAGAAACTCAGGTCTTGCCTGAGTCAAAGGAGAGCTCTTCTGCATGGAGCCCTGTTTAGCTAGCTCAGGTCTCTGGGACCAAGGGTCTTGCTTTTGATTGTCAGGGCCTTCTTGGTTGGAGATCTTCCAGAAACTGGTCCTCAGAACAGGATTGTATTGGCTGTGGTTCCATGAAGGGGCACAATAAATCAAGCCCTTTTACTCAGCAAAAAGGAAGCCACTGGAGTCCTTAGAATCCTGACAGCCAAGCCATAATTGGGATGGTTCATGCTCTACACTAAAGCAGCCTGAGTCAGCTACAAGCTTTGCTGGGCAATCCACTTTCATTTACTCCAATTCACTACTCTGGGAGTAGACCCAAGATGGTCCTCTACTGGTTTTAACTTGGTCTGTCTAATGCACTTGAAACAGTAGAAGTTGTCTTTGAATTCTGTTAGGGTGGAGTGGGCTGCCAAATCAGTTTACCAACCTCCAATACATGAGACAACAGCTTTTGTTAACCCTAGAGTAATCTACTTTAAGAAAACTCCCACTTTTGTACCCGGAGAACTCTGTTTCATGGGGGAGGATAAGGAGGGCTTAATGACTCTGACCAATCAGTTCTTAGGAAGAGTCCAAGCTTGTGCATGAGTAGTTGCTTATTCCACAAGTGTGAATGTGCAGAGGCAACAATTTCAGAGTACTACAGTTACTAGTACCTTCTCCTTACAGCTATCGTAAAGTGCTTTGAGATTTTTCTGTTAAAAGATGTTATGTACATGCAAATCATTAGGGAGCAGCCACTGAAAATGCTAGAATATCTTATTTCTTAAACAGAGTTCCATCTAAACTAGGAAGTATTGTAGCTTAAAAAAAATGACTGGAATAAGGAACTTCACAGTTAATGTATTACATGATTCAATAGCAGTAAACCCTGCCATGTTTAAAAACAATATTTATTTAAAATCTCTTAATTCTGGTAACAGAAATAATTTTAGCAAATGTGGCTTGTCAGCAATAGGGACAGGTAAACCAGCCCAAAGGTGTGCAATTACCTCAACTGTGGACAGTATGGAAAATTTGGGCTCAATGTGGTGAATAAACCTTGTCTTTTGAACTTTTGGCCTTTAGGAGCACAGTCCAAGTGGCTGGGCTGCATGCTCAGGATCACCATGTGGGCTGGAGAGAGAAAGAATCCTCCCTGCTCCAAGTAAACAGAGAAGCAGCAGACAGTAGCTCTTTTATCTGGGGTGTTCCAACTCCATGAGGGAGAATGGCTGATGAAGCTATCAAGGCACATTTACCAGTCCAGCACATGGTTTACCTTCAAGTATTTTTAATCTCCACATGCTGGAGTGCAGGGAACCCTGGTGCCATAAAACTCTGCATCATGTAGTGGGTGCAGACCCTCATCAGAAGGTCCTCAGATCCTGCCTTCCCCTCATTACAAGTTTCATTGAGTCAGGGCTCTCCACAGTAGGGAAGCATTTGTCTCACAATGACTAGAAATAGGTGTTTTGGTTTTGGACAAATTGGTGTAAATGTGAAAACATTTACGTAATCTAAACTGTTTTGAGGATTATACTTAAAGATGAGTAAAGTGTTCACATATCTGGTGCTATATTGTTTTTGTTTAACAAAGAACCAACAAGACAGCAGTGAGAAACTACCTTCACAACCAGAAGGGCTGAACATTGTCTGAACCTAAGCCTGTGACATGATGAGCACCTTCAGTCCCCATTCACATTAATGGGTATTCAGTGCATCATGGAATCAGGCCCTTTGTTTGTTTAAATTAAATCCTTCATTCTGCACAGCAAAGTCCAGGCAGTGACTTCATATACACTCATTCTGTGTTGATTTTACTTGCCTGCAGATTTTATTGTCCTTGAATATAGTTAATCCATGCTTGATTTGTCCATGGAACTGGGTAAGCAATCTGATGGCATTTATGCATTACTGAGCTGTTAATATGATTTAATTTTTGAGCACATAAAAATGGAGATTGCAAATAGATTTGGATCAGTGAGCCATGACTACGTATAAAATAATGGAATCCCAGGAAGGTTTTAATATCACAAGGGTTTTTTTCTTTATTCTAAGATGCATTCTCCTTGAAAACTCATCAGGCTTGCACGTTCCTACACCGCAAACTCCCACTGACTTCAGGAGGAGTTCTGAGAATAGAATTACTGAAGAATTGGGCCCCAAGTGACACAGTTTAAATATCCATGGCTTAAGGATCCTAGCATTTGGATTCTTATTTGAAACCAACCTTTTTAGGTTCTCCCAACGTTAATTACAATAAAGGGCTTTCATTATCTGGTCAAACATTCTGGGTAATATAATACAAAAACTGTGGGAAAAGTCTTCAGCTGGTGTGACTCAGGGTGGTTCAGTTGAAGTCAATGGAGGATCTGACCCAACATCTTTTTCTCTAGCCTTAGATGTGTAAAGCTGGTATTTTATATTACTACCTGTGTGTGTTCATGTTATAGGACTTGTTCTAAAAGATCTGAGAATCTTTCCGTTTACTTTAATAAGCTTAGATTAGGTCCTAATTTTTGTGAGCAACAGGGCACAGTTAAAGTTGGTGCTTGAACTGAGGGATAACAATAATATGTAGTGGTTATCTTTGAAGCATTTTTACAAACATTAACTAAAGTATTATTATCCACATTTTACAGATGAGAAAACAGAGTCAGAGACCTTAAGTAACTTGCCAAGATCTCATTGTGAATCTACAGTAAAACAAAGCTAGAATTAGAAATTTGGGAGGTCTCATCCCTCAGATATGAGCTCAGATCATGCCTCCCTGGATATTCTTGGGTTGGTGTTGGAAATCTAACTGAGAATTTGCTGACTTTTTGTGTTTAAATTTTCAACTCTCATGTAGCATTAACAACATTTTTTGCAGGAGGAAGACGTTTTAGAAATGGAAGCGTGTGTGTGCTTCACAGCTACATAATGCAAATGACATCAGAATTTTCTCCAAAATTGCAAAGAAGTTCAACCTCTTGGCCCCAAAGGATCTTTTAGAAAAAAAAAGATTTAAGGAGTTGAACACTAAGGCTGTGTCTACACTATGGACCTTACAGAGTCACAGCTGTACCACTGCAGCTGTGCCACTGTAAGGTCTCCCCGGTAGCTGCTCTATGTTGCTGGGAGAGAGCTCTCCTGCCCGTATAATTAAACCACACCCAATGAGCAGCAGTAGCTATGTCGGTGGGAGATGTATTCAAAATAATGGGTCAAATCCAACCTACTGATTGTGCATATAAGCAAAATCAGGAAGCCACACAGCTCCTTTCTGTCTATTCTGCACTGCCCCCAAATCTGCAGAGGGCCTGGAGCTACAGAAAAGGCATTTCAATGGGATTTTTTCCATATGTTTTAGCAATTATTGTCCTACTCTGTCTATCCCACCTCTCACACATTATTATTTCTGCACCTGGCAGACATAATCTGCAGAGAAGGGTAATAATTGGGATTGTAGCCTATCTGAATATGGGCTCACAGTAATGCATTTTTGGCTCATGTCCAAACCAGAAACACTTAGGGCCTATATTTGGTTCTCTGTGAACAAACTGGAATAGAATAATTCTATCAACACTACTACAGCTCAGCCTCTGAACCTCTTGCCATATTTTGTCCATTAAGAATATGGCACAGTGGAAAAAATCCTATTACTTGGTATTTCGCTATTAAGAAAATGTACTCTAAGACAATTCCACTAAAAATGTATTAGGTCATAAAGGCCAATGGACCCAAAACAATTTTACTGGAGTCATTATAGCTTTCCTTTTAGCTCTATCAAAAATTGCCTTGATTTTGCTAATAAGTATACACTGTGATACTTCAGTCTAAATACAATGTCACTATAACATGTCACTGATGTAATTCACAGAGTGGGTAATAATAGCATGAAAAGTAACTTCTGCACATATACAGTGGCTAGTTTTCAAATATTAATGATAATCTAACTCCATTGATCCCAAAGTAAATTACAAGTAGGCAGAGGACAAGCAAATTGCCTGGGACATTGCAACTGGAAAGAAAAAAGGAAGTAAACAAATGGAAAAAGGAAGAGGGAGGAAGAGTGCAGCTATGAGTAAAGAAATACTACAGCTCTTGGTTATAATACCTTAGCACTCAAGCATCATCACTTCTATGGAGAGCTATGGAGAGCCACGAAGTTGAGGAATGATGTCCTGATATTCTATTACAAAGTTTGTACCATAGTATTGCATCCTTGTGACTTGGACTGAATTAAATTTCAAGTTTCAATGGATAGCCAAATTCCAGTCAAAATTCAGATACCTGGCTTCAAATTTACATTTTTTTATATCATAAGAGGATGACTCATTGAATGAATTTTTGACCCCATTGACTTCATTAGGGGCATGATTTAAAGCATGGGACCTGCCTCATGGCATCTTCCCTCTTCTTCATAGTTGCCTCTGATGGCATCCCAGGATGGATGAGGGAAGGGTAATGAAGAGTCTTTGATCCCTTCCTGAAATACTAACCATTAAAGACTTATCCTCTCCTACTCCTATGGCTATTTCATGTCAGAATCTCTCACTGTTATTTCTTTCCTCACCCCTGATTGAAACGTCCCACATTCCTCATATCCTGAGTCCATTCTCATTCTGTTCCCTTCTCCATATCAGACCTCACCACTTCCAGTTTAAGAAACTGAAATTAGGAATTCTGAAATACTGTGAAATGTATTTATAAAGCCAAATCCTGCTCTCCATTATGCACGTTCAACTGCTAGTGAAGTTTCTTTAACAAACACTTGCTTACATTCCTTGCTTTTGCAATCTGTATTTTCAAATGACCATTTCAGCACAATTTGCAAAACCTCCTTGAAAAAGGCTGATAGGGATATAATCATGTAGGTTTATTTTTATTATCCTAAACCTCACAGTTAAGAACACAAACAAAAGAGCAATCTGAGTAATGTTTCTGAGTTTTCCAATGTACCTTCATCCATTTCAGATTTTAAAAACCACATTGCTAATCAAAATATTAAAAGTAAAAAAAGACTTTTTCACCATATATTTAAATGCCAAAAAGTCTATAAAAATGGGAAATGACCCCTTTAATTAAGAATGCAGGTTCCATACTGGAATTTCTATACACCTACTTATTCTAAAGTAGAGGTTGATTGGCAGTGGTGTTTTTCATAATACGTGATGATGACAGTAGCATGATATTGACTCCTTCTGAAAATCCATTTCTTCCATGATATCTACAAGAAGTGAGTTTAGAATGATTATGAAATAGGCTATATATCTTTATTTGGACACCCAAATCTCAATAGGGGAATTCAGTCGCAAAATGGCTTTCAAAATCCCACCCAAAATATTTTGTAGCTTTAATCTCTTATATCTAATCACATACAAATATAAACCTCTGGCTGACCCAGCAGCCTGTCTGCTGTGGGTGTTTCCTTTAGATTTCAATGGTTTGGGGGCAGTAATGGTCTTTATTTTTGTCTATTTGATAGTGATGAGCATATTGCCAATGTTGCACAAAAACAAATAATACTAATAATTAAAATACAGTAAATAAAGTGATATTTGCTTGAAGAGAGGAAGAATTGTCTAGTGGTTAACATATTCACAGAGACCTTTGTAGACCATGTTCAAATCTCTTCTCCATCACAGACCACTTAATCTCTCTGTGCCTCTGTTCCCCATCTGTAACCACAGAGGGGTTGGGAGGATAAATGCATGAAAGGAATGGTGAGGGGCATATAAGTACCTAAGATAGATATATTGAGATACGAGGTTTACTAAAATCCTGTTGCACCAAGTAATCAAATATAATATATGTAACTGCCAATTATTACTGATCAGACACTGCCTTTTTTCTGGTGCTTCATTGTGTTTCCTTTAACTTTCTAGGTATATCTATTAGTTGATATGCTCTCCCAGAGCAAGGAGGATGTAGGAGAGGAATTTTCCCTGGGTGGAGTGTCTCTGAGTAGAATGTACCTTGGGGCTATTCTTGAATTGCTGCAGCTTGTGCTCAACTCCTCGATCAGAGCTCTGCTCAGCATCACAATCTAGCCCTATATTTTTATTTAGTAAAATGCAAATTATGTAAATTGCAAGCTCTTTGGGGCAGGGGCCATCTTTTTATTCTGTGTTTTAGAGTGCCTAGCATATTGAGGCCCTGGTTCATGACTGGGGCTCCTCAGCACTACCACAAAACAATTAATAATAATAAAAATAATAAATGGCGGTAAATTCCACCTCCACGTACACTGTGCAACCCCACAGGAGCAAAGGGATGTCATATTGACATTGTCCTTTTAAAACATAAAGGGGGTATTCTTACAATTGCTTTGTAAATCTTTGTGAGGTTCACCTCTATTTAAATTAAAGGTACCTAATTCACAGTTCAAGCTACATGAGGTTAGAACTGCTGAGATTTACAGTCCTGATGCTCACATTGCACTCTCTGACAGCTCATCTCAGAGCAGTATATATTTACACTTTTGTAAATTCCAAATGAAGAGGCCAGTCAGAAGGGAGGAAAACATTGTCTCTGACAGTGTAAGGATTCCAAGAATCAGAATGATGTCTTGTGATTCTTTTCCTTCCAGGAACAACGCAGCCTAATTAGATCCCACAGAGTTTGCCAGCAGATTGGAGCAGCATTTGACTAATAGACACAAGTAAGAAAATGTGACTTCTGTGAAATGTGAGTGAACAAGTGTCTTTATCACAAAAGCCACCACCATCATTAGCCCAAGTGAGAATTATCATTTCATCCACATCAAGGGGGTGCACTGGCAGGAGAGCCTTTTATTTAGGACTTCTTCCCACACCCATTGAAGTTAATGGGACTCTCTCCATTGACTTTAGTGGACATTAGTTCAAGTCCTAGGTCTCAGTCCTGCGAAGATTTTGTACATGAGTTCTTTAAACGTGATAGTGCTATTAGTGTCAATTAAGTCATTGGGGCTACTTATGTGTTTAAAGTTTCTCATGCATAAGTTTTAGCAGGATCGGGGCCTTCATTTTTAATGATTCAAGCTCCCACTGAAGTCAGTGAAAGTTTACCTGAGTAAACAGGATTTGACCACTTATATGTGGGTCTTAAAACTACAAAGTATGTGTACCTTTCAGGGTCCAATTCTGCAATACATCACTCACGTGTAGTCCTTACTCATACAGATAGTTCCATTTACATAAATGAGACCAATAATGTGAGAAAAGACTACGCACAAGAGTAAGTTTGCTACTGAAAACCATTTATTCATTCAGAAAAGCTATTCAATAACACTAAGGTTAGTTTAGTTGCCACGCCTTTATTTTTCTCTTTAGTCACAACTGCTTTCTGGCCTTCTTAGATTCCTATTTCCAATTATATTCTTCAGAGATCTTTTAGAACAATATTTCTGTCATCTTATTTTTCTGTGGTACATTTAAATAACAGTTCTCTTTACTCAATCTCAAATTTTGCATTCTGGGAGCCTCTATATTTTCATTCACTACTGACTCAATCACTTTCTATTACTGGGACTAACATAAATTGAACTAGATTTGGAGATGAAAAGCATTTCTTTGGCCCATCCCTCCCATCTTCTGAAAAAAAGCCCACCTGAAGTTCCTGCTAAATGTTTCCCTTTAGTGAGTAGCTCATGGAGCCCTGTGCAAGAGGTAGAATGGGATGACTCTAAACCAGGGATAGGCAACCTATGGCACGCGTGCCGAAGGCGGCACGCGAGCTGATTTTCAATGACACTCACACTGCCTGGGTCCTGGCCACCGGTCCAGGGAGCTCTTCATTTTATTTAATTTTAAATGAAGCTTCTTAAATATTTAAAAAACCTTATTTACTTTACATACAGCAATAGTTTAGTTATATATTATAGACTTATAGAAACAGACCTTCTAAAAATGTTAAAATGTATTACTGGCACGCAAAACCTTAAATTAGAGTGAATAAATGAAGACTTGGCACACCGCTTCTGAAAGGTTGCCGACCCCTGCTCTAAACCCTACCTGTCTGTTTGTCTGCACTCCCAAGGCAAATTCCACACATCCCAGATGTACCCACAAGGGAGCTGCCAGCTCAGAAATATTGCCCAGCTCCTCCTTTTCCTCACTTTGGAATCCCAGATTCCTTAGGACCAGCGCTCCCTTTTGGCATCTCTCCTCACCACCGTTCAGAACCACTCTCTCCAAGAAGGATGCAGGTGTAGCACAGGAATGAATGGTGCTCTGATTACTCATGACCATTGTTATTTATGTAGTAAGTTAGGCATTTGTGGCACTTAACAGACAAATACAATTGATAGGCTCCTGCTCTGTCCATTTCAAATCTGAATCTGATGTTATATGGTGAGGGATGACAAAGAAAAGGAGACTGGGGTATTGGAAATGAGTTATAATATGGAAAAGCAATGAGATCATGCTTGCTACATTTGTATCTCGTTAGCTCCAGCGTTTTATTTTAATACATTAATATATGGAAAAGTGCCTGGAATTAAAGTCATGTGGTGGCAGAAAGTCTTCTGAGAGGAAATCCAGCGTGCATTGAAGGGTGCATACCATTAGGAGTAGTGTAAACTGAGTGCAGCTGCTCTGCAGCTCTGCTCCCAAAGTCTCCTGGATTCCATGGACCACACAGAGCTGAAATCTCTGGGACAGGGAGGAATCTGTACGCTGCAGAGCTACCATTCCCCTTCCAACAGTTTTCAGAGTATTTCCACCCCACGTTATTCTGCTTTGCCTCTCCCCCCCGCCCCTCCGTGCCTTCATAAAATTACCTCCTGCTCTCTTGTACTGCTGTGATTCCAAACTGGTTCCCAAACATCCATATGTTGAACAGCCTTGCTTTACAGCTTTCTCATGTGTAAATGCAGCTATTTTCCATTCTGATGATTTATGTTTAAATTTCTGAATTGGGCCTTTCTAAAGTCTGAGGCCCTGATCCTGCAAACACATAACATATATTCATCAACTCTTGCAATGGTTTTTGAATCCAACATTTGACAGATATTTTTTATTAATTGTTCATTGTCCAATCTTTTTCTCCTTCCCATGTTATTTTTTGTTACATGTTTCTACCTGTTTCATTGACTTTTCCTTGTTTTAGGGCCAAATTCTACTTTCTGTGGCCCTAATTCTGGTTTCCCAGTTGGCTTTATGCCTCAAAGACGGATTGGCTTTATGCTTCAAAGTCATACTCTTCTCTGTGTTCTAGTCCCTTAGTGCTGCACCTGGGGCTGACCAGCTGAGAATTCCTCCAATACAGGGGAGCTCTTACCTGGAGAGAGACAGTGTACCCAGCCCCTGTGATGTCCCCTCAACAAAACCCTGGCACAGGAGGAACGTAAAGGCTGTGACCAAAGCATACTGCACTCCAATTAGCTTCAGCTGGCATACAGTTCCATATGGAACCGTGTTAGCTGGCACAAATTTAGAGAAGCCCCAAGACAGCTCTAACCTAGGGCAGGACAGGAAATGGGCTGGCATCAGGGCCGGCTCCAGGGTTTTTGCCGCCCCAAGCAGCAAAAAAAAAAAAAGGGAAAAAGCCGCAATCACAATCAGTTCTACCGCCACCGTTTCAGTCTTCGGCGGCAATTTGGTGGCTGGTCCTTCCCTCCGACAGGGAGTGAGGGACCTGCCTCCAAATTGCTGCTGAAGAGCCGGACTTGCTGCCCCTCTCCGTTGGCTGCCCCAAGCACCTGCTTGCTGGGCTAGTGCCTGCAGCCGGCCCTGGCTGGCATAGATTCATGATGACAATCAGGGAGCTGTATCCAGCTCCTTCACAGGCTCTCTCTTCTCTCTAGCACTGAGGAGACTTCCATATAGAAAAGAATCAGGGATATTGACTTCAATGGAGTTACTCTTGATTAATTCCAGTGCAAGTGTGATCAGAATCAGGCCCAGCTATACTGGTATAAATGCAGAGTCACTCCTTTGGATTCAGATATTTCACTGGCTAAACTGAGAGCAGAATTTGACCCTGCATTCCTTTATTTGTTTTACAAGAATATTTCCTCTAGGGACTATAGCATCGTGAGGAAACCAAAAACGAAATACTTCCTTGTAGGTCTCTCAACAAGACTTTCCACTCTAAACAGGTTTCCTTATATGTCCCTAGAGCCTGCTAAATGTTTTATTTTTTTACCATCCATACTGTGTTATCATACGTAGCTACAACTTCCTTTTGCATTTATCTGTTGTCCTTTCTCCCACCTAGTGAAGTGGTTGGTGGTGAGTTATAAACCATTTTATATTGTTTTCTAAAATATCCAAACATCACTTGTAAAGGTCTTTGCCATTGACAAGTGGTTTAAATGTTACCGACTAAAGTGCTCATTTTCTATTTTACTTGTAATTAGAAGCAGACAAGCCAATAAAACTTCTAAACAAGCCCAAAGCCTGGCCCAAGCTACTTGGCTTTAGATCAGTGTGTGTAAATGTAGCTAATTCAAGGAAGAGCCAAACCTCTTAGAATATTTTGCCATTACTTCCTGGCAGGCAGAGTGACATTTTATAGCAATATACAGATATTCTTTGTTTTATGTGTATGATCAGCTATTTAGGCTCAGTGTTTTGGCTCATAAATCAGACCGGTGTCTTAGGTCTGTAATCAAAATATCTGGCTTGCAATAAGACCACTACATGATTTTAAATATAGGCTGTATAAAGGAGTTAAAGATCTAAAATTATGGAAAAATTCAGCGTTATTATATCTTTAAAAGGCATTTCACTTCCTTTAAGTACCAGAATTAACTACTGTATTGTACTAGGGGACTGACCCCTTGCAGAGTAGTAAGGACTGGGCTCATAAGCAGGGGCGGCTCCAGGCACCAGTGCAGCAAACGAGTGCCTGGGGCAGCAAGCTGCGGGGGGGCGGCCTGCCGGTTGCTGTGAGGGTGGCAGTCAGGCCGCCTTTGGCGGCGTTTCTGCAGGAGGTCCGCCGGTCCCGCGGTTTCAGCGGGAATTCACCGGCGGGTACGCAGAACCGCCGCTGAATCCGTGTGACCGGGGCGGACCTCCCGCAGAAACGCCACCGAAGGCTGCCTGACTGCCATTCTTGGGGTGGCAAAAAACAGAGCTGCCCCTGCTCATAAGAATGGCCACACTGGGTTAGAATGGTCTATCTAGCTCTGTATCCTGTCTTCTGACAGTGGCCAATGCCAGGTGCTTTGGAGGGAATGAACAGAACAGGCAATCATTGAATGATTCATCCCTTGTTGTCCTCTCTCATCTTATGGCAATCAGAAGCTAGGGACACCCCAGAATGCATCCCAGACCATGTGGGCTAATAGGCATTGATGGGTCAGTCAGCCCTGTACCATGGTGTGTCCCTTTAAAGTTCCTGGGGCTTCTTGAGTGGACAAAGGCCAAAGAAAGGGCAGAAACAGGTACTGGAAGAGAGGAAGATGTCCTGGGGAAATGTGCTCGGGAAAACCTACACTACCATTTTTTTAAGGGCCTGGCACCAGGAGCTTTGTAGTGCACTCCCCTCTTTCACAGCATTTCAGGGCTCCTTAAGAACTCAGTTCTAAGGTAGTCCAGAACAGTCCTCTCTTGAAGGTCCAATTGTTTAAGTTGTCAGGTACATACTGGCCCTCTAAGCCCTAACCCTAATTCAGTCTCTCTCTCCAGGTATTCCAAAAATAACAAAGTCTTTCAAATAGAACACAAACTCACACAGTCTTTATCCCACTTTCAAGTGGGTACAACCCCTCTTCCTGGAGGGGCTGACTTTTTGCCTTCTTCCACCTGTTGCCTGGAATTTGCCCTTCTCCTCTAGCTTTCTCAGATGGTGACTCCCCTCACTGCCACTAACTCTGAGCCCTACGGTGTTTACAAACATAGCTGCAATTTTCTGTGCTTTCTCCCTTCAGTGTAACTTCCTGCTTCTTTTATGCTGGCATCACCTGATTCCTCTCAAGGGGGATTCATTCTGTAATCACAGTTGGCTTAGCTCCAGGCTCTCCAGCCCCTGGGGCAAGCCACCTTGTTACAGTATCTTTTAAAGGGATCTCATAAAGAGAATTATTTCACTGATACCAATTAAAAATTAGTGGGTATTTCAATTACTGCTTTCCCAATGACCCACACCCTTATTTCAGCTCATTCTCTGCAGCAACCCAAGCTGATCTTGACAGAAGACACATAACATCAGAACCATTGAAAATAAAGATCACTGCCCTTCAAGTGAAACATTATACTCAGATACTGTTGTTTCTACAGGTGGAAATTAAAGATCCCATGGGTCTTTTAAAAAAGGGTAGGGGATATCCCCTGTGTCTTGGCCACACTCCCTCTCTCAATAAACAGGTTCAGATATCCCAAACTGTGAGGAAGCTATTGATGAATACCTAATAGCTATTCTGTTTGCCTATAGAGTCCCTGCATTACCAGAATCCAATTAATTATCTTGTAAAGTGACTTGCGTATAAAAGATGCTGTATAAGTCTACATTCTAAGTCTAATAAAGCAAAAAAATACCAAAGGCATCATAAAACAAGAAGCAGACAAAACTACCATTAACATGGTTATAGTTTTATGGCCTTCAGGAAAAACTCCATCTAATTCAGATGTGACTTGAACTCCTTCCTAGTGAACTTCAGTGAAACAGCTAGTGTTGGCACCAGTCTTTTTAGAGCAGAAATAATTCTCTTTCCTTGTGTAATTTATTTTATTTATAATATAAGTTTGTTGTGATCGTGCCAGACCTCAAGAACCCTCACTATTAAGAAAATGAATATGGGAAAGAGAAGGGAAAACTCAAAACCTCGCACTGTAGTCTTTTGAGAAAACCATGGATGAATAACTTTACATACTTACAAATATATTAGGTCTAGAAATAAGTCATCATAGGTCACATGCTGCAAAGTGTTCAGCTCCTTAACAGAAGTATTGAGGGGCCCTCCGGTCAGATCTTCACCCCTTATATCTTATTGTAGTCAATGAATACTGAATGTGCTCTGTACTTCTCAGGATCAGGCCCTCTGTGACCTCCCATTTAATCCATAGTTACAGACAGCTTTTGCTTTTATGTGGAAGGAGAATCCATCAGTCTAAATGTACCCAAAGCAACAATCATAATAATTAATAATGGTTTCCAAAACAAATGTGGGGAGACTAATTTAAGATATTTTGGGGATGGAGAGAAGGCCAGGGGACGTGGGCAAGAAGGATATCAATAAATAATGACGTCTTTTCATTACTTAGTTTTTCTGCATGCTTTCTATCCAGCCAGAAGAACATAGTATGGTTCACACAAAATATGTCTATTATATATTTTTCCTATTTAGTCTAATAACATGAACAATTTGTTTGTTTAATCCTTATACAGTATGCTCTCCAAAAAGTGATGATAAATACATTATAGGGATACAGGGAGTGGTGCCCACTATCACTTCAGTGGTGTTGTAGAGTAGCACATTTTTCATGATGTCAAACAATATGTAAACAAGGAAGAAAACTACAAACAGGCAGCCAAGATTTCTGAAGAGTTGCCCAGAAATACAGAAAGATGGTGTAAATTGATTTACCTTCTAGCTAGCAAGATTTATTGAGAACAGAAGTTCAACTATAATGGGATTTTGAGCTGCAAATATTCACCTGTAAGTTTACTTAATAAAATAATGCCCATTTCTACTTCATGTATTCTTTTGACACAGTACATATGATCCCCTACATATTTTAGGGCCCACTCAGTCCTGCATACCTGAAGTTAATTGAAGTTTTGGGTACACAAGGAATGCAAGATTAGACTCTTATGGCCTCATCCTGCAGCCATAACTTATGAGAGTAGTCCCTTCAGAAAAGTATCCTTCTTTAGGGCAGTACCTAAGCACATTTCTTAAGTGTTCCCAGTGATGTCAATGGGAACTTCAGGTGCTAACCACCTCTGAAAATTAAACCACATATTTAGGTGCTTAAATACCAATTTAGGTGTCTAAATGTAGTTTCAAAGTTGTGGCCTTACTAATTAACCATGTTAAGGTATGCTCTCACTATTACAAAGCTTTCAAGAGGTAATGAATTAAATTTGATCATTTTAAAGTTTTTTTAAAGTAATGACATTTAAGATGAAACTTTTCATCATACAGTGGTTGTTAAAAACATGGTACATGTACTGCATTAAGAATGGGTTTGGATATCAAGAGGCGGTATGAGTCTCTCTTTATTGAAAATTATTTTTTCATAAGATTGCAGTGAGTTTTACCAGTAATGTGTATTCAGTAACTAATTGGAGGTAAAGCAAAGGGAAGAAAGGGAAATTATTAATCTGCTTAAATACTACAGTCTGCGTATTAGTGTAGAGTTTATTAGTCCATTACGCTAAGCACTAATGGTCAAGCAAGATTTTCAAACTTTACTGGTTATTTGGACAGCTCAATTTTTGGGTGTCCAACTCAAGACACTCTATAAAGGAGCTGTGTGCCCCTTCTCTGAAAATCATGCACTTCCAAGGTGTTTCAAATTGACCATCCAAGAATTGAGGCACCCATTTATCACTTTTGAAGATTTTGACCAAGACTCCTAAATCCTATTCCCAGCTTTGTAACTGTATTAAGGTGTAGCTTTGAGAAAGTCATAACCTATGTGCTTCACTTCACCCCATTGTAAAATGGGTATAATACCACCTACCTATCTCCTAGGGATATTGTAATGTTTGTAAAGTCATTTGAGATCCTTGGATGAAAGGTAATCTATATATGCAGAGTATTATTACAGCATATATTATTGTAATTTATTGAGAGTAGAATATGTACTCAGCCCTGTACAAATGTAGAAGATGACATAGGAATCAAACCTGCAAGGACCCGTGGATGGAATCCACAAAGCTGCTTAGGCACCTAAGCCCAGATTTAAGCACCAGGGTCCCATTTTTAGGTGCCTAAGTCCCCCCAGTGTAATGCACAGAACTCCTGTTGAACCCCGTAGGTGCCTAAACTCACTCAGTGCCTACAGGGTTTGGTGAAAGAGTGAGTGGAGCAGGAGAACTTGACAATGGGTATCTTGCCCACCAGGTGGGTGCTCGATCCCTGGACTACAGAGTCATTCCTACTCTTTCATTATTTACCCACAGTGAAACAGCTTCAACAGGAGAGAGCCCCACATCAGACTATCCCATAGCTCAGTGACTGAAGTACCCTCCTGGGAGGAGTGGAAGACCCCCTGTTCAAATCCTTTCTCCCCCTCTGACAAAGAAGGGGCTGTCATAGGTTTATTCCCCACTTTGAACTTTAGCGTTCACAAGATGGGGACCTGCATAGGCTCCTCTAAACTAAAATCCTAGTTTAGATCTGGTACGCTGCCACCAGCCACGTTTTTAGTGTCTGGCACACTCCCTGTTCCCCCAAACTTTCCCTGGGGAACACAGATCCAAACTCCTTGAATCTCAACACAAAGGGAAATAATCTATTTCCCTCCCCTCCTTCCCTCTCCTAGTCCTTAGGAGAGATACCTTGATTCAAACTCATTGAATCAAACAAAGAGGGATTCACTTTTCCCCCCTCCCCTTCCCCTGAAAATCCAAACAAGGGAAGAAATCAATCAAGTTCTAAAAAGAAAAGATTTTATTAAAGAAAGAAAAAAAAGTACACTATCTCTGTATTACCAGGATGAAAAAATACAGGGTCTAACTTATAAGCCTGGAGAGGCTTCCCACCTCCTTTCTTAGAATAATCAAAGTAACAGCAAACAGAAATAAAGATATTTCTTCAGCGAATACACAATTGCAAATGTAGAAATCAATTATAAGACTAAACCGCCTTCTAATACTCACTATACTGAATCGAAGAAAATACTTCGGGAAACCTTGAAGAACTTGAAGAATATGTCTGGCCTCTCTTAAATCCAAAGAGAGAACGGCAAATCAAACAAAGGACACAGACAAAAACTTCCCTCCACAGAGATTTGAAATTATCTTGTTCTTTGATTGGTCCTCTGGTCAGGTGTTCATCAGGTTACTGCTTGTTAACCCTTTACAGGTAAAAGAGACCTTAACCCTTAACTAACTGTTTTATGACAGGGACAATTGAACCTTGGTCTTCCACATCCATGGTGAGCACTCTGGTCTAAAAGTTATAAAATGGGCACCACCACCTCTTTGAGCTGTTTTGTGTGGAGTGAGGCAGGCACTTAACTCATTCACTCAAGAAATTACATAGGCGCCTGAGCCAGGAGAGGGGATCCTGATCATGGATCACTAGCACAGCTAAGTGCCTATCTTTGAGAAGGGTGTTGGGGCTTAGTACATTGACATCTCATATTGGCTAGTTTAGGTAGGGAGTCACCTAGCATGCTGGCTTTGTGGATTCCAGTCTAAGGCACCTATCTCTCCCCATTCATTGTTCAGGGAGCCTGCCTAACTTGGCTTTGTGGATTGCAAAGGTGTTCCTGCAATTTTTCTAGGTGGCTAAAAGTTAGCCATTGTGATGCTCAGCATTGTGACTCCTAAATCCCTTCATGGATTCCACCCTGTGTGTCTTCTGGGAGGTGCTAAGTGCCTCCAACTCCCATGAAAACAATTGAGGTACTTAGCATTTTGGAGGAGATGCTGAACATCATGTAGACTAAGGGTACGTCTACACTACGGGATTATTCCGAATTTACATAAACCGGTTTAACAAAACAGATTGTATAAAATCGAGTGTGCACGGCCACATTAAACACATTAAATCGGTGGTGTGCGTCCACGGTCGGAGGCTAGCGTCGATTTCTGGAGCATTGCACTGTGGGTAGCTACTCCGTAGCTATCCCATAGTTCCCGCAGCCTCCCCCGCCCCTTTGAATTTCCGGGTTGAGATCCCAGTGCCTGATGCGGCAAAAATCATTGTCGCGGGTGGTTCTGGGTAAATGTCATCAGTCACTCCTTCTGCTGGGAAAGCAATGGCAGACAGGCATTTCATGCCTTTTTTTACCTGGATTGCCCTGGAATATGCCATAGCATGGCAATCATGGAGCCTGTTTCGCCTTTTGTGACTGTCACCGTATGTGTACTAGATGCCGCTCACAGAGGTGATTCAGCAGCGCTACACAGCAGCATGCTTTTGCTTTTGCATGATAGCAGAGATGGTTATCAGCCATATTGTACCATCTACCATACCATAAATTGGTAATAAGATGATCGTGGCTACCAGTCCTTTTGCACTGTTCCATTTGCTGCTATCATAAGTGCCCCTGGCTGCTCTTAGTCAGGGGCGCAAAAGCCAAAATTGGGAATGACTCCCTGAGTCAATCCCTCCTTTTTGGTATCTAAAAATAGAATCAGTCCTGCCTAGAATATGGGCAAGTGTACTAGAGAACCACTGTATCAGAGAGCACAGCTGCTCTGTGTCAGATCCTGCAGAAATTATGAGCTGTATTCTATTCACAGGGGGTGCTCCTGCAACAACCCCACCTGTTGATTCCGTTCTTCCCTCAGCCTTCCTGGGCTACCATAGCATTGTCCCCCCACTTGTGTGATGAAGTAATAAAGAATGCAGGAATAAGACACAGTGACTTTAGTGAGATATGAGTGGAAGGCAGCCTCCAGCTGCTATGATAGTCCAGACAGGACAGTAAGGAGTGTGTAGGAGAGGAGCCCAGCATCCCCCTGCTAGTTCAGGGGCACTTGAATCTTTTCTTTACACATGAAGGGTGGGGGCTGATGGAGCTCAGCCCCCTGTTGCTATGACAATGATGGTTATCAGCCATATTGCACCATCTACCAGGAAAAATTAGGACCAGGCACTCTTGATTGACCTAACAGATGCTGGTCATCATGGTTGCCAGTCCTTTTGCACTGCCCCATGTGCCAATAGGCTGATGACGAGGACAGATACCAGTCATTTTGTACCATCAGCCAGCCATAGCGTGGAGGGAGCAAGGATGTTGGTGTTGAGTGCTGCACCATCGCGTCTATCTGCAGCATTCAGTAAAGATAGGGTGACATGTAAAAGAGTCAAGAGAGGATTGTTTTCCCTTTCACTTCTGGGGGTGGGGGGAGGTGCGTAAATTGCCGAGCTATGCCCTGACCCACTGCGGACACTGTTTTTGACCCTAGAAGCATTTGGAGCTCAGCCAAGAATGCAAATGCTTTTCAGAGACTGCAGGAACTGTGGGATAGCTTGAGTCCTCCAGTCCATGAGCGTCCATTTGATTCTTTGGCTTTCCGTTACGCTTGTCACGCAGCAGTGCGCTGAGTCCCTGCTATGGCATCTGTCTGGAGATATTTAAAAAATGATTTTGAATGTCTTCTGTAATGGAGCGCTGATAGAACAGATTTGCCTGCCCTTACAGCGATCAAGTCCGCATCATCCATGCTGGAGCTCTTTCTTTATTTTGATTTTTAACTGCATCACCACCCGTGCTGATCAGAGCTCCACGCTGGGCAAACAGGAAATATTCAAAAGTTTGCGGGGCTTTTCCTGTCTACCTGGCCACTGCATCCGAGTTCAGAATGCTGTCCAGAGCGGTCACTGGTGCACTGTGGGATACCGCCCGGAGGCCAATGCCATCGATCAGCGGCCACACTAACCCTAATCCGATATGGTAATACCGATATTAGCGTTACTCCTCTCGTTAGGGAGGAGTACAGAAACCGGTTTAAAGAGCCATTAAAATCGATATAAGGTGCCTCCTAGTGTGGACGGTTGTGGCGTTAAATCGGTTTTACGCTCCTAAAACCGGTTTAAACGCGTAGACCAGGCCTTAGACCCTGTCCCAAAAGATCTTACAGTCTCTAGGACCCTAAGCCTGCAAACTGCTCTGTTCAGGTGGACCATTGTACTCATGTAAAGCCTCATTAAATTAATTGGCCTAGGGATTCTTACTAATATGAGCAATCATTATTCATGTGAGTAGTCTCTTTGTCTTCACTGGGACTTCTTGTAAGGGTTACTGTCATGATATGCAGGATGCAGAATTAGCTACTCTACTGACATCAGTGGGAGTTCTGTTCATGATGGCTTGCTAGATCCAGCCCTACAGACAATATAGAATAGACATATAAGACAGTCTAAAGTTCAAAGGGCTCAGTTTTCAAAAAATATATGTATAGTTGATAGGTAAATGTTGTTATTTAATTATCCATATTGTGGTTTGTGCTATTTAAATAATTTATATTTCCTTCTTGACTCTTGATTAGTTAGCACGGGTTTTACTATTTCATTTTTTACAGCTAAACGATCTTATAGGCACATTTTAGAATGAAGCTAGAATGAAGTGGTGTTTTTTACTTTTTCTTCAAAATGTAGGTGAAAACCCTCCCCCAATTTAAAATAATGGATTTAAAAATATATAATTCAACTACTTGTTTCAACATGATGTTGATTGTACTGGCAAATTTAGCTGATTTAGTTGTAAAATATTGTTAATGGTATGCATGTGAGTAACTCAGGTCGAATGTAGAAGAGAATACAAAAGGTCTGGGATTATTTAGTTTTTTTTGAAGAGGTCAAGTGAGGACGTCTGTTCAAGGACGTATTGCGCCATCTACTGGTAATATCTATAATTTCCAAAGAGGATACTTCAAACTGGCTTTAAGTACAGTTCATTAAAAATACCAGACTGTAAGGGTTTGATTTTTTTTTAATTGTTGACATAATCAGTTGCAATTCTTATTACTCAAACAGGATAATGTAGTACTTTATATGTGGCAAAAATATTATTCTTGTAGACTTCAGAAGGTACTCAGCAAACAGAATAAAGCACTGTGACCCGGAAGCCCACTGTAAATTGTGTCTAATTTCTCATTGCCATATTTCTGTGCCCTGAGCAAGCATTTTCTATTATATATGCTATAGAAAGGATCTATATTTTTTAAAATAATGTTTTAAACCAGTTAGTAGTGATGCAAACAGTATTTAAATAAACTTAAAGGCTATGTTCTTTTTACTACCCATGATCATTAGTGATACTTGCTCAATTAATGTATGTTTAGCATATTTCCTTGCTTTATTTGCTAAAAGGGCTTTTATAGTCTGTAAATTATAGTTCTCCAGGAATATTAGTTTGTTTGAATAGCCAGGATGGAAGCTTGGGCTTTGGAAGTTCCATCTTTTTTATGTTTTTAATGGTGTATTTAACACAGTGTGTTGTCTTGTTTATTTTCATATAGCTCTTCTAGAGGGTGAGGCCTATACAGCCCATCAATGGAAAAGGTGAACATCTTTTTTTTTCTCTAATATATTGTAATTTGCAAAATGTAAAGAGACACTCAGGTTCAAAAAATCATATTTAAAACCAACATGTTTGATACCTATATTACAAATAATACTGTAGGGCCTGATCCAGCAAACAGGTATCCACCTAAATACCTTTATTCAGGTAAATAGCCCCAGACTTCAAAAGGGCTATTGGCCTGAATAAAGTTAATCAAGTGTGTAGTTTTTGAAGGACAGGACCCTTACGTTGTTAAAACTGAAATTATTAAACTTAAACGAATTTGCTTTTTGTTATCTCTGCTGCTTATTTACTTTTTACCTTTCTTTCAATTTAGGCAGAGAAAAGGGACTAGTGAGTTTCCATTTTGTTCAGAGTAATTTTCTAGTCAATTTCATTTCCTCCTTTTTATACACTATGCTGTCATACACTATGTTTAGGTGGAGAACATGATGGGTGCTAATTTTTTTGTTTTTTTTAAAAAGTGAAAAAGAACCCACAGAAACATTTCTAGCTAATTTTTAAAACTTTGTAACGTCTGAATTTTGCCCCAGATTTTACTGGAGAGTATCTTTCAAAATACTTGCTTGTAATTTCCCTGTTAAGAAACAGAGCGCTCGCTGTTGGGCTGATAAAGTTTGACATTGGAGTAAATTTTCTTGTTTACTGGAGTCAAAGTTACAAGACTGTAAGGATGGGCAGGTTTGACAAAAAGCATATAACCAGAATGAGATCAACGAGTCTCCCTGATTTTAAGGGCGGAAAGGGGCTTTAGAGATTACGGAAGCTTTGCTGTTATTTTGCCAACTCTAGAAAACTGTTTTCTCCTTTCTTCAATCCCACCAAAATAGGGATAAACCGTTTTACTTTTAGTCCACTCAATCGCTTATTGTGTTTCCTGACTGCTACAGTGCGGTAATGGTTATCTGATCTCTTTCTTGAAATGAAATAATGCCCTCCCCCCATGCCGGTTCTCCTGACATCGATCAGATAATAACTAGAACTGAACATTTGTGTCAGCAGAGCTTGGGGAGCAACTAGTTGTTTGTCACTCATGAATTTAACCAGATTAGTTTTTATATGGATTATATTCGCTGTTACTAAAGCGCATAAAGGTCGTAATCCAATTTATACACATTACAGTAAGTATTAACTTTATTTGCTATTTTAAGTCTGCTAGTTGCATCATGTGTTTGTAAGCGGGTTAATACTAGTTCTTCTGATGCAATCCAACAGACTTCAAAATACAAAATGTAAACACGCTTACAGCTCTCATACCTCTTAGAAACTGACAACTTCTAGTAAATTTCTATCATTAAGGCACTTAGGAGACACTTTTAAGTAACTGCTGCAGACAGATCCTCACTCAGTCCTAAGGATCACTCTTTTTGAAAGACTCCTTCCAGTTAGCTGCGTGTTTCATTAAGATACTTAACAAAAGTCACTCATCATTTTTAACCCTCCTTCATTCATTGTGTCTCCACACAAGCTTTGTAAATGCCATTGCAAGTTATTTTATGCCGTCTTTTGTGTTCATTTAAAAATACTTTACAAAAGTTAAGGTTTGGGTTTTCTTAATTTCCTCTTTCTTCTCTCTTCTTGTAAAAAGGACCCCTCTAAAATTCCCAGACAAACTCAAGCAGCTCCCCTCCGTCGCGCAGTGCCCCCTCCTCATCCCCTGCTTTACTGCTGGGGGCTAAGGCTCTAGACGTTGGTTACATTCCAGCAGTTTTAATCCGGTTTTTATTGTCAGACCTGAGTCGTTTACTCGGGGTTGGGTGGTGGGTTCCCCCCTCCTCCTTCCCCTCAGTAACCTGTTACTTTAAGTAATGCATTTGGGTTGTGATGGCAATGATCTGACTGTGAGGGCGGCCGGCCGGAGGGGTTAGTGATTTAGTTACTGTGTTTGATTGGCTCTTTCTACCTCTCTCTCCACACTCTCTCTCTTTTCCTCCCTCCCTCCCTCCATTGCACAGTGTTATGTCTGTCTCAGTGTCAGGCTTGAGGTGCAGGGCGCATGCTCTAGTATCTCAGCCCCAGCCGCTGGAGCTGCTGCTGGGGGCTCAGTTTAATAAGAGAGAGAGAGAGAGAGAAAGAGACAGGGGGAAAAAGAAAGAAAGAGAATGTCCGCCATCTACCCTCCTCTCCTGTGCGCACTCTCAATCACAGCAGCTTCTTCATGAATTAGAGCTAAGGGGGTGGGGTGGGGGACAAAAGTACATACCCCAGCAAACCCCAGGGCCCCCAGGCATGGCCAGTTCGGTAAGTACATACAATCCCCCTCTCTCCCCTCCCTTTCCTCTCCTCCTTCTCCTCCTCCTCCACCCTGCGCTGCCCAGACACCGTTTAGTGCTTCCAATTAGAGAAAGGTTGGTGTGTTGGGGATTTTTTTTTAAGTGTGTGGCTTTTTCCTCTCGCTCGCTCTCCCTCCCTCCCCTCCTCTCTTTGCAATTGCATGAAGCACACACATCTAGAGAGAGAGAGAGGGAGAGAGACGGTGGAGGCGAATAATAACCCAGCCATATTTCTGCAGCCGCAGCAGCCAGGGGAGCAGTGAGTACAGTACAGGGGACTCAGCGCAGGAGGCGCCGCTTAGGATGGTGCGTTCTCTCCGGCGTGGCTCTGACAGCCAGCGGCACCCCAGTAACTTTACCTTTGTGCATGCATGTGTGTGTGCAAAACCAGCTGTTAGCGTGCTCCTCTCCTCTCCCCTCGAACCCCTGGACTATCGCACTGGCAGCCGCTGGCGTTTTTATTCATGCATGGGGAGAGTTGTTTTTTTTTGTTTGATCTCTTCCCCCCCCCCCCCTTCCGTTCCCCTTGCGCATCTTGACTTATTCTTTTTATTTGATGCCCATGCGATCTGGATTTAAATGCCTTGGAGTTTAGTTCCTTGCCATGGATATGCAATTTCAGGAGCAATCCACCTCCAAATGAGACTTCTTTCTATTATAACCCCCCCCCCCTCCCCAGTTTTCTTTGCCTTGGAAATACTGCCCTTGCGCGTGTTCCTGTGTGTCCATTGTATTTGTGTTGGGGTTCTGTCTGCTTTCTTTGAGGCTGCATTCCGTTACAACCCGAGCTTTCCTGTGGTGTGAATGCACGTTTAAGTGTCTGGGGTGGCTTCCCTCCCCCACCCCCCTTGTGCTCTGGCTATTTTCTTTGTGTACGTTCTTATTCGTGCTGCCCTAAAGCTGAGTGTGATCCTTCGCCGTCCTGCTCATTGTTGCCTTTCTCTTTCTCTCCAGTGTGCTGTTCAGGTGAAACTGGAGCTGGGGCATCGAGCTCAGGTTAGGAAGAAACCCACCGTGGAGGGGTTTACCCACGACTGGATGGTGTTTGTTAGAGGACCCGAGCACAGCAACATTCAGCACTTCGTGGAGAAAGTCGTATTTCACTTGCATGAAAGCTTCCCTAGGCCAAAAAGAGGTAGGGCTCGAATACAAAAGTGGCTTGATAAATATGGATTTAATGTGTTTGCGGAAGGGGAGAAGGAAACACTCGCCTTTCAAGTCTTGCTTTACATGTATGCTCTGAGCGCTGGCAGGCGGCGACTGCTGCTGCAAAGAACTGCAGCCGGGCTCCTGGCGTCTCAGAAATCGTTGCATGCAAAGGACCATCAGGTGTACTGTATTTTTCTCTCCCGAAACGAGAACTCCCTAATCCCTCTGGCTGAGCTGGGAGTTAAGCAGCTGATGCATTTGTTGCGTGTTCAGGTGGGGAAACAAAAGCAGCATTTGTGCTCTCTCTCACAGTCAAGGGATTGGCATCTGGGCACTATTTTATCCCGGTGATTTATTTCTGCCTTTCCCCCTTGTCTTGCAATGACTCTGAGTTGCTGCCGCAATCATCTTTAATCTCTGCCGCCTGTGACTGCGTATTGGGCAAAGCTTGCACGAGGTCTTGTCTTCGACAGCATCCTCATGCCTTGTTTTACTTTTGAATGGTTTCAGAATCTCTCATCCTCTACCCAGTAAATCGATAGTGTAGAGTGGTATATTTTGTGCTACATGTTGCATACTGTTTCTAGATCTACATTTCTCTTTAGTGTAGTAAGTACATGGACTGGAGGAAAGTATCTGTATGCCTTGCTGGTGAATTTGATATGGATATGACTTCTTAGTATGGACTTCTGTTTTTACTAGTTATGCTACCTTTTGGGGTTTTGTTTAGTTATAGAGTTCGCATAATCATTGCCACCCCCCCTTTCTTATTTTTTAAATATTATAGGACTTTTTTTTTAAAGGGGGTGGTAGTACTTGATTTTTGTTAATGGAGATTTTAAAATCTTTTGTTTTTTCAGTTTTTATTCTTTTGCTCTCAAAGCTGCTGTCTGATTGTTTTAGTTGAATTAGTGGAGGTAACAGTACAAATATAATAAGGTACTTTGTTTGTGTGCAGGTTTATTTATCTAAGTAGACACAATGGTTAGTAGTTATCTCCCATTTGATCTGTAATCTTTATTGGCATCTAGAACTCCTGCAGTTCCTTAGAACAACATCATAATAAATCCATTCTGCTTAGAGCTACGTGGGAATTATTGAACATACAGAGAGTGAATAAAGAGAGGAAGCAATCAGTGTCGAGTTTAGCTGTAGCAAAGCTCTTGTTAACATGTATACTTGTGTTAATGCTTTTCACTTATCAAACATCAAGTTATGAATTTCTTCTTTTTACACTGAGTTTGTAGGATTGGGAGTTGGTACGAAATAGTATTTAGATTGCTATGATTCTCTTCCCAGGTGCAAACTAACAGTTCCCTTTCATCCATCATTCAATCTAATTTATATTCACATCCCTAAAACAGTCATGCAGTGCACTGTCGGGTCCTAACTATTGTACAGGAGACTCTGCATAATACAATTTTCAGTGATTTTTTTTTCATACATCTATGCTATACTGTCAGCAAAATAATTCCCGATAAGAACATGGATTTTCTTGCAGTTTCCCATCTTCTTTTTGCATTTATTACTGACTGATGTGCACAAAAAGGCAATTTATTTAAAGAAATATTAATTTGCATAAGAAACTTGGTGAAGGAGTGAGAGCTGTCTAGGGAGTCTAAACAGTTTAGGTAACTTTGTCTGCATACTGTGAAAAGATCGTTATACTGAAATCAATGGTAGAAAGTGCTTTTCATATCTTAGAGCTATATCTACGCCATAGTGGTGTTTTGTGAAACATTCTGCCTTTATTCTCCATGCTAATGACTTTCTGTCCAGCCTGAGGGAACATGACTCTGTAGCCCAGACCTGGGGATTGTTGTTAGGTGTGGTACAGAGCTAATTTAACTGTAATATATTTTTAGGACTTTGCAAGTGGAAAATGTATGGTGGTTTTGTTGAGTATACTGGGCTGCAGAGTTATGTTATGCAGCTACTAAAACCATTGTTTTAAAATGTTTATTTTGTGTTTTTATTTGCATGTGTTTTTCATGATGTGACAAGCGCTGGGAAAAGTGCCAGCTTACATAGCCCCGGAGAGGACTTGTCATATTGTAATTACACATGACTCAGATTGTGAGAGACCATTCTGTTTATTGGGAACAGTTAGTTGTAAATTCAGTCTATGCTGAACATCTCTCACTTCTGGGATTCATTTTGACACATCAGAAATCTCCTAGCCATTTCAGATCTTATAAATCAGAGTGTGGAAGATTAGGGTCAGGCTATTAAGGATACTTTGTTTGTGCTACCCAACATTTACTCTGGTAAAAACCTTAGAAAAGAGTTTTTGTTTTATGTGTCCCTTGTGATTTAGTGGATGGAAAAGTATTACATTAATTTTTGTAATCTATAATGATGGCTAATTTTTTTTGCAAAAAGTTGTTCTGACTTTTTGATCTTATATATTAATAGTTTGATTTAACCACAGATGGTCTTTACTATGATATCCAAAATATGTCATTGTAATGCTTTTGCTTCCAATCAGATGTCAGGCACTTTCTCTATCGCTGTTTTTAAAGTTGCAATCTTTTATTGATTATTTTGTGTAAAAACTTGGCAGAATTTTTTTCTTTGTATAATTTTAATGGATATAACTGATGTTTGTTAATTTAAATCAATAAAGAATTTTTAAATATTCACAGTGGTGCGGAATTTTGGGGGAATCAGACACTAGATGCTGAGATTCAAAAAGTTAAGGCTTTATGACAGTTAAAACACACAGTCAACATTGCATTTCAAAATATCAACATAAATATCCTTAAATCAAACTACATTGTGAAGCAAAAAAACATGGAAAAAATATTTAGTTGACCTGTGTTTGTAGTGAAATGATGTTTAGCAATATTTATGGATAAAACACCTAATTGTTCCAAGCCTAAAGATAATGTATCAAACAGAAACATTTGCTAGCTTGTCAGACAAATGAAGTCCTGGGATTAGGAGGAGGGAAGTAGGTGTACAGCACAAATCAAAGCAACATGTCATTACTTTGGCTTGCTGTTATAACATTATTCCTTAGTTTTTGATAGGTGATATTAGTATATTTGTTTCCATGGAATGATGCTGAAAACAGCTGCTTTAACAGGAATGATAGTAGCTAGTAGCAAAAGTTAAACTCATTAAGACTATTTGCAGAGCTGTCACATCATTTTGAAAAAAATAATTGGACATGCTATCATAGGTTTCATTTGGTTTATAATGTGTTGCTACTACTAGGTCACCTTTACTTATTGCAGCTTAACTTGGAGCACTAAAAAGGAATATCTTTGTAAAGAAAACTCTTTTCTGAAACTAGAAGTCGCTCTACCGATGAGGGTATGTTTACATGAACATCTTATAACAGATAAACTATCAAAGCTCTGTGTACAGCTCTATTACTGCATATTGCCTTTTGACACTTTGACTTCATTGGTGATATTATAACTAGTAAGGGTTGGGCAACTTATAAAAATGAAGGTGTGTCCAGGTTGTATGTACGTAATCTACATCCTTTTAATGGGAGCTGCATGTACAAATAGAGGGATGTGTGTACCCCGAAGTTACACTGGTTTAATTAATGTGAAGATCTAGCTATGAGCATAGTGTAGTTCTTGTTTTTTGTTTTAAACATTTAATGGGGTCACTCCAGTTTGCCTTATCAATCTTTCTTTCAATTTCCCCCCTTTTAGCACTGACCTCCTTGCTGTCCTTTCACACACTCACTGCTGTTGGGGTGAGATCGGCTTTCCAGTAGTTGCTGCCATCTACAACATCTACCCCTCTCCACCTCAAAAGGCATGCCCTCACCATTTTTAATCAAATCTCCCCTTAAAACCTAAATTGGCAGTAACTTTTCTTCCTATTACTGGTGTTATGATTGAATAATTTATTTATTGTACCATATATTATGCTGTCGCTTTCAATGACTTTCTCTCTATACTGCTTTCTGTTTAATGGCCTGATGTGACCCCTTTACTCACATGAGTAGTCCCATTGAAAGCAATGGAACTACTTGTGTCATTAAGGAGAGTAGACTAAGTTCAGACTTTGTGTTTTGGGATACAGTTTGCACGAAAGAGGCTTGTAATGTAATACTCCAAATAAATACAATTATTAGTTTTTGGATTATTTATACTTCAAGACACCAAAAGCCTGTCTTTTTTGAAATAATTTGGAGCTACCATGTAATGTGCAGAACTTATTGATTAATTACAAAACAGATAACACTTCTTTCTTCAGATAAATGAGAAGATGCTTGTTAATGTGGAGGCACAATATTTAAAAGAATGTCAGTGGAACTGAATCTTGTCAAGTTTCCTGTTGCTATATAAATACCAAGATTATCTACAAAGGACAAGCTGTTGATCCTCTGATCATATTAGGTAGCTCTATTTCTATTACACCAAATGATTTATGAAATGTTGCATGTTGGTTCACTACATTATTGGTAATTTTTCTAATATTGGCTTGCTGTACTTCTCTTGGGGAAGGGAAAAGATGTATTGAGTGCTTCAGCTGAGTTTTATAAAAGTACAGTTTAAAAACAATGCATTAGTAGCATGAATCTAATGGTCCCGTATGTTAGTGGCAATTGGGAGGCACAGCTCCATTGTAACAGAAATCCATTATATTTCTGGCAATTAACTTTTATCTTACAGCTAGGATTTTTTATTAACTAGTGGTGTGTTTTTGTTTTTGCCTGAGAGAAACTATACCAGCTGATTTTTTTTCTTTCTTTTGGTTGAGGGAGAGAGATTGTGTGAGTATAAGGCTTCTTGCACACTGGAATATTTCATGTTGTAAAAGATAGCAAAGTGAACGGCTATGTATGGAAAGAATAAAGCAACATTACTTAAAATATATAAAAGTATTAATGATAGGAACGTGATTGAAAGAGGTGGTTGTCTACATATAGGGCAGATCTGCTTAAAAGTGTGGTGAACTTAATACCCATATTTGTTTTAACATGTAAGCAGTGTGGTACATTCTAAATAATCCATCTAGAACATTTCTGTTTTCCCAGCTTTGCTTGATTATGTCAAGGTATCAATTAGTTTTGTGTAAAACTTTGTCTGATTGTATACTTTAACCACAGCATTATAAAATATACTTAATTAACATGAGTTCTTGAACAAAGAAAGGGTTCCATTGTAGTGGAAGCTTTCCTTCCATTTTATGCCATGTTTTTTCCTGTTGTATTTCCCCAGCCCAGATAAGCAGCTGTTTAAATGAACAGTCACCTTAAGAGAGTCACTGTGACTGATCACAAGGGAGTTTTATGTTCTGATTGTGTTTCTTCTTCCTTGCAGGACTAAATTCTACAGTCCTTATTTCATACTTGGGCAAAACTCCTCCCATTAATTAGAAAGGGGGCTTTGCCTCAGTAAAAAGTACAGTATTTGACCCCTAGTGAAGTAAGGTTCTTTCAGAATCAGAATTCGAAATGTAGGACGAAAGACTAATCTTTGAGATGTGGGGCATGCTGGGTGTTGATTATGGAACTGGCTGTTGTGCATGTCTGCACAAACATAGTAGCTGACTTCAATTCTAACAAGTCATGGTATGTGATGACACATGCTGCACAACTGAAATCCATCCTGGCCCTAAACCTTCAGTGTTCAGTAACATGGCTGTAGATTTTCTGTCCCAAATTACATTAGAGCTGTCCCTCAATTCATGTGTGAGCTAAACAAGAAACCCCTGGCGGCAGTATGTTTTCGGGTCAGTCTAAATGACCAGCTAATCATCATACTTTTAAAAAAAATATAACTATCTCTTACCTGTGTTACTAATGCTACTTTGGATTAGTAAAACTAAGACTTTTTTTTTAAATTTAAATATCAGTTGTCATTGTTCATGCTGCTTGCTCTTTGCCATTCATCTAATATGCACATGGAAAACAGACTGGTTTAGTGTCACTTTCTTGCTGTTGGATTCTTTTGCTCACAGAAATTGCATTGGTTTAACTAAATCAGTTTCTAAATTTACATGATCAGTTCAGTGCAATTTCAATGTGTAGACCACCCTTTATATGCTGTCTCAAGCAATATTTATGTTGCAGTCAGTTAAAGGGAATGTTTAAAATGACAATGTAACCAGTTATGTTTTAATTTAATCTTTCATCAAAGCGCATCTAATATTACATTTTGTAACACGCTTTAATGACCTAAGTTTGAACCTTTTAAAAATGCTTGACAGTATTCCCTTCACTACTGTATTCTTAAAACTTCCACTATAAATATGTATAAAATAGAAAAAGCATCAATAAAACAACTTAGTGGACTAAACGCAATCCTGTTGAAAATGTAGAAATTTGTTCTTGTTAGTGTGTGTGTGTGTGTGTGTGACTCATGTAACTTATGCTATGAACGATTTGGGTCTCTTTCCCCCTCCTACTTGCTACATGGGCATGTATTGGCTCCAACACAGAGTAAGACTGTCCTATGGAATTTGGCTGCTGTGTGACATGTTCTGTCCAGAAACGTTCTAACTTTAAAGTTAGAGGCATGGTGTCATCTCCATCCCACCAATCTCTTATTTTTATTATTTTTACCTTCTGGGGATTAAAAAAATCAGAGGCTGCTCCTCCTTTTAAAATTAGTGGCAGAACACCTGTTGACATAAAGGAGCAAGTTCTTATGACTTGATTGGGACCTAGGAAACCTTATTTGCTGTACTAGTATTTGGAGTCTGGCTAGTTTATTCAGTATGTAGCAGGACGACTTCTACTTGGACCAGTGAATTGTGGCTGCATCTTTTCACCTTATAACTGAACTGAACCCATCAAATATGTTGGAGGTTTTTGTAATTTTTGAAGGGGAGATTTCTTTCTCCCTTGTTGTTCTTCTAAAAGTGGTGCTGGTAAAATATGAGACCTGTGGTCCTCAGAGCAAATATTATCCTTTTATCAGCAGAATAGTTACAGCATCAGCAGTAGAACTGGCCACCAAAGGATTTCAACTATAGTCCGAAAGGACCAGCTCTAGTGTCAAGAGGGCAATTCAATTTGTCATCCAGAATATTTTGAGGTTAAAAATCATTAACACACTTCCACTTTCCTGACATAGCTGTATAACATTGAGTACAAAACTGTCTAAAATTGTCATCTTATACATTCTTTCAGTACGTTAGATGGCATCATTTTTTAGAAATTATAGTGGAGTTTCATAGATTACTGCATTAAATTCACCATATTGAAACTTCATGTCTCATGCTTATAGTGAATTATAACTGCATCTTCTTCTTTTACAGTATATATAAATCCACATCAGAAAACCATTTTTTAAGAGCCATTTTCAATTTTTTGGCATTGCCACTTCAGGCTAAGTTTTCATATTCCACAGCAATGTCCAAGTTTTGCTTAAGTACACAGTCCATTAAGCTTTTAACTGCAGGATTGAACAGTGTATTTCTGTGCTATTGGTGCAAATTGAAGTGGAACATCACTCAATAAACGATACCTGATCAGAATGTAGTATTCTATGTGTTAGGTAACATAGAAGTTTCCTCTGGCAGAAATAACTGGTGCCTTTGATGGCAACAAACTGGCTCTGTGATGACAGATTTACGTTAAAGGTACATTAACTGTGGAACGTGAACTGAAATAAAGAAACTTAAATACAAGACTGAAATGTGCTCCTTGTTCTTAGATTTTCTTAAGATGTCTCAGTTACTAGTTTTGTCTGCAGTACCTCAATGCAAGTCATATTAAAGATTAAGTTCTGGTAGTAGTACTGTGGAGTGTGGCTTGTGTGAGGTTTTTGGCATGATTTCCTAATGGTATGTTTTTGTTTTTTTTTTTCTCCGCATAGAATGTTCCATTGAGATTAGATGTTTATTCAAAGGATATGGCATATTTCTGCTACACAGTTAATCTGATCCCAGTCAAAATTGCTGGTGATAAATCCAAATTCAATCTAGATACTCAACTGACATTTTTTAAAATGTTGGCTGAAGATAAAAGAATGTATTATATGAAAGTTTTGGGGAGATCTTGGTATGTCATTAGCTTGTCCATTTCATACCAACTAATCTCAATGGAAATGTGCTGTACCTGCCGAGTAGCATTTCAGTGTGAATACAATATTTCCAGTCTTGGAAAAAAAACCCACAAACTTATAACTTTTGAAATAGCTTGTTGGGCTTATACTAGATATGTAAATATTCTGGTGATAACAGGAGGGAAAATGAAACAAACTTGAGGTAGTATGATACATGGGACAATGGGCATACTGCACCTCATTTGCTTTAAAGGGGTATAAATACTTCGGTTCATTACACGTGAGACTGACTTCTTTAAACTTATGAAAACACTTTATCAGTATTCTAAAAATCGTTTGAGAGTGAAATTTTTTAGTGTTCATGCAGGTGGATTGATTATATGATTAGTGGTGTGGTGTTTTTTTTTTTTTTGTTTTGTTTTTTTGGCTTTTTTATTTTTTATTGCCTCAGGAAAAATTACTAGATGTAAAAGAAATCTCAGAATGCACAAGTTGACTAATGCAGGCTATAACTAGGTAGCCTGCACTCAGAATAATATCTTGTGTGGCTATTTAGTTTCTTTTCTCTGCATCAGTCCATTTTCGTTTTTAAATAGTGGTCAGTGGTATTATTTGGGACTTGGGTAATCAGTTCACTGGCACAATGATGTGCAATAAGATTTTATTTTCAGATGCTGGGATGCTGTTGGAATAAACAGTGCACTCTCTCTCATCTTAGTGGAATTCATGGGCAAAGTCTGATAGAAGTTTAACTTGTACTTCTAACAAGAAAGAAATTGATCAATTTCTATCACAAAATAAAATGTCTTGGGGATGGCTGAGTGGATGGAGAAAACACATACTTATATGTGAAGTGTGAATCCAAAATGTATTAGTGAGATGCTAAGTTTTGGCTACACGCATTTTATAAGTAATTTAAAGAAGTTAGTTGAATGTTTATGTGTTTCAGTTGATAGGGTGTATTTATGTTTAGTTTATGTTCAAGCATTTTTTTGTCCTCTCTCTAATAATTCAGCAGTATGTAAAACACAGAGAAATGAAAATATAATGTATATAGGTGTTTTTCAAGTCTTGGCATTTTACGTACTGACTGCATTTAAAAAAAAGTGTGCTTCTGGTTTGTAAAACAGTAATTGGGTTCTTGTTGAATATATTGTAAAACTATTTCCTAATGTATTGATGTTGTAATTAAGGCTGTGTTTTGCTGTACTATGCATTGTGACTAAAGAAGGGAAAAGGAGGAGTATGGAAATGTGGTTTATATGATTACTTCTAGCTGTATGTGGCCATCTATTTGACAACAAGTTTTGTCATATTTCAGTCCCATAGTCCTGTATGTGTCATAAAGGCTTGAGGATATAGTACACTAATTTCAAAAGGCATGTAAGCTTCAGTGTATTGAAAATTCTGACTATAGATTGATTTGATATAAAAGTGTCTTCAGTACCTTTACTTTACTTACGTTTACCCTCATTTGATGATGTATTTTTTTAATGTGTTGGGCAATGGGATTCTGTTTACTACCAATTACAAACATTACTGCAATTTCTAGTATGATGTCATTCCCCCATATAGTGTTAATGCTTAACTATTTCCGCTACTTGCCAACAAAGAACTGCATCTTACTATTGATCTTAAACAGAACTCCCCACTGATTCCACTAAGGAGTTAAGATATGTTTCTTCAAATTTCCTAGTAAAATCTGGGTGGCTGGTGGAAGTGTTCTGTTTTAAAATCAATAGCATGCTGTGGCCCTAAATATCTTTAACTTCCACGGTTTCAGGTAAGTGATTGCCTTGTATCTAATGAAAACTATTTTGTGCCATTGAAGCATATGAATTGACTTATTTTCCTTACTCTATAATTTTATGCAAGCATTACTTTAGTGTGAATTTTTGTATAGCCTCACACTTATAAGGATAGAACAGTGAGACAAGTGTGTTGATTTTTCAAATTATTATGAGGGTAGACACACAAGGGAGAAAACACCAGCTTTATTGCATGCAAGAAGTGCAAAACTGAACAAAAAAATCTTTGTCACTTGGTAACCGATAGATATTGCCATTCATTGTTGTGATACTGAACAGCTTGTATTAAGCCTAAATGCACTGTTTGAATCTGCTAATACAGGGGTCGGCAACCTTTCGGAAGTGCTGTGCCGAGTTTTCATTTATTCACTCTAATTTAAGGTTCCGCGTGCCATAATACATTTTAACGTTTTTAGAAGGTCTCTTTCTATAAGTCTATAATATATAACTAAACTATTATTGTATGTAAAGTAAATAAGGTTTTTAAAATGTTTAAGAAGCTTCATTTAAAATTAAAATTAAAATGCAGAGCCCCCTAGACTGGTGGTCAGGACCTGGGCAGTGTGAGTGCCACTGAAAGTCAGCTTGCGTGCTGCCTTCGGCACCCGTGCCATAGGTTGCCTATCCCTGTGCTAATACAAGGGCTGACACACAAATCTCAGTTCAGTCAGTGAGTTAGTTATCCGTTTATGCTCTTGTTTTGAGCAGAAGTTGTAGGAGCATAGTATATCTCTGTGAAACAAGGGCTGAAAGACAAGGTGGTCTGCATTTGTAGACTTGTAAAGGAAATCCAAATCTTCTTTATATGCTTGTGGGGAGACCTTGCTTTAGCTCTCCTATGCTAACTCAGGAGGGCAAATGATCCAAAAGAATAATCTTGAAATTGGTTAGGAATAAAAACTATTTGACTCTGTAGGCTGGTGGCTAGCAAATATGGTGTTTTCTTTTAGTGCATGGGAAACAGGGCAAGCTTAACATTTAAAGAAAATGTTCACTACTCCAGAAAAGAGAGGCCTCCTTTAAGCGCTTGTCCTCCACAGAGTTGTGTTTTAGGAATTTGAAGTAATTTATTTTTAGAAACATGCAGATAACTCATTGAAGTCATTTTGAGATTCATTATTATACCTGATTTTTTTAAAGTTATCTTCAAATGTTTTATCCCAGTTTGATGCAAATTTAAAAATAGATATTGTACTGACGCATTTGGTAAGGCTCTTTACAGAATGCTCTCACTGTAAATGAAGCAATAACCTGTTGTACACACACCCCATGTCAGTTCAGTCATACTTGTTGCACTTTGTATTTGTTTTCTGTAAAGAATTTAAAATTCTTACATAATCTTTGCTGTGCACTGTACTTCACACTTAGGGCATTGTTAATTTCAGTGCATGACTTTGGCCTGTACTAATACCTTATTTCAGGATGTACAGCAGTGATTCAAAATGATTTAATATTAATGTTGGTACTGGGCAGTATGTAATTGTACACAAGAGAAAGTACTCTGAATCATACAGAGACATTAGAGAGCTTCTGTCGGATCAATTACACCCATATTCAGACTTCTAAAATGTTTTCCTTAACATTGTGTATGAAGTGGGAAAAGTGGTTTATTTTTAAAGGGATAACATGCTCTTCCAGTGTTGGCAAGCCTGCTTGTATGAGAACCAGAAAGTGAAACTTATTAGAAAGTGACTATAATTAAGTGGAAACTAACAAATCTTTGTTTTCGTTATCCAAGCTGAACCTGATACAAAGATAAACAGTGAAGTGCAAACTAGACTTAAAAATTCTTTCAGTTTAAGAGAAATGTTACTGGTAGCACAGGTAAGGGAGTCTAACATTTTTCATAGTTCTTCTCCCCCACATATCTAATTGACATTCTCCCTTTGCACACGCAAATTAGAGGCCTTCTCTGGTGTTGAGAATCTGCATATGGGGTGGGTCCAGATGCCACTGTGTGCATTGTCTCTCTACTGATCTCATGGGGATTTTGTTTACAAGTTAGTACATCTTGAGGACTCATCACCACCAATGAACACCACCTTGATTGGGGCTCTAGGGCAGTAGCAGGTGAAGGAATCTTTGTCAGTGTGTGTCTTTTAGAACCATTCTCCGCAAAGGATCTGTGGTGGAAGGGGGAGAAGTGGCTGTGGAGACATAAATCTAAAATAATTTCTGAGATCCTGGAAGCGAAGTCCTGCAAGGGCCTTGGTTGTTGCGCTTTGTGCTCGAAAACTAAAAACGTAGGCAAAGCTTAAAGCTGCATTCCTATCTTGAAGCTAGTACAGAAGTAATGCACTAGGTAACATCCATGTCATTTACTTCATAACAAATTACAGATAGCCTTTGGTCATCTCAAAATAGCTAGTGATAGGAATTTGAAACAATTTACAGTTTGTCCAGTAATAATGTTTCATTCCTGGAAAGTATGTGTGTATCTTTGAGTGAAAACACTACTTGTCATTTGTAAAGCAGAAGAACTTGTTTTCTTTCTTGGGTTTTAGTTATTTTTATTAAAGAAGCAATATTATTTTAAAGAGAGTTTCCAGCAAGCTTTTTTTTATTCCCTGTGCCTTCCGGTATAGCATACATTCAAAGTATTGAATTGTCCTTTAATATGTTAAGGTTTACTACTCTACTATAATTAATGCTGTTGTTCTTAAAGTTGATGGACACCACTGTTTTTCCTATGTCATAAAATACCATCAGGGTTAAAACTTGTTATAAACATTTTTGGAAGCTAAAGTGTAAGAGAATCATTTTGGCAGGGTGTTAAGCTTATGCTTACTCTCTTTTTGTACATGTATTGAAATAGAAGAATGGTTAGAGTATCATACAGACTCCTTTTACATTTAGAGAGACTTCAGGAGTGAGATTTCTGGGCCCACTGAAGTCAATGGGAGTTCTGCCACTTACTCAAAATGGATTCAGGATTTCACCCCAGTTCTGAAAATTTAGAGTCTGATCCTACAAACACTTACTACTCTGACTACTCACAGTAGGAAGTACTATGCACTAAAGCACATGTTACCAGGACTGGGATAATAGAGAATATGCTGAAAGGAATAACCGGTTTTACATCTTCTTATTTATCCCAAGTATAGCCTTTGACAGTCTTGTGTAAAGACACTAAACAGACCTGTCGGTTACACCAGATCAGATCAAGTAATCCAACAACATAAAGATAACAAATTAATCAACTTCCCTCATGCCACTGCTACCTACTCCTATCCAACACCCTTCTCCTAATGGGCAAGGAACAATATGTTAAGTCACTCTCGTTATTTATCACTAATGCTGTGCAAAATTTCAGTATGAATGAATAGTCCTTATTTTAAAAAATGGTGCAGATTCTGCTCTTATGCCAGTGTAAACTTGGAGTAAGTCCACTAAAGTTTGGGCCAGATGATGTGATGCTGCAGCTGGAGCCACACAAGCAAACTTGTGACTTAATGGGTCTCTACATGCACTTATGGTCTGAGTTCCACTGAGGTCTGTTAGTAACAAATCTATAGAAGCAAAGGCAAAAACTTTCAAATTTGGGTGCTGAACTGTAGGCACCCAAATTTGAAAGTGTTGACTAGTCTTTTAAGAATGTAAATTGGATTTCTATAAAAGGGGAAGAATATACCCACAGTATAGAATAGCAGGGCTCTTGGAGCGTTCTGTGTTGATGCAAACAAAAACTTGCAGAAGTAGTGAATTGTGATCTGGCTTCACTTTTGTGTTAGCTTGCTGTAGCTATGATGTATAAATGGCAATACTTTAGGAAACCTAAAAAGTTTACATTAACATCTATATAGTGATCATTACATTTTATTTTATATGACAAGCTTTTTTGGTGAATGTCTGGTCATTGCATACTGGAAAAAATTTGGTTTTCACTTATGGGACTCTTTTGTGGACAAAGTAAATGACGCTGGAGACCATACATGAGAATAAAAGTTAATACTTGACAAAAATTAGCTTGTCAAATAGACTGGCTATGGAATAACTTTATTTTTGTTGTCCGTTCCATTGACTAGCAATTAAATAGAAATGATGTGGTTTCTGTGGAACAGTACTGCATTAGATCGCTTCCTCAAGTTTATAGTTAAAGGCAAAGTTAAACTGCTGCTGTAGATTCTGCAAGTTCATAACAAAAGAAAGTTTAACTTGACTGTTTTTGTATAATATTTCTAGTTTTTCAGAGAGAGTGGCTGGGATAGGTGTTTCTTTTCATGTTTCATACTTGAACTGCAAATCTGCAGGAATTATAATACCATAATCTATATGTGGAAGTAAATTTGGAATGCAGAAGTACAGAATTGTTTTTTGTGTAGTTTTTCAGATATTACTCATTTCAAATTATATCAGAACTTGTGCTTATTTTTTATAAATAGCTTAAATCTGGGAACTTGTCAATTTGCATGTCTAGACAAATAGTCATTTTAAGTCTTGTTTTAGTTGCTTCCTTTACGGCCTGTTTTGCCATCAAGATACAACACTAATTCCTTGATTCAAATCTAAATTAGTTTTTGTTCCTTGAACTTAATCTTTTCGTGTGTGTGTGTGTGTGTACACACACAATACACTATTAAAAACTTAAAATCAAACTATATATCAAACATAGCTATTTTAGTACTATATTATTGTTTTCATGCCTATTGTAATAAGTTTAGAAAAACAAAAGAGTTTAATTTTTTTGGCTTGAACAAGATGTGATTTTGGAATCTCCTGCTGTGATTAGATCAGTGTGTTTGCCTCAAGGCTTCAGTCATTTAATCTAAACTCAGACTCAACTGAAAATTTTTGGCATATTCTCTGTTTGAAAATAATACTATTTATAAATGAAGACTGGCATCTATATCCTTGCATGGAAAAACATTGCAGCAAATTAGTGGCGTTTAAGACAGTCATGTAATCAAGCACTGAAGATACTTTTTCAGCAGCTTGTTTTCTTTCAAACAACAAACTTTTTGGTCATTTTCTGTAACTTTTTTTTATTAATCTAAAATAACTGGTCTCTAAATTTCAATGATAAACCAAAAGCTACTATGAGAGCACAAAGATTTATTGCAAATTAAGGACACAATGAGTACTAAAAAACTTTCCAGCTATAGCCAGCTGTACAATTATTCTAGTTTTTTGCAACTCTTTTCTTACCAAACTAAGTCAAGAATAGTAGGCTCCAGATAAAGTATGTAAAAGCCTAGCTAATCCTTAGATGAGTTACTTCAAAAGTTCCACAAGAGAATAAAATCAGTAAAAAGAATTGATTAAATGTTACTGTTTCCTTTTTTGTCTTACATTTAGAAAACCTTAAAATGAATCTCCAGGTTTTGCCCATTTAAAAAAAGAAAATTAAGGATTCTGCTATGGGGGCATTAATCTTAAGAAGTTTGCATTAGCTTTATTTGGCAGCTGTATTATCAGTCCGGGGTGCATTTGTGTTGGGGGGAATTGTTCACTCAAGTAACAGAAATTGTGGACAAGTATTTGAACTGGTATTTTGGGTAAGATAGAATATTAACAATGTGAACACAAAACTGTTTAATTGGATTATAAATTGATAGCACATGTCCAGCTTTTTATCTAGTGGAGGGGGTAATTTGTCAGAAGGTTGGGGTAGGAAAAGGGACAGAACCAGAGTGTGTGTGTGTGTGTGTGTGTGTGTTAATTAGCTGGAAACTAGCAGGGTTTTAAAGGCTTTTGGATTTCTCTTTAATCCTTAAACTAACATGCGTTATGCTACTCTGATTATGTCTGTCTTAATTGATGGGGTGGATTTTTCTTCTATGGAGAAGTAGATAATTATGCCTCAATTTGTTCAAATATGTATCTTTCATGAATGCATGGATGTTTGGGGAAAAAGCATTTTTAGTATTTATGTAGGATTAAAATGCTCGCTACCTGCTTCTATCTCTGAAATGCATTATACGCATATCAGACACTGTGGTAATATTGCCAAAGTAATCTTTGTTTTCTCGCACAAGATAAGAACATAAGACTGGCCATACTGGGCCAGACCAGTGGTCCATCTAGCCTAGTAGCCTGTCTTCGAACAACAAGAAAGACCACCAGAAGTCTGGGAAGATAATGGCACGATGATTAAAATATAGATCCTTGTAGATACCTGCAACATCTGACTTTCACTGTAGTTTTACTTGAGGATATTTAGGTTGTTGTTGTTTGTTGTTTCTTTCTTGTTACAAGTAACAACCAAGAGGACAATGACTGAAAGAGTAGAGGGGCGAAACTCTTCCTCTTCCCCCCACCCCAATATCTTTTCTTTGTGCACTTCACATGACTTTGTATGTAGTTTTGGTATTTCTCTGTGTATCTATATCTGTACAGAATCTTTAGTCTTTCATACAGACTGGGAAGAAAAGGATACTTAAGTGGGGAAAATGTGCTTCCAAAACCACAAAAACTGATACGGAAATACAGAAGCAGGTGGATTACCCTAACCATTTTTACTCCCAATTTTTGAAATTGACTGTATTTCAAGTTGACTCCAATTTTTTCCCCCTCAAGTTTCTGGTGGTAATCTGTTCTTGTATTTTGTTTTTATTTCCTATCTCTGTGTCCTAAAATTAGTTTTTATTTAATGGTAATGACATACGGTAACAAGTTTGTACAAGTTGGATAAAAGCAGTAATTTTTTGATATCTATGTATCAAAGCAGCTAGACTACAATTCAGCCCTATGAAGCTGCAGCAAGGTAAGCTGGTCTAGTAAATCAGAGAACTTTCTCCATAAAAGCAAACTTATACTGTTTTTTATCTGATTAAGGTGAGGCAAGAGCAGGGGGAATAAAATGATGTATTGATTTTAGCATTGTGAGCAAAAGAAGAGCCAAATTACTTTTGCTTCAAACATAATTGCCCCAGTGTTAAGATTTTGGTTTATTTCTGTTTGAATGTGTAGGAATTAGAACGTTTTATCTTCCCTGTTTGTTTGTCTGAAGTTTTTTAGCAGTGCCCCAAGACAACTACTGGAGGATGGCTTTGAAGCCCTGCAGGCAAGCTGGGATATCAAAGGGCTACAGGAATTCAGCATTAATTGTTTTACGGCTTGCCAGAAATCAGACCTATTTGTATAGGTAGCACAGAAAATAGCTGTGATTTGACAATTTGGTGCCATTTATATCCACCATAAAAAGAGAAAAGAAAAAGTTAAAGGGGTATTTTGGAAACAGGAACTAAGCTGTAAATGCAAATTGCTTCACTGTTTTCTCAAAGGAACAAAAAGGAAGCAGGGTTTAGGACTTTTTTTATTGAAGCTAAATTAACAAGGACCCTGTCTGCTCTAAGGATATTTAATACTGTACTCACACTGTGAAATTGCACAAGAATTGTTTGTTCCTTTAGAACAAAATTATCAGAGCCCAAAAATGTACTAATAACTAAAATAATCTGTATTGAATGTCAGAATGGGAAATACCTGCTGCTATGTTGGTTTTTGTGGTAGCATGATCTGAATGCTTTCACTTCTAGTGACTTTTGAACTGGAATTCTACATTTGCCATAGAGTTTCAGCAAGATGCCTTTCAGATGATTGCAAAAGGGTCAATAATTATTGTGGGTTATTGTTCACTTTGTATTTATGATTAACTTGTGATTAGACTCTAAAATTTGCACATGTATGGAATATTTTTGCAATTATCCAGGTAAGGGACTCGTTCTAGCCATCTTGAAAATGCATTGGTTCCCCACAATGTAGTTTGTGGGTGTTGTGTGGCACTTGAGTGCTCTGCTAAGCCCATGGTGACCATAACTCATTTGAATTTGCCATGCTTTTCAGCTAGCTGTGCTGGATATTTTGAACATGGAAGAATGAGTTGTGTGGTCATGCTAGGGCCCGGAATGTATTCACTGGGATGCTGAATCAGATGCTTACGGCAGTGGCAGCAATGCTGTTGGAGCACATTCTCTTCATCCAAAAGCATTTCTAGAGAAAGAATTGAAATAGCAGAGCTATGAGTAGTAGAAAGGAAAAAGCCATGGCTAGATCTGGTTATGTGTTTAAAAGGTGGTGGTGGAAATGGAACAGTTGCAGGTGTGGAACACAGCTACTGTCAGCAGAGATATTGACAATCTTAAATCCAGAATGGAAAGCTTTCAGTTATTTATTTGCATCACATTAGCACCCAGATACACAAGATCAGGACCCCACTGTGCTAAATGGTGTACATACTATACATCTAGTAATAGTCCCTGCTCCAAAGACAAAATAGACTGGATAGAGGATAGGCAGCCGGATGTTATGCCCACTTTACAGATGGAGATCTGAGACAGAGAGAAATGGCTAACAAGTCCGTGGAAGAGCCAGGAACTGAACCCAGATCGCTAAACCAGTGCCTTAACCATAAGATCATCCTTCCTTTCCACTCCAAACTTTTCCCCCTTAAAGGTTTTTCCTATAGATTAGACAATTTTGACTTCTATTCCCTCAGGTGTCTCTGTTTCTTAAAGTGCTGATCTCTGCTGAATGCTAATATCTCGCTAACCATCTAATGGATGTCACTGAGATCAGTCTGAGCTCTAAGCCTGGGGTTTTTCAAGGGGGCCTCATGGAGTTGAGAATCCAGCTCCTATTGACTTTCAGTAGGAGTTGAACACCCAATTCCTGATATGTGTCTTTGAAAAGCTCTGCTTAAACCACAACTAAACATCATATCCAAGCAGTCAAATAAACTTGTTTTGTTGTGACTTCTATCTCTGGAGAGTCTAACATCTGCAGCTTCATAATCTCTAAAGTTCTGACAGTTTCCCTCGTATGGAGACACAGTAGTCTGAGAGAATATATTGTCTGTCTGCCTATCCCAAACTATTTGTTAATTTGGTTATATTTTACATCACTGTTTCAGTACTTCATATTTGGAAGAACACGAGTTCTTAGAGGTATGATATCAGAGCTTGTAAAAAAGGGATCAGATGACTATGCTAGACCATTGGGGCATACAAAGGGGGGCTGTTGGTCTTTCTAAGGCCCCTTGACCAAGAGACTCTGGCTTTTAGCAAGCCACTTGTACAAGATTTCAGTCTTATTTATTAAAGAATCAAATCCTGGAACAACATGTACAACCCTAGCAAAGGACAATACTCAAAAAATGCCGCTCTCCCCCCGCAGTTGCAACTTAGCTACTAGCTAGTGTGGAACCACTCCAGCTTTTACTGCTGACTATGGAAAAGAGTAGCAAACTTGACCTACAACTTCCCTACGTAAGGTCACATGCCTGCCACTCCCCTGTTCCAACCACAGTCGCTCCTCCTCTTTCCCCACTGCATTCCTGCATAGAAAGCTTGCCTCTACAGAGGACCAAGATGGACTTTCCACTTGGTAGCACTCTGGTCCTCCTGCCCCCAAAACAACAGAAACATGGCATTTCTGTTGCATCTTGGGTTCTACATACCTGTGAAGGAAGCTGAAGGAGTTAGTGTTCATTTGTCAGCATACACTATCTTGAACTTGCACACAAGATGTAGTTCTTAAGGATGCAGTCAGTGTTTCAGTTTTTATGTTTAGTCTTGTTTTAATAATACCTTAGTTAGGTCAAAATTTAAATCTTTTTCTTTACTAGATATCTTGTTTATGCCACTTGTTAAAATGTTGTTGCAATGCCGCTGTTAAAATGCCTCTCTTTCCTGTGTGAAATTCACAGTGGAATAAAATTCCATTGCTTTTAAATGTTTATAAAGGGAGTCTGCAAGCCACAAAAATAGATCCAGATTGGGCTTACACACCAAACCACGTACACAGTCTATTTTGTTAGAATAACAAGTACTGTGGTTTCTCTTATTTAAGTAAAAACATTTTAAAATTATTTTTTGTAGAGGATGGAATGATTTTTGCAACAATAACCATTTCTGTAACTTTTGGGTCAGAAGACCCTGTAGAACAGGTTTGTAGCACTTTGACTAGGCAGCTTTTCTGTTACTTCCAATGAGTCTAGATGTGGATAATTAATTAATTACTTTGATCTCTAGCGCTGTCCAGCTCTGGCAAGCTTCATGACTACTGGGTTCCTACACTCATTATGTACAGTTATTAGACTCTATCACACATTCAGATTTGAGTGAAGTTTCACACTGGCATTGCTGTTATCTACTATGGGCCTGATTCTCTAACCCTTATTTGCACAGAATAACAGTGACTCATACCAGATTTTGACTTAACTTCAATGGGATTGCACTCTTGAATAAGTGCTATTGAGCATGAGTAGGAGGTTGCAGAATCTGGTCTCATGTTTGAGAGGTTCAAAAATCTCAGTAATAACTGTAACATTAAAAAATCACAAGGGACGTTTGAGCAAGCATTTGCATGGCATGCAATCAAATTTTCTACAGCTGCTTATTAAAATAGTGTGTACATTTGTGATGAGGAAAGGGAAGTCATTTTAACATTTAACTTCTTGTTAATAAAATGTTATGCTTATCACTTGAAGCAAATAGCCATTAGCAAACATGATGTGTTGTCCTGTGTACAATGGGAACTGAGTGTAATATTTTCCGATGCGTTGCATTTGATTTCCAGATAATGAGATAAACGTCTTTTCTGAAATTGGCTGCTGAACGTTCTCTTCACTCCACAGATTGAAGAAGGTTGGCAACTGTTTCAGCTTCAGCTGCCTCACTTAATTTCTCTTCTGCATTGTACAAATCATAGGAATATAAGTCTCTTCAACTGCCAGCTAGGCTACTAGAACAAGGCATGTGGCAGCACTCCAGGAAACTTGATTGTCCAACTAAATGATGATGGTTTAAAGGGAAACTGTTGAGAGTGGCTGGCCCAAAACCTGACCTACTTTTTCATATATCTGTTTGTGATGATATCCATATAATTCTGTGTTTGTTTTTCTTCTTCCAAACAAAACCTATAATACTCCTTAATTTAACCCCTTTTTATGTAAGGGAGTTAACAACAACAACAACAACAACAACAGTCTTGTCTTCAGCCCAACACTTGCAATGGTTTGCAGTGTTGCTTGTAAGTATACGTTGGTAATGGCTTTTTTTTGTTTGTTTTTAATAAAGTTCTCAAATGGGGTTATCTAAACAGAATAAAAACTACTTGAAAAATAGGCTGCCATTGTCTGTCTTTGTGCTGTACTTGTTTAAAATTAGTAGTATTTCCACTACTGTCCTAGACAAAGGCTGTCTTTTCTTTGCCCACAGACATGGACTGTTGTAGTTACAGTCGTGACTCTTTTAACATGCTTCTGATACTGGTGAACAGTTAGTTCAGAGATTTTACTTGGCAGAATGGGTCATTGATAGCTATGGTCACCATCTGCATCACTTTCTGAAGCGATGCTGAGTGTATTGCAGTTTCTTAGTGACTAGGAAATCAAAAATACGTCTGCGTTGACATTGGAATTTGTATAAGATAAGAGAGAGCATGGTAGCACTAATTCTTTTTCTATACCGTCTTAGCAAATTACTTATGTCCACATTCAAATATAAGAAAGTGGAACTCAACTCAATTCTTAGTTGAGCTGTAGTCGGGTTTTTGTTTTGTTAAATCTTTAAACACTTTCTTCAAAAGTCTGTCTCAAAGGTTACACATAAGAGGCTAACACTGACTCATGCCACTTCAGATGTTTTACTGCCAGAAGTATCTAAACAGAGCACCACTGGCTCTCTTTACAGAGGAATTAATTCAGACTAAGGCTAAATTGACTGTTTGCTTTCCTATAAACCTTCTCAATTTGGGAATAGTTCTCATTTCATAAAATGAATACAAATATTTACATTTATCTTTATTGCTAGTTTAGTTTAGCATTTGCTGCTTTTTGCTTCTTAACTTCTACTATAATTCCATATTTGGTAGGATTTGAAATTAAGGGGAGTCCATAACCACTACAAGTCTTGAAAACTCCACTCACTTCTAAGTTCTTCCTGAGTAAGGAGAATGTTCTACACCAGCAAACTCTGCCAAATCTAAGCAATTGTTTAAAAAAAAATTTTTTTAGCTAGTATGGTGGTGAGGAGAATCTCCCATATGTGAACAGAGTATAAACAGATGAATTGCCATTTTCCTGAGTCTGCAGACAGATGATTTCAGTGTCTCTGCTGCTGCTTAGAGACCTGCCAGGCATAGTTAAATTTACAAGACTGACCAGTTTGACAGCTGTTATTCAGAGCCCTTCTGGGAACCAGTGACGCTGTCCAGGAGCATGTCCATCTCATGCTGCTGATGAACGAAACTATGAACTGCAGCTGAAGTAGGCACGGGAATTATTCACAGCAGAGAGAGACTTAAACAGAAAGCTGGGGGGAGGGATAGAGCAATGGAAACACTCCTTTCTCTCTCAACAGCCTGACGACTGGCAGAAAAAGAGAGCTGCCTCTTCATCTTCCCAGCAGCTAGGATGAGGGAACTTCATATTTATCAGACTAAAAGATGGAACCCTACGCAGGGTCACAGGATGGCACCAGATATGAAATCCTAGCAGCTGGAAAGCTGAGCTGTTCACTGAGATGTTGTTCCTGGACTTCGCTAGTGTGGAGGCCTTCCTGACACTCCCATATACCTCTGTGCCAGGCGGGTTAGCTCTTTGGATAGTGGGTGTAAAAACCACTTTTCAAGTTCTGGCTGTTGCTATACATACTGAGTTTAATATCCGGCATTGTGCCAGTGAAAAGTAAAACTGACTGTAGGTTTAAAAAAAAAATGTTGTCCATGCCAACTCATTTGACCAAAAGATGCAGCAATTGACTATCCTAGTATGCTTCTCAGTCTTCCAATTCAGAGACATTGGGTATGTCTACACAGGAAAGAAAAAGCTGCGGCTGGCCCATGCCAGCCAACTTTGGCTTGTGGGGTTCTGGCTGCAGGGCTGTTTAATTGCTGTGTAGGCTTCCAGAGTTTGGGCTCCAGCCTGAGCCCGGAAGTCTGCACAGCAATGAAACAGCCCCACAGCCTGAGCCCTGTGGGCCCGAGTCAGCTGGCACCACAGGCCAGTCACGGGTTTTTCTTTGCTTTGTAGAGGTACCCATTGAGGCCTCTTGGACTTTAGATAAACTGGAATGCGTAATTCACCACCGGTGCAGCAACATGACTAGGTGCAATAGTAGAGGCTGTAGCGTTGAGTGGACCCAGGCGTTATCCACATTATATTGCATAAAGGCTACTTTGAGCAGCATGAGCCTGATTCTCAAATTCAGAACCAGGGACCAGAGTTCCCATACCCAGATCTCACACTCAAAACATACACACGAGCTAACCACAGACCAAACTCATAATGGGCTCCCCCGCCCCCAGTCCAGCAGAACTGATGCTCTGAGAACCCAGATATTGTGCACCTGTTAGATCAGACATGACTACATACTGTGTTAATTCCTAAAACAGTACAAAGTGAAAGTGCAGCAGAGAGTCCTGTGGCACCTTATAGACTAACAGACATTTTGGAACATGAGCTTTCGCGGGTGAATACCCACTTTGTCAGCATGCATCCGACGAAGTGGGTATTCACCCACGATAGCTCATGCTCCAAAACGTCTGTTAGTCTATAAGGTGCCACAGGACTCTTTGCTGCTTTTACAGCAGGGGTGGCTCCAGGCCCCAGCAGCCCAAGTTCGTGCTTGGGGCGGCATGCCGTGGGGGGCGCTCTGCCGGTTGCCGGGAGGGCGGCAGGCAGGGTGCCTTCGGAGGGTCCGCTGGTCCCGCGGCTCCGGTGGACCTCCCGCAGGCACCTGCGGGAGGTCCACCGGAGCCGCGGGACCAGCGAGCAGCAGAGCGCCCCCCCGCAGCATGACACGTGCTTGGGGCGGCGAAATGTCTAGAGCTGCCCCTGTTTTACAGATCCAGACTAACACGGCTACCCCTCTGATAAAGTGAAGGTGGTGGGGGATACTGAGTCCTGCAGATTGTTCCTCTCATCACTTCTTGCCTAACTTGGATTTTTCTTTGAATCTCTTCTTTCCCCAACTGGCTTCAGGTATGATATCCCAGTAGGGCTGCTGGGTTAGTAGATGTATGAGCTTTTGATGAGGATGGTTTTCCCCACCTTCTCTTCTATAAATTGGTGTAATTGATACTGTACATACTTCCCTCCTTAGAATGATTCTTCTTGCCCTTTTCCTCTTCAATTTTTTTTCTCCCCTCCCATATCTGGAAACAGTCTCCAGGGAACTTTGAGTCATTTTTGCTACTTTCACAAGATGGCAAGGAAGCGAGCAACAAATTATAGCTGAGCAGCTTCCATGTGATTTATGAGCGGGCATAATCCTGCAGTGTCGCCAGACTAATGACTAGACATGTATATGCTATGGGCAAACCAATTTACAGACAAGGTATAATTGCCCTGTTTGTCACTATTGCAGCCCTAGTCAGTGAGGTGACGACGTCTTGTTTCTGCTATGATCGTGGTCCACAAAGGCCAATGCTTTTACCTGTCATTCTGTTTCTCATTGCCATATCTTAGCTTATAAATAAAGTGTCCGACCTCCCTTTATTTTGCATTATTACCTTTTTCCTTGTCTTTTGAAGATCTTTCTTTGACTCACTAGCATGTGAAAAATCTTGAGTCACTCTGTGCTGTTGCTACTATCCAATCTATTTTCTTTGCAGTGAGGATGGCAGCCATCTGCTTTAAGTGTTGATAGGTAGGACAATCTACTGCTTTGTTCTGACGATGGGTCTAGGGTACTGAAGTTCCTCAGGAAGAGAGTATGTGATTGTCAGGGGAGAGTCTAGAGCTGTGAAAGGGATATGGTGACATAAGGAAAAGGTTAAGAGTGTTGCAAAGATATAGGGTCTGCAGACATTTTTATTTGGGGAAGCTAAGGGAGGAGAAGGAACTCAAAGGTTCCAGTCTGACAGTTTCTGAGACGAAATGGCCAAATTGCAAGTTTCATCTCATGCTCATATTAATGTGGGATGGAGGCAGAAGGTTTGTCTTTTGAAAGGTTCTTCTAAAATGGTTTTCATTCAAAACATGGTCTCTGATGTCAACTACTTAAAACTGTTGACCCCCTGGTTTCCTGTATCTGATAGGATAACTTTCAGAGTTTCTTTGACTCCTGTCATTCATGTATCCCTGTTAGCAGAATCCATTTGTAATACTATGGTTTACTAAGAGGTTATGAAAAATACGCTGCCACCACCATCTTCTTAGAGAACTATGGAGAACTCTTGTTTTGGTAGAACATAGTGTAGCATTGAAAGTGGATCAGTTAGGCCAGTCATTCCAAAATCAAAGCGTTGTAATACCAATAACAAATGTCACATTACAGAATACTCAGACAAACTGCAGAACATAAGAATTCAAATGCAAAAGAGAGAGACAGAGTGGGTATTCACCCACGAAAGCTTATGCTCCAATACGTCTGTTAGTCTATAAGGTGCCACAGGACTCTTAGTCTGGATCTGTAAAAAGCAACAAACATGGCTACCCCTCTGATACGAGAGTGGAAATAGACAGGTTTACAGAATTAAAATGATGTGGAGATTTGGTTAGTTCACATAAACCTTTCAGTGGCTGAAATTTAATGTTTTACTACTTACAAGTATCAGTGAATTTGAGAGATTTGGATGAGTTAAGAAAGGTTCTATTTTTTTTTTCCAGGACCAGTGTCATTATCTTGTTCACACTTTTTTTAAATACTGGCACAAAACATTATCTATCTTCCAGCCTTCTGGAATGTTTCCAGTGTTCCAATCTTATTTGAAAATTAACATTAATGGTCCAAAGAGCTCCTCATTCAACTCGTTTAAAACTTTTAGATGCAGGCTATCCTACCCTCCTGATTTTTAAAAACGTCTAGCAGTTATTTAACATCCTCTTCAGTTACTTTTAGAATGGAAACTTTTTTTATCATATGTGACTACATCTGTTTTGTTTTTTTTTGTCCTGAAATACAGAACAGAAATATTTATTGAACATTTCTGCATTATTGTTGGTAATCCTACCATTTCCATCTAGTCATATATCCTTACCATTGTTATGATTCTTTGTTCCTAATACAATACTTAAACTCCTTATTGTCATTTAACTCTGGCCATAAATCTGCCCTTTTGTATCTGTTATCTGTTTTGTACAATTCATAGTTTCTAAATTAGATTCATTACTATCAACTTTCCCTAACTTACATTTATTATATTTATTTTATAGCTGCTTTCAGTTTCCTCCTAGAAGGAAAGCCAGATGGCTTAAAAAAAAACCCAAGGTGGCCTCCTTTCTCAGTTTTGGCTCTTTGGGCATCTATTAAAATACTCTGTAACAGTTCCCAGTTATCAATCAAATTTTTTTTGTTCACATTCTTTCAGCTCAGTTGGCTCATAATTGTTTTCCAGTTTGTAAAATTGGCCCCTTTGAATGACCAAGTATATATTCTTGGTTTGGACGTGGAACTATTTGCACATCACGAATGTTATCAAATCCTGATCGCTTGTACCTAAGCTACCATTAATTTTTAGTTCTGAGATCAGTTCCTCTTTACCTGTCAAGATTAGTCTAATATAGAATTCTTTTGGGTCAAACTCGTCTAGAATTATAAAATGTACAATGTAGGTCATACGTGCAGGACGGGGGACTCTATTTTGGATTGCTGTGGCTCTGAAAACGTCTTGGTTCATGATGGATAATCAGCAGAACACAAGCTTCCAGTATGATGTAAGAACATAAGAGCTGCCACAGTGGGTCAGACCATGGTTCATCTTGCCCAATATCCTGTTTCTGACAGTGACCCATACCAGAGCTTCAGGGGAAGTGTACAGAACTGGGCAATTATGGAGTGATCCATTCCCAGCTGGTGGTCAGAGATTTAGGGTTGCCTTGAGCATGGGGTTGCAGCTATTTTGATCGACAGCCATTAATGGACCTAGCTTCCATGAACTTATCCTGTTCTTCTTTTTGAATGGAGTTATACTTTTGGCCATCACAACATCCTGTGGCAATGAGTTCCACAGGTTAGTTGTGCATTATGTGAAAAAGTACTTTCTTTTGTTCGTATTAAACTTGCTGCCCATTAATTTCTTTGGGTGATACCTGGTTTTTTAACTGTATGAAAGGTCAATACCATGTCTCTCTTCACTTTTTCCACACCACGCATGATTTTATAGACCTCTATCATTATCTCCTCCCCCTCTTAGTTGTCTCTTGTCTAAGCTGAACAGTCCTAATCTTTTTAGTCTGTCTCCTGGAAGCTGTTCCATACCTTTGTTCACCTTTATTGCCTTTCTCTGCACCTTTTCCAGTTCCGCTGTATCCTTTTTTGAGATGAGGTAACCAGAACTGGACACAGTATTCAGTATCTGTGGATTACTATGGATTTATGTCATGGCATTATGATACTTTCTGTCTTGTTTTCTGTTCCGTTCCTCACATACCATTATTCTTTGAGACCTCTACCACATGCTTGAGCTTAAGTTTTCCGAGAGCTATCCACAATGACTTCAAGCTCTTTCTTAGGTGGTAACAGGTAATTTAGAACCCATCATTGTATATGTATAGTTGGGATATTTTTTCCAATGTACGTTACTTAGCACTTATCAGCATTGAATTTCATCTGCCATATTGTTGCCCAGTTCATCTAATTTTGTGAGATTTCTCAGTCAGCTTTGGACTTAACAATCTTCAAGTAATTTTGTAGTGTCTGAAGACTTTGCCACGTCACTATTCACCCCCTTTTCCAGATCATTAATGAATATGATGTGCAGCATGGGTTCCAGTACAGATCCTTGAAGGACCCTCCTGTTCACCTCTCTCCATTGTGAAAACTAACCATTTATATCTACCTTTTTGTTCATTATTTGTTAACCAGTTACTAAGCTATAAGAGGACCTTCCCTCTTATCCTATGGCTACTTTGTTTCCTTAAGAGAATTTGGTGAGGAAACTTGTCAAAGGCTTTTGGCAATCCAGGCTTTTGCTATATCAACTGGATCACCTTTATCAGAATGCTTGTTGACTCTCTTAAACAGTCATAATAGATTGGTGAGGCATCTTTTCCCTTTACAAATGCCATGTTGACTCTCTCTTTCCCAGCAAATCATGTTTATCTAGGTGTCTTATAATTCTGTTCTTTACTATAATTTCTAACAATTTGCCTGGTACTAAAGTTAGACTCACAAGCCTATAATTGCCAGGATCTCCTCTAGAGTCTGTTTTATAAATCAGTGTTACATTAGCTACTTTCCAGTCACCTGGTAGGGAGCATATTTCAGTGACAGGTTACATACGGCAGTTAGTATGGTCTCCACTTCCGTATTTGAGTTCCTTCAGAACTTTTGGGTGAATACCATCTGGTTCTGGTGACTTACTATTGTTTAGTTTATCAATTTGTTCTAAAAATCTCTTCTGTTGACACATCAGTTTGGGACATTACTTCAGATTTGCCACCCAAAAAAGAATAGCTCTGATGTGGGTATTTCCCAGATCTCTGCAGTGAAGATGGATGCAAATAATTCATTTAGCTTTCTGCAATGGCCATGTCTTCCTTGAGTGCTCCTTTGATTGTCTAGTGGCCCTACTGCCTGTTTAGTAGGCTTCCTGCATCTTGTGTAATTAACATTTTTTTTTACTGTTTAGTTTTTGCATCTTTAGCAAGTTGCTTCTCAATTTTTTTTTCTTGTCATGATTTATATTTTTACATTTTACTTGCCAGAGTTTCTTCTACTTTCTATTTTCCTCAGCAGGGTTAAGTCCCAAATTTTAAAGGATACCATTTTGCCTCTAACAGCCTCCAGTACTTGATATTTAGTCCTGGTGGCATTCATTTGCTCCGCCTACTGTCTTTTTTTTTGATTTTGAGTATACATTTACGGTAAACCTCTGTTAGGTGTTTTTAATTAGTTTCTAAGCTGCTTGCAGGCATTTTAGCCTTATGACTGCTCTTTTTAATGTTCATCTAACTAGTTTCCTTGTTCTTGTGTAGTTCTCCCTTTTAAAGTTAAATGTTACTGTGGTGGGTTGTGTTTCTTGTATTTTCCCCCTCACAAGGACACTAAATTTAATTACATTAATGAATGCTGCACTTAAGACTAAATCAGAAATTGCCTCTCCCCTGAAGGGGTCTAGAATTAGCTGCTCCCAAAACAGTCATTTATGGGGTCCAGAAACTTTATCTCTGTATCCCATCCTGAGGTGACATATACACTAGGGCAGGGGTGTCCAAAGTTTTTTGGGGGAGGGCCAAATATAGAAAAATAAGCAAAGGGAGCTCCCGCAGGCATGAGCCAATAAAACTGACCACACCCCTGCACTAGGGTGACCAGATGTCCCGATTGTTTAGGGACAGTCCCGACGTTTGGGTCTTTTTCTTATATAGGCTCCTATTACCCCCCCCCCAACCTCCTCCCAATTTTTCACACTTGCTATCTGGTCACCCTAATGTACACAGTCAATATGAGGATAGTTGAAATCCCCCATTATTATTGGGTTTTTCTGGTTTTGTAGCCTCTCTACCCTCCTTTAGTATTTCACAATCACTGACTCCGTCCTGGTCAGGTGGTCAATAGCATATTCTTACTGGTATATTCTTCTTACTCAAGCATAGAATGTCTGCCCATAGAGATTCTGTGGCACAGTTTGAGTCACTTAAGATTTTCAACTTATTTGACTGACTTTCTTTCTTTTTTAACGTTTTTATGGCAACTGATAACGATGGCCTGGATGCATAAATGAGAATATTGAGTAGGAGTAGGGAGGTTATATTACCTCTTTATTTTGCACTGGTGCCACTGCTGCTGGAATAATGTTCCCATTTCTGTTGTCCACAATTCAAGAATTTGGAAAAATTGGAGGGGGTTCAGACAAGAGCCACAACAATGAGCAAAGGATTAGAAAACGTGTCTTAGAAAGACCAAAAAATTTTCAATCAAAAGTGGAAGTTTTTCTAAAAGAGAGAATCTAGTTAAAAAAGGAATTAATTTGGGGAAATCCTGTGGAAGTCTCAGGGAAGTCCTGTGTTTACATAGCAAGTCAGACAAGATGATCACAGTGGCCTTAAAACTATGAAGGGTGATTCAGCAGTTCAGTGGAAGTACTAGGTCAGTACTTGTCCCTGATGTTTCCATATACCCTCACACTTCTAAGGGAAAGTGAACTGTATTTATCTGTAACAGAAAGCCAGTGTGGAGGGAGGATGAGGAAGATTGTAGGTGGAAGCTCTGCAGTAGAGATGTGGGTGGTTGAGTGGGTTTAACATTAACACAATAAAAGCTGTTTTATCTGGCGTGTTGTAGGGATGGGGAAGTGCCGGTAAGTGAAAAATGCTAGTTAACTAAGAGGGGGAGGGAATTTGGGTGCGGGGCTGGGGTTTGGGGCACAGGAGGCGGTGTGGGGCACGGGCTCTGGGAGGGAGTTTGGGTGCAGGAGGGGACTCGGGGCAGTGGGTTGGGGCACAGGAGGGGGTAAATGGTGCCAGATCCAGGGGGTGCTCACCTTGGGCGGCTCCCCACAGGCAGCGACCTGTCCCGGCTGCTCCAAGGTGGAGGCGTGGCAGGCAACTCTGCCCTCAGGCGCCACCCCCACAGCTTCCATTGGCCGCCTGCAGCACCTCCGCCTTGGAGCAGCTGGGACAGGTTGCTGCTGGCAGGGAGCCGCCTGAGGTGAGGCTCCCCCGGATCCAGCACCCCACACTCCCTCCTGCTACCAAACCAGCTGCCCTGAGCCCCCTTTCACACCCAAACTCCTCCAAGAGCCTGTGCTTTGCACCCTAACCCCCTGCCGGCCCTGTGCCAACTGGACTATAAACCGGAATTTCAGTGAAGATCAGAAATGCCAGTTTATAAAGCTTTCTGGTTGGTGAAGTGCTGGATAAAACAGCTTTTACTGTATTATTTTTCCTTACTTCAATAAAGTTCCTTGTTCTGTGTTTGGAGAAATTGCAACTTTCTGTGATTCTTTGTCAGAGGGCACAAATAAAGATAAGTGATAAGGATCGGGTAAAATAAGATGCATTTGTCAATATACTCTAACAGTGAAGTCTCAGGGATAAATAAAATGGATGTAAGCAAACAGGAATGCCATATACGATACCAAACTAAGAGAGAGAGATCGGATTGCCAGGTGTCTGGTTTTTCACTAGAATGCCCAGCTGAATAGGGACCCCCGGTGGCTCCAGTCAGCACAGCTGACTGGGCAACTAGAAGTCCGGTTGGCCGCAGCCCCAGCAGGGCAGGCAGGCTCCATGTCTGGCTCCGCACAGCTCCTGGGAAGTGGCCCGTATGTTCCCCTGGCTCCTAGGTGGAGGGGTGGTCTACGCACTGCCCCCACCTGCAGGAGCTGCCACGAGCCCCGGCTCCCATGGTCAATGGGAGCTGTGGGAGCAGTGCATGCGGGCAGGGGCAGCATGCAAAGGCCGCCCCTCCACCTAGGAGCCAGAGGGACATGGAGCCACGTGAGGTCAGTGCCGCCTGGAGCTTTCACCCCAACCTCCTTCCCCAGCTTGGAATCCCCTCCCTCCCGAAGCCTGCACTCCACCCCTCCTCCCACACTCTGAACACCTCAGTCCCGACTCCATCCCCACCCCAGAGCCCGCACTCCCAGCCGAGTCCTCACCCGCTCCCACACACCAATCCGCTGCCCCAGCCGTGAGCCCCCTCCCACAGTCCGAACCTCTTCCCCAACTTGGTGAAAGTGAGCCAGGGTGGGGGAGCGAGAGTGACACAGGGAGGGGGGATGGAGAAAGCCGGGCAGGGCCTTGGAGAAGGCGCAGGGCAAGGGTATTTGGTTTTCTGCAATTACAAAGTTAGCAATCCTAGTTACAGCATATACGGGATTCCCTAGAGCTAATACAAATTCTGTATGAAACTGTGAAATGTCATACTATCTTTCAAGAGCATTGGGAAAAAAATTAGCTCACCACAATTTAAATTGCTGTAAGTGTTGTTGCATGGAAATTCAGCTCTGTTCATTCTCTCTGATATTCATTCTTTGTCTTAGAGTCAGGAGACTGTTTTCCACCTTGCCTGGGAACGGCCTAATAGCTAAAGCACTGGAATAAAACACAGGAGACCTTGGTTCTGTTCCTGGCTCTCACTGGCCTGCCCTGCCATCTTGCACCCTTCCTTATTTTCCCCATCTAAAAAATAGGGATTATAATACTGACTGCCTTAGTAAGGTGCTTTGAGATATATAAATGTGAATGCAAAGCATTGTCTAAGAAGCTACGTCATAGTAGAATTTTTACTGTTATGTACAGGAAATCAGAGTAGATGATGTACTGGTTCCGTCTGGCCTTAAACTCTGACTCTCTATGAATTGTTTCAGGAGCGATGTACACTAGACTTTCCAGAGGCGTTTCTGACTGGTAGGTTGCCAAACACATTCCCAGCATTAAATGTCTTTGTAGGTTGCGGAAAACACTGCCTTAGTCCCTGTGTATAACTACTACCATGTCAGTAAATCTGTTTTCCCCCCTCCCACCCCCCAGCCTAGCTACTACATGGTTCCAATTTGTAGTGCAGATTTAACCTTAGTCGTGTGTGTGTGTGTGTATGTATGTATGTATATGTGTATAAAAATAATAAAACCAAGTTTAAATATTTAGCCAGACCAAGATTGTCTGTCTGAAACAAATGCTGCATAGGAATTACCATGTTTGATCAGATTAGTGGTTCACCTAGTCCAGTACTCTTTCATAGACAGCAGCTAAATACCATTTGCTTCAAAGGAGGGTGCCAGAAATCCTGCAGTAACTAGTTATGGGATAACCTGTCCCCAGAGAAAGTTTTTCCTTAACACTCAGTAGTTAGAGGCTGGCTTAAACCCAACATGCTTTTTGGGTTTATCTCTAGTCTAAACAGGGTGTAAAAATAACAATTTAAAAACAAAACATTAAGATATGTCTTGATTTTAAATAATAATTTAACCCCCTCACTATTTTTCAATTACTTTCTTCCCTTTTTATAATAATAAATTGCTGATGTGAATGTTTTGTACTTATTTCTTTAGCGTCCTAATTGCTAATAGAATTTTGGCTTTTTCATAGAGATTTTTTTTCTACTAAGAAGTTTCATACTAAAAATACTCATCTGTGCAGGAAAAAGTCAAGTCCGAGACCTCATTATTCTCTTTACAGTGAGAAGAACACAAACTCAAATGTAAAATAGATAAAACAAATACCTCAGGCTATCCAGGATAAATAAAAATTGATGACAAAAAAATCAGATTTTAAAACGTAAATACACTTTTTCTTTTAAAAATATTAAAATTGATATTACGACCAATTATATTAAGGCCAAAACTTACATTGCTTTAATTATTTGAATAGATTATAGTATGTTTGCTGCTGAAGTCTTAAAGTCAAAATATTGGTGGAAGTCACTGCCTAAGCACCTGGAACCAGTGTGTGGTGTTGAGTGCTAAATCAGCTTTTGAAAGCAGCATCCTTTTTCTGCAGGAGCAGAGAGAATATTTCTTCATTTCAGTTTATTCAACAAGTTCAGCTCAATGATTAATTCATTCAAAGCTGAGAAACCAATTGGGAGTTGAAAAAAGCAGGAAGCTTGGTTTCCTTTTCCATTCTATGAATAAAAATGAGGGGTAAGACAATGACATCTGCTAGTTCTACTTTCTTGAAGGTCATGGTGACCAATCATCAGTTCAGTTCACTAATTATAGCTAATACTTTGTTTAATCAGTTTTAAATGTAAAATGTATTTGGCTAAACTTTGTATATATTCAGCATCTTTAATTTTATTTAAATATTTTAAAATGCTGTTTTGTGCATTTTAACTGAATTCCAATTTCCATTCAAATGCATCTTGATGCTAATCACAAATAAAAAAAATCTAGAAAATATGAAATGTCAGTCACTGCTTTTTAACATAAAGTAAATATTAAGCTGAATAAATGAGTTATGCTATGTAATTGCTCAAATAAATGTGTGTGTATGTGTGGTTATAGTATATTCTCAAGGTTAGCAAGTAGTACCAAATTTAGTTTAAAGGTTATAGCTGGTTGCAAATCAACATGTTTTAATTGTCATCAAACAATGAGAACCTGCTTTTCTTTTGGAAAATAACTGAAACGTACAAATGCAAAACAAAATTAAAATCAGTGATTTAACTCAAGGTTTCCTGCTTGCTGATTTGAATCAATCTACCCTGGTGCTATGTATGCAATTAACATTACCTTCTAACATCTTGAACTTCCACAAGTCCAGAGTGCTGAAATGCCTTGACTGTGCTATTACAGCATCAGGATTTGAAATCAGTGGGACTTGTTCTCCTAAGAGTATGTCTACACGTTGAGCTGGGGCTATGATTCCCAGCATGAGGAGACATACTTGTACTACGTCCGATCAAGCTTGTGTGCTAAAAACATAAGTGTAGCTGGAGCTGCGTAGGCAGCCAGAGGGGCTAGCCACCACCAGTATATGCCCATTTGAGATGTTAGGCCTGTACTTGGGGCAGCTAGCCGCTTCTACCACTCATGCCGCTCCAGCTACACTCTGTTTTTAGTGCGAGTATGTCTCCTTGAATTGGGAATTGCACTCCCAACTCATAGCATAGACATACCCTACAGATGTGTCTATGTGGTGGGGTAATGCATGCTATGGGGGGGAGATTTCTTAAGCATATTAATTGGTCCATGTAGATCCTACTGAAATGCATTAAAAGTTCACTAGTGTGCTTTAACATAGTACTGTTTTGTGTGCACTGTCAGGGTCTACATAGACCGGTTAGAGCTCAGCACATTAGTGTGCTTTAGAACTCACTCCCCTGCAGAGCACGTTGCCTCAAGTAGACAAGCCCGAAGTCTCTTGGGTGCTTTTGAAAATCTCACCCTTAGTTAGGGTTGCCAGGTGTCAAAAAGGGGCCCTGGTGGCTCCGGTCAGCACTACTGACTGGGCTGCTAAAAGTCCAGTTGACTACAGCAGCCAGCTCCACGTAGCTCCCAGGCACAGAGAGTCATGCTGTTCGCTTCCAGGAGCCACCTGAGGTCAGCACTACCCAGAGCCTGCACCCCCGACCAAACCTCTGCCCCAGCCCTGAGCCCCCTCCCGCGCCCAAACTCCCCCCCCCCCCAAGAACCCGCATTCTGGATCCCAGGCCATACTGCACCCCAACCCCCTGCCCCAGCTTGGAACACCCTCCCGCACCCAAACTCCCTCTCACAGCCAGCACCCCCTCATCCATGCCAAACCCCTCATCCCCAGCCAGAGCCATCACCCCCACTGCACCCCAACCGGCTGCCCCAGCCCCGGGCCGGCCCCCACCAGCCAAGAGCCTCAATCCCATCCCCCCTGAGCCCAGAGCCCCCTTCTGCACCCTAAGCCCCTCATCCCCAGCCCCACCCTGGAGCCTTCACTCCCTCCCACACCCCAGCCTAGAGCCCCCTCCTCTACTCCAAACCTCTCCCCCACCAACCCAGAGTCCCTTCCTGCACTCCAAACCCTTCATCCCCATCCCCATCCCCACCCCCAGAGCCTTCACTCCCCCACCCCCACCCCAACGCTCTGCCCCAGCCTGGTGAAGGTGAGCCAGGGTGGGGGGAAAGGGAGTGACGGATGGATGGAGTGATGGAAGTGGTGGGGCAGTGGCAGGGCAAGGGTATTTGGTTTTCTGCAATCGGAAAGTTGGCAACCCTACCCTTAGGTGTTAAATATGGACTTAAAAACCTAATATTAGGTTCCTATTTTGAAAAACATGGTCTCTGTGTATGTAAAAAAAAAAGTTCACAATAACTTTGTTAATGTATTGAAAGTCTAAATATTTATCATTAACACAGTAATTTTGTTTTAAATCCTCAGAGTTTATGCCACCAAGAGGGAAATTATTTTATAAAAGTAAAATTTTAATTTTTAATGCCACAAATGCTTGAGCACCTGAGTAGTCTCCTTGAAGACACATGAGTGAAGTTAGATACCTGCTTAAGTATTTGCGGAATCCGGGTGTTCATTTTTTGGGGTCTATAGCAGTTTTATAAAAAATTCAAATACGCTACTGTACCAGTAGTGTATTTTAAAACGAACACCACTTACAGTTTAGTTCGTTATAAATTTTAATTTGAAGTTTCAATTGCACAAATGTTCAGAGTAGCTTTTACTGACTTAAATCAATGATTTGTTTTTAATGAAGTGATTTAAATCCATGCATCCTGCTTCCAAAACTTTTGTTTATTTTTAGTATTTTCTATTATAATGTCTCGGTAGTGCACAGTTGTCTACAAGTGCAAGCAAGACATTTTATTTTATAAAATTCCTCCATGTGTAAATTTTGATTAACAGTTTTCTCTCCTGCCCAAAATGGGAAAAATATATTGGACACTTTACCATGTAACTTTAGAGTACGGGACATGTTTCGCCTGTTTTCTCAGGCTTTTTCCAAGAGGGCTGACTGTTAAGCCACTTAGCCTATTTTTATATTCGTGAATTAGTCGTTGTAATGTTCTAACTATTAAAAAAACAAATCCTGTATCTATTAATATGTGTTAGGTGCATTTTTATAAAATTAACAAACTACTGGGACTCCATGAAAGATACTTTGCCAAGATAATACAGGTAACCCTTGTATTAAACTTGGTTTGTGGTATAGATGACAGAACTGAGCAGCAATAAAAATTAAATTATTTTAAACATACTTGCTGACATACTGATGCACATATTATAACTTAAATCAAAACAAACTGGATGCTTGAAGCTGTTAAATTTCAAAACGAAATATAATAGGTGTATAGGAATGTAACACATGCTTAGCAAGTGGAGAAATGCACAGAAAGAGGCATCATATTTTATCAGTAGGAGCTGTACAGAGTTGTGTTAAACTCTCAGATTATATTGTTTTAGGCATTAGGTTTCAAACTGAGGTCTGACTCAAATGTTCTTGCAGGTAAAAAGTACAATAGGACTATTCTTGGGAAAACAACATTTAATGAATTCCAGTGCCACAGTAAGTGCTACATGGTCATGGCACTTCTGAACCCGTGTGTGTGTGTGTGAGAGAGAGAGAGAGAGAGAGAGAGAGAATGAATGAATCTGAGCTCTCTGCAGAATGAGTGTCAGCTGTAAAGGTCTGTGTTTTGTCTCTTGGGTGGTGGGGAGTTATGATCTGTGAAAAGGGGAGCTTCTGAACCCAGCACCGTGGAAGTGTTCTCTTTCTTACTGTTAAATTTCAATAGGTATTCTATTGTTTATTATAAATATTTTTGGATGTAGATTTTGTTGGTTACAATAACTGCGTTCAAAAACAAAACAATGTAAAACTTTAGAGCCTACAAGTCCACTCAGTCCTACTTCTTGTTCAGCCAACCACTCAAACAAACAAGTCTGTTTATATTTGCAGGAGATGCTGCTGCCCACTTCTTCATTTACAAGTCATCCAAAAGTGAAAACGGGTGTTCATATGAACGTTAGAAACATAGATAGCTTGGTTTGTGATGACCGGGAGAACTGTATGGTGACTTGCCTGCCTGGTGCGAAGGTTGCGGATCTCTCGAGGCATCTGGATAGACTTATGTGTAGTGCTGGGGAGGAGCCGGTGGTCGTGGTACATGTAGGTACCAATGACAGAGAAGGGTTGGAGAGACATCCTGGAGGCCAAATTTAGGCTGCTAGGGAAGAGACTGAAATCCAGGATCTCTCTGTTGGCATTCTCAGAAATGCTCCCAGTTCCACTCACAGGGCCAGGTTGGCAGGCAGAGCTTCAGAGTCTCAATGCATGGATGAGACGATGGTGTAGAGAGGAGGGGTTTAGATTCATTAGGAATTGGGGAAACTTTTGGGATGGGGGAGCCTATACAGGAACGATGGGCTCCACCTAAACCAAAGTGGAATCAGACTGCTGGCACTTAACATTAACAAGGTTTCAGAGCAGTTTTTAAACTAGGAGATGGGGGAAAGCCGACTGCTGCAGAGGAGCACACGGATCGGACAGAGACTTCTCTAAGAGGAGAGTCCATTGATAGAGATTCTCTAGGTTATAGTCGGGAGCAGAGGATGGAAGAGGATAATGTAAGGGCCAGATCAGACAAGAAACATTCACATAAAGAATCAGACACATTAGAAAAGAGCAGACAAATAAACAGTGGCACCTTTTTAAAGTGCTTGTACACAAATGCTAGAAGTCTAAATAATAAGATGGGTGAACTAGAGTGACCCGTGTTAAAGGAGGATATTGATATAATAGGCATCACAGAAACCTGGTAGACTGAGGACAATCAATGGGACACAATCATTCCGGGGTACAAAATATATTGGAAGGACAGAACAGGTCATGCAGGGGCAGAGGAGGGGGAGGGGGAGGTGGGAGTGGCACTATATGTGAAAGAAAATGTAGAAGCAAATGAAGTAAAAATCTTAAGAGAATCTACATGTTCCATAGAATCTGTATGGATAGTAATTTCATGCTCTAATAAGAATATAACATTAGGGATCTATTATTGACCACCTGACCAGGACAGTGATAATGATGATGAAATGCTAAGGGAAATTAGAGAGGCTATCAAAATTAAGAACTCAATAATAGTGGGGGATTTCAATTATCCCCATATTGACTGGGAACATGTCACTCAGGATGAAATGCAGACACAAAATTTCTTGATACTTTAAATGACTGCTTCTTGGAGCAGCTGGTACAGGAACCCACAAGGGGAGAGGCAACTCTAGATTTAGTCCTGAGTGGAGAGCAGGAGCTGGTCCAAGAGGTAACTATAACAGGACCGATTGGAAATAGTGACCAAAATATAACAACATTTAACATCCCTGTGGTGGGAAGAACATCTCAACAGCCCAACACTGTGGCATTTAGTTTCAAAAAGGGGAACTATGCAAAAATGAGGGGGTTAGTTAAACAGAAATTAAAAGGTACAGTGACTAAAGTGAAATCCCTGCAAGCTGCATGGGCGCTTTTCAAAGACACCATAATAGAGGCTCAACTTAAATGTATACCCCAAATTAAGAAACACAGTAAAAGAACTAAAACAGAGCCACCGTGGCTTAACAACCATGTAAAAGAAGCAGTGAGAGATAAAAAGACTTCCTTTAAAAAGTGGAAGTCAAATCCTAGTGAGGTAAATAGAAAGGAGCATAAACACTGCCAAATTAAGTGTAAAAATGTAATAAGAAAAGCCAAAGAGGAGTTTGAAGAACGGCTAGCCAAAAACTCAAAAGGTAATAACAAAATGTTTAAGTACAGCAGTAGCAGGAAGCCTGCTAAACAACCAGTGGGGCCCCTGGATGAGCGAGATACAAAAGGAGCGCTTAAAGACGATAAAGCTATTGCGGAGAAACTAAATGGATTCTTTGCTTCAGTCTCCACGGCTAAGGATGTTAGGGAGATTCCCAAACCTGAGCCGGCTTTTGTAGGTGACAAGTCTGAGGAACTGTCACAGATTGAAGTGTCACTAGAGGAGGTTTTGGAATTAATTGATAAACTTAACAGTAACACGTTACCGGGACTGGATGGCATTCACCCAAGAGTTCTCAAAGAACTCAAATGTGAAATTGCGGAACTATTAACTATGGTTTTTAACCTGTCCTTTAAATCGGCCTCTGTACCCAATGACTAGAAGATAGCTAATATGACGCCAATATTTAAAAAGGGCTCTAGAGGTGATCCCAGCAATTACAGACCGGTAGGTCTAACGTCAGTACCGGGCAAATTAGTCAAAACAATAGTAAAGAATAAAATTGTCAGACACCTAGAAGAACATAAATTGTTGGGCAAAAGTCAACATGGTTTCTGTAAAGGGAAATCATGTCTTACTAATCTATTAGAGTTCTTTGAAGGGGTCAACAAGCATGTGGACAAGGGGGATCCAGTGGACATAGTGTACTTAGATTTCTAGAAAGCCTTTGACAAGATCCCTCACCAAAGGCTCTTATGTAAATTAAGTTGTCATGGGATAAGAGGGAAGGTCCTTTCATGGATTGAGAACTGGTAAAAAGACATGGAACAAAGGGTAGGAATTAATGGTAAATTCTCAGAATGGAGAGGGGTAACTAGTGGTGTTCCCCAAGGGTCAGTCCTAGGACCAATACTATTCAATTTATTCATAAATGATCTGGAGAAAGGGGTAAACAGTGAGGTGGCAAAGTTTGCAGATGATACTAAACTACTCAAGATAGTTAAGGCCAAAGCAGATTGTGAAGAACTTCAAAAAGATCTCACAAAACTAAGTGATTGGGCAACAAAATGGCAAATGAAATTTAATGTGGATAAATGTAAAGTAATGCACACTGGAAAAAATAACCCCAACTATACATACAACATGATGGGGGCTAATTTAGCTACAACAAATCAGGAAAAAGATCTTGGAGTCATCGTGGATAGTTCTCTGAAGACGTCCATGCAGTGTGCAGCAGCAGTCAAAAAAACAAACAGGATGTTAGGAATCATAAAAAAGGGGATAGAGAATAAGACTGAGAATATATTATTGCCCTTATATAAATCAATGGTACGCCCACATCTCAAATACTGCGTACAGATGTGGTCTCATGTCAAAAAAGATATACTGGCACTAGAAAAGGTTCAGAGAAGGGCAACTAAAATGATTAGGGGTTTGGAATGGGTCCCATATAAGGAGAGATTGAAGAGGCTAGAACTTTTCAGCTTTGCAAAGAGGAGACTAAGGGGGGATATGATAGAGGTATATAAAATCATGAGTGGTGTGGAGAAAGTAGATAAGGAAAACTTATTTACTTCTTCCCATAATATAAGAACTAGGGGTCACCAAATGAAATTAATATGCAGCAGGTTTAAAGCAAATAAAAGGAAGTTCTTCTTCACACAGCGCACAGTCAACTTGTGGAACTCCTTACCTGAGGAGGTTGTGAAGGCTAGGACTAAAACAGCATTTAAAAGAGAACTGGATAAATTCAGGGAGGCTATTAGCCAGAATGGGGTAAGGGATGGTGTCCCTAGCCTCTGTTTGTCAGAGGGTGGAGATGGATGGCAGGAGAGAGATCACTTGATCGTTACCTGTTAGGTTCACTCCCTCTGGGGCTCCTGGCATCAGGGCCGCCCAGAGGAGGGGGCAAGTGGGGCAATTTGCCCCGGGCCCCGCAGGGGCCCCCAGGAGAGTTTTTCGGGGCCCCTGGAGCGGGGTCCTTCACTCGCTCCGGAGGCCCGGGAAAACTCTCATGGGGCCTGGGTCCCCGGAGCTTCTTCCCCTCCAGGTCTTCGGCGGCGTGGGGGGGTCCTTCTGCTCCGGGGAAGAAGGACCCCCCACCGCTGAATTACTGCCGAAGTGGGACTCGCTGCCGAAGTGCAGCCCAGTCTTCGGCGGTAATTCGGCGGCGGGGGGTCCTTCAGTTCTGGGACCCGCCGCCGAAGGGCCACGAAGACCCGCGGCGGGGACCCCCCGCCACCGAATTACTGCTGAAGACTGGGCTGCACTTCGGCGGCGGGTCCCTCTTCGGCGGTAATTCGGCGGCGGGGTTTCCTTCCGCCCAAAGACCCGGCGCCTCCTCACTGTTGGGTCCGGGCACGTCAGGAGGCGGAAGGCGGTAATTCGGCGGCGGGGGTCCCTGCCGCGGGTCTTCGGGGTCCTTCAGCTGCAGGTCCCAGAGCGGAAGGACCCCCCCCCGCCGCCGAATTACCGCAAAAGCAGGGGCCCGGCGCCGAAGACCCCAGGCCCCCGGAATCCTCTGGGCGGCTCTGCCTGGCATTGGCCACTGTCGGTAGACAGGATACTGGGCTAGATGGACCTTTGGTCTGACCCAGTACGGCCGTTCTTATGGTACTGTTATAGCTGCTGTCACAAGATATTTATGTGCCAGATGTGCTAAAGATTCGTATGTCCCTTCATGCTTCAACCACCATTCCAGGGGACATGTGTCCATGCTGATAATGGGTTCTGCTCGATAACAAACCAAAGCAGTGTAGACCGACCCATGTTCATTTTCATCATCTGAGTCAGATGCCACCAGCAGAAGGTTGATTTTCTTTTTTTGGTGGTTCGGGTTCTGTAGTTTCCGCATCAGAGTGTTGCTCTTTTAAGACTTCTGAAAGCATGCACCACATCTCGTCCCTCTCAGCTTTTGGAAGGCAATTCAGATTTTTAAACCTTGGGTTGAGTGCTGTAGCTATCTTTAGAAATTTCACATTGGTACCTTCTTTCCGTTTTGTCAAATCTCCAATGGAAGTGTTCATTTTAAGAACTTGTGCTGGGTCATCATCTGAGACTGCATGAAATTTATGGCAGAATGCAGGTAAAACAGCAGGAAACATACAGTTCTCCCCAAGGGAGTTCAGTCATCTATTAAATTAATGCATTATTTTTTTAACAAGCTTATTCAGCATGGAAGCATGTCCTCTGGAATGGTGGTGGAAGCATGAAGAGGCATACAAATGTTTAGCGTATCTGGCATGTAAATAGCTTGCAATTCTGGCTACAAAAGTGCCATGTTCTCACTTTCAGGTGACATTGTAAATAAGAAGCGGACAGCATTATCTCTCGTAAATGTAAAAAACTTTTTTGTTTGAGCAGTTGGCTGAACAAGAGGTAGGACTGACTGGACTTGTAGGTTCTAAAGTTTTCCATTGTTTTATTTTTGAATGCAGTTATGTAACCAAAAAAATCTACATTTGTAATTTGCACTTTCACGATAAAGAGATTGCACTACAGTATTTGTATGAGATGAATTGAAGAATACTAGTTCTTTTGTTTTTTACAATGCAAATATTTGTAATAAAAAATAATATAAAGTGAGCACTGTACACTTTGTATTTTGTGTTGTTACTGAAATCAATATATTTGAAAATGTCGAAAAACATCCAAAATATTTAAATGGTTTCCTATTATAGTTCAACAGCGCGATTAATCTTTAGAATCACTTGGCTTTTTTTACTCATGTCTTTGGCACTGTGCTGAAGGGAGTTACATCTGGGTTGATCTTTCCTGCTATAATTACTTATGTTGAACAGCCACTCTGCACGTCTTTCCATTTCTTGGCAGGTAGCTTCTGAGAACCAGTTAGAGTATGTCCTCAAGAGCCAATACATGGCAGTGGGGATAAGATCAAGTCCTTTTAAACAGGCACATACCACAAGGCTATTCTTCTGCCCTGCTTTCCCATTTCCCAGTATAATTTGGGGCCGGGATATGGGGTGTGTGTGTGTGTGTTATTTATAACTCAAATAGTATGTTTTATCCAAGGACCTTAGACCACCTTACAAAGGCAGATAACTGTTTTCTTCATTTTACAAAAATGAAGATAAAGCAAGTGTGTGGCAAAGCCAGGACTAGAATCCAGGTGTCCTAATTCTCACTTCTGTGTTCTAACTACTAGACCTCATTGAAACAAATATATATACATACTAACCTCTGTATATTGTGTTCAAAGAATATTTAACATAAGTGCCAGTGTGGATTTTTCATTGTAAGCTGATATACTTATTCACAGATATCCAAAAAGCCAAACCATATGCCAGTGGTTCTCGACCTTTTTGGCTTCAGGACCCATTTAATTGCTTGTGGTGACCCAGTAAATAGGGGTGTGTATGGGAGAGAGGGGGGTAGAGTTCTAGGGGGATGAGAGGCCAGGTGGGGAGGATCAAATCCTACCTCTGATGGGGTGGGATGCCTTATGGGCAGTGGGGAGGGCTGTGTCCTACTGGAAGTGGGTGGGAGGCCCTGGGGTGGAAGGTTGCAGAGCATGTCCTGCACTCACCCTACAGCAGTGGCTCCTGCAGCTCCAGTCCCCTGAGACTGGATGGGCTCGGCTTGCCACTCCATGCATTCCAACCTCGGGGGTCGCAGCACCACTCAGGTTTGGCCCTGCCATGACCGAGGGGAGCTGGGCCAAATCTGAGTGGCACTGCAGCCCTGTGCACCAGATTGCAACACCCAGAGCAGGAAGCTGAGCCCAGCCCGCCCCCTGGAGCAAGAGCCACTACAAGACCTATTGTTATGTTTTAGCAACTCAACTTTTGGTCATGACCCACAGGTTGAGAAACTCTGTCATATACAACTGAATATATCTGATCCCTTTCACTTGGAAAGATCCCTTTTCCTAAATTAGATCAGCCAGAACAAAGTATCAGTGGAAATGGTAAGACCTTTTTCTCCAATAAACAGCACCAATTTGGATAGCTGTGGTTTAAGGTTTATGCTCTTTGACTGTTGGTCAGTCAAATATTTGGTATCATAACTAGTCACATGTGAATCATCTGACTTGTTAAGTATCCATTCTGTCTTAGTGTAAACTGACACAACAGTTCTCTCAATGTGAGTGGGGGGGAAAAGCCTAGACTGATGTCTGATAAAGGGAAACTCAATTTACAGGTGAAGATTTTGTAAGTTACTACTTCTAGTGTGTGGAAGTACTGACATATATCACAAGGTTCTTGTAAGAAAACACTTCTTACTTTTTTTTTCATAACCGAAAATAAAAGCAACACCTCCAGAGCCAGAGTCTTCCAGGGTTGGGTTGCAGATGGACATAGAGTAGGGGATGCAAGCCACCTTTCTATTGTCATACATCCTTAGCTTCCTTCAAGGCAGTCTGGCCAGAAGGTTAATGGTTAGATCACAAAGAATCTGGCAACCTAAGTGACAGAGAAGGTTAGTAGTTGTCTTTTTATTGGTGATGAGGATGCTTCAGAGTTCCTCACAAGCCAGGAGCTGCTGTCTAAATTAATCCATTCAATCCCCCAAGTTTCCTGCACCAAATTAGACAGTGATATTAGAATGTGTTGTGAGAAGGTTCTTTTGAATTTCTGCACATGGTTTCAGAAGGATACATGTTTGATTGTTGTAACTGTGTTGCGACAGCTGCTTACCATGGTGATTATGATAATCTTCTTGCATTTTGTTCCCGGTGTTGGTTATATCCATCTATTGCCTGACATCTTTGTACTTGGGACTGTAAACTATTTTGGGACAGCAACCATCATTTGTTATGTTTTGTACAGCACCTTGTGAAAAGGGGCATGGGCTTCCAGGCACTACTGCTGTACAAATAATAATTTATGATGATTTGAATAACTTTGGATATCATAGCTTGCTGTTACTTCTTTTGTTATAGCTGGCTTTTTGTTGAAACATAAGGATGCTAGATCATGTGGTGCTTATATTCAAAAGCATGAAACCCTTCACAAACTTTACTGATTGCAAAAATGATGCAGGGAATTAATTTAATTACTAAGAAGTTGAACTGTCTTTTTGGTGAAATCCACTGTTTCACCGCAAACATCAGATGTTACAAGTTTAGGACAAGAAGGAAAGATGTGTATTGTATTAAATTGAAGTTCTGATGGAAGTTAGATAGGCAAACTTCAATTATTGGCACTGGAATTTTCCCAGGACAAACAGACTAATATCCCTACTCTTTCAAAATGTGCCAGTCACACAATTCACCTTAAAACCGTTATTTGGTACTATTGCCACCACCATGATGTAATGAGATGTTAACAGGCAACAGAGGGACATCTGGTGGTGTGCAGGGGCGGCTCTAGAAAATAGGCTGCCCCAGGCAGCGCGGTGTGCTGTGCCGCCCTTCCTCGGTCCCGCGGCGGGTCCCCTCTTCCCGCGGCTCCGGTTGAGCTCCCGCGGCAGGTCCACCGGAGCCCCGGGACAAGCAGTCATGCCTGCGGCAGGTCCGGTCGTCCGCGGCTCCGGTGGACCTCCCGCAGGCATGACTGCGGCAGGTCCACCGGCCCAGCCTGCCGCCCCCTAGATTTGGCCGCCCTAGGCAACAGCTTGGTTTGCTGGTGCCTAGAGCCGCCCCTGGTGGTGTGCATGGGCTACTGGCTAGTTTCATTTAGAAGGACTAAAATACTTTTTTTTGTTTGTTTGCTTCACAAATAATTATTCATCTCATTGGTTAAAACTACTATAAGATTTTAGTTTTTGTAGCTTTTAGGTTTTTTTAAATTACTACGTCTACTGTTCAGTGAGATACCACCAGAATTCTGTTAGCTGGCAAGCCTTTCTCATGTAAGAGAAGACATCTAAAAAACCTCTTGTCTGTCTCCACTTGCACAGTTCCTGGGCTTGACCTTGAGAAACTTAATTAGCAGGTTAGAAATCCTTGAAAGTTTTCAACTTCCTTGTCTAGCCAAATATGAGACCACTTTGCAACTTTAAAAGTACAGTGTATATCATTCTTTTAACCTTTGTAGGTGATTTTGATAGTCATCCAGCTCCTCATATTATTAAATGTGTGTAATGCAGTTATTTATAGCTCAGGGGTCAGGTAAGAGGGATATAGAGACTTAGGCTTGAACCAGAGAGCTAAAATCTGATTCAGATCTGTTGTGATCTAACATTATTTATTTTTTGATAATTTCTAATGGCTTCTGTGAAACTAGTTAGTGGTTTCAGCCTAGTGTCTGTGTCACAAAAATCTAATTGATAACTGTCCCCCATATTGGCAGCCCTAGCTGTGCAAAGACTCAATGGGTATGAGACTAAACTCCCTAAGAGGTGCCTTTTCAGGAGTTGAGGCACATTGGTGGAGAAAGCCTATGTTGTACCTGCTCTATGGATAAATGGAGGAATTCAGTCTATTGGGCTGTCAGGCACTCCTACATATTAAATTCTCCTTTAAAATAATGCATAAATTCCAAAGTTGTGCATTTACATAGTGCTGCACTTTTTACATCAACATCTATCACATGGAACATACTTCTCCTTGATATTATGCAGGATTGTCTAGGATTTTAGACTTACGGGCCATGAAATGCTTACAGGTTAAGATCATAACTGTTAGTATTTGCTGTTAAAGTTTACAGAAGAGACCCTTATTGGGGAGGGAAGATTAGAGGCCCCAAATGGGGGACAGTGGGGAAATCCTTTGGTAGGGAGCTGGAGTCTGACTTGGAATTAAATGGAGTCAGGGAGATGAAAAATGAAGAAACAAAATATGCTGTCAGTTTTGAATCCTAAATATACGGAGCGGGTACATCCTTCCCCAGATAGTGTTTGGAAAATAGCTGTCAGGAGGTAGCATTTTAACAATACATAAGACATCTTTCCCACTCTGTTTTTCCTACTTTAAGTCAGTTAATCCAAGGCCTCCCTTTTGTTTCTGGTTTCAGAGTAGCAGCCGTGTTAGTCTGTATCCGCAAAAAGAACAGGAGTACTTGTGGCACCTTAAAGACTAACAAATTTATTTTAGGATGAGCTTTCGTGAGCTACAGCTCACTTCTTTGTTTCTGTGGCATCCTGATGCAGAAATCAGTTTTCCAGGGGACAGTGCTTCCTTGAAAGTGTGCTCTCTCACACGAGAAAAGAAAATGTCTCCCACCAGGACCTATTTTCTTCTTCTCTGTGATGGATGAAGTCAAAATACTTGAGTGAAAGTAAATCAGACCTGGAATTGCTTTGGGGATTTCCACAGCAGACTCAGCAATTCAACCTCATGTGGGAACTAAACCATATTAAGGGCCTTCTGTAGATGAAGCATCTTCAACAGTTGCTTGTCCTGCTTGTGATTAAATCCAACCCTGGGGACCTGTAGAAATGGCTTGAACAAGAGGCAATCACCAACTTCAGTGGAGAAGGAAACACTAGATTTACCTCAGTTTTTCTTTTTTGACATAAATTGTCTAGTTGAACTGATCATCCTCTTCAGTTCAATGTCTGGTGATGCAGCCTTATAAGAGAGGAAGTAAACTAAGGTTTCTGATGGAGACACTTCAGCACGCGCTCTCTCTCTCTCTCTCTCTCTCTCTCTGTGGAATACAAGTTTTCCTACAAGGTATGGCAAGAAGGAGCGTTTCAAATCTATTCAGGCTATCAAAAAGGATTAAACAATTCTTTCCTATTTGACTTGGGAAATAAATTGCAGGATTCCCTATATTAAACCTAGAAATACTATTTTAATCCTTTCTTAAAATTAATAAACTATCTGCTGCTTTGCAGTAAATTCAACATGTATAGAATGGGATGGTTAGAGGATTGACAAGTTTCTTATTACTGTGTTAGGCAAGAGTTGTCAATGTATCATGATACTTCGAAATTTGGTTACTTATTGCTTTGAGTTTGTTCACTGGAAAAACAATATAGTAATTGTGTGGTAAGATTTACAAAGAGGTTTATCTATGAATAAGCTCCAGTCTGATATGTTGTAGTGGCACACTTTAAAGGTCAGAGTCAGTTTTTAATGTTTAACTCTTCCTTTTCTAGCCATTTGGGAGCCAAATAACTTAATAAATATGAAACTTGCCAAGAAATATCTGGAAGATTTGGCATCTGTTTGTAGTAGCATATGATGAAAGAAGTATCGGTTATTAATGCTGACTGTTCTCACATTAATAGTGCAAAGAATTCTGATGTTGAATTTTAATGAAATAATCTGAATATTTAGCCTTATGTAAGAATTCCTGTTACTCATCATCTCCACTCTTGCATTGATGACTATTTTTGGGTTGCTAGCTTGATACTTACTAAAGCCTGATTTCTCCCTCACCAGGCTCTTTTGATGTGATTATCATTTGCAGCTGTGGCTATAGGTAGTATTTTAAAATAAATCTGTTATTTTTTTTTCTATTTTTGAAGACTGGCAACAGATACATCCTTAAAAAACATGTTTGTATTCTAAAACCATGACACAGATGATGGAACTTGGCTTTGTTTGAAGAAGACAGAGCTTAGTGAGCTGCTGCCATTCTTGCTAGCTTTCTTTTTTAGTGGCTTCTGAAATGTGAAGAGTTCTTCATTCTTTAGGTTTCCATGTTAATGACCTTGTGGGATAACTGAACTTAAAAGAGTAAAGGAGGCTTCTGGGAGACTGTCTTGTCCTGTCCTTGATCCCTCATCTCCAAGTTAATTGAAAAAAAATTTCTGGGAGCTAAATCCTGGTTTCATTGAAGTTCCTGGTCCATCAATGGCTATTAGCCAACATGGTTAGGGACGCAACCCCATGCTCTGGGTTTTCCTAAGCTTCGGACTGCCAGAAACTGAGACTGGATGACCAGGGATGGACCACTTGTTAATTGCCTGTTCTGTTCATTTCCTCATCTGGCACTGTCCACTGTCAGAAGACAGGATATTGGGCTAGATGGACCATTGTTCTCACCCTGTATGGCCATTCCTATGTTCATGGTAAAGCTTCCACGATCTCCTGTGTAACTAGGTTTTGGCCTTAAATAAGAGAGAATCTTCTAGTTTAAAGAGAGAGCTGATTTTCCAGATAAAAGTGTATTGACGCCCATGTGACCATGATTAACTTAGTCATTTAAAATTCTCAGACAAAAAGCTGTATGCTACAGTTAGGGCCGAGTATGTTGCCCTTTAAAATGGCATTCATATAATGTCACTTACGAAACATATATTGTAAATGCTGCAAACTAAGTAAATTCCAGGACAGCTCTGGGCACCAGCAAACCAAGCGCATGCTTGGGGCAGCATTCTGGGAGGGGTTTGTGTGTTTTTTGGGTTTTTGTTTTTGTTTTTTTGTTTTTGTTTGGGGCGGCAAAAAACCTAGAGATTTGTTTCTTCACAATATTTATTCTTAACAAGTTTAAAGATTCCTTTGCCCATTCACATTTATTTAGCTGACAACAATTCTGTTTTGACCTTTTTGGGAATATTACTTCCTAAAATTTCAGATTTATCTTAGGGCTTGGCTACACTGGAGAGTTGCAGCGCTGGTGGTGGGTTTACAGCGCTGCAACTTACTCACCGTCCACACTTGCAAGGCACATACAGTGCTGCATCTCCCTGGCTGCAGTGCTGGCTGTACTGCTCTGCCTCGGGTATAACTATTGCAGCGCTGGTGATGCAGCGCTGCTCCGCCAGTGTGGCCACCAAAAGCGCTGTTATTGGCCTCCGGAGGTATCCCGGAATGCCTGTTCAGCCACTCTGCTCATCAGTTCGAACTCTACTGCCCTGGCCTCAGGTGATCCACCCTTTAAATGCCTCGGGAATTTTAAAAATCCCCTTCCTGTTTGCTCAGCCAGGTGTGGAGTGCAATCAGTGAATCCTTCCAGGTGACCATGCCTCCACGCGCCAAATGAGCCCCAGCATGGAGCAATGGCGAGTTGCTGGACCTCATCAGTGTTTGGGGGGAGAAAGCTGTGCAGTCCCAGCTGCGTTCCAGCCGTAGGAATTACGATACCTTTGGCCAGGTATCAAAAGCCATGCTGGAAAGGGGCCATGACCGGGACGCGGTGCAGTGCAGGGTTAAAGTGAAGGAGCTGCGGAGTGCCTATTGCAAAGCCCACGAGGGAAACCGCCGCTCCGGCGCTGCCCCCACGACCTGCCGTTTTTACAAGGAGCTGGACGCGATACTTGGGGGTGACCCCACTGCCAATCCGACGACCACGATGGACACTTCAGAGCGGGGGAAGGAGGGGGAGGGGGGGAGGAAACTGAGAGTGAGGGTACTGGGGTGGGGGGAGACACCCCGAAGTCCCAGGAGGCATGCAGCCAGGAGCTCTTCTCAAGCCAGGAGGAAGGTAGCCAGTCGCAGCAGCCGGTACTTGGTGGAGGACAAGCAGAGGAGCGGGTTCCCGGTAAGTGGCTTTTATTTTCAGGATGGAAATGTTTCGGGAGAGGAGGGGGGGTTAGGGCTGCATGCATGCATGCCTAGATGTGGAATAGCCCATTGATGTGGTCTATCATGTCGCGGTAATCGGCCTCATTAATCTCTTCAAAAGTTTCAGCCAAAGCGTGGGCAATGCACTTGCACAAGTTTATAGGGAGAGCCACTGTGGTCCTTGTCCCAGTCAGGCTAACGCATCCGCGCCACTGTGCCACGAGGGGTGGGGGGACCATTGCTGCACACAGGCAAGCTGCATAGGGGCCAGGGCGGAATCCTCATTGCTGTAGAAGACCTTCCCGCTCTTCCCTGGTGACCCGCAGCAGGGAGATATCTTCCAGGATTAACTCCTGTGGAAAATGTTGGGAGAGTGTTCAGTGCAGATGCCCCCTGTAGCTGTTTGCTGTCCCCAATGCACAGAAACCCCTGCACAGCCCTGAAGCAATCAGTCCCCCTTACTCACTATTTCGTGGCTCCTGTGGGTTATGTGCGCTCTGTTTTGTATGGGAAAAGTATGCTAAAGTGAAGACTGTAAACTCCTTCACTGTGTGGGAATAACTGTCTGGATGAGATTATAAACAATGCTGCCTCTGTTAACTGTTGCCATTTTTGCCTTTCGAAAAGTGTCCTTGACTACTGGACTGCCCGTATCATCGACTGCTCAGAGGCTACAAAATCTCAGGAAGAAGCCGCGAAAAAGCAAAGAAGACATGCTGAAAGCAGTTATGGATCAGTCTGCCAGAGAGAGTAAAAAAGTGCAGGACTGGAGGAAAAAACTGCAGGACTGGAGGAAAAGGGAAAGCAGGATCTGCCAGAGAAACGCAGCAGCTAAGAAGAAAAGCACAAAGCAGCTGATAAGCATCCTGGCGCGCCAAGCGGACTCTATCCAGTCACTCGTAGCCATGCAGGCAGAGCATTACCGTGCCGCCCCCCCCCCCGTCCCAAAGCTCTTTCCCTTGTGCCCCAATGTCAGTTCCAAACCCCCTTCCCCAGCATCCAGGTTCTTACCACCACCAGCTGCCCCCAACACCTGTATGTTCACCAACGAGCCCTGAGAACTACGACCCTTACCCTCTGCACTCAACCCCCATCACCATGCAGTATTTTCATCCTGAAGTGCAGCACTCATTGCACAGCACTCCAAACAGGACATATTCAAACCTGTGACTGTACAGTCCACCACCCCACCCCCCTGCCCTTTTAGATTCCCAAAATGTTGTGTGTCTGTCAATAAAGTTATTTTCTTTTCAATAAATGAATTCTTGGCTTTGAAAACAGTCTTTATTATTGCAGAAATTGAAAGATACTGTAGCCCAGGAAAGAAACAGGCACTGCAAATCATTTTAGGAAAAACAGATTCCTATTAACATTGTAACCACTGCACTTCACTACCGTGCAAGGCAACAAACATTACTGTTGGCTTTCAGCCTCAAATTCCTCCCTCAAGGCATCCCTAATCCTTGTAGCCCTTTGCTGGGCCTCTCTAGTAGCCCTGCTCTCTGGCTGTGCAAATTCAGCCTCCAGGCGTTGAACCTCGGCGGTCCATGCCTGACTGAATGTTTCACCCTTCCCTTCACAAATATTATGGAGGGTACAGCACGTGGATATAACTGCAGGGACGCTGCTTTCCCCCAAGTCTAGCTTCCCATACAGAGATCGCCAGCGCCCTTTTAAACGGCCAAAAGCACACTCACAGTCATTCGGCACTGGCTCAGCCTGTAGTTGAACCGGTCTTTGCTCCTGTCAAGCTTCCCTGTATAGGGTTTCATGAGCCAAGGCATTAACGGGTAAGCGGGGTCTCCAAGGATCACAATGGGCATTTCGACGTCCCCTACTGTGATCTTCCGGTCTGGGAAAAAAGTCCCGGCCTGCATCTTCCTGAGCAGGCCACTATTCCGAAAGATGCATGCATCATGCACCTTTCCAGGCCAGCCTGTGTAAATGTCAATGAAACGCCCACGGTGATCCACAAGTACCTGGAGAACCATAGAGAAATACCCCTTCCGATTAACGTACTTGGATGCTAGGTGGGGTGGTGCCAGAATAGGAATATGCATCCCATCTATCGCCCCTCCACAGTTAGGGAAACCCATTTGTGCAAAGCCATGCACAATGTCCTGCATGTTCCCCAGAGTCACGGTTCTTCTTAGCAGGATGCGATTAATGGCCCTGCAAACTTGCATCAGCACGATTCCAACGGTCGACTTTCCCACTCCAAACTGGTTCCCGACTGATCGGTAGCTGTCTGGAGTTGCCAGCTTCCAGATTGCAATAGCCACCCGCTTCTCCACTGGCAGGGCAACTCTCAATCTCGTGTCCTTGCGCCGCAGGGTATGGGCGAGCTCAGCACACAGTCCCATGAAAGTGGCTTTTCTCATCCGAAAGTTCTGCAGCCACTGCTCGTCATCCCAGACTTCCATGACGATGTGATCCCACCACTCAGTGCTTGTTTCCCGAGTGGCGTTCCATGGTGCTGAGCATTTCCGTGAATGCCACAAGCAATTTAGTGTCATACGCGTCAGGCGACTCGATATGATCATCGTCGGACTCCTCACTGTCACTTTGGAGCTGAAGGAATAGCTCAACTGCCAAACGTGATGTGCTGGCGAGACTCATCAGCATATTCCTCAGCAGCTTGGGCTCCATTTCCCACAGAAATCGCGCTGCACAGAAACTGTTGGGAGAGTCACAATGGCACCAAACGTGGACGGAAAAACAGTGACTGCTGGGATGTGAAGCGATGCATCACGGGGCATTGGGACAGAAAGCGGAATGACCTGCACCCTTCCGTCCCCTTCCCGCAACCCACGGCGCCAAAATGGGACAAGTATCAGAGGGGTAGCCGTGTTAGTCTGGTTCTGTAGAAGCAGCAAAGAATCCTGTGGCACCTTATAGACTAACAGAAGTTTTGCAGCATGAGCTTTCGTGGGTGAATACCCACTTCTTCGGATGCAAATGGGACAAGGTGCTCTGTGGGATAGCTGCCCATAATGCACCACTCCCAACAGCGCTGCAAATGCTGCAAATGTGGCCACACTGCAGTGCTGGTAGCTGTCAGTGTGGCCACACTGCAGCGCTTTCCCTACACAGCTGTACGAAGACAGCTGTAACTCCCAGTGCTGCATATCTGCAAGTGTAGCCAAGCCCTTAGTTTATTTTGAAGCCTCAAACCTGCCCAAATTCCCAAGTCAATTGTTCTATAATTTTTAATGAGGCTTCTGGATCCTGCAACTATAATAAGACATGGCCAGCATACAAAGCTATTTTGTGTTCTGATCTGTAAGCCGTTTTGATCCTCTTTACCAAGGGGCTGTTTCTCACATTTATTGTAAATGGCTCCATTGCCAAAGCAAACAGGGATAAGGGGCAACCCTGTCTCATACACCGAGACAAATTAAAAGGAGGGGATTGATGGCCATTAACCCAAGATGACACTTAAGAATGAATATACAGGCCAGTATACCCATAGAAAACTGACTTCCAAAGCCAAACCTTAACGAAATCTGTCTGAGGTATTCCCACTCCTGCTGGTCAAAGGCTTTTTCAGCATCCAGATAAAGCAGTGCACCGGAAGAATTATTAGAATGAACATTATTGATCAAATTCATAGTTCTTCTGATATTATCAGATAGACCAGTGGTCCCTAACCTTTTCGTCTGGTGGGCGCCAGACGAAGGACCACTGCGGCGGTGGAGCACCCGCCGAAATGCCGCCGAAATTTGGCGACATTTCGGCAGCGACGCCTCTCAATGACGCTGCTTGCCGTCAACAAGTGACATCATCGTGAGGCGTCGCCGCCGAAATTCGGGGGCGATGCCTCTCGATGACGTTACTTGTCGACGGCAAGCGGCATCATCGAGAGGCATCCCTGCTGAAATTCGGCGGCATTTTGGCGGGTGCTCTCCCGGGGGCCAGGACCCCTGAGATAGATGCCTGGTAACAATGAACCCAGATTGGTCAGGATGAACATATTTGGGCAAGATGATTCTCAGTCTGTTTGTTAGTACCTTTGCATAAATTTTAGCATCCATGTCATTAAAAAATAGGTCTGTATGCTGAACAATTGGTAAGATCTTTTTCTTCAGGAATGGTCACAATTTTTGCCTCCCTCCGTAAATCTGGAATGTTGTTTCCATGCAATATACCATTTAACAATTTGGTTAAAATGGGGATCAACACTTGTTTTAGAGCTCTCTGATACTCTCAAAATAACCCATTGAGCCCTGGAACTTTATTGAATTTAAATTCTTTATTACAACTTCAAGTTCCTCTGCAGCCATTTGCCTATCTAGAGCTGCTAGATCCGGCTCTGAGAGCTGAGGTGGTTTCACAAGTCTCAAATATCTATTTATGAGTTCAGGATTTGGATGTTCTGAAGTGTACAAAGTATTTAAAAAGCCAAGGCATTTTTCTGATTCTGGGAGCTGTGCTGGATAGGACTGGTCTTCAAGTGGTGGACAGCTGATTGCTGATAACCAGCTGCGTGGTACCAACACAGACCAACTGGGCAGAGGAATGGGAGATGCACTGTGTGAGTTTAATTCTCATTGGGCTGTCACATGATCTGGTAACTGACCTGAGGAAAGGAGAGGAGCAGGCTATATGATACCTGGTGTATAAGGAGGCTGCTGAACAGAGCTCTTTCACTTTCCCTCTCCCCATCCCACTCATACTTTGATGCATAAATACCCTGAGGTCTGCATAAAGGAGATATGGTATAAGCAGGATTTCTGAATTCTTCAAATGTTGTATGTCAGACTTCCCACTCCTAGAGGGTGAATGATATAATCACAGTCGAGCTTCTAGCCCATATAGGAATGATGGCCAAGGCAGATTTGGCTCTCTGGCTAGTAGTGTGGTGGGAGGAGAGAAGGGGGTTTGCTGTTTGACTGTGTGAAACTAACACAATGTCAAAGATAACATCACTTCATCCATAGCGGAAAGTGGTACGTTTACATGTTACAATGTATGTCTGGTATCAGGATAAAAAAAAGACTGATAACCAACTCTTGCTCCCTTAAGGGAGTCTGTTTTATACTCCGCTGATGCATTACTTTCTTGCCTTTATTCAGCTAGGAAGCAAAGCTGGAAGCACTCTAGTCTTACACAGTTGGTAGGCAAATAAATTTGTCATGGCACTTTGAGAAATCATGGGCTCCATGTGTCATTACTGTGTCTCTCTAATTGTTAGCTTTTGGATATTATTATCAAGGCTGAACAAAGGGGGAAGTATTTGGAGTGGGCGTGAAGTTTTCTCTGGAAGAATAGAATAGTAAAACAACAAACGTTAGGCAGGAAAGGGAAGAGATGGTAAGCCAGGAACTGTTACATTCTAGGCTAGTTTTCCAGCTGGCCTAAATGCTGGGCAACTTACTAAATACCTAGGAAATAGATGGTGATCATAGATAAGGGAACTAGGGCTGTCAAGCAATTAAAAAAATTAATCATAATTAATCATGCGATTAAACAATAAAACAATACCATTTATTTAAATATTTCTGGATGCTTTCTACATTTTCAAATATATTTATTTCAGTTCTAAAACACAATACAAACTATACAGTGCTCATGTTATATTTATTTTTTATTACAGATATTTGCATTGTAAAAAACAAATTTTTTTTAGTATTTTTCAATTCTCCGAATACAAGTACTGTAGTGCAATCTCTTTATCATGAAAGTTGAACTTACAAATGTAGAATTATGTACAAAAAATAACTGCATTCAGAATAAAACAATGTAAAACTTGAGAGCCTACAAGTCCAGTCAATCCTGTTTCTTGTTCAGCCAATTGCTCAGACAAACAAGTTTGTTTACATTTGCAAAAGATAATGCCTGCTTCTTGTTCATAATCTCACCTGAAAGTGAGAACAGGCGTTCTCATCGCACTGTTGTAACCAGCATCGCAAGATATTTACGTGCCAGATGCGCTAAAGATTCCTATGTCCCTTCATGTTTCAACACCATTACAGAGGACGTGTGTCCATGCTGATGACAAGTTCTGCTCAATAATGATCCAAAGCAGTGTGGACCAACATATGCGTTTTCATTATCTGAGTCAGATGCCACCAGCAGAAGGTTGATTTTCTTTTTTCTTTTTTGGTGGTTCGGGTTCTTTAGTTTCCACATCGGAGTGTTGCTCTTTTAAAACTTCTGAAATCATACTCCACACCTGTCCCTCTCAGATTTTGGAAGGCACTTCAGATTCTTAAACTTTGGGTCAAGTGCTGTAGCTATCTTTATAAATCTCTCATTGGTACCTTCTTTGCATTTTGTCAAATCTGCAGCAAAGGTGTTAAAATGAACAACATGTGCTGAGTCATCATCTGAGACTGCTATAACATGAAATATATGGCAGAATGCAGGTAAAACAGAGCCAGAGACATACAATTCTCCCCCAAGGAGTTCAGTCACAAACTTAACGCATTATTTTTTAACGAGCATCATCAGCATGGAAGCAAGTCCTCTGGAATGGTTGAAGCATGAAGGGGCATATGAATGGTTAGCATATCTGGCACATAAATACCTTGAAAGGCTGGCTACAAAAGTGCCATGCGAATGCCTGTTTTTCCTTTTGGCGACATTTTAAATAAGAAGTGGGCAGCATTATCTCCCTGTTAATGTAAACAAACTTGTTTGTCTTGGTGATTGGCTGAACAGGAAGTAGGACTGAGTGGACTTGTAGGCTCTAAAGATTTTTATTTTTTTGTTTTTGAGTGCAGTTATGTAACAAAAAATTCTACATGTGTAAATTGCATTTTTACAATAAAAAGATTGCATTACAGTACTTGTATGAGGTGAATTGAAAAATACTTTCTTTTCATTTTTAGAGTGCAAATATTTGTAATAAAAATAATATAAAGTGAGCAGTGTACACTTTGTATTCTGTATTGTAATTAAAATCAATATATTTGAAAATGTAGAAAAACATCCAAAACTGTTTAATAAATTTCAATTGATATTCTATTGTTTAACAGTGTGATTGAAACTGCGTTTAATCACAATTTTTTAAATTGTGATTAATTTTTTTGCGTTAACCGTGTGAGTTAACTGCGATTAATTGACAGCCCTAAAGGGAACCCATGAGTTTTTGCTTTTGGGGTTTAGTTTTACTTGCCACTCATAGAGGAATTTTTTGTACATGTTCCTTCTGATTTGTGGTGTTTGATCTTTCTGTTTGGCTCAACAGGTTTTGTTTGGTGTATGAGTGGCAGGAGCAGAACTTTAATCACAGTAGTAGCTACTTCATCACTAGCAGTTCTGGAGAAGGGGATTTGCTGATGTATTACCCTTTTAATGTATTTGTTGAAAGATAGCAACCAAAATATTCCCAGGCTCTCAGATCAGAATATTTATGCACCTATGTATTGAGAGTAATGTAAAGTGACATAATGTTTAAAATAGTTTTAGCTGTCCTCCAAAGCAAGAACGTGGAAAAGTCTCAAAATGACCTAAAGGTTAGTGGTGGGTGGGTGGAGTTTTATTTATTTATTTTTGGCAATAGCTTGATTTTTTGTAATTTACGTTACAAAGTTTTCATTTAAAAAAGATCTTTTTAAAGACTCTCCATTGAGATTGGCACTTTAGTGCAACTAGAGAAAAGGAATGTGGAACAGACCACTTTGCTAAATAAAGGTCAAGTACAGCCTGTAGCTGTAGCCTTTCTTTATTCTCTGTCTATAGGCTAGAGTTACATATACAAGGTTCTAGGTGGAGGTATGTCAAAACAAAAACAAACAAACATCTCAGCAGGCTTTTAGACTTGGCAAAAGCAAAGATGCTGTGTGGGGACAGACTGAGAACCAGAGACTATGGAACCTAGAGGAAGATGAATTCAAATGCAAGTGAATCAGCACTGCTGCTTCCATGCAGGCTTTCCTTGTGTTCTGCAGACAGCTGTCTTTATGCCTGTAACGCTGCCTAAAGCATAGGTATACTTAGCACATATACAGCACTTTCCACCCGTAGTTCTCAATTTTAGGCAAGGTGGCAAAGCTTATTTTATAGATGGGGAAACTGAAGCACAATCACACAGCAAGTCAGTGGCACAGAAGAGAGTCTCAAGTTCTGTGTTTTTTTTGTTTTAATTTTCAATAGCTGTGGCATATACGGTATGTTCTTGAACACCGAAGCTGCGTGTGTATGTTTTGTGTAATATAGTGTGGCTGGATGATCAGCATTGGCCAATAGATAGATAGATTGAATGCATAGATGTCAGGAAAAAAGCATTAACTTGGGAAAACAAGATCTGATAATTAACAAACTAGGGTGAAATCCTTGCCCCATTGAAGCTAATAGAATAACTGAGTTAAATGTGGACAGGATTTCACCCTGGATCATCTTCATTGGTAGCTGCCTTCAATATGGACTAAGACGGTAAAAGTTGCCTGGTTGGTAGAAATGAGACCAAGATGGCCCCATCAACTTCTGAACATGTTGACTCCCCAGCCGATTTCAGTCCTGACTAGCAATGGCTCTTATTGTTTACATTCCTGATGCAGGACTGTCCATGTTACTTTGAAGCTTGTGTGATGTGGACCAGTGTCTATAATGAATTAAGAGTTTGGAACCATGACACTTATTAGTTGCAATCTATGAAAAGATTTGAATCTGAGTTTTAGAGGTGAAAGGCTATTTCAGTTAAAACTCTGCATCACTTTAGTCTTTAGAATAATGTTTGTATTACTCCTTCCTGATAGAGGGGAGCAGGTCACTCAGACCACTAGTCTTACAAATAACCTCTCCACAGTAAGTTAAAATCTTACACCTGCAAATAATTTTTTGTGTTGTTTTTGGCTAATCTCAATACAGGCAATAGGAGCAGAACAGCTTTATATTTTTTTCTGAAGCATAAGGGGAAACCCATGAAGTAGCAGCCTTTGTTTAGTTCCTCTCAGTGTCAATTACTTAAATTTGCATCCTTTTATTTAGTCTGGTTGAAAAACTATGGAAAGTCTATAGCTTATAAAAGTGTATAATTGTATCCATTAATGCAGTGTATTTCAGGATGGAGGAGAAAAGTTACTTGTCTTAGTCCTGAATTGACTTTCTGTTGCTATTTCGTATTTGTACTATTGATTTTTGCTATATGGATATTCACTGGATAGTTCTGCAAATTAAAAAACCTCACTGATATGCCTGTCCCTGGAATCTACTGACTGATTTCATCTAGTGACTTTGTTTTCTGTTGCACAACAGTCATTTTCTTGATCATACCATAAATTAACGGAACACCGACCCAATCCTCGGCAGTGAGGATCAAAACTGGGACCTTTTCAAACTTAATCATAGACTCACAGGACTGGAATGGACCTCGAGAAGTCATCTAGTCCAGTCCCCTCATGGCAGGATAAGTATTATCTAGACTATCCCTGACAAGTGTTTGTCTAACCTGTTCTTAAAAATCTCCAAAGATGGAGATTCCACAACCTCCCTACGCAATATATTCCAGTGCTTAACCACCATGACAGTTAGGAAGTTTTTTCTAATGTCCAACCGAAACCGACCTTGCTGCAATTTAAGCCCATTGTTTCTTGTCCTATCCTCATAGGTTAAAGAGAACAATTTACCACCCTCCTCTTTGTAATAACCTTTTATGTACTTGAAAACTGTTGCCATGGCTCCCATCAGTCTTCTCTTCTCCAGACTAAACAAACCCGTTTTTCAACCTTCCCTCCTTTTTGTCTAGACCTTTAATCATTTTTGTTGCTCTTCTCTGGACTTTCCAATTTGTCCACATTTTTCCTGAAATGTGGCTTCCAGAACTGGACACAATAGTTCAGTTGAGGCCTAATCAGCATGGTATAGAGTGGATGAATAATTTCTTGTGTCTTGCTTACAATACTCCTACTAATATATCTCAGAATGATATGTTTTTTGTTTTGTTTGCTTGGTTTTTTAAAAATAATGTTACGCTATTGACTCATATGTAGCTTGTGATCCACTATGACCCCCAGATTACTTTTTGCTGCACTCCTTCCTAGGCAGTCATTTCACATTTTGTATGTGTGCAACTTATTGTTCCTTCCTAAATAGAGTACTTTGCAATTGTCTTTATTGAATTTCATCCTATTTACTTCAGACCACTTCTCCAGTTTGTCCAGATTATTTTGAATTTTAATCCTATCCTCCCAATCACTTGCAACCCTTCCCATCTTGGTATCATCTGAAACTTTATAAGTGTACTCTCTATGCCATTATCTAAATCTCTGATGAAGATATTGAATCAGACCCAGAACTGATCTCTGCGGGACCCCACTTGTTATGCCCTTCCAGCATGACTGTGAGCCACTGATAACTACTCTCTGTGAACAGTTTTCCAACCAGTTATGCACCCATATTATAGTAGCTCCATCTAGGCTGTATTTCCCTTGTTTGTTTAATGCATGAGCTTCATCTACTGCATCAGCTAAAAGACACCTATGTAATAGTGAAGGCTGGAGCAGGCTTATCAATCTCTAGAGGACCTAGCCACCACTAGAGGGGAACAGAGTGCCATTCTGAGCAAGCAGAGGTACATTAATTTATTTTATTTAATGTCAAATCTGAAATAAAAACAATGCCTGCACATAACTTCTATGTGCCTTGGCAATAATTACACTTAAAACAGCCTCCAACAGCATTAATAACCCATATTGCTGTTCAAAATGTTTGTTGAATAGTGTGAAGTAGGTTTCAAGCAAAGAGAAATAAAACATTTTTATTGTTGTGGAATTGTTCAGACAAGGTTTTCCCCATCTTTGTTAGCAATTGACCATTTAAAAACCCAGATGAAGGGAGTTCTGGGGTGTCATTCTTAACCCTCATTACGGTCAACAGTAGATCCTTTTTCTTCTGTGTAGAAAGGCTTAAAAGTAGAGATTCTCAGCAGATGTAAATCAGCATCACTCCACTGAAGTCAGCGGAACACTGCGTGAGTTTACATCAGCTAAGAATCTGACTCATCCTTTTTGTTCAGAAAGCAGCAGCCGCAGATTTGCATGACTATGATGTAGCTGTAGTGGCAAGTAGAATGGATTTGCATCTCGAACGGTCTGTTGCAAGTCTTCTTTCTTCTTTGTAAAGCAGACCCGTTAGAAAATGTGCCAGACCTCATGGAATTGAGATGCCCAGCATACCTTCTGCAATGGGGGCTGAAAATGATTTAGTCCTATCTAGGTTTGTGACCTTTTTTTTATTTTTTTTTTAACTGTTAATGATGGATTCTCTCTTTATACATGTTGTCAGCAATAGGTCATTTTCCCCAGTTGACATAGACACTAAATTGCTACTTAATCTCAATATTTTTTAAACTGCTTTACTCTTGTCACCTCTGGTGATGCAGCCTTATTGGCTGATTGAGTTTTAAAAATATCTTCCTCAGATGGTTGGTTTTGTTTAGATGAGGGCTTGCACGCACACATGCTGCTTTTAAAGTACAAGAACATGTTGCTGAGGTAGGTTTGGGAGAGGTTATTGTACTGTTGATATGCAACCTGGAAAGTCCTGACTAGTACCGATGACATATCTTAGGGTATGTCTATGCTGTAGTTAAAACCCCATGGCTGGCTCATGCCTGCTGACTCGGGTTAAGGGGCTGTTTAATTGCAGTGTAGACATTCGGGTTTGGGCTCTAGGACTCTGTGAGGTGGGAGGGTCCCAGAGCTTGGACTGCGGTCCAAGCCCAAACGTCTACACTGCAATTAAACTGCTCCTTAGCCTGAGTTCTGCAAGCCTGAGTCAGCTGGCCCAGGCTAGGCTCAAGTGTCTAACTGTAGTGTAGACATACCCTTAGAGCTTTGCATATGAACCATGACAAAGCATTTATTTTGGAAGGTAATTTCTTCATTCTGGTATCATAGAACTCTTTGTGGGTCAAGGGGTTCAAGTTAATAGATCCTGATGAAGGATCAAGTTCTGTGCAGGTTTTCAGAGTTGAATAATTGGATAATGAAGCTCACTGAGTATCAAAAAATCTTTCCCCATTTTCGCAGGTGGTTTCATGGTTCTTTTGATTTGGTTCTCAGCTGAAGTTTCTATAATGGATAAATCTATATACAGCAATTGATATTTAATAGCTAAATCTATCTAAATTTAGATTTCTTACTCTAGAGTGTTCACTATAGCTACAGGGAGCACCAACTTATTAAGCCAGTCTTTGCAAAGTTGACAGAGGGAACATGGAGGTCTTGTCCACTAAATACTGGTGAGCTGATAGGATTGAATCTTGTGCATTTGGAAAACAACACACACAAATACAATATTTTGTATAAAGAATTGTGAATCACTATGAATTTTGGTACACATTATACCATTTGATAGATCTCACTGAATATGATTACATACTACTTATGGTCACAAATTACTGCTGTGCAAATTCCAGTTTAGCAATTGATGGTATTCTTACATTCCTATTACATTTGGACTCTGTACCGTGAGAATCTCACTGTACTGCTAAAATACATGGGATACTAATGTGCTACAAGATCATTGACTGCAGGCTCCTCCTGTATGAAAAAAGATTTGTTCTGTAATTACTTAGAATTAGAGCTGTCAAGCAATTAAAAAAATTAATCACAATTAATTGCATGATTAAAAAAATTTATCATGATCACTTGCGATTAATCATGCTGTTAAAATAGAATACCGTTATTTAAATATTTTGGGATGTTTTCTACATTTTCAAATATATTGATTTCAATTACAATACAGAATAAAAAGTGTACAGTGCTCGCTTTATATTTATTTTTTATTCTAAATATTTGCATTGTAAAAAACAAAAGAAATAGTATTTTTCAATTCACCTAATACAAGTACTGTAGTGCAATCTCTTTATGTTGAAAGTTGAACTTACAAATGTAGAATTATGTACCAAAAAAACTGCATTCAAAAAGAAAATAATGTAAAACTTTAGAGCCTACAAGTCCACTCAGTTCTACTTCTTGTTCAGCCAGCCTCTCAGACATACAATTTGTTTACATTTGCAGGAGATAATGCTGCCCGCTTCTTAGAATCATAGAAGATCAGGGTTGGAAGGGACCACAGAAGGTCATCTAGTCCAACCCCCTGCTCAAAGCAGGACCAATCCCCAGACAGATTTTCACCCCCATTCCCTAAATGGCCCCCTCAAGGATTGAACTCTCAACCCTGGGTTTAGCAGGCTAATGCTCCCCCCACTGAGCTATCCCTCTCCTTACAATGTCACTTGAAAGTGAGAACAAGTGTTCTTATGGCACTGTTGTAGCAGTGTTGCAAGATATTTACGTGCCAGATGCGCTAAAGATTCATATGTCCCTTCATGCTTCAACCACCATTCCAGAGGATATGTGTCCATGCTGATGACTGGTTCTGCTTGATAACAATCCAAAGCAATGTGGATGGATGCATGTTCCTTTTCATTATCTGAGTCGGATGCCATCAGCAGAAGGTACATTTTCCTTTTTGATGGTTCGGGTTCTTTAGTTTTCTCATTGGAGTGTTGCTCTTTTAAGACTTCTGAAAGCATGCTCCACAGCCTGTCCCTCTCAGATTTTGGAAGGCACTTCAGATTCTTAAACCTTGGGTTGAGTGCTGTAGTTGTCTTTAGAAATCTCACATTGATACCTGATTTGCATTTTGTCAAATCACCAATGAAAGTGTTCTTAAAATGAACAACATATCCTGCGTTATCATACAAGACTGCTATAACATGAAATATGTGGCAGAATGCAGGTAAAACAGAACAGGAGACTCCCCCCAAGGAGTTGAGTCACAAATTTAGTTAACACATTATTTTTTTAACTCGTGTCATCAGCATGGAAGCAAGTCCTCTGGAATGGTGGTTGAAGCATGAAAGGGCATATGAATGTTTAGCATATCTGGCACATAAATACCTTGCAATGCTGGCTACAAAAGTGCCATGTGAACATCTATTCTCACTTTCAGGTGACGTAAACAAGAAGTGGACAGCATTATCTCCCGTAAATGTAAACAAACTTGTTTGTTTAGCAATTGGCTGAACAAGAAGTAGGAGTGTGTGGATTTGTTGGCTCTAAAGTTTTATATTGTTTTATTTTTGAGTGTGTGGTTATGTAACCAAAAAAAAAATCTACATTTGTAAGTTGCACTTTCATGATAGAGATTGCACTATAGTACTTGTATGAGATGAATAGAAAAATACTATTTATGTTATTTTACAGTGCAAATATTTGTAATAAAAATAATATAAAGTGAGCAGTGTACACTTTATATTCTGTGTTGTTAATTGAAATAAATATATTTGAAAACGTAGAAAAGCATCCAAAAATTCAATAAATTTCAATTGGTATTCTGTTGTTTCATAGTGCATAGTTCATAGATTAAAACTGTGATTAATCGTGATTAATTTTTTTAATCGTGATTATTTAATTTAGTTATTTGTGTGAGTTAACTACAATTAATCAACCACCCTACTTAGAATACTACTTTTCTTTTGTATTCTTTGTTATGTATTCTTTCTGGTACAGCATCTCATTCAGATTAATAGGACACTTGAATAATTTCAACTGGATTCTGCTGGGTAAGATTAATTCTAAGCAATGTAATAGAAGCTCACCATTGCATAATAGGGATAATATAGTTGCTGGTCCATTATTAGATAACACAGTGTGATTCTCAGAATGGCTTTATAAAAATATTCGCTTATTTAAAAACAACATTACTGGCAAAATAACTATTAGAGAGGTAATTCAAACTTAATTTCTCTTATTAGCTTGCCCTTATATTTTTATTGCAATTTATGTAAAGGCTTAGCAGAAATTTTTAATATAATTTGGATGGATAATATCAATCTTTATTTTGAAGCTTTTTTATTGTCATCTATTTAAACTTTAACTTTAACAATTCATGTAGGGGTCAGACAATGTATTCAATGACAGTTGACATTAAGATTAAAAACATTAAAGCTTTATAGCTATTAAAACACAAATTGTCAACGTCACATGTGAAAATATATAAATTAAATATCCTTAAATCAAAGTCCTAAGTTTTCAAGCAGCATTTTTCTTATTTAGCCTATCTGTAAATTTCAATTATTATCTATGGAAATTTGTTGGTTTTTTTTTTGCGGGGGGTGGGGGGGGTTGACATTTATTGACATTTACTAATTTAAAAAAATCTTATCCTTCCAAGCCTACTTATATAATGAGTGAGTGTTCCCACTGTTTAGGACACGTGAAGCTGCTATGTCTAGGCACAGTGGAAATAACTCACTAGCTTTGCCCTTCCCTGTACAGTTTTGTCAGTGCTATCAGCTTACTTCCATTGGATTACAGGCCTCTGTTTCTGTGTGAGGAGGTTCTAAAACTTCCTCCATCTTTTACAAGCCCTGTTTTCGTGGTTCTACCTCATACGCATGATTCCTTTTGGTCAATGCTAGCGGTATTTCTGTTGAGTCTCTTCTTATTTGGATGGGGTTTGAGTTGTGCAATGTACTTTTTCCTCTCTTGGATCAGGGTGCTGTTTCCACAGCACTACCAGGTCTTATTGGACACGGGAGAAAGACAGTAGGGCCAGCCTCAGTGCTGCGAACATTTAAGGATATATTTACCTTTATGGACAGTGAATAGTTCTACTGAGTTTAATAGGAGCTGTTGGGTGCACAGCACTTGAAAATCTGTCACTCTTCATTGGTATATGTGAGGTTATACACCATGTACGTGTAGGGGAGCTTGGCTCCATATTGACTGCGACTAGTCGGGTGAAATGGCAAAAGACTGTTCTTGCCTGAATTATACATCATTACTGATTCACTAGCAGTGAGTTGAGAATTCTCTAATTCTTTGATGTGGTCTGAATGTGTTAAATGTGCTTTAATTAGAGCGAGGCCCAATTCACAAAGCTGATACAAACTTTCTGAAACTTTCGGGTTGTGTAGAGCTAGAGTTTTGTCTCAGATCGTCTAGTTGCCACTTTAAGGTCTCGCAGTGCTCAGGAGTGTAGATCAGTTTGATCAGGAGTGTCCCATTATATTATTCCTGGAAGAAAAAGTGTCCCTTCCTTTAAAGGGACACTGATCTGGAAATCTATTCCATTTTTTAAAAAAAAGTTTTGTTTTTTTTTTTAAAGTTCCTTTTAGGTACTGTACCCACCACTGTGTCCCTCTTCTTCTTTTTTTTAAAATTCAGTTAATGGTTTCCTAATTTTTATGTTCTCTCCTCTGTTGCTGTGTGAAAGGTGCATACAAACAAAGGTAATAGTGAAAATGAATCAACACGGTAAAACTGCCAAACAGCTTTTATTACCCTCTAATCTGTTCTAGTTATAGTAATTTTTGATGTTCTTGTAGCAGTAGTAGGCAAAATGTTTTCAAATACTTAAATCAAAATAAAGTGTGTAGAAAAAAAGATTTAAGAGTAAAACTAGAATCATTTGCAATTAATGTATAGAACATCCAGAATGCTGCTTCTGGTATTAATTTTCTTTTGGTATGCAATATATGTACTAGAACTATCCATGTCATTCACGAGACATGCTTCTTGTGGTCTAAGAGGTACTAATATACTAGTATGTTTCAATTTATACTTGTGTATATTTGATTGGAATTCTTTGTCTGGCACTTATCTGTATTTTTCCACTATAGCTCTTGAGAAAGTTCTGAGCTGCCACATTAAGCTTTGCATGCCCTTTTTTTGTTTCACTTTTAAGGCAGCGCTTGTTTCTTTTGGTGACTTACTTAAGACTTCTTATGTAGTTCAGAACTGAGCTGGTCATAGATGTAATGTGCTATCGACATGAGAATTTTAAATAGGGTGACCAGACAGCAAGTCTGAAAAATCAGGACAGAGCGTGGGGGTGGTAATAGGAGTCTATATAAGAAAAAGACCCCAAAATCGGGACTGTCCCTATAAAATCGGGACATCTGGTCATCCTAATTTTAAAACTGAGTTTCAACAACTGTTTCAGCAGGTTCTGCAGGATTGTGGTGAGTGACATAATTTGTTACAACTTGTAGGCTGGCTGTACACCAGCCAGTACGAGCTCTGTTACATAATAGAGAACAGCGGTCTAAAAAGAAATGCCGACTGAGAAGATTTTCAAAGGAGACCTGAAAGCAATACTGTACAGGAAATTAAATCATTGGGCAAGGAAGTGGAATTGGGCTGATTGCAGTCATTAATGTCCCCATAATTAGGGGCATATAAGGAATGTTACTCAGCAACTAGTGTAGTGCCAATTAAATAAAGTAAATGTGGAATTTCAAACAAACTACTAGCACTTGTACCTGAGGGGAAGTGTGAAGAGGGGGGTTCTTGTGAGGTAGGAATTAAATGTCGCATTCTAAAGAAAGCAAAATGGTCTAAACATCTCCCTGGGAAAACTGTTTATATGATGAAGCTTGTAATATAAAATGTGCAATAAATCTAGAGAAGTAAGTTATTGAAGAGTATCTGAGAATTATTTAAATTTCAGCTGAAAGGATTTTTGAGCAAGATGACTTGAGCTACATAAAGTTTCAGAAAGTAAATATGGCACTGATTCTTTAACTTTTAGAACTAAATCTTTTTGATGGTGTAGTTCAGAGAGTTACACACAACCATCCACTAACACTGAAGTGTTAGATTTACATGGCAAACTGGAATAATCCCTGGCTGCTTGGACGTAAATTGTTCACCTTTCACCTCTAAAAGTTAATTAAATCTTCTCTTCTTCCATGTCCCCCTCTTTTTTGTTGTGTAATTAAAATAGAGGTATGTGAATGAAACACTTCAGTATTCAGAGTAAAAGCTTAATGTACTGTTCTAGTTCATAATGTGCAGATTCTAGAAATAGTATTATAGTGAGATGATAAGTTTTTGTTTTTTTTATTTTTAATGTTAGAGAGAATTTCCAAAAGGAGGTGGGGGAAAGCGTAGGCAAAAGTGAATGCTGTTAACAATAGCACAGAGTACAGGGCTATGTTTCTTAAATTGTCAAAACAATTTTGTTTCTAACATCCTCCTCAATGGGAGAAGGGGATTTTGATGGATGTGTAGACTGGTTAAAAATGTATATTTTAAGGAATCTGCTCAATGTTAAGAAATACCTTTTGGGTGCTCCGTAACCCACAATGGATTGGTGTCTCACCATGCCAGCTGTAGGAACATCTATGTCAAACCAGTTTACTTTGGTTTATTTTGGGATGAGGTGGGAGGACTTGACCCTTAGTGAAAAGTAGAACGAGATGGTTAATTGTTTTTCTTATGAATATTTTAGACTTTAAATGGAGCGACTTCTCATTTTGTGATTGGTTTATATGTGTGTATGGGCGGGGGGACTATGTGGCAAATTACTGACTTGTTTTTAAAAGCTGTTTACTGAATGCAGTTAAGTCTACTGCAGGAGTATCAGTGCAGAAGATACAGCTCACTCCATGGTTATAGTACATTGCTTTAAATAAAGCAGTTTATTTTTTGAGACTAAAATAGCTTTTTATTTCCCCAGTGGGATTTTTTTTTTTTTGCAAGAGTAAGGGTTTCAGGGTCTTTGTAAGTGCTGCTATCTTTCTCAACAAAGTTGTTCTAAATGTTTCTGGCTCTTTAAGTTTTAAGCTACATTAAACACTAGAGCTGGTTGAAACTTTTTGATTGAATTTTTTTTTCTGCCAAAACAAGTTTAATCCGAAGTTTTGAGAGAAAATGTAATTTACTGACAAACTACTAAATGGAATGAAAACGTTTGTTTCATTTCCAATTGAAAGTTTTTTCGTTTTGTTATTCAAAAGCCAAACCATTTTCAATGTTTTGTCCCCCCCCCCACACACACACACTTTTTCCTATCTCTGGCATTGTATACATCAGAATGTTTTTTTTTCCTTTTTCCACTGTAACTTTTTTTTTCAGAAATTCCTCAACTTTGGTCAAGTTTCAGTGGGAAAAGTAAAAAGTGGGTGAATCTTTTTTTTTTTGGGGGGGGGAAGGAGAATTAATGAAAATTCTAAATTCTATATAGAGTCCTGCAAAACAGAAGCATTTGCATTATTTTTTGTTAAGTTACTTTTCCATTTTTGACCCTCTCTTAAAAACAATATTGGATTAAGAAAAAAAAACTGTCCAAAAGACTTTCGTAAAGTTGGATTTTAGATTTCTGTGCCTATCTCTAGTCCTCTGCTACACTTAAGTGCACAGTCTGCAGTAACAAGTTTTTTCAGTGTAATCTGTTAGAGGGGAAAGGGAGATCCATTGTGAGAATATGAGAACAAAAAGAAAAAAAATGCACCATTTGGGATGGACTCTCTTTCTAGTATCCCATCTATGTTTTTCCCATACACCAACATTTCAGTTCCCCAGTCTCCTGTGGTACAGCTCTATCTGACGGCTATCCTTCCTATTGTGTCCATGTGTCTGTCTTTGCTCTGTATAGAAACTGGGGCTAGTTCTCATCTGTCAGTCCTGGAGCTGCAGAAGGGAAATCCCACCTTCTCCTGTGTTGCCAGTAGTTAACCTTCACGATTGACCTGAGCGGAAATTCAGTGTCTCTTCCCCACGGTATTAATTTTAACTCTATTTTCCCAGCCTTCTTTCTGATAGGAAATGATCAGGAGTGGGCGTTCCTTACTTTTGTTTTTAACTTTTCTGCTGGTTTAGAACCATATATGATTCCAGTCTGCCACCTGTTGAGTCCCTGTTAGCAGTTCCATTATGACAGAGAAGCCAAAGAACTTTTCAAAACACCACTTGAGTTCTACATTGAGGCCTTGAATTGTGATAAAAGAGAGAAATTTAATGAAGTTTTGTGTAAAAATGTTTCCATTCTAGGTGGTGCTGGTGATTGTGTCCCCAAAATTCAGAACTTTCACTTTCTTGCAAAACGTTCTGTAGTGGATTTTTTCTTTTTTTTTTCATTTCGCACTTCTGCTTGATACAATACTAAAATATTAGGCAGTAGCAGCAACATCAAAGCTAACTTTCTCCACAGCAAGAGCGTTAGAAGGAGGGTTAAGTGAGGTGGGTTAGACTTACTGTACATAGGCACAAGAAATATTTACTATATTACCCACGTCTACATTTGTATGCTTGTTGTAAAATGAAAGGTACTTAACAAAATATCCAAAATTTCATATGCTTATGCAGCATTTCTTCTTATGCTGTAGCTCTTTCTGAATTAACCACCATGTAAAACATCTCTAACCATGTAGTACTCTAAACGTTTAGCTATGACCAAAGTTTGTTTTGAATGCCAGGTTTGCTTTTTAATTTTATTTTTAAGGATTTACTTAATATTTGTTGTAGATTTAATCCTTTTATTGCTGTATTTCTATCGTGTTTTTTCTATATTGTCTAGACAAAAATATTTTTAAAAGAATGCTGCTGAACTGAAGTAAGCAGAAGATACACAATTGCAGTAATTCACATGTAAAAAAGTTGATTTTTTTGTTGCCAAAATTGATATTTTATAATTAAATTCCACTAGGTTGGAGAGCAGCATGTTCATATTACAAGGTACCCAGTATAATCCTCTTCTCTTGCATGTTTATTTCTGTAAGATTCTGTTAACTAGGGAAGTATAGTAAAATATGGTCTGTATGTGTGTATGATGTATAATGTGTGTGTATTTCTGTACAGATACAACACTGAAGTTAATTTGAAGATACCTAACTGAGTTTTAAAGGGTGTGTAGGTGGATTTGTGACATCAGCGGTAACTCAGCTGCTCATCACACAGCTCACTTCAATTCATTTGCATACAGCTATATTTAAAGTGCTGTAAATGTGGCTTCACCCCCATTTAAAATAAGGCTGGGAAGTGGGAGGACATGGCAACACCTGGAGCTTACTCCCGTAACCATGGAGCCTTGCTGATGTTCTTCTTAATTATGTTTTTTCTTTACCCTCTGGTGACTTCTGATGGTACACTGTGGTGGGGATTTCTTTTTGTCATTGCTTTTGTTATTGGAGGCCTCTTGTTTTCTTTCAATTGACTTGAGACTCTTAAAATTGGTCTGATTTGCTATCCAAGAAGACGACAAAGCAATCTAACTTCTAAATATAACAAAAAAGAAAGGGACTGTTGCCAGATTTTTATCCTTGATAACAGTATTGGGAATTAATTTCAAGAGAGATATAAAAGCAGATCTTGGAGAGTGACTCCCTCAGTGAGGAAGGTTAGTATTTTTTTATTTAAAGAAGGGATAATTCCAAAAACCTGCCGACTCAAATCCTGGTAAGAAAAGAGGGAAGGTGATAGATGTTGAGTCATGACTACTGATCAGTCTCACTAAACCAGAGACCATTAATCCAGTGTTTGTGGCCTAAGCTCCGGCTCTGATGCTGCACCCTTATTCACTTTCTAGTTTTAGATGTTTTTTTTTTTAAGGTTAAATAAGATTAATGTTGTGGGATAGTCTTCAAAACGTTGCTGGTTCATTCGTTGTTGTTCTCCAATAATGACGTCTGCTAAGAAATCTAGTAAGCGACTGATTTATGACTATTTGACAGCTGAACTGATACTGCATCTCTAATATTATAAGGGTTTTGATATTCAGAGAGGTCATCATTTCTACATACCGGGTAAGTCTGATTTTTTTTCCTTTGAAATGTTGTGAATTTCTGTACAAGGCTATGGTTTTAGCAAAGTTCTTAAACATACGACCAACTTTAAGCTTGGGAGTAATCCCTGTATCTTGTTGAATATGGGCTTAACTTACTAATGCCTTTATAAAACTTTTCTTCTCTTCCCCTCCCCACTTAAACTGTAGGTTTTGCAACAGTATGTTTTTTGTTTTACCCAGTTTTGTTTTTGAACTACACAGTTCTTTGACCTTTTTCTGTCTTGTACCTCTTGTCATTGAGGTAATGTAGACTCTATGTAACATTGCATCCCCTTTCTTGTCTAGTTGCACAGTGTATGTGTTTGGTATAATATGTTTTGGATTATTTTTAATATCTCCCCCCACTTATTTCACAGTTATGAGGTCACAATCTATCATGAGATCTGATACTGTAGATAGAAGGTGACCTATTTTTCCTTTAGCTGCCAGTGAGATGTTTGATGTATTGGACTCAGAGAGATGTGTTCCATACTAGACTATTTGTATGAACTATATTAATGTCCGTTTGCATGTCTGCACAGATAAATATGTTAAAAATCTGCTTTATGTTGCAATACATATTTATATCTATATAAAATATTACAGCTAAAAGATCTTCCTCTCTTGGCAACCACTGGTCTTAACACTTGCATCTGTTTTTCCTCTGTCAGAAGGTATCTGTGGATCTGCAAAAGGGGGAAATGTATTTCCCTGTAATCTGCAGAAATCCCAAAGAGTTATTTTATGGATCCTGAGCCATCTTTGCTGATGATCTGTATCTCTCCAGATCCTACTCTTTTTCCTGGCGGCACAAATCTTAAAGGTGCCATGCTACTGTTGGCTACTTGCCCTTTGGGTGCATGCTCACCACTCCCTTTTTGAGGTGGGTAGAGATCATGGAGAATAGAGTAGTTGCCTCCCAGCTTGTCCATTCCCCTTGAATTTGCACAGGCCCCCGAACATACATGATTCCTGTGGAAAGCAATTGTGGGCTTGTGATGGGTTGTGGGAGGTGGGGGGAAGGGGAATGATGCCTCTTAGACTCAACTGCCCTCTTCCAAATGTACTGGCTATGCCTGACCAATATTTGTGCTCCTTTGAGCCACTTACCAGAAAGGATCTGTATGTTTCAAAAAACTCAAATACTGCTTTTCAGTTCCATGTTTATTTTAATACTTATAACTAAAGTAATTTCTTCAGCTAAAATGTGTACATATCCAAGGCAGATGATTAATGAAATCTCACAGTATAAACCCAAATGAGCATTGATAGTTTCATTTGGAACTAGAGGAGCTCACACAAGCAGCAACACATCTATGAAGTATGGTCAGAGTGTTCCTTTGTTTACATGAGAAGACTGCCTGGTAACTCTGTTTTCTAACATCAATAATATGCACTCAGGCGCGCTCTCTCTCTCTCTTTCTCTCTCTCTCTCATAGGTTTATTGCCCACATTTCTAACACCGCAATTTTAATGTAACCCTTTCTGTCCCCTCATTCACTGGCAATCTGAAGAAAAGCTCAACTGAAGGCATAAAGGGTAGAAAAGGTAGTTCAGAAAGGAAACTCGAGGGAGCAGCTACAATCATCAGAGAAGAAATTAATACTAAACAGAAGCCAGTAAATCAGCTTGATGAGAGGAATAAAACTAAGGTGGAATCATAAAGCAGTGGGAAAACCAGAGGCTGGTTGAAGTGAATCAAGGAACTTCTGCTTTAAAGGTCTAAAACTTCTTCATCTTAGCTCCTCTAGTCTCCTTTTGTTGGTGAGCCATCCTGCCTCCTTTTGACTCTCATTTCTGGAAGTAATACGCGTCTGTCTGATGCATGAGCATGTAACAGCAAGTAAAAATATGAGTGAAGAGTTTTCTAAATGTTGTCCTGTATTGAGCAGGAAAGGCCTTCAAATATTGATGAACTATGTGAGTGTCTTTTATTCTCTCTTACTCTCTCTGACAAACTTGCAGATAAAACTCTTGGCCGTGACCACAGGATGATTTCTAATCCTGTGGAGTGTCAGTAGATGTGCAACACTAATTTAGATAACTGATTGAGGTTGACTGGGGCAGAGTGGGAAAAGGATGAGCTTTTCACCCAATTGAAGGCCAAACATGGCTTGTCATACAAGATGAGGATTTATGCAATAGGAATATAAGGGCAGGTCTACACTAAGGGCGGGGGTCGAACTAGGGTACGCAAGTTCAGCTACGTGAATAGCGTAGCTGAATTTGAAGTACCCTAGTTCGAACTACTCACCCGTCCAGACGCCACGGAATCGAAGTCCGCGGCTCCAAGGTCGACTCCGCCACCGCCGTTTGCAGTGGTGGAGTACCGGAGTCGACCGCGGCGCTTCTGGAGTTTGAACTATCGCGTCCAGATTAGACGCGATAGTTCGAACTCCGAGAAGTCGAACTCACCGCGTCGACCCGGCTGGTAAGTGTAGACTAGCCCTAAGAAGGAAATAACAGTGGTTCTGAACTCTGTGCACAGTACCTATTTTGATTGTACAGCTAAGAATTGTGTTTGTACCTTTGGACTCAGATGTATCAATACAGATGCTACTTGTAAGAGCACAAATACTTGCCCAAAATTGATTAGAGGGAGACCCTGGAGTTCACAACAGAATACCAAAGGTCTTGCCTTGATTATATAGTAAGTGGTCACAAGGAATTTTTCAGAAGTGAATTTTGGAGGGTAGCATTTTAACTGGAATAATAAAGGCATGTGAGAGCTATTGAATAATAGTCTGAAAGGGATGAAAGCTTTTATTGTTGCTTTAAAACGTCTAAAAATCCTGCAAAAATGATTTTGAAATGAAATGTACCAAAACTAATTTAGAGATTGAGAGAAGCATGTGTTTTTAGTGACCTTGGGACTGAGCAGGCTTGCTTTAGGGATTTGACAGGAATGGTTTGCAGACCAGAGAAATAAAAAGCATGTGTAGTAAGGATACAGTTACATTTGATAGCTGGAATGAAAACAAGAGCTTTAGTTTTCATTTAAAACTTCTGTACATTTTTTAACAACAAAAATTGTATTTGTCATTTGTTTGCCAAACTTGTAAATGTTTAATGTCCAGGCACCTCCTCTTCCCCCATCTGCTCCCTTGATTTATGATAAGGAAAGGTTATCTTCTTACAAAGTGACGTGAAAATACCTACTGTACTGACAGAACAGACAGCAATGCAATAGCTAATAGCACATTGCCTCTCTGTTGGTAGCCTGACGGAGGCCTTGCTTTGTTTAGTTCAAAACTGTTTTTATACTGGTTGCATCAGCTGGGATTTTCTTCTGATGGAAAAGCTTGGTAACTTTCCATAAAGAATTGCCTAAAGTAAAGGTAACAGGGAGTACTCATTCATAGGACCTTGTTCACAATAATTTACATAGACAAAACTAAAACCAAAAGTTAAAAGAAATTAATTCTACGGAAAGCAATGTTCTGAGATGTCTCAGTATCCACAATGTGTACATCTAACTTAGGTTGACTGGGATTCGTCCCTATCCATGTTTCTCACTTCATATGTGACCCCAACCAACCACTTTTTCCCCACTGGTTTAAAAATATGTTCTGTAAAGAGCTTTTGAGATATTTGTAAGAAAGGCATTGTCAGGGCAAATGAATTCCCACTCCAACAAGAGGATTTGATCAAACATGACTGTAGACTCTCTTCTCTCTTACAAACATAGGACCTGATCCTGAGTGGTGCTGAGCACCCACAATTCCCTTTGATCTCAATGACCGCTGAGTGCGAAGACCCCTATATTTGTGTGTGTGAGAGAGAGACAGAGAGAGGGATATTAGGATAATTTTGCTGGCTCCTTATGCAGGTGGCCAGATATAGCAAATGGCGGTAAGTGCACATATTGCAGTGTCTGTAACATATAGTGTATATCACTTTTGTAGAAAAGCAGTGCAGAGTTTTTCAGCTTAGAGTTGAGGGCATTGTGGCAATGCAATTTGATTAACACAATTGCCATCTTCAGTTGTACCATGATGTAGTCAGGAAGGCAGAATACCGGCTAGAAATGCTGTATAAAAAAATAAGGTAAGAGATAAATTAGCAGCCTTAATATTAGTACAGTATTGTGTTCTTGATTTCCATTCTGACCCTAAACTACTAGCTGATGATGTTCTTCTTGGAAAATATGTAGGTTGGAGAATACTTATTATTCAAGTTTTATGAGCAGTGGTGGTGTAATGGTACATGAAAGCAGGCAATCAGCTTATACAAGCTGAGGGTATGTATGACATCATGCTCAGGACTCCCAGAATTGTGAGTCACTGTGTTACCTCATCCCTCCCCACACCTCAGCAAGTGAGAGTTTAGCTTTTGCTAAACTGTGTGTTCGCTCCCTGACATACGAGCCAGTCTGCCTTGCTGGCACACTCTTCAAGACTCTCCCAGTCCAAACCCTGTCTTGCAGGAAACAATCAGTGAACCACAACTCCTGAGTTCCCCAGAGACATCTCACTGCAGCATCCAATCCCTCTCAATGTGACACTCACAGAAATGATCAGGTTCGCTGGTTCCCCAGAGACAGAACACACCAAGTCTGCTGGTTTAGTTGAGAATTCATGCTTCACTTTAATACACAGCATTGAGATGGTTTTGTAGTAAAACAAGAATAATGTTATTACCAAAGAACGAATGTTTAAGAAAAACTAGACAAGGATAAAAAAGATAGGTGTGGTTACAAACAAAACAAAATAGACTTTCTAGTGACTAAAATCTAATTTTAGCAAGTTACAATCTTTGCCTAAGCAATTTCTCACTTATATCAAGTTTCTAGCAGCTCTTGCCTTTCAGAGCAAGAGGATCCAGGTTCCGTACTGTTCAAAGGGATCACTTTATTACCTTATTGATCACTTAGTGATGGATAACTAAGAAGTCTTTTTGTTCCCCTTACATTATTCAAAGACCATTGTCTCTGCCTCAAGAGTTAGGAAGATTTCCTGGGAGTGCAGGTTCTGTCCCCCAATCTGATTGTTAAATGGTCTTCTCTTCTGCTTGTTTAGCTTGATGGGTTTGTTTACCTTATATGTAATATACTTTCATTGTCCTTTGCCAGTAATCAAGCCAGTCACACAGGTAAATACAGGTCTGTCGCATCTTACGTGCATTTAACATGTGCGATTTCAGCTTTGCCCGGTTGAGGTGGGGTGGGAAGTGCGGGCAATTCCACCAGCACGAGACTATTATTTTCCCACTAAAATATTTTTTTGGGGGGACTTGACAGCAACAGCATGTCTTTAGGCCCGTGATAAGGTTTTCTCCTATAATTACCCTGGAGCATCGGCAACAAAAAAAACCAAACCCACAAATAAACAACAGTTTAAATAGTGTGTCTGCCCCGGAGTGAGTGTGAGATGGGAGAAGCGAATCTGCTGTTCCCACTACAGTACTCAGTCCCCCTGTGCCTCTCATACTGTGCGCATCTTGCCATGCTGAGTGAGATTCTACTGTGTCTGTACTGTTTAAAGAGAGAGTACATATTTTTCATACTATATAACATGGCCCCTAAACGCAAGGCACCTACTTCATCTGATGCGCAACTGAAGAAACAGTGATCTGTTGTTCCAACGCTGGAGGAAAAACTGGCCATGTTGGACTTACTGAGAGACGGTATGTCCATCGCCAACGTGGCGTGAAAATACGGCCACAACAAATCTAGCATCTGTGCCATCAAGATTCGAGAGAGAGAAATTCATCAAGCCGTGGCATCAAGTGCTCCAGTAACTGCTAAGATGACGAGCCAAGTGCATGATAAAACTTTAGTGAAGACTGAAAAGGCATTAAACTTATGGCTGGAAAACATGAACCGTAAACGCGTGCCTATCTATGGCAACATGTTGCGAGAAAAGGCTCTTAGCATCTATGCGCTGTTCAAACCTCCCGCTGAAGAGGGACAGCCTTCTGAGGAGAAGGAATTCAAAGCCAGCCAAGGTTGGCTTAACAGTTTTAGGAACCGCGTCAACCTCAAAAACGTGCAGACTATTGGTGAAGCTGCATCTGCCAATGAGGACGCAGCAAAAGCCTACCCTGAAAAATTAAAGAAAATCATAGAGGAAAGGGGCTATCTTCCAGAACAAGTTTTTAATGCTGACGAGACTGGGCTCTTCTGGAAAGAAATGCCCACCTGCACTTACATTTCAAAATCAGAAAGACAAGCCCCTGGCTTCAAAGCAGCTAAAGACCGTGTGACTGTGTTGCTTTGTGGCAATGCGGCTGGGCATTTAATAAAGCCGGGCTTGCTCTACAGGGCTGCAAATTCCTGTGCCCTAAAAGGCAAGAACAAAAATCTCCTGCTTGTGTTCTGGCAATCAAATAAAAAGGCTTGGGTGACGGCAGTATTATTTCTGGATTGGTTCCACAAGTATTTCATTTCGGAGGTCAAGCAGTAGCTTGAAGAAAAAGGACTTGACTTTAAAGTGTTGCTGATCATAGACAATGCTCCTGGCCATCTTGCGGCACTCCGGTTTGCGCATAACGACATTGAAGTCGTCTTTCTCCCCCTCAATACCACCTCCATCCTCCAACTTCTCGACCAAGGCGTCATTAGCTGTTTCAAGGCCGTGCACACGAGGTTTACATTCTCATGGATCCTTACTGCTATGGATGCTGATCCCAATGTTAAAGTGATGGAGTGCTGGAAGTCCTTCAACATTGCTGATTGCATCACTTATATTAAACAGGCAGTGGATGCAATCAAGCCTGAAACAGTCAATGCATGTTGGCGAAACCTATGGGAAGACTGTGTGAATGATTTTAAGGGTTTCCCGACCATTGACAAAGAAGTGAAACTCATTGTTCAGGTGGCCAGGCAAGTGGGTGGTGATGGCTTCGTTGACATCCTCGAGGAAGAAATTGAGGAATTAATTGAGGGCCATAGAGAAACATTGACTAATAAAGAGTTAGAGGAATTGATAAAATCGTCTACAGAAGACGAAGATGATGACGAACAGGAGGAGCCAGCAACTTGGATTCTTCATAAATTTTCTGAAGTGTTCCAAACAGCAAAACACTTGAATGATTTAATTTCTGAATGCGATCCTTCTATGGAACGAAGCCTCAAAATCATACGTAGTATTACGGATGATTTGAGACCGTACCAAGAAATGTTTGAGGAGCTCAAGAAACAACAGCAACAGTTGCCAATCACCATGTGGTTTTTTTTTTAAAAGAAAAAACAACCAGCAGCAGCAGAGCCTACACAATCAACTTCTCGAGCTGAGCCAGAGCCAACCACTTCGTCTACGACTCGCTCTCCATCACCCAAGCCTGGCCCATCGTCTCCTGGATCGACATCAAGCCCTGATGACTCAATAATAGTGTTGTCAGGAGAAGAAGACGACTAATCATTGGAGTGTGTACAGAAAAAGACTAGCAATAATATCCAGGAAGACTGGTGACTGTTCAGGTTTACAGTACTGTACTGTTTTCATTTTTTATTCTTTCATTCTTCTCTCTCTCTCTGTTAAAAATACTGTAAAATTATATTTTGCATATGTAGTCTTTATTATATACTGTACTGTACATTTCTGTATACAATACATAGTACTGTACAGGGTTGTATACACAAAATTGTACTTTATGGGTGATTTAAGGGATTTTCAAGGGTCATTTTGACTATACGTGGTTTTCGCTTTACGCACTGACCGCGGAACGTAACCCCAGCGTAAGATGAGACAGAACTGTACACATTCCTTTGTCTAGGTCAGGTTGCATTTCATCCTCTGCATCCCAAACACTTCTAAAGAACATATTCCCAGCACAGATCTATAACTCTTTTGCACCCAACCCATACGTACATCACAATGATTTTTCAGGATCAGTGTGTCACCAATTGACATATGATACGTTACATAACCTTTGAGTTACAACAACAGTGTGTTGGGGCAGTGAGTGTGTCAGTTGGCCTGGAAGGGCTCTCAAGGTCACACTGCCCCTCTTAAAATGCTTCAGGAGGGTCAGCCACTGGCTAACCTGTAGACAGTGGGTGAGAATCCACTTTCCTGGACAGAGCATCTGCCACTATATTTTCTTTCATGTTATGTACAATTTCCATGTGATATTCTTGGAATGTCCTGCTCCACTGCAGGTTTTGGAATTAGTGACCTTGGTTTTGTGTAACCAAATTAATGGAAAATGGTGAGTTTGTACCCAAACTTTCTATATACTTGCTCATCTACTCGCATAACACTCTTTTTGTGACAGAGTAGTTCTGTTTGGTGTGCGTGGTTTTTTTTGGTTTTTGTTTTAACTCAAGAAAGCAGTAGGGTGCTTTTTGTTACTTTCCCTGAATGCATTAAAGCTGCACCTAAACCCATGTCTAATGCATCTATATGTAGTTCAAATGTTCTGTCGAACATAGAACTTGGGGTGAAGGTGGACACACATAACAAGAAGAGGAGGAGGAGAGAGCCATTTTCTATAATATACCCATTCAACCATTTACTATATTATACTGTCCACTGTGTTCACAATTGTCTGGGATTATGATATCAGACCAAGTACTTGACTCTACCACTCATGGTACAGAATTCTACCAGAACCCCTCAACTAAAGTATTGTTGCATTTAATTGGATGGGCTACTTTATCCTTAACACTGACAATCTTTAACAGATTTACATTATGTTTCTATAGTTCTTGTCATTCTATAATAATTTAATAATTGCAAAAAAAAGTTCATGCAGTGTAAGGTTGTATAATTACATTTACAGGCTCTTTGTGGTTGCAAGTTAGAGCCAAGAGCAGCATTAACTCAGCCATGTACATCCTTTATGACATAAAACAGGTTATAAAACAAATAGTAAGCTATTAACTAGAAAAACAGGACTAGAAGGTGCTACATACATAGAAGGCAGCCAAATGAACATTCCCTTTTTGTATTTCCACACTGTAGGCTATATAAATGTGTAAATTTAAAATTTTATTAACATAAGTATTTCTGCATCCTGTTTTTTCTTTAAGATATGAGAAAACTGTCTGATTCATACTAAGACAAATATTCCCAGTTAGCTTTGAATTTCATGTTTTATTAAAGTGAATGGACTAAATGAGGGGTGACTTCCCACTTTTGCTATTGTTCAAGTTCTCTCCTATCTCTGAGGATAAGTAGAATTTCCTTTTGTGTTTTCGGTGTGAGGCAGTGTATTTCAATAGGGACGCTTAGTCTTTCAGCTGCAGGCTCTGTGTATGTCAACCTGGGTAGAGCAGGGGTGGGCATACTATGACCCGCAGGCCAGATTTGGCTAGTGAGCCATTTCAAGCTGGCCCGCGAGCTCCTGCTGAGGAGCAGGGTCCGGGTCTTGCCACGCTCTGGTGCTCCAGCCAGGGAGCAAGGTTGGGGGCTACACCACACGGCTCCCAGAAGACGCGACATGGCCGCGCTCCGGCTCCTACGTGCTCCAAGGGGAGCTGCAGGGGTGGTGTCTGTGGATTGGACAGTGTGCAGAGCTGCCTGGCTGCACCTCCGTGTAGGAGCCAGAGAAGGGACATGCTGCTGTTTCTGGGAGCCACTTGAGGTAAGCGCCGCTTGGAGCCTTCACTCTCTGAGCCTCTACCCATGCCCCAACTCCCTGCCCCAGTCCTGATCCCCCTCCCACCCTCTGACCCCCTCAGTCCCAGCCCAGAGCACCTTCCTACACCCCAAACTTCTCATCCTCACCCCCACACTCCACTCCCCCACCTCAGCCCGGAGCCCCCTCCCACACTCTGAACTCATTTCTGGCCCCACCCTGCCCGCATCCCCAACCAGAGCCCTCACCCGCTCCTGCACCCCAACCCAAACTTTGTGAGCATTCATGGCCCACCATACAATTTCTATTCCCAGATGTTGCTCTCGGGCCAAAAAGTTTGCCCACCCGTGGGGTAAAGATATTTGCATTGATATTGCAAACGGGGAGAGATTCCTTTAAGTTACATAAGAACATGAGAATGACGTTACTGGGTCAGACCGATGGTCTATCTAGCCCAATATCCTGTCTTCTGATAATGGCCAGTGCCAAATGCGTCAGAGGGAATGAACAGAACAGGGCGATTTATTGACTGGTCCAGTCCCAGCTTCTAGCAGTCAGAGGTTTAGGCATACCCAGAAGGTGGGGTTGTGTCCCTTACCTTCTCAGCTAATAGCCATTGATGGACCTATCCTCCATGAACTTATCTAATTTTTTTTGGAACAGATTATAGTTTTGAGCTTCACAATATCCCCTGGCAATGAGTTCTACAGGTTGACTGTGCATTGTGTGAAGAAGTACTACTTCCTTTTGTTTGTTTAAATCTGCTGCCTGTTAAGTTCATTGGGTGACCCCTGGGGCTTGTATTTATCTAAAGGGATAAATAACACTTCTCTATTAACCTCCACCTATTCATAATTTTATAGATCTGTATCATATCCCTTCTTAATTGTGTCTTCTCCAAGCTGAACAGTCCCAGTCTTTTAAATTTCTCCTCATATGGATGCTGTTCCATACCCCTAATGACTTTTATTGCCCTTCCCCATACTTTCTCTGATTCTATTATATCTTTTTTCAAATGGGGTGACCAGAACTGCATGCAGTATTCAAGGTGTCGGCGTACCGTGGATTTATATAGTATCATGATATTTTCTGTCTTATCTATCCCTTTCCTAATGGTTCCTAATATCGTTAGCTTTTTTGACTGCTGCTGCACATTGAGCAGATGTTTTCAGAGAGCTATCCACAATGACTCCAAGATGTCTCTCTTGAGTGGTAACAGCTCATTTAGAACCCATCATTTTATATGTATAGTTGGGATTATGTTATCCAATGTGCATTACTTTGCATTTATCAACATTGAATTTCATCTGCCATTTTGTTGCCAAGTCACCCAGTTTTGTGAAATCCCTTTGTAACTCTTCACAGTTGGCTTTGGGTTTAACTGTCTTGAGCAGGGGTCGGCAACCTTTCAGAAGTGGTGTGCCGAGTCTTCATTTATTCACTCTAATTTAAGGTTTTGCGTGCCAGTAATACTTCTAAAAATGTTAAAATGTCTCTTTCTACAAGTCTATAATATATAACTAAACTATTGTTGTATGTAGAGTAAATAAGGTTTTTAAAATGTTTAATTTTAAATGAAACTTCTTAAATTAAAATGCAGAGCCCCCTGTACCAGTAGCCAGGCCCCGGGCAGTGTGAGTGCCACTGAAAATCAGCTTGTGTGCCGCCTTCGGCACACGTGCCATAGGTTGCTGATCTTGAGTAATTTAGTACTGTCTGCAAACTTTGTGACCTCACGGTTTATCCCTCTTCCCAGATCATTTATGAATAATTGAAGAGCACAGGTCCCACTGCAGATCCTTAGGGGACCTCTCTATTTACCTCTCTACTGTGGAAACTTACCACTTTTTCCTACCCTTTGTTTCCTATCTACAGAAAACCTTAACAGATGCTCTGCCGCTGTAAGCTCTCTAGTGTAGCCATAGCCAAAGTTTTCTTTCTCACCCAACAGGAGCAATAACAAAGATGTTGCAGGGTTAATTATGACCATGCAGCTGTGCTTATGGCTAATAGGGATGCAACTGAGAGTAGAATTTGGCTTGTAGTATTTTTAAGGAATGCCAAACATAAAATCACGCTTCCGAATAGTTTTTATCTACTGTTCTTACAAGTCGCACCTAAGATTACTATAACTGAAAGAGGCTCGCGGGGAGGGAATGTATCTTTGTGTAGTTCTTCAGTTTTATTACTATGTTAATTTGACAGTAACTTGTATATTGCTAATTTCACTGTTTCTCTTGTATAGTCAGTTATTTTCTTCTGTGCCTGTGGGTTTTAACAGAGTGAAAAGAAAGGGGGGGGAAATTGGAAAAAATGATTCTAAAACTACATACATTGGTGGGGCCACAGGGCAAGTTGTAGAACGTGAAGCTACTTTTGAAATCCCATTTGTTTAAAAAATGGAGTTTAAAACTATTGTTCTTTTGTTTTTGTGATGAAGCATGAGCCAGAAAGAACCCATATTGCCTTTGAAACCCTAGTTTGAGTATGAAGGACTGGAAGTTAGAAAAAATGTATTTTTATTTGTATACTGAACAAATTTTTATGTACATATTATAGGCACATGATATAGAACCCCACAGTGGCATTTTGCAGTTACTTCAGAGCCAAACCAGAATATTAAAGCCTTTTAACAGATGGGTAGGATTGAAATGTACGTATTACTTAAAAAGAGAGAAAAGAGAGAGAAAGGTGATCAATGGGATGAGGGATGAGAGAGGTGTGATCTAGTCAGGATCACCAGAGTCCTATTCCTAGCTCTGACTCCTCCCTATGGTTCCTCGGAGGAATTTGTTTGTTAATTTCTTAAATATTATTCCAGTTTTACAGATGGAGAAAATTCAGGGCTTTGGAGCTGTGTTATGGCTCTGCTCCAGCTCCAGGCAAAAACCTGCAGCTCTACTGCTCCGGAGCTGCTCCACGCTCCAGCTCCAGGCTCCGCTCCAAAGCCCTGGGAGAAATAGAGGCAGAGAAATTATCTACTACACAGGGATGTTGAAGGTTGGACTTTGGAAATAAACAACACTGTATACTGAGAACCAGATTTCCAAAGGTGCTGAGCACCCGCATTGCCCACTGAATTCAGTCAGAGGCATAGTTGCTCAGCACCTCTTAGAATCAGACATTATAAGTGCAAAGGTTTACAGTTGTGGTGGATGACCTCTGTTACAGTAGAGGAGAGTATTAAAGTGACACCAACTGAAATATACCATTTTAAAATTATGTATATTTTAAAACTCTGTCCCATGAAAAACTTTTCTATCTTCTAACTTTTTTTCATTTTGCTCCCAAAATGTGCTGTCTTGCTTGTGTTTTTTCAGACACTTGTAATTGACAACCTGTAGTCTGGGAGTAAAATCTCATTACATAGAAAGGTAAGGGAGGCACCATTTGATTTGTAAAAATCTACAGAATCATAATTTCAATGGTGTCACCCTCTGTGCTATGGCAGGAGGGACTTGCTGCCCTCCCAGCTCCAGGTCCATGAGTTGGTGGCAATGTTGATACATTGTTGTTGGAAATGGGTTGAGTTGGATATCATTTGAAAACCCTTTCTCCCACGAACTCGATACCATACAAAACAATTACCAGTATGTAGATATATATTTGGTAAAATATTTAAAAGTCAGTGTTGTGGTTTGTTTGTTTTTTTAAACTATTCTTAACACAGGGATGCACTGCTTACATAAAAAAGACATTGATCCTGGCTAATCCTAGGGAAGTTAACTTTGATATGTATGACTGAAAACATTTATTCACCAGTCACTTCCATCTAAGGCACCACTGCTAAATATGATACTGATCTTCATCCATGCAGTACTCGCACATTTCCGTACAAGGCAGGCTGTTAGCCAAACATCTGCAGGGTAAGGAGCAGCTGGTCTTTGCATATGAGCATTTGATTAGCTGAAGGATTGAATACCGAGCACATGGTATTTCACACACAACTGGTGTGATCACTCCTCTTCCAAGGCCTGGCCATGCCTGTTAGGGAAGGGGGGAGGGGTTGGATGTGCTCGATCATCCTGGAGCCATTCCATTGCTTGATAATTAGCCTTTCTGATAGCAAGTACAGTAACTCCTCACTTAAAGTCATCCCGGGTTAACGTTGTTTCGTTGCTGATCAATTGAGGAACATGCTCGTTTAAAGTTGTGCAATACTCCCTTCTAACGTCGTTTGGCAGCCACCTGCTTTGTCCACTGCTTGCAGGAAGAGCAGCCTGGTGGAGCTATCTGGTGGGGGCTTGGAACCAGGGTGGACTGACAGCCCCCCATCAGCTCCCCGCTCCTCTAAGTTCCCTGTGCAGCAGCTGCCCAGCAGGCAAGCAATTGCAGCTGTCCCTCCCCCCACTGCCATGTGCTGCTCCTGCCCTCTGCCTTGGAGCTGCTCCCCAAAACTCCTGCTTGCTGGAGTGGGGGGTAGAAAGTGGGGGGCTAATGTCAGGGTGTCCCCCTCCCCCCTGCTTCTGTACCCCGCTTACCCCATCTTCCATAGAGAATGGGACACAGGGCAGAGGGAGCTTCCAGGCAGCAGCAGCTGCAGTCTGGTCTCAGCTTGCTGATCTAATTAACAAGGCAGTGTACTTCTGACCCCACTCTTCATACTTAAAGGGGAAATGTGCATATCTCTCTCTCTCACACACACAGGGTGTGTGTCTTTGCCCTCCCTCCTTTCCTGCTGCCTTGTACAGTAGAGTGTGAGAGAGAACCCTTGAGGGCTCAGCCAATTGCTAGTTCATCATTTAGCAGTAAGGCATTCCCTGGGAAATATCCCACCCTCTGACTCCTCCACCTCAACCAAGCTTCACAATCATCATTGCTGTGTACCAGTATTAAATTGTTTAAAACTTATACTCTGTGTATGTATAAAAATAATATATGTGTGTGTGTGTATGTATATATATATATAGTCTTTTGTCTGGTGAAAAAAATTTCCCTGGAACCTAACCCCCTTTATTTACATTAATTCTTATGGGGAAATTGGATTTGCTTAACATCATTTTGCTTAAAGTTGCATTTTTCAGGAACATAACTACAATGTTAAGTGGGGAGTTACTGTATAAATGCACCCTTGTCAGTGGCAATTTTTCTCCATTTGTCTGCTTCTTGGAAAACATCCACCAATGTAGCTCTGCAAGTGTCATAATGTTGGTTTTCAAATGGTAAACTCGGCATATGAACACCTCCAGTACATTTGTAACCTTATCAGTGACTGTCTCAGCCATTCTTAGTACAATACTTCCAGAGTGAGGAGAGAGTCTTCAGAGGCTGAATCAAATTCCTCCCCATAAGATAATGTAGTCTTTTCAGCCAACTTTCCAGGAGTGTGTTATCCTGAAAAGGCATGAAAACCTTGCAGTGCAGTTGATGGATAAGAACACATCTCTTGAGGATATCATTTTAGTGTCAAACTCCTCATGGGAATGACGAAGAAACTCCACTGAACAGTATGAGGCAGCAGCTTCATCATGCCATGAGACTGCAGAATTCTTCAAGCAATTCTTTGGATCCTGGAGCATTTTTACTGCAAGTATGTGGTTAACTCATCCTATGTCTACATATGAGATGGTAGCTTCTTCACTGTCACACTGGAGATGTTTTTGCATTTAATGATTTTCTATTGGACAGGAACAAAACCATGGAGTCTCTCTTTCCGGTAAAATTTTTAATTGATTCCTCTGCATACATGTCAGACATGAGGTGAACTTTTCCCTAGGTCTAGTATTTTCTTCTTCGAGTGCTTGCTTATCTAGGTTCCATTGTAGTTGTGAGTGTGTGTGTGTGTGTGTGTGTGTGTGTGTGTGTGTCCACGTGTGTGGCCATCGGGAACTTTTGCCTTAACGGTACCCGTAGTACTGGCTGTGGCACCCTCTGGAGTGCTGTGCTCATGGAGCGGTATATCAGGCACTGCTGGCCCTCCACTCTCTCAGTTCCTTCTTATGGCCCGTGGTGGTCAGTTGGAGTGCCTCTTGCTTTGCAAGTGGTCAGCAGTTTCTCCTCTAGTTTAGCCTTGTGCTTTACCTGTAAATAGTTTTAATCCTTATTAAGTACCCCTTAAGTGTTTAGTTAGATAGTGTCCCAGTGGGGACTTTGACCATGGCGGGGCATGCCCTTCTCTCTGGGTTTGAAGCCCTGCTCGTTGTGTAACAGGCCTATGCCTGTTAGTGATCCGCACAAGAGTTGTCTACAGTACCTCGGGGAAACCAATATAAAGGAGTGTTGTTGCATCTGCCAGAGCTTTTGTTCACGGATACAAAGAGAGCATGACATATGCCTCAGGACACTCCTGATGCAGGTTGCCCTGTGCCCAGCTTCAGAGCCGGTGTGGCCTGAAAATTCCCCCGCATCCAATACCGTATGCAGAAAAGGAAGGAGCTATGTTTCCCCATGAGGGCAAGCCCACTGGCAAAGCCTCGCACAAGTCAGGCAAGCACCAAAGGTCTCCGGAGCCAAGACGGAGCCCTACGTCACCACATTCTTGATCTCCACACTGACCAAGGTCTCTGGCCTGTTGTTACAAGCTGTTAGAAGTGTGCTTCTGATCCCCCTTGTCACATCAAAGCTTGCCCCGGTGTCGTCGATCTCCCTGGCACTGGTCCTTGTCCCGCTGTCAGTTGCCATCGCCGAGACCTGGAGGGCGCTCCCCGGTGCTCCTCCTACTCCTGTCACCAGTCAGACCGTTCCCATCACTGGTCTCCAGCAGCGGCGGTGAGCTGTCAGACTGAAGCCTCCACAGCCCTGCCCTGGTCACCGGAGGGGAATGACTTCTCGGGCTCAGAAGCACAATTCAGCCCCTCACCCAGACAGCATGATTGCACTCTGGAAGGCGTGTCAGTGGCTTCGGCACCGGTCTGGCAGCAGAGCCAGTGGCCAACCCAATGGCTGTATTGGAATGCATGGGGATTTCCTGTCATGCCCGTGCCCCACTCCCGCCAGCCCTCGGTCGCCACATCAGACAGACTACAGGCAGCACCCCTAGTACCTTTAGCACCAACCTCGGTGAAGGATGTCCTGGCGACCGCCTTGAGTGAGGAGCCGGTACCCACCCCAGGGCCACCCTGCCTGGCGGGTGAGGACACCTCCAGACCTCCCCTGGTCGTCCATTCATCTTTCTCCTCCCTGGATGAGGTGGTGGCAGGGCCTTCTAGAGATAGCCCACTGGACAATTTCAGTGAAATTCCCTGCTCTACAGGGTTGTGGCTAAATTGGGCCTCAAGGCAGTAGTTTTTTGTCTCTCTGGGTCCTCACCCCTCCTTCTAAATGGAAAGGCACCAGGTTTAAGATGGATTCCAGCATCCTGTGACATGGTCACATGTCCTGTGAGACCTCATTCTTCCAGGGCTGGCTGCCATGTACCCAGGAAGGTTTGTAAGTAAACAGAGCCATTTACAACCAATTGTCCTAGTTAATGGGAGCCATCAAGCTTCCAAACCACAATTAATTGCCCACACTTCGCATAATTACAATAGGACTTCAGAGTTATACTTCATATTCCTAGTTTCAGATACAAGAATGATACATTCATACAAATAGGATGAACACACTCAGTAGATTATAAGCTTTGTAATGATACCTTACAAAAGCATATAAAGGATATTCCAGTTACATTATATTCACTCATTAGCATATTTCCATAAAAGATATGGAGTGCAACGTCACAGGTTCACTCAGTAGTGACGCACCAGTCAACTGCCCAGATCCATCCCGCCACTTCCTCAACTGCCTGTTCCTTTACTGCTCGGCCTGATCATGGGTTACTGCAGACCGTTGGGTCCTGGACATAGTGGCTCGGGGCTACACCCTGCAATTTTTGGCCTCCTTCCCATCTCTCCTTTCCTGTCCCTCTTCAGGGCCCCTTCTCACAAGCAGCTCCTCATTCAGGAGGTTGAGAACCTCCTACATCTGCGGGCTGTGGAGGAGGTTCCTTGGCATATACAAGGAAGAGGATTCTGTGCCTGCTACTTCCTAATCCCAAAGGCAAAAGGGCGGCTCAGACCCATCCTGGACCTGCGGGGCCTCAACAATTCTCTCATGAAGTTTAAGTTCCGCAGGGTATCCCTGGCCTCCATCATCCCTTCCATATGTTGTTGGTGCAGCGCTCAATGTGATACACAGTGTCTCACGTGTAGGTGTCTTTTGGGTCAATGCACCCACTTAACTTTACTTTCCATGCAACATTCTCACTACGAGAGACTACTTCTTACAGTTTCTCACTAGTCTTGTGTGTTGCGACTATGCGTAATGGATGTCTTCTGGCTTACCGCAAAAGAAGCAGGTGTTCTTCTCGTACCATTGGACCTAATATAAAGCAAGTCTTGACCACAGCAGGCACTTGTCCAGGCATCTTCAACTTTTTCCTGATGCTTGACGTACTTGTCCAACCTTGCCAAATTCAGTTTGAGTACACTTTTATAGCATGTAAAGTGACACTGAGCAATGTGTTTAACCAGGTCCTCCATGGTGCTATTCTCCAAAGATTCAGATACTATGTGGTATTCTTGGTCTTTCCATTGATGCCTAAAAATGATCAAGACCAAAGTAAAAATGACAATCTTGTAATGAAATTATGTTGGGATTGTAGTTAATTATGTTATGTAATGTATGTTATATAACTATGCACATACTTAGGGCCCTACCAAATTCACAGTCCATTTTGGTCAATTTCATGGTCAGGGGATTTCATGATTTCAGCTATTTAGATTTGAAATTTCAGGATGATGTAATTGTAGTGGTCTTGACCCAAAAAGGAGTTGGGTGGGGGAGGGGTGTCGGTGTCACAAGATTATTGTAGTGAGGATTGTGGTATTGCCATCCTTACTTCTGTGTTGCTGTTGGCAGCAGTGCTGCCTTCAGAGCTGAGTGGCCAGCAGCAGCTGCTGGGCGGGAGCCCAGCTCTGAAGGCAGCACTGCTGCCAACAGCAGCAGCACAGAAGTAAGGTGGCACGGTATGGTATTTCCACCCTTACTGCTGTGCTGCTGCTGGCAAGGCGCTGCCTTCTGAGCTGGGCACCCGGCCTGCAGCCGCCGCTCTCTGGCCACACAGCTCTGAAGGCAGCACAGAAATAAGGGTGGCAATACCGCGGCCTCCCTAAAATAACCTTGTGACCTCCCCTGCAATCCCTTTTGGGTCAGAACCCCCAATTTGAGAAACACGGGTCTCCCCCGTGAAATCTGTATAGTATAGGCTAAAAGCACACAAAAGACCAGATGTCATGGTTGGAGACTAGATTTCACAGTCTGTGACACGTTTTTCATGGCCATGAATTTGGTAGGGCACTACACATACTGTTGTGGATGGATTCTAGTAATTTCTGGCTGGATGTTAACATCTTAACCAGTGCCTCATTGCAACTCTTTTTGCATAACAAATAAAGCTGATAATCAATACCACTGAACCGCTTCTGTTTTGCTACTGATGGCATATCAGCTTGAAGTACTCCTTCCATTTATGTTACAGATTACTATTATAAACAAATCAGGTATGATGTTCTGCGCTTTAACTGATAATACAGCACTGTCAAATTGTGGCTTTGAACTAACTTTGTGATGGCTGCATGTTTGTCAAGCCTATGTTAATGTATAATTTAAAAACACTGATTTTTATTTAAATATTTTCTCAAATATACATCTACATAATTGTTATAGGTTTATCAGGTTGGTACCATTGTGTTCATGGGAGAAAGGGCTTTCAAATGATTCCCAACTTGACCCATTTTTGGCTATTGTATTGTCAAAACTTCCACCAACCAGAGGGCACTGGAGCTGGGTGCGAGGGGGGCAATGAGTCTTCTTTCCTTTCGCTCCCCCTCCCTTTCTATCATTAACTTGCCCACAGAATTGCATGTACTCCCAGACTACTGAGAATGTGCATGTGGTGCTTAACCTCCAAGCCGGAGGTGCTGCCACTTGTAGGGCTTACTCAGAAAGACAGAAGGAGCTGCCAGGGAAAATATAGCGATGATCAGGCTCAAAGCACCCCTCCTTGAGTCCAGAGAGGAGTAATTGGGATGGAAGCTTCCCACACTGACCCCATGCTCTGAGGTGGAGGAAGAAAAGGAAACTCATAGTAATCTGTGGGGTTGGGATGCCCCCAGTGGTCAATGAAACTCTCCCCTTCCCCTTTATACCCAAAAAGATAAAACAATGGGATCGTGGTATATCTAACATCTTTAGCCACATTCACTTCTCTAGTACTGCTACGCTCCCCACACGCTGGCCCTATAGAGTGAATGGGGGGAAGGGCACACGCTTCCAGAGCGGTGCATGAGCCTCTTGATATCACTAAGCTCATGCGCGCATGTAGCAAGTATCAGGATGTGCCAGTGAACCCTCTCCATTTGCATGGACTTTGGCTTCTGAAAATGAATTGTAAAGCTTGAGAATGTTACAAACATCACTTGAAAAACAATTCCACACCAAAGTTTCCAAGATGTTGTTAGTAACAAAGCTGATGTGGGGAAATTACTTCTAAAAACATGATTTTTTCCCCAAGTGGACTGTGCCCTTTAAACGTCCCATCCCTACTGCTGAGCTTGCTCCCAGAGCAGAGCAACAATGACAGTATTGAAACAACCACTTTCTAATTTTATATAACAAAAGAATAAAACTACATAGGATAAACTGTAGGATTGAAAGCAGCAAGAGATTAGGATACATGGAGAGAGCAGCTTTTCTTATTTCAACAAATCAGTCAGCTCTACTCACATATTTCAGGATGGAAATTCGGTTTTAGTAGGGAGCATTTATGATACAGTTTGACCCTCCTATTGTCTGTACTGCTTATTTCATCCCTGTAGTAATGTTGATGTCTCGATTACAAACCAGATCATTTCTGAAAGTGTGTCATAATCCCTGGAATTATGAATGCAGCAGTGATCCTAGCTAAATCAGAAAGGAAAACATTTGCTACACTGTTACCTAAGGTGATACCTTTTTGCTTTGTGTTTTGAATGTTCTGGTTTTTGAGGCTTTGAGCACTGCTGCCTTGTGCTGTTGTCAGAACCTTGTAATGCAGCCTGTAAACGACAGTTAAATTGATACAATCGGGTCTTGTTGTTGGGTGAACAATTGCATGTGAATACAGATGGCAAAATTTCAAACATAACATCTCACTTATCCAGCCTGCCATTCTGAACCATACTTTGTAGCAGATGACTGTGCTTCATTAATATGCTCTAAACATTTTACAAGTGCAAAACAATTAAAATAACTACTGCCAATTACACAAAACAATTAGTTTTGAATTACAGGAAGCAAGCTTCTTGAGTATGAGGTATTCTCTTCATAAAAAGTAAGAAAGATTTTGTTTAATGGAAAGTGATTAACTACTGCTTTAATTTTCAGTTAATCAAATTAGCTTTCTTGTAGATTTTGGCTATAGGCTGCTTCTGCATATTTTTTTTCTGCATCTGTTTACCATATGCTGTATAAAACCTAGTCTAAAATGAAGTCAAGATAACTTTATTCTAAATGGATGATATTCACCATAATGGAGAAAGCCAGCACCAAGCCATAAGTGCCACTTGAGCCCCCTGAGTCAGATTCTCAACTGCTGTAAATTGTCATAGCTCCATTGTCTTCAATGGAACTACGACAGATTACACCATCTGAGGATTGGACCCCCATGTGCTTTTATGTGGTATGGAGCCTTCTGTGGATTCTCTCCACTGGGCTGAATTTCAGTTTTGCAATATAAATATTGCACAATAAAGGACAAAAAACTGAAATTTCCTGATCTACTGTGTAAAGCACTATATGATGTATCAAAAGTTAAACGAGCTCATTCACTTTTAGGAAAATACAGTTTGCCAGAAAGACTCTCTTGTAGCTGTGAGATGAGCTATGGACGGAGACTGGTAACTAGTTTTGCATTGGCACAAAATTGCCATCGTCTGATTTCTGTATTCAAACTAGTGACTATAGCGCAAGAGGATATTGTCATTAGAAATCTCCAGAACTATTCCATCCTGAATAGAGCACTAAAAATGCTGTAAAGATGGCATCTCACTCTGAATAGAGCACTAAAAATGCTGAGACCTGGGTGTGGTGTATAAAAATGTGTACATACACATCTAGTTTCTGTGATCACATGTATATACGTGTTAGAGCCACTTTTCAGTGTTGCTATTTTATCTTCTACAATTTGATTGCACATCTCTTGTTATTTTTTATGTCTTTCTTAAAGCCCAAGTTGCTGGAGTCAAGTGATTATTTGCCTTTTCTTAAACTAAATTTCTAGCCCTCATGTTGGGTGAAAAGCTGGAATACATGAAGCAAGTGAAGCCTCTATCTGTCTATATCTATATATAGAGAGAGATTTTAAAAATGTTTTGGGGGCCTAAACCATGATTTTTGAACAGTTCGGGTTGGCAGTGCTATTTCTATATTTAGGGTTGCGTTGAAAGTAGCCCTTGAAGTTGGTACAAAACTTCTTTCCTCTGTATGAATAATAGAGTGATTTCTCTCCAAAGTTACAGCACTTACTTTTAGAGAATGAAGTTTGTGTATTTTCAGGTGGATTGGTATTGTCATTTTTTAAATGACCCCTTTGCAGGGTGAGTTTTTTGTGTGTGCGTTGTTCTAATCTTTCTTATTTCTCTAGGAAATGCATTTGATTTTTGAGACTGGAAAATTGATAGATTCACTACTAGATTGTAGCAAAATCTGACAGTCTACTTTTGAACATTGTTAATATTTTTATGTATTAGTCTTAACATTTTCTATCAAAGAGTATGTTGCAGTGATTGCTATCAATATTACATTGAGTATCATTTATCACCAAATGTTAGTCCAGAACCTGAGATTTCATTAAATTACATTTTAAAAAAAAGTTTTTACCATGCTTGGTTGAAAGCCTTGAAATGCAGACAAACCAATAAAGAAAAAAATTATATATTTGTTAACATTTGCTTTGTGTTATAATAGGACTTCAGAAACTGTGAAAGTGACTGGGAGGAACCACTCTGGGAGGTATTATGATCTAGTACAGTGGTTTCCAACACGGTGCCCGTGGACGCCATGAAGCCCGCGTATTGGCCCGCGGGCAAGCATCCACCAAAATGCCTCCGAAATGTGGCAATATCAAGAGGCGTCGCCACCGAAAAGCATCATCATCAAGAGATGTCGCCGCCAAAATGCTGCTGATTTTTGGCAGCATTTCGGCGGTGACGCCTCTTGACGTAGCTGCTTCTTGGCGGCATTTCGGCGGATGCTTGTCCACCAGCCACGGTCCTCGGTGGCTTGTTGTCCGACTCCTACCAGACGAAAAAGGTTGGGGACCACTGACTTAGTGGATAGACTACTGGACTGAAACTCAAGAGACTTGTTTTTTTCCCTACTGGCTCTGACTGGGTTGTCTTGGACAAGTCACATTAACTCTCCGTACCTCACTTTTCCCACCTGTAAAATGGGAATAATGATACTGACCTCCCTTTGTAAGGTGCTTTGAGATCTACACATTTTTTCATTTTATTATTATTTTCTTGTCTTGAATAGTAGTAGCATGAAGTAGTCTCTCTCATTTCATGGTAACCTGAGCCATCAGTATGATAGTTTTCCACTTTTAGGATGATGTTTTATATTGGAGTATCCTGAAGTCCTTATCAAATATAGGTCAATTGTTTTTGTGCTTATCTCTCTTCTCCCTATAGTATTATACAATGCATGGTAAGTACACCAGAAGAGGGTCTATATTTTAAGTCAAGTGTTGGTTGAATTTGTAATGCTCAGGAATTGATATGTTTTGGAAAAGTTGGTATTAGTCCATTTATTTGTTCTTTTCTTTACATTGCATAATAAATTTATGTTGTTAAAAACTAATTGTGTTCCTGTGGGGCCTAGACATAGGCTCATGGCAGCTCTTTATGTAATGCAGTGGTAACTTAAAGTTAATATTCTTCTGTAGATTTTTCCTTCGGTCAGCTTTCTCAGATGAATAAGAGTTTTAGACTCAAAACTATTTTTGCTTATTATTTGATTACAAAATGTAAGGGTTTTTTTTGTTTGTTTTTTTTAAGATTAGCTGGAGTTCAAGTCTTGGACTATGAATTTGACTGATCAATCAGAGATTATAACAGGTCAGGTTTCAGAGTGGTAGCCATGTTAGTCTGTATCAGCAAAAACAATGAGGAGTCCTTGTGGCACCTTAGAAACTAACACATTTATTTGAGCATAAGCTTTTGTGGGCTAAAACCCACTTCATCAGATGCATGGAGTGGAAAATACAGTAGGGTATAAATACAAAGCATATGAAAGGATGGGAGTTGCCTTACCAAGTGGGGGATTAGTGCCAACGAGCCAATTCAATTAAGGTGGAAGTGCGCTATTCTCAACAGTTGACAAGAAGGGAGGAAAAATCACTTCTTCGAGTGCTTGTTCATGTCCATTCCAATCAGGTGTGTGTGCGCCCATGTGTACGTTGGTCAGAAGATTTTTCCCTTAGCGGCATCTGCCGGGTCAGCCTGGGTGCCCCCTAGAGTCGCGCCTTCATAGCACCTAATATAGAGCTTTGCCGACTCACCACTCTTTCAGTTTCTTCTTACCGCAAGTGACGGTGGCTGGAATGTCCCTTGGCTCTTGCTCAGCACGTTTCTTCCCTATTCCGTTGTATATAGTTAGTTATTTAGTAGTGTTCCAGTTAACAGTTTAGTATAGTATAGTGTTTGTTGGGGATTCTCCCCCCACTCCGGCCCCGGCGCCGTGGCATGCTGTGGTCCCTGGGTTTCAAGAACTACGTGGCCTGCGCCAAGTGCATGACGAAAAGTGACCCGCACTGATCCTGTCTACAGTGCCTGGGGGAGACTCATCAGAAAGATCATTGTAAGATCTGCTACGAGGTCCGCCCAAGAACACTTAAAGAAAGGGAACAGTGGCTCAAGGTGATCCTCATGGAGGCAGCTCTATGCTCCCACGCCGACCGGGGCTCGAGAGACCCAACCCATATGGCAGCGTCCTTGACGCAGAGCGCCCTGGCGCTGTCTGTGAGTTCGGCGCCGAGGAAGGATTCCTCCAGGGACACTCAGCACTGGCATGGCTCCCCATGGGGCCTGTCTGACAGTAGGCACTGCTCCCTACCGCCGGTGCCTCAAAAGAAGAAAAAGCCGAACAACCGTTCTCCTCTTGCTAAACCATGAGATGTGTGACCTCAGGCGGGCCACTCCTCGGCATCTCCTTCTGGGGCTGTGTCAACTCCTGCCCGGGTGCTGCAGTTGAGTCCAGCCCCATCTCAATCACTGGCGCCTATGCAGCAGCTGCAGCTCCCGTCCACGCCGGCAGCGTATCAGGCCGCCAGAGATCTCCTCCACCTGACAGCACCGTTCTTCCCTGCCAGGGAGGAACCTTAGCACCGACGGAGCTGCGTCCTCTGGTGCACTCTAAAGGCAATCCGGCTATGATGTCAAGACACTCCCCTTTTCCTTGTCCATTGGTGCCTACCTGCTCCCCGAGCTCTCAGCGTTCGAGGCATTGAGGATTGGCTCCACCGTGGTCTTCAGTGTCTGAGACCTTGGAGTCAGAGTCTGACTCCTATCGCTCGGGTAGGAGCAGAAGTCATAGAGTGAGGTCGCGTAGAGACAGAAGGGAGCATCAGGTGTGGCCTCCGCAGTGGCAGAACCCACCTCAGTGGCCCTTCTGGACCCCCTGGGCTTATCACTAGGGCCAGGGAGGAACCCAGGGCCCATGCTTAGCAACATCTTTGGTGGCCTCCGTCATGTTTGTACCACCTTCCTCTGTACATCTGCCCTCCATGCCTACGGTCCTGATGCCTTTGCCTCTGGCACTGTGCTCAGCTCCAACTTTGGCACCGGCCTTCACAGTGTCTATACACCCATCTCCCACGTCTGCACCGTTGTTGACTTTGATGCAGGCAACTATGGCTCCGGTACCGATGTCGGCACTGGGCCCCCTGACCCCGGCAGCTCCTGTGAGCGTGCCGATACAGCTCCCTCTGGTGAGACTAATGCCGATGCCTGTTACAATGCCTATGGCCCCGGCCCTGTCATCAGCACCACTTCCTCCAGCACTGCCCCGGGAGTCATGTGACCCCTCTGGGGCAGATGGTAGGGAGCTTCCACTACCAGCACATGCTTCCTCCTCCTCATCACCAGACAAAGCATTGGCAGGGATGGCTATAGCTCCTGCATTACAGGACAACAGAGTCCTACAGCAGTTGCTCTGCAGGGCTGCCTAGGTCTGGACATCAAGGCTGAGGAGGTGGTAGAGGAGGCGGATCCCATGGTGGACATCCTAGCACCCTTGGGACCTTCACGGGTAGCATTGTCCCTCATGAAGATGGTTGTGCACACCACTAAGACCTTGTGGCAGATGCCAGCATCCCTGCCACCTACTGCCAAACACAACGAGCGGTGGTATTTTGTGCCCTCCAGAGGTTTTGAGCATCTGTATTCCCACCCGCCTTCGGACTCACTGGTGATCAATGTGGCTAACCAGCAGGAGAGACAGGGTTTCCATGGTCCTTCCCCAAAGAATAGGGATGCTAAATGCCTAGATTTTGTGGGTAGAAAGGTCTACTCCACTGGTGGTTTGCAGCTCCATATAGCTAACCAACAGGCCATTGTGAGCAGGTACTCTTATAATACCTGTGCAGCAATGGCAAAGTTCGTGGAGCTCTTCCCTTTGGATTCTTGGTTGGAGTTCGCCACCTTGGTGGAAGAAAGGAAATTAGTCTCCTGGGCCTCCTTGCAGGCAGTTTTAAACACTGCCACAAGAGTGATGATGGCAGGGGTGGCTATGCACCGAAGGGCCTGGTTGCAAGTCTCAGGGTTGCCCTACGATGTCCAGCAAGCCATTCAGGACCTCCCGTTTGAGGGTGAGACTCTGTTTTCAGAGAAGACAAACAAACAGTTCCACAGCCTAAAAGACTGCCGAGCCACCCTCATATCCTTGGCCTTGTATACCCGTGACACACAGCGGAGACGTTTCTGCCCGCAACCTCCTCAAAGGTTCCAGCAGCAGAACTGCCGGGACAGCTCTCAGAGGAGGAACAGGAGCAGCAGGAGGGGGCAACACCCCTCCGCTAATCAAGGCCAGCCCAAACTGCCCTCTGTCCCTAAACCGGCCTTTTGAAGGTGCAGTCGAGGATGGCGCACCAGATCAGAGACTGGATCTACCCTGCCTTACATTTTCCTCCTGACTATCCCTCTTCTGCCGTGCCTGGACCCATATAACCTCGGACTGCTGGGTGCTCCACATGGTAGAGAGGGGATACTCCATCCAATTCTGTGCCCTCTTTCCCTTCCACCCCCCTTCCCCATCCGTCTTCAGGGACCCTTCTCACGAGCAACTTCTCCTTCAGGAGGTGCAGTCACTCCTAGCACTAGGGAGCAGTGGAGGAGGTTCCACTGGAGCACAGGGGCGAGGGTTTCTATTCCTGCTATTTCCTAAAACCGAAGGCCAAAGTTTGTGAGGAAACTCAGGTTCTGCATGGTCTCCCTGACCTCCATTATTCCTTCACTGGATCCAGCAGACTGGTATGCCGCCCTCGACTTGAAGGACGTGTATTTTCACATAGCAATCTCGCACAACCACAGAAAGTTCCTCAGGTTTGTGGTCAATGGTTCCCATTACCAATTCCCATTCAGCCTGTCAGCAGCACCTCGAGTATTCACCAAGTGCATGGCAGTTGTTGCCGCCCTTCTGCTGAGACACCAGGTACAGGTGTTTCCATACCTTGACGACTGGCTGATCAAAGGCTCCTCCAGGGCTCAGGTGGAAGCTCAGGAGGCATGTATCAGAGTCACCTTTGAGAATCTGGGCCTGCTTCTGAACAAAGCCAAATTGATTCTGTCCCCAGTCCAGAGGATAGAGTTCATAGGGCTGGTACTGGACTCAACTCAAGCCAGAGCATTCCTCTTGCAGGCGAGATTCCAGGCCCTCAACACCATGATCCAGGGACTCATGCAGTTTCCCACCACCACTGCGAGAAATTGCCTGAAGCTTCTCGGGCACATGGCAGCATGTACATATGTGGTACGACACGCCACACTCAGGCTTCGGCTGCTTCAGTCGTGGCTTGCATCAGTGTACAGACCTGCCAGGGGCAGCTTGGACAGGATTGTGACCCTGCCTCGTCCTATCCTGGACATTCAGCAGGTGTGCTTAGGAGTTCCCTTTGCCACCCCACAGCCATACCTAGTGCTGGTGATGGACACGTCAGATTTGGGATGGGGAGCTCATCTGGGGGACCACAGGACTCAGGGCCTCTGGTCGCAGACAGATCTCTGTCTTCATATTAATGTCAGGGAGCTCAGGGCGGTCCGCCTAGCATGTCAGTCATTCCACCCTTATCTAGCAGGTCGATTTGTATCGGTCATGACAGACAATACGACTGCGATGTTTTATATCAACTAACAGGGGGGTGCATGCTCCTCTCCCCTGTTCCAGGAATCCTTCAGGCTCTGGGACTTTTGTATAGAACACTCAGTCGATCTACAGGTGTCGTACCTTCCTGGGGTCCAGAACGAGCTGGCGGACCACCTCAGCAGGTCGTTTCACAGCCACAAGTGGTCCCTTCCCCCAGATGTCGCACATTCGGTGTTCCAGAGATTGGGCTGTCCCCTGATCAACCTCTTTGCCACGCGACGCAACAGGAAGTGTCAGCAGTTCTGCTCCTTCCAGAATCACAGTCCAGACTTCACAGCGGACGCATTCCTCCTTCATTGCGGGGGGACCGCTTCTATACACCTTCCCACCCATACCGCTCGTCCACCAGGTCCTGCTCAGGTCCTCATAGCACTGGCCTGGCCCTTCCAGCATTGGTACATGTCTCTTCTAGACATGTCCATGGGAGCCCCGATTACCTTGCTGCTCTTCCCAGACCACCTTACTCAGGATTACGGGCATCTCCAGCACCCGAACCTGCAGTCACTGCATTTCACAGTGTGGAGGCTCTATGTCTGAATACGTTCAAGCTCTCCTGTTCAGAACAAGTCAGACGGGTCCTTCTTGGCTGTAGGAAGCCCTCCACTAGGGCCACATACCTGGCCAAGTTGAATAGATTTTCAGTCAGGTCAGCACAGTGTGACTTGCCCCCGGCGCTAGCCTCAGTGCCCCAGATTTTGGGTTATCTTCTCCATTTGAAGCAAGAAGATCTCTCCTTGTCTTCTATAAGAATGCACCTGGCTGCCATCTCGGCTTTCCATCCAGGGGTACAAGGCTGTCCAGTTTTCACTAACCCTCTGGTCAGTGGCTTCTTGAAGGGCCTTGACAGGTTGTACCCACACGTCCACCAACCGGTTCCTACTTGGGACCTCAACTTGGTCCCCTCTAGGCTCATGGGGCATCCCTTTGAGCCTTTAGCACCATGCTCCCTGCTCTACCTTTCTTATAAGGTCGCATTTCTGGTGGCGATAACTTCAGCCCAGGGGGTGTCTGAGCTCAGGGCTGTAATGTCAGAGCCTCCCTACACCATCTTTTTTTAAGGACAAGGTTCAGCTCAGACCCCATCCAGCCTTCCTCCCGAAGGCTGTGTTTCAGTTCTACATCAACCAGGACATTTTCCTCCCAGTTTTCTACCCTAAACCTCATTCGAGTAGCAGGGAGCAGAGGCTTTACACTCTCGACGTCCGCAGAGCACTGACGTTTTACAGTGAGAGGACGAAACCATTCAGGAAGCTGGTACAGCTCTTTGTGGCAGTAGTGGACAGGATGCAGGGTCAGTCTATTTCGACCCAGCGCATTTCATCATGGATTGTGGCCTGCATTGCTGAGTGCTACAGTCTAGCAGGGATTCCAGCGCCCCTGATAATGGCACACTCTACAAGGGTGCAAGCTTCATCAACAGCATTCCTAGCTCAAGTCTCCACCCAGGAAATCTGCAGGGCGGTGACGTGGTCATCCAAACACACTTTCGCTTATGCGATTTATTAGACAGGCCAGAGATTATGCAGCCTTTGGTAAAGCAGTACTCCAATCAGTGGACAGCTCCGACCCCACCTTCTAGATTTGGCTTGGGAGTAACCTGATTGGAATTGACATGAACAAGCACTCGAAGAAGAAAAAAATGGTTGCTCATCTTTTCGTAACTGTTGTTTTTCGAGATGTGTTGTTCATGTCCATTCCAATACCCACCCTCCTACCCCTCTGTCAGAAGAGCTGGCAAAAAGGAACTGAAGGGGTGGCGAGTCGGCAGGGCTATATATTAGGCGCCATGAGGGCGCGACTCCAGAGGACGCCCAGGCTGACCTGATGGATGCTGCTAAGGGAAAAATCTTCCGAACAACGTGCACGTGCGCACACACACACCTGATTGGAATTGACATGAACAACGCATCTCGAACAACAGTTACGAAAGGTGAGTAACCAGGTTTTTTTGTAGTGCTAATGAGTTCAGTGTAATCAAGGTGGCCCATTTCAAACAGTTGACAAGAAAGTGTGAGTGTCAGCGGGGGGGGGAATAAGTTTTTGTAGTGACCAATCCACTCCCAGTCTTTATTCAGGCCTAATTTGATTGTGTCCCGTTTGCAAATTAATTCCAGTTCTGCAGTTTCTCATTGGAGTCTGTTTTTGAAGTTTTTTTTTGTTGAAGAATTGCCACTTTTAAGTCTGTTGTTGAGTATCCAGGGAGATTGAAGTGTTCTCCTACTAGTTTTTTTAATGTTATAATTCTTGATGTCAGATTTGTGTCCATTTTTTGCGTAGAGACTGTCCAGTTTGGCCAATGTACATGGCAGAGGGGCATTGCTGGCACATGATGGCATAAATCACATTGGTAGATGTGCAGGTGAATTAGCCCCTGATGGTGTGGCTGATGTGGTTAAGTCCTATGATGGTATCCCTTTAATAGATATGCGGACAGAGTTGGCACGAGGGTTTGTTGCAGGGTTTGGTTCCTGGGTTAGTGTTTTTGTTGTGTGGTGTGTAGTTGCTGGTGAGTATTTGCTTCAGGGTGGGGGACTGTCTGTAAGTGAGGACTGGCCTGTCTCCCAAGGTCTGTGAGAGTGAGGAATCTTCCTTCAGGATAGGTTGTAGATCCTTGATGATGTGCTGGAGAGGTTTTAGTTGGGGGCTGTAGTTGATGGCTAGTGGCGTTCTGTTACTTTCTTTGTTAGGCCTGTCCTGTAGTAGGTGATTTCTGGGTACCCTTCTGGCTCTGTCAATCTGTTTTTTCAGTTCACCAGGTGGGTATTGTAGTTTTAAGAATGCTTGATATGCTTGATAGAGGGATTGGAGCAAATGCGGTTATAAACAATGGATCGTGTGATGTGGTCTGGATGAAAGCTGGAGGCATGTAGGTAAGTATAGTGGTCAGTGGGTTTCCAGTATAGGGTGGTATTTATGTGACCTTTGCTTATTTGCACTGTAGTGTCTAAGAAGTGGATCTCTTGTGTGGACTGGTCCAGGCTGAGGTTGATGGTGGGATGGAAATTGTTGAAATCCTGGTGGAATTCCTCAAGGGCCTCCTTCCCATGGGTCCAGATGACGAAGATGTCCTCAATGTAGCCCAAGTAGAGTAGAGGCACTAGGGGATGAGAGCTGAGGAAGTGTTGTTCTAAGTCAGCCATAAAAATGTTGGCATACTGTGGTGCCATGCGAGTACCTATAGCAGTGCTGCTGACTTGAAGGTATAAATTGTCCCCAAATCTGAAATAGTTGTGGGTGAGGACAAAGTCCCAAAGTTCAGCCACTAGGTTTGCCATGACATTATTGGGGATACTGTTCCTGACGGCTTGTAGTCCATCTTTGCATGGAATGTTGGTGTAGAGAGCTTCTACAAGCATAATAGCTAGGATGGTGTTTCTGGAAGATCACCAATGGATTGTAGTTTCCTCAGGAAGCCAGTGGTGTCTCAAAGATAGCTGGGAGTGCTAGTAGCGTAGGGCCTGAAGAGAGAGTCTACATAGCCAGACAATACTGCTGTCAGGGTGCCAATGCCTGAGATGTTGGGGCATCCAGGATTCCCAGGTTTATGGATCTTGGGTGGGTAGATACCCCTGGTTGGGGCTCTAGGGATGTGTCTGTGTGCATTTGTTCCTTTGCTTCTTCAGGGAGTTTCTTGAGCAGATGGTGCAGTTTCTTTTGGTAACCCTCAGTGGGATCAGAGGGTAATGGCCTGTAGAAGGTGGTGTCAGAGAGTCATAATAGGTCAGTCATTTTAAATCTTTTTGGAAATGTAATTATTTCCAACCATGACTTCGATGTTGCATTGTTTCATAAGGCACCTTTTACAGAAATGCACCAACTTTCTCCGTCGTCTTGCAATTACAAATCAGTTTGGTCCCTGCGATATCTTTTAAGAAATATTTAATAATTTCTGGGTGGTGTTCTTTTTAATGGAAAATAATCTTTCCTCCTCATGATGCAATTTTTGGGTAGACTTGAAAACGTGTATTTGTCTATAGAATTGGGACCTGTTTTCCCTTGTGTTGGTTTTAAGTGTATACCATCTTGCTAAAATAATGGTAACTCTAAAGTGTTAGAGTTACCAGTCTCCTGAAACTTGCCTTCATTGTGAATGCTAGTTAGATAGAACAACGATTGTACAATTTTTTTTTTAAAACAAGAAACAAATTTAAGAAATTCAATCACTCTGAATTGAGGATTGAGGTATTAGAAAGCCACACAGCTTCTGAGTCCAAATCCAATGTAGGCAGCTCTTAACTTTTTTTTAGTAGTAACTGGATTGTGTGTTTTTGTGATCTGATTTTGTAGCCTTCCCCCGCCCCCCTGGCACCACAAATAAGACACAAAAGGTCAATCGGAACTATAAATGTTTTATTGAACACCATTAGCTATTAGTTGTAGAAAGGTAGTTGGAATATGAACATGCTTAAATGAGGTCTGAGAAACAGGAGATTCGGATAATGTAATTATTAAAGTAAATAAGAGATTTCACACACAAATGTTCACATTACTGGTCTTTTTGTCAGATTACTTATGTTCCTTTACCTCAACAAATACTGGGTGTTCTTTACAGAAAAAAAAAATTCAATATCCATTAACTCCTGCTATGTTTCCAGTTTGAATGCATCTTCTGCAGTTATGTCTAATATAAAATGAAGTTTCATTTATAATGGAACAGATACAACGTCCATTTCTCATAGATTCCTTGATTATTGATCTATGATAGCATCTAGTGGCCTCAACTGAGATCAGGATCCCGTCGTACTAGGCATAAACACATAGTAAGAGACAATCCCTGTCCCAAAGAGCTTACAATTTCAATAGACAAGCAGGGCCGCCCAGAGGGGGCAAGGGGGGGTGCCCCGCCCCGGCCCCGGCAGGCCCCCCCCCAAGAGAAGAGAGCTCGCCCCCCCCTCTCCCTCCTGGAGCCTCAGCAGCGCGCGCCCGCCGCGACGCCCCGCCCCCCCCCCCCCCCCCGGGTGGCGGGGCGGGGGGGGGGGGCTGGGGGGAGCCCTGAGCCCCCCCCCGCCCCCCCCGGCCGGGGGGGGGGGGCGGGGGCGCGCCGCTCGCTGCTCCCCTCACCCCCCCGCCCCCCCACCCTGCTCGGGCCGCGACGGCGCCGCCGCGGCCGCCCGAGGCCGCGCGGGCGGCGGCGGGAGGCAGGCCCGGGGGGGGGCCGCCCGCCGGCCGCGCCGCGCGCGGCGGCGGGCGCCGCCGGGCGGGGGGGGGGGGGGGGCTCCCCGGGGCCCACCACCCCCGCGGGGGCGCCGCGGCGGGTCCCGCGCGGGGGCGGGCGCGGGCGGGGGCCGGGGGTCTGGGCGGCGGCCCGGGGCGGTCCCCCCCCGGCCGGCCCCCCCCCCGCCCCGGCCCCGCGCCCCGCCCTGTAGACAAGACAGATGGTGGGAGGAAAAATAGAGGCACAGAGAAGTGAAGTGACTTGTCCAATGTCATCCAGCAGCAGAGTCAGGAACAGAACCCAGCTTTTCTGTTGCCTAGGTCAGGGGCTTGTCCACTGGACCCTATCCTGGAGGCTTTTAAAGGCGGTCTCTCTGTTTAGTTTCTGCTTGCTGCCAGGAAATTTTGGGCAGACATCTCTTTTTAGGCTGTCAGGTTCTCCAAGGTGCTATACAAGAATTTCCTCCTTCACAATGAATTTAATTTTTTTGCTCAACAGGAGGTTTAATTTTTTTAAGGCAAAAATACTTTTTTCTTTTAAAGAATTGTAGCATTCCACATATTCATATCCCTAATTTTTTTGCTGTAAACTACACATCCTTGGTATAATAAACATTAGGGGAATAAGACAAAAAATTTGATAAATTTGTTGACACTTTTAATAGTTTATTAGTTTTGCTATCATGTTAGACATAGTTCTGTGTAAAAGCAAAAAAAAAGTGGGGTCTGAGTTGAATGGGAGGCTTGTATCTGAGGGGAAATAAAGATCTATGGACCATTTAGCTTGAAAAGATGAGGGATGATTAAGATGTATGAAATTGGTCTGAAAAATCAAATCAGCTGCTCCTAGTTACCATTCTAGATACAAAAGCATCTAGAATTGTTGCCATTAGGAACAGTGTATTGAATTGGATCATTGGTCTGTTCTAATATATTCTTAATATAGCTTTCCCTTCTGCGGCTATGCAGATTAGACAGTAGCATTAAAAATTATTTGTCAGTAAACCACTTGGGGAACATAGGAGGAGCAGATATGTTCAGTGTCCGGGTGCCTTTCTACAGAGACATTGTTTTAATCATAGCCTAACTTTAAGGCTCAAGAGGTTAATGTCTCATTCAGTTTCCTTAATAGTTAATTTATTACACCAGCTGACTCTACCAAGGAAGAAAATGTAGGTGCCAAAGAAATTTTGGCAAGTCAGGGCAGCTACTAATCTCTGGGAATTTCATCCTGACACACATGGTACATATTAGGGGCTCCTGGGGGAAAATTGTAGTTTATTGATGTGAAGGAAGAAACACAGCATAATTCACAAAATGATCAGACTGTCTGTAAATGCTTTATTAAAAGAAATCTTACTGTAAAATGAGAAAAGAAAACAAGGAGGTCAAATTCCATAGCCCTAAATGTACTGAGCTTTAGATTACAATGTAAAGGGTTATATATAGGGCCCTACCAAATTCACAGCTGTGAAAAATGCGTCATGGACTGTGAAATCTGGTCTTTTGTGTACTTTTACTCTATACTATACAGACTTCACGGGGGAAGACCAGCGTTTCTCAAACTGGGGGTTCCAATACAAGAGAGTCGCAGGGCAGCCATAAGGTTATCGTAGTGGGGTCACAGTATTGCCACCCTTACTTCTGCCCTGCCCTCAGAGTTGGGTGGCTAGAGAGTAGCGGCTGCTGACCAGGTGCCCAGTTCTGAACTCTGCTCCCCGCCAGCTGCAGCGCAGAAGTAAGGGTGGCAATACCATGCCATGCCACCCTTACTTCTGCATTGCTGCCTTCACAGGTCCAGGGGGCATCCAGGGGCCCAACTTTGAAGGCAACAGCACAGAAGTAAGGGTAGCAATACCATACCATGCCATTGTTACGTCTGCATTGCTGCTGGCAGTGGCGCTGCCTTCAGAGCTGGGCTCCTGGCCAGCAGCTGCCGCTTTCCTTCTGCCCAACTCTGAAGGCAGCGTCACCACCAGCAGCAACGCAGAAGTAAAGGCGGAAATATGGTAACCTCCCTACAATAATCTTGTGACCCCCCTCCGCCAAACCCTCTTTTGGTTCGGGACCCACACAGTTACAACATCATGAAATTTCAGATTTAAATATCTGAAATCATAGAATTTTTAAAATAGTAAATTTCATGACCTTGAAATTGACCAGAATGGACCATGAATTGGATAGGAATCTAGTTCTATATATGGGTCTTGACCAGCAGGGTTGACCTGAAGTACTTAAGGAAACCCTTTCTTCTCACTACTTAAAACTTGGGTTCCCCACTCAGGAGCTAACAGGTTTCACCACTTTTCCCTCCATCCTTATGTTGGGTAAATCAGCTCCACTTTAAATTTATTTAGTTTCAACTTCCAGCCGTTGGATTTTGTTGTACCTTTCTCTGCAGCACTTGGGGACATCAATGTTTGGAACCAAATCTTGCCATTTATTTCCCATTATGTGCTGTAGTCATCGTAGGTGGAATTGGTCCTGGTGTTTTATGTGGCTTTGATAAGTAGTCCATGCATTGCCACCGTAGAGAAGTGATAATGGTGGTGATGGTGCAGTAAACCTAAATTTTTGTTTTCAGTCTGACGCTGTGTTCGTTCCAGATTGCCACCGAAGTTTTACGAAGGCATTGCTGGCTGCTCCTATGCACTCATGAAACGACAGTACCTAGGTAGAAAACTTGTCAACAACCTTAATGGATGCAACTTGGAGTAGTTGCAGAACTTCACAAATACAGGAGTGAAAACTATCCGTTTAAATATCTTTGCTGAAATTGTATATGAAAGTCTCTGCCAGTTCACTTGTATACTGACATAGGAGACTGTCTGTAAACCTCCTTCATAAAAAGAGTCAGTAAGGAGGCAGAGTTGAAACCTATGGAACTTGCTAATATATTTCACAGGCTAGTGGCTTCAGAAGAAAGCTGTTACAGTTTGATTTTCTTTGCTGTAGTGATGTAAATATGAAAGTAATCTAATTTATCAAACATATGTAATTACTACAGGTAACTGATAGTCTCATGAAATCTAATTCTTAAAATTAATCCTGATCAGATTGGATGTGAACACACTCATGGATTGAAAACTGCCTTGAAGGACCATAAGCACAAAGTGTCACGGTAAATGGGGAAGTATATCATGTTGAGCGGGAGGTGTTCAGAGGAGTAGCTAGGGGATTTGTGTTAGGTTGTGTTTTATTTAACACCCTCATTAATGTAGAAAAAGGAGTAAACAGCTTGCTAATGAAATTGCAAATGATGCTAAATTGGGAGGAGCTGTAAACTCACAGGAAACAGCACAAAGGGTCTGTGAATGATTAAGAAACACTGGCAAAAAATAACAAAATGAGATTCAGCTTGCATAAATGCAAGCTAATGCATAAATAATACAAAATAGAGATTTGATTGGAGGAGGAAGCCTAGAAAAGTGTAATGCTGAAAGACTGGGAAAGGAGGTCATAAAGGTTAGCAAATTTGACAGTTTGTAGTGAATACAGAAGCAGAAACAGCTGCTGCAGGTTTGGAGTACACATGAAGAGGAATTGCAGAATTGAGTTGGGCGAAAAGTCCCTCTCTGTGGCTGTGGTGCAACTGGACTTGGATTATTAGGGCACCTCATTACTGGGGTTATTGTCATATTGGAGTGGGCTCACAGAAGAGCAACAAAGACTGACTTATGGAGACCAATGCGTGACCAAGATTTTAAGAAACGGGTGCGTAAAGTGAAGCTCTGAAATCCATATCAATGCACCTAAATAAAATAGGCTGATTCTTCCTAAGAGCTCAGCATCCAGCAACTTCTGTGGAGTATCTGTCAGATTCCTAGGAACTGGCAGCAACAATAGTGAACAGTTAAAGTACATTGAAAATGAGACTTTGTCAAGTATTGGGTGTTGGCCACAGCAGTCTAGCCAAATTCTAATGTGAATAATATCATTCTTCCTACCTACACCATATCTTTATTGTTCCTGAGAGGTTTGGACCCCAATTTTACATTGGACTGTGTCCAGAAGATGGCACCTTCCAACAACCCAGTGCTCCCCCACAATGCTCTATATCTGTGATAAAGTGCAAGGGAAGGGTCCTACCTACTGACTCTTCAGTACCACAGCCTAAAGAATTCAAATTAATTTCTGTTTAAATATGCATACCCTCTACTAAATATTGTTATAAAGCTCTTCCATTTTTTCCCCACGGCGTTTGAAAAGGGGCACAAATTGTCATTTTAAGGCTTAGAGGTTGTGTGGGGGGATATAGGACAGTTTATTTTAGAATGTACTTTGAAGTTATATCAACGGCATGTAGAGCATATGGATGGATGATCCTTTTGGTCATTTTATGTAAATCTAAATGAACAATTTTTTGTTTGTTGCTATTACAGTGGAAGTTTGAGTCACAATCTCATTCTAATATTTTTCAGTTATATTCTTGTGTGTTACTGAATTGATAAAACTCTGAGTAGTCAAGTGATTCAGAGCAATTTAGGTTACATTGTAAATCAGAAAATCTATAAAAAACTAAAGTAGCCACTCATCCAGTCTTCTGGATCCACATCAGAAGTTTATTATTTTTATGTTCATAAGCAGGTTATGCTGCTAATTGATATGTTCTTAAATGGAAGGTACTATATTTTTATTTCTTCCTACAATATGTATTACATCTCTCTCTCTCCGAATTATCTTTTGTTGTTGCCTTGTCCAGTTTAGTTTTGTTAGATCTTCTAGATTTCTTCAGAATCCTTTTTAGTTGAGACTAAGTAGTTTTGTTTTGTCAATTTTTTTTGCCACTTGACTCTTGCCCTACTTTCAGACCATTAACAGATATACTGAATAGCCCCAACTCCAACATTTCCAACTCCAAACATCCAAAAATCATGAGTCAGTTCTCCAAGAATCATACAATTTCTTTTTTAAAATGGTGGTTCTGGTGTTTGTGCCTTTAATGTACATTCAGACATGTAGAAGAAATGCTGGATTTGTTTGTACTACATTATACTCATCTAGATGCCTTAAAATTGTTTTCTCTAATGACTATTTATTTTGGTTCTGAAGTTATCAAGAAAGAGTGGTTGGTGTTGTAGTTAAAGGCACTAGATTAGAACTCCGGACATTTCGGTTTACTTTCCTGGCTCTTTCACAGACTTCCTGTGTGATCTTTGGCAAGTCTATTAATGTCAGTGCCTCACTTCTCCATCTGTGAAATAGGTATGCTCTGTTTCTTTTCTATTGCTCAGTCTGAGCTTTTCTCCTTCAATTTTAAGCTCTTTGGGCCAAGGACTATGACTAATATGTATTTATGCCTTGCACAATGGGGCCCTGATGTTGGTTTGGTCTCTAGATATTACCTTAAATACTGGTGGTTGAGGAAATTATTATTATTTTTTTTTGGAAAAAACAGTTTATTAAATGTTTTAAGATTTTTTTATTAAAAACTTCTTTTTAAACAAAGTCCTTTACATTAATTTACTTAGTTAATTTTTGCTTTTGTGAAAAAATATCTTGCAAAAATTTCCCATTTGTCAAAAAGTCATTTTCTGTCAGGGGAGAAGTTTTCACTGAAAGTTTTTGACCAGCTCTAACTGTAGCACAAATGCGGAAGTTTAAGATGGCAGTTTCATAATCTTTTCTGATCATAACCAGTGTTTAAAGATTAACATGCGTATTTAATAGTTAGGAATCTTTGAGATACCTAACTAACCATCTCTGTATTGTAAAATAAATCCAATGAATGTTACAAAATGGGAATGCCTGGGAACAGTAGTTTTGCATGGTATTTTAAAATATGTTTGGACTGACAACACCAGACCACTAGTATCTTCTCCCTTTCTTACTGTTTTGTACTTACAATTCACCCTTAAGGAACTTTCTATTTAAATATGTACTTTTTGACCCTCTGTAATAGTATAATCAAAAATTGAAGTGATTAGAGGTAGTCTCTAGTAAAAGGCTTTTATTATGGTTTAAATTAGCTCTTGTGTATATACAGGGATAGTATTCTACCTGCAGGTGACTTAACGTAACTGGTTGTTCTAACTATTTCAGCTCTTTTGTGTTTCTAGGTATTATGAATTGTTTATATGAATGTGAATTAATAATATGAATTATTACTGAAATACAGCGCAGTGCCATACAGCCAAGAGAACATTTTACTTTGAGTTTCTAGCTCATGTGAATGAAGTTTTAGTATTAACAGAAATGACTTGATGAAAACTATAGTGGAAATTCAGTGTTAAGACCATTTCCCACACACCCCCCAACCCATCCCCCATCCAGTTGATAATTCTCTTTCTCTGAACCCTTAAGCTTTCAGGCCCTCTGTTGTACTCCAAATGGAATGTGTTATTGGTTTCATTTCAAGTTTTCTTAGCTTGAATATTTGAGATTTCCATGGCTTCAGTTTTATTATTGTTAGCATTTTCTTTGTACTTTATATTGGATTATGTGTGGAGTTTTTTTTCTTTAATTCTTGCCCAGCATGAGGCCAAAGGCAGGCACATTTCTAACACAGTGACCGTCTCTCACTGGAGTAAGAAGGCTTTTTTGTTTTCTATTACCCTCAGAAGGCAACTGGGGTTATGATGCAGTCCTTATATTGGGGACGTAATGGGGGTAATGAGCCAAAACACACACAAGCATAACTTGTTTATGCGTTCTACTCTCCTCCAGTTAGTTGCTATGAATAGGGATATATGCTTTAACCAGGGCCGGCTCCAGGTTTTTTGCTGCTCCAAGCCCCCCCACCCAAAAGGGGAGGGTGCGCGAAGTGCCGCCGCCAAAGCAAAAAACAAACCAAACAGAGTGGCCACCCCTTGAAAAGTGCCGCCCCAAGCGCATGCTTGGAACACTGATGCCTAGAGCCGGCCCTGGCTTTAACTCTTCCCTTGTTCCAAATATATAAGAACAGCCATACTGGGTCAGACCAATGGTCCATCTAGCCCAGTATCCTGTCTTCCAACCATGGCCTGTGATGGATACTTCAGAGAGAATGAGAAGAACATGCAATCAAGTGATTCTTCCCCTGTCATCCGGTCCCAGCTTCTGTCAGTCAGAGGCTAGGGATGCCCAGAGAGTATGGGGTTGCATCCCTGATCATCTTGTTTAATAGCCATTGATGGATCTACCCTCCATGGAGTTATCTTTTCTTTTTTTTAAACCAGTTATACTTTTGGCTTGGCAATGAGTTCTACATGTTGTGTGTGCATTGTGTGAAGAAGTACTTCCTTTTGTTTGTTTAAAACCTGCTGCCTATTAATTTCATTGGGTCACCCCTGGTTTTTGTGTTTGTATAAAGGGGTAAATAACACTTCTTTATTGACTTTCTCCTCACCGTTCATGATTTTATAGACCTCTATCCTATCCACCAAATTCACCAGAATAATATAAGTATACATTATAGTGAAACCATCAACTCCTTCAAAAAGTAAAGTAACAACCCTGCCCCCACTCCCCTTCAAAAGCAGTTTGTCCTAAAGCAACTAAGTCTTCTGTCCTGCAGCTGCTCCTTGAGGATAGGGTCCATAGCCAATGAGGAGCCTGATGGAGGTTAGTCATGGGCACAAGAGGATGTCTGGGAAGAACAGGATCAGATTCTAAGTGGCAACTTGCCAGAAACATTGGGTAGTAAGCATTTTTGGCTTGGAGAGAAAGGCATTCTTATGAAAAAACAAACCAACAAAACCAGCGTATGCAGAAGCTGGACACTCAGAAACTTGAGTCTTCTATTTTGGCCTTGCCTGATGCTTATCTGTTTTCATTTAAATAAATAGTCAATGAGAACATCTTGAATTTAAAAACAAGCATCAAACTGTGTCTGGAACAGAACTTTGTTTATAAAACCTTTGATTGGTGGAAAGAATTGTTGTCCTTCCAGCAAACAGAGAGTGAGTCATGAAGCCTGACTTGAGTTTTACTCTGATTTGGCTAGCCTTGCTTAGTAAAGCATCTCTGTTAACTCAGTACTGGAATGTATCCACGCTGTTCTTATGAGCAGACTTTCTCCCAAATGTATTTGTATCAATACTATACCTGCTAGGATCGTTAGTACCTTAGGCCAGGAACTTAATGTATGGATTTCAGAATACTTTGGCAGGTGCATATTGTTATTTTCAGTACTTTAGGGACAGTTCCTATAAAGCACTGAGTGTCCTCTTCTTCCATTGATATGGGACCTTTATTAGTTGGGTTATCAGAGATGCCTTACATTCAAGTCTAGTATTGAAATACATCACAGTATATTTATGAGCTGGCAGTTTTTAACCTTTTGGATGTAGATATAATAGGGAACATAACTTCAGATGCCCACATTTGTCTGTATGTTTATAATGTGTGAATATATTATAGATACTTTTAAAAACTGCTTTTGACATTTCTACCCAATGGGCCTATTGTCTTACCCACTATATTAAATATTGTTACTTTTTTTTTAAAGTCAAGATACTGAAATATTGTCATTAAAAAATAAAAGATTACAGAGCTTCAAAGTAGAGCATAAACATGTCAGATTTGAAGTCCAAATTCAGATCATGAGAGCAAAAGTTGGCCCGAAGAGTCTAAATTTTATTAATTTAAAAAATCTGTTAAGTGGAGTAAAATATTATATGCATATTTGTCTGTGTATCTAAGCACCGCTACAGATCTACTGTATGTTTTACAATTAGAGTTTGGAGAAATAAGAAGTCCAGTCACTGGACTTCAGCAGTGGTATTGAAGATCTGCACATATAACTTTTTGGGGACATCCTGTATGCTAGGGTGAAATGTTATATTTTCCTTTGATTTAATTTTTTTTCAAAAGTATTGCTAGATTGAACTGATATATTGCCAGCTGTGTGTAGTTTTGTGAATTTAAACTGATTGGGTTGTTCAGCTTGAATTTTGGTAACAGGAAGTGATGAAGTGAAGAAAGGTGCAAGAATTTTTGTTCCTACATAGTATTTTAAGTAATTAAGCTGCTGATGAACTCAGAGTGATAATATGCTGACAAATATTGTCTCATTGTTTCCTTGTACTCCTCCATCTGTCTGTAGAAAATAAAAGAGGAAATAGATGCCAGATGAAATATACAGAGAGGGGGTATGATGGGTTGCCCTCCCTTCCAGGATGCCTCCTGGTGTCCCACTGAGCCCGCCTGGGCTCACTCACCCTGTCCTGCTGCACACACACATAGGTAGGGGTACACCCAGCTACATGGGAAGACTTTCAGATAGGGGTTGCCCAATACTTAAGTGCACACCTCCTTTGGGGGTGCAAACCCAAAATTATATTGTCTTGTGCTGCACAGAAAACTGTATAGCATAAGCTCATGAAATTCACTTTCTCCCTCAGTGTGAGGGAAGATATGCACAGCCTTTTGTCCTCCCCCGTCCCCAGTTATGAATTGCACAACTGGATTTTAGAAAACTGAACAAGTTTATTAACTACAAAGGATACATTTTAAGTGATTATAAGGGATAGCAAACAGATCAAAGCAGATTACTGAGCAAATAAAATAAAACATGCAAACTAAGCTTAATACACTAAATTAATTGGTTAATAGTAGCAATTGTCGCCCTAAGTGTTGTTTTATGCAGGTTGCAGAGTTTATTGAAAGCAAACTGCACTGCCTGTAGCTTAGCTCTCCAGATATTCCTTTCACAGGCTAGCCACTAGATCTTTCTCACCTGGGCTCAGCCTTGGCACACACACCCCCACACCCTGCCCCAGCTTAGTTCCTTTGTTTCTTCAGGTGTTTTCAGCAGTCTTCCTTCTTGGGCAGGGAGGTATTGGAGAAGACTAAAGATTAACTCACTTCCCTGCCTTAAATAGGATTTGCATATAATGGGAATCCTTTGTTTCCCACTTTGGCCCCCACTCCCTCTTAATGGAAAAACACTAGAAGTCCAAGATGGTGTCCTGTACCAGGTGACATGATCACCTGACCCTGCAGTGTCAAAGCAGCATCCCAAGAAACTTCTCAGGAAGGAGGGAGATTAGCGTCTTCAAAGTCCTATTGTCCTTCCTAATTGGCCCATCCAGGCCAATTGCATACTGTCTGGTGGGTGTTCCCCAAGTGTAAACACAGTTATAATTGTTATATATTCAATATTCCTACCTTCAGATACAGAAATGATACATGCATACAAAGAGGATAATCATATTCAGTAAATTGTAACATTTCCAATGATACCTCACATGACCTATCTTCCATAAAACATATCTTAGTTATGCCATATTCATATCTCTATGAAGAATATGGGGCAAAGGGTCACATGGGGAAACTAGATGATGACATTAATATAGGGAAATAATTAGGTGATGAATTCATATTCAGAAGGATTCCTATTAAGACTGCAGAAGAGTTTAGTAAGTCTTTAAAGTGTTTGTAGTGATACTTGTGTATAGTATCAATACAACAACAGGTATCATTTTAAAGAAGTGATATTTGCTTAGATCTTGTCTATATTCAAAGTTTCACCTCTTTTAACTGGAAATTGGTTTAAGAACTGATTTAGTTAAAAAGCAGTTCCAAACATAGTGTGGATGCTGGATTCAATTTAAACCAGCCTTATATTGATTTAGCTTAAGTAAATTCCTTATTGAATTAAATTAAATTGGTATAACAAGGCTGAAATTGAATTAAGAATGCACATACTTTGTTTGGCACTGGATTAACTAAATTGTTTTAAAATCACAACTTTAGTTAAACCATGGCAATTTTGAATAGAAATAAGTCCTTTTTATCTGTCCAGGGGCCAAATTCTACTTTAGGGGTTCAGCCATTTTTGTGGATATTTTGCCATGTGATATCAACCACCTCCTGTTTGGCTATTTGCCTGTTTTATAAATTGAGGAGTAATTTTATAGATGAAAAACACCGTTGAAGGACTGCATGGAGGCAGTGGTCCTGTCCTGGAAACATTTTAAATATCTGCTATATATGCAGTGCATTCCAAAGGCAGAGAGTTTGTGCTTTGTGATTAGAGATCCTAGTTTTCCATGATTAAAACCCCCCAAATTCTCTGATTAAAAAACCATAAAAATCTGCATTTTTCTGTGATTGAAATGAAATGCTGAACTTTAGTTTTCCTAGCCACAATAGGGAGCCCTGATGCCTGGGGCTTACAGCCCGAGCCCTGTCAGTAGAGTAGTGTTCCCTCATGGGGGAGAGGGAAATACAGAACTCCCCTCAGGGGCATGCCCGGCTCACTGGGCTTTAAATGCTGCCTCACCTGTAAGCTTTCAATATTGATTTCAGTTGGACACTCTCACTGTGTTGGCCGCTTAGGCGAAGCACACATGCCTCAAAAGTGCCACATTGTCATAAACTGACAGCCCGGACCAGGAAAGCCAGAGACTTGCAGCTTAAACTGCTGCTTATGGAGAAGTCTCTCTGCCTGGTGTCTGAGCCAGAAGCACGGACACCCCCTGGACACAGTTTACCAACTGCAGCCTCTCACAGGGGCTCTTCTTTGTTTGTGACTCATGCAACAGACCACCCTGCTAAAAAGGTGGCTAAGAAGCATATGCTGTCCCCACTGGCTTAGGAACCGACCCAAAAATGGTGTTCCTCAAACCGAGAGATCTCGTTGGTACCAACAGGCTCTACAGCCGAAATAGCGGGACCCTCCGGTACTGTGGGTACTATGAGAGCTGAAGACTCTGAGGGTTAGCTCCAATGCAGGCACCAAGGGGAAACAGCAACCCCGTGTCTCAGCACCAGTGGAGCCGTCCTGACACCTGGCACCAGGTCCATCAAAGCAACTGCACCCTATGCTGCCACCTCCTGTCAGTATAGCACAATTGATATGTGCACCCTTACAGACAATAGCTCCACAGCAGCTGGCATCACATCAATTCTTCCTTCCCCAAGATCTTATGGCAGTCGTGGGTAACCTGGTGCCCATCAGGGTAATCCGCTGGCGGGCTGCCAGACAGTTTGTTTACATTTGCACGGCCACCCGCAGCTCTCAGTGGCTGCGGTTCACTGTTCCTAGCCAATGGGAGTTGCAGGACGCGGCGGCCAGCACGTCCCTCCGGCTCACATTGCTTCCCACAGCTCCCATTGTCTGGGAACAGGAAGAAATCTCTGACCAGGATGTCGAACCAACAACCCATTTTTCTTCCTCTGTCCCAGACAACACCATCATGCCCCTTCCTCCCAATGTGGGGGACGACTTTTTCGACATTGCCAGGATGCCTATAGGAGAGTTGCAGATTCTCTTGACATCTCCCTGGAGGAAGTGTAGGAGACACGACATAAGCTTGTTGACATCCTGAAAACATCAGCATCGTCCAAAATCGCTTTACCCATGAATGATGCAATCATGGAACCAGTCAAACACATCTGGCAGACCCATGCAACAATTGCTCCAACCTGCAAGAAATCAGACAGGAGATATTATGTCCTTGAACAGGGAATAGAGTTTCTTTTTTCACATCCCACACCAAACTCCCTGGTAGTGGATGCTGTTAATGAAACAGACAGACAGTCATACCCCAGAAACACACCGTATGACACAGACTGGAAGAGGCTCGACCTCTTTGGCTGAAAAACTTATTTCTCAGTGATGCTTCACCTTAGAATTGCTAGTTATGAGGTGGTGTTAGCAAAATACGACCACACAAATTATGGCAAACTATCAGATTTTATTGAATTTCTCCTTGAGTAGAAAAAAGAACAATTTGGTGCACTCATTTCCGAGGGCCAATTGATCTCCAGGATAGCACTGCAAGATGCCCTATAACAGGGGTCCCCAACCTTTTTAGGTCCAGGGACCGGTTTCGTTTGCCGGACCCTCCGCAGGCGTGCCTGCGGGAGGTCCAGCTGAGCCGCGGGACGAGCGCTCCCTCCGCAGTTGTGCCTGCGGGAGGTCCGCTGCACGCCGCAGGCACGCGGAGGGAGCGCTCGTCCCGCGGCTCAGCTGGACCTCCCGCCGGCACGCCTGCAGAAGCTCCACTGGGTCGGTTCGCGGCCCGGTTTCTAAGAGGCCGCGGTCCGGTACCGGGCCGCGGACCGGGGGTTGGGGACCCCTGCCCTATAATGCATGATCTACAGCCACTGTGATCATAATGAGAAATCCAAGCAACAGTGGAGAACTTGCTGTTTGAAGGGCCCAAACTCTTCGCAGCCAGAATGGACAAGTCTCTGCAAACCCTCAAGGACTTGAGGATGACTCTGAAGTCTCTGGGTATCTATACTCCTAGGAGAAAGAGAAGAGAAGGAAGGTATTACAACCCACAGAGATTCCAGTCCACACCATACGCACAGAGACATAGGCAATACAAGCCACAAGCCCGGAAATAATGATCCCCAAGGAAATGACAACCATCAAATTAATCTACCACATCTCATCAACCATCTGCCAGGCGGCAAATATGAGATGTTGATTGAGGCCTGAGACCCCCCACAACTTTCAACACTGAGAACTCCATCTCCCGGCCATTCGGAGACTGTTTAACTCCCTATTACTCAGTCTGGCAATCCATCACTACAGACAGATCGGTGCTGGAGATAATAGATGTTGGATGCTCCATCCCTTTTACTTCCAAGCCCCCTACCGACCCTCTCTCCCCGTCCCTCTTCAGGGATACTGCTTCAGGAGGTAACCCACCTCTTTCAGCTAGGAGCAGTAGAATTGGAACCAACAAAATACAGAGGGATGGATTTCTAGTCAAACTACTTCCTCACAGAGAAAATACAGGAGGATGGAGGCCCATTCACGATCTCCAATGACCCAATACATTTGTCAGAAACCAACACTTCAAGATGGTGACACTGGCCACCATTATCCTAGTGTTAGAAAGAGGAGACTGACTCTTGGTCCTTGACCTCTAGGAAGCATACTTCCACGTAATGATTCACCTATCACATCGGAGGTTTCTCTGATTCGCTCTCAGACCAGATCACTTCCAATACAAGTCCTGCCCTTCGGTTTGTCCACTGCTCCCCGAGTCTTCTCAAAGGCACTCGCGGGAGTCACTGCACACCTCCGCAAGAGAGGAATCATGATATTTCCATATCTGGACGACTGCCTATTGAAAGCAGCAAATCGAGCAGCGGCAATAGAGGCTACCCAACAAACAATAGATCACTTTACGCAATTAGGTCTCCAAATAAACACACACAAATTGACCCTCACACCAGTGCAGGAACTGGAATTCATCAGGGCTTACCTCAATACACTTGAGGCAACAGCATCTTTACCAAGGCAACATTTTCTAACTCTAACAAATCTGATAGCCACATCACTGAACAATCCCCAGGTAACAGGAAGGACTTGCCTGCAGTTACTGGGCCACATGGCCTCATCAACATTCATTGTCCAACACGCAAGGTTACATATGTGAACCCTACACGCTTGGCTCCTCACAACTTATTCTCCATGAAGGCACAGTATAAACAAATACCTCACAATGCCAAGCAAAGTAAGACTTGCCATCCTGGTGGATGCAACCACACAACATATGCCTAGGAGTGTCTTCCACCCAAACCCCTCCTACATTGACTGTTGCAATGGATGAGTCCCTCATAGGTTGGGGAGCACATCTGAACTCTCACTCTGCTCAGGGCCGTTGGTTCCCACAGAAGCCAGGTTTCACATAAATCTGCTAGAACTAAAAGCTGTTTGCAATGCATGCACCACCTTCCTACCTATGATCAGAAACATGACCATACAAATTCTCACGGACAATTTGGCATACATGTTCTACATAAACAGACAAGGGGGTGCATGCTCACACTCCCTGTGTGCAAAGGCCATATGACTTTGGCACTGGCCCATCCAGCACAACATTCACATTGTAGCAGCATACCTGCCCGGATATTAAAACACTACAGCAGATGCACTCAGCAGGAACTTTTCTCAGGACCACAAGTGGGAACGCGACATCAGGGTTCTCCACAACATATTCAAACAGTGGGGATTCTCCACAGTAGACCTCTTTGCAACGGAGCACAACACCAAATGCCCACTGTTTTGCTCCAGGGCCGGAATCGGCCTTCACTCCTTGGGAGATGCCTATCTTATCAAATGGGATGCTCCCTTCCTATATGCCTTCTCCCCACCCCCTCTTCCCCTAATGGGATGAGTGCTTCAATAGATCAAAGCAGACAAGGCCACAGTAATACTGATAGCCCCCACATAGCCTCGTCAAACATGGCTTCCCTACATTCTCAGAATGTCATTGTGCAGACCTCGTACCCTTCCTCTCCTACCTAGTCTCCTGTCCCAGGACTCAGGATGAACCCTGCACCCGAACTTGGAGACGCTCTGCCTCAAAGCGTGGTTGCTCTATGGCTCCAAGGACCTGAAATGACATGCTCCAAAGAAGTACAGAACATTTTATTAAATAGCCTCAGAGTGACTATCCACCACACATACCTACACAAATGGAGATGTTTTGATTTCTGGTGTCACATGAAGGAGACCACATTGGTATCTATACTCTTACCTTTGATTCTGGATTACAGTGCTCGAATTTGAGAGATCAGACCTCTCTATTAGCTCAGTCAGGGTACATCTGTCAGCCATAGCAGCTTTCCACCATAAGATAGATGGTGTATCAATTTTTGCACACCCTACGACCAAACATTTTCTGAAAGGCCTCAACATTTGCCCCAAAATCCACACTCTCACTCCACCATGGGACCTCAGCTTAGTTCTCCGGGGCATCATAAGACACCCGTTCGAACCATTAGCCACTCGCTTACTTCTCCACCGGTCAATGAAGGTGGTCTTTCTAGTCGCCATTACATCCGCAAGACAAGTCGGGGAACTAGGGGCCCCCATGGCTGATCCACCCTACCCCAGGGCTGCCCAGAGGGGGTGGCAAGAGGGGCAATTTGCTCCAGGCCCTGGGCCCCACAGGGGCCCGCACGAGAGTTTTTCGGGGCCCCTGGAGTGGGGTCCTTCACTCGCTCCGGGGGGCCTGGAAAACTCTTGCGGGGCTGGGCCCAGGAGCTTCTTCCGCTCCCGGTCTTCGCCGGCGGGGGGTCCTTCCACTCCGGGGCGGAAGGACCCCCCACTGGCGAATTACCACCGAAGCGGGACCTGCCACCGAAGTTCAGCTCGGTCTTCGGTGGTAATTCGGCGGCGGGGGGCCCTTCCGTTCCGGGACCCGCTGCCGAAGTGCCCCGAAGACCTGCGGCGGGGGGCCCCCCGCTGCCGAATTACCGCCGAAGACTGGGCTGTACTTCGGCGGCGGGTCCTGCTTTGGCGGTAATTCGGCGGCGGGGGGGTCCCCGCCGCGGGTCTTCGGGGCACTTCGGCGGCGGGTCCCGGAACGGAAGGGCCCCCCCGCCGCCGAAGACCCCAGGCCCCCGGAATCCTCTGGGCGGCCCTGCCCTACCCACTATTTGCCAAAGATAAAATCACTCTCAGACCGCATCCCAAGTTTTTACCTAAGGTTGCCTCTCATTCCACCTCAACCAGCCCCTCTACTTAGCAACGTTCTGTCCTAAACCACATAAGAACAGATGAGAATTCAAACACCCTCAATGTTTGAGGGTCGTGACTTTTTACATAGATAGAACAAGGTTATTCCGCAGGTCCCTGAAATTATTCATTTCAATCATGGAACGATCAAAAGGAGATGCCGTATCCAAACAGAGGCTCTCCAAATGGATTTCAGAATGCATCAAACTGTGTTATCAGCAACAGAACCTGCAACCCCCTATGCGGATTTGTACACATTCCATCAGGGCAATGTCAACTTTGATAGCTTTTCTGAACAGTTTTCCCATTACGGACATATGTAGAGCTGCAACCTGGGCCTCTGCTCATACATTTACGCAGCACTAAGCATTAGAGCAGCATGCAGCATCTGATGTGTTATTTGGACTCACCTTATTATCCTCTGCCATGACATCAACTCCGAAGCCCCTCTCTTCCACTGGAGGGCACTACTCTGAACTCACCTAAAGTGGAGCCATCACTCGAAGAAGAAGGAAGAGAGGGTAACTCACCTTGTGCAATAACTGAGGTTCTTTGAGATGTGTATCCCTCTGGGTGCTCCACTACTCTCCTTCCTCCCCTCTGATTTGGACTTTCACACTATTGCTCTGCAGTAGAGAAGGAACTGAGGGCGGCTTGGTCACACAGCACAAGTTAACCACCTGAAGCAGCATGAGATGGGGACTGTGCATAAGCGACTTAACCAGGCACTGCTACCACAAATCTCCAATTACAAGTGCAGGGGCACTCAAACACCTAAAGTGGAGCACCCACAGGGACATCTGAAGTGGACCACGCACCGGGATACACATCTCAAAGAACCTCAGTTACTGCACAAGGTGAGTAACCCTCTCATTTGTGTTTAAAAAATTCACTGAGTCAAATGAGAAGATATTAAAGGTGGTGGGAGGAAGGGGGAGTAGATGTCAGGGGTAGGAGATACCTTGAATAAGTTAGTAGATTGTGGGAAAGATAAACTAATAATACATAAAGGAGGAGAGAGGGAGAACAACATATTGAGGTGAATCAGAGGCTGTAGGTAAAGAAAATATATGAGTATTAATGTCAGTATCAATATCAAATGCACTGTTTACTTAAGATATTTTTTACAACATATGACCTCTTTCATACATATAACTAATACCATCTGAAATTGTTAAAATATAAAGAATTTTAAAATCCAGTTTTGTCTTTGTTTGTTTTGTTTTTACTATGTATGTTGTTTGATTTACTTTCTGAATTTCTCTCAGCTGCACCAAAGAAGGTAGTTTCATTTTCATTACTCTGGCTCCAGCAATGTGTGGCTTGCTGGGAGAGGAGGTTTCTGAAACCTGCATACAGGTACATTGAAAGATTTTTTTCAGCTTAATTGGAAACCTTTCTGTTATGCTTCGGTTGTATAAATGTATGCTTTCAAAATGTAAATTTGTAGTCACATTTAGTTGTCAGTGCCCCCTTTTAATTTATTTGCTTCTTTCATTGGAGTAAACTTTTAAAATTATTTTATAGAGGCAAAATATATTTTAGATTAAGGGCTATGGCCCAGTTCTCAACAAAAAATAAAATAAGCATCATTAGAGACTCTAAAAAGATTTTCTGTATCACATATATTGAAGAGAGGTTGAGACAGTAACCAAAATAAATGTTGGGATTCTCTAAAATGTTAGGAAACACTTCATTCAAGAGGTACTCCGGGGGGCATTCTGTGCCAAAAAAATAAAAATTTGTGCCAAAAAATTCTGCACAAAATATTATAAAATTCTGTAAATTTTATTTGTCAGAATGACACTACATCACACCAGTTTCAATTATTTTGGTAATTTTATTTAAAAATATCTGTCAGCAAGTATGTCTGTAACAATACAGAGACACAAAAATTCCCCGAGGAGTAGAGAGTAAAGAAACCCCTATGACAACCCAGTTCCTGTTTCTCTGCCCTTCCTCCTGCCCCGCCCAAGAGCCCCGCTCGGGGGCCAGACACTTACAACCCATCCCTCCCAGATCCCAACTATGGGGCCCCCCTGGCCCAGATATCCACACTCCCTCCCCGGCTAGAGCCTAGTTGTGGGCCCCCCTTCCCCAGACACCCGCCCCCTCTCCTCCCAAGCCTAGGAATCCAGAGGTAGAAACAGCCTGATGCTTGGTCCTAGGCTTGTACAGAGTTTCCTGTGCACTGCCCTCTCCTTCCCGAAGGGCATGCTGGGAATGGCAGCTGCCAGGAACCCACAAGCTCCCTCCCGCTCCCCCCAGCAGTGTTTTCTATGTGCGAGCTGGGCTCTGCCGGACCCAGTGGCTACTAGTGCCAGATAGCAGCACTGCAGCCCGTTTCTGTGGGGGAAAAGAAATCCTGCACGCAAGTTAATTTCTGCAAAATTCTGCATTGTGCAGTGGTGCAGAATTCCCCCAGGAATAAAGAGGGAGAGCAGAGCAAGAAGTGCTTAAAATAAGATTTTACTATGAAAAGTTATTCTGGCACCTTCATAACATCTGTTTTTGTGTATCCAGGCATATTGGCTGACTTAGTGACAATTTAAGTTGTTTGTTTTTTTAATCCTTTCAGACCTGTGGACCCAACACAATTCAGAGTGAGCTACAGCTGTTATTCCTTTTGCTTCAGCAGTATGATTTACTAAGATGAAATAGTTATATACCTGACAATAGAATGTCACAGGTATCAGTAAAAGCATAACTGGCAGCACTCCTTAGTTCTCTTGTCTCAGTAACTGCCAATATTGAGGTTCACATAGGGTACTGCCAGGATAGCCTTGATCCCAGGCTGGAGGCTTCTTGTTAAAAAGGAGATTTTGGTCCTTTATTATACATGGCCTTTTTCTAAAGAAAACCCACCAGTCTGGATACCCGTGTGTGTGGTTTCTCTGATTGTGTTGTTCAGACGTATCAGTCCTGAATTGGTGTTTGAGGCTAAAAAAGCTTTGACTGAGCAATGGCTGCTAGAAGTAAGACTTAGTGACTAGCAAGTGTACAGAGTTACCTGCTACTTAATAAGCAACTGCAGCAGCTGTGCTCCAAGCTGGTAGTCTACTTAATAGAAAGGCAGGTTACGAGCTAGGACCAGAATCCCCCTATTTGTACTAGATAGTTTTTGTTCTTTACAAAGATTTTCTTTTGCATGGTGACATGGTGGTATTAAAGATGCATCATAATATACTTCCATGTAATATGCTCCAGAGTCCTGGAGCATGATTTAGTTGGGTGCTGGTATTGCTTTGAGTAGGGGGTTGGACTGGATGACTTTCTGAGGTTTCTTCCAACCCTAATCTTCTATGATTCCGTGTAAGCATGTAGTGAGGAAAATCTTTTAATTACTGTGCCTACCATGAAATCAACTTGAATATATTTTTAGTAGGGGTATCGATTAATTGCAGGTAACTCACACAATTAACTCAAAAAACTTAATTGCGATTAAAAAAAATTAATCACGATTAATCACACTGTTAAACAATAGAATGCCAATTGACATTTATTAAATATTATTTGTTTTTCTACATTTTTCAAATATATTGATTTCTGTTACAACACAGAATACAAAGTGTACAGTGCTCACTTTATATTATTATTTTTGACAAATATTTGCACTGTAAAAAATGATAAAAGAAATTGTATTTTGCAATTCACCTCATGCAAGTACAATAACTCCTCACTTAACGTTGTGGTTATGTTCCTGAAAAATGCGACTTTAAGCGAAACGATGTTAAGCGAATCCAATTTCTCCATAAGAATGAATGTAAATGGGGGGGGTTAGGTTCCAGGGAAACTTTTTTTCACCAGACAAAAAACTAATCTCTCTCTTTCTCTCACACTCACACTCACACACACAATATGTTTTAAACAAAGAATTTAATACTGTTCACAGCTATGATGATTGTGAAGCTTGGTTGAGGTGGTGAAGTTAGAGGGTGGGATATTTTCCAGGGAATGCCTTGCTGCTAAATCAGTGGTTCTCAAACTTTCGTACTGCTGACCTCTTTCACATAGCAAGACTCTGAGTGCAACCCCCCCCCTATAAATTAAAAATACTTTTTTATATATTTACCACCATTATAAATGCTGGAGGCAAAGCAGGGTTTGAGGTGGAGGCTGACAGCTCGTGACCCCCCATGTAATAACCTCATGACCAGTGATGAGCTGCCAAAAAATTAACAACCAGTTCCCTCCTCCTCACCCCACGGGGGGGTCGTGCCTCCCCCGGGGACTCCTGCCCTATCCAACCCCCCCCCATTCTTTGACACCCCCCCCGATCCCTACCCTATCCAACCCCTCCTCTCATTCCTGATGGCCCCCCGGGACTCCTGCCCTATCCAACCACCCCTTCTCTCTGTCCCCGACTGCCCCTGGAAGTAGAACCCCTGCCCCTGACTGGCCCCCACAGCCCCATCCAACCTCTGATCCTTCCTGACTGCCCCCCGGGGACCCTTGCCCTCATTCAATCCCCCTCTTCCCTGCCCTCACACTGCCCTGACCCCTATCCACCCACCCCCACTCCCAAACTCCCCTGCCCTCTTCCAACACCCCCTCCCTGCTCCCTTACCACGCTGGAGGCCAGGCTAGGGGTGCTGGACCAGGCTGGGGCTGACCCAGAGCCACTTGGCAGGGACCAGCACTGACCAGGCTGGGGCTGACCCGGAGCCAGGCTTGGCAAGGTAAGATGGGGTGGGGGAGCGAGGAGGGCTCCTGGGAGGTGCGTCGCGGCCCAGCCCAGTCCTGCTCCAGCCTAGCGCCCCGGGGCTCGCCCTGGCTCTGGGCTGAGTGGCTCTGGCCCCGGCCCGAGATGCTCAGCCAGAGCATAGGCCAGATCCTCTGGGCCAGGGCCGGCGCTGCTCAACCAGGCCCGGGGCGCTCGCGGCCGGAGCCACTCAGGGCTGGGGCCAGAGGCACTCGCGGCCAGAGCCGGAGCTAGGCCCGGGGCGCTAGGCTGGAGCCGGACTGGGCCGGAGGCACTCGCGGCCGGAGCCGGAGCCCGCCCCGCCCTGAGCGCCTCGCCCCGGCGCCCGCCCCGCCCCGACTCCGGCGCCTCGCCGCGGCGCCGCGCCCGCCCGGCACCGAGCGCCGCGCCTCCGACCCCGGCCCCAGTCCCGCCCCGGCGCCCGCCCGCCCGGCGCGCCCCGGCCCGGCCTCGAGGCGCTCGGGGCCGGGGCCGGAGGCGCGGGGCCAGAGCCACTCGGCCGGAGCCGGGGCATTCGGCAGGAGCAGGACTGAGGTAGGCCGCACCACCCCTCTCACGTCCCCTCCTGGCTTCCCCGCCCTAGCTTACCTTGCCAAGCTGCTTCTTGCTTCTGAACCCTCCCCTGTCCCAGGCTTCCCGCGCTAACATCTGATTGGCGGCAAGCAGGGAAGGGGGAGGAGAAGGGCGGGGCAGAGCCTTCAGGGGAGGAGCCCAGGAAGCAGCGGTGAGCTGGGGCCGGGTGGGGGGCGGCCCTTTTAGAATCCGTTCTCCTGGAACAACCGGTTCTAAAAGGGTTTCTAAATTTAACAACCGGCTCCAGCTCACCACTGCTCATGACCCCCTGAGGGGTCGCGACCCCCAGTTTGAGAACCCCTATGCTAAATGATGAACTAGCACTCGGCTGAGCCCTCAAGGGTTAACACATTGTTAATGTAGCCTCTCACACAAGGCAGCATAGCAGACAGAGACAGATACACACCTTGTGTGTGTGGGAGAGAGAGAGAGATGCACACTGCCCCTTTAAGTAAGCTGACCCACTCTTAAGTGCATTGTCTTTTTAAGTGGACCAGGAAGTTGAGACCAGCAGCTGCTGCCCCAGACTCTTTCTGTCTCTCTCCGTCTGTGTCCCCACCCTGCTCTATATGGAGAAGAAGGGGTAAGCGGGGTGTAGAAGCACGGGGGAGGGAGACACCCTGACATTAGCGCCCCTCCCCCCCCCCACAGCAAGCAGGAGGCTCGGGGAGCAGCTCCAAGGCAGAGGGCAACATGGCAGTGGGGGGAGGGATAGCTTAAATTGATAGCCTGCTGGTAGCTGCTGCACAGGGAACTTAGGGGAGCAGGGAGCTGATAAGAGGGCTGCCGGTCCACACTGGTTCCAAGCCCCCACCAGCTAGCTGCAACAGGCTGCTCTTCCTGCAAGCGACATTAGAACTAGAATTAGCATTGCACAACTTTAAACAAGCATGTTCCCTAATTGATAAGCAACCTAACAACAACAAAACATTAACCGGGACAACTTTTAAGTGAGGAGTTACTGTACCATAGTGCAATCTCTTTATCGTGAAGGTGTAACTTACAAACGTAGATTTTTTTTTTACATAACTTCACTCCAAAACAAAACACTGTAAAACTTTAGAGCCTAAAGTCCACTCAGTCCTACTTCTTGTTCAACCAATCACTAAGACAAACAAGTTTGATTACATTTATGAGAGATACTGCTGCTTGTTTAATATTTACAATGTCACCTGAAAGTTAGAACAGGTGTTTGCATAGCACTTTTGTAGCTGGCATTGCAAGGTATTTATGTGCCAGATATTCTAAACATTCGTATACCCCTTCATGCTTCGGCCACCATTCCACCTTCCAGAGGACATGCTTCCATGCTGATGATACTCATTAAAAAATAATGTGTTAATTAAATTTGTGACTGAATTCCTTGGGGAAGATTTGTATGTCTCCTGGTCTGTTTTACCTGCATTCTGCCATATAATTCATGTTATAGCAGTCTCGGATCATGACCCAGCACATGTTGATCATTTTAAGAACACTTTCACTGCAGATTTGACAAAATGCAAAGAAGGTACCAATGTAAGATTTCTAAAGATAGCTACAGTGCTCGACACAAGGTTTAAGACTCTGAAGATCCTTCCAAAATCTGAGAGGGACAGGCTGTGGAGCATGCTTTCAGAAGTCTTAAAAGAGCAACACTCCGATGCAGAAACTACAGAACCCAAACCACCAAAAAAGAAAATCAACCTTCTGCTGGTGGCATCTGACTCAGATAATGAAGCATGAAGGAGCATATGAATGTTTAGCATACTTGTTTGTCTGAGTGATTGGCTCAACAAGAAGTAGGACTGAGTGGACTTGTAGGCTCTAAAGTTTTACATTGTTTTACTTTTGAGTGCAATTTTTTGTACATAATTCTACATTTGTAAGTTCAACTTTCATGAGAAAGATATTGCACTACTGTATTTGTATTAGGTGAATTGAAAAATACTATTTATTTTGCTTTTTTACAGTGCAAATACTTGTAATAAAAAATAAATATAAAGCGAGCACTGTACACTTTGTATTCTGTGTTGTAATTGAATCAAGATGTTTTAGGATGTAGAAAATATCCCAGATATTTAAATAAATGGTATTCTGTTACTGTTTAACAGTGCGATTAATTGCTTGACAGCCCTGCTTACTTTTAATCAAATGAAATTATCTAAAGAATTAATGGAGTGTGTGATGGATAAATTTGAACCATGGGCGCAGAGTCTGAGAATGAAATGTGACACAAGCATTATGTTGCATTGAATACAAGGGTAACTCAGATAGCAAGGAAGATGCTTGTTCTTGGTTTAACCTTTTCATAGTATATAATAAAGTCAAAAATAGAGACAAGTGTAATTATATTCATTTGGAATCCTCAGTCCTTCATACCAAATTTGGAAAGATAAGAAATAACAAATAGTCATGCAATGTTCAGTAACTTATCATGCAGAAAAAATATGCAGTACAGTTGGTGATTCAGATAAAAATGAAGATTTGTGTAAATCATGAAAAATGTAAAACAGAATTGCTAAATAATATTTAAACTTCCAAATAAGAGCACCAAGATCTGGCTTTGTTGGGTTGGCCCTCTTTGATATAAATGGAATACATGTATTTTTTTTAAATGTTTGATTTTTACTTCAGGAACAGAATTTATTATCAAATAATTAAGAAGATGCAATAAAAACAAAATGCAGAGGGTAAAATACCTAACTACTATGTAGCAACACCAGACATGACATATCTTCATGTTACTCTGCCAGCTCTGAGTAAGTGTGAAGATGTGCTGATACCCAGAAATTAAGTATATTTGTTCCTTTTCCCATGTTAATGGTTCCTATAACACAAGCTGAAGTTCATAAACAGAATACCGTAGTTTTAGGAAAGCTCAAAATAAAAAAATTGCCAGCCAACTAACTGGTTTATTATACAGTCTGTGTACTTCCAAACTACTTGTGATACAGTTATTACCTTTTTGGGTGAGAGCTTTCCATTCTTTTCATATGGCATGTTTTCTGCATGTGAAATTTCCAAACTCTGTGATCCTTACACGATTCCAAACCTTGTTTTCATGGGGATCTAACAGTATTGTGCCAAAAACACTTGGTCACTGGAAGTCAGAGAGGGAAGATATCATCAACTAAAGCAGGGAGAGGACCAAAAACACACTTGAGGTTTTGTTTTCACTGACACAAAGTGTGTTTTACCAGTGAGATAACTAAAAACATGATCGTTATTTCCCTGCAATATATTAAGTGGAGTCAAGACACTTGTAGTTTTTACCGTGAGGTAGCTAGGTGGGGTCCGTACAATAAACGCCCACCTGTGGTCAGCCTTGCCTAGTTTACCTCATGGTTGAAAACTACAATGCCTTTTTTCCACTATATTTTTATAGCAGGATAGCTAACATATGAGAACTATTCTTTGGTGGAGGTATAGCCTAACTAGGATTGCAGGGTTAAGCTCTGGAAGGAAGGAAATGCCAGAGTTAAGGTTGCCCTTGCAATGTTAACTTTTCCTCTTTATACGTATGCATTAAAATACATAGAATATCACACAATTTCCCTACAACCTTAGATACCCATCTTGTAGTACTGAGTAATTATTTGAGCATGCCAGAAAGTCTGTGGAAGTACATAGAAAATACCCAGTAAACTGTACTTACAAAACATAGATATTGGGGTGTATGCCATATAGAGCAATACTGAAAATTAGCTCTATTAAAATTGGTGTTTATAGGCCATCTGAGTTCACAGCTATGTTAACTTTGTGGTTTCCCTCCTTATCTTCTGAATTGCCTGTAACAGAGGCTGTATTGCTTATTTAAAAGAAAATGTATAACACATGGGAGCTGACAATCATTAAAACCCATAACTAGCTTACAGAATATTTGCTATATAAAATGTCCAAATCAATGGTTTATGTATAAAACAATGAAAATGTTACAAGCTACTAGATGTGACACTGAGGATGTAGGAAAATTGCCATTGTAGATGAGAAATAGTTATGATTGCCTAATTCAAGGTTGACTGCAATCTGTATACACAAGAAAACAGAACTAAGCTTTAAACATGTATGAGTTTTAAATTGGCATTTCCTGACTCTTGTATGCTGAACTGTGCAAAATCATTAACACCATATTTTGTTTGAAATTATAAGTTTGGTTTTAAATGTAGTGAGTAATTGTTTGTTTATTGCTTCTTCTGTGGGTCTTGTAACAACATTTAACTAATAAACACTGTAACCAGAGCTGCGATGATATTGTCACAGTATTTTTGTATGAAAGGATGCTTTGGCATGACTGAATTCTCTTTGGGTTGTTTATAAGCACCATGTAAATAAATTTCCATTTGAGGAAATACAGTACCTATGGGAAAAGGGTTGGTAGAGCATGGGGAATGTATAAAGTTTTCCTCAGTGGCAGAAGGTACACCTGGGTCAGAATATAGCAATACAAGCTGTAGAAAATATCTACTTCACCAAGGGGCCCAAAGCCAAAGTAGCAGAGTCGGCTACAGAGTAGCACGGCCAAGGAGCTGCAATGGAGCACCATTTGAAGCTCAGAGCTGGGCTCTCATGGCAAAGGGATGGGATGGGGCACATGTATACTGCTAACCTTCCCTGGGGAGTGAATCCCAGTTCTTGCTGGTGGAGTTTCCTTTAATGCAGATAGCAAATGGAGAAGGGTTAATCAGTAACCAAAGCACCTCAATTACATGAAGTGCTAGGAAGATCTGTCCGTATAAGACTATTGCAGTTATTAGTCTTTTTCTCAAATCAGTTGTGTTCATGTAGCTGTAAAATACTCTTCTTCCGTGGGTTTTTTTTAAATTTCTCTCCTAACTTTAAATTTTCCTGTGTAATATGACTCTTGTTACCCTAGTGAAGACCAAGCTACTCAAGACTTTGCTATGAAATTTAGAATGATAAGGGGAGTAAGGAAAACAATACTGTACACAAGTAAATGGAATGTTGTTGGACACCAGTGGGGAAAGAAACCTTTTGATTAGCCCTTGGACTCTCCAAGAGTATAGACTGGAGTCTCACATTACACAGATCTTTTGAGATACTTGTTGAGGACATATGTATCTCTTAGTGGGTGTCGGGATGCTTTTGTGAACTCTCAGGACATAGGGCACTACAGTCTGGAAACAATTCTGTCTGTGTCTGCACTGGAGTAAAGTCAACAGTAATAGAGACCATGCTTGATACTAAACCCATTCAACATTATTTTGGAGCACTAATTAGTATTAATACTTACTCTGAAACTTATTTTGTATCTTTTGTGTATTCATAATAGAGGGATGTTTTTCCTAAGAACTCTGGTGCTTTTTTTAGCCCTGGTTCAACAGTACATTTTCTAGTATTCAGAATGGTGTGTGTGTGTGTGTGTGTGTGTGAAAATTGTGAAATGACTAAAGTAAAATTCATCTCATATTAGAACTAGAAAATTAATGGTTATAAGTGGTAGCTACATGCTGTAATAACTCAAAACTGCTTTGTTTTTATTTCCTTTGTCTCTATCTCCAAAGGCTCCATTACCAGTCTTTATACTTCATGACTTTTTAATAGTCACTGCTAACAGACTACATTAAGCTATAGGTTCTTAGTTGATTCCAGTCAGTTTCTCAGGTTTAGGTTAATGTCCTTTGCAGTGTATAAGAGTGTGTATAAACTCAAGTTGAATTCCAGCGGCTTTCAGGTTTTGGAGGAAAGAAAGAGAAAAATCCAAGAAGTAAAACCTAACACATTTATATAAGCAATAGGAGGCCCATTGGTCCTGATGAACAGGACCCAGGGGTAGAGGGCCAGAACCCATTTTTTTAGGGCTTGTAGTCCTGGCTTGCTGTGTGACCTTGGGAGAGTCATTTATATTGAGGTTTTCAAAGGCACTTAAGGGACTTAGGCATTCAAGTCCTATTGGAAATGGGCTTCAAAATCCCAGTCTAAGCCTCTTTGTTCTGTAGTTTCCTCATCTATAAAATGATTATTATGACACTTACTTTTGTTAAAGTTCTTAGATTTCTACAAATGGAAAGTGCTGTAGAAGTGCCATCTGATGTTTATTCATTTACAAGTTGACTATAATTTTCCTACTGCAATTTACTGGAAAAATGTTGCATTGATTGGCAGGAGTTATATTTTCTTTCACTTTGAAGAGCATTACAAGAACATTTACAATGTAAACTACAATGCTGATAGGTGCAGTAGAGAAGCTGTTCAGGACCAACTTCTCCAGCATAGTCAACACACAAATTCTGATTTTTTTTTAACTCTTCCAAAATTCACCAGAGTTATCTTATCATGCTTTGAGTTGTGCTTTCATATAATAAGACTGTCACAATTTTAAAAAATCAGTGTTAACCCACATTTGCAATATAGTAGTAACTGAGATACTGGAGTGGTTTCCTATGGTAAGTATAGAGAAGAATGAAATATTTCAGATCACTCTGGATGTTGACTTTTTAATGGTGATCACTGTATTTTGCATAATTAATTACACCACAGTAAAGATTGCAGGGCAGTTACTGTTATAACAATCCCTTATTTTATTTGCTGCTAACTTCCCAAAAAATTCCTCTTTGGGGCTGAAATTCTATGCCTGTTATGTGCTCATAGGTGAACTTGTGTGCGTTAAATTTGAGGAAAAGCCCTTAATTCCTTTTCTGGTTTACAGATAAGTTGTAAAAGTTGTTTTCTTCTTATATTCTAAATGAGATTGTAGGCACTTGTTATTCGAATTGGGTTACAACAAGAACATGTAAATAGTCCTTAACTAGGAATGTGTGCTTTATGCTTGAAAAACTATGCGTTTGATTGCACTTGATTTTATAAAGCTCAATAAAGCTTTATAAAGATTTTTGAATATTTCATACTGAATATGTGTAATGGAAAATTTCAAGTTATAAAGTATTTAATTCAGTATAGAGGCACTGCATATGTGTACAGATGTACACTTCTCAAAACAGGATACGATGGCAATCAGCTTTCTTCTAACTGCTGCCTTTCCACCAGGATCCTCTCCTCTGTCTAGCACTCCAGCCTCTCTTCTTTCCTCCCTACTTTTCCCCCTTGGTTTGTTTTTTGAAATGTATAATACTTAGATCAAGTTTCCCAAACTTCTCAAATCTAGATTATAAATTCTTTAGTTTATGGACTCCCACTAGTTCTTTGTACAGCCCATAGCATAACAGGGTCCTATTTTGGTTGGGCCTACTTCACATATTGCACACGTATAGTTTTCTTTGTTTTTTTTTTGTTAATTGGATAGCTTATAGTATACCTGGATATGTTAATCTCTATTCTTTAAATATATGCCCAAAAATAAATGAGATAATGTGCTGTTTAGCAGTGTTAATTTGGTCATAGAAACTCTTTCCTGATTTTTTAAATAACTGCACTGTTCTAATACCCTGCAGAAATAGCTTTTAAAAAAAATAATAATTATGCCACAATACAGTGGTTTTCCCCCCTGTCCCATTTTCACTCATGCCAGACCTCCACAAACTTCCCACTGTGTTTGTTATTTTGGTCTGTATTTGCTAACTGTTCTTGCCTATCATATTATGTCTATTTGTTTTCCTTTGGAGCTTTTCTTTCCCTTTTTTTTTCTTTTTTGGTCATTCTTGTTTTTTGTGGCTTTCCAAGTTTCTGCCATTCCCTGATAATTCCACATTCCCATTCTCCAACTTTCCAGAATGTTCTAGGTAAGGTTTGCGCATTGATCAGCCTAAACTGCATGTGCACTTGCAGCAGAACTGAGTACTGTGGGAACCTCTGAAACACAAAATGAGACGCTTGTGCCAGCAGCTATATTAATGGCTTCCACAAGAGCAGGGAGGGAAATAGGGTGGCTTTCAAGGAGCTCACTTGCAATACTAGTCCCTGTATGTTTAGAGTCATGCAACTTTCCTTGTTCTGTTCCTTTTGTTCCACAGCTCTCATTCTCCCCTCCCCGGTATAATTCTCCTTGACTTTAAGGTCAGTCTTCCAGGTTGGAGAGAAACAGAAATAGCATCCTATGATGGAATGTGTGTTTGTAAACCCATCACCCTAAGTTTCAGTGAAACCTGTAAGTGTAGCAGATTTTGTTTTCAGAGCTGTAACATGAAACGTTGACAAGTTACTATTCTTCTTCAAGCACTGGCCCCTCTGTGTATTGCACTATAGGGATGCATGCAGTCCATGTGCCTGACCCTGAAGAATTCTTTGAAAACAGTGTCTGTTGGTCTGCTCCTGTGAGCCTGTTCTCCTCATGCTCTGCACCAAACATGCAAAAGGAGTGGGCTGGCCAACCCCCTCTTCAGTTCCTGTTTATCACTGCATGGCCTGAGATAGACCCTCCAGAGTCCGCAGATTCTCCTTTCTCTTCAGCCTTCTTATCTTCAAACCTGTAAATATTTCACAATTTGTTAGTTTTATCTAAATTATTTAAAATTCCTAGATTTTTAAGGATAAATTATCTCAGCAGGACAGGGCGTCATTTCAGGCCTTTATTGATGAAGGCAAGCTGGTGGCCAGAACTTCACTGCAATCTGAGGTCATTGCACGCTACATTGAGCTCAGTGGCCATTGTCATGCACTGGGAATCATGGACACATTCTTTAGGAGTTTCCCAGGGAGGTCCAGAACACTGTGGAGGGACTTGCTCTTTGAGAAGACCAACCTTTTCAATGAAAAGACTGAGTCTTTGCTCTCACTAAAAGACTCTGCTCTCTGACTACATATACACCAGCCCCTAAGAGGAAATACCACAAACACGCCTACAAACCAAGGCCTATGCCTCAACCATTTTACCATCAGCAATCCTGTGAACCGCTTCACAAAAGACAGAGGGTGCAAAAGTCAAGATACCCTAAACCTTCCATGTTAACCCAATCTCATCCTCCGGGAAAGAGGCACTTTGGACGTGATACTTGGGAGTTGCGAAACACTGTTGATGCTATTTGCACCCAAGCCTCTGTCCTTTGGTGGCCATCTAGCAATCTTTTTCCACAAATGAAGAGAAATAACAGACAAGTGCATGCTGGATATCATCCATTCTGGCAATGCCATTGAGTTTCTCTCCCTATGTCCTCCAAAAACCCCTTCCCAGTCACCATTCAGAGGCCATTCTGACAAGGAGTTCCTCCTCCAGGAGATAGAATCTCTCCTCCACTGGGGAGTGATAGAGTGAGTGCCTATTCAGCATCCAGGGAAAAGGGTTCTATTTGAAATATTTCCTAGTTCCTCAAAAGAAGGAAGGGTGGAGACCCATTTTTGGCCTGTGATGACTTGTTTTTATTCACAAACTAAAATTCCATATTGTTACACTGGCATTGCTAATACCATTCCTGGAAAAGAAAGTTCACAGCTCTTGATATGAATGATGTGTATTTTCACATGGACACTTGCCCTGCCCATCGAAAATTCCTCAGGTTTATGGTGGTCCATGACCACTATCAATACAGGGTGCTTCCATTTGGTCTAGTAATTGTACTCTGGTCTTCACCAAAGAGTTTCTAGTAGCAGCAGGAAATTTCACACGGAGCAGCTCCACTTTCTTCACATATTTAGGCAATCGGCTTCTCGTTGGCAGGCCACGCTTAGAAGCCCTTGCATTAACCATGTCCCTGCTTCATCTTTTATCATCCCTAGGAGTCTGTGTAAACATGAAAAAGTCTATCTTCACCCCAAGACAGACTATCGAATTTATAGGAGCTACTCTAGACTCAGTCAGAGTGAGGGCTTATCACCTAATGGACAGATTTCATGCCATAAGCAACTTGATACACCAACTCATATGTACCAGGTGAGCACAGCATGAACACAGTTGCCAACTTTCACATGGTAAATAAGCACCCCAACTTTCACAATAAGTCAAAAATCAAGCTAATCCCATTTCAAAACAAGGCCAAAACAAGCCAATCCCTAAGAATCCCAACACTCTATATGACTAGATCCCCCGGCGTGCAATCTGGGACTGTGGTGAACCTGCTGTGCACTCCTTACTCTCTCCCTCTCCTTGCCCCGCTTGTCCACCTTTGCCCCTGCTTGCCGGGAGCTGATAAAAAATAAAAGACAAACTGCAACAAGCTACAAGCCAAAAACTAACCAACAAGCAACTCACAAGCCAATTAAGCCAAAACCAAGGCAATTTCTGCATTTTTTTTCACGGGTTTGGCATGTCTGAGCATGAACAGTGACAGATCCCACCAGAATGGGGGCCTCACTAATTTGGTGGAAAGATCTTGGATTAGTCTATGTGCGTGTTCCACCTCTCACACTCAACAAGGCAGTAATTATGGATGCCTCCCTGCTAGTCTGGGGAGCCCACATAGACGATCACATGGTGCAGGGCCCTTGAATACCCCAAGAGACTAGAGTGCATGTAAATCTTCTGGAACTCTCTCCTGTCATTGAACATTGCCTTCCTCATTGCCATCACCTCAGCCAGATCTTGGGGCCCTAATGACTGATCTACCATTCACAATATTTCATAAGGATAAAGTGACTCTACAACTACACCCAAAATTCATTCCTAAGATGGCTGTGGAATTTCACATAAACCAGTCAGTTCACTTACCTGTATTTTTTTTCCAAAGCCCCATGTCCTTAGCGAGGAGATGAGACTTCATTCCTTCAATGCGCAATGAGCATTGGCATTTTACCTATAAAGAACAAAACTGATCAGACAGTCATCTAGATTTTGTTGCCATAGTAGAATGAGTCTGAAGTCAAGCTGTCCCATCTCAGAGTGTCTCTAAGTGCATATCTGTCTGTATCTTACTCTATCAATTCACACAGCTTCTTCCCTCATATGGGATAAGGACACAAGTGGCCTCACTGGCATTAGGTATTCTTTCTTGACAGTTGCAGAGCAGCTAGATGCAATTCCATCCACACATTTTCGAGACAATAGCCTTGGTCCAGGACTCCTCCACTGATGCATCCTTTGGGGCAGTAGTTCAACAACTAGCTATACCATCTGCATCCTTGCAACACCCTCCCCTCTGAGTGCTGCTTGTCAGTCACTCACAGTGGAATACACATAGGGACAGGGGTGCTGGAACAATTTTTATAGTGGGGGTGCTGGGAGCCATTGAACCAAACTGTAAACACTGCATATAATGGAAATTACTTCAAGCCAGGGGTGTGGTAGCACCCTTAGTTCCAGAACCTATGCAATTGAAAAAGAATGGGAGTTACTTAGCTTATTGTAACTGGAGTTTGTTGAGGTGTGTGGTTCCTATCTATATTCCACTACCTGCTGTCCTTCTCCCTTGCTTCAGATCTTGGCAAGATTTGGGGTAAAGAGGGAGCCAAAGAGGTGATTGGTCTGCTCCTCCTTTATATCCTTGGTGCAGAGCTTGAGAAGAGCAGGGGTGCAGGCATGGACCAAGGACACTGCTTGCAAGATTATTCCAGTCTCAGGTGTGTGAAGCACATGCACACCCACATTGGAATTCAGACAGGGACAACACATCTCAAAGAACTCCAGTTACAGTAAGGTAAGTATCTTCCCTTTCAGCACTGCTAACTGCTTTGTAAATCTAAGCGGGTAGTGAAGACCTGCCCTTAGATGCACAAGAAGAAGCTGACATGGCATATATGAGAAATGAGACCTCAGTGCATTTCACTTAACGGGAGCCAGAGACTTCAGTACCAGCCAATCTATTCTTCTCATACATGAAATGTTTCTATATTGCATCATTTCCATTTGGGTAAATCTTACTGCTTAACCTTTCCTTCTTTTTGTAAATGGCCCTATGGCTGAAACTCCCCTTTTTGTTTTGCTGGATCTTACTTAACCCTCTCCTTCGAACCCCTTCTTAAAATGCACTTCTTTAAGAGACTTTCATTAACTGTAATTCCTCCTCTTTCCTGCCAAGAAAATTGAAAGACATTTTAAATAATGATTGGAAGGGGGAAAAAACGTGTAATGAACATAGCCATACGATACATTAGGGTGTGTTCATGCTGCTTTTCCTGCCTCCCTTTCCTACATCCTTGGTTTATGAGATGTAAATTACATGGTGACAGGCTGCTGCACTGGTATGCAGGGAAGTGGTAGTGTATGGAATCTTTCTCGCTTCTGCACCAAGTCTGGTCCAAGGGCTGCACAGGGCTAACAGCTCTATAGCCATCCCAAAGGGGAGGGCCAGAAGGAGGAGCTATGGCCCTATCCCCCACGGCACTCTGCAGTGAGCAGCAGAGCTTGCCTGGCCACAGCGGGGGAACACACCTACTATACTCACTTTAGCGTGTAGTAGCAGCCACACTTCCTGTGGAAGCTGGAGAGTTGTGGCAGGTTCTGTAGCACCTGAATACCTGCCAGCACCTTACATATACGGTATTACTTTGTCTCTATAGATTATAATTAATTTTGGGCAGGCAACTTGTCTCTCTGATCTGTCTGTAAAGTGCATTGTGCACTGTTGTTGGTTTTTGTTAGTAGTACGTACAGCATCTGTGGTAAAAATGTTTCCTTTTAATGTATATAACAGGGGTGGCCAAACAGTGGCTCACGAGCCACGTGTGGCTCTTTGACCGTTAAAGTATGGCTCGCAAAGCTCCCCCCCACGCCTCATTCTCCACCTACCAGACTTGGGTGCGGGGAGCTCGGCATCTCTGCTGAGGTAGAGTAGGGGCTTGTGCCCAGCAAGGAGGAGGTTCTCGGGGCTTTTGCCCTGTGGCTGAAGCTGAAGTCCCAAGCCCCGGCAGGAATGCTCTGGCTCTTAGACTTCTGAAGATTGTCGTCATATGGCTTGGAGGGTCGGTAAGTTTGGCCACCCCAGTATATAAGGTCACTTCATATAACATGCATTTTACAATGCAACCTCCTAGCAATACCAAATGAGCTCTTATAGTGCAACAGATATTAACTTATCTGGGGAATTACTATACACAGATTCAATCTGTCAGCTGACACTGATATAACAAGACCAGATGGTCCAGAGAAGTCATGTGTTCACATAAGTTCCACCAGTCATCCACAGAGGATCTCGCAATCTCTTATTGTGTCACTGAGATGATAGCACGCAGGAAATTAGCTTGTACAAACACTGAAGTAATGTTAAGGAACTGGTTTAACACCTCTGAAGAGTTAAGGTTTCCCTAGCTCTCTCAGCTTAGTGTGATCTTGTATCATGTCATTTACTTTGCAATGCTTTAGCACAGTTAAACAGGAGGAAGAAGAGGCCTGGGTTCTGAATCTCCTGAACTTTTTGAAAAGGTCAGGGCCAGAGTTTGGCTTGAGTTGAGAGTTTTGGTCCCAAGGCTCACGTTTAAAGTTGCTGGAGTTACACACAACTAAAAGTGCATGTACTACATCGACAATATAGGGGGAAATGTTATCTAGGTATATTGGTGTTGTAAATCTTATCCTATTATAGAAGTCCACACCCTACAGTGTACGGTTTGTATGTACTGCTCTAATACCATAACATAATTCACCCTTCCTGAGACTACCAAAGCCTACTGTATGCCAGAATATCGTGGCTTTTCAGCATGTTGCAGATTTTGGTTTAACTGGGATACAGTAATACACAAATTACAGAGAGTTGCTCTACTGTCTTTGAAAGGGTATTTCACAAACTCCACCACGGCGGATTGATTTAAATCAAAGCAATTTAATTAATTATTTAAATAAACTGTTTTAATTAACTTTCCATTTGTACTTCAGCTGTTTTTTAAAGAAAGGTGCATTCTCATTCATGGATATACCATAGCTATTTTAAAGCAATTATAGAGCTTAATATATTTAGATATTTATTAACTGTACATCTAAATATTTTAGAAAATGGTGAGTGACATACTGCTTATGTACTAGAGAATTAATATTTTGCTCATGATTTGTGTCAAACTGTGTTAGGATGGTAATTGGAATTTAATTAAACATAAATAGTATATAACATATATATTTTTATTAAACAAAACAATCTTAAATGTTTTGGATACATAAACTTCAATGTTTTTCCATGAGCTGGAGAATAATTTTACATGGTGGGTGGAGTCATAGTCATAATTTGAGAACTGAGCCAATCAGAGCTCATGTAGGGAAAAGCTATAAAATAGGAGTCTGAGACCACCCAGATGGGCTCAGTGGATGATCCTAGTAAGATGCATGATGGTGTCTCCTGGAATCGAAGCCTGGATCCAGATGCCTTTGATTACTCTGCCAGTCTCTTACACCCGGAAGCATAGCCTTTGGGTCCTCCATTGGATCAAGCACTTAACACAGTACATGACCTATTGTGCCATATTTCTTAAATTTGATCTCAAAACTTAGTTGTTTTTTCCTAACTCTTTCTTTATATAGAAAAGCAGACTTTAACTCAAAATTTTTGATAAGAGGCTCATGGATTCAATATATTTATTTTTAGTTGCCGGTAAATCTTTTAAGAGGTGATAATATGTTTAGGCCTTAACATATTTTGTATTGAATTCAGTTTTAATTTTAAATAGGTTATTTTTAAAAAGAAAAATGTATTATAATTTACATTACAAAATAAAAAAATCTGGTTTAAATACAAAAAATCAATCCATTCTTATGCACCTTGAACTCAGCAGAGGGAAGTAAAAGACAAAACTGTGACCAACTCTGTACCTACACGTCTAAATGAAATGCTTGTTCTAATCTTGCCATCTTCTTTAAGCTACTAATGACCCTTGTTATTAAACAAATCTTCTTTTTTATTGTTTCAGTGTGTAAAGATCCACCTTACAAAGTTGAAGAATCTGGGTATGCTGGTTTCATTTTGCCAATTGAGGTTTACTTCAAAAACAAGGTATGTAATCTGATACTGTTTAACTTCCTGCAAAAAAAAATTAATATGCAAGTTATTTGATAGTTTGCATTTTATTTCACAAACCACAAAAAACTTGTTAAATGCCATCATAAAAAGTTACTACAAACTCTAAAAATTATGGCTAGTTTGAATGACAGAATAGGTTTGCACAGTGATTTGTACAGATTGTTCTATGAAATAAGGATTACCTGTGAGAAACCGAGAAGGATTACTAGCCTGTGTCAGAAATTGACTGGGATTTTAGGAAGTTTTTAAAATGGTACTTGAGTTTAAAAAAAGAAGCTGATTTTGATGCTGTTTTTACAATGGTCCCATTGTTCTAATTAATATTGCCAATTTGTGTCATTAGTTTACTTTTTGGTCTTTCAAAGGGAACCTTTTTATACCGTATCCTCTCTGGGAAAAAAAATGTTTTGGTGTAATGTGAATATTGGTACTTTTGAATTCAACATTACCGGGGGGCACAGTTAAAAATAGAGTTTTTGCCATTCCACAAAGATTTCAGTATTGTGGTTTCTCCCAGTATAATTTCTGATAGATACTTTGTTTTCTGCAGGTACTTAAGCTAGTTAACATTGAGATTTTAATAAAATACATGAAAGGGACTCTATAGCTAATAACTTTTCAGATAAAAAAGAATAGGATTTGGGAGGGGAATAATCAAAGTTCCATAGCTTCTTGAATTTAGTGTAAAGTACTTTAGTGTAAAGTATCACGGTATTTCAAGTTGCATACATATGACCATTCAATGTGATTTGGTGGAGCTGCTGTTGTAAATGAAACACGCAAACGGTATTAGTAGCTTATCTTGTAATATTGAATTCACTAAAATGTAGTTTGACATAGTGGCATGAAACAGAAACACACATTTATATATTTTTGTTACATCTCTATGTTTTTAGAATTTTAAATAAGACTAGTGCACTCAAAAAACCCTTGCGTAGCCAAAGTATTCATTGAAACCTGCTCACTTAAAAGGTGGTTTAGATAAGTGCGTTTACACAAGTTTCAAAATGCTTTTAAGTAGGCACAACAATGTTCCATTCTTCTCTATGGAAAGTTCTGCCAAGATACAGGCAGAACAGATAACACGGCTGCTACTCTGAAACCTGCCAAGATACAGTATATGATTTTTTTTCTGCTCATCCTATTTTAGGATTTGCTCAGGTACCTTTTAGGTTGTTGTTGGTTTTGAACAGTAGATGTTGAATGATAAGATTTGCAATGTTCCCTGTATCAATCTGTGGAGTATAGGGCTTACGCTGCCTCACCTGATACTGGAGAAAGAAATAGAATTGATTTAGTGATAAACTGGCTTTTTGGTGCATTTGTCTCCTTTAGGGAGTAGCTTGGTCCATTCCAGGATATCTGACTTTATTATAGAAAAGCAGTCCATTTTCTGGGTCTTTAAGCCCCATCCGTTCAGAGTTCAGCCCAAAACCGGGGACTCAAAGTCAGAAGACAGTGATTCATTGAAGCATCTCTACAGAGGCTTCCCGCCCGACATTTCTTTTTTTGTTTTCCACCCAGACTTTTGGCTGCCTTTGCTGAATATGGAGGCCTTCAAGTCACAGGAGCTCTCCAGCAGGAATTGTGGCATATACTGAAATCAAGGACAAGGCTCCAATGATTACAGTTCACCTCACTCTCAAGCAACATTTGGAATTGGGAATTTGCAAACGTCCCTCACTCCCGTTTTGGTGCCATGGAAATCAAGAAGCAGCAGCTGGACTGTGGGTCAGCCAGTTCTTCGCACAGATGCAGCATCAAAACCCTTCCTGCGGTCAATAGCACACAAAGGGGAAAAGACACAAAAATAGAGCCAACTCTAATTCGTGAAGGTCTCTTCAGCCAAAATATTACCTTCTCCTGGCTCAGCTACTCTTCCTCCCCCAAGCTGCTTCACAGGAATTCCAGTACAGAGAAAGAGGGGATAGATTGGAGGAGGAAGAGGAGACAGATGATCATCACTTATTCAAGGTAGACAACTTTTCCATTTCTGATTCCGAAGGTGTCCAAGGTATATGTAGACAAGAAAGGGGTGCAGGAAGCCATCTGCTGTGGACCTTGGACTCAAAGAATTACAGTATTCCTGTTCCTGAGACTAAAAAGGAATTGGTAGAAAAGCAATATGCTCTTCCCTCTGACAGAAAATTTTTCAAAGCTTTAAGGAATCGCAGGAATGCCAAGAAGCATATGGCATATTCAGCTGCAATGAGGGTTCAGTTAATAGCAATTGAGAAATGTACAGTAGTCCCTTAAAACGTGCTTTTACATCCAAGCTTTCATTTTAAAAATGGGTATATGAGCCAACTAGGGGAATTAAAGTGAGTTTCAGTGTGTTCCACCCTCCTGTCAGGGCTGCCATTAAATAATGGCTGTGGCTTTTACAGATGCTTCTTACAGTAAATTTCTGCTTTGAAGTGACAGGCTCTGGTCATCAAATGTTCAAAGAATTTTCCTGAAGACTCCAGTTTGTTCACTTCTACAACTTGGGCTTATATAACAAACCTGCAGGTACCAACTGAATGGCCAAGGGAATGGTGTGGCTCTGCCCAAATAGTTTGAGGAATAATTTACTCAAGTTTTTCCCAGGAAACCATACATTAGCCTCTCTATGTCTTCATCCGTGGTACATTTCAATATAGTCAATCAAGCTACTGGTTCATCTAAAGGGGACTGTTCTCTGTCTGTCTGTCTTCAAAAACAAGCTACTGCAGGCTGCTTTTCCTGGGTCACTACTTCAAGTTCAGAGATACTGCAGCTTTGAAAACTTAACCTGACTTTGTTTAAAATCTTTGTTTTGATTTTTTTTACTGTAATTATGATTTTCAAGCTTCCTGCTGTCCACATCCTTGGAATCCTGAAGAGTCAAAAGTAAATACTTTTTTGATACGATTTAAGCACTCGTAGTGTGCTTGCCACCAAACGAGACCCAAATACAGCACTCCCTCTGAGTAGCTTATGATCAAAAAGACATGCTGGATGTATGCTGAAACTGTTATACTTGGGATTGCTAAGGACTCTCTTATTAATCTAACAGCTTATTTTTCTCTTATTAGTACTCTGTCTCACGTGTCCATTGTTTGGCAACTTGTGTTGTACAACTGGCAGGCATAGCGAGTTGAGTGATGTCCATTGTTGTCTTCTCTTAAGACTTGCTCTTGTGGAGCAGTTGTCCCATTTGGGGCTTCTAGGAGAGAAATATACAAGGATAGTTGTAAACCTACAACATGATTAATTGATTCCTTGTCCTGGTATTACAGATTGGAGTCTAGTCATTGATATTAGTAACCTTTTTGTAGAGGAGCTTTCCAAGTGATAAAGCATTGGTGATCCCTTCCATGTTGTGTGTGACTTACCCCCGTTTTACTCCCTATATTGGTACAGGGAACATGGAAAAAAGCTATATGTAATTACTACCTGAAAGTGTCATTCCTTACTACACTAGCAATAGCAAGATGTTGTATTTATTTTGTGGTGGTATGTTTGGAAATCTAGTTGATTAGTCTGGGTCCTGGGTGATGAGGTCACATCAGTAGTGACAAGGAACAAAATGAGCAGAGACCAGGCACAGGAGTATGCTAGGCTGTCACAGCTTTATTCTGGTTAACTTTTTTTTTTTTTTAACTGCTGATGAAGAAGAATCAGCCACAGATTACTACAGAGGATCTTACATTAAAAATGAACTCTTGCAGCAAGCTTTATGCAACTAGTTTTAATATAAGAGAACAGTACAAATGTCGTAACATTCATTTTAATTGACACCTTCTTTATTTAACTCTTTTATGTAGCACTTGTTTTCAAGCTAATTATTTGTGGTGGTAGATTTTTTCTATGTGGTTATTTTCAACCCTCAGGAAGAACCGAAGAAAGTCCGCTTTGACTATGACTTATTCCTGCACCTTGAAGGCCACCCACCTGTAAACCACCTCCGCTGCGAAAAGCTCACATTCAACAACCCAACCGAAGAATTCAGAAGAAAGTTGCTGAAGGCCGGAGGGGTGAGTCCCACACCCATGTTGAAAGTCATCACATTAAAGAACTTGCTGCTTATTGCTGGTGCACTGAGTGTAATAAAAGTTGCTTTGAGAGTAAAATTAAGTGGAGTATGTGAGTGATTGTTTGAGGGGGAACAAGTAAGCAGACCTTTTTTTTTTTTTTTTTTTTGACTGACTCACGACAAAGTACACTATTAGTTAATGGTATCTTTCGCTGTCTTTAAGGTTAAAGTCTTCACATTTATTTCTGCAAAGGCAATAAGGAAATTAAGTTCATGAATGAAATGTCTTTATATGAGCCTCTGAAGTTGAAATGCAGGATACAAACTGTGGTGAGATCAAATAACACAAAGTTAAAGTTTGTTTAAAAAATTGTGATTATAGTGTTTGGAAAATTAAGTGGACCAAGTGCAGAAGTGGTATGTAAGGCAGCATGAATTAGACTCCCTTACCCTCAGACTGCTTTCGATCTACTTATACTCACTCTTCTGATTTGTAAGAGAGACAAAGTTGGTGTAAGTTACACAGTAGGAGCCAGAAGACAATGTATGAAGGTGTATGTTATACCAAGTTAGGGTTTGTCTATGACCCTGCAGGTAAGACTTTGAGGGTGTGAAATGCAACATCTGCTAGCATGCTGCACTGTAACTCCCTTGTGTGGAAGCTGCCTGTGCTAACTAAAAGGTACCTCGTTAGAGGACTACATTAACACGAACAGCAACATCCACATGGGGGAGTTACAGCATAGCATGCTGGTATATGCCATAGTCCAAATTGTGGGACTATGTAGAAGTAGCTTTAGACTTCTTTCCATAGCGGTTGAATGGGTGTTAGTAGGCCTAAGACAGTCTGTTAGCGTAAGAGGGACAAACTTATATCATATGTATGAATGTTAACATCTTTGGAGGAAAGTGCCTCACTGTTTTGGTGTGTGTTTATATGAGGGAGAGGTTTCTGTTTATATGTTGAGTACTCATAAGTAAATAAAAGGATTATTCTTATTTGGCTTATGTAGGGGGTCTTCGAAAAAAGAACAGATCTTGTACAAATGTATACAGTCACAAAAAGAAAGGGAGAAAAATGATTTGAGACAGTGACTAGTTAGAAAGCAAGTAGTCATGGGCTGAAACTGAAGAGGGGACTAGTTTTATAAGTATTTCAGACAAAATGTCTTAGCTTAATAGGATCTTCGAAAATAAAACATTAAGTAAGTGGTGTGCATAAACTGGAAGAGGGAGCTAGGTATGTTTCTGGAAAAAAGAATGTCTGTTGCTACAGTAGCCCTGTGTGGGTATAGAAAGATGAGCTACATTTAACTTCAACTTGCATTTGCTAGAATTAGAAGTGCAGCCCTGGGTGGGCTTATTTCTGGCTTTTGAAAATGTGCTTACAGATAAAAGGCCAAAAATATTTGAAAAGTCCCTTTTTTAATACTTAGCATATTGTATATCAGTCCAGGCATCACTGGAAAAGTTAGTTCTGCTATTGTAAGGTAACCTGAATGTACACTTTCTAACAGTTTTAATTATTAACTCCCCACCCACACACATACAGATCGTGTTGACTATCGTGCTACCATTTATTTGTTTTTCAGCTGGACAATAACAATAAGTGTCTAACACCTTACATTTGATATATATGACTTAACTTTGTGCAGTGCCAAAATGCATTTATCTCCTCTTGTTCTGTATACATCACTATCTGTTTATTGTGATCATTTTCTCTTGCTATTTGGAGAAGACAAATCAACCATCATTGTCTTTTTTTTCCTCTCACTTCCCTCATGTACTGGCAGTCAACAAGTCACCTGTATCTGAGGCTACTAGTCTTTCATACTTACCTCTGTTAATTATCTCTTTGCTAGTGGCCTATATCTAATCAATTCAGTACAGAAAATGCAGTAAGGTCTTGTCCGTTTAGTAGTTAAATTACACCTGAAGGACTAAAGGTCCTCATCGACCTCCAGTACTGGAAGACCCATTTTATTTTTACTACTGTAAATTCTCCTTACTCTTCGGGACGGAGGTAGGAGCACTGAAAATCTGCCCCTCCCCTCTATTCTGAAGAGTGATTGAATAGACAACTGACTGAATCTAGGATGTAGCACTGCTGACGCAAGTAATACACTTCAGATCAAGATGAGCATTTTCAGGGCAATGAATTTAGGAGTGTTTTCACCATCATTGTTTCAGCTTCTGTCTTCCTCTTATGTGGAAACCCAAACCATGGTGCATGTGCTTCTCACAAGTCAAATGAAGCTGCTTCAGGAAATCTAAACTAGATGCCTAGTGATTTATGTCTCTAGTTGGCAACATTTAAGACATGGTCGAGTTATTCTCCTTCAAGATGAATGGTGCTCTTTAAATGTAAAATGCGATGTTTTCTTTTTAGGAGTAAAAGATGGACTCTATAAAACTCTCCCAAATTGAGAATCTTTTGATTAGTTTTTTTAATAGTTGTATGGAGAATGTTTATTTTCTTTCCAAAGCTTAAGTCCTGCATTAATGTGTCCTGTGTGCAAACAGGACGGGAAATACATTACTACAGTACATCCACTTTCCTGAAAATGATACTGTTCTTCCTTTTATGGTCCTCTTGATTCTGAACAATTACTGTTCAAATCCTATTTTGGAATATTCCCTTCCAAATGATAAGCGTGACTCCAAATGCTTGTCTTCTCTCTTGGGAGGAGGTGGGGTGAGGGAGAGAGGGGAGTTAGAGTATATCTTCCCGCCATCATAAAGATGAAGGGCAGGCTTTGTGTAGGCACTATCCAAGGACACATGCTTTGAACATAAATTGAGGCTTTTTCTTTAGACTGAGAAACAAACACAGAGGAGAACTATTTGCACTTGCTAAGCCTATTTTCAGACTGTTGGAAAATACTGGACTCCACCCAGAAGACCAACCTAGAATAACTTGGAGTCATGCCATATTTCAATAACTGTAGTCTCCTGTCTAACACCTAAATCACTATAAGTCAGAGGATCCTAAGATTCAGCTGACTGTGTAGCTGATTTCCCTTCCAGTCTGAGAATTATTTTCTCCCTTATCGTGAAAAAGATAAGGTGTAATTTGGCCTTGGAACTGATCTTTCTATAATCAAGAAACTTAAGGAGAACATTTGTTCCAAACAATTGTAATTTGGACATGACCTTTGTACAAGTCCTTTCTCAAAGCTGGATTTCTGCAGGAGAACATTTTCTACACAGAAATCCCTTCAGAAATAACTTTGTTCATCTCTATCTTCCAGTTTTAATTAAATTAATCTCTGGATTTTTTAATGTATATGGAGAGGAAAAGGATTTGCAGGAGCAGGTTTTAACAAATCCTTGCATGAATATTCACTATCTCCAGTGGAATTCAGTCCATCTCTTTCTCTAAAGATGCTGTCCCAGATCAAGTAGCATTACTCGCAGAACAAGGAATTTCCAGTGAAAAAGTCAACATCAAACTTTGTCCTTGTTTTTTCTTAAGTAGAGTACAGTAATGATGATGTGGCAGGATTGATTGGCAGGGAGCAGTGACAACCAGTTGGTCTTGCCTTATATACATAAGCAGTGTGCCTTTTATCAACCTGACTAGATCAAATCCCAGAGGACAAAAAAACAGTTTCCATTGATGAAAACTCCTCTTGTATTTGAATGAAGACTCTGATGTGTACCTTTTTCTGACCCAAAGCCAATAGTTATGACAACGGTAAGTCTAAGCATACCTCTCAGAGACCTCTCATTCTAGACAGAGAACAGTTAGCTGGGTGCAAAGTTTGGCTCACTTTTCCCTTCATTCTGTGGTAAAGAAGGTTCATTTGATTCCATTCCACTGTTTATTTTCTGTCAAAAATACAATTTTTAATGGGAAGATTAGAAGTGGTATCTCATCTGTTTCTTAAGTCAGGAGCAAGAAGTTAATTTGGAGGACTCTGAATGATAGGTAACAGTTAAATTGGAGTTTTGCCCCTGAAAATCCCAGTCTTCCTCGGACAAACCACCTGATTCAATATGACATTACAAACAACTGCCTTGTGAGTTTTGCAGGAAAACACAGGAAAAATATTTTTAGTTCATGTTAAGACAGCAATATAATACAGCCCTGTCTGCCATATGTACAATAAATGAATGTTTGTACAGTTTGCTATTGTGTAATTAATACTCTTGACTTTTTGGAAAGGGACTTCAAATCCATCAGTTCCTCCCTTAAGTACAGTATACAGTCTGCCCTTGGAGAGCAGCCATCATAACTTACAAAAAGTCCAATTTATAACATTTTGGGAGAATTATTACAAATATGTGTGATTATTAATGATGTGGTTTGAGGTTTTAGATCAAGAGGTTGCAAGGAGTAGGTTGCTGTTAATCAGTGCAGCAAATAATTCTCTTGGAAACAGATGTTTTTCTTTTTGTCCTGCTGTCTCTGAACTAATATTAGAAGTGCAAGTTGCTCCTATGGCAGAAACCTTTCTCCCCTTGCCCATGGATAGACAGCTGGTCTTCTAATGAATAGAAGGAAGAAATAAAAATGAGCATCTTGGGGAGTGGTACTTTAAACAAGGGAACTGTAAGTTGTCAGAAAAGTGACATTTCTTAAAGATGTCAGCATTAAAGTTCAGCGTTTGCCAATATTCATCATATACTTATCACTTAGTGCTATCTGAAATTACAATAGGTCCCTATATGTTGAACAAGTAGTTAATCTTAATTGCTTCTACTGCATGAAGTATATATTCTGAATCTCCTGTAAATAATCTACTGTAATGAAAAAAAATGTACTACTTGGGGAAGCTGGAGCCTCTCAAGGACCAATGTTAGGTATAGTGTTCCTTTAGGGAAAGGATTATCTTTAATCTTTTGCTCTGCATGATTTAAGTAATTGAATTGTTTATTTAAACTATATGATTAGCATTTGCTTTAGTGTCCAACACATAGTTTAGAAGACCCAAGAGCTTTAATTCCCCTTTAGTTTTTAATGTATAGGAATGGTGGTTGAATGTTGGGGCACATTTTTTTTTCTTGTTCGCTTTAGTTAACATGAAGTCTATCTCAGTACTTTTGATCTTAAGTTATTTTAACTTGAAAATATGAGCTTATTGGTTCCAGGGTGGAGTTTTAAAAGGTTTGAGCCTTGTTCAGCTTTTCTTTCATTAACTTTGGCAACAAAACAGGCATGTTTATGGTGATTTGCTGGTTGTGGAGTAGTGATCCTGGATCTTCCTATATGCAATCTTCAAAGTTTTGATGTTTCTCCCTGCACTGAGATGCCTTCCACTGAATTCCTTCTGCTGTCAAATTCTTGGAGATTTCCTCTTAGAACTGCTGATCTTGGCTACATTTCCCCAAATCATGGGTCTTAGTGATCTCACACCAGAGGTTCATCAGAACCTTCGTGTCAGCATCTGGACAGCTGGCAGCACGCTGGGAAGAGGATTTCTCAGACTGTGTGTGAAAGTGCAGCAGAAATGTAGTAGGCATGCATGGGGTTTAAAGGCTGATTTCACCATATAAGAACATAAACGTGTAGGTGAGTTCCAGTGCAGAAGAGGGGAGTAGGTAGAGGAGAAGAAATACAACCCAGGTGGAATGGTGGGAAGGCACTGAAGGAGTGTCAGCACTCCTTGATTAGTCTGCATCCTCACTGCAAAGTAAGCAGATTGCCAGCCCAGGTTGAGGCAAAACCCTATATCAAGCCTATATCCTCAGCTATATATGTTAGTGCAGGCTTAAAATACCCTTAAGCCTGGGGCAAAGGATGTTCTGTGTGAACACTGGGGAGCTAGGGACCACATCCATGCTACAGCCTGAGCTAACTCTGCAATGAAGACATACCCTCAATGGCTATGGGATTTCAAAGTGTTTTCAAAAGGAAGTGCTCATAAACGCAGCATAGTGGTTTTCCCGTATAAGTAAAGGGCACCATATTTTATCAGCTGAACTCTTTGAGAACTGAACCCTAGGCCTGTCTCCTTCCTTAATTTAAGCTTCAAGGAAATGTGCTAAGTTTCAAAAGAAAGTGTTCACAGCCTAAACTTTTTCTTAAAGTTATGTCTTAGCTAGCAAGACCAATGTTATAGAAGGGGACTTGGAGGATGAAAATGATGCTAGGGTTGTTTTTTATTTTCAACTCTGGGTCTGAGAAGGACAAGTGGCCTGAGGATCAGAAAATTCCTCTTCTCACATTAATTGAATGGGCAGGTAGGGAAATGTTTTTGATTATAGTAGCCAAGAAATGAAATGTACATAGGAGACTTTATTTTGCTACTGTCAGTTTTACAGAGCCTATGTAGAAGGTTAAGTTGTAGTTGGCCTACTGCACACATTGTCCACCCCACTGACCAGAATTCTACCACTGTTCATGGTGGTTGATAATGAAATAACATGCTGTGGACTCTAGGTATTAATTTGACCTCATGTTGCTCACATTTAGGAAAATCTACATTTTACTTGCAAAATCAATATTGGATTTGCTCAGTTTCTTTGTGGAATACTGAAATGTTCCAAGTTACCTCTCTGAACATAACTCTGTGTTTTACTACCAAATCAAACGTTAAGCATGGCATTTTCAGAAATGTTCAGCATTAGCTAATTCTGCTCCTGCTAAGGGTAATGGAGTCTTACCATTAATTTCAATGGGAGCAGAGTTAGGCCAGCTGTCAGGATAGGATTTTCAAAAGTACTAATTCTATTAAGAAAAAGTACATGAAAAGCATCATATGGGTCACAGAGTAAGACATGGTACTTACCTTTTCTGTGATTGATTTGTGAACTTTTTTAAAAAAATACTGTTTCACATCAAGCTGAGCATCAAGCAAGCAGTTGTTGCATGTAACAATTCTCAGCTGACTTTTAACTTTGCTCCTGTTGATGTTTCCTCATTCTGTCTAAACCTCCACTCTGTTCCAATGCCTCTGGAGATGCTGGGTATCACCTTCTACATTGACTTCCTTTAAGTTGTTTTCAAGATGGAGATAAGTGGATAAAACATCAATGTCAAGAGATGGTGGTTTGAGCAGTGGCTGAACCACAGTACATTGAATTTTGGTTGAGTCAGAATTGTTATCCTTTAGGGAAGAACTGATGGCTTCCATTCCAATGATAGTTCCTTGGCACTGTGTGGTTTTTTGTTTTTGTGTGTGTATATATATATATATATATATTTTATTTTCAAGCTCTGAATGGCACAGATCCCACTTTCAGTCAAGGAGTAGAACACAGTCAAACTCAGTAATAGTGAGTGAGCTCATGCCTACTTCCTCTCATGAAGATAAACTGATGCTAGCACAAATGACATTTCCCAGAAAGGATATTTGCTTATAATGTTGTAATGTGGACTCTGATTCAAGAGAGAGAACTTGAATTAACCATGTTCTTTGCAGACCTGACCAGCTCCACTGTGTGTTATATAGTAGAGGCAAAGTGTGTTTTCTACCCATCTATGTTCAAGACCATGTTTGTAAGGTTTCAACCCCTGCCTGGGTGTGGTATTCCAACTAGCCATAGTTAAAGTTCTGACCCTTAACGCCTCACTTGTATCAATTGATGTCCCATTAGTTTTGATACATCAATGCAGTTAGCTCCATAGTTGCTTCATTGCAAAAGTACCTTAAGATGCTACCATATGTTTGGTTGGTTGGTTTACCTATTTAGCATATAATGCTTCACAAATAGATTATATGTTACCCAATAATATATACCCTCCAAGATCAGGCCAGGTTCAGTAGTCAGCATGGATGCATCTTGCCTGTCTGACTAGGAAGATGGATTCTCTTCCTTAAAGGATTTTAGAACCAAGGCACTTAACTCTTTCAGGTACTAAATTTAACCAGCATCAGTTGCATCATCAATACATTTTCCATCACAATGCTTTATTCAATAGCCAAAACTCCTGAAAGACTGACTCACATTTATATTGCTTACTGGGATGGCAATAAGTGCAGGCCTTTCTGCCTCAAGTAGATTAAACTGCTTTATTTCAAAAGTGTTGAATGTTATAGAGGACATGGAATTGGGGTTACAAACTGTATTTTAATCCGAACCAAGAGACATCAGGTTTTTTCATCAGGTTTACAAGTAAAAAATACTCACTCTAATATAATAAACTAGGCATGTTTTTGAAGGGTTTTTTTTGCGTGTGCAGAGTTTTGCATATGGGCATGGAGGATGGGAATTTTTTTAAATAATCCAACACCTATAGAGGAAAACAAGATTGCTGTTTATGTTGGAGATTTTGCAGTATCTCCACTCCCAAAATGATTGCTAATTCCTTACATAGTATTTTATGATATTTAACCAGTACATTAATTTCCCTCTCTCATGACAGATCATGGTAATGTCAGATGGCACATCAGTCTCTTCGGGACAGAGCCTTCATCTCCCCAACCTTCCCAGTAACTCCCTGTCTTCTTCTGAAGTGAAGAAGAAATCATCTCATGGGCCAAAGGTGAGACCTGTTTTGATATGAGAAATTGAGGTGGTGAAGCAAATCTGGAAAGCAATTTCTAAAATTTATTCCTTGGTGTTTCACAATAACCTAGCAGATGCAATGTTACAGGCACTTCACTGAAGTGAATTTACTGACTTACTACTTTAAAAGTAGTGCAGAACTCAGATGGTTGTGAGAACAACCAATGGTTGAGGTATTTACATTGTATATTTCACTTAAAAAATAACAGTATTGCTTTTTTCTCTTCCCAATATTTGAAAGAACTCTATCTCATTACTCTTGCAAAATATACCACAGAACATTTACTAGCATACTTTCAATTACTGAAACAAATCATTAAATTTAAGAATGTAAATAATTAAAATAAATGTACATGCATCAAAATAAATGGGCAAAGTGAATCTTGTGATGTGCTGACCTTGGGGTTTTTGAATTATATTTATTCTTTTACTTGCTGTTTCACAATTGAAGATCTGTCATCAGTCTCCAGGTCATCAATGTGAATAAGCGAAGCTAATAAATAGTAAAAGTAATACCTTGCCTCCTGTACTAGAAGCATGATTATTTCAATGATCCATGTGAAATATGTAAATTAACATAGATTCATAGACTCTAGGACTGGAAGGGACCTTGAGAGGTCATCGAGTCCAGTCCCCTGCCCTCAAGGCAGGACCAAATACTGTCTAGACCATCCCTGATAGACATTTATCTAACCTACTCTTAAATCTCTCCAGAGATGGAGATTCCACAACCTCCCTAGGCAATTTATTCCAGTGTTTAACCACCCTGGCAGTTAGGAACTTTTTCCTAATGTCCGACCTAAATCTCCCTTGCTGCAGTTTAAGCCCATTGCTTCTTGTTCTATCCTTAGAGGCTAAGGTGAACAAGTTTTCTCCCTCCTCCTGATGACACCCTTTTAGATACCTGAAAACTGCTATCATGTCCTCTCTGTCTTCTCTTTTCCAAACTAAACGAACCCAATTCTTTCAGCCTTCCCTCATACGTCATGTTCTCAAGACCTTTAATCATTCTTGTTGCTCTTCTCTGGACCCTCTCCAATTTCTTCATGTTCAAACATGTTCAAAGTAGCAGAGAATTTCTTCAGATCACTTAAGTAAATTGGGAATAAACTGCATTTTAGGATTTTTTCAAACAAACAAAAAACACCCACCTGCTTCATGAAACAATCAATGTATAAATCTCTATCCTGATTGCTTTTCTTTGTTCAGTATTTTATTGTTTGGGTTTGGGTTCCCTTTGTTGCTTGAAACCATTTTAAAGCACACTCCTTTGATGTTATTGGCACCTGATTTTGTATGCCATAAGAGTACTATTATTGCTTATTATTTACATACAATGTAAATGTGCACAGCACTGTTCCCTAGGTAAAATGCCAGCACCAATACCTGTGTATCAATAAGGCACTGACCCACGTGTTCCTGACACAAAGAGATGGTATTGCTAAATGCACATGTTGGTAACATGCAAAATAGATCATAATTAAAAAGGAAACACAGAAGCAAGTGGTCTATCTATTGTGCTTATATGGCCCCCATTACCATAGTATTTGATTGCCTCACTATCTTTAATGTAATTACCCTACAACACCCCTATAAGGTAGGGAAGTGCTATTATCTCCATTTTACAGAAGGAGAACTGTGACTCAGAGATTTAACTTGCTCAAGGTCATAAAGGAGGTCAGTGCCAAAGTAGAGAATTGAATGTGGTCTTGAATGGAGTCCTAACTACTGGACTGTCCTTCCTCTTTTTCTGTATCTGTGTAACCCAGACACCTCCTTGGGTGTGGTGTTCTGTCCCGTTTAATAGCACCAAGACCACTTAAAAAAACCCAGATAAAATGAGTCTGCTCTACAGGTTTAGCTAACAGCCAGTAGGCTTTTAGCTCATGTGGTAGAGGCTCATGCCCTAAGTTCCAGAGGTCCCCAGTTTGATCCCGCCCACCAACAACCGGGGTCTGTTACCGTTACATCTGCATCTTCAGTGCTTCACTGTACAGGTTGCTTTTTAATAATATGTTAAAAGGAAGCGCAGGAAGCCACTTGACAAATGGTAATTGTGAGGTTATTCTAAAAGTAAGTCATGGAATTAAAGAAAACCCAGTGTCTTACTACAGAAAATAATTGATTTGACTGGCAAATATATTCAGGGATTTGATTCCTCCCAAAGACCTTAAATCAATATTTTTTTAAGGTATCTTCCAATCTATTATGACCATACTACAAAGAGGCCCTTTCTAGTTTTGAACCTCTACAATTTATTACACAAGTTTCAGTCCACGGTCCACAAATATTGATGCTTTCCCTTTTAAAACTTTTACATGTGGTGATTGTTCAGAAGTGCATTGGCATGGGTGGTGCATCTGTACAATTGTCTCTTCATGTATGCTGCCTTGTATATTATATTGTATTGATCTTTGCTATCCTGCTGTAAATGTATCTAGCCATTTTGGTAGGTATGGAGCAGGAGATTGGGTCTTGGCAATAGAAAAGGCCCATGTTCATTGAGTTGTTGCTTCAGGAGCTCTACCTTACTTATTGCCCTGCTGATATACACCTCTACCCCGATTATAACGCTGTCCTCGGGAGCCAAAAACTCTTATTGTGTTATAGGTGAAATGGCGTTCTATTGAACTTGCTTTGATCTGTCCCCCCGGAGCACTGCTTTACCACGTTATATCCGAATTCGTGTTGTATCGAGTCGCGTTATATTGGGGTAGATGTGTAATTACCAGCAATGAGTTTCTAAACACATGGCAGTGGAATGGTTTGATACAAGATCAGGTATAGAGTCATACAGCAGTGGAGGTTTGCATTCCATATCTGTGAAACTGTTGTAAAAGAATGACTGAGTTATCTGATTACTTAATAAGGGCATGCAACAGCAATAGTGTCTGATTTAAACCATTGTTTTGATTTTAGCCATAAGTACCTAGCTATTCCTTTTCTCCTGTGTCAGAGATCCAGAGATAAAATATCAATAAATTATCACTATAAACCCTCACTAAGGAGTGTGGCATGCCAGAGGTATGGGGATAGTCCTCTAATTAATCACTTTCTTCTCTGTTCAGTTTTTACTGATGTTCATTGCAATGTTTAATGGTGGAAAGAGTCATTGTATCAGTACATTGCATTACTTGCCAGTGGGAAGGATTATTCAGCCTTCTCCCCTCAGAAACAGGCTTGTCTCCTCCCAGCCTCACATACAAAATAGACAGCAGTATTACTCTACGCTCATGGCAACAGGCACAAATATCTGCAAAAATATGTCCAAGGCATTGCCTTATTTAGGCTTATCACTTGTGTTTGGAAGAATGGACACTCAATGAAATCGTAGCCTGATTATTATTAAAATCTTGGGTATTCTTCTATGGTAACATTCTGTAAATTGAAATCCACTTCTTTTTGGAAATTTTTAAGCCCTAACTTGTTGAGGAGTAGTATTTACTTAGGGCAAGACCCACAACTGGTATAAATTAGAGTAACTTCATCAACTTCAGTGTCGCGTCCTTATTGGTGTGAACAGACTGTACAAGTGAGCGAATGTAACTTTTTACAGCACTCTCTAAATATTAAATATTACTGCAGTTAAATATTACTGAATGGCTCTTAGTCTATATTTCATGGGTAGTGATTTCAGGTTTCAGTTTAGATTTACAGATATAGGGTACTATTGAAATTGACAATGGGTCTTAACTGTAAATATTTAAACAAAGAAGTCCAAGAATGTTAGCTTCCCACTCACCAACTTCAGACTGTTATACAGCACTCCTAGTTAGGTTTATTCAAGGAAGAATTGCACAGCTCACAGGCAGTACCCTGTGAGTGCAAAGAAAAAAATGGATATTTTTGGCTAAATGTTCACTTGCCCAAAATCAGAAGGGACTAAGTGGGAATACAGAACCATCACATCTTGCTTACTCTAACATAATCTTCTGAAATCACTTGAATAACAAAGATGCCTTAGGTCAAGATGGTAGTTCCTTGGCAGAGCTGTGTAGGGAAGTTTGTGCAGCTCCTGCCACGTTGTGTGGCCCTGGCAATTTAGTTCTGGCTTCACTGAAATCGTCATATCAAGTGCTTTAAATGGAGATGGTCAACTTGAAATCTGGTTTATTTTTAGTATGCAAAAGTCCCTCAGTTCTCTTGCAGAATTTTGTGGTTTTATGATCAAATCTTCACATTTTTAAAAATGTTTTTCCTCGAACATCTTTCAGATATAATAATAATAATAGGTGTCAAAAATCTCACTTCCGTCAAGTTTAAGTTGACTGTCCCTTCAGTAAAGTGCCCATCACTGTAGTAATTCCAGGGTACAAAGAGTAAAGCCTCTGTAAATGTAATATAGTGCCTGAAAGGATGTTGGTGGACTGAGATTGTTTGTTGGGCTGTAGGTCCATGAAATGCAGTCCAACAAATGTTGCTGTATTTTGATACCTAGACAATGTGTGTCACAGCTGCATAGGGAGATCGTCTGAAGGAATTCAAATATGAAATTGCAGGACTACTAACTGTAGTCTTTAACCTATCATTTAAATTAGCTTCTGTACCAAATGGCTGGAGGATAGCTAACGTGACGCCAATTTTTAAAAAGGGCTCCAGAGGTGACCCTGGCAATTACAGGCCGGTAAACCTGACTTCAGTATCGGGCTAACTGGTTGAAACTATAGTAAAGAACAAAATTGTCAGACACATAGATGAACATAATTTGTTGGGGAATAGTCAACATGGTTTTTGTAAAGGGAAATCATGCCTCACTAATCTACTAGAATTCTTTGAGGGGGGTCAACAAGCATGTGGACAAGGGAGATCCAGTGTATTTAGATTTTCAGAAAGACTTTGACAAGTTCCCTCAGCAAAGGCTCTTAAGCAAAGTAAGCAGTCATGGGATAAGAAGGACGGTACTCTCATGGATTGGTAACCGTTTAAAAGATAGGAAACACAGGGTAGGAATAAATGGTCGGTTTTCAGAATGGAGAGAGGTGAATAGTGGTGTCCTCTAGGGGTCTGTACTGGGCCCAGTCCTATTCAATATATTCATAAGTGATCTGGAAAAAGGGGTAAACCGTGAGGTGGCAAAATTTGCAGATGATACACAACTACTCAAGACAGTTAAGTCCCAGGCAGACTGCAAAGAGCTACAAAAGGATCTCTCAGAACTGGGTGACTGGGCAACAAAATGGCAGATGAAATTCAATGTTGATAAATGCAAAGTAATGCACATTGGAAAACATAATCCCAACAATACATATAAAATGATGGGGTCTAAATTAGCTGTTACCACTCAAGAAAGAGATCTTGGAGTCATTGTGGATAGTTCTCTGAAAACATTCACTCAATGTGCAACGGCAGTCAAAAAAGCGAACAAAATGTTGGGAATCATTAAGAAAGGGATAGATAATAAGACAGAAAATATCATATTACCTCTGTATAAATCCATGGTACACCCACATCGTGACTACTGCATGCAGATGTGGTTGCCCCATCTCAAAAAAGAATTATTGGAATTGGAGAAGGTTCAGAAAAGGGCCACAAAAGTGATTTAGGAGTATGGAATGGCTACCATATGAAGAGAGATTAATAAATCTGGGACTTTTCAGCTTGGAAAAAGGACGACTGGTATGGAGAAAGTAAAGAAGGAAGTGTTATTTACTCCTTCTAGTAACGCAAGAACTAGAGGTCACCAAATGAAGTTAATAGCAGGTTTAAAACAAACAAAAGGAAGTATTTTTTCACACAACGCACAGTCAACCTGTGGAACTCCTTGCCAGAATTTGTTGTCAAGGCCAAGACTATAACAGCGTTCAAAAAAGAACTAGATAAATTCATGGAGGATAGGTCCATCAATGGCTGTTAGCCAGGATGGGCAGGGATGATGTCCCTAGCCTCCGTTTGTTTGCCAGAAGCTGGGTATGGGCGACAGGATGGATCACTTGATGATTGCCTGTTCTGTTCGTTCTCTCTGGGGCACCTGGCATTGGCCACTGTTGGAAGACAGGATTCTGGGCTAGATGGACCTTTCGTCTGACCCAGTATGGCCATCCTTATGTTCCTTACGAAATATGGATTCAACAACATGGGTGTCTGTATCTCCTACCTTACATAATTTAATATGACAAACATTATATAGTCAAATGTTCTGATTTGGAAGATGAGATTGACTCTTAGGAATATGGAAGGGTTTTGGTAAAGAAATAAGTTTCTTGTCTTTAACATTCTTTAATGTGACATTTTCAAGGACTCTGGATGCTTTAGGAATATAAAAATATCCCACATGACCTGTTAAATCAGGACTTATAATAATTATATTACTTAAGTGTGTTGTACCAATTTTTTCATTTCATTTTTTTAAATATGCAAAATACACAAGGAGAGTGTCTAGTACTATACAACCACATTTTAATCTATTTTATAATTATCTGATGTGGAGAGTCCTTTGGAATCAGTCACCGAGTAATGCCATGTACTTTCTAAAAACAGTAGCCATTAAATTCCTCGCCTACAGAAAAACAGTGTCTTGTGCTCCCCCTGCTGGCTTTTTGGTCACAGTGAGCTAACACCGCTCCAAAATGTTTTTTTATTTTTCTGCCATTGTGGCTATAATGCAATCTGCCAGATGGGTCAGACCTCATTGAAAGCTGTAGGAGAGAGAGAGGATAGTAAGGTCTGTGAAATGAACAATCAATAGGGGAAAACACTTTTTAGGGAAAAAACTACAAACAGTAGTGAATAAAACAGGGCAGGGGGACACTAAAATATTAAGTATCCATCCTAAGAAGGAATTGTCTACCCTCTTTTCTTCTTCTGTATGATGTTAGCACATTCTCTCTGCTGTACACTAAAGCCTTTCCAAATTGATCAATACTTCTAAGCAAGATTCAAAAACGGAATATTTACATTAAAAGCTCAGTATTACAAAATGGCAGAAGTAATTTTTAACCTAAATTTCTGAAACTAAGCAACTCCTGCACCTGACATCCTTTGCCCCCCCCCCACGACGCTAAGATCAGGAGGCAAATTTGTGAGGCTAACTCTCTGTTCTTACCTTAATGTTTCCAGATTATTTGGAGACAGCTATGAAATTTGAAGTAATGACTTTATTACACCTAGAAATAAAATGTGTGTTTTATGACCACTTGTCTTAAATTTCTAGACAAAACACAGAATGCACTAGTTTAGGTTGGTAGTGCCAATATAGCCAATTTAATGACTAAATTAAGTGTAATGAACCAAAATTGCTTCAATTGCTAACTAACTTCATCATGTCTATCTGCTACTTGAGTTCTTTGAAACCATTTTCATAAAAAGGCACTTGCCCTATGGCATCTATTTAACCAAACTGGGAGATTACATTTTGCAACATGAAGTCATTGATGTGCCTTTGCATGGGAACTGACAGTTGTTTTAGATCCTCCATTTCCCCCATCTCTTTGCCTTATAATCCTAGTGGTGATTAAGTCTCTAGGCACTTTCTCTTTTATTGGCTGCCACAGTCTCTATGTTATGAAAAGTACTTCCTGACTGCATCATGCTCTCCCAAATATTTCTTTTACAGATCTGTTACTCCTGCTATATCAAGGGGATTATGTTTCTTGAAGAAATGTGTGTACCTTTATTTAATTTACTTGGGTATTTTAACAAGCATGTAATCTCTATATTAATTATCTTTTTGATGTTTGTCGTACAAGATACCAAAGAAAGTATGAATGATTCACTTGGGTTGTTTCAACTAGATATTTGACAGATAGGCAAAGGTAAGCCGTGGTATGTAAATACATTATCAGCCTATAATCCACAATCTAAATGTTACAATCATCACTTGAAAGAAAGGTTTAGTTGATGTGCCACTTTCAGCAACAGAATCTGTTACTCACTTTTATTGTTTGCAGTGTTTTTTTAGCGTGGAGAGAAAATCAAATGCTTCAGAACACTGTTAGTTTTTTAAAAAAACAAGGAAATAAATTTAAAAATATATTTGTTTGTACTATGATATATACAACACAGAGTATGGGTGAACTTTCATGTATCTCTGCCAGTATGCCCAGTTATTTAATTAATTCTCATATGTTAATTGAATGTGATGAATGAAAATACTATTGTTTCCCATGAAATTTTGTCTCCCCTATGCTGTTTTCTTCCAGCTGTCGTTGAGTCATGTAGAGTGATTGCACAAGGGGTGGTGGTTGATAAGAATGTATCACACTTAGGTGAGAGTGAATCTGAGTTGTAGTGAGGGGCTGCCCTAGTGGTTGATGTAATTCTTTACATGCATAAATGTGGAGCCAAATTTATCCATGGTGAGCATAATGTTGATACCGTGGTTTCAAAAAGCACATCAAATTCCTGGTTTTAGAAGATAATTTTAAACTGGGGACTTTTTTCTTTTAAAAACCCAGCAAGGGCTGCTGGGCTGTGTTTCCATACTACTGAATCCCTCAACTCTCCAAGACCTATTTCACAGCTGTCAAGAAAAGACTCAGGATCAAGCCCTGTTGCTTTGCAGTGTAGATGCAGCCTCACAGGACGCATGCTCTGGCGGTCTGCCAAAAGTAATCCACAATCCCACAGGCTTTATTTGTCCTCTGGGTAGTCAAGTTTGGTGGACAGTCAAATTTTCCCACACTGCACCACCAACAAAGAGCTCGAGCAGCCACATTTTGGGAGAGTGCTAGGAAGTCTGGATTATAGTTGGTTGGACTCAGGCCTTGTCTCTACTACGGGGGGAGATCGATCCAAGTTACACAACTTCAGCTACATGAATAATGTAGCTGAAGTTGACGTACTTAGATCTACAAACTGCGGGGTCCACACTACGCTATGTCGATAGGAGATGCTCTCCCATCGACTCCCCTTGTGTGTCTCATTCAGGTCGAGTACAGGAGTTGACAGGAGAGTGATCTGTGGTCGATTTAGCAGGTCTTCACTAGATCCGCTAAATTGGCTGTTGATGCATCATTGATCACCATGCGTCGATCCCCCGGTAAGTATAAACAAGCCCTTAGACCCACATAATGCAGCCTAGATGCTGGAACCCAGGTTGGGATCTAGGGTTGAACAATTCCTAAACTTCAGTTACAAATGTGTGTAGATGCTGAAGCCTTAGGTTAATAAACACGGGGTCTGGTAACTTGAGTTCTACTGATCCTGGGATGACAGTGCAGTGTAGGAATTACCCTATAGCTCAGTTATTAGGGCACTCACCTGAGATGTGGGAGATCCAGATTCAAGTCCCTGCTCTCTCTGATTCAGACCAGAAAAAAAGACAAATTTTGAAACCTTTTTCATGAAATGGAATTCTTGTTTTCCAGACACCCCTATTGAGGACATCACCCTGGCCCTTGATTGGCCAAGACATGAAAGAACACAACTAAGAATCAGATTCTGGCCCTCCACATGAAATATAAAAACTGCACTAATCACTAGATCTTGCCTTTTGGGTTTTGTTTTACATAGAACTTAGGCTTTACGCGCGCACACACTTCAAAACTCCAGGAAAATGGTCTTGACTAAAATCAGGAATGATTAATGTTTTTGTTTTAATTAGTGGTATGGCAAGTGGGGAAGTGCCTTACCTTTAAACATTCAAATGTCCTCAGAATTGTTAAGGGGAGTAATAGATTTTATTTACTGCTTAGTGTTTAAAGGCACTTATCTTTCATTAGTATGCCACAAGTACATGCCTTCAAGTAGATAAAAGGTTGTGACAAGGAGGAGGGAGAAAAATTGTTCTTAACCTCTGAGGACAGGACAAGAAGCAATGGACTTAAATTGCAGCAAGGGAGGTTTAGGTTGGACATTAGGAAAACTTCCTAACTGTCAGGGTTGCTAGGCACTGGAATAAATTGCCTAGGGAGGTTGTGGACTCTCCATAATTGGAAATTTTTAAGAGCAGGTTAGACAAACACCTGACAGCGATGGTCTAGATAATACTTAGTCCTGCCACGAGTGCAGGGGACTAGACTAGATGACCTCTCAAGGCCTCTTCTAGTTCTATGATTAGTAGAGTGCATAATAATTTGATAGTTGGATCAGGAAGTTTTAAAATCTGTCTAATATATTTAAAATACTAGTGTGGTTTAGACCCACAGTGAGAATGCATTCATAGAGAACCGTCTTCTCAGTTAGACTACTGAATTTCCTATCTCAGCCACATTTTATTTATGGTTGGTAGAGCTGGGCAGAGGCCAAATTTTCCATTGTGTAGGAAATTGATTAGATTTTGAGGAATTGGCATTTTCCAGTGGAAAAATATTCCTAATCAGAATTTTTTTGACCAGCTCTAATGTTTGGACTCCTTACTGCTGGGTCTGAAGGCTTGGCAATACCAGTTTTTTTTGTTTTGTTTTTAAATATATACCCATGAAAAATGTCTGTCTTGTGGGTCAGTCTCTTATTGTTCCCCATCCCCAAGTTTCTTCTTAGGCTTTTGGAGATTATTTTCTGGTGTTATGGTGGCTGCTGTGTTTATGCATGTACTATTACTGTATTTTTGACTTATTGTTTGAGGAAAGCTCTAGATTAGTTTTGTGACATTTTTAAAAAAACTAATAAAATATTTTAAGTAACAAAAATGCAAACATTAAAAACAAAACAATTAACTGTTCCTCTTCCCTTTACATCTATGGGGAGGAAGAGAAAGGTTGCTATTTCATAGTTCTAATATTTGTAAGACATTACACCTTATCTACACAGCCTCAGGTTCAAACTATGAGGGAATGAATAGCAGTGCACACCAAAATGCTACGTTGTAACTCTCCCAGTGTGGAAGCTGCAGGCACACATTAAATGATAACTTAGTTTGCGTCAACGTGTTCATTTTCAAACAGGACTACATTAATGTTCACACCTGCAGCATCCACATGGGGGAGTTAGAGTGCAGCACTTTGATGCACACTTCTGTTCACACTCTGTAGTCCAAACAGTGGGGCAGTGTAGACATAGTCTCAGTTCCTACACTGATGGGCACAGCCTAAACATCTAGATTAGACAAGTCCTGAAGAGTTTTCTGTCAGTATCTTGCTAATTAGATAACAAGTATAGCTGCACAACAGAATACAGGTACCTTGCTCTAACATCCCATCTAACTGACACAAGTTCTCTTTGAAAGGCCAACTCTGTTTTCAGAGCAGTTCTACAAACTATATTTTTAAACTTAGTCAACCTCAATATAGGTTGTGGGTTACTGTGACCCTAGTTTGCTCATTGCATTTCTCATGTTCTGCTGCTGTCACATTCTGAATTGCGGTTACTTCAACAGCAGTTCACAAAAGTTAAATGTTTCCCTCTTCCTCATTGTAAACATGTGGCAGTGTAAGGCAGCCAAATAAACCACAGCTACAGATAGGCAGGAGGGTTCCCACCCCCACTCCCGGGAAACCTCCCCCTCAAAAAACCAGATGCTTATCAGTACAGAAGGGTGAATGAACACCAACTGACGAAAAACAACATAGTTATATAGTTAAATGCATAATTTTTATATATGTGATATAAAGATCAGGGAATTGTAGGAGTATCAGTTCCAGGTTTAATTGAACTTCTGTCCCCTCAAGAGCACTGTGTGGGGCAGGAACTCGTGTTCCTCTCCCTCCAGAATAGTGTTTTAGGGTTGTGTTTATTCCAGCAGGTCTGATCTTACCTTAGTGCCTGCTATTCTGATGTCTCTCAAGGGCTTTGACAGTGTTTACCAGTGACCAATCAGCTTTCGTGAAGCACAGTTCATTTATTTAGGACAAAAGCATTACAGAGAAAACCTACAACAAAACAATAAATGGTCTACATTCATGTTAAACTTACCAGGCGTTGCCCATCTTCCATATGGAGACCATGGTAGCTTTCAAAAATCCTTCAAACTCTTATAGCAGGGTTTTGTCCTCTTGGTTAAAGTCTCATGTCAGTTTGTGGATCAAGTGAGGGTCACAGAATCAGTTCAGGCTGACACTTTATAAAGTTAGGCGTCTTTTTTTTCCCCAGTCGTTCTGAAACAGATAAAACCAGGCAATGCTTCAAAGGGCTGGGTAGCTGTATAACCAGCACAGTGACTTTGCATTAATAAACTCTGAGGGATTCCTGGTTCCCCAAAACCATCCAGTGAGCCAGGAAGACAAAGACAAAGACCTAGAGCGTTTGTTGATACTAAAGTCTTTGAATATTCCATGTACCCCCACAGCATCTGACATATCCAAATGTAATAGTCTTTGAAGTTTCCATGCTTTTAGGGTCTCAGATCTCTTGTTTCTTCCCATTAGAAGAGAGAGACGTCAACTCCTTCACCCTGGTGAATAACAATACAATGTGAGGGGGAGAAACTGAGTGTCTCATTCTTTCATTTAAAACCCCCCAGAAATTTCCCAGTTCTCTACAGCAGGTACGTCATTGGCTTGGCAACTTGAATGGGGCTTGAGTGAATGCTAATTCAACCAAATTAAGGCCAAAGCCTGAGCTTTCCCTTTAACTTTGTGGTAGTTCCCATTCTTAGCAACAAAATTTTCTTTACAACACTTATGCTGTTCTAATTGGCAAATATGCACCAGTCTCTACACATAGCTCTTATTTAGCAAGCTCTCCTTGACTTCCAAAATTTCAAGAAGATTTTAATGTCTTTTAAATATTTTGTTCACTGAGATATCAGTGGCTACATTGGTCTCCATTCCTGAGTCAAACCAAACCAATATTACAAACCACACTATCTTTCACCCAGGCAAGTGGACTTAGTGATAAATGGTCGCTTAGACCAAAAATCACAAATACTGAGGTTGCTTCCAGTCCTAACAGACCAGTCACTTACCCCAGATCAATTTGTATCTGAGATCACAGACCAAAGAGAACACCTGTTGCCATTTCTCTAATGAACTAATTAAAGTTTATTTACATGGGGAAATAAATTATTTATTTACAGATTAGAGCCAGCATATACACACAAGTGAGTTATCTCTGGTTCCCAAAGGTGGCAGAGATGTGGTAATCTGTCAATTCAAGAGGTCTTTCAGGGCAGACCCAGGCTCTGCCTCAGTTGAGACTCTCTAGCCCTGTGAGAGTTCACACAGCAAAGAGATGAAAAATCTTCATGTCAACTATTTTTATTTCCATCTTCCAGCATTAAAACCGATGGGACGAGGCCCTCTGCACATACTTCTCTATGGGTAGATGAGGCAATGAACACAGCTTTTGTCTTTTATAATTGCTCATTTAGTTTCTGATAGTCCTCCTGGATGGATGGGAGGGGAGGGGGATGATTCTCATGGCTGGGTTCACAAGTTCAGAACAAACCGTTTTCAAAGCTACAAACTAAAATGTACCTATTTCTTAATAGCATGGAATACAGACATTACAAATGAGATGAGTGCATGCAGCAACTTACAGGCGTTTGGTAGAGTCTAAACACTAAATACATTCTTCTATGACTAATACCTATTTTGTACAAAACTAACCTATATATGAGCTGGTTTAGTTTCCAGCTATGAGCTTGTCAGTTTTTAGCTAACGCCTACGGCCTGGGCCAAAGCTGGAACTTGGTTTACCAGCATCACAATTAGCATTACAAATATATTTTTATAGCAATAAGCTTAAATATCTGACAATCATAATCGGGAGCAAGCTCCCCACACAGGTTAAGCACAGAAATTTAGTTGGCATAATTCAACTAAGGTAATCACACAATACAAATTTTGCCATAGATTGATCTATGAAATTCACTATTACTGGATATTGTTGAAGTAACTTGCATAGGAAGATTTAAAGAAGGATTAGATGCTTAGTAAGATCAGTGCTGGCAGTTAGTCATGTGGGAAAAAAATTAGGATGATCAATTCTCATGCTATAATGTGAAAACTCCTTGGGACAGATGGCAGTTAGAGAAACCCTACACACACACACACACTCTCTCTCTCTCTCTGTAGTGTTGCACAGTGGCTAAGGTGCTCTGTTTTTTCCTCTTTTACTGAAAAAATTGGTGGAGATCACTGCTTGATACCGTATATTTAAGTACAATATTTGAGCCATTGTGCTGTTCCAGTAATTCTTCTGTTTGTGAGCTAGATGATCCTACTGATTTCATTCACTGCTTGTCATCTGGGTTCTATTGTTGCTTTCTAAGCAGGAGAAGAAAAGAGTACTATAGTATGTTGGAATGATTGTGCGTGTTGTCAGTAAATGAATCCTATTTGTGTACAAATATCTGTGTATGCACTATTTTACATCATAATTTTATAACCCCCAAGTTACAGTATTTTGTAGATTTTTTTGTTTGTTTGTTTGCACACCCAAAACTCCCCTTGGTTCCATGGAGTTCTAAAATTCTTTTTAATTTCTATACCATTTAGACTTTTATTTTTGCCATGGAGAAAGGAAATTCCCTGGCAGTTTGAGAACTGTGTGCAGTCAATTGAATTGTATGCATTTCATCATCAAAATCTGTTTAAGATTTAGGAAAACTTGAATAAAATGTTTACTTTAAGATAATATTGTGTAATCAACCTATAGGAAAATAATTAGCCTTACTTTGAGCATATGTTACTCATTGGAAAAATGGGTTTTGTTCTTTCAGAATTACTAGTTCAGTAAAAATAAACTTGTTTCTGAGGATAACTACTGTAAACATTAGGTGTTAACATCTCTGGAATGAATGATTTCTCAGAGGTTCTTAGCTCTCTATCAATGTGAGCTGCTGGTGAGGTCAGCACCTTTTGAAAATCAGGCCAGAAACAATGGGGTCAGATCATATGTAATGAGAAGTCCCAGAAATAGCATTTTTAGTGGTTCAAAATGTGGTTCACTTACTATTACTTGACATCTTTCAAGTGGTACTATCAGAGGGGTAGCTGTGTTAGTCTGGATCTGTAAAAAGCGACAGAGTCCTGTGGCACCTTATAGACTAACAGACGTATAGGAGCATAAGCTTTCGTGGGTGAATACCCACTTTGTCAGATGCATGCTGAAGTGGGTATTCACCCATGAAAGCTTATGCTCCTATACTTCTGTTAGTCTATAAGGTGCCACAGGACTCTTTGTCGCTTTTTACTTGAAAGATGCTGGCTCTGCGATATGTTTGGCCTTTAAGATTTTTACAATGGCAAACTTGGGCAAAGACGCACCTTGCACACCATATCTGCCATTTGCTTGTTTGGTAGGACTACTTAAACATAAGAACGGCTCAAAAGCTTAATGCCATTATCAACGATGGAATTAAAAACATAAGGAAATACCCAACATAAACAAAACACAGGAAAAAGTAAACAGCAGTATGAGAAAGTGGAACCAGGTAAAAGTTTTCCTCCCCTAGCACAGTCTACTTCACAGCTTTTTTTCCCCCTACCATGAGTTTGAAGCGAAGAAGACGTCATTAAAATACTGGGTAGCCAGATGGGTTTTAGGAATTATCCACTGATATATCATTCTGTATGAGAAATGAACTGTGGAAAAAGTTGGGGAGAACATAAGATCTTGCTTGAAATGTTATGGGGGCAATGTGAGTTTTGACCCTCACATGGTTGTAGTTGTGCTGTAAAGTACAGGTTCCTTACCTGCCTTGTTGTCATAACTGTTTTGCTTTTCACACTGGACATTTTTTATTAGAAATTCCTGAACTTTCTTTTTATGTGCTCTTCTCATTTGTACTACTTAAACCCAACTTTGTTCAGAAGTTAAAATTGCCCTAACCACCTGCCAAACAATTTAGAGGAGCATTCTGCAGTGTCTTAGATGCTCTTATCACACTACAACTCGCTGAAAAAGTGCACCTTTTATAACCACTGAGGTACTGTATTTATCTTTTAAAATAAATCGGCTATGTGTTTCTTAATGTAAGATCAGTTTTTTCAAAGGACAAAGATTGCCAGTGTTTTAAAAGGGGGAACCTAGAAGAATTGTTTTAACCTATGAATGTATTCTAAGAGTGAACAAATTCTACAGTTTAGGTTAAATCTTGTGTTCATACTGTTTTTGTCGTTGTTTTAAATCTCTGTGCTTATCTTTGTTGCAGGACCCCAATAAGAATATAAACACAAACAGCAGCAGCAGTAGTAACAGTTTTTCAAAGCCCCATAAATTAACAAAGGAGCACAAGGAAAAACCGTCTAAAGACTCAAAAGAACATAAAAGTGCCTTCAAAGAACCTTCCAGGGAACACAACAAATCTTCCAAAGAATCCTCTAAGAAACCCAAAGAAAACAAACCACTGAAAGATGAAAAAATAGTTCCTAAGATGGCCTTCAAGGAACCCAAACCCATGTCCAAGGAGCCAAAATCTGAAAATAGCATTCTTACTATAACAGGTGGACAGCAGCAAGAAAAGAAAGCCCCTACAAAAAGGCCCCCTACTACAGATTCTGAGGAACTTACTGCCAAAAAAAGGAAAAAAAGTAGTTCGGAGGCTTTATTTCGAAGTTTTTCTAGTGCTCCCTCCCTGATACTTACTTGTTCTTCTGACAAAAAACAAATAAGGGATAAATCTCAGCTTAAGATGGGGAAGGTCAAAATGGAAAGTGAGACACTGGAGAAGAAAAAGCCTGCTTTACCACCATTTGACGATATTGTGGATCCCAATGATTCTGACATGGAGGAAAACATGTCCTCCAAATCTGAAGTAAGTGTCCCTTGTTTTTGTTTCCATGTTTTGGGTTGTGTTCCATATTTTTCTTCCTTTTTTTTTTTAATTTCTTTCAGGCAACTTTGTTATATCTGTGGATTCTAAATGGGCTTTTAAATCTTTTGTAAATTATGCAAAATCATGGATGTTAACTATTGGCTATTTAAATGTTTAGATGTTTTGGTTGTAACCTCACTTGGCTCATCAACTTGTTGACATAATTTCGGTGGCATTTCGGCGGCGGCGCCTCTGAATGACGCTGTTTGCCTCCGAATTTCAGCAGCATTTTGGTGGATGCTCATCCCCCGGCCAGTACGCAGGCGCACTTAGACGCCCCGGCGGGTGCCATGGCGCCCGCAGGCACCGCCTTGGGGACCCCAGTTATAGATTGTTTACTTGATTTATGGGAAATGTCTGGAATTAACAATGACATCAATTTATTCCCCTTCCAAAGAAACCAATTTCACCTTTTGTGAGAGATTGAGTTGTAAAGGTTTTTTCATGCTCTGTGATGAGGATTTGTATTAAGAGTCAAGAAAACTCTGTGGTAGGTTCTATTAGTTCTATTAGTTACTGAAATGTGAATAAAATATTACTTCTATTAGTTACTGAGATGTGAATAAAAGAAATGTTAAAGTATAATAGCTGCCGATATGTTGTTTGCAGAGGGCAAGTGTATGGTGCAGTAATCTATGCACATTCCCTTCTTACTAATAACAATGTTGAGAACACTCGTGTCCTGATTTAAGCATAGCTTTTTGTAACACAGATTTTTTTTCTGTATAGGGGAAAAAAAGCTCTATAATGAGCCACTGAAGATTGTTGTGATTTCACTGAAAGGATATTTCTGTAAGAAGTTATATAATAGTACTAGAGAGACAGCCACTTCAGTATCAATAAGCATTTCTGGGTTGGGGTAGAGGGAATGGTAACTACTAGTGCTCCTCTTCTCACCTTCTACCGCTTTCAAAAGTGCAGATCCATTGCTTCTTGCTAGCTTTTATTTGCACTTCTACATGATACTTGAGTTATAGCACTTGGGCCACTAGAGAGCTGTTTAGATGTTAAGTTGGTAGTAAATATTTATATTCCAGCAGCACCCAGAGACCACAGTCAGAATCGGAGGTTGTGCTCTCTGCTGTACAGATGTTGAGATAGACAAAGTCTCTGCCCCAAAGAGTTTACATAGTAATAACAGAAGTAATAGGGAGTGAGACAATTAATTATATACACTTTATATATGCGGTATAGTGGTATATTTCTATATTTATATTTACAACATTTTTTTTTAGTTTTTTTTAATTACACAAATAGCAATATTTTCCAACTGCCCTGAGTTTTGCCATTTAACATTGGCTACTTTCTTGTAGTTGTCACAGCTGAAGTTGGCCTGGAGAAGGGATTAAAAGGAGGAATGATCAGATCACATATCAAGGAGAACAATCCACACGTAACGGGTGGTGTTGAAGTAAGGATGAAGATGTTTGTGGGAATGAGCAGACAAGTGGGTGGTCAAGGTTGGTGTCTTTGGCTGAACAGAATGGCTGTGAGTAACAAAAACAAGTGGATAAGATCAGAGAGACAAAGTCTGAAGGGTCTTGAAGGTCAGGTAGAGAAACTTGAACTTGATATAGTGGAAGAAGCAGAGCCAGTGGAGGGATTTAAAGAGGGCAGTGGTTGGAGAGACTGGCAAGGAAACCTGATCTTCAGTAGCTCCATTTGAGATGGATCAGAATGTGAAGTGAGTGTTGAGGAAGAGGTTACAGTAATCAAAGCATGAGATAAAAGTTTCAGCTGTGGGCAGGTGGGATAGGAAGGATATTATGGAAGAAGCAGCAGGAAGATTTGGAAACAGCCTAGATATATGGGGTGAGAAAGAGAGAGAGAATCAAAGATGACCCAAGCTTACAGTCTTGACAGATGGGAAGAATGACACTGTTGTCAACAGTGACCCAGAAGAGGGCTCTGGAGGAAAGATAGGGAAGTTCCATTTTGGCCAAGCAAAATTGAAGTTGAGTGGAAGGCATCCAGCAGGTAATGGCGAGATAGTTGAGATGTGGCGACAGCGACACAGATTGGGAGTGAAAAAACAACTTTGTGAGTGACTTGTGTTTTAGCTTTTTAAAAGCTGATGAATGTGAATTGCTGTTGTAATTCATGGATTTATTTACATGGAATCATTTGTATTAGATGTGAAGTGGATTGATATGCTCACCACAATCAAGGGGTGCTTTTTGTTACAGTTAGCCATATATTATGCCAGTTACTTTGTTTTAAAATGATATGCCAGTTGGTTTATATACTGATAGTTTATGGGCATTTGGGTATCTTTATAGCTTGTCAAAGAGTTTGCAATCATATAGCTTACATCATCCCCAGAATTGTACATTAACATATTTAGAAACTCCAAAATGGAAGGAAGACAGGTAAATCATAGCAAACTTTTAGCAGTTCTGTCCAGCTCAAAGTATGAGCTATTTTTTGTTGTTGGCTGTATTTTGGTGAATGGGAATATTAAAAAAAAAAAAAAAAAAAAAAAGGAGAGTCCGGGAATGGCAAGTGTAATTATTTGTGTCTGAGAGTATTGTACGGCAGTTTCCTGGTAACTCTGTACACTTGAGTTCATTGGTAATGCTCGTGGCCAGGATAGCATGATTAATATATATGATCTTCATAAAAATTTAGTGTCCATGCTTTCTTGATGGGGAGTGGGCAGGAGAGCACTGCTCAGATGAACTGAGAATGAAGAGGTCTAGTAGTCTGACGCATTTTGAGGTGTATGAGTCAATCAGTTTGTTTTGTGCCTTCCAATGAAAGGAGATAATGCCACAATATTTCTGCATGTAAATAGTTAGGCCAGCATTTATAAAATATTGTATGTTTCTGATACCAGATTAGTGATGTGCTGTCAAAACTCCAAAAAAAAGAGCAACCTCAAAAACTGTCTATGTCAACTGCTGCTATATATTACCGTCCATGGGCAAAATATGACCCAAGTCCCACATTCTTGGCCAAAATCCATTAGTCCTTTCTCCCACTACTACCCAAACTCCTAGCCATCCATCCTTCAACCTTTGATCCACCATTCTTGAACCCATTCCGTAGCATCGTATAGAGGCTCTTAAATAATCCTTCCACCTGGTAGTTATTCTACAGCAGCAGGAGTGGTGGTGGCAGGTGGGTTGTCCCACAACTTATCTGTAAGGTGGTTGGTTGACTGAATAGTGGATTGTCTTCACCTCACTATCTGAGAGGGAAAAGCTCTGCAAATGGAGGAAAGGAGAAGAGAGAGGAGAAAGAAGAGCTTCCCCTTTACTCTCCCTTACTCTAACACTATTCCTTTTGGTTTTTGAGATAGTCCAGTCTCCCCTGAGTGCTAGCGGTTTTCCCTTTCATTACATTATTTTTGTTTTTACACTTCTGAAATGCTTATGTGCATTTCTGTATGCCTCTAACATGTATAATATAGTGATCCAATAAGAACTAGGAGTCACCAAATGAAATTAGTAGGCAGCAGGTTTAAAACAAATAAAAGGAAGTTCTTCTTCATGCAGCACACAGTCAACTTGTGGAACTCCTTACCTGAGGAGGTTGTGAAGGCTAGGACTATAACAGCATTTAAAAGAGAACTGGATAAATTCATGGTGGTTAAGTCCATAAATGGCTATTAGCCAGGATGGGTAAGGAATGGTGTCCCTAGCCTTTGTTTGCCAGAAGCTGGGAATGGGCGATAAGGAATGGATTACTTGATGATTATCTGTTCTGTTCATTCCCTCTGGGCACCTGGCATTGGCCACTGTCGGAAGACAAGATAATGGGGCTCAATGGATCTTTGGTCTGACCTAGTATGGCCCTTCTTATGTTCTTATGTAATTCTACTTAGTATATTAGAAAAAAATTATACAAATAGATATTTGAAGAAATAAAATTGTAATTAGAGTAGGAGAAATGAGAGTTAATTGCAAAATCCAAGCAGAAAACATTTTTTAAAAAAAGGAAGGAAAAAAGAAAAGGTTCCTTAACCTATCCTGAATTATTTTCAAGGATCATTCCTCTTCAGAATGAATTTAGAACAGTGAAGTGACCTAAGACTAACTAAAAAAAAAATAAAAAAATTGGGTATTTTTCTGAAAACTTTTGCCTAGCCTGCACATTCATCAGTTTTTAAATGCTACTTGGCTCTCGAGATAAGAGTTTTAATCACTTCTCTTAGTAGACTTGGTCTGTGATAGCATCTTCTATGGGGAGATGGGTAGAGGCAGGGAGAAGGGAATTAAAATACTCTCTAAAGGTAGTAGAGGAATCTCAGTGGATATCGACACTATGTGTAGGGGTGGAGATGCTGGTTAGTGTGGAAAGGAACTCTTCAAACCACCCAAGTGGAATTTTTATTTTAACTCTTCTTCTAGCTTGTTGTATGCCTCCTCTGCCCTACCCTATTCATAGCCCTGTTTAAACTGTCTGGAACCGGCAATAAATATCCCACTGTGGAGGCATCAGCTTTTGATTTTCACATGATGGAAGCTTGTCACAAGCAGAGAAGGTCTTTATTTTATTTCTAAAGTGGCTTTTTAATGACTGTTCCCCATGTGCATGCAAAGGCTGTAAAACTTGCAAGGTACATAGCTGAACAGAATTCTCTTTATAGGATGGGACTAGCAATGTTACAGCTATGGTTGAGATGGCATTTTCATTCTAAATCCTTGTTGCCAGTGGCTTTATAACTTTCTGAAAAAAATTACCCATAAGGCTGAAATTGCTCATGCTTGTTGTCAGTCTTGAGCTGAATTAATTTTAACATGTTAAGAGAAGATTCAGCATTGTTAAGACTTAGCAGTTACCTAGAGCTTCACAGATAAACTAAAATCATTTCAAAAGTTCAAATTCTGCAGGCATAAGCCTTTACTTCAGGCATGTAGTATTATTATTTGACTCTTCAGCCAGTCAGTTTTCCCTCTTTCCCCTTGAGAGAAGCATTTAAGGCAAAAAGGAAGGTTACTGCAACACTAGTTGGGATTGTAAAGCTACAGAAATCAAGGAAATGTGTGCTACTTTGGGAGCTCTATAGCCCAATTTATGTAAAATGGGAATTGGGGATTTCTGACACTATTATGAGCATTTAGAGTTTATGGTGCTTAATGATTCTGAATGTGTGTTCTGTAACTTGGCTGTTGTGATCCTACTGCATCTGACTTTTTTCAGTATCCCAATTAAAATCCACAAGTGCCTTCATTTTTAATACAAAGTAGGATTCCATGACGCAAGCGCTATTTGCAGTGCTGTTTATCACTTGTCAGTGATTGTAGTGGAATACCTGAGGGATACCTTGACATTGAACTAAAATACTACTGAAATTCAGACTTAGAGGTCTATAGGCTGCTTTTGTTCACTGCCCATAGCAGCTAGTAGTGCCCCTTCAAAGAGGAACTCCAGAAGCAGAGCTGGCTGTTCTGAGTGCCTGTTCAAGACAGGATTCTGTCCCTAGGATCCTTGGCAATCCATACAGCCCCATAATGATCTGGAAAAGGGGGGTGAGCAGGATGGTGGTAAAACCTACAGGTGGCATACAGATTAGTCAAAACTAGTGAAGAGTGGAAGGAACTTTAAAAGACCCGAACAGAGGCAAGTGTGTGAGCAACATGATGGCTGATGAAATTCAGTGTAGGCAAGTGGAACGCTATGCATGAAGAAACCATTTGAATCACTCAAATATGTTAATGGGTTCTAAACTAACTGTAGATGCTCAGGAAAAGAACTAGATATCTTTGTGAAAAGCTCAGTGAAGAGCATTTGTACTATTTACAGTGATGGTCAAAAGATGTTAGGTTGTACTAAAGGAATAGACAACAGCAGTAATGAAAATATTATAATACTATTACCGTACGTAAGTGGATTATATGCCCTCATCTTGAACTGTGTGTTCAGTTCTGGTCATGCTGCAAGAAATGAACCAATCCGTAACTTCCTGAAGCTAGGAAGATACTTCTCCAATGGGCATGGTTAGACTATAAGGTTTAGTTTTACATGTCTTGGTCAAATGTTTTCTCTCCTCTGTAACTTTAACTGATTTACTCTCTGTGGTGTAGTTAGGTTTGATGCACAGACAATTTACAGTTTTACGACAAAGATCGACTATATATTTTCAATAGTCACTTAAATGTTTGTTCATTAAGTGGCTTTTTTTTACAACTTGAATTAGAATCAGATTACAGATCAATTTCTATAATTCAACTGCAGTAATACAAATGTCAGGCCACCAAAGCAACAATAACATTTTTGAGTAAAGCTATAATCTGTTAGTTACCAAATGACATATTTTTTCTAGTTTTGGATGCTTTTTTAATGCTTTAAGTGAAATATTGCAGATCACACACAATGTGAAATAGTGTCAGTAACTATTAGTAATCAATATATTAATTATTCAACTGAGAAATTTTGTGAAGGTGTAACTGTGCCTTTGTGAGTCAGGACTGAAAACGCCAAATTCAGAACAAACTGCTGATAAATAGGGCAAACACAACCCAAAACTGGTGGTTATTCTCCCATGAGATATACCAAACAAGCAACTTAAGTAAACTTTGGTCTCACCACGCTGGCTAACAAGATATCATAAAAGCAGTTTCCTTTGGTGTTCCAGTCCCTGTATTACCCCCCAGAACACTAGCCTTTAGGGATGATTGGTTCTTTACAACCAGTCTCATCAAATAAAAGTTCTTCTGATCCCAAAGAACCAGCCAGGCACCCAACTCAATATATAACTCAGATCTTACCCCAAAATCACGCTGATGCCAATCTATTAGTATCTAAAATCTAAAGTTTTATTTATAAAAAGGAAAAAAGAAAGGTGAGAATTAACATTGTTTAAAGGAATTAAATACATACAGTAATTGCAAAGTTCTTGGTTCGGGCTTGTAGCAGTGATGGAATAATCAATTTTGACCATCCTGACACCAGCCCAGTCTCTCAACCTATTTTAGAGCTTCCTGATGTTGCTGTAAGTTATGTCTGGCTGTTCATAGCCCCAAGGGGCTGATTTGGCAGGCAGGTAATTGCAGGAGAGCAGTGGTGCTCTGCCATACTATGCATTGTTTTTTCCTCCCTGCTTATGCCCCGCATTCAGTGGACTGGGATGGGGCATGGCATGGTATCTCTTATCAGTATATAAGGCAATAGATGTGTCTACACTGCACACTCCTTTTGGTGGCATGTAGAGTACATACCCTCTTAGCATGGGTATAAATAGCATTGTAGACAGGCATTGCTTAAGTGACTACAGTAATGGCAGACCTGAAGCCTGTGGGTATGTACCTTACACAGTTTTCCATAACCCAAGCAGAGTTTTTCCCATCCTGCTGCCTCCCTGCTGCTGGAGACTTTCCCCACTGCAGGAAAAGACTCTGGCAATGGGGAGGCAGCAGGGAAAGGCTCCTGCAGTGGGAAACTGCTGAAGCTTTCCCCTGCTGCGTTCTCTCTGCCAGAGCCTTTCCCTGACACCAGTGGTTATGCACCACAGTGTGGACGCAACTTGCTTTTCGCTACAGCATGTGGCTATGCCTACCCCACACACCGCTGATATTGGAGTGTAGTGTAAATGTAGCGAGTAAGAGCTGTGTGTGCTCTTTATCTCTAAAAATCAGACTATGCATTTAGGTACCTAGCTTTAGGCATCCAAACTTGAGATTTTACCTCTTATCCCTTGTGATGTGCTACTGTACATAACATTTAGTTCTTTTGCCTACTGCCTATTTGAGGGGCAGAGATGGAGTTTCCTCTACATTACTTATGTCTGCTGACATCTAATTCAGCCTCTGAGGTGTCTTTAAAACTTCATCTTTGAATACAGAGCCATGGCAGCTTACCAATGCCTTGTAGGTGACTGAGAAAGTTAGATAGTGTTATACTCTGATTTTCTGTGGTCAACCCCCATTTTGAGCTTCAAATACCATGATAAAATTACAGTTGGGGGTGGGGGCGAGTGGGGGAGAGTAGTAGATCCAAGCACATCTTTGGTTGGTGATGAGCACTCTGCACACATTGAATTATTTCTCTGCCCATGACCTATAGACTGTTCATGTATGTGGTGACTTTTCTGTTAGCTGTGATATATACTGCATCATTTGATGCATTTTTGTTCTGTTTCTCTATTTGCTTACTCTTGCTTGTTGGCAAGAGTCAAATATTTTTCTTTGAGCTCCTCTCTTGGCTGCATCAATTTCCAAATGTGTCATTGTTTTAAAATATGTTAAACATTAGCATTAGCAGCAGACTTTCTGTTCACTATACTGTAGGTCTTTTAAAAGACCTAGTAACATTTATATGAGCTAACAAAGCTATCCAGAAGCCCTTGTATATTCAGACAGTTGGAAATCCCACACGTGGACCAGGGAATTGTTTTACTGGCTTTTGGTATGAGGAGTGCAAGGCATCAAGGGAAGGGAGGAGAAGGAAGACATATAAGATTTATAGCTTTATTGAGGCAGAGGGAGACTAGCACAGTCCACTTGAAAACTCCAACGACTCTTTTATCTTTGTTTTTTGTTTAAGAACAACTTTGAGAAAAAATTCAATGACAGGATGTTTGAGTTGAAGAAAATTCTGCCTGCTTGCTTCCTATATGGGATAGTGCAGCAGCACGATAACAAAGTACTTGACCTTCTTGTTTTCGCTGTCTGTGGAATCATGAAATATAGTGACATTCTCATAATATTTACATGAACTGCTAACTGTTGTGTGAAATGGGGAAATATGAAGTCTTGGATCTATATGAAATGTTTCCTCAGGCTAGAGCTGCCTGTTCTGAGTGGAGTAACAACGAAGAAGAGGATGTTGTGGCACTTCTTATTGATTTGTCACCAGTTTACTAGGTATAACAGAGAAAACTAGTAGTGTCTGGCTTTAAAGAAACTATTATAGATGAATTATAGTCACAAAGATCAGAAAAATAAGCACATGCTTAGGAGTTCCAGTTGACAACGTCCCTAATTCAACTTTTGTTTAAATCCCAGCTCCGTTGACTTGCATGAAATTTACCTCACTTATGCCAGTAAAAGTGAGAGCAGAATTTGACCCTGAATGTTCACGAAAATGCATATAACTCTGTTAGATATCTATGATTGTTGTGCTCCCCTGACTTTGCAACACATTCTGTGTATCCTCTTTGCCTTCTGTGTCTTTGTATATATCCCTGCAATTAATACAACATTATTACTATTAGTTTTTTGGCATCCTAAAGCCTATGAAAATGCCAACTCAGCAGAAGTGCATTAATCCATAAAAGTGTGAAGGAATGACACTTAATGCACTGCATTGTGTGTGGTAGCAACCCTAGACAGTAGGATAGTGAAGAACTTCAGTTATTAAAAGACAGAATACTTGAGAGCTATTTAAACTACATTTCTCTTTAGGAAAAAAAATTGTAAACTGCCTTACAGGAAGTCCATTGCAAACAATGAATGTACAGTAGTGAATATGGTTTTGTATTAAATTAAGTGTTTGCATATCTTAAAGTAGTCTTAAAAGTTTGCCCCATTAGTACCCTTTAAAAGTTAACCATAAAATGCCACTTTACATCTGGCATAAGATCTATTAATTTGGCCATTAAGAATGTGCAAGAATATTTTTAAAACCCCCATGGTCTTGTAAAATTTCCAGGCTCTTATTAGCTGAAAAATCCTACCTTCTGCCAGGGCTTAGAGCCAAGGTAAGATCTTTTAGCAGATAACGTTGAGAGTTTGAAATAACAATAATGAAGTAGACGTCCATATGGAATTTTCAACTTGAAATACGCTGTGGGGGCTAAAAGGGGGGAGAGTATTTTTAAAGCACAGGTTTAATTTGTTGCTGCAGGTTAGACTGTGTTACTACTCTGGCTAATTTTCAGACAAAAATATTGAAAAGCCAATGAGCTTTGTGGTTTTGTACTCCTTGTGTTTGTATGAGACCTTTCTCTGTGTGAACTCTGGCTCCTGAGTAAGCCAGCTTCCACAACCAGTGGCTCAGTTACACTTGAGAAAATCTCTTTCCTGTTTGATATTTTATTCCCAGTTTCTGCATTTACACATGAACTAAAAAAAAAAATAGTAAAAGGCTCCAGCTGCATATTGTACACGAGTACCTGGGAGCCACTGTTGTGGAGTCATTTGCCCACTGTACTCCTGTGCTGACGGTATTAAACTCTAGGCTCAAATAGGTGGACATGGTGGCCCTACATGTGAAATATAAGCACATCACCTCTATGTTTGGTCAGTGTTTCTGTGGGGGAACAACGAGGCTCCTCTAGAGGAATGGGTGAAGCAATCAGGACTTGGATACTAAGCTGATGGACACCTTTCATATGGCTATACAAAGCGTATTTTGTTAGCTTCTGTTATGAATGGAAAAATGTTTTGTCTGTCCTCACTAAAACCGGCTGCACGCAACAACCTTACTTACTGTAGTAAGACATCTACAGCGCATGGCACTGCCTTTTTTAATAACTGAAAAAAATTAAACATACAAGAGTACAAAATAACATGTATCTCATTGTCTGCCACTTGAAGAAAGGGTGAACTCTTACGTATACCAGCAATTCTCAAACTGTGGTCATTGGGTCACTAGTAACTCATGTTTGCACATGCATGAAGCCCAATTCTTCACAATTTCACACTTAACTAAGCAATCTGTCTCTTGTGCCACTGTTTTCTGTAATTTACAGTGTACATGCTGTGTGCTTGGAATATTAATTTGATAAGAAATCTCTTAAAAAAGCAGGGTCCAATCCTGCAAAGTTGCTGAGCATCACTTGATTCAGTGGGAGTTGAGTATGTTGAGTACTTCCCATCAGATGCTCAGATCCTTTCAGGATTGGACCCTAAAGATGTAGTATACCAGACTCATTAATTAAAATAATATAAGAATAAGACTAAAATTTTAAGTAGTTTGGGACCTGGATGGATGACCGCCTATGAATACCCGATACTCTAGTGTTGCTGCCTTTTTGTAAGAGCAATAACTGCTCTCACTGATTTTAGTATTTGATGGCTTTGACAACAACTCCTCTTTGCAGGCCTCAATTAATGTTGCTTCTGACACACACGCACGCGCGCGCGCGCACACTCTCTCTCTTTCAGTTACTAAAGGCCTTGCTTCAATTCCTTCCTGGAATGGACTTCTCACAAATAATTTCATGTTTACTAGATATTCTTTCTGAACTGTCCACAGCAGTCTTAGTAATTTTTGTGTTCTTGCCAAAAGACACTTACGCATCAGCAGTCTTTAATTACAGTAACTTTAATTTTAACCGTTGTGCATTAAACTGTTCTGTAGGTTGTAAGATGAATTGTTGTTGAACCAGGAAGGTGAGAAAAGCTCAGTAGGTAATGATTCTACTGTGGTAGTAACTTTGCATGTAAGAAGAGATGGTGGTTATTACAGTAGTTGTTCTGTAATCCCTTGTTGGTTTATACAAATTTGAAAAAAACTTAAAACTATTAAAAAATATCTGAAAAAAATTGGTGTGACCAGCTTAAAAGTTGAATCACATGAAAATCAGGAAGTTCAGTGACATTCTCACAGCAAAATCATGTGTTACATTATTGCTCAACATTGCTCAATGTAAAATACTGGTAAACAAATAATACAATATAATATAAAGTTAGTGTTCTAGGCCTGAATGCTGCAAACACTTTATACAGATGCTTAAATTTATTCAGAAGTGTAATTGTATTCACATCAATGGGATTACTTGTGCATAAAGTCAAGCCCCTGCATAAAGGCATTGCTGGATTGGGGCCTTATTTTTTATATTTCAGCCTTATAAAATTCTATTAACCCGTTAGCCTGCAGCAAGTAAATATTTTACATGAGTACATTCAATGTCAGTGTTTTCATTATGTCATTCCGTTGGAGCAAAGGACAGACAATTGTACTTTGTGTCTGGGCTGGTAAATTCATGATAGTTTTGTCAGGCTGATATAATTATAGATGTGCGTACTACAGAGTTCTGTGATCATGAGATTGTGATTTTCAGATTTCACCATATATGTTGGATTAGTATATATTTTCTCTTTGCTGCAGACCAGGTAGAAGGCTTTGTATAATTAAACTATTATTGTTCCACTCTTCAGCACACAGTCATTTTTAGTAATAACCTCTTGCATCTAAAATAGTCTGATATATTCCAGATTTTTTTTATGTACTTTCACTCTTTATGTAGAACAGTCAAAGTTACTGTTGTTTTCTTTGGCTAGATTTGTACATTTTATCTACAGTTCTCCTGAAGATTCATTGCCAAACTCCCCCAAATATTCATAAGATTAATTTTCATAACATTTCCCATTCAGAAGCTTGTAATCTAGCCGGATGATTAAAATGAATTTTCCACAACACAGTGTACATATAATTTAATTGAATGTTACTTAAAAACTGAATAATCACTTCAAGTTGCATTTTAATGGACAGAATACAGAAAGGATTACCCAAGCACAATACAAATGCTTAAATATCATGCATGTTAACTTAGTTATAAGTTATTTCCTGCTGATCAGATAGTGCCATTACAAATCCTGCAGCATTCTGGGTGGATTGTATTGTGGTAGCTGTTTAAATGTGATATGGTATCTTAGGAATGTTGGGGAACCCTGTTCTAATTGGTAAAAAAAAGTGTTTTATTTTCCTCGCGGAATGTTACAGTAGGAATGGTTATGAGGGTGACCAAATTTTGAACTGAAGGATTGGATGGTGGGGATAGATGAATGCATGGTGGATATTTTTAGGGAGCTAGGAAGGTGCACATGGGGGGGGGACGTTTGAGGGGTGGGGAAAACGGGGCTTGTTCCCCTCGCGCAGCATCAGAGCAAGGCTAAAGCTGGCTCACAAAGAAAAACAAAAAACAAAACCACCTCACCCTGTAGAAAGCAGATTTTGTAAATCTGACCACCAGGAGACTTGAATAGCCTTCAAAAATGGAGTGATTGCAGGTGTCTTTCATTTGTTCCCTGAAAGATCATAGAATTATAGAAGATTAGGGTTGGAAGAGACCTCAGGAAGTTATCTAGTCCAGAGGGGGGCAAACTACGGCCTGTGGGCCACATCCGGCCCTCAGGACCCTTCCCTGGCTTCTGCCCCCCAAACTCCTGCCAGGGTGCAGGGTCAGGACGGGCTTGCAGAGGAGCCAACCCAACTCCCTAGCAGTGCAGTCAGCGGGGTGGAGGCTAGCCCCTGGCCCCTCCCCTTCTGCTCCCCTCCCTTCCTGCCTCCCTCACACTCACAGTTTCCCCAGCGCCTGGGCAGCGTAGCTGCAGCTGTGGCTGGGTGGCACGGCTATAGCGCCGTCAGACCTGGTGCTCCAGGGTGGCGCGGTCAGGGGGGCAGGGAGCAGGGTGAATTTCGGGGGGTGGGGCGAGAAGCAGGGCGGGTTGCAGGGGCGTGGTCAAGGGGCCTGGGCCCTGCTGCCAGGGACAGGGGCAGAGCAAGCCAGGGCCCCCCTCCACTCTCAGCAGCCAAGCCGAGATAGGGAGTGGGCCCTGCCCAGTTGCCAGGGAGAGCAGCCAAATGAGCAGGGGAAATGCACAGGGAAAGGATTGATCCCCCACCACATGGGGTGGGAAGAGCAGGGAGGGTTGGATAGGGGGTGGGGGGGATTCTCCAGGGGGGTGGTCAGGGCATGGGGAGCAGGGAGGATTGGATAGGGGACGGGCATCCCAGGGGGATGGTCAGCAGGCAGAGAGCAGGTGTGTTTGGATAGGATGCGGGAGTCCTGGGAGGCAGTCAGAGGTGGGGAGCAGTGGGGGCTGGATAGGGGGTGGGGAGCAGGCCATGCCTCCCTGTTTGAGGAGGCATAGCTTCCCCCAGCCTTCCCTACCTGGCCCTCCATACAATTTCTGTACCCAATGTGGCCCTAGGGCCAAAAAGTTTGCCCATTCCTGATCTAGTGCAACCCCCTGCTCAAAGCAGGACCAACCCCAACTTAACCCCAACCACCTTGCTTGGGTGGGGTCTAGAGGAGGGTAGGATAACAACCTGTGACAGGCCTGGGGGATACGGGGAGTGATTACTGACTTGCTTGTGCACTAAGCTAACCTGATCTGTCGTGAGGCCAATCCACAGGCAAATGTGGATTTTAATGCCCCGTCTAACTAATGGTATCTCATACTACAGAACATTATTTTGAGCTGAAACTGTTATTTAGATTCATACAGATTTGCTGATCTAGCTTGCTTGTGAGAGACTCTGGAGGGCCATGGTATTTGCCAACTAATGCTGATTTATTTTTGAACTCCTCAATGTTTCAACTATTGAACAGAGGTGTAGCAGAGCAGCACTATCCCTTTAGGGGGAAATTATTATATGTAATTTATTGCATCAAGGATTTTTTTGCATGCTATTAATTTTGGGGGCATATATTAGAATCTTTATGAAGAGGCTGCTTGCCATATTAAGCCATAAACCATTTGGCAAATTGACAGAAATTAGATTCCATGTTGTAGCAGTCAGTTTCATACTGTAGTGTTAGGAGGTAGGGAGATATGGATATAGTAATTTACACTTCTCATCTGAGTCTCTTTTGAAAGATCTGCAAAACTTATCTCTCACTCTGAGCTACAACTGAAAAGGATGATTAAAGGAGACAGATAACATATCCCACTATCATGGAAAGAGCTGAGGTTTTTTTTGATGTGAAAGGATATCTTTTCTAATACCTTGCTGTCATCTGAGAAGATTCTTCAAATATCTAAGGATAATGGATACCAGGGATTGTAGTAACTGAATCAGTGGTCCTGGCATTCATTACCTCTATCAGAAAGCCATTGACTGATGGAAATTCCATCCCCATTTCACCCTTTTTTGATTGTAGGAAATGGGATTTCAGGACCAAAGTAAATCCCAAATCTCTGCTTCTTTCTGTGAACTCATTTTAGTCATTATCAGGAATAATAGTAATATATTTTTAAATGATTAGTATAATCAACTGCAGAAATATTGTGTAAACCAGGACAGGAAAGATAAATGTAGATTGAAAGTATTTTAGTTTCTTACTTTTCATTGTATAAATAGTCTTTTCATTACCAGAGTTGATTTAATGCAAATTCAGTTAATGTAGTGTAACTCTGGATTAAAATAATATGATCCCTATGCATGTGCACCTTCTATGGTAGGACTGAAATCTCTACAGTGGCTAGGATTATTAAATGAAAACCCATGGTCTGAAGATTCTAGACAGCAACAATAGGATCTCGGAGTTTTACAAGTTCAAGGAGGGGGATGGTAAGGGAAATAGACACTCCAAAGTGGTGGTGGTGAGTCACTTTTGCTTTGGCAGTAAATCATTACAAGTAGATAAAACTTTGCAAGTAAAGTTTTATAATTTTAGGCAAAGAATATGCTTTGTAGATTTGATGTCTCTACTTGATTTATTAGTGCCAGATACTCTGAATACAATAAAATACAAGATTGATATTGACTGGAATATAATACATGGAAAGAAATCTTAATTTACTAGTTTAGTAATAACACGATTACCTCAGACATCTGTAATTACATTAGATTTGTATTGCACAAAATTATAGTGGGTTGGGCCCAACTTAATTTAAATGTAAACAGAAGTACTGGGATTGTGTTGTTAAAGAAAATTATTTTCTTTGGTTTAAATAGTCTTGTGATAGCAACTTTCTAGTTGTGGTGTAGAGGCCACATAATGGATTTAATTTACTACACAGGAAGTTCTGCTACCAAAAAACTGACCTCATAATGTAAGAAATATACCTTGCAATCCTAAATTTGCAATGGAATGACAGGGAGCTTTCAAACAAGGATTATTTTTCATAGTAACGAATCTGAGTTTGGTATGTGAAATAGGTAAGATTACAGCACAAAAATGTCTGTTGAGCCATGAATGGTAAAGAATTGTGGTGAAGAGACAGCCATCTGTTTTGTGTTTTTTCTTGAAGACTAAGCATAGTTCACATTGTATGAATAATTGTGTGTATATAAAGTGCAAATCTTTGGTGAAAACCATTACACAAATACATATTAGTACTAACATAGAACACATGCTTACTTAGGTGTTTAGATAGTACAGTGATAGGTGTGTTAGAAATACCTAAAGACAAAACTGTGTGTAGTACACTATTGCCAACTGCAAGCATCCAAAAATCATGAGTCAGGCCCCTGCAAAAATCATGTGTGGCTTAAAAATCATGAAATTTGGAAAAATTATTCTAATTTTTGTTTTCTAGTTTTTGAGCCTTTAAAGTACACTTGAGTCATGTTTTAAAGCTTTTCCCTTAGGATGTCATTCACCTGATGTAGATCTCAGCCACAAAGTTATGTGCACAACAGAAGCCTAGCAGTTAGTCTGTCCTGGGCTCACTGAAGAGCCCTCTTCTGTGACTGTAAACCATACAGCGAGCAGATAGAGGGAACTGAGAAGGGCCACAAGATCTAGGCTCCATGGATCCAGTGGGCCCAAAAGCCCAGTTGAGAGAAAGCAAAAGCGCACTAGGCTAGAACAGGGGTCGGCAACCTTTCAGAAGTGCTGTGCTGAGTCTTCATTTATTCATGCTAATTTAAGGTTTCGCGTTCCAATAATACATTTTAACGTTTTTAGAAGGTCTCTTTCCATAAGTCTATAATATTTACTTTACATACAACAATAGTTTAATTATATAAGGTTTCTAAAATGTTTAAGAAGCTTCATTTAAAATTAAATTAAAATGCAGAGAACCCCGGGCCGGTGGCCAGGACCCAGGCAGTGTGAATGCCACTGAAAATCAGCTCTTGTGCCGCCTTTGGCATGTGTGCCATAGGTTGCCTACCCCTGGACTAGAACAAAAACCATAGTAATGGCTTTATGTGCATTCAGATGGATCTTAGAAGTATTTTTAGTATTCTTATGCTAATTACGGGTATCAACACCTCAAAGCTGAGGTAGTTTAGGACGACTACCCTCCTACCAAATCTAATGTTCCCTCTAATCGTAGATTCACTTCTTCGTGTATTGCTGTGTGATGCTTCATCAGTGTATGGGAGAGAAGCTGCCTCTTTCTTTCTTGTATCCCTTGTATCGCTCTCTCTGCATGGATGAACAGAATGTGGCACTATGGGGAGCTTGCTTGAGGAGGAAAAAAGGCAACTATGGACCAGCAAGAGTCATTCTGGCTTCCAATCAGTGAACTCTTGCTGCAGTTCTCTGCTATAGCCCTTAGCTTTTTTATTTAGTCCTTATTTGCCCATAGGGAAGAGAGCAGAAAATGTCGAAGAATTGACAAGTAGGCTGGAATTCTAGTATCGTCAAACCCCAGTGTTCAAAAGCATGAGACAGATGCTAAAATTCGTTGGACTGGCTTAAAAATTGTAAATTAAACATTTGTTTTTGTTTGCCTTCTGCTTTGTTAGCCTTTAGGGGAGTCACTCCTATCCCCCAGATTTGTGTGTGATCATTTCATGTTCTAGATTAACCTTGAAGGCACACAGACAAATGCACACTGGCTGCTTAGGAATCATAGAAGTTTAGGATTGGAGGAGACCTCAAGAATTCATCTAGTCCAACCCCCCTGCTCAAGGCAGGACCAACCCCAATTAAATCATTCCAGCCAGGGCTTTGTCAAGCCAGGCCTTAGAAACCTCTAAGGATAGAGATTCCACCACCTCCCTAGGGAACCCTTTCCAGTGCTTCACCACCCTCCTAGTGAAATAGTTTTTCCTAATATCCAACCTAGACCTCTCCCCCTGCAGCTTGAGACCATTGCTCTTTGTTCTGTCATCTGCCACCACTGAGAACAGTTGAGCTCCATCCTCTTTGGAACTCCTCCTTCAGGAAGTCGAAGGCTGCTATTAAATCCCCACTCACTCTTCTCTTCTGCAGACTAAACAAGCCCAGTTCCCTCAGCCTCTCCTCCTAAGTCATATGTCCCAGCCTCCTAATCATTTTCGTTGCCCTCAGCTTCACCAATGTCAAATAGAGGAGAATAATCACTTCCCCCGATCTGCTGGCAATGCTCCTACTAATGCCTCTCAATATGCCATTAGCCTTCTTGGCAACAAGAACGCACTGACTCATATCCAGCTTCTCATCCACTGTAATCCTCAGGTCCTTTTCTGCAGAACTGCTGCTTAGCCAGTTGGTCCCCAGCCTGTAGCAGTGCATGAGATTCTTCCGTCCTAAGTGCAGGACTCTGCAACTGTCCTTGTTGAACCTCATCAGATTTCTTTTAGCCCAATCCTCCTATTTGTCTAGGTCACTCTGGACCCAATCCCTACCCTCCAGCGTATCTACCTCTCCCCCCCAAGCTTAGTGTCATCCGTGAACTTGCTGAGGGTGCAATCCATCCCATCATCCAGATCATTAATAAAGAGTTTGAACAAAGCCAGCCCCAGGACAGACCCCCTGGGGCACTCTGCTTGATACCGCTGCCAACTAGACATCGAGCCATTGATCACTACTCGTTGAGCCCGACGATCTAGCCAGCTTTCTATCTACCTTAGTCCATTCATCCAATCCATATTTTTTTAACTTCTTGGCAAGGCCATATCAAAAGCTTTGCTAAAGTCAAGATATATCATCTATTAATCTTTTCCTAGTTCCTAAGGTGGGGAAGCTGCCTTTCTTTCCCTCTCTGTCTATTTCCTTTATTGCCCCTGTCCCTACCTCACTCACATTTCTCTACATGTTTCCTTCTGTCCTATTCTGTAACTTCTGCCTCATTCCTCCTTACCAGTGCACACTACATTCTTTTGCAACATACCTTCCAGTCTCCTGTCCAGTTTCCAATCCTTAAATCATGTGAGTACAGACTGGCACAGATACTCTTTAATTACATGATCACATACTATTTTTCCACAGCCCCCCACCTCATTCAGTGCACAGGCTTGGTTGTGCTCACTGACTGAGTAGTTTATTCAATATTTCTTTTTATCCTCCTCATTTATTGTGTGGCCTGATTGATTATTTACTGCACGCCGGTACAATACAGATTTATTGCACTGATTACAGAACTATTAATTTCCTCATGAGCTTTACTATGATGCTCTTATCATAGTATCTTAGATCTTTACAAACATTAATAAAGTTATCTTCACAACAATCTGTGAGGTGGAATTATCTCCATTTTACACATGGGGAATTGAGGCACAGAGATTACAACCAAAATGATCAGAAGTGTCAATTTTGAGTGCCCAATTCAAGCCACCTAGAGCCTGACTTTTCAGAGTACTTCATATTTTATAGTACATATTTATCTTAAGAGCAAAGCTTCTGTTGAACCCAGTTGCAGTGACCTAGCTGCATTTCTGCAACTCACACTCCAGGTGTCTGAAGATGGGTACCCAGATAATGAGGAATACACAGGGTGGAGAGGGTGGAGCATCCCAGATCTCGGACTTCAGCCTGAGCCCAAACATCTACACAGCAATTTTTAGAACCACAAACCTGAGTCAGCTGGCCCAGGACAGTCATAGACGTACCTACAGTGGCCACTTGTGAAACCTGTGACAGTATGATTTGCCCAGCATCCCATAGGATCTCTGTGGAAGATCTCTAGGGCAGCATTCAAAAGTTAATTTGAAAACCAGACTTTCTCTTCTTGCAATCCCTCACCCCTTTCACAACATGCCTTCTAACTTTATGCATCAAATGAGGAAGGGGTTCTACAGACAATAGTTTTCTTCCCTGCACAACCCTGATCCCTGTCCATCCCATGCACTGAATAAAGCAGTGGTCCTGTGGGAAAGATACTATATAATCATGTAATTATAGACTGTATCATAATGTATACACACGAGGGGTGGGGGGTGAATTAAAGTTGCACAGACAAACTTAATTCAGGCATTTCCTAACTTGTGTGCCTTTGACTTTGTAACCTTAACATTCTTTCAACTTGTTTTTTTTTCGTAATTGTATAACAAGATTATACACGTACATAATACTTTCCCTTTATTTCCAATAGCATATCTAAATCTAAGTGAGGGTGGCACTTGACCTGTATAATAACATACAGTGGATGCATGAATTAGCACAGTATTGTTCTTTGAACACTCACTGATGATGTTCAGTTATGTGGTTGTCAGGAATATGATTTCTAATTTGGTATAACTCTCCAGTCTAAGCCCATCAATTTACAGTATCTAGTCAAACAAATCCTGTGTCTTGAAAATGTGAGTTCCTTTACCAAATATTTCAAGGGAAAAAAATGCCTGAAGTAAGATGAAATATCATAGGTCTACTCAAGATCCAGAATAATCTTGTTCTAAATAAAATTTTCTCTTTGTAAAAAAGTACTGAAGCAATTTGAATTGAAGTTCAGTGATGCTTGCGGATAGTAATATGTTCGGTGTCTGATTTGTTACAAAGAAAGTAAGTTTATAAATGCATATATAATAATGTCAGATATGGAACCCAGGTTTTTACCAGTCTGTGAGGATGTTTGCTTTTGATGGGTTTGTGATCTTCGTGGATAGATTGGGGAGGCCAGATTATATATTTGCTGTCATTGACAGCTGCTTTAAACTAAAAATAAATAAAATTTTCCCTTTCTGCACTCTTCCTCCTACCTGTTTCCTCCACCTGGAGAAAGGGACAGAGAAATCTAACTTTAGCAGGCAGTAATTCTCATTGTTTAACTTGCTGATGGAAAAAGCATGTTTTGCAGGACTGCTTCTGTTCTTAAACACTGCTTCATTAAACAGTTCACACCAAGGGGGCTAAAAAGTTTAGTTTAATAACTTCTAATTTACCTGTCAGGATTCAGAAATAATGTATTCAAGGCTTCTTACATAAATGATTTTTTACATCATAACTACCGAAGCAATTACCTTATTTTCATTAGCCTCTTACTAAATGTGCCAATTTTGCGTGCTGAGTCACAGCTTACTACATTAACAATGTCTTTATCATGATGGAAGCAAGTTCGTCTTGCAGGATAAGGACCCTGATGCTGGTGTGAAGGCTCTGGTTAGTGTTTTATACAATTACCATATGTGTGATAGGAAATTACCTGTAATTTGATTTGCATAAAATTATAGTTGCTAAATATTCAAGCATGTGCTCTATAATAATTATTTATATTTCAGTCTCATCTAGAGGCCCTGATTGGGGATAGATCCTGCCGTGCCAGGGCCTGCACAGGCATATAGTGAAAAATCTTCCTCTGCTTCAAAGAGCTTACAATCCTAAAAGTCTAACTCTTAAGAAAAAGTTAACTCAATGAGAGAGAGAGAGAATTTTGGGTCCAATCCTGTTCCCATTTAACTTAGTGACAAATCTCCCTTTTATTTTAGTGGGAGTAGGACTGGTGTGTTGCTAAATCTCATGATCTTATCACGAGTCTCATTACAGTTGATGTTTTTATTAAAGCTCCAGGTTCTGGAGACAGATGATTGCAAGAGAATTTCAGCTTTCATTAAAAAAAAAATTGTTTAGCCCTGATAAAAGAGGCTTGAAAATTTGACATAAGTGCACCCTAAAGGCTCAGAAACCAGAAGGCAAATAAAAACAACCCAAAGTTTATTACTTCTTATGTTTTGGGGGCCTGACTCATGATGTTTTAATGCATGGGACTCTGCTGCTCTTCTAAATTGGGTTTTTCTAGTCACCGTGTCACTCTTCTCCCAATACCTATCCCCTTCACAAGGAGGCGCTTGTTACAAGCTCGTGGTTTGCGTCAGCACCAGCTGAGGAGTTATACAATACACCTCTACCCTGATATAACGCAGCCCGATATAACACAAATTTGGATATAACATGGTAAAGTAGCGCTCCGGGAGGGCGGGGTTGTGTGCTCCAGTGGATCAAAGCAAGTTCAATATAACACGGTTTCACATATAACGCAGTAAGATTTTTTTTGGCTCCCGAGGACAGCGTTATAGTGGGGTAGAGGTGTACTTTGCAAGAGGGATCTTAATTTAGTGTTGCATTGGTAGAATAGCATGCTGATGAGGAGCATGCTTGTACTGTGATCAGGATTTTTATCCAACATTGTTAGTCTGCCTTTTTATCGCAGGAACGGTGGAGGGCATATTGCATGAGACGTACATTAGTTCTGCTTGACACTGTACCAGCAGCTGTAGACAATTTTAAAATTAAATGCATATTTTTCAGTTTGGGAATATACAAACCACTTTCAGACCTCTTGGCATCTATTGTAATATTCTCTGGCAGAAAAATATGGTCCTGGATTAGCAATAAAATTAACTTTCCCATTGTATTTTTCTTTATTAATAATGTTTTTTTTAAATTTTCCAGTGTAGATTATGGGGAAAGATGCATCATTTATTCATGTGGATAATGCAATAGCATGCAGAAGTAATAGTGTAGTTCACAATATAAGACTTCTGGGGGTTGTGCATGAACTACTGTAGCAAAATACTAACTGCTATTTTAGTTTGATTTTTTTTTTCATGCCTCATTGGTTTTTTCTGACTTAATTTGATAACTTGATAACTCTTAATTTTAACTAATTGCTGCTCTAAAAGTAATGTTTTTCATTCTTCAGTCCTCATTATTTTGTTACAATAGTTACATATTTCCATTTCTATCTGAATGGTTTCAATTCCCACCTCACACTGGTGGTGTGGTCATCTAAAGACTAATTTTTTTAAATTATTACCTAGTAAAATTTCTGTCCCATCTATATTAATTTAAGATTTATTTCTGATGCAATTGCTACTTGGGAACATACGGTTATCAAGCTTGGGCAATCTACAGGCAACTCAATTTAGATTTATATTCATATGGTAACATGGAAATCTGAGCTTTTACAATATATAGGCCTTCTTACTGCACGTGCACACACACACTTAGGATGCAAACTCCTTCTCCCCTTGAGTTGACTCTCTTTTCATCGTGTGCAACTTTGGTGCTTCCCCCCTTGAGCCAGGCTGAAATGGAAGGCTGGTTGCTAGCAGGGAAGGTAATAAAGCATCCACTTCCTCTCTCTGCAGTGAGAGAGACAGTATAGGAGCAGGAGAGCTGAAGTTGGTTACCCATGTGCAGTGGTATTTAGAAGCCAAAAGTGAGAAGAACAGATAAAAATTCTGTCTGTCGTGATGATGATCCAGAAGCAAAAAGATGGGACTATCCTGTCTACATCAGGACTGTTAGCAAATATGAAAAAACATACATAAAAATGCTGATTTATAGCAATTTACCATAGGAAGTAGTAAACAATATCCCCTCCCCTCCCACCCCAAATCCTTTGTTAAAGGAGTCTGGCAGAAGGGAAAATGACAAGTCCGAAACAATTTCTTGAAGTACTGTCTTCCTGAGAAGCTAACTCAGGGGTGGGCAAACCTTTTGGCCTGAGGTCCACATTGGGGTTGCAAAACTGTATGGAGGGCCAGGTAGGGAAGGCCGTGCCTCCCCAAACAGCCTGGCCCCTGCCCCCTATCGAACCCCTCCCAATTCCTACCCCCTGACTGCCCCCTCAGAACCCCCGACCCATCCAACCCCCCCTTACCCCTCGTCTCCTAACCGCCCTCTCCCAGGACCCCCACCCCTATCCAACCCCCCTGCTTCCAGTCCTTTGACTGCTCTGACCCCTATCCACACCCTTGCCCCTTGATAGCCCCCCCGGGACTCCCACGCTTATCCAATACCCTGTCCCCTGACCGCCCCCCAGAACCTCCGCCCCATCCAACCACTTCCTGTCCCCTGACTGCCCCTTGGGATCCCCCGCCCCTTATCCAACCCCTCGGCCCCCTTACCAAGCCGCTCAGAGCAGCATGTCTGGCAGCCGCGCCGCCCAGCTGGAGCCAGACATGTTTCCGTGCTGCTCGGCTGGAGAACGCAACCCCACTGCCCAGAGTGTGGCTTGCGTGGCTGCAGGGGAGGAGAGACAGTGGGGGAGGGGCCTGGGGCTAACCTTCCAGGCCGGGAGCTCAAGCGCCAGGCAGGAAAGTCCCATGGGCCATAGTTTGCCCACCTGAGCTAACTGTGAAAGAAATGATCAAGGAAGTAATATTAATCTATACACTATTTTAAGTAGGTACATGTTTTAACATTCATAATAGAAGGACAACACAAATCTTTTTAGATCATTATGCATAAACCAAAAACTACTTTTTATAAAAACTAAAACAAAGGCAAAAAAATCCCCAAACCCAACAACACTAACTGTAATTGTTCCCTATCTTGTAAAGAAACAGAGATTTTATTGTATATCTATAGTGTATTCTTTAAACTAGTATTTCTACAAATCCAATGCAACAATGAAACCTTGACGGAAAATTCTCAAAGGTGGTTTATTTCACAAGCCTGTGCTGTATAATGTTAATAGATGAGTTTGCCTGAAATGTCCTCTGTAGATCAGAAATAAATTGATATTGTACTTCTTTTAAACAAAGAAAACTTGCTGACTGAAATAGAAAGTTTAGAGCTTGTTGAAGAAAGGGACACATTTCATAAAATCTTTTGCAAAAACTGCTTTTCAGCCTTTAATAATGGAGCCAGTGTCCCCTGTGTATCAGTATGAGAGAAGTTGAGGGGGAAGGGGAAAGACTGGCTAAGCGTGTAATAAATCATGTTGGGTCATTGCACTAATGAACAGTTTGGGTCTGAATCCTCATTAGTTTGTCTGCAGGAAGAGAAAACTAGTAAAACAGGAAAAGGACTTATCAGGGAACCTGTTTGCCGGTACTGTCCTGGGCTTCCATTGTTGAAGGACATCCTTTAAGCTAATTTCAGACCCATAAAAAAAAATCTATTTGGTGATTAGTAACCAGTGGATAAGAACAGAGAGCCCAAGTGAATAAAGGCCATAAATACCAAGGTCCTTGGGCTAACAGCCTGTAAAACTGTAAAAAAGCGTTGCTTAAGTGACAAAAGAGAGACTCTGGTAACAAAAAGTGTCAACCCACTAGACACAAATCCATATTCATGCATGGAAAACATATTTTCAGTTTCGTCTACAATGCAAACTTTTCCTGCAAATAATATTCATTTTTATGTTAAAAGCAACTCTTTCTCCCCGACCCTCTGGGATTTTTCAGAACCCTTAAAGCTAACTTTAGTTTCCAGAACTTAATATTCAACATTTATGCCAATCTCTCTCTCATGGAATAAGTTACTAGAGAGGGCAAATGAAGCAAAGAATGTTAATGAGCTCAAGGTGGCATTAAGAAACCTTTAAAAGGAAAAGACAAGTGTGTGTTAAGACATCTTGTACTCAGTGGCTTTTCCCTGTTCCTACAGTTTGATTTCTCAAAACTATTTTATGATGTGGCATAATTTTGATTGTAGCAGCGTAATATTGTATCTCTTAACATGAGAAGAGTATTAAAGTGAATTTACAAACCACACATCTGTTTGCTCCTGAGGCCTGATTCGCTAGTCACTTTCTGATGGGAATAGTATTTGCCACTACAAGCAGTTCCATTAAAGTCAATGGAACTGTTGGCAGTGGTAAGCATTATGTCTGGTAGTGTTAGTAGGGTTAGCCTTTTACTTTAAGTAATCTTTAGTGTGGTATTAGCCGAAAATGAAAACAGTGAACTTTTAGCATCCTTAAACACACCCAAAGGGACATGACACGTTTTTGCCATGGTTTACAGATTTTTAAAATATTATAAATCAAATATTGGTATGTGACTGGGATCTGATTTAAAATGGAAGCTTAGAATTTGCAGTTGAGTTTAGATAAGTTACAATTTCTGTGTGAAAATTATAGTAGCTGACAAAAATATACAACACATATGGCAACCTGTTGAAACCAGTTGTCAGCAAGTAAAAAAGCAGAAATTGAAAGATAAAGGAAACCCTTAGAGTAACTTGTGAAGCCACTCTAGGCAAGAGGCTAAAATTCGTTTTGAAAATGTTATCATCTGAAGAAGTGGGTTTTTTTACATGAAAGCTCATGCCCAAATAAATGTTAATCTATAAGGTGCCACTGGACTACTTGTTGTTTTTGTGGATACAGACTAACACGGCTATCCCCTGATACTTGATATCTTTACCATTTGTATTGACCATTTTTGTTCCTTATTGATGTAGTCTTGGACCAAAATGTTTGGTTTGTATTGTCAGATCATACTGTGTAGTTAAAGACCTTCATTTTAATATTTGTATGGCTTGCCAGGCATTTTAGAAAAAGGGAAAATAGTATTTTAATGCCATTTTGTGACTGAGTGCTTATTTCAACAGTTCTTATTTTTGGGGGAGTGGGTGTGAGGCTCTATATCTACAGGTTTGATTATGTGAACGCTTACCCATGCATGAGTAATTCTACTTGTGTGAATAGTCCCATTTAGTTCTCGAAGACTTCTGCACTGACTTGATTTACTCAAAGTTTGTGGAGGATCAGGCCCAAAGTTTGTATTTCAATTGTCTGAGAACTCTAGTTGTCATTCATTTGAGAGGAACAGATGTTACTTTTTTCTCAAGCATTATTGGAAAAAAAAATGTTCTGTTGCCCAAATAGGCATCTTTTTGATTGTGAGAAAAGACGGTAAAAGGCTGTAAATCTGCCTTCTCATTATGAAGGGCAACAATAGATTGATTTATGACAAAAAGACAACTGTTGGGCTTATGAAAGCTGTATGCAGAAAAATGAAAGTTAGCACTGAGCTTTACAATAACTAGATATTATTGCTGTTATTTTTGACAAGGATTTAGTGCTGTATTAATCAGAGGGGAAAGTCTATAGCCAAAAAGAGTTGGAAGATTTCTCTTTTAACCTGGGTAACACATCATAATGATGCAGTTACATAAAGACTAGGGAGGTTTTGTTTTTAATAATAGGGTTTTAAATTCCAATTCTAAATCCAAGTTATCATACTTCCAGTGGGGCATTTTTCTCTTCATGTCGGAGGATTTTAGCCTCTCCTTTAGCTTTCTCCGCTGTCTTGTATTTGTTTCAGATGCTTGCTTGCTCTTATATTTTTAGGCATTGAGAGAAGAAGCCATAGAAAGTTGTGGGGGAGAGGTCACGTCGGGGTGGTTGCAAAATGGTGGTAAACAGGCATGAGGACTCAATAGAAGACTCGTATACCATTATGGCAAAAAATGTATAGATTTTAATATGGATGAAACTGATAAGGTTCTACAGAAAATATTCTAAGTCATTTATAGAATTAATAGAAAATTATATACTCTCTATAGAATTCTGTTGCAAGGTTATGATTCTCTATTGAATGCTAAAAGTTGGTTTTAACAGTTTTTTAGAAAGGTGTTATATTGAAATCTATACCTTTAGAAAAATTAAACCCTTTTAGTTCAATCCTTATTAAAGTTGGTGGGGTTTTTCCATAAGGGAAAAGTGTGCTCAGGAGAAACTCAAATGGGAGCAGAAAAATATATTTTATTTATATATAATATATCCTTTGGTGATGGTAAAAAAAAAAAAAAATTGTCCTAGGCTTTTTCTGTTTGTCATCTAGCCTGCTTTACTTGGGTCCCTTCTGCCTCCTAGAGTCCTAGTCATGATTTATTTGGAAAACATTGCAACTAAAGTTGGACAAACCTGCATTGTATCATTAGGTCTGTTGCATTATAAAGTCATTTAAACCCATGTGTTGTATAACTTTTCAAATTAGGGCATGGGTAGCTTATTGTATAGAGTATTGGTTTTGTGAAACAAAGCTTTTGTATATGACCTGTAACAGTGCGTATGTTTTGTATGCATAGTAATTTGTACACCTTCTGGCTCTCTGACACCATGAAATGGTCAGGAAATAATTATCGTTGTGAATATCATCCTGTTTAGTGGCATTTTTCCTTGCAGAGAAGTGCATGAAGCAGTAAACTGTGCTCTTTTGTTGTTGTTAAAGTTTAGAGCAAATGTATTTACTACTGTGTGTTTGTGTTTGTTTTTTTTAAGTCTGAACAGCCTAGCCCTGCCAGTTCAAGCTCAAGTTCCAGCTCCAGTTTTACACCATCTCAGAACAGCAGACAACAAGGTACCAAACAAGGAAAAGAAACTGAGAAAAGTGTGGAATGAAGGGGCCAACCAGTAACGTGATTGATGGCATCTCATTACCACTTTTCTGTCTTTTTCACAGTCTGAAATAGTGACTTAGCCTCTGTTCTGCTTCATCCTTTTTCTTCAAGGTGTATGTGAACATGATTATAACATGTTAAGAAGCAGAAAGAGAAAAATGTATATTTTCATTCAGAAGAGGTGGTTATTTATTTGTTACATAGCACCAAGAAACGTGCTAGCTACTTTACAGATGCTAGATCCTAAAGATCTTGCAGTCATAATTTTGCAGAAGGATCAGTAGATCCTTATTCCTGCATGGAGCCCCACAGGAGTTAATCGGACTTCATGTAGGGAATAAGGGTCTGTATTTGTGGATCCCTTTTGAAGAATCATGAGACTAGAGTCCAATCCAATGAGTTGCTGAGCATTTCTGTCTACTCTTTGCCGCCCTTGTGTGCTCATGCACACACACAGTGAATTTATTAAAAGTTGGATAGCACTTAGCACCTCAAGGAGTTAGGCCCTTAAACTTCCAAAATGATATATTTACTTTTAAAAATAATCTGACATAGAGAACGTTATTGTTAGTCTTTAAGGACACATTAAGATTTTTCTGGCTAATAATTTTGGCTCCCTCAGAACTCAGTAAAGAAATGTAAGTTTCCGCCAGGAGAGCCTGCCAAACCAGTTTTTATATAAATCAATTGAGATTCGTAAGAGCTATTAAACCACTTAGTTCCTGTTTGGCTTTTTTCCTTGACTTTGTCAAATTGTACAACTGATATGTTCTTGATCAGGGTTTTTTTAAAGCAGGAAGCTTTTGACTGATTAAAATTGAATTTGTTTCAGTGTATGCATTTATATTCCTCAGATTTATTTTTTTTCTTTAAAATGGAATAGATTAGTACTCCAGAGAGAGGATTCTGTTTAAAAAGCAAATCTAAACAGAATGCATATCTGTCAGGGTTTTATGAAGGTGACCATTACTGATTGGCTCTGTATTCTGACAGCAATGTTTCCAGTGCGTTATAACTATCTTTAGACCAAGAAAGCAAGGAAAAAAAATAGGCTGCTGTTGCATCCCCAGGTTCAGGCACTTGGCTTGTAACTAAGGCTGTGCAAAATCTTTTATACTGAATCCCACCAGTATTCACGAAAATCTCAGTGGTGATATATATGGGCTGCCCCATTACTCCACCAAAGAGCAGTTGACGTTTTCCTTACCTTTTTTATATATTTTCAATGAGGAAACCTGGTGGTCTATCACTTTCCTCTCCTCCTAATATCTTTAGAGGGAGCAGTTTGGCCCCTTCCATCTCCTGATCTTTATGTGAGACATTGCACAGATTTTCCAATTCTGAACCTTTTGCAGAATAGGTGGCAGCCCTTCTTTCTCCCCCTCCCACCACCAACATTGCTAAGTGTGTGGTCACAGCAGTAAGTGCCAATAGATGTTCCTCTGTTCTGGGACTTTCCTCTTAAGAGAATGCATCTTCCAGTCTGCTATTGTGTAAGCATCTGTGTATTGGGGATGGAGGATGGGATATGGTGTGGCAGTATGTCTTGTGCCTCTGGTGGATGCATGTCTATGTGTCTGATGTGGGAGGGCTTTCTACATAGGAGAGAGGAGTAAGCCTGCTGGCTGCCCTGTGAAGGGCCAAAGAGAGGGCCATCTAATTTCCCCCAGAAGACATCCGGAGACGTAGCAGATAAGACGCCCCTATGCTGCGCATACTTGAGTATATATAGTTGCATGTACAGAGAAGATGACACTTAAAGGTAAAGGGGTAGCTTGGGCTTGTTAGGGAAGCAGACTGTGTGGGGCAGGTGAGGCGAACTCACTGGTTTCATTTTTTGCTTCACTTTTGGTTCAAACTAACATAAAACTCTAAGAAGGATTAGTGAGGCCAATTAGGTTAAAGGAGGGGCAAGATGTTTAGAGTGGCCTACAGTCCTCTGCCAAAATAAGAGATTATTATGGTACCTCCAAGCATTTTAACTGGTAAATGTTGATTTTTAATGCTGCCCTATGTGTGAGATTAAATATTTGTACATTATATTGTTAAATTTGAATACAATATTTTAACCTACTGTTGCCCCTCTTATTTTTGTTCTTCCTCTTTGTTCTTTTCCTCCTCCTTATAGACTCTAAGGTCAGAAAGGGCCATTGTGATAATCTAGTCTGACCTCCTGCACATTGCATGCCACAGAACCTCATCCACCCACTCCTGAAATAGATCCCTAATCTCTGGCTAAGTTACTGTCCTCAAATCATGATTTAGAGATAATTCACCATTTACACTAGTTTAAACCTGCAAGTAACCCGTGCCCCATGCTGCAGAGGAGGATGAACAACCCCAAGAGCATCTGCCAATCTAACCAGGGAAGAAATTCCTTTCTGACCCCAATGATGGTGATCAGTTAGACCTTGAGTATGTGGGCAAGGCCCACCAGGCAGAAAGAATTCTCTGTAGTAACTCAGAGCCCTCCCTATCTAGTGTCCTGTCTCCAGCCACTGGGAATTTTTACTACTGGCCGTCGCCGATGGGACATATGCCATTATACCATCCTCTCCATAAACTTATCAAGCTCAATCTTGAAGCTAGTTAAATTTTTGCCCCACTGCTCCCCTTGGAAGGCTGTTCCAGAACTTCACTCCTCTAATGGTTAGAAACCTTTGCCTGATTTCAAGCCTAAACTTGTTGATGGCCAGTTTATATCCATTTGTTCTTGTGTTCACATTGTCACTTAGCTTAAACACCTCCTCTCCCTCCCTGGTATTATCTCTTTGATGTATTTATAGAGAACAATCATACCTCCCCTCAGCCTTCTTTTGGTTAAGCTAAACAAGCCAAGCTCTTTTAGTCTCCTCTCATAAGGTAGGTTTTCCATTCCTCAGATCATCCTAGTAGCTCTTCTCTGCACCTGTTCCAGTTTGAATTCATCTTTCTTAAACACGGGAGACCCGAAGTGCAGACAGTATTTCAGATGAGGTCTCACCAGTGCCTTGTATAATGGTACTAACACTTCCCTGTCTCTACTGGAAATACCTCACCTGGTGTATCCTGGGACTGCATTGACCTTTTTTACAGCTGCATCACATTGACGGCTCATAGTCATCCTATGATCAACCAATACACCCAGATCTGTTTCCTCTTCTGTGGCTTCCAACTGATAAATCCCCAGCTTATAGCAAAAATTCTTGTTGTTAGTCCCTAAGTGCATGACCTTGCACTTTGCACTATTAAATTTCATCCCCATTTATATTACTCCAGTTTTACAACGCCATCCAGATCTTCTTGTATGATATTCCGGTCCTCCTTCATATTGGCAATACCTCCCAACTTTGTGTCATCCACAAATTTTATTAGAGCACACTTGCTTTTTGTGCCAAGGTTAGTAATTAAAATGTTAAATAAACTTGATCCCAAAACCAATCCCTGAGGAACTCCACTAGTAACCCTCCTCCAGACTAACAGTTCCCCTTTCAGTCTGACCTGTTGTTGTGTCCCATTTAACCAGTTCCTTATCCACCTTTCAACAGCTTCCATCCGATGTCTGTCTATTATTGCTTTGTTTTTGATGCTTCCCTTTTTTCCCCTCTCTTCCTCTACCACTTATCCGATCTTTTGTTTGGTTTCCCAGTCTTTCTCTTGTCTTCCTCCTCCCCCTTAATCTCTCCTTCCTTCTTTCTCTCTCTCTTCAAATGCAGCCTCTTTCTCATAATTTCTCATTAATTCCCTTCTTTAGTTCTTTCACTCATTCTCTTCTGCTGTCCTGTCCCTCCGCCATTCATTCCCCACACAGAGCAACAGGCAAGAACGCATTTGGCCAAAGGAATCTCTTCTAGCAGACCAGAACTGATCAATCTGTTTCCTGTCCCCATGGTAGTACTGCAGGTGATCTTCTTCCCTAGCTAGGGCCAGGGGAAGGAATTCACCACTATCCTCCACATACACTTATTAGAAGCCAAGGATGGGAGTCCTCTCCTGATTAGCAGCCTCAGCTCACTGCTGGCCTCTGCAGTGTCAGCTGGCAGTCTGTTGCTATTAGAATTGCCTGTCCTGTGGTCTATGCCCATGTCTGATGCAGTAGGCATATGCCCATCAACCCCATGTTCTGGGCTTGGCTCCAAGCAGACTTCAGGGTATGCAAATACAGAACAGAACCCACTGAATTCCATTTGCCCAAACCATGCCAACTTAAACAAACCTTGCACAGCCTTACTTGTAAACCATTTTAAATGTAGGTCTTAAAACTGGAAGCACTGTTAACACTGGACAAAGATACTCTGGGTGCCTCTGGTGTAAACCCTGTCAGAAGTGAAATAATTTACATCACAGTCCCCTACCTAGGGGAAGTATAGTCTCATTGTTAAAGCATGGTCCTGAAACTGTGACTGAACTTTAACTACGTTACAAGAGTATTGTGAGGCTTAATTTATTAATGATAAAAAAGTACTTTGAGAGTCTTGTGTTGAAGGCACCATAAAAATGTAATAATAATAAACTATTGCCAGTATAGAAATGTAACAATAAACTATTGCCACCACTACTCCTGCCATTCCTGGATGCCCTCTATGTTCTCGAATATGATGTGATGGAGAATCAAACTCTCTGTGGTCTGATTCACTTCCTTCAGCCTCCCAAGCTGACCCTGACCCCATGCTCCTTTTAAGCAGCTGTCCTCTTTTATATTTCGCAGATATGTTAAACATGCAGCTTTGTCTAGTCACCTTTGATAGCAAAATAAATAAAAGGTACAATGAAAGAACTAAATCCTAAATTCATTTTATAGAGTCTTAGGGAGAACCAGGCTGAGCACCTCAAATTAATTCAAGAGAAAAGATAGGACAGTGTTGCATGGGATTGACATGCTTCTTACATCAGAATGCTAGCAAAGTGCTTGCTTGACCTGAAATTGACCTTGAAATAAAAGGAACAGCTTTATCTAAATAGATCAAAAACAGGCAGACAAAGACTGCCTTGGCAGTTACAATCAGAATGATTTATTAAACTCTGCTTTTCAATACATGGATTAACCTAACAAATGTACTATTACCAATATGTTTCTGTAGAACTTTATTGATAGAGAATAACCTTTGAGAAAGAGGGAAGGGGGGAAGGCTAGCAGCTTATAAGTATCTCATTTATAATAATAAAAAATAGAACATTCATTTTTTCTTAAATTAAAACATGCAATGGGGACTATTTGGTGTGAAAATATTTTGCTTCAGCTACATTCCAGGGGGCCCAGTCATGTAAACACTTAGACACATGGGTCATTTTACTGTTATGAGTAAGCCCATTGGAATCAATAGGACTGCTTGCGTGAGTAAATGATTCATGTGCAAGTGTTTGCAGCATAAGCCTCTAGTGCATTACTTCATTTGTTTAATGCTTAAGGCTTCCCCCACCTCTAACACTTTGGATTTTTTTTCCTCTGTAAAACTGCATAATAGGCTGATGTGTCTAGAATATTGCAAAGTGAATTTGAATTCCAGTTGTTGATTTGTGCCTGTTTTGTCATTTCTGTTGGTCAGGTCCCTTGAGGTCTATAATGAAAGATCTGCATTCTGATGATAATGAAGATGAATCAGATGAAGCAGATGAGAATGAGAATGACTCTGAAATGGAGAGACCTGTAAATACTCGTGGAGGAAGTAGAGGTCGCAGGTGAGTATCTTGTAACTGCAAACAACTTGAAGCCTGAGGTAGTATGATAGCAGTAGTTACGACAGATTAATTTTTTTTTAAAAGCTGAATAGCTTAAGCTCAACAAACAGAAAGGCGATTTATTCAATTTCTACAAAGAGCATGCATATGCAATGCCACTTTTAAACTGTCAAATCAGATGCTCCGAGATATGAGCTGCTTCTACACAAAAGCATTTGGTCAGTTTGCGCCTGATTCTCCCCTAACTTTCATTGGCTTTACACTGTTGTGACTCTGTTAGGTTGTTTTTGCTTCACATTGGCGTAAGTGAGAGCAGAATCAGGTCCTCCATGTGCAAGGTGTTCTGTACCCCAGATACAAGTTAACCCACAAATCTTGTGATTGACATATATAAAGCTGTCAAAGTTCATTGTTTTAGAGGGACTTATCTAAGCAATTTACATAGTGTTCAGTTCATGGCGGATGTATTGCAAGCCCTAGTCCCAAAAATGATGAGGTTTCTGGCCTGATTTTTTATTATCTGTTCTGCATCCCGACTGTGACTTCAGTATGACATAACAAATGAGAAATTCATCATACATTCTAAAGCTGTTGCCATATGTCATTGAAAATCCTGCACAAGGTGGAACAGGGGCTCTCAAACTTTTTCATAGTGGGTAGATACCTCATCTTAAAGATGTTCTTTTGGACTTCTTTTCCTATCCTTCATGATCACGTAACACTTGAGTATCAATTTGAGCAATTGCTTATGTGGAAGAGTAATATTAGGAAAGTATTAAAGGTAGTTTAGCTGTCTCTCTAATGCAGTTTGTCATCTGGAATCAAGGAGAAAAGCAGGCCCTATGAACAGCCACCATTCCACAGATATCAGTTTGAGAACCTCTGAATTGGAATATTAATGTTAAATATAATTTATAAGGCACTTTTGATCCCATCTGTCTCCAGCTGTAGAGGGTTAGTTTGGGGGTGTTGGTGTTTCTAAAAAAAACTTTTTTTTAAACTCAGTGGGTAACTTTAAAAAAAAAAACAAAAAAACAAGTAAACATTCCCCTCCATGCAGTGTTTACAGCCTAGACCAGGGGTGGCCAAGCTGTGGCTCTGGAGCCACATGCGGCTCTTCAGAAATTAATATGCAGCTCCTTGTATAGGCAGCGACTCTGCGTCTGGAGCTACAGGTGCCAACTTTCCAATTTGCTGGCGGGGGGTGCTCACTGCTCAACCTTTGGCTTTGACACAGGCCCAACCTTTGGCTTTGCCCTCCACCCCTTCCCACCCCCTCCCCTGAGCCTGCCATGCTCTTGTTCTTCCCCCCCCTCTCCCCCAGAGCCTCCTGCATGCCATGAAACAGCTGATCAGGAGGTGCGGGGAGGGAGGGAGAGGCGCTGATCAGCGGGGCTGCCAGTGGGTTGGAGTCGCTGGGACCAGGGAGGGGAAGCTGATGGGGGGCTGCTGAAGGATTTCTGTGGCTCTTTGGCAATGTACAGTAACTCCTCACTTTAACGTTGTAGTTATGGTCCTGAAAAATGCAACTTTAATTAAAACAATGTTAAACGACTCCAATTTTCCCATAAGATTTAATGTAAATGCGGGGGGTTAGGTTCCAAGGAAATTGTTTTGGCGCATAGAAAAAGCATTATATACTGTACAGTACTGTACTGTGGTTGGGAAGTGCCCCGGGTTTACCTCACACAGGCACAGCCCACGGCAGGCAAGGACGCTTGGAAGCACCTTCGCCACAGCAGCTTCCCCGGAGAGGCCCACCTCTTCCTCTCCCTGTTCCACTCCAGGCCCACCTCTTCCCACCCCCACTCCACCTCCTCTCTGGAGCTCTTCACGTACCCGCTCCTCTACCTTTCCCCCCCCCCCCCAAGTCCTAAGCGCTACCGAATAGCTGTTTGGCGGCGCTTAGGACTTTCTCGGAGGGAGGGATGGGGAGAACTGGAGATGGGGCCCTTCCCTGTTCCTCTACCTCCCTCCCAGAAAGTCCTAAGTGCTGCCAAACAGCTGTTTGGCGGTGGGGGAAGCACTGGCGGGGGGTGCAGAGAAGAGGAACTTCTGCACTTTCAAAGTTCCGATAACTAATGACAGCTTGTGTAGCAAAGAATGTTCTCAGTATCCCACCTACAAGTGTGATCTAGGAGTGGCAGTGTGTTCAGCCTTTGTTTTTATATCTGATTTCTGTGGCTCTCTCTTTCCTCAGGGTTAGTCTAAGTGACGGTAGTGACAGTGACAGCAGTTCAGCTTCCTCACCTCTACATCATGAACCTCCACCACCTTTATTGAAAACCAACAACAATCAGGTACAGTGAGGTTCCCTACACATAAGACTGGTGTATCTGCACTAAAAGCTTTGGAGCTAGCCTTGTGTCCTTGATTGCTTTAATTTTCAGACTAATTAATTTTCTTTTACCCTAAACTTAAATATATTTGGCTGAACAAATATTCTCTGTAAAGCAGATGAGCAATGTATATGGCAATATTCTATGGAAAACAACACTTTTGTGTATATTAAGTCATACTGTAAAGGGTAAACTTGTTATGACCTGACTTTACAATAGCAGTCCTACTCTTGGTGTTACTTTCGGTTCACATGTAATCAGGATTTTTTTTTTCATTTGGTCTGCATCTCAAAGTTTTAATCAGCCATATTAGATAAAGCATTTTGTTATATTTATAGTAAATAATGCTTAGCACTGTAGAAATAGTAGATAGTCTTTGTAGCACTGTTGAGATAGGTAAGTAGCGTTATCCCATCTGGCAGGTGTAGAAACTGAAAGATAAGTTAACTGACCCAAATCTACACAATGAGTCAGTAGCAAACAAGGATTAGAATGCAGGAGGTCCTCATACCTAATCTGTTAGATCACAACATCTTTCTAAATTAATGGAGTTTTTAATAACACATAAGCATACTGCAATATATTCATTTGCTATTATCTTTAAAGCAATTGACATTCACAATGTATAAAGATATATAACTAAAGTAATTTATATATTTGTGTTTGGTGACAAAATAGAACGTAAATCTACTGCAGAGGAAACTTGGTCGCACTCTAAACTCTCATATAGCCGGGCTAAGTTAAATGAGAATAAGAACATGTTTATAGTGGCAATATGGATAAAATGGATCCACTGTTTTAATAAAAATTTTTAACTTGGGTGTTACAGGTGATCCTAGACAGCACTCCCTGCCTTCCTTCAGGAAAATTAATTCTCTTTCCTGACATAAATAATATACCATCCATTCCTTTTCTAATAACACATAAATGTATCGATGCTAACAGCAATACATGAATAATTTGTTTATATCAATTAGATTAGGATATGCTGCAGAAAAGGAGATATGCTCTGTGTTTAGCAGGAGCACCTGTAATAATGATAAAGAAATCCATGTTATTTCACAGTCAGTAAGCATTAACAGGATCAATCAAAAATTCTCTAGATATTTTAATTGATTTCTACATGAACTTTGGAGAAAGATCACTTTTACAGACATTCATAAAGTGACATTTCCATTTCCTTTCAGCTATCACTTAATTCGGGGCAATCTTTCTTTGGATACTGTAGTGCAAGGAAAATGAATGATCTCTACATAGGGATAACCAAAGCTGGTTGCTTTTTGAAAATCTCACCTGGTTTTGTGCAGGGAAATCATAACTGTATCTTTCTCTCTCACTAGGCATGATCCATTTGGCCACTGTCTCACCTGCCATGCCTGTCTACTCCAATGAGCACCATAAACTCCTATGTGCTCATTTGGTCTCTCCAAACATCATGGAGTATTTAAAGAGATACCAGTTGGAAGTGAACAGCTCACTATCTTAAAGCATTCGCACACTGTCTTAACAGATGAAGTAGAAAGTATACTTTGGGGAACGATCAGGCCTACCGGCACTAGAATTCCAATTGTGTTAGTCAGAACCATATTTAAACATAGTTCTTGCCAGCAAGGTACTGCCATGATTTTCCTGACTGGTGTAAACAGGCCTGTGTTACAAAATAAGTTCACACTACAGAACCATACTGTTACAGATTAGGGAAAACACTGCCCTCTACAGATTAGTGACTGAAGGAATCAGCTTCAGGCAGGTTTGAGAGTTACAAAAACTGAGTTAATATGAGCTTTTGCATAAGCTTTCTCTAACATGTTTAGTGACACATCTCATCCAAACTAGGGTGCTTTGGGTATTGGAGAGAATGACCTACGGCATGTGGGGATGCTACTGGATTTCAATAGCCACATTTGGCAGATTATAAGTGAGCAACTCCTTCAAGCTTTCTCTGTGTTCCAGGCTAGTGAAATTATATGAAAACCATTTCTGATGTTAGGGCTACTGTGTATCAAAATTTCATCACTCCTAGGTAAACTGATAAAAGCATTTTCCCTTTAAAAATAAACAAATAAAAGAAAAACAAAAAAACAAAGAAAAACCTCAAAAGCCTGGCATTTTGCCCAGAAGCATTCACATTTTGTCAAGAAAAAATTTATCTTCCTCCACCACAAACTGCAATAGCCCAGGGCTTGTTAAATCTAAGATTTTTTTTTTCAGGTGAGCTTCATGCGTTGCATTCTGGGCACGTACCATCCTTTGTAAAATAAACAGTTAGGATAAAACAGACCTATAGTTGTCTTGTCTGTGTTGGCAAATAGCTGCACAGTTTTTTTTCTCTCTCTCTCTCATTTATAAGGTGTCAGTCACCCAAGGTAACACCTAGGTGCGATCTGTGGGGACTACAGGAGTTGGGGGAGATACTAGGAGTTGGTGGAAACTAATGAAAGACCCATGTTTGGATATGAGGGTATCAAAAAATCTTCATTTTTAACAAGCCTGAGTAATGACTGAGTAATTTTCATATTGAAGTTGGTGTTGTGTTATGATGATGTTGTTAGGGGAAACTGTGCTACTGGAGATATATTCTTTGTGATGAGGTGTAAAACAGAAAGCCTGATCATTTGTGACCAGTAAGCAGCCTGTGATACTTTTCACAGCAACTGGCCACACTCCAAATTGGGTAGTAACATTCTGATTACGTACTCAGTTTCAAATGGAAAAAAATCTCATTCCTCACTTCTGTCCTAAAACTGTCATATAGTGCATTGTGTACTCTTGACTATTTGACACATTCTTTACCTAGAGGTGACTAAATTTCAGCATTTGATGAAGAGACACTGGTATATAATTTGTACACTGTGTAGGCCCAAGTTTGTAAAGTAGTGTGTAATCATACTGAATGAAAGGTGCTATGTAAATGCATGATCATTATCTTTGATTAAACACTCTTTTTGCACAATTGCAGCTCATGCAAACACTAGATTAGCTACATTTCAAAAACTGTATCCTTCAGAAAAGGTAGACAACAATAAAAATAATAAGAAAACATATCAATCATACTGTACATTAAATGCATGTAACCTTTACCAAGGAGGTAGAGTTTGGCTCAGCGCTATGCATATATTCAAAAATTTAGACCTCTTAACCTGCCAAGGTTCAAATGAAGACCATACAAAAAACAGTCCAGGAAGCTTTAAAATGATATAGAATCAAGTTATTTAGCATCAGTATTACTCTTTTATATAAGCATCTCGTCGTGATTCAGCATTTTGTGATGTAAGTTACTTCTAAGAAAAGAAGACTGAGTAGGTTTATTAGGTCAAAGATTGTGAAGGGTTATTTGCAAGGTTTGGTTGTGGTTTCTTCCAGACATTTTTATATTCTTTGTGTTTTTATGTAACAGCATTTTTAAAATGTTTTCTTAATTTTTTTAAAATACATACAGCCCAAAGATGCACTTAATACTTGGAGCATTTTCTGTTTCTTTTCCAGATTCTAGAAGTGAAAAGTCCAATAAAGCAAAGTAAATCTGATAAACAAATAAAGAATGGTGAATGCGATAAGGTAAATATGAATGTGATGGCAATAAACTATTTAGAAAGCCACATTAAGTTGTTATATTTTCTCTTCTACATCCCGTTTACAGTATTATTTTTGTTACAAAACAGAAAACTCACTGGTTAGTATATCTCGGCTCTAAGTGTTTCTTAAATACAGCATTATGCTTTTCTCTTTTTTTCTTTGCAAGCATTGTCCCCTCAAAGCTTTGGCAAAGTTCACTGGATGGGGGTCTACCACCTATTGTTTGTTTTATGTATACAGTGCAGGCAATTAATAAAAATATTTACAGAATCCTTTCCAAGGGCTGGTGTTCACTGGGAAATGAAAATGTGATATAACACGTTAACTAGCATTATGCTAAGCGTTCATTAGCACTCAGCATACAGAGGGATTATCATGTTTAAATTTGTCAGCTGGAACGGTTAAGTGAGTTCTAACATGGGTTTTAATGTTGTGTTAGTTAACATAATGTAATCTCCCAGTGTAAGCCCCAAAATGGTTTAGAATTTACGAGTAGTAACCTCGTTGTGCTACCACGAGTCTGAGACTCCTAATTTGGTTTCCCATTCCCAGATTGTCTATGACCTAGTACATAGCACTGCTTTGTTAGACCAGCAGTTTTCAGTCTTTTCCATCCATGATCATGTGTTACAATGGAAAAAAAAAGTAACCATAAAAAGAAGGATAATCATGACCCTCTGCCCCCTTCCTCCCTCATTTCAGATCAGATTTTCCCTTGGAGGCTGTGACCTGCATGTTTGGTACCCATGTGTTACTTCATAAATGCTAGTGGGCAGCCATAGATGAGATGAGAAGTAGATGAGTTTTATTGTGGTAGGGAGTGGAAGGATTTGCCCCTGGTGTGAATTGGTGTTTAAGTTCCAAGGGGGTGGGCGGGAGTTTGATCCCCTCTGAATAAGTGGATCACTTTTTCTTACGCATGCCTTCATGCATCTTAAAACCTCCTGCCCGTTATTCAACTTGCCCTTCAAGATTCAGTGGTTCATCAATTTCAAAAATGGCCCTTGGTGATAGAATGCAATCTTCTATCATACTGGAGAACAAACAGGATTTTGTGAAATTCTTTTGAATATCTGATATAGTGAAATTACTTCAAAGGCCCCTTAAAGTTTTTCAACATTAGGAAGTAAAAAAGTTTAACTGGTGGTTGCCTGGATTACATACTGATTAGTTGGTTGGAGTTAAATGTTTAGTTCCCTTGCCAAACTAAAGAAAACAAGTCCAATGAGAATACAAATGATGTTGTAAATACTCTGTACAAAATCTGGATTTTGTGGAAATACACAACTATTCCTTAACAGGTTCTTTGTTGTGGGGGGGGATTGTTTTCAGGCATATCTCGATGAACTAGTAGAGCTCCACAGAAGATTAATGACATTGAGGGAAAGGCATGTACTGCAACAGGTGAGGAGAGCTCTTGTGCAGTATCAGAGTGCTCAACAAAGTCAAGAAACCAAATCTGTTCTTCCTCTTTTAACCTAAAGCTTTATAATCTGACTTCATAGCTCTCAGGCCTGAGACTGCATAATATATTGCCTATTCAGAATGTTAATATGACCTAAAGAACTATATCACACAAATTTTTCATTCCATTGCCACATATGAGCACGCTTTTGAGTTGGAATCGATTCCCTTGAGTTTTCCAGATTTACTGACAGATATAAAAATAATGTTTATTTGAGCTAAATGTTGTCACTAATTTACTATATTGATCAGTACATTTTTCAAGTTGCTGATTCATGAAAATTGGACACAGGCAATAAAATATGGTTTGTGGGAGGGCAAAATGAGTAGAAATATTGAACAATTGGGCAAGAATCCTGTTTATTTTTTGGAAAACCATGATGAAATCTTTGGTGAAAAGCAATAAAATACAGTTTCGAAGAGTGATCATGAAAACAAATGTCACTTTTATGGTAAAACAGTATATTAATTCCTTACTCTTCCTCAGTCATGGGAGACAATTGATTACTTTGGTGTAAACTAGTTAGTCAGAACTAAAAAAGCTTCAAATGATCTGATAGCATTATATAGTGGTAAGAAATGACTTGCATTATATTCTCTCTGCATTCAGTGATCTCGGCATTGTCAGGTACTGTTGGATTACAAATGGGTAGAGATGAAATGATTTACATTATTAACAAAGCAGAAGTAATTGTAGTACAGATGGCTTTATTGTGTTTACAGCAATTAGATACCACAGTGATAGGCACTTTGAGATTTTTTACCACTTCCAATTTATTTCAATCACTCAGTAATTTCTCAACACTTGCATAAGTACATATAAAAACAAAATACTTTGCAGACCTTCAGCATGAATCCATGAGTGCATATTTGCTCACACATTCTTTTGTAACTGATCATCAGAAAGTAGCGCAAGTTCAGTATAACATAGAAGATTTCAGATTTGGATATTTCTAGTTAAACAGGACCCCAGCTGACTGTGTCATATTTAATCTCTAAGTATATTCTTGTCCAAGTTCAGTATGTCTTTAACATATTGTTGTTTCCAATCACACTTTGCCGCTAGAGTTCATTTGCTCTTCGTTGCCAATTGAAGAAGCTTCTCTCACCAAGCAAAATGGTGGGAAAAACTAACTCCAGAAGGGCTTGCATAACTCAGCAGAGCATAGGATCTAGGTGGCTGGAAGTGGCAAGTGAAAATTTTTTTAAACCATCTTTAAAATTATCTTTAAACCATCCACAAACAGGAGACAGAGGTGGAAGTGAGCCCAAAAAAAAGTAGGGAAATGGGTAGGATAATCCAAGTTGTGTCAGTAATTTTACTGTTTCTCTTCTTGGCCTAATGGCGTTGAAGTTTCTTATGGAAGTGAGTTTTCTGTCATTGGTGGAAAGATGATGGTTTAAGTCATGGAAGCAGCTTTTGTGCCTCATGTTGGAGCATTGCTAGTGTTGGAGAGGTTACTTGCTTTGATTCCTCACTCCCATGTTAGAGAACGAGGATGGAGACCTTCTGAAGAGTGACAGAATTTAAATGGGGATCCTCAACATCTCTTTCTGACTATGAAGAGTAAAGAAATGTAGAAACAAAAACCCATGAATTATAAATTGACCTCAAGACTCTCCAGGGCAAATGTTGTTTTATGCTAAATGAATTTCTCAGAAGATTGAAAGCACTCATTCTTTGACCTTTGCTTTGTAGTGCATGTGAAGAGTGTGATTATGATACCATAATACATGTCTCAACCTAGCTTAGTACCTAATGAACTCCAGTTATAAAAGTTAGGTTTATTAAGTACCAATACTGTCCAGCACTTTGTGAGATCATTGTTCTACAAATCCTGTCCCTGAGCTATGAACGTGCCCCAGGCTGTTAGTACAGGTCCAATGAAAGCTGAATTTATGGGAAGGTTATTCAGGCCAAGACAGTGGTAAAATTTTATTTTGCTGATGTAGCTAGGAGTTGTAAAATATTGGCCACAAAAGGCTTCTGCCATCCAGTTAAGCTAGAAAAAAGAGCAGGAATAGTTACCCATTTTCTGTGTTAGCAAACACTCTCTGATACCAGGACTTATTTATAGTAGTAACTTCATATAGAAAAATCTCTTAATGCCTTGATTGTTGGTAACAGGACTTTACTTTTAAAGAAGCCTTTGATCCATCCATATTAGAGAGGAGCAGAGGGAGGAAATATGGGAGAGAGAAACTGGAGTCTATCCATGTAGGGTTTTAAAAATGAGGGCAGTTTTGAAGTGGAACCTAGGATGTAATTGAAGGACTATGGAGAGAGATTCTTTGGGAGGAGTTTATGGTCTCTTTTGGTATACAGAAGAGCAGGCAGCAATATTCTGCATGTGATAGTCTGAAGAGCAGGGACATAAAGGGGTTGCAAGTCAGAGGAAGAAGAAATGAAGGCATAAATGAGGTCTTTAGCAGGGTTAAAGTTGAAGCAGTGATACTCGTAGGCTATGGTGAATATCTGATGAGAGATGTAGCCTTGCAGAATTGAGGACTATGGAAGGAGGAGAAGTTGCAGGCTCAGTTGTCACCAAGTCTATGAATGGTGATAGCAAACAGGAGTTCTCCGTTGAAGAAAAAAGTAAGAAAGATATGGCTGATTGAGGATGCCGCTCTTGCCCAAGAGAAGCAATTCTCTGTGAGATAATTAGTTGAAGGAAACTGAGATGAGTCCACAAGTTTGAGGCAAGGAGAGCAGACAGGAGTATTATTATACAACATTATAGATGTCAAAAGATACATATTTGAGTAATATCAATGTAAAGGTGGTAGTTAAGATTAAAGGTACTTATGAATTGGCCAAGAGGGAGAATATAGATGGGAAAAGATCAGATGACCAAGAACTGAGCCACATGAGAAATCTATTTACTAGTATTTGTGGGGGGAAGGGTGTGCTACCAGATAGAAATTGCAACAAAAATCACATTTAAAAAATAATCTTCCCCATTTTCTCTTCTAGGGAATATGTATGATAAATAGAAGGGATTGAGACTTCTTCTAATAATGCAACAGCTTTTATGCAATTAGAAGTGAAACAGCAGCAGATTAAGTTAGCCATTTACCAATACTCAAGCTTACGTCTCAACCAATGTGTTCAAACTTGGTTCCCTGAAGTTAGGTGCCTGAATCCATACTTAGTCACCGTGGGTGAAATCCTGACCCCATTGAAGTCACTGGGAATTTTTCATCAAATTCAATGGGCCAGGATTTTGCCTCATACGTTTAGGCACAAGGGGGCACATCCTACACTCATGTAAGCTGTCATAGTTCTGTCAAAGTCAAGGGCTTTTCCAAAACATTGAGCACCATTGGGTATGTCTACGCAGTCCATGGGAGCAAGCCTCCCAGCATGGGTTAACAGACTCAGGCTAATGGGGCTTGAGCTCTAGAAATAGCTGTTTAGACAGCGCTTTGATGATGTGGCTCGGGCTGGAGCGTGGGCTCTGAAGCCTAGGGATGGGGAGTGACCAATGGAAATCGCAAGTGCTCAGCACCACTGAGAAACAAGCCATTCATTTAGGTATCTAAATATAGAATTAGGTGCGTAACTTCAGGCGGCACCCAAGTTTTGAAAATGTGGGCATCTGAGGGAAGCTTGCAAATCTGGGAACTATCAAATGGTTTAAAACGCTCCATACATTGAAAGTGGGTTTGTCGTCATTTGCACTCTAGTCCCCTCATGCACACATGCTCATTTTCTTGTTTAAGACAGATAAATTGTTGCGGCATGATGGATGGTGATAAAAGTGAGCCGGAGCGACGTTATGTAAACAGAATTGTACATTAAAGCAGAAAAGCAAAGCTCACAAATGGGATCTTTTTGGACTTTGCTGCCTGGATACTCAGAATAAAACATTTTAATGTTGTGTTTCTAACATTATAACTGTCAGGCTTCCTGGCAACTAATCTAAACCTTTATTCTTTTTCTAGTATTTTTTAATAGCGTAAGGATGTGTGTGCTAATATTATAAGTCATAAACACTACTCTCGTTGGCAGGCAGTCGAGGGAGGGAGAATCTTAGAAGCTTTTCACAGAACTCTCAGGGTCTATCCTGATGTATTTTTGTACTTCCCTTAAAACTTTTGGGGTTCATTTCACTCTGATTTATCAGGTGCCCTTGGCACAGTGGATATATTTCTTGAGACCAGGATGAGGGATAGGGTTAAAATGTTTATATTACTTAGTCTGGGGTTTAAAAAGCCTGAAGTAGATACTGCTCAATAAAAGAGGTTTTTATCTGGGTTTTTAAAGTGTACACGTTTCTTAAAAATGCATCTTTTAACACTCTTAAGTATTTTTATGTTTAAAAAATCAAGTATATTGTTAGGGAAGTTAGCCAAGGATACTGTTCTGGCACATTATCACAGAGAAACATGTTAAATAGAATTCTTCAAAGGAGGGCTACCTGTTACCTTCTCCAATGTACATAAACTTGATATGTACAATAGTTGTTGTATTTGGAGATGATGCACTAGTGATGTGGATTACAGTCCTAACTTTACAAAAGGAGATTGGATTTCTTCCCATGTTTCTGTTATAAGAGAGGACTGAGGACTATCTCTAAAAGAGAGAAGTTGCCACATATCATAGTTATTTGCTGTCTGGTATCTAGTATTTTGTTTCATCATTTAACATTTTGCTCTTAATTTCAGTGCAGGACCTGAGGAGATGGAAAAGGTTGGGGTTGGGTGGGTTGTTAATGATCAAATGGATAGATGAAGTAGAATGTATTAGATTAAAAGTCCCACAGTGAAAAAAACTAAACCTGAGAGGCACAGCTTTAAATGAAGTGCAGATAAACCAGAATCAATTTCAGGAGCAGTGTCTGAACTTGGATTTTCGGTATTCAGAGTTCTGACCTAATTGAAATCCAAACTTGAACCTTTTTTCCCCACCTGGGGAAAAAGAATTTATGTAGTTAGAAAGCACAGTTTTAATTCTGAAAGAGGCATTCTTGTCTGTCACTTTTACCTTGTTTCCAAATGGTGCGGTCCAGTCCTCCAATTTAGAACCCCACTGCACATTATTTCATTTAGCTTAGTATAGTAAGCCTCTTCCTCTCTGGTACAGGCAGGAAGAACCATTTGTTCAAAGAGTAAAAATGAGAGGGAGAAATTAAACAAATGTTATCTTTGGATTAGTCACAGCTTTATTTTTTTAAAATAAGTTATTTACATTGCACTACAACTATTACATTTTTATCAGATTTGTCATTCTAGTCTATATTCTATCCATCATTTGTAATCAGAGTGTTTTTCTTTTACTTTTGGAAAAGGAACAACAGGTTAGATAATGTGCTCAAAAACAAAATAAGGCATCTGTAACAACAGATTGTTTCATATAGAGATGGGTCAGAATCCATTATCTATTATACAATCATAGAATCTCAGGGTTGGAAGGGCCTCAGGAGGTCATCTAGTCCAATCCCCTGCTCAAAGCAGGACCAACACCAACTAAATCATCCCAGCCAGGGCTTTGTCAAGCCTGACCTTAAAAACCTCTAAGGAAGGAGATTCCACCATCTCCCTAGGTAACCCATTCCAGTGCTTCACCATTCTCCTAGTGAAAACGTTTTTTCCTAATATCCAACCTCATGAAAGTTTGCAGGTTTGAAATAGAAGAGCTCTTCTACACTGCAGTGAAACACCCCCAGCTGGCCCATATCAGTTGACTCAAGCTCAAGGGGCTTGGGCTGCAGGGCTATAAAATTGCAGTATAGATGTTTGGGCTGTATGTCAATCATAATTGTGTGCAAGTATATTGTAATACATCATAGCATAATGTGCACAGGATGATGCAAAGTTTTAGTGAAACTGATGGACATTTGTCTGCAGAAAATTTAAACAGGCTGTAATTTAAAATTCAGAAAGAGTAACTTAACTGAGTCTCATACTAAATTGGTAAAATTCAACATCAAATGAAAAGTAGAACTACATGTGCAGAAAATGTTTATTACAGCAATAGCCAGAGCTTCTAATGAGGATCATGGCCCCATTGTTCTATGTGCTTTACAAATGCATACAAAAGCAGAGTCCCTTGCCCATAAGAGCTTACAGTCTAAGAAAAAGTTTACATAATATCTTCAGTCTTGACCTGTCCAGGATTTAAAGAAATCTACTTAACAGTTGCCCATATAAAAAAATTCTACACAAATATCCACATTTCCAAGATAAGCAATGTTTTAAATATTTTTATAGTGTCAAATGTACCTAAGTTTTTTTTAAAATAGTTTAAGTTAAGTTCATTGTTTTTTCTTGTAAATTGGGGAGCTAAATTCGCCTATATACTCTTTGCTCATGCTGTAGGTTCCAAAATCTCCTCACATCTGTAATATTTGACAATTTCTTTTGCAGAGCAGTTAAATGATATTGTGCCAAGAAGTTTCACATGCATTTGAAACTCTTGGGGAAATAGACATTTGAACTGAACCTTTTTCTTTCAATATACTAAATAAAGAGGTTATTTTTCCTATTCCTCAGAAAATGAAATATATGTTTCTGCTTGTTCCTTTTCTGCTTCCTCTCATCCTAAAACTGAGTGTGAAGGCTTTTTTCTATAAAATCCATAAAACGCTATTTATTACACTATTGGGTTGCCAAGCACAATCCAGTTGGCCAAGACAGAGTTGTCTGACCTCAGTAATGCTGCTATAGAAATTCATTTTGTAAGCGTGACAATTGTGTGTGTTCTTTTCAAGGAAATTCATAACCACAGTTAATTACCAATCAGTCATCTCACTGTTTAGGAATTGAGTCATGAGAATTAACTCTAAAGTGGAAGACGAAGTTTCTTTAGACAAATAGAAGTTTCTTATACTTAGTGGCATTGACTTTTTAAAAGATCCAACTCAGAAAAACTAGAGTTGTAATGTTTGAAGTCAGGGAATGAAGAACAATCTATTTGAAAAGAGGCTATCTTCTAAACAATGGAACAAATCCCATGCAGCAAGGATTCGCTCCATATAATTTGATTCTTGGGCTGGGATAAGGAATTCTCTCCCCCAACTAAATGAGCTGTGTATAGCTTGGGTGTGGCTAAACGTTGGGAATGGACATGACAATGAGTGTGTTCTAAATTCCCAGACAGCTAGAGATGGAAAGAATGTGGAGAGAAGTAGTGGTCCTCTCTGCTCCCTCTGTGACTTTATTCCAGATAATCCATATGACTGTAGATTCACTGGGGTTGCAGCTGCCGTGGTACCACATCTTCCTCAGTGTGCCAGCTGAAAGAGGTGCCCTGGGGTTCTGCCTAATGGAAAGCAGGTGCATGTGGAGTCTGATTCCATGAGCTATCACTTGTCCCTTCCTCACTGTCAACATTTAACAAATAATGATATTGCTCTCCTAAGTGTGACTAGTTTGTCTAGATACACGCCTTATAGCATACATTATTCAGAGTTAAATTAGAAATATCATAAATATCATAAAAATAAAATATAGAAAATCAGCTTTCAGCATAACTGCTCCTTTCAGATATAAATGATCATTTACGCAGGCTATGTCTATGCTGGCAATTGAATGACAAAACTTTTGTCTTTGTCTTTGTTTAACCCCTCTCCGTCCACCTCCCCCACCTGAAAAGCAAAAGTTTTGCTGCGACAAGTGCCAGTGTGAACAACATGTTGTCAGCAGGAGCGCTTTCCTACCGACAATGCAAATGCTACTCATTGGGAGTAGAGGTTTATTGTTGGCAGGAGAGCCGACAAACAGCAGCTACGCTGCACGACTTTTAGCAGCACAGCTGTGATGACACAGCCATGTCGCTAAAAGCTGTGTAGTATAGACCTAGCCTTAGTGTGAACTGAACTAGCTCGCTTATGTCCTTCACCATTCCTGGCAAGACCCCCTCACCCCTTTTCTGACGGGACATGTATGAACACTAGGTAATCTGAGCAATGTGTGTCTCACCAGGTAAAGGAGTTTCCCCTTGTCTACCTGATGAGATTAGTTTGTGGTTTAACTTTAAACACCTGTTTTGCTTTAAAATATATCATACTTGATGTAGAGTTGTTAATACAAAAGATGTAGCATATATTCCTGGAATTAACAATTGATGCAAGATCTGTTGAGATTTCCACTGTAACTGAACTTGTGGTTTTGTGAAGTTTTGTTTTAAACTGGTAACTATTTTGTAAGGATTGTTCCCCTCCTCCAAGAATTTATGACCAACAGTCATCAAAGGCCAAGTATTACATAATAAGCTTGATAACATTATCAAAGTGTCCAGTAAACCAGACCCACGTATGGGAAAACAGACACCAAACATACATAAGACATTTTATAAACAGATATATTATTATTTTGTATTTGGTCCCCCTAGGTGGACATGACTCCATTATGCTAGGTGCTGTACAAACACATAAAAATGCCATCTCTGTCCCAAACAGTTTACAATCTACTATTAGTAGATTTAAATATACACAGATATATACACCTCTACCCCGATATAACATGAATTGGGATATAACGTGGTAAAGCAGCGCTCCAGGGGGAGGGGCTGCGCACTCCAGCAGATCAAAGCAAGTTGATATAACGCGGTTTCACCTATAACACGGTAAGATTTTTTGGCTCCAAGGACAGTGTTATTTCGGGGTAGAGGCGTAATAAGTTTTAATGTAAGTATATTGATTGCCGTAGCTATGACAGTGCCTCTTTCCTTCTCTTTTACCATTTTGTCTTAGCCTGTGGTACTTAGTTTCTGTCTTGTAAAACCCTTTGACCATGTTTTCCTCTTTAAAGGTAAACATATTACAAATGTTTATACTTGCAAAAGGTTTAATACCAGTCATGTCCTGTAATAACAGAATTCCTAGCTATGAGCCAGATAAATGCGCTAGACAAAAATTTTATCGCTACGCCTCTCAGACTTTTTAAAATAATTAGTTAGCAATTTGTAAAAGGCTTTTAAGATTAAAAAAAACCCCAACCTCTTCTCGGTGCTAATAATTATTGTTAGGTGTTAATTCCAGCTGGAAATTAGCTGAATCTGGAGTTTGGCCTTAGTTTTGGGTACCCTTATTGGTTATGTTCTGGAGAAACAAACAGGTGTAGTTTGAATTAAGATTCTGTTTTGTCAAAACTACTAGAACTTCAGGGGAGGATGGAAGGGGAATTAACATAAAAGGTTCTGATTTTGTTCCATTTGTTGTTTTGGTATTGTGGTTTTGTGGACTTGTTCATATTCATTATACAGTAAATCGTAAAAATATGAAATGGGTGAAAATATTCTTTTTCTCTTTCTCCTCCCAGATTGTAAACCTTATAGAAGAAACTGGACACTTTCATATCACAAACACAACCTTTGACTTTGACCTTTGCTCACTGGACAAAACCACAGTCCGTAAACTACAGAGTTACCTGGAAACATCTGGAACATCCTGAGGATACAGCATCTGGCTGCATCAAAAACTGTTTTTTAAATAAAACATTCAAAGTGATGCAACCAAAATGGAAAAAAATAAACCAACCCTCTTCAGCTTTATTTTTCTTTAAAGCCAGTCATCATCTCTTGATAAAGGAGGGAAAAGTGAAAAGACTCAGAGGATCGCTCTTCTCACCAAGGAAACGCTCTGGAAGAGTTAGCCTGGATAGCCTTGAAAAAAAAACAAAAAACACAAAAAAACCCACAAAAAAACTTGTTCTTAATGAATGTGTATGGTATCATGTATCTCTCTGTGGTGTTCCAGTCCACAGGACGAATGCATGTTCAACACACTGCCTTATTACATAACTGATCTATTTATTATTGCATACATATATTCTAAAGTCATTGAGGGAATGACACTACCAGATGTTACAAGTACTCGGGTTCCATGTATGCTCCTTTGATGCAGCACCATCACAAGCCTAGTAACCTTACTCATGTTAAAATGCCACTTATTGCTGACTTTCTCTAGTCACTTAAAACACTATAGTCTTGTTTCCACTTTTGCAGTTCCAGGAAACAAGATACCAAGCGGGGGACCAAAAAGCGGCCCTAATATTTGTCTCCAGTCCTGCCACAGGGGGTTGGACCACAGGTCCTTGGCTCTATCCATTTATTGATCTTAGACCATGGTAAAAAATGCACCAAATAGGATCATATGACTTGCTGTCTAGCCTTAGTCAATAAACCAGTAGGACTTGTAACAAAAAAGTGTTACTGTGTAATGTCCTGAATCCAGCATTGTTTGTCATCAACATTCTTGTGTCTGTTTTAATGTTATAATATTAGATATATATAAAAGTGAAGGTGTTCTACAGGATCACCATAAAAGGAGGAATACTGGTCCTGTTTTCTAAGGAAATGTTGTAGAAAATTCTTAATTTGGAGCTATTTATTACTGCGAGTTTCAATACTCTTCTGCTGCCAGTGTGTGACTCACCTTTACCATAAAAACTGTTGGCATAGTATTTTTGTTTGTTCATACAGTACATGGTCTGATTAGACTATTTTTTTTACATCTGATAAATTAAAATCCTTTCTTTGGAAAAAATATCTTCGTTGTTATACAGTGACGTGTTGGAATATATATAAATATATATATATATATATATATATATATATATATATATATATATAAAAATATAAATATATATATGTTTATAGGTTCCAAATTTCAGTACCTGTTGAGTAATCTACTTGCGTTTCCAGAAGGATTTCTTGTCTGTGAAAACAAATGTTCTTCCATGTACATTTCCTTAAAATGAGGAATATTTCGCATACATGTGCAATCCAGAGAATTTACAGATAGTTTGAAATAAGTGCTCTGTGATCTCATTATGATGGTTTCATTATGAAACCATCACCTCTTTATGGGAAATTAAACTCTTGATCCTGATGAAAAGAGAATGCAATTAAGAAATACTTCTGGATCCGAAGGTTTGTTCAGTCTTAAGAAAACGTGTTTGCAGAGAGGCCAGTATATTTCCCATATATGCTTACATGCCAGATGTAGTATATTCATTCACAGTTGAACAACGGTAGTATCTGTATGTTTTATTGTTTCATGTACATGGTTTTGTGCAGTACAGTGAAACTAGATTCCTGCTGGGGTTATTTCTTCATATTCAAATGGGAATTATTAACACTGTTTCTTTAAGTCCAAAGAAAATGGTATATTTTATTTTGGAGTTGGTTTTTTTTTCAGTTTTTTAAATTTAAAATGTTGTTTAACCATACTCCCATGGAAAGTCTCTTTCAGGCTTCCAAAAGAAAAAGTGTACTTTTTTCAGTAATGTTATGACTCTTATTGACGATTGGCATGAAACATACTTGAAGCGTTATGTTGTTAAGTCCACGTCTCAATGTGCAATTGTTGGGGGAAACGTCTTTAAAAATCATTTTGACATTGGATGATGATGGGAGGGTGGGGAAGGCATGTTGGAGGGTGGGGTTAATTTTTGTCAACATTTTATATGAAAATGTTTTGAAATCTAAAAGCAATCTTTAAAAAAGTCTTTGAACTAATAGTGCACATTCAACTTACTACCTTTTTAGTTAAATCAGATACATGTGGAGTCTGGTCCATTTTGACTTTTCTAACTAAATTTTGTGGTAAAAACTCTTGAGCTTCAAGAGGGAAAGGGAGCCCAAGATTTCTTCTAGCATGAATTGACTATCCTGCTGTTTTAAATAACTGGTGAAATAAGTCGCGTTACCCATAGAAATACTAGCCAACTTCTATTGTACATATCAATGGGGGTGGAAGGGTAGGGAAGCCCATATAAAAGGGAGACTATTGCAATAACAATATAACTTTACCTCTGAATTTCATATAAATCCTTGATCGTCCTTAAATAAAATCTTAGTGCTCTAATTTGATAAGATTGGGAAATAAACAGACTGCAGCTGCATTTGGTGTGTGTTAACTGTAAAGTGAGTTTTCCACAAAATTCTGATAGAATAAGAGTCACTAAGCGTTGATCTCTTTAAAAAACAAAAACGTTTTACATTAGCTATTTTCATCCAATTTTGTATGCAGAAACAAAATAAATCCTTTTTCAATTAATTTCAAATAGTCATATTTCTCTTAAAAGAAAAATCATAAAAACCCTACCTAAATCCACCACGTTTATGAGCATTGATCTTTGGGACCAGTTAAAATGTTTTCACATACGTTCAGCCTTACAACTGCTACATTAGCTTTTAAGTACAAGAGAATAAAAGGTTTGGGATTTCCTTTAGTGCCGACCTATTTAAAAAAAATTAACTGAATGATTTGGATAATGGATTAAGTTGACCAGACAGAGGTTAGCAGTAAACAATATTTTAAAACCCTCTTTTGCATCACTAGTTGAACACTGTAATTAGAGAGTAACAATTGTATATCATGGAAAGCACAAGTTTATTCTTAAAGACTAAGATTTATTTGGGCATAAGCTTTCGTGGGTAAAAAACCCACTTCTTCAGATGCATGAATACATGCATCTGAAGAAATGGGTTTTTTACCCACGAAAGCTTATGCCCAAATAAATCTGTTAGTCTTTAAGATGCCACCGAACTCCTCATTGTTTTTGTGGGTACAGACTAACACGGCCACCCCCCTGAAACTTTATTCTTGAAACTAACTAAATGTTCACCTCAGGAATTGGCTATCCAAGTGGGATAACATTTTAACAGTAGAAGTTTGGGTCACTTGAAAACTTCAACTTCCCCTACATTTAAAAAGGTGTCTTAATCCACCTTAACACAAGAGGAAACTTCTTACAAAATACACCTGTATTTGGTGGCACAAGCTGTGGTAAAGAGGTTGAGCAAAAAATAAGTAAAATTAATTGAGAATCAAAGGTAAAGCATGAAATAACTACATTTGTGCTGTATCGGTAACAGTCTTTGAAGTGTAAGAGGTGTTTTAGTTATTTCCATCTGTGAATTTGTCCCTTTTTATTAGAGAAAATCTATATACATTCAAAAGTAAAGCAAACGTAGTACTTGTGATTGGCAAGATCCAACATAATATTTTATTAAGACTTCATAAGAGATTTTAGTTTTCAGAATGAAATTAAGTATGTGACAGTCTGTTTCAGGTCAGTGAAAAGTGTAATTATAATTTGGATTTCTTAGAAGCTACATTAGTGTTCTGACCTCTTGAAATACCTCATAAATTTCAAACCCTATTACTTGGAGCTTGCAGAGCTGATGGGAAAGTAGCTAGATATCTGTAGAGAATCTTGTCCTTTTTTGTTGTCATGTGCGTTATCTCATCCAAGCAGTGTCTGGAGGAGAATGTTTGATTTGCTCTCATGTTATATTTCTTTGTTCCATCGGGATTACTTTTCTATCTTCCATCACTTGCTTGCATTTTAATTGTGTGTACCGTATCTTTCAGCATGCTTATATTTGAATCTGTATTTTTGTGTGTGCATATTGGTCCATTGACTTCTGCAGCTTGATGCTAAGCTGGAGTTGACTTAGACTCCACTTAAAATCGTGTTATTTACTCAGTCGCTTGTGGCTGCTCCATCCAGTCTGTCATTAGGGGACATTGAGAGAGTGGATTTTAAATCAGAAAGACAAAGGTGCTACTGTCTAAAGTGTAAATATGTATTTTGGCACTCTTACTACAATAAACTGAAATAGAGGCTTATGATGGAAATACTGACAGGCACTTAACCATGGCAGGAGCTACAAGGCACTATAAAAATAAATAACGTAAAACTTATTCTAAAGATTAACAAGTACAAAACAGATGTTTTTCTGAACCTCAACAGTTTCCCTAATTGTTAAACCGGATATATTGTACTTCATGAAGGTTTTTACACTGTTTTAACAATAAGTCCTTAGCACAGACTGTTCATGGGTGCCCGTTTCCCAGTGCTGGATACTGTACCTGGAAATATTACTCTAGGGCATGAAAGGATTAAGAAATTCTGGTAGATGATGGGACTACAGCTCCTATTTCTGAAGTGTTTTTGTGTGTGCATGTGACTTAACCAGTGCATTAGTGCAGTTAGAACAAGTAAGTTTACAAGGCTGGCCCTGTGAGTGAGAGAGCATACAAATTTACATCAAAGCACAATTATACAAGGGCCCTGCATTTACTTGAGCAGCAAGAAGTGCCAGAGTGACTAGACAGGAAGGAGAAATATTACCATGAGAACAATGCCCTTTCAGTTTTGATTAAAAAAAAATTAGGTGGCTAAATATAATTCCTTACATTAATGGAGAGAATACTGTTTCCTGATCAGCACTTAGATCTTGTTTAAGATAGCAGGACACAATATTCAGGGTGGAGGCTCTTCAGTGCATTATTCGTATAACTGGGTTGTTGTTGACCCTAAGGATCTGAGGGTTAAGTGGATTGTAGTAGGGGACAAACATCTGAGTTATCATGACATGGATTTGAGACACTAATGCCTGATTAATATTCATGGTGAGTATTATATCTAATCTATTTGCTTTTTCTACACCAGGCTGATTCATTCTGCCATAAAGCAATACCTTTGCATTTTTTTTCAGCATGAAGACTGAGCAAAGTGAAATGTTCATCTGTGAATACAACAGGAGGTGCATTTTCATCATGATGGGGATAGCTCAAGCTGGAAATCTCCCACTCTTGGATGTTACTTCAAATGGGTCATGCATTTCCCTATGTTCCATCACCCAACGTGTGCTGTAAAGCTGGTCCTTCCATTAATAAACTTTGCCCTCATCTCTTATAAGAGTATGGCATAAATGATTGCCTTTCATCATTACTGCTGGATGCAAACAGAATTCAAGGTCTGTGTCCAATTCAGGAAATTGTAGGCTTGTTAAGTTGTCAATTACATGTTTCTGTTAAGACCTAGAAGTAAAGCTAATCTCCACCAAAGGGGAAAAAAAGATGTACCGGTACTTAACTTTTTTCCCCACAATTTCTCCCCTTAAACAATTTCCAAAAGTTTCTAAAGGTTAGAAAAGGGAATATGCACTAACCATTAAGAAAAGAAATGAAAAGATAAAACAAATGAGTTGTGCTAAAAGCCCTGGCTGTGCAAGTAATAAGGTCGTAATGGTGATATTGATTTCAGTGCAGAGCAGACATTCCTAGCACATGTGGTTTGTGTATCTGTGTCTGAGTGGGTGGTCTAGAAAAAAGTGCTAAATACAGCAAGATGGCTTAGTTTTTGAGCAGTGGAGGGAGACCTTCAAGACAGGCTCAGCCAGTGTCATCCAAGGCTCTCCAGGATAAAGCCGCTTTCCGTTAGCTTTGTTCTCAGAGGCTAAGCCGTAACTTTCCGTATTCATTTAAATATTGGAGTCTCTATTCTGCACAGTATCAATGACATGGCAGGGGTTTTAGCGTTGGTTGGTTTTTTGGGTGGGTAGTTTGGGGGGGAACTAGTAACATGGAATGTAGTAAATGTTTCTATTTATTCTGTCTGATTCATTTTCGCAGTATTTTGAGTCTGTAGTGTCTCCTTTTAAACTTGTGTAACTTTAAGTGTAGCATGGGAAAAAAAACTATTTTCATTATAGGATCACACTTTATTAGCACAATTCATTAACAAAAGCAGAATTACAATTACACTTCTTTGTAAGTACATATGATACCAGTGTGAATACCACTCCAAATGCCAGTCTGCAGTGACAAGCCCAGCCTGATGATTTGTAGAGCCCTCTGCAGAATATCAGAAGTGAGGACTCCTGAATACCGTTTAGTAGGGTATGTCATTAAAATGTGTCTTTAGCACACAGGTTGAGCTCTTTTGTAAAGCAGAAGGTTGGTCTTGTGCTTGAGGCACTGGATTGCAATTCACACCATCTAGATCAGTGGTTCTCAAACTTTTGTATTGGTGATCCCTTTCAAACAGCAAGCCTACGAGTGCAATCCCCCTTTTAAATTAAAAACACTTTAAAAAAAATTCACTCTATAAATGATGGAGGTAAATGGGGTTTGGGGTGGAGGCTGACAACTCGCAACCCCGCCAAGTAATAACTTTGCAACTCCTTGAGGGGTCACAATCCCCAGTTTGAGAACCCCTGATCTAGATTCAGTACTTTGAGTAATTCTGTGCACAGATTCCACTCTTGGTGCCAATGTATATGAGATTGGATTCTTTTGACTAACATATCTGCAGGGGGCTAGGTCTGCCCCCTGACCATTCTCTCATTGTCAAGGATAGTAATTTTTCGCTTCCTCACATACAAACCTCATCACTCACTCCCATCATACAAGAACTTTTTAATGGCAAACCTTAAATCGTTGGAGTTCAAAGATCTGCCCCTCCTGTAATGCTGTAGATGGTAAATAATAGCCTCACTTGGTACCTGTGATTGGGGAGGAGCAGCATTCAATTAGCAACTCTTTCTCCAAAAGGAGTCAAAAAGCAAGGCAGGCAGAATTTAAGCTGTTTCTCCTGGAGATGGCCATTCAACCCTTATCGGCCCCTGCCAAGCTCTCCAAGATGCTCCAGGTATCAGGCCCATTCCATGTATCAAGTGCTCCGGTGAGCCAAGACACCACACTGAGCTCCCAGGTGACATCTCACAAGCCTCACTCATCACTCATCTCAGTGATGTCCTCAGAAAGGGGCCACAAAAGGAACACTGCTGTACTCCAAGAACCCAGGGATGGAAAGGCTCCCCTAAACTTCACTCTTCTAAAAGCCTGAAGATGGAGTTTCACCATAGTGTCCTGCACCAAAACCCAAACCAGCACTAACAGTCTCACTCACAACAAGGACTGTGTTGCCTCTGGGATTGACAGTAAGACACCAAAGCCTTTGGCACAGAGTACCGTGACACCTTCCACCTCTGCATTAAGAGCTTCGATACCAACTACCTCAGTAGCAAGAACCAGCACTTTGGTATTCAACCACCTCCTTGATACTGGACAAGACTGCACTCCAAGGTAGTTTGAAGGATCTTTACGTTGACACCCATGCATTGCATGGTGTCCAGAGACCTTTCACTGGAGCCAATACCATACTCACAGTGAGAGGCTACGGAAGGTCATTATCAAACCACCTGCAGCACTGATCCCACAGCAATGCAGGCCTGACAGTACTATACCTGTGCTGGGAGAAGTGTATTCATTTTCCTCCTCAGAAGGACAAAACAGAATTTCCTTCCTGAAATGTACCACTTCACCCCCATGGGTGGCACAGTGGGAGTGTGGCAAAGAGTCAAGGGACGAATCCTTGAGGGATACCAGAAGACCATCAGGGAATCCCCCACATAGTACTCAGCTATATGTTTTGTCTCCACACTATCTCCTTGTGACGGAGCAGGGAGCAGGGCGGATTTGACCTGGGAATGTTGCCTGGGAGTTACATTGGGGATGAGAAGGAAGCTATCTGAGCTGTAACCTGAGCCAGGAGGGGGATGGGGAGAAGTGACACCTTCTGCCCGGGAGACTGAACAAAGGAGAGGAGGAGCAGAGGGGAGCGGGGAGAGAGCTGCTGGAGGGATTTTTAGGGTCAGTTTGGGCTGGGTGGTGCAACGCAGGGAACCCCAAGCTGTGGCCTAAGCAACCTGAACAACCCAGAAGGACTTGATTGAGGGGTTCTGGTTGTATCTACCCGCTCTGCTTGGGACTGTGTTCCTGTCATCTAATAAACCTTCTGCTTTACTGGCTGGCTGAGAGTCACAGTGAATCTCAGGAAGAGGAGTGCAGGGCCCTGACTCCCCCACACTCCGTGACACCCCTATCAGCTGTGACTGTACTGGTCCCACTGGGGGTGAATCCATATGCAAGGAAACCTACATCTGTGACAGCATCGCAAGCCAGATTCCCACCCAAGACAGAGATTCAGCCATTTCAATCTCTGTCTTGTCCCAACCTCAACTTTTGGAGGAACACAATGGTGACTATCACTCTTCTGATCAACATCATCTCCCTTTCTCACAAGTGCTTACAGACAACACCACTGTGATGCATTACACCAACAGGCACTCAGCAGAGCCAGGTCTTCTCCATTCTGCCAGGAAGCCATATATCTCTGGGATTGGTGTATCTGTTATCGGATCACATTGGTGGCCCTTCCTCTTCTTGGAATGCAGAATACCTTGGTGGACCAGCTCAGCAGAGACTTAGTTGAGACTCCACGGATGGTCCCTTAAGACCATATTCTTTCACAGCATCTTTCAGAGATGTGGGTTTCCACAAGTGGTCCCATTTTTGACATGCCACTGCAGCTGCCAGAGCTTTTGTTCCAAAGGAGACATGAGCCCAAGCTTTAACAGATGCCTTTTTCTTTCTGTGACTCCAGTTCTGATGATTGCCTTTCCTCTGATACCTGCGATACCTAGCGTGCTGAGGAAACTGAAGCAAGGCATTGACTGCATCATCTTTGGGGCAGACATTTAGCCACAAAGCAGAAAATAATTAGACTAGACTGATGTACAAGGCCAAATGGAAGAAGTTTTCTGTCTGGTCAGTCCAACAACTTCTCTCACCATTGACAGCTCCAGTTTTGGCAATATTGGACTATTTACTGTCCCTGAAGCAATCAGGATTGTCCCTAAAATCAATGAGCTTCTGGCAGTAATCTCTGCTAGTCATCCTTCCATCCAAGGCCGTGCAGTCTGGTCATGTCCCAGGGTGGAGGATAGTCATTGCAAGACCTCATCCAAAGTTTCTAACCAAGGTGGTGGCCAACATTCACAATCAGTCACTTCACTTCCTGGTTTTGTTCCCTAATCCACATTTTATCCTGGCTGAAATGAAACTTCACATTCAACATATCATGAGAGCATTGTCCATTCAGGTGAAACCTAGACTGTTTGTGACAATTTGGCTAAGATCCCTCTGGACACATGAGGGCTCATTCAACTAGGGTTCAACTGGTCTGTGCAGCCTGTCTGTGTAGCATTCCCATATCAGAGAGATGTAGAGCAGCAACATGGAGCTCAATCCATACATTTACTGCTCGCTATTCCCTGATTCAATAGCTGATGCTAGTTTTGGTAGGGCAGTCCTGCAATCTCTATTCAGGTATGACATCTGTAGCCCTCCTCCAAGCAAATGGACAACTGCTTGTTAGTCAACTAGAATAGAATCTATATGGGAAATTACTCAAAGAAGGAAGACTGGTTACCTACCCTACATCTACACAGCTTCCCCAACCCACTCTCAATCCCTGCTAGTCAGACCCCTGCTCTTACGGGATTCTTGTTTAAGGAATGTCTTTCTTTGATATTTGTATACCTAGTGTGTCAGGGAAACACACTAGTGTGGATTGCAACTACCCCATCTCCATACCCTCTTCTGTGGGAAGCGAGAGGGCGGCCAGGACACAGGTATGGCCCTGGCTCACCCTGCTACTCAAAAGAATCCAATCTCACATACAATGTGGTGTATGCATTGCAAGAGTGAAATCCGTGTGAACAACACATCCTGTAGAATCACATTGACCATAGGGATAGTAACCATTTTTTCTTAGCTCTGCCACAGGCTTCCTGTGTGACTTTGGACAAGAATTTTAACCTCTGCTGCCTCAATCCCCCATCTGTAATATGAGAATAGTGTTACTTTTCTCCCATCTTTTGTCACTCTTGTCTATTTGGAATGTAAGCTGTTCAGGGAAGGAATTGTCACTATGTGTATTCACCACATCTAGCACAAAAGGGCCATGTACTCATGAGGATTTCCTAAAAGAAATAAAAAATATATCTTTCTAATTGCATGCATGAGATTTTAAATGTCTGATTTTCAAAACAACAAAAATATGAGAGTGTTCTTGAAAAGTGCTGGGTTGACAAGACTGAAATACTCTATAAACAGCACAGACCTGGTACAAATATTGACAGCACAAGCTTCTAAAAACAGGCTCAGCCCAGTTTTGGAGGGCTCACATCATCCAGCAGGAGAAAAACGTAGTCTCTATAGTATATTCAGACCTGTCCTCACTACTGAGAATGCCAGTGGGCCAGTAGGTGGAAGTGATTTTTGTGATGTAGATACTTGCCTTTTAGGAAATGTAAATAATATATTCTCCATCACTTGTAGCCTGTAAATCAAGGATGGATGCCTTTTTAAAAATAGGCTGTAGCTCAACTACAAGTTGGTCTAAATGCAGGAATGACAGGGTGGAATGATATAGCCCCTGTTATAGAATCAGAAGTGTAGGACTGTAAGGGACCTAGAGAAGTCATCTAGTCCAGTCTCCTGCACTCAAGGCAGGACTACGTAATAACTAGACTATTCCTGATAGGTGTGTCTCTAACCTGTTCTTAAAAACCTCCAATGATGGAGATTCCACAACCTCCCTAGGCAATTTATTCCAGTGCTTAACTACCCTGGCAGGAAGTTTTTTCCTAATGTCCAGTCTAAACCTCCCTTGCTGCAATTTAAGCCCGTTGCTTCTTGTCTTATCCTGAGAGGTTAACAAGAACAATTTTCTGCTTCCTCCTTGTAATAACTTTTATGTACTTGAAAACTGTTACTATGTCACCATCTCAGACTACCACCATTCTCTTCTCCAGACTAAACAACCCCAATTTTTTTCAATCCTCCCTCATTGGTCATGTTTTCTAGACCTCTAATCATTTTTGTTGCTCTCCTCTGGACATTCTCCAGTTTGTCCACGTCTTTCCTGAAATGTGGCATCCAGAACTGGACACAATACTCGAGCTGAGGCCTTATCAGTGTGGAGTAAAGCAGAAGAATTACTTCTCATGTCTTGCTTACAACACTCTTGCTAATACATCCCAGAATGATGTGGGGGTTTTTTTGGTTTTTTTTTTTTTGTTTTTTTTTGCAACAGTGTTATACTGTTGGCTCATATTTAGCTTGCAATCCACTGTGACCTTCCAGATCCCTTTCTGCAGTACTCCTTCCTAGGCAGTTATTTCCCATTTTGTGTGTGTGCATTCGGTAGTTCCTTCCTAAGTGGAGTACTTTGCATTTGTCCTTACTGAATTTCATCTTATTTACTTCAGACCATTTCTCCAGTTTGTCCAGATCATTTTGAGTTTTAATCCTAACCTCCAAAGCACTTGTAACACTTCCCAGCTTGGTATCATCTACAAACTTTATAAGTGTACTTTCTGTGCCATTATCTAAATCATTGATGAAGATATTGAACAGAACCAGACCCAAAACTGACTCCTGTAGGACCCCACTAAATATGCTGGAGATCAGATTAAATGATCATAATGAAGTGGTGGATTAAAACCACCAACTCTCTTCATATTGACCTTCAAACTACCATCAAAAGGTAATGACTCCCAGTCAGTGCATCATACCAGTTACTTGCAGGTGAGAGGCTCTGAGCAATCTAGTCCCAATGTCTTATTTCATAGAACTAGTGATATGAGTAAGACTATTAGAATTATTTGAAGGGATCAACAAACATGAGGACAAAGGTGATCCATTGGATTGAATGTACTTGGACTTTCAGAAAGATGTTGACAAGGTCCCACACAAAAGACTCTTAAGCAAAGTAGGCAGACATGGGATAAGGGGGAAGGGCCTCTCCTGGATCAGTAACTGGTTAAAAGATAAGAAACAGAAGGTAGGAATAAATGGTCAGTTTTTACGGTGGAGAGAGGTAGGTAGTGGGAGGCCCCAAGGACGTGTACTGGGACCAGTGCTGTTCAACATATTTATAAACTGATCTGAAAAAAGGGGTAAACAGTGTGGTGGCAAAGTTTACAGACAATACTAAATTACTCGAGATAACTATTAAGTACAAAGCAGACTCCAAAGAGTCACCAAGGGATCTCACAAAACTGGGTGACTGAGCAACAAAATGGCAGATGAAATTCAATGTTGATAAATGCGAAGTAATGTACATTGAAAAACATAATCCCAACTATACATACAAAATGATGGGTTCTAAATGAGCTGTTACCACTCAAAAGAGACATCTTGGAGTCATTGTGGATAGCTCTCTGAAAACATCTTCTCAATGTGAAATGGCATTCAAAAAAAGCTAACATTTCTAGAAACCACTAGAAAAGGATAGATAATACAGTAAATCTCATTATGCCACTATAGAAGTCCATGGTACATCCACACCTTGAACTCTGTGTGTAGTTCTGGTTGCCCCATCAAAAATATATATGTTAGATTGGGGAAAAAAAACAGAAGGGCAATAAAAATGGTTAGAAGTATGGAGCAACTTCCATGTGAGGAAAGATGAATAAGACTGGGACTGTTCAAACTGGAAAAGAGACAACTGAGGAGGGATATGTTAGTGGTGTATAAAATCAGCTGTAAACACGTGATTTGTTTTTGTTTCATAGGTAACATGTGAGTTCTAAAAACGCTATTACATCGAGGGAAATCAGCAGGTCTACTTATTCAAACTGTACTATAGTTCTGAAAACAAATAGTTCAAACGATCAAAAAGGAATCAAATACTCTTCTCTTTTAATGAGTCTCCATTAGTTCATGATTCTTAGACTAGACAGGCAAGATCAGAGTCCAGACAGTGTAATGCCATCACAAACATTACCCTGAAGTGTTAATATAAAAACACAATAATTACAAGGGTCTGCTATGTAGATGTTTAACATCAGTAAATTTTGATATGTCAAAAGTTGGAGGGGTGGTAGTTATTTCGGTATAAAGAAATTCATTTTGTCTTTCCTGCAATCTTCTCTTGGTAACTAGCCAATACAAGATAGGAATACGCTGTGCAACCTCCTTCCATTTGTATTTTTACCTTTAATTTGCTATGATGCCAAGGAATTGAGTAGGAGACCCAGCTAGAGCTGTGACTATGGGTCCTCTAATTTGAGGAACCTGGAAATATCATTACTACTCTGAGCTTTCATTTAAGGGGGAAAATGCTTAGCAAATGTATCCTTGAAAATGTAAATGAATTGATACATTGGAAAATGTGGTTTTTGAGGGGTTATTTCTTCCCAAAGAGGGTCACTCATTTCCTTGCAACCAACCTGGACTGACCTTTTAGGCACTGTGAAATCCAAGGCAACTATAATTTTGGGAGGGCCCCAGGCCAGTTTGAGGTTGTGGTGATTAGTGCCATCCTGGCTACCACTGATGGTAGATGAGGAGTTGCATTCTAGCCAGTTGCTTGCCCAAGTTGCTAAACCTTTTCAGCAGACAATATGAGCACTGATAACAAGTAGACGCTCATCCTCTAGTGCAGGATTTCTCAACCTGTGGGCTGGGACTCAAACTTGTGTCACCAGAATGTTTCAGAGTGTCACATGGCAGCTCCTGTCCCACGGGGCTGGCTGGGTCACTTCCCTGCCCCAGGCACTGTAAACTCTGGGGTCCCAGCACCACTCAGGTTTGGCCCAGCCAAATTTGGCTGAGTAGGCCAAATCTGAGTGAGTAGCACTGCAACCCGATGAGCCACGTCACAACTCCATTCACACACATTTGGTCCATTTGGGGACCGGGGCCAAATCTGAGTGGTGCTGCAACCCCAGAGGTTGCAATGTTCGAAGCAGAAAGTCAAGCCCAGCTAGCCTCACAGCACAGGAGCTGCAGGAGTCACCATTATGGGGTGAGTGCCAGGCAGGACCCAGCCCCACAGCGTGTGGGGCAGGATCCACCTGAAAACACCCCAGGGCCTCTACCCACAGACTATTTACTGAGTTGCAACAGGCCATAAATACTTAAATATAGGTCCTGAGCTAAAAATATTGAGAACCACTGCTCGAGTGGACAGGAAGAAGGATTTCTGGATCATAGTCCTATCTCTGAAAGTGACTCTGTATGGCCTTAACCTCACTGTTTCATTTCACCAGCTGTAAAATGGGAATATTTCCTTAGCTTATAGGGGATGTGTGCAGGTTACTTAGTGACCTAGATAAGTGTTAACACAGAACCCTACAGTGTTTATGGTGCTTGCAGCTTCATCTTATTTGATCAATTATCCCTTGCAAAATTCTTTTTAATGTTGGTAACTTTCTACAGTCCCCTGCAGCTGATTACACACTGACGAACACGCTGCTGATACAGTTTGCTGCAGGGGCTTAAAGGGTGTGATGGGGGTGCACTTAGCCTTGGAGCACCCCCTTACATCCGGGAGCAACCTTACCATTATATTTCTCTCTAGCATCTCCTGCTGTCTGTCAGCATTTCATGGGGTCTTCCATGCCTCAGCCCTTTGGCCAAATCACATTGAAACCACTTTGGGGGTATACAGAAGGTCGAACGGAAAGTTCACAAAACATTCCAACTCAAATGATCCTTCAGTTCCCCTATCTTGGGCTACTCCTCAGCCTGTCCTTTGGGTCAGCCCCACCCTGGGCTCAATATTTCTTACATTGGGCTTGAATGCTCCTTCCTCAGGGGCTGGCAGGACAGTCCAGGTCCACCTCCTACTCTGGGTTTCAGCCCAGGGACCCCGTATTAAGCTGCTAGGTCTGTTCTTTCAGATATGCTGAGGTTTCCCTTGGCCATTTCCTACTTCTAAGCCCCCTTGTGCTGGCTTGTCCCCGGGGCTGGGGTCCTCTCAACTTCTTCTTTCTCTGCTGAACTAATAACTCTTCTGCCCCTTTGGGCTCCAATGAAGTGAGTTTACTGACCCTACTTCAAGGCCTCCTCCACAGGAACCTAACCTGCTCCTGCACAGTTCTTGTCTTAGCAGGTTTTCCCTCACTTCCTCCCTTTCCCAGGGACTCTGGCAACTTCCTCTAGTAATCTTCTTGAACCTTGTATGCCCTAGCTCAGGGCTTTCCCTACAGAAGCCTATGCTGTATGCTGTGGGTCCTCCTTCCTGACTTCCTGCCAGTTTAAACCTTATCTCAGGGCTCCCTCTCTGCAGTAGAGCCCTGGCCCTTCTCATGGAGAGGGAACTTCCCTACCTCTTGGGATTTCTATTGTCAGCTGAGTTACCTCGGCTCCTTATGGGTATGTCTACCCTGCATCTGGGAGTACACCTCCGAGCCCAGATTGACATATTTGTGCACTGGGGCTTGTGTTAGTGTGCTAAAAATAGCTGTGTAGATATTGCGGCATGGGCTGGAGCTAGGGCTCTTAAACCTGGTGGTGAGGATGGAGGTGGGTTTTGGGTTATCATTTAAGAAAAACTGTAACTTGGAGTTGAACTTTAATGACATATAGGTGCTGACTGAATGTTCTGGATGAGAGAGCCTCTAAAAACAAGTGGAGCTAATTAGCCTAGACATGACCAAATTCATAAAATAAGTGCTTAGGAAGGTCTGTGGTCTCCATTTATTGGGGTGCCATAGATAATGGATAAGACAAAATGAGCCTTCAAACCAAACATGCTTGGGGAAAGTTAATCATTGTTCCACCTAGTGGAAACATGGAACTTCATGTTGTCCCTACAGTCCCTAAAAATCTTATGCTCAGCCACTTGGTGTGAAAGAGAAGAGGAAGAACTGTGGATTGTGGGGATACCACCACTGAGTTGCAGAAATAACCACCTTAAACTCAGGACTTAGCAGGCAAATGAATGAGGCTTTTTAAAAAAAAATAAATTAAAAGATGGGTAATTTTAAAGACTGCAGATACTGGATAAAATCCTGCAGTACTTACCCTGAATTACTCCCAATAATTGCTATTGGAACTAACGGGCATTTTGTCTGAGTACAGGTCTTCAGAAGAGGACCCTAAACTCCAATGCAGCAAATCATTTATGGCGCTTGCTTCAATCCCATTGAAGTAAATAGGACTGAAGCATATGCTTAAAGTTAAGCATTTGTGTAAGCTGCTTAACAGACCAAGGTCCTGATTCAGTAAATTATTTTGTTTCTTGGATTTTTGTTTATGTTCAGTATGCCTTCAGAATAGTTCATGATTGATGTATGAGCAGTCAAATGCAGGAAACTACATACATATTTTTAAAATGTGTATTTCTGGATATAGAGAATGTTTGTGTCCAAGGAAAAGAATAACTACAAATCATACCAGTGTAGGTTCTGTGTACATGGAGTCCTTTTTAACTTGTGTAGAGATTGATTGCAACCTGACTGATGATGCAGGCTTAGAACAAAAATAACTTTGCAGATATAACTTTGAGCATGCTCTGGGAAAATGGTCCTCTTTTCCAGACAGATGTACAGCATACTGATCAAATTCATCAGATGACTCTGGTGCTAATTATTCTAATGGTCCAATCATTTGGGTACAGTTTTCAAGTGCCACGCTCAGGCCTTGGCAAGCAATTAAAGGAGGAGCTGACTTTGGCAGTCTAAAAACCATTTTAATCATATTTAAATGTCTTTAACAGTTGTGGCAGAGCTCTGACCTTGCTCCTGTGGGTCCTGCGCTTCTAGGCGGTTTATGCTTAGCCTCAGTGGCTCACTGTGGCCCTCCACGTAGCCCTTCTCTCTCTTGGGCCAGGGTTACAGTCTACTGAGCCCTTTTCTTCATAGGCTGCAAGGAGGTTGGTGAGAGAACTCCCACAGTCTCTGTTCAGCCTCCTGTCCTGACAGGGACCTGACTTCCCCTTCCAGGAGCTGTTTCTGTAGTGGTGGGTTGGGGGGAACCCGGACCCGCCCTCTACTCCGGGTTCCAGCCCAGGGACCCTAATGGTAGCAGTTGTTGGCAGCCAACCTTTCACTGCCAGAGTTGCTACATTTCCCTGGGCCACTTCCCCACAGCTCTCCTGCTTCTCCCTTCTTCACCCTTACCTTAGGGCTCCTTTAACGATGGTTTGAGGGTGTCTTCAGTAACCAGCCCTTCAGCCACACTTCCTCTCCTCTGGTTCCCTGGCTCCTCTGCCTGACTGGAGTGAGCCCTTTTTATAGTAACAGCAGGGCCTTAATTAGAGTCAGGTGGTCACATTAACTGAATGGCCTCACCTGACTCTTTACAGGTTAATTAGAGTCAGGTGTTCTCATTAGTCTGGAGCAGCCCCTGCTCTGGTCAGTCAGGGAACAGAAAACTGTTAATCCAGTGGCCAGTATATCTGCCTTCTGCTATTCTGCTGTACCCAACTGGCCTGGGTCTATCACACAACTTATAAATAAATGTGTATATAACTGGTATAGCTGCATGCACACGTGAGATTTGTTACTGATTTGGAATCTTAAGCAGTTTTCCCAAAGATTTGTCTTGAATTAAGACATTAAACATATGTTGACTTTTAAAAGGACACCAATGAGGTACTGTATTTTCCATCATTAAAAAAAAACACCATAGTTCTTTCTCTTCCCTCTTCTTTCATTTCTTTCTTTCTGCTCAGGCCCAGGTCCAGGTTCAGGTCCAAAAGAAGGCGGAAGCCCGCAGGAGAAGGGAGTTGTACTTTTGGCAGGAGGGTAGGAGAGGAAGCTTTTGTCAATGCACCCACTGATGCTGTCTCTCTTTTACGGAACATGTTTTGTTCATAGTGAGTGAAATCTGTAGATATAATGCATAGTAAGGTTATTGGTTTTAGTACGTTTCTTTGAAATTCTGTGAAGTTAATGCTCATGAAAAGGATTGAATTCACAGCCTGGGAGACTGTATTGTTTGAGGTAACAAAAATAGGCAGCTTGGAATGCAGCCTTCCTCATTCAGCTCTGCTGATGTGCCTAAGCCCTGACGTGACCTAATCATTTCTAATGGGAAGAAGACTGTGTCTTGGAGGCTGTTTCATCCACTGACACCACTTCAAGGCCCCTAACTTGTGGCTGTTCTCTTATCTGTCTCTAATTTATTAGTATCTGATAGCGTGAGGCCCACAACTATGAACACAGCATTGTGGGAGCAGTTGCCCAAGAAATGTTTAGAGAGTGATTGCTAACTCCCTGTTCTGTGACATACCTTTTATCATATGGAGGCAGCTCAAGAAACGTATTGTCTGTTTTTGCTGCCATACTCCATGGTGAATTCATAGCTAGCTTGCTGTGCTCCATCATTCCTAGGTCTCTTTCTTCATTAAAAGGAGTTGCAAACACCTGGTTTTAAATGATGAGACAAAATGGTGTGGACGAGGGAAAAGCTCTCACTTTACCTCTTTCTTCCTCGTACTCTGCCAATGACTCTGGCAAGAATGTAGATATTCAACACTGGCTAATGATTATAGCTAATCCCTTCCAAAGGAACTGTAAATATATTTACAGTAGGCAACTAGGCAGGTGGTCTCTAGAATGAAATCTGGTTTAAAAAGCAAACCAGGCATAAATATGCAATGACATAAAAGAGGGTTACCTCAGTTCACAAGGGTTTTTTTATTGTCCAGCTTTGTTTTACTGGGCTGTTCTGCTATGGATACTGTATCACTCTTTGATATGTGAAGAATTGGGATTTTTGAAGTTAATGGCACAAATGCATTAATCTGCTCATATACAGTTTGAATAGTGTGAGTAATTCTATGCCCGCAAGTGTCTTATGATCCTGTGTTATTTCCTTTAGTGCAAGTGGGTTTATAGTGTGGATTCCCTAAGGTACAATCAGATATATGGAGCAATGTAGTTTGTTTACATTTCTTCAAACTAATGGATCAATGTGGCCACATTCAATTAAACTTGTTCTTCCAGCCTTTGCAATGCTCAAAACATTTTCTGGTGTGTTTTTTGTTCTCCATGTAGATAAAGTTATGCTAATTGGATTCAGCCTTGCAGTCGGGCTCTGTGTGTCTGATGTAATAAACCAGGCAACCAGTTGAATGCTAGAGGAGTCTTAAAAGCAAGATAGTTTACCTCATATGTATGTATTGTGTGTGTTACATTGTTCATAGATAGTGGGAGTTATAGGTTACATGCAGACTTCTACCAAAGCCCCTATTTTCACACAATCATAACTCATTCCAAAATTCTTATGGGTGAAATTATCTATGCTTGGTCTCACTCAGAGATAAATATTTTGTGAGGCTTGAGCAAAATCTGCTCAGGAATTTTAATATATTGGGATGTAGGGAAAAATATATACTTGTCCACAGCTCAGTGGACTGGCACATGTGTGATAACCTAACCATGATGAAGGTCTCATCCTAATCATTTATAGTGAGAAAGTGGCTTAAATACTGAAGTGTTAGATTTTATAACTCTTCTGAAACTTCTTGTTTATAGTAACTGTTTTCTCTCTCAATGTTCTTGTAATTTAGATAAATGTTCATTCCTCCTTTGACTATTGCTAAGTAGCACTGGAGTGTGTGGGAGCTGTGTATGTTGATAAAACATGGTAAATAAAAGAAAGTCACTGATTGGAGATTAGGTTAGTTACATATACATTGAGGTCATCATGGCTTCATTTTCATGCATGCTGGTACTGAGCACAAATATTGTAACATGCAGCATGTTTATACTCTGCTTTTTTTTTCATCCATAACTGCAGGTACACAGACATGAAAATTATTTACAGGAAATTTCTCTTAGCTAATTAGAATTAAACAAAAAATCCCCAACCCCTCAAATCCTAACAGTCTATCCTAATCTACTTTCATTTAAAATCCTGGAAGACTAGCTTTCCTTCCCCTTAAAAGCTCTTTTCTGTCATACTGACTTTGATTATGCCTTGTCCAATTAGATGAATTTTGTAGAGAATCAACAAAAATGTTAGGGGGAAGTTTTAGCTGAAAAGTTACATTTTAAAAGGACGTTTTCATTGGAAAAGTAAAGCTTGAAAAAAATGTAGACATGCTCACCCCACTGTCATGTTATTAGGATATGCCTTATACATAGTATGCCTTATGAGGTGTCATTCTAAAAGTCTTGATCTGCTAGACGGTAATATCACATTGGGTTGTATGTGAAGTTATGAAGTTTGGCTATGTATAGATGAGGGTGAATTTGGATGAGGCTTTTTTTAAACAACTAACAAAATCATTCCAAAGCACAGGACTAGGTGGTGATGAGGGACTTCAACTACCCAGACATCTGTTGTGAAAATAACACAGCAGGCCACAGATTATCGAACAAGTTCTTGGAAAGTATTGGAGACAATTTTTTATTTCAGAAGGTGGAGAAAGCTACTAGGGTACAGGCTGTTCTAGGTTTGATTTTGACAAATAGGAAGGAACTGGTTGAGAATCTGAAAGTGGAAGGCAACTTGGGTGAAAGTGATCATGAAATGGTAGAGATCATGATTCTAAGGAATGGTAGGAGGGAGAACAGCACAATAAAGACAATGAATTTCAAGAAGGCAGACTTAAGCAAACTCAGGGAGTTGGTAGGTAAAATCCCCTGGGAAGCAAGTCTAAGGGGGAAAAACAATTGAAGACAGTTGGCAGTTTTTCAAAGAGACATTGTTAATGTTGTATCCTTGGGGCAGCCGGTGTAGGAAGCAATCACTTGAGGCCAGAGAGCAAACAGCTAACCAAAACCTCCATTTTATTTACAGAGACAGAGAGCTCACTCAGCCGGTTGAAACCGGCTGAGCTATCCCTTAATAGTCTAACTCAGTTGCCATAGTAACAAAACCCATGACAACCAAATACACAACATATTCCTCCCCCCCTAATAAGAACATCCCCTAAATAAAACACACACTAAACTAGAGAAGGAGGGTAGACTGCCTCCATTCCCGGCTAAACCCTGGGGATTATTTTGCCCCATAACCATGGGTTCGCCCTAACTAAAGATCCAGCCGATGAGGATGCCTTCTGTCTCTAGGTGGATTACGGCGAACTTCTGGTGTTGTTGCACCCGAAAGTACTAGGGGCTCAGGGTCCGCAGCACGAATAGGTGAGGAGGTGGTATCAGCTCGTGCTGGGCAAAGGGGTATCTCAGCTGCCGGCAGTAATGGAGGAGAACAGTCAGGAACAGGTGACTCATGATTCGGTGTCTCACCAGGAGGGGTGAAGTCAGACCCCTCAACTGCAGATGGGTCCTGAAGACTGGCATGACCTGGCAACAGCTGATCTATCATCCATAGATCGCCGCCAGGTAAGATTCTCTGCAGTCCGGACTGTATAGGAAACAGGTCCTGTTTGAGTGATGACTGTGGCCGGGACCCATTTAGCTCTGGAAGTATAATTCCGAGCCAAAACTGGCTGCCCTGGGCTAAAGGTTCGGTCTTTTGCTCTGGGTGCCCGTCTGATGACTTGATATTGCTGCTGATGTTGCACAGTTTGTCTGGGTTCAGAAGGTTTCAGCAGATCAAAGCAAGTGCGCAGCTGTCATCCCATCATTAGAAAGGCTGGGGAAGCCTGGGTCGTAGCATGAGGTGTGTTTCTATAAGAAAGTAAGAAGGTATCCAGACACTTTTGAATGGAGTGTTGTCCCTTTGCTGATTTCAAAGCGTTTTTCATTGTCTGCACAAATCTTTCAGCTAATCCGTTGGTGGATGGATGATATGGTGCTGACGTGATGTGGTGTATCCCATTTGCCTTCATAAAATTTTGAAACTCCTGAGAGACGAACTGCAGTCCATTGTCGCTCACAAGTTGTTCTGGCAGACCAAAACGACTAAAGAGTCCTCGTAGTTTTTGGATAGTACTCTCTGCAGTAGTGGACTGCATTATAGAGACTTCTGGCCATTTAGAATGGGCATCTACTGCCACCAAGAACATGCTTCCTTCAAGGGGGCCAGCAAAGTCAACGTGAATACGTTGCCACTGGTTTTCAGGCCAGTCCCATGGGTGTAGGGGTGCCCACTGGGGTGCATTTCTTACACCCTGACATGACATACAAGCTTTTGCCTTCTCTTCAATAGCACTGTCCAATCTAGGCCACCAAAAATAGCTTCGTGCAATTTCCTTCATGTGCACTATTCCACAGTGACCGGAATGTAGCTGTTCTAACATCTGTGATCTCAGGGGTGGTGGAATAATGACACGCCTCCCCCACAACAAACAACCAGATTGGACCGATAACTCCGTCCGCCTGGACATGTAGGGAACAAGGTCGGGTGAGACCGGAGAGGTTTGTCGAGATTTTCCATGCATCACCAGGTCCATAACTTGGGATAATACTGGGTCAACGCGGGTTGCCTTCTTTATCTGAGCAGCAGTGATGGGTGTATTCTCTACCTGTTCAAAGTAGAAGATTTCCTTTTGGGCACTATCTTGATGTTTGACCGGTAAAGGCAACCTTGAGAGGCCATCTGCATTGCCGTGCAGAGTGGATTTCCGATATTTGATTTCATATGTGTGTGCAGAAAGTATCAATGCCCAACGTTGCATACGACTAGCAGCTAATGGGGGAATGCCTGTGTAGGGTCCAAAAATTGATGTCAGAGGTCGATGGTCTGTAAGAAGAGTAAACTTTCGCCCAAACAGGTACTGATGAAACTTCTTAATTCCAAAAACAATTCCTAATGCCTCACGTTCGATTTGGGCGTAGTTAGTTTCTGCTTTGCTTAGAGTGCGTGAAGCAAAAGCAATAGGTCTTTCTTCTCCCGAAGGCATAATGTGTGACACGACCGCTCCCACTCCATAAGGGGAAGCATCGCAGGCCAATTGCAGGGGTAAGGATGGATCAAAGTGCGTTAGAACTTCAGAATTTAACAATGCATCCTTAGCTTTGTTAAATGCAACATCACAGGCTTCAGTCCACTTCCAGGCCTTGTTCTGCCCAAGGAGCTCATGAAGTGGTTTTAGCAGTGTGGCTAACTGTGAGATGAACTTTCCATAATAGTTCAATAGTCCTAGAAATGAGCGTAGCTGGCTTAAATTTCGAGGTGGGGGAGCCTCCACAATAGCTTTAACTTTTGCAGGGGCCTTATGAAGACCTGCAGAATCGATGATGTGTCCCAAATATTCAACAGAGGGCTTGAAGAATTCACACTTGTCTTTGCGAACTCGTAGGCCATACTCTTCCAGTCTTTGTAGGGTAGCCTCTAAATTCTTTAAGTGATCCTCTTCATTTCTTCCAGTGACCAGGATATCATCCAGATAGCACTGAACTCCTGACAAGCCACACAAGATCTGGTCCATAGCCCTCTGGAACAGGGCGGGAGCTGATGTGATTCCGAAGGGTAGGCGACAGTATCGATAAAGCCCCTTATGAGTCACAATAGTCAACAGCTCTTGGGACTTTTCATCTACGTGCATCTGTAAATATGCTTGACTCAGATCAATCTTACTGAACTTTTGTCCCCCAGCCAGGCCTGCAAAGAGGTCATCGATGCGGGGAAGCGGGTATTGCTCTGCACACAACACTGGGTTGACAGTGACTTTAAAATCACCGCAAATCCGGAGAGAGCCATCTTTCTTCACTATTGGAACGATAGGAGTGGCCCATGAGCTATGGGTAACTGGTATTAGGACTCCATTGGTGACCAGGCGCTCCAGGTCTGCTTCAACTTTTGGCCTGATGGCATATGGCACAGTTCGGGCTTTCAGATATTTTGGTGGACTGCCAGGTTTAATGTTCAATGTCACAGTGATTCCCTTCATACTTCCCAAATCATCTCCAAAAACAGCAGCATGTTTCCTTAGTATAGGGGTTAGACTGGTTTCTTCTTTAGTCATCCGGTGCACTTCTGCCCAGTTCAGCTGAATCTTCCCAAGCCAAGACCTACCCATTAAGGTTGGGTAGTCACCTCTCACCACAAACAGTGGCAATTTAGCCGCCTGTCCATTGAGCTCCACCTTAACATCAATAGTGCCCAACATGGGCACAGCTTCACCTGTATACGTCTTCAGAACAGTTTTTGTTGCCTTAAGCGGAAGATGCTGTAGCTTTTCCTTATACACAGTCTCCGGAACTAGCGAGACAGCTGCACCGGTGTCTAGTTCCATGCGTATAGGTTTGCCCTCCAATAAGGGGGTTACCCAGTATTCATGTGAGCCCGCTGCCAAAGACAAAACATGCAGTGGCACTTCCTCTTGTGAGGAGGTGTCACCTTGATCATCCTGGGTCTGCTCTAGGGTATGCAAGGTTCCTCTTTTTGTTGGCCAGACCACAGGCCTCTTTTTCTTTTGTTTACAGGCATACTCAATGTGTCCCTTTTTGCCACAGTGTCGACACACCAGGTCCTTACACCAGCATTCTGATGCCAGGTGACCCAGCTTACCACAGCGGTAACATTCTTGACTCTGCACTGTTTTGTGGGTCAGTTCTTGTGACACTTTTTGCACCCTAGGGGATGCACCGATGTATTGTGCCTCCCTTGTAGCCAGTTCCATGGAGACAGCAATATCAACAGCCTTCTGTAATGTAAGCTGAGCCTCTGTCAGTAGGCGCTTCTGTATAGCTTCACTGCAGAGGCCACACACTAACCTGTCACACAGGGCATCATTTAACATCTCTTTAAATTCAGTGTTCTGCTAGCTTTTTTAAAATGGCTACAAATTGTACAACTGTTTCATCTTCCTTTTGGTCTCTTTTGTGGAACCTATATCTTTCAGCAATTACCAGTGGTTTTGGGGAGAAATGAGACCCCAGGATTTCCACAATGTCACTGTAAGATTTAGTCTCAGGCTTAACAGGGTGTAGTAAGCTGCGTAGCAGAGAGTAGGTTTTAGCCCCTACAACAGTTAAGAATATTGGCACCTTCTTCGCTTCTGTAATGTCATTTGCAATACCAAAAAGCTCAAAACGCTCAGTATACACATGCCACTGCTCTGTATTCTCATCAAAAGGCTCCAGGGGCCTGGTCAGAGTAGCCATGATTTTTAGTTTCACTTTCACAGTCAGTGCAACAAGCAGCTTTTTTTTTTTTGTTTGGTCTTTACCTTGACTTCTACTTCCTTCTGTTACTGGAGCAGCACCAGGATCCCATCCTCGTTGCCAGTGTTGTATCCTTGGGGCAGCCGGTGTAGGAAGCAATCACTTGAGGCCAGAGAGCAGACAGCTAACCAAAACCTCCATTTTATTTACAGAGACAGAGAGCTCACTCAGCCGGTTGAAACCGGCTGAGCTATCCCTTAATAGTCTAACTCAGTTGCCATAGTAACAAAACCCATGACAACCAAATACACAACAGTTAAGGGCACAAAAGCAAACTATCTCACTGCATAGGAAAGACAGGAAGTATGGCAAGAGCCCACCCTGGCCTAATCAGGAGATCTTAATGATCTAAAACTCAAAAAAAGAGTCCCACAAAAAGTGGAAACTCGGTCAAATTACAAAGGATGAATATAAACAAATAACACAAGTTTGTAGGGACAAAATTAGAAAAGCTAATTTTGGCTAGGGACATAAAAGGAAACAAGAAAACATTCTACCAATACATTAGAAGCAAGGGCAAAGTAGGCCCATTACTCAATGAGGTGGGAAAGACAATAACAGAAAATGTGGAAATGGCAGAAGTGCTTAATGACTTCTTTGTCCTATTTTTGGTTTTCACCAAAAAGGTTGGTGGCAATTGGACGTCAAACATAGTGAATGCCAGTGAATGCCAGGTAGGATCAGAGTCTAAAATAGGGAAAGAACAAGTCAAAAATTACTTTGACAAGATAGATGTCTTCAAATCACCAGGGCCTGATGAAATGTGTCCTAGAATACTCAAGGAGCTGACTGAAGAGATATCTGAGCTATTACCAATTATCATTGAAAAGTCATGGAAGACAGGGAACATTCCAGAAGACGGGAAAAGGGCAAATATAGTGCCAATCTATAAAAAGGGAAGTAAGGACAACCCGGGGAATACAGACCAGTCAGCTTAACTTCTGTACCCGGAAAGATAATGGAACAAATAATTAAGCAATCAATTTGCAAACACCTAGAAGATAATAAGGTGATAAATCACAGTCAACATGGATTTGTCAAGAACAAATCATGTCAAACCAACCTGATAACTTTCTTTGACAGGGTAACAGGCCTTGTAGATAGTGGGGAAGTGGTAGATGTGGTATATCTTGACTTTAGTAAGGCTTTTGATGCTGTCTTGCATGACCTTCTCCTAAACAAACTAGGGAAATACAACCTATATGGAGCTACTATAAGGTGGGTGCATAACTGGTTGGAAAATCATTCCCAGAGAGTAGTTATCGGTGGTTCACAGTCATGCTGGAAGGGCATAATGAGTGGGGTCCCGCAGGGATTGGTTCTGGGTCTGGTTCTGTTCAATATCTTCATCAATGTTTTAGATAATGGCATAGAGAATACACTTATAAAGTTTGCGGACGATACCAAGCTGGGAGGGGTTGCAAGTGCTTTGGAGGATAGGATTAAAATTCAAAATGATCTGGACAAACTGGAGAAATGGTCTGAAGTAAATAGGATGAAATCCAATAAGGACAAATGCAAAGTACTCCCTTTAGGAAAGAACAATCAGTTGCACACATACAAAATGGGAAATGACTGACTAGGAAGGAGTACTGCAGAAAGGGATCTGGGGGTCATAGTGGATCACAAGCTAAATATGAGTCAACTGTGTAACGCTGTTGCAAAAAAAGCAAATATCATTCTGGGATGTATTAGCAGGAGTATTGTAAGCAAGGCACAAGAAGGAATTCTTCTGCTCTACTCCGGGCTGATTAGGCCTCAGCTGAAGTATTGTGTCCAGTTCTGGGCACCACATTGCATGAAAGATGTGGTCAAATTGGAGAAAGTCCAGAGCAGAGCAACAAAAATGATTAAAGGTTTAGAAAACATGACCTATGAGCGAAGATTGAAAAAATTGGGTTTGTTTAGTCTGGAGAAGAGAAAACTGAGAGGGGACATATCAGTTTTCAAATACATAAAAGGTTGTTACAAGGAGGAGGGACAAAAATTGTTTTTCTTAACCTCTGAGGCTAGGACAAGAAGCAATGGGCTTAAATTGCAGCAAGGGCAATTTAAGTTGGACATTAGGAAAAACTTCCTAACTGTCAGAGTGGTTAAGCACTGGAATAAGTTGCCTAGTGAGGTTGTGAAATCTCCGTCATTGGGGATTTTTAAGAGACAAACACCTGTCAGGGATGGTTTAAATAATACTTGGTCCTGCCTAGAGTGCAGGGGACTGGACTAGATGACCTCTTGAGGTTCCTTCCAGTTCTGTGATTCTGTGTGTTACTGAAACATGTTGTGAAGTTGAAAACACCCACAAGCAGCCTTTCAGGTACAACAGTAAAAAGGCCAAACCAGGTTACTGGCTTATTGAGGAAATTCACATAAGCACAAGGATTACCCCAGGAACTGTGTACAATAGAAACTCCTCAGAGATAGCACTACACAATGGGAACTGTTTGACCCAGATCACTGCAAAAGAGCTTTCCAGCAAGTGGGGAGAAGATATAAAAGGGGGAAAATTACATTATGGGGGCGTCCTCACTCTCCCGAGTCCCTACAACACCATACCTGGAAACACCTGAGGAACAAAGACTGAACTGTGGGAGTAATGTTCCCAGGCTAGAAGGACCTTTAGCCTGTGTATGAAAACCTGGGAAAGCCAAGGCAACTTGTGCCTTAAGAATCTGCCAGCCTGTTTATAAATTTGCAAATTCTTACCCTGAGTGATTTCCTACCTACCTAATGTGTTAAGCTCAGTTTGTGTTTTGCATTTTATTTACTAAGGTAATCTGCTTTGATCTGTTGGCTATCTCTTATAATCACTTAGAAATCTACCTCTTGTACTTTATAAACTTGTTTTTGTTTTAAACCCAGTTTATGTCATTCATAATTGGGGACAGAGGTGGCAAAAAGCCTTGCATCTCTCTCTCCACATTGAGAGAGAGGGCAAATTTCATGAGCTTAGGCTGTACAGTTCTCTGTGCAGCACAGGACAATACAATTTTGGCTTTACTCTCCAGAGGGGGAGTGAACTTGAGTGCTGGGCAATTCCTTAGCTGAGCTCTCCCATGCAGAGCTGATCTCAGCATCTGTGTGAATATAGCTGCAGGTGTGTGTGTGTGTGTGTGTGTGTGTGTGTGTGTGTGTGTGCGCGCGCACGCGCTGGAAGGGGGTTTGAGAGCCTGTCACAGCAGCACAGAGTAAGGGGAACCCAGGCTGGTGGGACAGGTGGGCTCAGTAGTATCTCAGTTCTAAGTGGCACCCTGGGGGGGGGGGGCATCACAGATGCATCACAGAGACTGTCAGTGTGGAGACCCAGCCGAGCAATGGTTAACTGACAAGTCCTTTTTGTGATTTGTCTTGTTATGTCAGGATAGCTTTGCACATAGAAAAAAAAGCTAACCATTTGAGTGAGGTATGTCTGAATTGCTGGGCAGAAAAATCAAGACTAACAAATTTATCCATGGAACTACTTTATGGGCATATAATAAAATTTAGCTGAGACTTTGGATTTTGGTACATCTTGTGAAATTATTACACAATAGGAATAATTTGATACAGTAACTCCTCACTTAACGTTGTAGTTATGTTCCTGAAAAATGTGACTTTAAGCAAAACGATGTTAAGCGAATCCAATTTCCCCATAAGAATTAATGTAAATGAGGGGTTTAGGTTCCAGGGAATTTTTTTTTACCAGACAAAAGACTATATTATATATACTGTGTGTGTGTGTGTATGTGTATGTGTGTATATCTATATCTATATATAAAGTTTTAAACAAACATTATAATACTGGTACACAGTGATGATGATTATGAAGCTTGGTTGAGGTTGGAGGAGTCAGAGGGTGGGATATTTCCCAGGGAATGCCTTACTGCTAAATGAAGAACTAGCAATTGACTGAGCCCTCAAGGGTTAATTCTCACACTCTACAAGGCAGCAGGAAAGGAGGGAGTGCACACAGAGACACACACCCTGTGTGTGTGTGTGTGTGTGTGTGTGTGTGTGTGTGAGAGAGAGAGAGATGCACATTTCCCCTTTTAAGTATGAAGAGTGGGGTCAGAAGTACGCTGCCTTGTTAATTAGATCAGCAAGCTGAGACTGGACCGCAGCTGCTGCTGCCTGGAAGCTCCCTCTGTTGTGTGTCTCCACTGCTCTATGGAAGATGGGGTCAGCGGGGTGCAGGAGCATGGGAGAGGGGGACACCCTGACATTAGCCCCCCTCTTCCTCCCCTCCACACAGCAAGCAGGAGTCTTGGGGAGCAGCTCCAAGGCAGAGGGCAGAAGCAGCACATGGCAGTGGGGGGATAGACAGCTGCAATTGCTAGCCTGCTGTGCGGCTGCAGCACAGGGAATTTAGGGGAGCAGAGAGCTGATAGGAGGGGTGTCAGTGCACCATGGTTCCAAGCCCCCACCAGATAGCTCCACCGGGCTGCTCTTCCTGCAAGCAGTGGACAAAGCAGGCAGCTGCCAAACGACATTAGAAGGGTGCATTGCACAACTTTAAATGAGCGTGTTCCCTAATTGATCAGCAACATAATGAAAGAACGTTAACCAGGACAACTTTAAGTGAAGAGTTACTGTACAGTTGGCCATCTTCTTTTAGAAAAAACAAGAAGCGTGTGACCGAAGGACCTTGTTTCTGGGAAAGCCCACTTCAGAAACACTAGAAAATAGTCACTTAAAAAGCACAGAACCAGGTGAAGAATTAATAGAAATACTTTCTAAGCTGATAGGGCTTTTACCATGCTATAGTGGATTTCCAAGGGCCTGAAGCAAAGTCCATTGAAGCTAATGAGAGTGTTTCCATTGACTTCAATAGGCTTTGGATCAGGCCCAAAGTGCTTTTACAAAAAGGGATAAGCCCTGTTTTCCACAATTAGAAAGGTACAAACAGACACAGAGGGTTCGGACCACATTTTTCAAAAAATATTCACTAATTTTGAATGCCCCACTTAAATTGTAGCATCTCTGAAAAGCAGGCTTGAAATTAGTAGACAATTCTGAAAATATAGACTCAAGTGACTTGCCCATGGTCACATAGTTAGTTAGCAGGTATAGTAAGAAATTAATCCTGGACTGTGCTGTCTAAAATGTACAGTTGACTACACACATGACTCATAACGTATGACCTTCTGAGATATTTTTTTCACACATTTCCTTTCTACAAATGATAAATCAAACCAAGATGATATCTTGGAATGAGGGAGTAATCTGAATGGGTGAGGATTCCAAGGTAAGAATTATAAGGTAGATAAACCAAGGTCAGAAATCAGTAGCCAAAAATTAAGTAATTTTATCACTGTAAAGATATCCTCAGGTGTGTGTTTTGTTTACACTGCCGTGTGGGCATATTTTGTGTACAGGAGCAGTGTCTTTGACCTTATACCTCACAGCACAAGAAGCATGAATATGACAGTCCAGTTGCATGCTACATTTTGATTTTTATTATTGCTCAATTATACAGTATGGCTCTTTGGTAAATTCTGACAGAAATTGGAGGGGTGAAGAAGAGAAAAAAATCACCCATCTTTTTCTCCCTCTCCCCAATTACTTTTAAGACATTTATTTTGGCTTTATTGAGTTTCTCTGCACAAGTGAAGAAAGAGAGACTGCTTTCTCTTATATTTGTTTTTATCCCTAGTGTTTTACAGAGATGACTCTGCAAGCTGCAGAAGAAAGTACAAATTTAATAAAGAGCACATTCCATGTCTTTTATCTGCAATGCAATCAGCTATTCATAATGCAACATTGATCCTAAATGTAGGCCTGAAGGCAGGTTTAATAAATAACAGACCATTGTTAAGGTATTAATTAAAGGCTTTGGACAGAACTCCTTGCCCTTATTAAGGAATTGTACTTCTTCCTCTACTGCATACTTACTAAGCTGTTTTCTAGCTGGGATGTTGTGACTGTAATAAAGACAGACACAGATCTTTCATGTGTTCAAATAATTCTTGCTTCCTAAAGGTGATGACTCTACAGATATCTACAAATGTCTAAATATCAGCATTAGATTGCCCTCTAGTTGTTGGACATCTCTGTTGGGAACTGAGCATAACGTCGTTAGTCAGCCTAGGATTCATAGATTCATTCATAGATTTTTAAGGCCAGAAGGGATCTTTAGGTCATCTAGTCTGACCTTCTGTAGAAACATGCCATAGAATTTTATCCAATTACTTCTATATTGAGCCCAATATAGAAAGTGGTATAATCTACTAATAAAAATGACTGACTCTTGTCTTCCTTGTTTATACTGTACTTATTATAGTTTACAAGATAGAAATGGCTGGCAAAGAGAGTGCTGAAAATATTCAGTGTGTAAATAGTTAACATGGATCTATGAAAATTGCATCAATTTATAGATCCATCCCCATACTTATTTTTTTATAAAGATTGTAATAGTGTGAAGAAATGAACAGTAATAAATGATTATGGAAGAAAAGTGATGGGAGCAAAAGACATTTCTAACAAGCCCATGCTTGGTGGTCATAAAACATTCTGTAATTTAATGGTTGGAGATTCTCTTGAATTATCATCACTTTTAAAGTTGTCTCATGAATCTGAAATTGTGAAAATACCCCTACCATTTACGTGCAATGTTTATTGGATGTAAGCAATCCCATAAAAGAATGTAACAGGTGTTAATTTCCTTAATGTGACTGCAACACACCAGGCTTTCTTTGGCACTACTTGGGATGTAATTGTGTAAACTCTTGAACTGAATTAACTGGTGTTCTTTCATGATTCAAAGGTTCAAAAACATCTTATTTCATTGTCAGTGAAAGAATGCATTTCACTTGAGTTTTTTTCCATCAGTTTCTGAAGTCTTCAGTTGTCCCCTGCTAGATGAAGGCTACCAAAGGTGAAACAGCAGTGTGATCCACTATGTAAAGTTGGACGTTCCATGCTAGTTACTATGTACTGGAGTTGCTGAAAGTAAGTGATGCTTTACTTACTGCTCAGTTTATCATATTGTCTTGTTTGGGTTAATACATTGTTTTCAATAAATTATCAATCTTTCTTTGAGACATGAAATAAAACTGAAGCCCTGACCACTTGTGATAAGTAAAGATTTCATTTGGCACTTCTTGTGGCCAAATTCCTTCTTGGGTAATTATGTTCTGCTTACCTAATCTCCTGCCACAGTTTCAGTTGGAAAGAGCATTCTACATTTCCTGTTCACAGCTACTGTGCTGCTGTGTACTGTTCACCTGGTGTAGTATTCCACCCCAGAGATAGTTGCATTTAAGTGGAAGGTGAAATTATTCACTGCCTTAAATCACTTTGAGCTAAGTGTGATAGTATTCAGATGCTGAGTAATGCAGGCCTTTTATTTGTATTTACCTTGGAAGCCTTCCATGCCTTAGAAAAAGGGGACGTTCTTAAGGCAGTTTAAAAATAATTAGATCGTATTGTACATCTTTCTACCAACTGATAAATGACGATAGTGTACAGAAGGACAGAGCAATGAATGGAAAAGATTAGCATGGAACTCCAGCAAAATGTGCAGTACTATTTAAGTTGATGCCTCCAACTTTGTCAGTCCACTCTGTGCAAAATTCAGATATTGGATTCATAGAGTAAATCTCAACTCTGTTCCCCTTAAGTGCCTGGGGGTTCCAAAGCACATCTGTTGGGAGTTCAGAGCAAGTAGAGAATATTAGATTATAAAGCTACCCTGTAGAGTACAGAGAAGGTTTTGCTGTTTAACTTTGGGGTTTGGCAAATATTAATTATTTTTCAATATAATATAATTGATATTTTTTAAAAAAATCTTTATCTTTGAGATTTGTCACTTAAAATGCTTGAAGTAGAAAGAGGTTTGGCATAAATACAGATGTGGACCAGGACCAGTTAAAAACACACATTAATGTTTTTAAACATTCAAAATAGTTGAAAAGTGAAAACGAGTTATATTAAAACACACCTGGCTTCTGGTGTCAGTTACATCAGTGTAAATTTTGGAGGAACCCCACTGAAGTTACTTTGCATATATACTGGGGTAACTGCGATCAAAGCCTGACCTCCTGCTTAAAAAACAACTCTAAGGCCTTGTCTACACTACAAGACTATTTCGAATCTACTTAAGTCGAATTTGTGGATTCGACCTTATGAAGTCGAATTTGTGTATCCACACTAAGGACACTAATTCGAATTTCTGAATCCACATTAACAGGGCCGGCATCGACTTTGGAAGCGGTGCACTGTGGGAAGCTATCCCACAGTTCCCGCAGTCCCCGCTGCCCATTGGAATGCTGGGTAGAGCTCCCAATGCCTGCTGGGGGAAAAAATGTGTCGAGGGTGGTTTTGGGTAACTGTCGTCATCGAACCGTCAATCATGCCCTCCCTCCCTGAAAGCGCCGGCGGGAAATCTGTTCACGCACTTTTCTGGTCAGTGACAGCGCGGACGCCACAGCACTGCGATCATGGAGCCCGCTGCGATCATCGCTGCACTTATGGCCATTGTCAACTCCTCGCACCTTATCGTCCACCTCTTCCACGGTCAGCTGCTGAGAAATCGGGCGAGGAGGCTCCGGCAGCGCGGTGAGGAGAGTGGCGCAGACGTCTCAGAAAGCAGGGTACGCCGGGCAGTGGAGATCATGGTGGCAATGGGTCAAGTTCATGGTGTGGAACGGCGATTCTGGGCCCGGGAAACAAGCACGGACTGGTGGGATCGCATAGTGCTGCAGGTCTGGGATGAATCACAGTGGCTGCGAAACTTCAGGATGCATAAGGGCACTTTCCTTGAACTCTGTGACTTGTTGGCCCCTGCCCTGAAGCGGCACGACACCCGGATGCGAGCAGCCCTGAGTGTGCAGAAGCGAGTGGCCATAGCCCTCTGGAAACTTGCCACGCCAGACAGCTACTGGTCAGTAGCGAACCACTTTGGCGTGGGCAAATCTACCGTGGGGGTTGCTGTGATTCAAGTAGCCCACGCAATCGTTGACCTACTGCTCTCGAAGGTGGTGATCCTGGGAAACGTCCAGGTCGTCATAGATGGCTTCGCCGCGATGGGATTCCCAAACTGCGGTGGGGCTATAGATGGGACTCACATCCCTATCCTGGCACCAGCCCACCAGGCCAGCCAGTATATTAACTGAAAGGGCTACTTTTCAATGGTGCTGCAAGCACTGGTGGACCATAGGGGACGTTTTACCAACATCTTCGTCGGGTGGGCGGGCAAGGTTCATGACGCGCGTGTGTTCAGGAACTCTGGTCTGTTTAGACGCCTCCAGGCAGGAACTTTCTTCCCGGACCACAAAATAACGGTTGGGGATGTGCAGATGCCTACAGTGATCCTCGGGGACCCGGCCTACCCGCTAATGCCCTGGCTCATGAAGCCGTATACAGGCGCCTTGGACAGTGAGAAGGAGCTCTTCAACTACCGGCTGAGCAAGTGCAGAATGGTGGTGGAGTGTGCTTTCGGACGTCTCAAGGGGAGGTGGCGGAGCTTACTGACTCGCTCGGACATCAGCGAAAAGAATATCCCCGTAGTTATTGCTGCTTGCTGTGTGCTCCACAATGTCTGTGAGAGCAAGGGCGAGACCTTTCTGGCCGGATGGGAGGTTGAGGCAAATCACCTGGCTGCTGTTTACACTCAGCCAGACACCCGTGCCGAAAGAATATCCCAGCGGGAAGCGCTGTGTATCCGGGAGGCTTTGAAAGCAAGTTTCCTCGGAGAGCAGGGTAACCTATGACTCTCCACTTGATTTTAAGAGAAGCTGATCCTGGGCCTGTGTCTCTATGTGTTGAGTGAGATCTGCAGTTACATACCCCGTTCTCCAAGTTTCCCCCACTTCCCAAACACGTTTTAAAACAAATTAAACGGAACAGTTATTGTTAATAAATCTTTCTTTTAGTTTGCATTTCTGTTCTGGGTTTGAAACATGGACACATACTGTGCTGGGTACGGTGTGCACTGATGTACAGACCGCTTGTACAATACAGGACGGACAGCCTCCTGCTCCTACATAGGTCTCTGGGGTGGGGGATGGTTTCAAGTGGTTGTGCATGTAGGGGTGGGTTTGCTGGAAGGGGCGAGTGGGGCCGTCTTTGGATAGGGATTTGGATGCAGGCTCTGGGCTGTGGGTTTGGGCGTAGGAAGGGGTGATGGGTGTGGGGGAAGGGTGAGTATCTGTCCGTGGATGAGGGCTCTTGTTGGGGCTCAGGGCAGCGGAGAGGATCGCGCCTACGGTGGAAGTGCATGGTAAGGGCAGCATGCCTTAACATTAGGGGGTGGCAGGCGCTAGGACCGTGGACAAGCGTACACATCACAGAATGACCTGGGGCAGCATACACCACACAGAGTGACCCTGGTGACTACTGACTGCAGTCTGTGTGTGCCCTGCAGTTGATCCTGCCCCCGATACTCTGTACCCTACTAATGTAGGCTATCCCGTGCAATTATAAATCCCCTGCCCCCCCCAACATACACACAGTCTTCTGACACGAAAGACGTGACAGAAAGAGTGAACAACAGCAAACAGCTTTTATTAATCTACTACATAGTGGGGTGATGAAACTTGGATTTGGGACTGGGTGATCCTGTAAGGGAAGCGCTTCTACACAGTTATAGCGTCAGAGGTGTGTGGTACATTAGCGCTCAGCTGTGGTGCAGTGACAGTTCTCACGGCCCCTACCACCCCTCCGTCTTGTAATTTTTGGTGAGGGGGGGACAGGACTTCTTGGCGTTGGAGGGTGGTTGCAGATACAGTGCAGGGGGGCTCTCTCCTCCTGCCTGCGGTCCTGCAGAACATCAACAAGGCGCCGGAGCGTGTCTGTTTGCTCCCTCAGTAGCCCAAGCAGCGTTTGAGTCGCCTGCTGGTCTTCCTGCCGCCACCTGTCCTCCCGTTCGCTGTGTGAGCGCTGCTGCTGAGAGAGGGTCTCCCTCCAGTGGCTCTGCTGGGCCGCCTCGGCTCTGGAGCAGGCCATCAGTTCCGCGAACATCTCGTCCCGAGTCTTTTCTTTTGCCGCCTAATCTGAGCCAGCCTCTGCGTGGGATGCGGGCAGTCCGGGAAAGAGCAGAAGCTGTGTGATGGGAAACAGTAAGTGATTTCCTTGAACAGATACATGTTTGCGAACAGTGAACACAGTGTAGTCAGTTTCTCTGAACAAGACCATACAGGGCACCAAGTTCCACGAGATCTCAGGACAAGTTCGAGATTTCGGAATACGCTCTCATTGGCGGCGCCATTGCACAGGAGAGCGGACAAGCGGGGAGAGACAGCTGAATCTGTCTTGCAGACAGTCCTGGTAAGCCTTAAAGTAGATAATGCTTATCATTTAGTGGATAGCTGTGCTCTCCTGCTAAAGGCAATCTGTAAAGCAGAAAGGCTGAGCCTTTTCCAGCCCCTCCCGCCAGTGCACGGAAAGATCAATGTATGCTTGTTCTCTGTGGCCTCCAGCACGTGGCTGTTAAGCGAGGGTCGTTGTTATGCAACCTAATTTAAAACCATTAACAGTAGTAACAATACACTAATTGCCCTACTTAGATGCAGCCTGTACAGAACGACATCACCCTGAGGCGGGTCACTCGGAGTCAGAGAGAGCGGATGCTAAGGGAAGCCCTGCACAGACCAGGACCATATGCAGCAATGCTGGTGGAGGCGATGGTTCCTATGTACATTAGGATGTCCTGGCGCGGAAGAGTGTGCTTCCACGGAGCACCCAACAAGGCACCTCTCCCCAGGAACCTCCTGCGGAGGCTTTTTGAGCTGCTCTCTGAGACCTTTTTTGAACTGTCCCAAGAGGATTATTGCTCTATTCCTATATGTATGGACCTACTTTTTGTATAGTTTGAGATTTTAAATTTTGTATATAGTATTTCTATTTTTTATATACCTGTTTTTTAAAAAATAAATGTTTCCCTGTTTGTAGCACTTACCGACTGATCCTTCCCCTGATTCTGAGTCCGGGTTAACGGCGGGGAGGGTTGGTAGGGGATCTCTGTGAGGGTGATGAAGAGATCCTGGCTGTCAGGGCAAGCGGTATTGTGTTCGCTGTCGCCTGCGCCGTCCTCCACAAACCCTTCCTCATCTTCCCCATCGGCGAACATCGCCGAGGAACTGTCCAGGTACACTATGCCATCGTCAGAGTCCACGGTCACTGGTGGGGCAGTGGTGGCAGACCCACCGAGAATGGCATGCAGTGCCTCGTAGAAGCGGCATGTCTGGGGCTGTGCTCCGGGCGTCCGCTTGCCGCTCTGACTTTTTGGTAACCTTGTCTCAGGTCCTTGACTTTCACGCGGCACTGCATCGCATCCCGGCTGTATCCTTTGTCTATCATGGCTTTGGAGACCTTCTTGAAGGTCTTTGCATTCCGCTTGTTGGAGCGCAGCTCCGAGAGCACAGACTCCTCGCCCCACACAGCGATCAGATCCATGACTTCCCGGTCAGTCCATGCTGGGGACCTCTTTCTATTCTTGGATTGCCCGGACTCCTCTGCTGGAGAGCTCTGCATCGTTGCAGGTGCTGCGGAGCTCGCCCCGATGTCCAACCAGGACATCAGATTCAAAGTGCCCAGACAGGAAAAGGAATTCAAATTTTCCCGGGTCGTTTCCTGTGTGGCTGGTCACAGCATCGAAGCTCGGACTGCTGTCCAGAGCGTCAACAGACTGGTGCAGTGTGGGATAGCTCCCGGAGCTACTAAGTTCGATTAGCATCCACACCTAGCCTAATTCGAGCTAGCCATGTCGAATTTAGCGTTACTCCACCTGTCGGGGTGGAGTACCAAATTCGAACTAAAGAGCCCTCTAGTTCAAATTAAATGGCTTCCTGGTGTGGACGGTTGAGCGGTTAGTTCGAATTAACGCTGCTAAATTCGAATTAAAGTCCTAGTGTAGACCAGGCCTAAGGAGCCAGGAAGTTCAATATCAAGACTTGAAAGTCACTACAAACTAACTCAGACAAGTCTGAGTCATATTTTCTTAGATTAAAAGTCTTGATGTTTTTAATTTTAGTGGGGTTTTTTTGTATGAGTACAAGCTTAAGGCAAAACTTTCAACCAAAGTTAAGCACCTAAATAAAGTTGGCCTGATTTTCAGAAAATTCCCACAACTCCCCTTAATGTTAATAGGAGATATGGGAACTCAGCAACTTTGAAAATCACCCCACTTTTGTGAGTAACTAACTGTGGGCAAGAACAGTACATTTAAAGATGCTTGTTAGGCAGCATAGATATTATGAAGTGAATAAATGTTTCTAAGGTGGAGCCACTGATCCTGTGAGAACATTCTAGCCTGGTGACATTATTTCTTACTGAGGTTGACTGATGAAGATCTAATCTCTCTCTCTGGCAGCAAACTCAGTTTTCCTGTGCACTATTACTTGATGGTTGTATTTTGATTGGCTGAAGAATGCAAATCTGTTCTCTGAAGCCAATCAGACCTTGTGGTCCATGGAAGTACTTTAGAAGGGTTGTAAAGTTGACTCAGACAGCCAAGTAAACCCACTGTCTGGCGTTGATTCCATTTGCTACAGTGAGGAAATCTGAAACAACTGCAACTTTATTGTTAAAGTATTTGCACAGAGGAGATGAATTTGAACCCCATAGTCCCTTATTTAAACTCAAAACATTTTGATAGTGTCAATGAGTGTATTTATCTTTCAGAAAAAGGACCCTCACCACCAGGCCTATCTTTGCGCCATAGCATGAGCACTGTAAAGAACATTGTACATCCCATCTGTTAATTTCTTTAGAAAACTTTCTGGCCTTTTGCTGCCAGTGTTTTTGCACGCTTAGCATCCTGCAGTGGGTAAAATGATTTGACCTTGATACATTTTCCCCGACCCTGTCTACCCAGTGAAAAAGACTTGATAAGCCCCAGGTGGCACAGTTATGACAGCTTTGAAAATCTGACATTCATTTTGATTGCTAACGTGTTAAGCTCCTCTCGTCATCCTGTAATCTGGACCAGCAGCATAAAGTTAATAAGCCTGTGAAGACTGTTCAACAAATGAAAGGAGTGCAGATTTCAGGGGCTAATCCTTAAAATCTCTGCTATGACCAACTCCCCTCCGTCCCCAGAATACATCTGGGGGGAGGAGGGAAATGTATAAAATGTGTTAAATCCTATGTTTGAAATAACAGACAAGGGACTGTATATAAGTAATTGGAACAGCTGTGTGCCTCATAGTAGCAGACGGGTATGCTGGGAATGTTATACAGTTGTAATCACATTTAGCATGCCTGTCATGAAATCGGGTCCATCAGAGTATTAATTCTGGTTTTATATGTTACTCATCAGGGTTCAGTCTTATACTGCACCACACTCAAAGACTACCAGAAAATAAATTTATCTCTGTCTTATATTTCCACACTGAGCTATCCTGAGCTGTAAACATGACAGGGCTGTGGAGCCTAAGTGGTCCTGGTAACCTAAGTTTCCATTGTCTAGGAAGATGAAAGAGTGTGTATTCTGTTACCTCTCACCTCCATGTGGAGGGCAGAGACAAGCAGCCAGAGACATTCTCTGAGAAGGTACATTACAAATGAAGAACAGTAGGAAAGTATTAAATCCCAATAGTAATTAAGAAGAACAGCACACAAGAAATCCACATTTCTCGTATCTTTAGAGTTCAAGTACATGCAGCCATGTATTTTACTTAAATGCATGCGTGCCCTGCACAACGGAGCTGGAGAACTTGCTTAGCAGTATCTGTGCCCCTACGCTCTGTGGCCTGGCCCCTGATCTGGCTATGTAAGGGTGCTACCACCCCAATCCTCTCAGTGCCTTCTCACAGCCTGTGGCTAGAGTCAGAGTTCAGTGTGGTGCTTTTCACCTCATGCTTTTGGTCTCCATTTCTGAGAAAATGTTCTTGTATATAGTAGATAGTAAAACCTTGGGTTAAGTTAGAATAGTTGGTTGCCCTGTGTGATGCCCTCAACAGGATTCAAACGTTGTCCATCGTGGGGCAGGAGAGAGGGAATGGGAAATCCCCAACAGCGATCCACACAAGGTGCTCGTTTTTTCTCTCTGAGGAGCACATTAACGAGCTGTGCACCATCTGCAAATCATTCACAAAGAAGACGTGGGTGGCAAGAGACTTGCAGGTGAAGCAGCACCTGCTGACTGACACCATACTCCCTCTGGCATGCAGGATGGAGGTGGTGTGTCTAATCACTCCCTGATACCCTGCCGAGAGCAGCGAGAGCCTATACCATCAACTCTGGTTCAGACCATGGGGCATCTGTTGAGTCCAGTACTGATGACATTGGCACCAGCGCCAACTGTCTCCATGCCAGCAGCATACCAGGTGGCATCAGACCTACTTTTCCTCTCAGTCCTGGATTCTGCACTGGTTCAAGAGTTTGCTGGTGCCCTGGCTTCTACCACTTCATCCTCCATTGTGACCTTGGCACCTTCTTCAGCACCACAGCTCATGCTGCCTGGGCCTCAAACTGTGAAGTTCAGACCAACATCGCAACCGGCACTGAAGGTCCCCTCGACATTGGGGTATCCTTCAGCCCCTTCATTGTCTTAGCAGCAGCTCCCTTTGTTGAGCACGGTACCACCCATAGCCTCAGTACCAATTCCTTTCTCAGTACCAGGTGGGAGTGTGTTCCATTTGGTACCAATAATCCCGATCTCCCATTTTTCTTTGGCACCAATTCCACTCCTGTATTGGGCTTCAGATAAGTCTGACTGTTTGCCCCATTGGCATTGGCTGCCCCATTGTCATCAGAGAACCTCTGTGACTCCTCAAGATCCAAGTTGAGGTCATCATCTCCTTTGTCATCAGCTAGGTGCCAGAAATCGCACTCAGATCATCACTGGTACTCAGGTCAGCATCTGTCCTGCAGTCAGGACAAGGGCTCTTGGCCTGAATCTTACTCACCACCAGTGCCTTACCTGTATGCCCAGAGGCTTCCTTTGAATCTTTGAGATGTGGCTCAGTGCCCAAAGGCCCACTCCTAATCCTGCTCCAGCGTAAGGTCAGTGGTTTTGATGATTGCTCCCACTCTCAAACCTTCTCAGCAGCACATGACTGCCGGGTCCATTCCCCCTGGACCTCTGAGGCTATTCCGACTGGATCCTGTGGTTCAAGAACAGGACCCATTGTCAGCACAGCAAACTGCCTCCCCAAATGACTCTACTGTGCTGGAATCCTCCTGTCCCTCAGGACATGAGGTCTTTAAGGTGTATCATGACCTCCTAAGGCCTATGGCCACTACCTTGGGTATCCAGGCGGAATTCCTGCAGGAGAATATGCATAAGCTGCTGGATAGTCTCCAATCATCAACTCTGGGGAGAGTAGTCCTCCCAATAAATGAGGATCTCTTGGAGCCTGCAAAGGCTCTCTGGAATACTCTAGCTTTGTTGCCTTCAACAGCAAAGCTTTTGGAGAAGCAGTACTTAGTCCCTATGCAGGGTTTTGAGGGTTTCTACTCTCACCCAGCCCCTAACTTGCTGGTGATAACTGCAGCAAATGACAGGGCATGGCAGGGGAAGTTTAAGTCCACCCCTAAGGACAAAGAATCAAGAAGATAGACTTAATGGGGAGAAGATTTATACCTCCTCTTCCCTGTATGTGCATCATGAAACAGCAGGTGTTGCTCTCTAAATATGACTTTGTCAATTGGGCTGCCATGTATAAGTTTGTGGACAAGTTGCCAGAACTCTCCAGTGAAGAGTTGATGGAATTCACTGTAGAACGCTGTATGGTGGCCAAGACCTCATTGCAGTCAGCTCTGGATGTGGCATATGCCATGGCAAGAATCATAACATTGGCTGTGACCTTGAGGTAGGCCTTCTGGCTGCAGAATTTGGGGTGTTGCACTGAATGTGCAGTGCACCATTGAGGACTTACCAATTGATGGATGGGTTTTGTTTTCAGAAAACAAAGACAAAACCCTGCACTCATTTAAAGACCCTCAAGTTACTCTACATCCTTTGGGAATATATACTCCAGCTGTGAAGAGACACCACTGCAGCAGTCAGAAGCAACAGCAGCAATACTGCTTGCAGCATTTTTTCAGACAGTCCCCCCTTTCTTATAAGTCCAAGGGACTAATCCTGGAAGGTCCACGGAGTGCAGAGTAGAAGGTCCTCTGGTTCTGGGTTTAACTAGCTGGCTCATCCCCCCCACCTAACATCCAGCAAGCACCCATTTGGCTTGTATATCCAGGACAGTGATCCAGTAGCAACTTCTTCTTCTCAATCCCTCACCCCTGTTCAGGGACAGGCTGACTTGTTTTTATGGTTTTTGGGACTCGATTACATGGACAACTGGGTTCTAAACACCATCAGATTGGGTTATGCCATGCAGTTCCTCTCCATCCCTCCTCCCCACCCCCTTGCTCAGTCCCTCTTCAGGGACCCCTCTCATGAGATGCTGCTCCTTAAGCAGGTTCCGTCTCTACTGGATTTGGGGGCTGTAGCAGCTGTCCCCCCTGCATCACTGGGGACAGGGAATCTACTCCTGATATTCCTGGTTCCCCAGCCCAAGGGAGGGATGAGACCTATCCTCAACCTCTGTGATCTCAACAAATACATCAGATTCGTGAGATTCCATATGGTCACTCTAGCAACTATACTCTCTCCAAGTTCGAGTGTGTGTGTGCTGACCAGCAATTCCAAGTGATTTGCCACCTAGGTCTGGAACTACTGTCTCTAAACCCTCAACCACAGCAGGAGCAAACCTGAGGTTACTAAGCTATATGACTGCATGCACACAGGAAGTCCAATATCCCAGGCTGCACCTATGTCCTTCCCATCAGGAAGAACGTTACTTCTGTGGCTGATAACTTTCCTGGCATCCAGAATCACCTTAGCAGAAATTTCTCCCTGAAACCCATCATCCTGTGGCCCATTTTTGCAGTTTGGGGCATCTCAATAATCAATCTTTTCTCCATGAGAGACAGCAAGAAATGCCATCTGCTTTGCTCCTGAAAGGGTCTTAGTTAGGAGCTGGGGGCACTCTCGTATGCTTTTCCTCCAATTTCAATCATACCACAAGTCCTTCTCAAGCTGAAATTGGACTGTGCCAAGGTCATTCTCATTTTTCCAGCATTACCAAAATAATATTGGTTCTCTACCTTTCTTGTGTTATCAGTTCAGCCCTTCCTCTCCATCCCATCTTGGAGTACCTGTTGCACCTTCAGTCTTCTGGTCTTGCACTTAGTTCACTGAGAGTTCACCTGGCAGTGATTTTGGCATTTCACCCACCCATTCATGGGAAGTCAGTGTTTTTAAGTCCCATTGCAATGAGGTTCTTGAAAGAAGCCACTCATCTTCACATTCTGGTTAAAGAGACGATCCCACAAAGGAACTTTAATGCAGGCTTAGCAGCTCTTATAGGACCTCTGTTAGAGCCTCTGGCAACTTTGTTTTTCTCCTTTATGTGTCAGAAAACTGCCTTCCTTGTTGCCATAATGCCTGCAAGGAAGGTAGGTGAATTACAGGCTTTGATAGCAGAGGAAATAATGGAAATCGTGACCAATTTGCAGAGGTTATCCCTTGTGTACTTGGTTTCATATTAATCTGGAACATATGCTGTTGATTTTTAAAAATTCCCTGGACTGGTAAACACATCTAATTTTTGGTTTTCCCCCAAATTTTATTCAGGCTCTTCCAGAAAACACTGCATTCCCCATCTCAGAGATTCTCTTTTAAAGCAGTTTTTCTTTCAATTATTTATCTCTAACTATCTTCTGTTTTGGAAATTTATTACAGTTGCATATTTTTTGTACATTATTAACTTCAAACATTTCCTTGCTAAGGCTATATCATCTAAGATGACTAAGTGAAAGATAGCAATGGGCTTCTAGACCACAGGACTATTGGAGAACAAGAGCAAAACTAGGCCAAATATAAATGAGTTTGAAATCACAGGAGGCCTTTAATTGTCCAAGCATCTGTTGTGTGGCAAAAACAACTAAACACTGATCATCAAAGAAATTCACAGGGTGACTGAGAAGCAGCTTTGTAATTAAATAGTAATTTTAAAAAAATGTTTAAATTTGCTTTAAATCATCTTCATCCATATATCTCAAAGAATCTTTCAAAATAGAATAAGTATGGTTGTGTCTTTTTCTGACCCCGATGTTCCAATTGGCACCAATGTCGTACCTCTGTTGAGTGGTAAGAAATTTGGGGGTCTCGTAGATTGGCTTCCCAGTGGAGGAGATGTCAATGATATGGAGTCTGGGTATGTGCTATGTGTAACTTGCTTTAGTTATGTGTATACCTGTCCTGGAGTGGAGGCTGTCACAAACAGCACACAGGCAATCCCCTCTTCCAGAAATTTCTGCCCATACACCTATGCCCAGTTCTCAAGAAGTTATTCTGTCCCAAGAATTTCCTCCATATAGCAAGAATAAAGCAGATAAAAGGCTCTGCTATATGCTACTACTTCTCTCAAAAGATTACTGCATTAAAACCCCCCACCACTAATGACAACACAGCATTTCTTCAAAGACTAACCATTTTCTTATGCTAAGAAAAAGAACTTGTAAGACCAGGTGCAACCGCACCATGTGGTGACTCCTGCCACAACAGTATTATCCCCATTCTACAGCTGGGGAAACTGGGACACAGAGATAAAATGACTTGTCTAGGATCACAGGGGAGATCAATGGCAGAGAAGGACCAGAATCCAAGTCTCCTGACTCTCAATCCATGGCCTTATCCACTTGATCATGCTGTCTTTCTTAGATTAAGAATGGTTTCTTTACTAATTTATATAAATAGGGACAAAGTGACAGAGTAAAAGTGTAATAGAGGAACTTAGGGACAGTGACTGCAAACTACTTTTATTCATCCTAATAAACAATGTGTTCAGGACACAGGACAATTTTTATCTATCATTTTCTACTGCTTTACAAATAGAAACTCTGGAATTCTTTGTGAATAAATCCCTGCTATCCTCTTTTTGCTGACCTACACTTTAGGCTAGGCTATTTTACTTTGACATCTCATACTTGGAGTCGGTAGGTTGGTGTCAGACTGTTTGATTCAATGCTTGAGAGAGGATGCTTTTGAGCCGTTCATATGGGTTAGTCCTGTGTCTGTTTGCCTATCTCCAAACATCTGGTCCTGCCTCTGTCTCATAGCAAAGTGCTACAGTTGTATGTGGTGGAGGCATTGAGCTGATCCTGCATTCTGCCATAGTCTCTTGCAAACTGGAGCAGAATGCCATTGTCACAGCAATAATGGTCATTTGTGAGTCTCTGGTGGGCCATATTCAAGCTGATTGCTGCATTCTTATTCCAGTAGCAAGCCAGAAAAGAGTCTTAAGGAGGGAAGGAAGACATGAATCATGGAATAAGTTTGCAGCAGTGCTACAGGAATAAAATTAGCATAAATTTTTTTTTTGCTGGTGAAAAGACAAAATCCCTATGTCTTCAAATAAGTACATTTTCCCAGATTTGATCCTTGCATAGAAGTGAAAATTGTACATGAAATAGTAAAGGGATTTCCTGTGACTAGATCTGTAAGAGTGCACATGGAAGTATTTTAGAATGGGCAGAAAGGGTCAGAAAAAAGTGGCATATCAGTAGATATATACTGAGCATGTTTAGATTGAAACTAGTGGTTTGTTAAAGGAAATATAGAAATCGTCATTAAATGCTGTGACTGAGGGACCTCTTGGTAATTCTTAGCAAAGGGCGCAGGGGATGCATAGGATTGCATACAAAGGATGGCATGTAAGATCTCTGCCAAGATCCAGTAGCCCACTGGTCATCATAATCATTGAGAAATGTATGTTTGGATAATATTTAAGAAGTTATATATCTATACTAAAAGTTGTGTTCTTATGGTCTTGGAGTTAAGGCAGGTCAACACGAGGTGACATGCCTTGAACATCCTCCTTTCAAATAGAAGGTAAGATACTAATCTATCTGGACATATGTATATTGTCTGCCTCACAATGGAGGCTGCTTTCCAGATGTAACCAAGTGTCATTTAAAAGGTTGAAAAATCTACAAGAGAAAAAATCTATAGGAAGAAACAAAACAGCAAGGAGGTGTTCTGTTTATGCAAGAAGAGCAACAATAAGACTTAAATATCTTGGGAGGCAAAGGAACACACTGGGTCCTTCACCTAGGAGACAAGCTGACAATGTGTCTGTCTTATGAAAGTATGATCACAGCCAAGCCTGGCTGTAAAACACCGCAAGACTTTCAGTGAACACTATATACAAGACACAAGAGCATCTACTTACTTCAGTCTAGGTTCTAGAATGTGCATTATGATTTTATTTTATATGTAACCATTTGTTTCTAACACTACTTCTTGCTATTACAGTAACTCCTTGCTTAACGTTGTAGTTATGTTCCTGAAAAATGCGACTTTAAGCAAAACAATGTTAAGTGAATCCAATTTCCCCATAAGAATTAATGTAAATGGTGGGGTTAGGTTCCAGGGGAAAATTTTTCACCAGACAAAAGGCTGCTCCCGGGAGCCTCCTTGTACAGCAAACAGGAGGGTCCTGGGAGCAGCTCCAAGGCAGGAGCCACACATGGCAGTGGGGGGGAGGGACAGCTGAACTGTGGCAATTAATAGCCTGCTGGGCGGCTGCTGCACAGGGAACTTAGGGGAGCGGGGAGCTGATAGGGGGCTGCTGGTGCACCCTGGTTCTAAGCCCCCACCAGCTAGCTCCAACGGGCTGCTCTTTCTGCAAGCAGTAGACAAAGCAGGTGGCTGCCAAACAACGTTATAAGGGAGCATTGCGCAACTTTAAATGAACATGTTCTCTAATTGATCAGCGATGTAACAACAAAACAACGTTAACCGGGATGACTTTAAGTGAGGAGTTACTGTACTTGAATCTCTGTGCTTTGTTAAATACTTATACTTGATTTCACAATAAACATATCTAAGTGTTGTGTGTTAAACAGGGAGGTGTTCTGAGGTGGAACTGGTAAGCTAGAGCTTACTGTTTCTTTGGAAACAGCAAAACTGTGAATACCACGAGTGTCCAGTGGAATGGGGCTGGATGCTCAAGGGAGACACTTAGGCACACTCCAAACCCCGAGTTCTCCATCACCGACCTGTAGAATAACAGTGCAGCCAGCAAGGCCTAGAGAGGTGTGCTTGTGTTACCCATGCCCAGTGGAGTTGGGGAGCTGACCCCTACCTGGCAGGCACAGGAAGGACAGGTGGTAGCAGGGTGCCCTCACACTTCTGGATACCCCAGAAAGCATCACAAATGTCATTTATGAGTTAGCATAACAAACACAAGTCAACTATGAGATACACCGGAGTTAAGATATTTTTCCATGTTTCCCAAACAGTGATACCTGTGATTTGTATTATAGTTAAATTAACGCAGTCTCTTAGGTAGCTTTGTTTAGGGAACCTCGGCAAAAGTTGTCTCTTTAATGTTGATCACTATAGCTGACATTGTTTCTTCATGCTACAATTTTTTGCAAATGCACTTATAATTAGCAAGCCACTCGTTCATCTCAGTCACACCCATATAAATCAATGGAGTTACTCTGGATTTACACCAGGGTTGACTGAGAGCATAATTTGGCCCAGAACTTTAACATATTTACACAGACTGACTGCAGTCTGTTATGACACTGTTGAAGAAACAACACGGCGTGTGCTCAGTGCATCTTTACAGAGATTTAAAAAAAAAATTCAAGGTCTACAAATTATCCGTGGAAGGTAGGTGTAAATTTAAAGAGAACAACACATGAAAGCAAACTATTTTAAAACCAGGTCCTCGTTTAAACACTCATGCTGTATTCTCCACGTTCTAATTGAAAGCACCCCAGCCAGCTGAAGCACAGCAGAAAGTAGAGAAGGTAGAAGAAATCTCAATACAAGAAAAATAACTATAAAAAAAGATTTAAAGGCATTAATAAAGGAGGGAAGAGACATTTGCCATCTGCCTGACTGGATGGATAATATATCTAGAAAATGGAAGGCAGAAATTTTGTGACTAGCCTCATGCCCCCACGTGCCACACACAAACAGGTAAAATCTCCTCAAAGTTAACTGTTCAAAGCAGCACTCACTTTTGTCAAATTGTTCTTTATCACAATGTACTCTGATTGCTGCAGGAAGAAATGCTGCAGCTGCTATTGCTAGGGGTAGCCCCACTCCAGCACTGAGAGAGCAGAGGTGTCTTACTGTTGCTTAAAATTAGAAGTTAATGTGGATTTTTCTGCTTGTGGAAAGCTACACAGAGTAAAACAGCACAACATATTCCTCCCTGCAACACAGGAACGGTCTGTTTATTAGCATCGTTCATCACAACCTTCCATGTGAGGTGAGCTCATTACATTATGTTGATATCAGTGCAACCTAACAGTTGTCTTATCTGGTCTTTTTAATATTGTGTTGTATGGTATCAATATGCAGAAAGGACACACAAAGCAGCAAATAATGCCTTTTGGTACTTAAAATCATCTTAATCGTCTCTTCCCTTGCTCCCACCAAATCTACAGCACCAGTATTGGTTAAGAAGCCAGCTGACCCAAGAAAAACTAGTGGTGATACGCAGCCTGGCTTGGTTGTAGCATGCTACTGCTGCCACCTATCTGACAGTCCAAATAAATTGGGGACAGAGACCAATACAGAAAGCACTAGAATGGGAATAATTTAATGGAGCTAGAACAGACACTGAAGCAAATTTAGAATCCCCGTTGGTTTCTTTTTACACACACACACACACACACACACACACACACACACACACACACACACACACACACACACACACACACACACACACACACACACACACACACACACACACACACACACACACACACACACACACACACACAAGCTCAGCAATGCTTTGTAAACCACAATAAACGAGATGGAGAGTTGAACTTTTAAAGTGGTTCCAGTTCTGGCACAAGGAGGGATAAGTCCCCATAAGTCCAGGCCTTATCCAAAAAGCTGGGAGAGACTCCAGATGCCATTCCCTGGGGTTCAGGAGAGGGTGAAGACTCAAGAATTGGTGAGCCATTCATTAAATATGACTGTTACTTAAGAGTGCAGGACTGGATGGGTTGCTATGTTTCATCCCTGGATAAAACAGAAGACAAATAATAAACTGAACATTATGATTAAATATTCCCCCTACCCCAGAGTTTCTGGTACAATGTACTCACAACAATCTTCAAACACACAAACAGGTAAGCCACACAATAAAATTATAACAAGTGCTGACATGTGGATACCCAGGATTACCAAGGTAACTTGAAAAATCAGGGCATATAGCAACATATAACTAACAATAATTGCTTCCAACTGCTTCAGAGCCCAATTAGAAGATTCCAAACTGACCTTGGCGAAAAAAAGTAAATGCCCAGCCACCGCTATTCAATTTGTCAGCATACATCAGTCAGACCCAATGCAGCCTTTCTTTGCACTTGCACAGAAAATGTCATTTTGTCCTGGTCTATCCACAAACACTCCAGCAAGAAAACCTGTAATATACTGCATGGAGAGGCTTCTGCTTTGTCCTTTGATTGTGTAGCTCGAACAGGGCATGAAGTAATTTTTAATGTCACTATTCATAAGGAAAGGGATGGAAGGCCGTGCTGTTTATTTGCTTTGTGCAATGTTACTGTATTTCTGTAAGTAGGGATATTCTCTCTAGTGTCTCTCCATTTTATTTGAGCTAAATAGAGGGCCTGAGTCCCTTCCCACTATATGCCAGTGTAACTCACTTAACTTCAGCAGAGTTACTCTTGATGTACGTGGATGTAAGGAGAATCAGGTGCTTCTGTCTGTCCAGCAGAGTTATGTTAGTAGTAGTCAGCATGCCTTGAAAAGGTAGGAAATACATGTCTCAGGCAGAAGCAGTAGCTGATGTGTAGGTTTTTTATGGCATGTCTACACTGTGCACTATGCCCGGGATCTGACTCAGGTTTGAGCCCAAACCTCCTTTCCATCCACACACACACATCAGTCTGATTTGTGTCATCAAGCACTCAGGAACCAGGTCCTAGGATCTTGCTGGGGAGGGGAGGGGTGGGGTTGGGGGGATGGTTGGAGCTCGAGTGCTACTGTGATGTGGGCTAAGCCCTGTCATTTTGCTGAGTGGATCCAGTTCAAACTACAGAACTAAATCAGGAGGGCTGTGTAATGCAGTAGGGACTCATTACTGTGACTTTGAGACCTGGGTCTAGCAATTTAAGCTCAGGTTTACAATGCTGTGTGGATGCTCAAGTACAGGCTTGGAAATACTGAGTCTGCAAGGCCTGGGTTTACAATGCAGTGTAGGCATACCCTTACACTGAATTCTTTTATGGATTTAGAAGGCCACATTTTCAAGCTGGCCATTGTCTCTTCCACGTATATAAATGTGTGTGCACTCCATTTGAGTGAGTGGGTGGCCAACTGCCTGACTTGCATATACGACTGACTGCCATTCTGAAAACGATAGTCATGAGACCAATAGGATTCTACACATTTAATAAGGTAAAAATGAAATTGCTCTAAAACTCCATTGAATTTAATAGAGAGTGAGAACTTTCCCCAAGGCTTTTAAAAAAATCTTCCTCTAGAATTCCATAACAGGAATATAGTTGTCTAAGAAATGCTAGAAGATGCTGAAAAAAAATTATAATGGAAAAGCTATGGATTGAATAGGAACTAAGGACTTGCACAACAGGTACCTACTCCTCTTTCCTTGGGTGCAGTCATTTCTTACATACAAGCCTTGACCTTGGCTGATCATTTAGCCTAATTTTTTTAGAAATGTGCAAAATCTTCCAACCCTAAAGTCATATTTGTGTACCACTGCACATTTTAAAACCTCTGCAATATCCACTGATAATTTTAAACGGGTGTCAATGTAAACCTTGGTGTTATCATAATTTGCCATGAAATTAAACAATCTTCCAAACCAAGGGAGCAGATTGCCCTCCAGAGTTGCTAGTACGACCCTAAATCATTGTATGAACACAATGCCAATAAAAGGTATCGCCCAAGCTATGAAATGTTGATAACCAGAAGTGGATAGGAGATGTTCTGCGTCCTAGGGAAGGTGAACATTGCCCTCTGTGCCTCCTGAGCATTTTTTCTCCTATTCCATTCTTTCTTCCCCAGGAACTATTTCATGTTCACTGGGCATAGTGCTGGAATGTGCACATTGTTCACACTACTACTTACCTACACTTCCTAAACACCTGGATCTCTCTTACACTGGAATAAGGTAAATTGATATTTACATCTTGAGCTACCCACTACCACATGCAATGCATGCCATGTTTACTGTGGAAATAACATGAATGTTCTCTGCACTGACTGAACTCCCCATCAACATTACAAGTAGAAATAGCAAATAAGTTCTCTTTAAGCTGTATAATTGTTAACTACTTGACATATGGAAAAGCCTGATAATAGTGCTTGCATCTAATGGCGACAGAGCATGGGTTGTTTTTTTTTTTTTAAAAGGGCAGATTGGAACAGCTGAATATGTGACAGAGTGGATGAGACAATGAGGGAGAGCAGTGAAACTGCTGTACAGTGGCTACTTCTGCTCTTGACTTTCACTGAGGTCCTGATATTAGGTACCTACTGAGATCATATCATTAAGCTCCTTGCTCCTGATGTAGATACCTGCTTGAGAGTAGATCATTAAGAACTCAGCTCTTCTATCTGGAACCCTCCCTATTATTTGAAAGTCAAGAGAGATTAATATTCAAATACTATAGATGTAACAGCATCTACTGATGCCAGTGATTGCTGACAGAAAGTTCGTTTCTCACCTATGCTCTTCTGTGTCAGGTCCTTATCACAGCATGTGGTGTTGGCCAGCAACCTTTGAGCCTGCTGTAATGTGCAGACACCTGGACATCATGGTTTTCAAACTTGCTCATAAGATGACCTGCACCTTAATAGAGGGACTGTCACATGGACTATTCCCCCTCCTCCCCAAATTCACAGATCAGTGGATCACCTTCTTCCTCTTTCATAATTATAACTGCTATAGTTGCCATGGAGATGTACCCCTTTGGAAAAACAATACTGGTGAAATATTTAATGTCTTTTTAGCTGTCTCTAAAATGATGGAGCAACCGAAAACAAGAAGGCGAACAAGCATCATGGAGGGAGGCTGATTTTTACTGACCACCACCAAGTGCACTGGTGAAATGCTGTAAATGGGAATGAGGAATCGTGACTAATTAACATCCTTTTTCACACACACATAGTATTGTTTGCATACAAACATAGTTATTAGTATAAAGCACAGCTGTTCCCCAAATGTTTGTGTGGGCAAAAAAAAGTTCTTATAAATTTTAGCAAATGAAGGGAGGGCAACAAACCTTGTTCAACTGAACAACACTCGAGAATTGGAGTGAATGTTTGCACAAACTGATGTGTAATATTCAGCCCAGACCCACTTTGCACCAAAGACTATAGAAGACTTAGACCCATGAAAGCTTTAGAGACCTATTAACCTTCTTCCTCTTCTTTCTTTCTTTTTCTTTTTCTTTTCAGGAATTTGAGTATAGAGGGGTCACAACAGACCTTGCCAGGGTACCTTATCTGCAACCTTCTCTATGAAATTCCATAGTAATGCTTGTTTGTTTTTACTTGCAATCAAACATCTCTGACAAATGGTTTTGGGAGATAAGAGTCTGAATTCTGGATGTTACTGCAAATGCAGTCTCTCTCTATCTCTCCAATATAGTATCCAATCCAATGCCCACTTCAGTGGGCTTTGGATGGGATCCACGGTAAAAGTACATTTCAACCTTGGAAATGAAATATTTCTTAAATCTAGGACAGGCAGTTTCATATAACAATGAATGATTGGTATCACATCATCTAACTCCTGAAACCCCCTCCCCCATTTAACTAAATAAATAGTGAGTTGGTGGTACTTTGGTGTGGTATTGTCTGGAAGTTGTATTTGTAAGAGGATGTGGTGCTGGCTTGGAGTTCAGGAAATCAGAGTTCAATTCCCTGCTTTGCAATATTTTTCCTGTGTGATGCTGGGAAAGTGCCTCTGTGCCTCAGTACCCCATCTGTATAATGGGGATAATAGTATTCCCCTACCTCATAGGGCTATTGTGAGGATGAGTAATTATAGATTGTGAGGTGTTGGGTTACTATGTTAATGTGGGGCCATCAAAGTACCATATATAGACAGATACATTGGAATAACCTTGTGAGACATGGCGCTAATGGGGAAAACCAAGAAACCCAGTTTATAGCAGAAAGCAAACCCCCCAATTTTCAGATGTACCTAAAACCTCATTGGACGTCCACCGTGCCACCTCTATCTACAAAATAATTGTAACTTGTTTCCCTAAACAATTTTTTAAAAACATTTGACTTTTTAAATACTAAGTAATAGAGAGTATTATCTGGTAACTCTTTAAGTAGGATTTATTTTAATGCAGTGCAATATTTCTCTTCTATAATAAAAACAAATGGCTGGTATGCACATACTTAATACAAATACATGCTGTCTCTCTCTTTCTAGCATGTATTTGTATTATGCATGTAGCAGCCATATGTTTTTATATGGAGGCTATGTGCTGAGTTTCAAAAAGAGGAGATAATGCTGTCAGACTAAAAACTACTAAGCTAAATATTATTAGTTTAATTATGCTATCTCATTATTTGCTGTACAGGTATTACTGAATCACAAGTATTAAAGATGCCATGCAGTTGATATTTATTTGTCCATTATTTAAACCAATCCCTGATGAATACATGTGAATATACATGGTGTATGTGTATATGTATATAAATGTGTGTCTCTGTGTGTATAATATATGCATGTATGACTGCCTACTAATATAAAAGAAACTGTATGTGTGACTGATATATTTTCAAACTACACATTTTAACATTATAGTTTCTTCTTGGTTTATTGTCCTTAAGAACTACCTCCTCTGTGCTGCCAGTTGAGCGGCATCCTTCTTAGGTTTTTGAGTCTTAAAGAAAGAGAAAAAGCCAAAGAAGAAATCTGCAGCCTAGTCTCACTGGATTAACTTAAGCCATCTTGTGCTGCCTGCACAGGCGATGAAACGGAGCCTTTCACAGCCTGGGACACCAGCAGGACATCCTGTTTCAGTTTAGAAATCACTCCCATTCCTTCCCACCCACCCACCAATAAAACAAAGAAACCCAAGAAATAATCTCTGACAGAAGAGACTGCTCAGGCGTTGATTGTCACACTGGCATCAGGCCAAGCCCAATGTGCCACAAAAATGGACCCAGGAGGGGAGCTACTGGAAAACAGTCAAAGAGCACCGAAAAGGGAAGTCATTAAACTACCAACAACAACAAAACTCTCATTTGTTCAGAATTTCTTTTTCTTTCTTTCTTTCTTTTTTTTTAAAGGATAAATTAAAGGCCACATGAAGCCATCCTCCGGGCCTGTAATAAAACTCCAGACCTGCTTGTTTATATTTCACCAATGCTGCTGCTGTTTTGTGTGTGTTGTATTTTTTATGAACTTGTGCACCACTTGACTTCCTTGTTTTTATTTTAAAAAAATATATAAAAACATATAAAATTCTAGGTCACATGTTTCCTGAAGACTGAAAGGAAAGATTTTGTACACCAGAATGAAGCTTGCAAATGCTTTTGTGATGATATTTTTATAATAGAAGAGGGGTTTATTTGTGGGAGAGTGTTTAAAGTATTAGGGACAGCTCCTCAGTTGGTATAAATTGTCATGGGCCACCTGAAGTCAGTGGAGCTATGCTAATGTTACACCAGCTGAGATTCTGGCCTTTTTTCAGGAAACTAATGGTAAGCAAAAAAGAAATGAACATTTTGTATGCTGGAAAGTCTGAAAGGATGTTATCATTAGGATTTCAAAGCTCCGTCTTCCTAGTCTATAAGGGGAAAAGTACCTTATGCTGTGTGGCTGAAAATATGTAAAACTTACACATCTTAGCAAAATATGTGACCTGCATATATGTCTTAATAGTAATTGGCCTAGTTGACAGCAGTGGCTCAACAGTGGGGGCCTAATTAGCAGAATTAATGGAGTAAGTAGTAAGTGTTTTGGCAGATGATGGAGAGAGACATTAGATAATGTTTACTTTTCCTTTTTCTAAATACTGTTTTTAATTAGCACCAGGATGTTTCCTCTCTAGCCATTTGGAGTGCAGCTTTGGGATGGTTCCTTTGATATAACACAGCACTTCTGGTGGCTGTTCACTTGTCAGTATTTGGCACTGTGGAGCAAAGATACAGCTTGAGACATCTCCAAACATATGGCCAAAAAGGAGACCAAAAGAAGTACTGCATAATGTTTGCAACATCTGAAAATATCCTAGGAGAGCAGGATTTCTCATACCCAGCACAATCACATTTGTTTATGACAGTCTGGTAAATATTCTGAACAGATGCAGAGCAATCATTCTGCACTGCAAAAAACCTCAGGCTCAAGATCTGCTTACGCTAATTTTTTACCTATGGGAAATGAGTGAAGGCTAGGAAATATCAAATGAAGGAACATCACAGCCACAAAGTTTAGAACCAGATCTGCATCTCAGGTGCCTCAAATAATCAGAGATATTGAAGCTTTTATTTCAGTATAGATCCGTTTTATAGAGAGGGACCTGAGCAGTGTAAGCTGAATCTGAACTTCCCGCTGAAGAGAAAATCCTTTTAAAAATGGGGATTTATTAGCCCAACTTGTTGGTTTTTTAAGAGGAGTTTGTTTTGTTTTGGTGGGACAGTGCTACTGTGATCCAATTCTGTAGGCAAATGCCTGTTCCTTTGGTAGCAGCATAGCAACACTGCAAACTGAGATATTGTATGTGTACAGAAAATGAGATCACTCTACATTTCAGGCTATTCTTCTTTGGACTAGGGTGAATAATTACACTCCATCCTTTTTTGATCCAAATCTAATATGATGGGGGAGGAGATATGAAGAGTATTTCTTAACATTTAATGTCATTCCCAAACCATAGATCAGCTCCCTATGATGTTCATGGCCCTTTGGAGCTCTCCTTACAATGATTTAGGAATAAATGCACATCTAATTAAACTCTCAATGAGGATGAAGCAAATTCATTAGTTAAAGGAGTAACAGATGCCCCAAAACACTTGGGGGGCAAATTATTATGGACACATAACTGTCATCCTACCCTCCCCCAGTCACATTTTCCCACCTGCTTATGTGGTGTACACCTGTGGCTTGTTGGCAATGAGCATGGTTGTAATGTGAAAGACTTAGGGCTTTTCAAAGCTACTTTTGTTATATTTATTGGAAGCCTTTAAATTATTTTCCTACTATTCATATTTTGTATATTCTAATCATTCTGGCCATCATAATGTATCTTGAACTTTTCTAAATGGGGTAAACATTAAGGTCCAAGTATTTTCAAGTGGGGACTTGACTGTATATGAATGCAAGTACCTGCATTTGCACAAACACATGCAAAAAGATGTGCTTGTGAACGTAGGTGGGTCTCTACTTTTGGACATTTAAAGCTTAATTTTTCAGAGGTGCTGAGCTTCTGCAGCAACCATTGACTTGGATTGTATTTGGAGGTCGGCGTCACTGAAAACTAGCCTCTTACCCAGCTTAAATTTTCCCATGCAGTTACGTGCACAAAACTGACCCACAATTATTTGTACAAACTAGTATGTCTATCTCCCTGACTTGCATACCCTAGACTGTTTTGTGAATGCAAATATGAGTTCTGCCTGTGCAAATAGTTCCATGTAAGAAATATGAATGGGCACATAGGATCCTTTCCTACAAACATTTACCATAAGGACAGGTTTTGTGACACTATGCCCCATATTCTTCATAGAGATATTGTTATGATATGCATATGCATAACTAAGATGTGTCCTATGCAAGATGGGACATGGTGAGGTATCATTGGAAAGGTTATAATTTACTGGATATGATTATACTATTTGTATGCATGCATCATTTCTGTATCTGAAGTTAGAAATATTGACTATGTAACAATTACAAGTGGGTTTACACCTTGAGAATGCAATGAGCCTGGGCCATTAGGGAGAACAATAGCACTTTGAAGATGCTAATCTCCCACCTTCCTGAGAAGCTTCCTTGGATGCTGCAAATAACCTTTGACTCATGTCTGCTTTGACACTGCAAGGTCATGTGATCATGTCACTTGGTATTGGACTCTATCTTGGACTAGTATTTTTCCACTAATTGGGGTGGGGGGGGGAATCAAACTAGGAAATGAAGGATTCCCGCCAAATGTAAATCCTATTTAAGGCAGGGAAGTGAGTTAATCAGGGTTCATTCTTCATTGAATCCCTGCCCAGGATGACTGCTGGAAACATCTAAGAAACAAAGACAAAAGCAGGGGAGAAGAGCTGAGCCCAGGCTGGAAAAGGTGTCAGGCCTGCGAAAGAAATGCCAAAAACAACATTTAGGGTGAGAAATTAGTGCACATCTTCCTCCACATTGAGGGAGGAGGCTAATTTCATGAGCTTATGCTGTACCGTTTTCTGTGCAGCGCAAGACAATACAATGTTGGGTTTACTCTTCAGAGGGGGAGTGCACTCGAATGCTGGGCCATTCCTTAGCTGAGTCTTCCCAGGCAGAGCTGATTTCAGTGTCTGTGTCTTTCTACAGCTGGGTGTGTCCCTACCTGTGTGTATGCTGGAGGAGGCTTGAGGACCTGGCTCAGCCTGACTCAGCCTGACAGTGTAAGGGAGCCCAAGCTGGTGGAACAGGTGGATTTAGTGGTGCCCTATTACATCAGGTGGCACCCCAGAGTGGGGGGGTAACCTGTCACAAGGTTGAAATATTTCACATAAAAAAATAGATCATTGACATTTGATCTGGTGGAATTTTTCACAAAACATTTAAATCTTTTTTTATTTTCCATTTTTTACAGAAACTTAAACAAAAGACCTCTGCAAAGGCAGCAGGACACAATCTCTCTCTTTTTTATTTCAATATTACTATTTAACATTTATATTGTGGAACAGCCTAGAAGCCTCAGCCAGGCTGGGCTTCATTGTGCTAGGCCCTGTATAAAGATAATTATACTGCCTTCCTGTGACGCATGGCTAGAAAGGGTTAAACAGCTTGCAGGCTGAATGACCCAAAGCCCACCTTTAAAGTCATGTTAGAAAGATATGCGAATGATAATTAGGGCCATTCATACTAAATAGGCTAGAACTTTGAAATGCAAACCTATATTGTTACATACAATTAGTATTATTCTATCTTAGAGGCTACCTATAAACAGAAAGTTTCTGTTTGTCACTATAACTATTGATTCAAAGATCAAAAGGGAATATTAACATTTAGATGAATCTTGGTTAAAATAATGTCATTGTCTATATGTCTCTTTGACGTTTGTAATAGATTGCCTAATGGATAAATTGCCCTGTGTTAATTTGTGTAAATAATTACTGATGGTGTTTAGAAAGCAAACAGTTACACCAAAAGCCTATTGTTTAACCAGGACTGTGTGGTCAAGGGGATGCTAGAACACTGTATAAAAAGACCCTTGGGTCCTGATCCTGTTAATCTCAGATCTGCTTAAACTTCATCAGGGGAAGTTTGAGTTGCAAGACTCAGGTCCCATTTATGTTGGTACACCCTGAATACGTATTTGGACATTGGACTATAACCTATGAACTGAATTCTAAAGGAACTCTTTGCAATTTCAAAGCTCACCATCTCTGCTTTGAATCTTCAATCCATTGAGGTTCACTCATGTATGTATATTGATCTTTTAATGAAACTCTCTCTTTTTGTTTTTTAATAAATTTTAGTTTAGTTAATAAGAATTGGCTGTAGTGTGTATTTGGGTAAGTTCTGAACCATTCATTAACCCAAGAGGTAATGTGTCCAATCCTTTGGGATTAGTAGAACCTTTTATTGTATATGATGAAATAAGATTTGCAGAATTTTTCATATTTGACGTGGGTACCTGGATGGAGGCCCAAGGCTGGATCACTTTAAGGGAACTGTGTTGTTTGGACTTCTGAGTAACCAGTAAGGTAATAAAGAAGCTGTTTTATGCTGGCTTGGTAAATCTAAATATTGGAATATCCACAGTTTTATAGGGATTGTCTGCCCCATTCTTTGCAGTTCACCCTAATTGAGTGTTCATAGCTGGCCCCTACTGGGACCCTGGTCACCCTTGCCTAAAAAGCTTAGTCTATAAAACAAACCAAAACAGATGGATGATATAAACGAGCAGGCAGGGAGAGGGCAGGGAAGATGGAGTAATAAAAACTAAAAGGATGTATGTCATACTTGCAATGTATGGATTATTGCACATATCTATATCTACAGTATGTCACATCAGTACACTGTGTTTCTATAGGTTTCCTCAATGGATCTGGTCTGCTGGGGAATTAACCCAGCAAAGAGCGCTGCATTCTGGATTCCCCTGCTGCTGGAATGGTCCCTGGGGCCCATTGTAGTTAGGTGTAACTTAAAGCAGCCTTCAGAACTGGAGTGCTGGAAAGTTGGGTAGTTCTAGCATAAAATGAGAGAAATATATACATACCAAAAATACACTGGACCCTAGCTAGAATGCGTGTCTATATAGCGCAAATTCGCATAGAACGCAGTCGTGGCCATGGATGCTAAATTCAATTACTTTAATTGCAATTCATTTTAACGCAGTCCCTACTATAACGTGGGCTAAGAGAAGGCTATAAGAGAAGGCTAAGCAGGGTCAGGCCTTGAGGCAAAGCGAAGGGCAGGGCCATGATCTAGGCACCGATGGTCCCCCCCTTCTAGGAGCTTCTGACATTCACGCCCTGCCCCCCGTAATGCCGGGGTCACGTGCCACCCATGGCAGGAACTGATATCCAAATTGTTTTGTCTTATTTTTAACAAATAGATATGACACTAATGGCTTAGTCATCTCCACATGAAAGAGGGGAGGATTCAAACTAAGCAGCAGGGACCAAATCTTACATATGCACTCCCCGGGGGCTGACACATCCTCTCAGAAGCCTGTTGCATTGCTGTGTTCTCTGACAGAACTCAAACGATCACTCCCCTGTGATAAGTCTAGGTAAACTTTCAATGATATTTTCTGTAGTATCTGTGTACAGGCGCGCGTTTAACTCTCTTTTATTTTACATTGTCTCTCTTTCTCACTCTAAAAGTGTCCATAAAAATGTGGTTCCCTGCCTTATTAGCTGTAGGGTAGTTACTGGCTAATGCACTTATAGGGAGAGGAATTCTTACTTCAAGAGTAGCAGTCAAAAGCAACTTAGATTGTAAGTCCTTTGCGGAAGGGTCTGTCTTTTTGTTCTGTGTTGTACAGTGCCTACCACATTAAGCTTCTGCTCCACATTTGTGGCTCCTAGACACAATATAGGTTAATAATAACAAAGTGACTCTATCTTTATATCAGGTTAAAAGCATCAATAAGGTTACAGTCTCCTTACAGAATAATGACATAGAATGGCCAAATAATTAAGAGATAGGAGGCAAGTTTTTATCAAGGCCCTCTTGAAACTCAGTTACTACTTTAACTCCCTGATGTTTTTTCTGCTCAAGCTAGTAGTCTATTTAACATGGCCCCTTCTCCCAGTAGTGGACAGCTACATACCCATTAAACTGTGTAAGGTTGTGCTTGGTTGAGGAAAGGTAGAAGATTCTTAGAAGCTTGGACATACACACTCCAGCAGAGCAGCACTCACTGCAGTGAGAGATTTAATACTGTTCTGACTCTCCAATATAATCAGCACAAGGTTTTATTAGAAGGTTTGGAAAGATTTAAGCAGGTTTGTAAGAAATTCAGTGAAATGATATGAGAAGGGAGCAGTGGTGAAAATGGAAAAAAATTACTACCCTAACTTGCTGTCTGATGCGAAGCAGAGGGTTGCTGTGTGGATCTTCGCTCCTCCTTCCCCAGCAGGTGCTGCATCCAAAGGGTTCCCTGGACTCCTTGCTTTCTCCACTCACACCAGACTGTCTTGCCAGGAGGCCAAGGAATTTTCTCGGTGGCTTTCCTGTTCTCTGGGACTGTCTGTTGACTCCCCTTCAGGTTTTTTACCCTACTAGTGGAGTTCATTGTTCTGCTCCTTTGAGCATGAACAGAGAGACCTAAAAATGGGGAGCAAGTCTGGAAAGGAGAGCAAGTCTCTGTCTTGCCCCTGCTGAGGCACCTTTTGTTGCCTCTCAGAAGGTGGAGGATGGAAGGAGACAATCTGAGGAGAGGAAAGGGAAAATGAAATAAAAGGGATGAGTTTTAGCGGAAATTCAAATAAACTGGAGAGCCTTTTAAACTGTGCCAGACTCACTCATTTTCTTGGAACTGTCGGCTTCATTTTTTTCATCTGAGTTGGTCTCTCATTTCTTTTTGAATATTCCAAACTGTGGCTCTGAGACATGCTTTTCACACCCTTGAGTTAGCCTCGTTAGACATAAATGAAGAAAGTAAGATTGCGACTCACAATACAAAGGACAATTTGTTTTTAAAGAAACTAATAACTAGAGCGAGGCCCAAACAACCCCAAACTTTAGATCTGTCTCCCAATTTGCCCAAACATTCATGCTGTGGTCCATCTGTACCTATATTAATTAAAACAATTATTGTTTTTATTGGGGATCTTCTGGATATTAAATAATAATGCAATTGTCACATTTTTCCATTAGGTATGAAATAATGTTTTACATTAATTCACTAGCTCTAGCAATTATAAAACTACACACTTTGCATGTGGCTAAGATTAGAGTTTTTAAGGAGGATCATTTTCATAAAGACCCAAGTGCAGAACAAATGTCAGGAATTGACCTGCTGCAAAAAGTGGTGTTTAGATGTTGCTTGTAATTACTAGAACTGGGAGCACTGGCTGTTGGGAGTCTGAAAGGACAGGAAACAGGAAGGAGGGGGAGGAATTAAGGAGGCAGTGTGAGAGTTACAGAGGGTGCAGCAGCAGCAGCTTGGTAAAGAGGTTTCCACTTTAAAAATAAAGTCCTGTTGAAGCAGGGCCTGCTGCAAAGTCAGTCTCCAGGCAATCTAACAAGGGCAGCTGGCCTGTAGTATGTTGCCTGAATGGCTACAGTCCCTGGTTGGTTGGCGGCATCAGCAGACTGGCTCCTAAGCCCAGTAGCAGCAGCAGTTCAGCAGCTGCTCAAAGCATTTGCCCACATCTGTGCCTGTTTGTTCCCAGCCCTGCTCCTCGCTTGCCTCACAGCAGGTAACCTGGTCTTGAGCCTTAGCTCTGACTCCTGATTTCAGCTGACTCTGGCTCTGACCCTGGCCTCTGCGCCTGGCCTTTGACTTCGGCTCTGGTGCCTGGACTTTGGCTCCACCTCTGACTCTGAGCTCCAATTCCTGACTCCTGACTTCAGGTCTGGCCCTAGGCTCTGGCAGCTGCCTCTGACGCTGGCTCTGACCCTGAACTCTGATTTCTGACTCCTGCTCCAATTGCTGGGCATGACTGCCCATGTCCTGGTCACTGGCAACAAGGTCTTCTATTTTATCAGGCCCCCGAGAACACTGCAAGCGGATCATAGGGGAAAGTGATGTGCCTAGAGGAGGCTATATATACCTTATGCTGAAGCAAACCTTGTTTGTTCCTAATATGTTAGAGTAATTCTAGAACATCTCTCCTTGTGAAATTGGCTCCTACATTTCTGTAGTCAGTGAGATATGCTGGAATGGCAATCTGTGGTCTATGGAGCTGAGCCCAGGCTGGAAAAGGTGTCAGACCTGTGAAAGAAAGGCCTAAAACAACATTTAGGGTGAGAAATTAGTGCACAACTTCCTCCACAATGAGGGAGGGAGGGAATTTCATGAGCTTACGCTGTACAGTTTTCTGTGCAGCACAAGACAATATGGTCATAGCAGTTAGGTATGTATTTTCCATGGCCTTGAGCCTCCTCTGCAGAGCAGCGTTGAGTAAAAGAATGAAACAATTACTGTATATTTATCACTATTCCTTGGAAAAGTTCCTTCCTTTTTTGTGCTTATGTGCACCTTATTTTCCCTCTATGCATCCAATAACCCTGTCTGCGGCTATTTAAGCTCTCACCTCTTAATAAAATGTATTGATGTGCTATTATCTAAAAGGTTCGGTTCTCTTTTCATCAGCAATCAGCGCTTTCTGCTACATTTCCTTTATTCAAGTAATCATTTTCTATTTAGCCTTTTTCCTTATTTGATGTGTGGTTGATTTGCTAGCAGTACTTTTGACTCGAGATCCATATGTGGACACTTTATGGTGCACCAAGCATGGAGGGAACCTTCTTTTGTCTGTTCCTTCCTCCAGGTGCAACCTGCTAGTTCTGCACTAGATTTTTACTTTCTTTCTTTTTGTTTCTCAAAGGAAATCATTTCTTGTGTCCTAGGCTTATCTGTTATACCTCTCTTGATCATCCTTGTCCATTCTAACATTTTCACATTCTTCTGAGTTTTCAAAACAGTTCAGTAGCTGGAAAATCCTACTCCATCCTAAATGGTTGAAAATAATAATAATAATTAATACTCACCTAGCTCTTAAGTAGCTCTTATTAATTGTGGTTGGATATTTGGGCTCAGGTTGCACCCTGAGCGCTCGGACCCTTTCACCTTGCAGGACTTGCCCACGGTCACCCATCAGGCAACTGGCAGAGTTGAAAACAGGACCCAGGTCTCCTGAGTCCTAATCCAGTTCTTTGTGCACTGGGCCACACTACCTCAAATGTCTTTAACTTAGACTGTAATTTTTAAAGACCCATAAGAAACATTTTCTTCTTTTACATCAAGCTGGAGATTAAATAGTTCTTACCTCCGCAAAACCCACGAAGGCAGAGGGACACTTGTGATATTAAAGAAATAGTGATTATGGGCCAGATTTGTAAAGGTATTTAGGTGCATAAAATGCAGATATGCACCTAATAGGATTTTCAAAAGTGTCTTGGCCCCTAACTCCCATTGAGATAATTCATATAATTAGTAATTCAAGATTAGCTTGGTCACCGAATTATTATTACCCCATTGGTTCCATTACCTTTTTAGAATCCAGGTGCATTCATTATATTTTATTTACACTGTAATTGCTCTGCCTTGTAGGTAACCTTCTGGCTATATGACTTAGTGGCAATTAAAAGAAGAAGCAGAACCGCAGTGTAACTACATTGTAGTAGGCATCCTTCAGTCTCGGGAGACCATGGGTAGGTGTCCCTGAGAGGTGAAGAATGTACTCAGTTGCTTTTATGGCAGCCGCGAATGTGGCTGAAGAGACCCACTCGAGAGAGAGAGAGAGACAATCTGTGCGACATCTGTCCAGGCCCCTTTTGTTTTTGCTTTGCTCTGGTGTTCTAGTGAATGAGTTGGCTGGCAGGTATGTTTGTTGAAATAGCAATGTATATATGGAAGAACATGGGAAGTGATTTTTGAATGTGTAATTGAGTTTTCAGATTCTAACAGTTACACTACTCCAATCAAAGCTCATAATCATACCATATGACCTATGTGTCCAGTCCAAAGAACAAAAAGTTTGAATGCTTGCAAAAAATTGCTTGCAAATAAGATACAGCCCAATAATTATTTTTAGGAAAATGTTTGAATAATTTCAAAGAACACATTGAGAAAATTGTAACATCCAGGCAGTTAAATATGTTGAATAAATTATTAATTATTAATTATTCACCTTGTTCAATTGCTGATAGTGCATCATTCCAGAAAGAACAGAGGTAACATGAGGGTACAGTGCTTAATTCTGTAGAGCAGAAACACCTCAATGTTCTGAGTCTCCAAAGTTAAGTTACCAATGCCACACTTCTTTTGAAAATACTGGGCAGTACGAGATCTAGTCTGTAAGAACAGTGGAACATGTTTGTAACAAGCATTTCAAGTAATTTAGGCCCCTTTATGTCATGATATATGGATTCATTAACCTTCTTTAAGCCGGAAGATTTTATTAAAGAAAATTACTACAACAACAGACAGACTTTATGCAGCTTGAGTCCCAGCTTTACCACCCTGGTTTACCAATGATAGAGTTCCAGGAACTCTATACAGCATTAGATACCTAGCAGCTGAATAATATATTGCAAGTAAACATTTCATTACACTCTACTGATGCATCCAACCCGTGCGCAGACCACCTGAACTAGAGAGAGCCCCAGTCTCGCCAAATGTGCCTTTCTTACCAGCAGGCCTGGACTCCACTTCATTTCAGAAGAGTCCTGGTGGAGTTCTACACCCCTTCCTGTTGCATTTTCAGATGGCAGTCATCTGGTCCACTCATCCATCTGGCTTGCCTATAAAACCAAACAGAGGAGGGTCCAATTTAAAAAAGGGAGACAGAGATTGAAAGGGAATATAATCAATATAAAGGCCAGAGTGGTCATCCTTAAACCATTGTTGTTGGGGTAGAGTGAGGAGGAGGAGGAGATTAGATTTAAAGATGTGTTTTAAATGTTGGGAAGGATGAAATGAGATTTTTCAGGGGGAGCTGAGTCCCACACCATAGGTCTCATGACAGCAAAAACCTGCTGACCCCAGAAAAAAAATTATAAAAATTGTCCACCTTTCTCTAACACTGATTCAGCTTTCCTGATGTTAGCAACATTTGAAGCCCCATTGTAGAGAGAGTGCTGGTTGTTCCAGGCATTTTTAATGCCAGGTCAAGTAACCTTGCTCAGGGAGAAATTGTCATGAATACAGTGATTCCTGGTGTTAAAAGTGCAAATGGAAGTTGGTGACCCATCTTCATTAGGGCTTCCAATGCTGCTAATACCAGTGGAGCTCGACTGAAGTTAGGAACGGTGGGAAAGGTTTCGAAGATTTTCATGGGGAAGGCAAGGCATGTGATAGAATCCTTAAATGGCACAGATATTCATGTGTGTCTGGATCAATGACTAGGCATCAATTATCGTTAAGGGCTTTAAAATCCATTAGTGCCAGTTTAGGGCCTGGTCCCATTGAATTTAATGGCAAAATTCACATTTTTCTTTCAGTCTGAGCAAGACCTGGCCCGTAGAGTAAACCTACCATTTTGAAATCAAACTTACAATAATAAAACTATGTTCTTTAAGGTAAGGAAAAATTGGTTACCTGTTTGTTTTCTTTATTTTTGGGATTGTGGCTTTATTACACCTTTGCTCTTGTTCTTCATTTCAAGAGGCTAAGGTTTTACATGGGCTCATACAAGACTTGCTGAGTAGCAGATTTGTTAAATATCTTTGATTCACAAATGAAGTGCCCGATTCTCCAAACATACATATGAGTAATTTTACTTTGAAGTCACTGGTACAAGCCACATGAGTAAAGTTATTCCTGGGAGTAAGTATTTGTGGGACTGAGGCTTACCCTTATAGTCCCAGTTATTTCGTATTTTTTTTACTTGTTTGCATTAATGTTGATTTAATTATATTTTATTTTAAAATAATAAAAAGAGAAAGGTTCTCCTTCTCTCTTTCTCTTTCTAAGAGATAGGTTGTTCTATGAAAAAAAATGGGAATTCTTTATTAACCCCATTCTTTGAGATGCACACCACACACTATAAAAGACAGTACCATATTTCGTGCAAAGTATTAATTGGTAGATGGAAAGAGATGAGAGTCCCTGTGAGAGTTGGAGAAACTGGTGAATATAGAACCCAAATAGCAAAAGTGGAGACTGTGGTGACAGTTTCATTATTCAAAGAGCTTGGGGTCCTGGGTGGCCCTGTCCTAGATTTTGCAGCTTTCTCTTTGACCACGAAGCATGGAGGCCAACGTTAGCCAACTCCTCCATTTGCTGGAGTGCCTTGGAAAAACCTGTCGTGGCTCTGTACTAGAAGAATGATGTCATCCACATAGTCAAGGTCTGAGAGTGAGAGATTACCAATCTTAATGCAGTTGAATCTGGCAGAATGTTGCATTATGAAATCCACTGCCTGACAAAAGAGTGCAGGAGCCAAGACACAGCCCTACCTGACACCAGATACTAATTAAAAAGGTGCTGATATCTGATTCCCAAGATGTACAGGGACAGTGGTTCCATTATGCAGCTCCACTAATCAAGTCCAGCAGAGTGGCTGGGACACTCTGCCCTTTAAGGCCTTCCATTGTGCAGCTCAATCAACTGAGTCAATTGCAGCCTTAAGCTTGACATATGCCATTTGCAGGGGCTTCTTGAACTCACAGTGTATTTCCAACAACAAGCAGAGGGCCAAAATGGTGTCTAATTTGGACCTGTCCATCATAAAACCTGACTGTTGGGGGGCAATGCTTCCAATGCTGCAGGGGCTCCAAATGTGCTAGCAGAACATGTGCAAACGCTGTCCCTGGCACGGATAACAAGGGGATCAGCCTGTAGTTCTTACATTTGCTATGCAGTCCCTTCCCCTTATAAAGTGAGATCACAATACCATCCTTGGCAAGGTCCCAGTTCTCCACACCAGGTGAAAGATGGCCAGAAGTGATTCCGCTACAGGGTCAATAGCACATTTCAGCAGCTCTGGGGGAATGTAGGCTCTGTTTCCTGCATGTGCATTTCATGCTTGAGACTGACTGCTCCAATTGTGCCAGCATAGCAGAGTTGTTGATGGGAGACCATGATCAGGCAGGGTGAGGTGTGCTTTCAGATAAACTAGGCCAATCTCGTATAGTTATTTGAATAGGGGGACTCAAACCTTGAATTTGACCCAGTATTCCCCAGGGAGCCAGTGAAGAGAGGTGATGTGCTCTTGGGGTGATGTATTCTTAATGGCCTGTGTTGCTGAGTGGGCTGGCTGCTGTGTTTAGAACCAATTGGAACTTAAAAGTCATCAATTTAATAACTAGTTATGGAGCCCTGTAATAATCAGTCATGGAAGTCGCTAATGTGTGAATCCAACAGGAACGGGTGCAGTGCTCTCAACAGCAGTAGATGGTCAAGGGCATCTTCGCGGCTCTTTGGAGAACCCAAAGTGGTGAGGGGCCCAGGTGGACACTGAGACTGGACTATCTGAAGTATCTGAAGGTGGATGCTTTCAGTGACGAGTCATGTTATAGAGGTGAGGAGCTGTTCATGTTCTTCCCTCTCGCATCAGCACCATCTCAGCCTTTTTGTGATACAGCTTGGATCAGGGCTGACTTTAGTTATAATGCCCAATGTCCTCACTTTAAGTATAAATATGACTGGTTTACGTGACTCTATACCAAAATCCATGCAGATTCCTTTAGTATGAATTTCTTTCCAGCATTTTGTACCTTTTTGACAAAACTACACAGGGAACTCTTGACTGATTTACATAAACAATTGCCTTAATTTCTTCCACTTTCTCCATTCTTCTTTGTGAGTTAGTTTTGAGTGCATATAGGTTATAGACAGTAGGCCAAATGCATCTCTGGGCAAGTCAACCAAGTTCCACCAAGCACAGCTCTGGCCAGCTTTGTGCAAACTTTGCTGCAGACAGAATTCCAGTTTATGTTTGAATTTCTTCTCCAAACTCATTGCTGCTGTGATCCTGCGTGTGTGGTTTTGGTTTGGTTTAGTTTTGCTATGTTTTATTATCCAAGTGTCTTGAAAATATAGCTAGATATATTTAGCATAAATTCCCCAATGTGAAAATTACCAAATGCTTAGCAATAAAGGGGATTTTAGCTGCTAATTTTATTCATGGGTTGTTTTCCACACTTGTGATATACAGTAGTCCAGCAGTGTTATACTCTCCTTAATCATGTACAACTCTCTCTCACTCTTGTCTGGAATAACCTGGCAAAACTAGCAACTCGGGGTTGTTGTTTTTTTTCATTATCTGCTTCTCTGCCCTCTTTCTGCACCCCAGCCCCCACCACACAATCACACAAAATCCTCCTGTAGCCCTACAGCAAATTCATTCTTCCTGCTGGTAAACTCCATACAGAATTCTGGGTGGCAGGCTCTGACCAGGACTGCATACAAATTAGCTTGTGAAAAATGGCATCAAGTTAGGTAAAGAACAAAAGCAAACTGACTTCAAAGGGAATGTACCAAGTGGAATCTACGGTTACTATACACCAGGGTTTTAAGAAAGCCAGTGTTAACAAAAAAAAAAAAGAAAAAGAAAGGAAAAAAGAAAAAAGCAGAAGCAGCAGTAGCTACAAAACAAGCAGTTATCAGGCTTTCTCCCCTCTTCTTTCTTTTGGTGGCACATAGGAGTAGCTTTTAGAACAAATCATGATAAAAAATGTAGTTCTTTGATATTCGTTTGGGCTACAGCTGCTGCTCCCAGCACTTTGTTCTTCCTGATATTCTCAGCAATTCACTGAGACAACAGTGCTCCCTGCCCACCATGTCTGGACCAGCTTAGAGACATACAGAGAAAGAGAGAATCTCAGCCAGCGAATCTGAATTGGCTGGCTACAAATGAATTCTGGCTGGTTTCCCAAAGATTAGAGGCCTGGCCATGTTTCCTCTTCCTATTTTTTTTTTTTTACCCTTTCTACTCAGTCAGTGATGTGTGGCTCTCCAGCAAAGAAACAGTGAACTCACAAACTGTCCAGCATATTTTTCATGCTTGTTCTGCTTGTCACTTTTTGGGGGGCAAAAAAGATTGAAAGGAGAGGACGTTAACAAGATTTTTTTTTAAAAGATTTATTTCTCTTCACTCCCTTACCCATCTGCTCAGCATATTATAAAGCATATTAGAATAAGAAAGAACTTATTAAAACCACATCTCCTCTGCTTTGTGAAAAGGCCTAGTATTAAAATCCCATTGCAGTTGAATTGGGGTTTCCCCTGCTCTTTTCTCTTGGGGTAAAGGTTACTTTCTAGGGAAGGATGCCAGCTCAGCAGTAGCCTTTGCCATCTGAATTGTCTTGTTAGTTGTGGCTCAGAGGCTGGCTTTAGCTGGAGAGACCATCTGCAGCAAGGTTTAAACCTATTTACCTCTCCAGCAAACAGGGAAAACGTCTCTTCCTTTGTACTGAATTGGATTGGGGACAACAAATAAAATCAAAACCATGGAGTAGGGTTGGAATAAAAGGAACAGGAGTCTCTAATGATTACATTTGCTTTGAAAAAGGAAAATGTCCAGCAAGAATGGACTGAGCAGCTGAGATGCATCATAGTCACTTAATCTTATTTTACTTACAGGCACTCCCAAGTGCAGGGTCTGAAGACAAAGAAAATGCCAAATTACTAATCTACTACCAAAAGTTCTTAAAGGTTCATTTTAGGGAACTCCCTTTTTCTACTCCTCCCCCGCTTCCCCCAAGCCATTAAAATAGTGAATTTCCCTGATTTGTCAGGTGCAAAAGAAAGGAGATTGCATAGCTCGGTGAGATGAAAGCTGCTTGACTGATGTCAGACTACATGTGTGGCACATTACTGTCTGCGTGAGGTGCAAATAGAAAATAGTGATGTCAAGTCATGTCTAACAGCCACTGTGTATCCTGGGCATCCACTGGCAGCTTTTAGTCTCTTGCCTATAGAATGGCTGGGAAAGAAGTGCATTATGTGTTCTGTAAAAATCCACTCTGATGTGTCCAGCCCACAAGGATATCAAAGAATTCCTTCTTTGTACATACGTTGGCTTTCTCAGCTACCAGGATGAGCCTGCTGGACTGGACTCTGGGATACTTGTTAAACTGTATGGAGTAAGCAGGAAAAAAAGATTAAAGGAAGAATACAATCTGTGTGAAGCAGTGGTCCTGACTCTAAAGAAGCAGATGATCTGAGGGAAGGATGAGCTTCACTTTAAACTAGAGACTCTGCATGCAATGCAAATGATCCCATATGCAGCTGCCACTGGCAGCCAGCCACCCGCCTACACAAGAATAAAGTCAAAGCAACAATTCCCTGAACCCTGAAGCTTAGTGACTTCAAACAAGAAAAAAGAAAAGTGACATGATTTTTTCCAGTGAACTCCTTCCATCTCCAAATTGTGCTGATGACCTCATCAACTACAGCTGTCTACTTCAAGCTTAGCCTCCCTTTGCCCAGTGGACCACATCTGGTAGTGTCTGTGTATTCATACCTGGGATGGGAAACATCTGGGCCTACCATCTCCAACATACATAATTAGGTCTTTTTAAAGTATGCTTAAGTCCTTTTCATATCAGCAAGTTCATGAAAATGTGACAATTTTTTGTGATGTATGTAGAGTGAGAAAGACATCCAGCTGGGAAGAAATATCAGAGCAACTACACTACAGGCTCCTCCAGAGGCACATTTTTTTCTCTGAGGACCTTTCACACACATCAAGTCCAGCCACAGGACTGAGGAGTTTCCTTACTAGCAATGCTTGTGTAGAAAAGCCCATAGTCCTCCAGTGTCTGGTTGATGTACCCCTTTAATTAAGGAGTGTTGGATGTTTGTGGTGGTGCGTCTGGATATTTTTACAGCAATGGTAACTCTGAACACCGTACCATTCCATTCCATTGTGTGTAGAAATGTGCTGCCTTTGAGGACAGTGCTTTCAAGGATAATAGCACAGCCTGTGAAAATCTGAAATCGGCTGGTGGTGTGTCCTTATTCATAAACCAAAGAAGTGTTACTGAGAATGACTTAAAAATATGGCACCCCCACCAGCTTGGAACATGATAAGCTTCAGGCTGGCTCTACCAATTATTCTGTAAAACACAGCCATATGCCATTGAACCTTCCCTTGAACTGCACTACTTTCTCCCCAAGCAATTTCCTCTGTGAAAGGATGATCCTCTCAAAACAGGTAGAAACAATTGCATTTTCATTCTGTAATACAAGACTGCCAAGTCTCCTGTAGTGTATATCTACATTTGAGCTGGGAGGTGTGATTCCAAGCATGCATAGATGTACTTACATGACCTCTGCTCATGCCAGTGCCTTGAAAACAGCAGTGTTTCTGTGCTGGCACAGGCTACCTGCCCCAGTATGTACCCAGGGGTGGGGTGGCTAGCCTGAGCAGCCACGCATGCCACCATGGGCACACTACTTATAGGCTGTAGCTCAAGAAGAGCTAGTGTCATTATATCTATTTGACCTGGGAACAACACCTCTCAGCTCAAATATAAATGTACCCTACTTTTACTATGCAAATTCAATGAGAACTAGTGCAAATATGTCTCCTCAAGCTGGGAATCACCCCAAGCTCCAAGTGTAGACATAGTCATAGTGTGGCCATTATTAGTATTTATTACTGCTTGCATTTGAGTAGTGCCCTAAACAGGGTCAGGGACCCATTGTACTAGGCACCACACAAACATATGGAAAGAGGCAGTCATTGCCCAGAAAAGCTTACAGTATATAAGGCCTTGATCTGACATTTAGCACATGCTTAAATGGGAGACAGAATTGACTTCAATAGGACCTAAACACATGATTTAAGTTAACCACCTGCTTCAGTTCTTTGCTGAATCAGGGCCTGCCCTAAAGTAAAACAAGAACAAACAAAGAGGAGGCTAGGAGAGGGAATGAGGATAGCAGCAATAGGAACATGTGAACACTCTGTGTCCTACTAGATGGTTCTGAGTCAAAAGGCTTTTACTTTTTTCCCAAAATACAGGATGTAAATGAATGAAATACATATCTGCTCTCCCCACTGGTTGGCTGTCTAGCCCATGTCAGTTGCTTTTTTTTCTGATGGGTAGCATGGGCACAATGGGTCTTTAGGAGCGATTTGAAGGAGAGCAGGATAGTGGCATGTGGATATGGACCAGACTGGGGAGGCATTTCTTGAAAAAGATGAAGCTTGGTGATGCTGATTGAAGCAGTTGACAAACACAAAACTGACACTGGCATTGTTGGCAGAGAGAAGGCAAGAGATGACTTGAGAAGATACAAGAATAGATAAAGTAGGCAGGTTCCCTTAAGAGATGTATTTTCTCTAATGTTGCTTTGGAAGATGCATTACAATCATGAACATTTTTCAGTCTCTGCAACATTCTTCCCCTTGAAGAGTTTTTAAATTTAATTATTTACTTGGTGGTGTAGTTAGGGGCATCAATTGACTTCCCTGATCTTATTTTTCCCAGTGTGACTGGGTATCAGCTCTCACTTCCCCTCTTTTACCTTTGATGTATTTCATTCATTTCAGATAGACAGTAAACCAGGATTAGGACTGAAAACAAATGGAAGAAACACTATAGTGCTGTAGTAGGAAGTAGATTAATAAATCACAAAGTTTTCAATCTAGACCCTCAGAAGTTTGATAGAGAAGGTGGTTTCAATTTGACAGCAGGAACTTGACAGCGAGCTTGATTTATTCTGGTTTCTTTTCTCTCTAGAGACTGTTATATTGTAGTATACAGTGAAACCTGCTCCAAGGGAACTGCGGAACATGGCCACCACAATCTTAGTCCCCAGGCTTGTTCCAGGTCCACCTGTTGGAACAATCACTAGAGATTTCATTGGACAAAACACTCAGAACCAAATGCCCCTGAACATTGCGGGAGTTTGGAATCATAATCCTATTCTGCATTTGAATTTTGCTCTATCTCTACAGTAGGCCAGCCTAAAACCCTAGCACTGAACACCCCTTAACTTTGGGGTGTTTGAAATCTGAGTCTGATTTTTTTTCAGCTAGACCTGATCTCCATAATCAACAGTTTTCACTTTATAAACTGATGAGGTGCTTTCTGCTGTATAGTAGACCATTTAACTAGCTTCTTTGAAGAGATTGAAATATATTGAGGTCTGTGAGGTTGCATGGATGTATCTGGCGGGCAGAATCTGGCCCATGGGCAGAAATTCAAGGCTAGAACCAATGTTTTTAAATCCTCTCCATTTTCAGATAATATTATAACTTCAGGGGAATATGTACTCACTCGATGTAGTGAAACTACAATGTAGAGAGAGAACCAACACCTGTTTAAATAATATATATATATGATAATTTTTTATCACAATGTAGTCTTAAAATTGTGCAGTAATTAATGAACAAGTCAAAAACTAATATGAACTCTCTGTGGCAAAGTTTCAAAAATCTGAGCCTTTGCTATGCATGGATTAATTTGCAAAACAAATGATTTTGTACACAAATTAGTGCTCAAGTGACCAGGTACCATGACCCATTTTTGTGTGTGAAAATGTATTAATTTTTGTCATTCAGCATGGCACATGCACAAGTTTGGCTGTGATGTTTGAAAATTGACTATTCCTAGATCCCCCTCCTACAGTTTAGAAACTCTTAATTTTGCCATCAAAAAAGCTCAGCTTGAGGCTTTCTGGATAAAATGATCAAATTCCACCAGCAATGAGTGTTTATATTAAAGAAAAGCTTTAATTTACAAAGCTATTGTATTAATTACCATATATACTCGTTCATAAGCCAAATTTTTTTAGTAAAAAAGAGAAGCACCAGAGATGGGGGTCGGCTTATGAACGGGTATAGAGAGGGAGAGGTGGGACACAGCTCCTCCCCCCAACAGAGAGGGCAAGGAGAGGCAGCACAGCCAGCAGAGCCAGAAGGGAAGAGGCGGGGCCAGAGTCTCTCCACTTCTGGCCCCACTGCTTTCCCCTCAGCCTCCAAAGCAGCTGCAGCTCTGGGGCTGGCAGGCTGCAGCCGTGCTGCTCGGCCCAACCCCCAGAGCAGGCTGTGGCCGTGCCGCTCAGCCCGCTGGAGCATGATGCAGCCGTGCCGCCTGGCCCGGCCTGCTAGAACATGCTGCAGCCGCGCTGCCTGGTCTGGCCCACTGGAGCAGGCTGCGGCCGCGCTACCCAGTCTGCTGGAGCAGCTCCAGCCAGGTCAAAGACATCCTGCTCTGGCCCTCCCCAGATAAGATGGGAAGGGATGGGATGGGGAGAGTGTGGGGGGGTCCCAGGCTAGGGGTGGGGTAATGTGGGGGGTGGTTGCAGAGGTTACTCCCTTGATCCCCAGCTTCTCCCACAAAAAACATTTCCCCCACCAGGGTAAGCAGCTGGCGCGCCGGGACACTTTGTTTGTTTACTTAGGTTTACCTACGTGCCTGCGGGCGCTCGAGGTAAACAAACCATCTCGGCCCGCCAGCAGCTTATCCTGATGGCCCCGGAGCCAAAGTTTGCTGACCCCTGAATTATAGGGTCGGTTTATGAACGGGTGATAAAAAATTTCCATTTTTACTTATCCATCTTGTGGGGGTCGGCTTATAAACGAACTGGCTTATGATTGAGTATATATGGTAAGACTGATGGGAGCACTTGCCTTTTGCACTGAACTTACTTCACTCATTTGCACATCATTGTATGCCCCTGCACCTTAGAAATGGAGGAGTTCTGCCTCTTTCAAATGTTGCTCTTCCCAGGGACCACAAGGAACTTCCTCGCTGGTGGCACAGCAGATTTCCAGCTCCCTTGATTTGGAGCCTATGCTGGAGGACCCCTGGAGACATAGATACTACAGGGCCTGTGCCTTTCAGGAGCAACAGAGAAAAGGAAAAGTGCTTTTCTTTAGATCTCCCTCTCCTCCTAAATCTTCACCATTCTGGGTCAATTTTTGGGTTAAGGTGAAGAGAATTAAGAAACCCATATTTTTTCCTTGATGGGGGATGGCAGAAAAATAAATTCTAACACCAACGGGCGCATTAATAGAAAACTCTTTGAATTGAACCTCAGAGTTTCCTTTCCACTCTGCTAGCTAATGACATGTCTGGACAAATGTGGCCCTATGTCATCCTGGCTTGTTAAAGAAACTACCATAAAACATAACTACTATGCAAATCAGATGTACAGAAAATGTCCTTAAATGCCTTTTCTGTAAAGAAACAATTGTCACCAAGCAGGTATTCTAGAAACAGATGATGGGAATATATAATACCATGCCATGATGCACTGTACTTCCTGTGATGGAGCTTACCTGCAGGGCAAAGGAAAAAACCCAATTAGTCATGCTGTGCACCTGGGGAGGGGTGATTAAATAATTGCCTCCTGGCTAGAGGAGCAGTGCTAGGCCTTATAAGTAGACTCAGGGAGCTCAGTTGTGGAGATGACTACAGTTGTAGGGACTGGTATCTCTGGCAGTAAGAAGCTCTGGGATAGGGTTTAACTAACAGGAAACAACTCAGGAAGAATGCTACAGGAACAGGTTAGGCTCCCGAAGTGGAAGCCCTGAGGTAGGGCCAATAAGAAGCCTGAGTGGAGCGGAATGGAAGGGGCAATAGTTTGAAGATCTGATTGGATTTTAATTTCAACTTGTTTGTGCTACACTGGAAGGTAACAACTGAACACCCATGGCAGGGGGAGTCAAAAGAAGATGCAGGCTGAGAATGGCCATTGAAGGTCTGAAGAAGAGTCCCCAGTAGGGGGGGGGACTAGAGACAATAATCTTATGCAATGCTGTGACCAAAGATGAGGTGGTGCCCATGAGATGCAGATGTGCTATATTACTCTCCTGACAAATAGCTCATTCTTGTTTCTCAAGGTTACCTCAGGAAGAAAGTGGGTTTTTCACAGAAATGTTTGTGACTTTACTGCTGGTGAACAGTCCTGGAGACTAGAGTATTCTATTTATCCACTGCAAAGTACAGTATGGGCAGATCACAGTGCAACCTTCTCTATACTTTCCCAGCTGTTAAGCCTCAACCTCTGTTGGAGGGATATCTAGAAAAGAAGGTTTCATGATAATCAATCTTTGGTGTCTCTTGAGTCTACTGGCAGTGATAACAGTTGTGGTATAGACTCTTGTTCATTAGACTGAACATCACTCCCTGTTTGAAAATGTATTTTTAAGTTCATTATAGAATAAAGTAGGATTATAGGCTGAGCGGCAAAGGGAGACGTTTCTTTTAAGCTCAAATATTTCCAGAAAATCATACACGATCAGATGGCTTTCTGTTTCTCAAAATGTTATATTTAAACCTTTTGGGGATCTAGCCTGGGACATATTACAAGTTCTTAATTTTTTCCTGCCTAACAGGAAATGTGCATCCACTCTTTCGACAAACGCACCAATTTTGGACACGTCACACATTCCCCCGTCCCCTTTTGAATCTCTTCCAGCTGGTGTAACAGAACAGTTGTGGGAAGAAAAATCAGCACACTGAATCTTGGGCCTTGCAGCTGGAGGGCCCAAGTGGGCATCCGAAAGCCAATGCATACACCCCTGAAAAGCCAGGTAACTTACTGTATAATCACTAGAGAAATAAAAAGTTTCCTCTTCCACTCTTTCCCTTTACTTGCTAGTCAGTTAAAATTGAGGATTTCTTCATTTGTAATACTGGCAAGATATCGATGGATACATAGTTAGGTACTGTACTGAGCAACAAATAGGAAGATAGCATTCTTCAATTATTTTGCCTATGCAATTTGGGACAAATCAGTTCCCCAAATCACTAGTTCCCTGAATGTCTCTGTGGATGGTCTCTAAAAGCATCACCAAGAATATGAAAGGTGCTGTGGTACCGAGAGCAATCAGGAAGGAGTCAGAAAGGTTTTACCCACAGTTCTGTCGTATTAATTTATCAATCAAGGCTTGCTTCAAATGAGATAAGGTTGGATTCTGATCCCATCCTGTTGTAAATCAGGAGTAACTGCGGTGAAGTCAGTGGAGTTAAAGCAGTGTCATCGGTGTAAATGAGACCAGAACTGGGCTCATAGTGATGACTGATGACGCACTAAGTTAATTTCTTTCCCTGCGTGAGATCTTGTGTTGGGTATTTTGTGGTTTCACGACGCTGAGAACTATCAGAAGATCTCATGGGAAATCATGTGGCTATGAAATGAATTAACCTGTATCACTGTTGCACAGCAGGGCCTGTAATTAAGCTGTAATTCCTCCCAGATAGTTTTATACTTCTCCTTTTGTAACCATCTCCAATTCTAAACTGTGGCTCTTCTGACCTTAACCCGCTCGAGATGCGCAGAGCCCTCGTTGGAGCAGGATTGCCCTTTGTGATATTATTTTAAAGAACCCGACTTTTTCTGGTTTTGCCCCAAGAACTGGACAGGAAAAATAGAGAAAAACTTAGTTTAGGAGCATCATCAGTTGCATCTAAAGCTGAATGCTACAGAGGCTTTCTGTGGGCAGATAAAAGAAGCTTTAGCCTTGGGTGCTAAGGAAACTATGCAGCATTCAGACTCTTCAGGAGTGTAGTCAAGCTCATTGTTAGCTATCCAAAGGAAGTATCATGCTACGCTTAATGTAAAGCCTCTAAAAGCTCTCCTTTTGATGAGATCTTTCAAAATGGATAGTTCAAACGATCCATAAGAATCATAATGTCAAATGGATTTCATGGTAGAGCTAGATCTAACATTTCTTTTTAAGGTGTCCCCATAAACCAACATTAATGAAAATTTCTGAAGTTCTTATGATTTATTAATTGAAAACACTGGAGTTTTTTTTTGTTTTGTTTTTTCCAGACACTTTTGCTCCAGGAACTTTTCCCTGTAGCGTGGTGACTCACTAGCCCTCTGCCAAGATTCTGAAGCCTGTGGCTGTTGATTTACTCAACAACAATAGATGACATCTTTATTGTTGCTATGGAAGTTTTGGCTTTCATAGAATACTCAGGGTCTGAGAATATAAAGATTCCATTGAAAAATGAGTCTTTGTACCAAACAGTTTGGCGATGGGGAGAAGGGAGATAGAAAGCTTTGAAATTCAGAATGAGCATGCTCCTGATTGCAGTTTTGCATTCTTATAGCATAAAAGCTGAGAAGAAGTGAGGCTCAGCTAATTGTTTTACTGGTCTTATTATCCTGCATTGATTGTTCTTGATGTTTCAAAGGTAGAAGTATCTATGATATCATTTTTTTGAATCTATATACTTCTGTAGTGGGGTGGTCAACTGTTCTTGGCCTGAAAGGGTTAAAAGCCAGCCCTTGGAGAGGGCTGGGCTGATTGGGGAAGCAGCCTCAGCTGGGGGCCACAGCCCAATCAGAGTCCAGCTGGCCCTATATAGACCAGTGAAACGCGGAGCTGAGAGTCTCCTCTCTGGCTGTAGAGGGAGACGGGCCTGGCTGCTGGGGAGCTAGATAAGGTACCTGAGCTGGAGCAGGGCTGGGGGAAGGCCCAGGGAGCTGGGGACCTCCAGCCTGGAAACACCCAGGCTGCAGCCTAGTATAAGGCCAAATAGGTACTGGGGCTGCAGGGGACAGCCCAAGGCTAGGCCGAGGCAGCAGATCCAAACCCCTCCTTGCCTGTGATGAGTGGCTAATACTGCAGTCTGCCCCAGGGAGCAGGGGCTAGTTGGTGACTGGCAGTAGCCTACAACTGAGGCGAGGTGGGGATGGGGTGGGGGTTTCCCAGGGAGGGGAGACCCCGTGAGACTGGGGGATACTGCAGGGGGCAGCACCCCAGTTGGAAAGGTGAACCGGGGTCCAAGAGGGACTTGGGACCCCGTGGGAAGTGGGACACTGGCCTGCAGAGGGCATTCCTGGGTCAAAGAGCTAATTCCCAAGACGACCGACAGGAGGCACCTCAGGGGTAAGTCACCGCCCTGTTACAACTTCAATTCTCACTTTTTATAGGTCCTCCCCCTCATTCTTTTAGGTGGGTTAGTGTCTACATGTTTGTCTGAGGCAAGGAAAACTAGTATGTGACACACATGAAAATATTTTGTTCTCTCATTAAATGTATATTCTCAAACTGAAATTAACCATTTGAGAAATGTGGCTTTACAATAGAGTTCTCCCCCTGTAGAATCATAGTCATAGACTTTAAGGTCAGAAGGGACCATTATGATTGTCTAGTCTGACCTCCTGCACAACACAGGCCACAGAATCTCACCCACCCTCTCCTGCAACAAACCCCTAACCTCTGTCTGAGCCATTGAAGTCTTCATATCATGGTTTAAGGACTTCAAGGTGCAGAGAATGCTCCAGCAAGTGACCCGTGGCCTATGCTGCAGAGGAAGGTGAAAAATCCCCAGGGCCTCTGCTAATCTACCCTGGAGGAAAATTCCTTCCCGACCCCAAATATGATGATCAGCTAAACCCTGAGCATGTGGGCAACACTCACCAGCCAGACACCCAGGAAAGAATTCTCTGTAGTAACTCAGATCCCACCCCATCTAACATCCCTTCACAGGCCATTGGACTTATTTACCGCTAATAGTCAAAGGTCAATTAATTGCCAAAATTAGGCTATCCCATCATACCATCCCCTCCATAAACTTATCAAGCTTAGTCTTGAAGCCAGATATGTCTTTTGCCCCCACTGCTTCCCTTGGAAGGCTGTTCCAGAACTTCACTCCTCTGATGGTTAGAAACCTTTGTCTAATTTCAAGTCTAAACTTCCTGATGGCCGGTTTATACCCATTTGTTCTTGTGTCCACATTGGTACTGAGCTTAAATAATTCCTCTCCCTCCTGGGTATTTATCTCTCTGATATATTTATAGAGAGCAATCATATCTCCCCTCAGCCTTCTTTTGGTTAGGCTAAACAAGCCAAGCTCTTTGAGTCGCCTTTCATATGACAGGTTTTCCATTCCTTGGATCATCCTAGTAGCCCTTCTCTGTACCTCTTCCAGTTTGAATTCATCCTTTTTAAACATGGGAGTGCAGAACTGCACACCATATTCCAGATGTGGTCTCACCAGTGCCTTGTATAATGGTACTAACACCTCCTTATCTCTACTGGAAATACCTCGCCTGATGCATCCCAAGACCGCATTAGCTTTTTTCACGGCAATATCATATGGGCGGTTCATAGTCATCCTGTGATCAACCAATACTCCAAGGTCCTTCTCCTCCTCTGTTCCTTCCAACTGATGAGTCCCCAGCTTATAACAAAAATTCTTGTTCTTAATCCCTAAATGCATGACCTTGCACTTTTCACTATTAGATTTCATCCTATTACTATTATTCCAGTTTACAAGGTCATCCAGATCTTCCTGTATGATATCCCGGTCCTTCTCTGTATTGGCAATACCTCCCAGCTTTGTGTTATCCTCAAACTTTATTAGCACACTCCCACTTTTTGTGCCAAGGTCAGTAATAAAAAGATTAAATAGGATTGGTCCCAAAACCGATCCCTGAGGAACTCCACTAGTAACCTCCCTCCAGCCTGACAGTTCACCTTTCAGTATGACCCATTGTAGTCTCCCCTTTGACCAGTTCCTTATCCACCTTTCAATTTTCATATTGATCACCATCTTTTCCAATTTAACTAATAATTCCCCATGTGGAACTGTATCAAATGCCTTACTGAAATCGAGGTAAATTAGATCCACTGCATTTCCTTTGTCTAAAAAATCTGTTACCTTCTCAAAGAAGATCAGGTTGGTTTGGCATGATCTATCTTTTGTAAAACCATTTTGTATTTTGTCCCAATTACCATTGACCTCAATGTCCTTAACTACTTTCTCCTTCAAATTTTTTTCCAAGACCTTGCATACTACAGATGTCAAACTAACAGGCCTGTAGTTACCTGGATCACTTTTTTTTCCTTTCTTAAAAATAGAAACTAATGTAAGCAATTCTCCAGTCATACGGTACAACCCCTAAGTTTACAGATTCATTAAAAATTCTTGCTAATGGGCTTGCAATTTCATGTGCCAGTTCCTTTAATATTCTTGGATGAACATTATCTGGGGCCCTGATGTAGTCCCATTAAGCTGTTTGAGTTTGGCTTCTATCTCGGATGTGGTAATATCTAGCTCCATATCCTCATTCACATTTGTTATCTTGCCATTATCCCTAAGTTCCTCATTAGCCTAATTAAAGACTGAGGCAAAGTATTTGTTTAGATATTGGGCCATGCCTAGATTATCCTTAACCTCCACTCCATCCTCAGTGGTTAGCGGTCCCACTTCTTCCTTCTTTGTTTTCTTTTTATTTATATGGCTATAGAACCTTTTACTATTGATTTTAATTCCCTTTGCAAGGTCCAACTCTACATGGCTTTTGGCCTTTCTTACTTTATCCCTACATATTCTGACCACAATAAAGTAGCTTTCCTTGCTGATCCCTCCTATCTTCCACTCCTTGTAGGCTTTCTGCTTTTTCTTAGCCACCTCTCTGAGATGCTTGATCACCTAGCTTGGTCTACAACTCCTGCCTATGATTGTTTTTCCCTTTCTTGGATGCAGGCTTCTGATAGTTTCTGCAACTTTGACTTGAAGTAATTCCAGGTCTCCTCCACCTTTAGATCCACAAGTTCTTCAGTCCAATCTACTTCCCTAACTAATTTCCTTAATTTTTTAAAGTTAGCCCTTTTGAAATAAAAAATCCTAGTAACAGATCTATTTTTATTTATCCCTCCATTTAGTTTTAACTGAATTATCTCATGATTGCTTGAACCAAGGTTGTCCCCTACAACTATTTCTTCTATGAGGTCTTCACTACCCACTAAAACCAAATCTAAAATGGCATCCCCTCTTGCTGATTCAGCAACTGCTTGATGAAGGAAAATCTGAGCCCTATTATTACTAGCACTTGTCCTCTAATCTATATCTGGGAAGTTAAAGTCTCTCATGATCACACAATTTCCATTAGTATTTACTTCATTAAAAACATGAAAGAGGTCTCTATCCATATCCAAATCAGATCCTGGTAGTCAAGCACAGTGGTGTAGCCAGGTTCTAAGAGCAGGGAGAGTGAATTCACAAAAAAAGGCACAACCTGCTGCAAAGAAGCGATGAAAAAAAAAAAAGAAACCCAGGTCTTGCTCCAGAAGTCTGAAGAACCCGCCGTGCTGAATTACCCACTGCTGAATTGCTGCCTGTGGGAAACCCACACTGGATTAGTCCTCAACCAAGCGCAGCCGGAGCCGCAAGGTAGCAGGCGCCCCCCGGCGGGCACAGGGAGGAGCGTCACTCGGCTGCCACAATCCCCAGCCCAGGACACTGGGAGGTTGAAACCCTTCCTCCCCGCAACACTGGGGTAAGTTTCTCTGTACCCCACCCAACAGGGTAGGGATGGTTTCTAACACCACCCCCACACCCACCCCTGTACCTTATGTGGGGCTCTGGGCAGGCGGTGCACCCCGGCCAGCTGGGTGACGAGCATGATGTCCTCCCTGAAGGTGTAGAGAGGGGGCCGGGTGGGCTCGGGGAAGTTGTTGCTATTGAAGGGGAAAAGAAGTGAAAACATGAACATCCCTGTTGGCACCATTGGTGAAAATGTGGCTTTTCAGAAAGAGACATATGTTAGTCATACATTGTCCTAGTTCTCCAGCTGTGGGGTAGAGACTATTTTATTGCACATTTTTTATTTTATTGAAATTTGGTTCAGATTTGAGGATACCTAATTAAAGAAAATTCTAACTCTTAGCATAACAGCAAGGATCCAATATAATACTTAGAAAGCTTCCAGGCTCAGGGTTAGGCATCTGAGATCAATTGAGCATTCAAAGGTTTGATTTATATTTGATATTGCTTCTTTTCAAAAATATTAAGATGGGAACAGTAAAGAGCATGAAGCAGGTATGAGACTGGTTCCAGTAGCGTTAGTCTTCATGATCCTGATTCTATGTTCTTCTTTGAATGCCAGTTGCTTCATGTGCAATTCTGGAGGAAGTGTCCCATAAGCTGTCAATGTGTCTTATTTTCAGCAGCAAATTTTTGTCTTAGTTCATGATTATCAGGGAATCCCTTTCTTCACCAGGATGTCAGATGCTTGTTTGGACCTCCTCATCCATTGTGATTCAATAACAAAGTGGGATATCTCATGACAGTCCATTTGGTGAGTGCCCGTTTAAAAACAGGGTTATTTTAAGCTATTTCTATATTGGTGAATAAGGCCTTGATTCAGCAAAGAATCGTAAGTGTGTGCTTTAGTGTCTTGCTGAACTGGACTTTGAGACCGCAGTCAAGTTGATGTTTTGTTTTGTGGTAAATTTTCAATGTGATGCACAGCCTTGCTACTTCCATTACTGTTTTATGGCAGGTGTGCCAGAATTGCTATGTTCTGATAACCGTGGTTGTTCCTCGCTGCAATAATCCTGATGTAAATCTGTGGCACAGCGAAAAGGGTATTTGTTACACAAATTCCTAAGTCTCATAAGCATAAATCAGTTTTCAGTTGAGCTGTATCTCACTGATTAAAAGACTTTCCAGTTTGTCTTGAGATGGCATTTAGCATGTCAGACATTATGTAAGTACAATAGAGGCAGCGGTTCAGTATCATAGCAGTGGTGAGAGCTCCTCCCCTGGTATCATAAGGCATCCGATCGTCACTGTGCTGCAGCCTATTCAGCTTTCGCTACAGGCACTAGCCCACAAAAGGAAATACAATGTCACTCCGCACAGGTGAGCAACACAGATAAGTGTAAAAATGGTTCGCTATTAAAAGGCTGCTGCTGGCACACAGCTAGCATTTGTCTCATTAAAAACCTGTCACTGCACAGGGAGCAGACTGCTCCTTGGAGCTGAAATTAGATGTCAGTTGCCTCAGAATATGCTGACACAAGAAAGAGGGTGGTAACAACGGTCTCCTTTTGGTGCCTTGGAAATCAGCTGGTACTAATTGGAGCGAAGTACTTCCCAGCAGCCCAACAGAGGCTTGACTGTAAATCTATTACCCAAGGATCCAGGGATGAAGGGAATCATAATGATGGATAGGTGTAAAGAATCAGAATTGTCTGAACAAGTAATAGTGAATTGGGGTGAAAAGAAAACATTTTCTGTGGTAAATATTGCATACACCTCGCCTCTCTGCTTGCTCACTTTTTACCAACCCGTGCCCTCTGGAGCTAGTTGAAATGTGTGTTGTTATTGTTGTGGTTATTATTATTATTATTTATTTTAGATAAATGCCTTTAAAACTATATGACCCTTTTTGCACAGAATTGTTTTTATTATATATCTTTTTTTATATTTTTCAGGTCTTCCCTGAAATGGAAAATTTTGATAAGATTAAAAAATGTCTTGGATTTGATTAGAATAAAAATAAAACACTTAAAAAAAATCCCTTTTTTTCTCTATTTCCCCCTCAACCCTGCACCCGTGCTTTTCCAGTAGAAAAAAAGGAAGGAAAGGAGTAGGAACCTAAAAAAAACCACCCTGAAATCCAAAAATGTTTGTTGTTGTTTTTTTGTTGAAACAAAACAATTTCTGAGAAACTCTTTTTCAAAAATGTCATTCAGAGGAAAATCCATAGCATTTTTTGATCTGCCCTAATGCCCATGTTTGAAATCTGAAAGCAAAATATGTAGTGTTAGCTGGAAGGATACAAGTGTCTTAACAGCTCATTCTTCCAGGTGTGTACATATAATTTCCCAATACAGGCACTTTTAAAACTGAAAAGGAGTAACTCAAGAGTCCATTAGATTTCATGATACAATAGATAAATACTTTCTGACAGAAGATGAGACTGATTGCCTCCTTCACCTTGTAGCCATACATATCATGAGTCCTTTATGATTAAATTGATCATCAGCTGAATACATTAAAAGCAGATTATAGTCTCTGGCTAATCAAACTACCTTGCCAATGCCCATCTCTGAATAGCAGTAGCCAGTGAATACTCATAGTTGCATAAAAAGTTGAATATCATCTCAGACCACCGCCCCATCCCTAGTAGTGTCACACCATCCCTCACAAATATAAAAATTCCCACCTCCTCAATGGCCATTCTTTGAGTTAAGAATATTTCAGCTATTTAGTGGATCATCATAATATTTCACCCTGGGCACTTTTCCTTTCTTCTTGTTCTAAAACTTATGTTTTTCTCTGATGGGAGAAAGCCAGCAATGTTTTTTTTTTCCCCAGTCTGAGGTGTGCAGCACAATCTCCAACATGAATGCCTCCAGCACATGCGCCTCAGTTTAAAAGCCATCTAGCCTTCGCTCTTCTTCCTGTCACTAACCAGCTGGGGAGAATCCTGGTCCCACTGAAGCTGATGGGTGTTTTAGCCCTTAACTTTAGTGGTGGCTAGGATTTCACCCCAAATCTCTGTGTTTAAAGGAATTAAAATCTAAACAGATAGATGTTACTGAACTAATAGAACAGCTTCAGCCCTACTTGCAGGACAAATGAAAAACAGCTATGTTGTAATTAAGCATTAGTCTTCCACAAACCTGACATTTCTAACTTGTATTTGTGGTCTATTGAGGACTGTTTTGGAATTGCAAGCTATCACTTTAAGAACATTTGGGATGGGCATGGGAGGGGAGGTTTGCTGGTCCTGCTTGCAGGCTAGGGGGCTCTTTAGTGTAAAGAAAAGGGGAAAAAAAAAAAAGCAAGGAGAGTCATCTGGGAAAGAACTAGCTTAAAGCAAGGAGGGGTGAATTGTGCCTCATTGCCTTAGGGAGCACCATGTTTTCTCTCTCCCTGTTTTTCGGTGGTCTGAATCCTAAGATATAAGCAGTGTTACACTGCAAACTTGCAGTAAGAGTATTTGGTTTTTTATCTAATTTCTCTGTGTGTGTGCTGTGAACATAATGGTACTGTTTCATGAGTCACTAGCTTTCGCTATATGTGTTATGTGCATGTCTCTATACCTTTTATGACCGGCTCTAATTATTTATCTGTCTGGTTGGAAAGTTTTGATGAGAATGAAATTTCAACAGAAAAACAACCAATAACTATCTGAAATCAGGAAATGTTCAAAGAAATTGTGGCCCATGACCCTAGAGTGTTCATCAGTCATTATGTCAAGAACATGCTCAATAAGTGTAAGCACAGGCAATTTCAGTATCTTGATTATTATCAAGCCAATGAATGACTGATAGTCATCTATGTGACAGTTTTCAGGGTGCCCAGGACTGAGACACCTGGTTACCCCTGCTGCCTTGAGCGCGAGAAAGACTTGCTTGTCCTTAGCTGGATGGCAGCTCCTTGACATCTGCAGTCTGCTAGCCACTCAGACAATCTCCTCTGGGCTATGCCAAATGCACCCCAATTCCTGACCCCCTTGAAGCATTCCACTGTAGTGTTCAACCCTTTATTAAGAACATAAAAACGGCCGTACTGGGTCAAACCAATGGTCCATCAAGCCCAGTATCCTGTCTTCTGATAGTGGCCAATGCCAGATACTTTAGATAGAATTAATAGAACAGGGAAATTATTGAATGATCCATTCCCTGTTGTTCACTCAAGCTTCTGGCAGTCAGAGGCTTAGGTTGAATATGTGTTGTGTGAAGTTCTTCTTTTTGTTTGTTTCCAACCTGCTATCTATTAATTTCATTGGGTGCCCCTGATTTTGTGTTATGTGAAGGGGTAAAAAATACTCCCTGATTCACTTTCTCCACCCCATTCATGATTTTAGAGACCTCTATCACATCACCCCTTAGTTTTTCCTTTTCCAAGCTGCACAGACCCAGTCTTTTTAATCTCTCCTGGTTTGGAAGCTGTTCCATACCCCTAATCATGTTTGTTGCCATTTTCTGTACTTTTTCCAAATCTAATATCTTTTTTTGAGATGGGGTGATGAGAACTGCATGCCATATTCAAGGAGTGGGTGCACCACGGATTTATATTGTGGCATTATGATATTTACTATCTTATTATCTATCCCTTCCCTAATGGTTCCTAACATTCTGTCGGCTTTTTTGGCTGCTGCTGCACACGGAGTGGATGTTTTCAGAGAACTATCCACATTGACTCTGAGGGCATGGCTACACTTGCAGATGTAGAGCGCTGTGAGTTAAACTCGCCTTCATAGAGCGCAGTAGGGAAAGTGCTGCAGTCTGTCCACACTGACAGCTTCAAGCACACTGGTATGGCCACATTTGTGGCACTTGAGCGGCATTGGGAGTGGTGCATTATGGGCAGCTATCCAACATGCAAGTGACTGCAACGTGCTTTTAAAATGGCAACAGAAAATCTTCAAAAACAGACTCCAGCAAAAAACTAATGAACTTGAATTAATATGCAAACTAGATACCATTAACTTAGGCTTGAATAGAGACTGGGAATGGCTGAGTCATTACACAGATTGAATCTATTTCCCCGTGTTAAGTATCCTCACACCTCTTGTCAACTATCTGAAATGGGCCATCTTGATTATCACTACAAAAGTTTTTTTTCTCCTGCTGATAGTAGCTCATCTTAATTAATTAGCCTCTTAGAGTTGATATGGCTACTTCCACTTTTTCATGTTCTGTATGTATATATATCTCCCTACTATATGTTCCATTCTATGCATCTGAAGAAGTGGGCTGTAGCCCACGAAAGCTTATGCTCAAATAAATTTGTTAGTCTCCAAGGTGCCACAAGTACTCCTGTTCTTTTTGCAAATACAGACTAACATGGCTGCTACTCTGAAACAAATCAAAAGCTGAGATCTTAAAATGTTGTTAGGAGTGGAAAAGGAATTATGTGAAAAAGAAATCCTGCTCTTCTGCGTTTATTTGCTCTGTGACTTGAATATCAAAATGAAATTTTTTCCCAACTGGTGGCAATGTAGCATCAGCCTGATAGCTAAAATTCAAGCTACATTCTTCCTAATGCATGTATCAGTGTGATAGAGTGCCTATCCCACTAGGCGTAATTAATGATGAAACCCAGGTGGGACGTTTGGAGCAAAAGGCAGCTTCAGGGAAAAATTATGCAGTTACTCTTCTGGTAGTAGTGAATAAGGAGAGCAGTAGGAAACAGGAAGGCTCTTGCAGGCAAGGAGAAAGCACAGGGAAAGACTTGGTAGGAAGAAGTCCAGAGAAGTGTCAGAAAGAAGTGTGGTGGAGTGAATCTTGATGGCTGTCCTGGGATCCCTGGACTGGAAACCAGTGTAGATGGTGGGTCTGGGTTCCACTACCAGCCACCCGTGAAGGTGGGGTGAAGCCCCTGACATTAGGAAATAAGGACGTTTGAGAGCCCTGAAGAAAGGGTATACTGACCACTGGGCTCAGAATCGAGAGTGACAGTGTGGCCCAAGGGATTGGGCCTGTGCTTCTGTCGAACTTTGTTAACCCAGAAGAGGTGCTACTAAATGTAATCTGACTAGAGGGCTATTGAAGAGGCAGAGCACTGCAGGGCTGCAGCACCTGTCAGCAGGGGGCACTAAACAGGGAGCGCATGCTATGCTACACCCAACCATAAGGGGTGCTCCAGTAGTGAGTGCAGTCTTCTACACACTGCCAGCCCAAAGGTGAAAGTTCTGGTATCTGCAGAACTTAGTTGCATTATTTGCTGATTGTGCATGAAAACAATGAAACTGTTACATTGTGTCAACTGGGCTGATAAGAGGCAAACATTAGTGCTTTGTTTTCGTAATAGTTTGGGAGACCTCATGAGTCCTGGTTATTGAGCTATACTTGATATCTGATATCAAACATTTGTCCCCCAGGTTCCTCTTCATCCATGGAGCAGTAAGAGCAAAAGCATGCTTAAACTAGTGTAAATGGTGAATTCTCTGTAACTTGAAGTCTTTAAACCATGATTTGAGGACTTCAGTAACTCGGCCAGAGGTTAAGGATCTATTTCAGGAGTGGGTGGCCTGCAATATGCAGGAGGTCAGACTAGATGATCATGCTGGTCCCCTCTGATGTAAAGTCTGAGTCTCTATGTCTAATAAAGAAAACATGGGCAGCCCCTTGTTCAGATGCTGTGCTTGCTGTGTCAGGTACTGAGCATTGTTTGGCCTGTCTATACTAGTGCCCTCAGTCCTGTTTGAGAAGGAACGTTGTGTATGCTCATCATGTATGTGTCTAGTCAGTTATGCGCAGAGCTGGTTAAAAATGTTTCCATTCAAACTGTTTTTACAACAGAAAATGGGTTTTTTTGATTAAACAGAAGTTTTTGAAAAGAGAAAAAAATCTGTTGTCAAAACCCTAAAACTTCAGATTTCAGCAACCAAAAATGGAAATCTTTTGGTTTTAAATGGAAAAGTTTCAGGTTTTGGATATCAACAACTAAAACTTTTCTGGGTTTTGGTTGCCAAAATATTAATAATTCAGTTTTTCAGTTTAAAAACTGGAAAAATTTTAAAACCAAATATTTTCACCGGGAGGAAAATAATTTCCAAGACAGCTCTATTTGTAAGGTTTCCAAATCATACTAATGTAGTTTAGTGACAAAATCATTTTTGCTACTTATCTGAACCAAGATAATTTAACTATATTTTTTCGCAACACAAGTGTCAAACATGACTTAATTTTATTAGAGCTGGTGAAAATTTGTCTAATGAAAAAATCTGTGTGTTTGAGTGTTGGGGTTTTATCTTGTTGAAAACTGATATTTTTAAATAAATTTTTTCATAATATATTAACTATTTTGATAAGTTTTCCTTTTTCCAATAAAGTTGATTTTTTAAAAATCAAAAATACTATGGAAAGGGTTATCAAAATACTTATCAAAATGTTTGGTTCATACAAAACCCTGGTTTTCAGTAAATCAGAAATTTCTCAGTGTTTTGAAAAAAACAAAAAATAGTTCTTTTTCAAACATTGCAAAATGAAAATAACTTCAAATATGTTAATGTAAAACATTTTCACTAAAATTTATCTTTTGACTAGCTCCAATTTTTTAGACCTTTTCTTCAGTAGACTTATTTTCCCTAACATTTTCAGTGTTAATAACTGCTGATGTAGCTCTACCAAAGTAGCTATAGTGGAAGTGCTAGTGTAGACAGGGCATCAGCAGCCACTAGGGTTTCATCTAAACCTGGTGTATTTTAGTTTTTGTGCTGTAAATAAATATGCTTGCCAAGTGTAATAGTGTTGACATGAGCCACCAAAGTCTGGATTTTGTTCTGTTTCCCACAATTTATTTAATTATGCTGGCTAGTGTGAGGTGAACAAGAACCCTATCAGTCGTAATCTGGGGGAGGGACTTCCTGCAGACCATTTCTTTACATGTTTTTCACTTGTTAAAGTTATTTAATACAGATAGTTTTTTAAGACGTTGGGACTGAGTTTTTTATGCTGGCAAATTGCCAGTGCAAATACCTTTAGATGCAGTTTAATTATGTCACTGGAGCCAGGCATCTAAGCACCCAATTTGCAGGCGCAGTCATGTAACTAGATCTCTTAATGACATTAATTTTAATTATGCTTAACAATCTGTTCCATCTTGTATTTATCTGTGATATTCTGGTTACCTTTCCCAGACCTGAAGAAGAGCTGTGTAAAGCTCTAAATCTTGTCTCTTCCACTAACAGAAGTTGGTCCAATAAAAGATATTATGACACCATCTTGCCTGTCGCATTAATTTTACCCAGAGATACTTGCGTGTGCACATCTACAGGTCAAAAATGGGGAGCCCATGTTGAAAATGGTCTCAGTCAGGTCATATGAGCAGATTAAAGTGTGCATCAGCTGGAGAAATATACAAATTAATAATCTTACAGCAAGGGTTGTAGGTAGCAATTAGGGAAAAGAGAGAGATACTTAAATACACTGAACAGTGTCTGATAGCTAAATCCAGATTTGTTTTGTGTATTTGTTTTGTGTATTTGTTTTCCTAGCCAGATTCCAGATCAAAACTTCACACAGCTGTCTCTTCTCATGAGGTTTCAGTGGTTCACTGCTTGTTTGTATTTTACCTAGTTGTTTAATATTGTAGGATTTAAATGGTCAGAGCTGAGTTTTGAGGTTAACACTCCATTAAGATAAATGGGGAATATTCACACTTCTTTTTGTGCATTTGTTTCAATCTGTCTGGCTGCAGTCTCAACAGATGCAAAGTGCACTGCTTACACAGTGAACTGTATTTTTGCTCACAGAAACCTGTTACTTCACTTAAAATAAAAAGAGAGATAAGAAACACCGTCAAAATCTAGAGAGAGATTCAAAATCCAGAGAATCAGTGGAGTAAGACACAATGCAAGTTACTCTTCAATTGATTCCTTGGTCAATTAGATAAACCCCAAAACAGGTGTGTTTATAAATCTCTAAATTGTTTGGTTTACCCTTGCAGATTCCAACTAGCAAACTAAGCAATTGTAATAATGGACTGTGAGCACACTGCAAAGTCCTACGCACTATATATGGAGGACATCATGGAATGAAGGGGTTGCCTTGCTATCCATTCACAAAATTTCCCCTTTTTCACTGTTATGCAATATACTCTGCACTGTGGCTGACTGATGTTTTACACGTAAGAGGAAGCAGTATACGGGCCAGAATCTTAGCTGGTATAAATTATCATAGCTCTCCTGAAGTCAATAGAGTTTACACTAGTTGACAATCTGGCTCTGTTAGTAACTTGCATGTAAATATTTTTTTCACATGAAAGGTTCTATTATATATAATGTATCAGCTGACAAACCAGGTTGAGGCTGTTTATGATAAGCAACCTAAGCCCCTTGTGCAGTTGAGGTTTGTCTCCTCCAAACTGAAATACCCTCTCCAAATTTTGCATAGCAAAAAAGGCAGGACACAGGCCATCTACTAAAACTCCTTATCCCTGAGGAAAGCTCCTCCAGAACTACTATGTGCTCAATTCTCCCCTCCTCCCAAGTTTTAGTGTCACCCAAAGTTAAGCGGGGCCTTTAGGAGAAACAGATGAAGACATCCACATGAAATGATTCCTGTGAGGCTATATTTATTTCCAGCCTGCACTGTTCACTTCAGTGGAGATTTGTAAGAGAAATCAGTTGGATATTTCTGAACAGCAGTTCTCATAACAATACAAAACTCCCAGAAGGTATTTCACATGGGCTGTGTGTGTGTGTGTGGGGGGGGGGGGGGATTGCATTGCCATTCTGACAAGCATCCACTGTAGTCACAATATTTTATTATTCTGCCAGAAATATTGACTCTCACTGGGGTTACTAACTTAGCTTTACCCTCAAATGCCATGTTTGTCATCATTGTATGTTGATGTTTCTGGCTAAAGTGTGAATGTCTTTGTATTTATTGATGGGGAAGGGGGATGTGTGATCCTTCAATACTATAAAACTAAACTGGGAAATGCTAATAGCCATATATATACAACTTTCATGTTGTGTGCATGCTGTACTGTGTCAACAAAACCCTTGTATGTCAAGACCCGATGTTCTATGCAATTATTATTATTATGCAGTAGCAAACTGTCAGGGGGTCACCGTCTCCTGAGCACCCCTTCTTGGCTACCAGCCTGCTCCTTCCCAACCAAGTTATGATTCAGGCCCCTTTCTTCCTGAATGTTTGCCTTTTTTGCTCTCCATCTGAATTTTTAGATAGAGAATGTTGTCTGCACCACTAGGGCTTTGTATTGCTTAACCCACCTCCTCAAAACAAACAGAAAAGTTTTTTGCCCACTTGGGCTCACAACTGTTTATTCAGGACTCTGAATTAGTCTTTCACCCTTGTTCTTGCTCCTCTTCCAGTGAACCTTTGCAAAAATCCTCACTCTTCCTGAAGTTCCTTCTCCCCAGCCCACTCTAGCCTCCAGCCAGAGACCAGATTGCCAATCCCAAATATTCAAAAATCATGAGTCAGGCTCACCAAAAATCATGAGATTGGCTTTAAAATCATAAGATTATATAAAAACGAATAGATTTGGTGTTCTTTTTTATTTGCCTTCTGCTTTTTGAGCCTTAAGGGTTCAATGGGGTCATATTTTGAAGCTTTCCTCACAGCTACGGGGGCTAGAAACTTACTTTTTCTTTAAGAATGAAGGCTGAAATCATCACAATGCTACTTGACTCCAGGAGCTGGGGCTTTATGGAAAACAATAATGATCATGAGACTCATGACAAAATCATGAAAGTTAGCAACACTTCAGACTTTACCTCACTTCCTCGCTGACCTTTAGGGGAACTATCCCACAATAGGTCTGAGGAGGCAGCGATTAATTAGTTAGGGAGGGGGCTGGACTACTTTCCTCTTATAAGGACCAGGTCCACCTGAAACACACCCACATAAAGTGGGATTTTCAAAAGAGCCCAAGGAAGTTTGGTGCCCAGATCCCATTGGCTCATTTGAAAACCCTAGTTGTAATCTTTTTGAAGTGAAAGAATGACATTTGTCTTCCTCCTGGCTCATGCTGCATACAATGAACCATCGACATTCCAGCTGAAATCTAGAATTGTCCTTTTACAGGTCAAAAGTGACACTTTCTAATATCCAGGTGTGTATAATGTACTTAAAGTAACCCTTTTCTAATCCATGTTGCATGATTGCTGTAGATCGCATTGGAAGGACTTTTTCATGGAAATCAGTAGTAGCTCACAGCCTATCTCCAACTGCAAAAAGTCTATTTTACTTCACTGTGGAATCAAGGGGGCAAATGGTTATCCTTATTTTATTTAAAGGGTGTATTTATGGGGTGCTGAAATAGAAACTTCTTCTAGCTCTTCATTACTCTTTCTGCATTTCCCGACTGAGTGCTGTATTTGGTCCCAATTCCATGATCAATCTCTAGGTGTTTAGTTTAAAGATTGTGGACAGTGCTGAAAGGCTGAGTTGTGGGTGACGAAAGAGAAGCCAGTCAATCTGTTGAAGTGATATTAATTTACACAGCATATGTTAAAATGTTGAAGTATTTTTACCATAATTACTTACATTTGCGTAAATTTCATCCATCAGGTTAACTTTACAAATAGTAGTACCTTATTATGTGAATAGTCCTGAAACGACTACTCAGTATGAATGAGTACAGCAGAATAGGCCCCAGTGGGAGTATTTGTAGAGTAAAACACTGCTCAGCATGAAGAAGGCAGGAGGTAGGGGGAGAGAATCTGACCCTAAATTTGTGACACACACAGCTTAAGTAGCCAACGGTGTCCCTACATCCCCAGTTAACTTGTGTGGTGTTGTGTTACTTGTGTGGTGAACAAAGCAGTGAAGGTGTGCTATGACTTAGGCTGTACTTGTTCACAGTGCATCTTTTCAGGTAAAAGTTGCACATCATGTCAGGGTCACAGACTCCTGGGACTCTTGAAGTTGAAGATGCCAGGATATGGTGCTTTCTGGGCAGAACACTTTGCTTTGGCCTTACGTTTCATACCATTCCAGCCAGGCTGTGACTGCGATTGAGGAAAAAGAGCTACAAAGATCTCCAGTTTACTGAGATCTTGCGGTTCATGACACTCATCTGCAATATTAACTAGCTCATCACTTGGGATAAAACGTCTAGCTCTTCTGTTTGAAAAGCTTAAAGAAAGCAAACAAAAACAGAAAAATTGACACAGAGAGGTTTTAAAATAGAACAAATAAACAGTGACAGAAAAGATGTGCAGGAGGATAAGCTTTCAGGCCAGGCGGTCACACTTAGTTAGGTGACATTCGTAGAGCAGAAGGCTGTGTTTGTTTTTCCTGTTCCTGCTCAAGGAAATTTATTGCATTATCTGTCTTATTTTGACACTTCAGTGTTTAGGGTTTCTGTTCTAGATGGCAAAGGGCATAAAAAATTATTGTAACGTTTACATTTCTGGTGGTAGATTTTGACATGTGTTAGTTAAAAGTGTTCTATCTACAAAGCAATTTAGAAGAGGGAGCTAACACGGGGCATATGTGGTGTTCGGTCTCTCATGAAAGATGCCTTTTTAAAAAAAAAAAAAAAAAAAAAGAACCATCATACTATATTATAGAACAAAATAAAATCCCTTCCTCTCTCATTTCAGCCCTAGATCCTGTAATGACAAATATTAACACAGATGTCTGATTCCACATGCAGTCCCAATCACTTTGATGGAACTCTACACAGGCACAGAGGATTTGCACTAGGATAGTAGTTTGTATTGAAGGATAGACTCTGCTTGTAGAGAGGCATGGTGGGTGAGTTAATATCAATTATTGGACCAACTTCTGTTGGTGAGAGAGACAAGCTTTCAAGCTGCACAAAGCTGCTCTTCAGGTCTGGTAACTATAGTCCCAGTGTCACAGCAAAATGCAAGGTGGAATAGATTGTTTAGCTACATTCCGTACAGATACAGAGTAAAAAGGCTCTCCCTGTCCCTAACAGCTTGCAACAGGTAGATGAAACTAGTAGGGGTAGGGGTGGGTGGGGGCTATTCACATAAAGCAACTGAAAACAGATTGTGGGCATAACCAAAGCAAATTCAAAATTTTATTTGAGTAAATGTTACTGCTGTCATCATGGCTGCTGCACCATGGAGCTCCCATACTTTAAGGCTTGAACTGATATGGCGTGAGCTAAAGCTCTCTAACTACAGCTGTAACAGACCACTAGCCTCTGTAGATTGTGCATTACAGGGTTCCCTCTGTGCCACTCACCAATAGGTTATATAAATATCAGAGAAAACATATTTGAGGTATTATTCCAGTAATATTTCATATCTTTTAACCTTTTTATGCATTGATTTGTATTTCTCTAACCACTTGCTACATCGCCTCTTCTCCCCAATCCTGTCTCCAGCAGTAACAAGCATGGGACTTGGCTGCCCAAATCTCTTCCTCCATAAGATAAGCCCTGATTTTGCAACCACTCATTCATGCTGTTGATAGATGTTTAGCTGCATGTGTGTGTTCCCTCTGTGTGCCACCCAGCCCTAGACAGCTGGCATGGCAGACCTCTAGTGAACCGCCCAATGACCACAAGATCCATTAAGGGATGAAGGCACCCAGCCAGGTTTATTGTCAACGAAGCACGGTACTAGTATCCTGCAGACTTTACCAGACTTCTAATATATGTATGCCTGTAACAATAGACCAGATCAGTGAATGGCAGGACTTTCCATTCCTCCCTAGGACAGACAAAGATACTCCCTTTGAGATACATCTTTATACCCTGATACAAACAAGTTAGTACTGCCCCTCTGACATAGTTAGTTACCACCCCCTGGCATTGCTAGTTATCACCCATCATCTTGTACATGTTGGTTCAATCAAAACATCTCTATTACATAGTGTCATCCTGACCTTATCTTTTAGGTTCCTGTTATTATTGGGGAATGGTTTTGTACCATCCTTGATATCAGAATGTTCTAGTACCACTTGATATCAGGATGTGTTTGTGTGAGCACTCTACGACTAGCAGTTCTTAGGAATGTGTGTTTCTGAACTATCTGCCCTGTTGTTGCCAAGTTCTGTGAGCAGGACCTGCCTCATACCAGGCCTCTGATACAAGGCTCAAGCTCTCAGGCTCTCTTCCTACAAAACGTGCAAGTAGTCCCACTGTAGTCAATGGCATGACAGGATAGGGACTGTAAGTAGAGCCATTTCCTGTGGCATCTCACACCAGGAATCTATTTGCACTGCAATCCTGCCTTTCTACAGCCACGTGTGTTGGTGCTTACTGGGCCCTCCAGCATAAGCCTGTATAAGGCCACATTCCAAGAATATTTCTTGGGGGTGGGGGGGATTAAAATATTGTTTTTTTTAGCTTTGTGGCATAATCTTGTCTTCGGCATAATCTCATCTTCCCGGGGGGGAGGGGAGGAGAACAATACCTTTGTGTTATCCACATTATAGACAGTGGCTTCTTCTTGTCCCCTCTTTCCCCAGCCCCCATCAGCATTTGAGCCATGGGCACAACTATCATTACTACTCAGTTGTGTTACTGTATCCTTAAGTGTAGCTGCCATTTCAGAGCTCCAACCCTCTGTGGAAACTAATACCATTTTGTTCACTAACCAAACAGCTAGATTAATTTACCTTAATGGACGATAATCAGTCAAATGTCTCAGATGGCATCCACCAGCCCAGTGAACAATTTCAACACAGCTTAGTGAAACAACTGCAGTCAGGTGTAGCTTGTTCTTTCGTGTTTTAATTCTTCTTTTATTCCCTTACCAATTGTAATAAGGAACATGTAATTAAAGGAACAGGTTACCACTGTTGCAACGTAATTTGCATGTGGGGCTAGAGATAAAGTGTACCTGTCATATTAAACTGTAACGGATTGTCTCCTAAATACTAAATGTCTCCAGCCCTGGTGATTAAGCCACTGCACGCTTTTTTACAACAACCTGAAGAAGAGCTCTGTGTAAGCTCAAAAACTTTTCTCTCTTACCACTGAAGTTGATCCAATAAAAGATATTACCTCACCCACCTTGTCTCTCTAACAAGTCCTTGACATTATCATATGTGCTGTTGAGTTTAATGGCCTGTGACGGTCCAAAATTCACTTTTGATCCACTTATTATCAATATTCCACTCTGAATGGCTTTGCTAGGAAAGCTCCTGAAATACAGGTTGAATTTTCTTATATCTATATTTAATGCATGCAAGTAACATATACTTTTTGTCTTCTTTATAAAGTAAAAATGAGATATAGTTTCTATATAATTGATGATGACCCTTTGCCATTATTTTATTATACACACTCTCTAAGCATTACTTTTTATATTCTACATCATCTGAAATGAGTCTACTGTGTTTCACTGTCCTATAGCTCATCATTAAGTACTTCATGTTGCAAATTTTATTTATGTACCTTGTTTCAACCAGCTTCCAGAAACTTTCTTCCTATCAGCTCACTGGAGTACACCTGTAGAGTCTGCTTCTACTCCCATTTGGGCCAATGAGAGTTTTCCCAATGACCTCAGTATGGGTAGGACTGGTCCTTAAACATTTTGAGGCAAATTCTACCTTCAGGTGCATGTACCTGGTTTCCACTGTCTTCTTTTGAATTCAGCATATGCATTTCAGGGCTAGAATTTGACCCCATCTGTGATGCCATTCGTTAGACCATATTCCATATCATCCTGGTATATTAATTGCATTTAACATTTATTCTTGGGTATTTTTGACACATCATGTGCAATAGTGAGTGAGCTGGTTGCTCATTTTCAAGTGATAATTCATTAATGTATGTAAAATACTTTAAGATGATGTGTTTGAATTTGTAGGTTTTATTCTGAGGAATCAGGCTAATGGCTAATTGAAGGGATTAGCATTAAGGGAGAAAAAAAATGTTGCTTTCTGTAGCAGTGGGACGCCAAGGTAGCCATCCATTCACATACCTGAAAGACACTGCAGTTTAAAAAAAAGGGGAGGGGGGATATAGCAGGGACATCAAATGAAAGTTTTGAGAAAAAATCTGAATGAACACTGTTTTTAACTTGTCAATCAGCAAGTAACAACCATGAAAGCTATTTTGGGAATGGATATCCCCTCTCTAGCTCAAGTAACTGGAATCAGTCCAGCATGGCTTTTCTTATCCGAGGCCCTACAAATACGATATACCCTGTAGGCAGAGACACCATCAAGAAAAAATATTTTTCTCCCCAGCTAAGGCCAAACATAATTAGAAGAATGACAGCCCAAAACATGAAATATCTGTTTAATTGTTCTGCCAAACTAAGAAATGAAAAAAGTATGTGGTTAAGCAGCAGAAGTAATTTAAAAGAGACAATAAGAGTTTTGTCATTGACTTCACTGAGCCCAAATGACTATGCTAGTGTGATAACCCTTCTTCTAAATTAAGTAAAATAATGTGCATCCTAAATAAAGGGCACAGTCAAAAGTGTGTGTTCTCACCTGCCAGGTGTTACTGAGCATTTTCATTAGTGGAATGTAAAGCCAAATTGTATGTGGCCCTCAATGAAGTTAACCTTATTAACAAAACCCCAAAACCAAACCCTTACCACTCTGCTCTAATTATTGAAATTATCACAATATTGCAATTGCTAGATGTAGTGTTGTGGAACACCACTATACAGAATGCCATAGCATTATTTTAAATATAAGAAATGATGAAATTGCTGCTCCACATATGGTCATTTTCACACTTTTACAATGGGTGCCAAATGTTACTGTTGTGATTTTCTAGTGTGTTGCACCCTCTTAGCAGTCATGCTGCACAGGTGTAAATGACCACACAGGCTACAACACCCTAGAGAATCAGGATAAAAATGTCTCTTGGAAAAAATATTAAATGTTGATGCCATCAAGCAGCTCTATATTATTGTTTGGGTCACATTTATCATAGAAAGAGAAGTTACATTCTCTGTGTCGACTCAGGCTGACTATAGAAATTGAGATCCTGATCCTACAGGTTGACCCAATGGGTCGTGAATAGGGACAGAGATCAGTATGCAAGAAACAACATACAGCATCTGTCCCTGAATGTCTTCTTCAGATAAATGTTATGGAATAAATCTTGTAGGAAGGGAACAGGCTGTCCAAGTTCTGATAGATAGAATGGATCTAGAATCAGCCTCCAATAGCTACACCCATATGATTTTGACTTCCTTCCATGCTTCCTTTTTACAGACTTTACAGGGCGTTATTTTATTTGTTATAGAACACAAACACAGTAGTGAAATCCTGGCCCTACTAAAGACAGTGGCAAGAAGCCAATTGACCTCAGTGGGGCCAGGATTTCACCCTTGAGGAGCAGAGACTCTGCTTTGCATTGCTGACAAAAGGGTGTGATAACACTAATGAAAAAAAAAATCTGAAATTCCACCCCAACTGTTTTTAAGAGCTCAGTCACGTTTGTGTTACTAGAATATAGTAAAGCCTACATCAGCATCAATGCTTTCACAGTTTTTCCCCACGTTTTTGCAAATTAATTTTCAGTGTCCATCTCATTCTGAAACATTCTTGTCTAAAACGCAATTTCATTTGATCTGAATCTCTGAATTAATAAGTTTCTAGGATGAATTCATTCTGGTGAAATTAGAAGTAATTTAATGCTACTGGACAAACACCAGAGATTAGTTTGACCATTCTCCTTGTTAAAATATGGGCCTGAGTCTGCACTGAAAAGCGACTATATAAAAATCGCACCTTCTTGCTTGACAGTGTTATTTCAGGTGTACTTAGAGTTAGACATACTAACTTCAGTGACTAAAATATCTTTTACTCCTTTTAGCACAGCAGAGGCAACCCAGCTCAGAGACAGGGATATAGATTCTATTCCTTCTGCATCAATCATCAATAGAATTATTTACAAAGTTCCAATCATACAGCCAATCAATTAAAAAAAGAACTGGATAAATTCATGAAGGATAGGTCCAATAATGGCTATTAGCCAGGGTGGGCAGGGATGGTGTCCCTAGCCTCTGTTTGCCAGAACTTGGGAATGGGCAACAGGGGATGGATCACTTGATGATTACCTGTTCTGTTCATTCCCCCTGGAGCACCTGGCATTGGCCACTGTCAGAAGACAGGATACTGGGCTAGATGGATCTTTGGTCTGACCCAGTATGGCCGTTCTTATGTTCTTACCTATGCAAGGGTAATTGCAGAGCTAGCACTACAGCCCAGAATGTGAACCTCTTCCTCACATAGTTATTCACGCAAATTGTTCCAATGAAATCAATGGGAATACTAGTCAGTGCAAGTTAAAGACTCACAATCTGGCTCCCAGGAGCACAACTGGAAGAAATTGGAGTTATACAAGTGCAACCAAGGGCTTAATTTGACCTGCATATCTTAAACATTGTGGCAATGATGGGGATGGAAAGAACCCAGCCTGACTTCCAGATCCTAGTTTGAGTTTGCCAGGGTGGCAGTGACAAAAAAAAAATCCTCCTTGTGAACTGAGCATATTTGATCTGGAATTCATGGAGACCTGCATTTCTGGAACCCCACAAGGACATTTTTACAGTCACATTATGGAGTAAAGCCCCTTAAAGTCTGTAGGAAGGAAATCAGATGAACAGAGTTGTTGGAGGGTGGAAGTGGTCCCTTCTGGTATTAAAATCTATTAATCTAAAACGGTAATATTGTGATGTCTAAGTCAGTGGGAGAGAAGCAGCAGCAAAATTTGGGATTGGTTCTTTAAGTTGGACATTGGAATGGAAATGTAATCAGAGGCTCTCCAATGTACTTTCATGATTACTGGGGACCTTTTGATTCTGTCAACCATATGAATAGACTATCTTAGTTCTCACTGCTGTACTTCAGTGCCTTTCCCACCTCACGTCATTGAAATACTTCAGATTCTCTGTATTGTTGTAACACTCAACAAGCAACAGCAGTAAGAGTTCCAAGCAAGAGGGAACAATTTCAAAATATATTTTTGTGTTTGGCATATTATTTCCCCTTTTTGCTAGAACACTGACACTAGGCCCCCATATTCTTCATAGAGATATTGTTATGATGTGACTATATCATAACTAATATGTATTTCATGCAAGATGGGTCGTGAGAAATCATTGGGAAGGTTATGATTTACTGAATAGGATTATCCTATTTCTATGCATGTATCATTTTTGTATCTGAAGTTAGGAATATTGTCTGTGCAGCTATTACAAATGTGTTTACACCTGGGGAACGCCCACTAGACACAATGCAATCAATCTAGATCATTGTCTGGAAAGGGCCATTAGAAAGAACAATAAGTCTTTGAAGGTCTAATCTCCCACCTTCCTGGAAAGCCTTCCTGTGAATGCTGCAAATAGACTTTGAGTTATGGTTGCAGGGTCATGTAATTATGTCACCTGTTACTGGACTCCATGATAAAATTAGTACTTTTCCACTGACCGGGGTGGGAATCACACTGGAAGACAAAGGATTCCCGCCATAGGTAAAACCTATTTAAGACAGGGGAGTGACATAATTGTGGTTGGTTTTCCACTGTCTCCCCACCCAAGATGACTGCTGTAAAAACCTAAGACTGAACTGGGGAAGAAAGGACTGAACCCAGGCTAGAGAGTGTCTGGCCTATGAAGGAAAAACCTGGAGTTTTAAGCTACAAGCAAGAGCAGCTTGCCTTCAAGAACCTCTGCAATCTGCCTAAAACAACATTTAGGGTGAGAATTTGCTAGTTTCTTTAGTATATTGAGCTTAGCTTGCGTGTTTATTTTATTTGCTGGATAATCTACTCTGATCTATTTGCTGTCCCTTATAATCATTTAAAATCTACCTTTTGTAGTTAATAAACTTGTTTTGTTTTGTCTTAACCCAGTGTATGGAATTCATAACTGGGGGGCAAAAAGCTGTTGCATATCTCCACATTGAGGGAGGGAGCGAATTTCATGAGCTAACGCTGTACAGTTCTCTGTGCAGCACAAGACAGTGTAATTTTGGGTTTGCACTCCAGAGGGGGGGGCAGTGCACTTGAGTATCTGGGCAGTTCCTTAGCTGAAGCCTTCCCATGCATGGATGTCCCCACCGTATGTATGCTGGTGAAAATGTGAGACTGGGACCGGTCTGTAGCTTGTCACAGCAGTACAGTTAAAGGGAGCCCAGGCTGATGGGTTAGGCAGGCTCAGTGGTACCCCAATTCCAAGTGGCACCCCAGGGGAAACCCATCACCAACACCATCACACTTCTGTTTGTCGTTACATATAACAATCCTGGGAGAACACATTTCATTAAAATTAAGTTGAGGTTATAATATCATATCAATAATTAGAAGGGGCAAAAGTTTTAGCCCATTGCTGTTTCAACAAATGCAAAGAGCTGGATGGCAGAAAGTTAACAAAGAGCCAAGCCATAAGGAAATGCCCAATTTAAGGTTGCACCAAAAACCTTAAGTTTAACTTTTTTTTGCATCAGTGTTATACTGTTGACTCATATTTAGCTTTTGATCCACTATGACTCCCAGATCCATTTCCATAGTGCTTCTTCCTAGGCAGTCATTTCCCATTCTGTACATGTGCAACTGATTGTTCCTTCCTAAGTGGATTTCTTTGCATTTGGTCTTATTGAATTGCTCCAATTTGTTCAGATCATTTTGAATTTTAATTCCTATCCTCCAAAGCACTTACAACCCTTTCCATCTTGGTATCATCAGCAAGCTTTATATGTGTAGTCTGTATGCTATTATCTAAATCATTGATGAAGATGTTGAACAGAACAGGACCCAGAACTGATCCCTGTGGGACCCCACTCGTTATGCCCTTCCAGTTTGACTATGAACCACTGATAACTATTCTCTGGGAACAGTTTTTCAACCAGTTAGGCATCCATCTTATAGTAGCTCCGTCTAGGTCGTATTTCCCTAGTTTGTTTATGCATATGCATTAGAGTGCAGTACATGATCACACATTGTTTCTCAGATAGTACAATGTAATATCAAGTAGTTTTTTCTAATAGTCTTGTAAATAGTATCTTAAAAGTAAGAGAATGAAGTAGTGATCTGCAGAAATCCTTGCTCCAGTCACTGAACATCTTGTTTATAAATGACTTTCATGACTCAATTTTTCTGGGTATACAAAAAGGAGTGCAATCTTAAAGATGATACAAGTATATCAAAGGTTCTAGACAAAACTATATTATATTACATTTGAGAAAAAATGTGAACTTTATTTTTTATTCAGGAAAATGGTCAGTTTATGAGAGTGCACATACAAACCTTGAACTCACACTTTAGCTCATGTACTTTTGTATGACTTTATCCTCTAACATCTTAGTTTGTCTCTATCAAACTTTGGTTGACATCAAAGAAGCTGAATCCATTACTTTGGCAGCAGGCATGTGTGTCACAATTGTTAGGTAATCTCTTGCCTCATCCCCAATCTATTCAAACAGCATCAGATTGCTCTTCACTGGGGACAAGTTGATTGACAAGATCCAGACTTGTGTTAATATCAAAATTCTCCTGTGTGTTTAGAGATCTTGGAATAATTTTAGTACCTTTAGCACTGGGAACCTGGTTGCAAGCAGCTTTTTCACAAATAGAGCTTGGACACTCAAGTTTCCTCAAGCCTGTAAGCAATTGTTTTAATTAGTGTGGTTCAAAAAGCAGATAGTATTTTCTCCTGAGCAGAAAAAAATAACCTGTATAGCAAAAGATAACATTTAGTTCTTCAAAATCCATTGTTTATTTTTACACTGGCTCTTATCAGGTATGAGGCTGAGCAAACGTAAATAAGACACGGTGGCACTGTGCCAGCGTTCTTCCTGCACGCAAAATATACCTGTTTTCAGAGCTCCCTTTTGTAGTTTGATGGTTGGCAAGCAAAGTCAGATCTGTTTCTATTCTTAAAGGCTACAAGGAAAGTCATGTGATTCTTTAGTTTTTCAGTTAAAAAATGAATGTCATTGAAGTGTACAGGTTTTTTTATTCCCAAGTATTGTGCTTCTGGCTCCGTTTTGGGTTGCCTAAGTATTGGGCCAAACACAGGTCCAACGGTGATTATTATTTCATGTCTGAAATTAATAATAGTAATTTCTTATATAGCACTTTTTTAATCAGTAGCTCTCACAATGCTTTGTAAATAGCTGACCGGGACTGCAGCACTGTATAGTGTTGTCAAAAGGAAGGATCAGCTTGGAAGGATAGACTACAGCTGTCTTCACTATTGCCCCAGCCCAGCAATATTATTTTTTGAACAGAGGAAAGTTCCTGGTAATGTGTTTCCTAGGTATAAACTTGAGAGTATGTGAAATAGTGATCATCAGCAAGTGCTACTAGCATCAAGCACACATGTGGAGCTGAAAATTAGACTACACCCCTATTGCCAATTTTTATAGCTAAATTGATGACAAATGGTGAGCCTTGGATCCAAATTCTTCATATTTTGGAAGGGAATTCAAATTCTGATTCCCTGGATCTGAACCCATCCCTCTGTCTTTGGTTCTGGGTCAGATCGCAAACTGGAAAAAAACACTTTTCCTGGTTTGATACTGTCAAAATCATAAGAACAGCTGCTCTTCTGAAATTTCAACCTAAGATCTCACCTGAGATGGCCCATCATTTTGGGCTAGGATCTCACGAAAACACCTCGTTCTGATTTCGCCTTGAATCCAAGCCCCGAATCCAAATTTAAGCTGAATATGGGTCCAGAAGCAAACACTGGTTCCTCATCTCTAATGAAAAAATGATTTATATTGGTTTTTTTATTTGTTTTGTTTTTTAAACCCATTTTTAATGTATCTAACACCTAGAATCTGCACTGAGTTTCTTTGAGAGAGTAAGCAAGACAATATTCCCCACTTTTGCATAACCTTCCCCTCAGCTCACTTTGGATGTTGCTGATTTTACAGTTTTCAGGTAGGCTTGAGAGTTCCAAATGCTGCTTTATCTGCTCACCTAGATGTTAGACTATTGGACTATGTTAAATTTGTTCTTCTGAAGAGATTTCTGGAATATAAAAGCTCCAGATGTTAAATTTATTTTAAGGTAATTAAATAGGGCTAGGTTTTTCTGTGAACAAAGAGCAATCCTATACTTTCTCTGAACAGCCTTTTTTTTATTTTTGCTTTGATTTCTCTTAATCTAAACTAAATCTCTATGAAAGAGCATAGGGAGCATCTCTCTTGTAACTGGCTGTATTAATGACAGCTTCCCCTGCAGTCAGACAGATGCCATAGAAATTTAAAGGCACAGTACACAGAAAAAATAAAAGGCACATATGCCACAAATAAACATACAGATTGATCTAATTATGGAGATAAAGGAAAAAAATAAAAAACAAATTTCTCAGATATCCATTCATGATACTGATGGTGGGCCAAACATTACAGTCCTTATTCAATCAAAACCTCCATTGATTTCAGTGAGAGCTTTGACTGAGTAAAGACAGCAGGTTATGTGTGTATATATAATGTAATACAGAAAGGAAAGATTGTACACTGATCTGTTGATGGGCTGGCGAAGTAACGTTTAATAGATGGGACTATTCTATTAAATTATGCTTCTTACAGCAAATCCCTGGTGGTATGGACCAGAATAAGATACAGGATAAGTCACAACATGCAAAGAAAGTAGAAGTAGTTAGGACTCTTACATCTCTTAGACAATTGGAAGTAATTTAATAAGTAAGTCTAAAGCTGTCAGAATTGGAGTCTCCCTCCTTTAACATAGCTGTCAAAATACATAGTTAAGAAAAACAAACCATCCCATAGTATTAATCATTGATGTGCTGCCAGTATTTTTACAAGGGACTCGCACAAATATTCTCCCCTTCAATGATTAATGATGGGAGATGCAGACAGCGCTTGCAGCCATAGATTGGAGAATCTCTTCATTTATTTCCCAGTTTAAACAAAGCTGCTTTCTTATAACCAAGGAAGGAGGACACATTACTTGGCCAACAAACTGCTGCAAAGTGGATTTAATTGGGAATGTTTGTATTTTGTGCTTGAAAGTTCACTGAAGTATATTTATGATATAGCCCAGTTTTAAACCAGCTTGATTTGGAATGAGGGATGGGGATAGAGATCTTGGAGGAGCAAGCTAGAGGCTATCCATCCATGGGAATATATTTGAAAATGCCTAACCCTTGGTGCAGTCTGGTACAGGGCATTCCAAAGGCCAATAATGTGGCCCTAATTAGTATTTTTATGAGCCCCAGGGCTGTTACAGCACCATCCAGAGAGGAATAAATCATCTAAACTTCCCTTAGTTCACTGGCTATTTTCTTAAAAATTAGTTCAGTGCTGTTGTGTGGGCTCCCTGGGGCATCAGGAGTACAGCTCCATGAAACTCCTTCTGAGGGGGCAGCAGTTGCTTCGGACTGTGGCTGGCAGCTCCACCACTTTCCCACTTACTTTGGAGTGGCTTACAGTGCTAGCGGTCACAGGTCTTGGATTCAGTTGAGCACAAGGGCTACTATTTTGCATGGCCTCTCTGGATGGGAGAGGCTCCTTGCTTATCTGTGCAGGAGCAAGGTACAGTCCCGAACTAAGGACTCCATCCTGCTTCTACTGATGTCAAGAGGACTTTTGCAATTGATTTCAGTGGAAGCACTAACAATCCCTAATGTGCCTCTGTAATAGAAGAAAAACATTAATTATTGTTACTACTCATTAGCCATATCACAAGGTCTGTAGTTCCTACTTAGTCCTTCTCAGGCAAAGCTTTCACTTCAATAGTATTTTGCACTACAATGGAGTAAACGCTGAGTTAGTCCAGTAATAATACTTTGCACTTTTGTCACATTTTTCATCTAAGGATGTCAAAGTGCTTTACAATCACAACACCCCTATGAAGCACCTTTCATTAGACTGATCAGGAAGGAAACATTTTTGTTTCAAGCTTAGGCTGAGTTCCTATAATCAAGATCAAATTCTGCCTTTTACACCCTTGTGACCTTGATAAAATACACAGGGTAAAGTTTACATACTTACTGTTTAAGTGACATTCATGGGTGCAAAGGCCTCGCCCCGCCCCTCTGAATAGGGGTGAATGTTCCTTGCAGTGTATGAATAATAGAATATGTTTATTTTAAAAAACTATTGAAATGCTTTGATAGCAATTAATGTTTTAGATAAGTGTTGGTGGGTTTTAAATAACTATATACAATTTGGCATACTGCAAATCATTTTGGCAAAGTGAATAGGATGGTTGGTCTTATAGCTAAAGTACTGGATTGATTCTTTAGAGATTTGAGTTCAACGTATAACTCTCCCATGTAGTTCCTGGGAGACCTCAGGCAAGTCACTTGTTCTGTGCCTGGTTAGAGCTGGCTGGAACATTTCGGGCAAAATATAGTTTCATCTACAAGCTCTGTTTCACCAAAGCCTAAATGTTTTCCAGAGATGTATTGATTTCAACCAAGTTTTTGACGGGGTTTCTGAGGTCCAGCATGGACTGGCTGGTCACTTTTGATGAGATAAAGCCCCGAATTGAGAATGTGACCTTTTTGCTCAAAAAATATGGTTCTTTCAAAACATTTCAACAAAAAAAAATTTGAAAGGTTTTGTTTTCCTTTCAGTGTGTAATGAAAACAAATTCTGAAACCTCAAAACCTTAGGATGACTATTCTGAGAAGAGAATGTCTAGAGACACAATAGCTATAAAGGATCCAATGGAAGGGGAAGCAATAGTAGTAGCAGATGGTTTAAATTTGGAGTTTTAAGAAGCACTGGAGTTATAGGCTAGACAAACAGTGTCCCTACTTCCTTATTTCTGTAGCTTTCCTGTATAATCCTATAAGAGAGAGCTGTCAGGAATTTTCAACAGGAAAATTCCACAGGATGGATCGCTTTTCCCCATAAGGCCTTGCTGTGCTTAAGTGACTATACATAGGGACAGAGAACTAACGGCAGTGAACACAGTTCCTTTCTCATGTAAACCATTGGTTTACGGGCAATGGCTTGGAACTAGGGATTCTCTGGTTCAAAGCTGCCTTTAATTTTTCTTTTCCTCCTTGTTTAGATTCCAGCACTAGAAAATGGGCTGCTGGATAAATGTTGCTGCCAATCAGTGATTATGGTGGTGAAATTTGATCTGAACACCTTGTTTATCCACAGTGGAAGTTTTGGGTGGGTAAAAAATGCAGGATTTGGCCCAACGATATTTATGCCACTGTCCATCCAAACACATCTTCAGAATTGGATGTTTTATTTGATTTTTTTAGGTTAAATTTCCAAAAGTGGATGCCCAAGTTATGCCTGCAAAGTTTCCACATGCCCCCATTCTCCACACAAACTCCACATTTGGGAACATAAGCAGGCATTTGTTACTAGAGAAAAGGTAACTCTGGCATTTGTTCTTATCGAACACCAGTTTAAATCAGATTTGCTTCTGATTTAGCAGACTGCTTATCCATGTGTCAGAGATTTACAGACACTTCTTTTTTATTTAAGGGTAACACTTTCAGCTAGTCTCTTGTTTATGTGCATATACAAAAAATAAGCATACAGCTACTGTATTTTGTGCATCCAAACTTTGTACATTCAAATCACACATTATAAAATTGCACTTATATCATTTATATGAATCTCTATTGGCCTGATATTCAGAGATGTTGATGAGCACCTGCAGTTCAGCACCTAAGGGAATCAGGTGACCATCCACTTCTGCTGATGCACCAGTTGCCTGGATAAAAGTGAGGGTGCCAAAATGGACACTGGGGCTGAAGATATGTCCCTAAATATATACATACTAAGCAGAATATCTTTAAATATTGGGGAAAATCCTCCATTGGTGTAAATTGAGCTACACTAGTTTATACCAGTTTGGGATCTTGCAGATTGTAATTTTATGTTTGTGTATCCTGGACATCCTTGGAAATTCTATATGCCAATAATTGACTTAATTTGAAACTTCTAGGTGCCCATCACTTTTGAAAATCAGGTCACTTATTTAGTTGCATAAATAAAGACATAAGATCCTAACTTCACATTCCCATTTCTAAAAATCATTACCATTATGTACAATTACAAATATATACACGTTATTTTTATACTTCCATAAATGAAGATGGTGCTTTATAAAACATAGCTCCTACCAAGAAGAGAGCACAATCTATTTCAAACAAACACAAAGTATGGGGCGACAATATTACTGACACATTCCTGACAAAAAAGTCCTAATAACACTTAAACATTTCCTCTGTGATCAGTCTCTGCATAAAATTACCTGCATTCCCAGTTTCTAGTCTCAGACAAAAAAGACTATACTGGTTATTACACTGTTGATGGATATTTGAATTATGGAGCCCTACATGTGTGAAATTCTTATATTAGTGGTGTCTAGACATGTGAAATTCCTATACCGTGTAATGTACTCTTAGAAGAGCACCTTAACTGCTGTTGGAGTGAAGTTTAGGGAAGTGTTGTTAGATTTATCTACTTCATTCTTTCTACTAATAATAGATTATAATAAATGTAATTAAATCCCTTTGTGTACTGACTAGGAATAACAAGCTGATTCTAGTTTGCCAGAGAGGCAGACTGTACTAGGGATTTTTACCATTGTATAAAGAATTCCCTGTAATGGAAGGGACCTTAGCAGTAATGATGTAATGATCAGCTACTGTTTGGGACAGACTCTGCTCCATTACTCCTGGCATTAGTAGATGAAGGTTTGATTCCCATATGGCTCACCTACCAGAGCTCTGACCTATGGACTGTGGAAGAATCCTCACAACACACAAAGTAATGTGTGTGTACACACAGGGACACTAAGGGGTTTTTGGGGTGGGGGGTGGAGTCTTGTTGTTTGTGGGTTGGTCTAGTCAGTGTCTAGGCTGGCAAAAAAAAAAAAAAAAAAAAAAATCTTTTTTAGAATATATGCAGTGCCTGCTCCTCCTCCACCACCACTATTGTCACTAATTCAATTTGTTTTATGTAATGCATGCTAGGCGCTTTCTAAACACTCCAGAAAGATGGTCTCTCCTCTGACAAGCTTCCAACCTAAGGACAGACAAATAGAGGTTGAAGGGAATGGAATGGTAACGGCAGTGGGCAAATTATATACAATTTACATATGTCTGCTCCATTCACTCGAGGCAGCATGGCAGAAGTGGGTCTTTAACAGGAACTTAAAATGTAGTTAGGGTGGAGGTAGCTCAGCGAGGTCACACCACACTCAGGGAGCTTTGTGGAAAAAGGCAAGGAGATGATTTTGTGAGAAGCTGATCAATAGGAGGGCAAGGCCCAGCTCCATACTATGCAGTAGGAAATGTGATAAGCTTGCCTCATCTGGATTCATAGACTTTTAAGTCTAGAAGGGATCACAATGATGATCTAGTCTGACTTCCTGTATAACACAAGCCATAGGACTTCCCTGAATTAACTCCTCTTTTTTTTTTCAATATATGCTCTAATTCAAATATCCAATCTTCATTTTAAAATTGCCAGTGATAGAGAATCCACTGCAGCCCTTGGTAAGCTTTTTTCCCCAATGGTTAATTCCCTCACTGTTAAAAAAAAGAATTCCTCATTTCCAGTCTGAATTTGTCTAGCTTCAACTTACAGCCACTGGATCTTGTTATACCTTTGTCTGCTAAAGTGAGGAGCCCATTATTAAATTTTTGTGTAGGTATTTATAGTGTGTGATCAAGCCACCTTTTAACCTTTTCTTTGGGAGGAGGAGAGTGATAGCTCAGTGGTTTGAGCATTGGCCTCCTAAACCCAGAGTTGTGAGTTCCTTCCTTCCTGGAGGGGGCCACTTAGGGATCTGGGGCAAAAATCAGTACTTGGTCCTGCTAGTGAAGGCAGGGGGCTGGACTCAATGACCTTTCAGGGTCCCTTCCAGTTCTATGAGATAGGTATATCTCCATATAGTAGTATTATATTTTATTTTGTTAACCTAAATAGATTGAGCTCTTTGAGTCTACTACTCTAAGGCATGTTTTCCAATCCTTAAATCATTCTCTTTGCTCTTCTCTAAACCTCTCCAATTTATCAACGTCCTTCTTGAATTATGGGCATCAGAACTGCATGTGGCTCTGCATATCATGCAATGTTCTTTGACACTGCCAACCCTACCAGCTTCCACATAGGAGCCCCAGAGAAGAGAGAGAGGCCAGAGCATTACTGCATCTTGGTGACTTCCTGTTGATGGGTGGCCCCTAACAAAGATGTTGTAGGATGCTGTATGAAATGCAAAAAGCCAACTGACACAAGCTTAGCACCGCTCCTTTTTGGGCTGATCAGAGAGATTCTGGCTTACTATGCTGCTGCTGAAAAATCTCAAGGGTATATGTTTGAGTTTCAGCTGTGCTAATGTGTATACATGGCATGTCCAGCCACTGGCTAAGAGATTAAGTCATTTCTAGTGTCTTTCCATTGGTTGGCAAACACAGCAAGATTTAATTGCAAAATTCCATCTTGATGCAAATGGGAATTATTGTGAGCCTAACAGGACCACCAAGATAAGGTTCTACAGTGCCATTTTTTACAAACAGACCTGTGAGCCAACATGCAGTCAGAGTTGCTGTTATGTATCCTTGACAGTTTAACAAAGCTGAGTTTTTATTTCCTATGGTAACATCATTTCTGCAAGAAGGGTGATTGGATGTGTTTGCTCATTATCTACAAAATCAACCTGAAGAGCCATTGTAATGGGGTTAACAGGTAACTGAGAAAGAGAGGAAATTACTTCTGCATCACAGCAAATATTTGAATAGTGTCACTCTCCTAAAGGAATACAATCACACGTTAACGGTACCTGAACAAAAACCTTGTGCATCAAATGGGGAGATAATGATAGTCTGAGCTACTCAATGTGCAGATCTCAATAGAGTCCAAAATTAGTGAGCACCAATTTATTTGATGCCTTAATGCACACTAAGATACTCCTAAATAAATAATTGCTAAAGGAACAATCATGAACATCATCTTTTGCACAGATGAATTGTATTTCTTCCTAGGCCACTGCAAATGTGAGCTTAATAATAATTTGAATAGGCACCATATTATCATAAAATCATCTAAATGTATCTAAATGGTATTTAAAATGATTCCCAGAAACTGGCAGACTGTACTGAATTACAATTTTGCTGTAATGTATTTATAATACTACACGAGAGAGGGAATAGTAGCAAGGGCAGCATGGATCAAAGTATTTCTAGGTCCTATCTTCTTGAAAGTTTTCATTCCATTCTTTCTGCTGCAGTCTCTCAAGCTTAGTGTTCTGTGTCCCCTTTTCCTCCCCCTGAAATTCTTGGCTATAGATAAGTTCATGACAGTTTTGGTTGCAGATTGCTTTTTTCCTTCGGGCGTATTATTTTGACTTCCATACTTTTGGATGGAGCTCATTTGCCTTGCCACTTATTTATTACACCTCTGATCTTTTTCAGTGTCATGTCATGTATTCTGCATCTGTGGTGAAAGTCATTAGAAGCTAGGGTTATTGGTGGAGGTAGCATGTGAGCTAAGTAGCAAGGTACAATGTTGAAGAAAAGACTAAGGCAAAAGCAGTGAGTCTATCAGAAAAACAGAAAGGTGACCAAGAATGAAATGGAGAAAAACCATTTAAGATCCAGAGGGAGAGAAGGTTTCTGTGGAAAAACTCAGCAGTTTCCTCTTGCAGAGGTTGTAACCTATTTTAATTTTGGTTCATAAGGACTTGTATCCCCTTGTTTCACTTTGAGCTCAGGATTCAAGCATCCCCCAAATCTTCATACTGAAATTCAGCCATTACTGCCTCCTTCCCCTGCCCCCAAGGATTCAAGTTGAAACAATGAGAAAAAAAACTAAGTTTCATATGGGTTCCAATTTAAACCCATAATTTCTTCCCTGGTATCCAATGTACAGCTCAGGCTCTCTTGAGCAGTTTTCAGAATGGAGAGAGGTAAATAGTGGTGTCCCCTAGGGAGAAATGATCTGGAAAAGGGGTAAACAGGGAGGTGGCAACCATTGCAGATGTTACAAAACTACTCAAGATAGTTAAGTCCAAAGCAGGTTGTGAAGAGCTACAAAGGGATCTCTCAAAACTGGGAGACTGGGCAACAACATGGCAGATGAAATTTGATAAAGATAAATGCAAAGTAATGCACATTGGAAAACATAATCCCAACTATCATATAAAATTATGGTCTAAAATAGCTGTTTCCACGCAAGAAAGAGATCTTGGAGTCATTGTGGATAGTTCTCTGAAAACATCCATTCAATATGCAATGGCAGTCAAAAAAGCTAACAGAATGTTGGCATCATTAAGAAAGGGATAGAAAAGAAGACAGAAAATACCATATTGCTTCTATATAAATCCACATCTTGAATACTGTGTGGAGATGTGGTCGCCCCATCTCAAAAAAGGTATATTGGAATTAGAAAAGGTACAGAAAAAGGTAAAAAAAAAAATGAGTAGGGGTATGGAACAGCTTCCATATGAAGACAGATTAATAAGACTCAGACTTTTCAGCTTGGAAAAGAGACAACTAAGAGGCAAAATGATAGAGCTCTATAAAATTATGACCAGTGTGGAGAAACTAAATAAGGAAGTGTTGAGTCTGAACTCTTTATGAGTTTAAACTTAACCCAGACTTGATGTCTCTATCTGAAACTTTTAATCAAAGCTCTGACCTGTGAACCACTCATGACACCCCCCCTCCCAATAAGTAACCATCTCCCGTTTTTGTCTTCTCCAATTTGCATTTTAACCTGTTTTATCCTGTAGAATCTTGATTGATTATGCATGACCATTATGATCTGTTAATCACTTTGTTTACTTCTGTGTATAAACATTGATGCTCACCCCTAATAAACTTGCCACACTTACTCCAAAGCTTGGCTCTTAAGCTAAGGATGGTGTGAGCCCGTTGATCAACGAAGTGTTATCTGGTCTCTGACAGATCTCTGAGCCTTATACCAACTCCGCACAAACTCGGGTGCTGGAGAGGTGAGTAGGACTTGCTTTTTACCTAACAATTTGATTCCTTCTGGTGCGGTGCCTCTGTCCAGTGGTCAGACCACTCATATAGGTGCCACGGGAGATTTCTCCCAGCCAATTCAATATTGAGGGATCGTGTACTGGACAGCAGGATAAACGCCAGTTGGAGGGCTCCTGTCAGACACCATGGGTCAAGGGACTAGCGTGCCTCTTGAGAGTCCGCTGGGGATTGTAAATAAGTTATGGAATGAAGGGAAACTCCCAGTACAGACAGGAATGTCTAGGAGGAAGTTGTACACACTGTGTGTAAGGAATTGGACTGGGTATACGAGATGAGGTGGACAGGCTGCCTTAAGAGGAGTAAGGAGCCAGATCGAAAAGACCATCCGGGACAGTTATGTTACTGGTTTTGTTGGGACACAGCAGCAGAGCTGTGGAAATCTTTAAAGATTATGGCAGTCAGGTATTCTTCCGAGTGAACCTCCATGTTATTTCGATGAAGGGTGTAAACCACGGCGTGTTTTAACTCGTCAGTTGGTCCCCACTGCACCTGCCCCTATTCCTCAGCGAGGACTCTCTCCAGGGCGCAGAGGAATCTGCAGGACTCCAAATTGGAATCTCTGCAGGGTGATAAGGAGGAAATGGAGGAGCACACCCGGGAGGAGTAGTTACTAGGCAAAAGATCAAGCAGATGAAGCAGGGTGCACACCTCTCCTGAGGATAGTCAAGAGGCTGCCCCTGCCAAAACTTTTGTGAGTAGAGAAATGCCTTTACAGGTGCACGACCAACCTTTTGTGAACAATAATGGTGAGATACAACATACCAATATTGTGGAATATAAAGGATGGCTAGAATGGGACTTGAAAGAATGGGGACGGTTGTCGGGGTCCTTTGGGAAAATCAAGATCATTGAACTTTTAGAAAGATTGTTTTAAGTCATAATCCTACTTATACGGATGTAGATCAGTTGTTAAGCAGAGTTTTGACCGGAGAGGAACGTAGTAGATTGTGGATGGCAGAAAGGACATGGGGGGATAGCAATGTGGTTAATACCACTTGGATGGATAGGCGGGATCAAGCCGCTGGCTGGAATCCCTAGACTGGAATCAGCCAAGGCTGAATCAGCTGCGGATAGATCGAGACTCAAAGAAATGGCTCGCCTAATCAGGCTAAGTTCATGCAGATTCGGCAGGAATCTGATGAGCCACCCAGAAAGTTCTGGTCGAGGCTATTGGAGGGGCGAATGTTCACTCAGATGGATCCTGAGAGAGAAGCAGACCACCCTACTCTTATTTCGTTTTTGTGAATCAGTCAGTAAGAGGTGAGTCAGTCACTTCAGTGTTGGATGTAGCTGATTTTGCATGGGAGAAAGGAAGGGAAAGCAGCAGAAAGAAAGAGAAAAAGGAAGAATATAAGTTGATGGCTTTAGCGTGGTATTCGAGGCAGAAGCTGTGGCCGTGGCAGGATCTCAGGGTGCTCGGGGGAGGGGTCCCAGCCACCAGGAAATTGTTTTCAGTGCGGACAACCCGGTCACTTTAAACGTGAATGCCCCTGGGACGCCCAGAGGGTCCGTCATCCGCAGATACTTACACCACACCACCAGCCCAGCCGTTCCTCAGGCCTGGATCAACTACGGGCAACAGCAGCAGCTGCAGCCAACTCAGCCTTCTCAATGGGCAAACAATGTGATGGTCTTATTTCCTTAATGTCTTTAGCCGGCTCTTTCCTCACTTTCTCCTCCCAGCAAAGAGCCTCATCTAACCCTTTCAGTCCAGGGACTGCCTGTCTGTTTCCTCATTGATACTGGAGCTACTTTCTCTCTTTTAAATCATGCCCCCTCTCCTGGCTATCCTCTGAGGTTAAAACTGCAACTGGGGTGGAAGGCAATCCACAGTCTCTGGGACTCACTTTGCCTCTAAATGTTATTTATGCTGATAAATGTTTTTCTCACCGTTTTCTTTTTTCCCCAGCTTGTCCAATCCCTTTGATGGGCTGGGATTTACTCTGTAAGCTTGAGGCTACTTTAACCTGCACTCCTGAAGGGTAGGATTATTGATGACAGTGTTAGGAGATTCGGCCCTAACTCAAAACCCCCTCTCTCCTGACCTCACTGACTTGCCTTCAACCCTCTGGGGAATTTCTGATACTGATGTTGGCCTGCTCCTTTCAGCAGAGCCAGTAAGGATTCAAGTGAAGCCCTCCTTAGACCCCGTCAGTTTCCCAATACCCCTGTCGCTGGAAGCTCGGGAAGGCATCCGCCCCATTGTCGAGGATTCATTGCACAAAAGCTAGTCCGCTCTCAGCGCCTCTGTAATACCCCCTATACTGCCTGTAAAAAGCTCTAAAAAAAAGAGAGAGACCCTATTCGGCGCTTTGTACAGGATCTACGGGTTATTAATCAGTATGTGGTCCCTCTTCATGCAGTAGTTCCTGATCCAGCTACTATCATCAGCCAAATCCCTGGGATGCTGAATGGTTCACTGTTATTGACTTAAAATCAGCCTTTTCAGCATTCCTGTACACCCAGACTCTCAATATCTCTTTGGTTTCACCTGGGAGGGACAAAGTTATGTCTGGCAACGACTTCCTCAAGGCTACAGAGACAGCCCCACGATTTTCAGCCAATGCCTCCGCCACGACTTGGAAGGCTTCACCAGTCCGCAGGGATCCCGTTAGTCCTATGATGACATCCTACTAGGTAACCCGCATCGATGGTAAGGCACTTTTATTATACCTACACACCAGAGGCCACAAGGTAGACCCTAACAAGATTCAGTGGGTCTCACAGAAGGTCCGATATCTGGGCTTCCTGTTAACCCCAGAGGGGAGACAAATGGACCCAGTCCGCATAAAGACTATCCAAAACTGCCCTCTGCCAAACACCAAGAAACAACTTCGAGGTTTCTTAGGATTAATTGGCTTCTGAGTTGAGCAAACCGCTCCACCGACTGACTGCTAACCTTGCTCCTGACCCTTTGCAGTGGTCCCCAGACACAATTCAAGCCTTTCAGTTACTCAAGGACAGTGTGGCCTCCTCCATGTCTCTCCGCCCCCCCCAATTACAGCAAACCCTTTCACCTTTTTGTCCACGAGAGGCGGAATTGCTAGTGGCGCCCTTACACAGCTGAGCGGGCCCCACCATTTCCCGCTTGCTTTTACTCCCAGCAGATCGACCCTGTCGCTCAGGGAACCCCATCCTGCAGACTCTGGCAGCAGCTGCCCTGCTGATCACAAAGGCAAAGAGCCTGACCCTTGGTCATTTTACCACGGTCTGGACATCTCATGCTTTGTCAGCCCTTCCCATCGTCAGCAGCAGCCAGACCTAGAGGCCGAACTCTAGAAGACACTAACCTAATTTTTGAAAGGTGTGGGCCCTTAATCCAGCTACCTTGCTTCCTGATATGCCAGTCCTCCAGGATCAGCACGACTGTGTGGAAGTAGTTCATAGCATCTTACAGATAAGGAACAACCTGTTTGACGTGCCACTGGACAACCCTGATTGCATCCTCTTCTCGGACGGAAGCTCCTTCTATGTTGATGGCAAGCGTCACGGTTATGCAGTCACCTCTGAATGGGACATTCAAGAGGCCGCTCACTGCCAGGCAACTGGGAACTCTATGCCCTGGCCCGAGCCTGCCAGTTGGCGCTGGTAAGACCGTTACCATTTTTACTGATAGCAAGTATGCTTTTGGAGTTGTGCATTGTCACATCCACCTCTGGAAGTTTCGAGGTTTCCAGACAGCTGCCGTAAACCCATTCAGCACCTCCCCTCATCCACAAGCTTTTGGATGCCCTCCAAGAACCCTCGGTCCTGGCTGTAGTTCATTGCCGGGCCCATACTAAAGATGATAGGCCATGCCCACGCTGGCTATTGTGACCTCCTCCTTTACTCCAAGTACCTGCTGCTGAACTACAGTCGTGGGAGGCCTCGAGCCACTCTGGTCAAAGGGACCTGGCTTATGCCGGATGGCCGAGCCTGCCTCGCTCCACATACCCGTGGCAGTTCGCTGGCACCATGATACACCCTTGTGGACACCATCGCGTATGCTCCAGGCATTCAACCCTACTGTCTGTCAATAGTGAAAGCATGCAGCACATGTCAGCGAAATGGACCTGCTCCGCCTCTTAACAAAATTAAGGGTGGAAGATGCCCCATTTCAACATCTTCAAATTGACTTTGCAGATATGCCAAAGGCTTTGGGAAAAAGCACCTCCTTGTTTTGGTTTGCCCTCTGACTTCATGGGTGAAGCTTTTCCTACTGCTAATTGTACTGCTGCCACAGTGGCGAAGATCCTCCTTAGAGACATTGTATTGGCATCCCTCTCATACTTGATTCAGATCGCGGACCCCACTTTACTGGTAATGTCCTTGGCCATTTAGAACAAGGACTGGGCATTTCACACTCCTTTCATACACCCTACCACCCCAGTCTAGCGGGAAAGTTGAGCGTATGAATAGGAGCTTAAGCTTACATTGGCTAAATACTGTCAGGAAACAGGGTTAAAGTGGCCTCAGGTACTTCCCTTGGTCCTGTTTCACCTTTATTGGGATTATCCCCTTTGAACTGCTCTATGGACATCCCCGGTGCTACCACGTGCTGATGTTTCACTATTGGGAGGATCATATGATCGCGTGCCAGTTTCTCTCCCTACAGGCTTTGGAAAGCCTCACAGTTTTCCCAGACCGTGCCACTGGAAGAACAGATCCACCCATTCCAACCAGGGACTTCGTCCTGGGCAAAAAAGTTCGTTTCGCAACGCCCTCCCAGCCGAGGTTTACTGGACCCCACCAGGTTCTTTTAACAACCCAGACTGCAGTGTTCCTGGAAGGACGCAAATCCTGGATCCACCACTCCCACGCAGCCCCAGCCGTAGTGGACCACAGTGACGGACCAGCAGCTCTTGCCACCACTGAGGACACTGCCTCTGACCAGTGGACCAGCCTCTTTCAGACATCAGACTTAAATTGACTCGGAAAAAATGAGAGGACCTTTTATTCTGACAACTGTATGTTTTTATTATGCCTTTTAGTTTATTTTCTGCTTATGAAGATAATGCTTTTATTAGATATTGTTAAAACTCGTATTTTAGGAAATAGAAGTAATTGCTGGGTATGTACTCAATTTCCAGTAAATGCAGAACAGGGACTCCCCTTCACACCCATTCCCTGACCACTGCTAATATGACTTGGATGCCACGAATGAAAGATCCAGTCCAACACAATCTTACATGGGACAAAACAGGAGTGCCAATTAACAAATATCTCAGGGTAACAAATCAGACAGGATCACTGTGTTTTGTTAAAGAAAAAGGGTCAACTTTTGTGGGAACCAGTAAATGCAACATGTATTTTAATGGCACCGCCTTTAGTAAAAACCCACTTATCCCATATGTGGATCCCTCACAAGCCTTCTGAGTCAGCTTTTAAGAAACCCTGCTCAGATCATGAGGGTGTCCAACTAATTGCTAAGGGATATCGATTGCCTTCTACAACTGCTCAAGCAGTACTACACTGCTCTTTGAAAACACCACTACCAAATTGTGCCTCTCCTCTGCATTACCAGGGAACAGTGGTCCAACGGGTGGTGGGTTACCTCCTACTTTGAGAAATGGAATACCATGTATGGAACATACTGGGTGTAAAGCTCATTACTTTCTCCCCTGATTGGGCAGGGTCATGTTATTTAGCATGGCTCACACCACCTATCCGTGAAACCTTCAGAGATATTAATATCCGTGATGGTTTGTCGGCTGGTCTTATTAGCTTGAGGGTGGTGTCATCCGTCTACAGGGACTACTAGAATCTTTAACCAATGAGACTGCGACCCTATTTGAGAATCAGGGAGAAATGTCCCAGCTGCGCCAGTTAGCTTTGCAAAACGAATGGCTTTAGACATATGTGTTAGCAGCAGGAGGGGGACTTGTGCCTCATAAATGAAGAATGCTGTGTTTTTGTCTGACACTTTTCAACGTACCAAACATCTAAGGAAATGGCTAAGAACTACTCCTCTGGCCAGCCACCTTATGATTGGTGGGGAGCCTTATGGAATTGGTTGCCTGGATTTGGGTGGGTTAAAAACCTCTTGGTGGGTATTGTTGGGGCCATAGTAATCCTTATAATACTGTGTTGCTGTATTCAGTGTGTTCCCTCCCTCATAAACTCATGTGGGTCAGTTTATTCTTTTTCTACTTCAGCCAAAGGCCTTACTCTCTTCGAGTTGGCCCAGGCTGCCTTGGCTCCTTAAAATGGGGTGTAGCTGTTGGTAAATAGTTATCCCAATAGCTACAAATGGAGGAATGTTGAGTCTGAACTCTTTATGAGTTTAAACTTAACCCAGACTTGATGTCTCTATCTGAAACTTTTAATCAAAGCTCTGCTCCCAATAAGTAACCATCTTTTGTCTTCTCCAATTTGCATTTTAACCTGTTTTATCCTGTAGAATCTTGATTGATTATGCATGACCATTATGATCTGTTAATCACTTTGTTTACTTCTGTGTATAAACATTGATGCTCACCCCTAATAAACTTGCCACACTTACTCCAAAGCTTGGCTCTTAAGCTAAGGATGGTGTGAGCCCGTTGATCAACGAAGTGTTGTCTGGTCTCTGACAGATCTCTGAGCCTTATACCAACTCCGCACAAACTCGGGTGCTGGAGAGGTGAGTAGGACTTGCTTTTTACCTAACAGAAGTGTTATTTACTCCTTCCCATAACACAAGAACTAGGGGTCACCAAATGAAATGAATAGGAAGCATATTTAAAAGAAACAAAAGGAAGTATTTCTTCACACAACACACAGTCAACCTGTGGAACTCCTTGCCAGAGGATGTTGTGAAGGCCAAGACTATAACAGGGTTCAAAAAAGAACTAGATAAATTCATGGAGGAGAGGTCTATCAATGGCTATTAGCCAGGATGGGCAGGGATGGTGTCCCTAGCCTCTGTTTGCCAGAAGCTGGGAATGGGTGACAGAGGATGGCTCACTTGATGATTTCCTCTTCTGTTCATTCCCTCTGAAGCACCTGGCATTGGCCACTGCTAGAGGACAGGATACTGGGCTAAATGGACCTTTGGTCTGACCCGGTATGGCCATTCTTGTGTTCTTATGAAACTTGGCTCCGATTTATCCAAAGTTTTGCAAGCCTTGATCTGACTTCTGCATTTTTAATAACTTCACAGACTCTGTGGCTCCCTCACCCTTTCATTTATTTTTGTTTGTTTGACTTTCTTTCTATTACTGCTGCAATGGCAAACTCACTAGGGAACTGGGAGGATAAAATGAGTGGAGAAGTAGCTACTGGTTCCATTTCCCCACCACCACAGCAGAAGAATAAATACAATTTGTAAAGTACAATAAGTTGAATATTCATATTCCAATTATATGCTGCCTGGATGTGCTCCAGAGGAAATGAACATTGTGCCTTTAGAATCATTCTAAATTACTTTAACATCTAAAATATCTTATGACATGCCAGCAGATAGTTCAAAGAAAAACCCATCATAGCTCCATTAAGGGTTTTTATGTTGGAGATGAATGAATATGTGAAAGGAAAACATCTTGGACATCCATAACCTTCCTTTGGTTGTACTTCCTGACAGTGAGTGAAGTGTAAGTGAATGGAAGGGTATACACAGAAACCTGAATTATGTTGTCAGTGGAGTTTTCAACACTTGACAGAAACAAGCCTGCAGACTTTTGTCTGGAATGGTACTTGGCCAAATTTTCAACTGCAGCTCCTGACAATGCACTCTAACAAAATACACATGTCGAAATGTAAGGAAGTGCTGGCAGTTGTATGGGCAAATCATGCAGCCAGTGTTCAAGTACTTGATTTTGTGCAAGCAAATGCCTATTTTTCCCAACAAAGCATTTGTGTGTATGTTTTTCTGCTCCCAGACACTAGCTTATGCATTTTTTCATGTACAAGTTCATTGGCTGAGAATGTACCTTCCAAGCAGTTGTGTCCTTTACAGCTTTTATGTGAATATAAAACATATGAGAGAGATTACAATGCAATAGGCATATTCCATCCCACATAACTGATAGTCATCCAATGGATGGATTCACCTTCGAACATACAAGTGTAAGCAGCAACAATTCACAGTGTTTCTGTAATGAATTAATGAGCCGCTGTATAGCTCCTGAAGATGTGGCAAGAACAGAGCACTTGAAAAACTTTGAAGCGTAAGTTATTTTGTGGATTAATTCTTATGGTTGAGAGGGAGAGGGGGATATGATCAGAATTAGTCCTGGGGGAGAGTATGTGTTCAAGGTCTGTTCCACGTGACACACATGAAGAGAATATGACTCAAGAGGGAGCTTGAGGTTCTTCGTCTTGTCATTAGGGAACAGGACAAAGAGCCAAGGAGATATATGAGGTTTGTTCTCAGCTCTGTCAGTCTTCCCATTTAAGCTGAGGCAGATCACTTAACCTCCCTGTGACTCTATTTCTGTAAAATGGGGCTGCTAATGCGTATTTACCTTGGAGGGGTACTGTGAGGCTAAACCTTTGTGAGGTGTTTAGATAATAGGTGATGTTGCCTCTAAAGAAAATTTAAGCCATGCGCTAGAATAATGGCAGAGGAAAAGAGGCTGCTGAACCGAGCTCTCTTTGCAATTGAGCACTAAAGCAGCAATGATCTGTGGCTGTGTTGATGCAGGCAGTCAGAGGATAGAGGAGGATGGACATCTTAACATGAATAAGTGAAATTGATGCATAACAGTGCACTCAGTCATTCAGAATCCAGTAAAGATCACAATCCATCTCATTATAAACAGGATAGGGATTGCCTAGTTGGGCAGCCCTCCATTGTAGGATGTACTGTTATGTTATCAGATAGTAAAAAGAGGCTCAGATGGTTATGTGGTGTTACTGAATGATCTAGCTAATCATATGGCTAAGAATCAAAAGTACTTCTGCAATAGGAATACTGCACTGAGATTTTTACTGTTACTGATTTTAATTATGCTCCAAGGCCTGGCTCAGTCAGTACTAACTGCAGTGGTTGTTTACTATGCCAGCAATACCAATAATTACATTAAGTGCAATAGGTAGAAAACTACTTTAGCTTGTGTCTACAGAAAGGATATTTGTAGCTAATGATGTATACAGTGTACTCAATAGCACTTTGGAGCTTTCTGTAAATTAAGCTGAAATATCAAACCTGCCCTGGTTAGAGGACAGATTCCTCCAGTTGAGTAACATAGTACTTAATATGTCAGTGACTTTTATCCATAAGTCTGCAACTTAGTTTTCAAGTGATATAATTTGTTCAATAAGACAGATGCTTTTGGACACAAATCACTATTGGCTTGTATCAGACCTTAAATGATTGCATATCCTTCAATATCCAAATGCATTTTCACAGTGAATGAGTCATCCCAGTACAGAAGTCTCCGACAAAGTAATGGCAGTGATTTGCAGATTCAAACTGTTGCTCAAAGTCAAGTTGCAACCAAATAGTGAACAGCGAGTCAGTGGCTATACTGAAATATGTTGGGGTAGATCAAAGAGCCTGCTGGTGGTTTACAAGTATAGAAGTCCCAAAACTTGAACTGAATTCAGTGCCTCTGTACGATCTCATTATCGGATCTTGCAAGGATCTTTGTTCTGATTTATAAGGATGCACATTTGTGTTTCTGCTGAAAGAGCAGAGTGAAAATGAATATTCTTCAAATAAAAGTTGGGTTTATAAATAATTCATATGAGATGTATTTCTGTGATATTTTATAGCATAGCTGATTTCTGATCTAAGTTCCTTTTATTACATTGTCTAGGCTTTAAAGTCTTGACTTTGCTGTTTATTTCAGCGTGCTGTTTGTAGTCAGATGGACTCGGTTTTCCTTGAAAAAAGCATGATATACATAGTTGGGTGTCACATTGCTTAGAAATAAGTCTGAACATGGGTACCGAGTGATTTAAAAAATAGTCTGACAGGGTGATGCATGTTAATTTATATAAAATTAAACTCTTCCTAGGATCATTCAGCTATCTGGGTCTATAGCCATTTGCAATAACTTGTTTCTATTAGTAACTATTGATCAGGGAAAACACTCACTGAAGCCAATAGGTGGGTATTTTGCCTGAGTATGGGCTGGCAATGATCTTAGGAGGGGTATGTGTGTGTGTGTGTGTGTGTAGATATGATCTTTGTTCAATGGATACATAGCTGTTTCAAAATAAAGTGAGACAAAATCAGACCAACATAACCTCCATATACCTGATGAGAAAAACACCCAGTTCATCCTTTGGTTTTCATGTATAATTTTTACATCTCACTTTTCTTCTTTCTTATTTTACTGAATGAATATACTCAAAAGAGGCATGATAGCCATTGCTCTGCTACCAGATGCAGTGGCAGAAGTGATTTACAGTTCTCAAACACTAGTAATGATTTGAATAATAAACAAAATTTGCCCACACCGACCCCAGAGCTGTCCTGTGGAAGAACACACTTTAACTTAAAATCACACAGGTCAGCAGTATACATCCAGATAAAACTAGGAAGAAATGCAAACATTTCAATGGCCTGGAAGAATACCCCTTTGGGAAATGTCATTAACTATCATACCTTATAAAATAATGGTCTTCACTTTCCTGGCATTTGTTGCACCTACTGTAGGACTTTTTAAACTAATTCCATTATAATTATGCATGCATTTTCTTCATGAAAATCAATTGCCATAATGTCCTCTAAATGCACTACTTCTCTGTCCACTAGTTTCTCTGATTAAATATTCCTTAACAAGTAATTTGGTGACATTTTAAAATTTGCATCTAATCATTATGGATGTTGTTGCTGTTTATTGTTAATAACATTAATCTTGTTGAAATCAATGGATACTTTCTCAAGGTCCAGTCTTGCAAATGCCTACTTGCATGAGTAGTACTTACTCCCATGAGCAGTCCTATTGAATATAGGTTACTCATCTGAGTAAGGTTTTGTGGCATCAGACCCTTAGAGCAGATCTCATTGCAATCCTTTCCAGGTTCTCACTGCAAGCTTAAGTTAATTCAATAGCTAACATTTTCAACAAAGTGTGAGATGGGTGCAGAGTTCCTTCTCAAGCATAACTCCTATTGAGATCAATGGGATTATTTCCTGCAGAATCAAGCCCTAAATGAAGCTACAGCAGTGAGCAGAAGGTAAATTTGAGCCTGGCTGTTTTCAGGCCCTAGTACACTTTAGGTCTCTAAGATTTACATTTTTACATCAGTGGAACTTAGCAGCACACATGTTACCAAAGAGATGCACACATACAGAATTTAGATAATACTATTACACTAAAAGCTGCTAGGAACCCTTCCAACAAAACTTTCTTTTCTAGGTGTGAGGTGTGTTTATTTTTGGATTGGCTGCCCAGAATCCCTTTTTCCTTTGGCTTTGTTTTCCTGTGGCATGTGTTTCTGTTAGCAGTGTGAGTCCTTGACAGGGCAACAGACTTTTATTTATTAATTTTGCTAACCTCTCAAACACCTTTGTATGATTAGAATCTTTAGACGTCTCAAGGCATTTGTTCAAAAGCCAAGTGCTAACTGTTTTAGAAATATCACTAGAGGCACAAACTATACTTCTTTCTTTGAGCAGAAAGGAAAATATACACAGGTTGACAGAATTCCCTCAAACTGTGCTATTTTAAAGTGGGAGAGGGGTAGACTGAAGAGTAGTTGAAAGGTCAAGTGTCACAACACATCTGTCATCTGTTTAGCAGTTGAATACTTCAGAACAATTATGCATATACTTTAAACAAACTTCTTGATTTGATTCCCCCCACCACCCCATCTATACTCTTGCCTTTTAATCTTGCAACCTTCCCTAGAAGCCTTTCATTGCACTGAAAAGCTGGTGGTCTTCCTTATATCTGTCAACATCTGCTGGTCAGAAATCAGAGATGAGTGATCGAAGGGAAATGGGAATGAAATCTGCAGGGACCCTGTCAGGACTTTTATTTAAACTATGTTTTTCTTTAAAAATGTTCTGGGTGAATGGAGTGGATCATTTTTTTCTTAATAAACTATTTCAGTACAGTGATTCTTCTCACTTGATATTTTTCTGTACATGTTTTTCCTCTCTCCTTGTCTTCTGTGTTATACTCCTTTGGTTCCTCCCCACCCGTAGTCTCACCCAACTGATAATGGAAGGTTGGAAAGTCACTGGAACCTCTTATGTACTAGATCACTTGCTAATGACACTTGGTGTCCAAGGGCCTCTCTCAGAGTTGCTATTGTTGCTAAGACTGCCAGTGCTAGGGCATATGTTTTTCCTTCTGGGGGAAATGTGTTGATTCCCAGCAGAATTTTCTTCCCTCTCCCTGATCTATTATTATCTCTTAACATAATAGAGTTGGCACAGTAAGCTATTGTGCTGTGCATGTCAACAGATTTTTGGATGTCAAGCTAGATAAACCAGTTTCTGCTCCACTTTTGCTCCCCTATCAACCCCATTTATGCTTTCATTCTTGTCACTGCAGTTTTATCCACCCCAGTTATTGAGCAAAGCTCGGTATTTCACAGGGATGTCAGAGGTTGGATGACAGCAGAGCTCTGTGTAGAGCTACAATCTCATAGTAAAGTGAGCAGTGATGAATGGAGACTGTCCCTTTATCTTGCTCACATCTGATGCTTGTATTAGGTTGTCACTAACCTGATACACCAATGACCATGGCATGTGACTTGATTTGGATGTATCCTCCAGGTTCTGCAACTGCTTTGAGCATTAAGCACTATTATTTTTGGCAGGAACATCCCAAATGCCTTAAATGTGTGAGGCTGTATTTTGACACACAGTCACCATCCTGCATTTTGTATGATGCTGAAGCACACAACCCGAGAGGGAGCATTGGAATGCATTATGCCTCAGGCAGGTACAATGCTCCTTGGAGCTGCAGGAAATGTGCCCTCTGTGTCACCTTTGGAGAAGGTGCAGTATCTGCTCCCATCTGTACTAATCCAGTTCTGACAGATTCAAAGAAAGAAGTGATGCAATTGACTTACCCCCTTTACAGAAGCTAGTGCCAGCACCAGCACTAGCCCGACGGAGTCCTTGCATGTAGTTAGCACATGGCTTGCATAGTTATTGATACTTGTGCAAAATACAGCCATTCTGATTTGAGTATAGGGCACCAGAGAACCAGACCCCTCAGTTCATTCAATTCAAGGATCCTCTTTGTGCCAGCCCATGCATAGTAATCTGCATTCTTCCTGCGTCTTCCCTGCATGCTCACACAAGGGCTGGGTACAATGCTGCTCTCTAAAATATTTTATTATATAAACTGGAAATATTTTGAGAGATACAAAATATAAGTATTGCTATTAGAATGTACCTTTCAGCCGTGAAAGTAGCTAGCTCCTAAAAACCACTGTTGACTATACTGGTAAAATAAAGCAGGATGTTCAGAATATAAAATATTTCACATCCCTTCTTGAGATCTTAATTTTGGTGAACACATCTAATCAGAAAATCTGGATCCCCATATATGTTGTGTATCCTTCTTGCTTATTATTGCTTTCAATCTGATGAGAAATACCCTTGTATGTTTCTTTGTTGACCCTTTTCAACTGAAAAACAAATCCCCTCTCCCCTATAAAAATCCTGCTATACAAATAACTGTGTTACATCCATATTTTGTTCTTTTAACAGGCCCCACAAGGCAATAGGAAAGAGAAAACATTCCCTGTCCTGCTGCAGCAACTGGCTCCATTGTTGTAAGAGCAAACTCCTATAATCCCAGGGGATGTAGGTGCTATAGGGAATATTTAGAAGGTTCCATTGCAACTGTAGACTACGGTTTATGAGGCTTTCTTTCAGCCATTTGAGTTGCTAGAAATCTCCTTAGGACTTTGTTACTATACCAGGGATAATCACTGGTCCAGCCTCTGCCCGTGTCCTTGCAAAGACAGGGAGATTTCACTGAATGAAGGAAATCACTGAATGAAGACACATGCAGGGAATGAGATAAAATGAGACACTTAAGGCCAGAAAGATGGAGCACTTTTCTGGATTTACATGGCACAGACAGTATTTATGTGGCAACTTGACAAAAAGGTTTGTCACTGAGCCATTAATATACTGGGCTGTGGTGCTCACTGTACCTCTTCTCTTGCCCTCAGTGTACTGTAATGTGGAAAAAATGGAATATGGCAAACAAAAAACAGAGGGTGAGGGAGTCAAAACTGACCATGTAAGTCAAAGGCTGACATCTGGCATATCTTCATTGGTTTAGCACCTCAATCTGTCTGGAGCATCTCTGCTCACTTGCACTGAAATATATGTAAAGGAATACATATGCAAGCATTACTTGTGGAAAGTCCATTATTCATCTGTGGAAATTGGGTTTGTGGGGAAAATTCAAGTGTTCTGCTTTTTCACAAAACAGTGCTGTCTCACTTTCCTTGTAGTGATGCCTGAGATATTAGACCATACCAAGGAACATAAAGCTGTCACTGGACGATGGTGTTGAGATGTGAATTCCTGAACCCGTGAGTGGCTCAGAGTTTGACTTAAAACTAAACCCTCCTGAGGCAGGAATAGGCAATCTCATAAAATCCTAAAATACCTGCTATTCTGTCACCAAACTGAATAAGCACCATTTTATCCTCTTGTTACTCCTCTGGTAAATCAATTTAAACTCTTTGAGCCTGATTCCCTCACTTACAGTGGTGCAAACCTGGAGTAACTACAATGAAGTCAGTAGAACTACTGCAGTGAAAACCTGGCATGAGAAGATAATGGCCCATGCTTTGTCCTACTACACTGTGTGATTAGCCCTTAGGCTTTTAAGTCAGGAGAGAAAATGTGAGTGATTTAAAAATTAACTAACTTGATCCCCAGTGCTGCTGCTTTTATTTTCTGGCTAACCACTGCTTGGCTATTTCTCTCACCTTCACTGTTGGCTGTATGGGCAGAGGGGATGCTGAGAGGGCTCATGTGGTTCAGCTCCACGGCTTCCTGAATAAAGGTTGAGCCTATTGTCTTTGGTCCTTCTGACTGCTGATATTTCAGACTATAGGGAACTTGAGGCTGCGTAAGGTTTTTTGGCAATAAAAGATGCTTCGCTAACAACATACAAACTCCCAAAGGAACTGTACAAATTAGCTGCACATCAAAATAATGATAAGAAGAGGATGAGAGGAACATTTCTGTCTTTCAACAACTTTTGAACTTCTTTATTTTTACGCAGCTGGTAATATATAATATAATATAATTAATTAATATGCAGTTGTGAAGTAGAGCACAAGTGGGCAAGAATGCTTACTTAGGTCCAGGTCTAGTAATAACTAACTTCTATAACAAATAGAGATGGACTCAAGACAGAAAAAAACATTATCAGACCCACATTTTAAAGACCTGGAAGATGGGAGATGTTTGTTTCTGAGGTTCTAATTTGTCCCAGAAGAGGTTTCTTACAAAATTCTGATCAAGCTCATATATAGATTCTGAGCTTGTCAGAACTCAAGGTTAAGTCCTGTGGTTTTGGTTCAGCACCATCTAGCACTGGCTTTTAAAATTTTATGACATGCATTTACACTGAGTTTCCATTAAATTTTGAATATCATGTGAATGTGGGCCAATGTATGGTATTTATTGGGAAATGTGAAAATCGGTGATTCACTTGAAAGAGGACAAAACTTGTCTGCTTCAGGTAAATTTCTCGTTGAGTTTTATATTCCTTTGAAATCCAAACTCAGAGTACAAATGCACACAGACTAAACCAAAGGTTAGTAGGGGCCTCTGCAATGTGCCGCACCAAATTTCAGATGACTCTCTATCTTGAACTCCACCTAAAACTGTGATTTTAAAATAGGGATATGGAGATAGAATTCCTGAGTTCCATACCTGGCGCTGGCGCTGACACTGACTCGCTATATGTCTTTAAGCACACCACTTAGGACCAGGTCCTGATCTAATTACACTAGTGTAAATTAGCAGTATCTGCAATGATTTCCATGGAGTTACTCCTTACTTACACAGGTGTACATGAGAGTAGAAACAGTAGTATCTTCCTGTGACTCAGTCCCTCTCTTGTAAATTGAGAAGAAATAGTATACTGACTTTACAGGGATGTTGAGACTTAATGCAGATTTGCAATGTGCTCTGAGATCTTCATATGGGAATCTAAGATACTAACAGAACTGGAATGTCACTGGAGTTAATTAGCCATTATCGTCTCAGTGATTTTGCTTAGGAAGGGGAAGTTTGAGGCAGGTTGGTAGCTAGTCTTAGAGTCATAGAGTTTAAGGTTAGAAGGGACAACCAGATCATCTAGTCTGTCTTTCTCTATTTCATAGACCACCAACACCACCCAGAACCTGCACATTAAATCAAACAACAGAAATTAGATCAAAGTATTACAGCCCACAGGAAAGTGCCATATGCAGAGAACAGGAGGGACCAAGGTGCACCAGTGCTAGAGGTCTTGCAATGGCCAGGAGACCCCTAGTAGATTATTGGAGATCCATTGGGGTTTTGGGACGGGGTGTGTTGAGGACTATTTGATCTATTGCATGCTTAAGGGACACTAGTTTGTCCCCTTCAAGGATATTGCAGAGCTCTGGGATGGGCATTGCTGTCCACCTGTAGATAGTTGAAATTAAGAACTAAAAATGAGTTTCTTGTTTTGGTAGCCTAGGGTTAAGAGTTGAGAATTTAGGGACGGTGATTCCAAAGTGTGGCTTTTTAACTGTTATTGAGCACATGGAAAGTATTCTGAGGTTGCTAGAAATGAATGTTATTGACGTATGTCCTGAGCTGTTGAAAAAACAGTGACCTCCTTATACCCTGAGCTGCCTGGAGATATATATTAGATGGAAGTGTTTAAAGACTGGCAATAAAAGTAACCAGTGCTAATTACATAGTGAGGTTTGCCACTGTTACAGGGAAACTCCCAGTGCATGTTACACAAATAACATCAAGATAATTAATCACTGACTGGATAGTAAGCACAAATAAGGTAACCTTGTGCTATGTTAATGCCGTTTGATGGAAGCAAAATGCCTATCCATCTTTTGCCTTTTGTTCATATTTATAATTTCTAATATCTGAAGGGTGGCTGAGTGATATAGGTAGGAAATAGGAGACATAGCATCAATAAATAGACAGTATACATATGCAATGTTACTATTTTAATGTTGCTCCTTCAACTTCAGCAACTCTTCTTTCAGCATCCTTGTCTGTCTCAAATAGAACCAGACTCTCTCTGAAATTTCCAGGCAACTCTGCAGAGATTACTATAAAGTGACAATATTACAACTGCTTATTTTTAAATAAGGATAACTGTGTGAAAGCAGTTCACTCAAAACCCCCAAAACATTCCTCAGAGCACATCACTAGCTGTTCCCTGTTGCTACTGGTGAAGGAGTGCAATCTAGTGATATAGCACAAGCCTGGGAATTAGGAATTCTGAATTCTTCAGTCATCTTTGCAAAGGACCTTGGGCAGGTCACTTAATCTCTTCTTGCCTTAGTTTTCTTTTTCTGTGAAATTAAAGTAACAGGTATGATTCACTCCCATGCACCCAAGGTGTATCAAGGGTGATATAATGAGCTCCCTTCAGTAAGAGTTTGCAAGATCAGAGCCTCTCTTCAAATAACTAGTCATCAATTTACCTAGTATGACAAATCAATGCAACTTGAACTGAAAATAAATGAAATTAAAATATTTTTTAAATACAAAAAAGGGGAAACTAACATGTATACACTAGAAAAAATGCACATTGTCTTGTGACTCTATTTTATGTAACCCTTATCCTTTTCTTAGTTAATCTTACCTGTTGTCTATTTTCATCTTCTCCATATTGCATCTAAGTCAGATTGTAAATCAGGCCCTGTGTCTTTTGTTCATCTGTAAACAGTCATCTATGGTGCTGCATGAATAATATTACTCAGCATTGTTTATTATTTTATTATCTCCAGTGGTTAGCATTTTAATTTGGTTTTAAATTAAACCAGCTGATCTATCTTTGCCTTCTTGGCTTTTGAGGAGCTGTACTGCATCATCCTCTCTTTAAGTCTTTAAAATAGAGTGAACAAAAATAATCTGATCCTTTCTTTTCCAAATTTCACTGCTGTCCGACTGATATAATGACTGAACAGTAAGCAAAAGAGCTAATTGTTGCTCAGGTAATTATCATTCAGGGTAACAAAGGCTGCTAATTTTTCTCCTTTGTGATTATTATTGCTAATCTCCAGTTTACCTCACAGTCATTTTATTCTTTCTGTTCCCATAGTGACACCCACTGGAGTATTTTAAAAAAAATGAAAGAAAAAAAAAGCAAAAAGCATCAAACAAAAATGCCCTTAATGTTTTTATAGCATCAGCAAGCTGATGAAATGGATCTATTTCAAACACATTGGTCTTTGTCCACAAATGTGGTGATTGGAAGTGATTTCACTTCCCTTGGTGGGAGTTATCCCCAGAGTAAGGATTGCAGGATTCGGCTTCTTGTCTCCAGTGTCTTGTCTCTAATGGTAGAACTCATGTAGAACACTGTCCTTGGCACTTCCACTAAAGAATCTTCTGATTTAACTTTTATTTGTCAGCTTTCTGATCGTCTGCCACTTGTTATACTTCAGACATGTGATGGGCCTGATCCTATTCCATATGAAATCAAGAGAGCTGAAATCCTGGTCTCATTGAAGTCAATGGCAGTAACTCCTATTTACTTCACTGGGGCAGGATTTCATCAGAGGATTTGAACATTGTCTTCAAAGGGAGCAATATTAAGCCCAATTTGAGTGTAATATACTAAGGCATGGCTGAATTCTATTTTTTTTTATAATTTTGATGTTCATTTAAGCATTTTTCCTATTTTTATTAATTCAAATTTTCACATTTGCAGAAAATTAAAGGGGTGGCGGGTGTCAGACAATTACTTAATGATAATTGATATCAAGGTTCAAAGAGTTAAAGCTTTATAAACCATTAAAACACATGTCAAAATAGACAAGGCAATATCCTTAAATCCATGTGTCATACCTGTTTTTACTATTCATTCTGTGGAAGCAGGGAAAGAATTAACAAGGATTTGAAAGCATTTCCATGGGTAACTTCATCATGAGGGGTCTTGTGAGCAGTACATTTAACAACAGCAATAATACAGACAATAAAGAGCAACAACTGCATTTTGTTTATACATAAGCCTTTCTGCTATCTTATTTGTCTCACTCCTTAAAACGCAAGCCTGCATATTTGTTTATCAGTACAAGGTCATAATAACTTTTTACACAGTTCTTTTCCTGTCGCCTCACACTATCCTTGCTTCTACAAGTCTCACGTCATTAGGGTTACAGCTAGCCTAACTCTTGCTAACTGACTGACATGCATTAAAATTCCCTTCAAATCCTTGTTAATTCTTTCCCTGCTTCCACAATTCATAATTTCGTTCAGGGCCGGCCCACATTTTGGCACCTGAGGCGGGGAGCTCAAATGATGTCCTCATGCCCCCTCGTTTGGGCCAAAACTTTGAAAGGTCTCAATTCTGCCTTCTTCCTGTTCTACTCTCATGGTACTGCTCTGCTACCTACCCCAATAAAGGAGAACTAACAACTTAAAATGCCTGGTGCAAAAATTTTAAGTAATACAACTTGCAAATGCCTGAACAGCAAATGTAACTTTTCTTGTCTGCATAGTAAACACTGGCATTTTTATCTGTTTGAGTAATCAAAGTGGTGCTTTCCGTGCCTTCTTGGTTGGGAAGATTTGAACTGCTTCCTGAAGGTCCACAGTCTGGGCCAGCTCATGCTCTATTGAGATGGTTGCAAGGCCGACCAGCCTCTCCTCCTGTGTCATTGTGGAGCTTAGATGTGTTTTTATTAATTTCAGCTTGGAGAAGTTGCATTCTCCACTGGCTACTGTTACAGGTGTAACCCCTTTGGGGTCTAGAGAGCATGGCCCCTTTAAATCTTTTTCCCAAAGGGGGAGGGGGAGAGTAAGAAAAAAGGAGGGAAACTCCAGGGGGCAGGGCTGGAGCTGGAGGGAGAGAGAGGAGAGCAACATGGCTGGCCCTGGGGAAGGAAGCAGAGAGAACCTGCTGGAGGCCTGAGGAGGACAAGCCTGATCGGGGACAGCCCAGGACAGGAGCCAGGAGAAGTCCTGTGCCGGGGGGAATCACCCGAGAAGGACAGGCCAGAGCTGGACCCAGTATCACGGCTGCCCGGAGCTGCCTGGGGCTGTGAGTACTGGGGCTTGTGACTCCGCACTGGGAATAAGGAGGGAGGCTGTTAGATAGTTAAGTGGGGAGGTGGCTGCTCTGTGGGGCTTTGCAGAGAGCGGCAGAAGAGGCACCGGAGGGGTTTGCTGGGGAGAGTTCACTGGCGCTGAAGACGACCAGGAGCACCCAAGACTCACCACCGGACTGGAACTTTGCTCAGGCCTCCTGAACACTGTGTACAGACACATTGCTCGGTATCTGCCCTGTCAGACTGTGCTACCACTGGGTCCGTGGGGCCTTGGTTTGAATGCAGCCTGTTTTACTGCTCCCCCTATATTTCCCCTTGTTGTTTTTCTCCTCCCAGCCCTCTGTAAATAAATATCTCCCTTTGTTATATAGACTGTGCTTTTCCTGTGGGTGGGTGTGTTCACTCTGGGGGTTGGAACAGGTGCCCCTGGGGTGGAAGGGATTTCTCCTGCTGCATTCCTGCACGCGCTGTCTCTTGGCCAGAGCTGCCTGCAGAGCAGACTCCATCTTGGCCACGAGGGCGCTAAAGTTACACTTGGTGGCCCGTACGGGGATTTGCAGCACACACACACACATACCCACACCCCCTGGGCTTTTTTCTTCACAGAGAAAAGAAACTCCTGAGTGACTTTCATCTCAGTAAAAAAAAAAAATGGAGAGAGGATTATTAGAGGACCTGTGCCGAGGGGCACGAATACCAGTAACCAAAGCTGTGCTGGTGGCGGGGTTCCCAGAAGAGATGGAACCAAATGAGATTGAGGAGAGCCTAGATGCAGCTGAAATACTGGGGAGGGTAAAGGTCCACACTCGTATTTACAACCGCAAAGTGAAGGGCATGGTAGCACTATGTACTCACTCCAAGGAAGCAGATCTTGACAAAGTGCCCAAAGAGGTGAAAGTAGAAGGTATCCCCTGGACAATTCTCGCAGAGCAGTCCCTCCTAGTATGTCTGAGTCACTTGAGGTGGATTCTTTAGCACAGAAATTGCAAGCTCTGATGGTAGATGAGAAGCGGACAAGAGAAGAATTAATTTTAGCATTAGGAGGGGCTCCAACACCTGCAGCACCCAGCCTGGTGGGATGGGCCAAAGAGCTGGGAAATGCTCTCAAAGATGCATTGAAGCCGGTGCATGAAAATGCTCCATACAAGCGGTTACGTTCGGGTGTCACCTGTACCTCAGGGGAGGATGATTATGAAACATGGAGGGATTTTACGGTGCCACTTGTCCAAGAGTGGGAATGCTCTGATGCTGAGAAGCGGGGGTGCTTGAGAGTCTGAGGGGACCTGCCATGCGAATTATCCGAGCCCTGAAAGACTCACAACCAGCTGCCACGGTGCAAGACTATTTAACCGCTCTTGAGAGTGTCTATGGTGCTACTGATAGCAGTGAAGACCTGTATTATCGTTTCCGCCATACCTATCAGGAGCCCCACGAACGATTGTCTGATTTCATCAGGAGACTAGAGGATTTGCTACAGCAGGTAGTGCGGAAGGAGGGCATCCCCACCAAGCGCATTGATTTCGCTAGGTTGGACCAAATCCTCCGGGCACCCGACAAGATGGGTTGATGTTGTGGAAACTGCAGCTGAAGATCCACCCCCATTCCACAAGCTCATTCGAGAGATACGTGAGGAGGAGGAGCGATTGTTGCAAGCGGATGCAGTGTTGCAGCCGAAGACAGCAGGGAGTCACACCACCACAGTGCTTGGAGAGATGGAAGATGCCCCATCAGTGGCAGCAGCACTGAGAGATTTGACCGAGAAGTGGCCATGATGAAAGCTCAGGGGCATACTGTGCCATCCTCAAGAGGAGAGTAGCAGGAGGGTGATAGCCAGCGTGAAGGTTTCTGTTATAACTGTGGAAGAGATGGTCACTATGCCTTCGACTGTCAAAACAAGACAGATCATGCAAGGGTATCTCAGAGATTGCAGCAGACCCTTAGGAGGCTTCAGGAAACACCAACAGGGCTTGGGAAGGAGCAACCCAAGACAAGGCTCCCAGGAAAAACCACAAACAGAGGCTACCCACGTGGGCTGATAGGCCCCAGGCTATAGTACCTGTTCGTATAGAAGGACGATTGTGTGAGGCCTTGCTGGACAGTGGATCACAGGTCACCATACTTTATGAATCTTACTACCAAGAACACCTGCAGCATTTGCCCCCCCTGTCTGGCCTGACAGTCTGGGGAATTGGCTGTGACTCCTGCTATCGGGATATATCCTGTTGAATGTTCAGTTCCCAAAGAGGGTAAACCAGGAAATAGAAACTTTGGCACTGGTCTGCCCAGATCCAAAGGGAAGAAAGTATGCACCTTTAATCCTAGGGACAAATGCAAACCTGTTCCAGAGGTTGGCGTGGAAATGCCGTGAGATGGCAGGGAACAACTATCTGCAGGAGCTGCCAATGCATGCGTTATGTAAAGCTGCATACCAGCGAGCCAGGGGGCCCCCATCCCAAGAGAAGACCAAGGCTAGGCCTGTTGGGAGGGCTAGTTTCCAGTTTGGGATTCCCCATTCCTGCTGAGTGGAAGGACCGCCTGTGTGAGAAGTTAATCAAGAGGAAGGCTGTTTCTCTATGCACGAATGGGATGTTGGGTGTGCACATGATGTGGAGCACCATATCCAAATGCAGGATGGTCGGCCTTTTCGAGAGAGGTCGAGACGATTAGCCCCCGCTGATATTGAAGATGTGAGGCAGCACCTACAGGAACTGGTTCAAGCAGGTATCATTGAGGAATCCAGAAGCCCCTAGAAAAGTGGAAAGGTGCGTCGCACTCTGAACCAGCGGACGATCCTGACCAATACACAATGCGGTGGATGACGCTTTGAATAGCTTGAATGGTAGCTGCTGGTTCTCTGTCCTTGACCTCCGCAGTGGATACTATCAAGTACCCATGGCACCCGAGGACCGGGAGAAGACAGCATTCATCTGCCCTTTAGGATTTTACCAATTTAATCGCATGCCTCAAGGAGTATCTGGAGCTCCAGCCACATTTCAGCGACTCATGGAGCGGGTGGTAGGGGACATGCACCTGTTGGAGTGTCTGGTATACCTGGATGACATTATAGTGTTGCGCACTTTAGAAGAACACGAGACTCGGCTGTGCAAAGTCCTGGATCGTTTGGAACAGGCTGGCCTCAAGTTATCCTTAGACAAGTGCATCTTCTGCCAAACATCCGTGCGGTATGTGGGACACATAGTGTCTGCAGATGGTATAGCTACAGACCCAGAGAAGGTGAAGGCGGTAACTACCTGGCCGAGGCCCACAACTCTCAAGGAATTAAGGTCATTTCTGGGATTCTGTGGCTATTACCGCAAGTTTATCAAGAATTTTTCGCACATCGTACATGCACTCACAGAGCTCACCAAGGGATACCCCCCCACAAATAAGAAGAAGGGGAACTCACCTCGCCATAAATACTTCAATGTGGGTGCACCTTTTGGAAAACGGTGGACTGCTGAGTGTGAAGAAGCTTTCCATAAAATCATTCAACAGCTCACGCAAGCACCTGTTTTGGTGTACGCTGATCCCACCCAGCCGTATGAACTTCATGTTGATGCAAGCTACACTGGTTTAGGCGCTGTCCTTTATCAAGAGCGTGAGGGCAAACTCCGACCGGTAGCATTTGCAAGTCGAGGTCTCACACCGCCTGAGAGAAACTACCCTGCACATCAAGTGGAGTTCCTGGCATTGAAATGGGCCATCACAGAGAGGTTCCATGACTACCTCTATGGGGCCAAGTTCACTGTAAAAACTGATAATAACCCTTTGACATACATCAAGACAACAGCAAAATTATCCGTAGCAGGACACCGGTGGTTAGCGGCACTCTCTGCCTATGATTTCACTCTGCAGTATCGACCCGGTCGAACAAACATGGATGCAGATGCCTTGTCTCGCAACCTCACTCTAAGGATTTATTACTCAATGATCAGATGAATGTGGGGACCTCTGAACTGAGAGCTTTATGCCAACGGGTATCCATTGTGGAGGAAAATCCACAGCCAATGGAGAACGGGCAATTGACTGTCTGGGTGCACCACCAGAAGCCATACCCATAGCCTACTCAAGTTTTACTAGAGTACTGGACCCACAGCTGCCCAAACTAAAGGATCGAGAGGTAGAGTACGCCAGCGAGCTGATCCACGGATGAAGGACATCCTTTATGCATTGGAAAGGGAAAAGATCCCAGGGCTATTCGACCGAGTCACCCAGAGGAGGCCCTTTTGCTGAAAGAATGGGATCGCTTATTGGTTCGGGATGGACGACTTTACCGAGGGCAGAAGCATCCTCAGAGGCCTCACCATAAGCAGTTGGTGCTACCGCAGAAGTACCGGCAAGGCGTGCTAGAGGCCTGCCACGATCGAATGGGGCATCTGGGAATCGAGCGGTTGGAGGCCCTAGTTAAGGCAAGATTCTATTGGCCCCGAATGGGGCCTGACATCGCCCACCATATTCGCACCTGCACCAGATGTATCCAACGAAAGACTCTGCCTAAGCAGGCAGCTCCTCTTGTCAGCATCACAAGTTCTGCACCCATGGAGCTTGTCTTTATGGACTTTCTGTCATTAGAGCCTGACCGCCGGGGTACTGCAAATATCTTGGTGGTCACTGACCATTTTACTCGTTATGCCCAGGCTTATCCCACCAAAGATCAAAAAGCTTCCACGGTTGCCAAGGTCCTGTGGGAAAAGTTCTTCGTCCACTATGGGTTGCCCGCCCGACTACACTCAGATCAGGGACGGGATTTTGAAAGTCGATTAATAAAAGAACTTTGTAAGATCATGGGGATAAAAAAATCACGCACCACCCCTTATCATCCCCAAGGGGATCCACTACCAGAACGATTCAACTGCACGCTACTGAACATGCTGGGAACTCTGGAGCCTCAGCAGAAAAAATACTGGAGCCAGCACGTAGAGCATTTGGTTCATGCATATAACTGCACTCGACACGATGCAACTTTTGTTTGTAATTTTCAATAGGTTTCTATTGTATTAATGTGGGGCTACAGCCTGTTCCCACTTAAGGCAACACATCCATTGACTAATGGATATTAGATCAGGCCCCATAATGTTAGCATGTTCTCTTACTTTCAGGTATGACGGATTAATTCTCTCGAGGCTGTAGTTTTATTACTCAGTTAACTCTTAAATAGTGCAGCCCATTTGCAGATTACAAAGCACTTTACAAAGAAAGATAAATATACTTATCCCCATTTGACTGATGGGTAAATTGAGGCACAGAGAGGTGAAATGATCTGTGCAAAGTCATAAAGTAAGTCAGTGGCAGAGCCAGGCATGGGACCCACATCTCCTGGCTACCAGGAAAGTGGCTATGTTCACTGGGCCATGGTGGCTTCATTAACAAATGTTGCTATCTTGTTCAGTTGGCTTAAAATGGCACACCATCTTGACAATCCAAAAATATTCTGCATTTAGTGAAAATACCTAAGCATCTCTTTGTTGTTGATTTGTCCATGATCTACCGACTCAAGTCTATTAACTGGGTGTGAGGATACTTTGGGTATGTCTACACTAACCGCTGGATCGGTGGGTAGTGATCAATCTATTGGGGATCGATGTATCGCGTCTCGTCTAGACGCGATACATTGATCCCCGAATGCACTCCCCGTCGACTCCGGAAGTCCACCAGGGCAAGAGGTGGCCGTCGATCTCCTGCCACGAGGACGCAAAGTAAGTCAATCTAAGTCGATCTAAGATACGTTGACTTCAGCTACGCTATTCTTGTAGCTGAAATTGCATATCTTAGATCGACACCCCCCACTCCCCCAGTGTAGACCAGGCATTTGTGTAAAGAGACTTATTTTAAGCCTTTTGTGTATCTGCAGCACATGTTGTATGCTACAGGTCTGATTCAAAACAAATTGAAGTCAGTGGAAAGTCTCCCATTGACTTCAGTGGATTTTGTATCAGGCCTTAAAAGGACAAAAGTCTGTCATGCAATCCATACATGCAGCCCCCATTCATTTCAGTGGCAATGGCACAGTTGTACTGGAGGGCAGAATTAGTCTCTAACAGGTTGCCTCAAAGGTGCGGTAAAGTTTATTTTTCTATGTCAGTATAAATTTTATTGTTCCATATAGAGAATGGAGTGGGCCCTTTTGAATGGCTGATTTAAGCTCTACAATTTTCCATCATTTTTGTATTGTGTGGGGGAGATGAACACATCATGTTGTATCACATTATAGTGCAGAATGAGGGGGGATTTGATAGCTGCTTTCAACTACCTAAAAGGAGGTTCCAAAGAGGTTGGATTTAGACTGTTCTCAGTGATACCTGATGACAGAACAAGGAGTAATGGTCACAAGTTTCAGTGGGGGAGGTTTAGGTTGGATATTAGGAAAAACTTTTTCAGTAGGAGGGTGGTGAAGCACTGGAATGGGTTCCCTAGGGAGGTGGTGGAATCTCCTTCCTTAGAGGTTTTTAAGGTCAGGCTTGACAAAGCCCTGGCTGGAATGATTTAGTTGGGGATTGGCCATCTTTATAAGCATGACAGAGCTGCTGTCTGTTGTTAGACTGAATCATTCCATTCCCATTGCACCTGGCTCTGTATAACTTGGTAGCGGAGATAAGTGAATGCTTAAAATTGTTTTACAGGCACTGATAAAAGAGGCATGTTTATGTGCAGTATTCATTCTGGTATGATGGTTTAAAACGGCTAAAAAGATGTTTTTCTCTTTTGTGTTATGTATAATTAAACTGTGCAATTCACTGCCACAAGATATCACTGAGGGCAAGCACACAGTAGCATCCTCTAGATGATGACAAGAACATTCTCAGCTACATTAGACAGGAAATATTTGTATATGTGTCTATGTATTTAGAAAATATAAAGAGAGAGAAGTTTTGATGCTCCAAGGTTTAAGTCAATCATTGACGGGAATAAAGAGAAAACAGACTATGCCATAATTGTCTACAAAATGTCTCATATCTGCCTCTAAGGCTTCTGGTGCTGACCACTGCCAGGGACAGGATATTGGATGAGATGGACCTTGCGTCTTATCCTGTAGGGCAATTCCTGTGTATTTTATGCACCAAATTATGCCAAATCCTCCGGGTCTTTGGTCTTGAGAAGAAAACCTTTACTCCATAGATATTCCCACTGATGACTATGGAATTAGCTACCTAGTAAGTTACTCTTCTTCATGAGTGAATTTGGAAGAATCTGGCCTTGTAATGTTATAATAAAAGTAATCATTGTAAATTATGTAATATTTAGCACTATAAATGTGCATGGTATTTTATAAAATATGCAAAAAGCCTAGGTCCCTCTCTTGAGAAGTGTGCAGTCTTGTCAGACGAGCATAACACACAGGACCATGATTCACATGTGAGACTAGAAGAAGCAGGAGGTAGACTCAAGGCCTGATCTATACTGGAAGGCTTCATGGAAGAGGTGTGATTAAAGGAGGATGCTTTGTACCTGGCGAGAGGGAGCCTTTTCCAAGCACAGCAAGTGGCATGATGTTGGTAGTGGAAGGAGGAGACAAAAAAAAGCATTTAGGAAAGAAAATGTTGACAATCAAGAGGCATGTAAGATAGGGTGCAGGCAGGAGTGTATATATGCTTTAGGAGTTCAGGGTGCAATCCAAACTAGTGAGAGGTTGTGTCACCACTTGCCCTGAAACCCTGGGTGCCTTACAACTGCTTTGCTGCTGTAGCTCCCAGATGGGATGCTCACAACCAGCTTAGGAGCACACAGGTCATACCCTGAAAAGTCTGTGTGCTACACAGCTCTGGTTCAGCAGCTCTGACCCCAGCAGCCTTTCTACCACCCCACAGTCCCACTCTGGCTTCCATCACCCTGGGAAAGAAGCAGTGTTCACATCCAGATAATGAATTAAATTTATGCTACAGTTTCAATGGACCTCCTGGACTGTTGAGAGTTGTGAAATTTTAGCTCAAAATTATAAAAAAATTCTTTTAAAGCATTACTTCTCTCTCTCTCTCTCTCTCTCTCTCTCTCTCTCTCTCATCTATTCTATTTCTAGGACATCTCTGTCCCTGTAGTGCATATAGAGTTGTCTATAATTAATGGCCTTTGTTCTGAATATCCCCAATATTTGGCAGTAATGGTTACTGTACTTCATTTTGAATTGACAGATTACTACATATCTGTCATCTTTAGGAATCATAGATAACTCATTTGTGTGCATATGCTTGCTTGCTTTCACCTGTAAATAGCTCTCTTATTTCTTTTTCCTAGTTAATAAACCTTTAGATAGTTTATTACAGGATTGGCTATTGTCTTTGGTGTAAGATCTAAAGTACAGACTGATCTGGTGTAAGTGACTGGTCTCTTGGGTGTAGCCCATAAGGCTAGTTTGCCTTTATTATATTCACTGCCTTGCCTTCATTCTATTTAGCTGCTTTCATTATATTCAGCCGAATATAATACATTCAAGAAATATTGACTATATTGAATATATAATATATTCAAGAAACCTACAGGCCTGTATCCTGTAAGATATTAGCTGAATTAGATATTATAAATTATCATAAGTGTGGTTAAATAGGCCGTAATCCTTGGCATAGATTAACAGTTACCTTTAGAGTTTGGGATGCGATTGTATCGTGGAGCTTGACTGTAGACAATGGATCGTGTGGTGTGGTCTGGACGGAAGCTGGTGGCATCGAGGTAAGTATAGCAGTCAGTAGGTTTCCAATATAGGGTGGTGTTTATGTGACTATCGCTTATTAGCACTGTAGTGTCTTGTGTGGACTGTTCCAGGCTGAGGTTGATGGTGGGATGGAAATTGTTGAAATCCTGGTGGAATTCCTCAAGGGCCTCCTTCCCATGGGTCCAGATGATGAAGATGTCATCAATGTAGCACAAGTAGAATAGGGGCATTAGGGGACGAGAGCTGAGGAAGCGTTGTTCTAAGTCAGCCATAAAGACGTTGGCACACTGTGGGGCCATGCGGGTACCCATAGCAGTCCCGCTGATTTGAAGGTACACATTGACCCCAAATGTGAAATAGTTGTGGGTGAGGACAAAGTTACAAAGTTCAGCCACCACATTTGCCATGACATTATCGGGGATACTGTTCCTGATGGCTTGTAGTCCATCTTTGTGTGGAATGTTGGTGTAGAGAGCTTCTACATCCATAGTGGCCAGGATGATGTTTTCTGGAAGATCATCAATGGATTGTAGTTTCTCAGGAAGTCAGTGGGGTCTCGAAGATAGCTAGGAGTGCTGATAGCGTGGGGCCTGAAGAAGGAGTCTACATAGCCAGACAATCCTGCTCTCAGGGTGCTAGTGCCTGAGATGATGGGGCGTCCAGGATTTCCAGGTTTATGGATCTTGGATAGCAGATCGAATACCCCTGGTCGAGGTTCTAGGGGTGTGTCTGTGCAGATTTGCTCTTGTGCTTTTTCAGGGAGTTTCTTGAGCAAATGGTGCAGTTTCTTCTGGTAACCCTCAGTGGGATCAGAGGGTAATGGCCTGTAGAATGTGGTGTTGAAGAGATGCCTTAGTAGCCTCTTGTTCATATTCTGACCTATTCATGATGACAACAGCACCTCCTTTGTCAGCCTTTTTTATTATGATGTCAGAGTTGTTTCTGAGGCTGTGGATGGCACTGTGTTCTGCACGGCTGAGGTTATGGGGCAAGTGATGCTGCTTTTCCACAATTTCAGCCCATGCTGAATATAATTAATACACAATAGATCAGGCTACATGGGACTGGAAGCAATCTGAATATTTTGTGATTTTTGGTGTAAGCAATCATTTATTGCTAAGTCCAGTTTGCCTGGGTGGCAAGGTAGACTGGAGACCCTAAGGGGACTGTCTGTCACTCCACGGTAAGACTGTTATAGTGATCCAGGAGTTCACATTTGTTACTGGGTTGGTGAAATCTTATTATAGAACTCACCTATTATAACTAACTTTTTATAGTTTGGAGTGTCTGTCCTGTTTTTCACAGTCTGCCTGGAGGTAGGCACTCATGGTTGATAGCCACTCCAGACAGCGTGACAGTCTGTAAGATTGAAGTCTTCAGGATTAATCCCTTAAAGAAGAAAACCCAGTTCTTTAGACAGCATTAAGGCTTTGTCTACATGGAGCGGGAGGGGGTAGTTCACACTAAGTTGACATAAGACCAGCCTTATCTACACTAACACTCCTAGTGTTGCTACCCATGGTGGAGAAGCAATGGTAGGAAATTTATCAGAAAAAAAGGCTACCATAAATAAAGCTACAGGGAACATAAATAATTTTCTGATCAATCTCGTTTCTGTAGATTTTAGGAGTAATTTGCAAAATCTATATCACAAGTTTCCCACTGAAACAATGTTGAGAAAAGGCCATTTTCATTCAGCTGTGGAATACACACCTGGGTTTCCAAGGCAGTAGGTAATTACCAGGGAAAGCTGTTGTGAATGTGAAATAAAACAATGGTCTCCCACTGCACTCAACACTTATCTCAGCTATTAATATGCACTGACAGCATGTAAACTCATATTTCGAGTAAGCTTCTGTTCCCTTTGAAGTCAGGGACAAAAATCCCATGGGTTTCAAAGGGTCTGCATCCATTGGATCTAGGTTCTTAGCCTCCTTACTTTTCATCTATTTTTGATCACCTTTTCTTTGAAAACTTTGAATTATTGACTGTTATGGTAGGTATAAGTTTTCTTAGCTTCCAAGATTTTTCTTTATATGAGACACTTGTTCGGTAGGAAAAGTACTCCACCATAAAACTGATCCACTGACCTGATACAACAAGGGTTGCATAGATTAGATATTTTTAAAGTAGAGCCAAAAAAAGTACCTCCGGACCACTACCTCCTTGTGTGTGTACATATTATATTGTATACCATGTGCTATATTATAAAATATTATATTTTATAAATCACATACGATAGCTTCTATGATAAGTGAGACTTTTATTTTATTAAGTATTATTTAAGAACTATTTTACACTAATTGCTTTACCACATTGCTCTACATTTCCAGACAGAATGGAAAGCCCCTCTCCCTTCACCTCATGCCTGAGAATTCACATTCCATGTGCTTGATCTGCATTGGTGGTGAGATGAAAACATTTGCTTTTACACAGTGACTTTCATCTATTCTTGTTTAACAGCAAAAATGCTGTTCTTTTGTAACCTCAAAGATTACATTTGTAACTTAACGCCAGCCATGTGATCTGCAGCCCACAATCACGGGATTCAGTTAGCTGTGGCTATGAGTCTGATGTGGTGAGAGAGAGAATTGGTACCTCCTCAGAGGTGCTGGAGGAAAGAGAATTAGAAAAGAAATGCCCAGTTCCACCTCCCTTTAGTTTCAAGTTACTGTAGCAGGTACAGATAATGAATTTGGGGCTTAAGGCATGAAGCTATCAGAGCTAACTGAAATGGTGGGGCTCATCTGTCTAACAACGCTCCATTTGCAGCTTGTGCTGACAAGCTTAATAGATCAGCCTGAGATTCTCTCATGAAACGCTACGTTGAACATCTTATAGGTTAATTGGCTGTCTGTGGTCTTCATGTACCTGAACTTTCCTACATAAAAATATGTGCAAAATTATATGGTAATTATATTCTTAGAAAATTGATATACTTTCTGGGAAATCCAGAGAAGAATATTAGCTCCAGGAGACTTATAAGCAAACATTTGATAGATAGGGGGTAACCCAATGTAAGTAATGGTTTCCAATAAATACTTCAGTGATAAAAAGTCAGTGTAAATTATATATTTAATCTTACTGACAATGAGCTACAAGAGGTTTGATTCTTAAATCAACTGGTGATTGAGCAAACAGCTCAGGGCGGCTTACATTAAAACTAGGGATGCCAGGGAACAGTTTAGTCATAGAAATATAACCTGTCAATTTTTTGAGGAGCTGGACAGGGATTTTGAGCAATTACACCACTACAGAATCCAAAGAGGTTGTGGACCCTGTAACCCCACCCCCCAACCCTCACAAGGATAAACAGCAAGAGTCATTGGAAGAGGAACATGAGGAGGCCAGTAAAGAGTTTTCTCTGGAAAGTCAGGGTCTGTTTGGAACCCAGGACTCTTGGGGTGGCCATGTAGGAAGCAAGCCATATTCTCAGCCAGAAACCCAGCCCAGGACTCAGATGGCAGATCCTATGGAGGAAACATCTGCACGTAATTATCTATCTTTACAATTTATCATTATACTATACTGCTGGGCTTACGTCTGTTCTGGGTTCCCCAGGGTTGCAGCCATTTTTGGATGATGTGAGCTAGGAGCCTTTCTATGTCTCCACCTCCTTCTCTTGGAGCCCACTGTGCCTCTCTGTTCATTAAGCCTCTCACTCCCACCCACACCCCATACATGTTTTAAAAATTGCAGCTGCTCCACCAAGCTTCCATCTCATGCTAAAGCCCTGACCATCAACTGTTTATAAGCCCATGACACAGTGGGCACACACCCAGCTACCTATTTTCACTTCCATTCCCCACTTCTGTCCTGCCCAGCTAACCCACTAGCCTGCACTCACCTGCTCAAAATGGTGGCTGGCAGCCTGGTGCGGCCACCAGCTTGACCCCACTCCCCTCCCATAGCATGCTTGAATAATAAAAGCAATGCATTTTGTGAAATTCAACAGTTTGAGACTGTGGTTACAGGAAAAGAAGTTTGGTTCATGTTCTCAGTTTAACTGAGGTAGATATGTGACCATAAAGGTACAAAGACTGGTGCTCCAGTAACATGCAGGGCATTTCTGCTGGGACGAGATGGGGTCCACCTGACCAAAAATGGGAGGGGCATCTTTGTGCACCGACTCACTACTAATGCATGGAGGTTTGTCACAAACTCTCTTGAGTTGCCCTGTGCTTTTGTCAGTTTCCACTTAATTAAGATCAGATACCTAGGGCCAAATTCCCTGCTGCCTGATCTCCAGCTAAGTCAATGAAGTCCCACCAACTGACAGTTTGTCTCAGGATAAACCAAGACAAGGAATTCTGCTTCAGTATAGAGAAGGTGACACAGTAATAACAGGAGATTATGCCTCCACTGCCTTTTTTCTTTAGTCCTAGCACTATCTGTCTTACTCTTCCCAAGTTTCAAATAGTTATTAGAGCATCCTAGTTCATTATAAGACTGCCAGGCACATAAATGCCTTGATTTACTCACTAAGTGCTTATCTGATTATCTTTGGATGTGTCCATGTTTTACATTTGTTCCAAGATTCCCAGAATAAGTCTGATTCATTCACACTTTCCCCAGCTTTTTACAACAGACATATCCAGTTATCTGCATGTATCCTACCACGCTGAGCCCTGGAAAGGAACCACTTTGGGCCTATTAATACTGTTTACAGCAGCACACCTATGTGAACAAACCATCGATTGCCAATAAAGGCAAACAAGAGACGTTCCTAAGCCATGAAATCCAGATCTGGACCTTGAATAACCCAAAATTTGAGTGTGTTTGGATTTAGAATGTTAGTTCAACCCATAATGACAACTGGACCATTTGTGAAATGTGGATCTGGAACAAGGTTCAGAGTTTGAACTTCTCCCAAAGTTTGGGGGACAGGGTAAGTGTCAGTGAGAAGTGGTGGATCATCTTTAGAGAAAACCTGTGTTCTTCTGAGCAACATCAAAGCTTCCCTCACCTTTTCCCTTTACTCCTCTTCATCCACTGAGTGCATGGTTAAAAAAACATCGCAAAGACCTGTCTTAGAGTGAACAAGAACAAAGGTGCACTTAAAATTCCAATGCAAACAACCTGTCACTGGTTTGCAGAGAAAACTGGAGGAGCTGAGAAATAGCCAAAAGTTATGAGGAAAGAATGAGGGGCTCTGACTCCAACACCAAGCCTGTTGTGGAGGTGTATTGTTATTTTAGTGCTAATCGACCCTTCCCTGCACTTGCCACAGCAGCCACAGCATTTTTCAAGTTTGTGTCAGTTGGCCTCTCTGACAGACAACAAAAGAACTTTGCTGGCAGTTGTCACTGCTTCCTCTTTGCTGAGAAGCAGCCCTTTCCCCTGTCTGATACATCTGGGGTTTATAAAGGGCATTTTCTCTTTTCAGTGAATGTTTCTACAATGTGATTAACTGCTGCAGTTTTGTTCAAGGCATTCCAGGTGAGCTCACCAACATGTGGCAGAGGACTTACTGGGTTGGCAGCTGTATTTGATATTTGATGAGCTTCAGGAGCTTCACTGCTAGTGCCGGATACATAAAGTAGGTTGATGGGGTAGTGTGCTGGTCCCATTTGCACGGGGGTGACACAGGACACAAGCTGTTGTGTCTGGTTGCCTTAGAGTTTGCCACTTCAGTGAACCTTTTTGTATGCCTTTGTTAAGGGTGAGATTCACTGTAACTTCTTAAACCAAACCTAGGTGTGGTAACATCTTGTCGGGTGCATGGGATCAATGGATATCACACTCATTTCATGAAAAACCTGAGATCTTGTGTACACACAAAAGATGTACCACTTATTTCTGCACAGAAAGGGGAATAACTGTACCTGTATAAATCATTTGTATTCTAGTATACTTGCGTCCACGCTAGGACTTTTAACAGTATAACCATGTCTGGAAAAAAAGAAAAGAAAAGTCACACCCAACCAACATAGTTATCACAATAAAACTTTTAAGTGGAGACTAGGGCTTAAGTAGTTTTCCCACCATCACCCTAATAGTGTCACCTTTGATGTGCTTCCTTATAAAGAGAAAATCAATTCTCTTCTTCCAAAGCATATAAGAAAAATTAACAAGCGCCAACATATCACTATTGATTGGATTTTGTAATAATATTTATTACTTAATTCACTTCCTTTACTGAAATGTTCAGTATTGTTTTGCCTGCCTTAAATTGGAAAAAGGACAGTGTGAAAATGTTCCACTCTTGGAAAAAATGGTGATTTATTTTATTTATTATTTTTGTTTTGTTTATTACCATTTCTGCTTGGGAATGATTTTATATCACAGCAGTGAAAAGCTTCTGGGGGGTAGCCATAAATGAGAAATTAGCTTGCACTATATTGGACAATAAATAAATAAATAAATAAATATTTTTCCAAGATTCACCTCCCTCTATTTAGATGCATTGTACAAACTCTTTTTCAAATCTGTATTGAAAAATAATCCTTGTATTTTCAACTCTGTAGCTTCTTTAAGCTCCTGGGTTCTCTGCTGCAATGTTATTTAATAAGATTTTTAGCAGTTCTCGTCCACGAATTACCACAGAGTGATCCCTGTGTCAGTAAATTTCCTATAGCAACAGTACTATATGGGGATATACTTTTTTTCTTTCCCTCAAGGCGGGAAAATGCACTACAGGCTATGCAAAATCAGGATACTATTCCTTCAGACCAATAAGCACTGCACTTTTGGTGCAGTCCTGGAACAGAAAGAAAGCACACTAGAAAAGAAATGAGTTATTTTAAAGTTCTAACAGAAATTCAGAAAATTCTCAATGTAGGTAGCAACTTGATTGTGCTGAGATATAGTAGGGGGCCTTCCCAAGGGTGTGTACAATGTTATGTAAGCAGTATGTGTAGGAAACTTTTATGTACAATTGTGCTGATCATACTGCACTTTCAGTTTTAAATCCAGAGTATCAGTGTGTCCTTGCTTTTGGGGGTGTAAGTGGGCCCTTTAACATTGTTTCCGTACTCTGTGTGATGGCAGAGAGGTGTACTGTGTATTTAGATTCCTCACCTGATTCAGTCTGTTCCTCCTGACCAGGTATTTAAAAAAAACAACCCAGGAAGGCCATCATTATTTCACTGTTCTTTCAAGCTTGTCTTAAGCATGTCACCTTTTTTTTAAACCAGCTCTAATATCTCTTCCTATTCAGACCCAGTCCTCCCTCCCTTGTCTAATTCTTAATCAAGCATAACATGGCCAGCTGGTTACAGCCTTGCAGCAAACAATGGTACCAGACTCTGCTTAATGATATTCTGCCAGTGCCAACCATGGTTCCTTGTATCTGCTTAGTTGGTTTCCAGTTGCGGCCCTTCCTCCTACCCATATTTAAATGTTGTGTTTAGTGAGGATTAAAATCTGTGAATTGGTGTAAAAAAAAAAAAAAGGGAGGGCGGTCATTGTGGGTCTGAAAGCAATCAACATTGTCTCTTTGAAAAAGCCTGTGTCTGCTTCCTAGACTGACCATCTGGGACACTGTATGGCACTAAATCAACCACAAAGGCAAAAAGGGAAAATGGGGAAATATTTAAATTAGAAGAGGGAGAACTTTTCTAGTAGCTGCTTTTTCTGAACATTGAAGGTCTCTGGAAAAGTGGTGTGTGTGTGGGCGGTGGGGGGTGGAAAAAGGAGTGTTATATAGCTCTTAAATGTGAATTAATATCACTTTGCTGCTGCATATAGCACTCTTTCTATTTCTTACTCTTTCCAAAATCAACCCAATGACCATAATATCAAGAAGAAAAATATAATTATAAAAATTATTGGAAATCCAATGAGCTCAATAGCTATTCCTCATCTCTTGGTATATTTGGAGCACTAGTCGATTGTAATGTAAGTGGAACAACAGCATTCCCTTGGATTTCAAGTCTAGCGTATGGCATAGGTGCGTGCTCCATGGCGAGACCGAAGGTTTGGTTGAGTGGGACACTGAGACTTTAGTATGTGTGTGAAATTCTGTGTTCTGCAAAAGACGCTTGGTGATGTAGTTACATCTTACAGTGATAATGAAATACTTCCTATTCCTACAGTATCTTGCGAAGATGTTAAACAGGGAACACTAAAATTAAAGCTTTTTATATCTGGAGGACAGGGGTAGTTTGCACCCATTCGTTTTAAAGGAATTAACAGAAGAGCTCATTGAGCCATTGGCATGTTTAACAAATATTGGAACACTAGGGAAGATTCAGAGGACTGGGAAAAAGCTGATGTTGCACCAATATTTAAAAGAGTAAATGGGATGCCCTGTGGTAATGACAGGCTAGTTAGCTTGAGATTTATCTTGGGCAAAATCATGGAAATAGTGACACTGGATGCAATCAATAAAGAATTAAAGGATAATAGCTGAATTAATGCCAATGAACACAGCCTTGTGGAAAACAGGTCTTGTCCAAGAAACTCAGTATCAGTTTTTGATGAGATTATGCTTAGTTGACAAAGGTTGACATAGTATATTTAGACTTCTGTAAGGCATTGACTTAGTATCACACAACATTTCAAAATCAATGCAGCACATTAAATAAATTAAAAAGTGGTAGATCACAAAAACTAATTGTAAATGGCAAAACATCATCCAGAGGACAAGTTTCTACTGGGGACCCACAGGGATCTGTTCTTGGCCTAAAGTTATTCAATATCTTTCTAAATGACATGGAAGAAAATACAACCTATATAATGGTAAAGTTTGCAGATGACACCACAATTGGTGGAGTGGTAAATAATGACAGATCAGTTCTCTAGAGCAGTGTTTCCCAAACTTGGGATGCCACTTGTGTAGGGAAAGCCCCTGACGGGCCGGGCCGGTGTGTGTACCTGCCGCGTCCGCAGGTCTGGCCAATCGTGGCTCCCACTGGCTGCAGTTTGCTGCTCCAGGCCAATGGGAGCTGCTGGAAGCAGCGGCCAGTACATCCCTCGGCCCACGCCGCTTCCAGCAACTCCCATTTGGAAAAGGATTTTGAAAGGAATTTAGGTGTCATGGCAGGTAACTGAATGAGGATGAGCTTCCAGTGCAATGTGGTGGCTAAGAGGACAAATGGGATTGTTGGATGTATAAGCAGGGTAGTATCAAGTAAAAGTAAGGAGGTGGCCAGCAGCTCCTTTGTATTTGTTTTTCACTCTGCCTCCTCCCTGCTCTGTTTCACCCTAGTTTTTCATTGGACTTTTTACTCTCTATCCCTTCCGCCCCTCACTCCCCCGCCCTGTGATCTATCCTAAGCGATGCATGAACTCAATAACATTCAAATCTGAGTAAATCTTTCAATTCATGATGTGCAAAAGACATTCAAAATCAGACAAAACAAACTCATCCATCCTGGAGTATAATTAACAGCCAAAAAAGTCAGACCAACTTTAATACAGTGTTGGCATCAGCAATATGCCTGCAGGGGGTTGAAACAGAAACACTCTCCACATAAATAATTATATTAATGATACAGAGGAACCTGTAAGCCTTGTATTTCTGTTTGGGAGTGTACAGTGATGTTGCATAGAGTTGGCTAGAGAGTATAAAAGTGGCCTCAGGGAAGGAGGGGAGGGCATCTTTAAACAGAGGAACTGATCTGTTTCCAAAGTTCAGTCAGAGAAGAGACAGCTCTTTTCCTCTGTGTGTTTATATGTGTACCCCACAAGAACTCCCCCAGGGGCGGAGGGGCCAGTCAAATCATGTTAAGTAGGCGCATCTGCTGGAAGGCTATGTAGAAAAATATTTCACTTCTACACCTGAATCATTCTGTTAAATCAGTGCTCTTCACACCTGTATGGAAAAAAATAAATCGTTTACCACTTTGCCAGGTGTGGGGGAAGAGTAGGTCAAATCCTGAGATCCTTTCACCATTCTTGTTCAATTCTTACCCAGGCAAACAGCCACTGAAGTCAATTTGACTAGTTCTCTTCAGTGGGAGTTTGCCTGAAGCGAGAGCTTAATAAACACCGAGTAAAAACCTCAGGATTTGGCCCACTACATTTAACATTTCACTGTCACTTCTAATCTCTGATTATATGGGAAATTCCAAGGGGGCTTGAATCTCTCATTGGGTGAGTGAATGAACCACCTTGCAATCAGCCATTATAATTATCTGTCTCCAACGCTCAAGAACAAGACTATTTTGTTTCAACTTTTCTTAGCTTAGGAGTCTCTAGTGAATTTCCTTTCATTTCATCACATTGTCCACACCCCACTTCAATCTGAAAGCAGAGGAACTTCAGTGCCATATGGATGGAACAAAAGCCAAATTATTCTGTCTGTTTGCAGAATCAGTTAATCTTCCATTCCTTGAAAAATCCTGAAAATGATCATTTTACCAACAGTTTGGTTCATTTTTACCTAAGCTGCTGCTATTTGTTGACAGCTGCTCGATTTTCTGTGGTTTCATGTTAAATAAGATGTCATTGGCCAAACAGAAGAAGGCTGGCTTGAAGACACTTCAAAAAACAAACAAACATTTGAATACTGATTGTTGTGGGTTTTTTTTTTTGGCATGTCACCATTCAGGAAGCAGCATTAAATAATACTTACACCATAGAATTGGGAGCCCAAAGACCTTTGTTCTATTCCTGAGAGTGCAACTCGTTTGTTACAGGACCGCCCAGAGGATTCCGGGGGCCCGGGGTCTTCGGCGGCGGGGGGCCCTTCCGTTCCGGGACCCGCGCCAAAGTGCCCCGAAGACCCGCGGCAGGAGCCCCCCCGCCGCGGGTCTTCGGGGCACTTCGGCGGCGGGTCCCGCAACAGATGGGGCCCCCACCGCCGAAGACTGGGCTGTGCTTCGGCGGAGGCGGGTCCCGCTTCTCCCCGCCCCAGCTTCGCCCGCCCTCCCGGCCGCGGCCCCGCCCGGCCGCCCTCCCGGCCACCCAACCCCGGCCCCGGCTTAGCCCGCCCGGCCAGCCCCGGCTTCGCCCGCTCGCCCGCCCTCCCGGCCGCGGCCCCGGCTTCTCCCGCCCGCCCTCCCGGCTGCCGCCCCACTCCCGGCTTCGCCCGCCCTCCCGGCTGCGGCCCCGGCGTCTCCCGCCCACCCAGCCCACCCGGCCGCGGCCCCGGCTTCGCCCGCCTCCCGGCCGCCGCCCACTCCCGGCTTCGCCCGCCCTCCCGGCCGCGGCCCCGGCTTCTCCCGCCCGCCCTCCCGGCCGCGGCCCCACTCCCGGCCGCGGCCAGCGGCCCGGCCCCGCCCCGGCTTCGCCCGCTCGCCCGCCCTCCCGGCCGCGGCCCGGCTTCTCCCGGCCGCCCTCCCGGCTGCGGCCCCGGCCCCTCCCGCCCACCCAGCCCATCCCGGCCGCGGCCCCACTCCCGGCGTCTCCGCCCTCCGGGCCGCGGCCCCGGCTTCTCCCGCCCGCCCTCCCTGCCGCGGCCCCACTCCCGGCTTCGCCCGCCCTCCCGGAGGCGGCCCCACTCCCGGCGTCTCCCGCCCACCCGGCCGCGGCCCCGGCCCTCCCGGCCGCGGCCCCGGCTTCTCCCGCCCGCCCAACCGGCTGCGGCCCCACTCCCGGCTTCGCCCGCCCTCCCGGCTGCGGCCCCACTCCCGGCGTCTCCCGCCCTCCCGGCCGCGGCCCCGGCCCTCCCGGCCGCGGCCCCGGCTTCGCCCGCCCTCCCAGCCGCTGCCCCACTCCCGGCTTCGCCCGCCCTCCCGGCCGCGGCCCCGGCTTCTCCCGGCCGCCCTCCCGGCTGCGGCCCCACTCCCGGCTTCGCCCGCCCTCCCGGCCGCGGCCCTGGCTTCTCCCGCCCGCCCTCTCGGCTGCGGCCCCACCCCCGGCTTCGGCCGCCCTCCCCGCCGCGGCCCCGGCGTCTCCCGCCCACCCAGCCCCTCCTGGCCGCGGCCCCGGCTTCGCCCGCCCTCCCGGCCGCCGCTCCACTCCCGGCGTCTCCCGCCCTCCCGGCCGCGGCCCCGGCTTCTCCCGGCCGCCCTCCCTGCCGCGGCCCCACTCCCGGCTTCGCCCGCCCTCCCGGAGGCGGCCCCACTCCCGGCTTCGCCCGCCCTCCCGGCTGCGGCCCCGGCGTCTCCCGCCCACCCAGCCCCTCCCGGCCGCCCAGCCTCCCGGCCGCGGCCCCGGCTTCGCCAGCCCTCCCGGCCGCCGCCCCACTCCCGGCTTCGCCCGCCCTCCCGGCCGCGGCCCCGGCTTCTCCGCCCGCCCTCCCGGCTGCGGCCCCACTCCCGGCTTCGCCCGCCCTCCCGGCCGCCGCCCCACTCCCGGCGTCTCCCGCCCTCCCGGCCACGGCCCCGGCTTATCCCGGCCGCCCTCCCGCCCACCCAGCCCCTCCCGGCCGCGGCCACACTCCCGGCTTCGCCCGCCCTCCCGGCCGCGGCCCCGGCTTCTCCCGGCTGCGGCCCAACTCCCGGCTTCGCCCGCCCTCCCGGCCGCGGCCCCGGCTTCTCCCGGCCGCCCTCCCGACCGCGGCCCTACTCCCGGCTTCTCCCGCCCGCCCTCCCGGCCGCGGCCCCACTCCCGGCTTCGCCCGCCCTCCCGGCCGCGGCCCCGGCTTCTCCCGCCCACCCAGCCCCGGCCTCCCGGCCGCGGCCCCGGCTTAGCCCGCCCGGCCCCACTCCCGGCGTTTCCCGCCCTCCCGGCCGCGGCCCCGGCTTCGCCCGCCCTCCCGGCCGCCGCCCCACTCCCGGCGTCTCCCGCCCTCCCGGCCGCGGCCCCGGCTTCTCCCGCCCGCCCTCCCGGCCGCGGCCCCACTCCCGGCCGCGGCCCCACTCCCGGCGTCTCCCGCCCTCCCAGCCGCCGCCCCACTCCCGGCTTCGCCCGCCCTCCCGGCCGCGGCCCCGGCTTCTCCCGCCCACCTAGCCCCTCCCGGCCGCGGCCCCGGCTTCGCCCGCCCTCCCGGCCGCCGCTCCACTCCCGGCGTCTCCCGCCCTCCCGGCCGCGGCCCTGGCTTCTCCCGGCCGCCCTCCCGGCTGCGGCCCTCCTCACCCGCCCATCCAGCCCCTCCCGGCCGCGGCCCCACTCCCGGCGTCTCCCGCCCTCCCGGCCGCGGCCCCGGCTTCTCCCGCCCGCCCTCCCGGCTGCGGCCCCACTCCCGGCTTCGCCCGCCCTCCCGGAGGCGGCCCCACTCCCGGCGTCTCCCGCCCTCCCGGCCGCGGCTTCTCCCGCCCGCCCTCCTGGCCGCGGCCCCACTCCCGGCTTCGCCCGCCCTCCCGGCTGCGGCCCCACTCCCGGCGTCTCCCGCCCTCCCGGCCGCGGCCCCACTCCCGGCGTCTCCCGCCCTCCCGGCCGCGGCCCCGGCTTCGCCCGCCCTCCCCGCCACGGCCCCGGCGTCGCCCGCCCTCCCGGCCCCGGCCCCACTCCCGGCTTCGCCCGCCCTCCCGGCTGCGGCCCCGGCGTCTCCCGCCCACCCAGCCCCTCCCGGCCGCGGCCCCGGCTTCGCCAGCCCTCCCGGCCGCCGCCCCACTCCCGGCCGCGGCCCCGGCTTCTCCCGCCAACCTAGCCCTCCCGGCCGCGGCCCCGGCGTCTCCCGCCCTCCCGGCCGCGGCCCCACACCCGGCGTCACCCGCCCTCCCGGCCGCGGCCCCGGCATCTCCCGGCCGCCCACCCGGCTGCGGCCCTGGCGTCTCCCGGCCGCGGCCCCACTCCCGGCGTCCCCCGCCCGCCCGGCCGCGGCCCCGGCTGCTCCCGCCCGCCTTCCCGGCCGCCGCCACTCCCGGCTTCGCCCGCCCTCCCGGCCGCGGCCCCGGCTTCTCCCGCCCACCTAGCCTCTCCCGGCCGCGGCCCCGGCTTCGCCCGCCCTCCCGGCCGCCGCTCCACTCCCGGCGTCTCCCGCCCTCCCGGCCGCGGCCCCACTCCCGGCTTCGCCCGCCCTGCCGGACTCGGCCCCACTCCCGGCTTCGCCCGCCCTCCCGGCCGCGGCCCCGGCTTCTCCCGCCCGCCCTCCCGGCTGCGGCCCCACTCCCGGCGTCTCCCGCCCTCCCGGCCGCGGCCCCACTCCCGGCGTCTCCCGCCCTCCCGGCCGCGGCCCCGGCTTCTCCCGGCCGCCCTCCCGGCTGCGGCCCCGGCCCCTCCCGCCCACCCAGCCCCTCCCGGCCGCGGCCCCACTCCCGGCTTCGCCCGCCCTCCCGGCCGCGGCCCCGGCCCTCCGGCTGCGGCTGCGGCCTGGCCCTCCCGGCCGCGGCTTCGGCCGCCCTCCCGGCCGCGGCCCCACTCCCGGCTTCGCCCGCCCTCCCGGCCGTGGCCCCGGCTTCTCCCGCCCGCCCTCCCGGCCGCGGCCCCACTCCCGGCTTCGCCCGCCCTCCCGGCCGCGGCCCCGGCTTCTCCCGCCCGCCCGGCCCCGGCCCCGTAACGAGCACGTCACCGGCGGGGCCTGAGCTCCGTCCCGCTCAGAACCGCGTGCTGAGGGGGCGGGGCTGTGAGCTCCGGGCCGAGCGGAGGCAGCTGCCCCGCCCCCTGACCACGCCGCTCTGAGCGGGGCGGGGCTCAGGCCCCGTTGGAGCTCCCAGCCCCGCCCCCTCACCACGCGGATCGGGGCGGGGCTCAGGGGCTCGGCCGGAGTCTCGGCGCTTGATGCGCTGAGGCTCCAGGAGAGGGGCGGAGGCGGGAGCCTCCGCTCTTCTCTTGGGGGCCCCTGCGGAGCCCGGGGCAAATTGCCCCCTTTGCCCCCCCTCTGGGCGGCCCTGGTTTGTTAGGTAGCCTTGGGCAAGCCGTGTAACTTTGCTGTGCTGCAGTTTACACATCTTTAAAATAATAATAGTAATGCTTGCCTGACAGTGTAAAGTGCTTTGAGATCCTGAGATGAAAAGTGCTATGTAAGTGCATTATTATTATTATTTATTAATTGTTTTGCACCAACACTCAAAAGTAGTTTTTTTTGCAAATCATGATACTGACTAGGTTGAATGCAGTGTATTGATAATTTCTTATATACTTAATAGTGCACCTTTAAAGGTTTGGCTGTTTACTTCCATCCAGATGAGTACCCCAAAGTTTAGATGCTTCTTTGAATCTTATCCAAGCCTCATGAATGCAAAGTAGGCCTGAATATCTCACGTGGACATTTTTAGGAGGTTTGGTTGAAGATTTGGCTAAAAGTTCAGGGCTGTTCTTATTTGATCTGAATCGTCTGACCCACTTCTAGAATTAATTCTGTTTAATTTATTAATTAATGTTGATTTATTAAAAATTACTTAGACTATTAATATAATGCATTCATATTGGACCAATGTCCAAAACCTGAAGATTCTCCAAAATCTTCCAAAGTCCTCTGAGGATCAAAAGATGCCTCAGCTGGCCTGTCAATATAAACTCTGCATTTCTTCCAGTTGCTTTCCTATCCATTCATATCTCAGCCTTACCTGGGTTGAGTCTCAAGCAGCCAGCTCTTATCTAAACACTGTCAAGTCATAATATGAGTTGGATGAAATGGAGGAGGTTTAGGCTCACATCCAGCAAAACACTTATACACATTTTTCATTTTAATCATGAGAGTAGGTCTATTGACTTGATTATGAATGTTATATACATTGCTTTCTATAGGAACTACTTACATTCTTAAAGTTAAGCACATACCGAAGTTCTTTGCTGAATCAATGCCATAGAGCTCTGTGTTATCTTCATAGAATCATAGATTCATACACCCATAGGCCAATGGGAGCTGTGGGAAGCGGCTGCGAGCACATCCCTGTGGCCCGCAGCCTCCTGCAGCTCCCATTGGCTGGGAATGGCAAACTGTGGCCACTGGGAGCTTGGGGGGGCATGCCTGTGGACGGTGAACATAAACAAAATGTGTCGCGGCCCGCCAGCGGATTACCCAGATCAGGGGCGGCTCTAGAAATTACACCGCCCCAAGCAGGGCGGCGCGCTCGCCGCCCTTCCCCAGTCCCGTGGCCGGGGCAGAAGTGGCTGTGACGGGTGCGCTGGTCCCGCGGCTCCGGTGGAGCATCCGCAGGCATGCCTGCGGGAGCTCCGTCCGAGCCGCGGGACCAGCGCGCCCACCGCAGTCATGCCTGCGGGACCTCAAGCGGAGCCGTGGGAAGAGTGGACCCTCCGCAGTCATGCCTGCGGCAGGTTCGCTGGTCCCGGGGCTCCGGTGGACCTCCCGCAGGCATGACTGCGGAAGGTCCGCCGGAGCCAAATGCCGCCCCACGTGCCTGCTTGGCGCGCTGGGGTCTGGAGCCGGCCCTGACCCAGATGAACTACATGCCGAAGGTTGCCGACTCCTGATGTAACCATTTGTTTCCAGTATTCTTACTCGCTGTCATTTGATTCCTGAATCTTTAACAGTAAACATATCCCTGTTTTCACTATAAATTTACTGAAGTGTTGTGATAGTGAATAAGGGGCTGCACGCTTCAGGGGAATACTTCAATGTGGCTTGAGGACTGCGGTACAACTAGCTGCATATCTCCATAACCTCACACAATGACAACTAGCTTAAATTCAAGCAGGGAAAACTCACTATATATTCCCTTTAGGCACAGCTCAGCTACCACAGAGACAAACAGCTCAGTCTGGGCTGGACTGATTTTTATCAGCAAAATAATTTGAAATTCCCCCCAGTGAGAAATATTGAACTCCATCCCCGATGCACACAATGGCGATTAGCCAGGTGGTATGCAATCCTCAACAGTGGTGCTGATTGCAACTTTGCAAATGCTTTGGTGAAGGCAAAGAAGCATCTACAGTCAGTGTGCAATTCAAACACTCCATACACTGTGATTGGTCAGACAGAGATAGATGTCTATCTGTGGTGCATAAGCCATCTTCCCTCCTATTTCTACTGCCGTAGCTTATCTGAACACAAAGGTAGCCCTTTCACTATTTTAAGTATATACAGTGTGACAGTCCTACTAGCAGTACTTGATTGGCTGGAATTAAAAGGGCGAGTGAGAAAGAAATATTGATTACATCTAAGGGGCATCACTGCAGTAGGTCATATTATTGGCCAACATTTTACTAAGCAGGGGATATACACATAGATACAGTATATGGTCAAGAGGAAGGAACTGTTTTAATGTTACTGTGAGGTTCTTTGAGTGGGATACAGGGTGTTCGCATTCATGGCCTGCCATACAATTTCCATACCCAGATGTGGTCCTCGGGCCAAAAAGTTTGCCTGCCCCTGATCTTGACCATCCTTGACAGGTGTTTGTCTAACCCGCTCTTAAATATCTCCAATGATGGAGATTGCGCAACCTCCGTAGGCAATTTATTCCAATGCTTAACCACTCTGACAGTTAGGAAGTTTTTCCTGATGTCCAACCTAAACCACCCTTGCTGCAATTTAAGCCAATTGCTTCTTGTCCTATCCTCAGTGGTTATGAAAAACAATTTTTCTCCCTCCTCCTTGTAGCAACCTTTTACATACTTGAAAACTGTTATCATGTCCCCTCTCAGTCTTCTCTTCTCCAGACTAAACAAACCCATTTTTTTCAATCTTCCCTCATAGGTCATGTTTTCTAGACCTTTAATCACTTTTGTTGCTCTTCTCTGGACTTTCTCCAATTTGTTCACCTTTTTCCTGAAATGTGGTACCCAGAACTGGACACAATACTCCAGTTGAGGCCTAACCAGCATCAAATAGAGAGGAAGAATTACTTCTCGTGTCCTGCTTACAGCACTCCTGCTAATACAACCCTGTCTCTTTAAGATTGTTCATTAGGTACTTTCAGGGATGCATTTCCAGATATTTTTAATTCAAATTGTTTGTAAAATCTCCGCCCACACACATTTTACAGTTCTATTTACAAAAATTAAAAAACAAGTTCCCCTAGCCTTTTTTAATGAAACTTTTTTTTTAAGGCGGCAACTGCATAGCTAAGGAGACCGGCAATAGGACAGAGAGCCTTTAATTTCTAGATTGCTGGTTTGAATCCAGCACAGCAAGGTTGTTGCCATTTGATGCCTATAAAATTATCTATGTGAATGGAGTTTGGTCTCAGTCCACTTCCTAGTGCATGAGTATCTTAATCACATAAAACCTATCACCACAATTGTAACTAATTGGCACCTCTGCTGGCAGTCTCAGCAGAGTGAATAGATTGAATGAGCCTGGTGAACTCTCCACATCAGGATTGAGGTACATTAAAAGTTGTGGAAAGACTGGTATTAATCTGTTTGTACCTGTTCTATGGCTATAGAGAAAACGTCAGTCTCCGGAGATGTAAATTCAACATAGTTCACAAGGACAAATTTTTTTTAAAATACTGTATATTCAGATGGGGGCGGTGAGGAAGGTAATTCCACTTTCTTGTCTGCTTTCCATTATAGAGCCCTGTTCTGAACTCTTTATTCATACAAAACCCGTAATGAAGTCTGAGAGTTTAATTTGAGTAATGAGTGGACAATCTCAGAAGAGTTGTTAGATTGATCAGGGAATTATTTTTAATCAGTTTTCCAGGTATTTTCATTGTGCATTGTTTGTTTGTGAAGTGTTTTCCCATTATGCAATAATAGAAACTATGTCATTCTAGTTATTTTGAAGGACACTAGCCCACGAAAGCTTATGCTCAAATACATTTGTTAGTCTCTAAGGTGTCACAAGTACCGCTGTTCATTTTCTAAACAGTTATCTTTCTAGGGATGGCAAACATTGGCAAGTACTAAAGAGAGGGGATAGTTGATGTAATGGTCAGGTGTCAGCCTGGAACTTGAGAGAGCTGGGTTCAATTTCCTCTTCTGCCACAGACTTCCTGTCTGACTTTGGACAAGTCACTTAGTCTCTCTGGCTTCAGTTGCTCATCTGAAAAATGGGATAATAGTACGGCCCTACCTCAAAAGGGGGAATTATAAGGAAAAATACATTAAAGATTGTGAGGTGCTCCGATGCTATGGTGATGGGACTCATAGAAGTATCTAAGACAGATTGGATAAAGTTCATTATCACACATCATTAAATGCAAATTTTAAGTACAAAACATGAAGAATTAAAATGTTTCTATAACTATACACATACGTTTGGACTCTGTAATTTGCTAGGCATGCTCATCTCCCCCACTGAGATCCATGGGAGTTCAAGAATTCAGTACTTCACAGTAGTGCTGAACACTACACAGAATCAGACCCATAGATAAAAACAACAGTGATAACAATCAGTGTTCTCAAAAGTGGTCAAATCATAGACACTGTGGCCCATGCTGCATCTGCTCTAGAATAAAAAGATTGGACCCAAAGGTGATCTGTTCAGCACCTTTCAAAGCACTAAATTCAGACAGGAAAAATATATATGTGTGTGTGTGTGTGTGGGAAGTGGGAACCTGTTCTTATAATGTTAATGGGTCAAATTAATCCCTGGTATAACTCTAATAGAATTACACGAAGGATGTTTCTTGTTTTCCTCTCATTAATTGAAAAGCAGACAGTTGTCTAATATTCACATTACCTGTATCAAAAAGGAATAGCTAAGAGTGGAGGGTGTAGAAAGAGATCATCTCACTGAATTCCTTTATTTTAAATTCTCTGGAAAGTAGAGAAGGTGTTACTGATGCAGAATGAAACCCCTAGTATTTGCCATGGCAGCTGTTCCTATTTAAGATGACAAAGGGGTGCCATCTGCTGGTAAAACAAGGGAATGTTTTCTTGGGCTTTTCACGTAAGTCAACTAAGAATCCAAGGCCACTCTGACTGCTGGTTCCCACACCAAGGTCACTGAAATGTGCATGGGGATTTGGGGAAGGGTGTCTTGGCTTTATTAATTATTTTAAAATCTAAACTGCTATAAATCGAGTGGAACAAAAAGCATCTTCAATAAAAGAGGTACATGTCCTAATGCAAAGAGAACAGCGGTGTATATAATCATATATACGTAGGAAGCAAAGTTATTGCCAATTGTTTGTTTCTTTTTTGTTAGCCCTTGTGCTTGTATTGTTTAAGACCAATACCATTTATCGGTTTGCAACATTCCTAATATCTAAGGCCCCAAATCCAGAAAATCCCTTATGCACACGCTTAACTTCAAACACTTGAGTTGGCCCCTTGATTTCAATAATATTATACAAATAACATCTATTCAATGAATTTCTTTCACCATCAAATAGTTTATTCACAAATATGTTTAGCCACTGTTCACCCACTTCTGCTACTAGGTTTTGCTTGGTTTTCATTCCATGCCATATGGAACCAGTGAAAGGTTTGACCTGAAAAATTTGGAGCTGGAGTTCAACCTCTTTCAAATTACAAGTGTGTTCAGATCCAATGTTGGGTTCAGGTCAGTGTCTGTGTGGGACATTGAGTTTTGCATGTTTTCTGTCTGAAACTATGAATTGGCCTAGCATGGTTCCTTACTACGTTAACATTTTCTGTATGGTTCATAAACCTAGGCCAACCTGTCATGAGTTTCTAGTTTGTTACAAACTCCAGAATCAGGCAAGTTTATCCTTGTTTTGTGCTTTTTGGGGGGCGGGAAGTTCTCAATCTATTATTTTATCTTAAAAATAGCTGTCATGTAATTATCCACTGTAATTGTCTGGTTTTCTGGAAAGCAGACATCAAAATCAAGTTTTTGAAAGTGTAGCCCTAGGCTATCTGTGTTGACTTGTATAAGAAAAAATGCATACAACTTATTAAAAATATAAAGCTGTGGTATTGCTTAATGCCATTTCTGATAACATCCTTCACAAAATTCACAGGTAATACCGCTTTATGAAAACAAATTAGTTCCTCTCGTCTCTATGACTTGTGAGCCTAATCAGTTTGAGGCAAAAGATGGAGCAAGAGATACTCTAGCCACCATTCTATCCATCAGTCCTTGAATATCTTGGGCTGTGTAGCCTTTGAATGGTGGCTGTTTGTAATATTTGCACTAAAGAAATGATGTTGGTGCTGCTGCTCATGCTGAATCATTACGGTGACCCCGAAACACACAAGACCTTCATCAGGTTTTTATTACCAAAAAATGTCCAGTCCCTTATGGAGACCTTGTGCCAAAATCAAAGTTAGGTCTAAATGTATCTCAGAGAGTCTGAGCTGGTGTAGCTTACTTGTTCAGTCTCTATTGAGACTCCCTCAAAAGTCTTCAGTTACAAGCTTGGAACTTGAACGCCTTTACACATTGTGTCTGAATTTGGGCCCAGAAATCTAGGGGAGTCAAAATAGAGGAGGTATGGAAGAGAGAGAGATGCAAAAAGAAAAAATGAACAGAATGTTTTAATTACATGTATGTTAAAGTAACCTGCCAAATTAGACTCAATCTGATTGCTCAGATTGTCTTCTACTGGAACACCATGTTTAGATTCCAAAGGATGGGTTGTTAGTATGCTATCAGAGATTCGTTCAGTGGCTATAGTTTACAATGCTGAAAGGACTCCTCTAACACTAAGCCTCGAGGCCAGCCTTTAATGGCATGGTGTTTTAGAAAAACATCAATTGCCTGCTTTTTCATGTTTTTCATGTGACATAAGAATATGCCATTAAGTGAAAAGCCATAGATCTTTTAGATGGATGAATTTAACATGGCAAGAGCAAGCAATGAAAAATTAAAATAATCTTACCTTTTGGAATTTCTTAACACTCTTAACTTGGCCATCCTGTATATCCTGTGTATTTTACGGTATACATTATTGAAACGTGTAAGATTTACAGCATTAGAAAAAGAGGATGGAAAATATTACAAGCGTAAAACATGGCCAAATTAATCAACACTACATTCAGGTATTTTTCTAACAAATAATCAATTGCATGGTTTCCATTATAGCAGAATCAACTTAGCATCGCTGTACAATTGCTCATGAAATTATTTTCATTGAACATTTTCCATCTATTTTTAACACAAAGACTCAGTATGCAATATTCAGAGAGGATGAGAAAGGGAGTGAGAGACAGTGTAAGTCTGACATCGGTAAATGGGTGAGAGTCCAAGAGAGAATGAGTTGGTGTAATTTACTGGCTGAAAGGAGTGGAAGAAAAGTGTAAATTAAATTGGTTAGGCTCCTAAGAATCACCTCTGAATATAGTCCCTGTATTTAAAATATAGATAGTTTAGCACCTGGAGTAGCCACAGGAACTGGGTAATTGTTCTTATTTGTGGACAGTTCATTTTCACAGAGGGGAAACTGTTGTCTGAAGCTCTTTCTACTATTATTCTAGAGAAGGAAGGGTCCTTTCATCTTTCCTTTTATAAAGCAAAGATATTTTGTCACCTATTCAGTGAAATTTCAAGCGAAATTGTTCTACCCTGGCACTGCAATTTACTGTCCTTTTTGCTTGTTTTTGACAACTATTTGCTCTTTTGAACATAGTATACTTCTGGTGGTGTTCTGATTCTTTGAGTCAAAGAAAAGCAGCTAGGCTATAGCATATAATTTTCTTATAAAAACATTTCACATTTATAAAGCCATTAGAAAGAAAACACATTCAGCAAAGTTTGGCCCCTTGTGACTCCTACAAAATTGACATGAACATAGATCCTGAATTTACACATGTAAATGTGTATTTGCAACATTTAATTGAAAATTAGACTTAACTAACTTAACTCTGTCATTTTTAATTAGAAAAAATGTGAAGAATTTTCCTATATTTTGACCAACTGTATATTTGTTCCTAATTAGGGCATTTATCATACTAAACTGATTTATTTATATGTAGTTACAAATGAAAAGTTCTATTTTTATCATCTCTAATACTGGTTCAGTACATGCAGGTTTTCTATAAATATAGAAATGTTGGGTCATATTCAAAGCCAGTCTCAAAATGTGTATGCAAATAGAGAATGGCGGTTGAATCCTCTCCAAAATTGCGCTCCTTAGTAATTCTCAGTAAAACTATTCATGATTAAGCAATTTTCAAATTCCAGTGAATAGGAATGCCAGTTATTCAGTAACTAACATTTGGAAAATTAAAGCTTCCCACTCCTTATCCTATCAGTGGGCTAGGTCCTGGGGTCTGTCCATTCTGTGCAGCTGTGATAGCTGTTATCTTGGCCAATACACCAAGCCAAGAGCTCCAGAGCTAAAAGCATGAGTTTCTACAGCTTGAGCTAAAGCTCTCTCATGGGAGGAAAGGGGTAAAACAGACTCACCATAACCTCTGTAGATTGGCACAGAGAGGGGTTCTGTAACATATATTCTCTAGTGAGTTACATAGAGCCTGGTGGAGATGGATAAGTGGTCCACTTTATGTGTCCTCTTTCCTGGGGATAGTCGGGCTCAGGTTCAACCCTGGGTACGAGTTAGAGCAGCCCAGCTACCATGTTCTGTTCTGGGTGCTGCAGATCACTGGACACATCCCTGTGCTGGAGCTGGGCTGAGCTGGTGTTGCAGAGCTGGCATAGCCATCTCTAGCCCACCTGCAGATTCCCTTATATCAGAACAATCACCAATATTTTAAGCCACTTTTGTGCTGCTGAAGAAACACAGTGCAGGGACCGTGAGCTGGCCCAGTGTATCTAGATTATTACTGAAAAAGCTGGTATGTTGTTTTTATGTATTTGGTAAATACTATATAACAGTGGATAGGATATTCTTTAGAAGAACATGCTTCTGCTTTCACTAAAGACAGTATGCGTTTTGTACTAGCCAGTTTCACACAAAAGGCACAGAATACAGACCAACACAGTGTATTTCAGTATCACATATGGGCTGGATCCTAAATACTCCTGGGCATCTCATGAGATGTGTCACTCCATCAACTCTCATTGATTATAACATGGCTGTTCATGTGAGTAAAGATTACAGGGTTGGCCACAAAACTAGTATAGATATTGTATTTAATACAGAGCTCATGAACATAACTTGGATTCAGCAGCAGAGAATAGATCTGAACATTAGCAAACAATTTCTTCTGAAAAAAGAAGGTAAAGAAAATAGTTTCTCTTCCCCTAGTCCACACACTGCATCAAAAGCAGCAAGAACAGTAGTCTGGTGGTAAGGAATTCCTTCAGGGTGGAAAGTAGAGATGAAAAAAATCTTAAAAAGCACTGTGTATTTGTTCTTGCTAATACAATAAGAGATGTTGTCTGAATACTACTTGAGCAATAATATGCCTGCTGTTTTCTGCTTATTTCCCCCACTACCTCTGGGCATAGGAGAATTGGACACTACTTAGATTATGAGCTGTGCTAAAATCCTGTGCATATCCCACAAATGTGGTCCACAGAGATGCATGCAAACCACAGACCTGGTCCTCACCTGGTGCAAATCGGCGCTAGTTCTCTGGCTTGCTCTTTTAAAATAGGATTCTAATGGCTAGCTTTAGACAGATGTGTCCTGATGGGCAAAATCAGAAATATTGAACAACATAATTTTGAATTAGCAAAAGATATGGAGATTGACAAATCTCATATTGTTTTCCATCTCTTATATGAATAGTATTTGTTCATACAAATAACAGGATATTGCAAGGGGAGTCCATGAGGATGAAATCTTGACAAAAATCCCTTTGAGAAGATCCTCCCCCTCAGTAGCAGGATTTGTCCTCCACAGAAAAAGCTATGGGCCCTGACCCCTAAACCTGATCCCCAATTCTGATACCCAGGTCTCCCCCGCACACCTTTTAATCTCTCACTTCTCTCAAAGCACCAATCCAGGATCTTTTTTGTCTAAATTACGCTACCCCATTCCTCAATACAAACTCAGAGAGTCCACCATCTCCTCACCTGAAGGATGATATCCATGTGTGGGCCTCAAGAGGACAAATATAAGGCTCTGACCAGTGTTAGTGCAATTGATTGGGATTCTGAAGATCTTGGTTTTGTTCCCCACTCTGCCACTGACTCACTGTGTAATTTTCAGGGAGTCTCTTAAGCTCTCTGTTGCTCAGTTTCACATCTGAAAAATGAAAATATCCACCTTCATAAAGTGTTGTGTCTTTGGATGAAAGGTGGCATGGGTCTGATCCAAAGCCCACTGAAGTCAGTGGCAGGCTTTCCATCTGTAGAGGTGCAAAGTATTACTGTTTTTTATTGTGATATAGCAATGATAAATTAGGCAGTGTTTATTACAGGGGTAGGCAACCTATGGCATGGGTGCCGAAGGCAGCAAGCGAGTTGATTTTCAGTGGCACTCACCCTGCCCGGGGCCTGGCCACCAGTCCGGGGGACTCTGCATTTTAATTTAATTTTAAATGAAGCTTCTTAAACATTTTTAAAACCTTATTTACTTTACATACAACAATAGTTTAGTTATATATTATAGACTTATAGAAAGAGACCTTCTAAAAACGTTAAAATGTATTACTGGCACCCAAAACCTTAAATCAGAGTGAATAACTGAAGACTCGGCACACCACTTCCGAAAGGTTGCCAACCCCTGGTTTACTACTATCAACTATAAAAGGAAGCACTTGATTTTACTCTTTGACTGTCTGTCCCTTTACTTAATCAACGTAAAACAAATATATATAGAAATTAAGTTTATGATGTTTCTATAGATAGAGAACACAAGGTTCCAGAGAGTTTTCTGATTGGAATGATTTTCACAAAGTGCACTGAAAAACTTGAATTGGATTCCAGAGCTTGTAGAGTTATGCACTTATTCTCAAGCAGTCTGAATATGTTTCCATGGCCTGGTGCCCAATTTTGACCTTGAAAAAGACAGTTGGAAATGTTTGGAGAGCAGGGAGAATAGAGGTTTTGCATCACTGTGTCAATGATAAACGGACTGTTCTGAAGGTGCTGAATCAAACCAGGTGATGACAAAAAACAATAGGGGTGGAGAAGAAAGAGGATATGAAGCTTCACTTTTTGATTCTCAGAATAGGTTGACCTCACTGCTTTCATTTCAGACCTTCTTTTATTTGTCTCTGCTGTACAATAAAGCTTGGGTGGGCAAAATTCTTCCCAGGCTGAGGAGACCGTAAAGCCTGTTGTAGATTTTTATGAGACTTAATATGCTGTTCTCCTTTACAGAGTAGCATTTTATGTCAACTATCTCTCGTTCTGCTCAGACAGTGCACATCAGTATCTAAATCTTCCTCCCCCACCTTTGAACATTTATAGGGGCTTTCAGACAGGCTTGTCTTAAAGCCGTTGACCTCTGTGGCCTGTGTTATTGACCAGAACACAGCATCTTCTGCCCACATAATATGTGTCTCTTTATCTCCCTGAAAGAAAAGGAAATAGCTCTCAGAATGACCAGGAACACAATAAAAACTGAAGCTACCGTCCCATTTTCCCTTGCAACACTGAGCTTCACAAGAGGATAACATATGGGATCAACATGCTCATTAGGCAACAATTTGAACTGTGCATTGCCTCACAACACATTTGGGAATGAATAGACAGTATTTTTACTGAAGTTCTGCCTGAATAAAATTGCCATTTGCAGAATATATAACTTGAACATTACTGTAGTGAATGGTACTCGTTTGTGAGTAAGCAATGACATACCACAGGTTACACAGATCAGCCAGTAATATCATGCAGAAGGCCTAAAGAGACATCATTCTGTAAGTTAACATTCACTGTGAGATGGCTACTAAAATGCATTTGCAAATACAAACACTGCTACAATTTCAACAATTTAAACACTACACCAGCTACACAGTTGAAACTAGCCTATTTTTCCCTTCTCCTTCCCAGAATCCCAGAGATTGATTGGCACCTTCTAATCAGGCAGTATAGCCATCCTGCTTTCTATATGTAGGAGCTGTTCTCAGTAAAATTAAACTTCTGGTCATCCCATTAGTACAGTACAGAGAAACAAGACATTGGTGGTGGCCAGTGGAATACATATTGAATTAAATTGTTGTAGACTTAAGGATTGATCATGGAATCCTTGAGAGGCTGGGCTGAAGGAAGTCATGTGTAGGTCATTTATGGTTAGACTGTCAGCTCTTTGGAATATGGGTCTCTGTTAATATGTGCTTATACAGTACACGCTGCAGTGGGGACCTAATTTGATCAGGGGCCTCTTGACACTGCTGCAATAAAAATAGATAATAGAGTCTAATTCCTAAAAATTAAAAAGCTATATAATGTTATTGCCATAACATATGGCACGTACCATCCCAACAAATTATTGCTTTTGTAGAGGATAAACAAGAGGTCAGTCTGCAGTGGAATTATTCTATCACCATTATCACAACAGTGTAGTTTACAATATGAAAAACTTGATTAAATGAAAGCAAAATGAAAAAGATGCTTTTTAATTCTCACATATATATATATATATATATGCCTGATTTTGCTCTCATTTACACCAGCGTAAATCAGGAGAAACTCCACTGGAGTTACACCAATTTAAAACTGGTGGAATAGAGAGCAGAACCAGTTACTATTTATCTGTCTGATTATCTCCATATCTATATGTAGATAGAGAAAGACCTAAATTAGTATTATACATATATAGATAAATTATAATAAATAGTCTAAAATGGGGGGATTTGCAATTTTTTGTGTTTATTTTATAAAATTTGAAATTTTGAAATTCAAAACATTTCAACCAGCTCTAAAGTTTGCAGAAAAACAGGAGAAATTTTGCAAAATTTGTAATTTCTTCCCATTTTTTAATTTAAATGTGGAATTTGCAGCATTTTGAACAGCTCTAATACATAAAGAAAATGAAAATCTAATTTGCTGTAACCTATTCTACATACTACTAGATATGCAGGAACTAAGACTAGTATATTAGATTTTCATTTTCTTTCTATATTAGAGCTGCTCAAACTGTTTCAAATTCAGGAATGTTGCTGTGATTCCAGGGATTCTAGTAGTGTCTGTAAAGAATGAAGTTTAATTAGTTTGTCCCTATTGCACTGCCCCAAATGGAATGCCTCTTCTCCTGCAGCAGCGCTTCTCTTCAGCGTTTCCTCCTTAGATGCCTGAGCAGCTTCTCTACTTGGATCACAAGAGCAGGGACCTGATGGTATGAAAGCTATTATGCATATGTGTATGTTAGCCTTCACATCTTTGCTACGAGCCTCAAAAGTCAGGCATTTGTAGGTGCTCCAACAGAAAATGCCAGGTGGCCTTCTAATACTTGGATAGTCCACAAAGGGAAGACACACACAAGGTAACAGGAACCTTTTACTCTTTCTCTGGCAGAGATAAGATAAAAGCCACACAATATGATGCAATTCAGGCATGGCTTTAAGTGAACAGTAAACCTTGTACTTAACACAATTACAACAGTTCTAATCAGCAAAACCATTAACCTCTGCACGTTTAGCCTAGACTGGTCTGCAGCATACTCAGGAGCAAAACACAGACATGGTAATGAGTCTTTCCTGAATACACATTCTGTAACTGGTGTCCTTAGTTCTGAAAGTTGTGTGTGAGGAGATAGCATACTGTGTTAACGGGGCTCTTGTTCTCAGCACCCAGTTATTTCAGTGATGGACACTGTTGATGTGTATTAAATAGAGAACTCCATCTCATTCAATTCTTCTTGAGCAATGGAATTCTTGATCTCAATACATAGATCCATGAATGGTCCAGCAACCTTCAGTAGCACTGAAAGTGCCTTTTCTTCTCAACCATGATTTTCCATTCACCAAGAGCTTAACTGCTTCCTCTCTTTTATTCTCCTGTGGAACAATTTATAAAAATCAGAGATCCACCACAAGGTTCTGAACTTCCCCACTGATCAAAGACAACCAGATCAGAGGTTTTGATTTGGTCAATTTTAGAGCTAGGAGCAAGCTGCAAAATTCCAATCAGAATTCATAGCTGGATCTGAACTTCCTTGATGTGCAGATTCTTCAGATTCTGGCCCAGCTAATAAGACTGATTTGTTTGGGGGGCTCTGGTAGCACTATCTCATCATCAGTTTGTGAACAATCCACAGGATGCTGTGTAGAACTATTATATTCTGATGTTTGAAAGGACACATCCTTTTGAAGAGTCTCCAGGAATTCCAGTGTAACAATATGCTAAAGTGTTGACTGAAATCTCCAAGGGAAATTACCTCTTAAAATAGTTAGAATATGCAATTTTCTGGCCTTGGACTCAGCATTCATTGCATCCTCATAACCATTACAGTGAGAGTTAGTCAGATCTGCTGTCATCATATTGACTGGTGGCTCATACTTGTGATGAACTATGTGTGATGGAATATTATTATGATTGAGTATTTAGTTTGCAAAATCCCCAAATTGTGCTAGGTGCTTTCCATTCACAGAGAGAGAGACACTGAAAGAAGCCAAGTACTAATTCTGTACTGATACCTGTGCTAGCTTGAAATTCCCATTATACGGAGGACAAGGAATAACTAATTCTAGGTGCCACCCATTGTGATCCGAGAAATACCCCTAGATCCCAGTACCTAGTTCATCTATATAATTTATTATTATTTGCTTGTTTCCAGTAGTGTCCCCAGTGTGCTAGGCACTCTGCAAACACAAAAGAAAGCACAGTCACTGTTCCAAGGAACTTAAAACCTTCTACTTCCCCTCAATTTAAACCATATGCAACCCCACTGACTTCATTTGGGTTCTATGGGACAAAATATAGGTCAGAATTTTCTGCTAGAACTTCTATCGTAACTCAGGGAGCCAAACTCCAAAACTACTGGTCACGGTGAGGACAGTATTTCAAGCATAGCTGCTGGGTGTATGGTCAAGGCCTCTGAATGGGAGCCAGCATATGCTCACCATCCCAAGCCATGGGCCTACCACAAACACTGCTAACAACAGGTGGAGATGCTACACTTTCAGAATCCTTGTACTGGCTGTGCCTGACCCTCCGCAGGGATGCACCGCAGGGCCATCCCTCTCCCCACCTGTGTTCTCCTATAGGGGTGAGAACAATCTGCCTCACAGTAGTTTAATATAGTCTTCTTAAAATAATCTTGCTTTGTTTTTAGAGAACCAAATGAAAGGGCCATTTTACAGAGACCTGTAGAAAAGGAGTCAGTGTTTCCACACAGTCTCAGATCCTTTTGAAACCTTATTCATTGGGCACAGACATTTTAAAAAAATTACATTGACTCTGTTCTGAGACAAGAGCTCTGATAATATATTGCCCTTGTCTTGAAAATCCTGCCAGTTGAAATTACAGCTGTGTATTAGACCTCAGTTCTGACCTTGCATGTGACATTAAGGCCATTTTATTGTCTAACTCACTATCAGATCCCAATCTATTTTCCTGAAATAGCTTTTTGTGGTGGTCCATGCTTCTTCTTTGTTGCAATGTTTTGATTTCAACATAGTTTTATATCTGCATTTTTCCTTGACATTAGCTATCTGTTTCTTTTAACACCACTTAGAATTCTGCCAATCCCAATGCATCAGGCCTTTGCTGGTTTATTTGAACAGTGTCCTAGAAGAGGGAGATAATATTAACTTTTTGAGCTCTAATTTATTCTGGTTTTATGCTTATGTACAGGGTGGGCTGCTTCATACAAGGATACCACTTGGAACAGCTTGATCTAGTGTTCCTAGGCTTAAGAGAAGAAAATAATGATGTTCTCCAGTACCAAACATTTCTCAGTGGAAAAATTATTGTTGATTGGATGCTGTAACAGCCTTCCATAAAGCACTGGCTTTGTGTGTAAGAGTGAGTAAATGGTGTTTCCCTCTTGTGGCTGGCCAACAGAGAGGATCGAGAGCCTGCTATTGCTACTAGTTAATGCCCTGATTCTGGAAAGCATTGCTATTTAGAACAGCACCTAAGCTCCTGCTTAATGTTAAGCAAGTTTGTAAAGCCCAAGTTAAGATGCTTAAGGTTTTTTCTGAAGCAGGGCCCCAAAGATCATTCTGTTAGCTCACGTGGTAGAGGCCTGTTTGTTAGGAACAGAGAACCATAGTTCTAGCCTCTGCTATCTGTAAATATTTGATATATAAAAAGTGTCCTGTGTACAACACATTTTTTTTCAATATCCCAGAAGAGCCACTTTCTACAGATGGTATCATCACATATCATGACACATATATTACAGATACAAGTCAGAGGGACACCTATAGGATGCTATCCATATTTGCCATGAAGACATTTTTATCTACATATAAAACAACCCAGGTCAGCAAGTCAACCAGAAACTAATATTGCTCTGTACTATCTAGAAAGATGTATTTCATTCATATTCGATAACAAACACAGTAGAACCTCAGAGTTACAAACACCACGGTTATCAACTGACCAGTCAACCACACATCTCAGTTGGAACCGGATGTACACAATCAGGCAGTAGCAGAGACCAAAAAAAAAAAAAGTACTGTGTTAAACGTAAACTACTAAAAGAAAAAAAAAACAGAAAGCAGCATTTTTGTTCTGCATAGTAAAGTTTCAAATCTGTATTAAGTCAATGTGCACTTGAAACTTTTGAAAGAACAACCATAATGTTTTGTTCAGGGTTATGAACATTTTAAAGTTACAAACAACCTCCATTCCCATGGTGTTCATAACTCTTAGGTTCTGTTGTAATTAACTCTTACATACTTATCTGAGAATGACATTTCTGTGTCAAATACTGTGTTCTGCCTGTATAAAAACCCTCCACCAGCTTCTGTGGACCTGTCTGTATCTAATCCCTTTGTGGAACAATGCTATACCACACACCTGTGACTCATATCCTGACCTCTATATAAAAATATCACCCCCTAAACATTGCCTTTCCCTCTGTATTTTACCTGCACATTTACCTGTAAAATCCCTATGAAACATAAATAAATAGCTTTAAAAAGTCCTAAAGATGCCATGTTTTTACTAAGGGCCAGATTCTATGTTTCTCCTAAGCTACATTAAATGAAAGAACAGGGGATTTTAAGCCATCTTTTTGCCTCCCATATTGTAAATCCCACTGGGATCCTGGCACTCAGAGAAAGTTAAAGCAGCCCAGTTAAAGCAGCCCCAGGGTTGTTCTAACTTACACTGGGCTGCACATAATACACCTAAAGGGGAGAATAAATCCCTAGAACTAGTTGAAAGTGAGTCCCCATTTCTACCCACTGGGTGGTGGCAAAGAACTACATATACCAGCTGCTGCACTGTATCTCTGAGCTGCAGCTCATAAAAAAGAGAACAGGATTCCACTGATGTAGTACATTTTCCCAGTGAAGTAGCCTCTTCCAGCTGACTAGTTCCCTGATGATAGGCCCTGTCTGTTTCATGTACAGTAGAGACATGGCCAATCCTGGTGGATTTAGGCCATTTTTCTCAGGAGCAAATCTGCCCCTCACATACACATTGTAAATTTTTGTAGCCTCTTTCAAAAAAAAATGCAATAAATATAAATGGTTTTCAAGATTGCCTCTGCTTTGTGCCTTAGATTCCAAGCCAAAACAGCCAAGTGGCAACTACGTCTGCTGCTTGTGCAATGAAGAATTTGCTCACTGGCTGTGCCATAGTGCATTTACACTGCCATCTTGCATTCAAAGGAGAGCTAGCTTCCTACTGTACAATCTTAGTAAAGATGGGAATGGTGCAATAGCTGACATACTGTCCAGTGTATTAGCAGCCCCCCAGCTTTACTTCCAAAGAAAGGCTTTTAAAATGTGAGGGGTAATCCTAAGCAAGAATCATTTTGAGGGGGGAGGAAGAGTTAAATTGAGGTGATTTGTGCTGCTCTTTACAGAATGGAGCCAAGATAAACATATATATCAGACATGTATCTGAGCTTCCCCAAGGTCTAGAGGTGTTTGGATGTAGAGTTTTAGTTCAGACGCATTTCTTTTTAAGAATGTTTGTCAGATTCAGCATATGGTGAGTAGATACAATGAGAAGCACTATGAAGCTTTGACCAAAATCTTAATCCTTTAAGATGAAAAGAAAACATTTTTCTGTTCCCCTCAGAACCACAAGTGACAAAATACCACATTTCTGGAGTATTTTTAGCATGAGTTGAAATGGGAATTAGTAGTAGGGCCACACTTACAAACTTTTAATGGAGAATCTGCCCTATGTGATATGAGTAACGGGGGGGGGGGGGATTCATATCCCTCCCCCAGACCCCACTTCCAGTCATTTATAATGTCCTTTCCCTCAGTTCTAGCACATAGGGGTTCTCTGAATAAAACAAACTGAAAAAAGAAAGGTCCTCTCCCCTCTCTTTCCCTTATGACAGAGGGAACTCTATATGAAAACAAAGAAAGGAAAAGGTGGCCTGGCTTTCGGGCAGTCTTCCTAGATTCAGCCTTCTGGGCTTAGTCTATCAGCGGGTTTATTGTCTCTTAATGGGATCTACTTCCAACCCCTCCTGTTGAGGCATACTGCAGTGAAGCTAGGCCATGCAGCTTCAGGAGTGGTGAAGCCTGCTGTTGTCTCGTTCTCTGCTGGCCTGTCTCTTCTGTCAGCAGTCTCTGAGATTGAGCAGCCCTCCTCCTGTTCACTACCCCTTTTTATGGCAGGTTTTCCCTTTAAGCTCCCCCTTCTTCCAGGCAGAACAAGCCTTGCAGGTGGGCCTTGTTAGAACTGAACAGGCCTAGAAGAGTTAATTAGTCTCCTCTTCACCAGAGCGAGGGTGTGTCACTTCACAATAAGTAAGGGTAAGATTATGTCACAGAGGTCACGGAAGTCATGGATTCCATGACTTTCAGAGACCTTTTTGACATTTTCTGCTTCAACTCCCAGGCAACATGGCCTAAGCTGTCAGTCAGTGGGGACACCCAGAGCTCCCAGCTGCCGCAGGAGGGGGCATCTGGAGCTATAGCAGGTGTTGGGCTCAGGTTCTCAGCCCTCCTTGGGTCTCGGGCTTCAGACGTCACCTTCTCTCCTCATTATTTTTAGTAAAAGTCAGACAGGTCATGGGCTTCGGTGAATTTTTGTTTATTGCCAGGGACCTGCCTGTGACTTTTTCCTAAGAGTAACCGTGATAAAATCTTAACCTTAACAGTGAGCTAACTGAAGAAAATTAAATTGCCAGTAACCTTGGATGTAGCTGCTCCCTCGACCCCATCCTGCACCCAAAGAATTCTAAGGTTCTAAGGATTATAAATCAACAGTGGATATATCTAAGGCTATAAATCCAATGAAAAAACAGGAATTAAAATGTGAATTCAGTGCAAATATGAAAGTTATCTTTTGTTATGAGAAACTTTCATTTTTAAAGTGTTTTTCACTTGAGATCAGGTAGTTATTAAATTCACATTGTGTCTGAAGCATCACATTCTTTAACATTTACATTGTCACAAATTCCCAATTTGTACTTCTCAATGAACATGGAACCTGACTCATTCTGCTGAGGGAATGTAGGTAGGTTCTGTCCTGGGTTCATTTATATGTGATGAAGACACTACCTCCTCCCCACAAATCCATGATTTGATAAATTGTTGATCAGAATCGTTACTACTTGAAATACATAACTGAGGAACAAATAAATGATTACTAATTAGGAACCCTATCCTACACCCATTGAAGTTAATGCAAGATCTGCCACTGACTTCAGTGGACTCAGGACCTGTTGGGATTAGATGGTTGAGGGACCCGAAGAAGCACAGAAAAGGGGGAAATGTGTACCTGATCTGATGGGTTAGCAGTGTGCTGGAATTCCCTGGGAGTTAGTCCCGTTGTTCAAAATAAAATAAGACAATTAGTTACATTAGTATTCCATATAGTAGAACTGGATGTTCCCGACTTGGTAACAGGCTAGAAGTCTTTCCTCTCCATCGGATAGCTTTTTGATGGCCTGTATGGAACAAATGAGTGATCACAGACCAGTTCCTAGTTAGTTTTATGGTTCAATGTGTCTGGGTTTTCTGCCATATAAGATCTCACTCTGACACAGGATCAGTTAACAAAGTCGAGTTTTATTGTGGCTGCTTACACTATGGCTTCTTCAGCCTCATGGTTTCTCAGACAAGTCCTCAGGAGGTGCTGCTTTTAAACAGTTCCCCCCAGGAAATAGTATGCTGCCACCCGCATTCTCCACCAAAATGTTACACTTATAAGAAGCACATGAGATTTTTATAGGGAAGAAGGCAGCACGCCGCATTTATTGAGAATACAACAGTTAGCATATGTTTTTAATTACACACACACAGTCCCACCAGTTGATGTTTATAGTTACCAGTACAGAGTCTGGATCAATCTAGTGGCCATCCAGATTGGTCACAGAGGGGAGCAGGGCTTTATCAGTTGCGATTTGATGCTTTTGGTGTGTGGCAAGATGAACCCAAAGTCCCATGGCAAAGCACCCTGTTTTTATAGTCTTTTTTGTTGTTGTTGAAGTTTATGGATTTTGCTGTGTAAGGTTATGACCGGTCTCTCTGGTTTACCTTAAGCAACCTTCAATTCCCAGATGAGACAAATGAAATTTGTGCATAATCTCATTTCTAAGAGCTGCAGGAAATACTGCGCTTTCTCCCCAAAATATAATGCCATTCTGTTCACATAGCTTGTCTCTTATCTGAGAGAATGGTGTTCTCTTTAGGTAATTGATCTTCTGTCGCTGGTCATCCTTGTAGCATCATGCGTTTCAGTGTCTGCAGCATTCTGTTTTGCTCTATACCTCTGTATCTTTCTCAGCCTTTCTTCTGAGATAGGTAAGTACTATACCATATTTATTGTCTTCACCTTTGCATCTACAGATAAATACCTCATGACTGGGTCGTGGCGGGTACACATGGCTCAAGGTGTCTGCCAACATCAAGTCTTTGCCTGAGCAATACTTGATCTGTATTTCATACCTGTGTAGTTCCATCATCATCCATTGTAAGTACTTTGATGCACTGATGCACTGAAAAATAGCTTTCTCCAGCTGCTTTTGAGAGGTTTATGGTAAGATTTTATGTGCATGGTGTGACTGTAAGTGTATTGTTGAAATTTTTCTAACAACTCTTTTTTGGGTTGAGCATAGCCCTTCTCTGTCACTGACAATGACAGGCTGTCCCACTTGCAGCATGGTAGGCCCTACACCTGACTCAGATTCATCACGTTGAAGTATCAGGGGTTCCTCTGCATTGTAATATTTCAAAATGGAAGCCTTCCCAATCATCTTTTACTTTCTGGAATGCTTGCTTGTGTTGATCCATCCATTCCCATAAGGTGTCTTGATGTGTCAGCTGCCACAGGATCTTCCACCTTTCAAACAGATTGTTGCAAATAATTGACTATTCCCAGGAATCTCTGGACTCCTTTAACATTGCTGGGTCTTGGCATTTCTCTAGTTGCCCTCACTTTCTTTGGGGGTATTTTCAGTGCTTGGGAATTCAAAACAAGTGCAAACTATGGTACCTCAGTTACTTTCAACCTGAGCTTGTTTAAGTTCAATTTAATATTCTTTTCTCTGCATCTCTGTAAAAACTGTAGTAATTTGTAGTCATGATCTTATTGTGCTTGTTCTGGATCGTCACCCTCTCCCACTATCAGCACTTTGTCTAATATTGTCCAGATTCCCATCAGGCCCTCCAATGATTGGATCAATCTGTTCTGGAGTACCTCTGGAGTTCCAGACTGATTCCCACTGGCATCCTTAACGATCAGTATCTCCTAAATGGGGTTGTGAAAGTTGTCAAGTAGCAGTATTCTTCATCCAGGTCAGTGTGCCAGAATCCATATTTTATATTGCATGCTGTAAAAAGTGTCACTTTAGACATCTCTGATAATATGTCCTCAGTTGTAGGCAGAGGCAAATTGTTCTATTTCAAAGTTTGTTTAACGGTTTTGGGTCTATGCATATTCTCAGTTTTCTGGGTGGCTTTCTTACCATCACAAGGCAGATTATCTAGTCCGTGCTCTTCTCTACAGGGGTATAATTCCACAATTCTGTAGGCTCTGCAGTTGGTGTTTCAGGGGCTGTAGTAATGCAACAGGTAATTTTTTCTTTTTGACAATTTAACTGGTTTTATTCTGTGTCATTCTCTATTTTGTAAACACCATCTAGCTAGCTATCTTCCTGAAACATACCTCTGTGCTCCCTCTGTGTCATCTCCTGATTCTAGGTGATATCACCCCACTGTCCATTTTCATAATTGTACTCTTATCAGGTTCATGGGTTGGGCCACCTTGCTGCCCAGAAGTGGTACTGCTGTCTCACCATCTATGACCACAAAGTCTCGTCTGTATTTCTTTTTGTCCTTTGGATTTCTTAATTTAATTTTACATTTCCAAAAGGGCTTTAAAGAGGTGGTGCGGTGAATTGTTAACAGCTGAGTAATCTCTTTTAACTGTATGTCTGGGTTCACCAAAATGACTGGGATAATGTTACAATCTGTGTCACAATGTGATTGAAATCAAATACCTTTCTTCCCAAATAACATGGCTGCATACAACTGTTTCTGCTTCATACTAGGATCTTCTTGCACTGTGTTTACCATCTGTTTGGTCACCCACATAGTGTCCTCATACTCACTGTTGTTCTCTTTGGTTACTCTCTGTACCTTGGATTCATTTTTCATCTCTCTGGACAAACACTTGGCTGCAAAATGATTAAATTTGTCACAGATGTGGCATTTTTCTCACATCATGTCCCTGGATGCTTCAGCCCCTCCATTTTCTATTGCCAACCTTGTATTGCAAAACAAACTGTGTACTCACAAAAGTATTCTGCTCTCTCTAATGCAGCTCTGAATGGTCTTTCCTGCTGTCCAAGACTCAATTATCATTGCTACCATGTTTTATGCTTTGTTGTGTCTGGATCTTCTGCCATATAAGATCTCACTAGTAGTTAACAAACTCCAGCTTTATTATCAGAGGGGTAGCCGTGTTAGTCTGGATCTGTAAAAGCAGCAAAGAGTCCTGTGGCACCTTATAGACTAACAGATTTATTGGAGCATGAGCATGAGCTTTCGTGGGTGAATACCCACTTCGTCGGATACAACATGGCTACTTCAGCCTCCTGGCTTCTCAGATAGGTCCCCAGGAGGTGTCACTTCCAAACAGTTCTCCCAGAAAACAGTATGCTTCCTGAAAGTGTCTGCTTGCATTTTCTTATTGTTACAGCTGAGAGAGGCCCACAGCACAAGAAAGAAATTCCTATGTGGCACTATTTTAGCCAAAGACTTCTCATTGATGAGAAATAAGCTACCTTCTCACCCCTAGAGTTGGTCTTCTCAGAGCAGTATTGCTCAGAGCAGTATTGCAATATTCTCTATTTTGCGTCCGCTTGGTGAACAAAGAAAATATTTCTGTCTCCTGGGCTGTTGATTGGTTACCTTTAACTAAAACCAAATTAACTTAGGGCCATTCTGTACCAGCAATTTTAAAACAGAATTCTCTGTCGACTTAAAAATCAATTTTATGATATAGCTTTTAATTTATATTTTTAAACAAACAACATTCCTTATAAATATTGCAGATAGAGAGAGGCAAAGAAACAGTAAACACACATGGTATGTATGACAGGGTGGCTGGCCCCAATAAATGAAGTAGGTTCAGCACCCCTGTGCCAGAACAGGTGCACCCACTTTGCTAATTAAGAGGGTGGGGCAGCACCTGAGGTCTTTAAAGGACCAGGGAGCAGGGAGAGACCTAATGAGAGAGAGACCTGGTAAACTAGAGCTATCTGAGTCAGAATCAGGTAAGAGACTGGAGGCGGCTTTGGGTGGAAGCAGGAAGTGTTTCAAGGGGGAAGCTGAGGGCAGGAAGAGGGGTTTGCTGGCTGATTTCCCAGAGCCAGAGTGCTGAAGGCAGGTGGAGCAGGAACAGAGTGAGGTGCCTGCTGGCTCTAAGCTGGAGAGCTGCAGCCAAGGGCCAGAGGGAGCTGAAGACAGGGGAGCAGCAGAAGGGCTTGTCTGCTGACATGCAAGCTGGGCCCAGGGGAACAGTAGAAGGGCCAGGAGGTGTGAGGGATGCTCCTCCAGAAGAGAGGCTGTGTGGATTCCTGTTGGGAAGAACAGGGTTGCACTCCAGCTGGTAGGGCTGTCCTGTCAGAGGGACAGAAGAGGACTGATGAGGAGCCTAGGTGCAGGGAAGACACCAGAGTGTGGTATGGAAGGACTCCTAGCAGAGAGGGTGTGGGAACTGGATTATGTTGAGGATGGTTTTTAGGAATTCAGTGAACTCTGCTTTGAGAATAAACTTGCCCCAAGGAGGGATATTTATTTAAGTAAGAGAGCCTGAAGTGGATTTCCTGGGGACGCTGAAAAGGGAAATTGAAGCAGGCATGCTGGTTGCGTCATGCCTGTTGTGTCATGGTACTGGGGGGGTGGAGAGCGCCCGACAGGGTTGCTCTATAACAGTATGTTTCAGGGGTTTAAAATAGTGATACAGGAGTGACATAAAAATGATCTATGCTTTATCAGATAAAGCTGAGACACTGAACTAGAAATAAGAGCTGGAGGCTCTCTACCTTTTGTAATAGTATAAAAGCTTGGGATACAGAGAGCACCACCTACAGTCATTATTTTATTATATTACTTATTAGTAATGTTCATAAAAATATAATTACAAATCTATGCAGTAAAATCTAAAATCATCACTCTACCTCCTGGTGAAAAGGGAGCAGGGATTTTGAATTCAGAAACCTCATCCTACATACCATTGTCCCCTTAATACCAGCACTCCAGAGAGGCATACAGCTAGATCTTGAAGAGATACAGTCAACTAAACATCCAATTTCTAGCTGATATTTTATCCACTTGTATTCTTACAACTAACAGCTGAGATCACAATAGTCAAAGGAGATAGCTGGGGTGTGGGGAAGGGAGAGAGAATATTTTTGTCTTAATTTTCTCAGTTTTACTGTGTTGATTTTACAGCACTTAGGGATATCACAGAGATAATGCACATGGAACTTCATGGAAGCAGTGGAGATAGAATCAGATCGGGTCCTTTTTCTCTAAAAGCACTGAGGTCCTGACCATTCGAGCAGTTCTGATTTTATCCAGCAGAGGGGAGACACACACGGGTTCACTCTGTTATGTATAAAATATAGTCAAACCCTTTATACATTAAGGGGCAGATGCTCAGCTGGTGTAAATTGTAACAGCGCCATTGAAATCAATGCTTTCAATTATGCTGCTTGGCCTCAATGGAGCGATGACAATTTACACCAGCTGTTCCATTATCTTTCTTGAATACACTGATTCTTTTAGCCATGAAATGTTCCTCTGTGGCACTGTCTAGGTGTGCAACGGAGCAACTGGTGATCAGGGCACAGGCTGCTGAAGGGACAGAAGAATGCCTGTGAGAAGGAAGGGCTCCATATGGATGTGATGAGCACTGGGAGCACCCCCTGTTAGATGAATCTATTTGACATGTATGTCTTGCTTATTGGATTTTGTTTGATTTATGCTGCTATAGATTTGCTGATGATGATTACTGCTATTTTATTTCTGCTGAGTCAACCCACTAGCTCAAAGTAAGGCAGGGAACGTAAGGAGGCAAACAATACAACTTGTGATTTATTTGCAAATTTCCCAGATGAAAATGTTGGCTGAGTGGAGGCAGTTTTATGCCAGCTGGAGAATCCGACATTTCACAGCAGACTTTGATCATAATGACTGGGTTGTAGTCTTGACTTAGCAATTGACGCGCTGCATGATCTTGGGCAAATCACTTAACTTCTCTGTGCCTCAACTAACTCATATTTAAAATGGGTACTTCACAGATTTGTTTCTAGTTTTAATGCTTGTAAAGCACTTTGCAATCTCAAGGGTAAAAGATGCAGAATGGAAAGCATTATTAGCTAATGAATCCAAGAAAACTATAAGATGGAGCTAGTGGACTATCTGTTCAGAAAAAACATTGCCATCTCATAACCCAAGAACTTTCATGTGAAATATCCATAGCAATAAATCCTAGGATGGAGTTTTACAATATGTCATGAACATGGAGCTAAGTGGGTATGCAGGATACCATGGTAACGGGATCCCAGTATTCAATGATACCCTAAAATACTTCAATTACCTTTGCTGGTAGATGGGATTTTTGTGAAAAAGAAAACATTTAAATGTACAGCTGGAGCATGGAATTGTTGTTCCTGACATTCTCCTAGATTCAGTCCCAGAGGATATTTGAGGAAAGTAGATTAAAAGCCATTTTTAGCTCAGTCTTGAATTATTTAACATGCTGTATCAGGCCTTTAACAAGCAGCAAAAACAACTCAGAAAATGCTTATAAATGAAAAGATCAAATTTAAGTGGAGAGAAGGAAGAAAGGGACAGGTACTTTTTTGCTGTTGTTGTTTTTAAGGGCAGACAGCCTTAAATCTAAATAAAAGGCTGTCTTGTCTCGTGATAATCTGTTTCAGGATGGTGGGGGAAATTATAGTATGAATCACATATGCCAAGAGAATAAGTTTCCATTTTAACCGCTTTCTCTCTAAAATGTAAGATGTAGTGTAGTTGTAGCTGTGTCGATCCCAGGATATTAGCAAGGCAAGGTGGGTGAGCTAATATCTTTTATTGGATCAACTTCCGTCAACTTTGCATTGAAAATTTGTCTCTCTCACCAACAGAAGTTGATCCAATATAAGATATTACTCACTCACATTCTTCCTAAATTACAAGAGACTCATCTAAAATGTAAAGTTCATTCATCTTTAACTCTCTTCCAAGGCATGGAAGAGATAATGGGGCTGATTCTTCTGTCACTTAAACTTGTGACCCTGCTGATGACCACAGAAGAGTTATTCCAGATTTCCCCTTGTGTAAGAGAAAGAAGGCTTCGAGCCCAATGCCTTAAAGAGTGGTCATTTCAGTAAACAGGTTTTAGGCTTGTTACTGGTGAAAAGTTGGGAAGTTTAAAAAAAAACCCAGCTTTTAGAAAAATCATATTTCTTAGTGTGGCCAGCTAGTGAGAGAACTAAGCAGGCAAAGCAAAAAGCTCCATGTTTGTCCCTCCTCTCCTCTCCCCCTGCTTTTGGGGACCTTAGCATCCTACACCGCCTATGAAAATTGTAAGATGGCCCTATCCTTATCTACTCCCTCATTACTGGTGTGGTGATAGGAACAACTTGCCCTACTTCCTGATTTCCCATTGAGCAGACAGGGAAGTGATTCATGACCATCCTCTCCTGCCCTTACCTACAGTTTGGGGATATACAAGTATCAGGTGAGCCCTGCTTTCACTCATGGAGTAGAACAAACCTAATCCCAACTGGAGTCTCATAGCAACTCATTAAATTTCTGTCCCCAGCCCTCCTGATGCACCCTGAAAAATTTTATGTTTTGTGTTTTGAATGACTACAGAGAACTTTCACAATTCAGTTAAATGTATTTAAAATTGATGTATCAGACGTGTTCAATGTCTCTTTGTTCCAACAAGACTGATAAACTGAGGGAAGAGAGAGGGGTTCCAACATGTATAATTTGGGGGCAGATTCTGCTCTCTTTAGAAAATCTTCACTGACTTCAAATGGCTCTTATTTTGCAGATCCCACAGGTGCCATAATTTGAGAACTATGGACAGGGACCATTTTTAGGAGGAAAATCAAGACCACACAGAGTGTTTTTGAGAGGGACAAAGTGGGGGGGTGAGGGAAGTAAATTATTTGATAAAAATGTGTTGACACCCAACTGAGTTGGTTCAAGGATGGCATGAAGCAGAACCAGAGGCTTAATGGGTTTGTTTTTTCAGGATTCAGATCTCCAAACCTCACAAGATCCTAGGAGCCCTCAATTTCTTTTCCACTCCTCAGCAATCTTCCTGACCCCTTAGTGTGTACTGAAGTATCCTTCATAAGGATAAGGCCTGGTAGCATTGAGGTATGATGGGCAGCACCATCCAATAATAGGTAGGATCAGGGAGCAGAGCAGATGGAATGAAATGTGAAGCACATAGCAAAGATCTGCACAAATAAATGATTCAAATGTTTACATGGTCAAATTTCAAAGCAATGGGTGTTCAGCCTTGATGGTGGTTCTGTTCAAATAGTGGAATATTGTTTTAGTAGATGTTGATGACTCATGGATACCCCCCATGCAATATAATAGCTAATCAACATTTTTAATGTGATCCAAAAGCATTTGAAGGTTGCTGGCATTTCAAAAAACAATTCTGACTGCCAAGCTCATATTTAATTAACCTACAGTAACTTTATGTAACTTTTAAAAAACTGCTGTATCACATCAATGTTGAGCTTATGCACGTGAGAGAGTCCATGAATTATACAAAGGCTTTGTGAATCCAGCTGTACAACAAAAGAGGAACAATTATATAAGCTCCCTTTTCCTGACATGGAGCAAATTGCTCTCTCTATCTTTTTTTTAATACAGTTAACGGGGCAGTTTCCCAACTGGTGTAAAATGTCATAGCCCCATTGTAGATATAGTTTGTGCCAGCTGAGGGTTTGCTCCATGATTCTTTACATTTCCACAAGGGCCAAATCATATTTCCTGTGGCAAGCCTAAGCAAATACGCTTCAGGCAAGGGTTCCCTGCAGAGGAAGGAAATCCTTCAGGGCTTTGGAGTACCTGTGAAGCCACAATCTGGCGGCAAATGCAGGTCTACACTAGCCTTTGCAGCCACAGCTCCCTTATGCAGAGCAGAGAGATTGATAGTAGATATGTATGGTTGCTGATACAGCATTCACATTTGGATCCCGCCCAAGAACACCCTCTGCACTGCAGCAGAGGGAGTCCTGTGGAGTAAATCTCTATGGTATGCAAGGCACGTAAACCATTGTATGGAGTACCCACTTCCTCTATTTCAAACATCTATTTGGGTGATCCACTCTGGTTCTGCTGCCTGTCAAGCCTTCCGCACTCACAGAAGGGTCAGGATTTGCCCCATGATGATTAAACCCTAAGATGTGGAGAGCTCAAAAACAAATAAAATACTTTTTAATGGGTAGGAATAAAGCAGCACTTCCCAGTTTGCAACTCAGAGCACCGACTGAGTGGCGCTTACCTCGGATGGCTCCTGGAAGTGGCTGGTATGTCCCTGGGGCCACTAGGCACAGTGGCGGCCAGGGGGCTCCATGCACTGCCTTTAGCCCACAGGTGCCGTCCCTGCAGCTCCCATTGGCCAAAGCCAATGGAAGCTGTAGAGCCAGTACTCAGGGCGAGGGCAGCACACGGCAGCAATGCTGACTGGAACCCCTAGGGTCCCTTTTCAACTGGGTGTCGTGGTCGAAAACCGGCCATGGAAAGAGCTGCCTGGGGAGCCTGGGCTGCTGTTGGGAGCCCAGGACCTTCTACCTGCCCTGGGCAGCGCACCCCAAGGGGTGGGAACACAGGCTGGGGGCTGCTCTCAGGCACCCTGGCTCCCACCCAGGGAAGGTGGAAGGTCTGGGGCTCCCCATAGCAGCCCAGGCTCCCCGGATGGCTCTTACCCCAGCTCAGCTAAGGGGGTGGGGCCCCACGGGGAAGAGGAGGAGCAGGAGGCAGGGCCACAGTTCCATCGCCAGTGGCACCTCACTTCTACCCCTGTTCTGTTGCTCCTGTGGGGGCCCCCAAATTGGCTTGGGCCCCTGGGCACAGACCCCATCAGCCTATGCGTTAATCCACCACAGATGGGAGGGAAAAGCTGTAGCTCTGTGTGATGATCCCTTTGCTACTCATCTGGTCCTGTTGTACTCCTCTCTTAGAGCCCAAACCTGCAACTGCTTGCCACTGAGTATAGTACTTACAGCTATGAACAGTCCAAGGTGGATACAAATTGATGATTTTTTAATATCAGATTTTTGTATGTAAATTGGACATTTTTATTTTGTTATTTAAATTTATAATGTTTTTCTTTTTAAAAATCTGTTTTAAAATGAAATCTGAATATTATACAAAATATGTTAAAGCCTAAATTTATTACAATCTCTTAAACATTTAAATAAAAAATAAATATGAGTCCATGAGCCTCTACACAAATTTTGAGTTAAAGACTGCTCTTCTATATAAAGAATGAATCGGGGGAAAACACCTAAGTTTTGAGGTCAATCTTTATAAATAGGGCACAATAGGTCATGTACTGTATTAAGGGTTTGTTTTATTTAAAAAAATTAAATTCTATATGCTGTTTTGTGTGTTTGTTTAAATTCCAGTACCAACTTGACACAAATGATGAGCAAATATTTAATTATCTAGCCAATAAGCAATATAGCGTTTACCATTTTTCTAACATGCTAAAAATGTGCAAGTAATAAGAAGCTAAAAATATTAATCTATAGAATTGCTTAAATAAATGTATATAGTTATAGTGTACCCACCTAGGAAGCAAAAAAGGTGTACTAAATCTAGTGTAAAAGCTCTATTTAGTTGTAAGTCAACATGTTTTAATGGTTATATCAACCAATGTGAATGCACCTTTCAAGTACAAACAGAAAAGTTGATTAAAATTTATTATTTAAATCAAAGCCTTCCACTTGGTGATTTAAATCATGGTTTAACTCAGTCGACCCTGGAACAGTCTCAATGAGGTCCATAATCCTATTGAAGTCCATGGGACTACTCACAGTAATAAGCACTCTGCCTGGTAGCAAGTGTTACAGAATAACGGGCCTTTAGATCCTATAGTCGTTGAAGTAGGTACTATGCTAACTGGGGTCAGGATGGAATTTGCCCAAGAATCAGATTGTCAGAAACCCTGGGGGGGTTTTGCCTTCTTTTGCAGCAGGGGGCATGGGTCACTTGCGTGTTAAAATGAGTGTAAATGGTGGATTCTCTGTAACTTAATGTCGTTACGTCATGATTTGAGGACTTCAGTAACTCAGCCACAGGTTATGGGGTCTGTTACAGGAGTGGGTGGATGAGGTTCTGTGGAATGTGCAGGAGGTCAGACTAGATGAACATGGTGTCCCCCTCTGACCTTAAAATCTATGAGTCCAGGTCTTGCTCTATACTCTGTGTAAGGCTGAGTGAGAGTTCAACAAATAATAACTAACAATATTCAACCAAAAGATCATTTTAAATAAAACATCTGTAATGATGAGGAGACTGTAATGTGCTTTGGTGTTCTTAAAGACTTGGAGAAAACCCAAAAGGCTGGATTCTAATTGTAAACTACTGCTTACATCCTGCATTTCCAAAGCAGAGGCACCAGGCTTGGGAAAGTTGTTACCAGTTGACAAGACAGTGACATAGGTCTAGCAGGCAGTGTGACTGGAGGGAATGGAAAGGAAGCAAGTTGGAAGCAGTGCCTTGGAAAGAGAGGATTAATGGCCACATAGGAGGAGGCAGCTAGTTTAGTGAAAGGAATGGAATCAGTTGGGATGAGTCCCTTCAAAAAGGGAGGGCTTTCTTCTTATCCATACTTGGGGAGGATGAGAAAAGGAGGAGTTTGAGTTCTGTTCCACTGTCATGAATGTTTCAGAGAATATCAGGGTTGGAATGGACCTCATGAGATCATCTAGTCCAACCCCCTGCTCAAAGCAGGACCAATCCCCAGACAGAGTTTTACCCCACTTCCCTAAATGGCCCCCTTCAGGATTGAACTCAGAACCCTGGGTTTAGCAGGCCAATGCTCAAACCACTGAGCTAGCTCCCCCCCTCCCTGCAATTGGTTTAATCATAGCTAACTACCTAGGTAGATGGATAGATTTTTATGTGGCTCCCAACACCTTAGTGTAATCACTGGTCTAGACATTTCCATGTTAGGTGTCTGACATCACTCAGGCTTTAGCTTGCTACCTTACAACACGCCCAAATGGTGCAGCAATAGAGAAGTAATGCAAACATATGTTTGGGTTTTTTTTAACTTGAAAGTCATTGGCAACTTGTCTAGGTTAAAAAATGCATTTTAAATTTCATGCAGCATTCTGGGAGCTTGCATATTATAATAGAGTTATTTTAAAGACTTGTATACATTTTTAAAACTGCGTGACCTTGGCAAGTACTTTTATATCATCCTCCACCAATGCTGCCTGAGAGTTACTTTCCTTAAGAAGGTACAATGAATATTTGGGTATAGGCTGACAGTATCCCCTTCATGCTAAATTTTAAATACATGAACTGCAACCCAATATAATAAATTAAAATGATTTCTATAGTTTTGCATATATTTATTTTACTCCATAAAATCAGTGAATATTTTTTTCTTCTGATGCTACCGGTTAGAAACACTGCTCAGCAGCAATTTAAGTTCACCTGATTACTTAGTCAATCTGATCTCTGTGAGGTCAAGGCTAATCTATTTCAAAATCCAACCTTCTGCTTTTGTTTAATATAGCCCACTGAGATTAAAATGAGATTAGAGCTCATCTGACGGTGAGAAAAACCTCTGTATAGGAAATCTTTCACTGTTCTTTACAAACACTACTAACTGAAATAGTGCCCTGCATTTGGACAGGTTTGTGGGCCATTAATCATATTCCCTTATACACACAAGATTTTTATTTTCTTGGGTCAGAGTGGTACTTTTTCATGTGGGCCTTGGACATCAATTATGCTAAATCTGATCCTAAATAGCACCATCAATATGAATACCAGAATGTTTTTCCCACCATCTTTATGTTTTTGAACATCTATATATTGATAAAGCTAAGCTACACAGTAAAGGTATATCAGTGGAGATTGTGCAACTATAAGTTTACTCAACTCTAAAAATTTACCCCATTGGCAGAGAGCAGACATTTATTTTTCTAAAAATACTGTATCTTCTTTAAAGTGAACATTAGTACTTGTGGATGGTGCTGGACTTAAAGCTCATGACTGAAAACAACCATTTCCACACACACTCCTGCCCCCTCATCCCAACAACAGCTACAGAGTAGACACCAGCAATACAAATGTCTCAACACGATCCTGTCCATATGCCTCAACCCAGACCTATGATAATCTAAAGCCAAACAATTGTTTAAATTGTGCAAAACTAAGCTTTTATAAAATCTAAAACCAGTAGCAATGTTTTGATGAGTTTTATTTCCTAATAATTTTAGTAGGAATAGTGGTTTGAACCCAAACTTTGTAACTTTGTGCCAGTGTAAGAGAGAGAACCTGAAGGTGAAAGGGACCAGAAACAAAACTGAAAGGAGTTGAAAGTGATTAATGTGTTTTTATTGTTCAAAATGCACATAATGCAAAAATGTAAAACATAATCAGTGTTAAAGTATAATGCAAAGTGTAATTGGTAATGTAAAGTAGGTAAAGAAATTATATATATACACGAATCTGAATCCCTCCCACACCTCCAGATGTAGCTTAAGGCACAGTCAAGGCTCTGCCATGCCTGGGTCTCACGCTGTTTGCTGGGATGGCTACCCTTGTTGTGTTTCTATAACTTAAGTTTGCTTGCTTTCTCTGTCTGCCAGTCCAGAAGGAAACAAGAACACTCATTGATTGTGCAATGCTGTTTTATAATATAGACAACAAATAGAGAAGAAAGAATGTCTATACCTTTACCTACCTCACATAGGTGTCATGAGGATTCATTTGTTAACTACTGGACAGAGATTAGAACAGTGGTTCTCAAACTGCCGCTTGCGTAGGGAAAGCCCCTGGCAAGCTGGGCTGGTTTGTTTACCTGCCAGGTCCGCAGTTTGGCTGATCACAGCTCCCTCTGGCCGCGGTTCGCCACTCCAGGCCAATGGGGGCTGCGGGAAGCGGTGGCCAGCAAATCCCTTGTCCCGCGCCGCTTCCCGCAGCTCCCATTAGCCTGGAGCAGTGAACCACGGTCAGTGGGAGCCACGTTCATCCGAACCTGCGGACCCAGCAGGTAAACAAACCAGTCCGGCCCGCCAGGGGCTTTCCCTGCACAAGCGGCGGCCCCAGTTTGAGAACCACTGGATTAGAAGGTGTAAAGTGCTATATAGGAGCTAAGTACTATTTAGAAACAAAAGTCAAACTGACCCATTTTGCTTTACTTTCTAAGTTTAATGAAATCCAAAAATAAATCTGTGGATGCTGGGGGGTATATTGGATTTTTCTAAGTTTTAGTAAACTAACGTGCTTTTAGTAGCCTTGTTAATTACATTTTCCTAAATACATGGGGCCAAATCCTGAAATCCTTACTCAGTCCTTGCACAGGCAAAACTCTCACTGAAGGAAATGGAGGTTTTGACCAAGTAGGAATGAACACAAGTTTTATATTGACAAGATAATCCTTTAAAAATTGAAACAGAAATTATTATTTTTGCAATTACATAATTCTGAAGCAATAGTGACACTCAAGTTACCAATACACTGCAATAACCTTTCCTGGACCCCCAGAAAGGTATATAAGTTTTCCCCCATCAGATAAAAGCACAATAAAACAAATTATATTTTAATGGCTATATTGTGTGTAGAGTTTTTTTTCTAAAGAACTTCAATGTTTTCTATTACATCTTCAGGTCTACACTAGCATTTCAGCATGTTAATGAATGCAGACATACATTTTCACTCTGGTTGAAATAAGAACCTGTTAGGTCACTCTACTTTCCATTTCATTACAGAAAAATTCTCATCCTACACTGAAATCTTCACCCACTCAATCAGATTGGAATCATGGCTTGTTTGATAATCATAAATACTGCTATTGAATAGCAAACAGCATTTTAATGCCATGGTGCTCAACTGTACTCATCTTGTAATGAACAATTTACAGGCTGTATAGATAATATATTCCAATTTTTTTCTGACAGTATTTTAATGTAATACTACATTATTTTGGGTCCTAAATTGTTCAGCAAAATGAGCATTGATTAGTTCTTGATCTAAATTTAATGGCTGAAAATGGGACTGCAACTTGATAAGGTAATTTTGTTGCTAAATTTTCATATTATCCAAGCCATGCCAAGAGTTCTCAGTGGAATTTTTCACAAATATTGTGATTTCTAATTTACTTTTTAGCTTCAAATATGTATCACTGTAGCTCTACTAGGAAAAAACTCAGAATTACTTCATTTTGTCTTTCTCTGCTTATGATCTAAACCAGTGGGGGCTGCAGGAAGCGGCACGGGACAAGAGATTTGCGGGCCGCTGCTTCCCGCAGCCCCCATTGGCCTGGAGCAGTGAACTGCGGCCAGTGGGAGCTGCGATCAGCCGAACCTGCAGCCTTGGCAGGTAAACAAACTGGCCCAGCCCGCCAGGGGCTTTCCCTACACAAGCAGCAGCCCCAGTTTGAGAACCACTGGTCAAACTGATGGACTATGCGAGAGAGTAGATTACTACTTCAATTTCAGGGAAGTGGATTATGTAGAGACCCGAGGAAGAGCTCTGTGTAGCTCGAAAGCTTGTCTCTCTCACCAACAGAAGTTGGTCTAATTAAAAGATATTACCTCACCCACCTTCTCTATCTAGAGTACACTCAGACTAGAACTATGATCTGGAAACTGAAGGTGCATTTCGTAAGGTATGTCATATCTGATACACTATGCTGAGACAATGGGCCCCAGTACACTATAGCAGAATTCAAACTGTTCAGCGCCAGATGGGAATTTTTGGCACAAGATGTTTTCGTCTGGGTACCCGCAATATAATAGGAAGGCAGAGAGAGGCTTCACCCCAGACTGCTTTTAGTCAAGAAGACATAATAGATTGGGTAATCCAGATGAGGGACAGTGTAGTTTTCTCAATTCTGAGCATCACTTCAGTAAATCTTTAGGAAGGATTTGAATGAAATTATATTTATTATTAATAGTAATAACTGATATTATTTTCTATGAATAGATAAGGCGCTGACTCCCCAGGAGAAGATCTTGCAGTGGCAGAAGCAGAAGTAGGGGAAGACTGAGCCATACCCATTCATCATCTATGCCCTGACAACAGTAATTCAGTGTTCTGGAAGATAAGCCGTATCATTCCCCTCCCTCATAAAAAAAAATGTAAGGAGGGGAGAGAGCTACATTTCTGCCACATGCAGGCAGGTGTCATAGCATAGCCTGTGGAATGTATGAAAGCTAACAATTAGCAGTATAATATCTGCAGTTGCCATGTTCCTTTTGGCTGCCACGTGGATCCCTGTGATCTCTCTGAACAGGTTTGCATGATGTACACTGTCCTGTACAAGAAAACATATGTAACTTTGACTATTATATGCACTGGTTTCCAAGGGAAACCTGGCATGTAGACCAGTATGTTTCCCATAGTTCTCCTCCAGTCCAGCTGGACCTGCTTCCTTTCCCCATTTACATGAACATGTGGTATGGCTGTGAAGAGGGAAAGATTCCCTCTACCCACTTTTCCCCTCCTTGCAGACCTGCTAACCCATTTGCTGCAGATTTTTGCTCACCTCTTTGCCACGCAGCATATGGACCTATACAATTTACTAAGATTTGTTGCAGAGCAGAGAAAAATAGTGGAGTTGCGCTTTAAACTGTGGTGATTTAATAAAAGACAACGTTGAACCCTGTTTGTAACAAAGGCTGGAAATAAATAATAAAGGTGAATGTATTAATCAGCAGTTTAATAGAATTACTGTATTTGTTAAAAAAACTGACAAAATGTGAATTGTATAGAAACAAATCCAATTAATAATTAGTGTTTGCATTAAGAAAACACTTTCAGTTTCTATTGCCAGATGAGGCCTTCTATTTCAAAAGCAGCATCCCAGCCAACAAAATCCCTGAAACAATAAAACACAAAGCGGGGATACAGCTGCTAGTTCTAATTAGGCTGCTAGTACTTCAAACACACACAAAAAACAAGCAACTCGTGCAAATCTCATGACTGTTTCATCCATTTGATCTCCTGGACCAGTGGTTCTCAAACTGGGGCTGCCGCTTGTGTAGGGAAAGCCCCTAGTGGGCCAGGCCGGTTTGTTTACCTGCCGGGTCCACAGGTTTGGCCGATTGCAGCTCCCACTGGCTGCAGGTCGCTGCTCCAGGCCAATGGGGGCTGTGGGAAGCAGCGGCCAGCAAATCCCTTGTCCCCGCGCCACTTTCCACAGCCCCCATTGGCTTGGAGCAGCGAACCGCGGCCAGTGGGGGCCGCGATCAGCCGAACCTGCAGATCCGGCAGGTAAACAAACAGTCCCAGCCTGCCAGGGGCTTTCCCTACACAAGCAGCGGCCCCAGTGTGAGAACCACTGTCCTGGACTAACTAGGCCACAGATTGAATAACACAGTCAGTGAAGACTCAGTAGACATCCAATGTTTGCAATGAAGTCTTTAGCACACTATAATTGTTAATCCACTGCCATTATCTTTCCAGATTCCTGCAGGACTTCCATCTATTCTGGTGTCCATCCACTGTTCTACCAAGAATATCTGCTAATACAACAACTGATTGCTGGCAAAAGTCTCATGATTACATGAGTATAAGTTAGGCATAAGGCTGCGATTTAGTCACAGAGGTCGCAGAAGTCATGGAATCTGTGACTTCCAGGGGGTTCCATGACTTCAGTCTGTGGAGGTCGGGAGCTGCAGGGTCCTCCGTCGCCCACTGGGACAGGAAGATGTGGGGTACTCCTGCCAACTCTGGTGGCCCCTGCAGCTCCCTGCTGCTTGCAGCAGCGGGGGGACCTCCAACTCCCTGCTGCTGGGGTGGCAGGGAACCCCTGAGCTCCCAGCCGCTGCAGACCTCTGGGGGTGTCGGGCAGCTGCTGCAGAGAAACCCAAGCTCCTGGTCCCCACAGGTGACGGGAAACCCCCTGAGCTCCCAGCCCCCCACGGGCAGCGGAGGACACCTGGAGCTGCAGGCGGCAGGGGTACCCTGCAGCCCCTAGCTGCTGCAGGCAGCTCTAAGTCCCTGCAGCTGCCCCACTTGAAGTAGTGTGGGAATCCGCAGATCCCCATTTTGTCAGGGATACTTTTAGTAAAAGTTAGGAACAGGTCACGGCTTCTGTGATTTTTTTTCAGTTTTGCCCATGACCTGTTTGTGACTTTTACTAAAAATATCCGTGACAAAATCTTAGCCTTAGTTATGCATATTTCTGCCCTGCAGACAGCTTCATAATCATCATCATGGAGCAATAATGCTTTATTAAAAAGGATATGTACCATATTATACATTTTATATGTCCGCTTTTCCTAAATAAGGGACAAAAATCTCCCTTTTGGGGGTTATTGCTAGGGCCCTACCAAATTCAAAGCTGTGAAAAACACGTCGCAGACCATGAAATCTGGTCTTTTGTCTACTTTTAGCCTGTACTATGCAGATTTAATGGGGGAGTCCAGCGTTTCTCCAACTGCGGTCCCACCCCAAAAGAGGTTTATGGGGGGAGGGGGGGTTGCAAGGTTATTGTAGGAGGCTTGCAGTATTGCCACTCTTATTTCTGTGCTGCCTTCAGAACTGGGTGGCCAGAGAGTGGCAGCTGCTGGCCAGGCACCCAGCTCTGCAGGCAGCGCCCTGCCAGCAGCAATGCAGAAGTAAGGGTGGCAATGCCACACCATGCTACTCTTACATCTGCTGACTTCACAGTTAGGTCAGGACCCCTACAGTTACAACACCGTGACATTTCTGATTTAAATATCTGTAAAAATTGTAAATTTCATTATTAAATCCTTTGACAGTGAAATTGACTGAAATGGAGTGTGAATTTGGTAGGGCCGTAGTTATTGCTGTGTAGGGGTGAGGGAACACGGCTTTCCTTTTAATTCTTCCTTTAGCAGGAAGCTGGGGCTTCCATCTCCTAAATGCACCCTTCTCCCAAGATCGTCTGGGGATCTTAATAGGTTGCTGCAGACTTTGGACCATATTTTCTGCTGCTATAACTCCAGTGAACTCATTACAGCTACATCAGCCCAGGCAGAGATTTTTGCCACACATCTGTAACTTAATTGCAGGTTTGGGGGTGAAGGGAGAGACTTGGGGAAGCTGGACTAACCCTCTTTTCTTGATCTACCCTTCTGTACCCATAGAGCTTGAAGCCCACAGTGCTCCGGCCGAGGGAATGTGGGGGGCTGGAGGGAAAGAAAGAATGCACCTTGGAGGCTGCACTCCCTTTTTCATGCTGCCCTCATGCCTGAGACAGGATCTATGGGTACAGGTTCTTCTCTGTTTGCAGAAGCAGCGGGTAGCATTTGACCCTAGTCCTAGAGTATTTTATACAGGGGCGGCTCCAGGCACCAGCGCACCAAGCACGTGCCTGGGACAGCAAGCCACAGCAAGGGGGTGGCCTGTCGGACACCGTGAGGGCAGCAGTCAGGCTGCCTTCGGCGGCGTTTCTGTGGGTACTCCGAAGGCAGGGGACCAGCAGATCTCCTGCAGGCATGCCGCCAAAAGCCGCCTGACTGCTGTGATTGGGGCAGCAAAATACATAGAGCCGCCCCTGATTTTATATTGTTGTTTATTATTTTCATAGCTCCCAAAAGTGTGAAAGTCTAAAAAGACACAGTCCCTTCCCCAAAGAGCTATAGATGTGGCATGATGAGTGAGGGTGACAAACAGTGGGGCTAGAGCCAAATCATTATAACCATATAATTGAAAAACTCACATTTTCATCATTCCAGACTATTTGGAACTTAGATGTGCAGAATGCATAAAAAAATCTGCTTAAAATTATTGTACTCCTATATTAAGCATAAATTCTGTGCCAAACGCATCTGAAAATGTAACCAATAGTAGACACTGCAGACTATATTTCTTACAAAAGTTTTTCCACATTTTGAAATTATTGATTTACTTTTATAGCTAAATTAGCTTTTTGTGTATGCCTGTGATACAGATTTCACAAGCCTCCCGAAAGATCCTTTATCTCTTTATCTAGAGCTGTTGTGCAATTTAAGATTTTATATTATTGCATCATTCCTAACTGGAAATCACTTTGACCACTGCTGCTTTGAGAAATACAAAGACTTGTGTATCAAATGTAATTGAGAACTTAGCAATATTTTATACCATGATTATGCTACTTGATTTCATTTAATTTTTGTGTGTGTCTGGTGAATAATTATGCTCTTATTTTAGTAGTGAGGTGGCACATGGCATTACCTGTTCAGTACACAAAAGGGGATAACCCAAATCAAATGAATAAATAATTCTTAAAATCAAATGAAATTGCAGAGGAACCCCGATGATATATTTCACTAGTTTTTGGCATTAAGATAAAGCTAACCTCAATGTAACTTTTTAGCTTTTCTGTATTTTGTAAAATTCTTTGTATTAACAATTTTGAATCCCTTGTGTCCTGCACATTCTTTAGAGATAAAGAAAATGATTTTCAAATTCACAAATCAAGAGTATACATTTATCCCATGCAATGGCTCAATCCAGCTGCAACTGAAGTCAAAGGAAACACTAACGTGCTTTAATGGGAGTAAGATCAGGCCTCAACTGAATTGCAAGGCGATCAAGTAAAAGGCTGTAAAGCTTCTTAAATCCACATGTATTCAGTTATCCTTTAAGGACCTTAAGAGTCTTCTGAGCGAGCGTTTTTCTCTATGTCAAGACATAGTTGAAACATACATATAATACATTTTCAAATACTGAAATTGCCTTGGGTTCTGTATATTTTTCCCCATACAGACACATCTGCTATTTCTTTTCCTCCATTGTGTTACTGACAATCCTTAGACTGATTCACTCCACTAGTACTACATCAAGCTGCAATGACATCAGAGCTCAAGCAAAACAGCATTGGGCAAGGTCAGTGCCTAAAAGGGAGATTTTTGAGGCCAGAAAGTGATGGTGGTGATTCAGTAGGTGGCGATTGTTCCTCTGAGTCAGTACCAAGCAAACATTCAAACCTGGTGTTATAGGAACTGGGCTGCTGCAATTGACATCTTTAAGATATGACACAAAACAGAGGTCCTGATTATTAAAGATCACATGATTAACTTTCATCTCTGGCCAAATTCCAACTCAGGTAATTACATTCTGCCTTCATAAATTGCCCCTAATGTAATGAACTTGTTGTAGTGACCTTTAGAGTATCAAATGGGTAATGCATCTGAGCTTTTGGACAAGTTGGACCCGCCTTCCAAAAGATTTCTCACTTGTTTGTTCATTCATTCCTGTCTGAGCAAAAACACTGAATTACAGTGTTGCTGGTTAAAGTATGCATGTATTTCCCCTGTAATTTCAATTGGAGAAGTTATTTTTCACATTTTGTCTTGAACTCTTGTGTAGTGTTGTTTTGTTTTGTTAAAACAATTACTGAGATTCACCCCAGGGACAGTGTATGTCAGTGGTGGGCAAAAAATTCTCTATGTAGAATTTGTAAGTTAGTAAAATTTTGAAGGGCATTGGTTTGTATTTGGATAAAAGGCACTGCATAAATGCAAGATAATTCAATGCACTGCTATACATCTAACTATTGAAAGTACGCCTCCTAACAATTTGGTTTGTCATCTATAGAGAACCTGGATACATGACAGCTTGTCATTTGAATATATTTTGTAAATATCATTTTATTTGCACCCAAAATCTCTCTTGATATTCTGTTTGTGTGCAGCATAAATTTCCTGTTACTATTATGCATTTGTTAGTTTTTGTGGTCCTTAGGATTAATTGCATGTGTCTCACATGCTGTATGTACAACATTAAAAAATATCATTTTTTTTACCACTGATCAATATTATCTTAGGGTCTGGCCCTGCAAACACTTATTACTAGGCATAGTATTTAAGAATGTTAATAGTTCACAGTAGCAAGCATTATGCCTGATAATTTTTTGTAAGGTTGAGAGCCAAAGGAACCATTAATACAAGAAGTCATAAAATCTCCATCATGAACATCATTAAGTTTACAACAGGGTCTTTAATTTTTCTTCTTTGAGATTTCCTGGTTTCTCCCATTTATTTAGTAAATTTTTGCAAATTCTGCTGAGAACCACAGATTCTTGTTCAGCTTGAACAGCTTGCATATTTCCACTTGTGGTCCACAGGGCACAAGTTCAGAATCTTGTACTCATCAATGCCATTAGGGTTGCTTACCCTGGCGCCCCCCATCATACAGGGTGATACAAATCTAAAAGGGGAGTGGCCCCAATCACCTCGCAGTTCCTTCTGACTGCTAGAGGTCCAGTCAGCTTCGCATTCAATCAGTGTCCATAATGCTTTGCTCACTAGTTTTTCTTAACTTCTGTCCCTTTGAGGGCTATTTTTGTTTAAAATTAATTAGCTAAGCGGGATGATCATTAATTTTGAGTTATACTATTACAGGGCTGTTTTGTTTCAGAGGAAACTGAAAGATGATATGAAGAACAAATCACCAGACAGATCAAAATAAATAGTTCAAAATACATTAAATATAAGGCCTGGTCCACACTAGGACTTTAATTCGAATTAACCGTGCACCCGTCCACACCAGGAAGCCATTTAATTCGACATAGAGGGCTCTTTAGTTCGAATTCTGTACTCCTCCACGACGAGGGGAGTAGCGCTAAATTCGACATGGCCATGTCAAATTAGGCTAGGTGTGGACGGAAATTGACCTTAGTAGCTCCGGGAGCTATCCCACACTGCACCACTCTGTTCACGCTCTGGACAGCAGTCCGAGCTTGGATGTTCTGATCAGCCACACAGGAAAAGCCCCGGGAAAATTTGAATTCCTTTTCCTGTCTGGCCAGTTTGAATCTCATTTCCTGGTTGGACATCGGGGCAAGCTCAGCAGCACCGGCAACGATGCAGAGCTCTCCAGCAGAGGAGTCCAGGCAATCTCTGAATAGAAAGAGGGCCCCAGCATAGACTGACCGGGAAGTCTTGGATCTGCTCGGTGTGTGGGGCGAGGAGTCTGTGCTTTAGGAGCTGCGCTCCAAAAAAACGGAATGCAAAGACCTACGAGAAGGTCTCCAAAGCCATGACAGACAGAGGATCCAGCTGGGATGCAACGCAGTGCCACCTGAAAATCAAGGACCTGAGACAAGGCTACCAGAAGACCAAAGCGGCAAACGGACGCTCCGGAGCCTGCCACCACTGCCCCACCAGTGACCGTGGACTCTGACGATGGGATAGTGTCGACGGCCAGTGCCTCGGCGATGTTCACGGACGGGGAAGATGAGGAAGGGTTTGTGGAGGACGAGGCAGGCGACAGCGCTTACAACGCTGGTTTCCCCGACAGCCAGGATCTTTTCATCACCCTCACGGAGAGCCCCTACCAACCCTTCCCGGCTGTTAACCTGGACCCTGAATCAGGGGAAGGATCAGTCGGTAAGTGCTTAAAACATGTAAACTTTTATTATTAATGGAACAGGAATCTGAACTATGTGAAAAGGAGGTCTATATATATGGGGATAGAACAGAAATCTTCCTGGGAGATCTCCACGAAGCTCTCCTGGAGGTAATCGAAAAGCCTCCGCAGGAGGTTCCTGGGGAGAGCTTCCTTATTGGGTGCTCCGTGGTAGCACACCTTTCCGCACCAGGCTTTCATGAGGTACTCAGGGAGCATTGCCTCCCCGAGCATGGCTGCATAGGCCCCTGGTTTGTGCCGGCTTTCACGCAGCATGCGCTCTCTATCTCCTTCAGTGACCGTCCTCAGGGTGATCTCGCTCGGAGACTCCTGCATCTAATTAGGGGAATTACTGTAATGTTACGCCTGGTCCAAAGTATTTTTAAAAAATCTCTGGACAGACGGCGTAGCAGAGAGTCAGCACGCTGCTGCGTGACAAGCGTAACGGAAAGCCAAAGAATCAAATGGACGCTCATGGAGGGAGGGGGGACTGAGGATGCAAGGTATCCCACAGTTCCTGCAGTCTCCGAAAAGCATTTGCATTCTTGGCTGAGCTCCCAATACCTGTACGGTCAAACACATTGTCCGCGGCGGTTCAGGGCATAGCTCGTCAATGTACCCCCCCTCCCCCACCCCCAGAAGGAAAAGGAAAAAAAATCATCTCTTGACTCTTTTAAATGTCACCCTATGTGTACTGAATGCTGCTGGTAGACGCGATGCTGCGGCACTGTACTGTAGCATCCTCTCTCCCCCCACCCCGCCTCATGGGTGGCTGATGGTGCAGTATGACTGATATCCGTCATCATCATCATCAGCCCTGCTGTAGATGGTGTAGTGCAATACGACTGGTACCCGTCCTCGTCATCAGCCCATAAGTAGACGGCCTGCTAACCGTCTTCATCATAGCAACAGGGGGCTGAGCTCCATCAGCCCCCGCCCTTCATGTGTAAAGAAAAGATTCTGTACTGTCTGGACTGTCATAGCAGCAGGATGCTGTTTTCCTCTCCCCCACACTGCTTAATGTCCTGTCTGGACAATCATAGCAGCTGGAGGCTGCCTTCCCCTCATTTAATTTCAGTAACAAGTCACTGTTTCTTATTCCTGCATTCTTTATTACTTCAGCACACAAATCAGGGGACACTGCAACGGTAGCCCGGGAAGGCTGGGGGAGGAGGGAAGCAACAGGTGGGGTTGTTGCAGGAGTACCCCCTGTGAATACCATGCAGCTCATCATTCCTGCATAATCTGACACGGAGTGGCTGTGCTCTCTGGTTCTCTGAAACACTGGATCTCTACTACACTAGCCCCATATTCTATGCAGGAATTATTCTATTTTTAGATACCATAAAGGAGGGATTGACTCGGGGAGTCATTCCCAGTTTTGTCTTTTGCGCCCCCGGCTGATCTCGGCCAGGGGCACCTATGACAGCAGCAGAAGGTATAATGCAATACGGCTGGTAACCGTCATCACCTTGCCAATTTACAATGGCATGGTAGATGGTACAGTATGGCTGATAACCATCTCTGCTGTCATGCAAAAGCAAATGAATGCCGCTGTGTAGCACTGCTGAATCGCCTCTGTCCATGGCATCTAGTACACATACGGTGACAGTGACAAAAGGCAAAACAGGCTCCATGGTTGCCACGCTATGGCGTCTGCCAGGGTAATCCAGGGAAAACGGGCTCGAAATGATTGTCTGCCGTTGTTTTCCCGGAGGAAGAAATGAGTGACTACATGTACCCAGAACCACCCGCGACAATGAAATTTGCACCATCAGGCACTGGGATCTCAACCCGGAATTCCAAGGGTCGGGGGACACTGCGATGGGGTGGAACAGGGGCAGAGTTTATGCTTTCCGGATTGCCTGCAGCAGGAGTGCGCACGAGAGAGGTGCTGTGCATGCTCTTGTACACAGACACAGACTAGACTATGTTCATTGTTCGCAAAAATGGATCTTTGCAAGGAATTCACTCCTTTTCCCATCACACAGCTTCGACTGTCTCCAGACCTGCCACAGCATCCCCCTCACAGAGGCTGGCAAAGATTAGGCGGCGAAAGAAAAAGACATGGGACGAGATGTTCGCTGAACTTATGGGCTGCTCCCGAGACGAGGCGGACCAGCAGAGCCAGTGGAGGGAGACCCTCTCTCTGTACCAGCGCTCACACAGCGAACGGGAGGAGAGGTGGCGTGAGGAAGACAAGCAGGCGACTCAAACGCTGCTTGGACTAATGAGGGAGCAAACGGACACACTCTGGCGCCTTGTGCATGTTCTGCAGGACCGCAGGCAGGAGGACAGAGCCCCCCTGCAGTGTATCTGCAACTGCCCTCCCCCGCCACAAAGTCCCATACCCCCCTCACCCAAAATAACCAGAAGGAGGGGCGCCAGGGGGTGTTAAAACTGTCACTGCACCCCAGCAGAGTGCTCAAGTACCCAAAAGCTCTCATACCCTAAATTTTGAGAAGTCCTTTCCTTCCCGCCTCACCCAAGCCCCCGTCCCAGTTTCATCCCCTAACTATCTAGTTAATTATTAAAAATAGTTTGCTGTTAATTACTGTTTCCGCCATGTTTTTTTACAGAAGACTGTGTTTGAAGGGGGGGAAGGGGATTGGTAATTGGACAGGACAGTCACCTTTACCAGGGTACAGACACGGGGGCAGGATCAGCAGCAGGTCACACACATAGTGCAGTCAGTAGGCACCCTGGTCGGTATGGGAGGTGGTTTCCAGGTTCTGTGTGGGTGGGGGGGATGTGACTTTGTAGCGGGGGAGGGCGGTTACAGATCTTATGCAGCGGTCCTTGTCCTGGACCGCTGAGTCACGCAGCAGAGGAATCTGTATCCTCCTCCGCCACAAGGTCACATAGCCCCTGCACACAGAATCCCAAAAAGGAGGGATGGCAGGCTCCGTTGAAACAACCAGTCCGGCACTGCGGACCGCTCTAGGAGCAGGAGCCTGTCATTCCTCGAGTTCAGAGGCGGTCTTTACATCACCGCACACCGTACCCAGCACAGTCTGCATCCCAGTTTCAACCCTTTAACGCAAAGTCATTAATAAAGAAACCTTTCTTAAGTAACAATGGAACATGTATTTTATTTTTACACATGTGTTGGAAGTGGGGGAAACGGGGTGAATGGGGTATGTAACTGCAGAGGATAGTCAACAGTAACTGGGTAAAGAAACAGGGGCAGGTTCAGCTTCTCTGTAAAGAAACCGAACAGTCACAGGTCACACTGCTCGCTGCTCGCTGGTACTTGAAGAGTTCCTTGTCGCTGTCCAAGGCGCCTGTATAGGGCTTCATGAGCCAGGGCATTAGCGGGTAGGCTGGGTCCCCGAGGATCACTATAGGCATCTGCACATCCCCAACAGTTATTTTGTGGTCCGGGAAGAAACTACCTTCCTGCAGGTGTCTAAACAGACCACAGTTCCTGAAAACACGCGTGTCATGAACCTTGCCTGACCACCCGACGTTGATGTTGGTAAAACGTCCCCTATGGTCCACCAGTGCTTGCAGCACCATTGAAAAGTAACCCGATTTCTCAGCAGCTGACTGTGGAAGAGGTGGACGATAAGGTGCGAGGAGGTGAAAACGGCCATAACTGCAGCGGACTCCATGCTCGCAGTGCTGTGGCGTCCGCGCTGTCACTGACCAGAAAAGTGCATGAACAGATTGCCTGCAGACGCTTCCGGGGAGGGAGGGAGGTTCAATTGATGGTTCAATGATGACAGTTACCCAAAACCACCCTCGACACATTTTTTCCCCCAGCAGGCATTGGGGGCTCTACCCAGCATTCCAATGGGCAGTGGGGACTGCGGAAACTGTGGGATAGCTTCCCACAGTGCACCGCTTCCAAAGTCGACGCTGGCCCCGTTAGTGTGGAATCACAAAGTCGAATTACTGTCCTTAGTGTGGATACACAAATTCGACTTCGTAAGGTCGATTCCACAAATTCGAATTAAGTTGAATCGAACTACTCTTGTAGTGTAGACATACCCTAAGGAATGCAAGAAGTCCGCACATGTGAATGTAGTTATTGCAGACCAACAAAGAAGAAGAGGGGAAGTAATGTATAATGGAACAGCAGTGAAGGTAAATGGATTTGTTGAGGGGGTGGGGGTTTGATCCAGGTTTGCTCTGCACACTAACAAGGAAATGCCTATTTCAGTCCAAAGTGATTTTTATGAGAAATCCCAGTGTGAGTATAACTAAGATTGCAGCCTATAATGAGGAACTGGTGTTCTGAACACCAGAAATAGAGGGGTTCCAACCAAGACTTCTGAATGAAATAAAATGTAAAGTGACCAAGCTACTGATGAGAGTATTGCAGTTTATCCATTAAGCAGCAACTGCTCCTGAAGACAGTTAACAAGTTTGCTAAATGCTCACTGAAATCAAACATAAAAGGGGCTCAAACACAGTTAAATCAAATTAACTTATCAATGTGAATTAATATTTATAAATCATTTTTGGGGTATTTGCTCAGTTGTAGTGACTTAAGTGTACTTAAAATGTAAGTGCATATGAACAAGAAAAATATAATCACATTTCCACTGATATAGCCACAACAGCATCATTTTCAGAAGATCCTGGTTGTGACCGTGGAAAATTACTTTAAATCTGTCTCACTTAAAGTAAGCACTTTAATGGTTATTAATGACCTACCATGCTTGAAAATGTAGCTGGAGCAATAATCAAGAATTTTATTTATTTATTTATTTTACAATAATGTAAACTCGGTCAAAGTATCATTCAGAGAAATGTAGTAAATTGCAGGGAGCATTCTGATTGCAAGAGCAAGAAATAAATAATGGTGCTGAATTACTAAATCAGTAAATAACTATAAGGCACCACTAATTGCATAATCCCTTCAATTGAATACAAACTCTAATGGTACCAACATACTCTTCCTTCAGCTGGAAAGACAGACTTTTGTATCTGGTAGAGTTAATTAACCATTATATCTTTTAAGGCAGTGATCCAAATTTAGATTAGGGGTTAGCAGGTATAACTCAGCTTAGTTTGATCCTGTGATATTAGGACTCCATGTAACCTACATAATGGACTTATGCCAGTTTCACACTGGTATAAAGGAGAACATACATGGCCTTTTGTGCCTTAAACTCAAAGGCAATAATGTGTCTGTTACTGCTTGCTCACCCTGTACAAAAAGGAGGAGGACAGACTCTTAGGCCTGATCTCTGTGTCCTCTGAGAATTCAATAAATAAATGCTAAGTGCCAGATGCTTGTTTCTGGTCTGTGTGTGCCCAGCACAGCTCATTACGTGGCTTTAAAAGGGTGTGAAGACTCAGGGTATTGCTGAACATCTCACTATTCCTGAACACAAAGATCCAGTTCCTTAGCTTGTGTAAAGTGACATAGTTGTATGGAGCTACGCTGCTTTGCACCAGCTGTGGATCAGGCCAACAGAATGACACTGACAAGATACCTTATTAGCAATGAAGGCCAATGTGAACACATCAGTGGTTTACAAACTCTATTGACACCCCATTCTCTTCACAGCAGAGTTCAAAGTACTGGTCCTGATCTGCAAGCCACTTAGAGTACATCTACACTACAACTAGACGCTCATGGCTGGCCTGTGCCAGCTGACTCGGGCCTGGGCTAAGGAGCTGTTTAATTACAGTGTAGACCAGTGGTTCTCAAACTGGGGCCCCTGCTTGTGTAGGGAAAGCCCCTGGTGGGCCAGGCCGGTTTGTTTACCTGCCGGGTCCACAGGTTCGGCCGATCACGGCTCCCACTGGCCGCGGTTCGTTGCTCCAGGCCAATGGTGGCTGCAGGAAGTGGCAGCCAGCAAATCCCTTGTCCCATGCCGCTGGTGTAGACATTTGGGCTCAGGTAGGAGCCTCCTCTCTCAGACCCTCCCCATCTTAGCCCAAGTCATCTGGCACAGGCCAGCCATGGGTTTTTAATTACAGTGTAGACATAGCCTTAATGGCCTTTGGTTAGAAAATTGAGAGTGCATTAAAACAGCCTAGCTTGAAAGCATTGATAACATGGATCACAGTTGCTAGGTCCTCATTAGAGAGGAATATCTGAAGCCTACAAGGCAAAGATGGTAGGAGTTTTTCACCACTTGCAATGTTTGTTCAGAACACTGAGATGTATAAGAGTACCCCCAAATCTTCACACCACCTTGATGATCTGTAGTCTGAAGGTCTCTCTCTCAGGGGCAAAGGTAGTATATTGATAAGTTCCTTAAAGTGTTTCCCCCTTCCTATCTATATCACTTCTAGCTTTTCTGAGCTGAGGTCAGAGTCATCTTCATTTTTCTGCTGATTTCTTATAGGTATTGAGACATCTTAGTGATGATGGAGGCTACATCAGTGGAGAAGGCGATATAAAATTGTGTTGAGTTTCATCTGCATATTGTCAGCATCTAAGTCTGTAGCCATGTCTGTCTCTCTGAATAATGACAGGTTTCAGAGTAGCAGCCGTGTTAGTCTGTATCCACAAAAAGAACAGGAGTACTTGTGGCACCTTAGAGAATAAATTTCTTAGTCTCTAAGGTGCCACAAGTACTCCTGTTCTTTTTATCTCTCTGAACAGTCTCATGTAGATGTCAAAAAGGAGAGGAGAGAGCATTCAGCCCCTCATTAATCTCTGGGTTCTGTCTGAATGGAAAGAGTGAATCCAACATAGTACTATCTATTCACACAAGGTTCCATGTGTGTACCATCAGCACTATATGATCTCAATTCTCTTGGACAATTTCTTACTCCTAATTCCCAGTTAGTTCCCTTCACAAAACCAGATTGTTATGACATTGTGCAGAAAAGGGCTCAATATAACCCACAGAGAATAACAACAGAGACAAAAATGTTAATGCTAAATCACTACTGATCCTTATATAAGGATCCCCTCTTGGTGTGCTTAGTTTGACACACTGCTAACCTATACCAACATTACTGCTAGCATTACACCCGGTAGTAAATTATTATAACATCAGATGTCGGTTGGGGGTGCACAGAGGGTATAATTGTAAGTAGAAATTAGCTCGTTATAGTTTAAGCCTAAAATGTTAATATGAGAATAGTGTGTAATGCTAAAAACAATATTTTTTCCTAGTGCTTAGAACCCACAGTGGAATACAACTTGTAGATAAATACTTTTTGGTTTGATCCTGTGGCTGCTGCCATGAAGGCAAAGTTGTGTAGTGGTTAGAGCACAGAACTGTCTGTAAGGACACTTGGATTCTAATCTTGATACTGACAGTGACTCACCCACCTACAAAATAGAAATAATATCTACCCTCCTAATCTGGAGTCAGTGATGAGGTTTACTCAGTGTTTGTGAAACATCATGGGATCTCTGGATGGAAGAGTTTCATTCCATTGCTAGAAGTTTAAAATTCAAATTTTAACAGTCTCTACCATGTAGTCTATTGAAAACTGCTGTTAAATAGCAATAATTTTAGATTATAAAAGCTTTTAAAATTTTTCTTTGCATACCATCCTAGAATATAATTACCAATTCATATATATTGCCTTGTGTTTCATATGCTTTTTGGCTTACATTTAACAGGTACCTATCCAATTTATTATTTTGAACAAGTAAATAATATGATATACTTTCAAGATGTAAACTATGTCATTCTTTCTGTTTAACTTCATAGTGTTTACATTTGTCATTCTTTTTTAGTCCTCTCCTTACACTAATCATAAGTTGTAAAGTATTGAAAAAGTGTTTGCAATTTTAGATGTCACCCATTCCCCAGTTACAATTAGCATTTAAAAGACTTAACATACATTTTTATTCAAATATGCCGCCTTTGGTAGTCATGGTAACCTCCTTCATCACTATCTTCCAGCTTCAGAATGTGCTGCCACAATACTTCTAGATGCTGCCATTCAGGTTTTTTCACTTGGTTCCCTCCTCCCTTCTCCTCATGCACAAAAGACATACACCTGCCCTTGCAAAGTCTAAGCTGTGTAACAACAAGAAAGGAGGCAAAATAAAATGTAAAAAAAAAAGAATACTAATAAGCACCACTGCATGAATCTTTCTGGAGATAGAAACCGATGAAGAAGGATGATTTATCCCTTGGATGACTTCAGCTAGTGTCTACATGTGGTACAGTAAATTAAATATAGCAAATTCTTTCTCTTCTTTTCTTATCTATATTTACACATACCAATGGGGTAGATATGTGATATAATCTTTATTGTCACGATTTAGCAGGCCGATGGTCAGACTACTTGTTAGTTATTTCTTGTCTTCTCACTTAAGAACAAAAATGTTCTATCAGACTCAAATCAGAGTGTGTTTTATTTGCTGAATCTAATTTTTTTATATTTTCCAAATCTGTACTCTGGCATTTTATACTGGGACTAGAAAAATATAGAATTTATTTTTATGATATTTTTCTTGAGGATATTATTCTAATTATGTTACCTAATTATGTTCCTGTCATTGCTACTATGTTGTAGTTGTGTCAGAACATGATTACTTGATTCAGTGTATTCAGGCTGTTAGCTGAGAGATTTTTCTTCTGAGTCAAATAGTTTCTGGGTTAGCTTTTCATTTTATTCTGACCTGTAATTTGTGGGGTTAGTGGGAAGCAGAATTTCTACAAATCTAGAAATATAGTTAATGGCTACCATGCAGGTGTGTACTTTTTCTTCACACAGGACTAGGGCTTTTATTTTCCATAGCCTATTGGATAATGTTGTGGGTATGAGAGATTTTTTGAGGTGTGTCTTTCTGGTCAGTGTGCAAGACTTCCATGGTCCTTGTGTTTCAGGACCTACCTATGTTGGGCCACTACATGAGCATTCAGGCTTGTTTCCAGTAGTTTTTGAAGTCCTAGTGTTCTTCATGCCTCCTTTTCACTATGTCAGCTTATACAAACTGTGGGCCTACCATACAATTGCCATAGGTACTCACATATCCGCTTCAGAGAACCCCTCATTCACTGGAGACAAGTAACAGTTTGGATGTAGGACCCCCAATAATATCTGATCCAACCATGTCTTATACAATTGGATGTGGTTTGTAATTGCGTATCTGGATTGGTTTCTATTTTAATTACTTTTTATTCCTGAGGTGATTCTGGACAGCCAGTCAAAATGGTACACACGTGCCTTTGTATCATCCTGAGCCTCTGGAGAATTTGGGTGATCAGCACGGATTTTCAGTAATAGGTCTGCTGCCACTGGAGATGTCCCGGGAGTATAGTCTGCAATAGATTTAAATATCAACACATGAGCAAACTCTAGTATCTAAGGGTCATCTTCTCTATGTGTGTACTGTTTATTAATAGTATGAGCAGTTCAAGCCCTGACACTAACTTGAAATTATGAAGAACCTGTAAGTATATTATGAACCTCTTCCATGCCCATATGCTCCTCAAACATTCCTACCCTGGTTGGTGTACCTAGTCTTGGCCTCTGATATCCATCTAGAAAAATATTCTATGGTCTTCTAGTCATTTCCATAGCACCCCACTAAGACCATAGCTGCTGTCATCTGCTGAAATGGCAGTAGATTTAGAAACATTGCAAATGCCAGTACTGGGTATGTAAAGTGATGTTATGTCCCAGTTCTACTGAGACGGTCCTATTTTTATTTTGATGTCCCAGTGTCCCAATAACTACTTTTAGGATGCTTGAAATGTCCTGGTTTTTCATTAAATCAATCAAAACATTTGTATTTTTATGTTTGTTCAAGATGTATGGCTATACTGAGTAGAATTTGTTCTCCGTTTGCCTGGAACTAACAGTCCAGTGGAATGAACATTCAGTGTGATGGACAGCAGAACGAAAGGAAAGCAGAACAAGTGGACATACTTACAGAGCTGTTCTTTAGCTCTAAGTGAACACTAACAATATTTGTTAACTGGAGTTTCATTGTAAACTTATTCAGAATATGAATGGCCAGATCATTCCAAATAGAGTTACGTTAGTGAGCTATTGAAACCTGAAGCCATTTCCAAATATTTCTCAGGGCTTGTCTACAAGAACAATTAGTTCATGGCAAGCTGGGGTTTGAATCTACCCTGCACTAGCCTGCTGCAGACTTAACTGTCCATGTGAACGCTGCTGACACACATTACCAGTTTGTTAGTTTGCTTTGATCTAGTTCTCTTTGAAATGGGACTAGATCAAAGCAAGCTAACAAACTATTAATGTCTGGCAGTGGGATCTACATGGACAGTTAGTCTGCTGCAGGCTAGTGCACGATCGATTTACACCCCAGCTTACTGTGAACTAAGTATTCATGTGAACAAGCCCTCAGATTCACACAGTATAGGTCTTAAATCTATTATGTTGCTCCCCCAATGTCTATCTCATCACTAATATTCTGCAATCTCTGCTATACAAGGACCTAATCCAGCTCTACTTAAGTCAATGGAGGTCTTTCCATTGATTTTAGTGGGTATTGGAAAAGATCCCAAATGAAGAAGTTAGAGGATCTCTGTTCTGCTCCCCTTTCATTTATTGAGTTCCAGACTCCCCACCATGAAAATACATACCTGTTAATGCTATCTCTTTGGAATGCTGAAGATGTCATGCAAATAATGCCCTGATGTATATGTGAAAGAATATGCATTACTTCATTTGCATAATTCCCTTCTTCCATCAAATATCTCAATTCCTTGCTCCTCCTCCTTGTCAAATCAATAAATTATCTCTGTCAAACCCATAATTTCCTCATTCGAGTTGCTCCTCCATCCCCTGATATGTCCTTTGTGTATCCCCTACATTCCTCCCTTCAAATTTCCCTCCCTGTCTCGACTCCCTCCCTCCCTTTGTCCAACTGTCCCACCGTATCCCTCTACCTCTGACTCTCCACATCCTGCCCTTTGAGTTTCTCCCCTCTGTCTGTCTGTGTAGTGTTCCTATTCAGGAAAATTAAGCTACTGCTCAAGAAATCGAGGAGTCTCACACAAACTGGAAGATTTAACAGATCAGAAAATATGAGTAGATGGAGTTTTGGCATTTCCAAATGACCCTTCCATCCTGACTCCCCCACACTCACTCCATAATAATATGAGTGGTCTAGTGGGGTGGGGGGTCTTGAAGTAACTGGGTCAGGTTTTTTTTTTTTAATGTTTTGCTCGGTCCAGGTGACATTTAGCCTTTATCATTCCCTGCGTAGAGTAGCAGTACAAGACCAATCTAGGAAGAGATTGTGTGTGTTCAGATGACCATCAGTATTTATTATTATTTTAATTTGTAATAGGAACTATTTATAACATAGAATTAAAGTGCTGTTAAGGTTTCATTTAGAGGTAATTTATATTTTTATTTTGAAAACACACAGCAGTTACCTAATATTGCATAATAAGGCATTACAATTTCTTGAGAAAATATATATGTTGAAAGACAGAGTTTCAAACTGTAAAGTTTGCATCTGGATCTGAACTTGCCCTATTTTTGAGGGAGCTGGGATTTTGGTTTACACATCTCTAATTAGTGTCTGGGCAAATTTTGAAAATGTGTATTAGAGCCATTTCTATTCTTAGAGAAATGGTTACCATTTGATAACTTTTCACAACTGCTTTTTTGTTCTAACACCTAACCCCAAACTTCCCCATCAAGAAAATAAATGGAATAAAATATGTTTAAATTACTTTCCCAATGTCGCAAAAAATTAAAAGTATTAGGAAATACAAAATCATGAGCATTACTTTGTCCTTCCTTCTTGATGGTATGTTCTCTCTCAATGGAATGAGTTGGTCTGCTCTCAATCTTAAGGAGACATTGCCATGCTTTAGCAAACTTTTAAAAAAAATTCTTTAAAACTCATTTTACTAACAAAGTACTTCCTAAATTTTCTGAAGACAAGGATCAATTTTCTAACTTTTAAAAAAAGTTGCTGATTTCATGTCAAATGCAGGACTTCTCCAGCTTTGTCAGACTGTAGACTTGTTCTTGTTCGCATGAAAAAAATTAAGGAGATAAGACTGCCAAGATTTTCAAAAAATGGTTGCCTGAAGTTAAGTCTCTAAGCCCTCATTTAGGCACATAAATAAGTGGTCCAATTTTCAGAAGTGCTGAGCCATCTAGCAGCTCCCACTGGCTTTGATAGAAGTTGTTGGTTGCTCAGCACATCAGGTGCCTAAATATGTATTTAAACACTTGGCTGAAGAAAATAAGACATTTTTTATTGCAATGGGTATAGCTGCTTGGTTGTTGTCTTCCCACCTCTCTGTGCACTTTCCATTTTGCATCTATGCTGTTTGTTTTCTCTTCCTGATCATTATTATTATTGTTCTTATTTATTTATATAGTGCACAAAATATGGTAGGAACTTTGAAAAAGTCCTCCCCAAAGAGTTTATAAACAAAGGGTCTGATTCAAGTTTAAAATCACTCATCACATGTAACTAATCACAATTTTATCTAAATATTCAAATATTACAGGGGAAATCAAGCCACTTTACAAAGCTTCAAAAAAAGTTTTAATTGAGTTCAATTTGATAATCCTATAATATACTTTTTCTATATTTTTCATCCTAGCATGGATAATTGCCAACATATTGGTGTATCTAATGAAGTCTTCCTTGTGATCAGGCTTCCCCGTTTCATCTGACTCATTCAGTAACCCCACACAATTCCATGTCTGTGAACCTCTGTGAACAGAATGGCTTCCATGGGACAGAAATGTGATAGCACAGACTATTGGACTGTGGCATCAGTGAGTGAAACAGAAGGAGAAGACAGCTAAGTTATGTGAGAACTCCTATTTCTAAAAAAATAATAATTGATCTTAGGGCCAGATCTTTAAAGGTATGTCAGTGCCTCGCTCCCATTAATTTAAATAGGAACTAGGCATTTTTAAAATACCTTTAAAAATCTGCCTTTTAATCACATTGGCATGTCAAATTCAGCCTATTTTAGTAGCAAACAAAACAAGTTACCAGTAGCTATCTAGTGGCCTATATGAAATAAGGAAATGTCATAGTCTTGATCCAGCATCCACAACTCCAAATCACCCTTGCAATTGACATTGAGCAGGCAGTCTCAACACAGAGACCAAGGACTAATGGGCTGCAGAGAGCTTTCCTTTCACCTTGTTTCTCCGCAGTTAGAGCTGAGGCATGTTGATGGGATGGGATGGCTCATGTTGCCATTATTTGTGCTGGACCTGTTCTGTGGATGGAGATCTTCAGTCAAGCTGGCTGGGAATTTTTTGACAGGCTGTCGCCCCCTCCCCCCAAAAAAGCCAATTTGTCAAAGTGGAAACTATTGCAAAACAGTGGGTTTCAAGAAATCTCCAGATCACACCCACCCCCCTGGAATATTTGTTAATTGTTAAAACGTCCTATTTTGACATTTTCAAACTGAAAAGTTTCCGTTTTTTTCAGTCAAAATGACACTTTATTTTAAAATGTTAGTAAATGTAGACTAAAAATGGTGAAAGGGGGAAAGGTCAAAAACAAATGAAAGATTTCAAAATTATTAAAATTAAATCTTTCGACTGCCCCAAATCGAAATGTTCTCCATATTTTTGGGTCGTGAAAAATTTTGTGATTCTCACTTTTCCTCCCACTTCAGGCTGGGAAGGGAAATTTTTTGCAGGTTGGGGAAACACATCAGTCTCTATGGCCATATGCAGAGTAGTTTTAGCCCTGTTGATCCCAGGATATTAGAGAGAGAAGGTAAGTGGGGTGATTTATTGGACCAACTTCTCCTGGTGAGAGGGACAAGCTTTCAAACCACACAGAGCTCTTCTTCAGATCTGGGAAAGTCTCCGTGGCCCTGTCTTTCACCATCCCTAACTTCATTGTATGAAGGGGGAGGCAGGAGAGGGAAAGAAAATAGGACAGGCTGATAGGCAGGAAAATCTCATTCTATACTGCAGCGACGTATCTCACAGACTGAGCTGCTAGGCTTCGGGGGGTCCCTGTGACTTTGTGTCATAACCTTCAGCTGGCACATCCAGCGAGGCACATGTGCACCTGCTGGCAGCTACAGACTGGTGTGGGAGGGGAGCCTCCCGCCCCTTGACTTACCACTGTGTCCTCTGTGCCAGAGCGAGGGAGGCAGAGCGGAGAGGCAGCGGGGCGGGAGGGAGTGGCCGAGCCGGAGGAGAGCGGAGCAGGGTGGAGAAAGGGCCGGCGGTGGATGCTGGGCAGCTGGCACAGGTCAGTCTCACCCGGAGCTCAGCCTCTCACTTGGCCGGGGGAGAGGCGGCGGCGGCCGGCTGACAGCAGCATCCAGCACCAACTACTCCCTTGTTTGCCCATCACTTCCAGGCGGGGAGGGGACCGGTCCCGGCTTGTAACCCCGGCGGCGCCGTGCGGGCTTCACTCATGCAAACCCGCTTCTGCCCCAGCCCGGCGCGGGAGAGCGCCGCGCCGCGCCCCGGTAAGTGCTGGGCCCCGCGCTGGGGCTGGGGCGGCGGCAGTTGGGGGGCGCGGGAGGGGGGGGTTCCGGGCTAATCCCCTCACCTTCCCGTTGGCCCTTGGCAGAGGTAGGGAAAGGGGGTAGGACTGCCCCCCCACACACACTGATCGTTTGGTATCTAATACCCCCCATCCTTTTAAATGGTTTCTTTGTGGCCCCCCCCCAATTTGGTTACCCTTCTAAATGAAGCAAACCCACCCAAATGGAGGGAGCAGCTCCTCCTCAGAGCAGGCAAACCCATCCCACACGCTTTTCCTGCTCTAAGGGGGGCTGCCCCCCTCCTCCATGGGGCAAGATATTTCCCAACACACAGCCCCCATCATGGGGTGCCCCGTGATGTCACATGAGATGTAAGGAGATGGTGCAGGTGCACAGCAGTGAAGCTGAAGCTTGAGGTGGGGGAGAAATCAGGAAATCGTTCCCCCTCCCCAAGTACCCTCACCCTTTATATGAAGTGTTGTTCTGAGATTGGGTGTGGGGTGGGGGGCAGGGTTGGAGAAAGGAAAAGTTTTGCAAAGTTGGAACTGAGTTAGTGGTACCTATGTGTGTGTCTGAGACATCTTTGCAATGACCCAGAGGAAGGGTATGTATTAAAAAAGAAAGTCAGTGCAAAGGGGGTTTACCCTCCGTATTCCTAGGTATGTGTTATGTGCAGATATGTATTATCCTATGGGCTCAAATCTCTTGAGCGTGGGTGTCTGTCCATCTATCTAATCGGTATTTTGTAGAATTATCGAAACTGGGGAGGTACTGGGGAGGTCACTCAGTTCACACATCTAGAATTATATTTCTGATTTCCCTTTATAAATATCTCAAGAGAGCTATTTTGATCATTGGTTGTGTAAATTGCAAGCACAGCCACTAACAATATGTTTCTTTATCTTGACTGTTTAATATTATTTGTGGCAGACTGGTGGGGAGTCAATCTAAAATGGAAAATAAAATATCTCCCCTATCGGCTGTAGACAAAATTTTATATCCCTGGCATCATCTGGAAATGGGAACAATTTTTTAATAAAATCAAGAAAAAATTGATCTGACTGTGCAACTGCTGCATGCACAAATATGGATAATATTTGAAATTCTATATTTAACAAGACAGTAATTACTGGTTTTAAAAAGTATTTTTAAATTTATTTTTAACCTTTCATATAATCTGAAATAATCAGACATGTTCTACCTTAATGTCCTGAATAAGTGGCATGATATAAAGTCTTTCTACGTGCATATTCAGTACACAGTCGTAATGGTAATTATTTTTATTGCTTACAGCATAAAATAGCTAATGATTGTATACATCATTTTCTGTATTAAAATATACCTTTGAAAAAAGTTTAAATTCATTAATTTAAACAGCAATTATTCCCAGTAGTTGTTCTGTGTTAAAGCACACTAATGGCCCAATACTCCAAACTCTTTCTTATGTTCTTACTTGCACACATAGTCCCATACACTTCAATGGCAATATTTGTGTTAGTCAAGACTATTTGCTTAAGGGTTTGCAGGATTGGACACTTACGTTTTTAGAAGATATATGTCATGTATGCTTTTACTTTTCAAAAAACAAAGAAAAAATATTGATACATGATATTTTTGTCTTCGGTAGTCCAAACACTTTATGGTGTTTTAGGGCCTGATCCAAAGCAGGCTGAAGTCAATGGGAGCCTTTGTCTTGAATTCAGGGGACTTTAAGTCCATGTGTTAATGGGACATAAAGAAGACATAGATGTATTTGATCTTTATTTCAATCCTATTGTCACCAGAGTTATTCCTACCTAAAATTCAATGATTGTTGCAGGATTGTTTAATTTAAATTTAATGTTTAAATTAAAACTGCTTGAGCTGCAAATAGGTCTGAATAGGACCGTATTTGTCCCTAGGTTAATATTTTTATATATATATTCTCACAACATTTGGGAATTAGGCATTGTTTAATCAGAGTGACAAATAATGAAGAAAAGGAATACTTTTAGTAGTATCCACTAACACAATAGTTTATTCATTTTTAGATATAGTTTGGGGACAGCTCCTAGTCTCTGTTGGAATGATTTGTCATCTGCTATGAGTGACTTAGTTCTGAATGGCATGAAATGGTCTGATTACTGATGAATTTTTATCCACGGGATTTTCCTCCTGTGCAGAATTTATTTTTGTATTAAAACAAACATTTTGTTTCTGTATCTGCTGGAAAGCTTCGTTTTGATTGGATATAATATGACACTACATTACAATTTTTGTTTGCAGTGTTGTAGCCGTGTTGGTCCCAGCCTGTAAGAGAGACAAAGTGGGTGAGATAATATCTTATTTTGGACCAACTTCTTTTGATGGAAGAAACAAGCTTTCGAGCTTCACACAACTTTTTTTCAGTTCTGGAAAAGGTAACCAGAGTGTCACAGCTAAATGTGTGGGATAGACTGATAAGTGTAAGGTGTTAACACACATTGCAGGAGACTACTTAAAAGGAAGTGGGCAATTAAAACCTTTACAGTCACAGGAAAACTGTTTAATATTTTGTATTAAACGCTTTGTTTAATCATGTACAGTAAAACATCTTTTAAAAAGTCAGGTTTCTAATCACGTTATAATATTAATAAAAGTTGTTTTTCCTTTTAAGCATGAATGACGAATATACTCCATCTGAAGCATAACAGTACTTGATTCTGGAAAAGCACGTGAAAGCACCTTTAGCGTTAAAGTCAGGAAGAAGTATGAAAGAACAGTCTGTCTGATACTGAATTTCTGGGCCACAACATCTTGCAGAGAACAAAAAATGGCTCTCTCTAAAAACATTGCTGCAAGTATCCTTGAAGAATGGTGTTTGGAGGAACCACTGTTTAGGTGTAGGAGACATCAGAATGTCAGGAAAAAACTGAGACTGATACGAATAATAGGTCTTTTCATGAGTATAATGGCCATTAGCACTTTCTCTCTTTCAATTAGTGCCTTTTTCAAGATGGAGCCACATAGCACAGAGATGACCAGTAGTCTAGGTAGCCAAAAGTCAATGCATGGGCATCAAAGAACTCTGTTGGATGTCAAGGAACAAAATCAAAATGGCACTCCAGATTCGCCTATTTCTATGAAATATGAAACGGAACACAATAATGCAACAGAAGAACACTCCAAGGGAGAGTACCCAAAAGACCTTTTTTCTCTTGCAGAAAGAAGAAGGGGGGCAGTAATCCTCCATATCATGGGAATGATTTACATGTTCATAGCCTTAGCCATAGTCTGTGATGAGTTCTTTGTTCCTTCATTGACTGTCATCACTGAGAAGCTAGCCATATCTGATGACGTGGCTGGGGCAACATTCATGGCTGCTGGTGGTTCAGCTCCAGAACTCTTCACATCTTTGATAGGAGTCTTCATATCTCACAGTAATGTTGGCATTGGAACAATAGTAGGATCTGCAGTATTCAATATCCTGTTTGTTATTGGAATGTGTGCTTTATTTTCTAGAGAGATCTTGAATCTTACCTGGTGGCCGCTCTTTAGGGATGTGTCCTTTTATATCATGGACTTGATCTTGCTAATAATCTTTTTTTTGGATAATTTAATCATGTGGTGGGAGAGCTTAACACTACTGATAGCTTATTTTTGTTATGTGACTTTCATGAAATTCAACGTTCAAGTAGAAGAATGTGTGAAAAAAATTTTAAACAGGAACAAAGTTGAGAAGGTAACAACGGCAGATTCTGAACAAAAGGTTGGTTATTTTTTAATATGTAGATAAATCTGAAATGCTTCTGTCTTAAGGACCCTTGATATGGTAAATATATGTGACATGGAGGTTTCTAGGTTTTACCAAATATTTCTGTGATTTCCATTATAGTCCACTATATCAATCAACTGGCAAATAAGGCATGTAATAGCTTTTTGAAGCTTGTTTACTCCCAGTAGCTTTTTACTCCATAATAGTCCAAGCCACACAGGTAACCATTCAAAAGTCAACATTTACCATATCATGGTGTTTGAGATATTACAGCCCCCACCCCCACCATACTCTTAAATTAGACAGTAGCTTTAGTATGTCTTGGCAAATGCTGCCTTTTTTATGACTACCACAGCACTTTCTTCACCAGGAACAAGTAAACAAATTTGGAACAATATACAAAAGTACATCTTTTGTAAAATTATCTGTAGAACAGAGAGGATCCTGTTATTTTTCCAGTTATTTGGATTTACATGATTTCATCACTTTTTAATAATTTTTATATGAATTAACTTTTTATTTTTCTTTGCAACATCTCAATGATTACAATGGTAAAGGGCTGGGCCTTTAATTTAAACAAATATCTTTATTGCACATTATCTGTCAGCTGAACATACAACAGTTATAAGCCTCATATTTGGGCCTTGTGATGAAAGCTGGAGATGTTTGCAATGGTATTCAATGGATCTGGTTACCATCAACTTGGTGAAGATAACTATAAAGAGAGAGTCTTTAAAAAGGAGGTATTTAAGCTAATTAGAAAGCTGACTTCATAAATACTGCATGTAGGCAGTGTGGAATTTTGTCTCAGGGCTTTAGAATACTTGTGCAAACTTTGCATGTTGTCATCTGGGTGGGGTTTAGTTGAGAGCCTAGTTGTATATGAACATGAGATGTTGGCATGGGGGGATTATTTACACATAGATGATACAGTCAATTTTTTTCATTAGTTAAAATTATGTTGTTCAGTAAAGTATGATAGAATTAGCCACCATTTTGTGTGTTTCTGCAGCAGCCACAAAATGGTGGAACAGAATAAAATTAATGATCTTGATCTCTCCGTGTCTCTGTATACGTGTGTGTGTGTGTGTATTGTATACACACAGATAGATATACGTATGGGCTCCAATCCTGCTGCTGACAGCATACAGTCAGATTGGTGCACCTGTGCAGAATGCCAACTAAGTTAATGGGGCTTCACATGGTACTGCAGTCCACCTAGGTGCTATTAGTTGTGGGACTGAAGATGTAGAAAATGATCAGAAAAATTTCCATCAAAATAACATTCAATGAAAATGTGAGGGAAAGTGAAATGTTTTTCATTTTCTGACCAGCTTTAGCATATATATATAATAATGTTTATATATAAAGAGACTCCTTTTGGCCTTTGTATTCTATCCATTTTCCCCAAACAGAGCTGTCAATTTTCTCTACATCTCTGTTTGAAAATTAAAAATGGAAGGAAAATAGCAAACAGCTATTTGCCTTAAATAATAAAGGGTCTTTCGAAACTTGTATAAATATGTCTGCTTCTTAAGAATGAATTCTCTGGTTAGGAATTGTAAAGACAATCATATTTTATACTAAACGTGTTTTTGTAGGAAGCGGCTGCAGTATATAGAGTACTCATAATTAATCAGTCCATGATTACCTTATCTATTAATCTTCTTATACAAGACATATGATGTTATAACCTGTCATACAACATGGTTATACTATTTGAAGTTTTTCTCTCATCCAAATAAAAATGGAATCTGTCAATTTATTTGGATTATCCAGGTCGGTCTATTTCAGTCTATAAAGTAACAGTGTATTGGACATACATCATGATAAGGATTTATTTATTCTTTACTGAACAGAAGAATAAAATATTTGAAAGCCAAATAAAGTGTTCTGAATGCACACTAAAGTACTCTTGATAGACTTGACTAATTAGACAAAAGCCATTTTGCAAAGTTCACTCATTTACTATATTTGAATAGTTAATTCATTTTCTTAAAGCTGACTCCATACCCATTTCAGCCTGTGCATTCCATCAGTGGTTCACTCATGTGTGTGTATAGCTAAAGTAAAATGGGTATTAAAGAATCATAAAATTGTCACCTTTTTTCTAATGAAGTTAGCTTTGCACCATATTTGTGAAAAGACTGGGAAAGTGGACCCTGAGAGAATGGATACATATTTGTATGAGTCAGATTGTAAAAGACTTTGGAAATTTCTATTAAAACTTTGAAATAATAATCTATTCATTATCAATATGAAAAAAATTATCAGAATTAACTAATTTGATAATAACAGGGCTGTCATACAGTAAGTGCTTCAATAAGAATCCTGTTGTAATTCTGCATTCATTTATTTACCATTAATCTAAAGTGTTGGATAATTGCTTTGCATTGCTTTTTAAATGGGAGGAGGGGGAAAGGAAAATGCAGCAGCCTGTCCTATAGAAATGTTAAAGGGTTCACTTTGTACAATCATTTCCTAAAGCATCGAATAAAAATTCTTATTGAGTGGTTAATCTCTGTGGCACATGGATGCTTACTCCTCAACCAATGGAGATTAGAAAAGCTGCAGAGGTGGTATTCTTGATCTTTGAAGGCAGGACTGCCTAACTTCCATACTATCCCTTCCTCCATAGGAAAAGTGCTATGGTAAAAAATTATAAAATTAGCATACTTATATTCAAAAGCAACAAATGTAATTGTCCCTAATGCAAAATTGGCTTTTGTTTGATGTTTTTTCTGTGGGGCATGGAATAGTGAGACAGCTTTTTGCAATCACTAGATAGTGATTAAGGGTGTTTTCAGGGACTCTTACTGCAAAGGCTGTTTCATGCTTTTGGGTTTTGCAAGATTTACTAGATAATTTTCCTATTCCTTTTTGTTGTTTCTTCTAAATGTGCAGTACCAGCTCTATCACGGGTAAACTGGAAAGTGGTCAGCCAAGAAAACTGTTGTCTATGGTATTTATCTTTAAGACTTTATTGTAATCTGACAGCAGGTCAACAGAGTTCTGAGAGGTCTAAATAAAGAATCATAAAGCTGGATAGCTGAAGGGTTAAGTGGCTTAGCAACAAATCTCAACCTCAAAGAGTAAAAAATCTAGATGGTCATGATAGACAAAAAATATTTGAAAAGCTTAAAAGTCCTGTTGAAGTAGATGGCAATACTTTGATTATCAGTCCCTTTCAGTAAAAGTCTGCAAGAAACTTGCTACGCTCTAAGAGGGAAATTCACCCCATTGCGGGAGCCCTCATAATTAAGGCTAAAGCAGGGTGTAAGTAGTGTATACAGCACAGGGTGAATTTCATCCTATAAAGAACAATCTTCTGAGTCTTCTGGTGTATTTTTAGTCTTAAATCATTTTGTTTGTCCATCTAGCTACTTGCATAGATATGGTGTAGATCACCCTGCCAGTGTTTAAATATAAATCTATATTAATATCTCCTATCAAATTAAAAATAGGTCTTAATTACATATGAAATCATCTATCTGTCTGTTAGTCTTTCTCAAGGATATTTCTAATGCTTGTGTCACCATATTGTTTAGGTGCCTCTTGAGTTTCACATAGATTTGAGAAGTATAGTTGGCATCAGTAGATTGTGAGCACTGAAGCGCAAACAGAAAGTCTTCTCTTGTTGTATGAATTATCTGTGCAAATGCCTGTGCATCTAGTCAGGAACATCTGCATGCTGAGGGGTTTAAATTTAATGTGGGTTCACTTTAATCCCATGTTTTCCAGCTGTTGTTCTTTAAATTTAAATATCCCTGCCCCCTTTAAAAAAAAAGTACAGGTTAAGAAAATCTGGCAGAAGTTGACGTGGGCAAAGGCAGGCTAACAGTTTAGTGAAATGGATGAGAATGGTACAGATTGCAAGCTCCTTGGGGGTGGAGCCTATGTGGTCCTTAGTATTTTCTACAGCACCAAACATACCAACAGTGCTCAGTGAAAAATTGTCATAATCCTCCTCCTCAATTCCATTCTGCCTTTGGGGAAGCACAACCTGCTGAGCAGCATGGTGAGCTCTGTAAGGGTTTACAAAAAGGAGGGTGAAGGAAGGAGGACAGATAAAAGGGGGAAGAGATCAGAGAAGAGACGCAGAACAAAAGTGGACAGTCAAATGGGGAGGTACAGGGGGATGATTAAAATATGAACATAAGGGCAAACCTAGTAGTGTAGTAGCAGCACATCACAATTCAGAACCAACCTTGGTCTTTGGTTTCCAAGCCAGCAATGGGCTGGAAGTGCTGTGAATGGATGACATACAGCCTGGCATGGAAGCCATAAGTTTCTGACTAGTGACCCTATACAGGAGTAGCATGGAAGAGCTTTTAGAAAGAACCACATTTATTAACCCCTGCCCTTACTAGTTGGATGGAGGGGATAAAAGGAAAGAGGTAAGGATTGAAATAAAGGATGGGAAGAGTAAAACAAAAACCAGCATGGGGGTAAAAGTGGAGAGGTACAAATAAACATACAACTGTACAAAATCTAAGGAGTCTGTTCTTCTCTAAGCTTCACATTCACTGTCACTTCATCCTGGGTAACATCACACTGTATAACGCTTTTTCCCTATAACAGAGAGTAGTGTAACTTGTCTCCGGTTGTTTCAGTCAGTACAATCACATTTTTTGTGGTATTCTGGCAATGATTCAGAGTTTCCACTGATCTGGAGGGGTCTCTTTTTCCCCAAACTTAATCGAACAGCGGTGCCCGGTTCAGTTGGGTGATGGTAACAGGTGCTTTTAGCATTTTTGCTGTGATTTGGTCATCTCCTGCTGCTTTGTTATTTGTCAGCTTCTTGACTGCAGCCCACTTGTGACATCTATATTGGACCATTGTTAATGTCAAGTTGATCAGGTTCAGATGTTTCGAAATCTGGTACTAGAGTGGAGCTGCATCTGTTGAGGACTTCTTTGAAATGCTCTGCCCATCTGTTTTACCTCAGTTGCAAGCATTTTTCCATCTTTGCTTTTTATTGGTCCATTTCCTGTTTTGAAATTTCCACACAGCGTTAAGCCACTTGGTAAACAGCCCTATGGTTTCCTATCCTTTGCTTTTTTCAGTATTTCATTGGTCTTAGAATTTGGTAGCTTTTCTTTCAGTTCTTTTCTTTCCTTGATGAGACACTAGGTCTCTTGGCTTAGCCAATTCTTTGTCTGTCTATTTTGATATCCAAGCTGCAGCTTGAATCACACTGTCCCTGAGCAGTGCCCATTTTTCTACGGGTACAGTCTGTGTCTCGCCATCTTCTGCCTCTGGCAGTGCCTCAAATCTGTTCCTTAGTTCAAACTGGAATTTCTCGCAGTACTCTTTGGTTTTCAGTTTTAAGTCCAGTTAAAACAGCATAAGTAAAGCACATCATTTTAGGTGATGGACCATTTTGAGGAAGGCTTTTTCAGGTTTCAGGTTTTTTGTACAAGATTTTGTGACAAGGATACTCTTTGCTGAAAGACTCAAATCTCATCACCTGGTAAATATCCAAAACCAGATCTGTTTGGCAACTAAAAATAGTATGTGGGTGGCACTGAAATGTTGTGAAATGACATCTGTTTCAGAGAGAATAACATTCTTGACAAATAGGCTTAAAGTTATGTACTAGCCAGTTTTAAATAAGCATCTGCATATTAAGAGAAATTATCTTTAAAATATAAATTATTTTTACTAGTGAGACATGGTTTGAAGTGATCTTATTGCTGACTTTCTTGTTTTGAAAACATTAACATTCAGTGTCACATATGCTACTTTAAGAGGTGCAGTACTCTGTACAGATTTAAAAGACTTGGCACATTACAGTAAATTGCACTAATTGCACCATAAATGACATGCAATTAACAAGTGAAATTTTCAGATATCTTTAGGCAATGCCCTTCTTTCAGATATTTATAATAGAAAAAATTACCCTATTGAATATTACCAGGTTGGATCCAATATATAATTGCTTACGGTAAAATCTTAGTCACCATGCACAACCAGAGTAAATGTGGCACCTACTAAAGCCTTGCGTTTAAGTAACTGTTGTGGGCTGCTGAGCTTACTTTACTCAGCACTTTTCACCAGTGAATCCACATAGTTTGCAGACCTTCTAGCCAGGAACCTACCCTATCCCAGCTTGCTCCCTTCCCTCTAGTGCGACAATGGAGAGAGAGTTTGTGAAGCATTATTTTGTGGTTCATAAGGAGTTCGGAATCTCCCTCCCTCAGCCTTTCCACAGCTGGCCAGTCTGCCTCTTTCCCCTTCCACACACACTAGTCCCACTGCCTTTGGGATCCTGCATGCCTACACAATGAGGAGACTGGATTTTCCTCACCGTTTGAAAATATTGCATCATTAAAATTAGTGGGCCAAATTCTGGCCTGATCAAGACTTAAAGGTGTAAACACAATGACTATCTGCTTGTATTTCTCTTAAAAAGAATTGGGGAGACTTCTATGTAAATCACTGCAGTAGCTCAGAGAGCAATATATGGTGCTTCTAAAGTTACACTAAAGTTACACTTTGGAGTGGTCCTAAACCTTAGGATTCTCACTGATGCACATGATTCTTACTAGCTGTTTCTAGGCAGCAGTTGGAACCATTAAACAGATATTATTCTCAGTTTTTCCTAGCATCTACCATTAATTTATCCTCAGAGGAGCAATGATTATAGTGATTTTCACTTTCAGATTATCTTGTTTTTGTATGTGTTCCCCTGGGTTAGCAGGCTAAATGTGGCAGCATAAAAATGTGAGACAAATAAATGCTCTTACATCATGGCCACCCACAAAGTTTTTGATCATATAACCAGTGTTAATTACAAAGGGGAAAGGAAGACTGAAGATTTAACACCTTTGGTCAGAACAGATCCATCATCTTATTAAAAGAACTATTAATTAAAAACAGGTCAGATAATATTTCTTAAAGCCATAGTAATGGCATTGTAACTTAACATGTACGCGTGTTAAGAGTTTGATTATTTGAGCCATTGAAAACAGCACACATTCCTCTATAACTCCATATTACAAAATGTTTTTGCCCCATATTGTATCATCTTTGCACATTCGCAAATATCTTTTTATATTTAATGTCAGTTTTGTTATCGTAGCATCCAGAGGCCCAGTCTGGATCAAGACCCCATTATGCTAGGTTCTGTACCAGGTGGGTGAGGTAATATCTTTTATTGGCCCATCTTCTGTTGGTGAGAGAGAAGCTTTTGCGCTTACACAGAGCTCTTCTTCAGGTTCTGTACAAACACATGTGAAATCACAGTCCCTGTCCTAAGGAGCTTACAAAAGAAGAAGACAAATGGCATATGACAGGTTTGGAGAAGGAGATGTGGTCCAATGTATACAATTTTCATATAAGTCTATACATGTACTTAGTCACAATCAGACTGAAATACCCTTAATTACATCAGCGCTAATTGGGGCTCCATTTGATAGGGAAAATATTGTATGACACTATGAATGAATTTTACATGCACCTGCTGTAGAACCAAACACAATCAACTAATAACTCTTCATTAACCTCTGAAGACATAGGACCTGATGGGACACTAGACAGGGAGGGCTCTGAGTTACTACAGAGAATTATTTCCCAGGGTCTGGCTGGTGGGTCTCACCCACATGCTCAGAGTCTAACTGATTGCCATATTTGGGGTCAGGAAGGAATTTTTCCCTGGGTCAGATTGGAAGAATCCCTGGGGGAAATTTAAGGGTTGCTTTCCTCTGCAGCATGGGCATGTGTCACTTGCAAGTTTAAACAAGAATAAATGGTGGATTCTGTGTAACTTGAAATCTTTAAATCATGATTTGAGGACTTCAGTAACTCAGCCAGAATTTAGACTCTATTACAGGAGTGGGTGATGAGGTTCTGTGGCCTACAGTGTGCAGGAGGTCCGACTAGATTATCAGGATAGTCCCTTCTGACATTAACGTCTATGAGTCTTTAATATCTATTACTATGGGGGAAATGGCCAGTTGTTTTGCTGCCAATTAGAGCTGGGCAGAGAAAGGTAATTCTGTTGTGTGGCTGGATTTTGATATTTCAGAGTTTAGTTTTGTTTCTGTTAGGAACAAAAGCAAAAACTTTCAAAATTCTCTACAAAAGGGAATGATCCCCATCCCCAGGCAGTCCACATGGCAGGGCTGTTCTGGAACTGTGGGTCCTGGAAGGCCTGGGTTTCCTGGCCCCAAGGCAGTTCACATGTCTGGCTGTCCCAGAGCCACAGACCTTGGAAACCTGGAGTCATCAACAGCACACCAGGTGGGTTGCTGAAGAGCCAGGCAGGAAAGTGGCCAGATTTCTGCTGGAACCCATGCAAGATTCCATCAGAACTTAATCAGATTGTGAAATATTTTGATTTTGCCAAATCATCAAATTCTAATGAAGCAATATTTTGTCTAAATGTTTCCAGCCAGCTCTACAGCCAATATAAAACGGTTCCTGTTTGACCCCATTGAAGTCATTGGTAAAACACCTATTGATTTAAACTGGAGCAGGAACAGGTCCTATGTCTTCAGAGGTCAATGAGGAGTTATTATTTTTTATTGTGTTTGGTACAACAGCAGGTGCAAGGTTCAGAGCTCACATTGCTTCCAAATCAGCTTAGAAAAAATCCACTACTGTTCTGGAATCAGCTGTAACTGAAAGTTTATTTTGGCAATTTTTACAGTCCCACTGTATGCGCAAAGAGAACCAATTTTATCAATAAAATTCAGAGAAGAATTATTTCTTCAGTTAAGATATTATGCATTGATCTATTATCAATCTACTCTTCTTCACCCAGTTACAAATATATTCATTTAAGTGGATAGCCATAAATATCTATGACCTTGACTGGCTTTTTTACAGTGAGGTGCGGGAACAGGCTTAAAAGACATATGCTTGATGGTATTAACAGCTCTAAAAAGCACTAACACTTAGAGAAAAAATAGAACAGTGTAGAATTGTTTTATGTTGTAGGAGAAATAAACGCAGCAGGAAATATTACTGCAAGCTTCACTGGCAATTTAATCATAAATTATGCTCAGGAATTAATCCTGCTTTATCACCTCTTAACTGCTTACTGCTGTGAGACTAGCCTAAAGTAAATGGTATTACCAGTGACATTTATTGCATAACCACCTAGTGTCAACACTTCACCCTTTTACACTGCTGTAGAACAGCTCTAGCTAATGTAGAACACCCTTTAAGGAAGCGGAGGGTTTGCTGACAGACCCAGTATTTAGGCTTCAAGGCCTATCTACTTACACAGGCTTTTGCTTGAAGAACTGTGTGGGAGGAAGCTGAGATTCTCTGTGTTGGCAGGGATTGGGGGTGTGAGTCTGAACTTTCTTTGGAGTTGATATTTAATATTGTGCTAATTTTGTTGTTCAATCAATCTACTGTGTAGGTGCTTAAAGATCAAATAAATCAAAATCCTTTTGATTTCCTATTAGGTTCAGTTCTGTCACAGTGATTAGTTAGTTAACACATGACAGATTTACATTTGTAATGAAAAACAACTTTTTTTTAACATATCTTGGAATTCTGGAATTGCAATAATACTGCAAAAGTTGGGTGTGGGGTAGTTGGAAATAATTCATATTATCCAGGTATCCATTACAAGATAAACCTCTCAAATAATTTGAAAACATCATGTTGTGCAATAGCTGATATATCTGCATGATGTTATTAATATTACCCTAGTCCTCCCATCCCCCTTAATGTTTATTATACCCACTTGTAGTGTCTTGTTTCAATTTATCGTGTATACTCTTTGAGGTAAGGGGACCTGTTCATATATGTTTGTACAGTGCCTGGCAAATAGAGACCTTGATCTTGGGTGCTACAGAAATACAAATAGTAATTAATTATGAAAAAAATAACCTGAAAAGCCTGGATTAATTAAACAAATGATTCTCTTCCCTATATGTTGGATGCCAGAAAAAATGGTCTCTGTGGGAGTTAAATCCACCAACTCAAGATGCAAATCCAAAGCAAGTTTGTTTTGGGAATGAGGAATAATGAAGCCAGCCTGGCTGCAATTTATAGATACATTGCCTGTAACTACTCCCATTTAAGGTAAATGGCAAAATTCCTGTGGAAAAATAATGGGAGAATGATCAAGACCTAGGGCTGCCAGCAGTGGTGGATTTAGAGCTAGTGGGGCCCTGGGCACAGCTTCATTTTTGGGGGTCCCCCCTTAGGACCCAGCCAAGAAAAAGAACATTCTCTCTTATCACCATCCCATGTTTTTCATTTTTTCCCTTCCCCCTCCTCCTCCTATATTATAAGTAATGGGAAGTAAATGAGGTACCTTGATTGGGGCAGGGGGGTGATACTTATCTCAGGCAGCATGGCTCCCAAAGCGAATGGCACACACATCCCTCCAGCAACAGCTCCTAGGTGGTGGGAGGGTGCGGGTGGCCAGGGGGTCTCCGCATGCCACTGCCCACAGATGCCGCCCCTGCAGGTACCATTGGCTGCAGTTCCTGGCCAATGGGAAGTCTGTACTTGGGGCAGGGGCAAGGTACACCCCAGGGGCCTCAGGGACATGCTGGCCACTTCAGGGAGTGAAGTGGCATCAAGGTAGGGAGGCAGAGCAAGCAGGGAGCCACCTTAGCCCTGTTCCGCTGCTGCTGGCACGTCTCTGCGCACTCCTTGTGGGGAGTGGGACAGCGGGTCTCCGTGCACTAACCGGCATGGAGGTAGTACGTGGAGCTGCCTCCCCCCACACTCACACACCAAGGGCATGCAGAGACATGCCAGCAGCCAGCCGCTTCCGGGAGTGGTGTGGAGCCACCAACCATGGCATGCAGGCAGCCTGCCTGAGCACTGCTGCGCCACTGGGCGGGACTCAGGGGCAGGTTATCAGATATTTGTCCTGCATTTTGGGGGGGCCCCTGCTGTTGGGGGCCCTGTTCCACTACACAGATTGTTTCATGGTAAATCCACTCCTGGTTGGCAGGCAAGGGGAGCACCCAGGCACCTAGGGGCTGCCGGGACCTGGCAGCCAGTTCCTGGGAGCCACGGCCGCATCCCCTTATGCACCCCAACCCCCTGCCCCAGCCCAGAGCCCCCTCCTGTACCCCAACCCCCTCATTTCTAGCCTCACCCCAGAGCCCTCACCCCCTTCTGCACCCTAGCCCCCTGCCTCAGCCCGGTGAAAGTGAATGAGAATGGGGGAGAGTAGGCGACAAAGGGAGGGGATTGGCTCCTCCACAGCTCCTCTTCCTCCTTCTTGGCTGGTACAGAGAGTGCTCCCACTCACTGCTTGTGCTTAAGGAGAATTTCTGAGAGCAGTTATCGGGTCTATGCACGGGCACAACCACAATTTTTCTAAAGAGGACCCAGAGCTCTCCCTCCCCTGCCCCCAGCTGCAAGCTCTCTCTCTCTCTCCATGCTCTCCCCCTGAACACAACCCCATGCACTCTGTCCTTGCACACAACCCCACTGCCTCTGCACCCAGCCCCTTGCTCCCTCATATTGCCCTGCACTTAGTGCTCAGCTCTCCTGCACCCAGCCCTGCAGTCTGCCTGCCCCATCCCCATCCCTAAGTTCTTACCCAGAGAGGTGGTCATGCTGAAGAGCACCATCCTCATCAAGGGCCAGGCAGTTCTGGGAGCCCCAAATCCCATCCTCCTCCTGCATCTCTGTTTCCCTAAGAAGCACCAAAAGACTGGATCTAATCCTGCCAGGGACTGGGGGTTCCCAGTGCCCTTTTTTCCATTTCTCTCCATGGGTGAGGGAAGGACAGCAAGTTGGGGGGTAAGCAGGCGCATGGGTCTACAACACCACTCAAATTTGGCCTGGTTGCCCTTCTGTCCTGATGGGAGATCAGCTGAGCCAAAGTTTCAGTTCCGGTCAAGGGCTGGGATAGAGGAGCTGGACCCCCTGCCCACTCCATCCCCCTTAAGGGGCTCCTGGGTCTGTGACACATGGCTGCATGTTCTGATTACATCCAGTAGTATGAAGTGGTATATACTTACAGCAGGCAGTTACATGAACTTCCCTAACTATAACAATGCTTGAATGTTTCACAGGAGTTGAAATCCCTTTGCTAAAACCAGTGCAGTTAATCAGTGACCATTTAGAACTCTGATTATTACTGCACTGCACATTTTGGCTGCCCAGAACTTCATAGTGGAGATAGAACTCAGATCATCCAGCTCCAAAAGCGCAGGTCATTACCATTTGAGCAAAAGATAAATCTGCTATGGCTGTTGACTGTATCTGTTTATTGTCATTATATACATTTTAGTGCTGATCAGAATTTTTCAAAAAAAAGAAAAAGGGAGCGTTCAAATTTCCTTTTTTTTCCTAAAAATGAAAATTTTAATGCAAAATTGACTTTTTTTAAAATGGTGGGGTGCAAATTTTTTTCATTCTTGAATTTCACCTTTTTCTGTTCCAGAAATATAACAATGTAATCTGAATTGTTTTCATTATCTGAAATAATTTAGTGAGTATTTTGTGAGACAAATTCATTGTCTGTAGTTTGTTTGCAAGTGTTTAATTGAGAATATTCAGTAAGTTAAATATTAATTTTGAGCAGTTTTGATTGGACACATCTGTCACAAAATATATTTATTTCTAATCATTGTTTGGAGAGCATAACTCTTAGAATCAGGTGCTCAAAAATACAATTACCAATTCAAAATTCATTTTCTGCAATTACTCTCCAACAATTGTGTAAAATTTGCTGATTTGGCATATATTCTTCTGCCAGAAAATTCATGGACAGTAAACAAAAAGGTGGGAAAACACAACTAAAATTAATTCAGTAAAAATGTGGAACATAGGTATTTGAAACATGTTTTGCATTATTTTCCCAGGTTTGCTTATTAACCACCAGAATGCAACTCCTGCAACCTCAAAATTGTGGGCAGGAAAAAAGGTGCCATTAAGAGTTCCAGAGAGTGGCTGGCAGGGGAGGCATCACCTGAGCTGGTTGGCATGATGGTGGGATTTAGGTAATCCAATGGCCCCTGTACATCTGGGAGAGGTTATATAAACCTTGTACTCCAGCCTGAGCCCTTCCCCTGCCACCTTTCTGGGGACAGGGAAGACATTTTCCTCTCACTACCATATTGGCATGTGTGGGGAGGGTTTCACCTTCTCCACAGCAGCTCAGGGATCCAGTGGGATAAAAGAGCAGGTACAGTTCAAGTTGTAATTTAGCAGGTGGCATGTGTCCAGTGCAGGAACTTATTCCATAAAGGGTCCAGTTCCCTGACAAACCCTAAATGGACCTGGGTTTTGGGAAAGCCATCCCCTGAAGAAGCTTGGGAAGCTAGGTTAGGGCTCCCATTGCCACAGTAAGCCCCAGACAGATTACCCCAGACAGAAAAAATTCATTTTGTTTAATTAAATCTTATGCTAGTCTGCAGTTGCACATTTATTAGGGGTGGCTTTTGTTTGGCAAAAGCCATGCAACCTTTTCTGCTATATTGAAGACCATAGTGAAAAAATGTGATGCATAAATACAAAAAACAAGGTAGAGCTTTAGTCTTAAAACAGCATATGACAGCAGTTAGACATGTATGTACAGTAAGAAGAAAGAACCAAATTGCAAACTCATGCTTTAGTTTAGGATTTAGGAGTCTAGATGTGGTTATCTCTTTCATTTAATCTTCTTAGAAACCAGTGGCTTTCAAGCCTGGTAGAACATTTTACAATGAGATGTAGGAAGCTTTATTTCTGCTTGCCTGATTGGATTAATGTCTGAAAGTAAATCAATGGCCAGCATCTTGACTGCAAACTAATCTTGACACAAGGTAGCAGCCATGGCATTTCAAAGAAGGTGGGAGACTTAGTAATTGTGCAGTATAGTGGGGACTAGGGTGACCAGATGTCCCAATTTTTTTTCTTATATAGACTCCTATTACCCCCCACCCTCTGCCCCAGTGGGGACTAGCAAAGAAATGCTTACAAGAACAGGAGATGTTCATTTGAGTGAGAGTCTGTTTTTCAAATAGACAAAATGGGTGAGGTAATATCATTTATTGGACCAACTTCTGTTGGTCTGAGATAAGTTTCTGAACTTGCACAGAGTAATCAGTTATTGCCAAAGATGCCAGTATATATGGGGAAGGACAGGAAAACATTTCTTAATTCTCAATAATTTTCCTGTGCAAGAATATTATTTGTGATTAACAGCATTTTTTCCACAAAAATGTCTTTCAGAGTAATGCATGATATTCAAACAAAACCAGGACCACAATTCTTTTCTGCTGAAGAAAAATGTTTACATTACTATTATGTGTTAACTGCAAAAAAGGCTTGATCCTGCACTTGTTGAAGCAAGTCCGAATTTTTTCATTGATTTCAGTGGAAGCAGAATTGGGACCAAAAGTCAGAACATTCAGAGTTATGATTCTATGTTCCCTCCCTCCACCCGCAGCTATCTGATAATTCCCAAGTGGCTGGACTGATTTTCTTCAGACCTTCACAAACAAAACCGCACATGCACCAAGACACCACTTCTGGGCTGAGAACAGGCACAAAGGGTTTCATTCTGAAGTACTGAGTGCTTTCTGCTCCCACTGATGTAAGTTGGAGAGAAGGGCCCTCAGCACCACACAGGATCAGGTTCAATCATTTCCATCCAAAAATGTAGTTTTTGGAAAAAAGTTATGAATCTCAAAACCAAAGTGACTACTGTATTGCTGGTGGGATACTCTAGTAATCTAGTCTGTGAGTGATAGAATATCAAGACATAAAACTGTTATCTTTTATTCTACTTTCCTGTGCCTATTTTGACAGAATGGATGGTATTATTTGAACCCACTGAATTGGAACAGACCAGTAAATGGTATTTTCGTTGGAGGAAAAGTTTTCAGAAATAAAGTATTACTAAGGGGACAGATTAGGACATTAATGTTACAGTAACATACATTTCTTATTTTGCCTTTTAAAATGACTACTCCTTGGCAAAGTGAATGGGAAACCTTTTTTGTCAAATTAGATACCAGATACTCAAAACAATTTTCAGTGTTTCCTACTGTTGTAAAAGATGTAGTTAAATTGTTTATTAAAGTAATAGCAAGGAAAATGACATTATATAATAGGCATCAATTGAAGAAAAATCATTTCTAAATATTGCTATCAAATATGCTCAGGATTCATTGTAGACAAAATCTTTTAGAATGATACAATATAGTTATATGACCATTAAAATGTTTCTGGTAACATCATTTGTACATCTGTATCCATAATAGAGTGGCTCAAAAGATCAACTTATTAAATGAAATTTGATATATATTCTTACAAATATATCAGTGGATAATTTAGGGTTGTTTTTTTTAAAAAAAATCAGCCTTTATATCCAGAAAAGGGAGAGAGTTGATTAATTTTCTCTTTACATTAATAATTTGACAGATAATAATTAGGCATCTTAGTAGTACCTATTAGAACAAGGAAACATACATAAATACCGCTGTGCTGATACTGCGACAGCTGTAATCGGTGAATGCACTTTAGCTGGAGCTGGAGCCCTCTTGGTATAACAGAGCGGGACCTACTGGCAGATGTTCTCCACTGGGGACCCTCAACTTTGGAAACTACCTCCCTCAGTCTGGAATTGTGCTTGTCTGTCAAGCTTTAGACCATCTGCAAGGCCCATCTCTCTACCAAGAGGAAGTGTTTGTGTTAAAGTAGGTACTGGTTAAATTAATCTAATGTTTTGCTAACTATTTTCCGGTATGGGATTGAGAGTTGCTACTGGCTCATTCTTTTCTTTTATTTTTTTATGTGATTCACCCAGGAAACGCGTCAGTGCCATCTCAGTACAAACACTCCTTTTATCAGTAACAGTCACCTTGATTAGTCCAAATCCAAACTGCCCCAGCTTGAGTCTCTGTACAGTGCCAATGCCAAGTCTGGGTCTCTGCATTTAGTATCTGCTGCTGCGGTCTCGGGATATCCAGAGGGCTTCCAGGGAGGGTACATCAACTGATCTAGGTATTTGCCTAGTTTTACAACAGGCTTCATAAGAAGCACTACTGAAGCCAATACAAACTAAAATTTCATACAATGACTTGTTTATACTGTTCTATATATTATACACTGAAATGTAAGTACAATATTTATATTGCAATCAATTTTTTATTATGTGGTTAAAATGAGAAAGAAAGCAATTTTTCAGTAACGGTGTGCTGTGACACTTTTGTATTTTTTATATCTCATTTTGAAAGCCAGTAATTTAAGTGAGGTGAAACTTGGGGTACGCAAGACAAATCAGACTCCTGGCAGGATACAGTAGTCTGGAACAGTTGAGAACCACTGAATTACACCCATGCAATAATACAGGCTTTAAGCTACTAGTTTTATTATAAAAGCCTTTGGAAATAGGGGGAGGGTATCAAAGAAAGAACTCCATTTGCCTGTACCAGGACTGATTTTGATCTCATACCTCATTCTTAATCATAAGTTATTTCATGGCCATCATGGATTTTGTAGAATATATGAAATTGACCCAAAAACCTGAAATTCAAACATTGCTAATTTTTCAGTTGCCAGACCTGAGAGAGATGGGTGTGAGCAACCAAACTTTTTCATTGAAGTAAGGGTGAAAGTGCCTGGGGGAGATGGGAGTTAAGCCTTGGCTGGAGCCAGATGACCTGTTCTTGGGCTTTCTTAGATTTTAGCTTGTATACCACTTCACTGAAAGCAGTGGGAGAGAAGAGAAAAGAAAACAGATGATCCTATGAACAAGGAGGAGTAACTTTCCCTATTTTCCTAAGCTCTTGCGTTTTTGTTTTCTCTTTTCCTCTGCTGCTGCTGTCAGTGGATCTATTTCACTGGTTTCTCAAACTGTAGACCATGAAACACTTCCTGGCAGTCTGCAGAGGACAGTATATTAAATGTATTTTTGGAACAGGGAGAAGGGCTAGGAGCACTCCACTCATTCCACATATAAGCCGGGGATTGCACTGCAATGAACTGACTGGTGTCATGGTGCTGGCTCTCCCTGTTTTTAGCTGCTCCATGGTGGTAAGGAAAGCTAAAACAGAAACACTTTTCTAATATTACTTGCTCATGTAGGCAATTGCTATAGTTGCCACAGATGTTATAGGATTGTGAATGGGAGGGAAGGTGAAGCATGAGAGAGTTTTCTATTAAATTGAAATCCGTGCTAATAAAACATTTGTGGAAATTGTTTCTTCAGGTATGTATGGAAATATTTCTAGCACTTTATAAGCATTGTTTAGTTGCAACTGGCTGTTATATATGTTTGTGTTTGTATATCGCCCTGTGAAATTTGCTTCATAAAATATGGCACTGTGCTTCCCAAATATTTTGTTATTGTGGGCAAAGTTGCACATCTAACATGAATATTAACATCCTGAAAATACACAGGCTACATCAGAGAACTAAATATTTGAGAAAATATATATGTTAGGAGTCTGTGTGGTGGTAATAGGCATCATTAAAACTAATAGAAATATGCTTCCCTTGATCTGTAACAGAGTTCCTGTTGGTATCAGTGGCAGTTATGTACATAGACCAAGAGCACTATGTGCCCTGAGTATATAATTTAGGAGAAATAAGCTAAATTGATGGGCTCAAAAAATAAGATTAGATGTACAACTGAAACAGTGAAGACATGTTTCTAGATGTCCTTTCCAATCAGTTTCACTAATAAGATTTGCTATATGTCAGAAGTAGCATATGCAGATGATATGCTTGTCATCATAAGTGAACTTTTTATTGAATTCTGTTGTTACATAAATCACATCCCAGATATCAGTGGTTCAAATCAGAGTCACCGTATACAGTCCTAGCTTGCTGTATGTGCTGACTGGTAAGTCCATTGGAGTTGCATCAGTATAAAATGTCAAGTATCAGAGGGATCTGATGTTAGTGTGGATCATGTTAGTCTGGATCTGTAAAAGCAGCAAAGAATCCTGTGGCACCTTATAGACTAACAGACGTTTTAGAGCATGAGCTTTCGTGGGTGAATACCCACTTCGTCGGATGCAAGTGATGATGAAGTGGGTATTCACCCACGAAAGCTCATGCTCTAAAACGTCTGTTAGTCTATAAGGTGCCACAGGATTCTTTGCTAGTATAAAATGTGTGGAAGATGGTAGGGAATCATATACTATAGTACTGATACCAGAGGATACTATATTTTCTCAGCTGTCTTCAGCTCTTTCTTTTTGTGCACTCATTTTCTGCATACTGAATACCACTTTTTGCAAATGCAGTCTCAGAAAAAGCCACATGAAAGGAGTACATGGAATTCAAAAGAATAATTCACTGAGTCTACTTAATACTTTAAATCACAAAAAACAGTTTAATGTATACAAGGTTTTAGTAACACACTGTTCAATTAAAAATAAAGAATACACAACCCAATACTATTAGCAAGTCTATGTTATTGTTCTACTTTAAGTCTGTGGTAGTTCTAATATGGAAGGAATTATAAATTATCTGACGTTATCAATGGTAGAAGTGAGAAACTCACTGACACTATAAACTAGACACATCAGCAATTATCCAGCTCACTGATAGCTGTTGCATTAATAAGATGACTTGTGCTGATGTTGAGATTGGAACAAATTTTGAGTTTTGTCTCTTCAGTGTCAGCAAGAGAGTTGAGGTTTATGTTGTTTTGTCAAGAGAACTGTAGAGAGTGATCAAGAGAAAAGACCAGAGAAAATGTTTTCCACGTTAACTATCAGATTAATTCACATTAATGTGCAATGATTTGCTGATCAATATTCAGATGCTTTTTAAACTCTTGTTAAAGTTTCAACTCAGGTATTCTGTATGTACAACAGCAAAATTGAGGAAAGGGTCTAGGAAACTGCATATTTGCAGCATTTGTGGAGTGATGCCCCTCTGTTGAGTGGGAGGAGATGGGACCTTGTAGGTCAGCTTCCCATTGGAAAAGAAATCAGTGTTGGGAATCTGGTTATATTCTTAGTGTGACTTATTTTAATTACAGATATACACCAGTCCTTGACCAGAGGTGGCCACAAACAGCACACAGGTAGTCCCCTTTTTCAAGGGTCTCGGCCCAAAGACCAGAGGCCAGTTCCTAGGGAAAATCTCTGCCTCAAGAATTTACTCTAGTTAGAAATGTTAAAGCAGAAACAAACTCCCTTGTGGCTTGCCTCAGCTCCCACTAAAACTATCACAAAACTGACAAACACCACCAGGATTAAAACTATGCCTGAACTATAAGAAAAAGAACTAAAGACTACATGTAATGGTGCCATCTGGCAACCCCTGCCATAACATGTAGTATATATGTAAATTATTCATCATATACATTGCATGCATGATTAAAAAAAATTAAAAGCTTTAAAGCAGCATTAGCCTTACCTCTGAGTTCTTGGATCCCACCTTCCCCCAAGATTTAGGGATATTTGTATCTAGGGTTTTGGTTTGACTCATAATAATTGAGGGGCAGTTGCAAAATTCTGATCCAGATCTGAATTTCCCCAAATGTTGAGGATGTTTAGATCTCTGGTGGTTTTGACTTTGGCCCAGCTCTATTTTAATATGTCTGTTGCATATACTGATAGAATCATAAGATCTCCTGAAAAAGTGAAACCTTCAGTGAATTGTTTAATTTGTGTTGGATTTCACTTGTGTATCAGAACACTTTTCATGTGGCTTAAGGGATAGAGTCTCCAGTGACCTGCAGACCCCATTTTCATTATTCACAGATGTTTGGTTTGTTATATAGTATGCCACCTGTTCAAAGGACTTGAGATGTTGCAGCTATTCAGCATCACTGAATATCAGACCATATTAAGGCCTGATATTCAGTGATGCTGAATAGCTGCAACACTATTAAGGCATGTGCTTGACTCTCAGGCTCCATCTACACTTGGAGCTAGGAGTGAGACTCCCAGCTTACATACACATACTCACGCTAGCTTTCATTGAGCTAGTGTGCTAAAAATAGTAGTGCCTGGTCAGTGGCAAGCAGCATCATAGGCTAGCTGCCCTGAGTACAAACCCACCTGGATCTCATGGGGTACATATTTGGGGCGGCTGCTCCACATTGCCGCTCACCACTATCAGGCTACCACAGCTACACTACTATTTTTATCATGCTAGCTTGATGAGAGCTAGCTTGAGTATATCTGCTCAAGCTGGAAATCACACCTCCATTTCCAAGTGTAGACAGCCTCTAAGCCAATGGGAATTAAGTATATGAGTAAGTGCTCTCCTGATTAGGTATAGGTGTCTAAATATGGTTGTAGGTGCCTAACTTTAGGTAGCTGAGTGTGAAAAGTTTGGTTTTATGGCCATTCCTGATCCCATTTAAGTAAATGGCAAAACTCCCACCATCTTATCCATCTTGCCTTGAGACTTTTTTGGGGGGTATTGGAAGCATTCATTTGTACAGTGTGGGATCCAGTTTAGTTGTCTACTTTTGACCTTTTCATACTTCTGACATCAAAACTGCCTTTTATAGATTCCAGAATCAAATTTAGCTTATACCATTTTATTTTGGCTTGCAGCAGCTGTTTCACTTGAAGTAGGTAGTTAAATTGTACTTTGCCATACATAAAAAATACCTCTGAACATTGACAGGTTCTGTACTGCCAGTTACTAACAATGCATAGTTACAAGGAACAGTGTAATATACAGTACAGATTAAAGAATACTAAAACAAGGTTTGGGTTGGAAGAGGTGGTGTAGCAGTGCAACAACTCACTGCCATGGTGCCTCCTGCTGGTCATCCTGGGAATTAGCTCATGTCCAGCTCCAGAGTGCCTCCTTCCAGTCAGTGTCTCACCTGCCTTAGGCCCTGTGTCCCTCCCAGATCCCAGTGCCCCTTTCCTCAGGGTTCTGCCCCCAGCAGTACCCCCTTACTCTGGGTCTCCCCTCCCAGGGGAACCCCCAACCCTGTAAACCCACCTTGCCTCAGTGGCTACTGCCAGTCATCATCTACCCCCCATTCACTGGGGCAGACTGCAGTCCATAATGGCCACTCATAATTGGCAAGGGGTTAGGACCAGCTGCCTCACTACAGGTGGCTATACCAGAAGTTGAACTATTTCAGATTTTAAGAGTAGTTGGATTAAAAATAAAAAGTATAAAATAAACTGCTAAATAATAATTGCTATGTGGGAAGAGAAAAAAATTAGTCCTCCATAGGGTGAGTCTGAGACAGCTTCACACTTTATCATGCTGAGACTTAAGATTTAGCTTAAGTTTTATACTGTCTTACCTCACATGCACAGTGCACACCATTAGAATACAATGAGTAAAATATTTGACAGAGAAAGGAAACACAATGTCCAAGCATACAAAGCTTTATTGGTTTTATATGTATGGTGAGAAAAAATGACTCAGGCAATGTTTATATTCTCCAACTATATGTACACAGTATATATATATTGTGTTACACAGCGTGCTCATGTTTTTTGCTATTTCCACACATAAGTGTGTTGTTACATAGATAACATCAATTTGCAAATAACTATTTGATAAGTTGGTATCTATTGTAATATATTTCATGCATTATAATTTTCCATACCTAATAGGTAACATTTTTTTAAAGTGTTCAAGTGTCCTTGGAGCCTAAGTTTCATTGAAAATCAATGGGACTTAAGCTCCTAAATGCCTAAGGGTATATCTACACTGCAATGAAACAGCTGCAGCTGGCCCATATATGCTGACTAGGACTTGCGGAGCTATAAAACTGCAGTGTAGTGGGGTCCCAGAGCCTGGACTCCAATACAAGCCAGAATGTCTACATTGCAATTTTATAGCCCCGCAGCCTGAGCCCTGTGAGCCCAAGTCAGCTGACAAAGGTCAGCCACCGGTGTTTTACTGCAGTGTAGACATACCCAAAGTCACTTTTGAAAATGAGACTTATGCTCCTAAGTAATTTAGGCATTGCAGTGCTGAGTAGAGCAGTGCCTAAATATCTTTTAAAATCTGGGTCTTGGGCACTCTTGGAAATTTTATCCACCATCTAAAGCAGTTTGAGACCTGAATGACAGAGAACTAAAACATATACATTGCACATATCCTAAAACATTATATGTTATTTCCTATATGACATTTATTTTCACTTGTAAGGAGAAAAGAGAACATTTTCCTGAGCGTGTAGCTAATTAGTTATCCATCCGTTTTTCATTCCTGAAGATAAATGTCAGGACAGAGATTGGTCCTCATGTGCACTCCAGTTGAGTTTATTCAAATATATATGTCCTGATTTTCAATAAGTTATACAAGCTGGATATACAAATATGAGGGTGTAATTCAATAACTAATTTGAACACACAGGTTATTATGAGTGTGGATACATATTGAATTACATTCACAAATTCAATTATTTCCATGTACAGGTAGAGTAATTGTGTGTATAAAGAGACATAAAATTGCATGAATATTTTGCACGTGCTATTGCATACTGAACATTTTGAAACTCAGGCTCATTAAGTATATTTAGACATTTTGAAAGACAAGACTTTTAACTTTATTTTTCAGCTTCTTTTTTATTGAAGGAACTTGATGGTAGATACGGACTCCATCTGTACATAGAAGGCAAAAGAGAGACTCACAGGAGAGCTTATTCATAGGAATTCAAATAGTTTTAATACATATATTTTAACAGAGTTCTACTCTTTGATACATATAGTTTATGCTCCCAGATGGGAACATGGCTTACTCTGGAACCAGAAGTTGCTGGTGACCTCCAAAGGAGCTGCCATGTAGCATTGTAAAAAAAATTGAATTTTTTTAATGAATTTTACAGTGTGGGATAGGTTTTGAGTTGTGAGCCCTGAGGTTATCTATTGATACACAGAACAGCATAGCCAGTGTAGCTGCAGTGCAAGCTGCTTAACCCAGGGCTGCCCAGAGGGGCGGGGGGCAAGTGGGACAATTTGCCCCGGGCCCCGCAGGGGCCCCCACGAGAGTTTTTCGAGGGCCCTGGAGCAGGGTCCTTCACTCGCTCCGGGGGCCCCAGAAGACTGTCATGGGGCCCGGGCCCCGGAGCGTCTCCCACTCCAGGTCTTCGGTGGCAATTTGGCAGCGGGGGGGTCCTTCCGCTCTGGGACCCGTTGCCAAAGTGCCGGGTCTTTGGCAGAAATTCGGCGGCGGGAAGACCCCAGGCCCCCTGAATCCTCTGGGCAGCCCTGGCTTAACCCTCTAAGGTTAAAAGGGTAGTTTTGGCCACATGCCTATTCAATATTTTAATCTCTCTTTGGACAGTACCAACAAGGTTGACAGTTGTGAAGGATTTTTTCTGAGCTGGTTACTCATCTGCTGGGTCCTGATCTAAACTCACCAAACTCATTTCACATTGAACATCAGATGGGAATTACATTTCAGATCCTTCCAACCTAGGCTGCATTTGAACCAGTGACTCAGGGTTGAAACATGTTGTACCCCATCACTAATCCTGCAAAACACGCAGTGCTGCTGAATTGGAGTGGAAAGGGAAGAAAGCTGTACCAGTCCAGGAGATGGCACGGCTTTCTTCACCCATTGAGCACAAGCGGGAATCAGGTACTGAATTATGACTGAGTCACAATTCAGCCTCTGGTCTGCTTCTGGGGCATTGTATGTACATCCCCTTCGTCAGGGTGAATAGATAGCAAAGTGTCAATCCAGTCCCATGTGGATTCAAATGCAGAATTCTAGTTTTCACTGCCTTTTCATTTAAGCTTGTTTGAAAAGTTGCCCAAAAAAGAGAGAGAGAGAATAATTCAAAACATACTCATTGGCAGTTGATCACACATTACTATGTATTTTGAATTACATGCCTCTCAATAAATATTTTAGATACTGCAGATGAAATTGTCTCGTGTGTATTATAACCTTAAGTAACTGCTCCAAAATGCTCAATGCAGCATTACTAAATCAAGCCTCTAATGTGAATGTGTGAGGTAATTAAATGTGAAGTTACTTTAGTGTGTCTGCAATCATTTGTCTGCCTGGACTCTAAGCCTCCTATGTAAGAAATTCCAGTGAAGGGGCAAAAAATCAAAAAGAAAATTTTAAGCTGTATAGGGGAAAAACCTTTAAATTATTTCTGTTATTGGTGCAAAATGTGAGGTATTTGTTGAAAATGCTTGAGATATTTGTTACTTTTTTCATACCACAGACCAGATCCTTGGTCCTGCTCTGGGTGCTTTGCACAGAGCAACACTACAATCAAATTAATGGCCATTTGATGATTCCACTTGCACTGGCAGCGCTTCAGGTGGTGTAGACAGGCCATAGTGGATAGGCTGGATATCTGAGAGAAAGGAACAAAGAGTCCTGTGGTACTTTCTAGACTAACAGATGTATTGGAGCATAATCTTAGGCGTAAGCATAAGCTCCAATACATCTGTTAGTCTATAAAGTGCCACAGGACTCTTTGTTGCTTTTTACAGATCCAGACTAACATGGCTACTCCTCTGATACTTGAGAGAAAGGAGGCATGGCCAGTGTCCCTGTGTCCCAGCAATTCCAAGCTGTTAGAATGGTCCTTCAGGCTGCTAGAATAAGTTAAAGAAGTTCTCGGATCATTCTAATTTGTGCTGGGGCACAAGGCTGGTATCAGGATCAGAAGGCTACAAAGGAAATAGAAAAAGATTTTATATTCTATTGTATTTTTAAGAACTTGTACATTATTATATAACCAAAACTGTTGCATAATGCATATATATATATATATATATATATATATATATATATATATATATATATATATATGCAAGAAGGCAGACAAGTTTATGCAGGCAGTGTTAACTGTGGTGTTTCCTAACTTTTCCCTTCTTGATGATAAGCCTAGCATTCAGTTAGCATAATTTAAAAAATATATTGTTGGTGTGTATCGGAAGTTATTTTTGATGGGGTGCGTATCTAGTCGCCTGTGAAACCATCACCCAAAACAATCACATCTTCCACTATGGTAAGAGCTTTGTAATTAACTAGCAGAAACATTGCTTAAAGTGGGCTAAGTTAATCAGCTCCCTGGTCTCCAGTGGAAATCTCTTTTTATAGTAGCAACATGTGGATCTGACATACTGGGTTTTGTTGTTGCTTGACCTGTTAACCTCTTGGGTGGGAGATAGGAATAAAGCGATGACGATATTTCACAGGATTTTCTCATACAAACATAACTTTTTAAACTGATTAAATATAGTAGATTCTAACAAAATAGAAGAAAATGGCTTTCTAACGACAATAAATACCTTCTGGAAAAGGTTTTATACCCAAGTGCAAATGATATAGGCAGGATCTGACAATTGACACTTTGCTTGTGGAATCACACCTTAGTACACAGAACAACTAGACAAGAGAAGGAAGGGATGAAACAAATATTTGATAACAGTATTATTTGTATGTCATGGTTTATTTTTAGTTACCTTGTTTCTGAAAATATGCAGAGTGGCAAATTAATGTCTGCTAGATTTTTGAACATATGCAATATAAAGCAAACTGAAATAGTCTGACTATTTTAAATAACAATAATTAGCGGGCAACATTCACTTTTAACAATGGAAACCAAATAAAAACACTCCATGAGCAATCTTTCTTCAACAAATATCAGCTTCATCTTTTCCCATAGGAGTGACATTACATTGAGACTCAAGACTTCCAAGCTAATTATAATAATTGCTGTTCCTGACCTGATCCCTTTGTTTTCCTGAGTCTCATTTTTCTACAGCCTAATCATTATAAGCTTTATGTCGTGCTAGATAACTTCTAATTAATTTCTAGGCCTCTTAAATTTTCATTATGCTGGGTAAACTCAGAGTTAACTTTCATTCACGTATGCTAAAATTCACAGTCACCTCACTGTGCTGTCTCAATGAATAATGATACATAACACTCTTCATTCATCAGTTTGTTTCTTTTGGTTATAAGATGGAAAGTTAGCTTGAATTATCATTCTTATTTAACGAGTTATTTGTGTCTCCAACCCACCTCTCCCCTCTATCCCATACACACCCTGAAACTCAAGTTTTTCTTCAGCCTGTAGTAATATTTTTAATTGCATGGGACATTGAAGAGTATCTTAATGTCATGTCTGCCAATGTTCATTTACAATGAAGGCTTGTCTACATGGCAAAGCTATTGTGAAATAAGCTAGGATGTGAATTTAAAGAGCAATAGCTATTCACCACTAGCTGCCTATGCAGACACTCTTATTCTGGTCTGTAAGAGTGAACTAAGTTGAACCACACAAAGGCAATTTTAGTGTGCAATAAGAATGTCCACTTGGGGGAGCTAGTGCAGAATAGCATTTCTGCAATACCTATTCCAGTCTATTTCCAGGTGTAGACAAGTCCTTATTTAGTAACTGCCAAACCTGTTGAATTAATCTGGGGTCTTCCTTCAGGCAACTGCTGTTGTTCTATCTATATTCCAATAATGTGTAACTAATCAAATGCTCTTTCAATAGTGCAGAGAAGTCTGCAGACTAGTGAATGTGTGCATCAGACTATCATACCATACCAGTCATGTTACTTGTCTTGTTTCAGGAAGAAATATACCTTACTGGCCAGTCTACTGTAATCTAGAATTCTTGAAATAAAGTAAGAGAGCATTATTTTAAGGCTATATAAAAATGAGTTTACTGTTTTAACCAATTGTGGAAAATCAATTTACATAAGCAGGTATCCTTTGAACATATAATTGTTTAGAAACTCAGGTAAGCTTAAGCACAGAATTTTTCATTGAGTATTTACAGGCTGCTAAAAAAATCCTGAATATACTAACAATTTCTCCACTGAAAATGTTTCTTTGATGCAAGTACTGTATAGTACAAGTAGGTTCTATTTCTAATCTGCTCTAAACATAGCATCCATATATATGATTCTTTCCTGGGCTTTGTCTTTATTAATTTTTATTTAAAAAAAAACTAAGCAAATTTCAGCTTCAGCTTTCTCTTGAGCCTGACTATTTCTAGGATTTTTCCTTGCCCTTAGCTCCCTTTGGCCCAGAGAGAGGTTCCAACCCTTATTATATTCTATTTGTAGTTAACATGACCCACTGGCAGCAGAAATAATTCCTCATATTTATGTAGGTTTCTATCACCTGGCATTAAGATGACTTAGCCAACGAGCCCTAGAACCTGCCATCCTGTAACTTGTAGTATCAGTTATTTTTATTTTTGTTACTGAGTCCACTCCTGAAGTCCTTAATCAGTCACTAATCAACCAAAGCTCTTAATGGGAAACAAATATTTAGAGCAGCTAGTGGGGATAGGCATAATGTAAGTTGTCTTTTTTACAACCTCTCTTCTTTTTGTGCCTCTCCATGCAGTGACACTATCATAATTCTTTACATGTGGCATCACAAATGGTTCTCATGGAAATGACTAATGTTACTAATACAGGATTGACCTCACTGACTTGGAGCCTTAAATCCTGCTATAGCTAGCAACAGTGTCTAGGTAGGACAAGCTTTTCTCCTTAATGCATTGCAGGTATTAAAAGAGCAAAGCTATGCAGCCTCACAGCAAATTTTGTTTTGGTTATTTAAAGAAGCCACTGCTTTCCTCTTCAATCCAGCCTACAGAGCCAAAAGCATTTTAATGAAGTGTATTTTTCTGACCCCTACATCAGCTGTAAACACATCACTAGCATAGCAGCAGCAACAGAAAATCATAAAACCAAACTGTGGAAAAGTGACTGCCAAATGCTTTGTAAATTATAAAGAAAAAATCAACTGGGAGACAGTATAGCAATGCACTTTTAATGCCAGCCATGCATTAATGATAAAAGCATGTCTTGGGATGTAGCATGTCTTCCCTAATAAATCTTGCTAGAAAAGGTGCAGCTTCCTGAAGAGCTCAATTGGATGATCAAGATGGACTAATCATTGGTTTAATGCATTCAAAAGGAAGAGACAGAAACAGACAATTGCACATAAGAGCTTTATTGAAATATACATTTTCACTGATGTTCATTGTTCTTTGTGTGTCATGTTGCTTTTTACTGCACAGTTGGATGACCAGCTGGTCACAGCATACTAGCAGTCAATAATGGAGTGAGCAATGTTTAGGGATCCTTTTCTCCCTCTTCCCCAGATTGGGGAGAGCAGCACTATCCCTAAAGAGGTTGTTCTGATGCATGAGAAGGATATAGATGCTGATGTTACTCCAAGTCAACAACGGAAGAAATTCTCGCACCACCTGAATGCAGGTTTGTGACTAGGGACACCTGGCAGCATCCTCTGCCTGTCCCTGTCATCATCTGCCCACTGCCACACGGCTTTTGTGACAGATTTCAATTACCAATCTGCCTGAGGCATCAGGTGATCAGGCTGAGGCCACAGGATCATTTGTGGAGGAGCTGACGAAACACACCAAGGGTTTAAATTATGAAGCTTTATTAATACAATAATAAAATAACAGTGGAGAGTGATGGGTGCTCCCCCCATCACTCAGAGGAAGGAAGAAAGCGTTAGTGCCCCAAGCCTTAACCCGCTTTCATACTCACACACGCTCTACCCACAGCTGGCCAAGCCTGGGTGTAATGTAAGAAGAAGAAGGGGTAGGGTGGACGGGAGTTCTGTCCAGGGCCCAGGCCATCCAAGTTCCACTGTTGATCTCCGAATTGCTCCAGCTCTCAGGAAGATTTTTAACTCCAGGGTGCCTTTGGGGGTGTTTCGTTCCGCAAGCTCTTTTTCTGACATTCTTTGTACCAGTCCAAACTGGCTTTCTCTGGTCTCCTCAACTTTCCCAAAACACATCGGCTAGACTGTGTTTTCCTCCAGCCTGGCCTTCACTTGTCTCGCTCGTTATAGGCTCCCTCTGCAGGTCTGCTTAGCTGCATCTTCCTTTCTCACAGCTGATCGGTAAATTCCGGGCCCCCCTCTTCCTTGGCAGGCAGCCGAGAGTCAGATGCGTGTTGTGGCCTTGAGCAGGCTGGAGTCAGGGTCTTATCTTTGGGCCTAGCAGGAGCACAGAGTTAACCTGTTCTTTGCTCTCTTCCTTCTTACCCCTCTGGCCTCATGTGACCTACAAAGGAATCTTCCATTCCACACTCACACCTTTGACCCTTCCCAAAATGCCCTGCAATGCTTGCAATAGTGTTAGCAATATACAATGCTGATCTGCCTTCCACAGGGGACCCCTTGGGCCATTGGGGTGTGACACTTTCAAAGAACAGAACGAGTGAAGAGATAGCAAGGAATAAAGACTGTAGATCTGCACAAAGATTTGTTTAAAGGGGTACTAGGTTGTGCATGACTAGTCACACTCCCTTGGCTTTGTCGGCCATTTTGTCCACTGATGGAAAAGGCTGCAATGAGCTGGCTGACAAACAAAGGTGCAGCACTTTACAAGGTGCAGGCAAAATAATTGAGAAAATTGCATGCATAACCCTTTCAAGGCCCAAGTGATCAAGTAAAGCAGTGCCAAAGCTTGTAGACTGAAGCAGAAAGAGCTGCTCCACAAAACGACATGGGCCATGACTGGCTAGCAGGCCAGACAGCCCTGTTTGACCTTCTCCTAGAGCACCTGTCTAGCGGGGGCTATGGAGTCTGGTCTACCCCACCAATGGGCTACTTTTTATCTGGCCCCTATTCTGTAATGACAGCTGAAATGCATCTGTTCATGTATGGCAATGTATGCACTGACTGATATTCAGTGGTGTTTTGCCAGATCTCTGCATCTGGGTAGTATCAAGTATGTTGCTCCCACATTGCTTGGGATGTACAGGAGCAACAAGCAAATGGCAGTCCTGAAAGTGGGAGGTGGAGACCAAACACAACTTTCATAGGCTGGGTACCACTCTGGTATAATTGCCTTTCTGATGTTTATTCTGGTGGGAAGTGTTCTTCATCCATCTATCAAATAGGATTGTTGGATTTTCCTCTGAAGTGGACCTCAAACCCTAACAGGAGATGATGAGGGCACAACAGTCTCTAGCGTATTTCCTTTGACACTAAGTCAATGCCTGGAGTACATTTTTTTGCCAGTGGGCATAGTATTATCATCATATAGAATGCGGAGTACGTACATACCTGCACTCGGACCAAGACCAGCTCTATTTTTCTAGCTCATGCAGCCAAGAGCAATTTCCTCAGAAAAAGGGATGCAGAGGTGCTTCTCCACCCTTCTGGTGAATGTGAAGTTGCACAGTGGAATTCCTTTTAGGGAAACCTGCCCAGAAGCAGTATGCTTTCAAATCGCTTCTGGTACTCTGTATGTTTGTCTCACTAAGCCCAACACAAAGGAAGATGAAGATTTGTGACCAAGTAGTACATGATTGAAAACATTTGAGTAAAATGATTAGCAATCTTGAACAATTTTGCTGGGAGTTTTTTCTTTTTCTTATCTTTCCTTCTGTGGAAACTTTTCAAAATATCTTTGAAGGAGGCTTTGTAAGATCGACTGAATATTTGATAGTCTTATAGAGAAGTCATAATTCTTTTCCTCCACAAATGCAGTGCACTATCATCTTCGGTACTGTATGATAATGAAGATGATAATAAAACGGGAAAATTCAAAGCAAGAACATACTGTAATAGCATGTATCAGTAGATCTATCAGTCCCTTCCAGACTTTAATCTTCCTAGGTTCCTGTAGTAAGTTATTAAGAACTGTGTGCAGACAGCTCATGCACTGCAAGAAGAGAAATATAACAGCCATCTAACTTCAGTTGCAAAGACTAAAGTCACAATCTAGCCCCAAATGATTTTACCAATTCAAGAATAACCATCTCAGTGGCTCTATGCAAAGATGTTCAGTAAAACAATGAATAGTGATTTTTAAGTAAGCTAGGCACCTGTGATAATGCTACTTGTGTTCTATTTAAAGCTTAGAAATCAGTAATTACCTTAAGTGAGTAATCAGCATGAGAACTAGAGAATATGTAGAGCCAAACTGTTTTATTAGCCAGCAGGTACTCAATTATCAGTGTGAAGGGAGAGAAATCACTTTTCACATTATTTTGAATTCTGAAAAGGTCAGTAAGGTCTTGCTGATTCAAATCAAAATCTTCTCTTAACTGACATGCCCATGTTTTTCAATAAAAGTACCATTTCTTTTTATTACTATAGAAAGGCAATTAAGACAAGCAGAAATACCTGATTTAGTGGCAATTCATGATATTCAAAGAAGGAATATCATCTTCAGGCAATGGGCTGAGCTTGCATGCCCTCTGTATACAACGCTCGCATGTCAACAGTGTTAGCAGTTATGATGTTTAATTTGTAAACCTTATGTTACAGAATTAATACTCCATGAATGAGGAGAGATTACAAAATTTTCAGGTATAGTTTCAGGTTGTTGGCAGACTCAGAGACAATGTTGCAGCAGTTTATATTTGGAATGTTATATTCACAACCCTAAGGGCTGGATTGCTTTTATTTTATTTATTTATTTATTTAATTTGTTTGTTTGGGTAAATGAATACCTAGATTCTGGAGAACAGTTTTCTGGCAAGGTGATTGCTTTGTAAATTGCCCAGCTGCTGAATTATGGAACACACAGGTCCCTCAATACAACAAATCAAAGAGATTACAGATCAAATTTTCCTCTCATGAACACTGGTACAATACCAATGTCTTCAGTGGGGTTGCAATAATGTAATTAAGAGGAGGATTTGGCCCTACTTATTCAACATATGTACCATGTAATCATAGAATCACAGAAATATAGGGCTGGATGGGACCCTGAAAAGTCATCAAATCCAGCCTCTTGTGCTGAGGCAGGACCAAGGAAACTTAGACCATCCCTGACAAATGTTTGTCCAACCTGTTCTTAAAAACTGATTTTAATGAAATGAGCCAATTGCCTACATTAAGTAGACTATATAATTTTTTAAGACAGCTATACATTTTTTTAATTAAATATCCTTTGGGTGTTATTTGCCATGAGGATTATCTTGGAGAGAAGTAAAAAATTATAATCTGATTTAAAGTGAGAATACATTAGAACCCCACTGGACCATATATCACTAATCCAAAAATTGGCAGTGTCTCCACACTTCTCAGCAAAGATTTAACAGCAGATTGCTATAGTCAAGACTATAGTCAGTCAGTATTTTTACTATATCTGTTGTAGTGTAGTTAGTACATTCTGAAATATTATCATAAATAATTAGTGTTCAACTACAGTTGTTAAATAAGTAAAGTACATTTTAAATGCTTTATTCTTCTCATTGATTGCTTTGTAAATTGCCCATGGCTGATCTGACAAAGGAACTGGTGCCATATCTGTGGGCTGCTGACTGCATAGAGTGGAGTCCCATTGCATGGGGGCTGTAGCAACCTGCCTAGAACTTAGAGGGAGGATCACATGTGGCCTGAGGGAAGAGTTTGGAGGAGGCACCAGGAAGTCATTCTGAGTGCACAGAGCTAGAATGCTAGCTGCAGTTGCAGCACCTGTGTAAATAGTTATAAGAACATAAGAACTACCACAGTGGGTCAGACCGTGGACCCTCTTGCCCAGTATCCTGTCTCTGACAGTGGCCCATATCAGAGCTTCAGCAGGAGTGTACAGAACAGGACAATTATGGAGTGATTCACCTCTATCTTCCGCTCCTGGCTTCTGGTAGTCAGAGGGGTTAGGGTTGCCCCACGCATGGGGCTGCATCCCTGACCTTCTTAATTAATAGCCATTGATGGGCCTATCCTTCATGAACATAACCAGTTCTTTTTTTCAACAAGTTATACTTTTGGCTGTCATGACATCTCATGGCAATGCGTTCCACAGGTAAGTTCTGTGTTGTGGAAAACCATACTTCCTCTTGTTTGTATTAAACCTGCTGCCATGTTGACTCTTTCCCAACAAATCATGTTTATCTGTATGTCTGATCATTCTGTTCTTTACTATAGTTTCCACCAGTTTGCCTACTACTGAAGTTAGGTTCCACCAGTCTGTAATTGCCAGGATCTCCACTCAAGCCCTTTTTAAAAATTGGCGTTACAGTAGCTACCTTTCAGGCATCTGATACAGAGGCTGATTTCAGGGATAGGTTACATACCATAGTTAATAGTTCTGCAATTTCCTTCAGTACTCTTGGGTGAATTTCATCTGGTCCTGGTGACTTATTACTGTTTAGCTTATCAGTTTGTTCTAAAATACATCAGTTTAGGACTTCAAATTTAGCTCCCAAAAAGAGTAGCTCTGTTGTGGATCTCTCCCCCACATTCTCGGCAGTGAAGACTGATGCAAAGAATTCATTTACCTTCTTTGCAATGGCCTTTTTTTCCTTGAGTGCTCCTTTAACACCTTTTGTCATCAAGTGGCCCCACTGCCTGTTTGGCAGGCTTCCTGCTTCTGATGTACTTAAAAAAATTGTTAGTTTTTGCTTCTTTAGCAAATTGTTTCTCAAATTCTTTCTTGACCTGCCTTATTATACTTTGACTTGCCAGAGTTTGTGCTCCTTTCTATTTTCCTCATTAGGATTTGACTTCCAGATTTTAAAAGATGCGTTTTTGCCTTTAGTGGCCTCCATTACTTGGTGCTAAGCCATGGTGTCATTATTTTGGTTTTCCTACTGTCTTTTTTGATTTGGGTATACATTTAGACAGAGCCTCTATTATGATGTTTTTAAGTAGTCTCCATGCTGCTTGCAGGTATTATACTCTTGAGACTGCCCTTTTTAATTTCTGTCTAACTAGTATCCTCATTCTTGTGTAGTTCTCCCTTTTAAAGTAAAAATTTATTATGCTGGGTTTATGTTTTTGGGGGGTTTTTTTGTATTTTTCCCCCTGCAAGGATGCTAAATTTAATTACATTGTGGTCATTATTACCAAATGGTTCAGCTATAGTTGAGGCTCAGTGTTTGTCACGGAGTTCATGGAAGTCATGGATTCTGTGACTTTCCATGACCTCCATGACTTCTGCAGCAGCCTGTGTGGCTGGCCTGGGAACTGCCTGAGCAGCTCAGGCAGCCCCTGGGCCAGTCACGACAGCTGCTGCTGGGGCAGTCTCAGCCCCCCAACCCCCAGCAGCAGAAGTTTGGGCAGGGAGCTCAGGGTTGAGGATTGCAGTGCGGGGTGGTGCTTACCTGAGGTGGGGGCTCCATGGAAGGGTGACAGGAACACCCCTCCCTTAGTTCCTAGCTCCATGTGCTGCCTCTGCCCGCAGGCACTGCCCCTGCATCTCCATTTGCCATGGTTCCCAGCCAATGGGAACAGCAAAACTGGGGCTTGGGGTGGAGTGGAGGCAGCACATGGAGCAAGGAGCTGGAGGTTGCTGCTTCCCAGGAGCCAGGTAGGGAACCTGCCTCAGCCCCGCTAACCCCCTACCAGTACCTGAGGTGCCCCCAAGGCCACCCCCCCCCCGAGCTGTTCTCCCCCCCAAGTTTTAGTCAGGGGTATATAGTAAAAGTCATGGGCCATGAATTTTTGTTTACAGCTGGTGACCTCTCCATGACTTTTACTAAAAATATCCATGACTAAAACGTAGCCTTAGCTATAGAATCATAGAAGATTAGGGTTGGAAGAGACCTCAGGAGGTCATCTAATCCAATCCCCTGCTCAAAGCAGGACCAACCCCAACTAAACCATATAGTTACCTCTTGAACCAGATCCTCTCTGTGGTCACTTTGGTGTAGAGTTGGTGTATTGGGGGGCGGGGAGGGTTGCAGACAAGGCCATCATTCTGTCATCATTCTGTCATCATGGCTGATTCAAAGAGTGGACTCCAAACTAGGATAGCTTTTGTTGAATAACGTGAGAGTCATCATGAAATTAAGCCTTTAAGGGTAAAGTAAACTAACAAAGAAATAATAGGAAGAATGTTGGCGCTTCCTTCCCAAGAATATAAATTGTAAAAGTAGTTATTATATATATACTTTAACTAGTTTGAATCTAAATATTTCATACAAATAATTGTGGGGTGAAGTTTCTGCATTGGAGTGGCCCTTCAGATCATAGGCTTCCTGTGTACATATGAGAGATTCAGTAATCAAAGGGGCTATTGTGTTAATGATTGGCAGATTTAGGACCTCCTTCCACACAAAAAGGAACATTGGAAGAGAGATGGGAATATGTGCAGCTAGAGAATGAAGCTTTGGATCAATATTTTCACTGCAAAGTGGGAGTTAGGTTTTGTTCCTGAAATTAATGTTTTTTTAAAGAGAATTTATGCTTAGTTAAGGCTCTTTCTGGTAAAACTTAACACCTAGTGATTTGTCTGCTGGATAGATCTTAATAAAACTAGCTGTCCACTTCAGAAAAAGACAAGAGCAAACTAAACTGAAAACAAACAGCACTGACTCCGTAAGTGAGTTAGATGTTTACCTTCTCTTGTAAATTTGATATTTTTTTTACCTCTTGTCAGAGCCACACCAAACTACCTGAACTTGCATAGATGGTATCTTCTGTAAAAGTAGAATATTTCTGATATGTTTGAGGGAAATTGAACGAGGTGATTGAGAGATGGAAAGATTCAGAAAGTTAGATGATTTCACCTTGTGAACAGTAGTGGAACTCCTTGGCATGCAAACATCTTAAACGTTGTAATCAGGCTATATAAGCTGCTATGGAAATAGTTTAAGATGGCTTCAGGTGCTAAAGTATTTGAGGTTTAAGGTGTCCTCAGCCACCCAGATGCTGAACTAGCATGATATACAATGTTTAACATGTCAATTGGCTTCAATAGCACAATAGATTTGAGGAGGCATGTAACTGAATGCTATATTTCAATACTTTCCAGTGTTTGGGAAGTTTTGTGGGGTGGAAGGGACAAAATAGGCGGAAGTGGAAGATTTAAGACAATTGTATTTTTGTATCTTTTTACAGGATTTCTGTGCCCATTATTGTAGCATCTGAACACTTCCCATTTAATTAGATTGTCTTAGCAAGACCCTAGCAGACTTTAAAATTGCCACGTTCTAATGATTTTGCCCGTAAATTATTGATACATACTTACAACCTGAACCCCATTTGAACTAAGAGTTTCTTTTCTGGGAATAATGCTTTTAGTTCTGTTGATAAAAGCTCCTTTCAATACCATGGACAGCAGTGTGCTCCTGTATGACACACTTTACCAGCCCTATGAAAGGTTACTTGAATTCTCTCATGTGTATGATACAGATATTCAAGGTAGAATTTCTCCTCTGTGGTTTTACTTAATGCTGATTTGAAGACTATTATTTCAGGTCAGTCTTTGAAGTGTCCAATTGTATGAAATTGAATGCTTGTACACTATCATAAAATATTATGAGAATTACATGCTTTTGTTTAATCCAGATCAGATATTCTGTTTTTAATTAGTTTGATTTACATTCTATGCATTTGTAATTGACATGTGGTTTAAGGGAAGAAAACAAATGACACATGGTAATTAAACATAGGGTGAGATCCTCACCTCAGCTCCAGCCCCAGTACACCAAATACAAGGGTCAACGTGGCATAAAGGAGCCCTAAAAGTCCCATATCAGTCAGGGAAGATTCCACTGCTCCAAGAACTATGGAAGTCAGTCATTAGTCCTCTCCTTGGACTGCAGGTTCTGTGCCTCATCTCTAAGACCTGGTCTACACTACAAGTTTAGGTTGAATTTAGCAGCGTTAGATCGATTTAACCCTGCACCTGTCCACACGACGAAGCCATTTTTGTCGACTTAAAGAGCTCTTAAAATCAATTTATGTACTCCTCCCCGACAAGGGGATTAGCGCTGAAATCGACCCTGCTGGGTCAAATTTGGGGTAGTGTGGATGCAATTCAATGGTTTTGGCCTCCGGGAGTTATCCCAGAGTGCTCCATTGTGACCGCTCTGGACAGCACTCTCAACTCAGATGCACTGGCCAGGTAGACAGGAAAAGCCCCATGAACTTTTGAATTTTATTGCCCGTTTGGCCAGCGTAGCGAGCTGATCAGCACAGGTGACCATGGAGTCCCAGAATCACAAAAGATCTCCAGCATGGACCGAATGGGAGATACTACATCTGATCGCTGTATGGGGAGACGAATCCATGCTATCCGAACTCTGTTCCAAAAGATGAAATGCTGGAATATTTGAAAAAATCTCCAAGGCATGAAAGACAGAGGTTATAACAGGGAACCGCAGCAGTGCCACGTGAAGCCCACCAAAGAACCAGAGAGGCAAACGGCTGCTCCGGGTCAGAGCCCCAGACATGCCGCTTCTATGATGAGCTGCATATCATTCTAGGGGGTGCCCCTACAACTACCCCACCCCTGTGCTTCCCTCCTCCCCTACCCCTCCCAGGCTACCTTGGCAGTTATCCCCCCATTTGTGTGATGAATTAATAAAGAATGCATGAATTTGAAACAACAATGACTTCATTGCCTCTGCAAGCGGAGATCAAAGCGGGGGGAGGGGAGGGTGGTTGGCTTACAGGGAAGTAGAGTGAACCAAGGGGGCGGGTTTTCATCAAGGAGAAACAAATAGAACTTTCACACTGTAGCCTGGCCAGTCATGAAACTGGTTTTCAAAGCTTCTCTGAGGCACAGCACACCCTGCTGCACTCTTCTAACCGCCCTGGTGTCTGGCTGCGCATAATCAGCGGCCAGGCAATTTGCCTCAACCTCCCACCCCACCATAAACATCTCCCCCTTACTCTCACAGATATTGTGGAGCACACAGCAAACAGTAATAACAATGGGAATATTGGTTTTGCTTAGGTCTAACCGAGTCAGTAAACTGTGGCAGTGAGCTTTTAAACATCCGAAAGCACATTCTACCACTATTATGCACTTGCTTAGCCTATAGATGAACTGCTCCTTACTACTGTCCAGGCTTCATGAGCCATGGGAGCAAGGGGTAGGCTGGGGTAGGTGCGACCTCTCAGTGCTGTCGACTCGGAGAGCAGCCTGAGGCAGAAGCCTTCAGCTGGCATGATATTCCAGGCAGGGCTGAATCTCCAGTAGATGAAACTTAAAGAAAAGAATGACCTGGAGTCATTCCCATTTTTGTCCAGGCACCCCCGACCGACCTCACCAAGGCCATCCAGGAGCACCCATGGGACGACGACTATGGCTAGCAGTCGAATGGACTGTCTGCCATCCGCAAGGCAAGGCAAGGGGATGCTGCTGTGTAGCACTGCAGTACCACGTCTATCAGCAGCACCCAGGAGACATACGGTGACAGTGAGCTGAGCGGGCCCCATGCTTGCTGTGGTATGTCATCTGCACGGGTAACCCAGGAAAAAAGGCAAGAAATGATTTTTTGCCGTTGCTTTCACAGAGGGAGGTGGGGCCAGACGACATGTACCCACAACCACCCGCAACAATGTTTTTGCCCCATCAGGCATTGGGAGCTCAACTCAGAATTCCAATGGGCAGCGGAGACTGCAGGAACTGTGGGATAGCTGTCACAGTGCAATACTCTGAAAGTCGACGCTAGCCTCGGTACTGTGGACGCACACCACCAATTTAATGTGCTTAGTGGGGACACACGCAATCGACTGTATCAAATCGATTTCTAAAAAATCGACTTCTATTAAATCAACCTAATTTCGTAGTGTAGACATACCCTAAGAGGCAAATCACAGAATCTCACCCATACTGAATAGGGTCCATTCTTTTTAAGCAATGTAAATTTCCATTTGCGCACAATTTTCAATTGCGGTTACTGAGCTTGCATGCACAAATCAGGTACTTGTGCGCATACGTTACCATAATTTCCCATTTTTGTACATCATCATCTGGTTTGCACAAAGAGATGCTATAATTGCATATGCAAGTTTCTTGCAAGAATGAGAGAAATTTACCTGTATTAAAATGAAAGCCATATTTATAAATTTCTGTAAAATCCAGTTATATGACCTAATCATAGAATCAGGGTTGGAAGGGACCTCAGGAGGCCATGCCCTAACAAATATTTAAACTTTCTGTGTATCCTGTCACATCATTACAACTTTTAGTTCAGATGTGTGGAATCTGTTCACAAAGCACATGAAATGGATTTTACTGTGCCAACAATGAAAAATGTCATAGTAAATTTTGAATCTACTATTTCTTTAAGTCAATAGAATTCTCTTGTACTTTTCCCTGTGATTTTTTTAAAGACAGTGGTAGATATTTAATTCACCTAGAGATATTAGGAAGTATGGGTTCTAATAAATTAAAATATATTTACTTATAATAAATTGATGCTATGATTTTCAAGGGAGTGAATGCTATTGAAGCTGTGGAACTTGGAATTGTATTTGACTTAATTTTGATAAAATGTTTGCATGACGTAGCATGGATGAGCCTCTGGACTTGTTAGGATAGGAGAGTTCAGAGGGCTGTGGTTTAAAAACAGTCCCTGCTGACTCTTCCTTGATGGTGTTTGCTAGCCCCTGTGACTTAAGATCTAGATATAGGATTCCAGAAATTTGTAAGAAATAACAAGTATTTTAAAAAACTGATTGAGTAGGAAATAAACCTTGGTTTATCTGGGATTGGTCACTTTGGAAACAGCCCTAATTAATTTTAAATAATTTTTAATATATCCAAAACCAGCTATAGTTCATGTTACCTCAAAGCTGCAGGTTTGCTTTGGGATTCTAAGTCAATGCATGTACAGCAACCAACAACATGAAACTTGTTGTGGTGCCTACATCAGAACAGGTAGCTATCCTCCCCCACCACTCTCCAAAGCAGTCCGTGCATATCGTAGAGGGACAAAATTCGCTCCCTTCCTCAGGTCATTTACAAAGAAATGAATTACAGTATAACAAACTCCAAACCTTGTCTTCTCCCCAGGCATGGTTGCTCCTTGTTTCCTCTCTAGAAACAGTTCAGATAGTAAAATCCTTTCTGTGCTAAGAGCACAAGTGCCAACTTTCTGATTTCCCCGAGGATGCTCGACCATTGCTCTCCCAAGCCCCAACCCCATGCTACCTGGGGCTCCAGCAGTGATTTAAAGGGCCCGGGGCTCCAGCCCCTTTTGCCACCTCCCTCCCCCATCAGCGGCCCTGCCGGTATGGTCAGCTGTGTACTGGCAGCATTTTCTTACTGGTACGCTGGACCAGACCGGCTTACTTTCACCTCTGTCCCAGGCTCATTTTTTGAAGGTGTCGTGCAGGTTTCCTTTGAGGATGAGGACTGACAGGTCTGATATGGAGTGATCACTCTGTGAAAAGTGTTCACCCACAGGTTAGAGAATGTTTTTGGCTTTTATAATTTTTCTGTGGAGTTCCTTTGACAGTGTAGCAAATGTTTGGTTTTGCCCACAGAGTTGTTATTGGAGATTTCATGCACTGGATGAGGTACACCACATTTTGTGATAGGTGTATGTAGGACCAATGGATCTTGAAAGGTGTGTTGTGGAGGGTGTTGATCATTGTAGCAGTGGAGATACATCTGCAGGTTTTGCATCTGTTGTTCTGGCAGAGTTCTGTTCTGATGCCGCTTTGAGTTGGTGTGTCCTGGTCTGTGGGACACTTCCTTTGGATGATGATCTTGGCAAGGTTGGAGTGTTGTTTGAAGGCCAGAATAGGAGGCTCAGGAAAGATTTCTTTCAGGCTGTGATCCCCTCATATATGGGTTGTAATTGTTTCATGATACCTTTATGGGTTCCAGTGTGGGGTGGTACATGACAACTAGGAGTGTGCAGTTGGTGTTTTTTTCCTCTATTCAGGTAGGTTCTCTGGGGGTATTTGGGTGGGACATTCCATGATGAGATGTACTTCTCTGGTGGAGCATCCTTGTTTGGTCAAACACGTTTTTAATGTGTTAATCTCAGACTTTTTCCCTTGGAGCATATTATGTCTGACTGTCTATTCGGTCTGGCTATAGATAAAAGATTTTTTGGTGTGTTTGGGATGATTACTGGATCCGTGGAGGCAAGTGTGGTGATACAGGGGTTTCTTGTAGTTGTCTATTGGTTTCCATTGTTGAAGCTGATCAGGAGGTTGATGCTGGCGTGGGAGTGTTCTAGAGAGTTTGATGAACAGGTGGCAGTTGTTGAGGTTGTAGTGTAAGCCGATGAAGGAGTTTAGGTCATCTGTCCAAAGGATGAAAATATTATTGATATATTTCAGGTTTATCATTGGTTTTGTGGTGCATTTTTCCCGAAATTCTTCCCCAAGGTGACCCATGAACAGCCGTGGTTGTTTCCATGATTTGGACAAAGTGTTTGTTGTTGAGTGGGTGGTGTCAGGAAGTTGTTGCTTGGCCTCATTGACATAGTCATTATGGTTGAGGCCTATAGTGGTGACCCCTTTGTCTGCTGGTTTGCTCACTCTCTGGTGATTGGAATTCAGGAACTGCATGGCTGTCATCTTGGCAGTGGAGAGATTTTGGTGGAACAGTCACTAGGGCATAACAGACTGTAGTGAATGTCAGACTCGCTGCCTTATCCCACACTGTCAGAGCCATGCTATGTCTCATGTCTCATGTATTCAGATTGATTTCCAATGCGTTGTTAATATACAGAGATCCTCAGACAATCAATACACCAATATTATCATCTGCAGAATTTAACCTTCAGTGTTCCTCATTAAGCCCAGTTAAGCATATGAAGTACAGGGAGAATAGTGAGAAACTTGCAAAGCAGCCTGCCCTATGCTATTTAAATAAGGAGAGCGCAGAATGTGTGAACTTCAGAAAAATCTTATTAATCTCACATTTAAATAAGTGTGCTTCTGAGTCATTAAAAATCACAGTGAGAATGGCTGGAGTCAGCGGGGAGCACTGAACAGGCAGGCCTTATAACGATATCAGGAAAATGACTCTTCTGAGCAAGTTTTCAACTTGTGGATTTGATAAGAATAAGGCAATTTAGTCAGCCACTAATGAGTATCAGATTTTATTCTATCACATGCAGTTGTGAATATCAATGATTGATGATAGTTAAAGAATTTCAGAATGTTTAGAACAATCAAAATTCTGTAGCATGCACACTACCCAGAGATAGATATTAACTAAGAAATGTAGAAGAATAAATTCCTTCATCATATATTTAATATTATTGCAGTAAGGCTAGCATAGCCATGTCTCAATGACCATTAACACAAGGAAACAGAGAAGACTGGTGATACTAATTACTGCTCTGTAATACAAAGTCCACACCAATCTTGCCCTCCACATACAGAGTGGAATACACTACACTGAGTGAGTAAATATAATTGTAGCCTTTGTCTGTGGAACAGAAAAGCAACTATAACAATGGACGTGATTTGACCCATATAAGTGTTACAGCCAAGGTTGGCACTGAAAAATGGACTGACTTACTTCACTTAGAGTCTTTTAAGATACAAAATGTATAGGGTCCATAACAGGGAAAGGAGGATTGGATTCCTACAAATATGCTGATCTGACAAATGACTTAATGCTATTCTGGCCTTATTTTGTATAGCGTGCAATTTGCTTGCACCACCCTATGCACCATCGAAGCTATAGGTTAAGGGTTTGAGTGGGCCCTGTGTGCTAGGCTAAATTTCACCTTGGAGAGAGGATAGCTCTTTGTCCAAATAAAAAGCAAACAAAACTCTGATGGAGTAATATCAAATTTAGGTATAAGGCTTAACTGAAGCAGAAGATTTATTGAGATTTACCAAATGTGCTGATTAAACAATCTCGCCACCTATTTACGAAAACTAAGAATAATTAAATAATCCATTTCCAATTAGCACAATACCAACATAAGTCTATCCCAAATCCAACTAAATGTCCCCTGCTGCTGTGAAAAACAGACAGGCCTGTGTAAGGATTGAAGCTTACATGTGTATTTTGCTATTTGGTTTTAATCACCAAGGGAGAGGCCTACAATAATGCATCCCAAGGTATTGAAGCACTTTTTAGAATTCATAAGACGCTAAGTTTCCATGATCACCACAATTTCTAGACCTATTGTCGGAGAAATTGAGTGCAGAGTAAGGTAGCTCAGATGTATTTACTGTGAATACATTTCACTAAGTAGCATTAGCTGCATATAAAAAGTAAGAACAAAACCCTGATTTCACAGCTACATGGGTTGTACTATATCTCATATTTGCAAAGCTTTGAGAACTCTGCTTTTAGCCTGTTTAATTTCAGAATCTTTCATCCCAGATTGTTATCAGTAAAGCTTTTTAAAGGGGTAATGGTTACATGGAATTTATTTTCTTCATTTGGTTCTATTACTTTGAAGACCATCCCAATCAACAGCAAGTTGTACAGACAATCCTATAATGTGCACACTCAATTCCAGGATTGGGACCCTCTTGAAATCAAGGGAAGTTTTACCATTGACTAACTGACAGCAGGATCCCAGCTTCATTTGGCAGGAGGGGGTGGCTAATTCCTTCCCAGATAGTCTCATTATATAATTAATACAATTTCAACTGCAGTTGAAGAACGGGAATAAACCAGAAGATCTGAGATCATACATTTCAGATACAGCAAAGTGACTGATCTGCCTGATCAACAGTCTTGCTGAAATATCAGTCCCTCTAGATTGGTGGAACTAAGTATATCAGAAAACAATTTCCAGGTGAAACTGATACAGTTAATTAGATAAAATACTTTTCCAATATGCTTTGGTCAGAAAACTCCAGCTTGCTAGACCATTAAATGGAAAGTTTATCTAATATAGCAGTAGAACTCGAGAGACTATAAATGGAAGGTTTTACACATTTATTACACATTAATGGAAAATCCTCATGCTATAAATTTTACTCTGACAGTTCTAGTTACACTGATTATGTCCCTATAGTGTCCTCACAGCTCAACCTGTTTGTTCAGTTAGTTTATTCCAGAAGACTTTCATTAAAGTATTGAAAAAGGAAGAGTTTAATTTTGTGAAGATAATAGAATCAACAGAAAATAATTTCAGCATATCAATTCTATGCCACAGATCTTTGGCATTGGATGTATTTATGAATTTAAGTAACAAACAGTAGCCTTGAGCATGTGTAATAGCAGGTACTAAAAAGGGTGGATCTTGAAATGTGCATGTCTGCCACATCGAAAAAAAGAGTCCCCAAAATGGATGTGCTACCACTAAAAGTGGATGGAAATAGAAACAAAACACTTATTGACAAGAGTGTAGTGAAGGCACTGTGTGATTGAGCTAAATAATATTTAGAAACTTTATTATACTTTTCATCTGTAAATCTGAAACCATTTTACAAAGAAGGATAAGTAGTATCATTGTTCTCATTTTGCAGATGGAGAAACAGAGGCAGAGAGAGTTAAAGTCTTTTTGCTCCTGTAGGTTAGTGATGGAGCCAGGAATACATCTGGTTTTCAGTCCAGAGCTCTTTCTGCTACATAGCACTGCCTCCCAAAATGTTTGGCTGAAGTAATTAATTTATTTTAATATTTATGGGCTTTGTTCATTTGGTTTCAGGAAGCATCTAAGTAAAGGCCTTGCAAACCATGAATCACCTCAAAACTTTTATTTAATACCTAAAGATTCCACTGAATGTCCAGTTTTTGTCACCTATGCAGTACAATGTTTGCAGCGAAAACACTGCCTGTGGATGGGGAAAGTTTTCCTGAATAGGTACTATATTTTGCAATAATTCAAAAAACAAAAATTCTAAGTTGTCATCCTATTTTTCAATCCTTCATACTTTTCTGTGAGAGCATTTGAAATTACTATATAGCCAGCCCTCGTAAGGGCTGCATCTTTCCTGTATAACTTTGAACATTATGCTTCCATGTGGTAAGCATGACAGAACTGTTGTTTAAATCTCAATTTTTTAAACCTGTAACCTCATAAAAGAGCTTCAAGCAGTTAAGTCTGAGGCTCCAAACAGGCCTAATAATTACTGCCCAAAAGTTCAAAAATTGCAGTGAATGTACAGCTGTATTGCAGCCTTCTGTGGAAGGAAAAAAGAGCAAAGGAAAGAAAGGTAAGTAACCCAGTCTTGGGGCCTACTGACTTCAGCTGGAGTTGTGGGTGTCTAAAGTTAGGTCATAGGTGTCTAAAGTTGAGCCTTCTAAAAATGAGGCCAAAATGTCACTTTTGAAAATTTGGTCCCAGGAATTGAAAACTGGTCACCAAGACTGTGGTATCCACACTTAGTGGACACATTTGAAAGCTTCAGCCTGCTCCCTTTATATTTGAAGGCCCTATTCAGAAAAGCATCCCCATTCAGGAAAGCACTTAAGCACATACTTATGTACCAGTGAAGACAATGAGACTTCAGCACATTCTTCAGGTTTAGCACATACTTATTACTGAATCCAGGGCTAAGGGCCAAATTCTACCCTTGGATACCCACACAACAACTCCCATTGACATGCAGAGAACTTGCAGAGACAGAATTTAGCCCTAAAGGAATATTCATGGCACAGAAATATGTTTTCTCTTCATTTAAACTTTGAAGCTTTCTATATTTCTTCAGACCTCATATAATACAGACATTGGTATGATATATCAAAAGTACTTGTAAGCTTCTTGAGATACCTCCTCCCTCACCTCTGCTAGAACTGCTAAGGTGATCAGAGTCTTATCTGACTTAATGAAACTAAACCTTCAATGAAGCTAAGATCTTGATAGTTTAGGACACCATTATCCTTGCAAAGGCTGGACCAAGCAGCTTGAAAAAGTTGATAAACATGCAATTTAGTGGCTTGTTGCAAATAGCAAAGTGTTGATCCCCCACTGTGTCTTTCTAGATGTTTAACGATAGTATGAATAATAGCATTCGTCATAATGATAACATGTCCCACCTCTTCTTGTAAAGAACACTACTAACTTAACAAATTCATGTACAAATTATACATAGGTGCCAGTTCAGCCATCACTGAGAAGCTGACACTTCTGGACTGAGCCCAGGGAGCTGTTTAACAGCACATAGCAACATTGTCCATTCTGAGTGTATACAGATTCTGAATTGCTGAAATTCACTTCAATTCTGTGTAAATTTGAGCCTAAATTTCATCCCTCCCTAGCTTGGTAGTTCCTGCAGTTTCCCCAGAAAAGCTCCTCTGTCCTAGTCACCTGTTACCCCTGCCGTCCATTTCATGGCCTTGTTGAAGCCAATTAGACCCCACCTGCTGGTATGACTCAGCAGTATTACTCAGAATCTCAGTGTAGGGTTTGAGTGCTGGGTCTGTGACTCAGCAAGAAAGCTCTGCATTTGTCTATACACGGTCTTAGCATTTGACACCTATTAAATTCCAAGAGTTGAATATTTCAATTTTAATACATCAAATGTGACTCTCCTGAGGGTAGATACCCAAGATATATCAGGGGATACATGAACAGGCTTTCCTAATTTTTTTTAGGATTTTTTTTCTTAAATAGCAACAGGGATGGTGGTGAAGTTTGTGTGTGTGGTGTTTTTCTGTTAATCAAAGGGAAAGAACACATGATTACAGGGCAGTAGAGGGCTGTCTCTCCACATTATCACCCTGAATACTTTGATTAACTGGAGAAGCACCTGACTCAAAATGCTTTCTCCAACTGGTAGGTGGATTGAATTTCACATCCAGAATCTTCCTAAATGCACTATGATACTGTTAACTGGGGCACCAGCCTTTGTTCAACTTCCCTTGGTAGCTCAAGACTAGATTGTCCTCTGCTATGCACTACTCCGCACTGAGAGTAGCATGAGGCTTCAGTGCCAAATGGGAAGCTCTGGAAGGCATTGTGTCTCATGAGGCACTATACTTCCTGGAACTCCTTTACTTATGGGGGTAGTGGGCTAACTGCAGTTCCCTTTAAAAGGGTGCAACATGTATTCTTCTTTGGTTTGGGATGCTCAATGCCACTTGGGGTGGTAGCAACAAGCAGTCCTTGTGCTCAAGAAATCATAAAAACTGTAAATGTCTGCCTCTTTTGCAGGGGGTCATTTCTCATGCCCTCCCCACAGCTGGCCCTACATGTCCTCTTTAACAAAATTTCCTGAAACTGAATTAAGACTGCTTGTCCTGGTTCGGACTATTACTTGGTCTTTATTAACAGTTTATAGCTTGTTTTAAAAAAGTTAAATTCACACCTTATTTGGTGCCAAGGGAATTTCCATTACTTCAGGCTCCAAAAATAAATAATGGCAATGTCTCTGGTGAGATCTCCGCAAATTCACCAGCTTCCTCAATAGACTCCCCTACTGAGCTTAACCAACATGCAGGAGGAAAGGACAAACAGCAGTGAGATACCTGATCTGTATATCTCTTACCTCATCCTGGTCAGTTTCGACTTTGTGTACCAGTCAAGAGGTTTCTGCCAGTAGAGCTTCTCAGGAGCCCTTATCTCCTTAGATGGCATTATTACCAACAACCAAATAAAGGAGTTCCCTATTAGTAGAGGAAATCAGTGCTGGGAGACTACTGTTCCTTTCCACAACATCTCTGAGCACTAGAGCAAACTCTCAACAGAAGTCTTGGAGAATCATCCCTGCCACTAATTAAATCCAGAATTGTTAGTTGCAGTTTATGCCTGTAAATAGGAAAGCAGACCTCAATCTGACTGAAAATTTAGGCATCAGTCCTATAAACACTTAAATGTATGCATAACTCACATGTGCCTGGTTGGGATTACTCATGTGTCAAACAGGTGCTTAAGAGTTTGAAGGATTGAGTCCTACCCTAGAGTTATTTCTATCCTAGTCTATACGTGCCCATAGCACTACTTCTCTTCCTTATGATTTGTTAGGCCCCAAGCCTGCAACTCTTGCCACTATGAGTAATCCTTAGTCCCACAAATCACCTTATTGTTGAGATTACATATAAGAGAAGGATTACTCATGGCATAAGGGTGACAGGACTGAACCCTTAGTTGTTTTGTACTTATTTTATTTGGGTGCAATATGTGAGTCAAATCTGGAAATCTTTAATCAGTCTTTATTCAGGGAACACACTCACTGAAGTAGAGTTTAACTACAGATGAGCAGACTCCGAATTTTCTTTATAATAACCTAATAAGGTCTGGTATAATGGGTCAAATTCTGTTCTTGGTTATTGCAGCGGAGTAGCTCTGTTGTTGTGAATGGAGTTACTCTGAATGTTCACATAGGAATGGGAGACCTGAATATGGCTCTGTAAAATGGTGGCTTGCTTGCCCCTTAAGAACTGGAAGACTGGAGCTAGCTAGCTGACCCTGATTACAGAATGAGCCATACCTGGGAGACATCAGGCTGATTGCCCTATAAAGAGCAGCAGCAGGGTGCAATGAAGGAGTGGAAGGTCAGGGAGCTATGGTAGAGAGCTCTCTAGGTAGGCAGGGAAGTCTGAGAGAGACCTGTACAAGCAAGGGAGGGACTGTAGAGTTCTCAAGGTAGGGAGCCTGGGAAAAGGAAGAGAAACTTTGGGTGTAGAGTTATGAATGGACTTTGTTTTGGGGGTTTGAGTTTTATTTACAGTTTATTTTGTATTAGTAAACCCAGTCCCCATGCAGAGGTACTTTGTCACCAAGACAAAGCCTGAAGTAAAGTTTATTTGAACAGTCTAAGAAGAGGAAGCTAAGGCAGGCTGCCTGCAGAGTGATCTAAGGCCAATAGTGGGTGCATGGGAGGCAGCTGGCATGGTTACAGGTCCATATACTTCGTCTGAAAATGAATATAGTTTAAACAAAATTGTGTGTGTTGAGGGGAAGGGAATTCCCTTACTGCATTGCTGCGATTAGGCTCCCATGTACAATAGGATTCTATGGTAGGTGCGATATCACAACTTGTGATACCACCAATGGCTTCATATAGCTGTCGTAAGACTGGACATGAAGGGATCTTCTCTAAGATGTGCTAAATACCCCTCTGACCTTTGTTATTTGTGCCATTCCACATCCATTTCTTAAACTACAAGTAAAAAGAACCCCAATGTCTTACTGTGAAAGTCACCTTTTAATAAATTGGCTTAGATATTAAGTTACCTCCCATTGTATTGCAAGCTGTAAAGTATTTAGTAATACACAAAGCTGTAGTTTAAGATGAAAACAAAATGTTTTCCCTTGAGTAATATAGGAAGGCATTTTATTAATAATCATAACAGAGCTCTAAATCAGCAAAACTTTATGGACAGATATTCCCATGCTGTCGGTAATCTCTATTCCACAGGAAAAATGCTCTGAGCTACTTCTGAAGCTACATAGGAAATAATGTCTGAGGAGCTCAGTAAGGTGCTGCTTTGTAAGTAGGGGGTGTTCAGTCAGGAGCAATGACCAGTAAAAGAAAGCTGGCAAGGAGCATTGTCTGATCTCACTGTGTTGTTTTGGGAATTATACCTGTAGGCCACGCACCGTTCGTTTCTAGGCTGAGGCACAAAACCCAAAGATTTACAGAGTGTCCAAATAACAAAGTTTTATTGCGCAAGGTTCAAACAATATTCAAACGTGGTGTCCCCCTGCTAGTCAGAGAGAGACCCAGGCTGCAGATTACATAGAAGTTATATACCTTTTAGGAGTGCATGCTACCCTCATGAATTGGAAGCCTTAACCAATAAACAAGCCATTTTCTTATCTTTAGCCTATTACAGTTAATCACTGTCCTCGTGCTGGCTAGTGCACAGTCCAGCTGTTACCTTGCATACTAGAATTTTTCCTTAATTATGTTGTTACAGCAGTGTTCCTATCATCTTTCCTGTTTCTGACTTTATCTTTCTTTAATGCTACCCTTGGGAGCCGTGTATGTGATGTGCTCGCTTTTAGTTAATGATGGATACAAAATAGGGGAACTTACAAAATGGAGTTGCTCATGCTAACTACCCTTAACAGTTGCACTGTCAGAGACATTTGTGTCCCAGCTGTGCAGCAGATCATGAGGAAGATGGAGATATGAGATTAGTCTGATTGCATGCCAGATCCTGCTTATCTTTTTCATTTGCATAGGGACAACACAGCTGGTTTAAGCTGACTATAAAGCATCTTTGGCAAGAGTGATTTGGACAGTTTAATGATCTTATATTTAAATGCGATTTACGTCTGGTTCTAATTTTATTCCTTTTTAAAGCAAACACATTTATGCAAAATAACTTAGAGGAAAGTATTTTTCTGAATATACTTATGTGCAATAGGTACATATTTAGCTTTTATCTTCTTGAATGCTTGGATACGGATATTTTGAGATCTTTAGAAAGAACACATGGAAACAACAAAACAAACTCAAAAATACCAGTGGAAGTTAACTTTGATCAAAGTTGCTACTAATACTTTTAAAGTTGGATTGGCACTTTGCAATCTGCCCAAATAATACAGATAGAAAAGATAAGAACCATACAATGGTACTATAACAAATGTGTTAACAATATATTGGTAAAGGACCAATTCTGCAATCTTAATCATGTTTAGTAATGCTTACTCTTGCAAGTAACTGATTGGTACCAATGGAGTTACCCACATAAGTAAACACTTCACAGTGATGTGACTAAGGATTAAAGAATCGGTCCAAATAAAGTATTTTTAAGCACCCACAGTAAACTGAATATTTGTGAGTCGTCAATATTTGCTATCTCGGCTTTAGATTTAATTATCTAATGCTTATTTACAAATGTCTGCATCTGATGTGGTTTATGGTAAAGGAACATTACCCAACATGAAAGCTGAAATCAAAGAATGAGGAACAGAAAAATAAATAAATCAGCCATATAGCATATTTAAAGATCAATTCTGCTCTGATATTGACCTCTAAAGAAAGATGCTTTCTTCCCAGTTTCTCTATATTCCTTCAGAATTTAGTGTCCTGCAGTTATATTTTGCCATGGAAACAGACCCTTCCTTTCTGCTCCTTATTGGAGCCAGTGTCGTTTGGTTGGTTCAGTTGCAATTCATTTCCAGTCTTTACCTGTGGATTATAATTAGAAGTATGTTGCTGGGATTGGAAAGAAGGCTAAAACTGAAGAACATTTAATGCAATAATTGACAAAAATGGAGACTGCACATTCAAGGAGAGATAGCAGATTAGGTTATGATTACATATTTACCAGATAGACATAGTGCCTTTTAAATGATATTTTCTTGCAATCAGATACCACAAAAATTATAAAATAAATATTTTCAGAGTGTAATCATGGGAGCATAGTATACATTGCTGCCTCATGTGGTAAATCCACTACTGCTTTTGCTCACACATATATAGTAATGGATTTTTCAAGATACATTTGTGAGTTGTCACATCTAAGATTATAGTACGGCCCCTAATGAATATTATTGTAAAGCATTTCCATGTTGCAGCATGAGGGCTGGTTCTACCACACAAGCTGAAGAGGTGGCTACAAAGGTAGCAAATGTGTCAGTGCTTAGAGGTATCAGATATGGACATTCACTGTTTTGCGTAGGGCAACAGAACCCCAAGAGCCAACCTTTATGTGCTATAATGTAATCAAATGAGTTCCATCAAAGTCTTGATACAGCTATTATTGGTTAGCACCAACAATGTGCTTGATACTGTTCGAGACATAAAACACAGATAACCCCTGCTCTGAAGCATTTACAATCCAATCAAGACAGAGTAGACAGGAAGGAAATCGAAGCCTATAGGGGATACCAACACAGGTTTTATTGTTAGTTGATTGTCATATTATCGACTCACCTCTTGTGGGCAATGCAGAAGTGAGTCCTTAAATTGATCTTGAATTTAAGGGAGGGTCATGGCTTGATGGACAAGAAGTGGGAAGACATTCCATACTTAGCAGGAGGCATGGAAAAAGACACAGATATGCTTATAGAAGAAATAGATGAATGGAACTTCAAAGCTGCTACCATTGGTGGAGGTGGAGCACATGTGGCAGTGCTGTAACATTCTGAGAAACGAGGTCTAAAGTATAGGCTGTGGACACAGTTCAACTACTTTGTGACAGTGCAAACGGTATGTAGATAAAAGAAACCAATGAATTTAGACCAGATACAGTCATCCCTTGAAGGGATGAAGAATTGGTTTGACAGGACATGCATTCATTTCTTGACAAATTAAAAGGAATTCAACTCAAAGAACAACTACAAAAATGAGCTGCAGTAATTGAGTTATGATGGAAGACTTTGATATGAAAAGATATGTATGTCTCAGCTAAGTGATGACCAAAAGTTGTAAAGGTGTGATCACAGTCTACTAATGTTTAACGGGCATAAACTCCCAAATGCAAAAGGAATTATTTAGTATGATAAATATAACCGACAATGAGGGGTAGTGGGATGAAATTAAGAAAGGGAAAATTTAATCAGAGTATCAGAAGAAACTTCCTGACAGTAAAATCCATTAGCCTGTGGAATTGCCCAAGGGAAGTGGTGGAAACGCATTGCTTGGGGACTTTTAAAATATTCTAGAGAAACCAATAGATAATATCCTGAAGGGAACTATCTTTCATTGACAAAGCGATGGACTGGATGATATGCTAGGTCTCTTTCATCTCTTGTTGATTAATTACATTATTCCGTTATTGTTTTGGAAAACCATTGTCTCTTATTTATATACAGGCTAATTCAGCTCTCATTAAATCAATAGCAGGCTTTCCACTGACTTTAATGGGAGTTGGATTGGATCCAGGATGTCATAGAAACATTAATTTGTTTACATAAAGGGGGGGCAAGTTCAGAGGTGAGTGTAAAGGAGTTTAGAGCAAGTCTTAAACTTGGTGTAAAATACACTTTCACCTTCCCACCACACTTAAATTACTTTTCAGCTCGCTGAAAGTATATCCACTTACTAATATCTCTTAGAGTATATCCACTTGCTAATATGTCACTGTATACGTCATCCCTACATTTGGCCTGCAGAGTCTACCTGAGCATAAGAGAGTCTAAAGGAAGGTAAGTTTGTGTAATTTACAGCATAGCAAGAAAATGTAGCTTGCTAAGCTCATCTTCCAACTCCTTATTATGTAAATAATGCCAATTACACCACCAGCAAATGGGTGTAAGTAGGGTTGAATTTAAAGGAGACAATGCGTAAGAGTCTTACACATTACCTTAGTTTGACTTGGGATATATCAAACATGAATGAAGATACTTCTGCACTTTTTCTTTGCTGATCAATAACATTGATTATTGGTTACATAATCCAAAAGAGCCACAGCATGTATAACAATATTTGAAACCATAAATGCCATAGTTTTTGTTAGCCCAATTTAATAATAACATAATGGCCTTCTTCACATGACTTGGAATTTGCATGATCAGTTCCTAGGTCTAGCGAATTTAAAACTCTGATATGTATGCAGTTAGAAAGTGTGCACACACAGCTGTGGTAACTGCCCTTCAAAAGTGTACTTCAAAAGTACACTTCTGGGAGCCTGTTGTTTGTCAATGGACTTCAGGCGTCTAGTTATGGAAATTTGACCCTGAGTTAAATTTTAGTTGAAAATCCACTAAAGAAAGAGAGCCATCTAATTAGTTAATTGTTGTATCATATTCATAACTGCCTGAGAAAAAACTCATGTGGGATTGAAATTTTCCATTCATTCTCAGTCCAAAGAAGTTTGAAAAGTTTTCCCCAAATCCCTTCACTTCACTTGACCTTGTTCTTCCTTGCTTTATTTTCTCCCTTGAAAATAAGTTATTCAGACTGAAAGTAATCTTTGTGTATGGAAAGCATAACACCCCCATAAAGCAAACGTTATAAGAGGTTTTATGATGTGTCCTCTTATAAGTGAAGCTGAAATAAAAAGTGATATCCTTCAGAGAAGAGAGCTCTATTTCTCCAGTCTTCTTTACATCTGTAAGAAAGTGTTGTGCTGTAAAGTTAGATTGGAGTCGGACCAAAATGCAGGTGCTTTATTTGGTTACCTTAATAGCTTAATAGGTTTTAGGGATTGTTACTCTCACAAGCCCTTTTGAGCTTATAAAATCCTAATGTATTTGCTCAGAGAAACTACAGTCCCAATCCCAGAAATTCTTACTCATCTGAGTAATCTTTAAACAAGAAGTCCCAGTGGAACTTTAAGGCTCATAGGATTGCATTCTACATTTACAAACATGTTGCAGAGAAACTTAAAGGTCAGGAAACCCTAATTTTTAGTCTTCAGAATTGAACTGAGAAACTACCATTTTCAATTTCTCTTAGCACATATCCAAAAATATTTAAAGGTCTTTTTCACATTAAAATTGCAGTTGAACAAAGATCAAATAGGTTGTATCTGTTTGCTATTATATTGTTTTTTTTATTTCTTTAAACACATGTTTATTGCAAACGGATGACATGGGGAGGGGGAAGAAGTTTCTTATCCTACAACATTATGATGTTATTAGTCTCTTTTTTGCCCATCATTAAGAACCTTTTTTTATTTTTAGACTTGTGGGTCTGCCTTTATGCCCTGCTGATCCAAGTTGTATGGGCCCCTTAGGGGCAGTTATGTAGACAGAAATGGCTGACATATAAGGTCTTATGGCTGTGCCCCCTCCAACCCTCGTTGGGATAGCTGGGAAGAATTGATGTAAAGCTGGTTATGTCAAATCTACACCACCTTTGGAACTGAAACTTTTTGCTCCCTTTGTGTGCTAGAGAGAGAAAAAGGCCAGAGAGGGGGCCAGTTCTTTGTGTAGTTTTGCTGAAGTATGAGAACAGTATGTTTGCTGTATGAAAGCAAAGGGAATTTGCCATTTTCATACTCTCAGACCATGTGACTTTAGCCTTTTTTCCTTAAAATTTGCCATCAACAGTGATGTTGACCATGGGGAGGATTGAGGGGCTTGCTGTGGCTGTCAGTTTAAATGGGTTCTCCTTTAGCTTAAGTGCTCAAAGCTTAAGGAGCTAAGGATGCCAGGGTTCTAGTTATATCTCCTTGTATGTATATATGTTTTAGCCATAACTGAATCTGTTGTTTGCTGCAGATGTTCCTATCAAAGTTGCTATTTTAAGGAAGTGAAGTTTACTAAGGTCAGTACTTCATATTTGTATAATACAGGGGCTGTACCCTGTAAAATCTTTAGAACCATAGCAAAGGTCATTTATGACTTCTAGACATTGACAGAGCTTGATCCTTGTTGGGAAACAAGGAGGTCTAAAGAAAGCTCAAATTGAAAGCATGCTCCAAGAAAGGACAGCTCATCTTCTGGTTCTCCAGAGCCTAATAAAAACAGGAAGTCTAATTCAAAAAGTATTAAAAAAAAAAAACCCTGAACCAAAAAACAAACAAACCACCAAATAGTCCTCTTCCTGGGGACTCTTTATCTGAGGATGGTAATCTGAAAATTAGGCACTCAGGAATCTGACCCCAAAACCTGAATCATGCTTTTCCATAGACAGGCCGTTCATCCAGTTTTAAGGGCCAGTCCTGTTTTTGTATGACTTGTCCTCTGTCCAGTACTGTTATAAAATTGAACATGGTTTTGTCTGGTACCATGCATAGAAAATTCCATTTTGAAGAGCACACTACTCCTTCCTCACAGCAGTGACATGTGTGCGAGGTCATACTGGTGGGTATAGAGTGCTCTTTAAAATTGTATCCTCTATGCTGCATTACCTCACATGAACTATAGGGGGGATGATGCAGTGGGGCTGGGATCTCAAAGATGGGAAGTACTCGAATGTCCGGTATTCTGGGGATGTGTCAGTGGCCATTCTACTTTTCTGGCCAGGATATTTTGAAACAACAATCATCGAATGAATGATTAAGACACTGGAATTACAAACAGTTTAGGAAGAGTTTAAAAAGCCACAGGGAAAGTTTTTCTCTCCGAACCTACATGCAAGAATGAGTCACCTACAACTAAAAATTGAGGTATCGTTAAGAAGGAATTATGAAGCAGCAGCTGTGCAGACAACAGTATCTTCCACCTGTTTTTTCAGGAGCATTTGAACTTGATGCAGTGACTGGTGAAAAGTCACGATGACATCCAGGGAAAGAGAAATTTCTTGAAGAGTGACTTCCTTCCTGGAGAAAACTATGAAATAAATCAGACACAAATATAAAATGGTGTACTCCCCTCACCCTCTGCTTACGGCAGTGTTCAACTTAAGGCCCTCGAGGCATTAAATTGTGGCTCTTGAAGGTGACTCTTAAGAAGAAATGTGTTTAATTATGAACTGAAAACATGCTCCCTGTGCCACATTTGCAGTTTTTAAACTGATGTCTTTTGAATCATCACAATCTCTACAAATGAGGATGTAGGAGGTGTTGCCTCTACATCTGTCTCCCTGCAGCCACTTGAGCAGCTATGACATGTACTGGGAGTGCTGTCAGTAGCTGCTGTCCCTCCCTTGCCACAGCTCCTTTGCTAGCTGGCTGTTTCATGGCAGGGGAGGGAATACTGCATGTCTCTAGCTGCTCCATTGTTTCTTTCCATGTTGGGCTGTAGGAGCCCCGGGAAAAACAGGATAGGAGCTTGACTAGCTCTTCTGGCTCCTAGGGAAACACCTTTCAAAGAATTGTTACTCTCCATGACTTAGCAGCCCAAGGGGGAGGGGAGATGAGAAGGTGAGAATGGCCAACCACTTACAGCAACCTGATTCTCCCTGGTGCCACTAGAGCAGCTTGGGGACTGCTCTAATTTGCACCAACTGGCTATGGTTCCCAAAGGTCCACATATTAGCTCAGGATAGCCAGAACATAGTTCACTTCAGCTACTGTCCATTCTGCTCACAACATGATCCCAACACCAAAGGTTGCAGGAAAGGAAGACACACAAACCAGCTTATGCTAGCTCTATGCTTTCTGAGGACCATCCCCATTCCAAGATAATCCTTGAAATAGGAATTGTGGGCAGCATCAGCACATAAAATCTGCACCAAAGAATTGATTGTGACCAGTTGACTTTTTTGAACTAATATATCTGGCTCTCAGGTTGGAAAGATTGGACACCACTGGTCTACAATCATTCCTTATTGATCCTGTAATGAAGCCATAATGCAGAATTTATAATGTGATAGCCACTTCTGTGACAACAGATTGTGATGTCACACATATGGTATTATGACTTTTCTGCATGATCAAGCAAAATCAATAATTAATAAATGACTGAAAATCATAGCCACTAAACTTAACAAACCAAAGTAAAAAAAAAATATGACTCTAAGACTTGCTTAATTTCAGCATTGCGTCACATTACTTCAGTTGCCTGCTAATCTTCCTTCCTTTCTTTTTACATCTATTTAAATTGTAAACTTTTCCAGGCAGGGAGCTTGCCTTTTGACCTGTTTTCAAAGCAGCAAACATATTTGTTGTTAGTGTTACTAAGTGGTGCTGGTGCTGCAGTGTTGTTAATGCTGCTAGTGCTCCTGTTCTTGAAGCTCCAGTGTTATCTCCACTAGCAAAGAGTGCAGCTTGCTGATTCAGCAGACCTTTGTTACTCATAAAGAAAGACCACACGCTCAGATTGGTGGTGAAGGCACTCAGCCAGGTTTATTGTCAGTACAGCACAGTATTAGCACCCCATCCAACGGGTCACAGGGACATTAACACATGTCTACCGTGACAAGGTAAAGGCTCAATCAGCATAACAGGATGCTGTCCCCTAGGCTGATATGAAGTTGCCCCTCCTAAGACTTCACCATTTATACTTTGATAAAAACAAGTTAGCATTACATTCCAACTGTTGTTAGTTACCACCACCTACCTTGCACCTGCAAGTCCAAAGAAAACATCCTCATCCTGTCATTCCATTCTTATCTTATGAGAAGTATTATTGGTGCTATAAATGTTATGATAATAATGAGAATTTGTACTGCATGGGAGTATTTGTTCATACCAATATATGTGAAATAATAGTAAAGGAATGACAGAAAATTGCTGATTAAAAATTCTTTTCATATTGGAGTTCTCAATTTTCATGTTTGCTCCAGTGGAAAGTACTCCTGTAAGTCAACATTGATAAGTCTTTATGCAGACACAATTTGTGAGAAAGAAAGATTACTTGTATTTCTGGCAATCAGGAGAGACTAGCCCCATATAAATCAAGCTATGCTCAGTTTAAAACAATTCTATATAAAGATGTGAATCCAGACTAGAAGAGGTAAAATCCTGGAAGTTCTGAAATTCCTACAGGGATATTTTTTGTTAGACCCTCAAGAGGTGTTGGCTGTTGAGTGTGATATAACTTTAAAAATCTGAATGTATGTCATCTTTCACTCTCAGTGATTTTTTTTAAAAAAGCAATAAAACTGATGAAGTGTCCATCTGATTATCTAATCTGGAACCTTAATCTGATATCAGGGGCCACATTTCAAGAGAAGTAGACAGAATTATATCTGAAAATTTTGCATGTGTATTAATTATGTGAATATCACAACTGCACTTGAACATGATTTTTTTTTTGCCATTCTCCCACACATATACATATACTCCAACCATAACCAATTACTTACCATCATGGTCACACCTGTAGGCTGGGGCTTGTTTTCTCTTTTTGTTCTGTGTTTGTACAATACCTAGCACTATGTAGTTCTGATCCATGGCTAGGGCTCCGCAATACAAATAATAATATGCCTAAGGATTTTTGGACAAAGGACAGTAGGATGATTCTTTGTGATATACCCTCAACTCAACCAACTAATTTTACATAAGTGTGATTGCACGGTGGGAGAAGATCTTTGGGTGTTCTATTCCCCTCTCAGAGTTCTGGTACAAAAGTGAAGTCCAGCTGCTTGTTCTTTCTGACGCTAGTGACTGGCTGACATCAATTTATGTAAACTTGTGTTTTCAAGGCTGTCTTCACAAGGAAACGGGCTCAAAACTTTTTTAAATAAATGAAAGCTGGGACACACTTTTATATTTCTAGTTTCCCCCAAAATCAAAACATCCCATAGCCACAGGCGTGATAAGTTCAAGACATGGGCTCTTGGTCGCATTAATTTACGAGTGCTGAATTGGCCTGTATTTCAGAGAAAAGAGATGATTAGGCAAGTAAAATGATCCTTTGTCAGATCATCAGTGAGGCATGAGTAGACTTTAAATCATAGAGAGACTAGATTTGTTTTGCTAATGAAAAAGAAAAATGACTTAAGAGGAAAAGAATATAAATATTCCCATCAAGAAGCCAGCCAACACAAATGTCAAAATAAACTCTGAAATTCTTGATGAAAAAGAACAAAGTAGAGACAACATTAATTCTCTGTTCTGATCAGAAGCTCACAGTATGATAGATAAAATGCCAGAAATAATTAAATGAAGTAGTACTGTAGTCTCCACTAGAAGCAATACACTTTATAATGAAGAATTTCCTGTAAAGACTTTGAATTCTTCCATTTCAATTTAATAGTAAACATGCTATCATTGCAGGAAATTCCCCTGGCAGCAATAATACCAGAGAAATTTGTTTTCTCTACATAAATGTTATGTAAGCAGAATCTGAAGTATTACTACAGTACAGACCCGTTTACGCACGGATGTCGGGAGTCAAGCCATCACGACCGCGTGTTAACGGACCGCGGGTTAAGAGAGCCATTCTGAAATATCTTAAGATATCTATATATACATGTATAATTATCTAGGATTAATACGTATTCACTGTGTTCCAAATACTGCAAGCCTATCTGTTAATGGCGCTTTGCAAGAATATAAATTCAAATGTGTAATCTAATAAAACATTATTATTACTACGCAGGGCTGAAAGTAACTCGGGACACTTACTGGTACGGGGCTGGGGTGGCTCTGGCCCCCAGAAGGGGTGGGGCCTCGGGTGGAAGGAGCAGGGCTAGGAGTCAGCATCCCCCAGCCAGCCCTTCCAGGCTGCCTGATCAGTGCCGCCTGGGATTCCCGTGGCGATTTAAAGGGCCTGGGGCTCCAGATGCCGCTGCTGCGGTAGTGGTGTCTGGATCCCCAGGCCCTTTTAAATCGCCAGCCCTGGGGTAGCTGCTCCCTTTGCCCCCCTGCCCATCGATGGCCAAGGTGGGGCAAAAGGGGAAGGGACCTTAAAGCGCTTCAGGGTCCTTTGCCATGGCAGCACTTTAACGTTGCGCCCCCCTCCCCTGTCGGTGGCTCAGCGCTGCTGCAGCAAAGGACCGTCCTTAAAGCGCTGCAGCTTTAACATTGCTGCCCCTTCCCCCCCCTTGTCAGCGGTAAAGACATACAACACGTTTCCGCTCTGCACTTCCTGTCGATTTCTATGTTAGTGAGCAAATCTGTAGTGCTACATAGCAAGTTCCTGTACCGCGTGTTAATGAGTCTTGCGTGTAAAATAGGTAGCACTGGGAGGCATGGCGCTACCGTGCATTAAGCAGATTCATGCGTAAATGTATCTGTACTGTATATCTGACTGTTGCTAAATTATGTTCCACAAGTTTGTGTATAACTAGGATTTGTTCAGCAGAATCCCTTTCTCTTTCTTTTCATGAGTAAGTGTAGTATATATAAGCTTTTGTTTTGCCTTCAATATTGGGGATTTTTTGTTTCTTTTGGATACGTCATCTTTGTCTTTTGTTCAGCAGGTTTCCTGTATTTTCAGTTTGCTTATCAGATGTAAGGATTCCATTTATTGACTCTTCCACTGTTTTCATTCTGTGTGACCCTGTTACTGTGGGTTCCTTTCATGGTCCACAATGGCATGGCTGAGTGACTCTATTGATGTTTCATGTTTCAAAGTTTTACCCAGTACTCAAAATTATCTCTCTGTGTGAAGTGACTGTTGCAAGAAGTTAGCTAAGGTTTCCAAGTCTACCTTTGATGACAGAATTCAACCCCCTGTTTCTGAGCTCTATTTGGGGTAAGTTAGCGTGCATTCCACAAATTCTAACCACTGAAGCTTAGAATTCTGTCCACAACTATGGCATTTTCTTGGACAGAAAGGAGAAGTTCTGACAAATTAAATTTCCAATCTCTCAGTGTCTGCCCTTATTTGATAAAAGGATGTATTCAAGGATAGCTTTTGCTTCTGTGGATACAATGTTCAGTTTCTCCATGGTCAGAGAGATTGGTGTGTTGATGTTTTGCTTTCTTACTCCTCGCTACTTTTTTTTTAAAGAAAATTCTAGTCATATCCCCTCAGAACAGAATAATGACTCTGAGAGTGAAGAAAATAATTTTTACTTTTAAATGTTTGCAACATTGCACACTAATTGGTTTTATTCTGAAACCAAATGTTTTGTAGTAATGAGTTCCTGCCATAGGAGCCTCTCTGCTGTTTGTGTCTTTGTTATTTTAAAATATTTGTGTACAGACGAATTGCTGATGAAACTGATGGCCCTGGAGAATGAAATCGATTCTTCCACAAAAAAAGGTACAGCATGGTCAGCAACTTCCACAGAGTCCTGTTAGACAATATGTCTCTGCCTTGTTGGTGAGAGACCCACTCAGTCTCCAGGCCCACTCAGTCTTGTACCTTTTTGCTGCTATGCCAGAAAGGATGCCAGTTAGTGCCAGTTGGTGTGTCCTTTGTTTTGAGGAAATATTTCCACTAGGCACTAGACAGAAATCAGAACGGAAATGAGAGATGAAAGGCTTTGTCTATTATCAGTTCTGTTTTGTCCTCTTTTTCAAGGGGCCAGTTAGTAGTTTTAGTTTAAAGTTTTGGATTTTTGTACTTTCTTTATTAACGTCTTTTCTGTGACTCTGAATGCTGTGGAAGCCAATGAGGGGAAAGATACTAAGGGCTAATCTACAGTTGTTTCCCTCAGTGTAAGGAAACCGTCTTAAGCATGTTTTGTTTTTAAACAGCTACTGATAATGCAGTTGGCTGGTATGGATGGGACATAACATTAACTGTTTTTTCTAAAAAGTGACAAAGAGTCCTGTGGCACCTTATAGACTAACAGACGTATTGGAGCATAAGCTTTCATGGGTGAACCCACGAAAGCTTATGCTCCAATACGTCTATTAGTCTATAAGGTGCCACAGGACTCTTTGTGCTTTTTACAGATCCAGACTAACACGGCTACCCCTCTGATATTTGTTTTTTCTAAAAATGTTCTAGAGTTTAATCCTGTTAGAGCAACTGACCTATTCTCATCCTGAGCCTAGTTGGAGCGTTTTAAAGAAAGTGACTTGGGCTTAGATCCTCTAGCCCAGCAGAGCTGTGTTTGATACAAGACCCTCGGAGTGGGGCCACTGTTTCTTTAAGACACTTCAAGATCTCTGGGTCCTGAGGCTGCCTAGGGACAGAGATAGCCCTGAGGCTTTCCAGATCATTGGCATACCCTAACCATACCCCCTTTCTCCTTGGAATAGCCTCTGTGCCAAGAGATAGAAGAGGGGTGACCTTGGAGCTGCTATGGCAGTTCTACTCCACCTGAGGGTGCCTCTGGGCATTTCCTCTAGGAAACCTGTAGTGTAGCCAGGGGCCAACAACATCTGGAGAAAGTTTGAGACCTATGAATTGCCAACATGTTAGCTGCTGTTTCAGTGGTGTCTGACCCATTAGCTTGTAGCACGCTGAAGATGTAAAAATAACATTTGTAGGAAAACACATACTACAAAATAAAAATGATCTTTGATGTAATTGTATTTCATATTGTTTAAGTGCCAAGTTCTGATGGCACTAAACATTCTGGGTCTGATTCTGATCTCATACTAGTTTAGCACCAGTGTAGCCCTTGGACTTCAATTGGGCTACATGGTGTGAGGGTCAGAATCAGAGCTAAGCTTTGTCTTTACCAAAACAAGAACCAGTTCTTTATTCATTTCTTCATTCCTGTTCAGATCCAGATTTTACCTGACCTCCCTAACCTTTGACATGTAATTGCTAAGCCTCTGTGATCTAGAAAGAGTAGCTTTTGATAAATAATTCCCCTTAACCAGAATTCTGAAAAATAATTGAAATCATCAAAGTGTGTGATATGATGAGGAGATTTCCATGACTAGATATAAAAGAGTTCAAATATGCAAAGGGGACACTATGAACAAAAATTAGTCACCAGTAGCCATGGTGATTCTTTCCCATTTAATAAGCTCAGTCTCTGATTAAAAGAAAAATAATAACCACAATAAAGCACTTTTCAGATGTTGCCTGGTCTTTTGAGAAGTCCAAACAGAGACACCACGACTATAATTTTTGCAGTGTTTGCATAACATATATAAACTAAGGCATTTCCTATACAATTATCAATAAAACAAATTTATGAGGCTGACAGACGGAAACAGGAGGGATTTTAGTCTGCTTATTCTTCACATTAGCTACAGACTATTTTACACATGGATAGACTGTGCTGCTCCAAAAATCGAATACACTTGTTTCATGCTTAACATAAACTTTGGTTAATATAAAAACTCTGTGTCTAGAAACACTGTGTAATAGGTAGTGGCTTATGCTCATCAAAACTTGATTGGAGCCCCAGAAATTCTTACAAGAGAGTAGCACTTTTCATGATGACTTAGCTAGATAGAGATTGCAAAGTGTAGGTGAAGATTGTGAAGAGAATAGTCTGTGCTGTATGTATTTACAGTGACTGCTTCTACATGCTTATGAGGTGTTTTCAGACCTGGATGTCTGATTAATAGAAATTGGAGTACTGTTTTTTTTATAAAACCAAAGACTGTATCATGGGATAGTTCCAGACAGATTAAAGTTGCATAAAGCATAATGATTTCAGAGTGCTTATCTTATAATTTTCTTTGCATGATTAATTCAACAAGGGTAAAAGGTTTCTCTTAGCTAACTAGAGGGGTTTTTTACTGGAATGACCAGACAATTGTCGGTACAGTAATATGGTACATTACAAGAAAATCTAGGTATTTATATGGAAATATTGGGAAGCTATCAGAACTAATAACAAACTCATCTAAAACAAGGCTGCAGGAGTCAGGGTTTGATTATTCAAACAACTGCAAAGTATTTGCTCATTCATCGTGCAAATTAAAGAGTATTCTTTCTTTTAAATACCTCCCCAGGTATTTCAACGTGGGTTCTGGTCTACTATTCAGATCTCAGGCTTGTATTTATACACTTCCCATCCCCATTACTTTTCTTGCTATAGGGATGTAGTGTATGAGAGAGCATTCTACAAGACTTATCCAGGGTCATACAGGAAGCCTATGGTGCAGCAGAGAATTCATCATGGGTCTCCCAAGTCCCAGGCTAGCACCTAAGCACAGGACCTTACTTCTTAATATACAGTACTGTTGTTGTGTATTTATTTGCTACTCACTGCTGTATTACTCAAACCTTCAGAACTATAGAACTTCTCGATTTTCCATGCACTATTTAACCACCGCTAGTGGTGTTAATTCATTCTCGGGGCTTAATTCCTGTCACTCACAATGGTAATTCTCCTCCAAAACTGTCGTAACAGGTTTAGTGTTAGGTGGTTGTTAGCAGAGCCAAATTATGCATTATTACAAAGGAAAGAGGCCGCATCACCCATGTTACCACTGATAGGCCTTACCAACAAGCTCCCTATCAGCCAGCTGTCTGCATACAAGTAGGTTCATTTATGTCTATGGCTGCAAGGAACAGCGGGTCAGTAGTATGAGAGGTGGCATAGTGTAGTGGACTACTCAGAGACTTTAAGGTCAGAAGGGACCATTGTGACCATCTAGTCTGACCTCCTGGACATTGCAGGTCACAGAATCTCAGCCACCCACTCCTGTAATAGGCTACGTCTTCACTACCCGCCGTATCGGCGGGTAGCAATCGATTTCTCGGGGATCAATATATTGCATCTCATCTAGACGCGATATATCGATCCCCGAATGAGCTCCTGTCGACTCCAGAACTCCACCAACCTGAACGGCGGTAGCGGAGTTGACATGGGGAGCCGCGGACGTCGATCCCGCGCCATGAGGACGGTAGGTAATTCGATCTAAGATACTTTGACTTCAGCTACGTTATTCACGTAGCTGAAGTTGCGTATCTTAGATCGATTTCCCCCCGTAGTGTAGACCAGCCCATAGACTCCATCCTCTGGCTGAGTTACTGAAGTCCTCAGATCATAGTTGAAAGACTTCAAATTATAGAGAATTCACCATTTACACTAATTTAAACCTGCAAGTGACCCATGCCCCAAGCTGCAGAGGAAGGCGAACCTCTCCTCCCTACAGGGTCTCTGCCAATCTGACCCAGGGAACAATTCCTTCCTGACCCCAAATGTGGCAATCAGTTAGATTCTGAGCGTGTGGGCAAGACCCACCCGGCAGATACCTGGGAAGGAATTATTTGTAGTAACTCAGAGCCCTCCCCATGTAGTGTCCTGTCTTCAGCCATTGGGGATTTTTGCTACTGGCAGTCACCAATGGACTACATGACAATGTAGGCAGTCCCATCGTACCATCACCTCCATAAACTTATCAAACTCAGTCTTGAAGCCAGTTAAGGTTTTTGCCCCAACTGCTCCCTTTGGAAGGCTGTTCCAGAATTTCACTCCTCTGATGGTTAGAAACCTTCACCTAATTTCGAGACTAAACTTGTTGTTGGCCAGTTTATATCCATTTGCCCTCTCCATCCCTGGTATTTACCTCTCTGATGTATTTATAGAGAGCAATCATATCTCCCCTCAGCCTTCTTTTGGTTAGGCTAAACAAGCCAAGCTCTTTGAGTCTCCTCTCATAAGGTAGTCTTCCCATTCCTCGGATCATCCTAGTAGACCTCTGCATCTGTTTTAGTTTGAATTCACCTTTCTTAAACATGGGAAACCATAATTGCACACAGGAAGGGAATGAGTCCAATCACAGCTCTGATTCCATCTGTGGCCTTTGTCAAGTTACATAGGCCAAAATTTTCAAATCGAGGTGCCTAAAGATGGATATCTGGATTTAGGTGCTTAATTTTATACCCCCACATTTGATAATGTTGGCCATAACTTTTTGGTGTGTCAGCTTCCACTTCTGCAAACTGGGGCTAATAATACTTTACCAACCTCACACAGGGAAATACATTATTTGTGGGAAATACATAGATAATGTTTGTAAAGTGCAAAAATGTAAATTCTAAACTTCTTTGGAATGCACATTTAATCCTCCACCTGGTGGGCCTAGAATCTCAGTTTATTTTAGGCTATTCCCAATTTTCCAGGGCACAGGTTTACTTTAGATATTTGTAAAAACTGATATTATGGTGTTGATTCACATTAGTGCAGAGTGGGCTGTGATCATGGTGGGAAAGAGTCAAGAGGGAGGGGTTGAGAGAGTGAAATGGGAGTCTGAGCTTTTTTTTTTTTTTTTTTTTGAGTGGGGATGCATGGGTTTGGTGGCAAAATGTTTTCCAGTTCTGGAGCAAATACTAAAGCCAACTCTGTTTGCTGATGTAGCTGGATCTATGCAACCAAGAAGTGTTTGGTGAATTTCCTATTTGCTCTGGTGACTCTAGTAGATTCCTACATTATTTATATTTTGTCTGCATGTTCCTCAGTAAAGTTCAAATCCTGTTTCTTTTCACTACTGTGTCTGTTAGCCATTGTGTTACACTCTGGCCAGAACACAATGAAAGCCTTATAAGGTGTGTCTCCTCCAACACACGTAGGCAGAAAGCAATGGAAACACAGTAGGAGATTTGGCACCAGAGAAGAAACTGTAGTTGGGGCCAATTATCTTTAGAGGAAATGGAAGGACAGTAGCTATTGGGTGTCAATCACAGAGAGAACCAGATTGTTGGGCCTGAGGTTGAGAATCAGCATTAAGAGTAAGCAATTACTTTTTGTTGAGAAAATATAATATGCTCCAGTTCTTAGATGAACTAAATGAACTGCTTCTACTCTTCCTATTTTCCTTTCACAATGTTTCAGAATTAGGTTAACTTCCTATCAGACTAAAAAAGTATAAGCATTTTGTATGGCTTGATTTCAGTGACTTTATAGTCTGACATGCCTTAATATCAGATCTGAAAAATCTTATCTGTATCAGGAAGGTGGATCGTCCCAAAATATAGTGGGACTGATGTTTGGTGAGTCATAAAATGTGCCAGCCAGGGCATTTTGATCTTGCACTTAGAATCTTTTCAGGCTCTGAGGAGTGCTGTTCTGTGGTGTTGAGAAGATGCTAACCCAAACACAGAAAGAATAAGAACATGGAAATTTTCATAGCTAAGGAGACCAAAAAGCTGTCTTGTCCAGTATCCTGTCACTATCAGTAGCCAGTGTTAGAATTTTCAGGGAAAGGCTTAAAACCTCATCATGCACCTAATTGTGTAATGCTAAGCAATGGAAGGAAATTTCCTACTGATCCCAAAGAGTGATCACTGTACTTCTTGAAGTATGTTTATTGGTAGCTCTTGAAGTTTTATCCTAGGTCATGTAATGGCAGATGCTATTTTTATTTTTTCCTTTTTTAGTATAAATGTGATCAATCTTTCTTTTAACTCTTACTAAACTATTTGCCAATATCCTGTGGCAGTGAGTTCCACTGATCATATATTGTGTGATTAAAGTTTTCCCCTTTTATCCATTTTAAGTGTTGTTGCCTTTTAAATTTCATTTGAGTGCCATTTTGTTCTGATATTATGGAAAATAGTAATTTTTAGCAGTGTTCAGCTGGCTTTCTCTGTTCATTCATTATTTTATATACTTCAGTCATAATTTATTTTATTTTTCTCCTTTAAGACTCAGATATATTGAGTTTAGGTTTCTGCCAGTTGAAGCTGGCAGAAATCCAGGTGCAGGGCCCCAGTGGCAAAATGTTTAGTGAGGTGGAAAGGATGCAGCAGTGGAAAGGAGGTGATGTGAAAAGTACCAGCCAGAAAGGGGGCATGAGAGAGAGTGCACTGATTCAGCATATCCTCTCAGCAGTGTATGCTAGTAGGACTCCTATAGAGTCCTCAGCAGAAATTACAGCTGCCCTCCCACATCAGAAATCCTGAAGGAAGAAAGACCATGGTACCGCTGCCTGGCCTCCCTTGAGATGAATCACCTTTCGAGTGCAGTGTCTCTCCTGGCGCAGATATATCATCAATAGATCAATGTGAATCACTATAGTATTAACCTGTAGTAAGGTTGAGTAACACTTTCCACCATAACAATTGATGCAACTGTTTCTATGAAGAGCTCTAATGTCTCCTTGCTAGATTCATGGTAATCCATTCAGATTTGGTTGGGTTATGAAAATTAAAAAATCACCATCTCCTGTCTGTGGTTGGCACAGTATACCTTGTTCTTGGAAACATCCCAAAAACCATCCACATTCTTTGTATGCACCCACCTCGAGGTCTCACTTCAGCATGTCACACAGAGGTCAAACTCCAGATGAAGCACAGACAAAATGGATTGTCTGCATCCTCCTCCTACAGCTGCCACCTACCCTCTATTAAAATATCCTTTAGCCTAGGGGAGGGTGCCCTGGTCTGGGAACCAGGAGACCATGAGTTCCAGACTTATAACTTTTAGCTTATGCTAGTAACTCTAGCCCCTTAATTTTAGGCCTTGTCTCCACTTACAGGACATTACCTACATTGATGGGAGAGCATCTCCTGTCGTCACAGGTACTTCACCTCCCCAAGAGGCTGTAGCTATGTTGACAGGAGAAGCCCTCCCATCGACATAGCACTGTCTATGCTGGGGGTTAGGTCGGTATAACTACATCACTATGGGTATGTCTACACTACCTGCCGGATCGGCAGGTAATGATAGATCTATTGGGGATCGATTTATCGTGTCTAGTGTAGACGCGATAAAATCGATCCCCAATCGCTCTGCCGTCAACTCCAGAACTCCATCGTGCGCGAGAGGCGGAAGCAGAGTCGTTGGGGGGAGTGGCAGCAGTCGACTCGCTGCCGTCCTCACGGCCAGGTAAATCGACCTAAGATACCCCGACTTCAGCTACGCTATTAGCGTAGCTGAAGTTGTGTATCTTGGGTCGACTCCCCCCCCACACACAGTGTAGACTTAGCCTATGTCCACATCCCTGAGCAACATAATTATACCGACATATCTAGTATAGACATAGGGTACGTCTACACTACGGGACTATTCCGAATTTGCATAAACCGGTTTTGTAAAACAGATTTTATAAAATCGAGTGCGCGCACTACACACCATTAAATTAATGGTGTGGTGCGTCCCCCCCAGCAGGCCGTGCGTCGATTTCTGCACTGTGGGTAGCTAGGAGCTATCCTGCTATCCCGTAGTTCCCCCCCCCGCCCCGCCCCATTTGGCATTGAGATCCCAGATCCCAGTGCCTGAAAAAAAAAAATCATGGTTCTGGGTGGTTCTGGTCCCCCCCTCCCCTCCTCCCCCTCCTCCCACACCTCACAAGCGCCTTTTTTTTTGCTTGGTGAACAGATGCCATAGCACAGCAAGCATGCATGGACCCTGCTCAGCTCATACCGCAATCTGGATGTTTAAACACCTCGCGCACTCATGCAGTATGCAGTATACCAGGAGACCCGACCAAACGGAGAGAGGCGAGCGAGGCAGATATGTGGCGATGACAGTGATGAGGATGAGGGGATGGAGGACGAATTACGCTCAAACCGCGCCCAGCGCTTTGGAGATCCTGATGGTAATGGGGCAGATTCTATCCGCCCATTTGATTTTGATTTGGGAAACAAGCACTGACTGTGGGACCCGTTGTGTGGGGCAGCAGGTGTGCAGTGGCTGCGAATGGCTCGCGGGCACTCATGGAACTGCACTTTCATGGAACTTTGACTTGCTTGCCCTGCCCCCCCCGCCATAATAATAAGATGAGCAGAGAGTAGAGTAGCAGCTGAGTAGGCGTGGCGAGGAAGAATGTTGCAGACAGAATGCCAGACGGCAATCATCATGGAGGAATCAATTTGGGGTGGGAAATCTACTGCTGGGCTGAAAGCAAAAAGCAAAGCAACAAAGCAGCTGCTAAGCTGCTGGGGAAACGTGAAGGCAATGCAGGCAATAGTGGATGGCTTTGCTGCAGCTGGATTTGGATGGGGGAACTGTGGGGATGGAACACCTATCCAGCACCAGGGCACCACCACACCACCAGGGCACCCAGCCACCAGGGTGCCTGCAATGGTGCTGCAAAGGGTGGATCACAAGGAACATCACGACGCACATGGCACAAGAGGTTGATGATGGCTAGGGGGTTCATGGCCTTACTTTCATTCACACACTCTTCTCTGCCTAAACGCAACTGCAGCAGGACTTCACAGACCCAGAGAAAATAACAGTTGATGTTGTGTTATCCTGTGCCTGCTGCTGACCCAGCCAGCCTATGGCCCATGGCTCCCATTCACAGCCAGCCTACACAGCAAGTGCGACAGTGGTCAGGATCTGTTCAGCAAGTGGTGAGGCAGTGGTGGAATGTGCATGGTGCAATGTGCATTAAAGCTGCGCTGGCTGCACGCGCTGACTTAACTCAGCTCAGACCTCAGCCAATTATTGTTATTGTATGTTATTGCTGTGCTTCTCTGGAGTGTCTCACAAGGTCTGAGGGGAGGGGGAGGGGGCGGGGTGGGGGGAGAGAGGCTCTGGCCAAACACCTGATTAGCGCAGCCAGAGCCAGAAGAGATGAGCAGAGAGAAGAGCACCAAGAGCGAGCTGCATCAAAGAAGCAGTGAAAATCAGGTGTGAGTGTGTATAGTGATGACTGTTTGATGAACACTGATTGATCTGAACCCCTTGATCCCTCCCATTCCCCCTTAACTACCCCCTCCCCCTTATTTAAGTCAGTTAAACAAATGCAAATAAATGAAGTACATTATTTAAAGATTGAAAATTATTGATTCATTATAAGAAGAGGGAGAGAGGAAAGGTGGAGGAAATAAGGAGGAGAAAAGGGATGAAGGCCCTTAAAAAAAAAATTCAGAGTAAATGGGGGGGTGGGGCTGGTGGTTCCCACGGTGGGGGGGGCACTCTGTGAGTGAGGACCCTGGGGTGGTGAGGGAGGTGGTGAAGGAGGCTAGGAAGGAGGGGAGGTGGGTGCGCAGCAGCTGCAGCGCACTCACGCTGATCCTGCCGCGCTCCATGAAGCTCCCAGCCCCAGGAGGCCTGTCCCACACGCTGATCTTCCTGCCCCACTCCTGCCGCGCCACCTCTCCTCTCCTGCCGCCACTGCCTCTCTTTTGCATCCTGCCCTCTCCCTGGTCTCATCCTCATCTCTCATCCTGTCCTCCTCTCCTCTCCTCTGTAATTTCACCTCCTGTCCTCTCCGTTCTCCTGTCCTGCTCTTTCCCCCTCCTCTCATTCAGCCCCAGAGATTCTATCTTCCTTCCTTGCAAATTTTTCCATGCATGAGGAGAAGCTCTCTCCTTTGGGATGGATTCTTTTTCCACCTGTCTGTGCTTGGGATCTGATATGGAGGAGGCAATCTGCCTCAACATGCAGATGGATTACATTGTTTTGAGACATACATTTACAGTTTTACAGCTAATATGTTTTCACAAATCACATTCTACCATCAGCTTAGGCATCAGAACACAGCTCTGCATTTTCACATCTTTAACATCATCATCATAGTTCTCACCCCAGAGCCAGCACACAGAGACATCATTCAAACCACAGTGGACTTCCCCTCCCCCTCCCCCCATGCCTGGCACCTCCAAGTGACCAAGGCACTCATTTCCTCCTTCCCTCTCCCCAAAACTCCCTGCCCATCCACAAAAGGCCCCTCCCCCAAAACCCCACCCTCCCAACGCGCTCACTCTCCCAAACCCTTTTTTACGCCACCCAGCTTCCCCAGCTAAAGTGCTTTGAAAATAAGCTGTTCCTTAATCACGAGATGATAAAAAATGGCCACCCCTTACTTAAATCATGACTGAACATACTAGAACAGATCCAAATATGCACATTGATACCTGATTGCAGTCTACATGCCAAAGCCGGCTGAGATGCGAATGCCAGCAGTGCAGATAATGGACTTGCATGCATGGTTGATTGCAATGGATGTGCTGGCACTCTACTTGCTGGTAACATGTCTGTGATGCCTTGCCCAGAAACCTTCTGCACTACTTTGGGCCCTAAAACCTTCTCTTCAAGACTGGAGTACCGAGCGCTTCATGTTCACAAACTTTTTTCCAATAACTCTTTTCTGGAAAAACAATAAAAAAGTCAGGTGGCAAAATACTCACCCAAAAGGCTTGCTAAAAACTCTGCCTCTGGGCAACTCAAATTAAAAAGCTCAGTTTAAAAACACTGGTCAGGGTGATAAGGGCAATCATTAGGAGGGCTTTCCCTGAGCGGGCTGCTGAGGGTGGAATAAAGATTCTGTGCTCTTGCTCTTCCGTTCCTTCTTCTGCATCTCTGTCTTCATCTCTTGCTCTTCCTCTTCATCTTCCTGTCTGGTCCTCTTCATCTTCCCCTTCTTCATCCAACCCAATCTCAGCAGTCACGGTCAGAAGGTCTGCCTTTTTTTTCAACCCCACCCGAATCATGCTTCATCCTACTTCTGGGCAGCCCCCAAAATTGCATGCATTTTACTTTCTTTCTGCACTTTTGGCGCTTTGCCTTGTGCCTCTCCCTTTCTTTTGCTTCTGCTGCATCTTTCACTCTTTCTTTCTTTTCTTCACTTTGTCACAGAGTTCTGTTCTGGATAGCCTTTTCAAGCTTTTCATTCCTTTTTCCATTTTCAAATACTTTTTTTTTGGCTCTTTTGTCAGCAGCATTAGATCATCTTCGCAATATTCTCCCATTGCAGCGATTGAGCTGTCCTCTGAGGCTCTCTGCTGATGAGCTCTCAGCTTGTGTGCTGATGAGGATGAGCATGTCCACGCGTGGACCTTTGATGATGAGTGATCCACGCTGTCGGGCTCTCCAATGTGGTACAAAAAGTGGTCAGGCTCATTCCTGTACCTGGCCAGTGCATCCCAGCAGAGAATGTGCGGCCAGCGTCAGTGGTGCACTGTGCTACTCCTCGCTCCCCAGCCGGACCTACATTGACACTTAACCTATTCATTACCTCTGGAATGATAAATGTTAGATTAAAATGCTCTCGCTACAGATCAAACGGGAACCCCATTAGAAAAAGAGCCTGAGCCTTATTAAGCAAGGACTCTCACTCCACTGAGAGGCCACACAACCTGAGCCTAGAATCCAAGTCCCATCCCGGTAGCCACACTGCCTCTCAAAAAGAGCATGTCATATATTGGGCCTTCTATATGCTGTCTGAAAAAGCAAGGTTACTTGTGCATGAAACCCTGTTTCTGAGTTTGTGTTGATTTTTGTGCGGCCTGGTTCACACAGGGTAACAGTTTTCTCCAGCTAATGTAGTTTGTCTTGTAGCTTAACATGTAACCTGTGCAGAATGTTGTTGCTGGTACATGGTGGCGATGTTGTCAGTTTCTCATAATAGAATTTGGCTCTGCCTTTTAAAGAAATACCTGGAAATTAAAAAGTGGGGGAAACTATATTAAAGTAAAGGTCCTCAGGCAGCAAAGTCAAGCACTCAAAATTCAGGTTTCCTGGGCAATCTTAATTCCAGCATTTTCTAAATTCCGCTCCCTTGGGTATTTACATTTTGATTCAATCTTTAATGACATTATCACATATTATTTTTATTCACAGGACCTTGCTTCATTTAGTGCACAGGATGGATGGTGCTCAGTGAGTGAATGAGGGTTGTGTAGTGACAGAGGCTATCAACTATAGGACCCTGTTGCATTCACTACACACCTTCCAACTTCTGCAAGAAATGAGATGAGAAGAAAAAGCATGCTTTTGTGATTAAGGCAAGTGAATCACATGCAGAATTAGATTCTATCCAGGTCTCTGCAACTTTTTACTAAAACTTCACTAAATGAATGTTCCTCACTTTCTGAGTACACAACCTGAGACAACTGCAACTGAAGTCAGTGGGAGCTGTGGATGCTCAGCAGCTCTGGCAGTTGGGCAGCATGAACACAGGTTTGGAAATCAGGAGTTCTGAGTTGTAATGCTGGCTCTGCTACTCATGCTGTAAATTGGATTAGTGAAGTTACTTTGTCCTCTTGCCTCAGCCACTCTGCCTGTAAAATGGGGATAGTACTCCTCTCTCATTTTGCATGGGAGTTGTGAAGATAAATTCATGAATGTTTATGAAACACTTGGATTCTATGGGGATGAGTGCCATAGAAAAGAGCATGAGGAAATTAATAATTCTGTATTAATTGCAAGTTTTAGATCATGTGAGTAAGGCAGGCCAACGGCCACATATTAAACTATGGGGGTAATAAGAAATATTGAACAGCTGCCTTGCACCTGGAGCACCATCCATCCTGTACGTTGAATGAGATAAGGGTTCTATGGAAAGAACAGTATGTGATCATGTAATTAAAACACAAGGGGACCAAATTAAGGTTACACAGGGAACCTTAATTCTGGCATTTCCTAACTTTTAGGTTGACACATCAAGCACTCAAATAACATTCTTCCAATGTATTTTTAACTTGTCATATTATGAATACAATAGCAACATATTAATTAAACATGTTTAAAAGTAATGAGCCTAGTTTTCAAATCTGGGTACCTGAAGCTAGCCAATACAGATTTATATTTATGCACTTAATCTGACACTCGTAGGCAGCTAATTTGGGTAGGTACATATCTAAGTGTCCGTATAAGAGCTTAAGTTTAGTCTCCCATTTTTGAAAAATCCTCTCCTTTTTCCCTTTGTATAAACTGCCAAAAATGATGTTGACTTAAATAACAATTGTAACAATGTCTTTAAAAATATTAGATTGCAATTAAAAGGAAAAAAGAGAAAACCTTTCAATGACAAGTCATTAAGATTAAAATGACATCTTGAAACTACATGATTATGATTGGTATTATGATAATTAAATTATCACAGGGCCTTTATTATTGTGCTATTACATTGCTCTCCTAAACCAAATATCAAGGATACCTGATTTTTAGTAAGTTCAGAGCAGTTAAGACAAGTGGGCCAGATTTAAACTCTTACTCCTGTTCAGTAGGTACTTACTCCAGGAGTGGTCCCATTGACCGACTGGAGGAGTAAGGTACTATTTCACATGAATAAATGTCTCAAAATTTGGATCTAAAGCAACTGGCTTCAGACTAGAATGTGATTTAACAGCTGATTTCTCTTTAAGCCACCTATTTGTCATTCTCAAATTAACAAAGATGCAATTCCTTAATATATCTATGATAAGATTCAATTTGTGCATCACACACTGGGTAATTGCACGAACAAACTGGTATTTAGGAAATACTTGATTTGAAGGCATAAAACCCTTTAGATATGCATAGAGCTGGGACTTCTGACAAACAGAAATGTACACACATTTTGCAGATGCAATCATGCACCCAAATTTGAAAATGTGTCTCAATATTTGTTCAGGGTCAGGATTCGCTTCAGAAATTTTTTGATATGGGCAAGTAAAGCAGGCTTGCAAGCTCAACTAAATTCAGGAAACAGCCCTTGTGAAACTTAATGTATTAGTTCATAGAGTAAAGATGTTTTCTCCCTTGGGAAGCCCTCCTGTAAAAAGGGGAGCTTTAGCTTCTCCAGCTCTTTTCTTAATAAGATCTACAAAGCGATTTGCTTTGGATCTAACAGGCCAGGTGATGTTTAACTCGGATCGGATGATATGTAAGAAAGAACACCTCATACTCAGGGTACGTTGAGACGCGATCGATTTTTCAGGGATCGATATATCACGTCTCATCTAGACACGATATATCGATCCCTAAATGCACTCCCGTTGACTCCGGAACTCCACCGGAGCGAGCGGCGGTAGTGGAGTCGACACGGGGAGCCACGGACGTCGATCCCGCGCCGTGAGGACCCGAGGTAAATCGATCTAAGATACTTCGACTTCAGCTACGCTATTCACGTAGCTGAAGTTGCATATCTTAGATCGATATCCCCTTCCCAGTGTAGACCATCCCTCACACTCCTTCTCAGTTACTCTCAGTCTAAGGGAATTAGGTAACAGTCTAAGGAAGTGTAATTTACTTACTGAGAGTGAAATCCTATGTAATTTACATATTGAGGGTGGCAAAGCTTCCATTGACTTCAGTGGGGCCAGGATTTCACCCTGAGCATTCAGCAGAAGGTTTAAGTTAAAGTAGGTTAGGATCATTATAAATTACACCTTCCAGCTTTTTGGCATGTAAACTACACTCACTTAGACTCTGTTTGGCATTAGAAGAGTGGGTATGTGAGGATCATTGAGAAGATACCCACCCACAATTACAGAACACCTCTGAATGTGGTCTCTGAGTCTGAAGGAGTCTAAATAAGTGAGTATGTCTAAGGGGGCCTAAAGGATGTCTATGTTGGTGTAATGTGCAAACATACACTTTGAGGGGCCTGGTAATTTACTTCAACTTAGATTGTCTCCAGACAGACTCTAGAATTGCTTCTGAATTTATCCAGCTGTATTTGTATGTTTTTCCTCCCCATAATGAATTTTAGCTATGTATTAATGCATTCCAGCATTTAGGGATAATTTAGGGATAAATGGCATAATGGTCTTATGCCAAGTACACCGTGCATATGTAGCACATTACTGTCATTCCCTGGGAACCTACATTTTAAGAGGACTATCCATCTCCTATTGAAGTCAGTAGGACTTTCTCCATTATGCCCATTACCGTTGTTATGCTTCTCTGTTCTAAGTGGGTGCTTTTGAAATGCAGTTGTTGTTTTTTATTTCACCCATTTGCAAATCAAACCTCAATCTCTTTAAAAGGTTTGGGTACCTTCCATCCTAAAATAAATGCCTTTTATAATTTTCTTCAGAGCCAACAAACAGTGACTTACTGATACCTGTATAATTGCAATGAGCCATATGCTACTTATGAAAAGCAATGCAAGAAGACATCCATAAAAATATATGTACCTATAAAATATACCTGGGACAACTTCTTTGTAAAGCCCCTAACCTTGGCCCCACATTCTATATCAGAAAAATAATCAGAGAAACCAGATTACAGAGTTTAAATACAGTTTGTAATTCTCTATACTCTATCAGTCAATGCACATCATGTATTTTCATTACTTCCAGTGATGGCTCATCCAGTAAATCATTAATCTCTTTTAGTTTATTATAATGTTAAGAAAATATTTAAGATAAGAGAAAAGACATGTCAAACTTGTATAATATCCTTTCACCTAAAGAGCTGAATCACAGCCTGACAGCTCACAAAAACTAGCCTATCCTTGGCTATCAAATAAGAGCAGGGATTTGATAATTACCTCTTAATTGGTGAGACCACTACTGGAAAGCTGTTTCCAATTTTTGTGTCCAAACTTTAAAAAGGATGTTGAAAGCCAATTACACTTCTGTCTTTCACTGTTTAATACCATAACAAACTGAATTGAATGCCTAATCTGATTTGTAATTAGTTTGTGTTTAGGACAAAGAGTGGGACTGTACAATTGTCTAATTATCACAGATCATTAAGCATATATTCCTAAACAAATTAAACCAAATCCAGATGCATTCTTGATTTTGATTTTGGAGTGAATTGGAAAGATATCATCTAATAGAGAATTGAAGTTCCCAGGTGTCTTTTATTGATGATGGTGATATTTTGCACTTATGTTCAAAACTCTGTACAAATTTTGGGTCCAATCCAGCTCACAATGAATTCAATGCTAGGACTCCTACAGATTTCAAGGGAAGCAGGAGCAGCTCCATTAACTACTTATGGGTTCGGTATTCCTGTGTATGGGAGAAGAAACTTACTCATGGATTTACTTACCATTCTTCTGGAAGGGATAGCAATTGAAGATTCTCTGAGATCTGTTAGAAGCCAGAGCCATCCCTTCTCTCTGGAGTGGCAGAGGTTTCAAGTCCCAAAACTTGAAGCTTCCCCAAGACTCACTGGAAGCCAGAGACATCCATATGGAGGTGTTGTGCCCCTTAATTGTCTTCCACCACCTCATCCCATGGCAATTTGGCTCTTCCCTTATTTCCATGGCCTTGCCAACTGTTGTTGCACCCCAAACACCTCTTTAGAGGAGGCCTCACTGAATGAGTAGGTTGGGAACTCATATACGTTCCTGGCTGATCCACTGTGCATTAACTTTGCACCAAGCTATCGTGTGGGCATGTTGGTGGCAGGAGTGACCAGGGCAACAGTGAGCTGCTGTCTTCCTAGCTCCCCATCCTTCCTCCCCATCATCTGCTCTCCCCACTCCTGGAAATGATCCCCACAAACGATGGAGATCTGGAGTGTGATGGTGCCCAGATAGGACGGTGTTTAGTGTGGTTTAATGCATAGATAGATAATATAGAGATAGATGTTCACCCTGACAGCTCAACTACTAGACCAAGGAGAACTATGAGAATACTGATCATCAGGCCTGGGCACTTAGCTTTTGGGAGAATCCTCATGAGGGTTCATTAGTCCTGCAAGAATAAGTAGCTGTTTGGTGAGAATTCTTCAAAATTTGGCCCATTCTTTGGGAAAAATATTTTCTGAGAGGAACAATGCCATCTGTGGATTACACAGATTTTTCACTGCACAGATTTCCAGCCAGTATGTTACTCGTGTACGGACATTGGTTTTTCTTAGAGGGAAAGTACAATAAATCATTATTTGTATTTTTATTATTTGTAATTTAGAACAATCAAAATTATTTTAAAGAAAGAATTACATGGACTTTAATGTCAATTTTGGGTCTAACTAAACTATGTCACAGTTATAGACAGATTCTGGTTAACCATAATGCATGAGCATGAGAAGGAGGTGAGTAAGGGCAGGTAGAAGCAAGGCCACGCTTTTGTTCTTCCCTTGTGCCTCTGTTGAAAAGTATTTGCTAACAGTTTATGTAATTTGAGTCAGTTCCTTGGATGCTGGCATTTCAGGGAGAGAGGTGATGGATAATCTCAGTCAGTTCGACATTCTGGACAGGCTGTACCCACTGAGTATCAGATTTAATATCTACATGAATCACTATCAGATATTTGTCAAACAGTGTTATACCAGATGGTGGAGGTATTTATGACATCATCATGTAAGGGTATGTTTTTAAAGTAAGAGGCTAAACCAAAAAAATTGAAAAACAGATATAAAGCTTTATCTATGAAATATGTAGCCACTCTAAGCTGACAGGAGAGCGCTCTCCCATTGACTTAATTAATCCACCCCCAATGAGTGGCAGTAGCTAGGTCAGTGGGAGAAGCTCTCCCACCAACAAGGCACTGTCCACCCCTGCACTTCTGTTGGTGTAACGTATGTCGCTCGGGGGGTGGATTATTCACACCCCCGAGCAACATAAATTATACCAACTTAAGTGGTAGTGTAGACATAGGCATATGGGAGGGCTTCCAATGTTCCAGCCTTAATAGCAAGCAGGAAAGATATGGGATTGTTCCTAAAATAAATGCTCGGGGCTCTAAGATCAGGTATGAAAAACCTTACAGATTTAACCATCATATAGATATGAAGATAGAAGAATACTATTGTGTAAGCACAATAAGGTATGGTCTACTGGATACTATATCAGAATGCAATTGTATGTATTTTGCAATGCTATAAAAATATCAACAGCCAGGGGCGGCTCCAGGCCCCAGCACGCCAAGTGCGTGCTTGGGCAGCAGGCAGGGTGCCTTCGGCGGCGTGCCTTCAGCGGCTTGCCTGCGGGAGGTCCGCTGATCCCGCGGCTTCGGTGGACCTCCCGCAGGCGTGCCTGCGGAGGCACGGTTGCGGGAGGTCCGCCGAAGCCGCGGGACCAGCGGACCTCCCGCGGGCAAGCCGCCGAACGCAGCCTGCCTGCCGTGCTTGGGGCGGCGAAATGCCTAGAGACGCCCCTGTCAACAGCTGTAAGTTAATTATGATGTGGAATTACAATGAGTATGGTGCTCATCTCCTAGTATCTTTTCTAGAACTATCTGCAATGCAGAAATTAAAAAGTCAAAACAAAAGGATGGAAATAGCAGTTTAAAAAGGAGCTAATATGTAGTGATTGTCCTGATACAAGTGCACACATTCCTGTACAGAATGTTTGTTTTCTAAAGAAAAGATTAATATCATTGTAGCTATGTACAAAAAACTGTATTCACAGTTGGTTTAAAGGAACATAATCGATTTAAATTTGGGCCAAATTTTAAATTGTATATTAAATATGTAAGCTTTATAAAACCTAAGACTAATAAAAATAGGCTTCTCCAATTAAGATAATCCAAAGAAAACAATATTTTTTAATGTAAATATTCCCCTGAAGTGTTCAAAATCCAAATGCTGCAGCACTGAGAACCTGAATGTGAAACTGGCTGGAAACAAAAGAAAAATGGGCTTAGCTGATTTTTCATTGTCCAAACTAAAAAAAAAAAAAATACAAAAAGATAAAAATACGGCATAAGTAGTGACAAATATATTTGATTTTAAGACATTATTATAACAAATAATAAAATTTGCTTCTATGCAATATGTGATTTTTAGTTGACAGTGTCTCTTTAACATTAACACTAGTAGTCAATTCAAAAGTATTTTTTTCAAACAGAAATATTGTATTGGTGTAGTCTTTTTCCACTATTTTTTTTTTGGCTCATATGCTGTACAACACAAATACAGTTAGCCTGTTTGATATCATTTGGAGTTTATAAAAAGCTTTATTCATGTCAGTCATCAATTTGAACTAATTGTGCTTGCACTGCAGTATTAAAGAGTTTATAATTAATATAAAATAGATTAAGAGATTTTAAAATAATTGACAAAAATATCTGAGCTCCGTGGGAGCACGGATGTGAATAAAGTTAGTCGTGTGTAAGTATTTGCAGGATCCGGCCCAAAAAGTATGCTCAGTTGTACAAGACTTAGAGACACTGGATCCAATCCTGCAAGATGTGAAATGTCCTACCTACCACTGAAGTCCATGGAAACTGATGGTGTTCAGTAACTCAAATGTGGGCCCACTGTTTGCATTGCTGCTGTTAAAGTTTGTGTGAGCATTTTCTTCCCAAACTTCTATTTATATTTTTGTCATGAATATTTCTTCTGCAATGCAACTTGATATATAAGGTTTCAGCACAGGAACAAATATATTATTTACCACATTTGAAAAAATATCCATTTAACAGTTTTATACTTCATATTGCAGTAGTAGAAAGAGAGAATACCTTTACCATTTCAGAAGTGTATTTCCATCCTACTGAAATGTTTTTTAAAAATATAAATGGAATATGTATTGCCAAAATCCAGTATTTCTGTTTACTTCAACGATTATCTTGTACAAATTAAAATGTATAGGCTATACATTTTCTTTTAAGCAAGGTAGCTGTTTATCTTAATATATCTACCTGGCCTGATCCAGCTCCCATTTATAGCCATTGGCAGTCTTTCCACTGATTTGAAGGGGTGTTGGACAGGACTATGTATTGATCCTACAAAGTGGTAGGTGCTTCTGAGAAGTACTGATCATTCTCAGCTCTTATTGACTTTAATGGGAGTTGAGGGTGCTCTGCACCTTGCAAGATCATGTCCAAAAAGTGGCTAAAACTCAGTAATATTTTCTCATCCTTGGTTGGATCTTTTTTCAAAATGCAAGATATGGACTCGACCACATATCTCCTCAAATACAAAAGCCTTTGTTGATCATTTTTATCATTCATATTAAGGACACAGTCTTTCAAACACTTACGAATAAGAGTAACTTGACTCACATGATTAGGCCCACTGAACTCAATGAGACTATTTTGGGGGTTTAAGAGCTACTTAAGTGGTCTTGGGCTGATCCCTGTTCAGGGCCGCCCAGAGGATTCAGGGGGCCTGGGGCAAAACAATTTCAGGGGCCCCTTCCATTAAAAAAAGTTGCAATACTATAGAATACTATATTATTGTGGGGGCCCCTGCGGGGCCCAGGGCAAATTGCCCCACTTTCTCTCCCCCCCACCCCCACTGGGGAGCCCTGGGAAAAATAAACATTTAAAAACCTTCTGCATCTCGGCACAAACCCAGTTTTGAGAAAACTTTTTTTCAAGTCACCTTTACAAGGTATCACTGGTTTTCAGCATCAGCTAGTGCTAAAAGGCACTAAAGCTCATTAAAAGGGTTGGACAAATATTTTCCATCAAAACTTTTTTTGGATCGAAAACTAGGGGTTTTAAAAAGCAGAAAAAAATCACGGACAATGTCTGCTTTCCTTCAAAATTTGTTGTGTTTTTTTTAATTGAAAGGCTGAAATTAGTCTGCCAAAACCTGAACATGGTTTGGGGTTTCAGAAGTATGGCCAAATATTTGCTGCTTGCTGTGTTTCTTTAAAGAAACAATAAAAAAAATTCTGCTTAAAAAAAAATCCAAAACTTTTGAATCACCTCAGCTTGTGACCAAACGCCGGAGCCCATCCAGTCAGAGATTTTTCCAGGTTTCTGATACTCTGCTGGCATCCTTGACTCATATCTGTCTCCATAACTTTGGGTTCATTTAGCTTAGAACATAAGAACATAAGAATGGCCATACTGGGTCAGACCAAAGGTCCATCCAGCCCAGTATCCTGTCTACTGACAGTGGCTAATGCCAAGTGCCCCAGAGGGAGTGAACCTAACAGGTAATGATCAAGTGATCTCTCTCCTGCCATCCATCTCCACCCTCTGACGAACAGAAGCTAGGGACACCATTCCTTACCCATCCTGGCTAATAGCCATTAATGGACTTAACCTCCATAAATGTATCTGTTTCCTAGAGACTGGCTCCACGGGGTCCCTCACACACTGGAGATGGTTACTGTGGGTTTTTCTTTAGTATAGCTTATGTACATAGATACTTCATGAACTGAGCATATGAGCTTGTTCCAGAATCTGGGATGAGCCTATGTTGTGAAAACTGAAATGCTCAAAATAGCACATGCATGTGAATGGACACAGGGTGCTAAAATTAAATTAACCCAGGGGTTCTGAAACTGGGCGTCAGGACCCCTCAGGGGGTCATGAGGTTATTACTGGGGGTCATGAGCTGTCAGCTTCCACCTCAAACCCCGCTTTGCTTCCAGCATTTATAATAGTGTTAAATATATAAAAAAGTGTTTTTAATTTATAATGGGGGGGTCACACTCAGAGATTTGCTATGTGAAAGGGGTCACCAGTACAAAAGTTTGAGAACCACTGAATTAACCCCTCTGGAGCCTTGGGAAATGCAGGGGAGGGGGGTCTCCCTTAGTAAGGTTGGGAAGGAGGGTAGGTGCTGCTGGATATTGCTCTTCTCATGTGATCCCTCACCCATGGAAAAGATAACAGCTTGGCTCTTTGTGTTAAATAGCTGTCTGCAAGCCTCAAACTGCTGAATGAGCTTTAGGGTAGGGAAGGCTGTGCCTCCCAAACAGCCTGGCCCTGCCCCCTATCCAACCCCCACTCACTTCCTGCCCTCCGACTGCCCCCCTCAGAATCCCCGACCCATCCTGCTCCTTGTCCCATCACCGCCCCCTCAAGACTCCCTCCCCAACCACCACCCCGGGACCCCACCCCCCCACCAACCCCCCGTTCCCTGTCCCCTGACTGCCCTGACCCCTTTCCCGCCCCGCTGAGTCCTGACAGGTCCCCAGAATGCCCACGATCCAACCCCATTCCCCATTCCCTGACCGCCCCCCCAGAACCTCTGCCTCCTCGCTGTGCCCTGACTGTCCCCAGGACAGCCTCTTAGCCAACCCCCCCCCCGACTCCCTGCCATGCTGCTTATCCCCGCCTCCCCCCTCTCCCGGAGCCTCGGCGCACCGCGTCCAGGAGCGACCCTGGACAGCACTGCAGCAGCGTGACTCCAGCGGGGCTGCGGAGCTCGCAGCCCCACCCCCTTACCATGCGGCTCCGAGTGGGGCGGAGCTCAGGCCCTGCCTGAGCCGTGCCGCTTTAGCTTTGTCCAGGGACGCTCCTGTACACGGCACGCTGAGGCGCCGGGGAGTGGGGGAAGGCGGAAGCAGGGCCGGGGCCAGAGCACTCTCTTGGGGGCCCCTGTGGGGCCCAGGGCAAATTGCCCCACTTGCCCCTCCCCGGGCAGCTTTGTCCCTGTTTAGGTGAAAATTTCACTTTGGAGTGAATTTTCCCCAGTATGAACACAGATCAGATTTGTGGGGAAGGAATAACACAATAACAACCCCTGAAAGTATATGTGAATAATATATGTGTACATATATATTTATAGAATGTATATATGTATACATATATGTACACACCATTATTAAACAGTACTCATCAAAATACTGTCTAAAGATAAATGAGCACATTTTGTTGACCTTTTACTGCAGAAATTTTCTTTTCTTTTCTTTTTTTTAAGTTCTAATAAAAGCTCTCTCCCCAGGTGCTATTTCCCAGTTGTTGTTTGCACTGAGTCAGCCTGGCTTGAGAGATGGGGGGAATCCATTACAAACTAGAAGATAGCCTTTTCTCACATAATCTTTTCTTCAAATTGATGTTCTCAGCTGGGGACATTTTGGACATAAAGAATTAAGTCCTGTTCTTCCTCTGCTCACTGCGGAACAAAAATGAACTGAATCAGTATCAGTATTTGCTCATAATTATTTCTCTCCTACTTAACCCCCAAGGTTAAATTCACTAACTGAAAAGGCGTGTTAACAGTTAATCTCGATGTGTGTCAAAAAGCTGAGCTCATTGCACTGGATAATTCCCCCTGGGGATTGTGCTGTAGAATATAGCACCATTTGTTGAGCTGTTTGATAGAAAGAAAGAAAGCTTGGTATGGAGGAAATGGTTACAACACTGCTTTTTGAGGGAAGGGGCATAATCGCATGAGGTTGACTGTAACACAGGTGGAGTATGCAGTGTTTTATTAATCATAGTTCACTAGTGCTTTTGTGTGTATTTTCTGGTGAATTAACACTGTACTGTGGGCTTCAGCAGATTTAAGAAAACATTATGACTCTGTTTATTGTCAATGATCACAAGCCTCCAAAAAATATTTATAGAAACATAGCTCTGTGGTGTCACAAAACATCCAGGCTACCATCACTAATACATCTTTTGTTCATCACAACAACCCAGGCATATAACATTGGTTAGCGATCGCTGCGTCGACTTGTTTGCAGAGAAACCCAAAGTCTTCCCCAGTTTTTCATCCTATGAATGTCATTGTCTTGCCATTATTGTGCTCAGAAGAGTGAAAGAATATCTGTGGGACACAAATCATCTATTTTGTAGTTTGCAATATCTTCAAAATCCACCCCAGAGTCTGAGTCTTGTACATGGGAGGGCAATACTCTGCTGCCATGTTGTCGGCTCGTAACTGTTTGATCCTGACAATTAGGATGGGTGTTTAAAAAAATAAGCTTATATAATGACTCATAACATCTTTTTTTTTAAGATATCAAGATCATCATTTGGAATCATTATCAGTAATGGTCCAACCTTCATTATCTTACTGAGTTTACTACACTCAACATTCAGGCAAACTCCCATCAAAGCCAATGTGAGTTTGCCTCACTAAAGACTGTATAAAAAATCAGGTCTTCAGTATTTAGACAGCTGGCTATAACTGAGACCCTGAAATTGAGTGACATATCAGAGGCAAAGATAAGAGGTTTCAGGAGCATTTCAGCTTGAACTTTTCAAAAGAATCCACTATTACCTAGTACCTACAGAATATTTAAGGTCTTTAACATCACATAGTTCCAGAGCTGTGAAATCACATTCTAGCCCATAGAATCTATATGTCACTCAGTACACAAGTACATGCTGTTTAACTACCTCTTCAATTGTTTGATGTTCTTCTCTGAAAATGTATGCATGTGCCATGTGACATTTCTTTTTTTTTTCCCATGCATGCAGCCAGCTAATGCTGGGGACAAGGATGACCAAACACTGACGGTAGGCAGCAGTTTGTATTTTTATGTCTGGGCATTTGTTTCTGAGTCAAATCTTACTTTGCTTTGGTACACTTCAGCATTTTAATAAACTTATCATCCTTCCCCACCCCCGCTATACAATTAAAAATAATTAAGTTCCAGTGTTAAAGTGACAAGTTAATTCTGGTATTCAGTTTCTATAATTTTTCATTTGGCACCAAGAATTAATGTATGTGCCCTGTACATGCTTTCATTGAAAACAGAATATTTCCTTCAGCTGTTTTTTTTTAATTGGTTTGTCAGGGGCTTGTTAGTTTTACAAATTGTTGGCTCTGATTATTATTTATTATCCAACCAAATGGAATGTTTTGTGAATATTGCCATCCACAAAATGGCTATATTCTCTAAGAATCGTGTGGCTGTACAACTGCAGCTGCTGTTATACTATATAATTATTGGCACAGGAAAGGTGTTTATAAGCCTGTTAAAATATATTAAAGATCTTTTATTTTAGCTCTGTTATTTTGTGTGTCTGTGCATGCACATGTGTGCACATTATTTATCATCATTCTGAAAGTCCTTTATTTTTTTTCCAACCTTGCCAACAGCATCTGATGGAAAACCATAGGCAGAGTCACACATTGTTACTATAACTGACCTAAGGCCTGTCTTGCTATCGTATAAATGGAGTGGGTTTTTTACCTTTCTCTACATCGTTTTGATGATACCTAATGGTCTGTAATGGACTGCAGGCATTTGAAATGAGAAGCTGGTGTACTTCAGGACAGAGCTAGATCGTTCCACAATGAAACTAAAGATTGCCATGACTGTCAGCTGCTCTTTCTCTCCCCTAAAAGAATCCCTTCTAGGTTTTAACTTGACAAATTTAGCACATAAAGTCTACACTGCCTTGTCTATGCTAGACTTTTAGAACATATTAGTTACACATTCTAACAACGCACCCTTAAATCCTAGGCTGGACAAAGTTAAAGGGGTCAGTTGATTTGCCCAACGAGTCGCATGAGTCTGTAGCAGAAGCAGGAATTGAAGCCACATCTCCTGAGTCCCAGTCTACTGATGAATGACCAGTGGATCCTTTGGGATGAAAGGGCGTGTATATGTGACATTACTTAGTACAAAATGTGACCGGTGGAAATCAGAAATGTTTTCACTGGGAGATGAATACAGCTCAGAGTGTTACTGGATCCATTCTCAAGAAAAGGCTAAATTCCTTTTTCCTTTTTCATTCAGACCAAGCCACGTCTCCAGCGAGGCGGGAGCTCTGCATCTCTCCACAACAGTCTAATGAGAAACAGCATCTTTCAGCTTATGATTCACACACTCGACCCACTTGCCGAAGGTATCCCAATAATTTTTTTTCTTTCTCTGATGTATAAAACAAAACAAAAAAAGATTTTCCCCTTTACTCACAAAAATGTTGTTTGTACCTGAAGTACTTTCTCTTTGGTTTTGGTTTGCTCGTTTTTGTGTTTTTTGTTTTTTGCAATCTCTGAGAGAGGGCTTGCACTCTAATGCCACAGTATATACAGTCCCATGAAGGATTGTGACATATAGGGATTGCTTTCACTGTGATACCAGTAATAATCATGACTGTCTGGTGGATGCACTGTAAGTACTAATTCTCTCTCTCTCTCTCTCTCTCTCTGTCTAGTTTGGGCTTGAACAGAGTTCATGTTGGGCAAGGATGTAAAAATTAGAAAGATGTTTTTACTGCTACTTGTGTGGGATGTCAATTTTCTCTTCCTGGCTTTGATGTCAGTATATAACAGGGAAGCTAAACATGGAACTAACTTGTAATATGGAATGCAGACTACATTGAGATATTGCAATCTTGGCTTTGGATGGATATTCACTGAGACCAGATAGAATGTGATTCTCCACAATCAACTCAGAGCCATTATTGATCTGAAACCCACTCCCCCCACCCCATCCACCCCATCTTTCTCTCACACACACACACTCACACACACACCTCTCTCTGTATCTCTCTTTCTCTTTCTCTCTCTCTCTCTCTCTCTCACACACACACAGACACACACACACACTTTTGCTGATATTATCAAAGTGCTGAGTAATGTGTTCACTATGTGATCCTCTAGATGGAAAACATAACTGTATATTGGTTTGGTTTGATCTGAGTATCACCTTGTCCACCACTCCCTTCAGGTGGATTTCCAAAAATCCAAACCCAGGTATTTATTTGTGAAGTGTGTGTTCCGATTACATGACTTTTCCCTGCTGCAATAAGGTATGTCTTCTGCAATCATGTGTTTTTCAAAGTTATAATTCCTCCTAAAAGATGTGACTGGCTCAAATGGTCCTAAATCTCTAAGAATATCAAAAGCCCTGGTCACTTCCAAACTTGAGTGATTATAAAATATATGAAGCACCCTAATACATTTAAATTACTCTTCGTAGTACATACCAAGAAATCAGATTTCACTGGGTATGTTTTTAAATTGCAAGCATTTTTCACACAATAAAAAACAAACAAAATAAACGCAGCTCTGCATCACTTTAAAGCAGTAAATCTCCCTTTCCATTTCACTCTCCAGACGAGCAAGTTAACACTTATTATGCAAAATCAAAGTGTCATATTTTTAGCTCCTCTGTTATCTACACCATTAATTCTGCACTCAGAAAGGTTTATAGTACAAATCCAAATCCTTTGTTGCTTTAATCTGCCAAAAAAAATATGGCTATCATTTTTGTTAGAATTATACCATTATCACAAGGACACTAAGAACACAAAACACATATCCACCTGAAAGCAGCCTCCACTGCTTTTGGTCTTACAGAAGCCCTGTGGTTTCTCTCTATTGATGCAATTGAGGCTGCACTTCTCCATTTAATAGATGCTGCATTATGTAACTGCCAAAATCTGCCCCTTTAAGTAGCATAGAGTCAGTCACAAACTGTGCCTAGTCCTATTACCATACCTAGTAAACTAGGAAACATATTGGGGCAACCCACTTGAAATCCTTCATCTGAATAACCATACAAGAGGATAGATATGAATCTATTAATGTCAAAGCAAACAGATATTCTCAATGTTGCAACTCCTTTCCCAATCCCAACTCAGTTCCCATCTCCACCTACCGGTGAGGCAGACCTTCCATCATCCAGAAGCTTGATATATCACCAGCACAACATGTAAATGCTTTTTTTTTTCCCCCAAAACCCCTCCATTTTTCTCTCCCATCCTTAAAGAAAAGTTTGTAGGTCCCTAGCTCCATCTGTGCTACTGCACACTCCGGTTTAACTATTCCAATCACATCACGTGCTAGAGTATACAGAAATTCAAAGTGGAGGCACTTGGGCCTAGACACAAATGGGATTCCTGAACTCATTTTTAAAGGTAGGAGTTACTAGAGTTTACGTAGAGGATTGCTGCAGAAAAATGGATTAGGGAGAGTCAGTCAACAGGGGAGGGGCCTTAGTGAGAGACTGAAGACCAAAGGAAAATTGGAAGGTTCTGGTGGAAGAGGGAATCACATGAACTTAATCTTAACTGAACCCCAATACAGGCCTCAATAAAGATTCAGAAGTAAGATTAATGATCAGCCAGTTTGTATTTATCTAGAACCTGTTTGCCTAGCCTAACATATTTCATATGTTTCTCAGGCCTAACTGATTCCTCTATATACCATTGTCCATGATTCTTCCCCATTGCAAGTCTTGCTCCATATAACATGTACCAAAGAGGAACTTAGGATCATCTCATTAGAATAGTCTCTAAAGGAGAGCTTTCTAAATCTATGTTCTAATTTGGGAGCTGTAGGTGCTGGGCTCTTTTAGAAATCAGATCATGTAATTACTGTAGCAAATAACTCAATAATGTTTTGCTGTATATAGTAGTTAATCCATGTTAGTAAAATAAATATTTAGTCAATGCTATTTAATACAGCGTTGCTTAGTGGTTATTGCATTAATCTTAAATTATATCCGAGGAAGCTTCCTTCAGTGTTCCATCATCTCTGTCACCTTTCCCATGTTTTCTTCCATGCCTTCATGTCCATCCTGGCATGACTTTACTTTACAAATTGGAATTGAACAATCTCTTGGCTTCTAACTGGATTTCTTAGAAAGTCTAGCCACGTTTTTGTTTCATTTAACAGAGACGCACTGGACTAAATTTTCAAAAAGTAGAAACCTACTTGCACATGTAAAAATGTCTGTGAACTGCATGCCTACATTTGCATATGTAATTACTGTGATAGACCACACTAATTTAATGTATAGATCACTAGTTAGGCACCATAATGACTATCTGCATGTGCAAATATCAAACTCCCATTGACTTCAATAGGACAAGGATTTTAACCCTGATTTGCCCATAAATATAGTAATGACTGTTAGGCTGTGTCTAGGAAAAGCATGTGAAAATAACTATCTGATTTCATATTCTGTTGCTATGGCTTACCAAGTTTATGTTCAAACATCTTCAGAGAGAGACTTCAGTCTCAGGGCTTCAGATCTTCTGCATTCCAAGAGGTTTGTAAAGCAGACACATGGAGAGTTCTACAGATCTTTACTAAACCTTCTACAACATTGACACTCTGGGATTGGAAAATCAAGTCATGTTTTTAATTTTTTTTCTAGCTCATATATTAACATCGGTAATAAAAATTCTACACTTGTAATTCAATAATCAATGTGTAGAAAATGGATGTGCCAGAAAATAATCTAGCTCATTCTCCCAGACCTGTGATGGCTTTGTAAGGCTACCAAGAATGAAAAGAAGTCAGCAGATATGGGTCTGAATGCACACATAGAGTTGGTCTGTTAAGTAAAAAAGTTAGTTTGATCTATGTGACCTAATATTTGCCTTGGCACCTAATGTACTTAAGTGAAAATAGTTAATAGTATTCACACTTGAATAATTCACTTGTCAAGCCACCACTATTACCTATTCAGACACTTAAAACTTCATTTCTTATGGGAAGAAAACAAGAAATAAATTGCAATTATGTTAAAAAAATAACAAAAGCAATTTTTACTCACCACAAAATATACATGAATTATTAGTCACGACCACATGATTCTGTTGATGTGATCCTGTCCTTCCTCTCCCCATTTCCCTCCTGTTTGTTCTCACCTTTGCTTGTTGTGTCATGTCTGAATTCTAGATTGTAAGGTCTTTTGGGGCAGGAATTTTTTCCGACTCTTTGTTTTGCAAACTGCTTAACACACGTGGGTTTGATACAAATATTAATAATAATTAATGACAGCTACTCATCTCTGTGGGAGCTGTTGCATGCTCTGCACTTTTGAAAATCAGGTAGGTTTCCACATATGGATTTAAAAGCCTAATTTAGGCTTCTGCTTTTGAAAATCTTGGCCATAGTGTAGATGTTCACTACTATCAATTTAACCACTCTGACTGGCAAATGTATAGGACTTTCATTAGCTAGAAATGATCTCTGCATATCAATTGAAATTGCATCACTAAAACAAAATCAATGTGGCATTGGTTTTTTTTCCATTTTTATTTTATTATAGCAATAATGACCTTGCAGCAGGACATTTCCTGGGGATTAAGATTAATGATTGGCTGTGCTTCAGACCATCAACTATTCCCAGCCAGTCATTAATCTCCAGGAAATGTCCTGTGCCAAATTCATTACTGCTTAAGTGCTGACCTTGCAACCCTTTCTCACTCGATAGTCCTGGTGAAGTCAGATGAATTACTTCTATCAATATTACTCATGACAACAAGGGCTGCAGGATCAGACTCAGTGTACTGACTCATGTATAATTAGGTCCTGATCCAAAGGCCACTGAAGTCAGTGGAAAGATTCCTATTGATTTTAATGGACTTTGGATCAGGGCCTTACTGCTGGGAAGCTGCAGAAAATCCCTCAATTTATTTTTATTAGGAGCAACTTATAGGTCTGTGAATATCCCACCCTTCCTCTTCTCCTCTGTGCTAGCTTCTCGGCAGTCTCTACAATTTCTTTCTTGTTCAAATACTGCTGTTAAATGGTCACAGTGATTACACAGGTCAAGCCATCTACCATATCTATCTATTTTGGGGGGGTTCTGTTGCGCCCATCATTGTAGTGTCTAGTGCTTCACAGGTTGATTGTCTTAATCTTCTGGACACCATACTACTATGGCTTAGTCATTATTCTAAGAGACTTGTTTTGATTTTGTTATTTTGTTTTTTATGTTTGGAAATAAAAACCTGCGAAATCTCTTTTCAGGTTCTGTCTGCAAAGACCTTTCATGGTTTTTTTTAATATACAAAAGGGCATTTCATTGTGCCTCTATCTTACCTTTCACACTTTGAACTTAGAAATACAGATCTCAGGCTAAAGTAACCTTAGGTATTTTAAATTCTGACCCTTCACCAATTTAACGCAGGGAAGCAGGGGTCTTCTTTGAACATCAAATTTAAAAAAATAGAAGAGAAGAGGTAAAAAGCACTAGACTGTATGAAAAAATCCAATAGGATTTAAAAGAGAATGTTATGTTTCTATAGAATTTTTAAATCAACCTATAGAATTCTATAACAAGGATACAATTCTCTATTAAATTCTATACATTGGTTTTAAAATTCTATGGAAGGGATATCATCCTCTATTAAATCCCATAACATGCTTCGAATGATTTCAATAAATCTTACTGGTTTCATCTCTACTACATTCTATAGGTTATAAATGTGGATCCTTCAGATCTTTCAGTAAGAGCTAGCCTGCCTGCCTTATTTATTTTAACATCACAAAGTCTGTGCAGGCATTACATTTAGTAACACCCAAGAGTATAACCTTTACCATTCAAACTGTTTCTTTGAAAATTACCTCCATGAGCCAAAGAAAAGATCAGACAGAATGATTTATTTTTGTGTTCCTAATCCTTGCTCTTTTACCTCTCCAAAGTTGGACATGTGAGGTATCCAGCAACTCACAGGATCAGACCCATGGTCATCATTTTAACCATCTGAAGATCTGTTGGACAAATCCTGATTGATGCACACTCAGCATTTGCAGAGACCTGCCAAAACACTGCAGCCTGCCCAGGCTTCACACCCACAGAGCAATATTGCATGCAGTCATGAGGTGGGAGGGGGGCCCTCCTCACCAACAGCCAGCATGCTGTCAGCAGCTGCTGCTCTCCATCCCTGGTAGTGGAATCCAAGGCCTGGTCTACACTAGGACTTTAATTCGAATTTATCAGCGTTAAATTAACTAACAGCAACCAACGTCACACACCGAGCCATTTTAAATTAACGGCTCTTTGGTTGGTTTTTTTCGAATACCCCGGGGTGGAGGAGCAGTCTAGTCTAAACACTTGCGCACTTGCTAATTAGCTTGGGATGCTTGGTGTGGATTAGCAGCTCCCTCAGCTAGCACAGTGCACCACTCTGTTCTGTCTGGCGCTCTGGACTCAGCAGATTGGCTTTCAGCCACCAGCCATGACCAACGAAAATGAATTCATTTTTTTGTTTGAAGTCATTTTGAATCTCTGTTTCTCTGTTTGCACATGGGGCGAGCGCGCTCTCTCTGCTGCCATGCAGCATGCAAGAGCAGCAGAGAGCAGAGGCAATCCCAGAATCCAGTCCCCAGTGACCGGGGTGACGGAAGTCTCCAGGGATCTGTGGGCTGTGTGGGAGAGTCTGTGCTCTGCTCTGCGCTCTGCCAAGCGCGCGGCGCAAGCGTTCCGAAGACCATGAAGAAGAGAATGAAGAAAAAGGATAAAGACAATGCGATGCAGCGATGTGACAGTGCGTGAAAGACTAGGACAAGGAAAAGAAGGCAAGCGTCGGCGGCAGAGCTCGGGGCCCAGCCCAGACATGCCGCTCTCGAGCATGCTGCATGCATTCTGGGGTGGCTGCAGTGCCCCAGCCGTGGTGCAGTGCCAGGGCAGTGTAGTGTACGGGACAGTTCCCCCCCCCCTGGATTCCCCCTCTGGGATCGGAAGGAAGGGGGGGAAGGGTCGGGGAGGCCGACGGCACGGCACTGCGCCCCCCTCTTTTTCCTCTCTTCATCTCCCTCACAGACTCACACTCACTCTACCCTACCCTGCCTAGGAGCCCAGGAAGGAATCAGGGGGAAAGGGAAGGGGTAGGAATAGTAAGTGCAATTGCAACATTTTATAAAATTTTTTATAAAAAAATATACAAAAAAAAAAAAAAAAACAAAATATAAATTAAATTATAAACTATATAATATTTAAATTATATGAAGAAAAGGTCCACAAAGATTAAAAATTTAAAATAAAAAAATTTTAAATATTAAAATTTATTAAATATTAAACTATAATATATATTAAACTATATAAAGAGGTAAGACACAAATACACATGAAAAATAGTCCTCTAGAATTATTTCATGTCATTCAATTCCACTTGATGTTCCACCGAAGAGAGCCTCCGCATGAGGAGGCGCTCAAGAGGTCGCTTTCCGCGAGCTCCGTGGAAGCCAAAGGAATCCGAACCATCAGTATAATCATCGCCTCTACTATTCTATTGCTCTGTGCAGTGCTGGTCTTCCCAGTCCGTGTCAGTGCGGGCTTTCAGTCTGAGTGTGCGCTGACATCTCGGTCTGCTGATCTCATCTCTGCGTAGGGCAATTCTTGGTAGTTGTATGTTTAGGTGTGTGTTTGTTATTTTTATTACAATGAAATTGCCAATGCATGACACCAGCCTAACACAGACAGCAAGCACAAGAACCAGGCTGCATGTTCCAGTGCGCGTCTTTGCAGCCTTTCTTCTTTGCTTTGCATTTAGTTTGCTCTTTATCCTTTAACATTTTGGCTAGCCACAGCATGAGCAGTATGTATAACTAGTAAGCACTGTAAGGTATATGGACTTGCTGCAGGCATCTGCAGTTATGGAGCCTCGCTTCTTCATTGCATGGCGCTCCAATGCAATCTCCGCAATCCAGGAGGACTCTCTCTGATCTCTAGAGATCTCCTGAGACTCTTTTGTCTTTCTTGAGACTCTTTGGTCTGTGTTGGCTGTAGTGTTGGTGTTCTGTTTGCATGAATGTGTTCACTTTTTCACATCACACAGCTTCATCCTTCACCTCCTTCCCCCCGCCCCTACTCACTGCCCCCTCGGATTAGGCGAAAGCTAAAAAAGACGCCTGCGAGAAAAGACGGAGGGTTCGATGTTCCAGGGCGGAGAGCAGAGGGAGGCGGCACAGCAGAGGCAGAGAGAGTCAGAGAGCCTGTGTCACAGAGCACGCATGGGCCTGGAGGAGGGAGGGGGAGTGGCGGCAGGAGACGGCAGCAGGACGGTGTGCAGCCTTGGTCTCAAGCGGAGAGTTGTAGATGTTCGCCAAGACAGCAGATTAGGAGGAGTTCAAGACCCAGATCAGCCCCCCACCCGCCCCTGCAGCAGTCCCCTCCGCGCCCCTCAACTGTCCCCCCTCCCCCAACCCCTGTAGGGTGAGGAGAGACTGCGTGCACGCACACCCTGCAAGAATTGACCCGACACAACTGTCAACTTCGTACAAACTGTTTCTTAGCTGTCATCAACCAGTCCTTACAGCATTTCAAACCCCCACAAACCAGTCCACAACCCAAAATTCATTACATTATTAAATTTATTAAAGCGGTTCTTTTGTTTTTTCATGTTTTGTTGTGTTCTGTTTCTCTGTCTGTAGAAGACTTTCTGGGCAGTGCCATACACAGACTCACCTAGCCACATCAACTGCAGGGCACACACAGACTGCAGTCACACTGCACCAGGGACACACACACTGTGCAGGGTGTGTGGTGGCCTTTCCTTGATGTGTATGCTTGGTGGGTCTGCTGTGGCTCCTGCTTGTGCAGTGCAGGGGTCCCTGTGCTCAGGCTTGATGTAACATGCATTTGGATCCTATGCCTCCCATCCCCCAAAAATAGACCCTCCCCAAGGGCCATACTCACCCCACCCCACCCCCACACCTTCCCACCCCTCACCCCCCCCCCGTCCCTAAACCTAACCCCTAAGCCCGTAACCCTCGCCCTCCGGCACAAACCCACCCTCACCCTGCACCACCACCCAGTGCCAACACACACCACCCACACACGAACCATGTTTTTGTCAAATAAACAGAAAATTAAATAAAAGTAAAATAGATTAATTATTGTAACTAAAAACAAACTTAAACTTTAAACTAGTTTTGGGAAAACTTTAGAATCAATATGATCAGGCTCTCTTAGTTGCAGAGTCACAGACAGTCACTCTGCTGCTCTCTCTCTGCTGACTTCCTCTGGCCTCTTCTATTCTCTCCCGCTTCCTCTTCCTGGAGCATTGTCTCACTGATCTGATTCAGCAGCTGATCGTAAACAGCAGCCAGGCCTTCACCCTCTAAAAAGCTCTCCCAAAAGCCTCCAACCTCTCCTGAGCACATGATCAAGCAGCACACAGAGCAGAGCAACAACTTCATCATTTTTTTTCTGATGTCAGCAGGAATCAGTAACCAGCTCAGATCTCTCCACAGCTCCGTCCACAGGTTCCACCACCATTCTGCACTTGCTCAGCCCGGTAGTTGAAGAGTTTATTTTCCTTCTGTATAGGCCTGTAGCCGGCTTCATGAGCCAGGGCATTAAGCGGGTAGGCCGGGTCCCGAGGGCATCTGTAGGCAGTGCCTGCCTGCCAACCGTTTTTTTGGACCGAGGTTAAAGCCTGGAGCTGCTGAACACAAACAGACCAGAGTCCCTTGACCAGACCCCTTGTCATGAACCTTGCCCGCCCGTCCCCAGTGGTCCCCACATAAAACAGCACCTATGGCACCACCACTGCTGTAGCATTGAAAAGTAATGGCCTGGTGGATGTGTGTCCGCTGGCCTGGTGGGCTGGTGGTGGCCCCATTGTGCCCCACATCTATCCCCACACTCACATCTGAATCCCAATCCGATGGCCATCTATGATGGCCTGGACATGATTGCTCTCAGCTACCTAGTGGAGCAGTTGCTTGACAGCAATCGGCACAGCACAATGCAGCAGCAATCCCTGCGCTAGAGTGTGGTAGCTGTCTGGGCGTAGACTGTGGCAGGTAGCTGTCTGCGTCGCTTCTTTCCAGTCAGCTCTCATCCTCGGCCTTCTGCTGACAGTTGGGCTGCCAGCTGCTGCAGCAGGGGAGGCGCTTCAGGGCGGGTCACCACAAAGTCACAGTTCAAGGAAAGTGCCCTCACAGCCTGAAGTTTCCCAGCAGACCTGTCATCCCCAGACCAGCAGCACTTGCGGTCCCACCAGTCTGTGCTGCCAGACAGAACCAGATGAACCGCCACACCACCACCATCCACCCTCCGCAGCACTGCGATCTCCTCCTCTGCGCCAGTGCTCCTCCTCCTTCCTCACCCTCTCTCTCCCGGTTTCTCAGCGGTTTGGCAGCCATCTGACTGGGAGAGAGGTGCGCGAGGAGCGATAAGTTGAGCAAGTGAGCGGGCTCCATCAGGCGTCAGCGCTACCACAACCTGGCGTGCAGTGGCTAAGCGCGAACAGATTGGGCGAACACAGGAAGAGGAAGACTTTCTCAACGCTTTCCAGGGCGGCGGGAGGCGGGATGCGGGATTGGGGGGATTATGGGCGCAGCCTTATTGGAATTGGGGGAAGCAATACATTGCGAAAATTCAACAGTGCAGGCGGGAGTGTGGGAGTTGTGCACTAGCCCTGTGAATTCCAGCTAGCCCTTCTGGCCCTGTGATTTCGAATTCCCCCAAGACTCTCTTCTCCCCATGCTATGTATTGCTAGGGGGTTGCCAGGAAGTGACACTGCAGTGAAAAAATGCCACCCCCTGCATCCCTGAGCGTCAGCTAACTGACAGCAGGGGGTCTAAATTGGGCAGACAGTGAGAGGACCAAGTGGTGTCCTCTTCCTGAGTACCAGCTGACAGTTCTGAATGGCAGGAAACAGCCCATCAACCAACAAACAAATGCGTTCAGAGGCCAGAACCACAGCCTCCTCCAATACCATTCCCACCACTTCTACCAGATAACATTTTGGGGACCACACATTCTTTCAGGCCCTCGTCTCCCCGTATAGGCTGCTCCTGTTTATTGCAACTCCAAAGCTGCAGTAGCTTCTGTAGGACATCTGCAGGGGAAACTTGGGGGCTGAAACCTGTGGAAGGCTTGTCAGGGTGGTGTGAAGCTTATCTCTGCTTTAGCAGGACCCACCCATTGAATGGATGAGTGGCTGCTGCATGGGTGAGAAGCTGCTCCATACTGTGCCCACCTGACCATTCACAGGATCATTTAGGGTGGCTGTAGTTACTCTGAGGGAGTAAGGGGCCTGAGTGCCCATCAGGATTCAGCCCTCTTTGTCAGGCTAATGAAGAATATAAATTCCTACCCCACATCTTTATTTTCTTATTGGAAAAGGCAACCTTTTTAAACTGTTGTTCTGTCAAGGACTCTCACAACAAAAACAAAGAAGCACTTAATGTAATTTTGGTGGCAGGCCAACTGCAAATGATACAGAATTGTTCATCATCAAATGCAACCTAAATGATCCAGACATGTTCTAAAGGATATAAATGATTTATTATTTCTAATCAGCTCCACGTGGAAAAAGGAACCCCCATTAAAATGTGCATCAGCTGATCACAAGCAAACAACATGAGAATCAATGACCTTTACTGAATTTTTCTCTTATGAATGTCAAACCTCAGATTCTATACGGTTCTAGCCTTATCTGGAATGACATTTTTCTGGATTAGGAAAACCCAGGAAGATGTCGAAAGCAGTGTTGATGATGCAAACAGTGGTTCTAAATGAGTATGGAAGCAATGCCCTTGCCTGACACTAATGGGCATTATGTTATTGAGGGTACCATCTTTTTTGTGAGATCTCTCCTTTGTCAATAAAGATCACTGGAACATTTTAAAATTTATAGGGATGCTTGTCTCAATGGGAGCAGGGGAAGGAAATAGCTGCAAGGCTCACCCTGCAAATATTTCTCCCTACTTGTTGTGTTGAGGTGCCAGGTCTACCCTCCCAACCCCTACATAGAACAGGCTGTAGAACCTGTCCACCGTCTTACAGATACAGTGAGAGGCAGGAGCATCTGTGCCAAGGCCCCATCCCTTATGGGCTGTGTGTCCTGACAGCTCTTCCTCCTACTCCTTGGCAATATACACCTCTACCTCAATATAACGCTCTCCTCGGGAGCCAAAAAAATCTTACCACGTTATAGGTGAAACTGCATTATATCGAACTTGCTTTGATCCACCGGAGGGCGCAGACCCGCCCCCCCCCACAGAGCACTGCTTTACTGCGTTATATCCGAATTTGTGTTATATAGGGTCGTGTTATATCGAGGTTGAGGTGTAGCTGTATTGCAACCATGCAGCTGTGGTTTCTCCTACTGGTGGCTGTCCAAAGTGCTCCACTCAAAGAGGGATTTCAGTCACGGTGTGGAGGCTCCAGAAAGTTAATATAACTTGAGGACATATTAATTTTCCCAAAGAATCTTTGCAGGGCTGTTGGCCGCCATTTCCATTTGTTAACACTCACGAATCCCCAGACTAACAAAGTGTTCTGCTTGGGGTCTGGACAGTAGGAAGAACTCTGCTAGACAGATGGCTGACTCCCCTGTTGCCATGTGAGAAAGGTGTGACCCATACACAGAGGAGACTCTCTGCCTAAAAAATCCTGGGGCACAGTTGCACCCAGTGTCTTGCCCAAATTCACAGATTTATATCTTGCATCTATCCAGTTGGATGAGTTACTGTTTTCTTCTATACTCCGCCTCCAGAATATCCTATTATATAATGTACTGATGCTGAAAGGCTGTGATTTATTATATTTGCTTTTTTTTTCACCACAAAGGTGCCTGCATTTTATTAGTAAGAGAATTAATGGCTACATATATGTAAAACTGAGCTGAGGAGAAATATTCACAGAGTGAACCTTGCAGATATTTCCTTCCCCTGTTCCCATTGAGATAAGCATCCCTATAACTTGTCCCAGGGATCTTTATTGACAAAGGAGAGATCTCACTGAGTTGAGGATTCTGTCATTCCTTTGCAAAGATCTGGAGCGTTCCCTAGCATCTAAAGCAAAGAAGCCAATGCAGCAAAATGCCCTACTTTCGGTGTTTTTCTAGACCAAACACAGAAACCTCATGACTTTTCAGGAAAGCAAAGGAGAATGAGATTCTAGACATTTTTCTTTAATGGGGAATTATTGGAAATTTTTGCCTCTAGAAATAATATGTTACTGGTTTAGAATTTCAGCCACTTTAAAAAAAAAAAACCTTTTCAGTTCACCTTAAACTTAAAAAAAAAACCCATTTAAGACTATGTGAAAAATGTTTGTGGTTAGCTTAGCCAAAAGGTGAGCAACAACATAGCAAAAACAGAGATCTTGGATTGTGTGCAATTAAATGCAAATGTGTTTGGCTAGCTACAGATGGTATTTTAGATAGCCCTGTTAATATCTATCATAAAGCAGAGAAAGAAACAAGCTAAATAGCTCTTCTCCTCAGGGAATCTCAAAGCATTACTTTGGATTTCAAAGCCAAAGATAATAGAAAATTGAATTTCCAGCTTTCCCTGTGGTACATATCAGAAATAAATCTAATTTTGATAGCTGGAGAGTTTGAACTTTCTGCAAAGATATGTGCATTTGGTACAAGGCAAATGATATTTTAGAATAGTGCAGAGATTTTTGTTTTTGAGTAATATTTTGAGTTGATTTATCAATTTGCATTTGAGGGCTTTAGTTTTGTTCTGTTTTTTTTAAAGTGTTTATGAAATAAAATACAATGTCAAAAAGTGTCATTGATTCCTTGGTTTATTTAGCGTAAAAGCAGGAGCCACATATATGATATCTCTTCAGGATGTTGGGGTCTGATCCTGTTTCTATTGAATACAATGATGATGCTCCCTTTGACTTCAATTTGAGCAGGATCACATCTGCAAGCTCTGCATCCAGGAATAATGGGTTTGTACTTTGTGACATGACACAAGAAGTAGAAGGTGTGATAAAAGAAAAAGAGGATGAGCATATTGTCTTCAGTACCCTTAAATACTTCTACTTAAATGTGTTAATGAGATGACATTGGCATCATCAATGCAAGAAAAGCTGTACTTTTACAATTACTATTTATTATTTGTATTGCAATAGCACCTTCAAGTTTTAGTCATGGACCAGTGCCCCATATGGTGATGCTGTACAAACAGAGTAGAAAAGTCTAAGTTTTGCAAAAAACATCATGGAAGCTTGAAAGTCTAATAAGAATTTAGGCTTCTGTACCAATACTTTTCTTCTCTGTTTTTGAGTACTTCAGCAAATATCAGAAAGGGAAAAAAAAGATCTTTTTGTTAAAAAAAAATGTTCCCTTTTCTTCTGCATGCTGTAGTCATAACATATTCTGTGTCATACAGCAATATCAGAGTCATTGTGATTATGCCATCTGAGACAGATGAAACAGACAATAATAAACTATGAAAGACTTGCAAGGTTTATGGAATATGTAAAAGATGGGGAGTGGGATCAAATTTGGTGTGAGATTGAACAAGCAAGAAATTCTTTCAAAATAACTCTTTCCCCTTTAAATTCCAGAATGCCTAATATTCTTTTATTAGTAGATTATATAGACTTTTTCATTACCTCTATTTTTCAATGTACAAAAGTATTATCTTTCATTAAATCCCTGCTAGAGGTTTAGAACTCTCATTTTGCACCTGTGCTCTGTTAATCTTCTCTGCTAGAGCTTTAGCATTTTTTCAACTGTGGTGGTTCTTTGTTCTAAATCTAACATCTTTGATGAGACCAAATCCAACTTTGATTCAAATTTAGATAGAATAACTGCTAGAATTGTGTCTAATAAAACTTTTGAAGTGGCCTCTATTACCATTTGTTTAGGGGTAGATCTCTGATCAGCTAATTAAATTGCCTCAAAAGAAATAATGGCTAGCAGAGGCTGCAAAAGGGATTGGGAAGAGAGAGAGAACCTAATCCCTTTTGTTGTCATGATATGAATTTTTCTATCACTCCTCCCGATCTGACCTTCTGTCTTGTTTTAGGAGACATAAATGAAAAGCAAAGAAGACTCCATAAAGCATTTAAAAAATTTAAAAAAACAAATTAGAATTTATAATTAAGGATTTAAGTGAGAAAAAATCCTCAAAATAGGAAAACTATATAGTGAGCTGTGCTGGGAAATCCACCTCAGAATATAACCAAGGAGAAGTTGACTATTATGAATACACAAATCTTGATTACCAATCCATAAACAATGTGGCAAAGATAAAAAATAGTTCTCCGCTTCCTTAAAGTCACCTCCCAATATACAGTTAATCAAAATGCAGTTACACACTTCTTTAAAAAAAAATGTAGGATATTGACAAACACAACAATTTCCATTCAGGACTCTGACTTTTTGCAAAACTCTTTAAATTTCATGTGCCAAACCTACCACCTTCTCACTATAGGACAATGCAATCAAAACAAAATTATCAAACTAAATTGTTTAAAGTTGTTCAGAAAATACATTCCAGGCTTTTTACAGATCTCTCAATAGATCTTAGCCTTTATTCTCAGTCTTCTCAGTCATAGAGCTATATTCATCTTAGTTATACTGACATAAACCTGATTCTCCACTCCATTAAGCCTTGTCTAGACTAGAAGAAAAGATTCTTTTGAGTTAGCTCAATTGAAAGAGTTTACCTCAATTGAAAATCCCAGTTAAGACCAATGTAGACACAGTTTAATAGCTTTAGCTTGATTTTTAGCAGGTCAAGTTAGAAGTTAGGCAAGGCCCAAGCCAGAGGGACTACTTAGGTGCTTAAAGTTACTTGATGAATTGGCGCCTTAGAGCACAGAGCCTAAGGCCTGGTATACACACAGATTTTACACCAGTATAACTATTTTGGTTAGAGGTGTGATTTCCCCCTTCTTCCCTCACTCAAAAAATAGTTATACTGGTATAATCCCTGGTCTGGATGCAATTACACCAGTATAAAGGTGCCTTCCACTGGTATACCTTTTTCTTCTCCCATTCCAGTATAGTTGAAATGGTACTTTTGTGTGAGGACAAGGCCTAAGAGCTATAAATGAACATAGAGTAGACCTCTCGTATCTGTAGGGTCAGGGGAATGGAATTCCCTTCCACAGCTCAGGGAGCACCAGCAGAGCTCTGTCAATACTACCATAGCCCACTGCTGTGCCTACAACCCCTGTCTCTCAACCCCTTCCATATACATGAGGTAGCTTCGCTGTTAGATCTGTGTTGTCACTGACCCTCCAGCCCTTCCATGTTGCACAGCTCTGCAGCATACAGGTGATGCTGAACCTCTTATGTTAGTTCTCTATGGCAAACCTTTTGCACAGTTGAATAACACCTAGACAGTACAGAGAACCTCTTTGACTTTGAGTGGACCAGAATGATAAGATAATAAATAAATATTCTTGTATTTAGGCATATTAGGTCTTCTCTTTTTCCATGGCTAGCTTTAAGCCACATACAGTCAAGGGGGCACAGGAGAATAAGCACAAGTTACCAATGGCAGGTACTTGCTATTTATTGTGAAGGGCAGTCAGCTGCTTGCTGATTCCCACACATTGGAGTTGTGGATATATCCTGTTGTATGAAAAATCTCTTCAGTCTGTAATACAAGACTGCATTTCATTTTCTAAGGAGTATTTATTAATTATTTGTGAAATGTTTGCCTTTGGGCCATAATTCTCAATATCAGCAGGGAGGCCCAGAATCTGAAGATGAACATTTTTCAGAAATGTTTATGTTCTCCAGGAAGTAGAATCACAAATGTTTCAGGGACTAGAGATCCGTTAACTGCACACTTATTTAAACTTCACTAGCTGAGTCAGGTACCATTTTCCCATCATGTATCCATTTTCTTTTCTACATTTTCCTTTCACCACCCGCTTTCTTCCTTCCATTTCAGAATGTTGTGGTGCACATAGCTCAATATTTTGGTTCAAAGGTTGATTCTTCTGGAAGGAAAATTAAGGATAGATCTGTGTTAATGATACTGCAAGGTGTGACTCTGAGCAGATCAGTAGTGACTACAGGACTCTGGGAATGAGGGTGAAGCAGTCAGTGGTGCAGGTGGTGTTTTTTGTCCTTTCTGTCAGTTGAGGGTAGGAACTAGGCAGAGACAGATGCAACATGGAGATGAACGCAAGGCTGCATAGATGGTGTTGACAGGAGGGCATTGGCTTCTTTGAGCATGGGATGCCATTCTATCAAGGAGGACTGCTGGGAAATGATGGAGGTCCACCTGATGAAAAAGGGGAACAACACCTTCAGACACTAACTCACCAACCTTGTGAGGAGGGCTTTAAACTAAGTTCAAAGGGGGCAGGTTACAAAAGTCCACAGGTAAGTATAAAAAATGGTGACCTTGACAGAGGGCTGGAAGTTTTGGGGAAAATGGAAAATTACAATAGGGTCATAGGATGTCTATACACAAAAGGGGAATAAATAGAAAGAACTGCAAGTCTTAGTACACAAGGAAAATTCTGACTTAATTGGCATCACAGAGACTTGGTGGGATAAATCTCATGACTGGAATATGGGTATGGGGGTATAGCTTGTTCAGGAAGGACAGCCAGGGAAAATAGGAAGGAGGTGCTGCATTGTACATCATGAATGCATACACTTGTTTTGGTGTCTAAAAGGGGGTGAGAGGCAGACCAGTTCAAAGTCTCTGGGTAAAGATAAAAGGGAGGAAAATATGGGCAAAATGATGGTAGAGGGTCTAATATAGACCACCAAATCAGGAGGATAAGATGGATGAAGCATTTCTAGAACAAATAACAGAAATACCCAAAATACAAGACCTGACAAGTAATGGGGGACTTTAACTATCCAGATATCTGTTGGAAAAAGTAATACGGCAAAACACAAATTGTCCAAAAAGTTCTTTGAATGTGTTGAGGACAACGTCTTGTTTCAGAGTGTGGAAAAAGTAACCAAGGTCAGCCATTTTAGACTTGTTTCTAACTAACAGGGAAGAATTGGTTGCAAATCTGACAGAGGAAGGCAACTTAGGTGAAAGTGATCGTGAAATGATAGATGATGTGATTCTAAGGAAAGGGAGGAGTCAGAGCATCAGAATAAAGACAATAGACTTTAAAAAAGAAGACTTTAACAAACTCTGAGAACTGTTAGGTAAAGTTCCATGGAAGAAAATCTGAGGGAAAAAGGAATTAGGAGAGCTTGGCTGTTTCTCAGAGACAGTATTTAAGGCACAAGAGCAAACCATCCTGATGCAAAGGAAAGATAGGCAGATTAGTAAGAGGTCAGTATAGCTGCATCAGGTGTTCTTTAATTACCTGAAAATCAAAAAGGAATCCTACAAAAGGTGGAAATGTGGAAAAAATTCTAAAAAGGAGTACAAAAGAATAGCACAAGCATATATGGAGAAAATCTAAAAGACTAAGGGCTAGTCTACACTAGAAGTGTTATAGCATTGCAGTGCACCGCTGTAACACATCTGATGAAGATGCTCTATGCCAATGGGAGAGCGCTCTCCCATCAGCATAATAAAACCACCTTCACAAGAGGCAGTAGCTACATCAGTGAGAGCTTATCATAGTGCTGTCCACACTGACGCTTAAGTTGATGTAATTTATGTCACTCAGGGTGGTAGCGTATTCACACCCGAGTGACATAAATTATACCAACATAACCTGTAGCATAGACAAGCCCTAAGGCACAAAATCAGTTTAATCTAGCAAAGAACATAGAAGGCAATAAGAGGAAATTCTATTAATTCATTAGGAGCAAGAGAAAGATGAAGAGTGTAGGTGCACTACTTAGTGGGGAAGAAGAGCCAAGAAGGCTGAGGTGTTTATTATATACTCTGCTTCAGTCTTCACTAAGAAAGTTAATTGTGACCAGATGCTTAACACAATTAGTATAATAACAAGAGAAAAGGAACACAAGCCAAAATAAGGAAAGAATTGGTTAAAGAATATTTAGATAAATTGGGTGTATTCAGGTCAGCATGGCCTGACAAAATTCACCCTAGGATATTTTAGGAGCAAGCTGAAGCAATCTCTGACCCTTCTGTGGTTCTCTTTGCGAACTCATGGAGTATGGGTGAAGTTCCAGACAACTGGAGGAGGGCAAACTTAGTACCTATCTTTAAAAAAGGGAACAAAAAATACCCAAGGAATTATAGACTAGTCAGCCTAAATTCAATACCTGGAAAGATACTAAAACAAGTTGTTAAGCAATCAGTTTGTAAGTTCCTAGAGGCTACTAGGGTCATATGTAATAGCCAATGTGATGGGTTTGGTCACAGAGATCCCCTTGGGACTGTCATCTGATGTGCTGAAATTACCTCTGACAATCCTTGGGACAAATCATGCCAAATCAACCTAATTTCCTCATTTGACAGGGTTACTGGCCTACTAGGTAGGGGGGAAGCAGTAGAAATGATTTATCTTGATTTTAATAAAGCTTTTGACACAGTCCCACATGACACTCTCATAAGCAAACTAAGGAAATGTGATCTAGTATAAAGTGGGTACATAACTGATTGGAAAATTGTACTTATAAAGTAGCTATCAATGGTTTGCTGTCAAATTTGGAGGACATATCTAGTAGGGTCCTGGAGGGGGTCTGTCCTGGGTCTGGTATATTCAGTATTTTCATTAATGACTTGGATAACAGAGTGGAGAATATGCTTAAAATCCGGAGATGACACCAGGCTGGGACAGGTTGTCAGCACTTTGCAGGACAGGATTAGAAGTCAAAGGGATCTTGGCAAATTGAAGAATTGGTCTGAAATCACCAAGATGTAATTCAATAGGGATCAGTGCAAAGTACTTCACTTAGGAAAGAAATATCACAAGCACAAGGATAAAGCAGGGAATAACTGACTAGCCAGTAGCACTGGTGAAAAGGATCTGGGGGTTATAGTGGATCACAAATTGGTTATAGGCCAACAATGTGATGCATTTGTGAAAAAGGCTAATATCATTCAGGGTGTATTAACAGGAGTGTTGAGACACAAGACATGGGAGGTCATTGTCATACTCTACTTGGCACTGGTGAGGCCTCAGCTTCAGTACTGTGTCCAGTTTTGGGCATCAAACTTTAAGAAAGATGTTGACATATTAGAGAAAGTCCAGAGACGAGCAACAAAAATGATAAAAAGTTTAGAAAATCTGACCTATAAGAAAAGATTGAAAAAAATTGATTATGTTTAATCTGGAGAAAAGAAGACTGAGGGAGCAACTGATAATAGTCTTCAAATATACTAAGGGCTGTTATAAAGAGGATGGTGATCAATTGTTCTCCATGTCCACTAAAGTTAGGACAAGAAGTAATCTTTTTAATCTATAGCAAGGGAGATTTAGGTTAGATATTAGGAAAAATTTTCCAACTGTTAGGATAGATAAGTACTGGAATAAGTTACCAAGGGAGGCTGCAAAATCCCTGTCATTGGAGATTTTTAAGAACAGGTTAGACAAACATTGGTCAGGGATGAGCTAGGTATACTTGCTTCAGTGTGCTGGGGTGGGGAAAGAGATGGTTGGTGACCTCTTGAAGTCCCTTCCAAACCTACATTTCTATTGTTCTTTATCTATATCTGTAATTGTGTATATTTATCTATGATGCCAATCCTACAAACACTTACGTACATGCTTTATTTTATTCATAGGTGTAGTCCCTTTGAAGAAGTCCTGTGAGTAAAGTTAAGTGTATGCATAAGTGTTTTCAGGCTACATTTTTATGTTGTACTCATCACCATGAGATCTGAGTGTAGGGTGACCAGACATCAAGTGTGAAAAATCAGGACAGGGCGTGGGGGGAGGGGGGGGTAATGGGAGTCTATATAAGAAAAAGACCCAAAAATTGGGACTGTCCCTATAAAATCGGAACATCTGGTCACCCTATCTGAGTGCCTAAGACTCCTCTGTAGAATTTGGTTCTGAGGCAGATAGGGTATACTGAGACAGGAGATGTTGTCTTTTGGCCTTAGTCTTGGCTAGTTATAGAATGAAATATTTTATCCAACTGGTATTGATAATCAGCTCCAAATTAACATTATCCACAGACAACAGGATTTAAAAAATCAGATGAACACAAAGCAGCACTCCCTACCATATTGAAAGGAGCTTTCACAAATCTGATTGTATCCCTAACAGATAATGTATACATTGGAGAGATAAAATACCCATGTTACATATGAGACAAACCATCCAATTCTACAGGCTGTAAACCACAGGCAGAATTTCTACCCACACATACAAACATATCCACTGCCACCACATCTAGACCCTAATGTCCACACAGTCAAAGAATTAGATACCAGAAATGTCAAATATATTGCCACTTTCACTGTGTAGCAATGGAGGTTTTCAGCTTCTCTGATTTTTAAAATATATAAGATAAGGTAACCCTGCAACCTTCAGTGGTTACTCTTCAAAAATTTTCTAATTGCTTTAGATTTAGGTTAATTTAATAATAAGGTTAGCTCTATGTTTGTTGTTTACCCTAAATATTCCCTGAAATATATATAGGAAGTATACAATGCAAAATTTAGCAAATTATTAAAACAACTACTGTGTATTCTTTTTGTTTGAAAAATAATAAATACTGAAGTTTTGTGAGTTTGGCCTGACATTTTCCTTGAAAAGGGTAAGTGTCAATAATATTTACCTTATAGCAAGTTTGACAGTATTGACTTTTTAAAATAGTTTATTTTATGTAGCATTATGGGATACTTTGGGCCAAACTCACTGCTGGCATAAATGAGTACAGTGTCAGTGAGCATTTCACTATTATAACAGTGGTAAATGTGGCCCTCAAATTCTGGGCTCAAGCCTTTCATTCCATAAAAGCTTATGCAAAGTACCAGAGCATCCAAAACTCAATCTGTCAACACAGAGCCTGGGTGCATTTTACATGGAATATGGCATTGAACAAATGAACAATGAGGTATGTTATTCAAAATTATTACTGTACTATTGACTGAGTAATTATATGGTTCTTTCTGTCTTAGGTGCAATTCTACAATGAAATATATAGACTTGCTTCCCATGAGATCTTAGCTACCAACTCCCTGAGTTTGCTGAAGTCTGCCTTCTTGAAATCCATAGTCTTTATTTTGCTGTTCTCCCTCCTACCATTCCTTAAAATCATGAACTCTACCATTTCATAATCGCTTTTACCAAAGCTGCCTCTCCTTTCAAAATCTCAACCAGTTCCTCCCTATTTGTCAAAATCAAATCTAGAACAGCCTCTCCCCAGTAGCTTTCTCCACCTTCTGAAATAAAAAATTGTCTCAAATACATTCCAAGAATTTGTTGGATAATCTGTGCCAGCTGTGTTGTTTTCTCAACATATGTCTGGGTAGTTGATGTCCCCCATTAGCACCAAGTCCTGTGGTTTAGATGATTTTGTTAGTTACTTAAAAAAAGCCTCATCCACCTCTTCCTCCTGGTTAGGTGGTCTGTAGTAGACCCCTAGCATGACATCACCCTTGTTTTTACCTCTTTTATCCTTACCCAGAGACTTTCAACAAGCCTGTCTCCTATTTCCACCTACCATTTCCATCTCAACCTCAGTCCAAGTAGATACATTTTTAATATATAAGGTAACAAACACTTCCTCCCTTTTTTCCCTGGCTGTCCTTCCTGAGCAAGCTGTACCCTTCTACACCAATATTCCAGTCATGCAGATTATCTCACCAAGTCTCTGTGATGCCAACTGTGTCATAGTTGTGTTTATTTACTAGCATTTTGAGTTCTTTCTGCTTATTCCCTATACTTCTCGCATTAGTATACAGACATCTAAGATACTGATTTGATCCCTCCCCGCCAGTTCTGTCTTGTCTCACCTTTATCCCTGCTACAACAGCCCATACTCCTCCCAAATTCCAACCCTTTTCTCAGAACTCCATGTTTTTTACTTACCTGTGGGCTTTGGTCACCTGCCCCCTTCAAACCTAATTTAAATCCCTCTTCACAAGGTTAGCCAGTCTGTATCCAAGTATGCTGTTCCCCTTCCTTGATAGGTTGAAGTGGTGGCTGCCATCCTCCCAGGCTTGAGGGTACATGGCTTCTCCTCCTTCACCTTTTGGGGTGATTCCTCATTGCTTGTTGCCAGGGCAGCATAACAGTTTTCCATCACTATGGTGGGTGGGTTGGGAGTAGGAATGGAGCACTGCCTGCCATAGGCGCCGACTCTGTGGGTGCTCTGGGGCTGGAGCAAGCATGCGGAAAAATTAGTGGATGCTCTGCACCCACTGGCAGCCAAACTCCCCCCTCCTTGCCTCCTTCTCCCTCTACCCCCAAGCACACCGCTCCTCCCCCTCCCTCCCAGCTTCCCCCCTCCCCCACTGCCTAACAGCTGTTTGGCAGCACTTAGGACTTTCTGGGAGGGAGCGGGAGGAGCAGGGATGCAGCGTGCTTGGCAGAGGAGGTGGAGAAGAGGCAGGGCAGGGATGGGGACTTGGGGAAAGGAGGGAATGGGGGGAAGGGGTGGGGCTGGAGTAGGAAAAGGCAGACTAGGGCAGGGACTTTGGGGAAGGGGTGGAATGGGGGTGGGAAGGGGGCAGGGCTGGGATGGGAAAACGCAGGGTGGGGTGGGGTGGGGACTTTGGGGGAGGGGTGGAGTGAGGGCAGTGCAGGGGCAGGAAGAGGTGGGGCAAGGTTGGGAGGTGGGCATGGGGGGGGCAAGCACCCACCGGGCAGAGGGGAAGTCGGCAGCTGTGCTGCCTGCTGCCAAAAGTAACCAGCAGCCTGTGTCCTCTCTGTGACAGAGCCATATCCTTCTCCCCCAGTGGTGTGACAGCAATCCTCTGTAGCTGGATAGCTTCCTCAGCCTTGGATGTCTCCATATGAATACTCTTGAGGAATTCCTGATGGGCACGGATGCTCCTTAGCCTAGCCACCTTCTCCTGTAGCTCTCCCACCTGCTTCCTGGGAGATTCCACCAGCAGGCACCTTTCACACTTGATGGTCCCCCCAGCCTAACTTTCTCAGAGTGGGAAATGCAGGCCACAGTTTCTGCAAATCCACACCAGGATCTGTGTAGAGGCATCCATGGCTAGGTTGTCTGTCTCGATACAGGCGTAGGTGGAGGAGACTGGAGCAGTGTTGGCACTGGCGATGTGTCCCTTCCTAATCATAGTAGTTATATTATGACTCCCGCCCACAAGATCCTTCTCAAACTCCCCTATTTGTGATCCCGTTTGCTAGCTCCCCTTGGTCACTTAGCCTCTGGCTTTTAAGGTCTTCTCTCCTAGGTCAGCCCTATCCCCTTGTTAATCACACAGGGGAGGGTGATCACAAGGCTGATTGAGGCTGATCAAAGATGATCCAGGGAACAAAGGCTCAGACAATCCCCAGACACAGAATCCCAACCAGCTCTAATCATAAACAGCAGTAAGAATAATTTTTTTCACAATATTTCATTTCTGACTGAAATCAGGAGGTTCAGAGAGCCTCCAAAAATAAATAAATGGTAGTAGAATTCAGTTTGAATTTTGGATGAACATTTGTATAGGTCCCTATTGTATGCAAACCAGTTCACTCCCTCCCTAATTAAAACATTTTTCAATGGCAAGATGATAAAAATGAAAGATCTATTACAATGGGAAGATTTCAGATGAACCCCAAAGGTCAGATGCACTCCAGGGCTTGTGCAACAGAAGCTGTCACATTCCAAGATATGAGACACTGGTGGCAGTAAGACAGCCTAGTTTTTGCACAATAGGTGCAAAATATGTACTCAGTAAAATCTACCTGTTGGAAGGTTTATATCAGGTTAATATTAATGTGAAATATTTTAACAACAAATTTGTATATATAGATTTTGGTGCCCATTTTTTGGCACCCAAGACTGAAAATTTTGGACTAAATCTTCAGAAAGTAGGCTCAATCTGAGGAGGGAATCTTAAAGTTAGTTATATCATATCACATCCTATATTGTCTGTTTACTGGATTTTAATCCCCAGATATTTCAGTGGTCTGTGTCATGCTCTATTCACCGTGACCCATTACTGCTGCAATTCCCATTCAAGAGCTGTAGTCTTGGAAATGCCTGCATCCATGGAACTCCAAAGATGACATACCAAATGGCAAAGTGTGACAGAATGGACATTGCTAACATTTTTACTCTCATTTTTGTTGTATCCATTTAGCACCCAATTCTTTTACCTATACTGCTATTGACTAGCACATACTCACCCAAGTAGTCTTATTCAAGTTAATGGGATAACTCACATCAGTAAGTACAGTGGACTGTAAAATAGTGCAGTGTGCAGTGCACTCACTACCCTCTTGGTTGTGCGAAGCATGAGCAGGACTATAAAAGCTTTGGGGAATGTATTCTCACCTGCAAGGTCTGAGTTTCCCAGGCAGTAGTTTTTCTAACAATGTGAGACTTATACGATTTTTAATCCTTTTAGTCTGAAATTACTGGTCTTGGCAGCACACCCACTATATCTAAACTCCAGGAACACAACCAGTGCTGGCATCATGCATTCTTATTGTGCATATGTCTTCCTTCCTTTGTATTGCCTCTTGTGCCCTTCTACTGTGATTTTGCTTTCTTCTGCCTGGGTATCTGAGTCTATGTTCTTCACCCTTCCTTTGTTGGAAATCTCCTCTGTGTCTCATCCCATTCCCAGCAGGTCCCCTGTCTTACACTAGTGCCTTTCCACACTATTGTTTTGTCAGTTTCACAACCTCTCTTGGGTAGATGACTTCTTTCCCACAGTGCTGTATTCCCTTCCTATCCCCTACTCCATTTGCCCCCGCCCCCACTGGCCCCTTCTTTCCTGATTACTATATCCATCCCCTTATCGGCTGTCTTGTTCCCATGCATCTACTTCCTGGTCCCATTTCACAGCTCCTCTTTCCTTTAGGGCCTCCTTTCACTCTTCTCTCTGTCAAGAACCTCCACTGGCTTTTCTCCCAAGTCTTCAGTGCATCTGATCCCAGGGGAACTGGGACAGACATCAGGGAGAGCAAGTTTAAAAGAGGAAGAACTGTTAAAATTTGAACCCTGTAGTTAAGATAACCAGAGTTCTAACTAAACAATGTATCCAGTCCTGAGCTCCCTACTCAGGGAAAGTCCACACTGAAGTCAGTGGGAGTTTTGTCTGGGTAAGGAATTCAGGTGCTAAATCATCACCGTATTTTTTTTTAGGGTTAAAACTAGCATGTACAGACTAGAACTTCCTTTGTTATAGAAAGATTTTTACAAAACTATATAAAACCCTTTCTTCAGTAGACTTCTCTTTGCTCTAAATGAGACTAATGATATTTATATACATGTATATGTGTGTGTGTGCACATTTACATACTCATGGAGAAAAGAACAGAGACTGTACAAATATGAATATATGTCATTACATATGATCAATTTTTGCTAATATGTTGATTATTCATGTAACACAATATTTTACAGTGAATAGTGTAAAGTGTACAGCACTTTAAAAATCATAGTGATAAAGAAAAGACTTTAGACTTTATTTTTATGCCAGTTTTCCCTGTATCACGTCAGTGGCCTCAGAAATGCTCATCTAACAGAATCAAGTGTTTGAAATTTATAGTAGAAACAAAGGATCTTTTTAATACCAGATTTGCATATCATCATAATACCTTAGAATGAAAACTAAGATCAAGATGTCTATTGAAATTTACCCAAGTGAAAACAACTCTTTGAATAGAACATGCAGTACATCAGCTCCAAACAATGGGCTAAGAACAAAATAATGGGCTAGCATTTTTATAATTAATTTCTTAAGTGCTTTCATGAATATGAGGAAAGCATAATTGATCTGAAAATTCCTCATCAGCTTGTTAGATATCTATACATTTTAAGATTGCTATTACTGCTAAGTGTTGAATACTCAGAAGTGCAATTATTAAAGTTTTACATTAAAGCTAGAACTGAGTGAAATTGATGAAAAATGTCACATTTATGCAAAATTTTTCTCCAGTACATTTTGCATGATTTTGAATCCCTCAAATATCATTTTACATAACATTTTGGAAGACTGGAAATTATTCATAATGAATCATGCAAAACTGGAAAGAAAAAGCTTCACAGGAAAAAAAATTTACTTCTGGATGAAGAGGAGGTGATGCCTCACAAAAACCAAATTCTCTAGAGGAATAAGCACAGGCTTGAGTGTCAGGAGGGTCCTCCGAAGTTCTATTCCTTCTTCTGCCATTGACTGGCCTTAATAAATACTATGTACACATATAGCTCTTTACAAACATTTTTAAGTAGATGTCACATAACCCCATGGAGTAGGTAAATACAAATTATCTAGCTTTACAGATGATAAAACTAAGTCTAAGTTAACTATCCACGTTCCAACAGCAAGTCAGCATTGGAACCACCATTAGATCCTTTGTTTTTAGATTCCAAACCTAGAGACCCAGTCCCATTCATTAGGGCATACATTTTCAAAAAGTGACTGTCATTTGGGGTGCCTCAATTTTTGGGTGCCCAACTTGAAACACATTAAAATAACTTGATTTGCAAAGGGCAGGTTCTCAGCACTTCTGCAACTCAGTCCTCTGTAAAGTATCTAAAATAAATTATGGTACCACAAATCACTCATCTCTCTGAAAGTTAGGCTATGTCTACACTAGTACTTTTGTCAGTAAAACTTTTGTCTGTCAGGCATGTGAAAAAAACACACCCCTGACCAATATAAGTTTCACTGACAAAAGTATCGGTGTGGACAGAGCTCTGTCAGCAGAAGATGCTCTCCTGCCGACATAGCTACCACCAGTCATTGAGGGTGGTTTAATTATGCAGGCGGCAGAGCTCTCTCCCTCCAGCACAAAGAAGCTACATAGGAGACCTTCCAGCAGCGCAGGTGAAGCAGTACAGCTGTGCTTCTGTAAGATCTCTAGTGTAGATATAGTCTTAGTCCTTAACTACAGTGCTTGTCCCCAAATCCCATCCAGTCAAGTCACTTCACTGTAGCAAGTGACTTCTGAAATTTGCAGTGAAAAAAATCACTGTTCACCATTTCAACAGTCCACGTATGCCTATAATTCTGCAGAAATTTTACATAATCACTCTGAACTTTATTAAGCACATGTGCAAATGTGTAGATTTCTTGAATGTCTGCTGGTTCCTTATCTTTGTGTCTTTTACTGTAATGTTGTAGAGCTTGGATCATATGGAAAACTAAAATATTATGACACAATGACTGAAGAAGGTAAGAAATATTTTAGAATTGTTTGTATTTGCTTTTTGTAAGTCTTTTTAGTGCCTTTTACGTGTTTGCTTTTTCTTTTTTTTCTTCTTCCTTCTTTTGAGGTATTATGTATTTCCTCTTTGCATGATTTCACCGACATAGTGTGATCCACCATCATTCTTTTTTTTTCACATTTTTGTCATTTGCATTTGCAGTTTTGTTTCTTTCAGATAAAGACATGCAACAGATAATGTTTTCAGTGAAGTAAATATTACATATATACTAGTAAGTATATACTAGTATATAATGTATACTTATATCTATATATTTTATACTGTGGCTTTGACATAACACATTCAATAAGATATGCTCATTTATGGATGACCTAACCACAAAGTCTGAGAAGAATTATTTAATGACCTCAGTCTTCTGAATTATTCAATAGCTATGAGTTAACCTGATTTTTTTAAAATGCCTTCCAGTTTTTCTGGCATAATTTTGAGGGCATAGTTAACTTCAACACAGATGTTAGCATTAAGATTCCAATCCTGCTAACATTTGTAAGTAGGAAGTACTTAAGGCCTATCCAATGCCCAGTGAAACCAATGGGAGTCTTGTGATTAACTTAGAAGGTCAGTGCTTATAGCTCTGACTCAGGAAAGCATTGAGACACGTTTAACTTTAATTACATGTTTAAGTCCTAGTGCAGTCAACATTTCCTTAATTGGGATGTTTCCCTCAATTGGGAGGTAAATGTTTGCAGAATCAGGGACTATTGTCTAACTACCTGATTGCATCTGCCAAATGGGTGGTTACAGTAGCATTTGGACTTGTAATTAATTGCACATTCAAAGTTGAAGACCAGCTTGAGGCTGCTGTAAAAATTGGCCATGTGTTCATATTCATTTCTAATGCTGCATATATGAGACAAATAGCTCAATTTTTTTTTTTTTGGTTAAAATGAGATATTTTCAGTATCCAAAATCAAGCTGAAATATAGGATTTTTGAAGAGAAGCCTTCAAAACTATTTGTTTTATTATGATTTTGTTTTTGTTTCTTGTATATGCGTTAGTTCCTCAGAGAAATAAAACATGTAGCATCTCATAGCCAAAGGCCTGCTCCTGCAAGTCAGTGAGTATTCTATTTTCACTAGCTTCCCCTCCCATGCTGCAAGATGCTGACCTCTTCCTTAGATGGAACTGGCTGCCGACTCGCATGAAGATCATGAAAGTTGAAGCTTTGCCGTACTTTGCATGGTTGTCCAGCTGGTACACTTAGGGCTAGTCTACAGCTGTGTCTCTCCGGGGCGTGAAAAAGCCACATCCCTGAGAGATGTAGTTAAGCCAATTTAACCACCGATGTAAACAGTACTAGAATTCTTCTGTCTGCCTAGCGACTGCCTCTCAGGGAGGTGGATTACACTGAAGTGCTGCACCTACACATTTTAAATGTAGACATAGCCTTATACAATGTGTTATATGAATTCAAACTACTTTATTCCTATTTTGTCATAATAACATAGACTTCATATGAAATAAAATAATGTGCTACGTTAACCAAGTAAGAAACTGCCATTAGAAACATAAGGATTTGCTCAACAGGATCAAAACGTTGTACCGTCTAGTCTGATATCCTACCTCTGTTAGCATTATCTCAGATGTACCTGAATGTGAAATGAGGAGAGAGGAAGTTCATTTCTGACCTTGTGGCAGTCAACTTTATGGCCTGGAGCATAAGATTGGACTTTTCTTATCTTGCATGACTATAAATGTTAGCTTATTAATGATCAGTACATTACCCAGCCACAGTATTTGACTTTCTGACCGCTCCTCTTCCCCGCCGCCTCCACCAGTGAATAAAATGCCTGAAAAAAATTGCTGATTTCAGATATAATTATACTGTAGAACTGTACTAATGAAAAGCTGTCACACAGCTCTATATATCCTTTTCCCTTCAGCACAGACAATTCTGTATAACAGATATCCCAGTGAATAAAACAGCTTCTGGTTTATATTGTTCCCAAGCAACAGTGAGGTTGTTAGACATAGTCAGAAAATGAGGGGGGAGGGGAAATTTCCTGCAGAAAATTTTAACTTTTTGACAAAAATATCAAAATCCATATTTTGACTGCAAATGAAAATATTTTGATTCAGAAATGCCACTGTGGTGCCTCATGTCCCCATTCTCTTCTAGAGGCTGGGCTCTCTAATCAAACTACATCTCCCATGGTGTACCATGGTCCCACTCTTGGTGAGTAGACGCAGTGCATCATGTGAGATAAAGGCTAGCTAGGGAGCTTGGCCCGTAGAGAACTCTCATGAGGGACCACAATGGCATTTCCAGAATAAAATATTTTGGGGGTTGATTTTTCTTTTTGAGTTTCGGGTGTTTGGTTTTTTGACAAAAAATTGAGAACCCAATTTTCCATTGAAAAACAGGTTAGACAGAAACAGAAAAAGCATGGAGCCCTGGGCTATTACTGACCCAGAACAATGAAAAAGCATTTGCTGCCAAAAGCACAATTCTCCACTTTAGGCTAGTAAGAATGCTGTATATATTTCTCTCAAAAAATGACCAAGCTACAATGCTTCATGAATTCATCACCTTCAGAGTGATGTAATGCTCTGTAACTGGCCCTAGGTAAGAAGTTCCAGAAGAAACTATGGCCATGGGCAGCACGTGAACCAGGCCACACGGGCAGAGTAGGAAGCAGGTGGGAGCCTCGGGACAGAGCTTGGGCGGGGCCACCCTTGGCTGTTTGGGGAGACTCAACTTCCCCTGGCCTGCGATGCCTGCTGGACATGATTAGGACTATTACTGAATATGACAGCTTGGCTCCTATAAAGGATGAGTCAAAGACAACATATTATGCTTCACAATTTATGCTGCTTCCCCGTTCAGGTTTCTGATTTACAAAGCCCTAAATGGAATCTGCCATGTTATCTCAGAGACTGCCTCTTCTTCCATGACTTCCTATGGCTACTGTGGTCATCTGTACTACACTTAGCAGAGCCTTTGTATAGATTCAATGAAGCTGGCACTCAAACCTTCTCAACAGCAGATTCAAGGCTCTGGAATATCCTCCTAAAGGATATTGAGAAAAGTCCTTTCCTCTATATCTCCAGGTCATACAGTAAAACCTACTTCTTCACTATAACATGCCTCAAAGAAGCAGAATAATATTAAACAAGTCTTCTAAGCTTAATGGTACCTGATTCTTTTTGAACATTTAACTTCATTTGTAAAAGAATTAGGATAACTTAATTGTGACTAGGCCATTCATAAGTCTCCTCTCTTCCTTCATGAAGTTAGATACCATAACAAAAATTACCTAGCTTGTATTCTACATAGACTGGGAAGGTAATATTTGTTCCATTGAGACCAAACTGCACCCATCCATGTTATGCAGTGCTCCAACAAATAGATCAAAAGAAAAATTCCACTGCCATCTTGAGGGCGGGGGATGTCAATTTTATAGCTGCATGTTGTTAGAGTGATGTTATGTCATAGCCATAAAATATCATTTGTTTCTTAATGTTTAGAAAAATCCATGTCAATATGTACAGCACTGTAGCATGTGCAAGTTAGTTAGCTTAAGCTAACTATATGATGATTGACTGAAAAGTATTTAATGTTACAACTTTACTTCCTGTAACACAGCCATCTTGAAATCACAATTGTGTATTTCAAAGTGCCTGCCTATTTATGTTATTTTTGCATTGAACTGCAGTTCCTTCTGATGCCTTCTTTCCACTGTTGGACCATACTGCTTTCATATTTCTGGATTTGTTAAATACTGACTCTCACTGGATAAAAGAGACTTGTATGAATTGAAAATGTTTTTTGCTGTACATTTTGAAGTTCCTCCCTTTACAACAATGAAATTGTTTACAATAGCACTGAAATTAGTGGAGATATTCCAGTTTTCCACTGTTCTAATTGAGAACAGAATCTAGTGCCAAATGAGTATAAATAATAATTACAATAACATAAATGTATATACATTCCATCCCTCCTCTCACTTGCCCCCTCCCCCCCACACACAGTTGATTAAATGATCTGTCCATTTCAAAATTAATCTTGTACTTTTGTATAAAAGAGAGTTCTGTTATCTCTTCATCTGGAAAAACGTTCCCATTTTAATGTCTTGACTAGGGTGACCAGATGTCCCGATTTTATAGGGACAGACCTGATTTTGGGCTCTTTTTCTTATATAGGCTCCTATTACCTCCCCACCCCCAGTCCCAATTTTTCACACTTGCTATCTGGTCACCCTAGTCTTGACAACTGATCCACACGGAAGCTTCTGTGCTGCACAGGAATGCATTGATCTTCCTTTGTAATGTTACATTGGAATATATGCATTTCAAAGTGTTGTGCAAGTTACATGGACCATCACAAATCAACTACATTAAGGCAGCAGTGAAACTATTAAGTCACAGCCTATCCTTCCTTTTTAGTATGTTTTCTTCAAGCTGGAAGGAACAATAATATGGATGAACTCTGTCTATTATCTAGACCAGGAGTCCCCAATGCAGTGCCTGCGGGCACCATGGTTCCCACTGGGGCATCTAAGTGCGCCCGCGTATTGGCCAGCGGACGAGCATCTGCAGAAATGCTGCCGACAAGCAGCGTCATCCAGAGGCGTTGCCACCGAAATGCCGCCGATGCCTCTGGATGCTGCTGCTTGTCAGTGGCTGTAACGATGCTGGTTCTGGCGGGACCCAACTGAGAGTGACAGTTCAGGACAAACTGCTTAAAACAGGGCAGTTACAGCCCAAGGCTGGGGTTTTTCCACCTCTAAGGCAAACCAAACCAGCCAGACCAAGAGGACTTTCATTTCACCCCACTGGCTAACCACAAGTCACACAAGCAATTCCCTTAGACACTCCAGTTTCCCAGTATCACCACCAGTGCCACTTGTTATGGGGACAAATGGTTATGAAAACCAACACCCCAGTAAAAGAAAAAAGCTTCTCCTGATCTCAAAGGACCAAGCCCCAGACCCAGGTCAATATACAAATCAGATCTTACCCACAAATCACGCTGTTGCCAATCCTTTAGAATCTAAAATCTAAAGGTTTATTCATAAAAGGAAAAAGATATAGATGAGAGCTAGAATTGGTTAAATGGAATCAATTACATACGGTAATGGCAAAGTTCTTGGTTCAGGCTTGCAGCAGCAATAGAATAAACTGCAGGTTCAAAACAAGTCTCTGGAATAGATCCACAGCTGGGATGGGTCATCAGTCCTTTTTGTAGAGCTTCCATTTGTAGCAAAATCCCTCCAGAGGTATGGAGCAGGATTGAAGACAAGATGGAGATGAGGCATCAGCCTTTTATAGTCTTTTCCAGGTGTAAGAACACCTCTTTGTTCTTACAGTGGAAAATTACAGCAAAATGGAGTCTGGAGTTACGTGGGCAAGTTCCTGCATACTTTGCTGAGTTACAAGGCGTATCTGCCTTCTCTCAATGGTCAATTGTATAGATGATGGTCCTTAATGGGGCCTCAAGCAGGCTAGGCAGAGCTAACACCAACTTGTCTGGGATGTTTCCCAGAAGCATAGCATAAGTTTGAAATACAGACAGTATAGAGCCAATATTCATAACTTCAACTACAAAATTGATACACATGTATAGACAGTATAATCATAACCAGCAAACCATAGCCTTGTCTTAGACACTTCATTTGACCCCCTTTATATAAGATTTGGTGCCACTACAGGACTTTGGTTGCAACCATGTTCTATATGGTCCCTGTTCAAATCAATAACGTGACAGCGGCATTTCGGCTGTGATGCCTATTGACGTTGCTGCTTGTCGGCGGCATTTTGGCAGATGCTCGTCCGCCACCATGGTCCTCCGTGGCTCGTCATCTGGCGCCTGCCAAACGAAAAAGATTGGGGACCACTGATCTAGACTACTCTATACATATCTGAATGGTGGTACTAGAAGAGCAGAGCACTTTAAACACTCTCCTCAGGTACTAGTTCAGAAAAACTGTGCCCTCAGTTACATCCATCTAACCCAACTGATTTCAATGAAGGCAGACATTTTGGGGGCCAGTGAAGATCAGCAGGCAAGAACCCAAATCTAATATTATATCTGAACCCACAATTTCTGCAGGGCTACTCAATGTACTATTGTCTCATCACTATGTCAGGTTGATCCTTTTAAAATTAGAAGAGAATTTTGTAAAGATTATTTTAACATTTAAACTCCACTAGCCTTTAGTAATTTTCATGACATCTGGCAGAGCATATTCCTGCCTGTTTCTTTCTCCATTTCCAGCTCCAGAGAGCATATCTACACTTGATAGCGATTCTGTTTCCTAATTAGGTAGCTGAATGTGAGAGGGAGTCTTGTCCAGAATGTCTGATTCCCCTCTCTTCTGTCTCTTCCATAAGGCTATGTCTATACAACAGACAGGGGCGGCTCCAGGCCCCAGCACGCCAAGCACGTGCTTGGGGCGGCAAAATGCCTAGAGCCGCCCCTGACAACAGACTTCTGCCAGCATAGCTATGGTGGTCAGGGAGGTGAATAGGTGTAATCCCTGACTGTCATAACTGCCAGCAGAAGCCCCTAGTGTAGACATATTCATACTGGCAAAACTGCACTTGTTTTGTTTGTGGGTGTGGTTTACTATACCAGGAAACAGTGCAGATTTGCTGGGATTGGTGCATGCACACTAGGAGTGCTTTGCTGGTATTGTAAACCAGGATTCTTATACCAGTAAAGCACTTCTAGTATACACATAGCCTGAGGTATTACCAGTATTCTTCATAATCTCACATGAACCAGAGCCTGGAGTCTCAAGTTCATTTTCAAATCTACACCCAGTAACCAGAAAGAAATAATACTGAAGTGCCCAAACCCATTGACTAGAATTGAACTGTGCTGTATTTCATTCATCATTTCACTTCTTCAGAGTGGCTTGTACCCAGATGAAAGTTCCATTTAAAACTGGTCTCTTCGCTGAGTTATGAACAGTGTCATTGAAAGTACAATTCTAGGCTTTTCAGATTCCATTTTACCCCAGTTGTTTAGAAATGACGCAAGCTTAATGGAAGTGGATTCTGCAAGGTAACAACCGATGGTTACTGCTGTAGTGGCCTTACAAATTCAGACTTTCTGCTGTTGCTCACAGTAAGTAGGCTATTGCTATGTAATGGTCGTAGTGAGAGTGAATAAATGAAGTTGTTTCTAAAATGCTTCTAGCGCTGCAGCAGAGTAGCTAGTTCTCCACTTTTGGCTGCCTCCCTTTTACATCAAATAGATACCACAATTACTGTGGTATTTTCAGGGCTGAAAATGTCAACTCACCAAAAGATCTCAGCTTTCAGGTCTACTTTCTGGTTCCTCCACTTGCCCTACTGAGTCTCCAGCTTTGGATAGCATGAGAGTAGCCACGGCTAACTGCTGTGATCTGGTTGCTGACTGGCTTTTCCGCTCTCCTCCATCAGGCACCCAGAGGCTACTTGGGGAGGAGCCCAGAGAAGAGCTGATCAGAAAATGGGGGGAGGGGGAGTTCTGTGCTAAATGTAGATGAAAACCGCAAATGTTTAGTTTGAATCGCAAGTGTCCATGAAAATTTCATCTTTCCACTGAAAAACCAAAAACTGCTGCAAACTGAAATTTTCAACCAAAACTCATGGAAAATGCCTTTCTGATGGAAAAAAATTGATATATTTTTTTGAGGATAGTATATACTTTTTGCAAAAACTTTCATTTAGTTGAAAACCCCATTTTCTAGTGAACAAATGTTTGGATGGAAAACTTTTGACCAGGCCTTGGGATGAGTAGCCATCGGGGGAAGGGGGAGAGGGGAGGGAGCTGCGGTATAACAACAGCAATTGCTAAGGCAGGCGCCTTGCTTAAGGGGTACATTGAAGGGAGGAGGAACTGAAAGGGAGAGCCTGGAGGTGTGTGCACTAATGAATTACAGGGAGAAATAGAATTGATGGTTAAGAACAGCAGAGGAAAGAAAAGTAATGTGTTGGGAGGAGTGGGAAAATAAAGGGGGAAAAGAGAGACTCAATATACTTAAGTGGGAGGATTTATATATCCATAATCAGGATACGTGATAGATTTGAGGAGGAACTGATGATTTTTGGAAGTACATGTACTGTTTGCCTACTTTGGAACTTTAAAATTTGCATAATATTTGCATTTGTAAATGTTTTGAAAGCTTTTCCAAGGCTTTTTGTTGCACTAACGTAGACAAGTTTAGTTGTCGTTAGAAATCCATCTTGAGTGGAACCTAACACACTTTTAAATATGTTGTCATAGCTTCTGAATAGTTAATTAAGGATATGGGCTTCTGGAGAATGTCTTTTCCTTTCTGGAAAAGAAATGAGTGGACAAAGAACCAGCATATGCCAGTATTTTTTATTCACATTATGTATGTAATTCTGGTCTCTTTGAACAAAGGTGAAGAATAGACACAGTGCCTCATGAGGTGTGTCTCAGTGTGTTTAACCAACACCCTGAAGAGTTAGTTCAGACTGGGATTTGTTTGAAATATGTTTGCTGCTCATGGTCAGCCCATGCCTAGAAGACACAATGACCAACTAATCCATTTTAAACATAGATCTCCCTGTCTATGCTAGGTGCAAAGGTGTCTATGCTAGGTGCAAAGTCATGTTCAAATTTCTTAGTTAAAATGTGTGTGTGAGTGTGTTTACAAAGCTGATTTATTTTCTCAGTCTAGACAAACCCAAACACAGTAAACTCTTTACTACTAGAGATGCAAACTCAGCCCGGTGTCCACTCAAAGCTAGCATCCAGATGCAGTTAGCTTGTATGAAATTGTCTAGGTAGCAAGGATTTATAATATAAACTCTTTTGCTTGAAAGGAGCTTTTGCTTGACATAAATTGGTGGCTAATTTGTTTAAATACACCACCCAATTTCCTTCAGTGGCTCATTAACCCAACTCACTAAGCTATGACATTTACATTTAAACCTTTTGCAGAAAATCTCATCTTAGATATTTGTTTCAATAAAGGTATTTACTTCATTTCTTATTATGGGCTGAGGGTTGAAGAGGTTGGTGGGATTTCTTTAATTTTAAAATATTTATTAAGTATACCATTTGAAAAAAATGCTACAATTACTACATTCATGATCTTCTGATTTTTCTTTAGTCTTGCAGTAATAAAGTATAAATACATGAGAGAAATTATTCCTATAAATATACTATGAATAAAGCAGGTAACTGCTATGTATTACCATACATATGCTGCATGTAGTGTGTTATTGATATTAAAAGAACCTAGAAAAATGTCATCTTAGAAAGCACCCTTTATGGATTGGCATAATGCAATTTCCATCCCAAAGCTTCATGTACTTTAGGTAATACAGATATATCATCTGAGACCATACTATACATTTTCTACCAATAAAGAAAGTAAGGAAGTAATAAGTTCTTTTTGTTTGTTTTCTTTGTAGCAACATTAATACTGATGAGACCCTATGATTCCTTTTAGCTTCCCAAAGAGATCTGTCATCATTGTTTCTGCATAACTTCCAAAAAAAACCCAAACAGGAGATAGTGTTCTAGAAATTTAATTTAGATCAAAGTATGGTATTTTAGCATTTTCCATTTGGAATTTTCACAAAATAGAATCTTCACTTGCTATATTTTACATCACATCTCCTTTTGTCATCCTTTCTGAGCCTTATACATTACTTAGTGCATTAAATAAAACACAGCAACAGGTGTGTTATCACATTGCAGGATTCCTTTTGTAATCCACTCCCTCGTATAGCTTTCGCTGTAAAGTTGCGAGCCTGTGAGTAGATTTCTTGGGACTGTTCTATTGGAATCCAAATCATGATAGAGGCTGTCTACCTTCAGCTCTTGCTGAATTCAGAAGGTGAGAGACTAGCACCTCAAAAGATTAGCAACAAATCCGTTAATTTTAAATTCCAAAGCAGTCAGAAAGGTACCTGCTTTGTAAGTAGCTTTTTCTGCATCTGACTCTTTTTTGTAGGCATTAACCCTATTTGTGTTTTTATTTCTTTTGTTTTGCTTTGTTTTTTGAATCACAAAATATGGTTTCTGGTTTCTGTGTTTTGGTCTTTTCGGTTCACTTTTCCAGCTCATATGGCTCATTGAAGAAACATTTTTTCACTATATAAAATAAGTATCTATTTGAGATGTTGTAGAACAGATTTTGTAGAACTGTTCCATATTTAGCTTACCAATTTTGAAGCCAGTGTGACTTTTTGGTATATTTTAGAGGTGTGCTACAATTGGACTTACAAAAGAAACTCAGTTACAATTGCAACTATTGGACTGGATTCAATTAATGTAAGGATTCCAGCACACCTTGATCATGACTGTAATACTTATATAAATATTTAGTGATGGTGGAGGCTTTCTAATAAGGCATAGGATATAAATTAACAAATTAGTGAAAACAATTCTCAGTAGCAAACACATACATTTGTTACCTTTGGGAATCAATGGAGGTTTAGTGATATCTGCAGTGAACCTTTGGAAGAGTCTTGTAGAAGACATATGTTTTATAAGTTCTTTGAACCAAGATTCATGGGCTAGACAGGCAAATAGTGTGCTGAGGACAAAACTTGGCAATATATTTTTCCTCTAATTGGCCAGTAGCAGGTGTCTAAAGTGTATTCCAAGCTTTTTATGATTCTGGGGTGACTGTGCCCCACTCCCATGAAAGAATAGTAAGGTCTGTAGGACTGTTTGTCTCTGTGAAGGATGTTGCACTACATGACTGAACAAATCTTTGTGCAGTGTGAAATAATTATCACCCCAAAATTTGTGCATATCTGGAAGAGAAGAGGTACCATAAGTTTTCAAAAGTGGAGGTCTGTGATTAGCAGTCTCCCATACAAATACTTGCTGTAAGTCTGAACATTCTTGGTGAAACCTGAGCTCCATTAAAGTCAATGGGAATTTTGCCGTTGACTTTAGTAGGGAAATGATTTCACCCTCTTTGCCAGAAGAGTGAAAAGGTCAAAGTTTCAAGAAATAGCATAGGAGTAAAAGAAAGAGAAATACTGCAAAGCACAGCTCAGAGACTTTAGTCAGTAAATTACATTCTATCATAAGGCATAAGCACTAATGGACAGAGTTAAAGTTGTATGGGCAACCTGAACTCTATCATTTCCTGACTTTTGAATCCTTATCTACAGCCTTAGACTGCATAAGTGCAGCTTTTTGCATTTTATCAGAGGTTAATGGAGAACAAGGAAGTTGAAAGGTAAATAAATGGTACATTTATTGATTTTTAAAAAAAAACAGAATTCATCAAAATGGATATTTCTTGATGTATCATCAAAACAGCCATTTGAAAGCCAAATATATTGATTGTACAGCATCTTAATGCAAACTCAGTCTGACCTGTCTCACTAATGGCTCTCTAAATGCAGTTATTGCCATACTCAGTCCTGGGCTTGTCCTGATCACAGACAGAAATTAGCCACAGAATGCCTATTTTGCTTTTCCTCTTTTTACAATCATTTTACCAAGTAAGTCTTGAATGGATCGGTAGTTCTGTATGGACCTTTGATCTAAATGAATTGCTTCACATGCTTCGTTGGCCAAGACATCCTTTTGATTGACCTCAGTATCTCACTGAGTCAGTTCTCTTGCCCTCCAACGATGAGTTTACTCAAAATGCCCAGAGCAATGGTGCTCAAGCAGGTGGCTTTTCTGCCTAGCCTAGAATGTGGTTCTTTTTTCATGTATGAATAAGGTATCATGAAAGGTCCTAACGAAGATGGCAACTACTTTGTTTTTTAAAGATACAGAAACTGAAACACAACCCCTCAGAAAGCACACAGATGGAAGGATTGAATCCACATTTACTCCGTGATAGCAAACTAAGAGGAGATAAAATTTCTTTCTGATATAATCATTATATATACATTTGTATATTGTGGGCCTGAACCTGGGCACCTCCTAAGAGATGGGGAGCATGCACAATCTCCATTGACTCCTTGCAGGACTGGGCAGTGTATGATGTGTAATTATTTTGGGGACTTTCTGAAGTCACTGGGAGCTTTTCACTCACAAGGAATGAAGAGTTGGGCCTTTTGTTTAATGAACTAGTGACTCTTCGCCTGTTAAAAGTTGAGGGTCATTGTTCTACACTAAAAAGAAATGGGGAAAAGTGTCTGTCCTGTCCCTTTTTGTGCTTCAGAATGAATTCTAATTACAGTAATAAGGCACCAAGCTGTCGCTGAGTTTTACATATTTTTAGAAAGAATGCAAGGATCACCTAATAGGGGAATTTTATTTTTACAGTCACTCATCATCTGTATCTCACACATGCATGCACATGGACACTCCTACACATTTTTCCCTTCTTTAATTTTCTGTTTAAAGAAGAAAAGCGTACATCATCATAACTACTCAGAACCACAGCACTCTGCTGCTGAAGGGGCACAACTGGAAAAGAGGTGCCATGGGAAAACCATGTATGTCCCTAAAATATTCCTGATAACACCATATGTGGTTGCTCTTATTCTGGAATTCCACTGATTAAGATAATTCAGAATAAGGTGCTTTAATTCTGAAATAAGAGCATCTATAAGTGGTGTTAATCGGGAATAGCTAATCCATTTTAAATTCACACTCTATCATATTCTAGATTAATTTTCATGTGTAGGGAAGCCCTAATTAAATTATAATGAATGTAGAGCAGTGCTTAGACTTCTCTCCCCTCCTCCTCCTTCCTTTTATCTCCCTTCCCAAACTATTCAACATCCCTCACCCCATGGATAAAGCGTAAGAAAGCAGATGAACCCTGTAGCTTTTCTTGTAGGTCATTAGATCTGGATTATATCAACCCAAGGGGTGGGAAATGATTCTAGGTCACCTGTGCTTCCCAGGGGTCTATGAAGTCAAGCATTTTGGCTGATCTCAACTGTCATAGTATTTTATGAGGGGAGGAGCAGTGTCTCAGATAATTAGTCCCACAGCACCTAGTTCTTTGTAGAGCAAAACCCAGACCTTAAACTCCCCTAGAAATAATTTGGTGATCAATACAAATCATAGAGCATAGGTGTAATACAAGCCCCATTTAGAGTGTACTGCACTAATCCAAACTTGAAGTAACAAAGGCATGGTTAACTGTGACAAAATCCAGGTCTGAAATGAAAAGTTTTAAGCGTTTTGCCAAGTGCAAATGATTAGAAGCACTCTGGCTCAGTCAGGATTCCTTGTGGGGCTCTGTCCCTCTGTGAAAGGGTGCATCATGCACTCCTCCTGTGCCTGGCAAACTCCCCATGCTGGAGTTTGGGGGAGGCATTACCCCATCTTCCTCCCACCCCTCCTCAGTGCACAGGTGATCACCTGGGATAGTGTCTCTACTATGTACTTGCTGGCTGGCCCCACCCCTTTGGGCACCAGTGCGAGGCCATTCACATTGTGGCCCCAAGGATGGAGAAGAAGGAGGTAGAGTGATATAATGGTCATAACTAGGATTACTGGACAAAAAGTAGAAAAGATAACATTTTCTTTTAATGTTAAGAAGCACTTCCTTGAAGTGATCTCTGGCCGTAGAATAATCTTGCAAAGGGAGTGATGGATACTTCATCTCTTTGGACATTTAAAAGTAGGTTAGAAAATATATTGGAGAGACATACCTGGCACTGGGAGAAAGATGGGCCTGGTCTACAGCAGAAAGTTGCACTGGTTTAATTTAAACCAGTTTTTAAACTGATATCAAACTAGTGCAAAAGTGTGGGCAGCTTTAGTTCAGTTTAAGGGTATGTCTACACTACCAGATTAGTTCGATTTAACTTAATTCGAATTTGTGGAATCAACCTTACAAAGTCGAATTTGTGTGTCCACACTAAGGACACTAATTCGACTTTGTGAGTCCACACTAACGGGGCAAGCGTCGACATTGAAAGCGGTGCACTGCGGGAAGCTATCCCACAGTTCCCGCAGTCCCCGCTGCCCATTTGAATTCTGGGATTTCCCCACAATGCATGCTGGGGGGAAAAATGTGTCGAGGGTGGTCTTGGGTAACTGTCATCATTCAACATGATTTCGGACATCTCAAGGGGAGATGGAGGAGCTTACTGACTCGCTCAGATCTCAGTGAAACCAATATCCCCATTGTTATTGCAGCTTGCTGTGTGCTCCACAATCTCTGTGAGAGCAAGGGGGAGACCTTTATGGCGGGATGGGAGGTTGAGGCAAATCGCCTGGCTGCTGATTACGCTCAGCCAGACAGCCGTGCAATTAGAAGAGCCCAGCGGGAAGCGCTGTGCATCCAGGAGGCTTTGAAAGCTAGGTTCCTCAGGGAGCAGGGTAACCTGTGACTGTTCAGTTTCTTTACAGAGAAGCTGAACCTGCCCCTGCTTCAGTTACTGTTGACTTTCTTCTGTGGTTACATACCCCGTTCACCACGTTTCCCCCCTTCCAACACACGTTTAAAAATAAAGTTAATGGAACATTGTTAATTAACAACGTTTTCTTTATTAATGAATTCGCGTTAAAGGGTTGAAACAGGGACGCAGACTGTGGTGGGTAGGGTGTGCAGTGATGTTAACACCACTTATACACTCGAGGAATGACAGGCTCCTGCTCCTAGAGCGGTCTGCAGTGCCGGACTGGTTGTTTCAACGGAGCCTGCAATCCCTCCTTTTCGGGACTCTGTGTGCGGGGGCTACATGACCTTGTGGCGGGGGAAGACGGTTACAGATTCCCCTGCTGAGTGGCTCTGTGGTCCGGGACAAGGTCCGCTGCATAAGTTCTGTAACCGCCCTCCCATGCCACAAAGTCACGTACCCCCCACCCACACAGAACATGGAAAACACCTCCCAGACCGACCAGGGTGCCTACTGACTGCACTGTGTGTGTGACCTGCTGTTGATCCTGCCCCCGTGTCTGTACCCTGGTAAAGGTGACTGTCCTATGCAATTAACAACCCCCTTTCCCCGCCCTTCACAGACAGTCTTCTGTAGAAAAACTTGACGGAAATAGTAATTAACAGCAAACTACTTTTAATAATCAACTACACAGTTAGGGGATGAAACTGGGATTGGGGCTTCGGTGAGCCAGGAAGGGAAGGACTTCTCAACATTTAGGGAATGAGAGCCTTCTTGTATTTGTGCACTCTGCAGGGGTGCAGTGACAGTTTTCACGGCCCCTGTCGCCCCTCCTTCTTGTTACTTTGGGTGAGGGGGGGTTGGGACTTTGTGGCGGGGGAGGGCGGTTGCAGATACAGTGCAGGGGGGCTCTGTCCTCCTGCCTGCGGTCCTGCAGAACATCCACAAGGCGCCGGAGCATGTCAAATTTTCCCTGGGCATTTCCTGTGTGGCTGGTCAGAACATCCAAGCTCGGACTGCTGTCCAGAGTGTCAACAGAGTGGTGCACTGTGGGATAGCTCCCCGAGCTACTAAGGTCAATTTCCGTCCACACATAGCCTAATTCGACATAGCCATGTCGAATTTAGCGCTACTCCCCACGTCGGGGAGGAGTACAGAATTCGAACTAAAGAGCCCTCTAGGTCGAACTAATTAGCTTCCTTGTGTGGACGGGTGCACGGTTAAGTCGAATTAACACTGCTAAATTCGACATAAACTCCTAGTATAGACCAGGCCTAAGAGTGGCTTAGTTCGGTCTGGTTTAAACCCATTCCTAATTGACAAAAACTAAACCACACAAAGCCATTCTTGCACTCAAATAAGAGCCTCTATGAAGGTGTTTGCACTGGTTTAACTAAACTAGTTTAAAATCACACTTTAAATTAACCCAGTTCAGCCTTCTCATGTAACTACACCTATGGATTAGATGATAGTCTAATAGGCTTTTTCCATCACCAATTTCTATGATTCTTGCTGAAGGAACTATCATAAAATAGCATGAACACAGGGGCAGCTCTAGGCACCAGCAAAGCAAGCATCTGCTTGGGGCAGCCCATTTGCAGGGGCGGCAGCTGGCAGGGATCCAGCCTGTGAGCTGAGAACCAACAGGGGGCCCTGGGAGCTGTAGTTCCTTGGTTAGCTCCCTGCCTATAAAGCCAGCCCTGGAGCAGGGAAAGCACTACATTTCCCAGCATTCCCTTGGCCGCTATCAACAGGAAAGGGAGAGGGAGGGAGTATGGTAGCTGAAACTTCAAGTTGCAGCTTGCTGTGAATGGGGAGCTCACTGCTAGAGCGGGGTGGCACTGTGAATGGGGAACAAGTGTGCCCAAAGAGTAGAAGGCTTTGGCCCAGATATCCCCTTTAGAAGACATCCCCAGACTGGATTAGGGATACTGGTGTGACCTCACCTTGTAGCCCCCAAAGAAGGATTTGGGTGGACTAAATGGACAGTGCCCCTCTCTATCTGAAGCCTAGTAAGGGAGGTATGTGGATCCCACTAGAATTTAAAATGAAAAGTAAGGGAGGGGAGGCTCTGGACCTGGGAAGCTTTAGATACAGTACCAGGCACTTAGGAGGATTTCCACTTCTGAGCTATGGAAGCAGAAATTGACTTTTCCTTTCCAGATTTAGCTAATATTCAGAAAGGGAATCTGCCTTCCAGATCTGAACCCCTCAAAATTCAGGAGTGCTCAAGCTCAATTTGGGCAGCTGTTACTTCATTTCTCCCAAATCAAATATACTGATACACTGTGATTTGCTGTAGAAAAAGTAGGATAAAATTGAGCAAGAAATGCTTCCCAGTGGTTTTTAGGATTGGAATTGCTATTTTCAACAGCCATTGCCTTTTTTTTTTTAGTTTTATTTGTTTAAAAGGAAGACAGTGATATTGCATTGGCAAATTCCCCATAGAAACAAAGAGTGGAACAAAAGAATAATAAAGGCACCTCAACTTTTCCTCATTTATGGAGGACAGGCTTATAATATGCATCCAGATATCCTCCAATCACACAAGCTGAAAATTGTTCCACTTTACTGCAGTTCTGTAACCATATGGGAACCAATCCTGTCTGTGTTCTATGCACATCCAAACTTCCTGCTGGATGACCCGCCCTGGGAGCAAGTTACCAGTAGCCCAGGGCTGGGGCGGAAGGATGGTGCAGGTGGGTGGGGGGAGAGCCCAGGGCTGGGACGGCAGGGGGTGTGGGTGGAGGGGACAGAGCCCAGGGCTGGGGCAGCAGAGGGTGTGTGGGTGAGAGGGCACTGGTGGGGGGGAAGGAGGGAGCCCAGAGCTGGGGCAGCACAGGGTGTGGGAAGGGGAGCCCAGGGCTGGAGTGCCAGAGGGTGCAGGTGGGGGGGAGAGCTCAGGACTGGGATGGCAGGGGGTGAGGGTTGGGGGGGGGTGAAAGGTGAAAAACCTCCAGGGCCTCTGCCAATCTTCCCTGGAGGAAAATTCCTTCCCAACCCCAAATATGGTGATCAGTTAAACCCTGAGCATGTGGGCAAGACTCACCAGTCAGCACCCAGGAAAGAATTCTCTGTAGTAACTCAGATCCCACCCCATCTAACATCCCTTCACAGACCATTGGGCATATTTACCTGCTAATAATCAAAGATGAATTAATTGCCAGAATTAGGCTATCTCATCATACCATCCCTCCATCAGGGGCGGCTCTATACATTTTGCCGCCCCAAGCATGGTGTCATGCCACGGGGGGCACTCTGCCACTTGCCGGTCCCGTGGCTCCAGTGGACCTCCCACAGGCGTGCCTGCAGAGGGTCCGCTGGTCCCGCGGTTCTGGTGGAGGTCCACCAAAGCCGGAGGACCAGCGGACCCTCCGCAGGCATGCCGCCGAAGGCACCCTGCCTGCCACCCGACCGGCAGAGCGCCCCTCGCAGCATGCCGCCCCAAGCACGCGCTTGGCATGCTGGGGCCTGGAGCTGCCCCTGCCCTCCATAAACTTATCAAGCTTAGTCTTGAAGCCAGATATGTTTTTTGCCCCCACTACTCCCCTTGGAAGGCTGTTCCAGAACTTCACTCCTCTAATGGTTAGAAACCTTCGTCTAATTTCAAGTCTAAACTTCCTAGTGTCCAGTTTATATCCATTTGTTCTTGTGGCCACATTGGTACTAAGCTTAAACAATTCCTCTCCCTCCCTGATATTTATCCCTCTGATATATTTATAAAGAGCAATCACATCTCCCCTCAGCCTTCTTTTGGTTAGGCTAAACAATTCATGTCTTCAGTTCATCTCACACTACAGACTCTTCCCTTTCTCTATTCTTTTTTCTTTATTCAACTTTCTGTCTCTTCTTCCTCTATGTCTCTGAATTATATTCTCTGGCATTGACCCTGCACAATGAAGAGGTGAGCTGGCCTCTTACTTTTCACTGCCACTGTTCTGCAGATGGTTCTGTTTCACCTTCTGCACTATATAGCAAAGAATTTCAAAATCCCCATACACATTTTTTTAGCAACTGAAAAAGAAACTGCCTATAATATTCCCTACTGTTCTTCTGGCTGAACACGTTATTTTACAGTGTGATGTTTCTGGAATAATACGTGCAACTGAAAAGGCAAAGCTCATGACTTTTCATAAGATTCTTTTATTATTTTTTCTCAGCAGGTGGATTGTGGTTGACCACATAAATAATTGTTGCTGACCTGTTGGCACATTAGCGTGTAATTATTCCATTATGGTATCCAGCTTCCTAAACATTCCCAATTTTTTTCAGGGGGCGAGCAGAGGCGGTATTTATTTTATTTTATTTTAGACCTCTGATTAATTTGTCCATTTCATGTAAACAGCACAGGCTGATTTTATTATAATTATGACTTACGTTTGGAAATGGTGACATTCTAATTTAAATCAAAGTTTGTTTATGCCTGGCGTCTCTTTTCTTTCTGTAGTTAATTGACGGAATGTATCCTTTGGGTAGTATTGCTTGATTTTAATGAAATACCTTTTTGTCCTAAACCATGCAAGTCTTTGCACCCCCAAAACTCCAGCTGATTTCAGTGGGAGTTTAGGGAGAGCAAGAATTGTAGGCTATGACTTTCATGTCATATGTTTGTTTTGAATTAAGCCTGCATTCTACTTGATCAGTAATATTTACAATGAGGGAGGAAGGGGACAGAAGAGAGAAATCATAAACACATATATTAGCATAAAAACATACAAGGAACATAAACTATGATACCACAGGGCATAAACCAACCATTACATGACGTGCAGAGAGCTATTGTACAAGATTGTGGAGAACAATGTAGCACTAACTGGCAGGGATTGGGAATAAAATTAGCCTATGGAAAGGTTATTTAGAAATTGTTCATTATCGGAATTCTTACATTTTTTCAGAAGTATCTGGTACTGATCAGTACTGGGGACAAAATACTGGACTAGATGGACCACAGAGCTCATCTAGTATGGCAATTCCTATGTTCCTATATCAGACAAGAAATGTGGTTTTTAGTTATAGCATTTTTATTTATTTGCTATTCATCTTTCATTTTTTATACTAGTACTTTTGTTATGCAAACTTGATTATTTGTATCACCAGAAAAATAATATATGTTTTCATTCTCTTTGAGTTTTAGGGCATGAGCAAAAAAATTTTTAAATTCTTAACTCTGTAAGAAACAAAAATATGCATATGCATGAATGTCAAACAATGTTTAAGAATGAGTTTAAGAATGTACCACTAACTATCTATTTGGGATGGATAGAAATTAATTCTTGGTTTTGATTTATAGAGCAAAAGCTGGACGTTATTACAGAGAAATGTAGCATCACAGAATGGCTGCACTTGAACAATGACAATGTTTTCTTTTAGGAAAGTTCAAAGAGAAGGCCTCAATTCTTCATAAGATTGCCAAAAAGAAGTGCCAGGTGGAAGACAGTGAAAGACGGAACGGGGCTGCTAATCATGCTGGTAAGTATAAGAGTACAGAATTATTTCTTATTGTTTGGGGTATATTTGCTATGTGTTACTTTACTTACTCAAGAAAATAAATAAACCTACATTTTTTCAGACTTGAGTGCCTGAAGTTACCCCTCTAAATCCGTATCTGTACTCTCAAATGGGAACCTGATTTTCAGAGATGCTTAGCACCTGCAACTCCAAATGGGTTGGACTGGTATAATTGAGTAAAAAATCTGGCTCATAGTTTGCCCAATGGACCATTTCATACAGTGGGTCAGATTCAAGCTGTACACGTGTAAATGCAGAATAACTCCAGTGACATTACAAGATTTACTCTGGATTTTGACCCATTCATTTCTGGTAGGCCATTAGAGTCAGCCATTTGAGCCAAATAGGGCTAAATTTTCCTCTCTCATCCATGTATTCTATTCTGAAGAATTGTGCATGGAGAGAAAACAGAATAAAACATCCAGAGAGCTGTTGTGCAAGGTTGGAGAGAAGAATGTAGCACTAATTTTGGAAATGTTCTAAAGTAAGATTGATAAAAATACGGAGACAAATTCTATCCTCAGTTATGTCCCTGGAACCCCATTGACTTCACTGATGTTTGGCATGTATAAGGGCCAAATTTTGACAGTGATACTTTATTTATTTAGAACATTACCAGGCCATTTGACTCTGGTATTGGGTTCTGCATGTGGAGAATACTCACTGAGATCCACCAGCTGTGCAGTTTGGACACTTACATACATTTTCCATACACCTGAAATAAATGTGCATTTTATGTGGGTCTTGTATCTCCACACTTGCCAGGAGAAGAGAAGAGAATATAGGATTTGAGATCTATCGTGTGGATCTAAGAGCAAAATGTTGCCTTCAGATAGGTATTATGATTGTTGCTGCAAGCGATGTGGTCTGTCAGAGGCAAATCCTGCCTATCTTGCATTGACACACAAACCTTGATAGCAATGGTTCTGTTGTGCAAGGGGGAGACTGCAATGAGGGGTTCATAGTAGCCTGCTGCAGAGTACTGCTGCAAGGTAACTTTCTTATGGGGAAAGGACTGGGGGGTGAGCCATAGGAGGAACAGGCTTGTGGTTGATAGGTTTGTACACACTGCTGATCCACTAGCCAAAAAGGTTTGTGGACTAGTTGTATAGTGGGTACTGTTACCTGCAGTCTGCAATAGCAGCCACAGAGTTGCTGCACAGCTTCTCTATATCCTGACTATGAATTGGATAAAAACCATGCTTCCCAGCCCCGTATATACCCCCTACACAACCCCATTTACGCTGTGTTTTTTTCAAAAAGAATATTCAGCTCAAAACTTATACATTGTTAAAACAACAACAACTTAAGTCACCTTCGTGTTTCTTTTAGCCACTGCTTTACCACTTAATGTTCATTGCAGTGGAAAAAAATGAAAAAACTATCAAATGTATCTGGTAAAAACTGAATCAGTTTGACACTTGCCATGACCTTACTCTGTATCTAGATGCACTTTGACACTGAGTCAAGCAATTGGATGGAATACTCTATTAATATTGCATAATGCTGAGGAAAATAGCCCACAAGCAGTTAAATAATCTCAGATATACTGCACTTTGCACTGCTGCTGTGATCTCAGATTTTAATTCAGGACGAATCTGAGTACAGCAGTAATGCAACCACACAGCTATATTTACTTCTTTGTACAGCAACATCAGATAAAATATGTCTTATTGTGTCAGCTGTTGTTAGAAGCACTTCCTCATGATTTCTGATTGTTCAAGGATTTCTGGCCATTACCATCTTTATCTAATAATAACAGCTGAAATTTTGACATGCCCATTGTTTAGAAGATTCCTTGAATGATCATAGGGAAAGGAATTGCATTACACAAAAATAAACGGTTCACTTGTAACGCTTGATAATTTAAATAGACTGAAATATGAGTGCAGTGTTTTATCTATTTCTTTGTTCGGTTTTTTTTCATTTATGGATGATGTTACAGAAAAAATTGAACTCCCGAATACTACAAAAGTGGAAGTTGAAGTAACACCACCAAATGATGGTTCAGGACCAGTGCAAAATGGAAACATTGCCCATGGAATTGAAGAGGTTACTGTCTTTTATTTTTTTCTCTCTCTCTTTCTCTTTACCCTGATAAACATATTCCTGCCTGTTTTTATTATTTTGGAAAGCTAGTGAGTTGGCTTTTACCAAGTAGAATCTTGCTGTTTCATGCTCTTAGACCTGAAGCTACAGCTCAAGGCACTATGGAGAGAGAAAACGTCGTAAAAAGCAATTCATGGCACTGAAGTTCATACCATGGTTTACTTTAAGTTTAAACTATGCAGACAAATTCTTAGCATTTTCCTTAGGTAAGTTCTAGCAAAAGTTGCTCCACATTGGGAAACTGCAGGAAAATGCTATCCCGGTTGTTACCTTAGAGCTCTACTCTTCAGCACTACTCTGCTACTGCTTCCCACCCTAGACACCTCAGCCTCATTCTGGCACCTGTTTTGCACATTTCTATAAAGTAGTCACACTGAAACTTAAATTCCTTGAAATTTGAAAGCATTTTCCATTCTCTTACAAATATGAAAAGTCTTATTTTTACAAAAAATATTAATTAAAATTTGAACACGGTCCATTTTGAGAGAGAGTGGCCTATTTTCAAGCAAAAATTATCTCTGCAGTTATAAGAGATAAGATACAGTTCACAATTACAGTATGAAAATAGTGATTTTGATGAAAAGCAAAATGTCAGGGTAGAAAATAGCCTTAATAAATGTTTTAACTACTTTAGCACAGCCCAAGAGTTTATTTTTGAGAAGTATACATACAATGCCTCAATCCTGCAAATGTTTAACTTCACACATTTTTGTAGTCCCATTAAAGTCAGTGAAAATTAAGTATGTGGATAAAACTTTACAGGACTGAGGCCATAGTCGGACCTCTTATGGCAGAGAATGGCATCCTTCCTTAAGGTTTATCTCAGGGCTTGGAAACAGCTGATACATGCCTATGCACTATTCCAGAACCTTTATGAAGCTATTATCATGTTCCCCAGAATCTCATCTTTTAATTTGAAAATAAAACAGTCTCTAGTTGTGGTGGTGAAGAAAACCAGAAATACGGGAATTAAGTGTAACTGAGTTGCAGAGATGAGCAGAGAGCCTGGAACAATAGCTCTGAAAGGTGTAAACTGCCCCATTCATCTTGGTGAGGTGTTAACTCTGATGCCCACTGCTGACCATTCAAATGTCACCATTGTTAACTATTTCATCCCTCGTAAAAAAAGAGAGGACGAATCACAGATTTACACATTTTACTATGAATGGTGTCTCAATTTCATGCCACAAATGGGTGATGTGTGATATATGTAAAGATGATTATTTTTCCCCAGTCAAGGAACCTAGGAGAGCCTATAGGTATATACAAGACCCACCTCTGAGTGGGAACCAAACTCAGAGAGCTGCACAGTCATATTTAAACACCTGCCCAATCTATTGTGAATGGCATCTCATTTTGACAGCTCAGATGGGTGGAGGGTATTATGGAGGGTGGCTTTTGGAACAGTAACACCATTGTTTTATTTCTACTCTGATCTCTGGTTAATATTTCTAGACCAAAAATTGTTGTTGTTCATTAGGGACTTGATCCAGCTCTCACTGAAGTCAAATGCAGTTTTTTTCAATGGGAGCTAGAGGAGGCCCTAGGTGAGACACTTTTAACAAAAGAAAGAATGAAATGCCAAAAAGCAAGTTTATGAAAACCAAAATTATATTATTGAGTGCAACACTCTGCATAGTTATGTCTTACAAGGGACAGAAAATATAGTCAAAGTGCATTTACAAGGGGGAAGTCATCTGAGTTCATATATTTGTCTACAAGCCTGAAAATAACATAAGATGCACAGTAAAATACTGGATGTGATTTCTGCTAACTGGAGAGGTTTCTGTTTATTTCACACAGCAAAGTGGTGGAGAGATCACAAGAGAGCTGTACCCCATAGGTGTTTTATAAAGCGCAAGATATGGCCAAATGCCTTTAATCCTCTCTGTTAATGGAGTTATCTGACCTCTGGAGATAGGAATGGAATAATGCGCTCACAAGACCACCTAAAGAGACCAAGAAAAATATGTTGCCTTATTATCCTGGTTAATTAGACTGTGAAAAGTGGAAGTTGAATGTTGGGTCAAAAGAAGAGGATGCTGGCAATTTGCACAGTAAATTACAGTTTCTTTTAACTGTGCCATCCAGATGGATGGTCCCCCTATACTACAGAATCATCATCAGCCAAGCAAAACATGCCTCGTAAGCGAAGTAGTTGGGTATCACTCCTTTTAAAAGGGTCCTCAACAAATTACACTTTAATTCATGGAGAATATTCAGCTTTCATAAGGTAGCTAAGATCACTATTGTCTACACTTGAAACACTACAGCGGCACAACTGCACTGCTCCAGCTGCACTGCTGGAGTGCTTCAGTGTAGACATTATCTGTGCTGAGAGGAGGGGTTCTCCCACTGGTGTAGGTAAGCCACCTCCCCAAGAGGTGGTAGCCTGGTCAACAGAAGAATTTTTCCATTCACCTAGCACTGTCTACACCAGAGGTTAGGTCCGCTTAACTACGTCACGCAGTTGTGTGAATTTTTTACATTCCTGAGCTACGTAGCTATGGCAATGTAAGTTCCCAGTGTAGATCAGCCCTATTCAGTGTCCATTTGGGAGACGTTCTGAGAGTCTGAATTCATTGCTGAACCAAAATAAATGTTGAGGCTGGTTTTAACATTAAGCAAAAATGTGTGTAAGAAAATAAAAAAATCCAGCGAGTGATATTATTAATTCCATTTCAGTAGGATCATTGTTAGGTTTTAATATCCTACAATAGCACTGAATAACCTATTGTGGTGTGGATGAATAATAATTTTGTGGCACACATGAATATTCTAAAGGATCCAGTTTACAATAACTTAGTAAGGAAATCTATCCTGCCTATAGCTAACTCCTGAGAAATTATTCAGGAAAAACAGTGAAGGAAAAGCAATTGTATCTCATAGAAAGGTTCAGTTGTTGTCATTTTGCATTATAATGAAGTGGATTCTATGCCAGTTCAAAAATGGGTCAAGCAGCCTCATCATCCAAGACAGAAAATTTGATGGTTTCATTTCAAATAACTGCAGGACAAGCAGATAAAATTATTGCAAGGTTACAATATTGAGCAAAGCTTGGTTTGTTTTTTGTTTTTGTTTTGTTTTATTTTTCTAACCACTTAAAACTTTTAGTGAGGCAATGCTTGAAATTTTTCTGTCAGATCTTGCAGGCATTAGTATATGCTCAAAATGTACTGCACTGCAGTAGAGGTGAGATGCATTATTTATCCCAGTCAAGAGTAGAGAAGCTTACAACCTAAAGAATGCATGACTAATTTTGCACCTTCAGCTCCATCAGTCTGGAAGAAAAGTTTTAGGGGTTCACTTGTACAGGCATAGAGCAACTAGACAGTGACCTGGCCTCAGTTATTCATGTCTTTGTCACCACTCAGCTGGACTACAGCTGGAAGTTGAAGCTAGATAGATGAATTCAGAATGGAAATAAGGTGTAAAATTTTAACAGTAAGAGTAATTAACCATTGGAACAATTTACCAAGAATTGTGCTGGATTCTCCATCACTGACAATTTTTAAACCAAAATTGGATGTTTTTCTAAAAGATATATGCTTCCTATAAGGTCAGACCAGATGATTACAATGGTCCCTTCTGGCCTTGAAATTTATTAATCTATAAATACTACCAGTTACATTTTGAGGCAGTCTTTCCTGGCAACATTTCCACAGTCTCTCTACTTTTCTTCTTTTTCAATTATTGCCACTTGAAACTGAAGGAACATAAATTCACACCATGTAGCGGTCAAGCATAGGAGTTTATTACACACAGCGCTGGTGGAGTGTCACCTGGCTTATTAAGCTCAGAGACACTGTCAATCAATTGATTACAATAGAATATATAGATTTTCCATGGGCGGGGGAAAGTGACGGGGTAGACTGTTCCACACCCCGAGATAGGTTTTGCAGCAAGACAAGATAGCACATTAGCCAATGGTTAACAGGTTACATAATGTCTCCACCATGGTCTCAAGTTAACTTTTAATTAATACTTTGATAAAATGTTGTTAGTATAAAATATATATGTTGAATTCTGATTTGGGGTCCATAGGAATGAAGCAACTCCTTTGATTGTCCAACAGGTACATTCCTAGGGGTTAAAACAAAGAAACAGTGAAAGTATATGACAATAAAGATTGTCTCCTTTGTGTTTTAAGGCAGGCATTGGTCCCTGGGAAAGGGAGGTAGGAGGAGGCCATATCTTATACTGACATGTGCCAACCTTTCATAAACTCAAGATTGGATATGTGGGAACAATATCTCCCTACAAACCCTTCAGAACAGTCACTGCTTAACTATCCATAAAAATATATTTGTATAAATATAAATTCCATATAGGCTGGAATTTAAAAAAAATGTTCTGTTTCTCTGTGATTGTCATAACATTAAAATACTTCTGTAAGAATCAGATAAACACTAATTCTCTTTTTTGCACATTGACCCTTGTCAAAGGTACTCCTGCTTTTCTTTGGCTTGAACACTGTTAGAATATTTGTCTTAGTACCTGACTGTGGTACTACCCTAAAGCTAAAGAGTAGGAAGAAGTGCCCAGACAATGCTGGGAAAGTAGCATAGACCAGACAGAAGCAGGAGAGACAGGCAATGAGTAGAGTGGAAGGAAAACTCAGTGACGAGTAGGAGATGATGAAGAGGAGAGGCAGGAAAAAAAGGCTATGGGAAATAAAAAGAGTGGGGGGCAGGGTGAAAATTAAGGTGCAATTTTAGGTAAAAGGAGCAATTGCCCCCACAAATAATCTTGATAAGAATGTAAAAATGGCCATACTGGGTCAAACCAATGGCCAGCATTCTGTCTTCCAACAGTGTTCAGTACCAGGTGCTTCAGAGGGAATGAACAGAACAGAGCAATTATGGAATGATCCATCCGCTATCATCTAGACCCAGCATCTGGCAATCAGAGGTTTAAGGACAAGAGTGTGCAATTGTGTCTCTGACCACATTGGCTAATAGCCATTGATGGACCTAGTTTCCAGGAATTATCAAATTCCTTTTTAAATCCAGTTATAATTCTGGCCTTAACATTACAACTCTGGCCTATGGCAATGAGTTCCACAAGTTGACTGTGCTTTGTGTGAAGTACTTCCTTATGTTTGTTTTAAACCTGCTGCCTATTAATTTCACTGGGTGACCCCTGGTTCTTGTGCTATGTGAAAGGGTAAATATCACTTACTTAGTCACTTTATCCACACCATTTGTGGTTTTATAGACCTCCAATATCCCCACCCCCCTTAGTCATCTCCTTTTTAAGATGAACAGTCTCAGTCTTTTTAATCTCTCCTCATATGGAAGCTTTTCCATCCCCCTAATTATTTTTTTTGCTCTTCTCTGTGCCCGTTTCCAATTCTAATACATCTTAGATGTGGGCAACTGGAACTGTATGCAGTATTCCAGGTGTAGGCGTTCCATGGATTTATATAGTGGCATTATGATTTTTTGTCTTATTATCTATCCCTTTCCTAACGGTTCCTTACATTGTTAGCTTTTTTGACTGCTGCTGCACACTGAGCGGAGATGCTTTCAGAGAACTATCTACAATGACTCCAAGATCTCGTTCTTGAATGGTAACAGCTCATATAGACCCCATCATTTTGCATATGTAGTTGGGATTATGTTTTCAAATATGCATTTCTTTGCATTTATCAGCATTGAATTTCATCTGCTATTTTGTTGCCCAAACACCCAGTTTTGTGAGATCCCGTCATAACTCTTTGCAGTCTGATTTGGACTTAACTATCTTGGGCAATTTTGTATCATCTTCAAATTTTGACATCTCACAGTTTACCCCTTTTTCCAGGTCATTCATGAATATGCTGAACAGCACCGGTCCCAATACAGATCCACCATTTACCTCTCTCCATTCTGAAAACTGACCATTTATTCCTACCTTTTGTTTCTTGTCATTTAACCAGTTACTGATCCATGAGATGACCTGCCTTCTTATCCCATGACAGCTTATTTTGCTTAAGAGCCATTGGTGAAGTACCTTTTCAAAGTCCTAGTACACTATATCCACTGGATCCCCCTTTTCCACATGTTTGCTCACCCTCTCAAAGAATTCTAATAGATTGCTGAGGCATGATTTCCCTTTACACAAGTCGTGTTGACTCTTCCCCAACAAATCAAGGTAATCTGTGTGTCTGATAAGTCTTTTCTTTACTATAGTTTCAACCAATTTGCCTGGTACTTTATGCTTACCAGCCTGTAATTACCAGGACTGCTTCTGGCACCATTTTAAAAAATGAGTGTTACATTAGCTATCTGCCAGTTATCTGGTACAGCAACTGAGGGTGTCAGAGGCATTCTCCACCTTGAAGGATCAAGCCCCACATTTGCCTTCAGGGCAAAGCCGCAGTTCTGAAAACTGACGGCTGGGGAGCAAGAGTGCTCAGGATGTAATTTTACTGCCAGAAGCTGGATCATGGAAAGCTATCATAGCCTGTTTGCATTCTGAACCGGCAAGATCTGCAACTGATCTGAAACTAATTGTCTTCTGTCTTGTGCCTACCATATCATCAGGGGCGGCTCTGTATTTTGCCGTCCCAAGCACGGCAGGCAGGCTGCCTTCAGCGGCTTGTCTGCGGGAGGTCCCCGGTCCTGCAGATTCGGCGGCAGCCTGCAGGAGGTCTGCCAAAGCCACGGGACCAGCGGACCCTCCGCAGGCAAGCTGCCAAAGGCAACCTGCCTGCTGCCCTCGCGGCAACCGGCAGAGCACCCCCAGTGGCTTGCCGCCCCAAGCACACGCTTGGCGTGCTGGTGCCTGGAGCCACCCCTGCATATCATATTTCTGTTATTCAGTTCCCATGTCAAGAATACACAGGGTCACATTTCTGGCCATTTTATCCTTCGTTAGTCCAAATTGTGATAGCTCAATCTAAATCTTTAGATCAGAAACATAGTATTATGAAGTTCTGTATCTGATGCACATTTGTCTGAGGTGAAATGCAGCCACTATCTGAATACTGGAATTATTGTTTTCCATATACCATCCCTAAACGTGTGTATAGATAAGCTCTTTCTTCTTGTTTACAAATACTTTTTTTTAAACTAAAACAATGAGCAAAGGCCTCCCAGCAAAGAAGAGAAGGGGAGCTTCTTAGGGTGATCTGAGGCTAAAGCTAGAGGAGTAGGGAAATTTTATTTTTTTGCTTTTTTTATTTTATAACATTTTGAAATTATACTTTATATTTTAAAAAAGTAACTCTGTCTGACACCTCTTTGTTTGTTCTTCCTTCTTTCCCTTTCCTTTTTCCTTCTCCCTAGTTTTTTTGTTGTTTTGTTTTGTTTTCGTACATTTTTTCCTGAGTCTAATTTCTCCTCACTTCCCTCTTTTGTTTTTTCAGTGTTGTACTCTCTGGCTGAAATTCACTCCTATGCAGAGTGCAGCACAAGGCCTATAAACCACTTGTAGAAGACTGGATGAATTTCATCCTACTTCCGACCTTCTTTCTCTCTCTTGTCTTCCTCATTCATCTTTCTCTCTTCCCCATCCTCAGTATCTTGCTCCTTCCTTTCTTCCCAGGCCCATCTTCAAATTCTCACCTCCTGACCCCAGTTTTCTCCAGCAGAGGATCTAAGTTCTGCTGGACCTCTGCCAGACTCCATGGACTGCTTGCAGAAGTCTTGAGAGGTCTTCCCTTGTAGCCCTGTCCACCAATCCAAGCCGGTTATATTAATGTTTGGTCCAATCCAAGTCCCACTGAAGTCAAAAGGAGTGACTCCTATTGACTTTAGTGAGTGTTGGTTCAGCCCTCTTGAGAGGAAAAACATACACTGGGATAAAAAACATTCCAATCCAATCTGTAAAATGTTCCGTTTTTTGTCCTGGCCAACCTAGGCTTTCTTCCCTCTTGCAGTGTATTCCATCTTACTTTGGATTTAGTCCTAGTTATTGTAGTTTTCCTTTTGACCTTTAACAGGTTTCCATGAAGGAGAAAGTTCTGTTATATAACACGGTATATTTATAGCTTAGTACTGAGCATGTCTGACAAAATGAAAAGAGGACTAGAAGGACAGTGATGGTATCTCATTAAATATTTTATAGATTGCCATATAGAGAAATGATCCTTCTGAAAGTTCTCCCTTGCCATCCCCCTTAACAAGTACTTGATTAAGCCGCTTCAGCTGTAATCATTCTAACCTGTGGCTTTCCTAAAAATAACATCCAATTTCAAGTTAACACCTTCTCCTCCTGCCTCCCACACACACACACACACACACACACACACACACACACACACCCTTTCACCAGTTTCCATGGAAACCTAATTGGAAAACTTATATATGCCAACCATCTCAAAGATAACTTTTCATGAAAAGAAAAGGCACCTTGGATGCAATGAGAACACATCACTAAACCTTCATTGTTTTCAGTGTGATTACTAAACAGCTTACTTGAGCAACTGTGGTAAAGTGGATTTAGCTTTCTTCACCAAAGAGCAGCACATGGTTAGTGCATTTCAGGACAAAGCTCTTGTCTGAGATATTTATTCCCTTCCAAGGAATGTGTGGCCCTTTTCATCAAATTAGCATGATTTGAATCTAAATATAGGCGTGTTCTCAGTCACTGGATGTGTTTCCCAAAATATGTTAAATGCTTCAGTTTGGGAAAGAAAGGGGAAGAGAGGACAAAAGTCTTTGTTGAAAGGTAATAATATATCCCAAAGTGCCTGATATTCTTTTGATCAGTAAGCATTTTCTGCTGCCTGAAAATCTTCTCCTTTGCCTTTTCATTGATCCTGAAATAATTGTGCAGATCTCTCTTGTCAACTTAACTTTTACGTAACTTTGAGGTCATTGCACTGCCATAAAATGGGATTGATCATTGTATTCCCATGGCTATTTATTGGTCTGTTCTACATTTTTTCTACTGTACACCTTTTTCTCTTTTTTTTTTTTGAAAAATAGGACAGTGGGAAAGAGGCTTACTCTTCAGTTGCATCTCCAGATCACTAGGATTGTTATTTCCATTTGCAGGCCTGCTGAGCATAGTTTGTAATACAGCACTCTACATGTCTCTTTCCGTACCCACCATTGAACGCTGCAGCGTAACTTTGAGGGAAATAAATGGGTACAAGTTCAGGATTTTCTAGTTTCCCAGGATTCCAGCAGTAGACACGGAAGGTATACAGATTGAAGTAATGGCATATGGGACAAAAAACATCCACATAGTCCTTATCAGCATAAAATCCAACCAAAGAAATCTAGCCTCCTCCTGGTGGTTTCACAGTACATGGAGGATTTTCATACACCCTTATCATTAATGTCAGTTACCTATGTAAATGGAATGTATCCTGGTGGTTTCACAGTACATGGAGGATTTTCATACACCCTTATCATTAATGTCAGTTACCTATGTAAATGGAATGTATCCTAAGAAGAAATAGATGCAGGGTAGCATAACTTGAATTTTTGCCACATGATTCCACAAGGAGAGGTTCCTCTTCTTTCTTCTTAGGTATTTATATGGCCACTGTTACTGTAGGAACTCAGCACCTCACAAACTTTAATTTATTTAGCCTTACAACACCTCTGTTAAGTAGGGAGAAGTATTATTATCCTCCCGTTTTACAGATGGGGAATTGGGAGACAGAGGCTAAATAACCTGCCCAAGGTCATCCAGAAAGTCTATGGTGGAGCAGAATTGAGACCCAGACTAGCATCTTAACCCACTTAACTGTCCTTCCTCTCTGTCTCGGTGAGGACATAAAATAGCCTGAGATTTGCTTTTTTGTAGAACAAAAGCAGATCTTAACATTGAACAATAAGATATCAATTTGAGGCAGGCAACATTTTGAGATGTCATCCTATTTTTATCTTAATTCCCTCATTAAGAAAGGTCATGTTGGTGGGTGGTGTCTACTGTCTAGAAACAAATAGCCACGACTGTCTTTTGTAACACTAAGAAGCAGAAAATGGATAGGAACACTCTTACACATGGTATGATATCTATCCTTCAACATGATCAAAGTGAATCGTAAATGGTCCCTGTCTGCCTTTTTACCATTTTCAATGGAAACCTGATGCTAATTCTGTGCTGATTATCTGTGTCAGGAATCATTATATAGGAGAAAAGCACAAACAGAAAAATATATAGTCCTTGTCTAATTTGGGGCAATCTAATGAGCCTCAAAACTTAATATTTTTAACTCATATGAGATCCCTGTTATAAGATGTAATCAATTTATTGTAAGCAGTTAATAAGTATTTACACACTTGGTAACATTGATAAATTTTCAGGTGGGTTGTTTTTCAGACTTTTTTACATCCAGAACAAAATGCAGTTTTCAGCTGCAGTCCTAGATGAACTGTTTTTCCTGAGTAATATATTTTGAGCATAAGCATCTAAACAGACAATTCTTCTCTGCTGTTTTCTAGAAGCAGTGAATACACTATGATTTTGGCAGATGGGAATCGGTATAATCTGTTGGTTATAAACAAAAGAGTTACTGATGAAATGTCACCATCTGTTGGCATTGTTGAAATGCTCTGAGTCATACAGTCGTTACTTTTCACTCTAAAGTTTTCTCAGAAATGGCCTGATTATGAGTAAACTAGACACATTACAGAATTATTTTCTCAACCTTCATTTCTGTAAAATAAAAACTTGATTTTTTTGTTGTTGCAAAAATACCCTACTGACCCACAATGTAACACGTAAACGGGATATCTGTCTAGTGTAGTTCTTAGTACATTTTTATTGATTTATTTATTTATATGTATTGCGGTAGCACTTACAGCAGTGGTCCCCAATTTTTTTCCATCGCACCCCCTCCTTACTCATAGTGGAACCTGTCTGGGCCCTCTCCGGGAACTGTGATCGGGAGCCATAGCTGGGAGTGGGGCCAGAGCTGTGGTCGCGAGCCAGGGCCTGTGGTTAGGGACCCAAGCTGGGGTGGGAGTGGGGCTGGAGCAGAGATGGGGGCAGAGTGGGGCTGGCCAGCACTCTCTCAGTGGGGCAGGGCAGGGCCCTGCCATGTCCCCCGAATGTTCCTCCATGCCCCACAGTTTGGGGTCTACTGACCTGGAGGCTCAGTCATTGTATTAGGCACTGTTCATACACACATAAAAAAAAGATGGTTCCTGCTCCAAAAAACTTACTGTCTAAGTATAAGATGAGAGAAAACAATATAACACTCAGACAGAGAGAGGCAGGGAGCATAGCACGAGGGAATAGTGAGACAATTAAGATTTGTGTAGCAAGTAAACCACACAAATTACCTTTTCGTGTAATATCTTTGGTACAGTTATTGTATTATGAACAACTGTAGAGATTTCACACATATCTTAATAAAAAAAAAACACTTGTACTGTGACAGGTATTAAATAAGTTTAATGGGGAAGACTATAAAGACTATAATGGTAAGTTATTCTCTTCACTGACAGTTCACTGAGGCAGTCAGTTTGAAAGGAACAGAATTCATATATTCTGATGGTTATCTAGAATACTAAAGAATTAGTTATATTCATAACATGAATAACATATATAGTTATATTTTCCTTGGCATATTCTGATCCACATTTTCAAATGAGGCCTTTGAAATGCACCTGCAAAATTTGTGGGCACATCTATCTGCTTACACAAATGTATATTTGCATGGGCAGATGGACATTTACACACGTATGGCCTGATTTTCAACCTAACTTTAACCTGACCTCTGTGCAACTGCAGTTGTTATTAGGCTCAGTTTAGGAATCCAGGTAATGAAGATATCTAAGTACTTCACAACACTCACAAATGTATGTTTTTAGCATTCTTCATTGGCAGTGCCCTTTGTGCTAGATTGGTATCTGCTTACATTTTTCTCAACCGAATCTCACCAAAGAATGAATCTTTTTGCCCTCTTGCTTTGTTTCTTTCTTGTCATTTCATGAGGGAAATATACCTAGTATTGTTAGACTGGCACATTGATTTCTGATCATACAGGCAGCCAAAGATCATCAAAATGAAGTTTCATCATTAATTATTAAAAACCAGGAATTTTAGTAAGGACACGGAAATCCATTTACACTTAAAAGTACTCCCAAAAAAATTTATCCCGCAGATGGGTTTAATTCAGAAATATTGCAATCATTCTGACTGGTCTAGCTTGAGTTATTTCACTCATAGAATCATTGAATAATAGAATCGTGGGACTGAAAAAGACCTCAGGAGGTCATCTAGCTAAGCCCCTGCACTCAAGGCAGAACTAAGTATTATCTAGATCATTTCTGACAGGTGTTTGTCTACGTTGCTCTTAAATCACAGAGATTACACAACCTCCCTAGGCAATTTATTCCCGTGCTTAGCCACCCTGACAGTTAGGAATTTTTTCCTAATGTCCAGCCAAAACTGCCCATGCTGCAATTTAAGCCCATTGCTTCTTGTCTTATCCTCAGAGACTAAAGATAAAAAAATTTCTCGCTTGTCATTGTAACAACTTTTTATGTGCTTGAAAACTGTTATCATGCCCCCAGTCATCTTTTCTCCAGACTAAACAAAACCAATTTTTTCAATCGTCCCTCATAGGTCATGTTTTCTAGACCTTTAATCATTTTTTTTGCTCTTCTCTGGACTTTCTCCAATTTGTCCACATCTTTCCTGAAATGTGGCGCCTACAACTGGACACAATACTTCAGTTGAGGCCTAATCAGCCCAGAGTAGAGCAGAAGAAATATTTCTTGTGTCTTGCTTACAACACTCTTGCTAATTCAGTGTAGAATGATGTTTGCTTTTTTTGAAACAGTGTTACACTGTTGACTCATATTTAGCTTGTGAGCCACTCTGACTCCAAGGTCCCTTTCCACAGTTCTCCTTCCTAAGCAGTCATTTTTCATTTTGTATGTGTACAATTGATTGTTTCTTCCTAAGTGGAGTACTTTGCATTTGTCCTTATTGAATTTCATCCTATTTATTTCAGACCATTTCTCCAGTTTCTCTAGATCATTTTGAATTTTAATCCTATCCTCCAAAGCACTTGCAACCTCTCCCAGCATGGTATCAACCACAAACTTTGTAAGTGTATTCTCTATGCCATTATCTGAATCATTGATGAAGATATTGAACCGAACTGGACTCAGAACTGATACCTGCAGGACCCCACTTGATATGCCCTTCCAGCATGACTGTGAATCACTGATAACTACTCTTCGGGAATGGTTTTCCAATCGGTTATGCACCCAACTTATAGTAGCTCCGTCTAGGTTGTATTTCTCTAGTTTGTTCAGGGATGAGTTGACTCCGAGTGTAACACTTATACTGTCTCAGAGTCGTGGTGATTTTTTTTTCTTTTCTCCACTCCAACCTCTTGTGGATAACTCAGTATTGCTTTTCCCCATTAGTCAGATTTTTCAAAGATTCTGAACATCTTCAGCTGCTGTTGATTTCAATGTGAGTTGTTGGAGCTCATTAACTCTGCAAATCAAGCCCTGATTCTGCATCCTTTACTCTTTCAAATTAGAAATGAAGGATTCAGGGCCGCCCAGAGGGGGGGGCAAGAGGGGCAATTTGCCCCAGGCCCCGAGCCCCACAGGGGCCCCCACCAGAGTTTTTCAGGGCCCCTGGAGCAGGGTCCCTCACTCGCTCCGGGGGGCCCGGAAAACTCTTGCGGGGCCGGGCGCAGGAGCTTCTGCCGCTCCCGGTCTTCGCCGGCGGGGGGTCCTTCTGCTCCGGGGCGGAAGGACCCCCGCTGGCAAATTACTGCCGAAGACGGAGCGGGACCCGCCGCCGAAGTTCAGCTCGGTCTTCGGCGGTAATTCGGCGGCGGGGGGCCCTTCCGTTCCGGACCTGCCGCCGAAGTGCCTCAAGACCTCGCGGTGGGGCCCCGCCGCCAATTACTGCTGAAGACCGGGCTGCGCTTTGGCGGTGGGTCCCGCTTCGGCGGTAATTCGGCGGCGGGGGGCCCCCGCCGCGGGTCTTCGGGGCACTTCGGCAGCGGGTCCGGAATGGAAGGGCCCCCCGCCGCCAAAGACCCCGGGCCCCCGGAATCCTCTGGGCAGCCCTGGAAGGATTAGACCTTAAAGACCAAATTGTGCCCATTATAATGTATACGCAACTTCCATTGTTGCCACTGGAACTCGTATGCATATGACTAAGGACAGTATTCAGACCTAGTAAGGTTATAATTACTTGTGATGTGTACAATATCTTTCTGCTAAGTATTTTCACCAGAATAGGAGACCTGCAACCAATTGTAGTGTATGCTTCCCTTTTTCTTTACTACAGTGTCTGCAAAATCTCTGCTTAGAACCCAGAGTCACATGCAGAATTACAGAAGCTGCCACCTGTTAATAATTCCATAGCCATTCGCAGTGCCATGTGGGTGCTTTGTGGTTCTTTGTATTTTTTTTATAACTGTGAGTTTTAAATTGTTTGCCACATAAACTGCAGACTTGTGCCTAAATCCCGGTGAAGAGAAACCAGAGAATAAAATGATGCTGTTTTCCCAGTGTGTGCAAACAATAAAAGGTTTTGTTTTTGAATTGAAGAGACTTTGATTTAGTTCAGATAACTCACTTTTCATGTCACCAGCTCCAAATTTGTCACTATAATTAGTCTCCTTTCCATCCCTCTGGAGAATTATGTGGTGAGCTTCTGAGGTTTCATAGTTTGCGATATTTTCTATGCCCATGTAAGACAACAGTGGGTCTGATTCTGAACTCATCAGTACTTGGGTAAATCATGAGTAATTCTACTACAAACCAGTGGAATTAGTCCTGGTTTACACAGAACAAAAATCAGAATCAAAAGGCATATGATCAGAATGGACAGTACTGCGTGCACGAATTGTGTATTTAACATCTACATGTTCTACAAATGTGTGTGTGTCCATATACATATCAATATATGTTCAGAGTTGCCATGATTAAAGAAGATTACTAATCGATGCTAATCTAAATATGATAATTCAGAAAATACTTAGTCATTCAGTGCTGTTTTTGAAACTAGTGTTTATGGAGGTTTATTCCTGCTGAGTCTGCTGCTTGAAATATACCCAGGCCACTCAGAAAGAGTTACCTAGGCAACCTTTCAATTGCTTCTTTTGTGCTCCTATTTTACCTCAGTAATCATTATTTCAAAGCTAGGTATCTAGCCTCATCTGATTCCCCCACCCCTAGTAGCTTCTACCAGAATCTGGAGACGGAGAGAACAGATTTGGTTTGAAGGAAGTAGTCTTGCACCTGCACAGGTTTTCTAAAGAGGTCAAACTGCCATAGATTATGGAAATGAAGTGCTGAGCATCTGCCTGCTTTGGCAGTGTACAGAAAGATAAAAGGACACGCCAATCTCTTAAACTGTTCAGATGCTTTACGTTCTCTGGTGAGAGTGTGACAAATTGTACCCATATCTGTTTGTAAAACCTTGTCATGATAAATACTTGTGACTCTTCAGTTCACTGTCATTTTTTCATCGCTCAGATTAGTTGGGGATTTCTAGACGTATAGGGACTAACAAGATATGGTCTTCTCTTAACGTGTGTATAATTAGTAAGGTAGCTGCATTTACGAACACATCAAGAGGGGACTCTGGATATGGGCTTTATTGTATCTATGTAAATCTGGCAAAACTCTAGTGAAGCTAATGGAGTGATACAGATATAAAACTGGGAAAACTTAGATCAGAATCAGGCTTTGTGTCCTTTAGTGTTGATAGGGTCATTTTAAATGATCGCTTTATCGAGATGACAACCTTGAGTTACTTGTAAAGTCATCAAATGCATGATTTGCTAGTCCTTCCAAACATTTGGATAATTAGGAATGGATTTTGAAACAGAACTATTAATAAGCCCCCAAAATTACAGAGCTGTGCAATTAACTAACCAAATAGTAGATTCTGAAACCAGCCTCTTGCAGCACCGTTAAAAACCTTAGCTAAGCACTGTTAAGACAAGGTCTTAACTCATAGAAACATGATGATAATGTTCCACAGCACCGGATAAACTTATTTGAAGAATGGTATGTAATTTTCAGAAGGGTCTGAGATCTCAATTCTAATCTCTTTTTAAAATAACTTTTAAAAGTAGGCACATCTCTGCATGCTCTGAGGAAAATCCAATGTATTGCTTTTTGGGCGTTCTCTTACTGAACTCAGTGGGAGACTTTCAGGAGGGGTTGGATCAGGCCCTTTGTGGGACAGAACCATTCAGGCTGAATTTTGTGTTGGCTTACACAGCAGTGTAAGTTGGAACTGGTGTAACCTCATTAACATCGCCTCTTTTACTTACACCAAGAATGAATTTGGCCTCTTGGGCAAAAAGGCCAGAAAACAGGTGTAAGTGTCAAAGTAGTCTAGGTCATGCCCATTAGTGGCATTCTATGGCAGTCCTAAAGGGTCCGACATCACCTGCATGCTAAGGAGTGAAAGGAGGGCAGAGGAAAAGTGATGTAGCCAGCCATAAAGATCCCATGTCACAGGAGAAGTCCCTCCAAGCTTATCCTGTGGTAAAGCAAGTGGCTGAAAAGCAATTAACAGTAGGGTGTAAAAACAAACAAAAACACTTGTGTGTAGCGAGATTAAAATATTGGCGTGAAGATCCATCATGTGGGTGAGAGTTTTTCCCTAAAGTTTTGCTGGTTAGTTGCTAAAAAATTGATGTGCTGCTGAAAGGTCAGAGGGCAAAACATTATGGATGGTCTTGATTCCAGCCTGGGTTACTCTAGTTTTTCCCAGTATAACCCAAGATGGAGGAAACAGTGGTGGAAGTCTGTCTGGAGATGTGTCAGAGGCACAAAATGAATACAATCCCTGTAGCCTGGTCTTAGATTATGTATTAATTATATTGATTACTTAAGAATCCCCAGTTATCACTTTGAGGGTAGACAGGTTCTTGCCCCAAGATCAGGCCCAGTATTATTCAAATTATTATATAGTTGGGAACCCTGATGTGCACAGTTGCAACATTCACAATATAGGAACTCTTTGATGTTTATTAATACATTTAGCACAGTTACAAACACCCCAACTCAGTAAGATAGATGGAGATACTACAGAATGTACATCTGCATATCCGTATACTCACATCATCCCTTGTAGAACAACCTGAAATGTTAGCCATCATCTTCCTCAACACCATCACCTTCCCCATCATCACCAGTGGCCATCATTTTGGCACCTCCCAAGGACTACATCTCTCGCCTACTGCCCCTAGGCTGGGATGCCACTTTTATAATTTGTTATGCTGACACAGTTACATTCAATGCATATTCAGTAGGAGATTTTTTCCTTCTTATTATTTGTATTTTCTCATCTCACTACTGTTGGAGTGTCTTTTTTCTATAGGTTAGTATTTCAATTATCTCAATTTTATATATGTGTCAATTAATTACTATGGCCCTTTTGTGGTTAGGTATCATGTTTGTTATTTCTGTCCTAGCTCGGTGGTTTGAGCATTGGCCTGCTAAACACAGAGTTGTGAGTTCAATCCTTGAGGGGGCCACTTAGGGATCTGGGGCAAAAATTGGTCCTGCTAGTGAAGGCAGGAGGCTGGACTTGATGACCTTTCAAGGTCCCTTCCAGTTCTAGGAGATTGGTATATCTCCAATTATTACCTTTATTTTGGTTCTTTCCAAGTTCTAAGTTGTGGTGTAAACTTAAAAGGGTATGAAGTTAGGAAAGCCCCTATGCCTACCTGCTTTAACGCATCCTTTATGTTAAAGGTCACGGTTATACATGGACCTTATGCTTTAGCTCCATTTATCTAGGTGAAAGGTCCCAGACATATGTATGCTGACTTGCTGAAGCTAATGTCTTACAGCACATGGGCCTGTAGGTTTCTTGCATTACTGCTGAATATAAGGCAAAGCAGTAAATATAATGATGGTGAGCTAGCCCACTGGGCTACAGTAGCAGTGAATATAATAAAGCAAACTAGCCCACTGGGCAACATCTCCACTCTGCCAGGATGCCTGAAGCTGGTCAGTGCAATCCCAAAGAATGGCTAGCATTGGCAATGGAGGGGCCACTGATTCATTGCATCCCCAGGTAGCCTTTGCCAGCAGGATTCATGCGAAGCTCCAGCTGCAGTTTAGTGCTCCACCCCCTGTGGCTGCTATCACATACCTGGCAGTGTAAGCATAATCTGCCCTTCTTTAGGGACACAGGCTGGTGCAGCTTGCACCTTCCTGCACCAACATTGGCAATTCAAGCCCAATAGTTGTAATATAGCTGCAGCCAATGAGTCTTTCTTCGAAGCATGAAGTTCACATGACTTTCTCCTAAGAGATCGCTGACTTTATTCACCTAACTTACCTTCTATTCACTTCCATTTTTATGACAGAATTCAGAGGACGATGATGAAGAGCAGCCTCTCAGCCTGGCTTGGCCTGACACCCTACGCAAACAGCTCATGTACCTTGCTGTTTTCCCCATTGTTTTTCCATTGTGGATTACCCTGCCAGATGTCAGAAAGCCTGTGAGTACCACACTGTTGTTATAAGCTGATGTGTTTTGTACAATGGAATGGTTTCATTGAACAGTTTCAAACTTCTCCGTCTTCTAGAACATTTTTAACCCCCTTTGGCATAGTTTTAATATAGTTCAATATCCCTCTATTTTAAGGCAAAGATGTGATAAAGAACTTTGTGTGGTTTACAAAGCCTAGTGAATTAATGTAAAAGTAGAGTTTGTGATTTTTCAGCAGTTTCACTCGTGGAGAAAATACACCATCAGAATTCTGAAGCAAACATCAACTTTAAACCAAGTATTAATGATTATCCAGGAGGTATCGTTGTTAGGGTGACCAGATGTCCCGATTTTATAGGGACAATCCTGATTTTTGGGTCTTTTTCTTATATAGGCTCCTATTACCCCCCGCTCCCGTCCCAATTTTTCACATTTGGTGTCTGGTCACCCTAATCATTGTGAATGTGTTGCCATTATCTGCATAAATCTTTATGGCACAAAGAGAGAAACTCTTTCTTGTGGGCCTTGATAATTCCATTTCTTGATGTCCACTATGCATTACTTAACCCGATAGAGAGTTTCAGGAATGTGCAGACCCCTAACAGTTCCTGTATCCTAGTGTCTCTGAAACAGCAGTAAAGTCTGTGCTTTCTCACTTTACTAATTAAACATTAGTTTAATCTAAACATCTAAATACTCACTTGAAGAATTAAACATTCAAATTTAGTCAAATAAAATGGTTATATATAATAATGTCACTTTGAACTTCTAAAGCACCTTTCAACTTAGGCTCACAATGCTTTACAAAGAAAGGACCAGGTTGCATCACAGCTTCCTCTGGCAACTCATCAGCATGGCCAAAGTGCTAACAGGGCTTCTCCTGAGAGCAAACAGTCCTGAAGACCCACATGGTTCTCTGATTCGAAGCCACAAACATACTCTAGCAACCCCTACTGGCGTGTCAGTCTTCAGAGTGGTTGTACTCAGAAATGAATGCAGCCTCGGCCAGTATTACTATCTGAGCTGATTTCCTGTGAGTTAAAAGCATGATGATGCGTGTCCTCCTGACTTGGTCTCTGAGTCTCCCTCTTCTTCCCTCCCAGCCCCTCCACTTCTCACTCTCAGATCTTGGACCCAATCAAGAAACATGCACAGGAGTGAGGAATGTGGGACACAATACTAGGGTAACAGCTGACTCTCGCTAACAAAAAAGAGGATTGTAATGTTAAGACGATACTGTTTGCCCACGAATGTCAGGAGAACAATCAGACCCTTAGGGCATGTCTACACTACAGGCGCTACAGTGGCATCTATTACCTACATTGACATTGAAATACCTTACAACTTACCTAGCGGTGGTAGCAGTGTTGATAGAAGAATTGTTGCCTCAACATAGCTGTGATTAGGTTGACATAACTATGGTGTTATGGGGTATGAATTTTTCACAAACCTGAGAAACATATCTAGGTTGATCTAAATATTAAGTGTATACCAGGGGGTAGTTAATTAAGCCCCACAACACCCCTGTGAGGAATGGTATGTAATGGATTTAAAGGGATTACTTCATCCAGCATTAAAATGCAGCTCCCTCCTGGTTTTAACGGGGCAGAGCAGTTTATGGCAAAGCGAAGAAGAGTACCATAGAGAGACAAGGTGGATGAGGTATTATGTTTTACTGAACCTCCTGCTGTTGGTGAGAGAGACCAGCTTTCAAACTTTACAAGTTACACAGAGCTCTTCCTTAGTTAATTGACACTTTAAGGGTTTTAGGAAGGCAGACTATAATTATCAGAGCTACTACACAGGGGGTTAACATGTCTACTTTTACTAAAAATGCCATTGGATGTCTCTTTACCACAATTGATCAGAACATTTGATTTACATCCCATCCCAGTGATGGCTCCTCACCCCTGAACACCATGCTAAGGTATTGGTTCAGTATTGATTCAAAGGGAAGATTGCCACCTATTGGATCCCTAAAACCACTGCCTGCAGCACTTAGATTTTCCACACTTGAACTGACCTGGCCTGACTCTGCTTAGCTTATCTGACCCTACTTAGCTTGTGACATCTGACAGGGTCACTGCACAGCATGGACTCACCACACGACACAGTACAGTGGAAGATTAAATACTTAAATTCAGTTCTGAGACCAGTGCAGGCACGTTGTACAGGTCTAACTGAAAGAGGGATTAGGCCTATACAAATCAATTTTTAAAAAACATTTTTTATTTTTAAGATGTTTTAACACAAGTACAATTACATTTAAAATGGTCATTAATACCATCAGTGTGAAATCTAGACAGCTTCAAAAAATGAGTTAAAAGTAGTTTCAGTTATTACATCTGCCCGTGAATCCTCCCAAGACAATTTACAACGCACATTTGCATTTTATTTTATTTTGGTTTGTTTGTTTCAAATGTTTTATTAAGGCAAGAAGAAAAATAACCAGAAAAAAAAATATGAAAAGATTAATTACGCCTAAGGCATAAATTTCATCATCATTTGGCAGTTATGGCTCTGATTAAGAGAGAGAGTTAAGCACATGTCCTATGTTAAGTACGAGTCATCCCATTGAAATAAAAAGAAGTAAAAACATATTTTAAAATATATTGTTTTCTCTAGTTTTTTTTCAGGAACAGTAATCTTAATTGTTACTTGTTAAACATTTTTACACACAGGTTTGATTCCTAAATATAACTGTCTCTTGAATGCAGTTATATTCACCCTTACTTAGGCAAGCTTTCATTAAAAGGAAGTTTAGCCTGAGTAAGGACTGAGTAAAAACGGAATAAGATGGATTTAGGAGTTGGCCCAGTATTTATATTATTTACAATCTCTTGGTTATCACTTTAGGATGAGATCCAGCAGTATTTCCACATGCAGACCATCCATTAATTTCATCCTGATCTTTGTGTTTGCAGTCACTGAAGGTTGGATATTAATAAAAATGACTGTAATAGTTTGTCATGTCCTAGCTCTGTCGTATTTACATATCGAAACAGTAATAGCTGATAGACTCATGAAAGCTAAAAAGTCAATAGCTCGATTAATACCTCAGTAAGTGTTTTAATCTCTTCTTCTCAGTTCAAAAATAGATTTAAAACTGCAAAGTGAGGGGATGTATAAATGTATAAGGGTCTAAATCAGTGTTCTGAATTCTTCCTCCCATCACATTTCCCCTCCCATACACTGAAAAGCTTCAGTTCAGTGCAAAGAACACAAGCTAAAATAAGACTGTCAATTTGTTCTTTGATAAAGATTTCTCAAAAGGCATAAATTTTCACTTTTCCCTTCTAACTTTTGTGCTTTAATGTTTTTTTCTTTTAGATTTCAAACAACTATTTTAAAATGTGTTGTTTAATAACATAGCATACAGTATGATACAGGTTTCAGTTTTGTATTGGTCTTTATTTTGCAGTCTCATTGACTATTAATATGAATCAGGATGTATAAAGTTATACACAAAGGATTTCAAATTCTATTCTCAATTACACCTAGACATGGGAAGTGGTGTGCATTGTTTTGAATAAAAATCTCAAACTAACTGCAACACTACTTGTAATAATTTTTATTCAATTGCCTCAAACATTTATATTGTGTGAGACCAGTTGTTAATAAAAATATTTAATGAAAATCAAAAATCTCATTAATATTCAAGTGACTGTAAAAATCATGTGACGGTTTGCATCAGAAGTGCTCACTCCAGATCTGGCCCATTGACAAAAAAGAATTTATCCCAATAGGACATACTATATCATAACACAGAGGATGAAGTATAAATGTATATACTGAAAGTCAATGGGTGGCAGAAACTAAAGAAGAATTTGATTCACAGAAAGGAATGGCTTGTCACATGGGAATAGCAGGAAACAGAGCCTAATATTATATGCAGTTTGTAATCACATGTAATAATAACAGGATAGGTAACAGGATGTATCGATGTGACAAGCTGTTTACTTTGAACATTACTGTGAAAGAATTAACCAGATGGTTGCAGAAATTCTCTGTGCCCAGCTGCCTAACTTGTCACAGATGCTTCATTAGCTTGTTTGTGTCTAAAATTCTCTGGCTTGCTCCTGCCTGTTACCCCACCCTTACCACCCAAAATAGTGGTTGATTATGATGGTTCAAAGTGTGCTTCAGAATTCAGATTTACATGTACAGTGTGAGTCAAAGGTTTGAGCAAACCTATGGCAACAGTCAAATAGATTTGAAGGCAAACTAAACACTTTGGACACAATTTGCAAATGTGATCATTTTGATAGGAAATTCAAATTCCCTATTTGGAGGCTTGTGTTGGCAGTTAGGCACATAAAATGAGCACTTGTGTGCTAAGTGCAGATTTGAGAATCCAGATAGAGCTTTGTACATCCTCTGTGGGTGCCCACTTCTGAAAATTGTCCTCCCCATACCTTTCTTCTGAGGGTGTTTTTCCTTTTCTCCTTTACCTTCCTTTCTGAATATATTTTAGCTGAGCTGAAGGGGGAAGTATTAATAGGGTTTACCAGCACTAGAACAAACTACAGTCAGTTCTATAAATCCTTATGGTTTAAAGAATGCCAAATTTAGCAAAACTCTCTAACATGAAACACAATTTTTAAATCAGTGGGATCCCTGCTGTCTTTGTTTTTGTTTTTCCTGAATTTATCTAATGTACAGATAATTATTATTTTATTTTATTTTTAGAAATGTAACTACTGTGGTCTATATATTAGTTGAAAAGCAGCTCCATAATTAAATCAGTAAATGACCCATTTTAATAAGCATTTACTAGCTTAATAAACTGTTTACTTAAGACAACTGCTTATGGAGCTAGACCCATCCTCACCTTAATGCTGTTGAAGTAACTGGCAATACATTACGGATGGATTTATTCCATAGGGATTTAGCAGTTGGCTTTTTGTTCGAATGCCTTTATTAATAATAATAGCTAGATGTTGTAATAATAGTAACTCATATTTGCACAGTGCTTTTCAGCAATAGATCTCAAAGAGCTATACAAAGGATGTAAATATCATTATCCCCATTTTACAGATGGGGAAATTGAGGGACAGAGAAGTGACGTGACTTCCTCAGAGTCACTCACCAAACTAGAGGCAGGGCCAGGAATAAAACCATGTATCTTTAGTCCCAGTCCAGTGCTTGATCCACTAGACCCCGCCCCCAACTGCCTCCATCCTTTTCACTCTGAAAAAAGAAAATATAATAAGGCTCAAATTCTGCCATGGTGCTAACATGGGGAAAATCATTATGCCTATCAGTGGCAGATTAGACACTGGGCCAACAGAGCAGTGCCCAGGGGCCCCAGCCAATTGGGCAGCCCAGAAAAATGGGCACCCCCTGCACCCCAACCCACTCCACCCACTGAGCGCTCCAGCCGGGGAACAGGGTCAGGGCGTGGGAGCTTGCTCTGCCCACCCACCCGGTGGACGTGAGGGCTGGAGCACCAGGTGGGCGGAGCCCCCTGTGCCCCAACACCATTTCCCCAGCAGGAGTGTCAGGGGATTCGGGGAGGAAGGGGTGTGGAGGGGCCCCCACGTGCTCTGGCACAGAGGCACCACAAAATCCTAATCTGCCCCTGGTGCCCAGGCAGAGTCCCATTAACTACAATGAGACTCCATATAAGTAGAACCATTATTATCTACAGGACTCTGGACAAGGACAAAGATGTGCCCGCACAGACCCAATTTCAGGATCAGAGCCTAAATGATCTAAATATAATGAATGATAAACTATATCAAATGCCTAGAGTAATAGAGAATAAAGAGTTCACACAAATAAATGTACATATGAGACAAATATATGAGGTATTAAGATTAAATATAAAATAAAAGCGCTAGTAATAAAAGTGGGCAAATGTAAAAAAATCCTTTATTTTTTTGCCAAACAGTTAAAGGCTCAACACCTTGCAGGATCAGGCTCTAAGAAACAACACACTTGCTGAAAACATTCTTTGATCATAATCCTCTTCATTTTAAACTCTGATATTTTTCAACTACCATTAGGAATTCTGTACAGATGTGCCCCGGGAAAAATATCTGAGCAATGAAGGCACTATGTAAAAGAAACACCAGTCCAACAAATCTAGATTCAAGCTACTAAATTCAGTTGACATCTCTAAGTGGAAATGGCATATTTACTGTATGACCCATGCTTTTTGATTTGTCCTGTTACCATGACCACAGCAGAGCCAACTGGTAATAAAACTGGGTGCTAGGATCTTTATAAAGCAACCATTACAACAACTGCATACTCCACTGGAAAGAGATGTTGAGAAAAATTGCTGTCTGACAGCTCTGACTAATTCTTCTAGGAAAATTTTTAGAACTGACAGCTCTGATTGTTCCCAGGAGCTTGTGAATTACTCGCAGGGATGACTATCAGAAACTTTAACAATAATTACAATCTACTTTTTTTTGAAGATCCAGCCTCAGAAAAAACAGTACTCCCACTCTTTTTTTCAAATTCGTCTGTATGCAAATTATTACAATATTTATTGGATTTGTGCATGATTTCAGCTTCTACAATTGGCACAGGCTTTACATTTTGCACTTTTTCAGTTAAAATGTTTTCTCTTTTAAAAATAGATAATTAAACTGTAAAGTCTGTTAAAGTACACATAGCCTTGAACTACTGCTTATCAGCTAATTATAATGGAACAAAATTGGCTTAGACAGTCAGAGTGCTTGTATGCTTTAAAGTTACTGACATAATTCTCAGCTATGCAGTTTCCTGCATTATAGTTGATTCCATGTCTGATTTGCATAAACACTATATCATTATTTTACAATAACCATATGGTATGGATAACCCTGTACTCTGGTTGACTGACAGCCATTATTGGCCAATAGCTAAAATTTGAATAATTCATAGTATTGTTATTTTTGATGACAAGAATATGCAAATCCCTCTGCTCTGATTGGCTCTCCTAGTTAGAATTTTAAAGCTGATTGCCAACACCATGCATACCACCTCATCTCACTGCCTTCAGTTAAAGAAAACACTACAAATGTACACAAAATAAGAAAATAATCCAAAAAGTTGAAAAAAATGGACTGTGAAAATACTGAAATGGATGTCTAAAAAAAAATCATCCTTTTGAATCATTTGCCCCATTCAGGCTCAGTCCTACTCCCACTGAAGTAAAATTACATATACTCATTGCAGCAGCCAGAAGTGTTGTTTTGACCACGTTGGTCCCAGGATATTAGAGAGACAAGGTAGATGGGGTAATACATTGGACCAACTTCCACTGGTGAAAGAAACAAACTTTCAAGCTATGCAGAGCTCTTCTTCAGGTCTGGGACTACATTGGGACTGTACTTTGGTATAGCTTGTTTCTCAGGGGTGTGAAAAATCTGCCCCCTGAGAGACAGTTCTACTGACCTAACCCCTGGTGTAGACCAGCTCTAGGTTGATGGAAAAATTCCTACATCAGTTTAGCTACCACTTGTCAGGGAGATGGATTACCTACACCAGTGGTTTGCAACCTGTGGTCATAAGAACATAAGTAAGGCTGTACCGGGTCAGACCAAAGGTCCATCTAGCCCAGTATCTGTCTACCGACAGTGGCCAATGCCAGGTGCCCCAGAGGGAGTGAACCTAACAGGCAATGATCAAGTGATCTCTCTCCTGCCATCCATCTCCATCCTCTGACGAACAGAGGCTAGGGACACCATTCTTACCCATCCTGGCTAATAGCCATTTATGGACTTAGCCACCATGAATTTATCCAGCCCCCTTTTAAACATTGTTATAGTCCTAGCCTTCACAACCTCCTCAGGTAAGGAGTTCCACAAGTTGACTGTGTGCTGCGTGAAGAAGAACTTCCTTTTATTTGTTTTAAACCTGCTGCCTATTAATTTCATTTGGTGACCCCTAGTTCTTGTATTATGGGAATAAGTAAACAACTTTTCCTTATCCACTTTCTCAACATCACTCATGATTTTATATACCTCTATCATATCCCCCCTTAGTCTTCTCTTTTCCAAGCTGAAGAGTCCTAGCCTCTTTAATCTTTCCTTGTATGGGACCCTCTCTAAACCCCTAATCATTTTAGTTGCCCTTTTCTGAACCTTTTCTAGTGCTAGAATATCTTTTTTGAGGTGAGGAGACCACATCTGTACACAGTATTCGAGATGTGGGCGTACCATGGATTTATATAAGGGCAATAATATATTCTCAGTCTTATTTTCTATCCCCTTTTTAATGATTCCTAACATCCTGTTTGCTTTTTTGACCACCTCTGCACACTGTGTGGACATCTTCAGAGAACTATCCACGATGACTCCAAGATCTTTTTCCTGACTCGTTGTAGCTAAATTAGCCCCCATCATGTTGTATGTATAGTTGGGGTTATTTTTTCCAACATGCATTACTTTACATTTATCCACATTAAATTTCATTTGCCATTTTGTTGCCCAATCACTTAGTTTTGTGAGATCTTTTTGAAGTTCTTCACAATCTGCTTTGGTCTTAACTATCTTGAGTAGTTTAGTATCATCTGCAAACTTTGCCACCTCACTGTTTACCCCTTTCTCCAGATCATTTATGAATAAATTGAATAGGATTGGTCCGAGGACTGACCCTTGGGGAACACCACTAGTTACCCCTCTCCATTCTGAGAATTTACCATTAATTCCTACCCTTTGTTCCATGGACTTCTCTATTTTCTGAGGAGTCCACGAAAGGTTGTTGTTACCATAGAATAGTTGTTTTCAATTTCTGATCCACGGGCCCCCTGGGGCGCCAAAGGCATCCGCACCTCCATTCAACATGTTTTAGGGGTCCGCAAATTTAAAAAGGTTGAAAACCTCCTGTTGGCGCAAGTAGCATCTACAGGCACTCCATTTAGCTTGCAGTCACCCACACAAAACAGTCCCTGAAGATTGTGCTGCCCCAGGAGAATGCCTGTTCTGCCTAATGTGGGTGGGTTGAGTGGGTTCTGGTCTATGAGGAGGTAATGTATAGTAGAGCTGGCCTTGAATTTCTGTGAGCTCCCTGAAAAAGAAGTCTTTAGACTGACTTAAGTATGCTGAATGGACAATATTCAAAGAGTGCTTGCTCTCTGATTGTAATTGCTGTCATGTTCAGGGAAAGTAATGGGAACATTCAGTACATTTCTGAGCCTAATTCTCTCCCTGCAGTTGGAAATTACTCATATGCCTATATGGGGAGAGCTGTGCTCCAGAGAATGGAGGAACAGACAGAGGCTGCATGTATCAGACATCTTACATTCTGAAATGATAGTTCAAATGGAAGCTGCAGGATTCACCTAGGATCTCATGGTTTGATCTGAATGCACCGTCTGAGGAAGTTACTGGTTGGAGAGTTTTGCTAAGCAGGAGAATGGCCTGTAGTTAAGACTAAGATTTTTGTCCTGGTTATTTTTACTAAAAGTCATGGACAGGTCCCAGGCAATAAACCAAAATTCACAGGGGAGCCCGTGATCTGTCCGTGACTTTACTAAAAACAACCGGTGCCCGGGGATAGGTAGGGGAGAGGAATGGAGTCCCATGGGGTGGGGGACTGACAAGCCGAGCCCCCCACAATGGCAGGGGGCACAACCACGGGGGTGCATAGCCCTCACTCCAGAGCTGGCCACAGCTGCGGGACAGGGGTGCGCGGCCCTGGCTGCAGCCTCCGCCAAGCCCCAGCTGCAGCCGGGGTGGCATAGTGCCCTGGGAAGCTGTGAGGGTGGTGCGTGGCCCCAGCTGCAGCCCCCCCCTCACAAGCCGAAGGGCAGGGGCTGCAAGGTCCTGGTTCCAGCCCCAATTGCAGGGCAGGGACACACAGTCCTGCCTCCAACCCTGGCGTCAGCCCCAACAGCTGAAATCCAAGAAGTCACGGAAGTCTGGTAAAGTCAAAGAATCCGTGACTGCTGTGACCTCCATGACTAAATCGAAGCCTTACCTGTAGTATATGGGCCCAAAAATTAAAAGTGAAGCTAAAAGGAGTTTCACAGACAGAAGTGCTGTAGAGTCCAGCCACAATTACAGGCTAGACAGGTTCTCCCAATGGAGAGCACTGACTCACACAAGCAGTCCTAGTGATCATTCACATAAGCTTGTAAAACATTACCACTGGCTCGTTAAAAATAATCTGATGTGAGTAAGAGCCAAAACAACAGTGACTTTAAGGAATGTTTGTTGTTTAAAATCTGAATCATAGAAGGTTACGGTTGGAAGACACCTCAGGAGGTCATCTAGGCCAACCCCCTGCTCAAAGCAGGACGACCACCAACTAAATCTTCCCAGCCAGGGCTTTGTCAAGCCAGGCCTTAGAAACCTCTAAGGCTGGAGATTCCACCACCTCCCTAGGGAACCCATTTCAGTGCTTCACCACCCTCCTAGTGAAATAGTTTTTCCTAATATCCAACCTAGACCTCCTCCACATCAACTTGAGACCATTGCTCCTTGTTCTGTCATCTGCCACCACTGAGAACAACCTAGCTCCATCTTCTTTGGAACTCCACTTCAGGTAGCTGTTGTCCTTGCTGAACCTCATCAGATTTCTTTTGGCCCAATCCTCCAATCTGACTAGGTCACTCTGGACACTATCCCTACCCTCCAGTGTATTTACCTCTTCCTGCAGCTAAGTGTCATCCACGAACTTGCTGAGGGTGCAATCCATCCCATCATCCAGATCATTAATAAAGATGTTGAACAAAACCGGCCTCAGAACAAACCCTTGGGGCACTCCGCTTGATGCCAGCTGCCAACTAGACATTGAGCCATTGATCGCTACCTGTTGAGCCCGACGATCTAGCCAGTTTTCTATCCACCTTATAGTCCATTCATCCAATCCATATTTCTTTAACTTGCTGGCAAGAATTCTGTGGGGGACTATATCAAAAGCTTTGCTAAACTCAAGGTATATCACATCCACTGCTTTCCCCATATCCACAGAGCCAGTTATCTCATCATAGAAGGCAATCAGGTTGGTCAGGCATAACTTGTCCTTGGTGAATCCATGTTGACTGTTCCTGATCACTTTCCTCCAAATGCTTCAAAATGGTTTCTTTGAGGACCTGCTCCATGATTTTTCCGGGGACTGAGGTGAGGCTCACAGTCTGTAGTTTCCCGGATTCTCCTTCTTCTCTTTTTTAAAGATGGGCACTATATTTGCCTTTTTCCAATTGTACAGAACCTCCCTCGATCACCACAAGTTTTCAAAGATAATGGCCAGTGGCTCTACAATCACATCAGCCAACTCCCTCAGCACCCTTGGATGCATTAAATCTGGGCCCATGGACTTGTGCATGTCCAGCTTTTCTAAATAGTCCTTAACCTCTTCTTCACCATTGAGGGCTGCTCACCTCCTCCCCATACTGTGCTGCCCAGTGCAGCAGTCTGGGAGCTGACCTTATCTGTGAAGACCGAGGAAATAAAAGCATTGAGTACTTCAGCTTTTTCCACATCATCTGTCACTAGGTTGCCTCCCCCACTCACTAAGTGTCCCACACTTTCCCTGACCTTCTTCTTGTTGCTAACATATCTGTAGAAACCCTTCTTGTTACCCTTCACATCCCTTCCTAGCTGCAACTCCAATTGTGCTTTGACCTTCCTGATTACACCCCTGCATACTCCTCCCTAGTCATCTGTCCAAGTTTCCACTTCTTGTAAGCTTCCTTTCTGTGTTTAAGCTCACCGAAGATTTCTCTGTTAAGGCAAGCTGGTCACCTGCCATATTTGCTATTCTTTCTGCACATTGGGATGGTTTGTTCCTGTACCGTCAATAAGGCTTCTTTAAAATACAGCCAGCTCTCCTTGACTCCTTCCCCACTCATTTTAGCCTCCCAGGGGATCCTGCCCATCAGTTCCCTGAGAGAGTCAAAGTCTGCTTTTCTGAAGTCCAGGGTCTGTATTCTGCTGCTCTTTTTTCTTCCTTTTCTCAGGATCCTGAACTCGACCATCTCATGGTCACTGCTGCCCAGGTTGCTACCCACTTCTACTTCCTCTACCAATTCATCCCTGTTTGTGAGCAGCAGGTCAAGAGGAGCATGGCCCCTAGTTGGTTCCTCCAGCACCAAGAAGTTGTCCCCAACACTCTTCAAAAACTTCCTGGATTGTCTGTGCACTGCTATATTTCTCTCCCGGCAGACGTCAGGGTAACTGAAGTCCCCCATGAGAACCAGGGCCTGTGATCTGGAAACTTCTGTTAGTTGTCCAAGAAAGCCCCGTCTACCTCATCCTCCTGGTCTGGTGGTCTATAGCAGATGCCCATCATGACATCACCCTTCTTGGTCTCGCCTCTAAACTTAACCCAAAGACTCTCAACAGGCTTTTCTGCAGTTTCATACTGGAGCTCTGAGCAATCATACTGCTCTTTTACATACAGTGTAACTTCTCCAAAAGGTTAAGTACCTGATCAGGAAGCACTTGGGGAACAATGCATCTTGGAATGCTCCAATCCACATAAGAAGTCTTCCTGGAGATGTACAAGATACCATGTGGACAATGGCTCAGGGCCGCCCAGAGGATTCCAGGGGCCCGGGGTCTTCGGTGGCGGGAGGCCCTTCCGTTCCGGGACCCGCCACCGAAGTGCCCCCGAAGACCCGTGGTGGGCCCCCCCGCCGCCGAATTACCACCGAAGCGGGACCCGCCACCGAAGCGCAGCCCAGTCTTCGGCGGTAATTCTGCCACGGGGGGGCCCCCGCCGCGGGTCTTCGGGGCACTTCGGCGCGGGTCCCGGAACGGAAGGGCCCCCCGCCGCCGAATTACCACCGAAGATCGGGCTGTGCTTCGGCGCCGGGTCCCGCTCCGTCTTCGGCGGTAATTCACCAGCAGGGGGTCCTTCCGCCCCGGAGCGGAAGGACCCCCCCGCCGGCAAAGACCGGGAGCAGAAGCAGCTCCTGCGCCCGGCCGCGCAAGAGTTTGCCGGGCCCCTTGGAGCGAGTGAGGGACCCCGCTCCGGGGGCCCCGAAAAACTCTGGTGGGGGCCCCTGTGGGGCTCGGGGCCTGGGGCAAATTGCCCCTCTTGCCCCCCCACTCTGGGCGGCCCTGCAATGGCTTCTGCCTGTAAAGACTGTGAGTCATGCATGGACATGTGACTTGCCCAGGTGACTCCAGAACTCCATCTTGGAGCTGGACTTTGCATAGGAGTGAGGAGGGGGTCTCCACCCTCAAGAGAGAGTCTATTTAAACCCCTGGGGGACCCCTCCATTTGGTCTTCAGCTGGCTAAAGGGAGAGCCTCTCCACCCCACCCCCAGGATACTGAAAGAAACTGGAGTAAAGGACAGAGACTGCAAGGGGTGTGAGTTATTGCTGGACCCAGGCTAAAAGGAGATTAGTCTGTAAAAGGGAGCATTCTGGAACTGGTGAGGATCTTATCTGTATTCAGTTCGATTAGACATAGATTTGCGCATTATATTTTATTTTGCTTGGTGACTTACTTTGTTCTGTCTGTTACTACTTAGAACCACTTAAATCCTACTTTCTGTATTTAATAATATCACTTTTTACTTATTAATTAACTCAGAGTATATGTTAATACCTGGGGGAGCAAACAACTGTGCATATCTCTCTATCAGTGTTATAGAGGGCGAACAATTAATGAGTTTACCCTGCATAAGCTTTATACAGGGTAAAACGGATTTATTTGGGTTTAGACCCCATTGGGAGTTGGGCATCTGAGTGCTAAAGACAAGTACACTTCTGTGAGCTGTTTTCAGGTAAACCTGCAGCTTTGGGGCAAGTAATTCAGACCCTGGGTCTGTGTTGGAGCAGACGGGAGTGTCTGGCTCAGCAAGACAGGGTGCTGGAGTCCTGAGCTGGCAGGGAAAACAGGAGCAGAGGTAATCTTGACACATCAGTTGGCAGCTCCCAGGGGGGTTTCTGTGATCCAACCCATCACAACAGGTACCTAAGATAACTAGCCGATTGCCCTACTTTCTCAGTGTGAATCAGGAGGCCTCCCCTGTTGTACCCTCCTCCTTGTGTTTCCTCCCAGTATCCCACTTCCCCACTTACCTCTGGGCTTAGGTCACCCCGGTGAACCTAGCTTAAAGTCCTCCTCACTAGGTTAGCAAACCTGCCTGCAAAGATGCTCTTCCCTCTCTTTGTTAGGTGGGTCCCATCTCTTCCTAGCAATCCTTCTACCTGGAACAACATCCCATGGTCGAGGAATCCAAAGCGCTCTCTTCAACACCACCTACATAATCACGCATTTGCCTCCACAATTCAATGGTCCCTACCTGGGCCTTTTCCTTTAACAGGGAGGATGGATGAGAACACGACTTGCACCTCAAACTCCTTTATCCTTCTTCCCAGAGCCATGTAGTCTGCAGTGACCCACTCAAGGTCATTCTTGACAGTATCATTGGTGCCCACATGAAGAAGTAGGAAGAGGTAGCGGTCCAAGGGCTTGATCAATCTCGGCAGACATTCCGTCACATCCTGAATTCTAGCTTCAAGCAAGCAGCACACTTCTCAAGTTTCCTGGTTTGGAACGTGAATGACTCTATCCCACTTAGGACGGAGTCCCTGACCACCACCACTCATCTTCTCCTCTTGGGTGTCGTGGTCTTGGAACCCCCATCCCTAGGACAATGCACTCCATGCCTTCCGGTTGATGGGGTCTCCTTCTGGTTCCTTCCCTCAGATGACTCTTCCAAGCCATTTTCCGCCATAGTACCTGTGCAGAGAGCCTGAAAACGGTTTCTTACCTCTATCTGCATTGGGGGTATGTGGGTTCTCCTCTTCCTTCTTCTGGAGGTCACATGTTGCCAACTTTCTTCCCTGTTCTGCACTGCCCTCTCTGATTCTTCAGCAAGTTGTGCCAGCAGTACCAAATGCTGAAGCATTCATTCGCAATACAAATTTAGTTTCAAGCCATAATTCGATTTACACTGTGATTATTCCAAACAGAATTACGATCAAGATTGCTCTGCCAAACTAGTTAACGTAAGTTCTCCCTTTTAAACAGGTATGACTGGCTTAAAAAGGCAGTGGGGATGATGAATGACACTGAAAGGCACAGAGACCAAAATAAGTAATGAATTTTAATATAACCCATTAATTTGTTATGAGAATACTGTACAGTCAAAGCTTGACATTAGTAAAGGAGAAATCCTAATTAAAAATGAGTCTGCTTTGGTGTGATATAGATTTTGGAACTCATTAATGGGCTTCAAAGACATTATTGTGTGTACAGGTTTACCTTTCTTTTATAATGAACCTCTCTACAAAACAAAGCAAAGGGGTTCCACAGTAACCAGTACATCTTAATTGCATCCTACTATGTTAATTGAAAATAAAAGGGTTATTTTTCCAAGTAAAATATGATGAGCTAAAAACTTCTAAATGTACCTCTTTATCATTTCGGACTCTGCAACAACCTTTGTGGTTGTACAAAAAGTACATTCTCACTATAGAGTTTGTTGGCAAAAAGTAACCTTTTATATTAATTGTACCTGGAATATTTTGAGTGCGTGCACATGGCCTTGAGGATGGGGCAGTCGCCTGCATTCAGAAGACCTAGTTTCAATTCCCATTTCTAGCCTGCTGGATTACTTTGGGCAAATCACTTCACCTCCCTGTGTCTCAGTTTCCACATCTGTAAAACAGGGATAATGATACTAGTGCTTTGAGACCTCAAGATAAGGACTAGCTTGAATACGAATAACTTTTATTCACAAGGAATCACTTCAAAAGTGGAAAATGGCTCTAAAGAATATCATAGCCTGTTACAGCTGTTTTCCACTTTCAAACTGATTTCTTATGAACCATTAGAGGAATGAAGTTCTGGAACAGCCTTCCAAGGGGAATAGTGGGGGCAAAAGACATATCTGGCTTCAAGACTAAGCTTGATAAGTTTATGGAGGGGATGGTATGATGGGATAGCCTAATTTTGGCAATTAATTCATCTTTGATTATTAGCAGGTAAATATGCCCAATGGCCTGTGTTGGGATGTTAGATGGGGTGGGATCTGAGTTACTACAGAGAATTCTTTCCTGGGTGCTGGCTGGTGAGTCTTGCCCACATGCTCAGGGTTTAACTGATCGCCATATTTGGGGTTGGGAAGGACTTTTCCTCCAGGGAAGATTGGCAGAGGCCCTGGAGGTTTTTCACCTTCCTCTGCAGCGTGGGGCACGGGTCACTTGCTGGAGGATTCTCTGCACCTTGGGGTCTTTAAACCATGATTTGAGGACTTCAATAACTCAGACATAGGTTAGGGGTTTGTTACAGGAGTGGGTGGGTGAGATTCTGTGCCCTGCATTGTGCAGGAGGTCAGACTAGATGATCATAATGGTCCCTTCTGACCTTAAAGTCTATAAGTCTATGAATAAAAGTTATTTGGTAAATTCAAAGTCAAGGCCCTGATTCAGTAAAGCACTGAAGCAAATTTCAACCTTAGAATATACGAAATGAATGGCAAACCAATATTTACTATTCGGTATGATCAGGATCATCGCTATGGGTCTGATATTACAATCCTGACACAGGCTATTTTGCTATTGAAGTCAACAGGAGGTTTGCCTGTGCAAGCACTGCAGGATCAGGACATGCAGAGGTTCAGCTACTTAATCCTCTTCTAACTTTCTTAGATCACTATATGTTTGTAATTCTGAATTTGTTTAGGGACTGTATATGCATTGGTCAATATTTAACATAAATGCACACTCTTTCTGTTTTATTTCTCTTTCAGTCCTCCAGGAAATTTTTTCCTGTCACATTCTTTGGAGCAATCACTTGGATAGCAGTTTTTTCTTATTTAATGGTCTGGTGGGCACATCAGGTAAGAGAATGATTAAGGTGTGAAATGTAAGTTTTCCTATTGTCTCAGGTTTCAGAGTAGCAGCCGTGTTAGTCTGTATCCGCAAAAAGAACAGGAGTACTTGTGGCACCTTAGAGACTAACTAATTTATTTGAACATAAGCTTTCGTGGGCTACAGCCCACTTCTTCAGATGCATAGCTATGTGTCTCAGTTTGTGACTAGTCATTTAGGGCCAGATTCTGCAAACCTACCACATGCTGAGTAACCCCTTATTCTGCAAGCTGGAATGATTCTCAGAGTAAAGTACTACTCAGTGTCTGGAAAGGTGAGTTGTGCACATTTGCTGACAAATGTTTGATCATTCTGTTCGCATTAGACCCATCAATAACCATTCACTGATAGCTATGTAAATAATGCCTCTTTGAAAATCTTATATGGGCTACTCCTCTTTAGCCTGGAACTATGATGCAAAAGCCTATATGGACTTAGCATGTAGACCCCTTCCTCCGTCACTCTGTCCATGACCCCTCTCACCTGACAGTAACATCATAGGGCTTAAGTGGAGCAAAGAGTCTTGCAAAGGGCCTGCATGCTTGCTGGGGAGAATTTCATCTTTAACAATAGCCCAGTCCCTGCTGTTCCTCTTCTGGCAAAACTCCCATTGAACTCAATGGACATTTTTTTTCTTTTTGCAAGATTCAGCCTTAATGGAAATACATTTGAGTGAGTTGAATCCTTGTAAAGGTGACCTACAAAAGGAAATATCTTTTCCATAGTGCTGATTTTTATTCATTTTTTCCTGTCATTTCTGCATGTTTGTCTAATTTTTAGCATCATTTTCCTTGGCCTCATATTTTTCTTAAGTGTTTGTTCTTGTCTGAAAACCAGAGCTGTGCAAATCATGCATTGTTCGGTTTCTGAGGGATTCACCAGCTGAACCATGGAGCTTGATTCACAGAGGTTCAGAAGGATTCAACCCCTGCAAGTTCCAGTTGAAATTCTATTGCAAACCCTGATGTTGCTGTTAGTGGGGGTGGTTTGCCTTCTGAGACATATACAGAATTGGTCACACTGGTAATTTCTTATTATTTAGCTAATGCAGTGGCTTTAAATGCCACTGTACTTCAGTAAAGCTACACACAACTAAAAGAAAAGTCTTTGCCTGTACAACTTGGAAGCTAAGGGCTGCCCTTAGCTGCTGAAGCCATGATTGTCAAGGAGGAGGAGTAAAGTTTTATTAGCTGTGTGGTGGGTCCTAGAGCACAAGGTAGGATGGCTCAGGGTAGAATAAGCAGTAGGATATGCACTCTGTTGCGTCCTTAAAAACAGCACTGTGCATATCCTACTAGCACATCCAGGACACTGCAAGACATGTTAGCCAGCTGAGGGTCTAACCACATCCCCATACTGGCAGAAAATGATCATTTGGGGCTGCAAAGCACCAGTGGGTGCAGTAGCAATGTATTGTCATTAGCACATAGATCTCATGTCCTGCTATCTACAGACCCCTCTCCTCTTACGTCCCCAGATAAATCCTGCAACTCATGCAACTCAGAGCAGTATTTGGCCCTAAAGAAGCAACCAACCATTTCTCCCCTTACTGACTGCTTCATTAATAATATAAATGTGATCTTTTTCTCCTTACTAGCAGTAAGTATTAGAAAAGTCACTCAGTCAGCAGGGTCATCTTGATGGTTTAATTCCAAAACTAAAAAATGTCATGTTCCAAAAACTTGGGAGCATATTCTACTCTCTTTCCATTGCCATCCTACCAAAGATTGAGGCTAGAATGTGCCCCTAGGTGATTTTCCATTTTAACCAACTTTACAGCAAGGAATGCCCATTCCTCCCGTGACCTCTCTGCATTCTTTTGTACTTTTCCCAATACCTTTTAGGTTGGCGAGACCATTGGCATAAGTGAAGAAATCATGGGATTGACTATATTAGCTGCAGGCACCTCTATCCCTGACCTAATTACCAGTGTTATTGTGGCACGAAAAGGCCTAGGTGATATGGCAGTATCCAGCTCTGTTGGAAGCAACATCTTTGACATAACAGTGGGGTAAGTACTGCACAAAGATAATTATGGCTAAGTTATAAAAGCTTAAATGTTTTGTCATAGTGTTAGCTACCATTGCTTTCTGCTCTTTTGCATGTGATAGAAATAGATTTCAAAATAAAGTATCTTACACATGCAACATGCTTTACTGTCTTTCTTGATTTGTATCAAGGTTACTGTATAATAAGGTCAAAAGTGAATATTTGTTAAATAAGCTTGTTATGAATCAGTTGTTTGAGCCTCCAATTTGCTGTTTGTTTGTTTGTTTGTGTAAGGGACCATTCAGTCAGGTAAATTTCACATTTTAAAAGTCTATAAGAATATTGTTGCAAGTATCGTATTTAAAGCATGCTTTGCTTTAGTCAGCAGTTTGGGATTTGCCCCTTTTGTTCATACAGTTTCCAAGCTACAGCTGTTTGTGTGATCAGTGATCATGAATGCCTTTTGTTCTTGCGGTACCTGCCCGGCTGTAGTCAGTACCACTGAGTGTTCCACCATCCAGATAAACCCTGACAAATCCAGACACACAGGCACTGATTCTGTTATTCTAAGGCCTCTTCACATAGTTCTGACAGTGAAGGGAGGCTTAAAGTGGGGAGAAATGGCACCCTGAGAATACACACTGTGCAGGGGGCTTCCCTGGCAACTATAGAGCAAAAGGGTTCTACACCGGCCCTGCTTCCAGCCCCTGGTATAATGGTGATCAGGGGTATGGACAGGTGTAATGTATTGTTTGAGCACAAGTTAGGGTGACCAGACAGCAAGTGTGAAAAATCGGGACAGGGAGTGTGTGTGGGGGGGTAATAGGTGCCTACATAAGACAAAGCCCGAAATATCGGGACTATCCGTATAAAATCAGGACATCTGGTCACCCTAACACAAGTTAAAGGCTCCTTGAGGCTGTTTTAACTTACATTAGGGCCAGGCAGGTTCCTGGCTGCCTCAAAATACAGGAAGGGATGGGAGGGTTTAAAGTCTCCTTTGCCCTCCCATCTCTGCCCTAAGACTAAGAACTGAGAATCTGGCCACCTCTAATATCACCATCCCCAAAGTTATTTGTTTGCCATCAGATGTCAGCAGGAGGAGATTTCGCATTATATTTTTGATAATCAGATTGATTCTAATGTACAAATAACAGGTTATTGGGCCAAATTCTCCCCTCATTGACATCCTCCAGTTCAACACCACTGAGATCAACTGAGTTACACCAGCATCGCTGAGGAAAGAATATGGCCCATAAAGTGTAGTTTCTTTTAACAAGATAAAGTGCTGTCATGGGAGAAACTTAAAATAGTATTTGAGTGGAGACTAAACAAACTGTGGGATTGAGTCGTCTCCATACAGAATTTCCATTTGTGTACTGACTCATAGGAACAAACATATACCACCATTCCCCACTTAGTATTTTGGGTAAAATTATGGTTAATGCAGAGTCAGAGGCACAATCCTCTTCCCCACACCTCCAGATGAGTACATATATAAGGCGAAATTCTGCTTTGTGCAGTTCAATCGGACATTCCTATGTTGTTGCACACACACTTTCTGGCATGTGAAGGGTTTTGCCAAAAAATTCTGGGAATTCTTTAGGCAGATCCTTGTCCCCTTAAATGCGCTGTGTGTAAGACCCCTTACACACAGGGGTAAGACCCCTGACACACAGCACACTTAAACTGAGAGTATTTGGCTGATAGAATATTACCCTGTCAGTCACAGGAGGATCCATGTGGTGAAGGGACAGCATAACACCCTAACACTCAGTGTAAGGGGCACTCCAGCAATCCCAGCTCCCAGAACAACCCTTGCAGGCTATCAGCAGCTGAAGCAATGTAGAGCAGTCCTGGAGATGCTCTAAATTACACCACGGGCTAGGCTGGTACAGAACAGTCCCCAGAAATTGGGGAGGAGTGCAAATGATTTATTTATATCACCACCTGTCAGCTACCCCATCACTTTGAGCTCAGCTGAGACTCTGGACCTCACTCTTCATTAGTATGGTGAACCCAGTGGTATGTTTTGTTTTTAAATAATCAACTCATAAATATAATACCTACACACATTAAATCACTAAGCGTCCTCAGTGCATTTACTTAGAACATAGGCCGTGGACATATTGCAAGAAGTTTCCCATTTGGTACAAGGGGTGCAGGTGGGAATGTGGGGTGGGGGAGGTGCAGGAGCTCCTGTTTGGTGCTCAGGGTGGGAGTGAGGATGTGGGGGGTGCAAGAGTCAGGATGTGGGGGGTGCATTGGGTGTGGGAGGGCTGGGTATGTGCGGGGTGCAAGAGCCAGGGCAGAGGGCTGGGGGTACGTGTGGGGGTGCCAGAGTCAGGGTTGGGAGTTGTGAGGGGGTGAAGGAGTCAAGCAGAGGGCTGGGTGTGTATGAGGGGGGTAAAGGGCTCAGGGCAGGGCCTGGAGGGTGTGCGGTGTGCGGGGCTGTGGGGCTCAGGGCAGAGAGCTGGGTGTGTGTGAGGGGGGTCAGGGCTCAGGGCAGAGGGCTGGTGGATGTGTGAGGGGGTCAGGGCAGGGGCTGGGTGTGTGTGAGGGGGGTCAGGGCAGAGGGCTGGCTGTGGGGGGGGGGGTCAGGGCTCAGGGCAGAGGGCTGGGGGATGTGTGAGGGGTCAGGGGGGGCTGGGTGTGTGTGAGGGGTCAGGGCAGAGGGCTGGCTGTGTGGGGGGGGTCAGGGCTCAGGGCAGAGGGCTGGTGGATGTGTGAGGGGGGTCAGGGCTCAGGGCAGAGGGCTGGCGGATGTGTGATGGGGGGGTCAGGGCAGAGGGCTGGGTGTGTGAGGGGGGGTCAGGGCAGAGGGCTGGCTGTGTGGGGGGGGTCAGGGCTCAGGGCAGAGGGCTGGCGGATGTGTGATGGGGGGGTCAGGGCAGAGGGCTGGAGGGGATATGCCCCTATTCCACCCCCCCCTTCTCCAATGCCCTGACTCTGCTTCTTCTGTGCCTCCGCCGGGAGCAGTGAGCACGCTGACTCCACTCCTCCCCAACCCCCTCCCTCGCAAGGGCCATCAGCTGATCGGCTGGCAGGTAGGGAGGAATGGAGAGGCAGAGGAGGGGCAGGAACCCAGCACACTGCGGGACGAGGCAGGGGAGCCGGCAGGACCAAGCTTCTGCCCACTACCCCTTGCCCCCTGCCCCCGCAGGAGGGGGCAGAGGGCGGAGAAGAGCAGACCGGGCCGGGCTGGGCAGGATTTTTAATGGCATGCTGCTGCCTGCTGGGACTCGGGCAGGCAACACCATGCCATTAAAAATCGGCTCGCGTGCCATCTTTGGCACGCGTGCCACAGGTTGCCAACCCCTGTGCTAGGTGCTGTATAGACACAAAAAATATGCAATCCCATTCACTTCACCACCTTGTGCACTGGGCCCAGTCTTCTGCAACCTGTCAATCTGTGCCTTGGCCTCTTCTGGAGGTAACTGCTGCGAAACAGGATGTCTGTCAGCCTAGCCACACCTGCTGCTCAGCCCGATCTAGTCCATCCCCCAAGGCCCAGTACAGAATTTTTCTTTTTAGTATGTTACCTAATGCCTCTCTTATTGTGTCCCTGCACTAGCCTATTAGATGGGCTTCATTATGTTTAAATGAACGGCTTTATGTTGAAGTGCCTCAAAATATTCTTAATACCACTTTTTGTTTCTCTATGGCATTTCCAATTTCTCTTTGTGTTTTTCAGTCTTCCCCTTCCATGGCTCATGTATGCTGCAATTAACGGCTTCGTCCCGGTGACTGTCAGCAGCAATGGATTGTTCTGTGCTATCGTCCTCCTCTTCATCATGCTACTCTTTGTCATCCTCTCCATTGCACTCTGCAAGTGGAGGATGAATAAATTCTTGGGCTTCACCATGTTTGGTCTCTATTTCATATTCTTGATCGTCAGTGTCCTTCTGGAGGACAAAGTGATCTTGTGTCCCGTCTCCATCTAGTAGGAAGTGCCGTTTCTCGAACAAAACAAATATCTGCAATGGACAGCATCCCCTGAGAATAAACAGTGGATCCACAACCCTTACAAAAATAAATACATAAAGAGTCTAAAAAGGGCTGGATTTGAAGTGGAAAAAATATTCAGCTGATGCATTTGCTGCTGAACAAAACAGTTACACATAAGAAGTGAGATCAGCTACCTTTAGGCTTCTTTGCATGGCACTTGGAAGATCTCACTGTTCACTAGCAGAGGTCCTGTATGTATGTTATAACAATGCAAGTTATTATATATACTACACATATGCTATGTTTCCTTGTATCTCTCTTTCTCTATATTAATATATGCCTACATGCAGAAACAAAGAATAATAGATACATACAGGTATAACCTTGCAAGGAGAACGCTAGTATCCATTTCGGGGAAACACAAACCTCTAGTTGGGGATTTATGTAGTTACCTGTTGAATGTATCAGTGGAAGATGTTAGCCAACAGCATCTGCATGAGTAACAGAAAAGGCCACACACTTCTCTCATTCAGATGGATTCATATGCTGTGAGCTTGCGCACATTTTGGACATCCACATTGCGGACCTTTAGAAGCCCTTGGCAAAGTGAACATGATGTTTCAATAGAATCCTGCTAAACTCTGCAGCGTCCAGACACTCTGGCTCTAGCACTGATGATGAACTGTAGGCTGACTCATGATAGTCAAAGGTGAAACCCAAACTGGGGATTTGTGGCCTCTTCTAGCATCATCCCAGCATGCAAGTAGAAAACACAACTAAGTGAATTCACTACTTTTCTATAGTGCAGCAATACTATAAATAGTACCAATGTCTTTCTGATGCTATTACCACTGTAGGCTTGCCTTTTCATATAAAAAAGAAGGCTGGATTTGTTTGTGTGTAGTATTTCATATAAAATTTAGATGCAGCTGCATGATGGGAAGCTGCCTACTTGCTGAAGTGAATATCCTTTTATAGACTATTTTCCACCATTATTTGCCGTGAATAAGTCTTTCACTTTGCATACTTTCTTATCAGCTTTGGGGCAGATCCTCAGCTGATGTAAATTGTCACAGTTCCATAATGAAGTTATGATAACTTATTCCAGTTGAGGGCCTGCCCCTGTAAGTCTGAGAATTTAGCAAGGGGGATCTAACAATTGTATTATGGAGGGGTTGCAGGTTGAAACACAGGCAGAAATCTTCTAGAGTCGCTGAAGTGGTAGCATGTGTTAATTATGGAGGTCTAAGGGGACCCATGAAAGAAGAGAGCCCATTCCTGCTCAGATTGAAGTCATGAGAGGAGAAGCAGGTCCAAAATTAGAACAAAAAAGGCCCAGGAAAGAGAGAGAAATCAGTGTTCCTACAGAAAAAGCTTTTACATTTCCTATAGTTGGATATAAAATGGGACACTTGAAACCTGAGTAAAAATTATTTTGGGTAATGCCTGTTTGTTTTTTCAAGGTCTGTGTTTGGTTAAAGTTCATGCAATTTCATTGTGTATCTGTTTTCCAGAAGTGACCCATTTCAGAGTTGTTTCTGGTGGAAATACTATGCCCAGGACTATGAACAGAGGGTCCAGCACATTTTGGTTGGTTGATTGTTCTGATGTTATGGCCATGTTTTCTTTCTATATCCCATGCTTTCAGCACTTTTGCCCCTCATTATATTCCTTGTATGTATGTTTATATCTCTACATAACTATATCTGCATAGAGCATAAAAATGGAGAAAACAGTAGATCAAACAGTAAGAAATATATATTTATAAAAAAGAAAAAAGTATATATTATTAAAGTTAAGATATTAATGAACAAAAGCAAGAAAATTAGGAGTTACAGTTACTACAGAGTCTGTTACTCACTTCTTGTGCCTAGGATTTAATACGCAGGTACAGAATTGCATACAAAGCCAGATTCTGCTCTTAATTACACACCTGCAGTGCCCTTTGCATTTTTAGTGGCACTTGTGCCTATGTAACTGTGAGCAGAAGTTTGCCTGGTGTATTTCATATCCCCTATTGCTCTGAAATCCCCTTATCTGTGCTTCAATCTTACCTACAGTGGTGCCACTGGCACCGCTCACTATTTTTGTATATGGAGACAGTCCTGTGTAAAAGCAGGTGTACATACTTATAGTGACCTCAGCAGAAAGCAATGGAAGTCCTGTGAGGAAAAAATGCAGGGCCCAAATTCTGAACTCAGTTACACCAATAAAATCCCACTGATCTCAGGGGGTTTTCACAGCTATAAGTGAGGGTAGAAGTGGCCCCAACTCTTGTGTGTATCCCGAGGGAACCACCAAATCCTTTGTGATATCTTAGATGACAATACTCACAGTAGCTTTATCAAACAAAAACAAAGTTTTCAAGTGGCCCCTAGAACTTCTTCCCTAAGATGAGAGGAATAAAAAGAGCTGGTGACCACAAAGAATATGTGCAGGACTTTGTGAGTGTGTTGAACCTTTAAGTGAGGTGTATGTGTAATCATACACAATATACTGAAATGCACAAACTCACAAGAGGACACGCATTTTGCTGAAGTTACAATAAATATCTGAATAGTACCAGAAACATCTAGCAAGCTGCACTGTGATGAAAAGTCTCTTCTGCAGTGCTATGAAACAACTGACAAGACTGTACTTTAAAGCAGACACATTATGTTTCAAATGAGATTTAAAATCTTCTTACACTGGAATAGGTGAGTCACTCCTTCAAGTGATATTCTTTCCCTGTTAGAAAATGACATTGACCTTGAATTGCTGGCCCAGGTGGACATACCACAGGTTCAACGTCTAACATTTCCTGAAAAGCCTAACAGTTTCCTGCAGCTGTTTTTCCCCTTTAGCCAGGAGGTCTTGGTGCAGGCACAACACTGAAAGGAGAAATTCAGGGAGGTAGAAAGGAGGGAGACGAGAAATCTGACAAAAAATTATACGTTTTTAATTCAAAAGAAAGTTAGAATTGACCAGTATAATTAAACAAACTAGTGAAACATATTTATTCAGGCTGATCTTCCAAGCATTGCTTATTCCACATGTATGCAGATTAGGTATATGTCAAATGTTTGCACAGCCACATGAGATATAAATAGGATCAGGCAGTCAAAACTAACAGAAAAACTAGCAAGCAAACAGTAGCTACAGAGGTAAATGTAATGCAATGATGGATTGCTATTTAGTAGGAGATTATCTTTCAGGCATGGCACAGAAATCATTTTATAAAGACAGGAAGTATATAATATTCAGGTAGTTCTATACCAACAGAGCAGGCTTACAAAGGCATTTGCCGTTTAGTTTAAAAAAAAAAAAAGTTCAGACACACTAGTTTGACATTTAAAACAATAAAACACACAAACCAGATTTTGATCTCAGTTCAGTGCACTAAAGCTCTCAGTGTAGTTACCCCACATTTAGACTAGTGCACCTACCATCAGAATCTGTTCTACACTCAGAAGGGGAAAAGCCACCATTCCTATTTACATCTGTAACAGGGGTTGCAATAGGAGAGCTGTGACGTGCTCTGGAGAGTAAAGTCATTAGCAGCTGAATATGATACAATATTGTGGCATGGTAGAGAAAGAACAATAATTTTTTCAAGATGGTATTCAGTGAAAATGTTTCAGTCCAATGGTCACATAGACAATTCTAAGGACAATTTTTGAGTAGGCCTAGTGACTGGGATACTGTAACTGCGTTTGTGTGCTATGTTAAAATACCTAACTCATTCTTTCCCTTTCAAGGAAGTTGGTGGTGTTAGATTGCCTCTGCCAACACATTCATCTTGGAAGGTATTAAAAGTGATTCCCTGCCCCTCCCCAAGAATAACAAAATGTGCAGCTTCTGCTGCCTTGTGTCTATCAGGCAAATCCTTATTCAAACGATAATGCAAATTTGCATAGCTCCACTAACTTCAGTGGAACTACGCCAGTTTCTACCATTTGAGGATCTGGCTCCATATTTGCAAAATTCTGTTTAGGTCCTACAAGTGTTTGCTAGTTACAGACAACTGTGCTGGGAACTCTGGGGTAGATAATTTGGATGCATGGAACTGTGGTGCTTGGAGATACTGCGGTGTCAAGATGCAAAAATCTTTGCAGGAACAAACAGTTCAGGCAACATTAACTGTAGCATTTTACTGTGAGCCAGTTTAGTTTCCAAATGCCTGTCTGTATTCTGCTTGTTTGTTCAATTGATCTCACTGTCTACATATTCCTAGAGCATAGTATTAAAATACACTGGTGACACAAGTTATTCAGATGCTTATCAAGAGATCATATATAATATCTGTTATGGTAATGCACCTACCATGTAGTGTCCATAACATACTCTAAAGAATGTTGTGGTCACTATACTTATATTATTGTTATCACTATATGTGAAGATTTACCAGAAAATAAGTTACATATATGATTACCCTGAATTCTGTAAAGATCTGAAGTACCTAGAAATCTTTTTAAATGGGATATTTTTATGCAGCTATCATTTTGCCCACTGTATCTTTCAAGAAATATGGCTGCTGAACAGTGATTCTGCAAAATGGCATTATGTTATTCCATATTTATTGTGGCTCATTGATTCTATAACATGTTTATTTTCTAACTGTCAGCCCTAAAACTCAGCCTGGGATCTGAGATTCAAGCTTCGTTCTTTCTTTCTCATACATCATCACCTGTAATAAAGTTTCTGCAGGCTAAATTAGGCTTTCAGTAACATTTAGGCAACCGCATTGCCTTCAGTAATGTTACATTACACAGGTTGGATTGGAATGTAGTAAACACTTGCTGATGCACAGAAAGGAATAGAATCCAACTCACTCATTAATAACTGTATTGGTTGTGCAAGGCTAATGAGAGTAGAAAAAAAATGTAAGTACCTTGGAGCTCTGACTTCGGGAAGGTCCATTAATATGCTGTTCGATATTAGAAATAAACAGGCTGGGACAAATTTTGTTCCATTATACCCATACTGAAATCACTGGGGATGCAAAGGTGTAAATGAGAGCAGAATTGGACCTAATAGATGTAACAAAAAAGATAAAATATTTATTTGACTATCGTTATTTTATGAAATGCTGTTTATTCATATAAACATTGTGAAAAAAAATTAACAAGGAATTGGGAAAGACTGAGATCATTTTGTTGAGTAAATTATGCATGCTCCCTGAAAGAAGAGTTAGACCCCACTGGTTTTAGATACTGAGTCTTACTATGCCGACCAGTTCAATATTGTCTGGGTTTGGCCTAATATTATCTTGCTCTTAACTAGTCAGTTCATTGAAGCTAATGGATTTGCATGAGGGTATGAATCAGGATACACCATGTCCAGGTGTGAAATCCAGGCCCCACTGAAATCAACAGAAATTTTGTCATTTATGTCTGTGAGGCCTGGATTTTACCCCTGGAATCTGTGTGGTTTTGACACACAGACAAAACAGATGTAATTGTAATGGGAGTTGTGTGCATTTATTGAAGAGAAAAATATACAACATAAAATATATACATTGGAAATGCTTCAGGGAGAGTTTAGAGCATACAGTCAACAGTAATTACAAATAGATGTAATAGTTTAAACACTTGTATTTTGGGAAGTTATTTTCCTTCCCTTGTAAATAAGATGAAGCAGTTAATAAAATTGATAGCGTGTGTGTTTTTCTTGGACCAATTGATTCTGTTTAATATTTTCCAGTTTCCTGGGAAGCTTAATATGAGTGAGATGGGTAGCTTGAGGAATCGCAAATATATAAAATAATTTGAATAACTTTGGCCTAGAAGTTTTTGGTCCTAATTTGAGTGCTTAAGGTTGATTCAAGTTGTTCATAGGTTTTGCACTGACCTGCTGCACAGGAGTTAATTTCACTCATCAAAATGATCCTTCTTAATTTGTTACCGTAAGTACAGAAATGTCAGTGGATCGGTCTTAATCATTTCTTGTATGAATGAAAGCAAGAAGCAGCCACCAAAACGTTCCAGACCAAAGTTATACAAAGCATTGTACCCATATGACATAAATGTAAGACACAGTCCCATACTCCTTATGTAGACAAAGCTCGTACTAGGCCTATTGTGTGTTTGTACTCATGATTTCATGAAGACTAAATAGCCCTAAACAAGATGTCCTACAGAATAAGAAGTTTATATATATATAAATACTGATGTACAGTAGGTTTACCCACTCCTAACACATATATATGCTCATACACACACTATGTATATGAGTTAGGAGTGGGTAACTCTACTGTACATAAGTATAGAGTTACAGCAAATTCTCCCTATCATCAAACCAGAGTAACCCAAATGAAATTTTTATGTATGTTTAAAGATATTGCACTTTATAGTATTTTATGTTACATAATTTTCTTAGTGTAAAGCAAAGCCATTTAAACAAAGGCAGCTCATTTTTGGATTCTGAATATGGGCATTAATTTTTAAATAAATAATCTATTCTGCATCTCTGTTACATAATGTTTAATATAAAATATTGTTAAGTCAATCATCATATGTTAGCAAAATGCTGACACTTTCTTACAAATACACGACAATTCTATCTTCTGATGAAAAAAAGACAAAACAGGAATCAAATGTTAATGTGGTAATTAACAAAATGACCTCAGATAGGTAGAATAACACATATACGATGGGCCATATTCTACCCTCAGTTACACAAGCACAACTTTAGTAAAGACAATGAGATAAGAGAAAGCAGAATTTGCCCATATTCTTAATATTTACAGCATGACTTTAAAAAATGATGTGCATTATTTTTGCAGCAAGGCATTTAATCCTGCAGCAATCCTGCAGTCCTTGTACACCCAAAACTGGATGTTTTGGGGTTGCAAAGAATTAAGTCTCAGGCCTAATATCACAATTAATTCACATCACTACTCTAATATATTCCCCAAATGAAACCTCAGTAAAATAAGCACCTTGTGTTTTAAGTTTACAGAAACTAAGATACTTCTATCACAATTCCTACAGTATCTTAAATTCTCCAGAGTCAAACTATCTGCTGAAAAGCAACAACTTTGAAATTATTGTCAAAAATAAACATTGCAGATGTTACTTTTTTGTTTTCGTTATCTGGTTTCAGTTCCTCATAATGGGCCTACTCCTGCAATCCTGAATCCAATAAGACTACTCACAGGAATAAGAACTACTTATGTTAGTAAGGATTTGCAAGATCAGCTCCATATGTTGTCACTTGAAAAATTTAGTAGTATGTTATAAATGACAACTAGATGTTATTTTTGTAATAAACTATTTTTTTTAAATGCAGCAGTTTTCAAACTCTTTGTTCCTTTATTTTTAACTTAAAGGAAAAGAAAGCCGGAGCCCTAGCCTTATTTATTTATGTAAAATAATCTTTTGTCATGGAAAACCGACTTGTGTAGCCCCGAGATAATTACAGCTTGTGTGTGTGTGTTGATCATTATTCACTGAATGAAACTGTACTATAACTCTGCATTGATATATACTCTGAATACAAGTTTGTACATAGTATGAAAGCTATATTTATTTACACATAGGTTCTTGGAAATAATCCCTTGCTGTCAAATGTACTACTTCACTATAACTACAGAACTTTTCACTGTGCTTGTGTACTCTCTTTCACACTAATGTATCATCCTTGTACTACTGATAATCAGCTCCTCATATAAGTCACTTTATGTAACTAAGTCTTCTGAGTGTGAAATATAAAAAAAGACTTAAACGGATGTCATTTTGTTTAGTATTCTTTCTGTCTTGAGTCTCTTGTTACAGCTCTGAAAAATACACGTTAAACTATTTATTGTTTCTTTGTAATGATATCAGAATTGGGGGATGGATTAGATGACCTCTCCAGGCTTCCTCAAGTCCTACATTTCTATGACTTTTATTATAAATATAGGTTATTATTAATTATTTGCATTAAAATAGCACCTCGTTTCCTCAACAGAGAGTGAAGCCCCATTGTGATACATTCTGTACGTACAGACAGTAAACAAAAGTCCATGCCCCAAAGAGCTTAAAACCTAAGTAGACAATACAGACAAAGGGTCATAATAAGGAGATATTATTATCCGCATTTTACATATAAGGAATTGAGGCACAGAGATCAAGCCCATGATTCATCATGGTATTTAAGCATGGGCCTAAAGTTCAGCTATCGAGCAGTCCTACTTATGTCAGTGGGAAAAGTTAATTAATTTGGTGTTAACAGAGACTTAGGCTCTGATTCAACAAAATGTTTAAGTGATCTGTCCAGCATCCCACAGGAAATCAGTGGCAGGAGGGGGGAGTCAACTGAGGTCTCTTGACCCTCAGTCCAATGTCTTAACCACAAGAGCATCCTCCCTCGGGTAAGTGCAGACCTAAATTATACCTGGCAAATGCACAGATTGGTATATAGGTGGGGTGTGGTATTATTGTATAGAGCTATGAGCACAGGTACTTGGGCACTCCTATTCTGCAAAAGAAGAGCAGAGAACTAGCAAATTAATAGGTTCAGAGCCCTTAGGCTGAATTTTCCCAAATTGCTAATATGCACTTGCAAATTCTATAGACCTCAAACTTCTAATGCTTTGTGTGACTATTAAACTTCCACACCCAGCTAGCAGATGGCAGCAACTTTGAACATTCTATCTTGTGCATTTCACAATGCTCATTTATTTGCAGGATGACATCTGGCAGATGTCCTCTGGGAGAGGCAGCGTAGTAGGAATTCTGGGCAGCTGCCAGCCCTTTAGATCTCTAGCACAGGCCATAGTGAGAACCAGTTTAAATAAAGTTCATCAAGGATGAAGTAGCTTCCGGGAGCTATAATGCAACTGGCTCCTGGATAGTTCATTGGATGAACAGAGACCATGGGACACTTGGTGAACTCCCTGGTGTTTTGAGGAACCCTAGAAAGAGCATTAGTATTGGGGGCAAGGGAGGGTATCCAGGCTGATGTCACTGAACAGGCTTGGGCCTGCTTTTCACCTGGGCCTATAAGTCATAGTAACCTATGAAGGACTAGACTGTGGCTTTAACCACACAGCCTTGAGTAGGGAGAGATGGAGAACCACACAGCCCAGTTGGAGTACCAGAAAAACTGTGCTTCCACGAGCCCAATCCCTGCTGGGACTGCTCCCTTCTCACAGAGGATGTGCAGCTCATATTAGGCTGGCCTAGAATGTTCTCCCAGAAACCCCACCCTCACTCTCACTACCCTTTTCACCAGGTTCATCCTCGGGGTGGGCGGGCAGCTCTTGTGAGCTTGGTGGGAAGCTCTTGTGAACAGCCACACAAGGGTAGAGAGACTGGGTGCACCTTCATGTGTGTCCTTGCATAACCATGCAAGGGCCAATCACAATCTGGGCCAAAATGCTTCACATCCTTGTAGGACCACAAAGCAGTCCTCCCCTCTGTGGGGATTTTTCTCACAGTCACACATATCCCCTCTGTTTTGTTTAAGGCCAAGCAGATACAGAGAAAATGGGTGTGGCATATGAGCAAAGTGTCCTATATTCATGAGCCAATGGCTCAGCAGCTGATGAGCACAACTCACCAGTATCTGCCTAGCCCATTCATCATGTATTAAGAAGATGAGAACAGCCCTACTGGGTCAGACCAATGGTCCATCTAGCCCAGTAGCCTGTTTTCTGACTGTGGCCAATGCCAGATGCTTCAGAGGGAATGAACAGAACAAGCCAATTATTACATGATCCATGTCCTGTTGTTCACGCCCAGCTTCTGGCAGTTAAAAGCATAAGATATCCAGACCATGAGGGTTGCAGCCCTGTCATCTTGGCTACCAGCTATTGCTGGTCCTATCCTCTGTGAATTTAATCTCATTTTTTTTAACAGAGTTATAATTTTGGCCTTCACAGCATCCCCTGGCAATGCATTCCACAGGTTGATTGTGCATTGTGTGAAGCAGTACTTCCTTTAATTGTTTTAAACTTGCTGCCTGTTAATTTTTATTGTGTGGCCCCTGGTTCTTGTGTTATGTGAAAGGGTAAATAACGCTTCCTTACTCACTTTCTCCACACCATTCATGATTTTACATACTATCATATACCCCATTAGTCATCTTTTTTGTCCCAGTCTTTTTAATCTCGCCTCAGATAGAAGCTGTCCCATACCCCTAATCATTTTTTCCAATTCTAATATACCTTTTTTGAGATGGGGTGACCAGAACCGCACACAATATTCAAGGTGTGGGTGTACCATGGATTCATATAGTGGCATTATGATATTTTCTGTCTTATTATCTATCCCTTTCCTAAGTGAGGGAATTGCTCAGTTGCACGATTCTAGTACAAGGGTCGGCAACCTCTGGCACGCGGCTCGCCAGGGTAAGCACCCTGGCAAGCTGGACCAGTTTGTTTACCTGCCACCTCCACAGGTTTGGCCAATCGCAGCTCCCACTGGCCGCGGTTTACCGCTCCAGGCCAATGGGGGTAGCGGGAAGCCATGGCCGGCACATCCCTCGGCCCACTCCGCTTCCTGCCGCCCCCATTGGCCCAGAATGGTGAACCACGGCTAGTGAGAGCCGTGATCAGCCGAACCTGTGGAGGCAGCAGGTAAACAAACTGGTCCGGCCCGCCAGGGTAAGCACCCTGGCAAGCCGCGTGCCAGAGCTTGCCGACCCCTGTTCTAGTAGTATAGGGCACTGGCATTTCCATAGGCAGTGGTGATTTTAGCTGAGATCTCACTCCAGAGGGTAACAAAGGCAGAGACAGCACAGCTGCTGCTGGCATCCTGAAGCCACCCAGGTCCGTATGCTGCTAGCCTGTGTACTGCAATGGTGTCTGCTGAAGTTATCACAGAGTGGTGTCGGAAAGTGTTCTACCCTGGCAAAAGAAAATAAGGCAGTCCTGCTTCAAAAACCTTCAACAGAGAATTGCAGAGTACCTCCATAAAAGTGTCATCCCTGGAGGATTCAAGGGATATCTCTGTGCACATAAAGAAACTGCTGGCGTGTCTGATGTGATTAGGTCCTATGATGGTGTCACTTGAATGGATATGTGGACAGAGCTGGCATCGGGCTTTGTTGCAAGGATAGGTTCCTGGGTTAGGGTTTATGTTGTATGGTGTGCGGTTGCTGGTGAGTATTTGCTTCAGGTTGGGAGGCTGTCTATAAGCGAGGACTGGCTTGTCTCCCAAGATCTGTGAGAGTGAGGGATCATCTCTAAGGATAGGTTGTAAATCTTTGATGATGCGCTGGAGAGGTTTTAGTTGGGGGCTGTACGTGATGGCTAGTGGTGTTCTGTTATTTTCTTTTTTAGGCCTGTCCTGTAGTAGGTGGCTTCTGGGTACTCTTCTGGCTCTGTCAATCTGTTTTTTCACTTCAGCAATACCCACATCAGACACGCCATCAGGGGCTCATACACCTGCACATCTACCAACGTGATATATGCCATCATGTGCCAGCAATGCCCCTCTGCCATGTACATTGGCCAAACCGGACAGTCTCTACGCAAAAGAATAAATGGACACAAATCTGACATCAGGAATCATAACATTCAAAAACCAGTGGGAGAACACTTCAACCTCTCTAACCACTCAGTGACAGACTTGAAGGTGGCAATTTTGCAACAAAAAAACTTCAAGAACAGACTCCAAAGAGAAACTGCTGAACTTGAATTAATATGCAAACTAGATTATTAACTGTGGCCTAAACAAAGACTGGGAATGGTTGGGTCACATCTAGTGAGACCCACAGCAAGGAAGAAAGTGTGATTAACAGGAAAACAAAACAGCTCCTAGAAACACAGCAGACAGACAGCATGCAGGGATTCAGGCCACCGGAAAAGCTGGATTTCCAGATTTAAAAAAAAAATTGCACAAGTACACACCTGAGTCTGTATACAGAGCTGATCATTGGGAATAAAGAGGGGGGGAAAGAAAGGTAAAGCTTTTTTACTATTTTATTGGGGGAAAGGCTGCAAAGTGAGTAAAGTTTGTTACCAGGAAAAATGACTGAAACAGCTGATAAAAGTGTTTGGTGAATAGTGATCCCAAACAGAATGAGACTGTAGAGCAACACTGGTTTTTACCTGAAACCAAGAAGCAGATGAGAGAATAGATCCTTACAGAACTGAGAACTCTAGCATCCACATATAACTTTAGCAACATAAAAGATGCTTGATTTAGAGATGGACTCACTTGTGGGACATGGGATTCTGAGTTACAGGAGAGAGACCATTGAGAAAAACAGATCTGACCCTGGAGCGATGCCTCCAAATAGAAGGGCAGTTGAAGAGTCCAGGGAAAAGGTCTAAACAATAGCTTGTCACTAGTGCAGCACAATTACAAATGTTCATGCTAAAGGAACTCAGGAAGCAGAACAGAGACAGGCTGACCAAGAATGCAGGCATCATATAATATAGTGAAAGCAACATGGAAAGCAGAAAGAAAAATGCCCAGCCAATGGACAATGATGCAGCAGGTGTGGGAAACAGAACCACTTTATGTTTTTAGTTTTAGAAAAATAGAGTCCTCCCAAGTTATGATCCAGCACACCGTACATGAAACAACCATGAAAGTCATTTGGCCTATAAGCTCCTGGTTAAATTAAATGAACTGCAAAAGTCCTGCAGGATTGGTTTGTTTTAATTGGTTGAGCTGCTCCTGTGTACTGAGAATTAAGTGACACCCCACTGATGATTTAAACTGATAACCAGACTATTAAGGTTATCTGACAAGCTTCAGGTTAGCCTTCATTTTAGAAGAAGGTGGGTGCATACCGAGTCCTGCGTGTGGCAAGCTGCTGGGGATACCCAGAGCTGTGAAGCATCGGGCTCCCCCTCTCAGCCTCAGCAAGCAGAAGCTTTGTTGCAGCTAAGCTGTATGATAACTCCATGACATACCAGCTTGTCTGCCTTGCCAGTAAACTCCTCAGGGATCTCCCAGGCCAAGTTTTGCTTAGGAGGTAACAATCAGTGAATTCCAGCCTCCGAGTTCCTCTGTGATGTCTTTCTGCAATGCACAGCCCACATTCACAGAACATTCTTCTTTCAAGAGCCAGCTTGTTATCTTGACAGAGTTAATATTCACTTCAATTCAATCAAAGCACTGAGTTGGGTTAGATAACAAGTAAAACACATTTATTTAATCAAAAAGATGGGCTTTAAGTGAGTTCAAATATAAGGGATAAAAGGTAGAAAGTGTTACAAACAAATAAAATTAAAAATATGCTTTCTAATGACTAAGACCTAGTTTAACAAGCTACAGTCCTTGTTCAAGGCAGTTTCCTCATCAATCTTCCTTTTCTAGCAATGGCTGAGTAGCTGTTAGACAGGATCCCCACAAAGTCCAAGGCACTGGTTTTCCTTGTCTCCTCAGATAAAGGATAACTTAGGGGTTCTCTGCCCCTCTCTCTATAGTCTAGTCTACCTTTGAAATGTATATTCTCAAAGTTCATAGGCCCTACTTCAGGAGGCAGGAGGACTTCCTGGGGAAGCAGTTTCCATCCCCTGTTGAGATTGTCAAGTGATCACTTTTCCCCCCCATGTGCTCTGCTGTTGGCTTTGTTTGCCTGGATGCAATTGTGCTTTTCTTTGTCTTTGATCAACATACATGGGAGACACATTCATGCAGGTGAAACCATGGTTAAAAAAAAAAACATTTATCAACTCCCCTAATATGCCTGGTTTCAGCACATTTTAGTGATAATTCCAGCACATCTGTGTAATCCTTTGTGTGTTGACCATACATACATCACGTAAGAATATTAATGATCAGTGAGTGATTCGTTTTCCAATGACATGTGACATGATACCTTTTAGTATCACAGATTATAACAATAGTGAATTGGGGCACACTGAGCTGGTCAGGCCAGCTGAAACTCACTACTAAATACCAGGAAGTCCCCTGCCTTCTGGCATAGGGATGCTCTTAGGGTCACACCGTGTCACTTAAAGCAGTTGTTAAGTATTATCAGTGCAAGGCAGTTTGGTTTGTCTTGCTTCACATGCAAGTTGCTCTGAAGGCCTGTGATAAAATATAAGTGGGAATCTGGATTGCTTTCATTTTGTCATGCCCATCAGGTAGCTCATTAAGCTCACACTGTACATCTTTTATGCAAGCACTCAGCCTTCTTGCCACTTGTAATCATCTGCAAAAACAAACACATGTTCTCAAGCCAAATGAACCTTTAATAGGTGGAGTTGGGGTGTCGTCTCGACATGCATTTAAGTGTGTCTGGCCTCGTCTGAAACCCAGGGTAGAAATTGCTCAGAGGAGGATCACTTGGGCTTAGATTTTGCCAGCATTCAAATGCATTGCTCTGAAACCTCAACAGCATTCAACTTTTCAGAATAGCCCACAGCAAGATTTCATGTCCCTGCAACAGCATTATACTGCATGGAAGAGAAAGATGTGAGACCCTACATAAGAAACTACTACTCCCACTCCCCCCACCCATGCCCACAGACATAGAAAAAAGATTAATCAGTAGACATTTCTTACTAACATAATCTGTGGGCCTTTGGGATGTTCTCTTTAAATAAGTGAAACTGTTTGTTTGTTTGTTTTGTTTTGCATAGAAGCAAAAGTGTCCATGCTACAGAATTCAACAATTAAATCGTCTATGGTTTTGTATTGTGAGCTGCAGGTGCTCTCAGGCTTTGGCGTACTCTGAAAAAAAAGAGTTGGAGAACAATTATATTCGGCGTCATAGGTGACATTTGCTCCTCTGGAGAAGGCCAGCACAAGGCCTATGTGGCACCTGAATTCCACTTGTATGGCTAAGGTGAGATTTAAGTGGTGCATAGACCCTAAGTTGGCTGTCTCAGCAGGGATCGATTTCATCCTCTTTAGACTGTTAGCCCTCAAAGCAAAGATCTTGTCTGTATATCTGTGTATAAAGCACCCATATTACCATACTCCCTCCATTTGCTGTGTAAATCACAATTGCTATCACTAGGAGGTAAAAAAATAATGCCAGAGAAGGTTGAAAGTAGAGAGATTTAAATGGATTTACACTGATTTATACCAGGGGAGGATCTATCCTATGGTTTTCACATATTAATCCAACAGTCCAGCCTGAATGAGTTTGCTATGGGGGAAGGCTATACATGTCTCCAAAGTGTCAAGACAAAACAACATCCTGTAACTCAGTTATTAGCTAATGACCAAAAACTGAATAGGCCACAGTGCTTTACCCAAGAACCATCAGCGTGATACCCAAAATGGCAAATGGTAACATGCTATTTTTCTTACCTACATATTTCTGCAATGTTTAATGATGCTGGGCCAAATCCTGCTCTTAGCTACACTGGTGTAAATATAGAGTAACTCCACTGAGAGTAACAGGATCACTCCAGATACACACCGTTTCATGGGCTTGTAGAATTTTGGAAACTATAAATCTAATTGAGAAGTAAATGTTCTATGAAAAATAGCATGTTGCATAATATGATCTATATGATTTCCAGAGTGGGAATGGAACTGTAATACGAGAACTGGAGAATTACCATATGGCTGTAACTGGGGAATGTAAATAAAATGTAATATAATGACTGAGGAATCGTTATTTTGTAATTTATAGAAGACAGAGGTACTCAGCACTTTGCTGGATACAGAAAAAATAATATTTGATTAGCAGGTTTGATGTAAAAGATTTAGTGTCATGAGTTTGAGAAAGTTGCATTAATTATGATTAATGGTGCCATTGCAATAATGAGGTGGGTGCAGATGATACAAATGAACACCAATAAAACTCTTACCCCACATCATACCATCATGTATTATGTAAATGTCAAGTATGTTACTTACAAACTATTTTTAAAATGCCTGAGACAATCATTTTAAAAATGGTATTGGAGCTATTGCATTCCTCTGTTAAAATCAATGAAGATACATCAGTGTAAAAATGATATAAGTGGAAAATCCCAACCGCAATGAATAAATCTTGTTATTTATGTGATGACTGAGCTTTTCTTTTTCTGTACGGTAACTGTGTCTCCTATTTAAAAAAAAACAAACCTGAGAGTTGTTTTTCTTTTTAATGTTATTTTCTCATTTTTCAAAGTGTAGGAGCACAAATGCTGCCATTGCCTCTGTTTTTCCTGAGCTTGCAGAGGGTGTATTAATACTGCATAACAACTTATTTATAAAGATTCAAACAAAATGAAGCTTCAAAGCCAAAAATATTGAGTGTGAGACTTATGTTCCAATAACTGGTTGCCCATAAGGCTGAAAGTTAATTGCAATACACACACCTCATATAAAAAAGGTAATTTCACTTGAAATAAATTTAAGTTTTAAGAAGTTGAGGGCACTAATGCTAAACTAGACATAAAAGTCAACAAAATATCAAATAACATATAATAATGCTTTGCAGTTCTGTGACACGACCAATCAATTAAGTCTCACAATATCCCCGTTAGGTAGGGAACAATACTGAAATAGACTTACAGATGCCTAAATTGAGGCACAGAGAAACCAATAGATGCATCCAAGGTCACAAAGTGAGTCAATAGCAGAGCCAAAAATAGAATCTAGGTGTTGCAACTCCCAGCTTGGAGCTGCTAACTCATTTTACACAAGACAGCCTGGAAGAAGGAGAGGGGAGCCTGCTGCAGCCCCTCAGGCCTAAGTGAGGGGGATGAAGGAGGAGCAGAGGTGAGGCTGAGAGGGGCTTTTGGCCTCTTGATATGATGCTCTTGTGGCCAGCTAGTGAGAGTGACTACCCTGTAATGAGGATGCAAGTCACACAGCCGTGGCTTATGGGGGGGTATTGAGCTGTTTGGAACCCTGAGCAGTGTGACCTCCCTGTAATGAGGGCTCAGGTCTCCGTTGGCAATATAGCCAGCGTGACAACCCTGTAATTAGGGTGCATGTCACGAGCCTCTCTTTTATGGGACATATTGAGGCCTTTGCTGCCTCGACCAGCCTGACCTCCCTGTAATTGAGAGCAAGATCTCTGCCCTCTAATGCACAGTTAGCTGGTGGTGTTGACTGACCACCCTGTAACTCAGGGTCTAGTTTGCCTCCCTCCTTGATCTACATGGGGGATTAGGGGCATTTTAGGAGTTTGGGCAGAGTGACCTCCCGTTAACTAGAGGTCGAGTCCCTGCCCTTTAGTCTCTTGCCATTATGCGACTGTAAGTAGGGTACAAGTCTCAGCAATTACTATTTTTTCGTGTTCCCCTCCCACCCAAATATACTTTATGTCTAAAGTCCTGGCCCATTATTCTCTTTGCCAGCCTGACTGGGATTGTGCAGCCATGCTTCATGATTCCCCCCAACACACACACTATAATATGGGAGAGAAGATTTTGCAGCAGTTGCTCTTAATTTGTGTAAAAAAAAAAAGAGAGAGAGATTCCTTTTGACTTTTTTTGAATCAGTGTATTTTTTTTCATTGATATTGCAATGTGTGCCAACTATTTCACATTTCCCTTAGAGATCATGCTGAATTGTTATTAATAATTTTGTTTTGCATTGTGTATGAATTGTCATGGAGAAATTTGGAGATCTTGAGTTTTGAATTGGATTTTCTTGGTAATATTTCTCTGTCACTTATTTTTCTTGGTAGGATGCTAGTTTAACAAGTTCGTCACAGTTATTTCCCGTAACTTATATTGCAATTACATTATAGTTACTATGATTTCCCTCTTACGCAGTGGGCAAAGTTCTGGCTAAGCACTCACTTGATGTTGCCTGTGCTTTTTATAGCTGTGAGTCATGGCTTTTGCCCCAGTTTTACTTTTCAGAGATTGTGTTCATATCAGGTAATTTGAAAAAATCGTGGGTGAATTTGAATAAATTAATTTGTATACAATCCTTTTTATTTTGGAGTTCATTTCTTATTGATTTTAATCTCGCATACTGTTTCCAGCTTCAGCGACAAGTGGACAAGAAGGAAGCCCCCAACTGAAAAGAAAGAAAAAAGAATGAAAAGGAACTATGCAAAAGCAGAGGGAAATGCATGCAGAGAACATAGTAATTGGAAATTCCTGTAATTATGAGATACTTCCAGCATAAATCATACAATAATCTCACACCGTGAATAAAACTTAAACTAATTTAATTTCTCAGGGTAGTAATATTAAGCAATACAAGGCAATATTAAGTATTCTTTATATACCTTATAATAAATATTGTAGTAAAAAATCTTTTTTCTCTTCAGATTTATAACCATGTCCATCACCATAGCAGTTAAATGCATTGGAAGGATAAATTCAACAACATAACTAGCATCTCTCACCTATTAAATGCTGTTAAAAGGCAGTACTATATAACAGATAAGGGCAACAAAAATGATTAGGGGTATGGAACAGCTTCCCTATGAGGAAAGATTAATAAGACTGGGACTGTTCAGCTTGGAAGAGACGACTAAGGGGCGGTATGATAGAGGTCAATAAAATCATAACTGGTGTGAAGAAAGGAAATAAGAAAGTGTTACTTACTCCTTCTCATAACACAAGAACTAGGGGTCACCAAATGAAATTAATAGGTAGCAGGTTTAAAACAAACAAAAGGAAGTATTTTTTCCACACACACAGTCAACCCGTGGAACTCTTTGCCAGAGGATGTTGACTATAACAGGGTGCAAAAAATAACTAGATAAATTCATGGAGGCTAGATCCATCAATAGCTATTAGCCAGGATGGGCAGGAATGGTGTCCCTAGCCTCTGTTTGCCAGAAGCTGGGAATTGGTGACAGGGGATGGATCACTTGATGATTGCCTGTTCTGTTCCTTCTCTCTGCGGTACCTGGCACTGGCCACTGTCAGAGAACAGGATACTGGGCTAGATGGACCTTTTGTCTGATCCAGTATGGCCGTTCTTATGTGGTTGGAGTGTGCTTTTGGTTTCCCAGAGTACTCTAGTTTTTGGCCCTGTTCTTACTTAGTGAGAGTCAGGCTGAGTTTTGCACAGATGTTTTCTCTCTCTAGAAGGTATCTTTTGTGTCGTTGGGTGTGTGCTCTGAGGAGTAGAGACAAATGTTTGGTACGCTGTTTCTATGCCACCAAGTTTCCTGCTGAACCCTACACTCTGGGAAATGTTAAGGGTGGCTTTTAACTTCTATTTCCAGTCCTTGTTTGAAACACTTTAGCACCAGGAAGTAAGTGAGTGAGTATCACTTATTAGGGGCTGTTTGGCCCTCTTACGGTTTATGTAGTGGAGCCCGGGCCCTGTTATAGTCCATTGCTTAACTTCTAAAAACAGGTGTTTAAAAATCGCTTACTTCCCAGAGCTGTAAATATCCAACACAGCCCCAAGGACTGTACCTCCCGTCTATTGGCTCTCCTGTGCTTGGCTTTCATGAAACTAAAAAAAGCTCTTAGTGGGAGTGAGTCAAAGCCCATCAACACCATTGCTTTGGCTACAAAGGAGATTTTTTTCCAACATGCCATCTATGGATTTGTTCATCAGAAACAAGAAACAAAAGGACACAAGAAAGGAACATCTCCAAAGAGATTTGCAAAAAGGCTGGTGGGCCAGATTATTAAAGGTATTTAGGCACCTAACCTGGTCTGGTATCTCCAAATCCAAACTTTTAGTCAATTTCCTGTTGGGTTTATCCTTTTTACATCACTTAAACTCTCCTACAGAAATCTGCACTTTGGACACAACTTATGGATGGGGGGGAAACAAAAACAAAACAAAAAAACCACCATCTCACTGTATCAGTGACTTTCATTTTCATCCCAAATCAACGTCAGAATGAAACTTATTTTGAAATGGTGCTTTGGAAAAGTTTTCCAACAGGAACGTTTCGGTGAAATCACTTTTTTGATAAAACGACTTTCAATTCATTCTAATCTGTACACACATTGGTAACTATGCCAATGTTGAGTTTAGCTTACAAGCACAGTTATGATTTATATCCTTAGACTCTAATGCTAGTGAGCCTGGTTCTGATCTCACTTATACCAGATGTATACAGCTACAATGCCATTGAATTTAATGGGGCTATACCTGATTTACAAGTGAAATCTGAATCAAGCCCATCACAGATTGTAAGCGCCTAAGGGCAGGGACTCTTTGTTTCATATTTGTACAGCACCTACCCAATGGTACCAGGATAATACAAATAATATCTACTAAAGCTTGATTCCAAACATAGGTCAGTCCAAACTGTTCAGTACTGTGCAAGCTAGAAAGGGTCCAAGCTCTGACAAGTTAAAAATCTTCATGACAAACACAACAACACATTGGGGAAGCTTAGGGGAGACAATTTTGCTTGTTTCATAAAAGATGATAAATATATTTGTTGCTAGGTATACACACCCAATATCCTATCAAGTTAACTAAAGCAAATATCTAGGAACAGAGACTCTAGGCCATACTTACAGGATGGGGGGATGCTCTCCCAGGAAACAGTAAATCTCTGAAGAAGATTAAGGGGTGTGGTGCATAATCAGTTGAAGATGACCTCCCACTGTGATGCTGTGGCCTAAGAGCTAATGCGATGCTTAGATGCCTAAGTGGAACAGTCAAGTAGGAGCAGAGAGATTATTTTACCACTGCATTTGGCTCTGGTGAAGGCAATTCAAGAAGAATGTTGCTAAATTGGAAGGGTTGAGAGAAGAGCCACAAGAATGATTAAAGGATTAGAAAACATGCCTTATAAGTGACTGAGCTCCTTGAGTCTATGTATTTAGCTTAGCAACACAAGGTTAAGGGGTGACTTGACTGCAGTTTACAAGTAGCTACAAGGGGAAGAAATATTTAGTAATGGGTTTTTCAATCTAGCAGAGTCGGTGCAACATGATCCAGTGGCTGGAAGTTGAAACTAGACACATTCAGACTGGAAAAAGGGCAATAATTTGACCAGAGTTTGAAATGCTAAACAAGTTTTTGACAACAGCAGCCCCTTCTGCAGGTGCAGAGAAAATACTTTCTTCAGTTTATTCAACTGGTTCATTTGAAATGAAGAAACCAATTAGGAGCTGAAAAAGCAGAAAAGCTTGTTTTCATCTTCCAACTTAAGAATAAAAACTGGATGAGAGAGGATGAGGTCTACTAGTTCTAAATATCCTGACAGATACAGTAACTAGATCAATCAGTTCCATACACTGACTTCAGATAATACTTCCTTTGTTTAATAAATCCGTTTTAAATGCAAAATGTTTTGATAAGAAAAAAAGATAGTATCAAGCACATTTACTATGTTTTTTTTAAAACACTAATGCTGTTTGTATTTTTATTGAATTTTAATTTTCATCCAAATAGAGTTTGACACAAATTACAAGAAAAAAAATAATCTAGTAAATAAGAAATGCATCATTCACCATTGTCTAACAAGAATATAAAAATTTAACCATCTGAATAAACATAAATTAAGCTATATAATTTCTCAATTTGGTGCTGCTATATTTGCACATATTTTAGTGTAAAGGCTATATTTAGTTACAAATCAACATGTTTTAATGGTTACCAACCAATGAGAATCAGCCTTTTAGTTATTTTTACGGCTTTCAAGCAATTAAAAAAATTAATCGCGATTAATCATAGTGTTAAATAATAGAATACCATTTATTTAAATATTTGTGGATGTTTTCTACATTTTCAAATATATTGATTTCAATTATTACAGAATATGAAGTGTACAGCGCTCAATTTATATTTATTTTTATTACAAATATTTGCACTGTAAAAAAAATATAAATAGCATTTTTCCAATTCACCTAATACAAGTACTATACTGCAATCTCTTTATCATGAAAGTTGAACTTACAAATGTAGAATTATGTACAAAAAAACTGCATTCAAAAATAAAACATAAAACTCTAGAGCCTACTCAGTCCTATTTCTTGTTTAGCAAATTGCTCAAACAAACAAACTTGTTTACATTTGCTGGAGATAATGCTGCCTGCTTCTTGTTCACAATGGCACCTGAAAGTAAGAACAGATGTTCGCATGACACATATGTCCATGCCGATGATAGGTTCTGCTCAATAACAATTCAAAGCAACATGTTCATTTTCATCATCTTTGTCAGATGCCATCAGCAGAAGGTTGATTTTCTTTTTTGGTGGTTTGGGTTCTGTAGTTTCCACATCAGTGTGTAGCTCTTAAGATTTCTGAAAGTAAGCTCCACACCTTGTCCCTTTCAGATTTTGGAAGGCACTTCAGATTCTTAAACTTGTGTTGAGTGCTGGAGGGATCTTTAGAAATCTCACACTGGTACCTTCTTTGCATTTTTTAAAGTCTGCAGCAAAAGTGTTCTTAAAATGAACAACTTGTGCTGAGTCATCATCCAATACTGCTATAACATGAAATATATGGCAAAATGCAGGTAAAATAGAACTGGGGACAGACAACTCTCTCTCAAGAAATTCAGTCACATATTTAATTAATGCATTAGTTTTTTAATGAGTGTCAGAGTGGAAGCATGTCCTCTGGAATGCTGGCCGAAGCATAGAAAGAGCATACAAATGTTTAGCATATCTGGCACATAAATACCTTGCAATGTCAGCTACAAATGTGTCACGAGAATGCCTGTTCTCACTTTCTGGTGACATTGTAAATAAGAAGTGAGCAGCATTATCTCCCATAAATGTAAACAAACTTGTTTGTCTTAGCGATTGGTTGAACAAGAAGTAGGACTGAGTGGACTTGTAGGCTCTAAAGTTTTGCATTGTTTTGTTTTTAAGTGCAGTTATGTAACAAAAAAAAATCTACATTTGTAAGTTGCACTTTCACAATAAAAAGATCGCACTACAGTACTTGTATGAGGTGAATTGAAAAATACTGTTTATCTGTATATTTTACTGTGCAAATATTTGTAATAAAAATAATATAAAGTGAGAAGTGTACACTTTGTATTCTGTGTTGTAATTCAAATCATATTTGAAAATGTAGAAAACCATCCACAAATATTTAATAAATATCAATTGGTACTCTATTGTTTAACAGTGTGATTAAAAATGTGATTAATCGTGATTAATTTTTTAAGTTAATCGCATGAGTTAGCTGTGATTAATCGACAGCCCTAGTTATTTTCTTAAAGCGCAAATGCAAAACACTATTAAAATCTATTTAAATCAAGGTTTCCTGCTTTCTGATTTAAATCATAATTAAAATTGGTAACTTAAAATTGCTTTGATTTACATCAATCCACCCTGCTTGCAAACTGCTTTTCTTCCTACTGTCCTCATTTGCAATCATGTAACATTCCTGTGGCAACTGAAGCAATTGCTTACACAGAAAAGCAACATTAGGGAAGTATTATAACAAGAGCCAGAGCCTCAGCTGGTGTACTTTGGCATAGCTCTATTCAAATAAATGGATTAAGGGCAATTTATCTCAGCTGTGAATCTGGGATATCTATTTTTAGCTGTCTGTAATGCAAGTTAGGCATCTGGAAACAAGGAGGAGAGCCAGCTCTTTTTGGACCACCAGTGAGCCTGGGACCAAAGTTTGCTTAATTGGTATAAATCAGGGATTCTCAGTTTCCTTTTGGTTTCCATTGAAGTTTGGGTGCCAGAATAAAGGTGACACTGCTCAAAAGCACACATTGCTCTACCTAAAAGTCAGCCCTGGCAAACTGAGTCTCTCACCAGGGGGAAAAAATAATCTTATTAGCATAAGTCTGCTTTGACATTTGCCATGGTTTAGCTTGAGCTAAGCTAGTGACAGAGCCTGACAAGGTCTCTGAACAGATTTTTCTTGGAAGCAAAAAAAAGGAAAATCCAGCAACCCCACAGCTTTCCTCATAGGACACAAACTGCCCACAAGGAGATCCATGGCAAGATGAGTTCTATGAGAGGCATGAATATCTCAGCATGCCAAGAAAGAGGGCATGGCTGCTATAGCTGGTCACTGCTCTTTACTGCGTACAAGCTGCTATCCTCACCTGGATTAATATGTGGCACTTGCAAAGCTGCTGCAGGGGCACTCTTTCTTGGAATCAAGTCAATAACTAAATGCTTAGCAGCAGGTGCATTCATGGACACATGCAAGAGATCTAATTACTGAAAACAAGATGGCAAAATCCCTAAGCTAGGAGACAACTGCACCAGCCTGCTCAGCTCCTTATAAATTGTGGAAGTAGGGAAAGAATTAACAAGGATTTGAAGGGGATCTTAATGCATGTCAGTCAGTTAGCAAGAATCAGGCTAGTAGTTAGCAAGAGTTAGGCCACACTGTAACCCTAATGACATGAGACTTGTAGAAGCGAGGATGGTGTGAGGCGAGAGGGAAAGAACTGTGTAAGAAGTTATTACAACCTTGCAACTGATAACCAAATATGTAGACTGGTGTTTCCTAGAAGTGAGAAAAATAAGATAGCAGGATGGCTTATGTATAAACAAAATGCAGTTGTTGCTCATTATTGTCTGTATTATTGCTTGTTATTGTCTGTAACAAAGGTATAAATGCTTGCTGTAATTGTTTACCTGTTGAGAGACCTGTCCGGGACTAGGGCGACCCTGTGTCTTAGGGCACTCCCTCCCTCTATTGTAATTACTGGAGAAATAATAAAGTATTTGATTTTGCTGCACCCAAAGAAAAAGCGAGAACTGAGTTTTTCTCCGACAAAATGCAGCAGGTGGGTTGGTTATATTGCTCTCTATCATCATGTAGAAGGTTGCATGCAAACACCTGGTTAGAGGCACACAAACCCTGACTTGCATGCCTAAACTGGATGCACTGGGAAAATATGAGCAACAATGACTTTCCCAAGGACACATACAATATGTCAAGAATGCAGCTGGGAACATGCTGCATTCTTGACATATTGTATGTGTCCTTGGGAAAGTCATTTATACAGCAAGTCTCCCGGCCCAGGTAGACAGACACATGCCAGCTCTACTCAAGCAAATGTGCTAAAAATAGCAGTGGCATAGGCTAGCCACCCAAGGGGTTGGTGAGCTTGGACTTGGGCAGCTAGCCAGTGCTGGCACCTGTGCTACAATGTCCACATTGCTATTTTTAGCATGTTTGTTTGAGAGGCGCTGGTGTGGGTCTGTCTACACACACCCAGCTGTACTGTCGACATACCCATAGTAAACCAGCCACAGAGCCAATGAGGCCTCATCTACCCTTGGAAAAGTAGGCGTGGTTAGCAAATGTGTTCACCTTTAAACACTACTTAGCACCTATTGCAACCTTATGACATTGGTGCTCAAAGACATGTGAGCCGGTCCTGGTCAACCCTAGGGGTATATTTAGGTTGGAGGTGTGTTTTACCTCTAGTGAATTAAGTCAACTGGCAATCCATTAAGTGGAGTTAAAACAGAACCAACAACTCTAGTCTAGACAAACTGTTTCTACTGGGACTTTTACTAGAGGAACAGTAGCCTCAGGAGCCAGCAGACCAACAGATGTGTTGTTCTGTTCCAAAATCTAGCTGTCTAGCTGTCATCAAAATAGGTTCCTGGTCTATGACTAGCGGTCCCGGGCACTGCAGTAATTAATTAATAAATAATCATTAATATTGAGAGAGCAGCTGAACAGTTTCAGCTGGATTTTCCACTAAGGCAAATCAGTACATGCAGACTACCCAATGCCATTACCTTTGCACAATAGTTTCTTTAGAGTGAGTCATCATTTGGTTATTACCATACGAATTTAAGTCAGACTTAGTGGAGAAAACAAAACCCACCATAGGATACTGAAATGGAAAATAAAACTTTTCAGAAAGGACCAAGGTCAAGAGGGGTCAAAATCTCAGCTATTTCCCCTCATGAGAATTTTAAAATATCAAAAATATAATCCTAAGAGATTATGAGGCTTCATATTTCTCCGCAAAAATTACCTGAACAAGTTACAGAACACAAACATGTAAAAGGGAGGCTATCAGGCTAACTTATGTAACAGTAACAGGCGTACTGATGGCCTTGCCTACACACAGTTTGCAAACTAATCTAACTAAATCAAAAGCGATGTAGTTAAATTGGAGCAAATCCCTCATGTAGACAATTTCAGACTAAGAATGCTTTATACTGATTTAGATTAAAAACTTGGTTAAAAAAAACACACCTTAAAATGCATTGATTTCAGCCACTCAAACTGGGATAAGAGTATCCCCACAGCGTGGTTATACTGAATTAACTGAACTACTTTCTAAGGTGCACAAATTCGGTGTAGATAAGAGCTATATTATAAATAACATCTGGTTACTAACCCTTATGGGTGAAATCCTGGCCCCACTAAAGTCGGTAGCAAAACTCCCACTGACTTCAGATGTGCCAGGATTTCATCATGATTTTTTCAAAATAGAATTTATTGTCTATGCTGGTTACTTTGTGCATTTTTTGCTCTACTCTAATTGCATTTATGTTTCTAGCCAATTTCCCGTCAATTTCACTTTCAGATTCTCAGTCCTAGTGGAAACTCTGCTTTGGGCTGCCAACCCCCCAGGGGAAGGTTTGTTTATATTAAATAGTTTCCACTGGGGAAAAAAAAAAGTAGTTGATGGAAGCATTTCTATTGGTTTCAGTTTTATAGAAGTTTGTTTTTATATAACCTTAATTTAGGGTCAAATTTAACCTGACTTGACAATGTCCTTTTAAAATTCATATCTAAATTACATAAATGGAATAGAAAAGTACTGAAAGTGCCAAAATTACTGACTATTTTATATAAAGATCATATGGTTCAACTAAATTGCTGTTTCTGCTTTATGTGAGCTCTTTGTACGTGCAACGTTTTATAGGTTGGACTACATTTACCATATATGTTTAGTTTGTTCAGACATCAAGGCCTGGTTACACTTAAAACTTTTACTGCTATAACTGTTTGTGTTGATGATACAGGGTGGGTGAGGTAATATCTTTTATTGGCCCATCTTCTGTTGGTGAGAGAGAAGCTTTTGAGCTTACACAGAGCTCTTCTTCAGGTCTGCAAAACTTACTCTCTGAGTTTTACACATTTTATATCAGCAAAAGCCCTAGTGTAGACACAATTACACCAGCAAAAGAATAGAGGCCTCTTGGCAGTATAGTTTATACTATACCAGTTCCCTGAGTCACATAAGCTGTTCCAGCAAAAGGACAATTTTGCCAGTATACCTGCAACTATACTAGGGTTTTTGCCAGCATAGTTATATTCGAAAAAACAAAAACAAACAAACAAACCCACATCCCTAATAGCTATGCCAACAGAACCAGGCCTCGGTCATGAATTTTTCTACCAAGATCCCAATCCTGCAAAGACTTATGCATATATTTAACAGTATGCACGGTGAGTAGCCAGATCCTCAGCTGGTGTAAACTGCTATAGCTCCATTGATTTCAATGAAGCTACAATAATTTAAATAGGTTAAAGGATCTAGTCCCTTAACTTCAGTGGGACTCAGAAGCCTTGTCTTCATCAGGAAAAAAGGGGTTTCTGTTGTTTTTAAACCAAGTGTTAGCTAACGTGAGTAGGCCTGTCTTGACATAACTAATATGCCTCATGTCTCAGTGGGCATAATTGGGAAGGTGAATGGAAGATTAAGTTATAAATAGAGGCTTGATAAACAGTATGCTGGAGCAGGGGCGGCTCTACAAATTTGGCCGCCCCAAGCAATCATGCCCGGGCGCGCCCGGCGGGCGCGGCAGCGGCGCTGGCGCGGCTGCGACTGTCCGCTGTCGGCTGGCGCGCGCTCAGCTCTGGCTCCAGCTGCGGCGGGGTTCGCTGGTGGGGGGCGGCGGTTCTGCAGCCTGCCCCATGCATGCCTGCGGGAGGTCGCCGGCCCGACCAGCCAGCGCACCGGTCCCGTGCGGCAGGCTGCAGTGTCCCGTGGGCTCCGGGCGGCCCGCAGGCCCTCCCGCAGGCATGACTGCCCGCAGGTCCACCGCCCCAGCCCCCCGCCCCTGGGGGGCCCCGCCCTGCCTGGGTGCCTGCCCCCGCTAGAGCCGCCCCTGTGCTGGAGTCAGGATGTCTGTGCTAGCTTAGTTAAGCAGCAACACCCTCATGCTAGGGACTATGGACAAGATAAACGTGGCATGTAAAATCAGGTTTCACGTGAACAGCATATGGACAGAGTATGCTGTACAAGGATTGGTTCCTGCAAAGTAACCAAGACAATCCAAAAATGTGTGATTTAATGTATAGCAAATGCAAAGTAATGTGTAAGCATACATAACGGATGAGGTTGTCTGTGTAACTTTGGATGTGCGGTACACGCTTTGCCCACCCCCTAAGTTTGAGTCTGATCAACTCAGTGTAGCTTTGCTGTATGCAAAATAAAGGAAGCTGTGTGACAAAATCCAGAGTTGAATTGAGTGTTTTGGATCACAGAGAACTGGATAAAATGTTCTCCCAGAACTGGACAAGGTGTTTGGATAGGCCAAGTGGAAAAGGTCTTGAAGGGAATCTCAACAATATTGTAACTAACAAGTGGTAAAACGCTACTGCAGACAAAGCGGTTTGTAGCTGTGACACATATCAAGGCAAAACTTAAAGTTGATTAAAATTACTTGATAATTTCAATTGAAGCATTTTTAATACAATGTCCATTAAACAAAAGTATTTCCTCTGCTAAAGCATGTTTGAGATATAATAAAATGTTTCTGTTTAAGACAAATCTGATTTACTCTTAATTAATGTTACATAGTTAGAACATTTTATATTCCCACTTTAGTTTTCTTATAGGACAATTGGAGAGGAACCCTGGTGAGTTATATCTTTGTCTCTCAAGAACCTTTCAGAAGAAATATATTGTTAATTCTTATAGCTGCTCCTTTTTTAAAGGTCTGTGGCCAGAGAAGATATTTCTCTTGGCTCTATGAGGAAAATGAAATCTCAGACTCCACTGGTTTGGAAAGAGCTATGTGTGTGATCTTATCTGGGTCAAAGACAGTGCTAAAGCCCGGAAGTACTGAGATTCACAGGAAAAAGTCCCTTAAGTAGCATTAAAGAAATGTCTATTCAGTATCCTTTCAATGCCTTTGTCAAGAGGACAATGAGAGAAAGTTGAGATACCAGAGCCTGATGACGGGATTCTTTAAACCCATCAGATCAAAGTTACAGAGAACACAGAAATACCTCTGTAGTGATGTTCGTCCCATGGTTACAAAACTGCACAATTTCTGGGGAGGTGGGGTTCTATTTCTGTACGAAATGGTCTTTCGGCTTACCCCCTTTCATTCCTCTTTTTTTCCCCTCCCCATCATTGCTTCTGTACTGACCACTGTTAGAAGTTGTGTGGGGGCAGTTGGTTTAATTTTACAGTGCAACATGAGTCATCTTCCAAGTTAACACCGTATATACCACAGGATAACATGGCATGCTCTGAAGGTCCCAATTCTGAAGATTCTGTCCCACTGCTTTGACGGGAGCAGGATTGGGCCCACCAATAGTAAGCTGAGATATGATATAAAGTGGGATCACAAAAGAAGTCAGACGTGAACGGGTATCATTACTGTAGTTTGTGCCAACAAGAGTCAGTTATTTATATACATAAAGAAGCCACTGCAGCAGATTCCCTCCTCCTTGTTTCTGGAGGAAGCCAAAGTGTGGATCATGAAAAGAAATCCTGCGACAAAGAAAACCATCAATATAAATACTAAGGTCACTGCACACCTCTAGCGAGTATGGGATGGGAGGGGGCTGCATCACTGAGCAGTCCACTCTTCGTTCAAGAAAGAAGATGAGCTAGCTTTGGCTCGCATCCTTCTTTCTAGTGGTCTGGCTGTAGAGCCAAAACACTGTTTCCTCAGTCCAGCCAGCTAAAGAATCTGAAAAGTTCTGCCTCGGGTTGTTAGGCCTTGTGGTTTAAGGCCCAGGTCAGGGACTTGGAAGATGTGAGGTCTAGTTCAAGCTCTGCTGCCATTTCACTGTGTGACCTTGGATATGTTATGCAGGGCCAAAGTTGTAGTGGGGAGAGGTCCTGGCCTATGCAGTTACTGCAACAGGATATGCCAATAGTTATTTAGGTATCTAACCCCCCATTTACACATGTCATTGTGCACACATATTTAAGTGTCCAGACCTTGAGCCTCATTTCAAAAGCTGTTTCTTGATCTCTCTGTGCTTCAGCTTCCAATCTGCAATTATAATACTTCCTAATCTCATAGGTGTGTTGTGAGGCTTAATCTGTTAACATCCTCATATGGAAGACGAAATCCTCATATAGACAGATGTGTATGTCACACAGATGAATGATCCGCCTATAGGAATTATTGTATTAGGAATCTCAAGATCGTGGGCAAGAAAGAGGAAAAGTTTCTCTCTGTGCTTACAACTTTTGTGCTGCTTTGATCTCCCACCCTCCCTTCAATAAGAAGCTGAGAAAGAAACATAAATCCACACCATGTAGACATCAAGCACAGGAGTTTATTACGCACAGCACTAGCAGATTATCATCTTGATTATTAGGCTCAGAGACACTGCAGAATAATTAATTACAATAAATTATATAGGGTGCTCATTGGGCAGAGAGAAGCAATGGGGATGGGTTTTCCCAAGCCCCTGGATAGGTTCTAGCAGCAAAACAAGAGAAGCACAATAAACCAATGGTCTAAAAGATTACATAATGGTGCCACCCATGGCCCAAATTAATGTATTGCTGACACATAGGTAATTATCCCCAAACTATGTCTATTAAAGTGTATAGGTCAAATCCTAATTTTGGAGTTATGGGGAATGAGGTAGCAGCTCCTCTGGTTGACCAACAGGTACATTCATGGAGATTTAAAGCAAAAAAGTAGTAATTAGTTCTTAATAACAACAATTGTTTATAAAAGTTTACCTTTGCATTTCTGTGGGCTAGGATTGGCATACATCTGTGAGGGTGTCATAACTTATGTCAATCATATTAGGCCTCTCCCTGAACTCTGTCTGGGATCTGAGGGGTATTGTACCACTATCTTCTCCCTGCATTAGGGAGTAACCATGAGGCCTCTCTCAGTGCTTCACATGTCTATAACTCGTGATAAGGATGCCCAATTACATTCAGAGTTATGCTGACTCTGCTCAATGACTTGAAACACACAAGGTTATCTGTTTACCCCAGCTTTCTCTTAGCTATGTATTGTTGTCTGTTAGCCAGCCCTCATGGCCCAGGCCAAACTGTGGACTCCGGGCCTCTATGAAAAGTTCTTAGCAGAAACTGCAGTTAAAAATCTTACATCCACATTAAACAGATTATGGCCCTTCATTATCTTAGGGGAAACACCTGCAGTGTATGACCACTTCCATAGTGCATCTAAAGAAATGAAAGCAAGACAAATCCACTAATACAGAAGGGAAAAAAAGATAACATACATTCATGCATACACAATCCCGGGAAATTATGCATTTTAACTCTATGTACAGTTCTCCATACAACAAAGGCCATATCTTGTTCAAATTCAACTGATCAAGGTGAGCAAAAAGTAGCAGTCAGCAGTATAATAACTGTTGAAATTAAAACAGTTACATAAGCCTTTTAAATAGGAATCAAGACATTTCCCAAAAGTATGAAGCTGCTCAGTCCAGTACATTCAAAGACAAAAAATTGGATTAATAAATAATTAATGCAAATCTCCCACGATTACCTCTGATCCCTTTACAAAAATCGGAGCCAATTTTTAAAAAAATGAATAGAGCCCAATTGTGTAGTTTTAGGCCTTGCAGCAACATATGCGAGATAGGGGTTGGGCATATAGGCAACCCCATTCTTCAAAAAAATAGAAAGATGTTTGATAGCTGCTTTCAACCTGAAAGGGGGTTCCAAAGAGGATGGATCTAGACTGTTCTCAGTGGTAGAAGATGACAGAACAAGGAGTAATGGTCTCAAGTTGCAGAGGAGGAGGTTTAGTTTGGACATTAGGAAAAACTTTCACTAGTAGGGTGGTGAAGAACTGGAATGGGTTACCTAGGGAGGTGGTGGAATCTCCTTCCTTAGAGGTTTTTAAGGTCAGGCTTGACAAAGCCCTGGCTGGGATGATTTAGTTGGGTTTGGTCCTGCTTTGAGCAGGGGGTTGGACTAGATGACCTCCTGAGGTCCCTTCCAACCCTGAGATTCTATGACTCTATGTGCGTGCACATAATTAATGAGCCACACATTTTTATTTTTTGCATACAAAAAAAGCTCTGCCAAAATGTTGCTGCAGTTCTGCAGTTTTCCCACCAGAGGGCACTGTGGCACAAGAACAGCAGCAGCTCTCAGCAGAAAATAACTTCTGCAGTTCTGACTTTTTTGTCCACCAGAGGATGCTGTGGCAATAGACCACGGCAGCAACTCCCAGCCAGCAGGAGGAGAAAGAGCCTGCCTTCTTTGCAGCAGGCCAGGTCAGGAGACAGGGGCTATGGGGAGACAGACAGTGTGGGGCTGCTGGGCAGTGGCGTAGGCAGGTTCTACCAGCAGGAGGAGCAAACACATAAAAAAAGGTGCCAAAACAGCGAAGGAAAAAAAAAAAAAAGAAAAACCCGTCTTGCTACCGAAGACTGAAGGACTTGCCGCCGAAGACCCGGAGCAGCTGAAGGACCCACCACCAAATTGTCACCGAAGACCCGGACTGCTGGGGTTAGTGTAAAAATTAAAAAGGCGCCACTTTGGGGGAAATGTGCTCAGTGGGGAGCGGACGCTCCCCTGCTCTCCCCCAGCTATGATAGTGCTGCTGGGGGGGGGGTGTCATAAAGGGGCTCATAAAGGCTAGTGGGGGAGGACAGACTGGGGCAGGGGCTGAATGGGATTGGAGGCACAGGGCCACAGTGGGGAGGAAGGTCCAAGGCCACATGGTGGTGGGGGAGGAGATGTAGAGCTACATAGGGACAGGGGAGTGACTGGGTGCGGGCACAGAGACACATGGGGACAGGGGGAGGGGTGTAGGGCCACATGAGGATAGGGGGAGTGGGTGTCTGAGTGGGTGTGGAAGGATACATGTGGATAGGGGATGCAAAGACACAAAAGGGTGCAGGTATGCATAGAGACAAGGGCAGATGTGCCTGACTGAATGGGAAAGGCAAGGGGTCAGCCAGGGTCTGCATGGGGGAATCTCCCTAACAATTTCTCCTTACCCCGCACCAAAAAACCTGTTCCATACTTTTCCCACCCATACACAACAATTCTCCAAGTTCACAACCAGGCTCCTTCCCAGCAATTTACTTCCCTCTCCCTCAGCTCCTCCATTACCCCTGACTCCCCCAAGCCTTTAAACTGCTTCTGAGGCATGCGGGAAATATGGTTCTGTATTGTAGTTTAAATGAATTATTACTCAGAGTTCTGTATTAATATGCCTACCATGGCATCTATTTGTCAAAAAAACCTTTCCTGAATCATTTTTGTTGTCTGTACTGTTAGAGACATACTTGCTGACAGGTATTTTGAAATAAATGACCAAAAATAATTGAAACTGGTGTGATTATATGATGTTATCTTTGACAAATAAAATATACAGAATTTTAAACTATTGTGTGCAGAATTCCCCCAGGAGTAATGTGAATTTGGGAAAACAAGAAAAGTAGGTATGAAATTCAAGCACCCAGTCCAGGTCTATCAACCTACCAAGAGAGAGAAACTAAGGAACCTCTGCACAGTAGAAAAATAACCTTAATGTCCAGTATGTGTAACTATCTCCACCTCTGTGTACATATTTATACAATGTGCATCACTGTAGCAGCTGAATACATTGTGGGTGGGGGTTGGTTTGGTTTGAAAGAAGAACAGATTTTTTTTTTTTAAAGGTACAAGAAGTGATTGTGGGAGATCTGGGTAAGTTGTTATATACTTATTAGTTATCCCATTTTAATTTGGCAGCAGTGGACTGAGCAGCTTCCTAATTTCAGGAAACTTTCCTTGACTCCACTTTAAAAGGCTGATGTGAATGTTTTAAAGAGGGGAATCTAATTGTTTGTTTACTGAAGGCATTTGAAATAAAGTAACTAGAAACAAAATTAGTTTGTATCTCACAAACAGGGATGGCTCAGGATGTTTTTGATCAATAATCTAATTAGAAAAGTCTATTGCTGTTGATTTTTAATAGCTGCCTTAGTGGAAAGTTGCCTATTGGATAAACTCCCAGACTGACAATTACAGGGCTGCCCAGAGGATTCAGGTGGCCTGGGGCAAAGCAATTTCAGGGGCCCCTTCCATAAAAAGAAAATGTTGCAATACTATAGTAACATGTATTTGGAAATGTAAAAAATAACTAGTGAAATACAAATTAATTTTTGAATGTAATAATTTGAAAATACACTAAATGCATTATTTAAAAACATTAAATGCTTTAATGGTATGTCTACATTTACAGTTACATAATGGGCTGTTGCTGGGTGATGGTGATTGTTGGTGCCAATGGGCTGTCGCTGCCTGGGGGTGGTGCTGCTGTTGCCCAGGGCTGGGTGGGGAGCTGGGCTCTGGGTTGGGGGGTGCCCAGCTCAGAGGGGCTGGGCTCGGAGCTGGGGGTAGGGGCTGGGGGGGATGGGGTCGGGGGGAGCCCGGCTCAGAGGGGCTGGGCTCAGAGCGGAGGGTCAGGGCTGGGGATGAGGTCAGGGGTGCCCGGCTCAGAGGGGCTGGGCTCGAGCTGAGGGTCAGGGCTGGGGATGAGGTCGGGGGGTGCCCGGCTCAGAGGGGCTGGGCTCGGAGCTGGGGGTCGGGGCTGGGGATGAGGTCGGGGGGTTCCCGGCTCAGAGGGGCGGGGCTCGGAGATGGGGGAGGGAGGATGGGGATGAGTTCGGGGGGTGCCCGGCTCAGAGGGGCTGGGCTCGGAGCTGGGGGAGGGAGGATGGGGAGGCGGTCGGGGGTGCCTGGCTCAGAGGGGCTGGGCTCGGAGCTGGGGTCGGGGGGTGCCCGGCTCAGAGGGGCTGGGCTCGGAGCTGGGGGTCAAGGCTGGGAGGATGGGGATGAGGTCGGGGGTGCCTGGCTCAGAGGGGCTGGGCTCAGAGCTTGGGGTCAGGGCTGGGGATGAGGTCGGGGGGTGCCTGGCTCAGAGGGGCTCGGCTCGGAGCTGGGGGAGGGATGGGGTCAGGGGGGTGCCCGGCTCTGGCCCCGGCCCCTTACCATGCCGCTTACCCCATCTCCCGGACAGTGCTGCAGCAGTGTGGTGTCTCCAGCAGGGCCTGAGTTCCCGCCGCTCGGCTGCAGCTCGCAGCCCCGCCCCCTTACCAGCTGAGACACTGGGGGAATCGGGGAACATAGAGATGGGGGGAGCCTCTGACATACTTGTGGGGGCCCTGTAGGGCCCGGGGAAAATTGCCCCACTTGCTCCCCCCCCCCCGGGCGGCCCTGACTCTGGGAGCCCTTCTTGCCACCGCTGCAGCCCGAGCTCGGTGAGAGGGGCTCCCAGAATGTGAGGAGCTGGGGAGGGAGGCAGGCAGGGCCCGGGATGCAGGGAGGGAGCAGTCGTCCTGCTGCCGCTCGGAGTCTCCCCAGGGTGGCGCAGTGTTTCCCCGAGTGGGCTGTGCAGGGTGCTGCTGGGCTGGGCAGGGGGCGTGGATCCCGGCTCATGCGCTGACAGGGTGAGTGGCTGCGCCAGGGCTGGCTCCCGGCAATGCCACTCCACGCAAAAAAATTAAAAATTAAAAAAAGTGGGGGGGGCGGAGTGCCGCCCCTTAGAAAGTGCTGCCCCAAGCACATGCTTGAAAGGCTGGTGCCTAGAGCCGGCCTTGGCCATTAGACCAGACCTAGTGAGGATCTACCTCTCTGCCAAATCTGGGTACGTAGATAGTATTCTGAAGTGCTACTAGGCAATCCTAGCAGTGCCTAGGACAAAATTTAAGCCAGACACTAAATCCAGAGATTTCTTATTTAAAAGAAATCAAACAGCCACTACATTAAATGTTCAAATAGTATAAAAACAAATTGTGTGTGAATTCTCACAATGATTGTCAATCTGCCTTTAGGGAAAAAATAAGAACATATTCCCTACTGGAAATCCCTTTTATCATGCAACCGAAAATATGGAGTTGCTTATAGGAGCCTCTGTACATTCAAACTCAACAGATGGTGCCATTGCAGAAGCCTCTGCTTGTCTTTCCTCTGAGGTTCTAAAACAGTTTATGACGTGGATCTAATCTTACAAAAATTGTTCTGTGGACCATTTCCCCCACCTATTCGAGATCAGGTAACACCTTCGTGGCAGGAACAGCAAATGCTTACAAAGAAAAGTAGTACTAGGAACGCATTTATAGTAATTTCAGTACTAGGAATGTGGGATCAGCCAGTTCACTGAAGACCAACATCAGGTCCTTCATGTGCCACCTCAATTTAGGACCTGCTGGTTTAGAGGCATGTACAAGGAGTTAACACTTCAAATAAATGCCTATTCTTTCTTTTGGTGGAGGCTTTTTCAGTAACTGTGCCTATCCGTGGTAGTAGTTCTTTCCTGCTCAAGTCTCTCTGCCTTCATTCATTCTTTGGTGGAGCTGAACCCTACAGGTTATACTGACAAAACACAATGACATGAAAACGAGAGCAAAAAAGTAAAATAGACTGTATAAACAAGTCAAGGATTATAAACGGATTGGTTCACAACCTCCAAAATGTATCCCGCTCTCTGGTGGTATGTGGCAGTAACAGAGCATGTGGGAGCCATACAAATTCTTCTTCAAAGTCTGTCTAATTCATTACCCCTACGGTGCAGAGGGGAACCTCCTGACAATCATTCCGTCACACTGTTTTTAAGCTGTGCTACGTGGAAGAATCAATTCATTTCTTTAAGGAGCCATTTGATGACTTCCATTGGTTGGCGGGAGGAAATAGTGACAGGTTTGTCTCCAGCTTTTTCATCATAGAAACAGATGAGGCTCTGGTTTCTGTACGGAACACAAGGTCTTTCCACACTGTGCCGCTGACATTGCAAACTAACTGCCAGAGCCCAATGCACCTCTGCTTGCTAGAGGCCCCCCACGTGGATCAGAACAACCCAAGGGGGAAGTATGTTCAAAAGCATCTTACTCCCTGGCCCCTCATCTCACTTCCATGTGGCACAGGTAAGAGTCACATGCAGATGGCTCTATCCCTGCACGGATCCTTTGCAGCAGGCTCTGAGCAGTTTGTAACTAACTTTCCTCAAACAATAGACTAGCTGTTTGCATACATGCAGCAGGGGAGCTGGAAGCAGGGGCACTGGGGTGCCCAGCATGAAGTAATATTAGGAAGCGAATGCACGGTTTCCATCATATATGGGGTTCACACTTTTGTTCAATGGCTTTCAGCATCCCCCACTATAAAAATTGTTCCAGCACCTCTGAATTGCTGTTACCATAGGCGCCAGCTCCGTGGGTGCTCCAGGGCTGAAAAAAATGAAAAAAATTAGTGGGTGCTTAGCACCCACCGGCAGCCAGCTCCCTCCCTTTCCCCCTGTGCCTCCGATCTGCCAGCAGCCCTGCTGATCAATTCCTCCCCCTCCCTCCCAACACCTCCCACCCACCACAATCAGCTGTTCCACGGCGTGCAGGAGGCGCTGGGAAGGGGGAGGAGTGGGGATGGGGCACGCTCAGAGGAGGGGCAGAAGTGGGTGGGAAGAGGCAGGGCCGGGTTTTGGGGAAGGGGTGAGGGCAGGACCTGGGGAGGAGCGTAGGCGGGAAGAGGCGGGGCAGGGGTGAGAGCTTGTGGGAAGTGGGCGGGTGGGGGTGGGGCTGTGGGCAGAGTGGGGGCGGGGGGGGTTGAGCACCCCTGGGGCCTGGAGGAAGCCGGCACCTGTGGCTGTTACCATATACAGATTTACTGAGAAAGATGATTTGGCTTCTGTGTTTGTTTACTTTGTTACCTTAGCTTGCCGTCATATTCAGATGACTTATTTCCCTCTCTCCTCAACATCTCCCCTAGACTTCACCCTGGTGTGGAATACACCTCCCCAACACCCACGGAAAGTAACCAGAAATTGGGGAGCGTAGCCCATGGCAATCTGGGAGCTCTGGTAAGTCTGCTTTCTCTGCTTTACAGAAATGTTCATGTAGCTGATGCAAAAATCTGAAATTTCTTACAAGTGCAGGAATAGTTGGGAGGCGCTAACCAAAATAATATGCACAGAAATGTTTTCGTGGTTTCTTCATGTGATTTTTCCTTTCTAATGCCAGTGAAAATAGTTTTCTTTTTGAATGAAGACACATTTTCCTGACATGATGGAAAAATCCAGCACAGTCTGTGCTAGGGAAAGAGAACCAGAAAATGAAACGTAACCACAGGAAATGAAGAGGTTTAAACAAAGGAGAAGAGTTTCCCTGCCTACGCCAAGGGGAAAGCAAAAGTTAAAAGAGAAGGAACCAGTAAAAATGGTGAACATGGATTCTGATTATCAAAAAATTCTTTGAATTATTACAACCAAGGGACATGCCTGATAAAAATACAAAACATGACTTTGGTTTTGTTCAACATCTTTATTAATGATCCCGATGATGGGATGGATTGCACCCTCAGCAAGTTCGCAGATGACACTAAGCTGGATGAGAGAGATAGATATGCTGGAGGGTAGGGATAGGGTCCAGAGTGACCTGGACAAAATGGAGGATTGGGCCAAAAGAAATCTGATTAGGTTCAACAAGGACAAGTGCCGAGTCCTGCACTTAGGACAGAAGAATCCCATGCACCGCTACAGGCTGGGAACTGACTGACTAAGCAGCAGTTCTGCAGAAGAGGACCTGGGGATTATAGTGGACAAGAAGCTGGATATGAGTCAGCAGTGTGCTCTTGTTGCCAAGAAGGCTGATGGCATATTGGGCTGCCTTATTAGGACCATTGCCAGCAGATTGAGGGAAGTGATTATTCCCCTCTATTCAGCACTGGTGAGGCCACATCTGGAGTATTGTGTCCAGTTTTGGGCCCCTCACTACAGAAAGGATGTGGACAAATTGGAGAGAGTCCCACAGAGGGCAAGAAAAATGATCAGGGGGCTGGAGCACATTAACTTACGAGGAGAGGCTGAGGGAACGGGGCTTGTTTAGTCTGCAGAAGAGAAGAATGTGGGGGGGTGGGGGGAATTTGATAGCAACCTTCGGCTACCTGAAGAGGGTTCCAAAGAGGATGGAGCTCGGCTGTTAACATTAGTGTCAATTATACAGCTGAACAGAGATAGTGGATATTTTATAACTCTGCTTATATAGGGCCTGATCCTTCTTCTATAGGATCAGTGGCCAAATAGCAACTGATTTCCATAGCAGCAGCTTTAGGCTCTTCCTGTCCTGTACTAGAAATGGATTTTCAGGGACATGGATTTATTTCTGTGTTTCTACTATTTATTTTTGTACATCTTCACAATCTCCTACCTATCAGGTGCTGTCATGCAGTAGGTAATTAGCAGACCATGCAACAAAGTACACATATCTGGAATCCTTATCCACCTCAACAGCACTTTGGTCATCAGGTAGTGATATTCCCCCTCGCACCTCCGCCCAAGTACTCTGACAGTTACATATGTAGTGTATTTCTATGATTATCATTTTTCTGTTCATTCATCTGTCCTCATGAGAGCTATGTCTTGTATTCCAAGGCTTGAGAAGCTTCCTTGTTCCATTCATAAGAAATATGAACATACTAAAGACTTATGAGATTGATGTGAAGAAGTTATATTTTCATTTAAGTAACTGAGCTTAATAGAATGGAAATTATGTTTTTCCCTTTTGTGTTTCAACCAATTCCCATTTCATTTCAGCTCCGGATGCTGCAACTACTGAGGTTAAAACAGAAGGATGCAGTGGAATCCCTTCACTCTACTGGTTATTCCCACAGTGACTTGTAACACTCCATTATGCTTGACCTTGTATTATGCAATTGACTCCCTATTATGAAATTCCAACTGCACAAATTACATTTTATGTGATAATATTCTGTTCATTTACTCAGTGTTTAAAAATGCAAAATCATAGAATCAGAGGACTGGAAGGGACCTCAAGAGATCATCTAGTCCAGTCCCCTCATGGCAGGACTAAATATTATCTAGGCCATCCATGAGAGGTGTTTATCTAACCTACTCTTAAAAATCTGCAATGATGGAGATTCCACAACCTCCCTCTGTAATTTATTCCAGTGTTTTACCACCCTGACAGTCAGGAAGATTGTCCTAATATCCAATCTAAGCCACCCCTCCTCCAATTTAAGTCCATTGCTTCTTGTCCTATCCTCAGAGGTTACGGAGAACAATTTTTCTCCCTCTTACCTCCTTGCAGTAACATTTTGTGTACTTGAAAACCATTATGAATGAAGGATATCGATGCAAAGTTACGAGATAATTAAGAATTTTAAAAGGAAGGATTGGTCCTTTAACATTGCTGACATTATATGTTTGCTGTATATGCATGTGCTTCAACTCTTCTCTGATCAAATCTCATCTCTGAACCCTAACATGCAGTATAACCACAGTATAACAGTAGAACATAGGGATTGGTCCAGCTTTGAGTAGGGGGTTGGACTAAATGACCTCCTGAGATTCCTTCCAACCCTGATATTCTATAACCTAGAGCTTATGAGGATGAAAATGAAGAGATAGCAATTATTTCCTAACAGAGAAGCAGTTCAGCCTCAGTGCTGGTAAGAGAATCCAAGTGGAATTAGAAAATTTTCATTTATAGGACAAACTCACAAAACAGTTTGGAAACCAAAATTTTTAGAAGTACTATCTTAAATCTATTGATATTTTATACATCATGTGAAATGAGATGCAGTGGAATTTTAAAAGATGTTGCTACTATTTATATGTAACAGGATATTTATGGAAATCAATTATTTATTTATTGCTCTTATGTTTTACAAAGAGGAGATTTATAAATAAAAGTATTATTTTATACAAAATGGCAACCTATACTGGTAGTGGTTTGTATTAAATACTCATTTAACCAAATAATAATAAATAAAAGAAAGAACAGAAAAAAAACCTATAATTGTTCAGCCTTAAAGCCCCAGTTCCATAGAGTACATATGCATGTGACTAACAAAGTCTATGACCCTGTCCACTGATGTTAGTGCTTCCAGTTGGGAACATATATAAATACATTGATGACTCAGTGTCCCAGTTTGCAGTACTTCTATATTAAAAACAACAATTACTGAATGATCATTAGACTTTCCATTCTAACAGACCATGCACCATACCTGAACACAGCCTCCTTTTCTTCTTCTTTCATCTGGTTACATTTCCCCCAAAAAACTTCTTGTTGTGGATGTGTAATGTACGAGATGGCTAGATTGTTGCCTTCCTCCCCAGTAATCCAGATTGCATGCACCCCTTAACACACACCAATTAAATTAGTTTGTAATTAGCTTGCCCATACCCCATCAATGTGGTTTGTGTGAACTCACATACAAACCTGATTTGATTTTGGTGGGGGAAGAGGGTATGTATCCAGCACCTACCCACAATACATTTACAAGCACTACCCCTCAATATTAAGCCTGTGCTCACATGCATTTTTAGCCGGCCCCCCCGGCGGGCCTTGCGGCGCATTGAAAAATTCACCAGGGCTCAGCTAATTGCCCAGTTGGAAGAGAATTATCACTCTAAGGAGCCGGCTCCTGAGCCAGCTGGGGCTGCAAGAGAGGCTGGGAGCAGACAGGCAGCCCCAGAATTCACCTACCCGACCAGCAGGGGATCTTCCTGACCGAGTTCCCTGTTGGTGGAGCTGAGATGGTTGCCTCAGTTTAAGGAAGGTGATGATATAGATGCCTTCCTCCCTGCCTTTGAGAAGGCCTGCAACGTGCACCAGGTTGACCCTGCAGACAGGCTTCGGCATCTCACCCCTTTACTGGGTCCCAAAGCCACAGAGATGTTCAGCCAGATGGATGAGGTGGAAGCAGGGGACTATGAGCTGTTCAAACAAGCCCTGCTGCGCAAGTTTGAGCTGACCTCCGAGGCGTAGAGGAAAAGGTTCCAGAGTGTGCAGAAGACCCAGGGGATGACCTCTCTGGAACTGGTCATGCGGATGGGGGAAATACACCCACAAGTGGGTGAATGGGGCCAGGGTCCAGACCAAGGAGAACATGATTGAACTAATGGGGCTGGAGTGACTATATGAACTCTGTCCCGCTGACCTGAGGATGTGGTTTGTGGACAAGAGGCTGAAGGACCTGCACCACACAGGGCTGTTGGCTGATGAGTTTGTAGACAGCAGGTCGGGATATGGAATGGAATCCCAGGGGGACAGGCCCACATCGGTGCAGAAGGGGGATCACCCAGGGGCTTCCCTGAAGGGATTGTCAGATAAATCCCTCCCGAGAGGCACAGCCAATACCAGAGCTGACTGACCGGCCTCAGGGGACCAACAGGACCTGAGATGTAATTACTGTGAGCAGAGATGGGCCCGGTGCCAAAAGCTCAGGGACAAGATGAGCAAACCGAGCCCTCACAGGGTTAACTGGGTGGGAACCCAGCCGGAGGAGGGGTTGGCTCCCCAGGCAGGAAGGGCTGGCAGTTTAGCAATGGCCCAAGAGAGAGGAGTCTCCTCAGGGAGGCTCACTGCTCTGGATTCAAAAAGTTCTCAGTGTACAGGGTGGGTGGGGGCAGCCCGTGAGGAGCAAGTGCCTCATTTCCCTGGAGGTGGATGGAAAGCAGGTCACTGGGTAGTGGGACATGGGCACTGAAGCGATGCTGGCCCGGCCTGAGGTGGTGGCCCCAAACCAAGGGGTGCCCAACACCTACCTAACCCTGATAGGCATGTGCAGAGCCCCAGTTAAGGTACCCATGGCAAGGGTACATCTGAAATGAAGGGCCAAGGAGAGGCCCAAAGGATGTGAGGATGCAACATCAGTTCCCAACTGAGGTGCTGATGGGGGGGTGACCTGGCAGCCCCCAGAGCGCCCTAGTCATCACCTGTAGCCAGAGCCAGCAAAGGGCACTCTGCTCTGACACCGGGGGCGATGCCCTGCCGGGGGTGCTGGTCCCTACCCTGGTGGGAAAGGAGTCACCAGGGACAGGACTTGGCGTGTCTGTGGCCTCAGACCCAGCCACTGAGAGGGAGCAGGTCCCCATCCCTTTCCCAGCCGCTGAATTCCAGGCTGAGCTGTAGAAGTATCCATTCTTAGAGAAGCTAAGGGAACTTGCTGGCCACAGCACGGCGAAACCCCTGGAGGAAGGCTGCTGGGAAAGATTCCTGTGCGAGTGTAACGATGCTGGTTCTAGCGGGACCCAACTGAGAGTGCCAATTCAGGACAAATTGCTTAAAACAGGGCAGTTACAGCCCAAGGCTGGGGGTTTTCCACCTCTAAGGCAGACCAAACCAGCCTGACAGAGAGGACTTTGGTTTTACCCCACTGGCTAACCACAAGTCACACAAGCAATTCCCTTAGGCACTCTAGTTTCCCAGTATCACCACCAGTGCCACTCGTTATGGGGACAAATGGTTATGAAAACCAACACCCCAGTTTAAAAAAAAAAATAAAAGTTCTCTTGATCCCAAAGGACCAAACCCCAGACCTATGTCAATATACAAATCAGATCTTACCCACAAATCATGCTGTTGCCAATCCTTTAGAATCTAAAATCTAAAGGGTTATTCATAGAAGGAAAAAGATATAGATGAGAGATAGAGTTTGTTAAATGGAATCAATTACATACAGTAATGGCAAAGTTCTTGGTTCAGGCTTGTAGCAGTGATAGAATAAACTGCAGGTTCAAATCAAGTCTCTGGAGTACATCCACAGCTGGGATGGGTCATCAGTCCTTTGTTTAGAGCTTCTGTTTGTAGCAAAGTCCCTCCAGAGATAAGCAGCAGGATTGAAGACAAGATGGAGATGAGACATCAGCCTTTTATAGTCTTTTCCAAGTGTAAGAACACTGCTTTGTTCTTACTGTGGAAAATTACAGCAAAATGGAGTTTGGAGTCACATGGACAAGTCCCTGCATACTTTCCTGAATCACAAGGCATATATGCCTTCTCTCAGTGGGTCACTTATATAGTTGATGGTCCTTAACGGGCCATCAAGCAGGCTAGGCAGAGCTGACACCAACTTGTCTGAGGTGTCACCCAGAAGCATAACAGAAGTTTGAAACAGACAGTATAGAGCCAATATTCATAACTTCAACTACAAAAATGACACACATATACAGATAGCATAACCAGCAAACCATAACCTTGTCTTAGATACCCTATTTGACCCCCTTTATATAAGATTTAGTGCCACTACAGGACTTTGGTTGCAACAAAGATCTATACGGTCCCAGTTCATGTCAATAACGTCACAGGGAGACGGGATTCCTGTACTGGGAATGGGCTCCCCAAGGGGAAGTGGAACCGTGGGGGGGGGGGAAAATCAGGAGACAGCTAGTGGTCCCCCAGAAGTACTGCCACAGGCTACTGTACCTGGCCCACAATATCCCTCTCTCAGGACACCAGGAAATCCAGTGCACCAGGCAGAGGCTGCTACAGAACTTTTACTGGCCCAGGATATTTGATGCCGTCCAGCAGTACTGCACCTCCTGCAATCCCTGCCAGAGGGTGGGGAAGGCCTGGGACAAGGGAAAGCAGCTTTGGGGCCCCAGCCCATCATAGAAGAGCCTTTCCAGAAGGTGGCCCCCTGAGCAAAGCAACTCAGACAGGGAAAGAATACATTCTGGTGGTGGTAGATTTCACTACTCACTATCCTAAGGCTGTGGCCTTGTCCTCTATTGAGGCAGATGCACTGATGACTGTTTTCAGCAGAGTGGGGTTCCCCAAGGAGGTCCTTACAGTCCAGGGCTCCAGTTTCATGTCAACTCTGCTCCAGTGCTTGTGGGAGAAGCGTGGGGTCTGACACACCTGGACTTCAAGCATATCACCCTCAGTCCAATGGGCTGGTGAGGAGATTCAATGGGACCCTAATGATGTTGCTGAAAACCTTTATGAACCAGCACCCACAGGACTGGAACAAGTATTTACCCCACCTGCTGTTCGCGTACCGGGAAGTGCCCTAGGAATCAGCCATGTTCTCTCCTCTTGAGTTGCCGTATGAGAGGAGAGTGAAGGCACCCCTGCACTTGCTGAGGGACGAATGGGAGGGGAAGGCCTCCCCTGATGGAAAATCAGAGGTGGAATATGTACTCACTTTCCTGGAAAAGCTCGCTGAGCTCATGGACTTGGCCAGGGAGAATTTACCCTAGGCCCAAGGGAAGCAAATAGGTGCCCTCTCCTATGCTACCAGGGACGGATCTCATTCCTGTGAGAAAGAGCAAACTACAGGCTCCCTGGGATGGGCCTTTTAAGGTCATCAAGCAGCTGAATAAGGCAAACTATGTAGCGAAACCCTTGCTAACAGAGAGTCCATGAAAATGTTACATTTCTTCTCGGACGATAAGAGCCTCAATAGCTGAGCACATCTTTATGAAACTTATTCAGCACAAGAACGGCCATACTGGGTCAGACCAAAGGTCCATCTAGCCCAGTACCCTGTCTTCCAACAGTGGCCAATGCCAGGTGCCTCAGAGGAAATGAAGAGAACAGGTAATCATCACGTACTCTACCCCATCGCCCATTCCCAGCTTCAGGCAAACAGAGGCTATGGACACCATCCCTCTATCCAACAGATTTTGCAATTTAAAGCAGATTCACCCAGTTCCTTAACTGTCATCATAAAGACACATGTACATATGCTGGACATGCACATTTGTAGCAGATTGCTTCTCTAATAAGTGGAACAACTTTTACATTTCTACCTTTCTTGTATGACTCTCAGGGCCAAATGTTTAAGGAGGTCTGTTAAAGGCTTCCTCAACATTTGTAGACAGATTTATGTGCATGGCAAATTGGTCAGTTACATGTAGTTTCTGGATTTGCATAAGACTTTGTGCAAATGCTGAGGTTTGGCCATAAAAGATCTGTCAGCTAGCACTCAAAGAGGAAACTAAAAATGTACTTCTAAAGCAAATAGGTCATTTATTTACTAGCTTTGAAATACTGGCTCCACCTCTTCAGTATCTACTGCCTGTCCATTAGTCCTTCCCAGAAGATCAGTAACAAAAATATCTACTTTTATAAATAAAATATTTGCATGCCAAGAAGGGACACTATCAAGGTGAGTTGTCCTAACTCCCTACAACAAGTTATCATGTGTATGTTAAATTGAGGGGAAAACAATCAGTAAAGAAACTGATTTTTGTTTTATACTTCCAGGTATGCATAACAGAAGCTGGAAACAATCCCCCTGCCCATCCCAGATGAAGCCCTGGCTGCAGCAATACATGCTTTTACCGTCCACTCTACTTCCTCAATCAGCCCAATCTATATGAAGCTTCAACTGGTCCAGCATGCTGGAACTACTCCTGACAGCATCACCTTGGCAACAGCTTATTAGGCCATGTTCAATGCACTGCAGTGTCTCCCCAGTGCAGGATTTGCTTTGAGGTCCTACCCCTAATCTATAAAGCTCCAATAATGGCAGCTAGGTCAGGGGCTCTGTGCAACCCTTCAAGAACATACCAATCCACACAAAAAGTATGACTGACAGAGCTTGGAAGGGAAAAAAAACACAACACTCACTTCTCAAGTTACACTTCCCTCTGAAACTGAGATCCCTTGCCTGTGGAGCATCCCTCTGCTGGAGATCAGGAAGAGCCCATATATTTTACAAAATAAAATGCTGGAATATCCTTGAAGGCCTGCCCCCAATAGAGGACAATGGGACAAACATGAAAATGTGTCCCATTCCATAAATACACAATACACCCCATAGGGCTCATTTTCTATACAGCAATGAAAAATTCTTTTTTTGTTTGTTTTTTTAATAATGGTGTTGGCCACCTATATAAAGTACTATGGGGATGGTGGTTTTACTCATGGCTAGGGTAGATACACACTCTGCAGCAGCTGGACATGGCACCAGCTGCACAATTATCTAGTGCTTCTATTTTGTGAATTAGATTGGGGGGATGTGATCCTTTATTTGGGTTTATTTTCTCATTTGGGGAAATCACAGCTTGCTATGCCAGTGAGCAAATGAGTCAGGTGATCTCAGGTTCCTGTGCATGTATGGAATAGGCACATGCATATATAGAAATGAACTGATATCTGCATGGATATGTTCTGCTTCACCCCACCCTCCTACTTCTTTCATAGATTCTAGGGCTGGAAGGGACCTCGAGAGGTCATCGAGTCCAGTCCCCTGCCCTCATGGCAGGACCAAATACTGTCTAGACCATCCCTGATAGACATTTATCTAACCTACTCTTAAATATCTCCAGAGATGGAGATTCCACAACCTCCCTAGGCAGTTTATTCAAGTGTTTAACCACCCTGACAGTTAGGAACTTTTTCCTAATGTCCATCCTAAACCTCCCTTGCTGCAGTTTAAGCCCATTGCTTCTTGTTCACCTTAGCCTCTAAGGATAGAACAAGTTTTCTCCCTCCTCCTTATGACACCCTTTTAGATACCTGAAAACTGCTATCATGTGTCCTCTCAGTCTTCTCTTTTCCAAACTAAACAAACCCAATTCTTTCAGCCTTACTTCATAGGTCATGTTCTCAAGACCTTTAATCATTCTTGTTACTCTTCTCTGGACCCTCTCCAATTTCTCCACATCTTTCTTTTGCTGTCCAGCATGTTGAGAGTGACAAACACACAAGCAATCCTGAACCATGCAGGTCATGACTTCAGACAGGTAGTGAACTGGTAAAAAAGGAGTATTTAAGAAAGCATATAATTACAGGAAAAATTAAAGTACACAGTTTTTGGAGGGAGTAGCTAAATCGGGGCTAATGAAAGGGAGTCATTTAGACATACATGCGTACCTGGTTGGATGGTCTCTAAACTATGCTGTTTAAGACCCTCTATCAAGACTTTCCAGGGCTTGGCATTTATACCTGGGAAGAGGAAGAGTTCTGCTCTTAGGTTGAAACAATCCTGGGAAATGTAGTTCAGGAAATGACTACAATCATTTTAATTAGCTGAATTGCAGCATCAAGTCTGTTCTATTATCCTGAGCTATGTCTCAGAACTGTTCTACCATAAAAGATCTTACATTCTGTCTGCCTTTGAAGAACATAATTAGGGCACTGACAAACATTTAGCATCAGATTTTCAAAAGGCTACAATGGTGGGAGCGGGCAGGTATGGAGCACTGTTGAAAGTCTGGCCACTTCACTAAAGCACCCAAATGGGAACTGAGCTCTTGAAAATGTGGCAACAAGAGATCAATGCTGCTACAGCACACACTTTTAGTATCTTATTTGTAAAGTTTCCCACTGAAGTCAGGGGGACGACTTGTGGAATAAAAGTACTGCTCAGTGAAAGTAAAGGGGAGAGGAAGCCAGCCCTTAATGCACAGAATGAGCCTTTTCTAGTTTGGAGTTTGTTTATTGTTCCAAGGCAGCAAAATCTATGTAGAATAAAAAATAAAACGACACCACATTTGGGCTAGGCCAGGAGCTAAGTAAATTCAAATCTTACCAACAATACTTATCCCATCCAAAAAAGAAGTTTCAAGTAGGCAATCTTTGATTTTATTTTGTATGAAATTTCTCCCAAAGGACTTATGGAATATGGAAATAAAAATTTCAAATGCAAGTGGAACCTGCAGTTATTCCCCCCACTCCCTTAACCTTGGATCCAATATGGACAAATTAAATCACTTCATATTAATTTGTTGCTGAAAGAATCCCTTCTGCACATGTACTCACACAATATCAAAGTGGCCAAGGACAGTCAGTCATTTACTGTTTGCCAGAGGTGCTATCATCAGTGAGGCTGCCTTGGAAGGAAGAAGGAGCTGGATGTAGACTAGGGCTGAGATACAGCACTTGCCATGAGGTGTAGAAAAAGAGAGACAGTGGACAAGGAAAACTACAAAAATATAGTTGTTTCAGACACACTGCAGTTAAAGTAATGTAAGAAAAAGCATGGTAACAGGGTTTACTCACCACTCTGCACTTCCTCGTTGCCAGGCATGGCATCACAGTCTCCTTGTGGAGTAGCAGCCCTTGTCAACAGTCACTCTGGGGCTGTGGTGGTTTCTTTCAGATAACCCACCCCTCCAGCCAGGGCACAGTCTTTAGCCCATTCCTTCCAGGGTCAGCTCTCCAAAGTAAAGACCAAAACTATCTAACAGAAATAAAAAGCTTCCACCCTCTCCATAGCTCTTCTTCAGCGAGGTCACATTCAGCCTGTAGCCCCCTTGCTGGGCTCAACTACCCTTGTACACCACGTCCTTGGGGCTGGTAGGGGAAGCCAGTCCCAACCTCAATTCTGGGTTACAGCCCAGGGCCCTGTACTGCACAGCTACATCAAATCCTCTACCCATACTGCAGTTTTCCCTGCACTATTTCCTTCCTTCCTGACCTCTTTCCTTCCCTTCCCTTCTGGGTCTCCAGATCTGTTCCCTGGTTATCCCAAGTGCCTCCTTGCTCACTCAAGACCCTGCAGGCACCTTCTGACTCCCAGCATTTTCTTTCCTCCAGCCCTTCCTCAGCTGGGCCCACTCAGCAGTTAAACCTGAAATCACCTAATTTCTCTCAGGTGGGTCCCATTCTGTAATCAGGGCTGGCTTAGTCAGGGGCTCTCTATTATCATCTCAGAGCTCTGGATGATCTCTGAGTGTTGATCTCTCTCTCTCCATATATATATGAATTTTATTGTCACGCTCTGGCTCTGACCCTCTTACACCAATCTCTGTAACTGACTTCTACTCTGAGTTATCTGGATTCTTCTGATGATATTGGGCCAGCCAAGGTGCCATGCTGCATTCCATGAGCTGAGGATCTGGCCCATTGTTCTCATGTTGGGCCAGATTCTGCCACCCTTATGTTGACTAGTACAAAACCCCAAAAGCAACCCCCATTGAAATCAGTGTTAGGAGACTGAGGTATTACTCAGTGTGAGTAGAGGTGGCAGAATCTTGCCTATTATCTCTAACTATTCTTTCTACACATAGCAATGTAACTTAAAGGCTGTTTTCTAAATACTACACTTTTAGAAGTAGATTTTCTCCCTGCCTAATGCAGCTGCCATCTTGTCCTTAAGATGCAGCATGTTACAGTCACTGTGTTTTCTCTGTCGTGGAAAATTTCTATTTGTTCAGTCTTTGGGCCCAGTTCTGAGACGTGCTGAGCACGCACTAGTTCAGTGGGAGTTCAGGGTGCTCAGGACCTTGCAGGAAGTAGTTAGTGCCTCTCAGGGTTAAGCCCTTTCTTTGATGTTTTTCCTTGACCTGAATGAAAACAGATCTAGACTGAAGAGTATGTTTTACTCTGTGAGTATGAGCATGAAAAACATCGTTCCTGTGACTTGGAATCACCTTTGCCATAGCCTGTGGTGGTTCTTTACCTTATGTAAGTTTTTGTGTTTAGGTAACAACTATAGCACCTCTGCCTTGTCTATTTATGGCCTTCTGCTTGTACGTCAGTCTGTGTTGTGATCCTGTGTGTCATATCAGTGCACTTACATTTTCTCATAAATTATACAAAGAAGTATCTGACGGATGTTCAAGGAGCAGATTTACACCATACAGATTTATACATGGGGAGAATCGATGCATTCTGATTCACATATTTAGCATATCTTTTTGAAAGTCATAACTTTTCAACATAGAAGATAGTTTAACATTGTATTATTTTGCAAATGTCAGTTGCATACATGCTGTAAATATCTGTGTATTTGACCATCACCAGCATGAATACACAGTCAAGTAATTGAAACCAATCACCCCACTAGGTATGAAATTGTTCTTTTGTGTAAGGAGTTGTGCTGAAGGGTTGCCACATTGTCAGAAGTTCAGACAAATATAGGCCAAGATGAGCTTGTCTTTTAGCCAAAAAGCTCCCCAAGGTTGGAAAGCCCCTCAAGGGAAATTAGGATTACAGGGGTTTATTTGATGGCCCTTACTGGTTATCTAGCACAGCTTTGGTCTAACAGGGAGATGAAGCTGTCCATAAAAGGAAAAGTACAGGCAAGCTTGACACAGACCAAGAGAGAGGAAAAAGAGAAGAAATGATGTGGGAAATATGCCATGAATTTTGTTGTGGTGCCATAATTGTTAGATGAACAGTAGGCGTAAGGGAAATATAGAAGATAATTATTTAGACCTAGTTTGAAGATTTGTTATTTTCTAAAAGGTACTTATGGACTGGACAGCCCAACAGCGTTTGGCATTTTAGAAAATCTCTAGCTTTGTGAAACAGTTTTTATGATGGTGGCAGTGTTACCCGGGGTTCTTTCAACCCAAAGCTCTTGGTAACTTTTACTCTGTGCGAGGTGGTGTCAGGAAATAAATCTGGGGAGACACGGCCGTCCGACCGATAGATGGCTGGCAGAACCAGGACAACACAAGAGTGCTTTCACTTAAAGCTAAGCGGCAGCCCCTCTGCCGGTGGGGAACACAAGATGCATCCAGAGGGAGAGTCTCATCCTGAAGAGTCCCACTACCTCAAACTTTTCCCCTTATTTTATACATTAGTAACACAATGACATGTCCCTTAAAGAAAATTTGTTAAGCAAGCAGTTTCAGTGGTCAAGCAAGAGGTTTTCTTCTGATTATTGATTAACCAGGTGTGGGTTTTTCCCAGAGTTTGCAGCCTTGAGGTCCCAATAGACATTCCTGAGGGCACATCCTACTCTTCTAAAATGCATGTATCAGCAACTTCAACACAATTCTTATCAGGAAGGACACAGGGTCAAGCTGCCCTTTCTGTGGCAAATCCCCCTCCCCTCCTGCCTTGGTCAATCTAAGGCTGTTGCATGGCTACTTTACGGCCTGCTGACTTGGCTGCTCTTAGCAATAAGCAATATGGTTTAAGGCACTTTACTGAGGGCTGGTCTACACTAAGGGGGAAAATCTATATAAGATACGCAACTTCAGCTACGTGAATAACGTAGCTGAAGTCGAAGTATCTTATATCGATCACTTACCCATCCTCACGGCGCGGGATCGATGTCCGGGGCTCTCCATGTTGACTCCGCCACCGCCGTTCGCGGTGGTGGAGTTCCGGAATCGATAGGAGCGCGTTCGGGGATCGATATATCGCGTCTAGATGAGACGCGATATATCGATCCCTGAAAAATCGATCGCTACCCGCCGATACGGCGGGTAGTGAAGACGTAGCCTTATTCTGAAATCTGAAATCTCCCCATACAGCAGGACAAAAAACATTACAGTGTCAAGTGGAATAGAGAAAACATCCTTCCCAAAGCAAAAATGGTGGAACAGTAAACTGGGTGCCTTGTATAAATATACAGGGATGAACATGAAGAAAAAAGACGCTAAAAATTATGAAAAAAAACCACCACAAGAAAAATATGTATTTCACTTTCTTTGTTTTTTGACAGGTGGGATATGAATTTCCCCCACGGTTAAGAATCAAAAACAGATCCAAAAATCAGTAGGTGTGCTTCTTCCAGGTCCAGTTATAAAGTAGCCAAAATCTCATGAGCAGGTCTAAAAATGGGATTTTTTTTTTTCATGAAAAGAGTTGGTGCCACCCCAGCCTTGCTGACTTTCTTGGTTTCCTGTAGATGCCAACAGACTAGGCAACAACAGTCTATTTGGATGATCTACATCTGCTTTTTCTATCCTATGCTTTTTCCCAGTTTAGTCATTACTGATGGGGAGTTTACATAAAGCCTCTGAAGATAGTATGTAAAAGTGAAGAGTTAAAATGGCCTGCTTGAAGAGAGGTTACATCAAGTTGCTTCTAAGCTTTGGCTGGGCCAATGTTTTTCTTCCCCATTCTGTCAAAGTAAAGTGTCTACATTTTATATGCTAACCTCTAATGTTTTCATTAGAGCAATTCCCCCCCACTCAGCAGGTCATCCAAGTTTGGGAAACATAGAAAAACCATGATGCTACTTGTCTGTATTATAGTGTAATATACCACCATTTTCAATGTTGTGTGGCACGTTATCGAATGCAATAAAGTATGGGATCCTATCTGGGTTAGCCTCACTCCATATCGGTTTTGCAGTTTTGACATCAAACTGCTTTGACTTGGTGCTTCAGAACAGCTAGCGTGCACTCTGCTTGATCTTTGCTTTAGAGTTTGGCAAGGAAAAGTGGTCAGACAAAAGGATAAAATAAGATGGCATGGATATGGAATTGACAATTTTGCCATTAGTCAAACAAGCAGCATTTGGTTCATGGCCACGCACATACATTGTGCTCCTGTGCAGAAGATGACGACTTTTTATTAGCAACTTGGAATGCATTAGCTGGTGCATAGCTTTGCCCCTTTGTTTGTGAACCACATTTCCTTGGGCAATGTAGTAGTGTGGGGCACCTGGACTGCATCTTTTAACATTATCTTGAGCACTAGATAGATACCCTGTACTTGGGGAAAGGATCACTACACCTTATTCTGGCCCTGTATCTGCCTAGTCCTGAGAACTCCCAAGTTATTGCTTTGTTAGGTGGAGCACTTGGTTTCCATTTCTATTAGTCATTAAACTACCCTAATTATCCAAGGATCCAGGATTGTTCATTCTAATCCAATGTGTTCAAATACATTTGAAACATTTGGTAAAAGGTGGTAAATGAGGATTAAAAACAAATCAATACTTGAGCTTTTTTTTCTTAAGCTTGAAAACATGCTATACATTGTACATCTTAAGTTCATCTACTGCTGCTTATCTACCACATGTCATCACTGCTTATGACATTAGAAACAACTTGCTATGGAAGTTATGAGGTCAGAGAAAGGGGAAGATTATGGTATGCAAATATCCTTAGCAAGAAAATGAGGCAAGAAATACAGAACACATGGGGCCAAATGGTGCCACCTCTCAACAAAGCTAAAAAACTTGCTGTGGGGTGGAATATTTTACCCCTTAGCCTGCTGGGTTGGCATGGAATAGCTGCACTGGTGCTCTCGTGGTACAGACAAATGGGGTTCCTATACACCTCATACATTGGTTGTCACCTACTGCAGCATAGACCTGTCTAGTGGCTACACCCGCAGCCCTCCATTCTGTTGCAGAGAAAGGCACGACAGAGTCCAAGAGGCAGCACAGTACAGCTATTCTGCTTATATTCTGCTTTTGTTTATAAACAGAGGGTAGGGCAGCACGTTTGACTTAATATAGTAGTTAATTAGTTTCTAAAATGTTTGGGAGGTTTTCTACTCTAGGAGGTGCCAGCTTTCATTCTTTTACACAGTAAAACTGAGCAAAATTGAAGAACATGTCATCTGATCTTATGAGGTCTTACCCAAGAAAAGCAAGTGTGTCTTAGACCACTTCACCTATTTACATTGTAGAGACAGTCTCCCTTTGTACAGCTTATAGCAGATCTAGAGTATCTTATATCCTGAGATGCAGGACTGAAGGACATAGGCCTGGGAAAGACTTCTGTAACCGCAACACATTTTCAGTGTGTATATTTTCCTCACATAATGTGCCTGAACTGTTTTAAGCATTTTGCTCAATTTTACATAAGGTGGTTACATCTTTACAAAGGGAAATATGATCTTAAGTATAATGTACGTTTATAATGTAGCATGTGCAATATAAAGTGATGCTTCATGGCCAATGCAAGGTTATAACAAATATATACATATGGGACTCAGTTATGGCTCTAAGAGTGGGAGGGGAGCTGCACTGCCTGAGTGGTGGAGGTACAGAACGTCACACCATGAAAATGTTCCATTTCTTCTGGGAGGATTAGACCCTCAATAGCTGAACACATCTTTATGAAACTGTCGGTCAGAGGCAGCAGTGGCCCTGGCCTTGTGGCCAAGCAAGTCAGTACATAGAGCTTTCCTCTGGGTGTCTTCATATGGAAAGGACCAGAATATCCACAGCTACATGCTGAAATGGAACCTCAGTTACGGGGAGTGGCTAGAGTGGGGCCTTGACCTGGTTATATTGCACCTGGGAGCCATACAAACTCTTCTTCAATGTCTAACTTCTTCATTACCCCTACAGTGCAGAGGAGAACCTCCTGACAATCATTCCATCACATTGTTTTTAAGCTGCGCTACGTAGAAGAATCTTTTAATCTACTTAAGAGCTATGTGATGTTATCCATCATCTATGACTTTAGGTCTTCCTGTGGGAAAGCCAACCACAGGTATATAAAAAGGGAGGAAAACACCATTAATACATCCCCACTTAAGCTCACCCTTATCATCTCACTAGCAGGCAGGAGGAAATAGTTTGCCCCACTTTCATCATAGAAATAGATGAACCGATGGCTTCTGCACAAAACACAAAATCTTTCCACACAGAGCACCCGAGTGGCTGCATCACTTCTAGGGCCTAGTCAGACATGCTTTCCAGTCCCTATCAGTGTGGTTCCATTATAGCCACCCTGCCAGGGCTGCCCCAGGCTTGAACAATGGGTGCCGGGGGTGAAAAGCTTCAAGTAATAAGAGTGACAAAAAGAATGGTCTCATTCATATACTGCCTTTGCTTTCAGTACCCCGCAACATCTTCCTCTGGTATTTCACCCTGGTGTGGAATACAGATGCCCAACACCCCTGGAAAGTCATGGGAGAATGGGGAGCATAACCCAGGACAATCTGGTGGCTCTGGTAAGTCTATTGTCTCTGCTTTGCAGAGTGTCTTTCAAAAATTTGAAGCTAAAATCTCAAATTTCTTATAAAAGGAAGACTTGGGAGACTCTAACCAAATTAGTAGGCATAAAAATGTTTTCATGGTTTTTTCATGTGATTTTTCTTTTTTAAGTTCAGTGTTTTCTTCTTGAATTAAAACACATTTCCCTGCCATGATGGAAACTCCAGCACAAAAGTCTGTGCTAGGGCTTGAGAACCAGACAATGAAATGTGACCACAGGAAGTGAAGAGAATTAAATAAACTAGAAGAATTTCCCTGCCCAAGCTGAGGAGAAGGCAAATGTTAAAAGAGAAGGAACCAGCAAAAATGGTGAACACTGAATTTTATTTTATTTTTTAATTATTTGAATTCTTTCATCCCAGGGACACAACTGGTAAAAATACATAAAGGGACTTCTCTGCATAACCTCCTTCTGACCACATTGTAAATCATAGTCATCCATGTGGGTACCTCTCTAGCATGTTACTATACTAATTGCTCATCCTGTTTTATAAATTGGTCTCAATTTTTCACTATTGTCACTATTGGAGCGATCAACAGGACATGATATTCACACCTTCCAACTGTAACTATTCATCAGCTACGGTATGTATATAAAGACCTGGAAATAAACAATGAGTTAAGGTTTCATTTTCTCAGAGCATTCTAGCTCCTGTGGTTTCACAGAAGGAAAAAACCAATGGTTTGTGCTGTCTACATTTTAAATGTGCCTTCTAAATTGGAAGAAATGGTTAAAGTTGAGATTTGCCAATATTTTTGGCAGGACTAACTCTTTCCTCCCATATTTACTTCCTCCATGTCTAGCAACCTTTAAATATTCCTAAACTATTTCTGTCTCTTAAATGAAGGAGTGTATGAATAGGAATTGCACTGGCTGACGAATTGGAGGTCTTTTCCGTACCATTTTGGAATTGTGGATGATCTTAAATTATAAAAATTAATGTATGATAAAAAGGCTGTATGTGTGTGGATCCAACAGGAGTTAGCAGGGTTGTATACTGTCATAGGTGGTCACTTTCACAAAAAAGGAGGAAGAAACGTAGTAAAAACTAGAAAACAGCAAGAAAAACAGAAAGAAAAACTCTGAAACCTCCAAGAAGGAAAATGCTGTAAACAGAAAATGATCAAAGAAACATTCTCCAACCAAATACTTAAATTCAGAGACATGAAGGAAAGACACAACAATCTACATAGGACCCTCAACAAACTCCAGGCTCAAGGTTCCACACAAAGAAAAGGATGGTATAGACATCATCATGACCTCCAGGTGTTTGCTGCATGTTTGCCTCACACTGCTCTTCTCCACTGAAATCTCATCTCGGCTCTGTACCATGCTTCACTTCCAGCAGAACAAAGTGAACAAAGAGAGCTTGGAGCTTCTGAAGAAAATGAGCGGAAATTTCCCCTCACAATGCATACATGAAAGGGCAGCTTTCAAGCCCACCCAGGAAGTTTCCCAACTTCCACTGTTCCAGAAGGAGAATGCCAAGGTGGCAATCCAAGAGATCCTCCAAGAGATCTTCAACATCTTTAGGAAAAACCTCACCCAAAGTACCTGGGATGGGACTTCTATAGTCAGGTTCCAAAATGGACTTTACCAGCAAATTCAGCAGCTGGAGGCATGTTTGAGAGCACAGATGGAGAAGGACTTAACCAACCCAGAAAGTGAGGACCTCCAGCACACCAGTCGGAGAGTGAAACAATACTTTCAGGGGATAGATGCTTTCCTGAAAGAAAAGCAATACAGCCTGTGTGCCTGGGAGATCATTCACGTGGAAATACCCAGATGTTTTGTACTGATTGACAAACTCACTAGAAGCCTTAGTAACTAAGGTACAGTACCAAGCTTTTCCCTGGAGTTAATGACCTAACATTAGTATAATTTTTACAGCTGAACAGAGATAATGGATATTTTATATCAGAGGGGTAGCCGTGTTAGTCTGGATCTGTAAAAAGCAACGAAGTACACATATGTGGAATCCTCAGACATCTCACCAGCACTTTGGTCATCAGATAATGATACTTTCCTCCCTCCCCCACCACAAAGTACTCTAACTTTGACATATGTAGTGTGTTTCTATGATTATCATTATTGCTATTAATTAATCTGTCCCCATGAGAACTATTTCTAGTATTCCAAGGTTTGAGAAGCTTCCTAGAGACTTTAAAAAAATATTTACATACTAAATGACTTGCGAACTTACGTGTGGAAAAGATATTTTCATTTAATTTATTGAGATCAATTCAATGAAAATTATATTTTTTCCCTTTGTGTTTCAACTATTTCCTGTTTCATTTCAGCCCTGGATGCTGCAACTACTGAGGTTAAAACAGGAGGATTCAGTGAATCCCTCCTCTCTGCTGATTCTTCCCACAGTCATTTCTAACACTCCATAACGTTTGACGTATTATGCAATACATTCACTCTATTATGGAATTCCAACTGCACAAAGTACATTTTGTGATAATATTCTGTTCATTTACTCAGTGTTTAAAATGAAAAATGAAGGATATTGATGCAAAATAGTTACAAGACAATTAAGAATAAAAATATGAACTATGTAATAATTAGTCTTTCCACTGTAACAGACCACACGGATCTCTACCCCTTTTTCCTCTTCTACCCTTTACTAGATTATTTTTTCCCAACACCAGTAGTTGTGGATGGTTGGTGTAGAAGATGGTTTTGTAAGGAGAGGCTAGTTTGGTGTTCTCTCCTATCAGTCAACTTTGTATGCCCTGCCAAAAACACACCAATTAGACTCATTTGTAACCAGCCTATCTATGCCCCCGCAAAATCAGGTTAGCCTGCATTCACACCCCCAACCTAAAATCAATTATGATTCCATTTATCCAGCACGTCTCCACAATATATTTACTAGCAATCATCCCCCCTTTAAGTGTGTGCGCACACGCATTCCCAGATTTGCATGTCCTCTCCTTCCCCGCAGCTGACTCCTTTGTATGTGCCCAGCCTAGACTAAATTCATTCTAGTGTGCCAGACAGCATAGCTCCTGATAGCTGGGTCAAGTGCACCCTCCCCCAGGGCCGCCCAGAGGATACAGGGGACCTGGGGTCTTCGGCAGCGGGGGCCCCTGCTTCGGCAGTAATTCGGCGGTGGGGGGGTCCTTCTGCTCCGGGACCCGCCGCCGAAGTGCCCTGAAGACCCCCACTCCCACCGGTGAATTACCGCCGAAGCGGGACCCGGCACTTCGGAGGCGGGTTCCGCTTCGGCGGTAATTCGCCAATGGGGGGGGTCCTTCCGCCCTGGAGTGGAAGGACCCCCCGCCGCCAAAGACGCGGAGTGGGAGAAGCTCTGGGGGCCCAGGCCCCGTGAGATTTTTCCCGGGCCCCTGAAGCGGGTGAAGGACCCTGCTCCGGGGGCCCTGAAAAACTCTCATGGGGGCCCCTGCGGGGCCTGGGGCCTCTGGCAAATTGCCCCACTTGTCCCCCCCCCCTCAGTCTGTGCAGCCCTGGACAATTAAGGTACAGATGAAGATATAACTGAGGAGAAATAGATGCTCTATATAGAGATTAACTTCAGTGCAAATGTGTTATAACCCCCCTTTTCCCCTCTTCTTTTGCAACTCATCAATCTAAAGACAACTGGATTAGAATCAGTGACCTCCATCAGAACCTCAGACCTAATCCTTGTCTCTTGGGCATGCACATCCACACAGTGGAAGAGGCCAAGAGAGTCTTCTTTTCTACTGCCATAACAGCTGCTAATTCATGCTCCACTGAACACCTCTACTTGACTCCAAAACCCAATGACTCTTGCTGCAAGGAATGATCAGCCTACTTGCCAGAGATGACGGCCCACATCAAAGAGAGCCTGACTGGACACCAAGGACTACATACCAAGCACAGGCCCAATAACCCAATACCTCTTATTTCAGAATTTGTCGCATTCATAGCACTGCCAGAATTCCAACCACCACCTGTGACTGTGATCCACACCCTTTTTCTCTGATGGAGGAGAGTTGAGAGCATCTGGGATGCTAGTAACAGACATTATTAACACTTTGTAAGAGGGGAAGTTTACCACACATCCTAAAGCATGCAATAGTCTAAATGGTGCTTAAGAAACCATTGCAAGATGCAGATAATCTCACAAACTACTTCCCCATACGTAACCTCTCTTTTTGAAGTAAGCCTATGAAAAGCTTAAAAGAACCCTATCCAATTCCACTTAGTTACTGCCACTGTGTGGTATGCTGTCAATCAGATGTGGAATACACATTGAGTGCTGGATTATCTCTGGTCCTTGGATGAGGATCCTCTATTCATACTCTTACTTCTGGATCTCTCCATGGCAGCCCTGACTGTGGTCATGGAGAGAAAGCAAGAGATGCCTTTTGTGTATTTTAGATCCACAAGGTGAGACATGTCTAGATAAACAGTGTGCCCAGAATCCCCACCACACATACAGCAATGGTATCAGTATCACAGTCTGAGCTGAGTAATTTATGCTGGGAAAAGGGTAAGAGTTATAACAACTCCATGGCTGCATAGGAGCTCAAAACCTTGTGTTCCAGAAACCCAGTCCCCTGTCACCATAGCAAAGAAGATGCTCATGTTACCAATATCAAGGGCTTTTATCCTCTAGAGGATCATATTATTACAGACACTTTGTACTTTGGTACCCAGATATTATGGTATCCATATAGGCCCCTAGATAAATAAATTACCTAGATCCTCAAAATTAGAAGACATTATGTGCAATCACTCTGTAGGACACTGCAAGGTCCATGGTCTTCTAACCATCTGAGGATCACTGTTCTGCACTCATGCATGATGCCAAAGCCACATGACCACAAAATCCACAGTGTCCCATTAGGAGGTTCATTGGAACAAATGCATCCACTCACTCGAAGACTCACCGAGGAAAGGCAAATACATAAAGAACAGAGACAAGCGCTTCATGGAATGTTTCCATCAAATCAGACTCAAAGTCAATACAGGTTGCCAATCAATGATTGTGGTAGTGCCAAGGGACCCTAATCACAGACCAGGACTCCTTTGTGCTAGGTGCTGTACAAACACAGAACAAGTGGATAGTCCCTGCCCTCAGGAGCCAGATCTGAGCGCTGCTGTAACTCTTGGTTTTAGGTTCAATTGCATAACCTTGCAGTTAACTACATCGAAGTACTATCCACTGTTTCTGGACTCTTATTATAATCATTCACATATACGAGATACAATGATTCTTTGCACAATATCCATGCTTCCAAAGGGAAAAATAATAATAAATAATTCTAGCACTAAATAAGAAGAAACACAGAAAAAGAAAAGTGGTTAAAGTCATGAGAATTATTTCCTTATTTAAATGCAAAGGCTTAACACTATTAGAAGAAAACTGCAGTACCGTATGAAAGATAGGCTAATCTCTGCATCTAATTACAGAGCAGAGCAAAAGCATTTAAGTGTCTTAAATATAATAAAAAAGAATAATTAATAATGAGCTAGGAAATGCCATTTTACAGTCTGAGGATACAGAGGAGACTTGGGTACATCTAGTCGAACTTACTATGATACAAGAATAATGAAAATGAAAAGCAGGAAATATAAAACTGACAAAATAAATATTTTTTCCACACATCACACAATTAGCCTATTGAACTCATTGCCACAAGATATCTTTGAGTCCAAGAGCTTAGCAAGATTCAAAAAAAGAACTGGGAATTTATATAGATGACAACGTACAGTGTTAAAATAGCAAGGAACTTCAACAAAAATCACTCCCTTTTAAAAGAAATAAAAACCCTTCATGCATCAGGGCATAAGCCAACCTCTAACTAATGAGGGTTAATAAGAAACTTTCTGTGACACTCTATACCTTGGGGGTGCATCCTGTAACCCCCATATTCATTATGTATATATAATTGTGATACTGCATTAAAGCAGGCCATGTGAGGTATCAGGGGAAAGGTTATGATCCGCTGAAAGCCATGGTTCTATCTAAATATGTATATCATCAATGCATATGAAATTATAAGAGTTGTGTTGTAGGGTTTTCACTAAAATATACTATGGGTTTGGGAAGTGCTCAGATACTAGCTCTCCAGAGACAATGACAAGGGAGGTAACCACCACCCAGGTGGGTGCTGAATAGACATTGTCCAGCCAAGGAGTTACAATTCAATGACTCGTTCACAGGAGACACACCGGGGATATTGCTTCACCTTGTGACTCAGCAATGCCCACCAGACATGCCTGGACTTGTGTTCTCCAAGCACATGGATAAAGGGTATAAAACAGAACACAGTGGCCCCTCATGCAGCTTCACCCTTCCGCCTCTCCCCCACCTATGCTGCAAGCAACAAGGATGCACAGACGACTGAAGACTCCAGCAGAGACTGGCCCAGGTTTCAAGGGTGAAACCTGTGTATTATGAACTGTTACAGCCCATGGGGTGAGAAAACTGCTTCATCTAAATACTGCCTAGTGTCTTAAAGGTTTAAGATTTAGATTGTGCACTTATTTTGTTTTCTTTGGTAGCTAACTCTGACTTTTTGCCCATTACTTATAGTCACTTAAAATCTCTCTTTTATAGTCAAACTTGTTTTAGGGTTTATCTTCACCCGTGAGTTTGCTTGAAGTGTTTGGTAAATCTTTTCAGGTTTACAAAGGTTGGTGTATATCCACTTTCCATTGATAAAGTGGTGAACCAATTAATAAGCTTACACTGAGCTTACACTTGTGCAGTGCAAGACGGTATATTCCTGAGGTACAGGGCTGGGAGCTGGGGGGATTTGGCTGGTGCCTTTCTCTGTGTGATTCATGAGTGGCTCTGGGACCATTCATGCAATCTTGCTGGGTGTAGGGCTCCACAAGCACTTGTGCTGAGTGATAACAGCAAATGGAGGAGTTTGCTGCTCGTCACCAGCAAAGCATTGTGAGAGACGGCTCAGGCTGGAGAGTTAAGGGGGCACAGCTGTCCCACAGTCCCAGGCTGCACCCGGGGATCCCATCACACTTTCCTTATGGACAGGTTATTCCATAGCTGCCTATTGCAGGGTTTCCTGCACCTAAAGTGCCCGGCGCTGACCACTGCTGGAAACAAGATACAAGATTGTAGGGACCACTGTTCTGATCTGCTATGGCAATTCCTTTGTTCATTGGCATTGCACATTCTTTCTCAATGCCTAACCAAGGAGATGCCATTTTCAAAATGTACTGTAATGTCAGACCCAGCCTCATTTGGAGTCTGCACAATTAGGCTGGATATTTCATTAATAAAATTCACAAGACTTCCAACACAGCTACTTCCAATTCTGGTTTCAAAACAATACGAAGACATCTTCCATCATTGAGCACCAACCCCCTTACACTATTGATTTCAGCCAAAATTTGATTCTCAAAATGGGCAAAGGTTTCAACTGGTTCTTAGTGTATCTGATCCAGTTTGTGCAGTTTATGGTGTAGGAACTTTTCCACACAAGCAAACTTCATAACTGTAATTTACCACCAATGTTAGCAAGGGTGGGAGCTGTAGTGTAGACAGGACTCGTGTGTTTTTATGGCCATTCCATCTAGTCTCTATCACAGTTTCCTCTGCCCTGCCTACATTCAGCTTCCACTGTTGCTAACACCAGCAGAGGTGCACAGATAGAAAAGTGGCTGGAATAGGTACAGCCTTGAAAACTGGAACAATGAGCTTTAATTTGATGCAGAAAGTAAGAGAAAACTAGTGGCCAGATTCAAAGAGGGAGTGGACATTATCAGGGGCAGGCAAGGTATGAGACTCCGTATTTTGGACAAATTGGAAGGAGGGGGCACAGTAGGAAGGCCAGAGAGCAAGACGGTCTGTAATCAGAGCCAACTAAACTATCACTCAGCCCAACCATTACACACCCGCTTGCTGCATCCCTGCCCTAAAAGCACCTATAGTATCACATGTACTCCGCAGCACTGTATGGGGTTATGGCCCTTCCTCTTTTCTACACATTTCTCTCTGTAGTGCCCCCCCGTTTTAAATTAAATTAAATTGGTACAGGTAGAACAGACAGCTGTTCTACTCTGGTTTCTGGAGTGCTTTACACTAAACGCCTGTAAGTTGAATTATTCCTTTCCCTCAGAGGAAATATATACCCTTGTCCATCACAATTTGGGAAATGACACAAAATGAACACCGTGTAGTGTACTGTACTGAATGAGCGCTTGTTAGACAGATTGCAGATGCCCCTTTCCTGGGGGCATCATATTGTGTTTTATGAGGCATTGCTCTGTTTCATTCAATGACTAGGAGTGTCTGTCACTCACTCACTCACACACACACCACTTCCTCAGTCTGTTGCTCTTGAACTGAAATGAAGAAATATGCCCTGTGGCAGAAACCTGGTGCAAGTTTCTTTCTTTATCTTTAAATCTCTTATAAGTGCACCTTCTTTGGGCAAGGGCATCTTCGCACACTGCAAAGAGAGGCATGCACTCTCTGGGAATTAATGCCAGGCTGCAATTTAGGAACAGGGAGACAAGAAGCAGAGAGGAACTTAGTGACATCAGCTGGCTCAGATTCCCACGCACATCAAGAAAAGGTTGTTTGAACTCTTCGATCGGCTGGTTTAGTTTTGTATATCCGCTATAGTCTCTGTATCCGAGCAGGAAACATGGACTGTTGGACTATGGGTCAAATAGGGAATGTCATTTAAAAAGGATTAGAAATATTTAGGACCTGGGAACAGAATGAAATGACATGTCACACACACACACACACTCTCTCTCTCTCTCTTCTGAAGGATTTCCAGCTTTTCTACAGTTACATTTTCAAACTAAGTATTTGTGACACTTTCAACATATTTTTTTAAAATCTTGCATGAACTGATATAATTAGAGAATCACAATAGCATGGGCCTGATTCTGCCACCCTTACTCATGCTGAGGAGTTTAGGGCCCAATCCTGCAATGTTATGTGCCCACATAGAGCCTCACTGAATTCAGCAGGGCACTGTGCCCACGTGCAGTGAATCAGGGCCTTACTGTGCTATGCGACCCAGAGGGAGTCCCAGGAGGCACTGTGCTTTAGTTACAGTGTTCAGAGTGTGGCACACTTCCACCCCCACTGACCGAGAAGGAGTTAACTAGAGCCAGAGAGCTCTACTAGTTTTCCTTTGACACACTGATCAGGCCCACGGTGGAGTTAAAAGGAAGGAGACCCGGGAGAGAGGTGGGTTGCAGTTCCTTCTTTGTGGGAAGGGCTTGTCAGGAGCCAGGTAGAGGGAAAACTGTGGAAAACTACAAGAGTGGTGTTGACTCATATGCTGGGCATTCAGGGGCGGCTCTAGCTTTTTTGCTGCCCCAAGCACGGCAGTCAGGCTGCCTTCAGCGGCATGCCTGCAGGAGGTCTGCCGGTCCCATGGATTCGGCGGCATGCCTGCGGGAGGTCTGCCGGTCCCGCGGATTTGGCAGCGGGTACACTGAATCCGCGGGACCGGCAGACCTCCTGCAGGCAAGCCGCCGAAGGCTGCCTGACTGCTGCCCTCACAGGGACCAGCAGGGCACCCCCCGCGGCTTGCCACCCCAGGCCTGTGCTTGGAGTGCTGGTGCTTGGAGCCGCCACTGTGGGCATTGAAAAGGGAGCAAGGACTTCAGGGAAGTAGCCCTGGTAGGAGCAGCTTTTCTGAAAAAGGAGTGAGAGTGAAGAGGAGCCCAGGTGGGGTGAAAGATGTTAGTCGCCATTATTCCATTGGACATCACTTGTTTCGAACGTCCCTACCCCAGAAGGGGTAGAAATACAGCCTGGTCTGACTGGAGATTCAAGTCCTCACCACACCAGACCACTGAACTCTGAGGAAGGGAGTTAGGCAGAATTGCTGAAATGGTGGGTCACATCATGAGGGGGTGCTCCACATTGGTGGGTTTACAGAGTTTCCCCACAGTTCTTTTGGCTGGCATGTCAGGGGAACAGAACCCCCTCCCTGCCCACTTGCTGCTGGGGGTGGGAATTATATCTGCTGTGCAGCCCCTTCACTCCCATACCTGTAGCTATAATGTGTCCCTGTAAGTAGAGGAGGGATCCTTGCCCCAGCTGACTCCCCTGCACAGCTGCATTAGTGCTAGTCATAACCCAGCCCCAGGTGATTAGACATTTTTCTTAGTAAAGAGAGAAGAAAAAAAAAAGGGGGATATTGTGGATTCTAAATATTTCACATGATAGAGCAGGGGTAGCTACCGAGAACCCTCAGCTCCCTTAGACTTCAATGGGGCTGGTGGATACATTGTACTTTTGAAAATCAGGCCACTTCAACTGCTTAAATATGGATTTAGGTTGCCATGATTGAAATATAGGTCTATTTTTTACTTAAGGCCCCAATCCTGCAAGGACTTTCACTCATGCAGAGGGGTACTCACTGCAAGTGATCCCATTGACACAGTGTGTAAAGTTAAACATATTCATAAGCCTTGGTGGAACTGGGGCCTTACTCACTAATAACCCATTAAGGATCCCAATCCTGCAAACAAGCGTGAGAGTAACATTACTCATGTGAATAATTCCCAAGGAAGTCAATGATCTTAGTCAGGTAAGTAAAGTCATGCATGAATAGAAGTGTCTTCAGGATTGGGCCTCAGGTATTTTTGTCCCCTCTCTCTGTTTCATAGAGCTCAGACTTGAAAGCTGATGAGTCACTTTCACCATCTGGAGTGTTCATGCGGCAGCACGCTGCTGCTGCGCTTGGGCTGTGAAGACGGCAGGGGACTCATTACATGAAAACAGGCTGGTTCTAAAAAAACAGCATTTTTTCTAAGTTAGATTTTGTAAACCTTTGTTAATGAAGTCCTAAATCTGGGGCCTGAACTCCATGACAGCACCCATCTAATGCCCTGCCTCTGCTATTGAATCGGCAGTGTAGTGAAATGCTCCTCTAGAACCAACCTTAAAAACCACTTCCAGCGACAGTTTGCCAACCCAGGCTGGCCTGCACAGTTAGGGCAGAATTTATTTCAAAATGGAGACTGAGACCATTTCAACAAACCCATGAGTTTTGGCAGTGTTACAAGAACCATAGCCTTAGAGCACCCCGACAGCAAGGCCTAGCACTGCTGGGCTCTGCCTTAGTTTGTCCCCAGCAGTCTTTGGCCTACTCCAGCCGTAGGAGCGGCTTGGCCCTCCAGCCACACCACTTCCAAGAGTGCCCCCACCCTCCTTCCAGAGCAATGCAATCCTCTCGATAAACCCCAACAAAAGCAAGGCACAGAGGAATCTTCAGCCCAGCTAGGCTCAGCATACAGCTCCCAGCTGCAACAGCCTGTCTGACTCTACCTGAGCTCTCATGCACTCAACAAACCATCCAGTCCAGGCCCACACTCTTACAAAAGGCTCTAGCTGTTCACAGTCAGCACCTAGACCTCAGTGAAGCTTCTGGCTGCCCATAGCAGCAGTTTTTCTCCTCAGTCAGCCCTCAGCTGATGGGTTTTACTCTTCCTAAATCCAGCACACAGCACAGGTGTGGCAGGGCTAATTGAACAGGGCTGACTGACCCTTAAAAAGGCAGGCCATCCTGTTACAGACAGCACTTGAAATGAGACCATGGAGTCACAGATATGCCTGAGCTCTGTTGCGTTAGAGGAGATAAGAGCTTCAAAAGTAGAAAAAAACAGGATGTATGTTGTGGTGCAAAGGAAGGGTCAGGGCTGTGCATAGACACCATATTTTGTAAAACTGGCCTGGAAACAGGGACACCTGCTCAAGTTAAGTCATGTGTTACTGCATCAGTGGTTTCATTAACATTTCAGCTAATTTGCTGGCTCTGGAGTGGAATGCATTATATCTTTTCTTCTCAGCCTCCTTAGCACCATGGATCAGATCCACTCCAGCACTCCTATGCTGCTGAAAAACAGCCCCCACCTGGATCCTGTGAGTCACGCTTTTATTACAACTTGCTGAGTGAGCAAATTAACTGGTATATTAATCCTGGTGCTCTTGTGTTGTTAAAGCTTTGGGGCAGTAAATAAATGAAAGTGTACAGGTTCGCACAAGCATCGCCATGCTGCCAAAGTATTATGAATGCATTGATGTCGACAGACCCAGCCACTTCCTCCTGAGTCCCCTTTCCCTGTCTGATATCAGTCACAGTAGGAAGCAGAATTTGCAATTCTTTAACAACAGAACAAGGATCACAATAAATCACAGAACTGCTTTAAGGTCACCTCTGAAAATGCATGGGACTGAATGTATCTGCTTCCCAAGGATAAATACTAAAGGCCAAATCCTCAGCTGATATAAATTGCCATCGCTCCATTGTGGAGTCAGTGGAGCTTTGCAGATGTCTGCCAGCGGATAATCTGTCTGGCAGAGTCTGACTTGACCTTGGCAGGATATCTGCCTGTAGTTTTGAAAGTCTAGATGTTCTAAACCTGATATTTAGAGTAAGCCATTCCCTACCAGTAAAAAGAGGAGAGAAAACAGGGAATGGGTGGAACAGGGAATAGATATCTTTTGTTAAACCAGAGTCAATGTACACAGCTGGAGACCCACAGGATTAGAGAAGGAGAGAGATCAGTAAAGACCATGACAGCAAGTACAGCACAAGAACTGATTCTGTAGGGCAAAATACACCATCCTAGGAGGAGATTTTATGTGCCTCACTGAATTATAGGTGCTGGTAGAAGGAAGTCAAGATGATGCAGCAGGGGAGGGTTGTGGAAAGTGGGGGTATCTGTTTGCTTCTTAAGTCAGTCCTATATAGATGTATGCAGGAATGATGCTTTGTTACTCTTGATCGCCATCTGCTGGCTCTACAGTAGTTAAAAAGCAGGTAACATTCCCAACGTCACGTGTAGGGAGAAAGAACAAATACATCAACCCAGCATTTTCCCATTTAGCACTATGTTCCAATGCTGGATAGCTTCTGTAAACCATGTCATCCTCTACTGGGAATCCTTCTATACATACTGTACATTTATAGTCAGTACTGAAGTAGAAAATGACCCTGCATAATCTGTTTTGGTTTTGGGGTTTTTTAGGTAAAGAGGTTCCTTAGCTAATTTCATTAAAGATGTTAGGTTTCTCAGCTCTCCCCTGCATGTTTTAACATCAGTTTGAAAACCCTTATGGGTTGTGAATAACTGTATTCAGGCACAGCTTGCATTTGGTGCAACATTGCCATCTTGTGGTGCAAATATCTGATTAAGTTTTTTGAGACACAAATTATCAAATTTAAAATCACATTTTAAATAAATTCCCTTACCTAGATTTACTTAGGTTGTAAGCCTAGGGATGGCCTTTTTGTTCTCTGTTTGTGCTGCACCTAGCACAATGGGGAGCTGGTCCATGACTGGGATTCTAGCTGCTACTGTAAGTAAAATAAATAGTAAAGTTATCAACACCACCTTTGATTATTTAAATAATTTCTCAAGTTCAGAGACCTCATCCCTGTGGATGCTGTTTGGCCAAGCAGGGAAATATAAATATAAACAATGAGTCAGAGGTGCACCGTTGTATACACCTGTACAATGTGACACACTATCCATACTTGTACTGTGTGTCTGAGCCTCAAAATGGGAGGGAAATAATTTAACGCCATTTCCCTCAGAGTAGTTAGTTGTTCATAAAACCAAAGGTAAAGTGTGTTTATAATCTGGGGGATAAAGTGTTATTATTTTTCTCTTGTTAGAGGTAACATGTTTTATAACCTGATGCTCACGTTCTCCCATTGTCCACTTCTGAGGTGCTCCATTAATATTGGATGAAGATTCTGCTGCCTGGCCAAAGGGATGTGTAATATACATCTGTAGATATGACAGCAACCCTGAATGACAGAGGAGTTTATAATCAACCCAGCAACTCGGTCTGTGACACCTGGCTAACCACAACTGCAACAATTGCCTCTCTGAGTGAGCTACATATGCAGAAACATCTAGGCCTGTGGTTTTCACATGGGTTTTACTATATGTTTGCTTGCAGAGACCTACAGTTGTTATGAAGAGGACGCTCTGTGAACTCTTATGGCACTAGAGGTTTCTGTGTATTTTTCAAGACAGATGGAAATACATAGATCTACACAGAAGTGTAGAAATTATACAATGTGAATAAGCTATCCAGCTAAGAGCCCTTTTTTCCTGTTTGTGAACAGATTCCATTTCTGACAAACAGATTTATTCCTATCTATTGACAGAACAATATTGACTGTTTCTTGTCCATGGTATGGAATTGTTCACCTAAAATCAGCTGTTTTTGCATCCTGATTAGATGTCTGAAACACTTAAAAATAATAATATAAATCTTACAAATTCTTGGATGAATAACCTTTCATGCAAAAATTCATAACATTTGAATTACTCACATTTTTGCAAATAGCCAGCAAGTGAGTGCAAACACAATAAACAAGAGTGAATTATAAGGGATCCCCTGCTTTTATTTAAAAGTCACATCTTGTGGGGTGGTGTGTGGAATTTAGGTTCCATAGGCAGCAAGACATCTGTAAGGTGGGTGGACCCAGTTGGGATGGAATGCTACAGGCCATAGGCAAGGGAAGAGGGACTTCCCCGTGTTCTTTGCATACAGCATCAGCACGTGTTAAAAAAAATAGAACAGTGAAGAGGAAGTGGTCAGATCTATTTAAGAAACTCTTGAGATTTTGATGCCTCGCCAACACTTATGACAAAATGTTCTTGTTGGATCTTCTTAAGCCCTTCCTTACACAGGTTGGACCTTAACAAACAACCAAACAGCATGAAGCTCCTGTGAAGCTACCTGACACTACAACTAGCAATGGGAAGAGTAAACACGCTCCCCTCTTCTCCCCACCACACACACACACTGAAAGATCAATGTTCATCTTTGTGCTAGCAACCAGGGCCCCTCCCTGTCCCAACATCCCAGTCCAGTCACCCTGTGAGCAGTTACAGGAGAGGCTGTCTGTAAGACAAAAGGTCAGAGAGGAGGTTGATATAGAAAGCCAAAGAACGTCCATTATTTCACTATGTAAGAAAACACTGTCTGACAATTGCTTGTTTTCTATTTTGAAGATCAGTACCACAATCTTCCCTGCTCAATCCCCAAATTCTACTTCCCCAGTTCTCTTTGGCCTCAAAGAGTTCAAGTCAGCTGGACCTGCTGATTTGTGCACTACTTGTTTTTCTCAGTATTTGTTTGCCTACTTTTTTATTATTATTTTAACTCAAAAGCACTAATTATCCATAATGTTTCTTTACTTTCTTAAAGAAGAATAAAAAAACAAAATCAGTCCAATAGGCTAATCAATCAGTAATGGAATCTCCAGCCTCATTTATTAATGGTCTTACCGCCAATCTAGTGTTTCTCTCTCCCCTGAAACACCTGTAAAAATCTTCTTCATTGCCCTTTACCCAGCATTAACTTATCCCTATAGTATAGCTTGTACCATCCTGTATTAATAGAGCTGACTGTAATACGCGATCCTTTACATTATCATAAGCATTTGAAATTTAAAGATACAAACAGTATTTGTTCTAAAGGTAATTTAATATTGCAAAATAATGACACACTTTCTGTAAACTTTCAATACATAGTCTTCAAGTAAAACAGAAAATACAGGTATTACGCTTATTGCCCTTTTTAGAGACACTAGGTCTGATTTTCAGTCCCCAGTAGGTGTACATTTCTGCACACATTCAGAATGTGCGTAAGTTAAATATGCATTTAAAAGAACATGTATGCATAAAGGCTGTTTACATCCAGGACATGCCTGTGTACCTCCAGGATATGCCTGTGAAAAGTAGACACACATTTGCCTATGTGTAAATGCACATAGATTCCAAGGCCAGAAGGGACCATGATGATAATCTGCTCTGACCTCCTGTATAACACAGGCCATTGAACTTCCCCAAAATAATTCCTAAAGCAGATCTTTTAGCAAATATCCAATCTTAATTTAAAAACTGTCAGTGATGGAGAATCAACCACGATATTTAGTAAATTATTCCAGTGGTTAATTACTCTAGCATGGGGTTGAAAATCAGACCCTTTGAAGTCCATAAGGCTTAACAATTTTATATGAAGGAAGTTGTTTTTATACACACACACACAGTCTTTATATTAAAATAGTTATACCCTAATATAATATTTTTGTTTATAAAGAACACACCCCTACAAAAGTGATCAAGGTTCTGAACAACAATCTTAAAAACAATAGTCAGCTATAATAGTCTTACAATACAGTAGCGGAATCTAAAAACACAAGGCCCAGTTCACCTCCCATGGGAATTGGATTGGGCCCTTTGGCCCCAATCCCATGCACTCAAGTCACTTTACACACCAGAGATTATTCACGTATGTGCTTAAGTGTCTGCAGGATCAGGACCTTAGGCCTCAGCTCAAGAAAGCATCTAAGCACATGTTTAAAGCTTTAGTGCTTTCCTGAATCAGGGCCTTAGTTCAGAAAAAAAGGTAAAAGTTTTAATTTGAAGTTCAGAGAGCTCTGTTTTCACTATGGCTCATAAGGCCACAATTCACAATTAAAACAAAGCAAAGAACCATGTGGCCTTGACAGAAGAGATTAAATTATTTTAATATTTTATAAGAAGTTTAAAGTGCAACAGTTACATTTTGAAAAGTCAGTAATCAAACAAGGTGGACTGAGAGCACTTATTTAGAGTGGAAAACATCCTTACACAGTAAGTTCTGCAATAGACTTCTGTACATCAATGGAATGTTTTTTGTTTGCATAAACATATATTACAAGTACAGAAGCCAGAGGTTAGTTTAACAAAACATACAGAGTGCATGTACATGCATTCATTCATTTCTGAGATAACTACATGCTCAATTGCAACTCATTTACATAAACTACTTCCCAGTGAATAGTCAGATTAGTGATCAGGATTTCACAGCCTGCCCTTAAAATGTTGAAAGTTGTTATTTTATTTAATAAAAAGCATAAATAGAATTTATTCTCATCATTTCTAGCAGAGAGAACCTCAGCAATCACGAGTCTCACAAACAATGCTGAAAATGACTTACAATACACACAATAGTTTAGTACACAGTATTAAAAAGACCCTATCTGAACTGGGGATTTATCAGGCAATATAAAAATGATATGTTCCAGCAAGTAAACACCATTCTGATGAAGAGCTGGTAGTAAAACTATTTTAATACCTGAGAAATATCACAAACTGAGTGTTCACTAACTGTATTGAGGGAGGGAAGGGATACAGCAATTGTATAGTACAGAGTAACAAACATTATTATATAAACTCTAACAAACAGGTTGTGTACAAAAGATTTAATTTAAAAATTGTTTGTTTCTCACAGACACCAAAAGATAGAAGGGCCAGATCCTCAGCTGGTATAAATCAACATAGCTCCACTGAAGAAAATGAGGGTGATCACAGGTAGGATCTGACTCTTAGATTCTAGAAGATCCAGATTTTTCAGAAAGGTAGCAAGCTACTTACCTGCTTTAAACTCCCAAGAAAGACAGCCTATGCCTGTAATCTATAGGCTTCCTTTAAGCGTGGGTACAGAACTCCCAAGTAATTTCAGTGGGAGTCTGACTCAATTAAGGGCTGCAGAATGTGGCCCCTTGTTATCTCTGAGAATGAATTCAGATAGAAACGTTATACAAAGAAGATGAAGTCAAAATACTTTAAATCTATTAATCTACCAAATAGCTGTAAGATTGAAAACATTGTTTCCTAAAGCCAGTACTTGCTGGTGCACCTGTTTTTGTCTCTGGGCAAATTCTGTCCAGCAGTAAGACTTATTTGCAAAGTGGGGGTGGGGGGGCTTATGCTAGTACACAGATAGGAAATATAACTTGTCTTTACAAAAAAAAAAAGAGGTTATTGCACATAATCTGAAGAGGAACGAGTCCCTAGTTAACAGCGAGCAGCCCTAATATTAAAACTATACAAACTGAAGTCCAGTGCCATTCTTTCATTCTTTGGTGTGTGCAGCTGCCTGCCTGCTGCAGACACACACAGAGGTGATCTTCCTGTGTGGCTGCTGCTGGCCTTAGGTGGGAGTGGGATGATGTGGGAGGGGAGAAGGCAGAAGTCATTCTCTCAGTCTGAGTCTTGAGTCTTCCTGATCCTAGTGCCTCCCTGGTGCTATTCAGACACCAACACAACAGAGCAGTCAGAAGAGTCAGTCTCAGTTCCAGCTGCTCCAAGCTGTTCACAGCCACAGCCTTAAGGCAGCCAGCAGGGTAGAGTGCAGAGTGAGAGTGCAGTGACCCACCCTCTTTTTTTCCTAGGGATGGGGTGCAAGATGAAGAATGCAGCTCAGCTTCACCCAGCTCTTCCCAGGCCTTCCCCGAGTAACTACTTTTCTTTGTCTTTTTTTTCCTTTTTAAGCTGCTCAGAGAAGCTGAGAGAAGTGGGAGAAGATGTTGAGGAAAAAGGAAAAAAAAAAAAAAAAATAAACAAAACACACTTACTTTATTGATAATTTAATTTAATTTAATGTTGTTATCTCTATCTATGCTCTCTTATATTCAGAAAAGCCAAATCTTTCAAAAAATAGTTTATGTTTTTGTTTTTTTTTTTTTGTTATATAATATACTATACATTTATATTATTTGTTTTTTTCATTTTTTTTTTTTTTTTTTATTGGTACTTTTGAGTACAAAAACTCTTGTATCTTAATTCTTAATAATGTTTGTAAATGTATGTTATGTATATTAACTAAGCCTGAGCTGAAGCCTGCTGGTATGAGACAGCATCTTCGCTTTATATTGCTAAACCAATAATTGTACTTCTTCTTCCACAGCAGATTTGTATTTGTTTTTATTACACATTATTGGCAAAATGTGAACCCTAGTTCTGCCCATGTGGACACACCACCACCACACCACCCCACCCACCCCCCCCAATCCTTTGGACAGACAAAAAGACTGACACCAGTTCCAGCAAAGCGAGAAGCCCAGCAGACAGCTAAGCGCGAGGTCTCTCGAGTGCAGACACTGAACAAGACAGCTCAAGAGACCTGCATAGAGAGGAGGACTCTGGAACCAGGGGTGGAGGAGGTGAGGAGGGTGGGGAGTGAGGAGGGTGGGAGAGGGAGGGGAGATGCATGACATGCAGTACATTTGAGATTCCAGGCAGTGATGTGACTGTAGGGTAGTGACCCATTCCCAATTGATGAAAAAATCTCACGTCTGTGCAATTGTCTGCTTACCCTGTCTCATCTTTCTTTCTCTTTTTTTTTATTTCTCTGATTTTTCTTAGAGATCAGGCAGGGAGAGCAGCTCAAGAGAATTTTATTGGGGGGGAAAATCAGAAGTGGCACCTTGGGGGTAGGTTTATTTTAGCATGGCATTGCCACCCTTACTTTGCTGGCTGTGGGCTGGCTGGCTCTGGGCGGCTGGTGCTGTTGGCTGGGTGCCCAGCTCAGAGCAGCACTACTGCCAGCGCATGCCAGCAGCACTGCTGCCAATACCAGCCCATGGCACCTTGCAGCACACTGCTGCTGCACCCTGCTGGTGGCAGCTGAGTGGCAGGAGTGCCCATGCTGCTGCAGAAGTGCAGCCAGGCAGCTCTGCCTTCCAGCATGGGCCAGCTCCAGCTGCTGCCTCTGAGCTCAGCCTGCCCTCTGCAAGCAGCACCACGGCCAGCAGCCACCTTAGAAAAGGCAGCAGCAAGACCCAGCAGCACTCCCAGTGCAGCAGCAGTAGCAATCCCCTATATTACACCCAATAACCCTCCTAGATTTATAACCACTTGAAATTTCAAATTTAAATTTTTAAAATGATTCACCATTTTTAAAATTGAAATTTAATGAATTTTAAAAATGAAATTAAAATAATTAAATCATACCCATTTGACAACCATGACACTCATAGCCATGGGGCAGCACATCTGGGAGTCCTGGAAGTGGCTCAGGGTGGGGAGTGGAGTTGGACATCTGGGGGGATGGGATCAGTGGGACCCTGGAGAAGCCAGGAGTAGCCAACCATCATTAATCAGGAAACATTAAACCTCTCCCCTGCCACCCCCCTGTCCAATCCAGAGTGCTCTTCTGATGTCTCCTCTGATTCTACTCAGTGATACCACCAGATGTTCTCCAGCTTCCTCTGCACCTCTCTGATTTCAAAAAGTGCTCTGCTCTGCCAAAAATCTGAAAAAAAATCTCCCTCGTGCTTCAAATTAAATACAAAAAAAAAAAAATAAAAGAAATATAAAAATCTGTTATAAAAAATGGGGAATACTACTGGTCTGTCTGCTAACAAAATATATAGGAAACTGCCCTGCTCCTGCAAAAAAAGGTGGTGGTGTGCAAGTGATTAAGACAGGAGGGAGAATTTAAAAGAATATAAAGCATTAAAGAGAAAAAAAAGAAAGAGGAAGGAAAAAAGAGTATATAAAAGAAAGAGAGAAAAAAAATATGAATTTAAGAAGAGGTGAAAGAAAGAGGATTTGAAAAGAGTTTTGATACTTAGTTAAGGGGTGGGTTTAGGTCTGATGGGGGTGGGGGTCAACTGCCAGTCATGCTGGTCATGTGGTCTAATTTTTTGTGCACTAGCACTTAATGACTTTCCAAATTGCAGAAAAGTTTCACAGGAATTAATGTGTTTTCATCCATAGTCACATTTTATTTTTTTTTTCAATTAATATTTATATGTTCATTGTGATAGATTGGATTTCTAACATTGAATGGTAATATTTGTCTTATATATTGTTATCTTTCATATAGAAATAGAATAATGTAAATATTCTGGCACAGTTTGATTAATCTAGTGTGACATCACTTTCTTCAGACTTTGGGGATGCTTCCTCCCTTTGTATTTCTGTAGTAAAGAACTCAGCAGCATTTGGGCTGAAATGGTCTATGTTTTTCTACAGGACTATTTGTATCAGACCCTCCAGGGTGCAATATTCACTTCACCACAGGCAGATTTTGGCCCTATGTCTAGCAGAGATGACCAAGGGAGGTACAGCCTTGTATATGGGAGCCCTCTGCTGGTGTAGAGCCAAGGTAGTGGCTCCTTCTCTCTCCTTCCCCTCCGTGCTGTTGGGATACAGGGTTTGGCTGAGGCTTCTCTACACCCAGCTGATCCTTCGAGGCTGACTTAAGCTACACCAGGGGGGCCAGACCACCATACAGCCCGACCAGCACTGGGGGAGCAGATCTTTGCACATCCTCACTTGCCCCTGCTCCACAAGAGCTGCACCATTCCATAACAGAGGATCTGGGTTTTCATCTCTCAGTAGCATATTCTCAAGTAAAAACTGTTATAAAGTACATTTCTGTGACCACAGCAGCCAAGTATAAGAGAACGCTTAAAGTTCCAGGACCCAGATCTCCTCTCGCTTACACCGCTGTAAATCAGAAGTGACTCCACTGAAGCCAATGGAGCCAACACTGATATAAGACAGCAAAGAATCAGGCCCTCAGTATGTGATACTGAAAAGTTGGTTCCACCAAACAGCTCTGGAACACTTGTCATAAATTACCGTGCCTTGCTTCCTAAAACTACACAACACACTTCCCATCTAATCCAAATTAAGTGTTAGAATAAGGTTAAAACAGAAATATCCCTGAGGCTGGCTATATATGGACCAAATCTGGGTAACATTCACAACTCCCAAATTCATTCCAAGTAAAGCAATAAAGGCCTCAGCTAACTGGAAAAGCATAATTATTACAGCTATAACAATTATTATATTTGCATATTTAACAAACTGGAATAAACTAATGTTGTATGAGCACTTCAGTTGGATTTTTCAAAATATATATATTGTAAAACTAAGGATCATCTTTTATCACTGCAAGTAGCAATACATATTTTAAATGGAGGGAAACTTTCTATATTACAGTAGAGATTACATCACATTGGCGCCTAGTATTGGTGACAAAGTAAGATATTGCTTAGAAGTTAAATATTTTAGAGAGGCAGGCCATAACCAGAACCTCAAATCCAATTCCTTGAAGCCCCACCCCTACAGTTTAGGTATGGATTTGGATCTCAAACAGTAAGGACCCTCTCTCTCAAGAACAGCTGATCACAATAGTTAAAGATGGTAGAAGTCTCAGAAAATCAGTGACTCCATCCTTGCATCATTTTTGCTAAAAACTTGTGAAAACAACTTGCAAGATTTCAGTGCAAGTGACTTTCAACCATAGGCCTAACTCGGAGTCAAAAATCAAACAGCAGCCTTAAAACTAAACTGGATTCAGATACTACCCTTTTGGACTGTCCCTAATGTTTTACAAGACAGGTTGATACAAATGGCAAAAATTACACCACACATTCCTTCAAAGAATGTAATCACTGAAGTTTTAAACTTCACTGCTTATTGGAAAGACATGCAGGCCCTAAATATGGTTTTAAGTGGTCATTTACCTTTTCTAAATAAAACTACTACTTGAAAGGCTTTAGTCAGAAACTAACTCTCACCAACTGGACTTGGAGTCTAGGGTTTTGTTTTATTTATTAATAGTTTAATCCAAATTTTAATGTTAATAGTTTAGGGTGGGATTTTCAAAACTGCTCAGTATTGGCTGAACGCTGCTCCCATTGAAGTTATTGGTACAACTCCCATATAATTTGTGGGAGCAGTTAGGCCAATATCAAATGCTTTTGAAAGTCTCACCCTTAAAATTTACCACATCTGGAGAAAAAAGATTAAAGCCCAGAGATAGAAGGGGATTTTTATAACCATCATCATATGCTTATTGGGAATATATACACTTTAAATGGGAAACTTTCTATATTACAGTAGAGATTATATCACATTAGACTCCCATGCGTCTGACAAAGTGGATATTCACCCACGAAAGCTTATGCTCCAATACTTCTGTTAGTCTATAAGGTGCCGCAGGACTCTCTGTCGCTTTAAATACGTTTGTAATGGCTACCAGGTTCCTCTACACCCCACGCAAGCTGATACTCATTAGCATCCTGTAGATAATTTAGCCAAAAGACACCGTCATTCCATTCTGAACTGTTTGAGGAAAACATTAGGAATTTAGGGTTCCTGAATTTCTTATTTGGATTTAAGGCCTGTTCTTCTTCTCACTTACTCTTGTTTTATACCAGTGTAACAATTCTGGGTCCGATTTTCCTTTGTTGCCATCCTCTTCTGCAGCTCAGATAATGTATTTAGCTACTGGGGAATTTCCCATGCAGTGCAGAGCTGCCACAATGGTTCTACACTACCCATCCTCTGCAGTCCACACGTGGAGACGTGACTGTGGAAAAAAACATCGCTGGAATACCACCATGGCAACTTATGGTTAAATGCAACCAGGTGCAAATTAAAGCATGCTCAGCACTGCTCTAACGTATACTCGGAGCTGGGCACAGAATAGGGGAGGCACAAAGATGGCTTAAAAGCACCTTTGTCCCCCTCACTGTTCCTTCACTAAATAGACCCAACATGAAAAGAGAATCAGTCTCTTACAGTCAGCTGTTTTGGCTGACCTAGAAAAATAGCCTTAACTTTGATATTTGGAAAGAATTACCAGTATATCATGATGGATGCTACATCAAAAACAGAGTGCAAAACAAACCCAACCAGTGTCAATACAGAGTTCTAATATAAATGTTCAGGAGCACCACAATAAACCTTCTGGCCTCCTCTCCAGAAAAGTGAGGAAAGGTCATATTTTACCATGTGTTAACAAAACACTTGTGAACACCATATGCATATTAGTCAGAAAAAACAACCCTAGCCACTACCTTTACCTAAGTACAGTCTGTGATGAAAAAATAAATAGATTGTCCCCTCCACTAGGTGCTTGTTCATGTAATCTTCACAGGTGATTTCTTATGTGCGCAGAGGAGGGTGACATAGGGGACACCAATGAAAGCCCATTTTTCACTGGGCCAGAACTTTATGACAGGGCCCTGTTCAGGGATCTCGGAGGCAGCATCGAAGTAGGCAAAACAGACACAACCTAGGTAAGCAGCAAGGCAAATGAGGATGTGCCTGAGGAGAATGAAAAACAAAGAAAAAAAAAACCAGTCATGAGGATTCAGTAAAGATGTCAACTATATCACCAAGTTTTCAGACTAATCAGCCCCTACCCTTTTCTCCTGTCCCTCATGAGCCTGGCTAATGTCAATCCCTGTCCTCTTAGGACTAACAAGATGTAGCATATAGATAACTATACTACATATATGCAATGAATTGTAGCGTTCTTGGTCCAAACTTGATAACCTTTGAATATGCTGCAAAAGACACTTACACAGAGTTTGGGGGAGAACGTTGAGAGTATGGTCTTGAATAAAAGGGACCTCTGCTCACAGGTGGATAAGTGTGAAGGAGTGGCACTGAGCTCTGACCTTCCTTGTCTACCTGTCTGCTGTCATGGCTTTTTTAAGGATGGAAGAATCCTGTGGCACCTTATAGACTAACAGACGTTCTGCAGCATGAGCTTTCGTGGGTGAATACCCACTTCTTCAGATGCAAGAGGAGGTATTCACCCACGAAAGCTCATGCTGCAGAACGTCTGTTAGTCTATAAGGTGCCACAGGATTCTTTGTTGCTTTTACAGATCCAGACTAACACGGCTACCCCTCTGATACTTTAAGGATGGAGAGATTTCTCACTTCTCAGACCCATTGTTTCAGACTGATAACATTGCATTGGTTTACACTTGGAAGTTATGTCAGCATTCATAAGGGCTAGAAACTTAGTTTTCATTAAAAGTGAAGTTAGAGTCTGCAGAAACTAAATAGACCAGAGGGGCACATAAATCTATCAAGTGGATAGGATGTGTGAACACTACTGGTTGGGAGTCTACTAGTAAAGCTGATCATCATGGTGAAAAGAACAACATTCAATGCACAAGACAGCCTACGCGCATACATTTGTATTAAGGGCTTCTTTTCTTTAAATGAAACAACAGAGTTTACACACAGTACTTACCATACACAGTGCAAATACGGAAAGTTAAATGAAGACCAGATCTCACAAAATGCTTTGTCACTGATCCAGCAGAAAAGTGCTAACATCCACCAAAGACCTGAAAAGAGGCCCAGCTTGTACACACGCAAGTTTTCACACCTAAAAAATGACATAAGGAAGGGAAGAAAAGCCATTATCAGTCACTAAGCGGTTTGGCTATATTGAGCTTTGGGATGGAATCCGGAATGCCAGGCTGCATACTTTTAAGAAGCCTGAAGCTGCTTTGCACACAGTGCAGCATTCTGAAAAAGTCATATGTTGAGGAGTTTACTTACCATCAATTTGAGGTGCTGTCACAGTCAGAAAAGAGACTATGCAAACAAAATGGCACCTTTACTCAGCAGCTCTGCTCCAGGATACTCTTAATTATTGATGTGCAACTTTTGGACAAAAAAATTGTTTTCACTCCTGTTAGGACTACAGCGTAAGTAAAAGTTCTGGAAGCCAGAGCTGGAATCCATTTTCCTTCAGACATCAGCAACAGCCCTAATCCTGCAACAAGAACCACGAGGAAACAGGAATCTGCCTGCCCAGTTCTCTTTACAAGATAGGGGCCTAAATGCCAATTGCAGCATCTTTTTTTTTTTTTTTAAACTGGTGATGATGCATGAGAAATGCCCAGCTTGACTTTCAGGTCTCAGGGTGAGTTTGCATGGTAAGCGTTAGGAAAAAAAAACAAAAAAAAAAAAACAATTCTTCTTTTTACAGTACTTGTAAACTGAGCAAAACTGATTTGGAGTCACTGAAAGACAATAAACATGGAACTCACCTATGTCATTATGAGCAAGAGACACTTTCCAGACAAGAACTACATTTGAATTCTTTGGTTTTTAATTTTTTTTTTTAAGATCAAGATTTTAATTAATTAGCACCCATATAAGTGAAAGATTTGGTGTCAAAACATGAAACATACTAAACACATTTTGTCTTAAGGAAAGAACAAATATTTAAGTAAAACTTTTACCATTTCAACACAGAGGAGTTTTTCCGATTGTTAGAGGCAGTGGTAAAGCTGATGGAAACTGGTTACAAGTCTTTGGCATTGGGGTCCATTACTAGCCTTGTCACAAATACTCAGACTGGAGTATGGTTTTCAAGAACTGGTTAAATATAACTTGGTCCCAGCCACACTGTTAGAACACAAGGGAAAGGTAGGTGAATTTTTAAAATTCTGTTGTTATCAGAACATTTCTTTGGGTTTAGAATTTGAGTAAAAGTTTGTTTAGACAAAATCTAAATTTTGGGCCAAATTTTCACTTCCCCCTTTGATATAGCAAACATTTTTTAAAATTATATAAATATGAAGAATGATATGCTTTTTGGGGTGTGGTGGAGGACTAGCTGGTTTTTTCTACACATTATTAATTTAAGAAATCTACAGTTTCAAATGATGCTAACCCAAAAGTTTAAACATCCCCAAAGGCTTTGACAAGAACAGTTTCTCTGATGTTGCATGCTTCTGAACCTCAAAAATGAAATTCCCAATCTAGGTTAAGCTGGAGTTTGACTATGGATTGAGAAACAAACCTGTCCATATACAATAGTTCCTACTGTGGAGGGAAAAGAGCCATCTGTTGTGGCCATAAGCAGCTTGGCCTGTAGTTGATGAGCTCTGCCCTCAAAAGCAGGTGCCAATGTATGTACAAGGAATTCGCTTAGGCTGTACAGTAGGAATACTCTTTTTTTAAATGTAATGAAATTTGTTCACCTCAATTTGGGGGGGGGCAGTAATTGAATTCTGTGGTCGCCATAGTTTTACTCAGGAGTCTAGATTCCTTGTGACATTAAATGTTACTTAGCCAATGAGAGAGTTCAGTACAGGAGTTATACAATATGAGGTCTCTTGGGACATGACCTTTTTCTTATATGCTGTCTAGGATGAAGTGTGGTTCAGCTTTGTTAGTTTTTCTACAAAAAGAAAATTATGCTTCTGGTTTTTGTTTTTAATTGAGTGGATTTTCCTGGGGCCCAAACACTGTAAACACTGCCAAGAGTAGTTCTTACTATTGGTCAAAAAACACTCTCAGCAGGATTTCAGTCCCTTTTCTTCAAGGTTGCATTTTATTTCATAGTAAGAAAGCATAAGTCCCCTTATAAACCTGGCCCCTTGCCCCTGACCTGGAGCTGCCTGAAGGAGCCTGTCTATTCCTTGCAGATCTCACTCCTCAGACTCAATAAAACCTGTGGTATTTCAAGACCAAGGACACAGAGATTTCAGCATAAATCACAAACATTTATTTATTAGCAACAAAAATAAATATTCTGCTTGTGTTGCAAAGAACACTATTATTATTGTTTGTAATAAGGAAACACCTAGGGACCATGATCCTACAAACACAGGACAAAGAGAGCTTCTACCCCAAGGAGCTTACAGTCTAAGGGCTTGTTGACACTGGCAATTTACAACGCTGCAACTTTCTCGCTCAGGGTGTAAAAGAACACCCCTCTGAGCGCAGGAAGTTTCAGTGCTGTAAAGCACCAGTGTAAACAGTGCACCAGCGCTGGTAGCTGCACTCCCAGTGCTGGTAGCTGCACCTCTTGTGGAGGTGGGTTTTTTTAGAGTGCTTGGAGAGTAACCCTGTTGTTTTATGACTGATTGCAGTACATACAAGTAAAAATTCCTGGTCTGACACACAAGTTTGTCACCCTCAATTTTGAAATTCCAGCATGACAACTGAGGGAATTCTGAGTGGTTTCCAACATCGGTCATTACCTGTTTGGATTTGAAAGCAGAAGACATCACATAGAGGCTAGCGGCCCTCTCCCTCTATTGCTGCCATGACAACCTTAACTCTATACCCTGGCACAAGTTCATTGCAACCTCTTCTTACATAATACTGTATAATCTCAGCTCACTCTGTATTGAGAGGGGGAATAGGAGTGGTAGGAGGACAGGGTCTCCAGCCCATATGTGGGCAGAGTTGTGACTGGCACTGGAATCTTAAAAATAAATAAAAGAGGAGAATTTTCTGTCTTTTTCGAGGTATAAATTCTCAAGCTTGTATTTGCATAAGAAAAATTCAAAACAAAAAATATATAAAAAACACTTTACTAGGTGACAGCTTTCTAAAGATGTAGCTACAGTGATACAACATCTGAGTTTGCAAATTCAAGATTTAGTAAGATATTTTTCCATAAAAAGATACCAAAGATTCTTTTTACTATTAACATTATTCTGCTTCATTTGAATTTTTAACGTGCACTTGGGATTAGGCGGTGGACTTCTTTATTAACAGGCACAAGGTTTGGCAGTGGATTCCTTTATAGCCTATAGATTAGCAACAGAAAACCTACCATGCTGCATAATCTTGTTCATAAGGATTTCCTCTTGAATTCTTTTGCACATTAGTTTTAGGGTCTCACATTTCCTTTTTAAAGCCATCTATAAATAAATTGACATTCAAAATGATTACAACTTCTCTGTTTGTACACAAAGGATTTCATGCTTCCACTGCCAGCTTTCTATGTTGCTGTTACGTTCTGTTTGTTTCACAAGAAGTATATCAATATAAAGTGATTTTCCCAACAGAACGACATCTATATGGCTGCCACTGAAATTATTACTGCATGTAGAATGCAAACCAGGATAGATTTTTAAAAAGGTTGAATTCTCTGATCTGGCTGATGATCAAAACAAATCTAGAGGAGAGGTGGCAGGACATAAAGGTAGCTTTACGCATTTTGTATGCTAGCTACAATATGAAATAACAGATTTCTTCTGTAGTGCTTTTTTCCACTTCAAGGTTAAATAGCTGTAATAAGGCATCAGAAAAGGGTTTTTTTGTCAGAAAAGAGATTTTTCGTCTGCATATGCAGATGCATCCAGTCAAAGAGCAGGGACACAGAATTTTTCTTTATACTTCCCTAGTGAAACCACACGTGGAATGCTATGTTCAGTGCTAAACACGCCATTACGTGTATAAAATGCCCAAGGGTCTAAAGAGATTGCTTTATTAATACACATGAGAAGCCCAACAATGGAATATTCTCACTCACTCCAATGCGAGATGGATCAGGTCATACAAGACCAAAAACCCATATTGCCACTATTCATGTACAAATATCTAAAAGGTAATAAAAAGGTAATAATTGGAGATATACCAATCTCCTAGAACTGGAAGGGACCTTGAAAGGTCATTGAGTCCAGCCCCCTGCCTTCACTAGCAGGCCCAATTTTTGCCCCATTTTCCTAAGTGGCTTCCTCAAGGATTGAACTCACAACCTGGGGTTTAGCAGGCCAATGCTCAAGCCACTGAGCTATCCCTCCCCCATCTACATGCTGATGGAAGTGTATGGATTTGCTGTCTGAACACACAACAAATGGACACATGCAAATGCATGCCAAGCTTTGACATTCTGTTAGCTAAATGGTCATGTGCATGCACACACACAAAAAATCCGGTGTTCGTGGTCATAAGTGTGGAAAGCAAATGCATATGCATAATTGTGCACATTTAACACAGAAAACCTGATCTCAACATGTAGCTGCCTTAAGCAATGGCCATGCCTACTAATATTTGAAGGGTGTGAACAGCAAGGAAGGAGAGTAATTGTGCATGCTTTCAAGAGCTTTAAGTAGTGGGATGAGACTGAAAATTTATGCTGAATATCAGAAAAAAAATTGCTGACAGTGAGATTTAAGACACCCCTAAGGAATGTGGTGGAGACAGTAGTTACAAGATAACATTGTGGTCTCGGGATTATTTAAAATTGTTTTTATAAAAGTCTATAAAATAAGTAAGTGCTTCAGGGCACATTGCAAGAGGATGTTCAAAGGTAAGCAAGGGTAACTGCACCAAAAAGTAGGATGGTAGAGATGGTCTTTTCTGGGCTACATTCAAGGATTTTCTGTAATTCCCTGTACAGTGCCTAGATACAGTGATGGGTGCTTTAGAAATACTGATAGGGAGCAGCAAAGCTAGCCATCTCTCCTCCACTCCATTCACCAGCAATATGGGTGCGAACTTCAAACCCTAACTGGAACCAGGTAAATGCTATGAAGCTGTCCAGTCTTTTTATTTTAAAGCAAATATGGAAATGAAGTTTTAAAAACCTGTTAATGCAACATTAAAATTGAACAGGATTTGCACATGCTAAGGTTCCAGGAGTGTGGTTCATTCTGCCATATTGCAGATCTGTAATATTTTTGTCCCTCTTTTTCCTGACAAATGGTAGCTTAATATACTCTAGTGTAAATCTGGCCAAGTTAATTTTGCTGTTGAAACCTTACCATTTGTTTTTCCTGATTGTGCAATACATTTGCATGAATGCAGTGCTTGTATATAACCATAGGAAATGTAATTTAAATGTCTGTTAATAAAAATTACCACGTGTATGAGTGTCTTCTGATATTAGCCATCCATAGTTGTTATTCTTACAGGGCCAGCACACACTACCATCATGCTAACACCACAGGGGCTGCACTAGATTACACATGGAATTTATCTTCTTCCTCCTGCCCTTTGTGCCTTTGAAAAAAAATCTCCCATTTTAGTGTTTCCTACCTTACTAGCCATCTCTTCTCCCATTTGAGATCATAATGCTCTTTTTATGGCAGCAATTTGTTCCCATGGAAAAATTAGAGTAAGAAAAATCTTCATTAGGAAACACAAAAGGCCTGATTCACCACTATCCAGTTTGCAATTTACATCAGCATAAAATTGGAGTAATGCAGTGATAAATTAGGCCCAAATATCTTATTCTACATGGAACAGAGGAAACTACCAGCCTATAATTTTTTCCCTCCCTACCCAAAATAGTTTCATAGTGAAGGTTCGACATCCGAGCGACCAGATTTCAATGTACAGCTGGATGACTGACTGCACTTGCATGGAAAAAATCCCATTGGTTTTCAATAATGTTCAGATTTTGTATATTGTAAAAAGAGATTAGATGACCTCTTCTGGGTTTAGGAGACTGCGTCTGTACTTGAATCTCCCAGGGATCAGTATGGCTTAAAATAATACCTTTACTCCTTTGCTTTTACATTTAGGAATTTATCAAAAAACGTTGCCGGTATTAGATCCCACATTGCACAATTAAACTGACAGCTCCCTTGGGTCCCTTACAATAAATTATTCAAAAGCAGGCGTGTTCAAGCCTTCTGTTCTTCTAAAGGTAAATAACAGAGTTCCATACAGCTTAATGGGAGATGATCTTCCATGTGAAACTCTTAAAGGTATTAATTTACTTATAGGCATATCTATGGCACTTGACACTGAAGTGTCTGAGCCCCTAACAAGTTTGTGATTTCTTCTTACAACTTCCCCAGGAGCTAAAGGCACATTATTATATGCAGTTTCCAAATGGAAAACTGAAGCACAGATAGTTTAAGTGATTTGCCCAAAGTCACACAGGATGTCCCTCCAAATGGCTCTCTATGAACATTAAAAATCCTGTGGCACTTTCATCAGAGTTCTAGCCAACTCCACCAGCCTCCTTGGTCAATTTCCCCATCTCCTCCTTTATTGTGCAGTGCACTATTCCGTTCCCACACTCCTCTTACCACAGAGATGGCTGGGTTTCATTTTTTTTTTTAAAAAACAGGAAGGATTTAATGATATCTTTCCAAAATATTACAGTTAGGAGAGGCTGTTATGTAGTCTGATAAAATTGAATGGAAAAAACCCACCCCATTCATACACCATGAATATTGCATATTTAAATACAAAAGAGTCAAGAAATACTAAAGTTAAGCTTGATTCTTCTTTCTTTTACACAGACTTCAGTGGAGTTATTCCTGATTTATAAAGGTAGGAGAGGAGAATCAGATCCAAGAGCAGGGTGGATAAAAATCAATGATTTTTTTTTAATTAAAAAAATTAGATTTTTTTTTATTTAAATCAGATTTTTTTGTTAAAATGCTTTTTGAGGAAAAAAACGTATCCAAAGATCGTTTTAATTAAGATACATTATAGGTCGAAGATATCTCATCATGGAATAGAGATTATAAATTCTAATTCTATTGCATGAGACAATATATTCATGAAATGTTTAAGGAAAGTTTTGTAAATGAGTTCCAGTAGTTCATGGATTAGGGACCCAATCTTATTGGTTTCCAGGGGCTTCTGTATAGATTATTTAGGTTAATCTTTCTAACTACCCAACGGGACTCAGTGCTCAGTCTAGAAAATACCATCAGGGATGCTTAGTTTTGCAGTTCTCAAACTGTGGATTTGTGTCTCCAGAAATGATAACGCCTGTTAACAGCAAATATGTTTATAAATAAACAAACAAACAAATAAATAAATAGAGGTGAGAAATAACAGACCTCACCCCTATTGTCCCTCTGCAAATTTGTGTACACAGAGCCGAGCCCTTACCTCTCTCTAAAAGTGAAAAGTTTTGAAAAGTTCAATGAATAGAAGATTGTTGGGGGTGGAATAGATCTGGACAAGGAGAAGAAGTCTGGAGATAAATGTGAAAAGGGAGGGACAAGCAGTGAAGTGAAAGTGAAACTGCTTGAGCAGCATATTCCAGAAGTCTGAGTGTAGCCTTCATTGTTTTGAGATCTACCCACGGGAGGCTCTAGTCACCAGCTAAACAAGCAGGTGCTTGGGGCGGCAAAATATTTGGGGCAGCATAATGCTGGGGCCCCAGCTCAAACCCGAGGCAGCGTCCTGGGCTGGATCCTGACCTCCCCAGGGGGAAGGTAAACAGCTTGTTGTTCTGCTGCTGGGGTGCGGCGGGGCAGGGAGCCGACTAAGTGGGGAGCGTGTCCCTGCTGCTCTCCCGTGGGCAGCGGCCACCCCCCCCCACCCTCAGGTGGGAGCCGGTAGCGCGGCCCTGCCCCGGCTGCAGAGGACGGGCTGCTCCTCTTCGGCTTGTCCCCGCCCCTGCAAGTCAAGGAGCAGCGGCCTATCCTCTGCAGCCGGGGCAGGGCCGCCCTACCGGCTCCTGCCGACAGGACGGGGGGGGGGGGGGGGAGGGGGGCGGCCGCTGTCCGTGGGAGAGCGGCGGGAGCCGGTAGCGTGGCCCTGCCCCAGCTACAAAGGACGGGCAGAACATGGTGCCTGGGTGGGCCGCTCCTCCTCGGCTTGTCCCCGCCTCTGCCTCCTCCTCCCCTCTGCGCCGCCTCCTGCCAGGGGAGAGGAGAGGGGAGCGAAGCGGCAGTGCAGGCTGAGCCGAACTTGTGCGGGGGCCACGGTGAAGACAGAGGATGGCGGAGGAGGCAGAGGCAGAGGAGGGCTGGGATCCAGCAGCAGCCCCAACCCCCAGCCGCAGGAGCAGCGGCGATGGGAGATTAATCCACCTTGGGCCAGATCTGCAGTAAGGTAAGAGTCGGGCCGGGCGGGAGGGTCCCCGGGACCCCTGGGGAGCTTCTGCCTGCTGGAGCCCCAGAGGCTGCCGCCTCCCTCCTCAGCCCTGCACTGGAATCTCCTTCTGCCTCCCCCTCTGCAGGTGGCAAGCGACCTGGCAGAGAGGGGCAGCATCTATCCAGCAAGCCCAGCACCTCTTCCTTGGCTCCTCCAGCCCCAGAGCTCTCGCCATTGCATGCCCCTCGGGCTCCCAGCTGGACAGCCTCAGCGCTGGGAAAACGCCAGCAGGTCTGGGTCCAGTGTGTATCTGAGCTCATGGGGAGCTCTCTCGCCCCAATGACTAGCGCCTTACCTACGGCAAGTACAGTAGTGCAATAGTATCAGAGGGGTAGCCGTGTTAGTCTGGATCTGTAAAAGCAGCACCGGATAGACTAACAGACGTTTTGGAGCATGAGCTTTCGTGGGTGAATGCATCCGAAGAAGTGGGTATTCACCACGAAAGCTCATGCTCCAAAACGTCTGTTAGTCTATAAGGTGCCACAAGACTCTTCGCTGCTAGTAGTGCAATAGGAGCGTGACATGAAAAATATCGTGTCAAGTTGTGACATGGTCACTCAAATCACAATTACGTGTGTGTACTGTGCAGCTCTATTGGCGCCATTTGCACTAATTTCTGTTTCGCGTCTGTGCTAGTGGTTATAGGGCTAAAATGCTGGGACAAAAATGAAAACGACTTTCAGGTGCTGCCTACTGGCAACAAAAAGAGAGAAACAGCAAAAAGAATTAGAAAAACTATTTTAAAAAAGTTGACAATCAAGGAGAAAGCTCTAAGCAATGCATTGAAGGTGACTGGTCTTCATCAGTTGATGAATAATCGAACCAAAGATTACCTTTATCAACTGATAAAGATGAACAACAATCTGACCAAAGATTATCTTTGCTAACTGATAAAGACGAACAATCACAATCCATCCAAAGATTTACTACTTCAGCTGAAGAGTCCAGAAACGAAGAAGTTATCCAAATCTAAAATTGAAGAACAATTATTGGAAGGTGGAGAGACTGACATAGGATCGAATCCAAGTACATGGCTGACAATAATTACTGATGCAATGCGAATGATTATTGTGAAAAAAAGGTCTTTCAAAACTAGATCCTACATTTGAATATCCATTTAATGAGTCGAATCATCGATTTATGCCATCCAGTATGAAGAAAAAAAAAATGAAAAATGGGGAACAAATTAATAGATTGTGGTTAGTGTATTCGCAGACCAAAGATGTAGTTTTTTGTTTTTGCTGCAAACTGTTCTGTAACTCGGACATTCTTCTGGCAACTGCAGACTGGCGAAATTTGCATCAGCATTTGAAAGAACATCAAAAAATCATTTACGCTCATTGACAAATTGGACTGAGCTGTCAAATAGATTACGTTCCAGTACAACAATCGATGCGGTACAGCAACATCAACTAAATTCAGAACTTCTGCATTGGCAAGCGGTGTTGGAACGTTTACTGGCAATCATTCATTTCCTAGCCGAACAGTGCCTCACATTCCGTGGCTCCTCGGATATTTTATGAGAATAACAATGGAAATTTCTTAAAATTGGTTGAGTTATTGGCAAAATTTGATAATGTTATGGCTGAGCATGTACGAAGAGTGAAAGATGGAGAGATTCACACCCATTATTTGGCGTAGCGGGGTGGTCACCCGCTCCTGCCTGGGAAGGGTTAGAGCCAGCCCTGCAGAGGAGTGGGCTGTGGAAGGAAAGAGCTGGGTTGATTGGGGGAAGCAGCTGCAGCTGTGCCACATCCCAATCAGAGCCCAGCTGGCCCTATAAAGAGGCTGGGAGCCAGGAGCTCAACAATCTTCCACTGCCTGTAGAGGGAGAAGGGCCTGGCTGCAGGGAGCTAGACACAGAGTACCAGAGTGAAGCAGGGCTGGGGAAAGGCAGAGGAGCTGGGGAGCTCCTGCCTGGAAAGCCCCAGGCTGCGGCCTAGCATAACGCCAAGAGGTACTGGGGGTTGCAGGGGGCAGCCCCGGGGTAGGCAAAGGCAGCAGGTCCAAACCCCTTTGCCTATGATGAGTGGCTTATACTGCAGTCTGCCCCAGTGAACGGGGGCTAGATGGAGACTGGGCAGTAGCCAAACCTGAGGCAAAGTGGGGATAATGGGTTGGGGATTCCCCAGGGAGGGGAGACCCAGATTGGTGGGGTACTGCCCGGGGGCAGCACCCCAGTTAAAAGGGCACCGGGGTCCAGGGAGGGACACAGGGGCCAAGAGGACAGGTGGATCACCGGCCTGCAGAGGGCGCTCCTGGCTGGCAGTGAGCTAATTCCTGAGGACAACCAGCAGGAGGCGCCGCAGGGGTGAGTCCGCATGTTTACATTTGGGTAAAAATACACAAAATGAGATAATATAATTAATTTCTAATGGAGTGTGTAATGAAATCTTATCGAATTTGAAACATGCCAAATATTACTCATTATAGTTGATTGTAGTCAAGATCTGAGTAAAACCAAGCAAATGTCAATAGTTTTACGATTTCTGAAAATTGATGAAAATGCAGAAGTGAAAATTTAACACTTTCTAGAATTTATACCAGTGAATGAAACTACTGGGAAAGCCCTGACAGATGTAATTCTACAAAGATTGGAACACTGTGGAATATCTTTAGAAAATATGCACGGCCAAGGGTACGATAACGGCTCAAACATGCGAGGACGACATGCAGGTATACAGGAAAGAATATTGAATTTAAACAAACAATCAAGCTTTTTTCATTCCTTGCCATGTGCATTTGCTCAATCTGGTTGTCAGTGATGCCACCAAATCATCTAAAGATGCTGTTTCATATTTTACCACAGTGCAAGCAATTTACAACTTTTTTTAGTGCTTCCACACATCATTGGGCAGTCTTGAAGAAGCATTTCGAACAAAAACTCACACTTAAACCTCTAAGTCAAACTAGATGGGAAAGCAGGATAGATGCTATTAGACCATTCCGATATTCATCAGGAGAGATTTAGGATTCACTATTCGAAATAAGCCAGAACTTGTCGTATGATCCTTCATTTTGACATGAAGCTGAAACATTGGCTCAGAAAATGATGCAGTTTCAATTTTCATGTTTTCGGTTATTTATCATAATATTCTAAATCAAATTAATTTGACCAGCAAAGTTATGCAGAACATAACCATAGACATATCCGAGGCAAAGACGATTTTGAATAAAACGCTGGAATATTTTAAAAAAAAATTCTTCAGATCCTTTATCTGAATGGTCTGTCAAAGAAGCAACAATAGCAGAGGATCTTGGACATTAGGAAAAACTTTTTCACTAGTAGGGTGGTGAAGAACTGGAATGGGTTACCTAGGGAGGTGGTGGAATCTCCTTCCTTAGAGGTTTTTAAGGTCAGGCTTGACAAAGCCCTGGCTGGGATGATTTAGTTGGGTTTGGTCCTGCTTTGAGCAGGGGGTTGGACTAGATGACCTCCTGAGGTCCTTCCAACCCTGAGATTCTATGATGATCTTGATTTTGAACTGACGTTTGCACCTCAACAATTCATTCGTCCTCGGGGGAAAATAAGACAGTTTTGTTATGAGGCTCATGATGATCCTATTCTCGATCCAAATGAAAGGTTTAAAGTTGAATGTTTCTATTGTATTTTGGATGTAGCTATAACTTCCATTGAAGAAAGATTTTGTCAGTTGCATGGTCATTGTGAAACTTTTGAATTTTTATACGATATTGGAAATATTAAAAATCAGTTTTCCAAATAAGACCTCATGAAGCACTGGCAAGACCTACATTTAGCGCTCAGTACTGATAACGCTGCTGACACTGATACAGTAGAATTGCATGATGAATTAATAGCTTTTTCTGAGCTAATAAGTCCTAAAACTTCTCCTCTAAAAGTATTAGAATTTATAGCAAGAAATTATTTTTTCACTCCAAACACTGCTATAGCATTACGCATTCTTTTAACATTACCAGTATCAGTGGCTTCTGGTGAGCGCAGTTTCTCAAAACTAAAATTACTAAAAAATTATTTGAGGTCCACCATGTCTCAAAATCGTTTGTCAGGACTCACAATAATTTCAATTGAAAGTACTATTGCAAAAAATGTAGATTTCACTGACTTATTAAAAGACTACGCAAGTGTAAACACCAGAAAAATTCAGTTCATATAAATTCTTTTAATTTATAAGAAACTGGAAGACACTAATGTTTTTCATTACAGTGTATAGTTGAACTCAAATGGTTTATAATTGTGTTTTTGTTAAAATTAAATGTTAAAATTACACTAGTAGGAAATTGTTTTATTTCACTAACTACAAATTCTCTTTTTTTTTTAATTTTAAACAGTCAAAACAAAACTGCAAAGTGCAAACATGTTTAAAAGCCAAAAAAAAAGCATGCCGGGGGGGGGGGGGGGAGGGAGAGGATAGGGGAAGCAGCCAAAAAATTTTGTGCTTGGGACAGCAAAAAACCTAGAGCCAGCCCTGGATCTACCATACCATTCTCTCAATAGAAGGGAAAACCTATAATGGCAGCAGGTCGTAAAAGAGACCTAGTTTGGGAATATTTTAATGAAGTTCCTCTACCTGTGGTTAAGACAGGCATGCGTGCAAAATGCAAACAGTGCAACAAAGAAATGCAAGGCCTGGTTTCCCGAATGAAAAATCATGAGAAGTGTTCCTTCGCAGAAGGAAGATGCATTGAGGGTGATGAAAGGAACATGTCTGAACGTGCAGGATCTTCAGGTTGGTAAACTTTTTTATTTCATACTTCTTTCTTAAGGACTGCCTGTCTTCCTTCTGGACTATTCTTGAATTCTCATGTTTGAGCAAAAAATATGTTGTTACTCTATCGTTCTATCATTTTAGATGCAGTTGTGATAAAAAATAAATAACTGAAATAGGCAGATCTTCCTTTTACAATTCCCCCTTTAAAGTAGTACTGAGCGTCAGTGAATGCAATAAGTGATACTAAATGAGCAGTATGGTAATAATTAAATAACTGCATTGACTTATTTTGTTTAGGAGAATCCATCCTCATCATATAGGATTCTGAAGATTATTCACCTTCAAGATCACCATCATTTTCTATAGTTTCAGAGTTATCTGCCAATGATAGTGTTTCAGTCACATCACGTATGTCACATAGCCACAGTATATCATCGCTAGCAAAGAGAAAAAAAATCTCCATCATCCAGAAACAACCATAGATAAGTTTGTGATAAGAACCAGCAGATTACAAAAAAAGAGGTAATTGATTAAAAAAATGCCCGGTTTGTTTATACAACAGACTCTCCTTTCCGTATGATTGAGAACCCACACTTCATTAACATGGTTCAGTCAATAAGACCAGGATACAGTCCACCCAACAGAGCAGATGTTGCAGGCAAATTGCTGGATAAAGTGTATGAAAGAGAAATTGAGCAGTGTACAAAAGGTCTAAAGAGTGAAATTGTTAACCTGAGTCTCGATGGGTGTAGCAATTTCCACAATGATCCTGTGGTATGTGCTTGTGTGACAACAGAAGAAGGGAATGTCTTCCTTACAGAAACAATTGATACATCAGGAAATGCACACACAGCAGAATACTTACAAGAAGTAGCAGTAAAAGCTATAACTAACTGAAAAAAATTCAAATGTCTAGTACGCAGCTTGGTCACAGACAATGCTGCAAATGTATCCAAGATGAGAAGAAATTTAGAACAGAGTCCCAAGCTAATAACATAAAGTTGCAGTGCTCATTTGATGCACCTCCTTGCCAAACTCTTCAGTGTTCCAGAAATAAAGGCAATGTTGTTGAAATTGCAAAATATTTCCGAAACAACCACTTTGCAGTAGCTGCTCTGAAAAAAGTGGGAGGAACCAAGCTAACTCTCCCACAAGACATGCAATGGAACTCAGTAGTGGACTGTTTTGAGCACTATATCAAGAACTGGCCTAATGTGATAACAGTTTGTGAACAAAATCGTGAAAAAAAATAGATAGCACTGACACAGCCAAAGTTCTCAACACTGGGCTTAAGAGAAATGTTGAACACATGCTGAGTACCCTGAAGCCTATTTCTGTAGCCTTGAACAAAATGCAGGGAAATAGCTGTTTTATTGCGGATGCTGTTGAAATCTGGAAGGAACTGAGTGAGATCTTAAAAAGAGAAATATGCAATGACAGAGTTAAATTCCAAGCATTAAAAAAAAACAAATGGGACAGGCACTCCAGCTCATATTCTCAATACTCGGTACCAGGTCAAACCTTAACTGCTGAAGAAGAGGAGTTGGCTATGACATGGACATCCAGCAATCACCCCTCCATAATGCCAACTATAATAAACTTCAGAGCTAAGGGTGAACCATTCAAGAAACATATGTTTGCTGATGATGTGTTAAAGAAAGTCACACCAGTGAACTGATGGAAGTCACTTAAGCACTTGGATTCAGAAACTGTTGAAAGTGATACCATCACTTTTAAGAGCAGTAGCTACTTCTGCCAGTGTAGAAAGGATATTTTCTTCCTCCAGACTAATTCATTCCAAATTGAGAAATTGTTTAGGACCTGAAAAAGCAGGAAAGCTTGTTTTTCTTTCACAGATAATGAACAAACAGGAAAATGAAGGTGAAGATGACTGAGTTAGCTGCAGAAGCCAATATTAAGTTTTTCATGTTGACCTGGCTAACATAGTCCATTTAGTTTTTGTTTTTTAAATATTTAACTATTTTAGTTAAACAATTTTAACAAAAACAAACCTGATTTTAAAAACTTGAATGTTTCACTAAATTCAAAAATTCATATGCTTGTTTTGTTAAAATATTATGTTTGCTGTTGAAGAAAAAAAATCCAGAATACATAACGTTGTTGTTGTAGTTAAATAAAACAATTTAAATGTCTGTCTGGTGATGTTCTCCTCCTAATACAGCATGGCAAGAAAATCCTTCAAATATTAATGATTAACCTGTTGAACTGGAGATAGTTCACCTCCCAATGACTTCATAAATATCTGCTTCAATTACTTTTGGTAAATGAAATAACCAAACAATCATTCATTTTCTGATATAGCTGTAAAAGTAATCTGAAAAAAGTTTTCAAAATAAATCACTTTAAAAATGTATAGTGTGTAACTTCTAAAAACGAAACCCACATCTATCTCTGAGCTGTGAAGAATATGTATTAATGTTATAACAACCAACAAGAATGCACTTTTATGTAGAAATCCATGATTAAATTTCTTCCTGACTAGTGATTTAAATCATCATTTAAATCAATCTGATTTAAATCAAATCCACTCTGTCTAATAGTTAATGTTAAAAAGTAACTTGCACTTGTTGCATATACTAGGCCAAATTCTCCTTTGGTGTAAATCAGTGCAGCTCCACTGACTTCAATGCAGGTAATCCAGTTTACATCAGCTGAGTATCAGGCCCTATGTATTTAGGTATACATGTAATGACCTAATTAATCATTGGAAATACATGCAATGTGAGAGAGTCCAAACAGCTGGGTTGGAGCGGAGTGAGTTCACATCATTGCTAGTATAACAGTGCAGCAGCAACAAAACGACCACCCTGACATTAGCCCCCCTGTCATAAGTTGACAGTTAAGGGCTAATTCCTCTTTTACCTGTAAAGGGCTAAGAAGTTCACATAGCCTAGCTGACACCCGATCAGAGGAACCAATGGGGGGAACAAGATGTTTTTCAAGAGGGAGGAGGGAAATCAGTCTTTGTTCAGAAAAGTTTGTGCCGGAGTGAAGGATCCAGGAATCAGCCATCATTTCCTGCTCGACAGCGTGGAGAGCTCATCATCACAGGTGACACGCACAGCTAATTTCTAAGGCTATGACTGCTAAAGGCCACAGCAGGGACTCGTGCAGCAGCAGAGTGAAAGTTAAGAGGCCAGACAAGCCTACAGAAAAAAAAGAAGCTTCCGAGGTGGGGTTGTAATCTCTGCCATGTCTGAGGATTATGCAGACGGGGAAATGAAGAGAGGGAAGAAGACCTGCTCCCAGCCCTCACAAGCAACTTTGCAGAGAATGCGCCCTGGAAGGGGAGCTCTGTGAGTGTACCCTTGCAAATAGCAAAGTGTGTTTTTTTAAAGCAAGCCTTTTTTTAATGATCCTGAAGGTTTCTGGGCAAGGCATCCTTGTTCTGCCCACCGTGGTAGGTGGCATTCAAGAAGCATCCGCTCTTATCTGTGTTCTGTTATCCTCAGCAAGTGATATCGTTCAGGGATACCTGGTAAAATCGTTGATTAGCAGGAGCTAGCGTGGTATTAGCCATGCGGGGGGGGGGTAAATCTGATGCCTGGACCTGTGTCTGTGAGATCTGTAACCCCAGAGATGCAGCAGTAAATCACATGTGCTATGTAAGGTGAATAGTGCTTTCACTGTGAAAGAGTATAACCATTGTTCTGTAAAATGTATCTTTCTAAATATTTATCTCCCTCATAGCTGAGATGTTCTCAGATATTATGGAAGTTACACGCAATGAAAAGAAGCTCATCTGAATGGTGAAGGAGACGGTTTTTCAAAACAGGAAAGAGGCCAGTGAGTGAACGGGAGGACAGGAGGACAACCGAGATGAGAGGTGGCGGCAGGAAGACCAGGCAAAAAAGCGGCGGCGGGAAGATCAGCGGTGGCGGGGGATGCAACTCTGGGGCTGGGCTGCTGCGTGATCAAATGCGAAAATAAAGAATTAATGCTTTTAAATGAGAGTGACTTTTTTGGGCCAAATGCACATTCCACCACCATTCTGCACTTGCTCAGCCTGTAATAATTGAGATCCTGACCACCTGTCCAGCTGCCCTGTGTGTCTTGCCATGGCATCGGTCCCCAGGATAACGACAGGCATTTCAAACATCCCCAACTGTTATTTCTCTGGGCCACAGTAGATTTTCCAACTCCAAATTGATTCCGACGACGGTAGCTGTGTCTGGTTCTGTGAGGGCTGCTCTCATCTTATTATGGCGGCGTTTCAGCAGGGGCAAAGTCAAAAAGTTCATGAAAGTGCCGTTTGAGATAATTCTGTGTCCACGCCCTCATCACTGTCGCTAACAGTTCTTAAAAGTAGTAAGTGTTTAGAGAAGGAATGTATTAGATTATGTTTATTTTCTTTTGTGACTTCGTTTTGCATAAGAGGGAGAATCAAATTGGGTGTCTTTGTGTAATTAAGGTTTTTGCCCAGAGGGACATCCTCTGTGTTTTGAATCTGTTGTCTGTGAGAGTAGCTTAAATGCTAATCTCACAGAGGTATTCCTTTCACCCTTTTCCTTTAATTAAGTCTTCTTTTAAAGAACCTGATTGATTTTTTCCTTGTTTTAAGATCCAAGGGTTTTTTGGGTCTGGACTCACCAGGAATTGGTGGGGGCTGAATCAGTCTCAATCCTGCCAGGAAAAAGGGGGATAAGGACTGGGGAAATAATTTGGGGGAAGGCAGAGTTCCAAGTGGCTCTCCCCTAAGATTTGGAACACGCTTGGTGGTGACAGCTTACTGTTAAACCCTAAACTTATTTACCAGCTTAGGTTATCTCATGCAGGTCCCCACATCTGTACCCTAAAAGTTCAGAGTGGGGGTGACACCTTGACAACCCCCTTCCTCCCTCCCCTGCACAGCAAGCAGAGGCTTGGGGAGCAGCTCCAAGGCAGAGGGCAGGAGAAGCACATGGCAGTGGGGGGAGGGACAGCTGCAACTGCTAGCCTGCTGGGCAGCTACAGCACAGGGAACTTAGGGGAGCTGATAGGGGGGCTGCCGGTCCACCCTGGTTCCAAGCCCCCACCAGCTAGATGCAACGGGCTGCTCTTCCTGCAAGCACTGGACAAAGCAGGTGGCTGCCAAAGACGTTAGAAGGGAGCATTGCACAACTTTAAACAAGCATGTTCCCTAATAGATCAGCACCATAACTACGAAACAACATTAACTGGGACGACTAAGTGAGGAGTTACTGTATTTGTATCTAGAATGAAACCCACAGAAAACAAGCATCAAGAAAGGCTGCTTCACATACAGAAGAAAGACACCTACCTCTTCAACTCAGCAATAAGCAGAGCAGTACAGGGAACGCCTAGTGTCATTAATGAGATGTTGTTGATAGCAGGCTTAATGAATGCAAGGCATGTAGTAACTCCAGAAAGGACACCAACTGCAGCTTTAAACCTTGCCCTGAATAATTAAAGAAAAAGTGTACATTTTACTTTAATTAAACCTTAAATTAATGATAAACAAGAAAAGGCAACAATAAAATCCTAAAAATGTTTAAAATTGTTGTAAACAACATTTTATTTCTTTGAATAGAAAAAGAAGCACACTATGACAACAACATGATGTGTACAGAATGTCTACTTTGGCCTTGATCTGGCAAAGACTTTAACAACTTTGCATACATGTGTGTCTCGTGGATAAGTCTTTGCAAGACTGCAGCCTTGAAAGCTTAATATTTTATATACACACTGATCATATTCTGATCTCTCTTATTCCAGTATAAATCGTGAGCTATTCCACTGCATTCGACTGAGTTACAAAGTGTAAAACCAGTGCCGTGTTGCCAATTCTCATTATTTTACGAGTATCATGATATTTATTATTTTCCTTAAAGCCCTATTTACTTGAATCATGTTATGTTAGAATCTCAACTTTTATTTATTTGTTTTTAATAAAGTATCTTTCTAGCTTGCCTGCTTGCAGAGAAAAGCTTGCAAACCTGAAATCTAAAGGTTCAAAACCTCACAAAGCTAATAAAACCTAAAAATAAAAAAAATCTCTTTTTTATATATGTCATGATTCTTAAACCAATGATTTTGGGGGGCCTGACTTGTGTTTTTTTGAGTCTATGCACAGAACAGTTGCTGGCTGTAACATTAAGTTATGTAAAGCAATGACTAAAGGATATTGTTTGGCTAATTTTTACGTGATCATATATTTTTGGACAGCATGAAATGACCTATAGTTGAATCAAATGTCAAAATGCTGCCACCCACGTAATGAATCCTGTACAAAACCTCTGCTTCATTTTTGCTTTTGGGAGTGAAAGAGCAGGCATCGTGTCCTGTAAAAGCACTGTGTTGCAATATGCAGAAGTAAACAAGATTCACACAGCTGGGACAAAAAGTCATGAGATTGGAATGACAACGGCATATGGTCATTTAAGATGCACTTTTCGTAATGAAAGCAATTTGAGGAGTGTTCTGGTGGAAAGTTCAAATCAATGATGTTTTTAAAATAAGATGATCCTCCAATAAGATTTGTGACAAAAACAAAACAGCTGATCCTAGGAAGGCAGGAAGCAATGGAGTACTCTAATATTAGCAATTAGTGGGTCTGGAGATAAACAGTTGGAAAAGAATAGCATGAGGAAGGACAGTAGAGCGTGACAAGATTATGTGGTTATTCAATGCAGTTACGTGCAATGCAATGAGCTTCAAGACACAATCAGGGAACCATCCTGAATTCTTTGAGATAGATTTTACCTGAGTTAATATCTTTTATTGGGACCATCATCTGTTGGTGAGAGAGACAAGCTTTCAGCTTACACAGAGCTCTTTTTGAGGTCTGGAAAAAGGTACTCAGAGCATCACAGTGAAATACAAAGTGGAACAGCTGGTTTAACATAAATAGCTAACACATATTTCAAGAGACTATTCATCGTGAAATGGCCTGATAACACCGCTCCAGTCACAGGGGGAAAAGGAAAAAAAAATTGGGGATGTGATATAGCAGGGTACAATCTAGACCAGGGGTTGGCAACCTTTCAGAAGTGATGTGCCGAGTCTTCATTTATTTACTCTAATTTAAGGTTTCGCATGCCAGTAATACATTTTAGAAGGTCTCTTTCTATAAGTCTATAATATATAACTAAAACGATTGTTGTATGTAAAGTAAATAAGGTTTTTAAAATGTTTAAGAAGCTTCATTTAAAATTAAACTAAAATGTAGAGCCCCCCGGACCGGTGGCCAGGACCTGGGCAGTTCGAGTGCCACTGAAAATCAGCTTGCGTGCCGCCTTCGGCACCCGTGCCATAGGTTGCCTACCCCTGATCTAGACTAATAAGCAGCTCTACCACCCCTACACTGCAACACTGAGTGCCTTACAATGCCTTGCTGAAGTAGCTCCCACCTAGGCCACTCACGAACAGCCTTCCAGCAGGCAAGCCACACCCTGTTTATGTATAACTACAGCCTGCCAACCACACCCTGGCTCTCACCAGCCTTTGTAATACTGCAGGGTGACCCCCATACACCCACAGTCTTAGATTTCCACCCAGAAAGGTATGTCCTGTACTGCCCAGCCTTCTCTGGACAATGCAAGTATATTAGGTCCATTATTTCTTTAAAGGAGTTTCCCAGACACTTCAATTTAAACACAATGGATTAGATAAAACAAATTTATTAATTACGAAAAGATAGATTTTAAGTGAGTACATGTAATGTAACCATTTCTGACTTTTTATGTTTCAATAAAAATTAAGATAAAAGGCTACTGGTGCCTAACTTAACAAACGATGTTAAATTCAAAGCAAAGTTTTCTCACCACACGCTTTCAGCAGTCTTACTGACCAAGCTTCTTGGGTCAGGACCCCTCCCCCAGCGCAGTAGCTGCTTCCTTTGTCCCTTCAAGTGCAGTGAATCGATGGGCATGGGGGGGTCCTTTGGGGTGTCTTCCCCTTCTTTTTATTGTTCTGTCCCCCCTTTGAGAAGCATTTCCAGCTGGAAGTAAGGCAACAGGCAGTTTGTGTAGCAGGATGTTCTCTGCTGCTTTTTTTCCTCACCCTGTTTGAGCTTTGTTTCCCTTCCTGCTTGATGACTCTGTTTACTACTTAAATGCAAGTTAAGCAGAGCACAGATTCCCTTGTTTAGGACAGACCTGTTTGACAACATGTGTTAATAACACCATACAGTGGAATCTTATAACTTCACATTGCCATACATTTTACCAGGACAATAATGGCAAGCAAATTATGAGGTTTTTAAATGATACCTCACAAGACATATTTTGTACAAAGATTATTACAATAGCGCGCAGAGTGTGAATACAGGGGTACATTCTGTCACGGGGTGGGATGAGGGAGTTAAGTGGACTATAGACTGTTGTAATAAGCCATAAATCCAGCGTCTCTACTCAGTCCATACCTCCACTGCTGTCAACCCACAACACACCTTTCAAGATCTATAGGTGTGTGTAGGACCTATCACATATGGTGCACTTCATCCAGTGCACTAAATGCCTCAGTAACAACTATGTGGGTGAAACAAGACAATCATTACACACATAAATGAACTCACACAGAAAAATGATAAAAGACAAAAACACCCTATCACATGTCGGCGATCACTTTTCACAGAGCGATCATTCTATATCTGACCTCTTAGCCCTCATCCTCAAAGGAAACTTGCATGACACCTTCAAAAGATAAGCCTGGGAGCTTAAATTCTTAACTTTGCTAGATACTAAAAATCATGGACCGAATAGAGACACTGGATTTATGGCCTATTACAACAATCTATAGCCCACTTAAACCCTCTGGCTCAGCGCTTTTTCCCCCACTTCCCTTCCATGACTGGAGAGGTGTTAATGGGTCTCTTGAAACATGAGTTAAATATTTACGCTAAACAATCTGTTCCACTTTGTATTTAGCTATGACGCTCCGAGTGCATTTCCCAGACCTGACGAAGAACTCCGTGTAAGCTGGAAAGCTTGTCTCTCTCACCAACAGAAGTTGGTCCAATAAAAGTTACTAACGCACCCACCTTTTCTCTCTAATATCCTGTGACTGACACTGCTACAACAACACTTATATATATAGATATATTACCTGTCATTTCGAAAAACTTTTGGGAGGTATCTTCTGGGGAACCACATGGCCAGAGCACACATCAGGACCCAAAGAATAGCCAGCTCATCTAGCATCTGACCCAGGAAACTGAGTGTAGCATGGAAATAGACAGATCCAATTCCTGGATGAATCAATTAAAAAGCCAATATGAAGTTACAGTAGTGTATGGCACTAAAATGTGCTGCTTAACAATGGACCTAATAGTACATGCTTTGACATAGAGATCATTCAGTCTGGAAATGGTAGAAAGACTTAAACACCACCACAATTGGTGGCAGCTAAAACTTATTGCAAAACAACTGATTTATGAAAGGGGCAAATGTCAGCTCTAAATAGCAAAATGGAGCTTATGTAAAGGAAACAGCACATCAGGGTATCACTATTAATGAAATGGGCACAGTATTATTTAAAAAAAACACACACAACCCCCACAACTCCAAACTAAACAACTAAAAACAACTAAAAATAGAGATACTCCCTCCCAGCCAGTGAGAAAGTCAAACAAGGGTAGCAGCAGGTAGTGGCTAAACCTTAACATGATTTACAGGTGGAAAATCCCATGCTCTTTTACAGAGCCATGCAACCTGCACAATAATTCTTTGCCCCATCTATGTAGTATTTCAAAATCTTCCATTGTTGCTGACAATGGAAACGTTAATGATCCTCTGTACATAAAATGGGTAAACATTCACTTCTATGAAGAGAAATTATCAGCATGTTACAAACAAAAGGCTCCTGAACGCCTCCCAAACGATGCTAAATATCCTCAACTCCTACTAAAGTAATGGGATGCGGGTGCTCAGCATTGCTCAGGATCAAGCCCAAATGTAGCAAGAGCAATTACGCAAAGGCAGGGCAGAAAGGAGCTAAGCAGGCCAGAGTTCCAGCCAACCTCTATTGTCACAGTACATTTTCCTTTGTAAAAGTGCATTTGCTTCAGTATCAAGTAAGTTCAAACAAACTGCTCACTAGACGTCAGGGTTGCTTTATTTTTCAACAACATGATATGTGGGCAGGAAAAGAACCCAATTTCCTCTCTCTTGCAGTTTGTGCATGACCAGACACACACACACACAAAAATCAACTTACCAACAACAACTAGCAGAGTCCATATTAAGTATATTCCACTGTTGAAGCAGGTTGCATATTGACGAAATAAGCACATACATATGGGTGGTAAAACAAAAAACAAGATGTTGCTTATCTAGAAAAGAAAATATAAAATAAAATGTATCAAGAAAAGGGGGAAAATGAAACAAACCTTTAAAGTTTGTAAACTGTCTAAAGCCATCTAGAAAAGCACATTTGTTGCTTGATCTGATGACATCTCCAGTTTACCAAAACTCATATGTCCTATTTTTTCAAAGCTGACCCAGGTTCTGCAGTGGAGGTCTTTACTTTGAGAAATGTTAAGTATAAATCCATCAGGACTGGGAACAATGTAGATGAGCCCTTCCTTAAAATACCTTGTAAATCTACCCCAGGAGCAACACTTCTGTGATTACACAAATACATTATCAAATATTCACGTCACTGCAGTTCAAAAAGTATATAATGACAACAAGAGGTGAACACCAAGGATCTTAGCTGGTGGCACTCTCTTCTTGATGACTGAGGGAGCCTTGCATGAAAACATGTGGAACTGCCTGGATATAGATCATGTGGTCCTCCTTAGAGGAAGGCAGAGGCACATGGGCTGGGGAACCCTGCTGCAGCTCTTAGGCTGTAACAGGCAGCTGTGGAGCACCTACCCTACAGCTTCATCCCTGGGGAGAGGGGCCGGGGAGGGAGAATTCCTCTTCATTGCCTATATTACATTCTCAGTGCCTAGCCCAATTACTCAGGCGGGAGGGAGTGTTCGGTCATAAGAGAGTCCACCTAAAACGGGGGGGAATTGCAGCTGCCTTTGAAACCTATAACTTATACTGGCCAGTTTGGCCTTTTAGGGCCTGATCATATATCCCCAGTGCCCCACACCCTTCCACTGAAGTTAATGAGAGTTTGGGGTGGACACGACGTGTAGGATTGGGCCATTAATGGGTGCGTTTGCTCTTTCAACAATATTTTTCCCTACTCACTTCCTCAAATATAGTCTTCACTCTACACAAGAGCCGAATTCAGAGAGATTAAAATTCAGTCACCTCACTTACATTCCCAGGAAGGGTCAAAACGTGTTCATAAAACCAGCATTCAAAATGACAGGAACTAAAGGAGGGGCTCCTAAGCATATTCATTTGCAAGCACTGTACGCAAGAAGCATTAAATCAAACAAAAGATGCCCCCTCACAAGGTCACATTTTCTTCAGAAGCCTTGACCGTTGCTTTTTCTAAATATTTTACTTTAACTAAACCCAATCTCCTGCTCAGTTTAAAATAGCACACTCTTTACTAGAGACACGGTGAATCTGTGCCAACAGAACTTGGAAACAGCATTCAGCCTGAGACTCAGAAGATAATGTGACCGAGACGAGCTCACTGGTACTTTTAAAATCAATTTTTTATTTAAGAAAAGATTACAATGAAAATGTTGAAAAGACTGAAATGCAACAAAAACCTACATTAAAAAAACAAACAAACTGACCAACCCACCTCTCCTGTCACCTAAAAATAAAATAAGGTAAATCATCAAGCTATTGAGAAGAGGGAGGAATTCTGTGGCTTTTTTAGGACTGGCCTCTAGGACTGTTACAGAACAATATATGGTTGGCAGGAAGAGGTCTGAAATACATCATTAGAAGCCACTGTATGTACTTCTGGTTTTATCAAAATAAACTATATAGAAAAGAGGGGATCCTGATATACTGTATTAAAAGGCCTAATGTAACCGTTCTTTGCTTTGAGCTGCATCACAAACTGGACCAAATTCCATCACTGCAAACATTTGGTTCCCTAATTTTGGTCAACAAAAGACCCGAGAGTGGAAACAAAGGCACAATGAAGAAAGATTGACCAGTTCTTGTTACCCAGGACGTCCACATAGGTCTGCAATGCCACAGATAGAGCATAGCTTTACAAAAGCCAAATTAAAAACAAAACAACCCCCTCACCCTCCTCCAAAAAAACCCACTGATTTAAATTCAATTTAGGAGTGTCCACACAGTTTGCACCAGTCTAACTAAACAAAATTTTAAAATATCTTTAGGTAACTGTTGCAAAATTTGTGTTTAGATAAGGCCTTTGCCCTGTGTGAGACCCTCAGCTGGTCGGTTTGCACTCTGCACTCATTGCTTCCCTCCAGCTGCTGACTCCCTCGGGACTCTCTCTCCTCCTGCGTCTCTGCTGCTCTCCGCCTCTAGACATTGAACCCAGCCCTTGCTGCTGCCAACACCAACTAGCAGAAGGGCCTATAAGTCCCCTGCCTGAGGGGAGGCCAATGCATGTGGTGGGCCATACGCATCACAGGTTTTAACCCTGTTTGCTTCCTTCCCCATGTCTCTTACTCAGATTATATGGACTACAGGACTGTGCTGTTAAATCTTTGCTGAAAAGTGAATAATATCTGGCCTTTTGGGATGTGTATTAACAAGGTTCTGCTATAGTACTTTAAGGGCCTGATCCAAAGCCCATTCAAGACAAGGGCAGGCTTTCCAGTGACTTCAATGGGCGTTGGGTCAGGCCCATAGCCATGTTATCCCAAGCCATTTTAGAGGTATGGAGTGAAATCTTGGCTCCAATGAGGTCAGTGGCAAAACTCCCATTGACTTGAGTTGGGCCAGGATTTCCACCATAAATCTGTAAACAGCTGTCTTTTCTTGACCTAATCTGATCATTCATCCTGCACTTTCCAGGACTACATTCTATAGTATTACCATTCATGTTTTAGCTAATCTGCTCAGCATATCACCACCCTCTCCCATCTCATTTCCAGCCTGCCCCAAGGCACAGTTGCTTTCATAAAAACTTCTTCCCTATTTTTTAGGTTCTTCTGCAGTGACAACATGGGCAAATACAGCAGACTACTTTCCCCAAAGTGCTCAGATATCATAGGGCACCCATACACCAGATCACCTTTGATAGTGGTTCTAGGGAAACCATAGCATCAGCAATGCTGGGCTCAAATGTGGAATTTGTTTTTAGTTAAATGTGTGGAGCTGCAAGAAAAAAGCCACGGACTGAGATGATGTAGTCCTCACTTATTCGCTCAGCAGAAGGTTTGGTATTTAAATGTACTTCTGTAACATTGTGCAGCGCTACAATCGGTTGCTAACCTGGAAAGGAAAAAAAAGCCAGAAAGAACAGGAGACAAAGAGGAAGGAGCTAGGCAAGTTTTTAGGAAGATGGGTTTGAGAAACCCCAAAAGACAGTGAAGTGGGAAGAAAAGAATCAGAGAAACTCGGGGTACCATCCTGCCAGCACTCCATGCATGACTGCCCATTAAAATTGAAGGAAGCCCTGCACAGAATTTGCAGGACCCAGTGTACACTACACTTTCCATACAAATCTGTGAAGCTATTCAATGCCCGTCCCCGCCCATGTGGATGCAGTTATACTGGTATAAAGCTATTCCCATACAGGAAGAGGATAGGAGAATAAACTATACTAGTGGATAGCACCTTTATACTGATTTAACTGCATTCAGATTTGGGATTGTAACAGTATAATTATTTCAGTTAAAAAAAAAAAATCACACCCCTAACTGAAATAGTTGAATCAATCCAAAAGTCTGGGTGCAGAGCAGGCCAAGAGAGATGCGCTTGAACTGGTCAGTATAAATCTAGCAATTTACCAAATTAAAATTTTCTAATACAGATAAACCTATAGACCAGCCCTAAATTTGATACAAAAGAAGCTGCTATTGCAGAGCTGAAAGGAATTTACTCATCTCAATGGGAAAAACAAAAACAAAAAACAAAACTTTCAATAGCAGCAATTTTTAGTTCTTCCATGTACAGCATTCTGTGTTCACCTCTACTTCAGTGCAAAGGCCACTAGCCAAAACCCCAGGCATGTTGCTCCCAAAAGAAAGAAAAGAGCGTCACACAAGTTAGATGGTCCCAGAAAATTAGAATGTGGGAAGATGAGGGCAGCAGTGTTCCACCTATAATAACTGATGGCTCTTCATTGGGAGTGGGAGTGGGTGTTTAGTCTTTGGGTCCGATTGTGATCTCAGTTATGCTGGTAGAAATCTGGAGTAGCTCCAATTAAGTCAAAGTTATACTGGTAAATCCAGCATAAATGAGACTGATAGCTGGTCCTTTCTATATATTGTTGATTTAAGAGCGATATATACACAAAATTAGGATCAGAAAAATTTTCCAATCAGTATAGTAGATGGTATTTTGTGATCAACCTTAACATTTCCCATTTCATTTTAAAATGTTTTAAAGTTCCCCTAAAGTAAAAATGTTAGCCTAATACGGTGGTGAAACAAAATCATCAGTAAACAGGCATGTGAAACCAGATCACAAAAGATGCTTCCTACCATAGATCCCCAAATAAAGCTACAGGAAAACTGATAACTTGTCATGCAATTGGATAGTAAGACCACAGCCCTAATCCAATAAAATATCAACACTGTCACATGCAAGAAGACCTTATTCTAGCCCTGTGTGCAAAAAGACAAGGGAAAGCTGAGGGATTGCTGCTATTTTCCCCAAACTAGAAAAACAAGAGATCTCATTTCCTTTTAACTCCCCATGGAAGTGCTTTGAAATCAAGGCTAAAAAACTATGAAATACAAAAGAAGGTGATGGTATTTTTGCTATATTTGGATATTGCTCCTATTAAAGTTAGCAAACAAAAAGTAACAAATGTAAATGTTATTTGCATCTTATTTTTTTTTATTTAAAAGACACTGAAAGAGACAAGATGTACCAACAATATTTAAATAATTCCTTGGACACATACACACGCTCTCTCTCTATATATACACATACATGTATTAAACATAAGATATAAAAACAAATACCGAGTGTACTGCAGGCACTGCAGGGCACAGGGACACGCATACAGATGTACACACACATAAAATGTGCTCGATACACACCGTGTTGTAGAACTCGGCTATCGTGGGCACGATAGTGTAGTTATCTTCGCACCAGTCTACCTCGGAGCTGCCGGCTCGCAGCTGATCCCACAAGTAGAGGGTGCTCATGACGGAGGTGGATCTGCCTTGTGGCAGCTTCTGCTTTTTCAGCGGCTGCTGTGCTCTCGCCGAGCTGTTGCTCCCCTGGACTAATCAGCAAGGCGCAGACAACATTGAGATAGCACCCGCAGCAGCTTCATCCTGTTTTTCTTTGCTCCAGCCGGATATGGAGCTCCACAAGCAGCAGCTTTGCAGCTCTCAGCCTGTTGGACTCATCCTCCCTCCTCCCACTGGGTTGTTTAGCTTAATGCACGCTTCCCAGCTGATCAGCCTGCCTGCCCTCGGCCCCAGAGCGCCTGCGCCTTATGCCTCCCCCAGCTGGCTGAGGCTCTCTGCAAGAATCACTGCTGCTGCCCTGTATTTACCACACACGACACAGAGAGCCGGCTCCTGCTCCAATAGAAGTCAGTGCAAGCGCCTGTTGATTGACTTCTACAGTGCAGGACCACAGGAGAGACGAGGCTGTATGGTAATAGTAATTGGAGATATACCAATCTCCTAGAACTGGAAGGGACCTTGAAAGGTCATTGAGTCCAGCCCCCTGCCTTCACTAGCAGGACCAATTTTTGCCCTAGATCCCTAAGTGGCTTCCTGAAGGATTGAACTCACAACCCTGGGTTTAGCAGGCCAATGCTCAAACCACTGGTCCCCAGCAGAGGCACAAGGTGGGATTTAATAAATCTTAATGTCTATCTCTGGGATTCCAGGCTGTCAGTTGACTGCCAGTCCTCACTCCGAAACCCACACAAATGTGGGCGGAAACATTCAAGATTCAAAGTGAGCTAACAGGGAAATAAAGGATAACACAGACATTTTTTCAATGCAAGATCCTCTGCATCTAGGCACCAGCACAAGTAAAACAGACTGTGTTAGAAACATTTAAATTGATGAACTGCAGTAATCTTTCCTAGAACTGCTTCTGGGTTCAGTTTGTGCCCCCCTCCCTCGTTCTGGTGAAAATCTGCCAGCTTTGCAGGCTAAAGCTGTCTGTTTACACACAGAAAAAGAGAAAGGAGCAGAGCCAGCTTCCCCACATTGCCCCACCAATGTGCCTTAGCCTGTCTCAGAGAGAGAACCTCTAAGGGTATGTCTACATTCCAATGTAAGCCTGGGCTCAGATTCAGGCTCAAGCCCAATCCCCCTTCAGTCTACCCACAAATCTATCTGATTCAGACCAGTAAGCCTTCTGAACCCGGACCCTGCAAGGTGGGTGCATCTGAGCCTGAGTCACACTGGGACTTGGGTCCACAATGCATCATTTTGTACCATGAACACAGCTTGGGAACAGATCCCTCGGTCTCACATCCTGGGAGTCTGCAATGCTATGGGCCAGCCTTCTTATCCTTTCTATCCCAAGATTAGCCAATTGACTCCCAGGAAACAGATGCAACTCCCTGGTGCATGTACAGCTGCTTGGCATTTAATGTTTCCATGTTATTCTGACTGCTGAGCTGCAAACAGAGGGAACTGTCTCCTGAGTTAGCTCTGGACACCGACAAGACGACTGTTGCCAAGCACACTGCTACCTGGTCACAGGACCATGGTCAGATTCTGGTATATCTGTGGTGTGAGGAGAAAAAGACATTCAATTTCAATAGGAGTACCAGAAATGACCATATGTACTAAGAATTAGCAGACAAGCTGGCAGCACTGGGGATACAACAGAGCAGTGCAGGGCGTGGATTAAGTGGCTCAAGAGCAACTACCAAGAAAGCCAGGGATGAGAACTGCATCCCTGGGAACTCCTGATCATCCTGCCTCTTTTATGAGGAGTTTGATCAGATGCATTGAGCACTGAGCCCCCAGCAGTCCACAACAGCCTGGTCAGCCATGGCAACCTTCTGACTTCTGAATCTCATACACCACCAGAAAGGAGCCAGCAGCTGCCGGATCAGGCTAGCGAAGTGACTCTGGTGCTCACACCAGTCCCCAAGGAGACTTTGCTGCCAAAGCAGCTGCAGCATGTCCACACTCAGAGGAGCTGTTTGATGACCCCCCTAGAGGAGCAGCCCGCTGTGGAAATAGAAGCAGAAGAGGCAAAAATAACTCCAGTGCCTGGTAGATATTTTGGCTCCATGTTTGTTGTTATTAATGCACAGATGGAAGATTTGTGATTTATGAGCCAACACAATTTTTATTATGAGCCAGGGGTAGGAGTGTGTATCCACTAATGGTGGAATGCATGCCTCAGCATTTTGGCATCAGCCCCCTCCATTCACACAGCATTAAAATGGAGACTGGGAAGTGCAAACAACAGTTAAGCAGTTAACAGTGAATTTTTACTAGATACTTGTATGTTCTTACAAAGATATGCTGGGGTGTTAAAAGTAAAAACCTTATATTGCCTTTCCTTTTTGTACGCTGTGCAGTACAAATTGGCCACGCTACAGCATAACAGGCCACCTGTAATCTGTAAACTGTACAGGGAGAAGGTGGAAATGTAGTTAATGGGTGATGAAATCCATGTCTATCTAATAGGGCTGGGGGGGTTGTATGTAGTCCAGAAAAGTTTCAAGGGAGAGGAGCTGGCTGTGCAGTTCTTGGAGAGTCCGTATTATCGTGTGTGTGGGCATGTGTAGTCACAGTAGACTGTATCATAAACCATAGGGATGCAGTAATCCATATGGATGCTAACGCAGCATCCTGTTCATTCCCCCATGAATCCTGGGTGCTGATAGCTGCAAACTTTTCCAGTAGTAGGAACTCCAGAGAGGTAACCACATTTCGGGGAGAAGCATATTTTCCAGACCCTCCTCCACTTGTTAACATGTTGCTCAGTTACCATAAGGTTGAAAACCTCATGGTGCACACACCCCTGCCCCCAGGCTATAATGGTCTGTACTTTACAAATGCTATAGTTTTTTAAATTTCACCTTACCATTGTGTGTACATTCTTTGCATTCTGCTTAACTCAGTTATGTCCATGGAGTTTCTGGGAATCGTTTCTCTAAGAATATAATGATGCTGAGTTTTACAAAGTATCAATTTTTGGCCTTGAGATTCCAGAGGCACTTTTCTCTGAGGATACAGTGAACCTTTTTTGAAGTAGTGCTACAATAATGTGCTGTTTGATGGCTACTTTCACTCCCTTCCACCTCTGCAGCTTACCCACACTCCAGTAGAAGCCTGAGATTTCTGTCACAGAACGGTCAAAGAAAAAGCATTTCTGTGATGAACTTAAGGAGGACATCCTGGACAGGGCCAACACGCAGGTAGATTACCAAAGGGAAAAGAATTCATGGCACATGTAAAGGCACAGACAGGCTGCAGAGTGCAAGGAGAGAATTGCAGCGCAGTTTCGGGAGCAGGAACACTGCTTGAGGGAGGAAGATAGAGCGCGGCAGAAAGGGCTAATAGCCACAAGAGTTCAGGCTTCTGCTCCACCTGTACCACATCCTGAGCCCGCTCCATGGTACCATGTCATGCAGACTAGAAACACATTGGACAATACAAAAGTTAGGTGGCCCATGCAACCAAGACTGAACACTAGTAGCTGGACAAGTCAAATATACCCCCAGCAGTCCTCCACCCCCAGGCATCGTCACCAAGTTTGCACTAAATGTGCTAGAAAGGGAGGCCCAGGGACATGCAAAAGTAGGGAATTTATTTGTTTGCACTGGCTTCACAGTTCAATGTTTGTGTTATGAACTTTATTTTATTATGGGTTTTGGTGTTAGTTTATTACTGGTGTTTTTGGTGTTTTAATGGCAGCTGGCCTGCCTGACAATGCTTTAATATTGTTTGGTTGGGTTTTTTTGTTTTTGTAATGGGCATGTTCACAAATAAAGGCTTTTATTTTATTATAAAAGTTTATTGCCATTATTCCATCACATCATATAACGTGTATTTCAAAGAATGAAGACATGATAAGGCACAACTAGGAAGTTTTTAATACATCTATTCAGATCAATCGATAATGAAAATCCACAGTTCATGTCACACAAACCACCGTCCCCACCCCACTGGATAAGCAGTTATCTCATCCACAATTAACCATTTGTGACAATCACACACACTCCATTCGTAGCATACAGTGACAGTACTTCATTTATTGTAAAAATTACTGTACAAATACACCCATAAACGTACCATTCTCCCTCATCTACTGGTCCAGGCAAGTCCTTAACGCAAGTACACAAAGTATCCGTGATTTCTGTTGCCTGTGTGTATCCTGCTCCAGCTGTGATAAGTGCACCTTCTGGATGTGTGTACCGGTTCAGCAATCCATTACTGTCATATGTCCATTACGGGCCAAATGGCTCATCCTTTGGATTCACAAAGATTGTGAAGCAAACAGCAAGCCACAATAATGCAGACTGCACTGATTACACTGATGTACAAACAGTTCTGTAAACAGCACCAGTGGGATTTCTATCCACGAAATGCTCACTCATTCTACACCTACTGAGGGTGTAATTAAACCACCTTTTGCCAGGACCTCTGAAAGGAGGATAGTTTCATAAGCCAAAGCAAGGTGGTTTCCTCTAGAATAACAGTGGGGAGAGTTACTTCGTTTGACAATATCATTTGGTCAGAACAGTGTCCGAACCTGTCCATGAAGTTAGACTCCCAGTCAGCGGAAAACCCTGGCATCATGAACTTTTCCAGTGCAGGCCATGTTGGCATCCATATATCAGCCTATGTAGTCCACAAGGGCCTGCATTACGATGTAGTAGCCTCTGCAGTTTATGTGCTCCTTGAGGAGGGCAAACTATGGGCATGAGTCCCGTTGATGGCCCCAGCACAGTCTGGATACCCCATTCTCTCAAAACCAGCATTTGCTTCAGGGATATTATTTATATCCACCAACTTGGGGTAAGTTACACGCCTGACTGCCTCAGAAACTTCCGCCACCACTTTACCCATGGTTGACTTTTCAACACCAAACTAGTTAGCAACAGACATGTAGCAGTCTGGGGTAGCCAGCTTCCACATGTTTATGGCAACCCACTTCTAGACTGGCATGGCTGCCCCCCCTGTCTGTGTTGTGAAGCTGGAGGGTTGGGGCAGGTTGCTCACAAAGCTCCAGAAATGTAGCTTTCTTCATGTGAAAATTCTGGAGTCACTGCTGGTCATCCCAGAGTGATGAAGTGATCCACCAGTCTGTGCTTGTGGTCCTGCTCCAGAAGTGCTGGTCTATGGAGGGGGCATCAGCAGTTATAATGAGAGTTGTGAACAGCATCAGCCAGTTCAAGTCTTCCATATCTGTATCGTCCTCCTCTGACAGGTGCCTGAGATAGGTCAGAAAATACCACCAAAATGTTCACCACCATCTCATGGGTGCTCTGCCAGTTTCCTGAAACAGGAGTGTAAGCTCAAGCAAGACAAGTTCTTCAAATAGTGACTCCTTCATGTTGCTGGCTCCGGTTGCCAGGAGTGTGCAGACTCAAAAGATGGCTCAGCAGGATGTGTTGGTAGGATGCAATGACATCCTGTAAAGAGCCAGGGGATGGACAGACACATTTACAAAGTGCACCACAAACAATGGGCTAGGACAGCTACAGGTAGGGCGGGTGCTAGGAAGCATGGGATAGGCTTGTTTGACTTGGGTCTGCATGGTGTAGTGCTGACGCACAAGTGTGGACATAAGACTTAGGTCCAGAAATTCTAAATCCAGGGTAAGTATTCAGTGTGAACACTCAAGCCAGAGTTTACAAACACTGAGCCGGAGGGCTCAAGTCCCACAGACCCTGGGCTTACATTGCAGTGTAGACATACCCAAAGGGCCAGAGGGCAGTTCCTGCTCCATGGCTCATTCAGTTATTGGTGTCTCTGCTGAGTGTGCAAGCAATTAGTGCTGATTATGGTAGTGGTTTTGTGATGTGTACACTTGTACACTAGGAGCTGAACAGAACCCATAAAAATCTTTCCCCATGGACCATTGAACATTCATCATGCTTACAAGTTTTGGTTACTAGTGTCCTGGGCTGGATGGAAATCAGTGATCTAGAGTGAAAGACTCCACATCACATTATTTTTATGAAATATTCTACAATATATTTGCTAGCATGTTAAGAAATGTTATAAATTAGAATACTTGTCAAAATAAATGAACAAAACACATTGTCATGAGGCACCTAGGATGCCTTTTTTTCTTTTTTTTACTGTATTTACTTGATATTTTGCAAAATGAATGAGTTTATCATAGGTGTCTCCATCATTAGTGTGAATTAGCAATGTTCTACACTAGGGGCCAGATTCTTTGCTCTGGGTGAGCCATGCTTGTTGCAACACTGGAGGACGAGGAAGTAAAGAGGGAAATGGAAACTTTAAGCATTTCTTTTCCTGTTTCCATGGCTGATTCCATAAAAGGAGACAATTTACATCTTCCTTCCTTCCTAGCTTTATTTGGCTCATGCCACTATTTTGTATTCAGATTGAACTGCTGTATTCCTATTGTTCCATTAGCACTGAAACGAACTCACATGAAGTACCCTTAGGAGGAATCTTTCAGGACACAGGAAAAGTCAATGTGTAAACAAACAAATGAGCAATGCAAATGGTAACAGTACATATTGTTACCAGTAGTGTACCATAAGCAAAGTGCCCACTGTAGGTACATCGTATGCTAAGTTCCCTTTAAGCTGTGTGGCTGCACAGCAGGCTATTCAGGGCCACGCAAGCAGGAAAAGACGCCTCTCCCCTGGCCCCAGTCTCGGAGCTGCTGCGGCCAGGGACAGGCGCCTCTCCCCTGACCCCAGGCTTCTGTAGAGAGAGAGAGGGGGGAGTCCTCACTCCCTGCCACAGCCCCAAGGCAGCCAGTACCTCAAACCCCTCATCCCCAGCCCACCCCAGAGCCCACACCCCCAACCGGAGCCCTCACCCCCCCACACTCCAACCCTCTGCCCCAGCCCTTAGCCCCCTTCCACACCCTGAACCCCTCATCCCCACCCCAGGGTCCTCACCCCCAGCTGGAGCCCTCAACCCCTGCACCCCAACCCTGTTCCCCAGCCTTGAGCCCCTCCTGCACACCAAACCCCTCAGCCCCAGTCCCACTCCAGAGTCTGCATTCCCAGCCAGAGCCCTCACCTCCTTGCATCCCAACCCTCTGCCCCAGCCCGAGCCCCCTCCCACACGCCAAACCCCTCAGCCCCACCCTCACCACACATCACCTCCACATTGGAGCACATAAAATTCATTCCGCACATGGACGTAAAAAATTAGAGGAAACACATATGATGGTCTTAAATCAACATAATCCTGTTTTCACCTTCATTTTGGATCTGTTTCCCTGCTGACACCAACACTTGGCCACAGCCTGTCTTTCTTAAATCTTTCTGAAACTCTCACTCATCAGACTGCATCACACAGCTCTCAATCTCTCCAGTCCCAGCTGTCAGGCATCCACCCATTCCAGGCTCACAGGCTGCTGCTCTACTATTTCTGGATCCACAAGCTGGTTTTTGGCAGCTGCAACAGATTGCATTTCCTAGCCCGTTTATGGATGATCTCTTGGACTCCTACATCTAGTCTCTCAGACCCCAACAGAACCACATTCCCTAGCATCCAGACGTGATGGTTCATAAAGTTAACACACAGAAAATTGAATAGGAATAGCCACAACTGTTGACTTATGATAACCATTCACTTTGAAGGTAAGTGAAATTTTTTTCCCATTGCATGTTTTCATTTATTCCTAATAATGGGCAATACTCTCCTCTTTACCTCCACAAAAGGAAGACATCCAAACTCTCGGAAACCAGCCTGTGTTGTAAAGTTGGGGAACAATGGGTACCCAGCAAGTTTCCCTGGCACACTGAGGAAGTTTCTCCGCTGCCTGCAGATTATTGATGGCAAATCAGAAGAAGGTGGGGTATGAAATAATCTGTTCTCTGCAACACATCCCCTTCAGATCTAATGGATATTCGAGCAATAACACGCATGGACTCCCGTCTGCCTGGTTATGAGGGGCACTGGCAGCATAACTCCTTCAGTAGCCATGGTGCCGGGGGGGAAGCCCTGGCCCTTTTGTGTACCCTTTGAATTCTGACCTATGTTTGGTGACTGGGGCTATGAAATAAGGACCAGTCTCTTACCAGCACTCTAACGTGACCAACTTTTATTACAGGACCAGCAGGAGCCTATGGGACAGAGGCGCTGTGGATCCTGGGAGAGCCACTGGATAATGAGGCTATCTGGGTTATTTGTTCTGCAGAGAGAGGGACAATGAGCAGGAAATTTCCCAATGTCACAGTAAGAAGGAAATTCCACAAATAGAATCTCACAGAGTTTCCTGAACCTGGCATAGAGGAAAATATGACCCATTGTTAAAGCACTGAAGCAGCAGATACTAGCAAAGCAGTTTAAAAACAAAACAAAACTATTTTCAGTGGAGACGTTCCTCAGCAAAAATACCTGTGACACAACGTTCTTGTAAGGGCAGCAGTGCAGTGCTTCCGACCCCAGGGCTAACGAAACACTGGACACTGGTTCCTGGACGCAGCCCTTAACAAGCACAGCACTTTGTGCACCTTCACTGCACCCTGTCACCGCAAAGGAAGTGCCCTCCGCGCTTTGCACACAGGCGGGCGCGGGTGGCTCCGGCAGCACGGGACAGACACACCGCGCCTGGCACGGCTGGCACCAGTGAGACGCACCCCTGGGCTGACACCTGCGGGGTCGCCTGGCGGGAACCAGACCTGCCTGCAGTGGGGAGCCAGCGAGGGGACTGTAGCCTCTCACCGTGAGCAAAGCACCCCCTGCACCGGCTCCGAGCTAACTCTGTCTTCGGGGCGGGAGTGACGTAATGTAGCTGTTGCCACGGCAACACCCGGCTCCCTCCGGGAGGCAACGAAGGTACCTGCCATAGAGCACGCGGCGTACACCGCCACCGGGCACAGAGCGGCCACGAGCGCCACTTCTCTTCCCTTCCGGCGCGAGAAACACACCAGCCGCGCAAATCGCTTTTGCCATTGGCTAACCTCGGTCACGTGGCAGTTGTGGCAGGCGTCCGGGCCCTCTTTCTCGCGAGACCTCGCGGCGTGTCGCTCGGCTCTCTCGCGAGAGCCCTGCGCGCCTATGTGTGTTGGGCTGAGCGGAAGTAGGGCCTCTTTTGCCGTGGCGGAGCCGAGGGGAGCGGCTCGGCGAGGATGAAGGTGAGGAGAGCGGCCGGGCGCGCGCTGCCGCCTCGGCCTGCAATGGCCCTGGCGCTCGGCGCGGGGCCGCCTGCGGGAGCCGGTGCCGCCGGGGCGGGGCTGGGGCGCGCGGCTGCGGGGCGGATGGGGACGGATTCCCCGCAGCGGGGGGGCGGGCAGGGAACATGGCGGCGCTCACCCCCCCCCCCCCGGCGGTATCCCCCCGGGCGCAGAGCTCCGCTCCTGGCGGGGCGAAGCACATCCCCTTGGGGGGCGTTTGAAGGGCGCTCCCTGGGGCAGCCCCCCGGTGCTGCGGCCGAGGAGCTAGACCCTGCGTGCGGGTGGTCGGGCCGATCCCGTCCTTACTGAGCCTCAGCGGCCTCCCCGCAAGGGGAAGGGAACCAGGGGAATCGCTCTGCGGGGCCGCACTGGGGGATGGGGGGCAGAGCCTGCAGCATCTTGAGGGCGTCTTAGCGCCTACCTTCCAGCACGCTCAGGTTTAACGCAGAAGCCGCATGCTGCCCGTTAAGGGTGTGCACTGACTGAGGAAGAGAAGTCAGTAAGTCTCTGCAGGTGGAGGGAGTGGGTGTGATTTTTAACCAAGAATATTGAAACGAGCCCCAAGGAACGCTGCAGTCTCAGTTGAAATACTAAGTTGGTTTCAGGTGGGGTATATGGGCTTCATGGGATGAGAGTTTAGCTCTAGAAAAGATTTGGGTTTATTTGGTGGTTGTTGTTCCTAGCTCAACATCTCTTTCCCAGCCACTGGCTGCCAGAAGCTCATTGAGGTGGATGATGAGCGCAAATTGCGTACCTTCTATGAGAAGCGGATGGCCACTGAAGTTGCTGCTGATTCTCTTGGTGAAGAATGGAAGGTAAGAATTGGGCTAATGTACTGAACTTATTTTTGGCATATTAGAGGCAAAATGAGGCATAAGCAATAAAACTGAGTAAGTATTCAGTGTCTCACAGTACTTTCAAGAGAGCATGTAGTAGGTAGTGCCTGGTGTAATGATGCCTTGAAAATAAGTGTCTCAAAGTATATTTAGTTTGAATGGGGAGCTTTTTTTTTAAATGAAGTTGTGTTTAGAGTATCTGTTTCGCTGCTCTCTTCAGCAGACTGCTTGCTGTTCTTGGTCTTGCTCTCCTATGCTTGGCTGTTACAGTGGAGGAATGAGGAAAACAGGCATTGCTAAGGAACAGAATTAATGCTCTTTGTAGACCTAACGTGTCTTCCTGTGCAATGAAACTGTAAAATGTTAAGAAATGTTTTGTTAAAAGCAAACCACTAAATCAATATTTGGAGGATAGAATTTACCATAAACTGAGCTGTAGGAAAGAGCACTCTTCTAATTTAAGAATGGTATCATTAAAGTTGATTGCACATACTCACCTGGCAAAAACAAAACCTGTATGCACAGCAATTCACTGTTAACACTGTCTACTCAACTTAAAGGATACACATTTCTAGAACTAAGGTTTTAGGTTTAATATCTGAAAGTTTTCATCCCCTTGCTAAAGAGGGTTTTTAGAACAATTTTTCCTGGTTTAAAGAGAGGGACAGATATGAAACATCAGGGCTCTGTGCCTAGCTGTGCCATAGGCTGAACAACCTTGGGCAAGTGGTTTCATCTCTTTACCTCAGTTCCCCATCTGTAAAACTGATAATTTTTCTACCTTTGGCTTATCTTGTCCATTTAGAGTGTAAGCTCTCTGAGGCAGTGTGTCTCCCACTATGTGTATGATGCCTACCACAATGAGGTAGTAGTCACCCTTGGCCTCCAAGATGCTGCTGTAACACAAATAGCTAACAAACGGGGAAAAGATTATGGACAAAGTAACTAGGAAAATGAACCACGTTTTCTGTAATTGCTTTAAGTAATGGTTTTCAACCTGGGGTCCGACGACTGTCTAAGGGGTTCATGAGTATCCATGAGAGTGTTACCATAGAACAGTGGTTTTCAACCTGTGGTCCATGGACCCCTGGGAGTCTGCAGACTGTCTTAAGATTTCCAGAGGGGGTCTGCTAATGAAAAATGGAAAACCACTGCTTTAAGTTACAGCAGTCTTAGTTGGTATAAAAGTTTCAGTAATGACTTAACTGCTTTTATTTGAGCCAGCTGTCATAAATCTTTATTTTCCTGGCATAGGCTATGATTAAAGTGTCATTCTGTAAACAGCATTGTGTTACACTGTACTATGAAGGTTGAACAAAAGTTTTAGGGATTTCAGACCATGTCGTTTAGACCTCTGATTAACAAGTGTCAAACTAAATGTACTTTCAAACTGCACTAAACAAAGTTCAGCTTATGATGACTTTGGCCAAAGTTTGCATATAAACTAGATTTGTGCTCTCCTTTGAGGCTAAAATTATGCTGGAGTATTTTTAAATCTTTTTTCCCCACAAAAAAGATTTGTTCTACAAATCCTAGAGGACTAAATTGATGGGGTCCATTGTTAGTGTTACTATTATTCTGAGTACACAGCAGCTAAGACTGTTGAACACCTATTCCCATAGCTCCTAGAGGCAGTGTATTGGAGGAGACTTTGAAAGGCCACTAATTCAATGCGAGAGAGCAGCAAGACTCTTTGAATAGTTTCTGCTGTTATGCTTGTCCTTCACTGGCACTGAAACTGTACAGTACTTTGAATTAGATTTGTTGAAAGCAGGTCAATTTGGCATGCTGCATGTAAACTGTCTGGAACACTTGTGGATGGATGCTGGCTGTTTTACAAGAGGGCATAGGTACAAAGAACATGACTATGGAATTTATAGAGGACAGGGCTGTGATTTTCTTGTTTGATGGAAACAAATGCTTTTAAGGACAATTAAAGGAGTACGAGGTGCTTAGATGTCATCTTCTTAACAGGGATATGTTGTCCGCATCAGTGGTGGTAATGATAAACAAGGCTTCCCCATGAAACAAGGTGTTCTGACCCATGGACGTGTCCGCCTTCTGCTCAGTAAGGGCCACTCCTGCTATCGCCCCAGAAGAACTGGAGAAAGAAAACGGAAATCTGTCCGGGGTTGCATTGTTGATGCCAACTTAAGTGTCCTGAATTTGGTCATCGTAAAGAAAGGTGAGAATCTGTAGATAAGGCCACAAAGGCCTTGGTAGATAGGTTCACACAGCCGTAAACATATGACTTAATGATGTATTGATGTGAAAGAGGAAAATAAGCTGTGCTGTGCATGGCTCAAAATACATGGAGGAGTCCATTTAACCAGCAGAGTGGTTCAGTGTGTTTTTAGTGATTAACAGACTGTCCATTTCTAAACTGAAATGTTTTTATTGCTACTAAGGATAATGGGATAAACTAGTCTTTCAAAACTGATGTGAAACTTTATCACAATAATTGTTAGCAAAGTTTGGGGGGTGGACTTGAGACAATATAGGCTAGTAGGCCCAAATGTTGCCCTATCTTTAATATCAATGAACTTTTTTTAAAGTATGTAACTGTACTGTCAGGCTCAAACAAATGTGGTGTTGGAATTTTGGCAAGTACACACACAACCTTAGGCTTTGTCTAGACTGGCACTTTTGTTCACGTTTTGTCACTCAGGGGTGTGAAAAAACACCCCATAATGACAAGCTTTTTAACGAGACAAGCGCTGGTGTGGACAATGCTTTGTCAGCAAGAGCTATGCTCCCAGGGACAAGCTTCCACCCCTCACTGGAGGTGGTTTTATTTTGTCACTAGGAGAGCTCTCTCCTAGTGATAAAGAACAGCTACACAGCTCACCTTACAACAGTGCAGGTGCAGTAGCATGGCTGCGCCATTGTAAGATGCACAGTGTAGACATAGCCTTCATTCCAAGCAGCCACAACATTAAAATCTAGGAGGATAGCTAATCTGACAACTTTCCCAAAGGTGAGAAGGATATTCCTGGACTGACAGATACCACTGTGCCTCGTCGACTTGGTCCCAAGAGGGCTAGCAGAATCCGCAAGCTGTTTAACCTCTCCAAAGAAGATGATGTGCGTCAGTATGTGGTGAGGAGACCCCTGAACAAGGAAGGTGAGACACATTCTGCAACTTTGTGGGTGTTACACTTATGGCAGCCAAGCTTCTGCAGTGATTAGAAACCCTACTTTAAAAATCACACTATCTGCAAACATTCTACCAGCTAGATCTTGAGCTCACTGTCCATGAAAACACCGACAAGTATCAGTAATTAGTATTAAGTTTTAGCTCGAGCATCCTTTCTTACTCCCCAAAAAGTCACTGGAGAGGTCAGTGTTAAACACCTGATGGATTCTCTAGATGCATCTGTTGGTACTACTGATTCACAATGTAATTTTCAATCAATGAAATGAGGCTGAATCTGAGATTTGAATTTTACTGTGGTTGGAAGTCCTCCCACGGAACATTTTTGAGAACCAGATATCATCTTTGGCATCTAAGTGCTACAAAGTCAGACACCCCCACCCCAATTCAGACTTTTCCAATTGCTTCAGTAGCATCTTGGGACAGAAAACCAGCTTTGCATGGAAGCCGTGCTTCTTAAGTGACATGCCCTTTGTCACGAGAATGTATTTGTCACCTTGAATACTTACCTCTTCTGCCCACACCTGTTGCCTTTGGCATCCTGCTACTTCCCCACCACATTGAAGGTGACCTGAGAAAATAGTTCAATGTTTCATTGAACAAGTCAGCAAAGAGACAGTCAACCTAAATATCATTTATCTAAAATTAGCTATTCATACAACACCAGCAGTTACTATAACCAGAATTGTTGGTTTACTTTGTATTTTCACAAATTGGAAGGTCTGGAGTTTGATATACTTACAATAGCTTGATTTTTTTTTTAAGTTGACTAAATTTTAGGCCTGTATGTGATGTATGTACAACAGATCAGACTATCATGCTAAAAGAGTATCTTGATTAAGATGTACACACAAGGTTTCAGAAACAGGTTGATTAGTTAGGGGAAGGCTTTCAAAAGCAACAAGGGATTTTGAACACATCCTAATTGACTTTTGGGGGACTTGTGCTCAATCATGTAAATGTTTGAGAATCTCCCCTCTAGTTAAAAGGGAGGGAAGAATAGCTGTACTGTTCAGATGCTTTGTGTTATAAAATAAAGATCTGCTAAAAACAAATGCAACAAATATTGAAAGCATCAGAACTACTATTGAAGTATTAAAACGAATCAAAGACTTGGTAGTTTGCAAAATAAGACAGGTAAACACAGTGGAGAGGAACTTTGTTCTTTGTAGGACTGAACAGTTGTTTGATTTCCATAAACACTAAACATAAGCTTTTCTACTAGTATATTCTTTTCTTTCCTAGGCAAGAAACCCAGGACCAAGGCTCCTAAGATCCAGCGATTGGTGACTCCCCGAGTTCTGCAACATAAGCGCAGACGTATTGCTCTAAAGAAGCAACGAACTCAGAAGAACAAGGAGCAAGCGGCAGAATATGCTAAGCTTTTGGCCAAGAGAATGAAGGTACGTCTACTCCTTTTGAAGACCGGGTGTTTCAATATGGAGGTCTCTCTCTAGCACCACAGAGTCAGTCTGTTGCAGGAGAAAATCTGACTCCTACAATGACTAAGGACTTCAGTGCTGCACCTTTCAGCAGTTCGCAAGCAGATAGCTGCCTCCTAATGATGTGCTGTAGAGCCACAGCCTAACTTGTTACATCGCTCAAGCTTTCTTTAACCATTTTAGGAGTAATGAGACATCTTGTCCACATTACATGTATAAGCTGAGTGTAAACGCTGTTCCAGTTACTACATATGTAATTTGACTGTCTGGAATGGACATTCTGGTACAACAGTTTTTTAGCAATCACATTGTAGGCTGGGGGCCCCATATAAAATACTGGCCCTTGAACATAATTGTCCTAGCCAGCTATGTTAAACTGACTTAACTGGAACTCACTTCCCTAAGGCTTAAGGCCCAGTGCAGGTATGGTTGGAGAGTTGAAATCAAGTACCTCACCTGTGAAAGGTAAGGATTATTGATTGAATTCCCTAGCTCCAAAGTTGACTGGGATAATGAATATACACTGAAAATACAGGTCTTTGAAAAAATATTCAAGTAAATCACCATGGTAGTGTGGTGATAGATTGGTGTGCTGTAATGGAGCTCTTTCCATAGAATTGCCAAGGTAGGGGCATCTGTGGAATTTGGATGTGGGAGGGAAAAATACTGGGAACAACAGTTTGAATGTTTAAAAGGGGTTCCTGCTTTCCAGTTGGACACATCAGATTATGCTTAATATATGTCAAACAAAGTGTTCCATCTTTACTGAAGTACATTTTATTCAGTTATAACAGTATTGGGCATTACTCACTGTGTGCTGCTTTTCTTTTTAAAGGAGGCCAAGGAAAAACGCCAGGAGCAGATAGCCAAGAGACGACGACTGTCCTCATTGAGGGCCTCTACATCTAAATCTGAGTCAAGCCAAAAGTAAAAGATGTAAATGATTAAGAAAATAAATCTTTTATGGTGAAATTGAATTTCAGTGTGTGAGTAAAAATGCTTGTAGCGATGCCCTGCTCTTAGAATTGGCAGGGTCTTTGTGCTTATACTCCTATTTTGCCACTGTTAAATAGAGAAAGCAACATAATTCCCATCAAAAAGGTGGTTCTTCCAGAGAAGATTCTTCATGCAGTCACATCTAGGATAGTTAAATTAGCAATACCAGTCTTCGTAAGTATTAGATTGAATAAACTCACTTTCTAGTCAATACTGATAGTATTGTTTCCTCTTTACCTTGAATGGGTTTTTACATATTTTCCAAAATCTTTAATGCAGAAACTTTCTATAACTTGCACTACTGCCTTTTCTCTATCCACTGTCTCTTCTCCTGTTTATCCAAAAGGCAAAATAAACATGCACACAAGCATCTTCTCAAAGGCCAGATGGCCATCAGAGCACAGCTGTGGCCCAGGTGATAGTCTCAGGGTCATAACTGTGCCCAGGGCAGGTGCCCCTTCCTAGAGTCAGTGGGGTGTACAAAAATGGAGTGGTTCAGGATCAGGGTGCTTAGTGCTGTGTGACACACACACCAGCAGGTCCAGTGACCCCAGCTGGAGCAGGCTCTAGGACTAGGGTCAGGGCTGGCTGCACTGAGGTAGGAGGATGGGGCTGCAGGGAGGGTGGTGCAGCCAGTGCATGGGGGACACTAGATTTTGAGGGGGGAAGGGGGCACCTAGGTGAGGGACTGGATTCTGGAAGGGCAGTCCAGGGACGGGGGAAGGATTCTGATTTTTTTCAAATAGTGAACTTTATTTTTTTTGAGTGTTCCAAGCAAAGGCAGTAAAACTCCTAACCTTCGCTGATTCACATTAGTCTATTCTATTGTCTGTCAACAAGGAAATGTTTCTAATGGACAAATAGAGCTTACAAACCCCCCTTTATAAATCAAGTTCTTCTTTTAAGAACCTGATTGATTTCAGTGTCCTGAAGACAAAGGTCTGGTCTGTGCTCATATTGCTAAGGCAACTGGTTGGTATATTCTCAAGCCTGCCCAGGAAAGCGGGTGAAGGGGCTTGGGGGGAAAGGGATTCTAAGTGACCCTTCCCTGTGTAAGTTTTTGTGTAAATCACTTGGTGGTGGCAGCAATACCATCCAAGGACAAGGAAAGGAATTTGTGCCTTGGGGAAGTTTTAACCTAAGATGGTTAACTGAGGGGGGTCTCATGTGGGTCCCCACATCTGCATACCAGAGTTTAGAGTGTGTGGGGAGGAACCCTGACAATGTCCATGCAGCTATGCATGCACTCTACCACCTCATGCTGCACAATGAGTTTATATAGGACTGCATGGGGTAATAACCCCTCAATTCTATCTCTATTTGACTGTCCAACAAATAGTCCAATGCAGGGAGGGGGGCAGTGGATCTCCCGTAGGGCTACATATTTAGAACCACCACCAGTTAAATTTTGTCTTTTTTCCCCTCCCTCTTCTAAATGTTTGTATAAAGCCTTAATCTTCCCTCTCCCTTTCTTATACAATGCTCCATATTGATTGTCTCTCAATTGCACATGTGAGTTTCTGAATGTTCACTCAGTCAAATCCACCAACACTGAAATTCCCAGAAAGGAGTACATTTTATGTGCTGTTGCAGAATTCTATTTAACCTCTTTCCTGGGGCAAGTAATTTTCTTTCCTGATGGGTTAATAGAATATTATAGTTAAAAGCTGCTGGAGCTATTTAGGGCCATAATTCCATGGCAAGAACCTTGATTTTTTTGAGGCCTCTTCCCACTCCCCAGAAAGAATCATGCTGTCTGTCACCCCAGCCAGCCTGCTAGTAAACAAGACTAAATTTTCAATACTTGATCTGTTATGTCTAGCATAGCCCATTAAAATAATTTAACATTTTTATTGTATTTAAAAAGTACGTGACTTTCCAGTTCCCAAGCAAGACTTACTGATTCAAGCAATGCTTCAGTTTGCTATGACAAAGCCATGACTATCAATAAAGCAACAGCCCTAGTGTGTGCCTGGGCTGACAAGTCTTCATAATTTGCATTAAGGCTCCCTTGTAATTATACGATTGAAATTTCACACATCCACTGAATTCAGGTTCCCACAGCAGACATATCTGCTAAACTGCAGATCTATAAAAGCATTAACGTTACCATATATAGTAACAACACATCTGCACAAAGTGGAGTCACAGCTACTGTAGGAAAGATAACACACAATTTGGGTAATTCAAAGTTAAGTTTTTAGCTAAAACTGTGGATTACCTGGGGAGGGTGTTGGCTTTTTCTTTTTAAAATGTCAGTATGCTGTACACAAGCTGAACCCACCATTTTAAGTTTATTGCTGTGTTAAAGCAATTTGATGACAAAAATAGAACTAAAAAATGGGAGTTCCAGACAGCAGTTGTACATATTTTTATTTTGAGAAATAGATGTTTCTTAGCTATACAAAATTCAGAACAAACAAAGCACCAAGAAACATTTTGTCAAATGTACAAAAACATTAGAGAAATAATTGTTAGATCAAAGCACAGTAAATGGATGTCATTTTTGAACAGTTCACAAACAGACTCTAAACCAGTGCAAATTTTATTGCATTAATAGAACACTTCTCAACTCATTTAATAGATAATTTATTCACACTACTTCCTTTTATCCTCATTAACGTTCAGTTTATTTTTAAGCTCCTAAAAGGAGTTCAGTGTTCTTGTAAAAAACAGGAAACAATCCCTTATTTGCATCGATTGATGCAGAATGAAAAAAAAATATCAATCTACTGTTTCCTTTCTAATATGCATCACAAAATACTACAGCACAGTAAAATCAGAACTGCACCCAACTCAACTGTTCAATGTCAGCATTTACGGTTTACAAGGGGGTGGGGTTGTTTCTGAAAAGGTCCACACTGAAAAGCTGATCTACAGAAGGCACCTGAAGGTTTCAAATAGTTAAAGAATTAATTTGTAAAGGCTATCATTAATTCAATAAAAAGATTCAGCAGTTAATGAAAAACAATTTTTTGCATTGAAGAAATTGATTGATTAATGTTTAAAAACAAATTTCTACTTTAGGCTGGATTCCTCAGTAATATTTTTTAAAACGTTTTTAAACAAAGTTATAAAAATATAGATTTCTATGGTCTAATTAACACTCACTTTGCAAACATACCCCATGCTGCAGTTATTTATATGAAAATAATAAACTCAAGCTAAGGTAAATGTATATCCTAAAATTGAGGCAGTACAGAAAACATCATTCACAGGGTGAAAAAGGTCTAGTAATTCACAAATGCAATGTAAATTTAGAGTTTAGCCAACATGTGAAATTCAGCTGTAAGACAGACTTAGTAGTTTTTTGAGAAAGTGGAATAGAATTTAAAGATACATTTTCTACATAAAACAAATTTTCAATTAAGATGTTATTGTCAACTAGTATTATATAAAATATAAAGACAGAATATAGCTATCAGCATTGTACACAAATGTTCTATTTTCATGGTACGTTGCACAACATTTTAATTCAGTTTTCTATTCTATATACACAAACTTTTTGGAATCTATTGCATTTTCATTTACAATAATTACAATTAATCTTTGTAATGTTCTGGAATTTATTCACTCTGCACATCCAACACTCAACAGAAATTCTCTATCGAGAATCTTGATTTCAAATGGTTGAAGATCCCATTTAACTTTACAGAAAATGTAAATACCTTGTTTAGTAAAGGGAAACAAGGCAGATTTGGTACATTTACAATTAGATGAAAATTGCAAAATACATTGCGCTCTTCATATCGTTAACTAGTAATCCAAAATTTTAAAGACCATGTGAATTCAAAGAGATTTTCCTGTGTTAGTTATCTGTTTTATGCTAATATGCTCCTTTTAACATCTCTCAGGTTCACTCGATCACATACATACACACTTCAGCATGCTTGCAACCAAGTTGTTCCCAGCTCCACTTATGTGATCATTTTGGTTTGGATCCTGACTTTCTGCAGCCCAATAGCAGGTTCTTCAGGCAATAGTCATCTGCAACCATAATCTTTATGATTATAAATTAGGTTTCCAAAATGTATACAAGGAAAGCATCTCCGTCCCATTCTTGGCTGCTGGTTACACGTCAGACTAGAACTGTTCTAAGCCAGGGGTTCCCAAATTAACAAGGCATTTCTTTTCCTGCTTATGCAGAAGAAATGAACTGGGGCTGAACTCAGATTCCTCTTTGGATGACACCTGGGGGAAGCTCACTCATACACAATGGATGTATGGTAATTTGGATCATTGGGGGAATACAGTTCATAACGTTACTTCTTAGTCAAGCAGCTTCCAATTTTACTTATTCCCCCCACATTCCCCTCCCCCCGGAGTTTATTAGGTTATTAATTTGCAAGGAATCATTTATAAATTTCTTTAGTGCCTCGAGGAGGGGGAAAAAACCATTTAAAATGCAAATGGAAAAGTTTTAAGAAATTGTCCTCATGCATTTTGGGTCAGATTTTCAATCATATGGGTATTAACGTGCATTCAAGTCTAGTCAGGTGCCATACCTGTTTTCCAAGTGCAGTCATGGGGGTTTGCATATTCAGATTAGGTAAGCATTCATCTCTGAAAATCCAGCTCGAGGACAACTTGCCTCACTCTAATGTTTGCAGCTAAATATTTCATATAAAGAAATCAAAGGAGGAGGAACAGGAAGTGATATGTGGTGAGAAGGAGGCAGCAACTTAGAAGGAGCTCTTGGTATTTGCTTTACTCCAAGTTCTTGTGAGCAAATCTAGCTGCATGTTAGATGAAATATTGCGATTACATAATCACCTTGAGGACTTTGACTTTTGCTCCTGCATAATGGAATCTATTCTAGAGTCAGCTAGTTAACCAGCTATTAAAAACTAGAATTAAAAACCAAGCAGTTTAAAATAACCCAAACTCAACAACAAAATAACAGTCCTCAATGTGTCCTGGATTCTAAGTTCGAAAGTAAGTGGGCTTTTTGACTTGACTTCATTTAGTTTCACAGAGCGCTTTCAGCTAGCTGGGAAACAGGTAAGTACAACAGAATAGAAACTACATTATAACATGCAGAGGCATCAGTCTGATGTAGTAAATCCAGGGAAATTAAATCCTCTACAAGAAATTTGATCCAGGATTGGAAGAGTATCCCTTTTACCTCATTAGTCCTAGGAAACAAACATTTAGTGCTAGATACCATGACACACAAGCTACTCTGGATGTTTACACAAGCCCAGTGTCATATTGTTGAAGATTTGCAGCAATACGTATGAGAGGGCTGTTAAAACAAAGCAAATTGATTAAAAATGTCACCTACAATTATGTCTAAGAGGGTGAAAAAGGAATCCAGTTATTTCATTATTACCCAGTAGGCAAAACAACATATTATAAAGATCCTCTGCAGCTGGGGAAAATAAGGGTAGCTAAATGTTTAGGATGCTCAAAGAGAATTGCTATTTAAATTGCTCCAAGGAGCTATAAGGCTTAGCTGCTTATTATTTAGGACAATCAGTGAGAGGTGATAATTTAATCTGTGTGCTGCTGTACTTTTAAAGCCAGTACTAAAGTAAAGTATTAGGTACAATCTTTGCTATTTGTATAAAACTTACTTAGATTAGCAACTACTATAATGCAAGTGTAAGTATTCAAGAGCATACTTCACAGGGATTTTAAAATTTAAAATATGAATTAATTACATTGGTGGGGAGGGGAGCAGAGAGAAGAAAATCAAGCACCAATTCCACAGGTGAGTATAAGAAAACAGCTCTATACTCATTGTTGAGTTGGTCTGAAATCTGAAAAACAACTAATGAACTCAAAAAGCTAAAAATGACAGAAGAATTGAGATAAAGGTCTTGTACTGTGCTTGTGCTTCTTTGCTTTTGAGAATTGAAAAAATGCCCAATATTTTCATGGAGGAAGAATTCCAAATGAACTTACTATACTAACATGGCCAAGGATCACCAATTACTATGGTTTTTTGTTTTTGTTTTTTGTTTTTTTTTTTAATATAATGTGAGCATCCAGCTACAATGCCAAAAATATTTTCTGATACAAATAGTGCAAAATCCATTTCTTTGAAGGAACACACATCTTATAAAAATGTTATGTCAGCAACATGTTAAAAGTACTTTGTTTCGGGGAGGAGGGGGGGGGGTTCAGTTACTGGCACTTTCAATGAGATCCTAGTGCCCCGTAAAGAGTTTAAACGACTGAAGTGTGAAAAATGAGTAAAGATTCTGGCATGGGAGTAGTATGAGCAGATTACATTCAAACTGAAAGTGATACCATGCCTAAGTCACTTTGTTTTAATAATTCATTAATCCCTTCTCTCAGTTGCTTCTTCCAGGAGTGACTTCCTCAGTAAGGGATGGTCATGTACTGATTCAGCACACTTGACTGAAGCAGAAGCAACATGGCTATCCGCAATTGTTGCCATGTAATTTAGTTATGGAAACATTTGAGTCACAGACCAGTGTCTAAGTTTCATTTTGCAGAGGACATGACAAGTATTGTCAAGTAGGTGTGTGAGTTTTTCATCTACTAGCAATCAACTAAACATGGTTTTAACTTTTAAGACCAGTCCCTTGAACTCTTCAATTTTTCTCTGCATACACAACTTTAAGAGTTGTATATAAATATATGTATAGTAAAAAAATATTGAATCTGGACTTACAATGCAAAATAATTATCCCATAGGTTAGAAAGATACCAGGTATGGGGCAACAGTGCCTGAAGCTACAAGTTTACCCCAAGGGGCACTTTTTTTGGGGGGGGGGGATCTTAATTTCTGGTCAATATTTGTTTATGTCAAAACCTTTGTGCACCCTAGTTTCATTAAACTATCTCTGTAGCTTGCAGAAAGACACCCATCTCCTAGCTGCTCAGGGCAGAAGCCCATCATTGTTTGGGAGAACAAAGCAATATAGTCAGATTATATCTAATTTAATGTAGCAGGACACTGAATAGAGAAAAGCTAAAGTTTTATAATATAGCCAAAATGGAAGGGTTATTGTCAGTCCATAGATGTTTAGATTATTAACTGGGACAGGGACTACTGTCAAAAAGAGAGGTAATAACTAAAGCTATTGTTTGGTATCGTGACCTGTCTAAAATAGCTTCATTGCAAGTCGCAATTCAAGGGTTCCATAAATATGTACACACTTGCTGCACCCATATGCAACAAACAGATCCCTCTTTACCAGTGCACTTAACATGCTTCTTGGCTAGAAAGGCAATCCAAGACATACACTTATAAAATATCCCAGCATTGATGGCCCTTAAGAAAGCCACCAACTAAATGCTTATTGAACCACCATCTCCATTCTCAACTACTTGATGAAGATGGCGGACAAGCAAGAAACAACAAAATATATACAGAAAAATAAAGTTAAGGCAGATAAGCCATTCAAGAACTCAATATCCTTGGCATTAAGAAGTTTTAAGGTATTTTGTAGCACTTTACACTATTTCATGAGATGACAAAAATCAAAAATCAGAACTTGTCCCAAAGAGAGATTTGATCTGGATACAACTTGCTGGATTTAGTCTTCTTTTAGGAACTTGAATCCAAATCTACATATTCTCAGTTTTTGTGAAGTTCCTTCACCTCTTCCTGCATTTTTATATGACAGGTGCTCCAAAGCATTTCCTGCACCACTCCACACTGCTGCTTGGTGGTGCATCTATTTTCTGCATCTTCTCAAGCACCTCTGTTGTTAGACTTTTATATGCAAGTCTGTACTCACTGTCAAAGGCCTCTGGAATAAACAGAGCGTAGTTGAAAGTGCTGCTTAAATTACTTCAAGTGCACACCATAAATATTTTCCACAAAAAAACTTTTTTTTTAAAATGTATCACTCTGCAAGATCTAGCTGTTTTAAATGAACGGTAACTGAGAAGCACAAAAGCAACACTTATATTAGTATTCATTAGTTACTTCTGAAGTAAGGAAGTCTGCCAATTGAACAGCTGCTTAGAAACCCCTGAAACTAATGCCAATTTTTTGAAGTTAGCTAGCTATCCTGAGCCTTCTCTAATATATTTGTGCAAATAAACATTATGCACATTTCACAATATTTTCAACTTACCGATATCAATGTTCTCTCTCCCAAGAGACACCAAAGACAGGAAAAGGATTTCTCTATAAAAACTCCTGTAAAATATTTTAAAATATGAGTCAATGAAAGTACAATCTACTCTCAAGAAGTCAATGCTGAAAGCATGTTTATCTTCTATAAACACAGCTTTTTTTAAACTATGTTTCCAATGTTATTTGTACTATAAGTGGCTTGTTAATCAGTCTTGTGATCTCATGATTTTATGAGTCCTGCAGTTTTTGGTGTGCTTCTTTGAGCCCAGCTCCTAGAGTCAAGAGCTACATGAAAAAAGCTCATCTTTCATTAACAAAAATGTTTTAGCCACCACGCTTGTGGAGAAAAGGTTGAAAATGTGACACACACACACCCCCACCCACCCACCCACACCCAAAAGGTTCACAAACTGCACGGCAAGTGAAAAAAACCCAGAATGTATTTTAAAAATTTTTAAATTTCTCATGATTTTTTGATATTTGGGGTTCCTGTGTTTAGTTTCAGGATATCAAATTTTCACTGGAACAGAATTATCCACATATTAAACAAATAGGTGTATGCATCTAGGAGCAAAAAAAAATAAAAAAAATTAGGGATTGTATTAATGAATAAAGTACTTTCTTTTTAACACCTTGAAAATACACACAGTTTCTGTACTTCAGTCACTACTCACTTAAGAATGGGATAGGCTTGCAGAATTAAAGACATCTGCACAATACTCTTTGGCAAACTGACACAGAGCTGGCCTCTTGGTTTCATACAGTCACTGCATTCTTTGTAAATCAATCTAAATTGTGGCTGAATGAAGAAAGGGAACAGCCTACATCTGGGGGGGGGGGGAGATGAGGAGGCAGAAGAGCAGAGCCCATCAAGAAGCTCTGAGAGTCATTCCCAAAGGTGGCAGCTGACTGGACCTATCCCAGGTCTTCTTAGAGCAGGGGTCTCAAACATGCGGCCGGCCCGCAGAATTATTTGCTGTGGCCCACCAAGTTCCCCACGTCCCCCCAGAGTTATTTCCTACAGCTGTCAAGCTCCCCTCACCCGCCACCCCCGCAACGCGCCATGTCCCCCACCCCTCTGCCTACCTCCAGGCACTTCCTGCTGCTGAACAGCTCTTTGGCAGCGCTTAGCACTTTCCAGGAGGAAGTGGGGAGGAGCGGGGAGCCGCACGCTCAGGGGAGGAGGCAGAGAAGAGGTGGGGCAGGGGCAGGGATTTGGGGAAGGGTTTGGAATGGGGGCAGGGAAGGGGTGGGACCTCAAGGAAAGGGTGGAGTGGAGGCGGGGTAGGGGGCAACTATTGTACCTTTATATGAAAAGGTGTCAGTGATGTGGCCCTTGGGCCAACATACTAGTCCTCACGTTGCCCTCGTGATGATTTGAGTTTGACATCCCTACCTTAGAGAAAGCACTCAGAGCGAGCGTGTGCAAATGAACATGCACCACTTGGTACTGAGTAGCCTTTGTAGGAAAAGGAAGGAAACTGCCAGCCTGGCTACAGAAAGAGTGGGAAAAGCACAGACAGGCAAGACTCACCCAGACACACAAAATTCCTCTTTACAATATGGGAAACCCTGCCACAGCTACCAAGGCTTGGAAAAAGAGAGGGACTTCAAGTAGCAGAGACCAGGGGATTACACCCCTCCTGGGCAGATATGAACAAACTGAGTTATCAGAGAATTATCCCTGCTATAATAATTAGATAGTATAAAAACTACATTCAACAGCTTTTTTTTTTTTTTAAATAAAATAACTTTGACCCCACTCCTCTCCCCAAAACAAAAAAAAAGCGTCTGTGCCCCAAAGCATCATGCTCTAAAGATTCATCTTTAGATCGCTATTTGTGTGTGTTGGTGCTTACAGCGGTGCTTGCAATTCCAATCAAAAATGGTAGTTGCACATAATGGCAGTTTTCAAAGTGTCATATCTATTACAGTTCACAGTAGGGTCACATTACGTGACTGAAGCGTGGTATTCAGTGCTCTTAATACCATGTTCTTGTATGGAGTACTCCTCCCCCTCCCTCCCAGCACCTCCTGCATGCCACGGAACAGCTGATTGCAGCAGCTGGGAGGCACTGTGGGGGGGAGGGGAGGAGTTGATCAGCGGGGCCGTCAGTGGGCAGGAGATGCTGGGGGGGAGTTGGCTCCCGGTGAGTGCTCCAGCCCTGAAGCACCCACGGAGACGGCACCTATGAGACATAGGTACTCCCTCCAGAACCCCAAATATCCTCTCCGAGTACACACACCCCTCCAAGTACCCCTCCCAGTCACAAACACCCCTCCAGTACCCCCATAAATACCCCCTCCCGTTCCCCCTCTGGCAGCATCCTTTTTTGGGACCTGAAAGTAACCCTAAGAATAAGGGTAATAAATATTCCTCAGCCTCCAGATGCCAGTTTTTTCCCTTAATCAAAAGTATTGTGCAAAATGCAGAGCTGATTCCTCCTAGCCAGCAACTCATATGCAGCTGAACTTCAGTGGCTGTAAAGACAGTTCACTGGGTGCTTTCAGATCCTTTGTGATGTGAAGGTTTCAATGACAAATGTAAATGTGCTACATTTATGCAGCGAGGCCCAAGATCTCCACATGTTTTGTATCTGCTTTTGCATCCATATTTACTTCACTTATAAAAAAAAAAATCAGGTTGTGTGTATGCAACTGGGGGTTTAGCTATCTGACTGGCAAATAACTGCAGCAACTACATGCACAGGAGTAGATCTACACATGCCAGAATCTTTATAGATCTCAAAGTGCCCATATGAAAATCTGATCCTAAACATCTGGGAGTCTCAGAGGGGGTTGAATGTTCTATAACCATGTATGAGAGGCTGTTACAACTCTTAAATGGTATGTGATCCTGGTGTAGGTTTGGGTATGAGGGTGGGGGAAGATAAAAGAAAACACTGTCCCTTTACCTTTGTCGTTTGATGTCTGGTTTAACTTTCTGCAGAAGGAGGTTGATGGGTTCAACAACATTGTTGTGTTGAATGCTCAGTTTGATGTTCTCCACTAAAGTGCTTGTTGCCTGCTGATCTTCTGAAGCTATGGATGATTTCTTCTCCACTGAATCTGGTAGGAGAATGCAGCATTTCAGACCAATACAAAAATAGATGTAATTCTTAAACTGTCTCACTCCCATAAAACATGCAGTGAGTACAAGATATATGTGGTCTTTGCATGCGGAGACTTTTTGCCCATCTTGCAGAAGTTTCCACTACAATGGAATGGCTTTGCCTATTTAGGCATTCTGTCAGTGTGGCAGAAACTGTGTAAAGCATACACACTTTTTGAGTATGTCCTGACCAGGGAGCACAAGAGACCAAACTGCCTCTAGTTCTTGACATGTATATTTTTGTAACAAAATCTTTGTATATTGACACAGATATAAAAATGGTTCTTTTTAGTGCGACAGTTTCTTGTTAATTTATATTGAGTTCAAACACATTGATTGTTTCCAGGTGTAACACAGACACACAATCAGATGTGTTTGATGCATATGGCTGAAGGCTACCAGGTTTCAGCCATGCTGCATTAGTTCATTGGCTGCAAATTGAACCGAAGGTTAAGTGCATTCTAAAGAAAATGAAGTTAGTGATATTTATGCCATCAGGCGACCTTGAAGACCAGTTTGTAAAGAAAGAAAAGTGAAGCTGCCACTGCAAAATGTGGGCTACATGCTACCATTAGTGTAGCAATGGTGAAGCTGAAACAGAAATGTTGCAGCAATGACTATCAGCAGCTGATCTAGTCAGGCATCATTTACACATTTACTGCAGCGTTTTAGTGCATGAACTGGTGGTTCTAAAATGACAATGAACTGACTTAATAAAAACAGTGCATGAAGGGGGCAGTGGAGTTTAGATTACAGACAGAATCAATACATAGCAAAGTTGCATAGCAAGCAGCAAGCGAGGGACATTTGTTGATGAAAGTCACACCAGACACAGTGATCACTCCAATGAGTTTGGGATAGCCTGGATATAAAAGCAGGATTCAGTGCATTTGGTGAACATATTTTCCTGTTTTCCAGATATTTTCTGAATTTACTGCAGGTTCTCTCAATGGTACTATTTGGCCAGTTTTTTAGCACAAAAACATTTAAAACAAACTCTTTGTTCCCTTGTTTACATCATATGAGTTTGTATTGGGGTGGCTAATTAAAGTTATAGATACACTATTGGAAGATTCAAGTTGTCAGTCATGTTTCATATGGATGTCACCAGCCCCTTGGTAAATAAAACAAAAACAAAGCAAATGACACTATCGTCCTCCTCTGGTTCTCCTAGTACATTTTTTGGTTCAATCAGTTTGCTTAGATTTAAAGCTCCTCTGGGGAGGGAAATCTTCTTCCTTGGTGTTTTACAGCTCTGAGCTCATTTCTTAAAAGTTAACACAAGCAGAACAGCTCAGTGCAACAAGAAACTATTTGAGACTGATGTAATACAAGAGTACATAGTACACTGCACATGCATGTTTCAAAAAACTCTCCTGCTGTAGTGGAAAACCATGTGAATTGAAGCTAATGGCATAAACCCTATAGCTACACATGGTAAATTAGGATGCAGAAAGGTGGGATTTTTTTTTTTTTTTTTTAAAGCAAAATTTTATTTTAGAAAGATTTTTCTTTGTAGCGGTTCTTCTCTTTCATAGCTGTATTGACATGTCAGTAACACAGCAAGAAAGTTCAGAGCCATGCCCTTACTGAAGTTTATGTACAGGCTGCCATCTGATCAAATCCTTCCCCTATTTTATATCTGATATATAAACATGCAAAGAATACTGCAATTTGTATACAAAGGAGGAAGATGATAAATGCTTTCATATCAAGTTTCACATTGTTTACACTGTATTGTCATTCAAAATGTGGTGGGTGCTTTGCAAATAGAGGGGAAGACAGTTCTTGCCATGAAGAGCATACAATCTATAAAGAAGTCACAAGGTAAATAGAAATGTTTAGTGTCACCTCTCAATCCCCACCCCACACTCTCACACACACTTGTTTCACTTACTGAGATTTCTCCAAGTTATATATAGAGGCTCTCCAGGCTCTTGGTGAAGGTTGATGTTGTCCCACAGTAGCTGGATGTATACTAACTTACTGTCTTGAGACAGAGATGACAAAGGCAGCTGGAATGAGGGAAAGCGAAGTTTAAAGAGGTCAGCACAGGATCATGTGATTAAAAACTTGATAACAGGCCCCAAGAGAGTTATTTCTTATCTCTGTTGCTGAAAAGATTTCTGCTATTCATTTTGAGACATAAAAATGGAGAGGCTAAACTGCAGATTTCATTTAGTAGGAATTGAATAGCGTATTGTTTGCACTGCAGTACTGAAGTGGCCTTTTTTCTTTATTTAGCTTAAACCCCTTCCTGCGTGATAGAAGTTAAACCAAAAAAGACCACTAGTACTGGCATCTACTCAGGCTGTATTGATATAAATACATTATTATTTGTATTGCATGAACACTTAGGAGCTAGAGTCGCAGGCCACGGCCCTAGTGTACTATGCACTGTACAAATGCAAACAAAGAGATGGTCCTTGCCCTGCTGGTAGTATGTGCCTGAGGCACTACTAGCAGATGGTGATCCTGCTGCAAAAGGCTTTACATTACCTTTCTGTTGGTTTCCAAGCTCCAAGAAAGGAAAGCATTTGGACTCTATGTAACAGGTGGCAGGGGCGGCTCTAGACACCAGCGCCAGGCAGGGCGCGGGGGCAGCGCGGGCGGGGCGCGCTTTGCGGCTGGAGCTCCCGCTGCATGCATGCCTGCAGGTCACCCGGAGCGGACGACAGCGGACCTGCGCAGGCATGACTGCGGGCGTCCCGCCGCGCCGCGGCTCCGTTCTCTCCCGCAGGCATGCGCGCGCGCAGGTCCGTCCGTCCGGCTCCGGCGCCCGCCCAGCCGCGCCCGAGCCGCCGCTGGCAGCGCGACCAGAGGGGACCCGCCGGAGGACGAGGCGCGGGGCGCGCGCAGCGGGGCGCCGGCTGCCTTGGGGCAGCCTACTCCGACAGGTGGGACTGTTTGTACAGCAGGTTGGGAAAGGCAGCTGCTCGCAGATATTTACTAAGAATACAAATTATCCCTAGTAACACCACACACCTAGTCAGTTGGTTATCACAGACACATGAAACTCATAATTACAGCTCAATTTTTCATAGCTTTTGTAAAATTAGAAGTGCCTTCTGAATGACTATGAACTTCCTGCATGAATCGGAAGTGAGAGATGGACAAGAAAGCTGTGTAGTTCATTCCGAGTCAGTGTAGGCTTTCCCCTGATAATACAAGGTATTTTCCAATTTAGCCTGTAAAGTTTCCCAGGTGATGGGGCTTCAGCCACATCTCTTAATACTATTCCATTACATGGTTCAAATACCTGATGACCTCTAGTATACACATTTGGCACATGTGCAGATATCAGAGGTGTTCCTATCTTTGAAAAAAATCTGGCCCTTAAAAGAAAGGATGAAATGCCAGAAAATAATGCACCTGATTCTCTAGTCTTTTCTTACATTTTTATATTGATGTGACTCAATGAAGTTATAACAACAAAAAACTGGTGGAATGAAGCATGGAATCCAGCCCAATATCTGAAAGAGATTTCACAGTGTGGTAGGGAATCTGCCTTGCTGTGATGTGTTATAACTTAAAGCTGCTGTTCATGAGTTAGAATTCCCCAGAGCTTCTTTTTATCCCCGACCATCAGCAGCCACTGAGAAAAATCTCACTTAGTAGCTTTTGAAAATCTATAAAAGTATGTAGTGGCATTACACCCCACATTCTTCATAGAGCTATGATTATGGCATAACTAAGATGTATTTTATGCAAGATGGGTCATGTAAGAGATCATTGGAAAGGTTATGATTTATTGAATATGATTATCCTATTTGTATGCATGTATCATTTTTGTATCTGACATAAAGACTATTGTCTATGCATCTATTACAAATGTGTTTACACCTGGGAAATGCCCGCTAGACGGAATGCAATCAGTCTGGATGGCTGGTTGGAAAGGCCACTAGGAAAAACAATAGGTCTTTCAAGATGCTTATCTCCCATCTTCCTGGGAAGCCTTCCTGGGGATGCTGCAAACAGCCTTTGAGTTATAGCTGCAAGAACATGTGACCAAATCACCTGGTATTGGACTCCATGATGATAGCGTTTTTCCACTGATTGGGGGTAGGAATCATACTGGGAGACAAGAGAGTCCCGTCATATGCAAAATCTATTTAAGGCAGGGGAGTGTCATCATCATGGTTCGTTCTTCATTGATTCCCCACCCAAGAAAGGGGACTCCTGGAAACACTTGAGAACAAAAAGACTGGACTAGGGGAGAAGGACTGATTGCAGGCAAGAGGGTTGTCTGGCCTGTGAAAAGAATATCTGGAGTTTTAAGCTGCAAGCAAATACTGCTTGCCTTCAAGAATCTCTGCAATCTGCCTACAACAACATTTAGGGTGAGAATTTGCTACTTATAACCAGTTTCTTTAGTATATTAAGCTTAGATTGCGTGTTTGTTTCATTTGCTAGGTAATCTGCTTTGATCTGTTTGCTAAATCTTATAATCACTTAAAAAATCTATCTTTTGTAGTTAATAAACTTGCTTTGTTTTGTCTAAAACCAGTGTGTGGGGAAATCATAATTTGGGGCAGAAAGCTGCATATATCCCTCTCCACATTGAGGGAGGGGGAGAATTTCATGAGCTTAGGCTGTACAATCCTCTGTGCAATGCAAGACGGTACAATTTTGAGTTTACACTCCAGAGTGGGGTGTGCACTTGAGTACTGAGCAGTTCCTTAGCTGAGCCTTCCCATGCAGAGCTGATCTCAGCATCTGTATGAATAGCTGCAGCTCAGTGCATCCCTACCCTTATGTGTGCTGGTTAAGTGCAGTCTGAAACTTGAGGGAGGGCTTGGCTGGCTTGCCTCAGCAATACAGTGTAAAGGGAGGTCAGGTTAGTGGGCCAGGCAGGCTCAATGGTACCCCAGTCCCAGGCAGCACCCCAAAAGGGGGGTGGGTGGGGAAAATCCCATCAGATGCCATGGCTAGAGAACAGTTTGACCAGCAGCCAAGTGCTCTTTTCACTCATCATCATCATTCAAGACAGGAATCTTGTAAAAGGAATCTTATTACCAATAGTAGAAGTAGAAATGTACGATTTGGTATTTAAAAAAAAAATCTAGATTTTAAACTATTGTCAAGGAAGGTTTTCCTGACATTTTCTATAAACAAAAATAATTCAATATGTTGCAATGTTTGTGCATGTCCAATTACTCTTAAGGCACCTACCTGCACCCCGTCATTACAGTGTTCCGATGTCAGAATGAGTCCTGGCAAGTTGCTAGGTAGATCCAAGCGCCGGAAATACCAAACTAGGTTCCAGAAAATGATGGGATGTTGGTTGATAAATGTGGATGTGTGAATCACTTGTTCCCCTTCATTCTCTAACAAGGATTCAAGCTCTTTACGTAGCACCAGAGGGCTCAAGTAGGGCACAGACAGCGGGAGAGGATTGGGCCTTTTCCCTAAAGGATCCTGAAAGAACAGCAGCAATTTGTTACTTTACAAAGTCAAAGTCTTTCAGCCCCCAGAAATACTTTTGAGGATCATTTCCCATAGCAATCTTAAATTGCACTGCTGCAGAACTAACATTTCTAAGTCTTTGGAGCTAATGAATGCATGACAGATATACTGGGGCTGTCAGTTTTGATTTCTGAACTTTTCCTTCTCCTTCCTCACAAAAACAGAGCTTGTTAAAATAATTGCTCTATAGATGATTAAAAACAATGTTCCAATACATTATAATGCAAGTCCATCAGGAGGCAGCTTAAATGGAAAACAAACTTCATCGTGGAACAGCAGCCACTCTAAGTCCATCAGAAGGAGAGACATCCTTGTCTAACATGGAAATACTTACTGTAATGAACTCCATTCCTCTGCCCGCTTCTCTCCCCACAGGAGATACCATCTGAACCATTTTTTGGTGGGGAGGATAGGCGGTACATGAAGGGAATGACTTGCATATACCTCTTGGAATAATGTGCTATTTGTTATTATTAGATGGTCAATTCCAGAATGCTGGTCACTTGTTTATAAATTTCTGATCCCTTTAGAAAGGTTAAGGAAAAGTCTGTATTTCCAGAGGAAGAATTTCAAATCAAGAAGCACTACTTAAAATGTATTCAGGAAAGTGAATCCTTCAACCATGTCAGAGCAACTGAACCATGGAAAGACTTAAGATATCAAGACACACTTAGAAGAAAATACTTTACTCTTACGGAAAGGGTCAATTTGAGCCTGGTAGTGCCCGCAGTATTCAAGAATGGCAAGCAGCAGTAGATCTCTCAGGATGTTGTTCATGCAGCAATTCATCAGCACTGGGTTAGATTCACTTAATATCAAACATCTTATTTGCAACCTACCGCAACTTCTTGCAAGCTATTTGGAAGACTAACTGTTGAAATGCCATGAGATGGTCTGTGTGTGAGATCAATATTTTGCAGAGGGCCTCCGACACTGTGGCTCCGAGTCAAAGATGCTCCTCGTTTCGATGAACTGATGACAGACGTCTTCATAGCCCTTGGGCCCTCACTCTGTTCTTCTGGCACATCACTATTTGGGTTTCAGAAGAGAGCATGTTAACATATTGCTACTCAGCAACGCCTACTGACAGACAGTAACCAGAGAAAGACTCTCACATAGGGGTACCAGGTAGTTTTCTATTGAAAGGAAAGCTCAATCATTGGGTTGGCACCACACTATTCCACAGAAAAACTCAGCACAATATAAAAAAAAAAGTCACATTTTAAAAGAACATTTCCGTATCAACTGTGAAAAGCACTTGAAAGTTTTTTAACTAAAACCTGCCGTTATGGAGCCTATGACTCTAGTGCAGCCACCCTGCTTAGAAACAGAGCTGGACAAGAAGCGCAAGGTATTTTCTATCAATACCTACTTACTATTTCAGATGAATTTATTTTGGTCATGCTCACATTTTACATCACCTTTCCTTGTGTTTGCTTTCTCTGAATGGTCATGCAACTGAGTTTTACATGTAAGTGTTCACAGAAAGCAAATTTATAAATGACATGCATAAACGTTCGCAAAAATCCTTAATTTTAATTTCATGCTAGAAGTGCTCCCACACTCTTGCTGCAAGGGAATTGATGTGTGACTCATCTGACCAGTTATAACTAAGCAGTGCAGCTCATTCAGAAGAAGGCACACAAGGAATACTCTCAGAACTATTTGCAATCAATGCACTGCACACAGTTGAACTATTCTTTAAAATTCGGTTACTTTATAACAAAATAATTTTTTTTTAAATCAGTCTTCTTCCGCATATTTTGCGGCAGTAGAGGGGTTAAATTCATGGGATGAAATTTTAGTTGAAAATTATCTGTTTGGCTCCACTGAGACATTTGTGACAGAGTTAAGAGACACTAATGTAAGATGATAAACCAGTTTAAATCTTTGAACATAAGATCAACTAATATTACACAATAAAATGTCATGTTCACACCTTAAGAGTCTCACTCAGAAGGGCATAATTGGAGTTACTCAAATTTTCCAAACGTAAAATTTTAAAGTTTTCATTAAATTTGAGTTTGATAAAAAAATTGTTGAAAATTCAATTACCACCACCCCCCAAAAAAGGTAAAGAAATCTGCTTGTTTTTTTAACCAGTTCTACACATATTCTACACAACGTAGGGCTACTGACTCTCATGGTTCTTCACAAACTGCCACAAAAGAGAAATAGCTTTTCTACAATAGTGTTAATATTGCATATTATAGAACTGCTTATGCTAAGCACTCCAAAACCTCTTACCTTAAAGAGATGATTCTCAACAAATTGATTATTTCCATAATATAATAAACTGTATTAATTCCATATACAGGAAAAGTGCATGCTTAAAATAACTTTAAAAATACACGTTAAAATTCATAGGAAATTGCTCCAAGTTCATGTATAACTGAATTATCAGATTCAACTGCAGTTCTATAGGCAGACTGCTTTTAAGGCACTAATTCATAGAGATGAACTTAAAGCAATTGTCTAATAAGTATACTTACAAGGTGCAAAAAGTGAGGGAAGACCAACCAATGATAATAGTAAGAATGACTTTTCTATATCATATTTGGCACACTAGCGTTTAATATACAGTGGGACAACAGTATGCTAAATTTTCACTTTTCAATAAGAGACACAATATTGAAAGTGCTAGTAATTTCTAATAGTACTATCACAAACTATTTTGTTTAGAAACTAAGAACTGTTTTCCCCTTTCTCCCCTCTACCTTTGCTCAGTTGCAGAGCTGGTTTCTTCAGCTATGGTCTGGTTGGGCTTTGGGTGATCTGAAAAACTGATCAAATCAGCAACAGCAGGACTGGACACAGGTTTCTGCTCCAGAGGATCAGCGGTTAATGGAATGTTTCCACTATGTAAACTATCTCCAGATGTACTTGGTTTCAGAAAAAAGCTAAACAATGACATGACCAAGAGAAAAAGGGGGAGGGGGAGAAGATATTAAACACACAAGTTTATGTATGTTTTTAAAAAGTGACTGTAAATATTTGGAAAATCAAATTACAAAAGTACAAAAAAAAGAAGCACTGTACATAAACCCTCTTCCAAAATCACAACAGTAAGACTTGCACTGAGCTCCAGAATGCAACTGACATCCCCCTCTCATTGCTACAAATATAGAGAGAAAACACCAAACATGTGAAGTTAGTCCACACACTACCCTACTCTGCCATTTGCAGAGTTTAAAAAAAAAGTCCACTTTGGTTTGGGTAAGTAACCACTTTAAACAATATTTTGTTATTTCACAATAAAAAGATTTGCTACCTCAAGACCATGTATAAATTAAGGATGCAACATAAATATCATCTTGTTTTCCTAGTGATCTTTTATGTATAAGCTTTATAGATACTCTGGCTCTCCCAGGCTTACTTAAGTCACAAGGAATAGGTAGCTTATAGCTAGTTCATACCACTAATGACGACATGTGCTATGAGAGATCGTTTTAAAATTATGGTCAGATTGTGAGATTTTTGTCATCTGTCTTCACCATTCAGTTTAATGTGGCAGAATACAAAGTTGTTGGAAGGGCTGTACATAAAAAGGCTCTCTGGGCTATGGGTCTCATGGTCCTGTTAATTAGCCAAGTTTTGTACCAACTTAAAACTGATATCCTGCAATAATGTGACTCTTGCTAAACCTGTCTTGGAGGGAAAAACCTTGCTTGTTGAAGTTTACGAAGTGCTCTCTATATAAAACCATTTTGAAAAGCTAGTTGAAAAAGCTGTACATACATTAACCTTGATATAAAAAAACAAAACAAAAAACAGACAGATATTCTGCCTTCCAAATGGTTACATTTATGGGGCACACACTCAAGAAAATGAGATGTTTGGCAAGTGTAAATGACTAACCTGAAAGTTCAATCCTTTCTAGCTGCAATTACTATAATCTTCAATGACTTACAATATTTTTAGTATGCTTTATCCCAATCACGATTGTACAAACAGGGAAACTGCTAGTGATGTGTCCCAGCTGTATATGGTAATAAGTGTCTTTGTTTTGTTCCTTCCCCTAAAGAGCCTTAACTTCTGAATATGAATAATTTTATAACACAACACAAATTTTGAAGTTGTGTAAAGTGGGAAAGGTAAAGCTCTTGGCAAACCCACTAACCTCGCAGATCCACGCAAGTCTTTAAACTCCACATTAAGAAGAGGTAAGAAGGTGTTTTTACAAAATGGACATGTGGTGTTTAAGTTAGAGTCATCTGCAGCCCATCCAGCCATAATTTCTTCATCATAAACCAATGCTCCGCAAACTCTGCACTGAGAACAGCTTGACATCAAGACCTACAACAGAGAATGAATATTAGCCTTTGTCACGCAGTTTTATAGGTGTAGCGCACACAGTGGCCCAGCAGATTTGACATCAGAATGACAGTCTGAAGATCTGGATTCTATTCTCAGCCCTGCCACTTACTTGCTATGCTAAAGGCCACTTGGTTAGCCTTTTTGTGGATTGCTGTCTACCTATAAAATGGGAACAACATTCATCCATTTTGTCCAGTGATTTGAGATCTATTAAAAGCACTATGTAAGTGCTAAATAAAGAACAGCTCTGACAACATTAACACTGACAAAATGCCTCTAATGTGTTTATTATAAATCTGTATGTTCCTGTTTTTACTAGGCCTTTACAAATAAGGACACTTTGTAAAAGCTTCACACGTTGAAAACATGGATGTGTGGAGGAACACTGAAGAAATCTTTTCTCGATCTCCATCACAAGGCAGGAAGGAGTTCAAATACATATATTTACTCCTTTTACTTTTTCTACCATGAGATATAATTCTGCAGAATTATATGTAAAACAAATTCCACACATGGAGCTGGATGTTGAAACATAGCTTGATGCCAATAATGTTAAGTTTTGTAGTTCTAGCTGTGATCAGGAATGATCTGGGTTACATTCAGATAGTAATGCGAGATAGAGATATATTTTGCTCTTTTTTCCTTGGTTGGTTGAAGTACATTTTCACTGGTGGAAGTCCCAGGACTTGGTGTGGTCCAGTTTTAAAAGAATCAAGTAATGGAGAAGAACACAGTGTAGGGAAATAATTCTGCACTGTCGTGGGGGGTGGGGAGACTATATGACCTCTATTCTTTTCAAGTCTATTTTCTATGACTCCCATTTTCTTGGAGTTTCATTCTTTGAACACAATGGGGTGCACTTCAAAGTCTGTAGCAAGGATTTTCTTTTACTATCCTTTATTTTTCAATCACACGATGTAGTGCAACAGTTAGATAGGCTCCTCAATCCTCCAGGAGATCAAACAGTTGTTTAAAAAGAGAGACTGTTTGGGTCCTGGATACCTGAATTGAAAGAGCTACAAGAACTGCTATCATGAGGCAAAGCTGTTTGTGTTAGTCATGCAGACACCAAACAAAAGGTTAAAATGCACCAACAGGCAGCGATGGGAGATGCTGAAGGCAGCAAGCTAATTCAGTTTCCCATTAGGCCTTGTCTACACTACCTCAGTAAGTCAACCTAAGGGTAGGTCCATACTTACCCGCCGGGTCGACGGGTGGCGTTCGACTTCTCGGAGTTCGAACTATCGCGTCTAATCTAGACGCGATAGTTCGAACTCCGGACGTGCTCCTGTCGACTCCGGAACTCCACCACCACGAACGGCGGTGGCGGAGTCGACGGGGGAGCCCCGGAGTTCGATCCCACGGCGTCAGGACGGGTAAGTCAGTCGAACTAAGGTAGTTCGACTTCAGCTACGCTATTCACGTAGCTGAAGTCGTGTACCTTAGTTCGACCGCCCCCCCCAAGTGTAGACCAGGCCTCAGTTACGCTACTCCAGCTATGTGAACAACATAACTGGAGTCAACATAGCGTAGGTCGACTTACCACGGTGTCTACACTGTGCTGCATCAACAGGAGACACTCTCCCTTCAACTTACCTTACTCTTCCTGCTTCCGTGGAGTACTGGAGTCAACTGGAGAGGCCTCTGCCGTTGATTTAGCGGATCTTCACCAGACCTGCTAAATCGACCCCTGCTGCATCAATCAAAGCAGCGTAAGAGCAGACATGGCCTTAGTAAGGAGTAGTTATCAAAGAAGAATGATTCTGAAGGAACTTGGTTGCTTCCCCCCCCCCCCCATTTATTTAAATTCATTTGTATTTAAAATTATTGTACGATTTGACTCTGAAGGTGTTGAACTCCTCCTAATGAAGTTAACAGAATGAGACTATAAGAGGCCCATATACTGAGTGTGTTTCTTTATACCAAAATATTTTTTTTAAATAAAAACTTTAGACATCATTTTACCTCCATTGCACAGTTCTGGAAGATGCTGGACAAACTGGTATTGTGGGAGGAACCATGTTCTGACTTCTCAGAATCCAGACCTTTCATACTTCTTGGGAACGAAACCTCACCTGTACAGGAGTAGTTAGATTCTTTATCCAAAGTAAATGTAGTTTATTTTTCTTCAAATGGATAGTTTCACTAACACAGGAAAAAAAGTGACATTGCCAAGACTACAGAAGAATTAGTTCCAAGGTTCTGTATGAGTAAGTTTATAGCAGCAATATTGGTATGTAAACATCACAATAGAGTCCTATATTTGCCATCAGGATTTCTAAGTAGTTTTTGTGCTTCATTAATAAATATACGATATGATATATTGGCACAAGAAAATTGAGGAGGAGGTGGGGAAGGAAAAGTGATAGGAATGATATGTCTAACAGATTTCACCAAAGAGAAAGGAAGCTGAAGAGCAAAAAGAATTGTCCAAGTATTTGTTATTGTACAATGCCTACATCTCTTGAATATTGATATAGCCACACAAAGAACAAGAAAAGGAAACCAATGAGAAGAAACACCAATCTAGGGGTGCAAGTGTCACATCAGGTGCTCACTGGCCATGGCTGAAGCAAAAACTAGGCTAAGCCTGTGGGTGATACCAAGGGTTTGGGGGGGGGGGGAGGAGGAAGGTGTCAACTTCTTTATTCAACCAAAAAAGCCCTAGCAAAACCATCAAAATCCTGCTACTCAAGTGGAGTATAGGCTGGGATCAGCTCCAGATAGGAAAACCCCATTAGTCCCATTTGTTCAGCGTCCTGGTCAACTTCTGCCACTCACAGCAGGCAGTCTTGACTGAGCCTTTCCTTGCCCAGAGAAGTCCCTCATCTGCAGGCTGCAATCCTTAGGTCTGCAACCCATCTCCCTCTAGGCATGTGCATTCCTCTGGTTAGGGCAGCCACTCTCCAAACCTGACTCTTCTCCTTTATATAATATTCCCTCCTGATGAGAAGTACGTGGAAGGCCCTCCCTCCAGATTTAACATTTCTAGTAGATGTTGCAGAATGGGGCTAATTTAAGTTCCAATATGCAGGATAGACCATTAGCCCCTTCCTGTCCTGGACCAGAGTGGTTTGTAATCCTGATCACTGAGGATATCAAGGTTCATTCAGTTTTAGAACTGAGAAGATGACACCAACAATGTACACACTTAGATATACCCACTAGCCACTTCAAAGTTTCACAACAACTCAGCACCCAGCAGCTCCTATTATTCAAAATGGTGCTGAGCACTTTTGACGATCTGGCCACATCATTTAGATGGCTAAATGAAAGCACTCTGAAAAAATCTGGCTGCTCATTTTTTATTTATTAATATTAACATTCTGGAGATACTCATGTATAGAATGCTGATTTTATATGAATAAGTAGGTTTAGCGTAGCTATAAGAATTAGACAAAAAAGAAAAGATGTAATATCTTCCAGGCTCTCCAGACTCAGGAAATCCTGTTATAGCTGACCATCTTATACAAAGCACTATGAACATATTTTGTTCTACATAACGAAGAGATGTATTCACTATGTTGTACTTACAAGAGAAGGCTATTAGTCTTTCCAAAGTGTATCAACTCACATTTGCAGATTAATTCTTTTGTTTGATAGTGCTACTGATCCCATTGCATTGAGCCACTTCACTCTTGTACTGATGAACAGCAGCTCACCCTTTTCATTATATTCCAAAATAGTGAATTAGGAAGGAAAAATTCAAACCTGTTGTGTAGTGCTGTTTCCCTACATCTCCACTGCTGTTGCTGCTGCCAAGACTGGTAGTGCTTTGTGTGAGTTCACTGGTTACCAACCCGGGGATTCCTGGTTTTGGTGACAGATTGTCTCCTAAAATATGATCTTCAAAACCAGGAGGAAAGGTGAAGTCTGGTCGATGGGTTTCTTCCTTTAATTCAAAAAGAAGGAACTTAACATTTTTCCAGTATTTTCAGAACTACATGTATTTCTTTGACATTTAATCATTATTAAAAGTAATTCATGCAGCGCTATAGGTTTACAGTGTCTTCACAAAAGAGATTACATCTCATACCGGCAAGAAAACACATTGGCCAAGAGCTCATGGAAGGAAGGACACTGCAGACTACCGGTGGTAAGGAGAGCTGACAGAAGAGAGTTTTAAGAATGGATTTGAAGGAGGAGAATATTCTTTACAAAACAGAACATTGATTGTTTCCAAGTGCAGGATCAGTGAGAAAAAACAAGTGCAAAGCGGGGAGACAAAAAATGGGGAGTAAAAAGAGCAAAAGCAGGAGAAAAAGAAAGGAATGTAGTTGAAGTAAAGGAGAGCACAGACATAGGTGTCTGAGTCTGTAGGGCCTTGGAAGTGAGGATCTAAAGAGTGGAGTGACAACAGTTAGAATGGCAGGAGAAGATGATTATTTGAGTAATTGCATTTTGGATAGATTGGAGGGGGACAGAGGAGAATGGCAGAAAAAACAAAAAAAGCAAAAGTTACAGTTTTGGATATTGGATATAGGGAAGAGTCAGAAAGATGACCTAGAAGTTGTGATCCTGGGAGACAAGGAGGACAGTGTAGTTGTTAAACAGCAGAGAAGGGTGGCAAAGGACAGGGATGAGAAAGAAAGGAAAAAGTTCAGTTTTGAACAGCCAGAGTTTGTATGGGACATCCCAGAGGAGGAGGACAGTGCAGAGAGGCAGCTAATTAAGATGCAAGACTTGAGGGTGGAGAAAGATGTAGAATTCTCAGCACAGGGATACAAAGAAAGACGGGGACTGAGAACAGAATGCCGGAGAGATGCCAAAATAGGAGGGGAGATGAAATGATGAAGAATTATTAAAGGAAATACTGAAGGAAAAATCAGCAAGGTAGAAAGACAGCCAGGAAAACCCAGTCATGGAAGCCAAGTGAGGAAGGAAAGGAGAGGAGTAAGTGATAGGCATCAGACAGATCAAGAAGACTAAGGAAAAGCTACAAAGAGTCCGGTGGCACCTTAAAGACTACGGGATTTCTTTGGGCATAAGTTTTTGTGGGTAAAAACCCACTTCTTCAGATGCATGGAGTGAAAATTACGGATGCAGGCATTATTATACTGACAAATGAAGAGAAGGGAGTTACCTCACAAGTGGAGAACCAGTGTTGATAGGTGGGTGGGGGGAAAAGCACTTTAAATAGTCAAATATCTTGAATAGCAATGCCCCCTTCTGCACAAGAAATATCAAACTAAAATCTACTTGCCTCATCATCCGAATAGTTATATTGTGAGGTTACAGAGCCCCACATCCTACTGGCTACATTAGCTGCTTGTTTCATTCCAGACTTCAGAACATCTATTTTCGGTCCCGAGAGTATATTGTCTAGCTTCAGATTGGATAAACTTGTTACCACAGAGCCCAATGAGCCATGCTGTGAAGAGCGACCCAACGCCGTTAGTGATGGAGGCCGCTCTTTTTGGACTCGTGAATGGGTCTGTTGCTTTGGTCGCCCCGTAAAGGTTTTAGACCTGGAAACTAAAGGACTTTTCCGATTTTCACTCTTCTCTGGGGCTGGTGGGACAGAATCTGAAGGCAAGCTTGATCTCCTCTCTTGGGAGCAACTAAGTGTATTAGAGGCTGCTGCTTCTCTGCTCTCTTGCTTGTGAAGCTCCATGCTGAAAGACTTGCTACCCAGGGGGCTCTTTAGATTCATATAGCTTTCTATTTCATCCGCCAGATTACGTGCTACAACTGGTGACACAATCTTTTCTTCAGGCTCTGAGGGTTTTGGTTCTATACTCTCAGTAGCCAGCAAAGATAAAGGGTCCAAGCCCACTTCAACATCTTCCCTTTCAATAGGTTTAATCACTCCATAGAAGCTATTCCTTTTAGTCACTGCATCTCTGGCATCTGTTTCCTGGTTTGGGGGCTGATTACCATCCACAAGTTTGGCGTGAACATTCTCAGCTCTGGCTCCACTGTCCTCACCTCCGTTCTCAAGGTGCACTTGCCCTTCCTCAGGCTCCTCCACTGGTGAAGACTTAAGCTCTAGTTCCTGAGCACCTTCGCTCACATGAGTCCTGGTGCCACTCAGCCCAGAGACCTGCTGGTCACCCATACCGTCAAAGCTACTGGATTTACTAGTGTGAGGGGGTGAAGTTTTGGCCCCGGATAAAGCTGCTGTGAGGATCTTGGCATCTGCTCCCATCATTATTGCTATTTCACTAGAGCTCAAGTCCAAACTGCCTTTCTTCAGCAGCATCCCTGCTCTGCTTTCAGTGCTAAAACTGCAGCTCCTCTCTGAAAAGAGCTTTTGTCTCTTCTGCCCTTTTTCACCTGTTTTCTTGGGAGAAGCATCATTAAAGACTGAATCTTCAACTGGATCCTGAGTTATAAAGAGTGGGCTAGATGCAGTTCCTACAAAGAAAGCACATGGCATTAATGTGATACCTTGTTTTCCCCACAACACATACTGCTAAGGAAATAATTTAAAGGAAGGTCATATGGTCTGGGTTATTTAAAATTTTTACAAGTTTTCTAATAAGAAAGTGGTAAATATAATTTAGAGCAAATCTACAAAAGTACCACTGAGTCACAAATTACATGTGGAAAGAATAAAGCTAAAGTTAGTGCTTAGTTACTAACACATACTATTAGCCTGCATGAGCAGGCTGCAGCACCCAAGCAAAGATGCACATTTGTCACTCCCTCTTTCCACCAAGCTCAGTGGCCCACCTGCTTCACCTTTGCATCATTTCTTTTCCCAAAAAGGGTGGACTCTACCCTCTCTATGCACAGTTTATTGCCAATGTCTTTAGCTCTCAGAAGATTAGGTGTTTTTTGCATTGGCTGTGGCACTGCTTCTAAGACAACATTGAAGCACACAGGACAAATAATTCTGGGGAGAATTTAAGTCCCAAAGACATCTACTGCATATGTCAAGAACACAGAGACGTGCTTTTGGAGAAAGGACCACCATAACTGGAGAAGAGTAATTTGGGATTGGTCAGGAACTCACCATAGTAGTTCTAGCACTGCTCCAAATTCCTTCTTTAATAGCCTTCTTCTTAGCTTATGCCTGAAGTTGCCTTTGTACTGAGCGCACCAAACCTCTGAATATTACAGTACACCCCACTTCAATCAAGATTACCCAGACAATTAATGTAAGCCTAATGAAACGTAATGGCAGTAACGACTGCTTAGTGGGTATAGTGATTCTACTTCAATGGGCCCCCATTAGGTGATTTAAAGGTGCTTAGGTCTGTATGTCTCTCAATCTCACACTGATTCTATCTGTTCTTTTAACAGCTGTCGGTTCCCTTAGCTGTCATGTGCAGCAAGTCTATGAGGTGCTTTACCACTGCCTGAGTAAGACTCAATCTTCCCACACCAGTTACATGCTGACCTAGCACTCTGGGACTCTTGCAGCTGTCCCTGCCACCAACACTGGGTAGCAGGTAGTAAGCTGTATTCCTATCACAGGATAGAGAATGTCCACTCCATGGGCATCACAGTAAGGTGACAAACGTGCTACATCTCTACAAATCCCAGATAGTAATGTTCAAGTTAAAATGGTGTTTTCTAGTAATTGGTAATTCCACTTATCAGGGAGTGACCATCCACTAACAATTGGCAGTAGTAACAACAATAATACTGCCTCTTATATAGCATTTTCCATCCATAGATCTCAAAGTGTTTTACAGGGGAAGGCAAATATTATTGCCATTTTACAGATACAAAACAGAGGTGCAGAGTGCTAAAATGACTTACCCAAAGACCCATAGCAAGTCAGTGGCAGAGTCAGGCATACAACCCAAGTCTCCTGACTCCCCAGTGCACTGTCCTGTCCCTGGGACCATACTGTCAGCTCAAGATTCCATTTACCAAACATCCAAGTTAAACAAACTACAAGAAGCCAGAGGCAGTTTCAAATTTTGTTGATAACAGTTGTGTTAAACAATATACTCAGTAACTCACCACTGCTGTTTTTCCTGCCAGTACTATCAAAAATGCCAGATGGAACTTTCACAATACTGCTTCCCCAAGCAGGTGGGTCTGCTGAACTATGAGGTTCTGCACTCTGCTGATGCTTTTCACCAGTACCACCAACCTCTAGAGTAAGAAAAACCCATCTTTAATTATGCTGTCTATTCAAATAACTTTATCTACATTGTTTTGGAAGATACATTTTAGATAAAATGTACAAGCTGTTCTCTTCTTAGTACAGTGCCCATAGATGCCAATCTTTCTAGGCGCTGAGCATTTCTTGCAATTAATTCAATACATTCCACAGCCTGTCGCCGGAACTTTTCACCCCCCACCCCTTGTTGCTGCTGTCGCCTGTCACTGGAACCCTGCCAGGGCCCCACTGGCTGTCAGCTGCAGAGTCCTGAGAGCCCCTGGGGCTGAAGCAGACTTCATGACCTCCATGACATAAACATAGCCTTAACTATGAGCCCTGACACAGGGTGAAACCAAAGGAATCATCTCCACACCCGTGCTGTCCTTCGCTTCTCTGCAGACAAGAGTGCCAAATGTGATATGGGAACTGGACTTAGGCTCACCACTACTAATTTCAAATAGGCCACAGAACAGTTAATTAACAAATGGTTGTTTGTGGTCATTACTGACATGGACTGGACTCAAGCCAGCAACTCAGTTATGATATAGCAGTACTTTAATTCACAGGCGCCAATTTTGTTGGCGCCGGTGGATGCTCGTTCCTCCGGCCCCGCCCCCTCCCTGCCCCTATTGGTCCCCTCCCCAAATCCCCGCCTCCTCCCCCAAGTGCGCCGCATTCCCCCTCCTCGCTCCCAGGTTTGCCGCACGAATCAGCTGTTTCGCGGCGCAAGCGCTGGGAGGGAGGGGGGAGAACAGGACCCGGCAGCGCGCTCAGGGGAGGAAGCGGAGCGGAGGAGATGGTGAGCTGGGGCAGGGGGGTGGGCTGAGGAGCTGCCGGTGGGTGCTGAGCACCCACCAATTTTTCTCCATGGGTGCTCCAGCCCCGAGCACCCCCAGAGTCGGCGCCTATGCTTTAATTGATCGCTTGGACAGGAAATAAACAAGAATAATAAAAGACAATCATGTGGTGACTGTAGTTTTGTGAATTACATCTACTAAAAGCCTTCTGAATGTTTTAAATTCACTGGACAAATTTAAAAGAAACCCCTATCAATGTAAATCTAAATACTTGACCTCCTGTTAGGTCTTTCATTTTACAAGAAGAATCTTTTCCTGCTAGCGTCTCAGTTGCAAGAAGATTATCTCCATCATCCCTTATGAGTTCATCCTTGGATCCATAGCCCTGGTCTGACTGACCCCCTGTTGAAAAGAATACAAGCAAGTAGTCTAACAGTTTTTTGTTTTAAACTGAGAAATTCTGTTGCATGTTAAGATATTAAAGTGCAACTTGTTTGTGCTACATCTAGTTTTTGCTAAAAATATTGAGTCAGGAGACCACCAATGGCTAGCACACAAAACATACACACAGTATTTAATTGGTAATGGTAAAAGCAGAAAACAATAGCAAAGACAGGAATGAAAAAGCCTATTTTAGGTTTAATAGTCTATTTGCCACAATATACTACAGTATAGTACATTCTCAATGGACTTGTACACTACACAATTTGCTAAGTGAATCCCCACCAGTATACTATGGTAGCTCATTTGGAAGGCAGGGATGACTGAAATTTTGTACACTGCATGAACCAGAACCAAACACCACAGAAACCAGACAATCACTTTGCTCTGGAATGAACTCTCAGAAAAATGACAAAACACGCTATATCACCTGGGGGTGCACACTTTTCACAAAGCAATCACTCTATGTCTGACCTATCAGTCCTCACCCTCAAAGGAAACCTGCACAACACTTTCAAAAGATGAGCCTGGGAGCTTAAATTTATAACTTTGTTAGACACTAAAAATCATGGTCTTAATAAAGACACTGGATGTATGGCTTATTATAACAACCTGTAAACCACTAACCCACTTTTTGTCCTAAGGCTACAGGGGTGTTAATGGGCCACTTCACCTTCAATGGTCCCTTACAGTATACATGCCAACTCCCTACGCTAAACTCTGTGTCGGATCTTGTAATTAGCTGTAACATATTCAGCACCTTTCCCAGGCCTGAATAAAAAGATCTGTGTACTCGAAATCTTGTCTCTCTCACTAACAGAAGTTGGTCCAATAAAAAAATATTACCTCACCCACCTTGTTACTATAAGGTGGTCAGCCTAGTCAGCTCATCAACCTTATAGAAACCCAAAACTCAGCTATCATAACGTCTGTGCTCTTTTTGCACCCAAAAATGAACTTTTATGATGGAAATAGTGTTAACAGAAGGGATTCATTCCATAGCATAAAAAACCTAAGTAACTAACAATTTATGTTTTTGATCTATTCTACAAGCAACTTGATAAGAAAGAAAGTTTGATATCCTTTGATCTTTATTTTCTTCTATCACCACTTTAGCCACGTAGAAATCTCTCCCCACACCCTCCTCGCACATCAGTGAAAATAACCTATCAATAAATGGGAAATTTACCTGCAGCAGTAACACTCAAAAGGCAGAATTAACGCACATGTGCATCCAAGGCTTCACACCATACAAGTCTGCACCCCACACCATGACAGCCAAGGACAAATGCAGCACCAAGAGAACGCAGAGCAAGAAGCAGAGTAACAAAGAGCAGAGAGAAGGAAAGTTCAGTCATCTAGACAAGTACATCACGTGCAGCTCAGGAATCAGTCTCAAGTTCTCTTTAAAGGAAGATTCAAGATATTTAAAAATTAAAAAGGGTGTGCGACAATCATATGCACAATAGGTCCTGTGATACACAAATATATAGGAGGTTTAGTTGAATGTATGGTCTGGGGTATAATCAGATTTACAGTAGGGAAGGAAAGCAGATGAACTCTTTTGGTAACCTGTCACCTCAGGTAATTTTCTGGAGGTGAATTATTTCATTCTAATTTGTCTGTTAGAGTACACACCACATTCAGTGCAGAGCTCTTCTCTGGCTTTTCAAAAGTCTTTCCACTCTCAGTCTCCCAAAGATTATATGTATGACAAAGTTAAGATAATTTACAATTTTAATTCTGAAGTTCTGAAAACCATGGTAACAGTTTGCAAACTGTAATTTGAAAAGTATGCACTACAGTGATCAAACATACATACCGGATTCCAGAATTTTAATTACTCTCAATTAATATTAAAGACAGATTTTAAAACAATGGTCTCCAATTATGTCTGAGCAACGTTTGCACCCTCGCTTGTAAAATGAGAGTTTACACGCACAGTTTGTTTTAGGCCAGTAGATTTTATCAGTAATGTGCATGAGTAATTGCCAGCAAGAATTGCTAATGCTCATAATTAGAGGCTTGGAGAGTTCTCTTAAAAAAGACTGACAAAATAAAATATGGACCATGTGACTGCTTCACCAGCAATACAATTACAAAAAATCAGTTTAAAAAGAGTTAGTCATTCTGCCTTTGTTTACGCTACATTGAGCATGGAGTACCAATGTGCAATGAAGAGGAATATCCTGCAATTACTGTACAGTTCCTTTTCTACAAGTATATTGATTCAGCCATTCATATCGCACAACCTCAGAAAGAGGGGGAAAGTGTTTAGGGGGGGAAAAGAATCAGCAGGAGATGAGAGAGGAGTTTGCTGTTGGTGGAATTGTTAGTAGTGAAACCCAGCAGACTCTAGTACCTGTGCTAGAGTGATTATCAATGGAATCAAGCCTGACTAAGTCTCTGACGAAGAGTGTGTGCTCCCCACTGTTAGCATCATTAGAACTATCCACGCTACCATGGCTCACCGTGTCCCCATCACTTCCACCCGTGGCATTCCGAGGAGCTAGAGATATGAATGAGAGCTAGTCAGTAAAGAGGATTTGAAAACTTGTCAAACTTTAAATAAGACAATCAAACCTTTCCAGCTCACAGCAGATACTTATAGTTACATAAATATAATTAGGATATGGAGTAAGGGACCAAAGCAATTTAGTTTTCAATGTGAGACACCCTCATACCACTGAGCATAAACTTGGCAGCAGCCTATTTTTATGCACTTTAGAAAAACATTCCTTACTAGGAAACATTTAGAAAATACACACATACAATATCATGCTAGCAGCAATCATTAGAATGCAAATCCTAGTCTAGTTCAGCAGAAGGGAGCCCATTTCAGTCACTATACATTACCTGATATCACAGACACCTGTGAGCTCCTTGTTGCTTTTTTTAGGCATTGCCTAAATTGTGCTACACCACGGACCACATTCTGTACCTTCGTCCACAAAAAGATACCACTGCGGTTACTGCTAGGCCAATGACTCTCCAAAACTGCCTGCAAAATCAAAGGCATTATAGTAGTAACTGCTTAGTCAGCAAGCTTGCCCTCTTACCCTCTACAGAAAAACTGCTCTCTTAAGATGTGAAATGCAAACATTTTAAAACCGATTTTTTTTTTTAAAGAGTCCTTCTCCCCTGGTCTCAAGGCTGTGCGTAGAACACCAGTCCTGAATGACTAACATTCGATTGTGAAAAGCATGATTTAAATAGACTGTGGAATGAATATTTGTTATTTACAATGCAGTAGCAACAAGAGCCCCACTAAGCCCTCCACTCCCACTGACTTCAGCTCGAGTGGTTTACTTGCACTGTGACATTCCCTCTCAGCTTGTGGATCTCTCAAAGTAGCAGAAGCAGAACTGCACCCTTCACCAAAAGGAAGGTCAGCAATTTTATCTGCTGTGTCACTGATTTAGGAGACAGCAGACTGGCGTCTGCAGAGTTACAATTTGACCTGATTTTTTTTTGTATGTTGTATGTGTGGGAAGAAGTTACTTCACCACCTCTTCGATCCCCCGTCCTCAGCCATATACCCTAATCATGGGCCTGTTCCAAGACTTAGGCATGATAAAAATTGGAAGAGACCGCAGTTAAATTTCAACAGCATATTTGGTTAACCAACTCAGACAGAGAACGCTCAGACATGTATACATACAGAAAAATGTAAAAAGTGAAGTATGCACAGAGCCATGAAAATAAGTAAATTTTAAGGGCTTGGCTACACTTGAAAGTTGCAGCGCTGGTGGAGGCTTTCCAGCGCTGCCATTAGTAACCGTCCACACCTGCAAGGCACATCCAGCGCTGCAACTCCCTGGCTGCAGCGCTGGCTGTACATCTGGTCTGGTTGGGGTGTAACGATTGCAGCGCTGGTGATCCAGCGCTGCTCGTCAAGTGTGGACACACACCAGCGCTGTTATTGGCCTCCAGGGTATTAGCAGATATCCCAGAATGCTTTTATAAATTACTCTTTGTTTTGTTATGCAGCCTCTCTTTGTTTTGTTGTGAACGCGGAGCTCCATAGCTCCGTTGATCCCGGAGCTGCTTATAACACAGCTCCTGTTTGCTGTGATCAATCTGTACCTGGCTGTGAACAATCAAATGAGATAATGAGGCAGGCAGGGAATGAGTGTTTGCTTGACAGCGAGGAGTCCGTTTGGATGCAGGCTGTTTGCGATTAAGAGTTAAGACTAAGGGGTCGCGAACATTTTCTGATTTTTCAAGGCAGGAAGCTAAACACACAGTGTGGGCTCCAAAAATCCACTCTCTCTCTCTCCCCCCGCTCCCTGTCACACTACACCACCCCCCACCCCCCTCTTTTGAAAAGCACGTTGCTGCCACTTGAACGCTGGGATAGCTGCCCATAATGCATCACTCCCAACAGCGCTGCAAATGCTGCAAATGTGGCCACACACCAGCGCTGTCCCTACACAGCTGCATGACCAGCGCTGTAACTCCCAGCGCTGCAACTTTCAAGTGTAGCCAAGCCCTAAGTCTGGGCTTGCTGAATACACAATCAGGTAGCCAGCCAATAAACAAAACAAGAAGATCTACATTCAACCATTCAAGATTATCAGCCTCCACAATGCACCTGAGGAAGACATGACAAAGACAATGAGAGTGACAACAATGTCAAGTAAGTGACTGCTTACCTGCCCCAGCTTCACTAAGAGATCTCTTACCTTGTTGTAATAACCATAGGTGATCGCATTCGGCTGTACTCCAGCATTTTTCATTTCAAACAGGACTCTCACAGCCTGAACAGGATGACCACAAAGTCCACAGAGCTGCATTACAACTCTATAGCACACCTAATAAGATTAAGAAACCCATAACATGGTCAATTTCAAGGAACATTCTGAAGTGACAGGTTTCAGAGTAGCAGCCGTGTTAGTCTGTATCCGCAAAAAGAACAGGAGTACTTGTGGCACCTTAAAGACTAACAAATTTATTTTAGCATGAGCTTTCGTGAGCTACAGCTCACTTCTTCGGATCCATAGAATGGAACACATAGACAGGAGATATTTATACATACAGAGAACATGAAAAGTATGTATGCATACTTCCACCTTTTCATGTTCTCTGTATGTATAAATATCTCCTGTCTGTGTGTTCCATTCTATGGATCCGAAGAAGTGAGCTGTAGCTCACGAAAGCTCATGCTAAAATAAATTTGTTAGTCTTTAAGGTGCCACAAGTACTCCTGTTCTTATTCTGAAGTGAATTAGGCACCAAAACATGACCTAGTTTACAAGTATTGAAGTCTGCAAGAGAGACAAGGCACACAAAAGCTACTATTCAATGTAGAATCCTCAACTGCCAGGAGAGGGAGCACAAGTTAATCCATAAGAAAATCATGTTGGCATCCGGGAACGCTGCTGAGGATACTCACATTTACTCCATTATACATATCTAGGGTTACCATACGTCCATATTTTCCTGGACATGTCTGGCTTTATTGTACTTAAATCAACGTCCGAGAAGAATTTTTAAATATCTAAAAGCATCCGGGAAAATACGGACACATGGTAACCCTAGTGAGGGGAAGGGGGGACAGCGAGTGGCTGCAACTTACAACTCCCAGGTTCACATAATCAACTGTAGGGGTCAGTGCCGCCAAGGTTTCCTGCCAAGCCAGCCAGACGGCGATGATCAGGAACTTTCCCAGCTCCCGACGCTTTCCGCCACGGGGCCCAAAGCAACTTCCCGCCTCCCTTCCCCCCCCCCCCCCCGCCCCCCGGCTCTGGCTGCTGCTGTGCGGGGGAAGCGCCCAGCTGGGGGGCACAAGCTAGAAAGAGGCAGGAGCCAGGAAAGTTGGAGCCCAGGGAGGAGGCGGCTGCGTGCTCGGATGCCACCTGCCACCTCTGTGCCCCTGCAGATCTCCGGAGCCCAGCGTTGGCTCCTGCCCTGGGAGCGGCAGGGGGAGGTGGCGCAGGACTAGAAGGGATGCTGCTGTGGACCATGGCCACCAGGCAGAGTGGGGTTTCCTGGGAAATGTTCCTGACCATCGCCATCTGGCTGGCTTGAGAAGAAACCTTTGCAGCGCCAACCCCTACGGCCGATGACCTGAACCTGGGAGTTGTAAGTTGCAGCCACTTGGGGTCCCCTTCCCCTCATGTTACCCCCGTCATTTCAGCGTGGGCATCCCTCCATCCCTGCCTCCATCCTCTCCCAAAGCCGGCTCATTCTCAAATGCTGGAAGGGGAAAGAGGAGGAATTGTCTTGCCTTGGGGCTGGGTGGTCCAGTAAGGGTTAAAAAGCCTCTTGGGGAATAGGCTGCTTGTTTCTCTGGGGCAACCATGGAGCTTAGACTCGCTTCTGTTTCCCGGGAGGAAGGAGCCTGGTGCTGGGAAGGGACCCTGGTTAGCTTGGGGCTGGAGGAGCAGCGTTTCTTTGCCTGCCCTGGAAGGGCTCACCATGGCTGTTGGAGGTTGGGGATCACGGTGCAGCTTGCCAAACAAGCTCCTTTGCTGCCTCTCTCCTCAGAAGCTGCAAAGGAAACTGGATTTCCCCCCCACAAGCCTTAAATCTGGAAGCTGAAATCAATCACCTGTTTCCAGTTTCTGCGCCCCAGAGATTTATTAATCCATTACTATTAGTAGCCTGCACAGAATTTTGAAAGCAATGTATTACTAAGATTGATATTGGACTCTCTGGTTATTTAAAGAGAGGCTGTTCTGACCTGGGATTAAAATATGTAAATAAACTCCAACCACCAAATAGTAGGGAACCCCCCCCCAGCCAGAGTAGGCTGAATCTCTGTAAAGGCTGCTTATGCTTCTCAAAGGGTCCTACCACAAATCAGATCCAAACAGAGGATTTGGTCAAAATGATGTATCAAAATACATGCTGGTTTTTGCAGCCATACTTCCTGTGCTGGGATCGATCCCAGGGACTTGCTCTGATTCAGTGGTACAGCTATGAACCGAAAGCTCTTTAGGGGCAGTCTGGGAACGGGTCAGGTGGGTGGAGGGCTCTCTGTGCACTGCCAGTGCCTGCAAGCCCCATTCCGCTTTTCCCAGCCAATGGGAGCCACGGAGCTCACGCTTGTGGCGGACGCAGCACATGGAGACCCCTTGGCTGCTCCTGATCCTAGAAGCCAGAGGGTCCTTCAGCAGGAGGGATGAGATGGCAAGCAGGGCGAGGTGAAGAGGTGAGCGGTGAGCCAGCAGCGGGTGCGGGGCGGGGGTGTATGTGAGTAGGTGAGCGGCGAGGGAGCCAGTGACTGGCTGGCTGGCGGGTGGGCAGGCAAGTGGCGAGCGGTTAGCCAGCGGTGGGTGGTGAAGAGGCGAGCAGCGAGGGAGCCAGCAACGGGCGGGAGGGTGAGGTGGGGGGCAGTAGGCGAGGAGGCAGGCAGCGAGCCAGCAGCAGGCAGGCAGTGAAAAGACCAGCAGCGGGCAGCGAGCCAGCGAGGGTTGAAAAGGCGAGCAGCGAAGGAGCCAGCAGCAGGTGGGCGGGTGGGCATGCGGCGGCAAGAAGCAGCGAGCCAGTGGCAGGCAGGGGTTCTCGGGACAGGCATGGGGGTTTCTGGCAGGGGAGTGAGGTGGTGAGTGGCAGGTGGAAGGAGGCGAGCAGTGGGTGGGGGACTGAGGAGGGATGCAGCAAGCCAGTGGCAGGCCAGGGAGTGAGGAAGGGTGCGGTGGTGGGGCCGAGCGGGGAGGAGGTGGGATCATGGGCAGATTGGGGGTGGAGTGTGGGAGGAGCAGGGGTGGGGCCGACACCCCCAATGGAGTGTCCTCTTTTTTTGAATGTTCAAATATGGTAATCCTAGACATCTCTGACTGCCAGATGGAAAAGGACAAGTTATTGGGAAAGGTATTTTCAAGTTTTTAAGGATTAGCCTGCTTCAGACAGAACACAACAATGTCAAACATTTTAGCAATATGTATCAGCGTCATCCTTTAAATTTAGCATGGCTTCAGACATGAATAAATTAATGTTTTTGTGCCTTTTAAAATTTGGTGTGTGAGAATCTGTATTCCCAAAGTCATAACCGTATCTATCCCCATTAAATTCAATCCATGCCCTGAAGGGTGCCCCCCTTCACTAAAATGAGATAATTTTATTATCTTTGCACAAAGCTTATTTCTGTGCAAAGCTACAGAATACTAGTCATGGTTACCAAAATAAATAAATAAATAAATCACTGAATTATAAAAACGGGACATATTTAGTGGCTTTAGAGAAATTAGTACAAATAACTTTCAAAGAGTTATTTTATGGTAAATCACAGCCTGTGGGGAAACAATTTCATTTCACACTGCAACACAAAGCAAGAAAATTGCAAAAAAGCAATGATTGTTTTTGCACAGAAACCTTTCTGAACAGTGAAAGCAATCCACCTTTATGTTAAATGTGATGTAAGAGTAAGGGTAAGAGCAAAAATAGTATGTGAATTTTAGCACTCATGTAAGATAAAGTAGGGTGACAGCAGCGAAGCTCTCTCCAAAGAGCACGTAGAGCACAGGCAACCTCAGTACTAGCTTCCCCACCTTGTCTTATCAAGGTGCTTCAACCCTGGATCAGGAGGGAGAGAAACCCAGTCTCTATGCCCATTAAATCCCTGGGTTTCTCTAATGAGGCACAGTCTGAGGTTACTAGTTAATGCAACTGTGGAAGTGGTTTTTGTGATATGGATACTCGTCCACTGGGAATGTACTGGGACCATTAGTCTCATTTCAAGTAGGCCAAGTAGCAGTCACAGGATAATTTCTAGTTCAAATTCAACTCAGATCAGTAGTTCCTATGTGCCTGGAGATAAGAGGCTTTAGACCAAGGGACATTTTCAATATATTCACTTCTGAGCCATCCAAGTTTCCCAGAATAGTACTAGTCTGTTTTACAGCCAGGTCTGACATGTTGGTCACACTTTCTACATAGGTTATTTCAAACAGCCAATAAAAAAAACACTCAAAATGTACATTTAGTGAGAACAGCCCATTGTTATTTGAAATAGACTGGTTTTAAGTTGCTTCAAAAACAGACATTTGAGGACAAAATGAACACATGCTCAACTGTAACCAGTACTGCCCAGTAGATTAAATTCTACATTGGACAGTGACAAATGCTGCCAATATACTTACAACCTGAAAATATAGTCATATTTACAAGAGCTATACGATGCTATTTTCAAGATGGCTTGCTCTGGCAGAATCCTAGGTGGATGGTTGATGCTTTCTGCACCAGTAATCTCAGGAGGGGTGATAACCCCCACCCTCCAATTTATGGCACAGCTGCCTCTGCTAGCATGGTAGTGTTGAAAATTTTAATTTCCAGCTTCCCAAACTAACTGCATAGCTTTCAGCACGTTATTTCAATAAGGCTTAAACAAAAAGATTTAAAAACAAAAGTTGTAAGCTAGGCAGCAAGCTTGAACTTTACTTATTTTTAGAAGTGAAACATTAACAGTTGACAATTAACATGTTCTTGTACCTTAATCCCAGTGAATAGGTGTAGGCTTTTGGGGGGGGGGTACTTGCCTCATCTAGTGGTTCCACGTCGGTTTTCCTCATTTTAATAAGAATATCATATGCCTGTTGCAGTGCTCTGACTTTGGGATGGGAAACTCTGATGTAGGCTGGCAGACAAATGAACCATAGGCTATAACAGTGACTAAAGAGGCACTTAGCCCACAGTGGTGGGTTTGTGTAATACTTCTTGGCTAATTTATGGGCCGTTTTTATCTCCTGTAAAAAGGCAGAAAACAAAAAGGATATAAACACACAAAATACAGAACACCTTGAATTTGCAGGAAAGTTTCTTTAAATCAGATAGTAGCTTTTTAAAAATGGGATGCTGCAGCTCATTATCCTGGAGGAAACCATGCAAACATGAATGTTAAGCTCTATTTCTCATCAGTCTCCCTTCTGTAAAGCTCTTCATAGGGTGGGGAAGAGAATGCATACTAATACCACTTCAAATCTGCTCCAACCTTCTTTATTATAGCATGTATTATACCATAAACACCAACACATGTTTGGCTCTGAAGTATAGCCTTAGATACAGGAAGCACTGTCTCTGTAAATTCATATTCATTTGGATTCATTCCTCTACCCATACATCTGTTTTCAAAGTTACAAACATCTATTCTTTAAACACCACACTAACTTCTAGCATAAATGGGTGGTAACAATTCTACCCAACACCAACGTCGTTTTTGATGCTCACACATACTATATTATATAAAGGCAGCACTAGTTAAAAATCTAACCTGTTTTGTCCTCTTTGCCATGAGTGCTGGACTATTTGAAATGTTACCTCCAGCTGGGTGCCTGTTGAACGAAAGCTTGAGCTCCTGTGGCCTGTCGAAGAGCTCAAAATCTAGTCTTGGGAAGTTTTTATAGCTATTAAAAAAAAAAGTGAAGTGTCATATTTAAATTTCCAAATCTTTCAGTTGTTCTGCTCCAACTTTATATATGTGGTGCAAAGGCCTCCTGCCTGCAAGCTGAAGGGTTCAGCACATTGAGATCAAAGAATGTTTTGTAAAGAATCCCACAGAATGGGAGCGAGTGGAAGGACAGGGAGGCTCTTCCCGTTGAGAGAAGGTTAGGGGGAAGACATCAGGAGGACTCCCCTTTGGTCCATGAGCCCAGCAGAGACAGCAAGGCCTCCATACCTCAGTGGCTGGTAGAATCAGGAGAGAGCAGCTGGAAGCAGGAGCAACCCTGAAACCTCCAAACATTTCACAGGGCAGGGAAGACAGGAGAATTAGGCATCTCCTGCCACAGATACTTCCACAGGGCTGGCAGAGGCATCTCCTGCCACAGATACTTCTACAGGGCTGGCGGTGGCAGAATAGCCACAGTGGAAGGAGAGGGACAGGTTCTACCACCCTTTGGACTCATGGGATCCAGTTAAAGAGCACAGGGCATCCAAAAGGACAGATCCCTTGCCGGTAGTCTATGGAGTATATTCATGGCAGGGGCTCAGTGGTCCTTTGCAGTTTCACTAGCTACCCTGACTGAAACAGACATACTCCACTGCAGTTGGTGTGATATGCACACAGCAACAGCAGAGGAGGAAAACATGGAACATACATAAGAAAATATAATTAGAAATAAGGATTTCCAGGTGGTGATCAGTAGCTGGTATTTAAAAGAAAAGAAAAACTACTATCAGACTGCAGAAACTGACCAGAATTCAAGTTGTCAGTGTCTTTTTATATCTAAAACACTGCAAATTTAGGTAGGGGCTTAAAGCAAGATGCAAATAGCTATGTGCACTCATGTTTAAAGGGATAAGTCTCCATTTCACTTAACTCAGTTTTCTAGACCCTCAGCACCTTTGTTAGTTTGCAATATACCTGTACTTGGGTGCTCGGGCCTGTCCATCATCAGGGGGAGGTTCTGGTGGCATTATAAACACTGTGTGTTCACTCTTCTGTGACTCATCAAGCTCAATTAACCGTGTATCTTCTGCAGAATCTACATCAACCTGCCAATTAGTATCAGGACAAAACACCAGTTTCAACATTAGTAATGGTTCTTCTACATATTCGAACACCGCTCCCACTCATATTATATTTTCACTTCTACTTTGCAATCAGAAACCCCTGAAAGCAAACAAAGGAGACAAGTACCTTCTCTCCCTTTTCTGTTCCTTTATCAGGAAAAAGCTAGAAAGAGGAAAAAAGTTAGTTAGTTCTTTGTTTTACCAAGACGCTCCAAGTATTTTTACATATACATATTTTTCACTGAAGTTGTTTCCTCTACTGTGCCACCAAGGTAATCAAATTACACTGTCATATTACTTTGAATGCAAATAATCTCCATTACAAATACTCCTTCCTTTTACTGAAAGCTAAAGGAGCAGGCTCTCTCAACAAGCTTCAGGTCAGTCACGTCGGCAGACTAAATAAGTAATCCTAATTCTAGAAAATGAACCTTCTCTTCCTTTAATTTAGCGTAGTTATATTATCTCCAAGAAAACAGTGTCTTCCTACCCAATGATACATTAATTCAATAGTTAGGAGAAAAAGATTCATTCCAGAATCCTAAAAAATTGAGCCAGACATCAAGATACTACCAAAACCAAGGTACCGTTTTTAATAAAAAGCACACTCTCACAGATGAAAAAATGCCTTAATTATTGATCATCTAATTTATTTGTAAATTATGCACTTGGCCTTTTACAGATTAAGATATACCAAATCACTGTCAATTTGGACTGGAATTACACCCTGGGAAGGGATTACATTTTGAACATGGGTGGGACTTGGGAACTATTCTAAAACCATCTAGAGCACCAGTTGCATTTACAGACAAGACAGAAAGATCCCTGCCCAATCAAGATCATCTACACAGACAATACTCATAAAAAAGAAAGGTGTTGGGAGTAAGGGATGCAAAAATGAAAAAAAGTTTGAGCAGTTGTGTTTGGCACACATCTTGCTATTTTATAAATACGTAGCAGTGTTTACATTCTAATGACAGCTAAACGAAAATCTGGGGGTGAAGCATGACAAGTAGAGTGGATGGTTAGGGATTAGAGATTGACTGAGACAGGTGAATATTTAGAATGCACTTGATGGAGGTAGGAGAGGAGCAGGGTAGAGATGGCATGCCACATACTCAGAGCGGTCTCAGTTTTTCTTTTCATGAAACATCACACTGTGTAACTTTTAATTGGAGAAGTTATGGGAGCCCAAGGCAAGTTTCCTACACTAACAAAAAATAAGATAAAAATGCAATAAGACGAAGGGGAAAATGACTCTGAATGATAACCGCAGCAAACTCCATTATCTCACAACAGCAGCTGCTGCTGCTCCACTTTTATGACTAAAAGCCACAGACATGAAGGCACAATTAACACCACCACATAAATACTTTAAAAAAAGAATGAAATAAAATTTTTCACCTTTTCTATGCAGTCATCAAAAAATGCCAAGCTGGTATCCTTGTCACTCACAAAACTGCACTCTTCTATGAAGCGGCTAAATATCTGTGTTTTGGTTAGAAGCATGTAGAACTTTGTGTAGGCACGGTCTCTACTTTTTAAAAATCCTGGTTAAAAAAAAATTTAGAAAAAATAAATACTAGTTTTAAGATGAATCCTCAAAAGAAAGAAAAAGAACAACAACCAAGTCACATTTGTCTGCAAGTGTTTCGCCTGTCAATTGTTATCCTAACACCTAAAATTACTTAAATTTCAAATTGTTGCTTTGCCCTTTTTTTTAATTAAAGTTTGCTTACTTTGCATTAGACAGTACATGGTGGATAGTCAGTTATACCATTTCCCTGTGTAATTAGTTTCCTGGGCTCGTGTACTACTTTCACACAGCAAGAAAGGAGACAGAAAAAAAATACAAAAACATAAGAAAAAGTGACTGTAAAAAGTTGCAAAAAATGTCTGGGTTCTCAGGAGCAGATATAGGATTGGAAAGTATTTTTGAAACCTTTTTCACAAGTAGAGTGTCCCTTCCACTATCTCCACTTAGGCTGCTATTTTGACAGAGTTGAGAAAAGTTCTATCTGAAAAGTCTACACAACCAGAATGAATTGAAGAGAGTCAGCTGGTGTTCCCTATTGGTTTCTTGCATTCTTAACCTTTCTCCCCCCTCCCCCCCTCAAAGTTTTCTATTCTTACCCTGTGTAGAATTAAGAATACTTTAGTTTGTTCTCTTTGTTATCAGGCCACTAAGGCTTGGCTTCTAAGAGCATTTATTCTCAATACAAGTTGCAAAATTTCTATAATCCCAAGAGCCGCCTTAAAAAATGTGGACACGAGAGATAATGCCACATTATTGTGAGATGATTTTGTCAGACCTTCAACAATGGCAAGACCTGCAGTTACATTAGCAGAATGGCCACGTTACAACACATAGATGCTATTTATTATTGACCAGCTTTACCTGTATTTTAATCAAATTGCAACATTTAAAAGATTCAAAATAACTTCAAAGGACAAGATTCTGCTCTCAGATGTGATGTTAATGCGAGACCTGCAATTAAACTGCAATTAAGCTTTTCAGCGCACAGGCCACGTCCACCAATGCATTTGGACAGCACCTAGCATAATGACACCCTGACCCTCACTGGGCCTGTGGGCACTAATATAACAATCACCACAACACCAACCCTGCCTTGATGTGATCCAGGACAGCCTCACCTTGAAGGTCAAACAAGGAATCAGCAGCAGTAGTTTTATTTGAAGGTGCCTGGGTAATTGGCTTGAGGAATGTTCTGTACCCCTTTAAAACAGACGCCATGAAGCGTAGAAAAGCCTCTTGGATCTCCATCTCAAGTTCTGTCATCTTCTTCTGCCAAGAGAAATCTGCCTCTATAGGCGTCATCTCCACTGCAGAGCCTTCTTGGGTCTTTCTGTGAACTAGAAAGAAGAGCAAATGGAAAGTGAGCTTTATTATGGATGACATTAAAACAGACTATCCTAGGAACACCCAGGACAGATTTTTCTTTCCTTTTATACTTAGCATTCCTGAAAGTTGTCAGAATGACAATACTGGAAACTAAGATCCTCTGCTAATCCTGAGACTACTAATTTATTTCATGTGGGCCACTGAAGAACCATTAAATGGCATCTATTTCCATTCCCTATCATCATCTGGGCCAGATTAAAACAGCTACAAGCACACAAGCGATCTCTTTTCCGCAAGCCAGCCAGTCCTGCTTGGATATTAGATAACTAAAGTGGGATCCATTACAACACCTGTCACCTCCTAAACTGAATTTTATCATTTTGCAATGGATCAGTACACAATCAACATTAAAATTCAAGTTTTTACCTCACTTACCACCTGACTTCCCTATTATGTACTGTAAAATTGCATATGCACATAGAAGTGCCTGCACATATTAAAAATTCTAACATCTCTGTGCAGTAAAGTGTCAGAAACAACCAAGTGGCATGCAGGGTTTACACTTGTAATGAGTGGGCACATGCATGTGTTCTCACAGTTTTGTGAAAGCACAAGTAGATGAGAGGTGCTAAAAATTTACCCCCAGTATGCTATGTTGCTACATTTTTTTTTATTTTGTCACTCCGCAAGTGGCCTTGCTTCAACCCTGTAATATCAATATAAGCTCTATCTCAGTTAATTTCTAAGATTTCTGTGAAATTTAAGAGAAAAAACTAGAATATCAAGACATTTTTGTATGAGTTTTGTTTTAATACTACGATTGTAGTTTACTGTGTTACGAAGGGGCTTCGATCTTCTAAAACTGAGTGTGGCAGACTGTTTTTTCCTACACCCGCAAGAGAAATCCATTTCTATGCTATCTTTATGACATTTTTTTCCCTTAGCCGTGTTAACTTAATATGTGTAGTGAAAAAGAATAAAAGCATTAACCCAATTTGATGTACACCATTGCCTCTGCTCCAGTGAAATTTGGAACTGAGCTATAGCAGTTTTGTATTAGTTATAACATCTGACTTTTAATATATCCTGCTGAGAGAACTCAAAGAAAGGGCAGGTTATGCACAAGGCTTTCACTGAAAGCTTATTGAAAATAGAGGGAAAGGCAGAAAGTCATTTAATTCCTTAAATCATGGCATATTATTTCTGCTTGAACGTTTCCTTCATTTTACAGTCTTTATATGTTTGTGACACAAGAGCCAGCACCACCTCCTCAGTTCAGTGTGAGGATATTATTAAATCAACTTAGAACTTTATATTGAAAGGTCCTATCTAAACTCCAAAGGCAGCAGTGTCTGAAAATAGTTTGAATGTGGCTCTTGCCAAACAGTTGGTTTGGACAGGGCCAAGCCAAAATAAGAAATTATTCACTGAACAAAACACAATTTCTCTACAAATATTTGGTCAGAGTTTAAGCTACTTATTGACTTTTATACTCACCTTTTCAGCAGGCTATGTAAATACTGTTGAAAGTGTATTGCCCTCATACCCTTAGCATTTTTTCAGTTATCTTGGCAATTGTTTAGAGTAATGGTCTAACACATTTCCAAAATGTGGTTCAGTAGGAGCTTTGTTTGAACTGTGTTTTAAACACAACTCCCTTTTGACAGCCCCATCTATGTTCAGAACTGGAAAGAATCTTCGTATGGTTTAAAGTTCACAATGACGGCAAAGTAAAAGTGCAAAAATTTCATGCCATGTACTTAAAGGAATGGCCTTACATTTATTGCCATGGTTCTTAGTTGTTAAGAGTTGCTGGTTTGTATCAGCAAAATAAATATTCTGTGAAAAGTATTGTAATTCCCTTGCATAGGGCAGCTCTCTTTCCCATCCCCATGCTTTACCCGACGCCAGCTGTGGATGCAATTTCCTTAAGGTGCTGAGTAGACTTTTGCATGGCTTCTTAGGAAGCTGTTTCCAGTTCACGCTCTTCTTATCATCCGATCTACATAGTGAACAAGCAATGCATGCAAAATAAAAAAAGACTGGTAAGTGTATGAAAACTTAATGTTTGTTACTTCACTTTCAAGATGGCTCAATACCAAAACAAGGAAATGGCATTGGAGAGACACCTTTTCACCACTTTTATATCTGTGTAGAAATAAAATACACAGTAGAAAGAACAGAACTGAAAACTATTTTGTTTCCTCCAAATAATATAGCAGTCTAAACTGAGTTTGGATCTGACCCCAGATTAACCTGAAACCAGAACTTTTGTTTAGATTTGGTTTAGACATTTAAAATCAGTGCTTTAATAAATCTCAAAGTGGCTGCTTTTATCTCATTGAAGAAAATAATTTAAGCAGGCTCATCTGCACTTGACTGACATGAAAACATACAATTCATCTCACTTACTGAGCTTCCTATTTCTATTCCATTTTGTATCTAATAGCTGTAGTATAAACATAAAATATAGGCTTGATGAATGGCAAAAAAGGGTAAGTATAGCACAGGGGTAGGCAACCTATGGCACATGTGCCAAAGGCGGCATGCAAGCTAATTTTCAGTGGCACTCACACTGCCCGGGTCCTGGTCACTGGTCTGGGGGCTCTGCATTTTAATTTAATTTTAAATGAAGCTTCTTAAACATTTTAAAAACCTTATTTACTTTACATGCAACAATAGTTTAGTTATATATTATAGACTTATAGAAAGAGACCTTCTAAAAACGTTAAAATGTATTACTGGCACGCGAAAACTTAAATTACAGTGAATAAATGAAGACTCAGCACAGCACTTCTGAAAGGTTGCCTAACCCCTGGTATAACACTTAGGATCAGAGTAGTTAGTATTAAAAGGCATGTAAAAATTACAATAGTATTGGGGTTCTGCCTGGTATCTTTATGGTCATATGCTGCACTGCCACATGTACCATAGACATCGATTCAATGTCTATTTCCAGTCTCAATACTAGGCCAGCAGGGACTGGGAAGGCTGAGGATTCAGCACACACTTCGGGACCCATACCGTTGATTAAGCAATGCAGTTAACTGGCCTAAAGGGAGGTTTTTCCTTGGTTAGAAAGACAGTTGCTACAATGAAAGTCCTTGTTTAGCAGAGAAGAAATAAGCAGAGATGGTGGGGGTGAATGCTGAGAACTCTAGGCATGCATGTGCCTCCCTTCTGGAAAGCAAGGGGAGAGGGAAGTTATTGTAGCAGCGAATGTAGCCGATATTGCCGGCACAGTACCTAGTCAGTCATTTATTACTAGTTTGGCTGATGCAGGCATGCTCGTTTGTTGCTTTGCATCAGTAATAGGATTGCTCACCTATTGTTGGATCACTATTAGTATAGCTGATTATATTCTTATTTTGGGGGGGGAAAATAGATATTTTACAAGAGATAAAATTGCCTGCAGAAATTATAAACAAAAGAAACACTTAGCAACCATACAGGTCTCTTCATTCTCAAAATGTTTTACAAATAATGAGCCCAGCCTCACAGGGGTCTTTGCAAGATCACTCCCATTTTACTCATGAGGAAACTGAGGCAGAAGATCTAAGCGAGAGCTGTCAAAAACTAGACAAGTCAGAGCCAAGATTAGAACTCTGTGATCCCTAGCTTGCAGTCGTGCACTCAGGGAACTCTCTTCTCACTTTCTCTCCCTGATCTCTCTATAGCAACATTGGCTGTACTGTTTCTCCAGTTCAACAAACAAAAAGGAAAACTTTTTTCTTTTAAATCCCAAGCTCTTCTTTTCCTAACAACCTCCCTCAAAAAGATTGTCATTGTTACTTTTGCCGATATAGTCTGAAAGCAACAAAGATCAGGAACTAAAGAGAACGTTGGATGAATGAAAGCCATTCAACATTTGCTGGCAGTAAATAATGCTTCATCAGTCTATGATAACGGCGCTACTAGCACTAAATGCTTTCAAAAGACACTTGTCAATGACTAGTTGAGACTGTTGTACTAGAAAAGACTGCCTTTCTGAAAAATATTATCCTTTCTATTAAGCTGTAAAGGTCTTTCAAAATTAGCTTCACTATAGCAGCACTGTTATATTTAACAAAATGCATCTCCCCACAGATAAAGGAATGAGGCTTGAAAAAAATAAAAGCCAGCAATAACATTCATTCATAACACTTCATGCTTCTATACAGTCTTTCATGCAAAGTACTTCACAGACCTGGATTCTGCATGAACATGTTGCCGAGATAAAGAAATACCCCCATTATGCAGGTGAGGAAAGACAAGGAGGGTATGTATTTCCAGAGGTGAAGCTACCAACAGCTCCAATCTACTTCAGTGAGAGATGGAGGTATTCAGCACCTCTGAAACCGAGGCTACAGTTGCTATCAGTAAAATGGCCAAAATAAGCAAATAATTTGAGGTGATAGTCTTGAAAACAGACCGGGGTAGGCAACCTGTGGCACGCGTGCCAAAGGTGGCACACGAGCGGATTTTCAGTGGCACTCACACTGCCCGGGTCCTGGCTACTGGTCCGGGGGCCTCTGCATTTTAAATTTTAAATGAAGCTTCTTAAACATTTAAAAAACCTTATTTACTTTGCATACAACAATAGTTTAGTTATATATTATAGGCTTATAGAAAAAGACCTTCTAAAAACATTAAAATGTAGTACTGGCACGCAAAACCTTAAATTAGAGTGAATAAATGAAGACTCGGCACAGCACTTCTGAAAGGTTGCCGACCCCTGACATAGACCTATGTGACTGAGCTGGGCAGGGAAACCAGCTCTCCTGAGTCCCAGTCCCTTGCCTTAGCCAAAAGATTTGTTTTTGTTTTTTTAAGTTTGAGAGGCTTTTTAAACATTACATTTTGCCACTGTTCTTCAGCACCAGGTTTTAACCAAGTTAGTGCCAGGAACTACTGGGAGTCTCACAAGAAGTCTAATTCCTAGAAGATTTCCAACCCAGTAACTAGCCCAAATAAATTTTGCATTATTTGAACGTTCAACTGCTTATGTAAACTGAAACTTTTGCAATTCATCTCTCGCTACTTAATATCGCACCACTACACGCTGGAGAATCACATCTCCATGACTGAATACTTAAGTCTCCACTGGCAGTGTTTTTAAACAAAAATACCACAAAACCAAATACTAAGCTATTGTTACATTGAAGAAAAAAGCTTTCAATTCTATTATTTTCCTCTTCCTAGCCACCATTCCTTCTGTAGTACAGTCTCCCAAATGGACTGCTAAGAACAAGTTCTGCAATATTTCCATTTAAAAAAAAAATACACAAGCAGCATTGTTCTGCAGTATTTCCTTTGATACCACCACAGGGACAGTGAGTCTTGCAGCAGTTGAAAGGAAACGCTTCTTTTTTCAATAAATATCACAGGAACTTGACATGAAGAAAAAGAAGAAAATGTTCAAACTGAGTCAAACCCATTGACTAATTATAACTCAAATGTTTAAGCATGAAAATCTGATTAGAGTTAAAAATTTGACATGGCACCTCACAAAATGTATTTCTGCAGAGGAAAAGAAAACATGTACAGTTTGCAATTACAGCCAACATCATCATTCAAGATTGCTGTTTCCACTAGCCTGGAATAATCCTAAAAGGCATGAGATAATTCACTAACTGATTACGTCTACATTAATCAACATCTTATTTTTACATTAATGATTAAGTTTAAATCATTTTAATAAATACGTTGAGGAAAGAAAGGTCAACTTTTCTTTGAGAAAGGGAATTGCACAGACAACTGAATAAAGGAGGCAATTATTTTTAGTTAACTCATTCACAATAAGAAAAACACAAAAACAGCAACAGTTAATGACGCATAGTATACCTTATACACAGTTTATAAAATTAAAGGGACACAGTTAACATGAAATCTAGCCATCTTAAAAAAAAAAGTTGTAAAAAAGGAGTTTTTGGTACCACAGCTGCCAGAATCCCTCTGAGATTTGTGGTTTCATAATTACTGTCTTAAAATTCTCTCTATTGTTGCTGTGTGACAGACAAGGAAGGAAATTTAACTAACTATACAGTGGAAACAATAAAACTGACTATATGCAAAACGTTGAGATGCACAAAATAAACAAACTGAAGATAGAAACACTCTACTCATTCAGTTGCAATATGGATGGGGTCACTTAACACTAGTAGGTTAGCATTTTCAGAAGAGCGTGTGATTATTAGATTAATGGGAGTTCTTTATTACAGCAAGAAAAAGGCTGATGCAATCATTCAGCTAGTCCAACATGTACTTCAGTCACTGCTCCTCTAATTTGTTTATACAGTGCAGTATTTGAAATAACATAACGGAAGTTAACCAGAAATCAAGTTTGTACTGCATTGCATGTAGAAGCAATAGAAAGAAATATAGTTTCAACTGAAATATTTACATAATTAATATCGCCAAAGGCAATTTCAGAGCAGCATAATCTGATATTTTCCTCCCACTTCAGAATTATGGTTTGAATGTAATTCTTGGTACATAAAATGTGGTTTTGAAAAGAATTGTGGTTTGACTAGTGAGCATTCAAGAGTTTGAACTTTGTAGTATCAGAAAAATTCTTCTCTAGAGCATGTCTGGCCTCACACATCTGCTGTTTTCCACAGACCTGTTTGCCATCTTATTATATACTAAATTCAACAGGGTTAGAAATGCAACGTAAGGGTCTGAGTTTTAATGGAAGGGTTTTTTTTCTCCGCACAATATATGCCTCATGTCATCATAACTCTCATCCAGCTAAAGGAACTAAAGCTTCCCTAATGATTTGGAAGACTGAATTCATGCTTGACATATGACTGAAAAGCGGACATCAGCATTTTAAATACATTTCTATTTCAGCTGATAATTTTACATTAAACTGAACATCTGTATGCTCACGGGACATATCTGGAATTGTATTTCACTCATATAGACCAAATTCAGAGATGGTGTAAATGGTGGTGCAAGGGTGAAAGCAACCAACAGGATGGTATAACATGGAGGCCCTTCCCAAAGTTTATCTTACACCCTCTGATCACTTGATTTTTCTGTCCTACAATTCCACCCCCCTCACATTATGATACAGCAACCCTTCTCCACTCAGATTTACACCACCACTTGCATCACACTTCTGAATTTAGCCCAAGAGGCCGATTTAGTACATTTTGGTTTGCTATGACGCATTAGCAGCAGCAGAAAGAGAAAGGCTGATGAAACATTCTTTTATACCAGGGGTTCTCAAACTGGGGGTCGGGACCCTTCAAGGAGTCACAGACTATTACATGGGGGGGGGGGGTTGTGAGCTGTCAGCCTCCAACCCAAACCCCGCTTTGCCGCCAGCTTTTATAATGGTGGTAAATGTATTAAAAAGTGTTTTTAATTGATAAGGGGAGGTCGCACTCAGAGGCTTGCTATGTGAAAGGGGTCACCAGTACAAAAGTTTGAGAACCCCTGTACACATGTCTGCTTGTTACTTTAGGGATTTCTAGATCCCTATATAAAAATCAGTAAAAGTTTTAAAAAACACAAAAACTTACAGGTATACCATGTTTGTGTCTAAGTCAATGCAAACAACATCCTGTGGTGGATCATACAGATCAAAGTATCGTGAATCAACTCCAACTATAAATGGAACAGGAGCACTGAGCACTGCTGCCAGAGACAAAGGACACAGGGGGATGTATGGACACTGCCATTGAAATGGAAATATCATCTGAAGGAAAAATGAAATGAAACCCATGTATTAAACAGGACAACACAGATAGCGTACAATAAAAAACAAGTGAAGTTGGTGAATACAGGAAACAAACAAAAATACTAAAAGCAGCGTTGAAGTCAACAACTCAAGCCACTGTCAAGGTTGCCTCACAGGTTTTTAAAGGGCTGCACAACAAACTGTAGCAATTCCAATAGTTATAACCATTAAAACTGAGACCTAATCATGATGGACATTCACAAAATGCCACTGCTGTAAAACAGCTATTTAGGGCAATCACATATTAATTTACAGTCAAATATTAAATATATTAGCCACTCTTGAAGTCATCAGAAAAATGCATTGAGGAAGTAGGAATTTCATGGATTTCTGCTATAGTTCCTTCACCAACTGTGCTTGCAATATCTTCACTGATACGCCCACATTTAAATTTGCTTTGCACTGGAAGTGAAAATGCACTTGAAAAGTATATTGTTAACCTGATTTAACCTAATCTGCAAACATTTTACTAAAAGTTAAAAAAATGTTGATAAGACCCCTCCAAGAGGAAAAATATAGCTACACTGGAGTGTGAACAATATGGCATTAACAAAAGATTTCAGAAACCAAAGAAGATCTGAGCTTCAAACTTTGCTATTCCCCCACCAAAGAGAAAGATCATGAACATCATAAGCATAGGATTCAAGAGAACTGTAAAGCCAAAGAGAGGTTCAGAGTAGAAGGTTTCTTCTCAAGTTTTAGGCTGAAGTTTCTTGCAATTAATTTTCGTTCAGAAAAGGGACTGTTTATTTCAACAAGAGTTGATTGAGCCATGTGAGTTTATGCAAGTGTTTTTCTGTGTCATTCTAATAACTCAAAAAAGTGTGGGTTTTTTGTTTTGTTTTGTTTTAACATGTTCCATTAATTTAATCCACAAAGAGACCAGTATTATTGGCATAAAGGAATACATCTGGTTCAAAAGTACATCTCCAGTGTCTCCTGAGGCATTTCAATTTGGATGTACAGATCTCTAGAGAGTCTGTAGGAGTTAGGTCCAAACTCCCAGCTACCTTCCTTCTGCCCAAAGACTGCTTGTGGTACCGATCCTGAAGGACACACAGACCCTTGTCTAGGACCTCTGACCGCTATCTGTGGTCTCTGACTTCCCAAGAAGTCAGCATTCCATTACCTTGGAAAGCATCAACCATTAAATACCCCAGAAGCAATTGTCAAGGACTGCAAAGAGTCAGCAACTTAAATAAAACAAAGAACAGTGGCATTTAAATATAAACACAGTAACACAAAAAGATTGCAAGCTCTTTCTGTCATCGTTTGGCTGAGGCTAGGCATGAACATTTTCAAGCCAAAAGGAAGGGGTTTGGGGTCAACTCCAGAAGGTGATGAAAAAGTGGAAATCATAATGAAAAATTATACTGTGGAGTCAGCAATGACTTCATTCATTCACCACTGTACAGAACATCCTGTACTTACAGCGACTACAGCTTCAGCTACTCCAGTCAGTACAGCTGGTCTCAGAGAGTGCAGCAGAATCTTGCCCTCTAGCAATACAAAGAGTAACAAAGTAGCACAGTTTTCTGGTCCAAGATTCATCAGCAAAGTACTGAAGTTTGCTCCACTAGGAAGAGAAGAGAAGATTACTTGGATCCAAACAGTAGTGTTCAGCATACAGCTAAAGATTTAATAATTGCTACAGCAACAGCAATCAAAATGCTGGGCATTTACTGGGAACTATGACAGACTGAGAGGAGTTGTTGGCTTCAATTCATGTCATTATGAATAGCTAGTCAATAACTACCACCTCACTACAGGATTTTCACTATTGCAAACAGAAACTAAATCCAAGGGAACCTCTTTAAAATAGCTTCAGTAAATTGTTCTTTGTTATGTTTATGAGTTTCCTGTTACGTGCACGAGCAGCCATCAGCCAAACTTGCTATGAAATAAAATAGGCATTATGAAAGGAAGGCCTGTCTAACTAGTGAATGTTCCAGCTATGCAGATATCTGGCATCACTGTTTAGGATGGAATAATTCAAACAGTTCATCAAAAAACTATACCCATTCATTCCAGAGGTCTAACATCACAGGTTCTAACTGAAGCTGGGTCAACTCAATCATACATACTTCTGAGATAGATACAGGTTTAATTCCATGCAGTTAATTTGTGGGTTGTTTGTTTGTTTTGGGTAAGTAATGTGTGGACATTAAAGATTCTTGACACTTCATACAAAAGAGATGGGGTTTACCCTCCTGTCCTGGAGCAAGAGGGTCTCTTTATGCACCACGCCACTGTGCAGTTTGCTGACTGGCTGCTATTCTCCACCATTAAGGTGGATACATTCCAAAGGTGCTCAACACTTGTCATTTGCAAATAACTCTTTGGGATCCTCCAGCATAGGAGGTACAATATAAAAACAAAGTTTCCGGAGAAAATATCGGCTTTCCAGTCTGAAGAAAGTTTGATTGAAGTGTTAAAACTAAAAAGGAAATTTGTAAATATAAATATGTATACTACAAATTTAAACTGTGCGTACAGGGCTCCAGGAAAGAGAAGGCTTCAGACTGCTTTTGCAGTGAACATGCCAGCCCCTATGACTATACAAATACATCTTTAGACTCCTTCCACTGTGCTTGCCCATGTATGCTCACTACTTGATTGTGGCCACCAGCATTGTACACTCTCCCATGGATTAGGGGGGGAGGGGAAGGAAGCAGAACAATAAATAGCCTCTGTTACAAAAGCAAAATACGGAGATCATGACGTATAACTCAGTTACCAAAATATCAACTATTTAAAATACAATCACTCTGAGCTAGGAATCTCTGTTCAAAAGAGATCCTACAGTGAGCCAGCAAGCAATCACTATATATGAACAGCAGATAAGTATTCAAGCCTTATTACTTCCTCATATGTGTTGAGGTTTGTACACTACTTTTCCACACAAACTGCATTATAAATATACAGTGTACATATATTTGATCTTTTACAATTATCTGAGATTTAAATCATAGTATGGTAAAGTTTTACTTTCTCTCATGCTTCATCCCCAGCCCATTTTTAAAAAAAACCAAAATCAATAAGCCGTATAGAATTTAAACGTTGTTAATGTTACCTGAGCGGCAAGGGTGTAGAAACTGGTTGAGACAATATTAATGCATCATGGGCAGAAAGCTGAAAAAGGTGAAAACATTCAATGGATTTATGCGGCAACTCAAGAGAGTACAATAATCCAATCAAAGTTTACGACAGAATATTCTGATGGCACAGCAGGCACACTAAAGACAGTATGTCACAATGCTATCCAGAGAGATTATCAGGGATAACCCTTGAAACTTCTTGACCCAGTGAACAGAAGACCCAGAGTAATCATTGAGACAACTCACAGAAGTTACAAGAAACAGTCTGTGACATAGCCGCTGCCTGGTGATTAACAGAATGGCACTACAGATACTTCAAGAGGGGTGGCTCATCTAAGAGACTTCAGGGTGGGTGGGTAAGGGAAAAAAACTATGGTACAGTAAAGGGTGCCTACAAAATAAAGAGGTAAGAAATGGAAATTTGAGGAACCAGAAGAACATTCTACTGCCAGTTTCATGATTGTAAATCTGTAAGAGCTCTCCTGGACTTTCAAGTGCACTACTCCAAATTTACAGAGCTCTAAGAGAGAAGCATTTGGCCCCTTGTGTAAAGAGCAGCCCTGAGGCTGATGACAGAAGCCCAAAGGAAGAACCCACACTTTCTGTGCCTGGGAGAAGGGCCACCCCACCTTTATAACCAGAAAAAGTAATAGATATTTTGGTTACCTGTACAAGGATTCTTGGTCTTTGAGGTGAAGGGAAAGGTATATTGTGCATGAAATGGGATATGTGCCTGAAAAGAATATTTAAAAAAAAAAGTTTTCAATTCAGCAAATTCAGTTTTAAGTATAGCAGACAGCCTTTCATCAGGTTTGCTTTTACAGATTTTCTCTACCCCCCCCCTTTTTTTTTTTAAATCCTTTAAAGCAGTCCAGAGGAAGGTTTGCAAAGTCACTTACACACCTAACTGCTGTAGGACAACAAGGAAGAAATTCCTCAAATGTTCTACAGCAAGAGGAAACTGCATTTAACTATAATATTGTGTCAAGCATCAATTATTCAGCATATGAGACAACAGGTGAAAGGTACACATTTTAAAATTCAAAGTTAAGACGACATTTTAAAAATAAATGTGTTAAAAGAGCCCACTTACCATGCCTACAAAATGCATTCTGATTATTAATACCACATGCTCAGGTTGTGTGTGTGTGTGTTTAGAACCTATGGCAAATGTAGGTTTTATTGAGTTTTTTATTGCAGTGAATATTTTTCCAAAACAAACAACACTAAGCAGAGGTAAAAAAAAAAGTACACTGCATACTATACCTCTACCTCGATATAACGCAAACCAATATAACACGAATTCGGATATAACGCGGTAAAGCAGCGCTCGGGGGGGGGGGGGGCTGCGCACTCCAGTGGATCAAAGCAAGTTCAATATAACGTGGTTTCACCTATAATCCAGTCAGATTTTTTGGCTCCCAAGGACAGCGTTATATCGAAGTAGAGGTGTACTTGCAAACAGGTACATTTAATCTGGGGATTAAATGACATGGCATTGTCCCTCTGAACACAACCTCTCACACACACACACCCCAAAAATGATGAAAAATGGACCACTACCATCACTCTTTATTCCATCCATACTCTAATGACAGCAGGGCATTTTTCATTGCCTGCGAGCTCACTTAGAACAGTGAGAATTTTGTCATGCTTCATACCTATGTGCCTCAACCTTTCATAGGAAAGGCTTCCAAGAGGGAGAGTTTCCTTGCCGAATTCTTGGCTTCTCCCTTATCAAAGCTTTTAACATTTCACTCATCCCTATGACATGCAGCCAACAAGGGGGTCAATTAGCACTAACTGTGGCATTTTAATTATTTTGATACTTGTCCACTAGGAACTGGACACAGACCATCCCACTCTAATCAAACACTGTAGTATGGTTAATAGCTGTAAAATAGTGGTAACACTTGGTCATTACAGACCCTGGGCTGGATTCGAACTGGCAGTCTAGAAGTCAAAAGCTCTATATTTCATTGATTAATGCAGCTTCCCCAATATTTTATTTAAATAAGTGGAACACTAGTAAAGTTATTCTGACCTCCCTCAGAGCCTAGTTTGAGATGAATTTTGGGGTGTGGAGTGGGCAGGGGTTGTCAGTGTCATTAACTAATCTCGACGGACGTTGATCCTACATTTCATCCAAACTAACTTCATGGCTAATAGTCAGTAATACTCCGTTCTCAATTAAAATTAAGTAATCTGAGATCTTTTCATTGATTTTGGTTAGGTCAGGAGATTACTGAGCAGATTGATACAGTATGATATTCTCTGATCTCAAGCCACTGTAAAAAACCCCATCATTGGAAAAATCCCCAGGGGAATGGGAACTATCAACTTAAGGTCACTTATTTTTGTTTATATCTTCTGAAAAATGATTACACAATGCAGACCTAAAAGCTCCAATAGCTTATAGTTTTCAAAGATACAAATTCTTAAATCGCTACTTTTAATATTGTAGGTGGTATTTGAATCTAGCTACATTACTAATTCAATTACCATTTTAGCAGCATACACCATACCTTAACAGGTAAAACTGTAGCTTAAACAGCATTTTTAGGCTGTAATTGTACAGCAAAGTTACTCTAAAATCGGTCTTAAAAGGAGAGATGCATTAGTTATTAGCTCAGTCTTAAAAAAACATAATAGCCCATCCCAAAACATAATAGCATATTATTCCATAATCACTAATCTGAATAACCAAGAACTAGTAAATCTCCTGTCTCAGTCTGGTAAATTGGTAGTTAGGCGGCACAGAGAACAGTTTCACTGATGACAGGAATAAAGTATCAGTGCTGATCTACAGGTCAGATTCATCCAAATGTATCTTCCCATTAATAGGATTACAGTCTCCTCTGTACTCAGTTAACATACACAGTTATCTAATATGGTCTTCACTACTTGCAATGGGTTGTACAGAGATCATTTAGTTAAGATTCATAAAAATGCTCCAAAGACCTCCTTATCTGTACATAAATTGCTACAAAAATATCTCCTTTGACACATTCTTAGCGTGTAAAGAAAGTAAGTATTAGCAGCTCTGGCACCTCAAGGGCACAGTGGGAGACACAAAAGATACCACCAAGCGGCATATTGACTTTTAGATGTCCTTTCCAAAAACAACAAACCAACAAAAAAAGGGGCGGAGGGGGGAGAGGGAAGAGCGCCAAAGTCTACACTGGATCTTCTGATGAAATGTAACCAATAAAACCAATGACATGGTCTCCCTAAAAGTGTCATTTCTTGAAACGTGCCATTTCTGTAAGTATCAATATTCCAGCACACATTCCACTTTTATTGTGAATTAGTTTGTTAGGCATATGATGGGAGCCACGAAATCTTGTTCCTTATAGAGAGATGGTCATGACCACTCTACATTAATTGCGGATTTTAAAAATAGCCTAAATATGTATTTTCTTTAAATATCCTTAGGGTTCCCTGTTTATATCCTCAGTGACTTCATACCAAATCAATTCATTTTAAAAGAACAGATTTATTTTTCTAAATTGCAGTGCCGCAAATCTAAAGTGAGGATCTAAAAACCTAGCTGTTTTTTGCCTCTTCTGTCACCAGTAAGAGAACATGAAGATAGAGCATTAATAAATGAGTCAGGAAAATCTCCAGTCCATTCTTCACAGCCATATTGGCTCTGCAGTAGTGCTAACAGTAGGAACAAGTAATTTTTGTCAAATCAGTACAAGCCACTTAGTACAGTCAAGAGTACAGAACAAATACACCAAGTAAGAAGGTGCCAGTTACATGCGGTCACCTCATTTTTTGAGCTGCATCTACATTTAAGTGCCTTGAAACATTAATTTATTTGGAAGATGCCAAACATACTTTTCAATTGGAAGAGGATGAGGCCCAGAGACAGAGAGCTTGTAGATGAACATAAGAAATTTTCGAAAGGCTTCGAAGAAAGGCCAGTGAGAGAGAAGGCAGATGCACGTGTTGGAATTGATGGATTTGGAAGTAACCACTTTTCTCTCCAGAGCTGTCAGGAGACCCAGCTGCATACACTGCTTTTCTGTTAGCAGCTCCCGGGAATAAGGCTCATAAAATTGAATAGCAGCACCATACACCTGAAGGATGAACAAAAAACAAACAAACAAGCAAATGGTTATGCCCAACATTAAACAGAAAGTTGGGTTTGGATTTCTTTAAAGTACTCTTCATTCTTTTTGCGATGTGTTTGTACAATGGGACTCTAGTCCATGGCTGGGGATCCTAGACACAACATACACACAAACACATACAAAAATGAAATATTTCGTTCTATATTAAAGCATCCTTATGAATATAGAAATATGAACTTTTATGTTTAATATTTCTCTGGTCTCTCCCCTTGCCCCCCAAAAAAGTTTACATATAATAAAGTAACCTAGAGCTTCTATGCTATGAAATGGCACCTTCTACACAACTCAAACCAATTTAGAAAACTGTTCTGTTTATGAACATTTCCATGTGGTGGTTGCACTACACATAAAACTACACAGGAGCTTGAAGTTTAGAATCCATTTTACATAGACTTTTGACAGAAGAGTGACTTTTCCTGACACTCCCAACCTTGCCTGCCAAAGTTTCATGTTAATTGAAATATACTGGAAAACTGATAATGCAAGATCAATAACTGATACCCTAAAATATGTTCCTTATAAAGGAACAAAAGATTGATACAGGTTTCACTTGTCCTTTGGTCAACAAGGATTACTAAAGTGGAGAAATGGTTTGCGGCTGCTTGGATGACCATGGAGCAATATTAGAGCCAGATACTGTGGTATGAGATCAACAGAAACTAAACCTAAATATTATTATAAAATGAGGCAACTGAAGATCCCCTTTTCAGTTGAACATCTTTTCTAGAGATGGATTACAATTTATTTTGCCCACATGGAGTGAGAGTTTGGATTTCTTGATACACCCAGGTCCTGCAATTTTATTTCTATGGAACCATAACTGTATGCTTCATTCCCATGGGACTAACCACTACAAAAAAAACCTCTTCATATTATTTCCTTCCTGCCTGCCTGTCTCTTGCCTTCCTATGGGCTCAGCCACCTCAAGTTCTGCATAGGCACTATCACGCCAGTGTTCATTTTGGGGCTGCAAAAAGAACAGGAGTACTTGTGGCACACCTTAGAGACTAACAAATTTATTTGAGCATAAGCTTTCGTGGGCTACAGCCCACTTCTTCGGATGCATAGAATGGAACACATAGTGAGGAGATCTATATACACATACAGAGAGCATGAAAAGGTGGGAGTTGCCCTACCTAACTCTAAGAGGCCAATTAAGTAAGGGGGTCGGACTTTTGAAGGGGCTGGTTTCCTAAATGCTTTTTTGTGTATTTTGGACATAATATTTCAGAATTACCCCAAAGTTCTAGAAGCAAGACTAATTACTTGAAGGGGAAAGGAGATTATTTTAGCTACAGTCAGTCACAAGTGACCAGGAGGATTTGTATTTTCTCTTTCCACAATAAATCCAAAAGGGCATAGGTGACAGACATTCAGTAGGATAACTGAAATTTCTTAAATACTGAAGAAGCAATGTATGTTTTCTCTCAATACCAATTGAATTCTAGCTTTAGATAAGTCCTGATATCAACCATTTAAAAAAAAACAACAACAAATAAACACAATAATCATACCTTTTCTGCAGAAGAACCAGTCAGGACAAATGTTGAAAACACTGGTAATGGGTATTTGGTTTGAGGATCCCAGCATTCAATAGTGGCTCCCATAGGAAGGCAGAAAAGAGGTACAGATTCTGACAATGGGAATGATTCATAATCATCCTCTGGATATCTGAAAATTAAACCTTTTTGGGGAAAAAGAAAGAAAGATTGACAAGTGCATTTTCAATGCTCTGCAAGCCTTGAACAAAATAACAGCCTGTTAAACTGCACGAGACTAAACAATCTAATGTGGATTTCAAATATCCACGTACGTTTAAAACTCACTTTTTGTAAGAGTTCAAACAATTCCGAATTGTAAACTTTGAAACCGAATATCTGACTTTAAACTACATAGGAGCTGCTTAAAAAAACTTATTCTACACTAGCAATGCCTTACTGAGCAGAATTAATGTTCCATTAAATAGAAACATGAATGCACTGACAGGCTGTCTACTTTAAAACTTCAATTAATTTATGTTAATCCTTTGGTAGGATTAAGGTACAGATGTGTGACAACTGAACACCTTGTGGGCAGTATTTCTGGCTGACAGATACTCCTGAATTCCTAGAAACATTGCACAGAAGTACCAGCATACCAATGTCACTTATATTGGTTATTATATAGCACCATCCACCCTAGTATCTATTATTTCCAACTCCACTCAGGAAATAAATGTTGGCAATTTATTCCATTCAATGGGCAAAGGAAGAAGCTTGTCCCTAGACTTCTGTTGTCTTTTGCTCTATAAGCTCAACTGGGAAAGTCTATTTTTTAAAAAAACAACAAAAAAAACCTAATGCTACTGCCACTATTTTAGTGTAATTCACAGACAGATTTACACAAAGATTTCCCAGCCAGTTCTTGGTTGGGACATTCCTCAGCCCCTCTCCTTCACTTAAAACAGGTGAAGAGATTGCAGAAGAGGACAGAAGAAATGCACCTAGCTTCCATGGTATATGCAAAATGCTCTGATGGTTGTGAGGAACACACATTAATTTATTTGGAAGATGCCAAACAACTAAAAACAAAAGGTTGTCTGGAATCTCCAACCATTTCTTACTCCCCACCATCCCCAAAAATACAAACAACAAAATAAAGAGAAGTTTTTTTGCTCACTAAAAGCAAATACAAATGCTTGCTAAACTGAGTTAAGGATATCTGGCTGCAGAGTCTGCCAGGGCAAGCCATAAAAATAAAGGAAACAAGCTGCAAAGACAGTACAGAACACAGCCAATTGCTTGTAATAGTGGTAGTCATTTGGTAGTGTATTACACCTGATCTCCTCAGACTGAATTGGCTTCCAATTTCCTTCCAAGTGCAATTAAAAGTTAAGAACTGCTAAGTGTCAGGCATCTCACAAGGCACCCAGACACATGACAGTAATTCAATGCCTCTCCACAGCCCTGCTAAAATATAACGTATCCAGGTAGTCTGCTGGGATTCCCTTGCCGTTTCTTCACCTATGACAACTAATAACAAGCAGCCAATGTAGTTAACCCTCTGCTCTCACTGCTCCTCCTGTTAAATCCAAGCCAGTTGGGAGGTAGCTATTCCAGGCATCCGCCATGGCTTTTTAAACCCCATCTCAACAATCAACACTCCCAGCTATGCCCCCGTTCAAACTACCCTAGGGCCCCCCTTCAACTTCCCAACCACCACCTCTCCCTGGCATTCTCAGTCTCCATCATCCTGGCTCCTACAAACCCCACACCTGCTACAGACGGGTGCACAGGACTAGGCTCCTGCCTCGTGGCCATCTGCTCTCAGCGTGCAAGTCTGTGGGGGGTGGACTACTTGTTCTCAATGGTGAGAAACATCACACATGGAGCTGCATAAGCCTGGGCAGTTATGAAGTTGTGTTTGCTCTCTACAGCCTTTCATCATTTAATTTCCCTCTGTCTACACAGTATATCTCAGATGCTTCTGCTGGCAGTCACTAGATTTGACCAACAGTGAGCTAAAGTGAGGCTCTTCTCAGTGGTGGACCCTGAACTCTAATCTTAGCTCTAAAGGTAGATCATGTTGGCCTTTGTTGAACAAGCTAGGTACAAGCTTTATATGTTTACTCAGGATTTTGCCGGGGAAGTGGGATAAGCTGAGGAAAGGATTATAGGAATTCATTTTGGTTGACATTTGTCAATAGTTGTTATATATTGGATCTCTACTCTGAGAGCAAAAGTTAATAAGTTGAAAGAATAATTTAACAAAGTTAGGCAGGACACTTATGTACTTCTCCTAATATATTTAGGTGCTCTTATTTGCAAAAACTTACCAGCTTTATATGCTATTGAGTTAGAAGCCGGCATAGACTTCTTATAACAGAGGTACACACTGGACCCCCACTGTAAGACACAAATTAAGTCTCATCAAAACCCACAGAGACAGCATCTGAATGGAGCAGTACAGGTTAAGTGTTTGAACCTATTTATAGTTATACCCAAAGCAGAGACATTTAAATAAAAAAAATGTTAGAGGAAACGCTGGTGTTCATCAGCCCAACAAGTAACAACACATCAGGAAATTCAGAGTTAATACTGTGCCCTTTATCAAAGGCCATAAGTAAAAAGACACACCCACTGTTCTGTGGCCAACAAACAATGGAACAGGTACAGGTGAAATAAAGTAACTGCAGGTTTCACTTCTGCATTTCCTTCCTTTTGTCATTCAAGTCAGACCCTTGGAGGGACATCATAAGCTTTTACAGAATCTGTGACCAATGGAAATATTTCCACAGTGTTTGGTTTGTTTTTTGGGGCTTGGGGTATGACAATGTATATAAGTGTTTTTAAAACAGATTTCCCTGCAGTGTTTGAAAACTAAAAGGAGTGCTGCACTAAGGGCATGTCTAAACTATTGGCACTACAGCAGCACAGCTGCAGCACGCTGTTGTAGCATAGGCATTTCTGAAAAGGGTTTCTCCATCAATGAAGGTAATTCATTGAAGGTTTAGGCGGCTTAGCTACAATTCTCAGGAGTTTTTCACACTGCAAGTAACATAGCTAGGTCGATCTAAATTTTAAGTGTACTCTACAGCTCAGAAACTGAAGGCAAAGCAGACCATAAACAAAAGTAAAACTAATTTCATTGATATACTGTCCAACGGAAAGTTCAAGCAAGGAATATAAGCAGTGAACTGGATTCTCTGACTTTTAAATAAAAACTGTTATCAGTAATAGAGGTAAAGAAATGTGTTTACAGTGCTTTTTTGTACTGGCCCTTAAGTACCACTAAGGAGGTTTGTTTTTCCCTTTTAAAGGGGAATGGTGTGTCAACATGCAAATTGAGAAAAATTACTAGTTAGTTAATGGAGATAATCCTGGCAGAAGCGTCTAAGGAAAAACGGAAACAACAAAAACTACAAAACTAACATAAGTCATACTGAGAATGAAAACATATTGACACAGTAGAATAAACGCATTAATAACAGCATTAAAAAGAGTCCAAAAGCCTTCCTGTTTTGTTCCTTTTTGTTTCAGAAAAAAGTTTAAAGTTTTAAAATGACATATTTATTCTCACCATGCCACAATTTAAGTTCTTATCAACTTTGCAGAATGTATGGGGAGGCGTTTCTCCTTTGCTGGTAACAATAACACAGATATCTGTTACAGCCAAGGAATTCTGAGGCCGTACTGGAGGAGCCCTTCGATAGGTAATAAAGATTCGTTGGGAAGTAGCTGAACTGTTGTTAACATTGGCACAACGACCATAGGGAGTAGCTTGGATCACCTCACAGCCTAAAATTACACGTTCCTTCCCTTCATATAGAACTCTGCAGATAAGGAAACAAATAGAAAGATACAAACATTACACACAGATACAGCATGTTATTTGTGCAGATACATGCATGTGGTCTTTCTAGGACTGCAATTAGCTTTGCACACCAATAGTAAACAACAACTGACATGTGAGAAGTGTACATTTCACAGTCATCTTAACCATAGTCTCACAATAGCAAGAGGTGAGAGGGATGTGAAAATACACACTAGGCAACTGGCCTAAACAGAGAAACTTTTTAAAAAGGGACTTCAGTGGGAGAGTCTTGACTTCAGTATTTAAGAAATTTCAGTTATCCTACTGAATGTCTGTCACCTATGCCTTTTGGATTTATTGTGGAAAGAGGAAATACAAATCCTCCTGGTCACTTGTGACTGACTGTAGCTAAAATAATCTCCTTTCCCCTTCAAGTCTTCAGCAGTAGGTGTGTAACTTTCAGACACCAAGTCTGAAAGTTTGGCCCTAAGTAATTAACTAAAGGAAGAGTGGAGGCATTGCACTGTCAAAGGAAGCTTTCACAATGTTTCCTCACACTATATCTAAACATGTCTTATGCTAGTTATTCCTTTTCGGAAGCACTAAAATGTTGCCAAAATTCATTCCAAGCTAATTTCAATTATTTTTAAGGGACTATTAGAAAAGACAGAAATTTGCTAGCTTGGTCAGCTTTTAGAGAAGTGGGCCAATTGAAGTTTCTCATGACCAATTCATGGTTTCTCTGGCATTTTAATCTCAAACACTAGCCAATTAAAAGGATTACATTTTCTGTTTAGTATGCTGAGATAACTGCTAACTTCCAGGAGTAGAAAACTCTAAATATACTCAGCATGGAGAAAAAGTTGCTTGAATATGAACAGTGGCAAGAAAGGCAGAATTCAAACTGTACCAAATCATATTTCTAAAATAGTAATACAACATGTAAATTTTATCTTCCCCATCCAAAAGAAAGCAATTGTTCTGTCTAATCAGACCTCCATACTACTCATATACTTTATATACTCGTTCATTAGCCAGTTAGTTTATAAGCTGACCCCCCCACCCCAAAATGGATAGATAAAAATAGCAAAAACTGTATGACCCTTTCATAAGCTGAACCTATATTTCAGGGGTTGGCAAACTTTGGCTCCTGGCCCATTAGGGTAAGCTGCTAGCGGGCCTGGACATTTTGTTTACCTGGAGCGTTCACAGGCACAGAGCCCCTCAGCTCCCAGTAGCCACAGTTTGCCGTCCCCAGCCAATGGGAGCTGCAGGAAGTGGGGCCACTTCCCTCAGCTCCCATTGGCTGGGAACAGCAAACCATGGCCACTAGAAGCTGAGGGGCTCTGTGCCGGCTGCAGATGCTCCAAATAAACAAAACCCTGACGGGCCGGGAGGCAAAGTTTTCTGACCCCTGCTATATTTTAAAAGTTGGCATCACAAGAAACTCAAAAGTTTTGCTAGAATTATTTTAATGTAATCTAATGAAAAGCCTGTTTTTATAATAACTGAACAAATATGTATTCACCTTCAAAATTACAGTCAATATTTAAAATCAGTAAATGGATATTTAAAACAAGTAACTTAGAACAATATGAGACTTTAAAAAGTCTTAAAATCCTTCAAAAGTGTGGATCAGTCTCTGATTCACCAAACAGTTCATTAAACTCGGTTTCAGTCACAGCTGCACTTGCATTGTCATCGTAGATGTGGGCAGTGTTGTCTTCAGACTCAGATTCCTTCTCATCAGCCTCTGTTGTGTCATCAAATATGGCATCAACTTCTGACCTGTCAAGTGCATTGCTGATACAGCATTTCCAAAATGATTTTATCATTTCCAAAGGAATGGACACCCACGCGTCCTTGATCCACTGGGTGATCAGATTTATGAAGCCTGAAATCAGATTCCCACTTTTTGTCAACTTTGCCATGCCTGAGCACATCTTGGTCTCTTATTCCACACTTTTTCAAGCCATTCAATAGTCCCACTTTCATCCGTCCATCCCTTTTCATGTGCATGTACAATGACACCAGCAGGAAATTTCACAGTTTTAGGCAAGGTTTTTCTTTTACAAAAACAGGAGGGAGCTTTGATCCATTTTCCAAACATGATAAAACCACTGTAAAATGGTTATTTTCACGGTCAGTGGTTTTAATTAAAACTGTTTTTTCACCAACACCTTTACCGTTCTGTTAACTGGGAGAACGAATGTCATCCATATTTCCTATTTGTGACAGTTCAAATGCATATCCCTTTCGATATTTCATAATAAATCTTTGGACAGATTTGATTTTTTTCTTCCAGATCTCTCAGCAGTTTTTGCGCTATCTTTGTTGGCTGATGAAGACAGAGACCATGATGGTTCATGAAGCGAGTACAACCACCCACTGATGTGACAAACATTGACGGCTTTACTGACTTGTATTTGTCATCTTTCAACATTTGCAGAGCATGCAGACGAATTCCAGTTCTAGTGACAGTGTACCCATTTTGTCGATATTCAACAACCCAATTATTGAGGAACTTTCTCTAGCTCAGGAAATGAAGTGCACCTCGTTGGACAGTTTTTCTTGCTTCTTAGCATGTCTTTTAGTGTTGTTTTATTTTTTCCCCATTCTCTTACTTGCTTCTCATTGATACAGAATTCACGAGCAGTGGCACAATTGTTTGCTTCTGCATATTCAACAACTAAGTTGAACGCAGCATGATAAGCAGACCGTTTTCTTTTCATTTCACTGTTCATTTTAAATACTAGTATGAAAATAGATTATTATTATTACAGATTTTGTAGGACTTTATATAGGAATGTCACCTGCTTTATCACTGTCAAATTATTATTGTTCTTTATTTCAAAGCAGCCCTGTAGATTGGAATGTCTAACATGACAGCATGATAACAGGCTATTTAAATTTTATTAGAGATTCCATCGATTCTGCACATTATATATTCATATTGGCTAGAGACTTACAAGGTCCTTTGGTAGAAATGCATGAAGAGATCAAATTACACAGTAGTGGACTGACACCAGTGCTATAGTACTATCATTCATTGTGTTTTTCTGATTGGCTGGTAAGGTGTAGCATTTTGTAAAAGGCATGGGTCAAATGTCATGCAGATCTGTAGCACTGCTCTTTTAGTATTCACTTCAAGCCAATCTAGTCCACTAAACAAAGCCTCTGCAACTTTAAAAGGCAGCAGTATTGACATCAATAAATGGGTCGGCAAACTTTGGCTCCCGGCCCATCAGGGTAAGCCGCTGACAGGTCGGGATATTTTGTTTACCAGGAGCATCCACAGGTATAGGTCGCAACTTCCCGCAGCTCCCATTGGCTGGGAACAGTGAACCGCAGCCACAGGGAGCTGAGGGGGCTCCATGCCTGCAGACACTGCAGGTAAACAAAATGACAATGTATTCGACATTCAATTCAATGATTCCATAGAGTTTAAAATCACCAAATTTTGGTGTAGACCTGTTTATAAACTGACCCCCGCTCTTTGATGTGTCACTTTTTTAACAAAAATATTTGGCTTATGAACAAGTATATACAGTAATACTTACCACTTTCACACAATTTTCAACAATATTCTAAAATCTTAACATGCTTCTTTTGTTTCCCTTGACTAAACATACTTAGTTATGCTGACAATTCTCTTTTTCTTGTTTCCAAGAACACTGGCACCTAGCTTCTAATCACTTATGTTCTTTTTTGGTAAGTGGATAGAGTACCTGCAATTATAACTGTCACCAAATAGCCTGTGCCAATCACTTCTCTGACATACCACTAATAAGTCTTAAGAACATATCATGCATTTATGTCTGTGTATTAAAAAAAAAAGACCTAATACCTAGAGTATTACATTCGAGCAAAAAGATCAAGTCAACCGAGAGTATGATATCGTTTTCATATTACGTCAGCATGTAGCAGGCTAAACCGGTCAGTTGAGCCACAGAACACTGTTGCACAGTGGACTTCAAAAAGCAATTTTAGTCCATTAAAGGCCTGATCTTGATCCTATACCACTGAAATGGATACTAATGGACTGACTTAGTGCCCCTTACTATGAGATTATTTCTTTGGGTTGCACAATAATAATTTTATGTACATAAGGGCGCAGATGGTGCTGAATGCAATATAAAATGGATACAGACAGCATGTCATGTATCATATTACCTTCACTTTTGACTTACTTGAAAAGTGAAGTGTTCCTTTTTACCTGGCATGGAAAATTTTAACTGAACAAACTAAGTCCAGCAAAGTTATAAGAAACTGAAAATAGGGTCTTATAATGGGAAAAAGTATCAGACAATCTTAATTCAGACATTTTGGACAGAGGCGTGTTCAAGAAAGTATTTCTAAAATGCATCCTTCACGACATTTTTTTATGACAAGATGAAATACATATATGGGAGGAGGGGGGAATCAAACTATTCCCAGCAAAATATATAGCATTGCCACCATAATAAAATATTGGTAGTCCCATAATTTTAATATTAGCATAACATATTACCTTCTACTTGAGTTTCAGAGAGGTTTCAATTTAAGGCCTATTTATAGTTCACAAGTGTTTAATATCACAGATTAAAATAAGTTTATTCTTGAAGCATGTTTCCAACTAGACTTCATCTTCTAAAAGGGAATATTGCATCCCTCAATCCCCAGGATAAATTTCATACATTTCCAAGTGCTACCAGAGAGATGCTTAAAGATCCCAGAATTAATTATTTCAAACATTTTTAAGACAGGATGTTTAATCAGCCTCCAAAACTACCTCATCAGGCTCATAAAAAGAAATTCACTAGGCTAGCAAGGTGACAAAACCAAACCAGTTCCTGGCTTCATACACAGTAATGAAATCCAGAAGCAGACGATTAGAAGAAAGGTATTTGTAACATTCCAGACTACAGAATCAAAATTTGATCTTTGGGACATGCAACTGTTAACCACAGCACTTCAGGTTACCCTTCAATACGTGAGCAAAGCCCTCTCTCAACAGTGTGCGATAAGTTTGCTTCTATTGAGTTCAGCTTCCACACAACAACAACTCCTTTCAGATTTATCAGCAGAGGTGTGGCCCTAATCAGAGCATATCATTTACTCTTGTACAACATTTAGGAGATAGACCTTTCCAAAGGGTAAGAACTGTTCCCTATTTCAGTGATCTCATACTTTGGACTTGCTCCACCACCTAAATCAACGGGAGCACTTTCCACTGACTTCAATAGGATTTAGATCAGGACTTTTACTTGGAATGTAGCCATCCATTTCTTCAGGATAAGTGTCTCCTTCTCAAGTGACTTAGAATGTCTCTATTCACCAGATTCAGTTCATGTCATAGGCATATATTTGGTCATCAAATCTACTAGATTTAAGACACGTGTCACAATGTATCAGTCAACAGCACTTAGAGGAAAAAGTGCTGCTTTTCCACAATCAAGGAAATCTGTAAAAATAATTGATCTAAAAATACTAGGAACAATTTAAAATAATACATGGACTACGGCACTGTGTTTTACCATATTCTAGTACAGTAGACCCAGGGCTCACTCTAGTTTCATTCCTCCTCCAATGTACATGGCAGAGGAGCACTGCTGGCACATATCGCACACCACACAACAAAAACACTAACCCAGGAACCTATCCTTGCAAGAAAGCCCAATGCCAGCTCTGTCCACATATCTATTCAAGGGACACCATCATAGGACCTAATCACATCAGTCACACCATCAGAAGCTCGTTCACCTGCACATCTATCAATGTGATATATGTCATCATGTGCCAGCAATGCCCCTCTGCCACGTACATTGGCCAAACCAGACAGTCTCTACGCAAAAGAATAAATGGACACAAATCAGACATCAAGAATTATAACATTCAAAAACCAGTCAGAGAACACTTCAACCTCCCTGATCACTCAGTTACAGACCTAAAAGTTGCAATTCTCCAACCAAAAAAACTTCAAAAACAGACTCCAATGAGAAATTGCAGAATTGGAATTAATTTGCAAATTGGACACCATTAAATTAGGCTTGAATAAAGACTGGGAGCAGATAGTTTTTACTTTGTGTAATGAGCCATTTTCCCTTGCTAATTTTCCCCTACTGTTACTTGCATCTTGTCAACTGTTTGAAATGGGAAATCCTGATTATCACTACAAAAGTTTTTTTTCCTCCTCCTGATAATAGCCCACCTTAATTGATTAGTCTCATTAGAGTTGGTATGGTAACACCCATTTTTTCATGTTCTCTGTGTATATATACACATCTTCCTACTGTATTTTCCACTGCATGCATCCGATGAAGTGAGTTTTAGCTCATGAAAGGTTATGCTACAATAAGTGTGTTAGTCTCTAAGGTGCCACAAGTACTCCTCATTCTTTTTGCTGATACAGACTAACACAGCTACCACTCTACAACCTCATAGGTGATCATAGGACAGTACAGTGATGAGGCCACGTAAGTACCTAGATACCGGATAACCCTAAGGACTCTGGTTCAAGCCCTACCAATCATTCTACTCCACTAAGATATTAAAGGTGGTTACTTTCATAATTTGTGTGCTCTTATTCCCACATGTTCATTAAGTCTTCTAAAAATCACCATCTTCCAGTATAGCGTATACTATAGTGTTTTCTGTTTATGGTTTCCTTATGTTGTGAGCTATATATTCACCACTTTCCACAATCTTCCCTCTGGACTGCTCTACAATTCCTATGTCCCAAAATAGAATCTCATGTACCCACTTTTATGTCTCAACTCATCACAATGTAGTCCCAGTCTACGTATATCATTACTGATTTAGACATATTCCCCTTGGTCATTTTGACAAATATTATCTAAGAAGAATGTCACTTGTCTCTTGCATTGCATTTCAAAAAAGGGAACAAGTCTCTCTCACACACATGCACACACTTACTTCAGAGTTAAGTGACAAATCTGACCAGGTTATTAAAGTCAGCATCATCATTATGTAAATAAAAATACATGCTCTCTTTTTTCACAAATCCTTGCTTTAGTAACAATCAAATTCTTATTCTCTTTCTAAAAAATGTCACATACGATGAACAAACAAATAATTAAAAGGACTCTCACCCAACATCAGTAAGTGGTGGTTTGTCCCGGCCCCTCTTGTAGCAAAGAAAAAGCTCTGGACTTTTAAGACTCCCATAGTTCAAGTTGGCTTGAAGGGCTGTGGGGGTGGCTTCAACACAGGTGTAACCCTCTGGCACCGTTTCACCAGCTGACTTGATGATGACAGCTAGGTCTGTAATTGGAGCCTTTGGACCAGCTGACTTTGTTTCAAAGCGGTTTACTTCTTGGTCCAGAGAGGTCGAAGTATCAGTGAGTCCTGCCACTACAAAGTAGTCGGCCACTCTTGGACCTTTGTCTTCTATCATGGTTGTCTCTGTACTTCCTGAAAAAGAAAAAAAGTGAACAGGTTGACAACTTTCACATGATTTTTCTATGTTATCTTCTTCACAAGAGCTAAGATTACAGAAACAAGAGTGTTTTAAAATTAAGTTTAGTAAATCAAGCATTTCAGTATATAATCCTAAAAATTACATGAAAGATGTAGGGCAACCCACAGGATTAAATGTCTCAAAGGTTCAGACTACTCAGTGAAATACAATATTGTACATATTGGAGTTTCTAGTTATGTCATCAAGAGGTGAGTTTGGGTATAAAGATCAATGAACAAATGAACTAAGAAACTTGATAGTACATACTTTAAGAATTCCTCTGGTTAGGAGTTGGAAGGACACAAACAAAGAGGGCTCAGTTGGCATTTGTCAACTTTGCCCACCCTTAAATCCTCCCAGGGTCATCAATTCATTCAGGTACCTACAATGCATCTACTCCAGTTAAAATGTATATTCTTCATTGCTAGTGTCCTTAAGGCTAATCCACGGCCATACATTAAAAAGCTGTATTGTTCCCTTTTACACATTCGGCTTCAGTGTCACGTTGCTATGCACAAAGAAAGCAATACAAGTTATGTGCTTACTACAGTATCTTTTGCACACTTCATTTTATTTCAGAGTTGAGAAATAACACTGCAGCCTTCACGCCTTTGCCTAGCAATTTGAACATCTGGAATTGATTTTACACAACTGTGTATCCATCATCATATTCCATCAGCATCTGTCACCACTCAGCTGCACATTCCAGGCCTGGAATAACCTATTGTCCTGCAGCATAGGATGAACACATCTCTCTTTTGGAATAATGAAGTGCAATTTCATAACGGTGAGAAAACGAGCTGCTAGCCTGCATTTAAAAATCCTGGGTCCATTGAACGATTAGCGTGTCAGATCTTAGGAAATTCCTTGTTTTTCTCATAAACAAGAGGAGACTTTTTGTAACTAACTTACTACTCATCACCATATCATGCACTTGTGGGAGCCCCACAAGCCTACCAAAGCCATACCATTGCTCCAGCAGAACTCCTAGGCCCAGTCAGCTGTACCCAAGCTTCAGCCCTAAACGAGTGCAGAAGCTGGACTTCTGCTGCACACATTAGAAGGTCCACCACTAGGGAGATTCCTGGATACCCAAGAGAGATTGGAGGATCCAGGTGTGTTGGGAGAAATACAGGGACAGCCACGGAAACTGAAATTCTTCACATAGGAAAAAAAACCCTCTTCATTCTCAGGGTTAATAAAGTTCTTATGAAGTCTGTTTGCAATTTCAGTGACACTTTCAGCCATTCAAGTCCTCTTCTTCACAACCACAAGTAATACAAAGCTAACTGCGTGGGGAAGCAGACAGACAGACACTGTTCCATCTGTTGATGGCACCATAGGGCTTAAATCCAAGATCCCCCCAGACACCCATCTACCCACTACCTCATATACAGATACAAGGAACGTAGTCAGGCAGCCGGGGGGAGAGGGGAGAACAGAGTAGACAGTATAACAACCCCTTTAAAACACAATCATTCACACAGGACATGTCTGATGTTGCAGCACAATACAAAGCCAAAGATTCAGACATTTACATCAGCTTCACAGTATCTGTTATGGCACAGATGAGGCACACTTATTTGCTCATCTGCATTTTAGGCTTAGCCACACTGCAGGATAAAATAGAAGTGCAATAATAATTAAGCAAGAACAGGTCAAACATCTTAGCACTCCCCAGGACACAAAAACATTCAAATTAAAAAGTATTGTTAACATGATGTCAGACAGACAATAGAAGTCAAATACAAATTCTCACATTTATCATCCCCAAGCCTGACAGTGACTGCAGGGACACTAGACCTGTTGGTGCAAGGTGAAGCATCCATCCACCTTCATGCGACTTGCTCTCCTCCTTCAGGTCCAATCCTACTCCAAATGAAGTCAAGTTTTAAATTATTTTCCTCTTTTTTACAATTTTACAGACAATTTTCTTTGCTTTCAGGGGGCATTGTTTTCTTCTCTTTCGGGGACATTTCTGAGTTTCCCTACTTCATCTGATGGAAGGAGAGATGTTCAGGTGGCATAAGTTGTTGTTGGCAACTAGTTTCAGAATTCTGAGCAAGTAGCCTATTGAAGCAGAGAAATTTGCACATTATTCAAATCCCTACACTCTGGTCACTGGTAACCATTCACCAGAGTACAAGGATTCTTTGAACATCCTGTATTGTTTATTATTTATATGATTATAGTCATACACCCACAAACCAGAGTGCAGGGAATTGAACAAGTGTGAAACAAGCATAAGGGTGATGCTTTTGTAACTCTGTAGCAGCCCTGTGCTCTTAATGGCTGAGTCTGCACAATTTTTTTTGTAATTGTTACTATCCAAGACTTCTAACACGGTATGGCCCAACTTTCTAAAGTCTTTAAACACAAGAGCCTCCATCCTCCAGAAGCCTGAGAAAGTCCCACAAAGTCTCTCTCAAACTTGTAAGGTACCGCTTAAGTGTTCTCAAACATCTCTACAGGAGTCACACCCAGTTACAGAGTTCATAGCCAAGAGATCCTGGAGAAAGACATTCCTATTTTTGTTTCCCCTATTAAATGAAAACCATGATGATAATTTATGCTGCAATTGTCAGTACAGGGTACTAGGATGTAGTTGCACAACAGTGCAAATTTCCTCTTAGCTTTGCTCGTTTGTGTTAGGCTTTTGCAGTAGTGCTGCTACACCACTGGCTGAAATCCACACACCAGTGTAGACAAGGCCTAGCAGGTCACCTTTACCTACTAGAGTTCTGGAAGACTCTTGGCTGCAAATCTATGGAAAACCTAGAATAGTTATTTGTCCCCCGAGATATGGATTCAATTTGTGTAAGGTCACAAATTATATGAATTTGGTGGTTTTAATCTAATCGAGAGTACATCGGTTTACATCATAAGAGCATGTCCAAAAAGAGAACAGAAAAGGTGGGGAATATGAAATGGTAGGAGGCTCAAGGCAATCAGGTGCGTGTTGTACACCAGTAATGAGATGCAGTGGCCAGTCATTGTGTGGGGCAAACCTAGTCAGCCTGCCTATCTGTCCACACACTGCACCCTCAGAAAAAGGAAAGACAAGAACAAGAGAACTCAGAGGCTTGCTTGCTAGTTACAGCTACAGTATTACAGCTGAGAGTTTCTGGCAACATTACTGTGTGGAAATGCCTAGACTCATGAGAGAAAAATTCAGTAGAAATAGAAAGTTAATAATGTATATCCTGCCATAGATATATTCTGAACTACCCAAACCTAGAGTTTGGGACATTCCCTGGACTGAGGCAGGGTAGTAGGGAAATTGCAACAATGACCTAGCTTAAACAGGATCTGCACCCAAGTCAGTTACATATATGGTATTTCTTTAAATAGAAGAATCTCATGATTTTTCAGTTGTTAACATAGTTAGAGGAACTCCATTTTGCCCCTGAAATATGTTGATTAGCAAAGTTAATTAAGTATTCTATATAAAAAGCAGGGCTGTCGAGCGATTGGTTTCTTTAATCACGATTAATAAAAACCAATCATGATTAATCGCACTGTTAATAACAGAATGCCATTTATTTAAATATTTTTGGATGTTTTCTACCTTTTCAAATATATTGATTTCAACTACAACACAGAATGTAAAGTGTACAGTGCTCGCTTTATATTTATTTTTGATTACAAGTATTTGAACTGTAAAAAACAAAATATAATATTTTTCAATTCACCTAATACAAGTACTGTAGTGCAATCTCTTTATCATGAAAGTTGAACTTACAAATGTAGAATTACGTACAAACAAGTTTGTTTACATTTGCAGGAGATAATGCTGCCCGCTTCTTGTTTACAATATCACATGAAAGTGAGAACAGGCATTCTCATGGTACTGTTGCAGCCAGCGTCGCAAGATATTTACATGTCAGATGCGCTAAAGATTCATAGGTCCCTTCATGCTTCAACCACCATTCCAGAAGGCATGCATCCATGCTGATGATGGGTTCTGCTCAATAACAATCCAAAGCAGTGCAGACCGACACATGTTCATTTTCATCATTTAAGTCAGATGCCACCAGCAGAAGGCTGATTTTCTTTTTTGGTGGTTCGGGTTCTGTAGTTTCCACATCGGAGTATTGTTCTTTTAAGACTTCTGAAAGCAAGCTCCACACCTCATATTCCAGATTTTGGAAAGCACTTAAGAGTCTTAAGCCTTGGGTTGAGTGTTGTAGCTATTTTTAGAAATCTCACATTGTTACCTGCTTTGCATTTTGTCAAATCTGCAGCGAAAGTGTTCTTAAAATGAACAACACATGCTGGGTCATCATCTGAGACTGCTACAACATGAAATATATGGCAAAATGCAAGTAAAATAGAACTGGAGACATAAAATTCTCCCCCAAGGAGTTCAGTCACAAATTTAATTAACACATTTTTTTTTTAAACAAGAGTCATCAGCATGGACGCATGTCCTCTGGAATGGTGGCCGAAGCATGAAGGGGCATGCGTATCTTTAGCGCATCTGGCATGTCAATATCTTGTGACACCGGCTACAACAATGCCATGAGAACGCCTGTTCTCACTTTCAGGTGACATTTTAAATAAGAAGTAGGCAGCACTATCTCCTGTAAATGTCAACAAACTTGTTTGTCTGAGCGATTGGCTGAACAAAAAGTAGGACTGAGTAGATTTGTAGGTTCTCAAGTTTTCCCTTGTTTTCTTTTGAGGTGAATTGAAAAATATTGTTTCTTTTATCATTTTTACAATGTGAATATTTGTAATAAAAATAATATAAAGTGAGCAGTGTGCACTTTGTATTTTCTGTTGTAACTGAAATCAATATACAGTATTTGAAAAAGTAGAAAAACATCCAAAATTTAATAAATTTCAATTGGTATTCTATTGTTTAACAGTGCAATTAAAAATGTGATTATCGCAATTAAATTTTTAAATCGTGATTAACTTTGAGTTAACCACAGTTAAATAGATAGCCCTAATAAAAAGTGTACCACGGTCAAGCAGAGTCGTTTCTAGCCATCACTAGGTAAATGTAGAATTGTTATATTTAAAAAAAAAAAAAAAAAGGTATAATTTAAACATAAAACGTTTCCCAAAAACGATCCTCTCTATATTTGCTGTGTACGTTTCTCTGTAACACACAGCAATTTTTTTTTGGCATGTTACCACATGTAAGTCAGTACAAAGACAATAAAATGCTTAGATAACATTATGGCAGTAGTTTAGTATTGCTCATCAAGTTCAATCTACATACAAGCATCTGAAAAAAGGAATGCTCTTCTCCCACTCGCCATCCCCTGCCCAACATGGCTAGAGTAATTTCTAGATCTTCAACATTACAAACGAGATACTACTCTGCTATGATCTCATGCCAATAGGAAGAAATAAACACCACCAACATTAAACAGAACAGGACACGCCTGATTCATCTGCCATACATTAGGGAGACATCAGACACAGGATGTTAGGATAGATAGATAAATATATATTAGCATTTTTATATCTTCACAGTTTAGCATTTTACAAAGATGACCACATTTTAAGTGACTACTAGATCTTTTATTTTCAGTGCTTTGAGAAGCTAGTAGTACTGGCTTAGCCAGACAATCCATTTACAAGGTACATCAGTTTTACCAGTGCACCTTAGTCTTAGTCAAAAAACTGGCTATCCTTATCCTGCAACTCTTAAGAGCAAAGGCTGCAAAGTGAGACAAATTATGATAAATTGAGTAGAGTTTTATAATTGAAGTAAAATGTTTAGAGGAGTTTAGAGCAACTGATCCATAACTATGAAAGAATTTGCTTCAGGACTCTACCAGCACACACAGGTATGAGTACAACTGTGACAGGCAAACACATTGGAACTCTGCCTCTGGATTAACCCCCTGCACACACACGCCCTTTAAAATGGATATCCCCAAGCAGAGTGTTCCTCTCTATAATCAGACACATATAGACCAATACAAGAAAAACAATATATGGGGCAGCACTGTTTGTGTGTAATGGCTTAAGTCTTTACTTTATACATTCATACTTTTGGTTAAAAAAAAACCAACAACAGTTCCACATTACCAAACCTTCTGCTATATGCTACATGTTCAAACAATTAAATTTCACATCTTCTCAATGTGAGCAACAGTTAAAAATCTGTATTAAGTCTACTTTCAGAGGACAGAAAGCAGGGAAGGACAAAGCGAGAAATGTTTGCTACAGAGCAACAATGTTCCCAACTCTAACAATTGTATGGCAAATCTCACAATATTTGGTGTTCTTAAAGCTGTAGGTCCTCGAGTCATGTGATCAACAGAGCTAGTCAGAAACTTTAGGGAATGAAGTGTTTCACTGAACCCACCCTCACTCGCTCATTTTCATTGGGCTGGAGCAGGGCATTGGGGTGCAGGCTCCAGCTGGGGGTGCAGGCTCTGGGGTGGGGCCGAGGTGTTCAGAGTGTGTTCTGGACTAGGGCCAAAGGGGTCGGACTGTGTGTGGGGGCTCAAGGCTGGGGCAGAAGGTTGGGGCGCGGAAGGGGGTGAGGGATGCGGGCTCTGGGCGGCGCTTACCTCAGGCAGCTCCTGGGAAGCAGCCAGCATGTCCCTCCAGCTCCTAGGCGGAGGCATGGCCAGGTGGCTCTGGGTGCTGCCCCCACCCACAGGTGTGGCCCCCGTAGCTCCCATTGGCCGCAGTGAGTAGCAGAGTGAAGGGGAAACGTGCTCTGCCCTGATGACTGATATAGTACACGCATGCTGTGTTGTCTGTCATGATCTTGATGGACTTGTTTTTCAGTAGGGCAAGAAAGTGGATCATGCTTAATTCCAGCAGACTGATGTGCAAGCACTCTCTTGTTGTGACCATTTGCTGGGATTGTGAGAGGACACAAATGTGCTCCCCATCCTAAGAGGGAAGGGTCTGATGTAGGGCTCTCAAACAATTAAAAAAATTAATTGGGATTAATCACAATTTTAATTGCACTGTTAAACAAGAATAGAATGGTATTTAAATATTTTTGGATGTTTTTCTGCATTTTCAAGTATACTGGTTTAAATTACAATACAAGAATACAAAGCACACAGTGCTAACTTTTTATTAAATATTTTTAATATTTTTTTATTAAATATTTGCACAAAGAAACAAACGAAATAGTATTTTTCTATTCACCTCAGAGACTGCACTACAGTACTTATCTATCATGAAAGTGCAACTTACAAAGGTAGATTTATTTTTTACTCATAGCTGCACTCAAAAACAATGCAAAACTTTAGAACCTACAATCCACTAAGTTATACTTCTTGTTCAGCCAATCACTAGACAAACAAGTTTGTTTACATTTTCAGGAGATAATGCTGCCCGCTTCTTATTTACAATGTCACCTGAAACTGAAAACAGGCATTCACATAGTACTGTTGTAACTGGCATTGCAAGGTATTTATGTGCCAGATATTTAAACATTTGTATGCACACTTTGTATTCTGTGTTGTAACTGAAATCAATATTTTTGAAAATATATAATAAACATCCAAAATATTTATAAATTTAAATTGCTATTCTATTATTGTTTAACAGTGTGATTAAAGCTGCAATTAATAAAGACTAATTTTTTTAAGCTAGTTAATTTATGTTGTGTTTAATCACTTGAGCTAACAGTGATTGACAGCCCTAATCTGATGTTAATGTCATTATAGGGGGATTCTGGTCTAACAGAATTCCAGCACAATATTTGGATGGATTCATCCACAAGATAAGTGACTGTAGGACCCAACTGAGCTTGCTGCGACTGTTTGCTGGGTATATAAACAGTCCAAAGCCATCCATGGAGACACTGAAGATAAAATCTGGTGCTTTGGGTCACAAAAACACAAGCTGCCATGTGTCCCAGCAGTTGCAGACATGTCCTTGCTGGAACTTGAGGGCTGAACTGCACTCTTTGTATAAGGTTCTTTAAAGCAAGGAACCTGTCAAGAGGAAGACAAGTTCTGCCCATTATCAAATCCAAAAGTGCTCCTATAAATAATTCATTGTGTAGGGATCAAGATCAATTTCTTGAGATTTATCTGCAGGCCTAGACATCGGAATAGTGAAGCTGTTGTATGAACAGCTGACCATACCCCCTGACATGACTGATCCTGGAGGGGGCCAGTCAAAGACAGTTATTCCTAGATGAAGGAGGTAGGCAGCTCTGACTTCCATGATTTTTTAGAACACCTGAGGCAGATGACAGGCTGAAGGATAGGAACCCAATACCTGTTATGATAGTGATTGAAAGTGAAATGAAGAAATATTTTGTGAGAAGGAATCACTATGTGGAGGTAGGCATCTTTGAGGTCAAGGGTCACAAACCCAGTTCCCTAATTCCAGGGAGTAAAGTATAGTTGCTAGGGACATCGTGTATTTCAGCCATCTGGCATGCTTGTTCAATTGTCTGAGATCCGGTATCGGCCTCCAACCCACGTTTTCTCATTGTTATCAGAAAATATCTTGAATAGAACCTTTTCACCTGTGTTTCTCTTGTTTCAGCAATTGCTCATGACAGGGGTCCCTGAAGAACAGGGAAGGAGGTTGGAAGGGCAGGATGGTGTTAAATTTGATAGTATAATGCAAAGTAATGGCAGCCAGTACTCATTTGTCTGATGTTATAGCCTGCCATGCTTGGTGAGAGAAAGGGGGATGTTCAAAATGCAATGGGGGGGGTATGTTGTGAAGCTGATAAAACCTGGTCATTGGGGGGGTCTGGAATCTCAACCAAACCATCAGAACTGGCATTTGGATGATGCTGAAGGATGGGATGAAGCAGTCAAGGTAGTTGCAGATTTTTTCTTAGGAAAATCTCACTCTCTTAGCCAAGTGAGGTATCTTTTAAATCCCAGGGAGCTCAGCGTCCTCGGCAGAATAAAGTTGTTCAAGCCCCTCAACAGGGGAACAAGAAAAACAAAAGTGTGTGTTTGTGAATGTATGTGCATATTTAAGAAAAGAAAGGGGGAACAAACATTTCAACTATAAGGTACTAAACCCACCATTACCAAGAACCAACTACAAAGCTAAAACACTAATAAAAGGGGGAAAACAGGAATATAGCAAACAAGCAAACAGACACTGTCTCTGGCCAAAGGCAGTTGAGAAGGAACTGAGGGGGTTCCCCCATACAGCCTTATAACACCTCAGTATGGGGCAGAAGGACGTGTTGGGTGCATGTGTGGGCAGAATGGGCACTGTTACCAAAAACTTCAGATCAAAGGCTCAGGGACTCATGCTCACTTAAAGTGGAGCACCAACAAAAACACTACTTGAAGGAGAAACCCAATTTTTCTTTTTCTTTTTTTTTCTTAAGGTCTGATGATTTCTAACATTTAGGGTTAGCAATACTGTAGCAACTGGTTAACAAATGAAGAATACATTTCTATCACTAAGATTAGATATTTTCACCTTAGTCAAGGTCATATTCTGTTTCAATGTAACATGCTGCAAGCAAAATTCAGTCACAGGATAGGATTCAGCTGGAAAAAAAATTGGCACATAGACCTCATGTGTCAGCACAACATTGAAGATCTCATAAAAGTGTTCCCTGAGTTCTAAGTTATCTCAATACAGTTCTTTTCACTTTCCAGAAGTCTGAACACCATAACTGATGGTCGAGGAACAGCGAGCATTAAGTAGCAGCTCTTGAAGGATTTATCTTCCTAATAAAAATCCTATTCAAGCAAATACTTAAAGCAACAGAACTTCTCTAAAGAGACTGTAAGGTAATAACTCTTAATGAAATCACCACCAGCTGCTCTAAGATACAATAGCTTTGTAAATATGAACACACACTCAGATATCTGATGTGTCACCAGTGCTACAGTTTCAAATAATTGCTGCACAATTATCTCTGTCTTGAGCTATGAACTTCTATGTAGGAGTGAGTTTGTCTATTCATAAGTCTTTTTTCCCCTCTCTTTCTCTACTTCAAAACCAAAGCCCTTTTGGAATGCAAGTTCAAACAATCTAACCCTTCTGAACCCCTGGGGAGTGGGGGGGGGGGAGAGAATAGCAAGCTTGCTGAAGGTGCAGAAAGAACACAGCAAAGGCAATCAATCTGCAATTAGTAGTACACACAAGAATGGCCATATTGGGTCAGACCAATGGTCCATCTAGCCCAGTATCCTGTCCTTTGACAGCAGCCAGATGCTTCAGAGGGAACAAACAGAACAGGGCAATTATCAAGTGATTCCATCCCGTCGTCCATTCCCAGCTTTACAGACACCCAACGCATGCTTCACTGACCACCTTAGCTAATAGACACTGATGGACCTACCCTCCAGAAACTTATCACATTCTTTTTTGATCCCAATTATACTTTTGGCCTTCACAGCATCCCCTGGCAATGAGTTCTACAAGTTGACCCTGTACTGTATGAAGCAGTACTTCTTTATGCTAGTTTTAAACCTGCTATCTATTAAATTTAATTGGGTGACCCTTGGTTCTTGTTTTATGTAAAGGGGTAAATAACATTTCCTTATTTCACTTTCTCGACACCACTCATGCTTTATAGACCTCTATCATATCCCACCGTCCCTGCTGTCATCTCTTTTTTTAAGCTGAACAATCTCAGTCTTTACATGCTCCCCTAATATGGGGCCTGTTTCATATGCCTAATTGTTTTTGTTGCCCTTCTCTGTATTTTTTCTAATACATCGTTTTTGAGAAGGGGCAATCAGAACTGGATGCAGTATTCAAGATATGGGTGTACCATGGATTTATATAGTGGCAGTATGATATTTTCTGTCTTATCTATCCATCCCTTTCCTAATGGTGCCTAACATTCTATTACCTTTTTTGATTGCCATGCCACGTTGAATGGATATTTTCAGATAACTATCCACAATCACTCCAAGATCTCTCTGAGTGGTAACAGCTCAATTAGACACCATCATTTTGCATGTATAATTGGGATTATGTTTTGCAATGTGCATTACTTGAAATTAAATGTTGATAAATGCTATCTGCCATTTCGCTGCCCAGACAACCAGTTTTGTGTGATTCCTTTGCAAGTCTTCACAATCAGCTTTGGACTTCACTATTTTGAGTAACTTTGTATTGTCTGCAAACTTTGCCATCTCGCAGTTGGGGATGTTGAAATGCCTGTCGTTATCCTGGGGGACCCAGCCTACCCCTTGATGCCATGGCTCATGAAGCCATACACAGGCAGCCTGGACAGTAGTCAGGAGCTGTTCAACTACAGGCTGAGCAAGTGCAGAATGGTGGTAGAATGTGCATTTGGCCGTTTAAAGGTGCGCTGGCGCACATTACTGACTCGCTCAGACCTCAGCCAAACCAATGTCCCCATTGTTATTGCTGCTTGCTGTGTGCTCCACAATCTCTGAGAGAGTAAGGGGAGACCTTTATGGGGGTGGTGGGAGACTGAGGCAAATCACCTGGCCGCTGATTACGCACAGCCAAACACCAGGGCGATTAGAAGAGCATACCAGGAAGCGGTGCACATTAGAGAAGCTTTGAAAACCAGTTTCATCACTGGCCAGGGTACGGTGTGACTGCTGTGTTTGTTTCTCCTTGATGACCCCCACCCCCTTGATTGACTCATTCCCTGTAAGCCACCCACCCCCCTTCGATCACAGCTTGCTTTCTACGGAAATAAAGTCACTCTCATTTAAAAATCATGTATTCTTTATTACTTAATTATAAAAAGAGGGAGAGAACTGACAAGGTAGCCCGGGTGGGGTTTGGGAGGAGAATAGTAGGGAAGGAAAAGGCCACTAAAAAAATTTCATAATAATGAGAGCCTTTTGGTTGGGCTGTCCACTGGGGTGGAGTGGGCGGGTGCACGGAGCCTACCCCCACGAGTTCTTATTCGTCTGGCGGGTGAGGAGGCTAAGGAACATGCTGAGGGGGGAGGGTGGTTATACAGGGGCTGCAGCGGCACTCTGTGATCCTGCTGCCATTCCTGAAGCTCCACCATACGCCGGAGCATGTCAGTTTGATCACGCAGCAGCCCCAGAGTTGCATCCCACCACCGCTGATCTTCCTGCTGCCACCTCTCATCTCGAGCGTCCCTCCTGTCCTCACGTTGGTCCCTCCTGTCCTCACGGTCACTGGCATCTTTCCTGTACTTTGCTACCACGTCCTTCCACTCATTCAGATGAGCTCTTTCATTGCGGGTCACTTCCATGATTTCCGAAAACATTTCTTCTCGGGTCTTTTTTTTCCCCGCCGCCTTATCTGAGATAGCCTTCGGGACGGAGTAGGGAGGCTTGAAAAATTTGCACCTGCGTGAGGGGGGGGGAAAAAGAGAGAGAAGTATTTAAAAAGATACATTTTTAGAGAACAACGGTCAAACTCTTTCACGGTGAACAACACTATTCACCTTACATAGCACGTGTCTTCACTACAAAGTCGCATTTTGCATCTTAATATTGAGTGCCTGCAGCTTTGGTGTTACCGTTGAGCGCTGCTTCTTTCCTGTTAACGTGCAGCAGCAGAAACCACCCCGTGGCTGGCATCATGGAAGATCACTGCTAAACACCCCCCTTTCCCCCTCCCCCCAACCGCGTGGCTGGTAGCAGGAAAGATCCCTGCTAGCCAAACGTGGAAAAGCTCAGTGCCAATCGCGCCCTCCCCCTTCCCCCCGCTTGGCTACCTGCAGGGAAGGATTTCTTTTAAGTCACAGGCAAACAGCCCAGTAGGAATGGCCATCTCTGTCCCCTTATTTAAATTCCTGAATTTCAACCAGGTTACCATGAACGATATCACTCTCCTGAGTATAACCCAGCGAGATAAAGAACGGATGTTGCTTGAAAGCCAGCAATAACCGGGACCATACGCAGCTAGGCTTTGTCATGCAATGATACCAGATTACTTGCTACATGCATGCCGTGGTCAAGTGTCCTACCATGGAGGACGGAATAAAGCAGCGCTGCCCAGAAACCTTCTGCAAAGGCTTTTGGAGTACCTCCAGGAGAGCTTCATGGAGATGTCCCTGGAGGATTTCCGCTCCACCCCAGACATGTTAACAGACTTTTCCAGTAACTGTACTGGCCGCGAATGCATCCCAAGTCCTCAGGGCAAATTAATCATTAAAAAACGCTCGCTTTTAAACCATGTCTTATATTTACAAGGTACACTCACCAGAGGTCCCTTCCATGGCTTCATTGTCTGGGATAGTTGCTTGGGAGGGTAATTCCGTCACGGTGAGAAAAAACTCCTGGCTGTTGGGGAGAACGGAGTGCTGTGTGCTCTCTACATGCTTGTCCTCCTCTTCCTCCTCATCTTCCCCGTCCACAGAATCCTCAGCCATGGCTGCGATTACCACCCCCACCTCGGAATCCACGGACAGGGGTGGGGTAGTGGTGGCAGACCCCCTAGAATTGCATGCAGCTCAGCACAGAAGCAGCATGTTTTTGGCCCTGCCCCGGACTTTTCATTTGCTTCTTTGGTTTTCTGGTAGGCTTGTCTGAGCTCCTTAACTTTCACACAGCACTGTACTGAGTCCCTGGTGTGGCCTCTCTGCATCATGGCCTTGGAAATTTTTTCAAATGTTTTTTTTATTTCGTCTTTTGGAACGGAGTTCTGTTAGCACGGAATCCTCTCCCCATACAGCGATCAGATCCAGTACCTCCCGTGCGGTCCATGCTGGAGCTCTTTTTCGATTCTCAGGAGACTGCATTGTTACCTGTTTTGATGAGCTCTGCGTGGTCACCTGTGCTGGTGAGCTCTCCACGCTGGCCAAACAGGAAGTGAAATTCAAAAGTTTGCGGGGCTTTTCCTGTCTACCTGGCCAGTGCATCCGAGCTCAGATGGCTTTCCAGAGCGGTCACAACGGTGCACTGTGGGATAGCTCCCGGAGGCCAATACCATCGAATTGCAGCCACACTAACCCTAATCTGACATGGCAATATCAATTTGAGCGCTACTCCCCTCGCCGGGGAGGAGTACAGATATCGGTTTTAAGAGCCCTTTGTATCGCTATAAAGGGCTTCATTGTGTGGACGGGTGCAGCGTAAAATCAGTTTAACGCTGCTAAATTCAGTATAAACGCGTAGTGTAGACCAGGCCTAAGTATAAAAACAAGGCTGTCAAAGTATGGCAGTGTAGTGGAAGATAAATGCACAAATATACGTGTGTGTATGTACTGTTAATGTACAGTTCATGAAATAAACCACTGCATTAAACTGCTTTCACTTTCAGTTCTTTTCTCTATTTATTGTTTTTTGTTTTTTTCTGCTGTCCTGCAGACCATCAATATTAACCCAGAAAGCTATAAAGTAAAATGTTTTGCAGTGGTTTTTCACAGTTCTAATTTTGGTAATATAAACAGATGAATTCACAGGAAATTGTAAACAAAATAAAAACTGAAAATGAAGGGCCTTGCATCCCAACCATTTTAAAGTCATAATGAATTATAAGGCCACAAAGGACCTCTCTAATCATCTAGTCCAGGGGTGGGCAAACTATGGCCCACAGGCTGGATCCGGCCCGTCCAGCAGGGCTGCCGACAGGCTGGGTATGGGCCAGTGCGGGTTCTTACCGGTACTGAGTACTGGCCCGTACCGGCTCACTTTCACCCCTGCCCAGTGTTGAGGAATTCCCGTTCGGAGGGAAGATACCCATTGTAGATAAGATCTGAATTTAAGATATAAAAATTGTGTTCAGTTATTGGTAGGGACCAGTTAGCTCTAAAGTTTATTTTATACCATTGTCTTGAAAGAAAGTCTAGCCAACTGAACTGTGTTTCCTTGTATATGCAAACAATTACTAACCAGAACTACCACAGAAGGCTTGATCCTACAAAATTCTCATATTAGTAAAAAGTTATACATGTGCATTAGTCCCATTGAACTAAACAAGACTAGAACTGTTCATGTAATATTTGTTCTGTTGCCTAACCCAGATACAGTTACAAGCATTTCAGTTCCAAACTGGGGACGAGAGTCCACTCAAAGTTCCTCATCCTTCATTTAAAAAAAAAAAAAAAAAAAAAAAAAAAAAAAATTCTGTGGTAGATTCTCTTAAGAAGTTGTCACTGTGCTAGCTGCAACTCATGGTAAAGGAAGACTTCCTAGAGAATTTAAACAGATTTCCAAAATGCAGAGCTAATACACTAGTAGCTATAGTGCTCTGGGCAGGTGCCTAGATTTTGAGACCTAACTAGATTTTGAGACCAACATTCCCTTTTGGTATGTACTACCAAAAGTATCTCTAGCCCAGTTTAACTGAATTCTGAGTTCAACTCAGGAAACATTTACTTTACAGTATTCTATAAAAAGAAGGTAAGTTGCATTTTTAATTTCTCAATCAAGATATACTTATATATAAAAAACTTAAATACACCTATCAAAAGCTTAAATACATGAAAAAGCTTCATATTTTAAAAAGGGACTTGGTCAAGATTAGCATGCTAAAAACCTGAATCTCCTTCCCAAAAAGTTTTCCATCTGTTTTTATTTTCTAATAATCTGGTAACTGGGGGCAGGGGGCTGGGAAAGAGATGGTGCATGATATTCCTAGAGAAACCAGCGTACATACTGATACAATACAGATGTGGCATGTGTTTCTATTTACTGCAGGCATAGCGATTAGCTCTTCTAAATCACTCTTCTTGCTGTTATGTCAAGTGGCTGAACATGGAAATATACACTAAATGCTCTGTCAGTCAATCTATGTTAAACTAGTTTTGGTCCTCTTACTTTGGTCCTTCTATTAGAGGAAAAAATCACACACCTTCCAATGAGCAATTGGCAGCGAGGTAGCAATTATCTCAGGGTTACAGAACTATTTCAGTCAGGCAGCATATAAGAGAATATTCTGTATAATTTCTTTTCCTAAAAATGTATCTACATTTTTCCCCTTACCAGGAGCTTTTTTCTCCCCCTTCCCCTTTTGTTATTAGAAGGGGTCACTTTTGCAAAGGGGCTTTTCATCCACATCTCTCATTTTATTTCTATCATTGGGATAATAGTGAATGATGAAGACCTAGTTATAGTCTAATAAACCACTACATTTTCTATCACAGCTTGCCTGATCATATAGGATAAATCTAGCAACAGATGGAATACATTAATGGATGACATATTAAAGTAAACTTGCCAAACAGTGTTAGAGGAAGAAGGGAGTGGGAAAGGAAAATAAAGGAAATCTTATGGTAAACAAAACAGCATTACTCAGGCAACAAAGGTTTTATGTCATTAAAGCAATACAGTGATAATCTGTGTGTATAAAGGTTGGTCTACACATGGAGTTATTCAGGAATGGCTATTCCCGAGTAACTCCATGCGTAGACGGGCCCTTAGTGTAAGACTTGCTCACTTCAATCCTTAGTAAGCAGTGTTTATTCACCTGTTGCAATCTCCATGCCGAAAAACAAGAGTCAGATTATGTCACTGCATGTGTGTCAAGAGTACAGTTTTGTTCAATTTATTCTTGCCAAAAGCCTTAACCCAGCAATTTATCCATAACTGGAGGTTCTACCCACAAGGACCGAGTTGCAAGACCCAAGTCTCTCTAAAAATAAATAGAAAACATTACATGTCACTTTCAAATAATTCTGACAAGACCAGCTACATCAATGTTAGGAACTTCAGGGGAAAAAAAAAAAAAAACCACACACACACACACAAAAAACCCTCCACCCTTGTTTAGGTTTTATTCTCATATTTGGGGAGGGGGAAGGGAAGAGAGGAAAATCAGGCTACAAAGAGTTTTCACTAAAATTGGGAAAAATATGTATTTATAAAACTCTCTATAAAAAGGAAAAAAATAAATCAAAGATCGGTTATTGGCGCTGCATTACATAGTCAGATTTGACAACAAATTCTGTGTTATACATATATACTTCTTAGACCTTCTAAAAATTTAAACAAAAGCCTATTTATTCAGGCACAGAGAGATGAACCAGAATAATTTGATCCAGATGTTGTAGTGTGCATCAATTCATCCACTTTTAAACTGATTTCTCAATGATAATAGATAAGGGAAAAAAATCACAAGCATTCACACATAATGAAAAGTTAGGAATTGTCAGACCTGTGGTCCATCAAGACCAGTATCCTGTCTCCAACACTGATGCTTCAGAGGAAGGTGTAAAGTGCCCAAAAGAAGGAGAAATTTTGATGCAATCTTGTTTACTTATGAAACACAGTATTCCATTTCCCTGAACACAGTAAGAATCAAAACAGCAGAAGATAATTTATTTGCTTACTACTCCAAGCCTCTTTCCAGACAGCACTCTACCCAAAATCTCTCTTAGCTTTTTTCCTCAAGATCAAGTTACAAGCTCTCTCTCTAGGGCTTCCCTGCTGCCTTCTGATTGTTTCTGTGGCATTTCTGTTGCTTCTCGATTTGACTCTCACCCCACTCCATCAAACAATACCCAGGCCCCAAGAAGACCCCTCCTCCCACATAGCTCAGATTCCTGACCGGCCTTCCATGTGGTCTATGTTTTGGGTGATGACTCCTATTGTTTCAGCTATCTATTTCATAAAGAGGCTTAACTTGGTTTTACATTTATCCCAAATGAAGGATGACCATTATATCCACCAGCTTCAACAAGGTTTCACTCAGCCCCCAAACAACAGTATTCCTTAAGGTATTGTTGTATCCCTGACAACTGTATTGTATAAGTCAGCTATACAAAACTAAAAATGACTGGGGGAAAAAAATGAGAATTTCCATTCAACATGTGTGCTTATCTACTTCAGTATTCACAATGTATCAGACAAATGATGAACTGTTATAAAAAACAAAAGTTAAGCAAAACTTGCATTACTCAGTCTATGGGAGAATTTCAAGATAACAAAAAAATTTGCAGACAGGATTAATGCTGCCCTTTATAGGTATCTCCCACATGAGTCAGCCAGCCCTGAGTTAAGTCTAGCCAACTCTTTTAAAAATCAATTAAATTGGTTTTGGATACCGAGCACTTTTGAAAACATGGCCCTCCAGGGCATGTGTGGGGGGTGCAAGTAGGGGCATAGCCCACCCCCCCAAAATCAGTAAGGACACAGAACTCCTCTAAGCCGGGTCAGGAGATGATCACTCCACTGGCCCTTGGGCCGTAGCACGGGAGGGAGAAGGAGAGCCAACTCCACTGACTGTAGCAGGAAGAGCCAGCTCCTCTGTCCCTGGGCCAGAGCGGGAGAGGAAAAATCCTCCAGCCCTGAGGCACTGGTGGGGGGAGATCCAGCTCCTCCAGCTGCTGGGGGGAGCCAGGTCCGCCAGGGCCACAGGGGGACGGAGAGAGCAATAGTAAACTCTGCTGGTACTGGGGAGAGGCAGCTCCTCCGGCTGTGGGGGGCACAGAAAGTGCCTCTTCAGAAGTGGCCAAATTTGTATACCAGTGCACACCCCTGATGGCCCTAACCTCAGAAAAACTGTGGCATACAGTATGAGTTACATAATAAACAAAACTGAGCACTGTGAGCCCTAGATTGACATGCAAAGAGGGAGTGTGCTTGTCAACTGAATTGGCTTAAAAAGATTAAAAAGCCCATCAAGCTACAGGTTGATATGTCGGAAGCAGTGGGCAGTGTTGCCAACCCATGATTTTTTTCCATGAGTCTCATACTTATTATTTTCCTTAAAGCCCCAGCTCCTTGAGCCAAGTGGATATGTGATGATTTCAGCCTTCATTCCTAAAGAAAAAGTAAGTCTCTCATCCTCGGGGCTGTGGAGAAAGCTCCAAAATGTGACCCCAGTACACCCTAAAGGCTCAAAAAGCAGAAGGCAAATAAAAGGACCACATTTCATTGTATCCTTTACTTTTTTGTTTAACAGAAACTCTGACATTGCTGGGGTGATGTGCATCCTTAGAAAACATCTGATTTAATAAAAAAAGTTTAATTTCAAAGTCAAATACACCAAAAGGACAGGGACAAGAGATTTAGTATTTTTTTAACCCAGGATTATTTTACTTGCTTGCTGGAACTTCAAAACTATAATCTAAGCAGAAATTCCTAATTACAACCAGGCTTTACATACATACTTGGAGCATGACTTTTAAACATTACCAATTCACAATTTAAACAAGAGGGAGGAGACAGAGAACTCTGTGTGCAGTCAATTTATTGACCATTGAATTAGGCACCTGTATCAAACGCAAGCAGCTACTCAAAACAGGAGAGACAAACCAACAATGTGATGGAATTTGCATGCACCAAGCTGCACATCATGTAATGTAACATTTGCATTGCACGGATCAGAAAACCAACACTTATGTTTACCTTCCTGCAGGTTTAGGGAGAAACATTTATCTTGTTATGTTGAAGAGGTGAAATTCAAGTTCTTGTTCTTCAGTCAAGTATAGCTGTATTTTTATATCTGTGTGTCCAAAGTAAGTACAAGGATTTTTGCCTTTAAGAAATACAGTCTCAGTTATGAAGATTTTTTTTTTAAACACTAAACTAAGTAGGTGACCAGAGCAGAGATTTTTTGTGAGTCACTCTGGAAGCCTCTGATTCATATTACAAGCATTTCTTGATATGTATCAACTTTCTAAAAGAGAGATCTTGAAGTCAGAGCATCCTTTGAGACAGATTGGAAAATGGAAAAAAAAAACTAGTTCCAAAGGATTTGAAACTTAGCCTGAGATAACTGAGAACACATTATTCATTCTGGTGCATGCTAGTAAATGCTACTGTTAAGAGTGTTGTGCCTTCAGCTCCATCCCTACCACCACCCCCCCACCTCTATACATCCCAGTTTCTAAATGCCCCAAACCTTCTGAAAACCATTTTCCTCCCCCAGCAGATTTTTTTATCAGTTAACTTTGTACTGAGAGTATAAAGTGATTAAGACCTTTTCAATTATTTGAGAGGGAAAAAAAATGTGAAACTGACTTTTTTTTTTTAAATATGCGTAAAGAGGCTGAACTTTATAAATTGAAATATTCCAGGTGTCCAAATCCTCACTGGATCCTCTGGGCCAGGTTACAAAAAGATATTACATTACAAAATAGAATTAGGCAGTTGAAACATTGTAAAATTTGTCCTGGGCATGTGTAAAATCACTCAGTTTTGTATTATAATACTATTTATAGGACTTTAAAATAGTGGCAATGCAATAGCATTAGTGTTGGTGATGTGGTTTTGTGCTATTTCACCACAGAGTTCCATAAAGGCTTATGTTTTTGACTATGCCATTGGGGAAGCACACAGTAAAGTCAGAAGAGATTTGAATCCTAATTTTTTTATCCAAGAAACTAGGAAACAACACTGATGCTTAGAACAAGTCAACAAATTTTGCACTTCCTGCACAGAATGTTTATAACTGTTAAAGCTATTGCTTTATGAGCACTTTAAACTTGCAATATGAGTTAGTGAGTGACTTTTGATCATCAACAATGTGATCAAAAGATGACTTAGATATCCACTGGCTGAGTTCTTCTCTCAGATACACCCCCCATCCCAATCGACTTAGTCAAATGAAAGTGTAAGGGGAAATCAGGGCTGTGAATATGCAATGGGGGAGAAGTTACTAGAGAATATAATGTTATTACATAATCATTCGCTTAACATTTTAAGTTAATGTTTCAAGCACACTTCAGGGGTTCTCAAGAACTTTCACAATTTTGATTATATTAAAAAAGAGGCAATTGTCAACTGTCGGGGAGAAGGTGGTCCATGATATATGGCCCTTACTTCTTATAAGTAGGAATTGTTGTTCATAAGAGATAGGAAAACAAAAAAAGTTTGAATAAGGGTGCTGTTCTGTGAGAAACAACTGTATCTTCAGACAGATTTTCTCCAAGATTGCTGGAATATCCAGTTACTGTTGCTTGTATTAGTGCATCATTCATCAGCATTTATGCCATTATATAATTTATATGATTCAACTAACAGCTTTGAGATGGAAGGTCTTACAGCAGTGTTTGAGCAGATGTCTATGGACCATGAGTCTGGACCACAGAAGCACTGCTATGCAAATGGCTTTGTCACAGTGACAAAGCATCTGTCAGTCTTCAAAAAGCAACACATGCTGATACTTGTAACCAGGTCCAAGAGGCCAAGGATTTTAGAGGCTTTATTGACCCTCCATTCCACCCAAATAAAAAGCTGGGAAAGGAACAAAACTATCCCGAACAAAACTATCCCAAACACCTATCCTCAGCACCCTACACAGCTGCTTTCTGTCTGTTTTTACCATCAGGTAAGTTCAGACAAGTTGTCCAATCACATCAAAATTAGAGAGATAGCAACTGCAAGACAACAAAACCAAATTATAAAGTGACCTGCACAGATTCCAGGAGCACCTGGAAGCAGTAAGGGGAGATTTAGTACCAGTAAGTCTGAAGTCTCCTAGCCAAGGAGAGAAAAAGGTGGGGAGGGAAGGAGGTCATGGCCAAACAGCTATACCCCATTATTTAAATAACAGTTTCATCTTCTCATTAATACCACCCTAAGATTACTTTTTCATCTAACCAAACATTATGGCTACTGCAAGGATTGGGAAGAAAGTAGTCCACAAGAGGATCTTTATAATAAGAAGCACCTGCTGCTCTACTGGTGATCTTTTGAAAGGTTAGCAGATGCCCTGCTCATTATATTATGTAATAAGTCAGATAGCTACATTTTTTAAAGATGAGGATTCCTTGCTGTTACTAAAATCTCTATTGATGAAAGTCAAATATAGTGGCCTTAAATGAAAATAAAGCAGGGAAGAAAAAGTCGTCAAGAGTCAAATGACTCCAATGGTTCAGAGGTGCACCACACTCACAAGCTGGAATCCCCAGGCACTTGCACAAGGACTAAAGTAGGAAAAAAAGATGTAACGATCTTCCAATCCACTCATGTGAGATGCCACTCCCAGTAGACTGTGCATATGTCCAAGATATGGATAATCCTTCTGGCATTCTTCACCCAGCAATGAAAGTTAATTGTTGACACTTAAGTTATCCTTGTTAAGTTTCAATGTTAATACCCACTGACATTGATAGGAGTAGTTCACACATCTAAGTGTTTTTATTTCAGGCTGTTTGCAGTGTTGGGCTTTTAATCCATGAATGTTTAGTTTGTGGCAAGCTAGGGGAACCTACTCCACACTAGCCTGCCATTCTCTAATGCCCACGTGCACCTGCACAGTTAGTTAATGCACCCTGATCTTGTCCTGTTTCACAGAGGACTAGAGCAAAGGACATTAATATGCTGTGAGAGCACAACATGCTCATATGGGGGTAGGGTGACACCGCAGCTTGCCACGAACTAACTGTTCCTGTAGACAAGCCTCAAGTTATTTTGCACCTAATAACTAATTGTAAGGGTAAGCTGCAATGGGGCAAGTCACCGTTTATACTGGTGAAGCACAACTACCATAGGTGTTTAAATTGGTGCATCTATACCAATTTAAAAAAATAAAGTTTACAGACAAGACCTCAGGCTGATGTCACTGTGCCAGTTTACACACAAGTCTCATCTTCACTAGAAAATGTGTGTTTAAAAACTGTGTTTAAACAATTGAGTTTGGTGGCATGATGCTGATCTTGACAAGTAGTGTTCTGCATCTTGTCACAACTCAGTTGTTTTTCAAGTCCTGTTTAAATATAATTAAAGCTTCCTAGCGAAGACAAGCCCTTTGAAATATAAACTAAGACTAAGACTATCTTCACAAACATAAGAGCAGAGACTTCAGAAAAAGTGGACCACAAAAAGGCAGCCTCTAGAATTAAATACCAGCTCACTAGGCCACTGCTATTGGCTCAATTTAAAGAAAGGAATGGGAGATAAGAAAGTGGGAAATAATGGCTCAACAGCAGCAGACATGGAAGAGCTACATTCTACTCCAATTTAGATCAGTTTTTAGTCAAAAGAAAGTCACAGCAAAAGACCATATACACCAGCCCTGAGTTGATTAAAGTTCCTACTGGCAAAACAAAAATGAACCAATGAAGTTTTAATCAATCCACCTAATTTATGATATTTTCAAAAGAAAGCCTATTACTGAGAGAGAAAAACGTTCCATAAAAAGTCAAGAATCTGAACGTGTAGGTGCAAAACAAGACAGGAAGCAGCAATATCACACAAACTCATTCATGAAAAGCTTTACAAATGACAAGTTCTGCTGATATTTTATCCTGGAGTCAGATTGACACTCCAGAATGTTAAAATATGATTTAAGTCTGTAGTGGGAGGGACCAATTTTGTTAGACAAGAGGGTCATCATATCCCACAGCAAGCCTGATTGATGGCTTATCTTTCCCTCTCACTTAAACACATGCAATGAAAAGCTTGGGCATCTCATGTTTTAACTAAATAAGAGGGTCCCACAGCCAAACATTCCATTCTCCTCCTTCAGAGTTCTGCAAAATCTTTGAAGAGAATTTAAATATATATTGTTTGACTTCAGACATCAAATCTCATTTCCCTCGTAAATTTTTGTTCCTACTGGGCAACACATTTCCTGTAGAAGGACTTGTTAAACATCTCAAATATATTTTGTCACAGAAACAAGTACTAAAATTCATAATTTGCTGGTTTCCAGCCACTTTGTGTGCATGCACATGTGTAATATAGTACATGAAACTATTACGATTTTTTTTATAATGCTATACATTACTATGTGCAAGAATCAATTTTTTTTAAAAAACAAGCCCCATGATACAAAGAAAAAACAGTACGCAAAGGCAATAAAAAACACTTAGAGAAACAAATGCTTCCATAACTATTTTCCTCTGAAACAGTTCATAAGTAATGAAAGCCACCTAAGAGAAGCTCCAGCTTGCTATTATTGTGTATGTCAAAAGGTCTTATCAGGCACCAGATGGCAAGTAAAGAAAAATTATGTGGCACACTCTGTTTCCGCTATAACGTTACTTAACACCTAAAATATCCATATTATACAAGTTGGCTACATTGCTGGAATCTTCAAAGTGAAATATGAATCATTTAACAGGAAACTTGATTACAGTTTGACTTTCCAGGATCAAAAGTACAGATTACTTTAAATAGCACAAGATACATAAACTACGATCAACTCGCTTCCATCCTTTCCATGCTTTTCCCAAAGTCAAAAGCAAGTGTTTAAACATAACTTGTCCTAATGAAACAAGTACACAGACACGGAAAGACTATTTTAACGACACGCTCTTCTATTTATAAAGCAGCCCTCCTACAAGTTGCATGTCCTCTGGAATGGTGGCTGAATGTTTAGCATATCAGACATATAAATACCTTGACATGCCAGCTACAAAAGTGCCATGCACACACCTGTTCTTATTTACCATGTCACCTGAAAGTGAGAAGTGGGCTGCACTATCTCCAGTAAATGTAAACAATTGGCTAAACAAGAAGTAGGACTGAGTGGACTTGTAGGCGCTAAAATTTTACATTGTTTTGTTTTTGAGTGCAGTTATGTAACAAACAAAGCAAATCGACATTTGTAAATTGCACTTTCCTGATAAAGAGACTGCATTACAGTACTTGCAAGAAGTGAATTGAAAAATACTATTTCTTTTATCATTTTTACAGTGCAAATCTTTGTAATAAAAAACAAACTGAGTGCTATAACTTTGTTGTAATAGAAATCAATATACTTGAAAAGGTAGAAAAACATCCAAAAATATTTATAAACAAACAATAATAGAATATCAATTGAAATTTAACAGTGCGATTAAAACTGAGATTGTTTGCGCTTAATTTTTTTCATTGTTTGACAGCCCTATTTTTTTTTAAAGTGTGTCTCCAATAGTAAGCAAACTTTTCTATTAAGCTGTCGATTTAATAACTCAAAATTTAAGTTGTGTAAAAAATGACAAAAGAAACGCAAAGCTTTTTAGAAACTTTACACCAATAGAACCATTTTCCCTGGTACAAAATGCCCTTAAAACATTTGTTTTTAATCTATGCACACACTTTTCTGGAGTATTTGAAACTTAAATATTGTATGACTGGACCTGAAAGTGAAATTGACTATGATATTAATTTCATTTTCATTGTCCAAGTTGACAGCAATACAAAGAGTGAATTGGATTTTAAGTTTCCAATTTTAGTACTCTAATGTACATTTTCACAGATCAGTGTTAATCAAAATAATTAAGAGCAATAGCTTCTTTTCTTACTGAAAACTTTTAAAATTAATAGGTGTTTGCGTTTCTTTAGTGTTCTTACCATGCATTTTGTATATAGTTAGTGTTTAATGTACGAACCTTCATTGTAAGTTAAAGGAAATGCCAACACAAACATTTCCTTCCTCTGAACAGGTCTACATGGAGCTCACAAGATCAGCAGCTGCTGGCACTTTGCCCAACCTAGAGGGTCCCATCATTTCTAACATTAATGGAAATACACCCATGGAAACATTGGTGAAGAGACAATGGCCAAAAATAAAAGACCCCACGTTTTCATTTTGAGCACAGGAAGTTAACCCCCAGATTAACCATAGTGATGCCTCCATAATATGCAAAAGCAGTCCTTTTTCACCTGGAAAGAAGATCTTGGGGTTTTAATCACATGGCTTAGGTCCTAGATAATCTAGAAGCCTCCTTTCTCTTCAGATCTTATCCCAGAAGCAGAAGGGAGCTAAAGCATTCAAGTAGATAGTTGCCAAATATGACCATAAAGATGGGAATAAGGTTTTCCCAATGGAGGACCTCAAATCCAGAATCTGTCTCCCTCTCTGGTCAAACAGAACTAGAGAGTCAGCAATATGCCCAAAAAGTCAAGACTCACCTATTTACACAGACTTTTGCTATATTTTATAACTCATGTTGTAGTACAATGGATGAACTAAATAGCTACAGCCATCTAAAAAAACACTCAAAGCATACTGCTGAAGTTAATGTTTTCCCATGGGCAGGCTACATTGCCTGATATTGCTAGTTCCCATCTGATAAAAGACAATGAGTGCACCAAGTGGAAAATGGTTGGTTCTAGATTAAAAAAAAATTATAAAAGCAAATACTGAGACTAAGTCTATATATATATATATATATATATATATGCCAGCAAAGCAGTCCTAGCATGGATGCACCTTATACTGGCAAAGCTGTGTTGTTGCCGATACAGGGGGTCCCTGGTATAGGTCTTCCCCTTATCCATTGTTTCAGATATCCATCATTCATCAATAGGGGAACATGTTCCAATTCACGTTGGTCCCGATCCGCATATCGGTCATTGGCACTTACAGTACTGTACTCGCTTCACCTTTTGTGTTTCTTTTCTGTAGGTGCTTACTACCCGCTGGCAGCCAGCGCTCCCCCCGCAGCACCTCCCGTTCACAGGGCCGCCAATCAACTCTTCTCCCTCCCTCCCAGTCCCTCTTGCCTGCCATGATCAGCTGTTCAGCGGTATTCAAGAGGTGCAGGGGGGGAGAGGGAGGAGCAGGGACAGGATATGCTCGGAGGAGGAGGCGGAACTGAGTGGGGTGGGAAGAGGCGGGGTGGCCATGAGTATGTACAGCTTATTCCAAGCTGCCACCATCACTGCCAAGCAAAACAAGCTATACAAGCAAAAGTGCAGCTTTGCTGGTATAACTGCAGCTATGCTAGGGGCTTTTGCCAGCACAGCTATGTCAGTCACCATTCATATCTCACCATACCCCTCACTGACATAGCTATACTGCTAGAAGCCCATAGCATACACCTGACTATGAAACATTAGTTAATACAATTCAAACAAATACAGTAGCAGACTGAAAATATTCACCCTCACTCAAAAGAAGAGCCATCATGCTGTATTAAAAAAAAATCCATACGATAAAACCTGAAACCATGTGTTACGCCACCATTCCTAGACGTGGACTGTTTTAGACTGTAGGCATGTTTTGAAAGTTCTGAATATGGCTGATCCATGACCAAAACCACTCCCCTTTTAAATACATGTGCTCATATTTGGTTGCTAAATATGAAATATTTTACAATCAGACAGCATAAGAAGTTCAAATATAGCCTTTTTGATATTGCTAGCATTCTAATTTAGCTGCTGTCAAGTTTATGTAGGATAAAGTGAATTTTAATAGCTTTTTTGAAGGGGTAGGGAAGGAAGGGAAGAGATTTTTAAAGGCATAATTAGACACCTAATTCTCAGAAAAGCCCCTCCCCAGAGATTTGTGCATCACCAATTTATTTAGCTAGAAGAAACCATAACTTGAAGCACAGATGACTTGCGATTAGGCTTCACAGTGTTTCTAATCAATGTTGTTAGACAATTGAGTGGGTATAGACAACGTTTTTGCTTGAGACCACCAAGAACTGCGGCACTATCACGCATCTCATGGGATGGCAGAGAAAGAAAAAGCTCTGTCTGAGAACTCATGTGACTTAAGTAGCCTTATGTGGAAGGGCTTCTGGTTTTTAAAATGAAAACTGGAAGGAATGTAGTGACAAGCCAGTGACTCATCATAACACCCAAAATATGTCCTGTAAAAGACTTAAATTGTTTTACAAAAAGATGGTCTAATGTGAAAGTTAAAGAGTGGGAAAGCAATGAGAGTTTGAAATGACAGTACATGACTTGCATTTCCTCAAAAACATTTAATCAATCACATTTCTTACAATTAAGATGTGTGGAAGATCTAGTAATTCTTGGATTTCATTGGGTACTACACTCTGGTTACTTCAGCAACCAAGCATGCTGTTTCTAAGGCCTGGTCTACACTTAAGTTTTACTGGCATAAATGGGAGTGGGATGGGGAAAAGTCACCCCTGACATATGCCTATGCTGGCAAAAGCCCCAGTGTAGATGCAATTATACTGGCAAAAGAAATATTTTTGCTAGTATCTAGTTTAATTTGTTCAGGGAATTGGTATGTAACTTATACCAGCAAAGCTGTATCTACACCAGAAGGGTATGCTGGTATAGCTATACTAGCAAACCCTACAGCAGTGTACCATATTTAAACACAGACAAAATTTTCAAGAGTGGATGCCTAAAATGTTCTGAAGAGCTGAACCAACAGCTCCCCACTGAGGTCAGTGGGGAGCTTCCGCATGTCCAGCACTTCTAAAAATCTGGCCACTCACTGAAGAGCCTAATTTTAGGCACACACTTGTAAAAGTAATCTCCACCAGGAGCTGTACAAATGAAATGGACACCCAGTTCCTCCGCATGCAGAAAACAAGATGAATGAACATGTTAAACAGTAAAGAAGCTCACTTTTTTGGCCCCAGCACATCTGCTACTCATAAGCAAGGACTTTGGTAATAGCCAAATTCATTATTGCTCTTAAAATTTTCAATCCTTTTATTATGTTTTTAAACTATAAAACTATCATTAAATTACAGATGTGGCTCGTTGTAGGTAAAGATGAAGGGCTGAGTTCTTAAAATTGCTTACTGAGAGCAACACCTTTTGTGTTGGTATCCTCCATTTCCCCCCTTCTGAATTCTAAGATCCACATTTTATTTATAGGCATTTGGGGAAATGTTCAAACCCTGCAAGGATTAAGATCCACAAGAAAAGCATGGAATGCACAATGGCCTATCCTTTTTCTCAAGCTATCAGCATCCTTGATAGGATTTCTACTAGCAGAACACAGCATTTCTTTACAACATACTTTCAGGAACAGTACTCAAGAGATAGTGTGCACCTTCATAAATCCAATTCACTAGAGGTTTATTAAAGTACATCCATGTTTCCACATTATCTAGAACTGGGACAACACAACTGCCTTCTGCCATCTGGAATTCATCTGAACACCAAAAGCTTCACATGTTTTACCACAGGTCATCACTTACAACACATTAGGAATAGGAAATTCAAGTTGCCAAGACACTGGAAAAGGTACAGACATGACTTACTTCCCATTCTGGTCAAGCTACTGTCACTTCCACTGAGGGTTAGTTGATCTGCTATTTGTAGAGCCCACACAGGATCAGGAGGCCTCCAAAAGATCTCTCTCTCACACCACCCAACCCATCCCAGCAGAAGCTTTTTATTCAGCTTTAGGCCTGTCCTGTTTCCGGTTCTGCAGTAGTCCTGACTGATGTATACAGAAAGGCACAAATCTATTCCCTTCGATGTAGTCACAAATTACCTTTGATTTCAAGAATTTCACATTTCAAGAAAGAGTGAACACATTACTCTTTAAATGTTAATCCTAGTTAGCCTTACAGCAGCCTACAAATTATTGCAGGTCTCTCCTCCACCTACCCCCACAACTTAAATAATTGAACATTCTCCATTTTATCCACAAAATTCCCTGATCCAAGGAAATACTTGCAGCCTCCCCCTACAAAAAATATATAACCTGTTGATTTATAAATTACTACACTACATATTCCAACAGCAGAACATTGGTTTACACATGATACAACAAACTAAGGGGAGAAAATCTTAATGGCCAGAAGTCTGGCACAGGTACAAGTATCTAATTTCCTGCACATTGAATAATAAGGGAGGCTGCTGAGTTGCCAGTCAGAGGTATGGTGATCAGAAAGGCTAAGAGAAAGAAAAAAAAAAAAGCAGAGAAACAGAATGCCCATGAAAGATGGTGCCACTGGGGAAATGCACTAATTATAGATGTCAGCCACACAAATAATGCCTTAAAAAGAAAGGTGTGGGGCCAGGGAAAAATGCAGTGCTGAGGCTTGGTCTACATTTAAAATTTAGGTTAACAGGAGTGTGAACAAACCACACCACTGACTGACAAAAATACGTTGACCTAACTCTAGTGTTAAGACACAGCTATATCAACAGAAGAATGCTTTTGTCAACGTACCTACAGTTGGTCAGGGAGGTACTGTTCCTACACCAACGGAAGACCCCGTCCATCAGTGTAGGCTATAGCTACACCATGCAGTTATGCCAGCGTAGCTTCATATAGTCAGGTAGTTGTTAGTTTTGCCAGAAAGGCTAGCAACCCAAATAGACTGTTACAAAACTGAAATTCATTCACTGCTGCAACATACAGTTTGATTTTCGGAGGGAGATAACTTCTAGCATTTTGTTACAGCCTGGTAACTGTAAACTCAGTTGCAGTTGCCAAGGCCAAGCAGCTTACTTTGCAAGTCAATCCCTGATTTACACTATTTTTAAAACTTCTGGATTAAAAAAAAGTGTCCATTTGGTTAATGTGTGAAATACATAAACCAGTTTATCACATTTTGGGGGTTAAAAGGGAAGCAGCACAGTTTTAAAAAAAGTGTGGTGAATTGACAGGAACAGCTCAAATCAAAATTAGCAGGCTTGAATTATTACAACAGTGAATGTGGATTGTTTAAATGATGTGCAGGCCAAGTTTAGACAAGATACTGTAACTCATGTTGCTGTTGCACACTGTATCAGCTACTACCTTGAGCTTGCTATTCTAAATCAAGATTATCCCATACTCAAATTTTGAAAATCCCTTTCAAATTAGCCACATGATAGATTTTGATCATTGTGTATCTCATTCAGAATATATAGCAGAAACTCAGCCAGGGGCTGATACAGCCCAAATTAGGGGCATTCTTAAAGAGATTCTGTTTTGTTCTCCAGAATATCGGCTTTCATTTTGAAGAGAACAAAGTCTCTAGCTTTTATGGCTGCAAAGAAAGTGTAAGGACTGTGAACCAGATACAACTGATGCCTTCATAAGAATCTGCAGAAGGCCTGGATTGGAACAATAGCTCTGAAGGGTGTGAACTGCCCGTTCATTTCATTAAGGTGTTAAATCCAATGCCTACGGATGATAATTTAATTGTCATCATTGTTGGCCATTTCATTCCTCATGTAAGAAGCGAGAGGGGAAAGTTACTGACCTGCACAGTTTTGGTGCCAGACACGGATGGAATTTAAGACATACAGCCATTTCCCTCACCCCACAAAATAAAGGAGCTAAGCCCAAGCAGCCTAGCAGAGCACACTGGCATACTGAAGCACTACAGAAGGGGAGCATAGCAGATCTTAAGGAGTCCATTGAGCACACACACATTCTGAACATCTGCACAATCAACGATAAGCAACATTGCATTTGGCAACTCACATGGGTGGAGCTTGGAAGAGTACCACCACCTAATCCCCTTACCCTATCTATCTCCCCATATCCATCCCTTGACTAAAGGCTCTTACTTTTCTAGGAAAAACAATCTCTTGTTGTTCAAGGCTTTGCAAGAGCTAGAAGGTGCTAGGCTGAAGTTCCCAGCAATGAAAGACTGCCATCTTTAGGCATGGCAAATCTGAGGGGGTAACTTTTCTGCATCTTTTGGAGACAAAGCTGCTGGGGGAAATGAGTAAAATAAATAAATAAATAAAGTAAATCAGATCTGACAGAGATGCCAGGATTTAACAAGCTACAACCACCACAATTCACATGATTTCAATGCTTTGACTCTACATACTGACCTGATCATAAAAAGAGACATTGGCTCATTGTGGCAGTACACAGACTGTCTGCTCAAAAATTTTACACATGGACTGAGTGAGGAGAAAGGTGCTCTCTGTGTCCACGGTTACCACTGAAATTATACTCAAATTACACAACAGATCTACAAGTGACAATGCACATGAAGGTTTAAGCAGCAAAGAATCCTGCGGCACCTTATAGACTAACAGACGTTTTGCAGCATGAGCTTTCGTGGGTGAATACCCACTTCTTCGGATGCAAGGACACTTTCTTGCACCTTTCTCCTCACTCAGTCCATGTGTAAAAACTTGCAGTGTCCTTGCATCCGAAGAAGTGGGTATTCACCCACGAAAGCTCATGCTGCAAAACGTCTGTTAGTCTATAAGGTGCCACAGGATTCTTTGCTGCTTTTACAGAACCAGACTAACACAGCTACCCCTCTGATACATGAAGGTTTAACAGATCTTTTAACTGCTATGCCATCTGCCTTTCTAGGTACAGTGCTCTTTTTAGCAATACCATTCTTACTGTCCCTTTTGCTCTGCAGTGGAACAATGTGGGGTTTTCACAAACTTAAACAAGCCCCCCCCCCTATTTTATATATATATATATATATATATATATATATATATATATACACACACACACACACACACTTACTTACTTTTTATATATAAAGGAGTATATGTATATTTTCACATGAACAGACATATGGATGGAGCAAAAGGACTTAATGCAGATAGGACTGAGCAGACCTGCTCTAGTTACTTTGAAACACCAGACACTATTCTCTACTGGCTTAAAGGAGGTCAGGGGAAAAAATCCCAAATTTGTGGACACATTCACAATAAGCACTCAACTTCAACAGCTGGCAGTACAACAGCAGCGTTGTTCTGAATGATCAGATCTAGATTCCAAACTAGAGGGACATTATAGATAATACCATTTCGGAATTGGAATTTTTTTTTTTTTTTTTACTTGAGCTTAGACAGTTTCATTTTTAATTGCCACTCTCAGGTGAACACTGATGGAGGCATTTTTAGTTTACAATAAAGCAAAGACCAAAAAAAAAAGGGCACAAGAGCCAGACACACTAAAAAAAAAAAACCACATTGAAAAATCCTGACACAGTTGTCCAAAACAAAACAAGCAGAACATAAATGTCTTTACACAGTCACAAATGCAATAATATTCCACTAACTTTATTTTAGAGACTAAAACCTCAGCCTGAACACTGGGACCACTAAAGTCTTAGTTGCCTATGGACAATGAAGTTTCAAGCCAGTATACAAGATATACCTTCTCTAACAAGTTGTTCACATTTCATTTTGCAGATTTTACTAGGCAAAGTTATATTATGTTTTACAAACAAGACTTAAATAATTCCTGCTGGAGTCTTGTGCTGTGTCAGCTCATTCACAGTTATGAAAGGTACATTATATTTTTCATATTCACCAGCACGGTAAAAAAAGCAGTCAGCAAGTTCTTAAAGATTAACAAAAAAGATGTCCTGAACAATATCCAACACTCATGTTTGTGAGGACGTAGTTAAATAGCTTGATGACAGATCAGAATTAAAAAATACGAAACACTCAGCTGTTTGTAATAGTCCTTGAAATTGATTTCAGCTTACTAGCCAACATGTTTTTTCTTGCATCATGTGCTCACATTGGTTTGTTATTTTGAGACTGCTCATGATGTGCTGGGTGGCTGACACCATGCTATTCTTAAAAAAAATTGCAGCAAAAAAGAAGGGTGGGGAGAAATAAGGATTCTAGATTCATGGGGAAGGGAGAAAAGCAGGTAAATAATTTCCAATGCCATCATACTTTCTTTAGAGAACAATTATTTATTTCTTCAAATTAAAAAACAAAAAACAAAAAAACACACCACCACAATTGTAAAGAGATAAAGTACAAGGGGAAAAAAAAAGTCAGACCTCCAATGACAACTCATTATTAAAGCTGATACTTTTCCTCCCACTAATATATACAAATACAGGCTCACATTTAGCTTTGTAAGGTTGTCATAATAAACCACAATATTTAAGCAAACAACAAAAGCTTACTCTAAAGCTCACAGAAGTCACACCAGATAGAATTAAGGGTTAAAAGATCAGACATTCTGTTTACAAGCTAAAACTTGATGCAGAAGATCTGAAAGTTCAACCACAGGCAGCAGCTTTGATGTCTCTCTCTCTAATTATTTCAATCACAATGCAGGTACCTTTATGGAACATGTTTAACTCATATTTAGAGACTATTGAGTGGTAACAGAGCAAGAAATGTAGTAAGAACCATGTTTAACTCATATTTACAGCATATGGGTACAAAGAGAGCAAGAAGTGAAGTAACAGGCAACCATCTAAATTTTCAGTACAATTTTGTTCAACCATTGGACCCTATAGCAGAGTCCAAACACTTACCTTTTATAAGACAGTAGCAAGACACAATAGGTGCTGTATAGATATATAGTCCTGTCCCTGTTCTCACCAGCAATGTGGCCAGACACCCCAATTTAGCCACCTTATTTAATACCACCCATGTAATACCCCCTTGAGAACTTTGGTCGGGTCTGGGCAGGTAGGAGCTACCACATCACAGGCCCTAGTAGTTACTCCATCCATGGTAGCACCCAACGCCTTTAAAACAGTTCGCCCTTACAGCAGAAACAGAAGGAAGCATTTCCAAGCGATGCTCCAGCCCAGGGGCCAAGGCAACATTGGGGAGTGCTCTATGGCAACAACCACGTTACAGTGCTGAACTGGTACTTGGGTCAGGCGTCACGGAAGACACCAAGCCCCAGAAGACAGTAACTAGCCAGACTCCGACCGGGACCTTGGCTCCAAAGATCTATTGCAACCTGTTTCGGGGCGGGGGTGGGGGGGAGTCACATGAACGCCCTTCTGGCTAACAGCGCTTCCGCTTCCAGCCAGGGCAGCGCTTATCCTGGGGCCTCGGGTGCTCTGCCAGGGGGCCGGGCCGGGCCCCTGCCGGGACACCTCGGGGCTTTCCTTGCACAGCTGCGCGCAGGAGTCAGCCCCGCGGCGGCGCCTCACCTGTCAGCCCGGCCTCCCGCGAGCATCCCCGGGGCCGGGGCGCCTCCGCCCAGCGAGCCGCAGCTGCCGGCCCCAGGGAGCCCGCACGCTGGGCGGGGGGGGGGCTAACACGAGCCTGGCACCAGCGGGAGCCCGGCAGGAACAGCTGCGGCGGCCGGCCCGGCCGGCGGGGCGCGGCGCGGCGGGAGGAAGGAGCCGTTCCCCGGGCCCGGGCCCCTCCTGCCGGCCGGGAGCGCGGAGCTGCCCCGGGGCACGGAGCGGGACGGGGTCTGTCGGACCCTGCCCCGCGGCTCGGGCAGGGGGCGGGATCGAGCCTTCCCCCGCCGCCTGTCAGGACCCCGCTCGCTCACTCACCTGCCGCCAGCCCCGGCGCAGGGGACCCGCCTCCCCGCCCGGGACTCACCCCTGCAGCCGCTGCGCGGCCGGCCGAGGCCCCCCTGCTCCGCCTGCTGCAGCCTCAGGAGCAGCCAGCCCCGCCGCCGCCGCTGCTTGGGGAGGAAGCGGCCACCATGTTACTTTCACCCCCGCAAGCGGCTGGAGGCGGATCCCGGACCCGCCCAGGAGGCGGTGGAGGGGGAGCGGGCACACACGGACTGCGCCGCCGGCCGCTTCACCGCTAGGGGGCGCCAGAGCGCAACGGCTGCCCAGCGCGGCCCAGCCCCGGCGTGCGCAAAGCGCCGCAGCCGCCAGTCAGAGACCCTGGGCGTGGTGCAGACACAGCTTGTGCCGGTATAATACAGGGCTGTGAGGGTCTTACCAATGCAGTCACAGTGATATCAGCGCAAGCTCTGATGCTACACCAGCTAGGAGGAGTTGTTATTATGAAGGTGTAGCTTATTCCCCTCCCCTGTACAGGAATAAGCTAAATCCATATAAACACATTTATTCCTGTGTCCTGGTGCTCCCATCTGTGTCCGCACAATAACTGTGTGGAGACAAGCCCTCCCTAACATTTCTAACTGCGGTGCTTAAAGTTAGGTACCTAAATAAAAGTGGAGGTGTGGAGGGGAAGAAAAAGATGAACCTGCAGCCAGGGGTGCTGGAATAATGTGTAGAGGGGGTGCTGAGAGCCATTGAATCAACCTGTAAACCCTGCATATGATGGAAAACACTTCAAGCTAGTGGTGGGTGTAGGAGTACCCTTAGTTCGAGCACCTACGCCTGCAGCGCTGGTACTGACTTGGTAGTTTTACACTTCCTTTGCACTGGTGCAAATGGCTGCCCGTGGGAATCAAACCCTGAGTGTTTCAGAAAGCACTTTTGACTCCACGTACAGATAGGGAAGCTCTCCAGGCACAGAACTTTTACAAGCCTACAAATATTTATACACCAATGTAATCAGACACACTGCACTCCTCCATTAAGGCATTTATATTTATGCTGACATATATTTATGCTGACATTTTATTTTACCATCAAATACTAAAGAGCTGTGTGTCTTCCAAAGCAGGCACCATTTTCTGCAGTGGGAAAAAACATAAGTGCTAAACAAATACAAGAGGGCTCATGCATTTCTTCCCTCTGTAAACACAACAGGTCTTTGCACTAATTTTTCAGACAGAAAAAGGAAAGGTATTAAACAGAGACCAAAAAGCACCAATTTCCTTTAATGTTAAAGCTCCCGTTGTTTCCTTTGAGGTAAGCGCTCAGCTTTGTTTTTGTGACCTATAGTGGGTGCACTGCTGAAGATCCATTTACAAATTATTTCACATCAAATCTTTGGCAAAACTATTGAAGTTAATAAAGATTAAGGATTGAGGGCCTGATCCTGTATCCCTTAATCATCTGTGTAGTTTTTAGACCTGATTCTATTACACCAGTATAAATCAGAAGTAATTCCTCTGAAGTCAGTGGTGTTACCCCAGTATAAAGCCACTGAAAATGAGAGGAGATTCCGGCCCATTGCATGTAATGACACAAAATGCACCAGGAAGACTTCTTCAAAGCCTCTTCCATAGCTTCCCCTGTTCATCCTTGGAAGACAGTCAGGGACAAAGTGGGGCCAGCAGGACAACACAGAAGAAATCAATCTGTACTCCCTTCCATGGAGTTAGTAAGTGGGAATAACTGCTCCTCCTCCTCCCACTTAAAAGGCTGATTTTCTGAAAATTCTAGAGGGCAACCTCAGGGAGTTTCCTGCCCTCATTCTGCAGATTTCATCATGAGAGATGATGATTTAACCACCAATCGTGTAAAGGCTGCTCGAAAGATAATACCTAAATTATTTACTTTCACCTTCCAGTCAACCCTTGAGTTTTGTTGAGAGCCTATTTAAAAATCTTACATTATAATCATCCATTCACTTCTCTTTCTGCAAAACAATACGGAGATCTCTATTTAGGGTGGGTTCAGCCAATTGCCAAGAATCCATTACATTAATTTACCACACAATGCTGACAAATCTGCAGCTGCAGGAGGCCCCCAAGCAGGGCATGGGCCCCCCACTACAAGTAAGATGTTTACTACTCATGTTTCAGTGGTACATGGGTGGAGCATGAGATGATTTGTGCTGATTGAGCTCTGTGATGAAAATAGTTTGAGTTCTTGGGGAATCAAGATGCCTTCGCTTTACCATGTCCCTGGCAGAGCACTTCAGGTCCCTTTTACCCTCTTGTTTACAGGAAGCATTCATTCACTCATACCCAAACACACTAGTTGTGGACATGTTACCGAGAGCTTGTCAACACTACAGGCTATGTTGGTATAACTTATGTCACTCAGGGGTCTGACTAAGCCACTCCCTGAGTGACATAAGTTATACGGACCTAAGCACCAGTGTGGACAGTGCTATGTCAGTGGGCGATCTTCTCCCGCAGTGCGGACATACATATTGCCTCTCGGAGAGGTGGTTTTATTATGCTGATGGGAGAGATCTCTCATGTTGGCATAAAGCATCTTCACCAAACGCGCTAGAGTGGTGTAGTTGCATCAGTGCAGCTGTGGCCTTGTCGCGCTTCTAGTGTAGACTAGCCCTTGAGACTCGCTGATTTCCCAAAGCTGGCATATGGCATTGGAGTTTGGAGCAGAAGGGAGAAGATAAGTGAAGAGAAGACCACACACTGAATCTTGGTCCATGCAGCTGGGTAGTCCCATTCAGTCAAACAGCTGTGTAAGTGTGAAAGAACTAAGCCTGGGTGTTTCATTTGATTGTGCAGCTGGCTATAATTTTATAATATTTAACTTTAGATTTTGTGAGAGAGGATGGAGATAGAAGGTTTACATGCTCCTCATGGTTCTAACCACTGATCACACAGTGCTGAAAGTTAGGTCAATGTTACTCTTAAGCTTTAGTTTAAAGTATAGTATATAGGACTTACATTTGGCATGTAAAAGGTAAAGCTTGTACAAATAAATTTGAAGGGTAAACCATCAACTTGAAAATCAAATTTCTGTCTGAAACTTTTTGGCCAACAATTATTACAAGTAATATCTGAGATAACTACAGCTAAAAGAAGTTAGTGGGGAGAAATATTTTTCTCTTTTTTAAGTTTGGTTATTGTGTACTTGACAGCATAGTGTAGTAGAGTTTTCATTGTTTTCCTCTGTATTTTCAGTTGGATCCTGATCCACCCCCCTAAATTATGTACAGGAGTATCTTTTGGGGTTACCCATGGCTTAAATTCATCCCGTGTAGAGAGCCAATACAAGGCTTGTCCACCACTTAAATTCCACTGAAGCTCTAAGTGGCCTGCAATACAGGAGCAAATTGTATCCCAGGGGTGAAATCCTAGCCCCACTGAAGTCAGTGGGAGTTTCTGGTGTTGACTTCAATGGGGCCAGAATTTCACCCCAGGTATGTAAAGTCGGTGTTTGCAGGATCAGAACCTTGGTAACGTCAATTTCTCCCTTGCTGGAAAGATCTTCATAAACATCACCAAGAAAGCTGAAAAGTCTCTCTCTCTCTTTCTCTCTCTCATTTTTGTTGTTGTTAGGAGTTTCTTTAAAAATTAAGGGATCCTTTAGCAGACCCTGGAATATTTTGAAAGTAGTCATTTTGAAAAAATTCAAGTTGACACTTAAATCCCTTTAAGTGAAAATAAAATGATGTAATTCTTCGGGAGGGTTTATATAATAGACAGGGTAGATTTATGTCAGCTTATTTTAGCTTTTAATTTTCTCAAGAAGCCTCCAAAGCTTTCCTTAGAGTCTCTAGGATCCTTCTGTTCTGTTCTCCAGATACACATTATGCTCCCTTTCCTCTCAAAAGCCTCACATCACAGCCGCTGTCTCTTCAGCCTAGAATGGTTGGATATGGCTCCCATCAGTGCTGCTTCTTATATCAACTATTGTTAGCTGAAAGTGACAGAAATGGCATTCCTTCCCCCCCAAAAAACACCCCCACAGGGGCTGAGTATGCTGCCTCACAGCCGGGGGACGATGAGCCTTCCCATGAAATGGGTGCACTATACTAGACTCTTCTTGGACATGATTTTGGGTTGTAGTCAAGGGGGGCACTGACCACCCACAGCTTCACCCTCTGTCCTGGCATCACAGCCATAATACTGGGCCAATGCAGAAGGGAGGCAGTGGGTAGGAGGGTAGCTGTGCAGCAGGGGCTCCTGTCCAGTGAGGCTGGGCCCAGCTCCCCACTCCAGGCATCGCAGCCTGGCCTGTGAGGTCACAGCACCATTCAGGTTCAGTGCAGCCACTCCTCCTTCATGACAGTGGTGTGGCTGGGCCAAATGTGAGTGAGTAGTGTTGCAATCTGGCATACAGAGTCACAGCACCACTCAGGTTTGGCACCCTGCCTTGATTTTATGATTTCTGTGGGTGCAACTGAACCCATGAACCCATGCTAAAGTTGCTCTGCTCACAGCACTGACAGCCCACAGAAAACATGACTGTGAAACACACATTCGACCTTTTCTGTACCCCCTTTTTGCTGCAGGTCTCGCTTGTCCCATCCTCATTGTCATCTTTTTGTTTGTTTGTTTGTTTTTTGCATGTATTATGTAATGAACTAGCTGCTGTACAGATGCCGCATTGCCCTCTATAGAACAGAATACCAGACATACTCAAATGTTTATAGGCTGTCCCTATTGGTTCATCCAGTCCATTGAGCACATAAAGGACTGTGTTTTTGCAGCCATTGGTTGCAACTTCTATTACCTGTACCTCCAGTAGGTGGTTAGATAATTGCAATATACATTAGGAACTTCCTTTTAAAGTTTGGATCAATTTGCCTGACTCACTCTTCCAGCTGGCCACTAGATCATTAAACTGCTTTGTGGCCCCTAGACACTTACTTAGATCTCATTGGCTGAGTCTACACTACTCTTTATTCTTAAAATCTCCCACCATTGCTAGCAGGATGACAGCTTCACCAGTGGCAGCAACGGGGAGCCATCATGTAGACTGGATGCTGGCTTTTTAACCACCATGTTCCCTTGCTCCACTCAGAGCTAGTCTCAGTGACATGCTGGTTAAAATGCTGCCAGAAGCTGATGGTCCGTCTACACTCAGACAGACCTGCCTGCATTTGCAGACTGAAAATCCAGAGATTTTTCTCAACATCTCCTCCCATTTTCTCTGTGGCAAATGACTGCAAATGACATGTGTCTGACGAAGTGGGTATTCATCCACGGAAGCTTATGCTCCAATACATCTGTGCCACGCGACTCTTTGTCGCTTTTTGCAAAAAATCTGACATTACTGGAATTTATACACACACACATACATATAGGTTTGTGTGAAATATCAGATCATCATGAGATGCCACCTAGTGCATAGTCAAGTACCAGTCTCCATTCTCGGGGACTTTATTGTTATTCTGCTATGCAGGCTTCTGAGGCAGTCCTTTTTGATTGGAGTGAGGCATACTCTATCGCTAAAGTTAATCATTTTGAGGCTGGTTTTGATCCCTGTCCTTTAAATAACTATTTTAGTTGCATTACAAAAACCTCATGCTGTGACTGTCATCTGGAAAATTAGCAAATCTGTGACCCATATTGTCTCCAGAGGACTCTGAGTCATTCATTCAAGCCTTTCCTTCATCTCAACTGGAATTTTGCCATTCATTGTTCACAAGCCTCCTTGACTGCTTTACATTGTAATTTCCAACTTATTCAAGACTGCTTTTGGAGCACTAGCTGTCTAATACCCAGCCAAAGCATCAGAACAGAGTTGAACGAGATTTCCACCCTTGCTTCCAATGAAATTTCAGATTTTCTTTTCATTTGGCTGATTTATTGGCTCTTGAGTTTAGCTGTACCAGAGAAATTGTTGATGCCATAGGCCCTGCCTACAATAGAGAAAACTGGTCTGTTCACCATCACTCGGTCCCCTTAACACAACTGTGACACATCACATATTCATGCACAAAAATACTACAGACTGTGTACAGGCAATCACACCGGCAGGTAGATTAGATTTGCTCTGAGATAAACTAATTACTGTGCTAGGCTCTCCCATTGTACTGCCAGTGTGAACAGGAATAACTGGCATAACAACTCTAACAGTGCAAATAATTCTCCTTCCATCATTTCACAGTGCACCAGTCACTACTTGACCTGATTCCTCTACTTTTTTAATTCTTCGGAACAAGAGTCAAGTTTGCCAGAAGTTACTTTTCTGTGCACTGCAAATACTGTAGAACTCATTTGCTCTCTTATCTGGCTAGCATCAATGTCTTCCCTAGCAATCTACTCCACTGGTAGCAAGCATGCCTGAGATAAAAATTTCCTACAGATGGGCTGCTAGCTGACAAGATGCAGATGAGTGGCACTAGTAACTACCTGATTTGATGAAAACATTCAGTGCCAGTTTACCTCAGTCATTTTGAACACTCTGGTCTATGGCAAATTTTACCTTAAGATCCAGTCTAGTAAGTCCAGGGGCAATAATAGTGTGCCTGGTGTAAGGAGAAAAACCTGTCCTTTCTTTGAAGAGCTGAATTGAATCCTCATTATTGGCTCTATTGGACAGCATAGAGGCTCAATGTTGTAGTGATGGATGAGGAAGAGCAGGAGAGCACCATTTCCATGAACCAGGCAGTGCACAGGAATGAGAGGCTGGACCGGGAAATGCTAAAGACCTTGCCAGGATCTCATACTATTCTGGGAGTCTGGGAATCCATACAACATAGCAAAGATGGCGGATGAGCCACTTCAGGGGAAAAAGGAATCAGGGCCCTTTACACAAGGTATTTATTGTAGTGTATACAAAAGAGGACCAATTTTGCTGGCTCAGGTCAGAATTGTATAGGCTTAAATAAACATTGTAATTAGTGTTGTTGCCTCATGAAGTTGGAAGTGTCCATCTCGCCTTCAGCTCTGCTAGTCCTCCTTCTGCCCCACCTCAACAGCAGAGACAACAACTGCTGAGCCTGTCCCCAGACCACTCAGTTCTTCTGTATTTATCCAGGGGGGACAAAGGAATAATTTACAGTTTCTTAATTCTAGGGTTGATTCTGCACCAGCCCGGTCCCTTCTCTCATTCAAAACAGCCTCACCTAAGTAATTTTCATGATCCTAGCCTCCAAGATCACCTCTGTACCAACCAAGCTAAGGTGCACCTCTGCACTTCATTCTGTGCTACCCCAACTATCCAGAGGATCAGTCATCATGCTGTGCTGCTAGGCAATGTGAGAGCAGACGTCTAACACAATTCATAATCCCATACAGACACCCCCTGACTTACACAATCGTTCCATTCCAGAAAGCCTTGCGTAACTCTAATTTTGCATAAGTCAGAAACGTACACACGTACGTTATGCAAAAATTTCTGCAACTCGAAAATCCTATTTCTGGCTTATGGAACTTTTTCCATAAGTGCGAATTTGCGTATGTCGTGTCTTTCATAACCCGGGGAGCATCTGTATAGAGATGTCAGGATTTAGCCCTGTGGTAAAACGGAGTCAAGGATATCTCTCTATTTTTGCTGATTGTAAAAGGTCCTTGGTTTATTACTGACTGACATAATGACACTCAATAAAGGAATTTTATCTGGAATTATACATAGTGGAATGAAGGGAGGGGGAAGGGAGCAGAGCTCTGGTGGCATTAACTTTTCACTAGTTTTGATAGATCAGTCCCTTTCCTGAAGGATATAACTAGCTTCTTGGATTCTTGTAACACAGTTAGGACTATAAAGAAAATCAAACTAAAGGTTAATGAACTTGGTTTCATTTCTCTTATGCTAATAACACTGTTATGTAAGATACAATGATCAAGGTGCAGGATGTATCTTGGGGATTACTGCTAACCAGGAGGAGTTGAAGGCCTGGGGCAGAGACAGTCATTAATCTTCAGAAAATGCTCTTTTACCAAGATAACTATTGATTTTTTATACTGAAAAAGGCAGTGCTGGCAGAGATAGATGTATACGTTATTTTTATGGGTGATACAGTTTCAATTGAATGTCTAGAGCATTTCTAGAGAATTGGGGTTATTGTAGGAGTCCCAGTATGCAAAAATGAGAGTGCAGTTGTGTGCCTAATTTGCATATGCAGCTACTGCAATTGTGTTGAAAACTGGATACTTTTGTATACAAATGGCACCAAAACACATAACTGGCTGAACAATTTGCATGCACAATTGCATTCATTGCACACACAAATTAGACACACAATGGCCAACTAATTTTTGCATGTACAAGAGTGCTTTAATTTCTGCAATTCTGCCCCACAGTGCTTTGCACAGTCACCAGATTTCTTGAGTATGTGTCAATGGGGAATCATCATCACATAGGGGCATTTCTAGTGGAGTTCTGCAGGGACTGACACTATTCAATGTTTTCATCAGAGATCTAGAAGTAAATATAAAATCACTGCTAGTGAAATTTGCAGATGACACAAAGATTGATGAAGTGGTAAATAATGAATAGGAAAGGATAGTTTTACAAAACAATCTGGACCACCTGGTAAACTAGACAAAGTCTTTTAATTCAACCAAATACAAGGTCATAATCTGGAATGGATTGCAGATCCATCAGAATGGGGGATTGTATCCTGGAAAGCAATGGCTCTGAATAAAAGATTCAGGGGTAATAATGGACAAACAACTCAACATGAGCTTCTGGTATGATGCCGTGGCAAAAAGGGCTAATGCAACCCTTGAATGTATAAACAGGGAAGGAGTGAGTAAGAGTGGGAGGTGATTTTACCTCTGTAAATGGTTTTAATGATACTGATGTTGGAATACTGGGTCCAGTTTCAGCAGCCTAATTTTTAAAAGGATGTTGAAAAATTGGAGAAGAGCCACAAAAAATATTTGAGGGCTGGAGAAAATACCCTACAGTCAGAGACTTATAGAGCTCAATCTCTTTTGTTTATCAAAAAGATCAAGAGGTGATTTGAGCGTGATATCTAAGTATCCTCATAGGGAGAAAATACCAGGTACTAAAGGGTTCTTCAATCTAGCAGAGAAAGGCATAACAAAAAACAATAGCTGGAAGTGAAAGTCAGACATATTCAAATTAGAAATATGGCACACATTTTTCACAGTGAAGATAGTTAAGCATTGGAACAGATTATGTAGCGAAGTCGTGGGTTCTCATCTCTTGATATCTTCAGACTGGATGCCTTTCTGGAAAATACACTTTAGGGCTCACTACAGGGGTAACAGTGAAATTCTATGCTTGTGTCATACAGGAGTCAGACTAGAATTAGACGATCCAATGTTCCCTTTTGGCCTCAAAAATCTATGAATCGCTGAATAATCTCAACATTCCATTCAATTTGTTAAGAGCCTACCCTGAGCAGCCCCTTTATTGGTCCAGTAAGAACTGATTGGGAGTGCATGAGATGAAGCAAAAGTTACTTAATATGCTACCTGTTCTTAACAGACAAATAATAGGCAGGTGGGGAGGATCTTTTAGGTATTAATAGTTTGTTCCTTGTGAAGATTGTTTGTTAGTGTAATGGATGCACGATTACAAGCTGAATAGAAAAGAATATGAGATGGGGGGTCAAATGTGATTTTAGGGGGTTCACATCCTCACAGAAAGGTGCGAGTGGGAGTCTTCAGAAGGATCTGCCAAATTCAAACAGGGCTGGCTTTTAGAGAAACCTCTGCTCTGGTGAATGACGTGTAGAAAAGCCACCACCCTTATGTGGTCTCAGAAGTTTATACTAAGGGTAGTTATCTCTGAGATAAACAATCAGTGAGAACAATGGAACTCAGGTCCCCATGGCTATTTAATTACACCAGATGGATGTTTTTTTTTTACTGTAAAACCTGTCTGGTTCTTTAATAGTGCTGACAGGGTAAGGGTGTAGGAAGGGACTGTGGCGGGGACCAGCTTGGTCACAGCAGCTGGAGTCAGACTGCAAGTAAAATTTTAGTTTTTATTTCTTTTGATCGTGTTAGAGATCCACAGAGCACAGCAGTGACTGCTCTCTTTGGGCTTGAGGGATAAACATTTAACCAGAGAAATGCCTGCTGCTCTCACCCCTTTTGTTTTCTCCCTGTATTTATTAGTTAATGGTGTTTTCATTGAACAAAAGAGATTATAATCTCCACAGCTCCCCCTCAGCTCAAACTCTGCATTTCTCCTGCATGAACAAACCTGAAGGGAATGACCTTGTAGCATGCTGCTGGCATCAGATGAGTGAGGCTGAGATAGGCTACCTGCCTACTCTATGTTCATATCACAGGTTCAGATCCTATCAGGAGTGATTCAGTCTTTCATCCTTCTGAGGTAAATAAATGGAGTTGTGTGTAGTTTGCCATGTGCAGTGTTTTCAGATGTGACCTCAACTAACAGGTTCTGTAGGCTGACCTCATTGCACACACTAGGGGGTCCTTGCATCGCTCCATTCCCCCAACAAGCTCCCTGTGTGGCACCCTCCTATTCCCCTCTATTTCAGGGACTTCCTGCAACTCCCTCCCGCCCACCTTCATGCCTGGGGTGCTGAGCATCCACCATTCCCCTCAGGCAAGGGGTCTGTGCTTTTCCCCTCCGCCACATGCCATGGTCACTTACTTTCCCCATTCCCCCATACCAGGAGGCCTGTCTGCTCCACCTTCGCCCCCACCCCATGCTAGGTGTTTGATTCCCCTACCCCAATTACAGGATCCTTCATTCTCAGCCCATGCCAGGGGCTGTGTCTCCCGACTCTCCCTCCACCACATGCCAGGGTCCCATATTTCTCTCCATAACATGGGCTCTGTGTGCACCTCCTTCCCACTATCCCCTCCATTCCCCCATTCCCTCCATGCCAGGGGCTCTGTGTGCTCCACTTCCTCCTTCCTCTGAATCAGAGCCCCCCAATCTCCCTCCTAACTAGGATTTCTGTGTACCCCTCATCCCCCTCTATGCCCATTCCAGGTCCCGGTCCCCCTTTCTCCTCCCCATGGCATGGGCTCTGTGTTCACCCCCATTCTCTCTTTTCCCCTCACATCTCCCATTTCTCCCTTTGATCCTATGCCAGGTCCCTCTTTCTCCCCCTGCCAGGTACTCCATGTGCATCCCCTTTCCCACCTTTCCCCCCAAGCTAGGGGCTCTGTGTGCTCACCAGTCTTCCCACCCCCAAGACTAGGGTCCCCCAGTCTTCTCCCTGACAGGGTTTCTGTCTGCCCCCATTACCGCCTCCCTTATTCCAGGGTCCCCTGTATGACCATTGCTCCTTTCATAGGAGTAGGTGTTTGCCTCAGTATTCTTGGACTAAATTTGCTCTCCTCTCACTGCTATGCAGTGTGTTGATTGACAGTTATCCATGGCTAGTAGACACCCTCCCCCCCAGAAGTGATTGCATTTCAGTAGTGCTTGCTTGTGAAATATTTTGAGATCCTTCAAGGTGAAAGGTGATATATAAAAGTTTTTTGGGAAACAGCATTGTCTTATGGTTAGAGCATGGTACAGGAATCAGCATATATACACAGCAGTTCTGTTCCCAACTCTGTCATTGGTTCTTAAAGCTACCGTGGATAAATCACTTAATCGCTCTATGCTTCAGATAATTATGCATACAAACTTCTTGTAAAGTGTTTTGAGATCTTTGTATGAAAAGCACTGGATAAGTGCATGATATTATAGGTATTTATTAATTAATTATGTGGAACTTTCAAATAGAAATAAAGATTCTTCACTAACATAATATTTAGCAGACTTAGCTTTAACTTTTGTGCATGTTTATATTTGAAAGGTTCACCCCTCCTTCATCCCCTGGTAGGGCTCTGTCCCTGCATGGGGTAACCCAAACACAGAGAGTGGATTTTCCTTGAATTGTCCAAAAACAAATGTTGTTTTACAAATAAAAGAGGAAGAGCAAGAGGCATGGATTCTTGGCATTACACTGAGGGGAAGTAGTTCATGAATAGTGTAACTTTACAAAAATATTGCTCTTGCAATGTTTGCCTGGGTCATCATCCTGCCATATTTGCTGTTCAAACTATATTCCTACAAATTAGATGATATCTGGAACTAGCTTAATATGCACATCCAACTTTCCCAAACATTTTCTTTGGTTTTTGTTTGTGAATTGGTGTTCTTTGCTCCTTTGTGATGGATCAACCCACTCTTCCTCTCATTCCCCATTTTCTTTTATGCTCTTAGCTATCAAATAATTAGAGATCGTGTGGTCATCTCTTTGGTATTTGAACACTTGGCTTGTCCTACTCCTTGTTCTACTCTTCATTGCATACTAGAGGTGTGTCTCAGCATTCCAAAGGCAGCAAAAATGAAATTCCCAAAACAATGCAGTTGCACAAGCAAAGCATATATAAATTAAAATGGAAGTGTGTGTGGGTCATTAATCATTAAAATCCCCCAGGGCTCAGTCTCACCATCAATCTGCTCACACTCAATTTGTTGGTGTCCCCAGTGCATAAAACTCAAAACCTACTTCAGCCTATGGTACATTTCTTGCCAGCTGTACACTGGAACAAGCAGCAGTCATAATAAACAACTTCCTGATGCCAACATACCATATGTGTTTTCTAGGTTTTCTTCATTATCTTTATGTTCTTATTAAGCACTTTTATGGGTTTGCTTCACACAAAGCAACTGATATGACAATGACCTCAGTCAGATAAGAAATGGGGATCACTTTAAAACAGTGTACCATTGTTTAATGTTTGGTTGCAGTGCTATCACATGACACAATCAGATTCCTGGTTCACTAGTGACTGGTCTAACTTCTACGATATGTTTAAAGTAACTAGATTTAACTGAAAATGTCGATTGATGCTACATACTCCAGGACTCGCTGCAAAGTATCATTTTGAAGCTGTCAGTTATAATTCTGCAGTGTTCACATTTCCTTTTTTAATATACATCTGATGAAAGTGCAAATCCATCTGGTGGCATAGACCCACTTTTGTTATTTTGGGGTCTATTTAAAATGGTTGAATGATTCACATTTGGAAATTAGCTTTTACAGAGTCAAGAAGCTTTCCCCCATATGTCACCCCTACACTACGTTCTATACTCTGTTCTGTGGTATAGATTCATATGATACTTAGTTCTATACTAAACGACTCACATTTTCAGAATGATAGGCCTTATTCTTATGTACACTTAGACCCCTTTACACCACTGTGGAAGTATAATGATTTTTTATTTAATGCCTATTTACACAGCCAGAGAAGTGTACATAGCCCTCGGTTAAATGAGTCTCTGGCCCAATAATTGAAAATGAACGCGTATTTCTGTGTGTAAAGATAAAAGGCACTGTAGTTTATAATCTAGGCTTTCAAGCTCTTTCATTATAAATTTTCTGGTTTATTTATTTTTTAAATTCAGAAGAAATAATGTGAATTTGCCCAGCACTGCATCTCTAAAGTAATATTAAATACTATCCTAATGAAAATAAGTTATGAGAGCTAGCTAGGGTGTTTACAGCCATCTTTTTTCAAACTTAAAATAAACCAGTAATCTCAAATTAGGTGTTTTTTCTTTTGCCAATTTAACAAAAAGTATTTTTATGATCATATTTTAAACCCTAACTTGTCTTTTTTTCTTCCTCACCCTCACTCTCTGCACAGGTCTAGCTGCGTTTTTGTTAGGAAATGCACAGAAAAGTGGCTCAAGGAAAGAATATTTATTTGGGGCCAGAATGTGGGGCTCAGCACCCACCAACATCCCTCCTATCAGCTCTCCCCCACCTCCCCAGTGCCTCTTGCCTGCCGGTGGGCCCAGCAGATCAGCACCTCCCACTCCCTCCCCGCACCTCCCACCCTCAGCAATCAGCTGTTTCGCGGAATTCAGGAGGCTCTGGGAGGGGCGTGAAGGGGAAGGACCAAGGATGCGGCATGCTCAGGGGAGGTGGCGGACTGTGTGGGAAGAGGCGGGGCAGGTGTGGAGCGGATGCGGGAAGAGGTGGGGCAGAGGTGGGTCCTTGGGGGAAGGGGTAGATTGGAGGCTGGACTTGGGACAGAGCCAGAGGTCAAGCACTCCCGGAAAGTCAGCGCCTGTGCTCCAGTCATCTCACATCATATAAAATACAACAGTCTCTGTAACACTGAAAATCTTCACTGCAATACTTCAGTTATTGAACTATTGGACTCCCCTCAAGAATAATATAAAAAACCACCAGACTCCAGCTATGCTATCCTAAATTCCACAGTTCCACCTCTTAAAAATTCACAGCTTTCTCCAAAGCCTATGAAAAAAGATGGGCTTTGCAGCATACCTGGAGGTATGTCTACACAGCAGTGGAACACAATTTCTAGTGTAGGTGGGCAGACGTGTGCTAGGTCTGCTCGAGCTACTGTGCTAAAAACAACTGTGTGGACCTGCTAGCACAAGTCACAGCTCAAGCAAGCCACCCAAGTACGTACCGAGTCACTGCCCATGCCAGCGGGGCCACATTGCTGTTTTTGGCTTGCTAGCTCAAGCAATGCTAGTGCATGTGTTTTACTTGTGCTGGGAAGTAACCTACCATATGCTGTGTAGTCACGCCCTAGAGGGTTAATAAATCCAGTCTATGCACAAGTCCAATTGAAAAAGAGTTGATACATTAAAAATCATCGCACTGAGTTGACTACCTATGTTCTAAGTTTGTACCTTGTGAATACAGGTACAAATTATTAATTCCCAATTAAGCGATGCATAGATGTTATGCTGTATTTCTTAATGGAGTGAATGTCCTCCACTAAGAATACTTTGTACTGATATATAATATTATTAATATGCAAAAACATCAGCAAATAAAATAGTATATATTGGGCCAGAACTTCAGCTGGTGCAAATTAGCATAGCGCCATTAACTGCAATGGAGCTATGCTAATTTATACCAGCTGATGATCAGGCCGGAGTGCACCACAGATTGAATAACATTCAAAATATAGTATTCCTCTTATGGAAAGATCACAGCTAAATGGCATAGCTCCACAGATAATGGATGATCCATAACTGTTCCATCTGTGACAGCACAATGAAGTGAGCTAAAGATGTAGTGATTTGGCACTTCCTAGCTTTTGTTAGTTTAACTGATACTCTTAATAGTATATGAATATAATTATGTCTGTTGATTTAATGCATGCTACAATGTTGTAACCTGGAACATTGATTTAATATGGAAAATATAAACTGAACAGTAAAATGCTTTTCTTTCTAACCATTAGGTGGTGCTAAATATCCTATACGGTTGAACCTCTGAGTTACGAACACCAGAGTTACAAACTGATTGGTCAGTCACCTCATTTGGAACTCGAAGTACACAGACAGGCAGCAGAATACAACAAAACAATTAATTAATTAAAAAGCCAATACTGTACAGTACTGTGTAAAATGCAAATGACTAAAAAAAATAAAGGGAAAGTTTAAAAAAAGATTTGACAAGGTAAGGAAACTGTTTCTGTGCTTGTTTCATGTAAATTCAGATGGTAAAAGCAGCATTTTCTTCTGCATAATAAAGTTTCAAAGCTGTATTAAGTTAATGTTCATTTGTAAACTTTTGAAAGAACTACCATAATGTTTTGTTCAGATTTATGAACATTTCAGAGTTTCGAATAGCCTCCATTCCCAAGGTGTTCATAAATGAGGTTCTACTGTAAATGGAAAAGATGTTTTTTTGAAAGGTTCTCTCACAATACTAATGGGGCTTGACCAAGATTTCACTTTTTCTCCTCTGAATGTGGCATTGTACAGTAGGTTGCATTCAGAAAATTACCTGAATAATTCTTTAGAAACGTAATAATAAAGTCTTCTTGAGAATGAAACCCTCTTTAATTATACTGTGTTTTTATCTGCCTGTATTTTTGTATAGAATTTGAAGTGTAGTTGATTGTTTTGATGCTTTAATGGTAAGTCAGAGTGAATCAATAAAAGACATACCAAAAGGAATAGCCAGCATGGATGCGTCAAGAATAAATCATGCCAAACCAACCCAATTACCTTCTTTGACAGGGTTAAAAGCCTAATGGATGGGTGGAAGCAGTAGACATGATATATCTTGATTTTAGTAAGGCTTTTGACACTCCCACATGATATTCTCATAAGCAAACTGAAGAAATGTGCTCTAGATGTACTTACTATAAGGTGGGTGCACAATTGGTTGAAAGACCGTACTCAAAGAGTAGTTATCAGTGGTTCTTTGTCAAACTGGGAGGGCATATCTAGTGGGGTTTCCCAGGGGTCATTCTTGGGTCCGGTTCTATATAAATATTTTCACTAATGACTTGGATAATGGAATGGAGAGAGTGACGGGTTCCCCCCAGAGTGACACCTGGAACTGGGGTACTACTGAGCCCTGTGACTCACCAGCTTGGGCTCCCTCTCACATTGTACTTCTGTGACAAGCTGCAAAGCCCTCCAATCTGCACTTTCACCAGCATTCACACAGGCAGGACACACCCAGTTGCAGTTATACACAGGTTCTCTAAACACCAGCTTCCCAACCTCGGGCCCCAAAGCAGCGCCGTCCTACCCTGGTCAAATCTGGCTAGTATATGGGTTTAATACCCGGTCCACCTCTCCCTCAGTGTGGAGAGGAATATGCAACAACCTTTTCCCCTTGAGCTACAATTTTCATACACTTCACTCCAAATCACTGGTTTAGTGAAAGCAAAAACAAGTTTATTAACTACAAAAGATAGATTTTAAGTGATTATAAGTGATAGCAAATAGATCAAAGCCGATTACCTAGCAAATAAACAAAAAACACAAACTAAACTTTATATACTAAATAGATATGATATGAACAGGAGATTCTCACCCTAACTGATGGTACAGGCAGACTTGTAGATTCTTAAGGCACAAGCTGCATTAGCTTTACAGTTTGGGTTTCTCAGGTCTTCAAACACAGGCTAGAAATCCCTTTAGCCTGGGTCCAGCACGTCCCCCAGTTCAATCTTTGTTCCTCAGGTGTTTCCAGAAGTCTTCTTGTGTGGGGAGTGCATATGGCGAGGACCCTTTGTTTCAAAGCTTGGTTCCCAGACCAGTTTGTGGAAAAATACTGACATCCCAAGATGGAGTCCAGCCTGGTCACATGTCCTTGTAGTCATAGTAGCCATTACTTACAGGTTGTCTGTAGCATTCTCAGGAAGGCTCAACAGGTGAGGGATAAGCTTCTCCTAAGGCCTATTGTTTTTCCTAATGGCCCATTGCCCTGAATAGGCCTTTCCCCATGCACTATAGACTGAAAGCATCTTGTCTAGTGGGCGTTACCCAGTATAACTATATTTGAAGTACAGGTACATAGTCAGTATTTATAACTTCAGATACAAAATGATACATGCATACAAATAGGATAATCATATTCAGCAAATCATAACCTTTTCAATGACATCTTGTATGACCCATCTTGCATAAAATGCATCATAATTATGCCATAATCATATCATATCATAATAATATCACTGTGAAGAATAGGGGGTGCAGTGTCATAGAGAGTAGTCTTACAAAATTTGCAGATGACACCATGCTGGGAGGGATCACAAGCACTTTGAAGAACAGGATTAGAATTAAAAATTACCTTGACAAGTTAGAGAATTGGTCTGAATTCAGCAAGATGAAATTCAATAAAGATACTTCACTTAGGAAGGAAAAAATCAAATGCACAACTTCAGAATGGGGAATAACTTGATGACTTCTCGAGGTCCCTTCGAGCCTTACCTTTCTATGATTCTATGAGCTTTAAAATGCACTGTGGTCCAGGTTCTATGAAACATTTAAGCACAGGTGTAAATTTAAGCATATGGGTAGAGTAATTGAAATCAATTGATTTATTCACATGCTTAAAGTTACAATACATGCCTGGTTAAGTGCTTTGCTGGATGGGGTTTAAATGTCTGCCTCAGTGGCTTGAGCTTGATGCACATAAATTGCCTCTACGTTGAGAATGAAGTCAATGGAGCTAAACACCATGCTTTTAAGTGTAAGTCGTTCTAGACAGGGGCTTGGGTCGGCATTTTGCTGGGATGGCGGCAGGCGACTCCGGTGGACCTTCCACAGTCATGCCTGCGGCGGGTCCGGTGGTCCCGCGGCTCCGGTGGACCTCCCGCAGGCACTGCGGATGCTCCACCGGAGCCGCGGACCCTCCACAGGCACGTCTGCAAGAGGTCCCCCGGAGCCGCGGGACCGGCAACCGCCAGCGCGCCCCCCGCAGCTTGCCGCCGTGTGTGGGGCTGCCAAATTCCTACAACCGCCCCTGGTTCTAGATATCCTTATAATGCAGATTTTATTATTAAGTACCATGAGCTACAACAGTTGTCTTGTGTAAGGCCATGATCTTGCAGATGGATTCACATGGGTGCACCCTTTACTCTGTGCAGTGTTCTACTGAAGTTAACTGGACTCCACATGGGTATAGGGGTCTTCCCACACAGATCCAATTACAGGACCGGGCCATAACTTGGCATATGTGTATTCCAGCTTTGTGTCTCAGAAAAGATACAACTGCTGCGTGAAAATAATATGGTCTTGTGATTTACAGGTTTTGTTATGCACTGAGGAAAAAAATTCAGATTTAGCATCATTTTTGTAGAATAAGGGAAAATAGTTCAAATTTATAGTTATTTCCCCAAGTCCCATGGTAGTATGCTTTAGATGACAAATTATCCATGGACAAAGCCACAAGCTAAGTGTATATTTTGCCAATGTTCCATGTAGACAGTATAAAAGATTCTTTCCTGTGGGAGAATTTTTGGCTATTTTTCCTCATCCTTCGTGGCTCTGTGTAATAGTGTTATTTGTAATCTACAGGGCATTCATGTGGAAGTACTTCCAATGTCTTTTAATCCACCAAATAACATTGCAGGCAAAGATTTCTCTTGGGTCTCCAGTGAGATAAACTTCTTTATATTTGTGTCTCACAGGTGTAGAAGTTAATATTATTTTTAATTAAAAAGTTTAATTCATGTATTTATATGGAAAAATAAATTAGTGCTGCTGCTGCTGATTTATGTAAAACCAATATAATAGTGCTGAATAGGCAGGGTGACAATTGGCGGTCAGAGCTGAAGCTTCCATCTGGTTTTGGTGACAGTTTTATTGGCGGTGGAGGGAGTTTTAGCATAACTAGATTTGTGTCCACATATATAATTATTCTGTACTATTTTAGGGACTCATCTTACAAATCATCACTTGCACAAATAGGGCTCAGTACTGCACCCAGTGAAGGCAAAACTTTCATTGTTTTACAGCACTGTAGGATCTGGTCCATAGTCTTTACTCTCTTTGAATGTAACTCATCTCTGTGCAGAAGGCCAGTATAAAGCCTTGACACCACTTACACCCCCTGAGGGCTTCAGTGGGACTGACGTGTTGCATATGCACTTTCCTGACTTTCTACACTGGGTCAAATTTCCCCCTTAAATGTCCCACTGAAATCCATGGGCATTCTGCCTGTGTTAGGACTACAGCATTTCACTAAAAAGGGTAGCAGCGATCTGACATCTAACATAGTGAATTCCAGTGAAAATGAGGTAGGGATCAGATGCTAAAATAGGGAAAGAACAAGTTAAAATTACTTAGACAAGTTAGATGTCTTCAAGTCACCAGGGCCTGATGAAATGCATCCTAGAATACTCAAAGAGCTGACTGAGGAGATATCTGAGCTATCAGCAATTATCTTTGAAAAGTCTGTACAGGAGAGATTCCAGAGGACTTGAAAAGGGCAAATATAGTGCTAATCTATAAAAAGGGAAATAAGGACAACCTGGGGAATTACAGACTAGTCAGCTTAACTTCAGTACCCGGAAACATAATGAAGCAAACACCTAGAAGAAAATAAGATAAGTAACAATCAGCATGGATTTGTCAAGAATAACCTAATAGCTTTCTTTGGCAGGGTAACAAGCATTGTGGATGGGGAGAAGCAGTAGATGTGGTATATCTTGACTTTAGTAAGGCTTTTGATACTGTCTTGCATGACCTTCTCATAAACAAACTAGGGAAATACAGTCTAAATGGAGCTACTGTAAGGTGGGTGCACAACTGGTTGGAAAACTGTTCCCAGAGAGTAGTTGTCAGTGGTTCACAGTCAAGCTGGAAGGGCATATTGAGTGGGATCCCGCAGGGATCAGTTTTGGGTCTGGGTCTGTTCACTATCTTCATCAATGATTTAGATATTGGCAAAGAGAGCACACTTATTACATATGCAGATGATATCAAGCTGGGAGAGGTTGCAAGTGCTTTGGACGATAGGATTAAAATTCAGAATGATCTGGACAAACTGGAGAAATGATCTGAAGTAAATAGGATGAAATTCAATAAGGACGAATGTAAAATGCTCCACTTAGGAAGGAACAATTAGTAGCACAAATACAAAATGGGAAATGACTGCATAGGAAGGAATACTGCAGAAAGTGATCTGGGAATCATAGTGGATCACAAGCTAAATATGAGTCAACAGTGTAACACTGGTGCAAAAAACCCAAACATCATTCTGGGATGTATTAGCAGGAGTACTGTAAGCAAGACACAAGAAGTAAATTGTCCATTCTACTCCGCCCTGATTAGATCTTGACTGGAGTACTGTGTCTAGTTCTGGGCGCCACATTTTAGGAAAGATGTGGACAATTTGGAGAAAGTTCAGAGAAGATCAACAAAAATGATTAAAGGTCTAGGAAACATGACCCTTGAGGGAAGATTGAAAAAATTGGGTTTGTTTAGTCTGGAGAAGAGAAGATTGAGGGGGGAACATGATAACAGTTTTCAAGTACATAAAAGGTTGTTACAAGGAGGAGGGATAAACATTATTGTTCTTAACCTCTGAGGATGGGACAAGAAGCAATGGGCTTAAATTGCAGCAAGGATGGTTTAGGTTGGACATTAGGAAAAACTTCGTAAGTGTCAGTGGTTAAGCACTGGAATAAATTACCTAGGGAGGTTGTGAAATCTTCACCACTGGAGACTTTTAAGAGCAGACAAATACCTGTCAGGGATGATCTAGATCAGTGGTGGGCAACCTGCAGCCCGCAGGCCACACGTGGCCCATCAGGGTAATCTGCTGGTGGGCCGGGAGACAGTTTGTTTACATTGACTGTCCACAGGTACGTCCGCCCACAGCTCCCAGTGGCTGCAGTTCACCGTTCCTGGCCAATGGGAGCTGCGGGAAGTGGCGGTCAATGTGGAACAGTGAACTGCAGCCACTGGAAGGTCTGGGCGGCCATGCCTGCAGACAGTCAATGTAAACAGGAGTGCAAGTAGGGTGGTATGCTCCAGTACGCAGTACCAGCAAGAGATTTTTAGTAGTCAGGAGTCCTCAAGAGGGATAGGGTGCGGGGGGACGGAAGGTGTTTAAACAGTGTTTTTTATTCCTGCTCCAGCCTCTGGACTATGAACATATACTGATGGGAGCATTCTAACCAAAGGACTGAGGACTTTAAGGTAATCTGGAGCCTTCATATTTCCTTGATCCTTTGCAGATGGACTTATAAGTTGGATATGGTACAAAGACTGTTCTAGACTCATTGATTACTGATTTCTCCCTTGCAATGGACAAAGATCAGATGTCTGCTGACTTTCTCACATGAGTCAGCTGCCTTTGATACTTGTGGTATAAGCAACATAGCCCTTGCTTGAGTGGTTTTGTTCTTTCCTCTCCAAATGTCAAAGCTTGTTCCCACTGAACTCAATAGCAAAACTTCTTTTGATTTCAATGGGAACAGGATTTGGCCCCAAGAGATCAGAGAATGTGATTTTGATCAATTGCTTATCTGTCCCCAGAGACAGTTCTCATGCACATTCTGCTAGGCTGATTTTGCTTGCCCCTCCTGTATGTCATGCTGAGGAAAATAATAAAACAATTTGGGGTGTAGTTCTATCAAGTTGCACATGGCACACACACTTTTCCATCAAACCCAGATGGTGCAGCATCGTTGCATTCCTAGTGCCTGGCGGAGGGCAATACTTAGGCCTTTTCTACACTGCCACTTTACAGCGCTGAAACTTTCTCACTCAGGGGTGTGAAAAAACACCCCCCGAGCGATGCAAGTTTCAGCGCTGTAAAGTGGCAGTGTAGACAGTGCACCAGCGCTGGGAGCCATGCTAGGAGCTACTTCCCTCATGGGGATGGTTTTTTTACAGCGCTGGGAGAGCTCTCTCCCAGCACTGGTGCCGTGACTACACAGCCACGTTAAAGCGCTGCCATGGCAGCGCTTTAACGTTGGTAGTGAAGTCATACCCTTAGATAAAGGAAAGCTGGCCGAAGCTTAGTTTGGACATAAGGGAGGCACTGATAGTGTATTAAGGGAAAGTGGGGTGATTGTCCTTCCAATCCTTCTTTCATTTAAGAAGTTTTCAGTTTGGGGTGCTGCTGGATCCTCAGTGACACCTGGAAGTACAGGTGGCACAAGGGGCCCAAAGCATTTTACAGCTGCAATTGTTTAACAGATGTAGTTGTAAAATTTTAGACAGGTAAGGGGGGTGTCGGAGGGGATGGGGAGAGCGTGGGGACCCTGGCCTGGGGGCGGAGCGGGGAGGAGTCACATGGAGGATAATATTGGTAGGTCACGTGCCCCATCTTGTGTCCCTCCTATGAGTGCAGTACCGGCAAGAAATGATTTCTACTTGTACCACTGAATGTAAACAAACTGTCTTGTGGCCCGCCAGTGGATTACCCTGATGGGCTGCGTGTGGCCCGCGGGTCGCCAGTTGTCCACCACTGGTTTAGATAATACTCAGTCCTGCCATGAGTGCAAGGAACTGTACTAGATGACCTCTTGAGGTCCCTTCCAGTCCTACGATTCTATGATTTGGCCCTCTAAGAATATTCAGCCACTAGGGTAATTCAATTGCTGGTCATCCCCTTCGTGATTTGTAATAGAAGTGAAAATAGCAAAGCTAATTAGAAGAGAGACAAATAAATAGGCATCCTAAAAAGAAAAAAACTGATATTATTAAACACTACTAATGAAGCTAGTTCAAACTACCTTATGCATAAACACTGACGTAACAGGAAAGATCTTTTCACTACAACACTGAATACCTGTTGAAACAGACAATACCTCTGTCCTTATAATGTGGTTAGAGTTTTCATATGTATTTTATGAAATCTTCTTTCATATGAATCACAAGTCAATATTTAGGTTGATACAGTGGATAGATGTACATTGAGGGTTGCAAGGTGCTGCAGTCCACACTCCAATCTTCTAATGGTGCAGACTCCCACCCCGTTTGACCATCTGCACTGCTGCTCTGCAGTCACACTGTGAAGACCGGACTAAGACAAATTTCTACATTGTGGCAGCCACTCTGGCCATCCAGACAGCAGTATGTTAAGCTTAGTCCAGGATCTGCATACCAAGTTGCAAACAGGTGGGTATAAATTAGGGTTTCGGAAGTTCGTCAGCATGCCTGTCTTGCTATCCCAGAGCTGCTGCTGCTCTGAGCAGACATAGCTGTTGCTCCTGATATACCATTGTTCATCTGCGTCTGGCACTGGCCCACCTGCACTGGACATGAACACATGAAAGGCTGTGGCAAAAGGATGTTGCAAAGTCAGTCATGGCAAGTCAGCAGGAACGGCAAGGGAAAGTATTTTCTTCTGGAGTTGGGCAGATCTTCTTGTGGGAAGTGTGCTTATTTGCACCTACTGGAACTATTATTAGGATTCAGCAGGTTGTTTTAATCAATCTTAGCCGCCCAGGCATTTTTAGGGGTGATGGCATCTCATTGAAATTTTGTGGAAGCTATATGAGCCAATAGAACTACTGATGATATGGTCAGCTGTATTCATCTCTGAATCAGTGAGATCATATGCCAACTTCTGTCCCAAACTGCTGCACAACATTCCAATGGAATGAATACCAGTGCAAGGACGGAGGTATGTAGAACATTTGCTTCTGCTTCCCAGGAGATTCCTGCTAGCTGCTGGATCAAGGCAGTGTGGGAAGTGATCGGGGGACATGTCTACTGCCTCCTTGTTGTATCACCCATAGTAGTGAAAACCAAAACCAAAGTAGACAAAATGCAGAACATAGGCTACTCTTTATGCAATGTTGCATGGCTGCTGTTGACTAATTTCCCCTTAAAACATTATTTCCACTTTTTATGGGCTGCATACTTTTATGGTGATACATGTTTAACTGTACAACTTAACTATTACATAAGTCTTAACCTTTGGTCAGTCTCGTGGCAATTACACATTTACACTGCACATCTACTGTAGACTTTCACCTGGGGTAAAGGTCCCAGATTTCAGTGACGATGCCACTTGTGCTGTGTCAGAACTAAGGGCTTCTCTATATGGAGTATCTAGTGCAGAGTAGCTAGTACACTTTAAATTCACATTCTAGCTCACTCTGCACTAACTTCCCAGTATAGACAAAAACTAAAAAATGGAACAGTTGCTCAAAATGGTTTTCAGCAAGAATTCCCTTTAAACCACAATTGAAAACAGTTTAAAATGTGTTTCTAACCTCAAAAGTGATTTTGTAAAAATGTCACTTCAGCTGACTGAGCTCCATATCAAATTAGCTATTTGCAAGTATCTACATACATACTTATATAACTGCCAACTCCTCCTGGACTCTGACGGTCAAGCTTGGGTTCTTTACATCTCAGAGAACACTAGCAACAGAGGTTCTTCAAGCAAAACTATGCCTTTGGCTGCAGTTTACCTCATTAAACTTGAGTGGGTGTAACCAGGAGCCATGGAGAATATAACCTGAAGATAAGGAGGTTGCACAAGTGTAGCTCAGGGTCTCATTTGGCCTGGAAAAGTGCGATTACTGGCAATGATAGATGAGATGAAGGTCTAGCTTGACTGTCAGAACCATGCAGAGTTTATGGGGTTGGCAATTAGAAAAAAAACTATTTTTAATCAGTAAATTTTATAAAGAAATCAGATCCATAGTAAAAAGGAACCTCACAATGGCATTTATAAAAAGACAGAATTACACATAAAGTGTTAATATAGATATATAGATAAAACTGTTTTCAATACTGTCTGGTCTACACTAGCATTTACACTGTTTTCAATATTGGTCCAGGGAGACTTGTCAAAAACCACTTCCAGCAACAGCGTAATTTATAAGGCCTTGCCTTAGCAAAATTTGGATCCATAGTTCAGCTCTTGTTTAGTTCCATCAGCAGTAGCTACAGTAGAAGGGGTAGTGCAGTCAGACTGCAGGTATTTTAACCACTGTATTTTCTGTCCCTGAGGCCCCATCTACACTAGGGAAATAGTCTAAAAATGTCCTGTCGTTGCTAACACTGTTTCAGCTCTGCTGGTGTTAGCAAAACTGGGAGTACTATCACAAAGATGTTGTTGTTGGCTGGCACAGATGTTTGACATGCTCTGAGCAGGGTTACATGACCTGGTGGTAAAAACACCAGCAGCATCTGATGACTCATCTACTCTAGGGTCCCTAACATTGCTACCATCTGTGGAGCTGCACAGGTGGGGAAATACAGGTCCAGTAGACTCACCCAAACTGTGTTGTTGCAGATGGGAATATTGTAGCACATCCACACTAGTCATCCTATTTTGGTTGCTTGTGCTCCATTACATCCACACATAGCACTCCTTATCATCAGTAAAGCAGATCAGGATTGTTGCACCTCTCCCACAATGCTATACACAGATCCTTGGAGCTTCTTCGTAGCAGGCGCATAATATGTCTTTGGTAGGTAGGCCTCAATTCGGAGCAAAGCACTTAACTATGCACTTAACTTTAAGTATGTGAGTGGCCTCAGTGGCTACTCAAATACTTTGTTGCATTGGGGCCACAATGTCTGTTTGCAACTTGTTCACATTTTTGTTTTTTTTCCATTAGCTAATTTGAATGGTTAGATGCAAACACTAAGTGCTGTTCAATGCACTCCTTGGATGTGCTGAAGCACATCACGAGGCACCTAAAGTATACAATAATTAGAACCATCACAAATTCTTGTTACTTCCTTTTATTATGTATTTATATGGTAGAAGTGCCCAGAATATGCTATACACTTTCCAAATACATAATAAAAAACAGTGCTGTATAACTGAATGGAGTAGGGAAAACAAATATTGCATCACACATACAGATGCAAAATGGGAAGAGACTGTCTAAGAAGGAGTACGGCAGAAAGGGATCTAAGGGTTATAGTGGACCACAAGCTAAATATGAGTTAACAGTGTGATGCTGTTGCAAAAAAAGCAAACGTGATTCTGGGATGCATTAACAGGTGTGTTGTGAGCAAGACATGAGAAGTCATTCTTCCACTCTACTCTGCGCTGGTTAGGCCTTAACTGGAGTATTGTGTCCAGTTCTGGGCACCGCATTTCAAGAAAGATGTGGAGAAATTGGAGAGGGTCCAGAGAAGAGCAACAAGAATGATTAAAGGTCTTGAGAACATGACCTATGAAGGAAGGCTGAAAGAATTGGGTTTGTTTAGTTTGGAAAAGAGAAGACTGAGTGGAGACATGATAGCAGTTTTCAAGTATCTAAAAGGGTGTCATAAGGAGGAGGGAGAAAACTTGTTCACCTTAGCCTCTAAGGGCTGGTCCACACTAAGAAGCGGGGTCGAACTAGGGTACGCAAATTCAGCTACGTGAATAGCGTAGCTGAATTCGAAGTACCCTAGTTCGAACTACTCACCCGTCCAGACGCTGCGGAATCGAAGTCCGCGGCTCCAAGGTCGACTCCGCCACCGCCGTTTGCAGTGGTGGAGTACCGGAGTCGACCGCGGCGCTTCCGGAGTTCGAACTATCGCGTCCACATTAGACGCGATAGTTCGAACTCCGAGAAGTCGAACTCACCGCGTCGACCCGGCTGGTAAGTGTAGACTAGCCCTAAGGATAGAACAAGACGCAGTGGGCTTCAACTGCAGCAAGAGAGGTTTAGGTTGGACATTAGGAAAAAGTTCCTAACTGTAAGGGTGGTTAAACACTGGAATAAATTGCCTAGGGATATTGTGGAATCTCCATCTCTGGAGATATTTAAGAGTAGGTTAGATAAATGTCTATCAGGGATGGTAAAGACAGTATTTGGTCCTGCCATGAGGGCAGGGGACTGGACTCGATGACCTCTCGAGGTCCCTTCCAGTCCTAGAATCTATGAATCTATGAATCAGCTACTGGACATTCAACATCAACTTTAATATAGGCATGAACATGCAAATGTTAGAAGAAACATCAGACACTTCTTCATAAGAACAATCATACTGGGTCAGACTAAAGATCCATCTAGCCCAGTATCCTGTCTTCCAACAGTGGCCAATGCCAGGTGCCCGTCTAGAGGGAATGAACAGAACAAGTAATCATCATCAATCAATCACTTCATGATTACTTGTCACCCATTCCCAGCTTCTGTCACCCATTCCCAGCTTCTGGCAAACAGAGGCTAGGGACACCATCCCTGCCCATCAAGTCTAATCGCCATTGATGGACCTATCCTCCATGAATTTATCTAGTTCTTTTTTGAACCCTGTTATAGTCTTGGCCTTCACAACATCCTCTCGCAAGGAGTTCCACAGGTTGACTGTGCGTTGTGTGAAAAATTACTTACTTGTGTTTGTTTTAAACCTGTTGCCTATTAATTTCATTTGGTGGACCCTAGTTCTTGTGTTATGAGAAGGAGTAAATAACACTTTCTTATTTATTTTCTTCACACCAGGTATGATTTTATAGAACTCTATCATATCCCCCCTTAGTTGTCTCTTTTCCAAGATGAAAAGTCCCAGTCTTATTAATCTCTCCTTATATGGCAGCTGTTCCATACCCCTAATCATTTTTGTTGCCATTTTCTGAACCTTTTCCAAGTGCAATATATCTTTTTTGAGATGGGGTGACCACATCTGCACGCAGTATTCAAGATGTGGGCGTACCATGGATTTATATGGAGGCAATATGATATTTTCTATCTTTTTATCTATCTCTTTCTTAATGATTCCAACATTCTGTTTGCTTTTTTGACTGCTGCTGCACATTGAGCAGATATTTTCAGAGAACTATTCACAATGACTGCAAGATCTCTTTCTTGAGTGGTAATAGCTAATTCAGATCCCATCATTTTATATGTATAGTTGGGATACATTTCATTCCATGGTTGTTCTTGATTTTTTTTTCCTTAAAAGTTCTGTTCCTGTTCTCATCAATGTCAATTATATGAATTTCATTTAAATCAATGGGAGCAATAGTGGGTCTAAAAATCAATCATATCTTCTTATAAACACTGTAAATCCAAATGACCTAAACATATCATTTAGCACAGAGTATGTCTAAATAAAATATATTCAGTATATTTAAACAATACACATAGATTATTCTGATACTAATAGTTTCTTAGAAGTCAGTAATAAGAAATCAGAAGTATTTTTTGGAAAAAACATTTTAACTTTGTAAGAAAAACATTCATGTCTACAGTGACTTCTGTAAATCTATTGTAAAGTCAAAGACAGTTGCATACAAATCACTTTCCAGACCATATAAAAATGTAGCAAATATGTATAACATTGAAATAGCACACATGAAACATGCAGAAACTGAAATGCTTTGAAAATAGCCTACCATTCAAATACTGTATCTTTCCTTTTTCATAAAAACAAACATTAGTTCTGCAGTAATTGTGAGGCATTTTGGAATGTTCTTTTAACCCATTTCACTTCAGTTCAGCCATAAGTACGGTCCGAGCACTAACACAGAGTTCTCCAGAGAAAATAGCCATATTTGACTCTTACTCAGAAAGGCATGCCAGTGATATGTCCCCAGGAAGAATGCAAGCGATCTGGACAACACCTCCAGGGTGGAGTTAAAGTTAAGATGTGGAAGAAGGGAGTAGAATAGACTCTCATAAGCAGGGGCGGCTCTAGAAATTGGGCTGCCCCCCAGCGCGCGGCTGCGCCGCGCCGCCCCCTTCCCGCGGCGGGTCCCCCCCCCGCGGCTCCCGGTTGAGCTCTCCTGCCGGCATGCGCGGCGGGTCACCGGAGGAGCCGACGAGGAGACCTGCCGCAGTGCGCTGCCGGGAGCTCAGCGGAGCCGCGGGAGGACCCGGACCGCCGCAGCATGCCTGCGGCCCTGCGGCTGGCTCCGGCTGACCGGGCCACCTGACCCCATGCAGGCATGACGTCGGTCCCGTCCCCCCCCGCCGCGCGCGCCGCGCCCGCGCCCTGCGCTGCGGCGCCTAGAGCCGCCCCTGCTCATAAGCTAATCTGTGTCAATAAGGAAGAGAACAACTTTACTTGGTTCAACTTTATTTTTATACTTAGAAAAAGGCTTCCTAAGAAAAACAGGTCAGAAACATAGGGGTGAAGAGAATCAAAGAAGGTATCAAAATGCAGTCAAGTTAAGTCAAAAAGATCAACATTAATAATACTTATATATTTGTATAACTAGCTATTACTTGAGCCTTTAGCGCAGGGACTCTCAGTTTTTAATCTAAATACAGACTGTTGGAAATTTGCCAGGAGCCCAAAAGCTGTGTCTAATTTGGATAATAGTAGAGGTCTAATCACATAAAAAGTTGATATGTACTGTGGGAGACCAGGAGTAGAAAGCTTGTGAATAACTGGTTTTTTTTCAATTCACTGGCAGTTAAAAAAAAAGTGGTTAAACTAGAACAAAAACTGAAATTTTTCTAAATTTTTGGCAAATTGAAAAAGTCGTAACAATTTCATTTTGAGTTAAACAAAACATTGCATTTGGGTTATCTTTAATAAAAGCAAAGGAAACGAAAAGCCAGATTCACACAAAAACCAACCTCCCACCTCAAAATGAGGACTTGGTGTCCCCGTTATACTTAATAGTCCAGTGGTTAGGCTCAGTTCCCAGCTCTTCCACAGACTGTGTGTGTGACCTTTGGCATGTCACTTTAAGATATCTCTACACTGCCCGCTAAGCCAGGGCCCTGGCTTAGGTTCTAGCCCAAGCCCACTTCAACCCACACAGAAATCAGTCTGTCTCGGGTCAGCAAGCACTCAGGACCTGCTATAAGGGTGAGTCAGAGGCCAAGCCCTAGTCCAAGCCCTATCATTTTGCAGTGTGGATGCAGCTCAAACTGCAGATCTGAGTCAGAAGGTCTGTGTAGTGCAGTACGGACATGGAAGCACAGCTGTGAGACCCAGGTCCAGCAACTGTAAGCCCAGATTGACAAGGCAGGGTGGCTGCTCAAGCATGGGCTTCTAAACACCAAGTCCGCAAGCCTGGGTCCCACAGACCTGGGTTTACAATGGTGTGTAGATATTAGGGGTAATTGAAAGACCCTTGAGGTCAAAGGGAGTCTTTTCATTGGCTTCAAGGGGATTTGGATCAGCATTTCATCTCTTTGTGCTTCAGTTTCCTATTTGTAAAAACTGGGATAATATTTCCCTTTGCCCACCCTTTGTCTGCCTAATTTCTTTAGACAGTAAATTCTTCAGTGCAGGGACTGTTTCTCACTATATGTTTGTACAACACCTTGCAAGAATGGGGCCCTGTTCTAAGCTAGGGCCTCTCAGTGCTACTGTACTATAGATAATAATTGTTATGGTCCTCAGCTACACTAATTTACACTAGGGAGCAGACCAATGCTTGGCCTACTCAGAAGCATAAGCTTGTAAAAATGGATTAGAACCAGCATTGCAATCTCCTTGCCCAACTGCTCCAGGCACACCTGGCCCATCTATTGTAAATGCAAAGTATTTTTATTGTAGAGGATGTTGCTGTTCCAGTTCTCCACAGAAAGTGCCATCAATGTGCCTGAAGAAAGCAGAGTGAATTTAGAAATATGTAGTGATGCAGAGAGTTAATAGTAGAGAATGAGAATTATGCATGGCTTCTTCCAGTATGTGAGGAATTTACAGCTGTAACTCCCATTAGTTAATAGTTCCTAGATTTAATTTTTTTTATGGTGTAATTAAAATGACAGATTTTAGGTCTGAGGTTGCTAGGATCATATTGATGCAACTGAGTTCCTTCTGGGAAAAGTAAGTTTACAAAGAAAGGGAAAATATTAGTATGATTCCTTTTGCAATAAATTTTGGCTGAAGGACCCAAGATTTTTTTTTAAATAAGAGATGCCTAAATCTTCATTACAAATTGGAAGATGGAAAAACATCAACCTAGGAAATGAAAGGTGGAGAACAGGGAATGAAAAGCTGACACTTATAAAATCTTCTAGGAGATGCAAGATGGTACGTGGTGGTGGCGCTTGAGAAGCAATCAGGCAATTCTGAAAGGATGGTCATATTTGGGAGGCTGTTGTAACAGCCACAGGTTTTTTTAAATTGTAAAATGGAACCCTTGCCCCAGCAAATGCTTAGGCACGTCAGGGCCCGCAGATATGTTTGTGAAGGTATCTGTAATGTTTGTTTCTGTTGCAGGCTCCATGATCCTCAAACTTGATAAGAAAGATGGCATTGTTGGTGAGGGCCTACTGGAGGGATATAACAAGAGTTAGGCCATTGACATTGGATATCTGTTAGTTGTAAAGGGCTGGAGAGGTCAAGGATTATACATTTGTTACCTGAATATTTATGTCCTCAGTATTTGTATAAGTGTGGTTACCTCCCAGGCAACTGATAAAGAAAGGGGGTGAGGCAGGGGATTGTTGTCATTAGTTACTCAAACTGTTCCTTTTCCTTGTCATCTTTGGTGATCAATGGACATAGGTTCTGAGACAGGAGGCCTTAGGACTTTTGCAAATAGCAAGGAAAAAGATACAGAGAAGTCAGCAAAAGGTGCAGTGATTAAATATGACACAGTCATGGTAAGGCTCTGCAACAAGCCTGACATACCCCAGTCCCCACCATGTTAGCAGGTGTTGATGCTGCAGGAAAAGAGTGAGTGGGTTCTTCTGACCCACTGAAGCACAAGGTTTCTTACCTTCCACATCCAGTAGGCCTGGATGGGAGAATCTAGGATTTAACCTGAGCAGTTTTGAGGGAGAAACCCTAGGAGCCACCAACTCTGGGAAGAAGGGTGGATGAGTGTTTTTTTACCTTATTGTTTTCTTTCTAAAGAAAGCCACGCCTCAGGATGGGGGTGAATTTTGACTCTACGCAGTGAGCAGATTTTTTGTAGAGCAGGTTAGACAAAAACCTGCATTCACAGTGCTACCAAGATTGTGTATCTAGAGCAGGATTTTGACAAGGGGAAAAAAGAGCAAAAACTGTTACAAAAGTCACTGGAGACTTGGCAACTAATGTAATAAAGAATGGGAGAATCTGGGCTCAAATTGGGTAGTGTTTGTGAAATAGTGGTACTTTCCCAAACTCTGTCCACAAGCCAATTTCTACCTGCTTGAGCTACCCAAGTGAGTTGCCACTCACAGAGATTTCACAGATGTTGAAACTGTTATTGCTCATGATCTGCTGGTTCCTCTTTGGTGAGGTGGGTTCTGCGGGGCTCAACACCTCCTCCCCCTGGGCAACAAAGTGGAAGGTTGCTCATGTAGAGTCTGCAGACCCCTCCTTGCTTTGGTCAGCAATGAAGCAGTTAACAATATTCACAGATAAATGATAATTACTGGACATCTGACTTAAAGCCTCATTGAGGTGAATGGGACAGGTCACACCTCTAAGGCTATGTCTTCCTAGCATAGAGAAGCGTAGAATGAAATCCTGGCCTTGTTTTCATGAGGCAAAAAGGTGTGTTCTTACCTCATATTAGTTAACACATGATAACTAAGATGAGGTAAAATTCCAGTGAAGATAAGGCAGTGCCAACACAAGCTAACACATCAAGATAAACCCTAGGCTTCCTCAAATCTTTACCTCAAACTGTTACTATGTGAAAATTACAAACTGGCATTCACAAAATGGCAGCCTAATAAAAAGTACCAGGTCACAGGGTGGCCTACCCAGCCCAATTCAAGACCTGGGGAGAATCATTGATCATCTTGTATTTAGGAGGTGTGGGAGGAATACATATGGTCTGGGGACTAAAGGATGCTGGAAATCAGATGGATGATTCTCAGCAAGTTCTCAAGCCTGACCTGCTCCTTGTAGTTCTTCACCAGACCCTTTCCAGAGACATAGCTCCTGTTCTCCCCAAGAGTGTGTTCAGAGCTCTGTTTAAGTAGTCATCTGTCTGAAAATCCACAGTTGGGGTCAGTCATTATAATTAAATCTCCATCACACTTAGCTAAGTCACAGGCAAGACTGAGCCCAGCTTGTCATAAAGAGCCAGGCAACCTGTCACACTCCCATAGTCTTTAATTCAATCTGCTAACTCATGTGAAACCTACAAACTGCCTTGTCTGCACTAGGATTTTATCTTGAGTTAGTTAACTCAGTTGAGAAAACACCTTCTATTTCTGAGTAAAAACAAGGCCTCAGGAGTTTAAGATTTGATCCAACATCCATTAATGTTAATAGGAAGCTTTCAGTGAGCACTGGCTTAATCCCTGAGCAGAGAGTTATTCCCCTGTTTGCTGGCAATGAGGTAGGGGCACTTTTAACCAAGCTCCAGTGACAGATTGGCAAAAGGAAGAGTGATCAATAGATCGAAACCTAGTTGTATGCATAAAGGGCTAAAACTTGCCCTTCCCACCAGTGCAGAGGGCCCTCTAGCAGTGGAACTAGAGCAGTCCCACTGCATAGCATAGCAGTGGACAGGGAGCCCATGCGGAACCTTACATCCCCTGCATGCCACACAATCCCTGTGTCAGGGTGGTCCCTCCATGTTATTGCACATGAAAGATTTGGGGTATCTGGAGCTGGTAGAGCCACCTTCACACCAATCCACAGACCATTCTGCCACTCAGAGGACCACAAGCAACACAGGTGCTTACTCAAGCCCTGAAATAGAAGAGCTATTGAAAAGCAGCGGTTCTGCCACTCTACAGCCCAGAGGGATGTTGCCTTCTCCCCCCTCTCAGCCCCAAGTGAACACTTCAGCATATAGTGCAGATGGTCGGGCTGTGCTCTGAGCTCAGGATTTGGGTCAAAAACAGGGCCATAAAATCTTAGATGACAATATCAAAGTAGAATTTCAAATCAGTGCCAAAACCAATTGTTGTTTACTAACCACTAATAAACCAGCTGCCCTTGAAAAAGTATCTCATAACAGACTACAGCAATTAACATTTTGACATCAGGAACAGAATTTCCGCCAGAGGTGAAATTTGCATCCTATCTTCACTGCTGTCTCCCATGGCCGTCCTCTGCATTTTGAATTTAAAGCCATCACCCCTACTACAGAACTAAACTACAGAGCACCTCAGAAAGTGGGACCAATGTACAAAGGCGTCACAGTGGTTTAAATAGCTCATTGTAGAGTAGATTTGGGCCAGTCTGGGAGCTTCCAATCAGGAGACCTCTTTGCCAGTAACCTCCCCTCCCCTGGTGATTGGTCTGCTCTGGATCAGCCATGAGCTTTGTTTTCAGGGCTGCCCAGAGGATTCCGGGGGCCTGGGGTTTTCGGCGGCGGGGGGGCCCTTCCGTTCCGGGACCCGCCGCTGAAGTGCCCCGAAGACCCGCGGCGGCCCCCCCCCCCCCCGCAGCCGAATTACCGTCGAAGCGGGACCCGCTGCCGAAGTGCAGCCCGGTCTTCGGCGGTAATTCGGCAGCAGGGGGCCCCCACCGCGGGTCTTCGGGGCACTTCGGCGGCAGGTCCCGGAACGGAAGGGCCCCCCGCCGCCGAATTACCGCCGAAGACCGAGCTGAACTTCGGCGGTGGGTCCCGCTTCAGCGGTAATTCGCCAGCGGGGGGTCCTTCCGCCCCGGAGCGGAAGGACCCCCCGCTGGCGAAGACCGGGAGCGGAAGAAGCTCCTGGGCCCGGCCCCGCAAGAGTTTTCCAGGCCCCCCGGAGCGAGTGAAGGACCCCGCTCCAGGGCCCTTGAAAAACTCTCGTGGGGGCCCCTGTGGGGCCCGGGGCCTGGGGCAAATTGCCCCTCTTGCCCCCCCCTCTGGGGGGCCCTGTTTGTTTCTCTACCCCACAGCCTCTTTGCAGTCACTTCTGTCCCAACTGGAATGCCAGGAAACTGCAGCAGTTGGTCAGGGATTGCTTACATGCATCCTTCTTTGTCCATCTTCATGGTGACCAGGCCAACTTTCACCTTAGGTCAGGCCTCCCTTGTACCTGTGTTGCACAAATAAATCTATCTACAGTTATAGGCAGGCCTGATCACAAACTTTGGATCAGACTTAAATCTTCCCCAAAATCTGATGGTGCTTGGTTAGATCTTAGTATTGTGTTTTGATCCACCTCTCTCTACAACATCCATGAAACCCACTCTTAACAGAGTGCTTTAATTATCCTATCTAAAACTGTATGAACAAGTTGCCTAAAACTGACAGTTTATTCTTATCAATGACTAATACATAATAATAAAATAATAATAATAAATAATAATTAATAATTATATTGTTATCTCTACTTCTGTTTTCCCATCTGTGAAACTGGGATAATTATACTCTCCTTTGTAAAGCACTTTAAGATCTATGGATGAATGGCACTACATTATCACTAAGAATGTATTGTTTACAGAGCACCTTTCATCAGAGGATCGTGAAGAACTTTATGAAGCCTTTGATTAATTAAGCAAACAGATTAAACCTCACAACATCCCTGTGAAACTTTTTACAGGTGACACTGGGAAATCAAGTGACTTGTCCCAAGATACACTGAATTAGCGTTACAGCTGGATTTAGAAACTTGCTCCCTTGATTTGCAGTTCTATATTCGACTGGCAAGACCATATTACCTCAGTTACACGTTGTATAACTCTGGTGGACCATGCCAACTGTCTGCAGTACATTTCACTAACTAAAAGTCTGTCTAAACAACATTGTTTGATTTATCAGGGTAGTGACCTTTGTATTACAGCAACAGAGGAGTCATTTCTTATAAATCATATCATCGGAGCTAAGGTCCAATGGAGTTAAACAAGGTTCATTAACATTTGACACATTATTTAGTTGCACAACAGTATCTCATGTTCTAAGCTGATTTCTTCTCAAAGGGACACTGTGCAACGTCTGCCCTGACACTAACATAAGAGAACCAAATCTGGCCCTGTTCAGCTGAAGAGAGACTCACTGAGATGTGGAGCCATCAAAGGATGGTGAAGGGACTAAATGGAGGATTTGGGGAAGAGACCCCAGAGGATCTAATTTCTGATGCAACAAAGGGAATCTTGCAATGTTGTTACCCCTAAAATTTGATTTCCTTTCCAAAGCTTTTAAGGGTAGATCCTCAGATGTTTTAAGTCAGCATATCTCCAATGAAGTCCACAGAATCACACTGATTTACACCAGCTGAAAATGTGGCCCAGTTTTCTTTTTCTACACCAAGGAAACCAAGGTATAAATAGAGGGAGTGTGAATGGGTTCATCCTCACTGCCCTTTAACTTTTCCTGTCATAACTTTTCCTTAAATATGTTTTTTCCATAACCCCCCTGGTAGCCTTCTTCACAATAGCTTCCCTTTATAGCAAGCCCTAGGGAAACATTTGTGGTTACTTGTATCTTTGTTAATTAATGCTTTACCCTGATAACAATCACACAGTATATTTAACGGGTATATGTTACACACTTCTAAAACACAGCCATCCCATGTGTTTGCGGGACCCTTGAGCTTATGAAGTGTCATATTATCAAGATCTATACTGTGTTTGCAAAAGCATGGAGCACAGAAGATGTATAAATTAAAAGTTGTAGGCTGTTAAGAACTTATGGCAGGACTGCAGGAGGTATGTGATTGGTTTCATTTTCCTGAAGCTTTGAAACATTTGGGAAATACTACTTTAAATAATTCAAAACTGTATTGAACAAAGCACTGGAAATGGTGCTATAGGGAACAAGCCTGCATTGCTAGAGGAACAGACTGGACTAGACAACATAAAAGGTCATTTTTATTTCTACTTTCTCTCATTGCACAAGTCAGGAGCTGAGTGATTCATGGTAACAGTTCCAGTGGAAATCCCCGAGTCACTGACCAAACATTTTTGAAGGATGTCCAGCTACAGACAAGGATTCAAAGATCATCTCCCTGGGTATCCGAAGTGTTATATTTTCAGTGATTGTAGTTCTCTTCAAAAGCAATGTCAAAACAAGAAAAACACCACTGATAAAAGTTAATAGCAACACCAGAATGAACCAATCCACCACACAGTACTAATTCTATTAGAATTTAGCAGGACACCTATAAGTAAAGAGAAGCATTTTATGAACTTGTAACGCAGTAAGGCTAAATTTTCAAAGGCTTTGCACCATTACAGTGGGTTTTTGCATCCACATTTACAGGTGCAAGTAGAACTTGGGTTGCTGAGTATTTTCAGAGATGCAATGGAGGCACAAGTGAATTGCACCTGCCAGGAGCGATATGAGTGAGTGGGGCTAGGAAAAATGTGCACACCATGGAATTTTCAACCAATCACATTGGGAGAAGCAGAATTTAGTCTAATCTGTATACAGTGAGAAGCCCACACTTGCCTTATTAATCCCACCATGTTTTATGGGGCAGATGTAGGAAAACCAGAACCGTCAACTGGTGACAGAGACAGCATGAAACCTGTAAACATTTTGAGTGACATTAGACATTGAGGTCCCTGAAGGATGAGAGATCAGGGAAGGTGAAGGAAGGGGCCCAAATGACCCAGGCAAAACAAAGAATCAAACTGTTCTCTGCTAACAGGACCCACTCGGGGGGAGATGGGGAAGGCTTCTTGGATTTATCTGAGGAAGAAATCATCTGAAGGTACAAGTTTAACTCTGCAGTTGTCCTGCATTTCTCTGAGGTGTTGGCCAGATTTTGAGAGTCAAACACAGAAGAGCCATACGTTACCTGTAGTAGTCAAAATCACCTCAGCTCTGAGATTCCTTCACAACAGGAGTATTTCAGAGATCGAGTGGTGGCCATCACAGGACGAAACCAGTCTGCCATCTACACCTATGTTAATCAGTTTCTTTATGCCATTCTGAAGAGGTTTAATTTATATTGATTTCCTCCCACCAGCAGATGGCAAGTCCTATAAAATGTGGCCACCTGTGATGAAAGCTGTACTTGTGTTCCCCCTAAGGGTACCTTCAGCCACTGAAACCCCCTTCAAGGACAGAAAAAAGCTCTACTCTATTCATGTGCAGATTACCTACCATGCTAATTACATCATCACAGAAAAAACTGACCTGGTACTCAGAAGAATGTCACAACTCCTCCATTGGCAGGTTCTCTGGACTAGCTGGGGAGTTTGGGACTGGAGTGCTAGAGCCTGGGTAAATACAGATAAGTTAGTTATGGTAGCCTTTGGAGTCTTGGTAATGTGTTTACCATGTGCAAGACTGGTTGATATGCACATTTCCCTTTTGCTGGGGTCAGGGCCTACCGCTTGAAAATATGGATCATAACTCACACTCAAAGCCCCCGGAAATAAACTATAATGCAGCTCTTCCTGACATCATTCTGTGACACTTTGGGGGTTTCACCCAGACCAATAAGGGGTTGTGTCACTCCCTGCTCTGTAACCCTGGATGCCTCTGTGCTGTGCAGCTTTGGCTCAGAGCCCTGGCATCAGCAGCCTGCTTACACCCTCACCATAGCTTCCACCAGCCTGGTTACTCCTTGGAGGGTGACACCAAAAGCCCTTCCAGTCTCAAGCGTCCCCAGAACTGTCTTCTCTGCCTAGCTCAGCCTTTCTCACTGTAGCAGTCACAAAACCTTATCAAGTGTGTTGCTCCTTTAAAGAGACAGTCCACGGCACCAGCCTGTTAGTTTGGCTGAAGATTTTTCTCCTCAGTTTGAAACACTGCACTAAGACGGTTGTTTAATAAAATAAGATTACGCTTATTAACAAAGAACAGATTTTTAAATGATGTCAAGTAGAATGAATTGGTTACAAACAAACAAACATACATTACTTACTAAGACCAAAACCTAACTTAACAAACGAGAGTCTTTTGTTTAAAGTAGTTTTCTCACCCCCATTCTTCCAGCATGGTTGGCCAGTTTTTACACAAGAGCCAACATATAGCTGAAAGTGTCTGGTTTCTTTGTCTTTTCAGATGAAGGATGCCAAAATGGCTTTTTCTCTGTTTATATTCTGAAAGTTTATTTTTGTTTTCAAAGCCAGGAAGCCCTCCCGGGGGCTCAGCTTGCTGTGTCCCCCAGGGAGCTGGCGCCACGTTAATTTTTGCAGTCTCCTTCCCGTGTCACGACAGGTAAGTGGCTATCTCCCCCACTTGCTAATTTGATCACTTTGTTCACCTTTTATGTAAATGTGCTTCCATGATCTCTCCTTGCTCAATTTACATTGGAAACCAACATTCAAGCAGACAAAACCACATTCTTTTGTCTAGGGCCAGGCACATTTTAAGAACATATTTCCAGTACATATTTATAATTCTTTATATGTTAACCATGCCTACTTCACACAAGGCTATTAATGATCAGTGAGATACTAGTTTTCCAGTGATATACTACAAGACACCCATTAAATTAATATTATGACAACACTGTGTGAGGTGCAATGAGCTGGTAAGACCAGCTGAGACTCTCTGCTATATACCAGCGAGCCCTCTGGCACTGGTGTGTTCTTACGGTCACACATTCCTTGTAAATTGTCCTTTTTGGATCAGCTCTGATGTGTTTGTCCCTGTGAATAGACAATGGAGAGTCACAGTGCTGCAGTGTCAGGGTGTGTGCTGGGGTGGGGTTATTGTGACATGCTGCAGTATGACATGGAAGCCTATAGTGATCTTCCTGGGAGGGTATATTGTTGCCATAGCAACATGCTTGTTGCCTGCCCAGTATTCCTCTGATATCTGGACAACAGTGGCTGAAGGAATGGTGACCTCCTGAACAATATGCAGGTACATGCAATTGATATTGTGCCTCCACCTCCAACATGAATGAGCCACACTTCACTTCCCCTCCTGTGTGTCTTACTTCACCATGCTTCTCCCACCTATGACTTGGAGCACTGTGCTGTCCCCTGTATAGACAATGGTGTTTATCTTTACCTAGTGATATTTTTGTTCCTCCATGGCTATTTTGTTTGTCTAGATGCTATCCTCTAAATCCTGGGAGGGAACCACATTTGAACCTGGTGGATTACTGAAGAGTATACATGGCGTGTGAGAGAGAACGCCTTATGTGATCACTTCCACCCTCTGCAGTCCTTTTTGTGTTTCCTTTAGTCTTGCATCTGTATCTCTCCTGGGGGAGTGGATCGTTTCCCCTCTTCTTGCCATGCACAGGCAAATAAATTCTTGAATTACTACATCTGTCCATGGGTCCTTAAGTCATCTGCAGCCCAGTAGATTGGTCTTCCGCAACCTGCTCTTTCAGCTTAGGGACTGTTCCCTCCTCCTTTCTGTGCTATATTTTCTGGAAATCAGATGGGCGAATGGATGTATAATAGATACAGACAATTGTGCAATCCTCTCTCCACTTGCTTTTACTCCCATCCATTGTGCTCATAGTTGTTGACTTTGAAACTTTTGTTCCTTTTTGCTTATTTAAATTGACAGGACATCAGTGTAGCTCTAGCTTATGGCCTCTGCATAAATGACTGTAACAGGAAGCTGGCACGTTTGAAAATTTAGCCCACAAGAAGCAAGCTGGTGGAAAGATTTTTGCAGTGACAACCACATCTGAAGGAACAGCAGAATGAGACAATATCTAAAACCAAGATAACTTATGAACAGGACATACTAAAGGTAATGGGAAATCTCAACAATCAATCACAAATTAGGGTCAAATTCAACCCTGCTATAACTGCACTGAAGCCAATAGAGTTTCACTGTAGAAATAACAGCAGTTTTGAGGACACAAGTACAGGGCTGCTTTCTTGTACATGGCCAGACTGACTCCTTTCAAACAGAAACCCACAGGAGGCACTGAGACAGTCAGGAAAACTCTAGTGCCCTTAGTGTTTAAGAAAGGAAATAGGAAAGGGGCAATTCTCAACTGTCACAGGAACTCAGTCACAGTAGAATAGGTGACAAAGAAAAATTAGAGTGCCTAACTACTGATGAGACACCTTCCCAGAGAAAGTAGAGGGAATGTCTGCTAGAGCAGGGGTTCTCAAACTGGGGGTCAGGACCCCTCAGGGGGTCACAGTCGCAAGCTGTCAGCCTCCACCCCAAACCCTGCTTTGCCTCCAGCATTTTTAATGGTATTAAATATATTTAAAAGAGTTTTTTCATTTATAAGGGGGGGAGGTCACACTCAGACAGTTGGTATGTGAAAGGGGTCACCAGTACAAAAGTTTGAGAACCACTGTGCTAGAGGATATATGCAGGATACAGTGATCAGAAACAAAAGAGAGGAGGACTTTATAGGAGAGATGCTGTCATTAGTAAAAACAGTCACCATGGAGTCACAAAGAGATCATGCCTTAAAATAGGATATAATCTTGTGAAGAAAAAACAAAATAAGCATAGCAGGGAAGCTATGGATATGATTACCCTAGTCTAGGAAAAAGCTTTTGATACTGGAACACACAAAGGCTTATCCACAAAGCCAACAAGTACAGTAAAGGAGACAGACTACTTAGGTGAATAAAGAATAAGAGTGGAGTCAAAGACAAAAGGATGTAGTGCAGGATTGCAAAACCTAGAAAAGAATTATGTGAGACTGGAAAGGATGAGGAAATGTGGGAGGGCCAATGGGGACAATCTTGAGTTAAGTTTGATGATGGATAACATATCCCAAAGAAGGATATGTTGATTACCAACTCAGAAGGAGCTCTTTAAATCACTGCTGGAGCCCCGCTGCCGCTACCCCGGGGCTGCAACAGTGGGGCTCACCAGCAATTTAAAGGGTCCAGGGCTCCGCCTACTGCGGGGAGCCCAGGGCCCTTTAAATCACCGCTGGAGCCCTGCTGCTGCTACCCCAGGGCTGCAGCAGCGGGGCTTGCCGGCAATTTAAAGGGCTTGGGGCTCCAGCTGTTGCGGGGAGCCCCGGGCCCTTTAAATCCCGCTGGAGCCCTGCCACCACTACCCCGGGGCTGCGACAGCGGGGCTCGCGGCAATTTAAAGGGCCCAGGGCTCCAACTACCCCGGGGCTGTGGCAGCGGGGCTCCACCGTCGATTTAAAGGGCCTGGGGCTCCCCACAGCAGCTGGAGCCTGGAGCTCTTTAAATCACCGCCAGTGCCCTGCCACCCCTACCCCTATATAACGGGGTTTCAGCTATAATGCGGTAGGGATTTTTGGCTCCCCACGACCGCGCTATAGCAGGGTAGAGGTGTATTTAAATTTAAGTACATACTTAAGTACCTTGTGGGGCCGATGTGTGTAAAGGTGTGCAAGATTGGAGCCTAGAGCATGTGCATTTCTCAGGACCAGATGCAGTAACATGAACTTATGAAGAACATCAGCATACTCTTCTGGAGCTAATTTTGATGATGTGATGTCAACTATGATCTGAGATAATTAGTTGTAGTACTTTGTAAACCCTATTTTGAAATGCTGCCATTTATACCAAACGGCATTGTGTTATTACTGCAATAATATTGTGTTATCTCTTTTTAAAAGCACAGGAGATAAACTCACTCAGAGAAAATAAAAAGACTAACAATAATTTTAAATTGCGCAACTATAGTGTTGCAATTTAAAATGTTGCTAGTGGAGGTGAACCCCAGGAGCAGGGCATAGGCTAATTTCCACTAGTTACATCAGCGTAAAAACTAGAGTGCCTTGTCTCTACTAGGATTTTACATTGAAATAGCTTTCTTGATGTAAAGACGCACCTATTTTTGTAGTGAAGACTTAATTTGCTGGCTTAGAGTTCTCTCTCACACGCCATGTATACTCTTCAGTAACCCACGGGTCCCCTCACACACTCCAGCTCTGAAGCTCCTTGGCTGGCAATTGTCTCAGCTGTGCTTTGTTGAATGGGAATGTAATCTCTGCTCCCTCACTATGCTCCCCATACAGTATCACCCATGCTCACAGCCATGGTCCCTGCTATGTATGCTACCCTTAGCCATTTCCCCTCACCTTCAGTTGATATTCCCCTCTCCGTTACTCAGCTAACGATTGGCTAAATATTTAGCTCTGAGGAACCACAAGAAGTTAATCCGAGTGAAAATAGCAGCAGCCAGCTGAGACTGTAGCAGAAGCGGAGTTAGTAATGTGCTCCTCACATTTCCTCAGCTCCTCAGAGCAGAGTTACAAAACATACTGGTAGGAATGCCTGAGTTCACGTGAGTATTGTCTACACATCCGTTTCTTCCATTGCTACCACTGGTGGAGGAGCATTACAAGGCCCAAGAATCTGAAACTTGAGTCAGTGTTTAGTAGGCAGGAAGCTATGGTGAGGTTGTAAGAAACAATCAGCAGGCTAACGATACAAGCTGGTTATCGTCCTTTTCCTTATCTATAGGTTGGTACCTCTTTAGATGAACTCTTACTGAGTTAGGGCTGGATATGTTTACATGTTAGGTATTTTCAGCCAAGCTCATACAGTGTAGTGATGGGAGTGATATAAGAACTTACAAGTTGTTTTAATATTATTTCCTAATCAATCTTGTTTTAATAAGATGCATGTGGCCTTACATTATCTTGTTTGAGAAATTCACACAGCCTGTTGCACAAGTGATAACAAATCTTCAACCACTAAGTGACACTAAAGTAACATAGGTGCAGACCCCTAGCCCTGAAATTTGTTGCATGAAGGTGAAGATTTGCACTCAGAACCACATTGAGTTAAGTGAGGCTCCATCCAGACACAAGTCGCAGGATCTAAGCCTTACCTCTTAAGGTGTAGGAGGTAGGCAAGGACTATATCTTACTGTATGTTCATCTATCCTAGCACAATGGGTCCCTGATTTCAGTTGGGGTCGCAAGGTGCTATTGTACTACAAATAATAATAATTAATGTGATCTAGAACCTAACCCTGCTCAGAAATGTCAGACCGCACTGACAAAAGGCAACTGTCCTATAAGGTGTGTTTTGGTGCCAGGGATATAATCTGTGTTACATGGGAAATGCCTCATCACTGTGGATGAGAATCAAGTTACGGGAGCTTAAGAACTGTAGTGCAAGAAGAGATTTAGCATGCTAATAAGCAGCCAAAGTGCTTGGTGTAGGTTACAGTGAAAAGGCAGAATAGAGACACTGTGCTGAGATGAAGGCACCCCACTCTGGCTGGGCCAGGAAAGGATTAAAAGAAGCTTAGAAGAAAAGGAGAGAACCAGCTCCTCTACAAAAACAGCCTATGGGTGCTGTCTGGGATCCTCTGCTTAGTATCCCCCTCTGGCTACTTTAGGGTGACCAGATGTCCCATTTTTAAAGGGACAATCCTATTTTTTCTTATACAGGCACCTATTACCCCCCATCCCATTTTTTCACAGTTGCTACCTGGTAATCCTACTTATAGTCCTGTGACCCCCTCATGTCTGTCCCTGTTTTATCATTAGTTGTCTGCTGGAATTGCTTGGGCTTTGGATCCAGTAGCTCCTCCCCTTAGGCTGGGGTGGGAGGAACTTTTAGCTGTGGGCGGGCTTGTACCCACCCATCCCTGGATTCCCAATAGGTACAGAAACACTCTGCTTGGTGTCCCCTCCTGGTTCCCTGCTTTTGAGTCTGTAACCCTCACTCCCATTCTTGCATTGTCATTTGTTGTCGTCTGACTTTATTTGAACCCTAGGCCTAGTGGCGCCTCCCCTTAGACTGGCAGACAGACCTGCCGATGCGGGGGGTGCCAGCAATGGGTATCCTTAGCGGCCGGGCCCAAGAGCTGACCACAGGGAAATGTGAACTGATCATGGGACATGAGTAGCACAGACACCTAAGCAGGGGTGAAAGTAACTCAAGGGACTTACCAGTACACAGGGCCAGGGTCCTCAGCAAGGGGCGGGGCCTCAACCCAAAGAGGCTGGGCCATTAAATCTCCGGGACCTTTAAATCCCACTTTAAAGGGCCCAGGGCTCTGGCTGCGGTAGTGGCGTCTGGGAGCCCCAGGTCCTTTAAATCGTCGCTAGAGCCTTGGGGTTCCCAGCCACTACCCTGGGGCTCCAACAGCAGGGCTCTGGCAGCGATTTAAAGGGCCCAGGGCTCCGACTGCAATAGTGGCAGCTGGGAGCCCCTGGCCCTTTAAATCACCGCCGGAGTCCCGGGGCTCCCGGCCGCTACCCCAGGGCTCCAGCAGCCTGGCTCTGGTGGTAATTTAAAGGGCCAGGTGCCCAGGGCCCTTTTAAATTGCCGGGCTGAGGAAGCTGCCCCCTGCCGGTACGGTCGGCCGTGTACTGGCTCTTGCTGCTATGCCATAGCGCTTACTTTCACCTCTGCACCTAAGGCACAAAGCACCAACCCCAGCGTGCTGGGAACGCTTGCAGCGAGCGCCTATACACACATCACTTCAAAACGGCCTCCTCCCTGCCGCTTCTACTGCCGCGGGTGCCGCACGACAAAGGCCAGGGCCGCAGGCCTCTCGCCCCGCCCCACTCGATCCCCGCGTCAGCGAGCAGCCCGGGCCCGAGCAGCCCGGCAGCAGCAGCAGCGGCCGCGGCCAGGCCGGACCAAGCGCGCGCGCTCGGCAGCTGGGCCGGATCAGCTGACAGAGCGGCCCGTCCGAGCGCCCGCTAATCACGTGAGAACAGAAGGCCCGGCCGGGGGGGGGAGGAGCAGCAGCAGCCGTGCCACGCAGCGATCTCGCGAGAGGAGAAAGCGGCCCAGAGGCAGCCGCTCTGTATAAATAGCGGGGCAGGCTGGCTTGGGTCGCTGCAGTGTCCGGGAGCCGGTCAGAGGCAAGCGAGGGAGGGTCCCAGTACAGCTTGGGGGTGTCTCTAGGCGCAGGAAGCCCAGCGGCGGATCAGCAGCGCTCTCTGCTCCCGGGTGAGTGAAGCCGCCCTTGGCAGCGCGGGACCGCCTGTCATCTGCCGCGGTGGCGCATTCCGGGCGGCCGCGGAGCCGGGTTAACCCCCGGAGCTCGCTGCGGAGCGAGTCCCTGATAACGGGGCTCGCCCTCCCCCCTTCGTGCACGGAGCCGGCACAGCGCGATGGGGGCTCTCGCCCTCCCGTGCCGCAGTGCCAGGGTGGCCGCCAGCGCAGCCGCTGACTGACCCCCCCCCCTGCGGAGGGGTTGCAGGGGGCTAGGGCGAAGCGCACGCTGGTGTGAGGGGAGTGGCTGTATTGCTGGGATGTCCAGTCCCGCTATCTTAATCTGCAGGGTTCCCCTTTCAGCCGCACTCCTGTGCCAACCTGGGAGGCTGCCCAAGTCCGTCTCCCTGGGGGCAGGGAGGGGTTTTTGTTGCTTTAATGGGGCATTTAAAATGTCACTCCTAACGTTGTGTGACGCCGCCTTCATTCAGGTGGCCCTAGCAGGAGAGCTCTGTTGACAGTGGTCCTTGTATCTGGAATAGCCTGTGGGCGTGACCGGGTGCCCCTCTCCTGTTAGCACACATGATGCTGCTGGTCCAGTTTCTGCCCAGTAGGTCACTGAAAAGCTGCAGTTGTGACATCCACATACAGGTGTTTGTCTGCAGTTTACACAGAGCAGATAGGAACAAATTCCTGTGTCCACTTCTTAGTCTCTAAGATGCACAAGTACTCTTGTTCTTTTTTGCTGATACAGACTAACAGGGCTGCTACTCAGAAATATGTCCACTCAGTGTATTGAGAGGAAAGGGGGTTTCTCCTCACCTTGCCTGAAAGTTGAAAACCATTCATTTCTGTTCCTCTTTATGAAAGTAGGAACAAAACTCCTGACTCAGTCTGCTTATTCATTTTCCTGTCTCTGGATCTAAGCTGTCTCTAAAATATGCCTTCAAACATGTGGGTCTGACTCAAACACATTTCTCAAATACGCTTTCTTTGGTAAGGCCCACATTCCCTTTTAACTAGAAGGGACTGTAAAAGCGTTCTTGTGGGGTTATATTCATGTAGTGAACTCTAAAATATTTTGGGACCTGAAGGAGATGGCTTAAACATTGGGTTAGCTCCTAGAATGAGAGGTTAAAATCATGCCAGGAATGGCTAAACTCCATTTTTCCATGAGAGGAATTCAGTATGTCTTCTGTGGTGTGGGTCTTTTGGATGAGACCTCTTAAACTGTCATGTCTGGTCTGCATAGATATTAAAACTATGAAAAGCTGTGCGAGAGTAGGTTTCTCTTAGTGTCCTTGCTTCTAGCTACCTGCTGCTACCCCATCCCAGTGTTGTAGTACTTTGCAGTCCAAAGGTGGTGGTTTTTTCAATTGTGCTCTGTGTATATAGTTCAGAGTGGATTTGATTTCAATCAAATTGATTTAAATCACTAGTCAGGAAGACTCAATTTAATCATGGATTTCTACATAAAAGTGCATTCTTGTTGGCTCTTATAACCTTAATACATTCTTCACAACTCAGATGTAGGTTTCATTTTTAGAAGGTACACACTATACATTTTTAAAGTGATTTATTTTGAAAACTTTTCAGATTCATTTTACAGCTATATCAGAAAATGAATGATTGGTTATTGAATTTACCAAAGGTAATTGAAGCAGATATTTATGAAATCATTGGGAGGTGAACCATCTCCAATTCAACAGGTTAATCCATTAATATTTGGAGGATTTTCTTGCCATGCTCTATTAGGAGAACATCACCAAACATTTAAATTGTTTTTTGTAACTAAAACAAGATTATGTATTCTGGATTTTTTTCAACAGCAAACATAGTATAACAAAACAAGCATATGACTTTTTAAATTTAGTTAACATTCAAGTTTTTGAATTAGGTTTTTGTTTTCTAACTAAAATCTTTTTTTAATAAAACAAATTAAATTGACTGTCAGCCAGGTCAACATGAGAAACTTAAAATATTGGCTTCTGCAGCTAACGCAGTCTGCCTTCATTTTCCTGTCTCTTCATAATCTGGAAAAGAGAAACAAGCTTTTCTACTTTTTCAGGTCTGAAACAATTTTTCAACTTGGAATGAATTAGTCCAAAGGAAGAAAATATTCTTTCTACACCAGTGGAAGAAGCTACTGCTATTAAAAGTGAGATTATTGCTTCAGCAGTCTCTGAATCCAAGTGTTTAAGTGACTTCCACCAGTTCACTGGTGTGACTTTCTTTAAAACATCAGCAAACATATTTCTTATTCCCACACTGGGTCTCTTTTATGGCCTGCTGCCATTGTAGGTTTCCCTCATAGTGAGAGAATGGTATGGTAGATCTCAAATCAATGAAGGCTACACTCAGACTTCTAGAATGTGCTGCTCAAACAGTTTCACTTTTGTTTCTACTGCCTGTGTCCCTCCTTTCTCACATTTACCTCCAGACTTCTTCTCCAGAGCTATTCAGCCCCAAACAATCTTCTATTTGAGCTTTTTGAAGCTTTGCACTTTAGAGGGACAATAGGGTTGAGATCTGTTTTTCTCACCATAAATATATGAAAACATTTTTGCTGTGAACAAGCATGTTATCTCTGGAGACACAAATCCAGTTTGAGAACTGCAAAACTAAGCATCTCTGATGATATCTTCTAGACTGAGACCCATTGGATAGATAGGAAGATTAACCTAAAGCTATACAGAAGCCCCAAGAACCACGTAAGATTGGGTCCCTAATCCATGAACTACTTGAATTTATTTACAAAACTTTTTTCTAAAACATTACATGAATATATTGTCTTGTACTTTAGAATTTACAATCCCTATTCCATGATGAGTTTTTAATATTGCTTTCTTAAAGCATTTTATCAAATATTTTTTAAAACATGAATTTTATCCACCCTGATAGTCTATAAAGGAATTTAACATTTTACATGACTACAGTATTGTCATCTGATGTGGAATCTATCCTGTAAGTCTTCTTAACACTTAACATGGAGGTTTTTTTCACCTGTGTCTTTGTATTCTTTAGTAATAGTCTGCTGAATGCCACATTTGTTCTGCATACAAATGGTGGCTCTTATTACTGTATAAGAGAGAGGGGAGAAATACAAAAGGCATGTGTGCATGGTCATTTCCTGTGGGTCACCTGGCAGTGGCCACTGTTGGAAGGCAGGATACTTGCCTAGATGGACCACTGGTCTGACCCATGTGGCTGTTCATATATGCTATCACTCCTCAGTGTTTTGCATACTGGTTCGTTGGGCATTACAGGAAAAAAGCTGTGCTTGAAGCTGTAAGCAGAACAATCAAGAACTGAAACAGGAACTTTAGTGTTAACTACTGTACTAACTCTGGCACATATTAAATGTGGAACTGTTTGTCAGGAACTCCTGACAAACAAACCCACACTGAGGGTGGTGCGGTTTGTGGTGGCTTTTTTGCATGGTTCTTTTGTGGACTAAACTTTACAGTGGTATTCTAATGTCCTGAGACACATGGGTCTTTTGAGAATGAACAGACTCTTAAAGGCATAGTTAAATAGTGCTTAACTCTTACAAATAAAGAGCACCTGTTCTTGTGGCTTAGTCAGTGTCTTCTGTCCTTCTCTACACTATTGAAGGACACCATGGAATGTTCAGGAGTACTAGTATATCCAGTCCTAACTGAATTATCTACTCCCCCTATACCTCCACAGACACAGATGAAAGCCTGGCAGATTTAGGAGAGTTGTGTGGGAGGACTGCCAATACCATTTCCCTGGCACTACAGATGTCTGCCTGTGGAGAAGCAGGAAGGGTGGGTCTTGGTGTGACAGCTGCTTTCTCTTCCAACCCCATGTGACTTGGCAACAAATGTTTACCCTGCCAACTAATTCAGGGCTCTCCGCAGTGAGGAAACCCTGCCCTGTATGTGGGACAATAGCTTGCTCTAGAATGCCCATGTGGTGGGCATGACCTTGGCACAAATAGCCCAGTCCTAAATGATCTACAGCCTACATGTCTTAGGAGCAACAGGCTGAAACCCCCTGCCATTCAGTGCAGGTGAGGAAGGAAACAGGTACAGATGCCAGCTATAAAGACACCACCAGGCTATGAATTTGTTTATGCCTCTACATTTTAAATCCTTTGTGGGGGGTGGGATGACACACTGCCTATTGTACAGCAATATGTACACTAGAATCTGATCCTGCTGAAACACATGTTTAACTTAATCAATTCAACAACACAAGTTACTTTTGTGCATAGTGACAAATATGTGCAAGTGTCTGCAGGATTTGGGGCCTTAGATACATAAATTCCTAACACTTTTTTTCAAGGTTCTCCTGTGAGTTGACCACTTTAAAATCTAGTCCATTTTGAAATATTACTTAAAAGTAGCTGCAGATATTCCATTTTACTCAGTCCTCCCACCTACAATCACAATTTTTAACTCTTCAGTATTTTTCTTTTGCTACATGGAAGATGTATCCAAACGGGTAACCTAGATTAGAGAGACAGAGCTGTCAAATTACTGAAGTAATCAGTGAAAAATTTGTTATAAACCTCTCCATTTAGTTGACCATCCTTTTTTAATTTTGTATCTAGTACCTGAATGCCTATTACCTGAACTGGTGAATGTGGTAGAGAAACCAAGCTAAATTATTACAGTAGAATCTCTAATTCATTACAGCCCACATTGTCTTGATCCTCCTCATGAAGGGGATGGTTCACTCACAAGTATTCAAACCTTTTTGGGTGGCTTTCTTAAGAACTGCTTTCTTTTCTAGAAGGGAAAGAACTCAGCCTAGATTATTAAAGTGGAACAGTGGTATGCCTATTTGGGACTTAATTTTTAATTTGGATTATCTTGTAGGCTCTACAAGATTCAAGACCAAAAAAAATGGCATTAGTAGCAGCTGACTCACAACAGGTATGTATGAGTTGACAGTCAGTCTTTGTCTCCTAGCCAAGAAGGATGTGGGTTTAACCTTCTCTCTCTGTTTACACAGAATGTGGTAGCCAGGGTTGTTAACCTTCCCTTGGTGAGTTCCACCTATGACATGGTGTCCTCTGCCTATGTCAACACAAAAGATAACCATCCCTATCTGAAATCAGTATGTGAGATAGCTGAGAAAGGAGTGAAGACGATGACTGCAGTGGCCATGACAAGTGCTATGCCTATCATCCAGAAGCTGGAGCCACAAAGTAAGGCATAATTCTACTTTTCTGTGCATTTATGCTCAACTATTCCATTGAGTTCAGATATAAATATATATGCTTTTTTTGGGGAGGTGTTGAATCTGGGGGCACTCTGAGTTAAACCTACTTCTAACAAGTTAGAGACAGCAGAAAAACTGTTACCTTGCTTTGTGCAATAAGCCATGAGCAACTGTAATTAAATGAGCTTTCATAAATAAAATCTGAAGTCAAGCAAGGTCTGGATCTCCTAAGAGTAAACCTCTAATGACTTGTTCCTAACGAACACTGATTTCTAAGATGATTGCTTGAGTAAGAAGCCTCTTGCTCAACTTCTGTCCTAACCCTTCACCCAGTTTTGAGCTCTGCATCATACTTCCCTTTCACCTACTTCTGAGTACAACTTGCAGTTACAAATTTGGCAACTGTTTCATGGCTGCTTGCTCTGGTGTTAGCTCAGAGCCTATTAAGAATTGGCAAATAGCCAGGAGATATTTCATCAGTGTTCACAAGGTCACTTCCTTGAAAGATGTGAATTGTTTCTTCACTTGCAAAGCACTTGAAAGCTGTTGTAGAATTAAGCTGCATGAACTTTTTCCTTCTGTTTAAGGAAGAAACTAACCAAAATGTTACTTGTTTGGACTGAGCTTCCTTTTTCAACAAATGTTAACCTTTAGCTTTGTGTGTAGGGTGTACATGGTTTTTTTGTTTTTAAACATCACAAGGGCAACTTAATCATTCTTAACTTCTCTAGTTGCAGTTGCCAACAGCTATGCATGCATAGGACTGGACAAAATTGAAGAGAGGCTGCCTATACTATATCAACCAACTGACAAGGTACATTCAGTTACTGCATTAAGTCTCTAAGTGGGACAACCAGAGATTGAGTAATTACTGAAATAGCAAGGCTAAGAGCAGAGCACAGTGTTGAAAATTTGGACCCTTGAATTTGTCCCGGACACCCTATGGCCTTTGGAGTGACTTAGGGCCTTCTCTTCCTCCCTCCCCCACCCCCAGATGTGAGTATCCATAACACCAACTGAAGTCAGTGGCTGCATGGCACTATTGTAATTCAGGCCCTCCATCTGTTTCCATCCCCCGTTTAAATGGGGAAGAGACTCTCCTGACTTACCAGAGCAATATAAGGGTTAACATTTTTGCAGTGCTTCAGATATCTAGGCACTATAGAAATGGTTTATATGTAATTGAAGTAGAAAGCTTCCATATTAAATTTGTTAAAATGACTTTAACATATAAACATTTTCTATAACTTAAAAATGAGCTCTAACTGGAGAACCAACTATGAAGTGAAAGTTTGTAGCTCTCACTATTCATTTGGGTGGAAAGGAAAACTAAGTGAGTTTATAACTTGTTGACATATTGCTGTAGTGCCCAAGGGTTCCATTTAGTATGAGGGCCCCATTGTGCTAGGTGTTGTCAAAGACACAAGACAGTCACTGCTTAAAGAGCTTCATCTAACCTACTTCCCAGTGGCTTAGCATACTGCAAAGTAGGAGGATCTGCTTTCATCCATTGCTACCATGTGAGTAAAATGAAAACACCTTTTGTGACTGAGCTCACTGTTCAGGTTTTTTTTTTTTTTTTCAAATTTTCATTGAAGTCTTTCTTAAAAGAGAAATCTTTCGACTCTTAACACTGCTTCTGTCTAGCCTGAGGCCTTTCAGGGTCTTCTGATAAAACCTAATCTCCTGGCCCTCTCTTCATATTGAGTTATTGTCCTTCCTTAAGGTAGCTGGAAGCTTCTTTGCAGGGGTTTATGTATTTTTTGTTTGGGGGATTAGGGGACCTCATCAAGTAGTCTCCTGTATGGGGCTACCAAATGGGCCACATAGCTGGGTTCCCATCTATTGTGCTACTTGGGTTCCTTTTGGTAATGATGCTTCAGTATTACCTGAAAGGCTCTCTTGATATGGAGAGACAAACCTTCATCTTTGACAATTTAGTATAAATAGTCTAATTAGGACCTGGTGGTATAAAATCCACTGTAGGAAGAATAAATCTTCCTAACCCAAAGGACTCTTGATCAGAACAGGGCATTAACTCCTGGTCCCTCTAAACAGTCACAGGTTAGGCTTCCAAAAAGTTTTGGAAAACTTGTTCCTTAAAGGAACAAGTCTTGGGAGTATTTGGTTTTCTTTTTTTATTCCCCCCTTCTTCCCCAGCCTACTCATTCTAGGCTTGCATCAGTATAAACTACTAATCCACTTTGTGGTGGAAATGCCGCCTCTAATGCTGATTGAGTAGCTGTAGGTTTCTGCTCGTTATGACAGACAAATTTCTATCCCTGTAGTGAATGCCTCTTAAAGAATCTTGAAACCAGTTGTACTAAACCAGGGATGGGCAAACTATGGCCCGCGGGCCGGATCCAGCCCTTCAGGGCTTTGGATCCGGCCCGCGGGATTACCCCTGGTGGTGCTGCAGGCAGCGCTGCTCTCTCGGCAGCAGCCCCCCCGCCGGCAAGGCAGGGCTCCAGTGCACGCAGCCCTCCCCTCTGCCCCCCCCACCCCAGCACTTCCTGGGGCATGGGGGGGACAGGGGCAGGCAGGGAGGGCTCTGCCTGCCCTGGCTGGTGTGTGCACTGCCACACCACCACCACTTTAGCACTGGGGCACTGGGCTGGCCCCCCTCCCCCCCCCCCCCGCCCCCCCTTCTCTGCTAAGCCCCTCTCCTGTACCTCCTCCACCTCCTCTCCCCCCTCCCCTGCCCTGAGCCCCTCCTGCCCCTGCTGCCTGCCCTGCCCTGCTGCTGCTGCCTCCTCCTGCCCACCCTGCCCCCCCCCTGCCCCCCCTCTCCCTCTGCCTGTCCCCCCCTCTGCCCCTCCTCTTCCCCCCTCCCCCCCCCCCTTCCCCTCCCCTCCCTCCCCCCCCCCCCCTGCCCCCCCCTGCCCTGCCCTGCCCCCACCCCCCCCACCCCCAAAAACCCCCCCCCCCAAAAAAAAACCTGTACTAAACCATTAGTTTTCTCTACTTTTGGAAAGTGTGTGGAAATCCAGAACTTAAATACCTCCCACTATTAAATGAGGAGTCTGCCTCTCTTCCTTGCAGGTGGTCGCCAATGCCAAGGATGTAGTTGTTGGTGCAAGAGATGCTGTAACAATCACTGTGACTGGTGCCAAGGATACTGTTGCCCATACAATTACTGGAGTCATGGACAAGACTAAAGGAGCTGTGTATGACAGTGTGGAAATGACTAAGTCAGTTGTCAATGGCAGCATTAACACTGTCCTGGGAAGCCGTGTGGTGCAGATGGTGAGCAGTGGGGTGGATAGCGCACTCAGCAGGTCGGAGACTCTTGTAGACCATTATCTTCCACTTACTGAAGAGGAGCTAGGTAAGACTACTTGAGATGAGACCCTAACTGGGGATGGGGATTGGGAGTGGGGGAGAGACAAGCAGTGTCACTTGACAACCCTACTAGTTGAATAGTGTCAATACAGTGTCACGCCAATCTCAGACATGGCCTTTCACTAATCCAACCATGATGCCTTCTTGCCTTCCCTGCTGACATATGAAGGGAGGTAGCATATTTGGAATGAAGGGGTAGGTTTTTTGCCCCATCCAGATATAAGTTGGACTGCCATCTAATCCTTTAGAGGCTGGACTGCTAACCTAACTTTTAGTCAGTCTAAACTAACTTCTTTCTCTTAGCAAAAGAAGCTACAAAGGTTGAAGGATTTGAAGCTGGAGTTCAAAAGCCAAGCTGCTACATTAGACTCGGATCCTTGTCTTCAAAGGTCCGCAGCCGTGCCTACCAACAGGCCTTAATCAGGGTTAGAGATGCTAAGTACAAAAGCCAAGAGACCATTTCACAGCTCAATTACACTGTTAATCTGGTAAGTTAACAAGAATTCTGATTTGGGGTGTGTTTGAGGTGTAAATGCAAAAATCTCTTGGTAGTCTTTTAATCTTAGAACTTCTGTCAAAGAAACATGGATAACTTAACTAAAATTGTTTTAACTAATTAAATCAAACGTTCTTAATGGTCCAAACCACATCCATTATCTTTCAAGTTCTCATTTCTTACACTAAGACAGATTCAGCCTCCACTCCCAAAATAAGATTGCATCCATTGTGCAAGACTAATAGGAAAATATAGTTATTAAATACCGGTTGCTGTTTAAAGGGCCAGCTTAGACCCTGAAGTGAAGAATGTCTTGCAATTCTGTTCAAAATCCTACTCTATTCATTTAGTAAGATAGGATTCTTTAAATCTTGCTATGACTTTTGAAGTTGCAACTACTTGTTAGAATCATGCAACAGAATACTCATTCTCAGAGTCCATGTGTATACAGTTTCTCACTACTTTAAGACCTGTACACTACTTCAACACTTGCACATGATACTAGAAGAAAACAAGGCAGACTTCCCCCCCCCTCCCCCCCATCACTCTAAAAATGTCCTTTCACCCAACAAAACTGTCCTTCTTGAAGTGACTTTTTTGGAAAGAGTGGGAGGGCTAGAGAACATTTATAATCACCCTAAACTGTTTGGGATCTTTGCTTCACTACCTCATTGGTTGGTTTTCTAGATGGAGTATGCCAGAAAGAACATGAATAGTGCCAACCAGAAACTTCATGGTGCCCAGGAAATGCTATATCAGTCCTGGGTAGAATGGAAGAAAAACACAGGCCAAAATGATGGTGACTCTCTCAGTGCTGAGGTAAGTAAATGCAATGTCACTTTATACTCTTGGTACTACATACATACAACTTTTTTTGGTCCTTGTGTTTTCAAAATGATTCATGGAACATCCATCTTGCTAAGATGCACTGCAAGCATGAAGAAGCTGAATGGTGTCTTGCCCCTTTTCTCCCTCCCACCCCCATTGCTCTGAAAAATTAAATTTAGCTCTATTGTGGCCAGCTTAAGTAATGGCTTGGTTATTGGCACCAGACATAATTAGTGATGCAAGCTAATTGGCTACACCTATTGTGTTCATTTCAACAAATTAGTTTAACTAGATGCAGATGTTGTTTAGAAGAACCCTAAACATTGCAGTAATGGCCTAATGCAGTAACTGGGTGCCCTTCTCTACTACATTCTCCAAAGGCTGCTAAAATTTTAGCAGCCAAGCTTTGGCATACTTATTGCAGCCTCACTTTTAGAGTGGCTTTTTTTTTTTAAATTGGCCTTTTGACCTCCTATAGTCAGCTGCCATGACCTACTGTCCAGAGACTCACGAGCTCAAACTATTGCTAGGGGATAAGCTACTGATGACTTGCTCTCCCACACCTAGTCAGGCACTCAGATCTGTCCTGGACATCTTCTCATCTAGCTTATCTTTGGAAGGTCAGAACAACTGGGTGGGACCAACAATGCAATTTTCCAATCCTACTTTTTCTTCTCCCTACCCTGCCAGACTATTCCCTCTCCTCCCAAGCCTCTTAACGACCAATCCTGATAACTGCACAAATGCAGTAATTGATTAGCTGAACTTTAAGCACTTATGAGATGCATTTTGTGCTTCCAGCTTAAAGCTTCAACTGTGTTTGACTAAAACCAAGTGAATTATTGAGCTTGTACTACAGTTGTCTGAGACAAGGAACAGACAGACCTTTTCTATACATGACATGTAGTGAACTTCAGAGACTTGCAACCTTCAAGGGTTCACGTATCCTGGGTCTGTCAGACGTGTTTTCAAAAGCAAGGACCCTAGTAAATTCCTTAAAGCCAACAGCTTAATAGTTTGCTTTGTATGAAATGAAGGCCCTGCTCTCATCTGCCACAGCTTCAGTTCTCCATCTCCCCTTAATTCCATGGTGTGAGCTTGCAACAACAGTACAGTTGCTGCAGTGACCAACTCTCTAGTCAATGAAATGCTTAACTCTAAAGTGCTATTATGCTTTGTTTTCAGTACATTGAGTCACGCACACTAGCCATTGCCCGGAGCCTGACTCAGCAGCTTCAGACCACTTGCCTCACCCTGGTGTCAAGTATACAGGGGTTGCCGCAGAACATTCAGGACCAAGCCCATCATATTGGGGCAATGGCAGGGGACGTCTATAGAAGCTTCCACTCTACTTCGTCTTTCCACGAAGTATCAGATAACCTTCTCACCACTAGCAAAGGACACCTGAAGAAAATGAAGGAGTCTCTGGATGATGTGATGGATTATCTTGTTAACAACACACCACTCAACTGGCTGGTAGGTCCCTTTTACCCACAACTGGCTGGGTCTCAGCTTGCTGAGCACAAGGGTGAAGGGGAGAAAAATGCCAGCCAGGATGACAAACAGCATGAACACAGCACAGATTAAATTGCATAGTGCACACATACTCTGCTGTCAGAGCTAACAAGGTGACTTAACTACTGTAGCTGTCAGGTGACCTATGTGGGGAGGGAGAATATCCACAGTGTGGGGATGGTGGAGGCCTAAAGATATGAATGTGTCCTTTCTCTTCTAAGAAGCACTTTCATAAGAAAAATGATTTTGCTGTCCTGTGTAAGTGCCTCTGAAAACAATGACCAGCATAATGTGCCTTGAGGCTTGAAACTTCAGCAACTTACAGCAGTGAATCACCTTGTTTAGTTACCTGGTTAAGAAGCCTCTTGCCGGACAGCTAAAGTGTCCAATATGATCTTAAATGGAACTAATTGCAACCAAAAACTTTGATAGTCAGTGACCTGTGCAGGAAAAATATTATAGTATGATCTCATTTGGCACTCCATTTAAAAGTCTTGCCACTCAGCAAGAGAACCTTATCAAACTTCCACTGTTTCAGTATCACAGATTGTGCACTTGGCTATGATAGCTCAGACTGTACAATTGTCTTAATCACCTCATTGGACAGGTCACAAAAGCATAATGCCTTAATATGAATCTGCCACTTGCTTTGCTTTCCTTTCAAGTAAGGCTTCTAACTTGTTCAGCCAGAGTTGTGTGTTTTTTATTTAAATGCTGAGTTTTCATTGCCCTGACTTTTTTTTTTTCAAATCTTCTAAAAAATCCTTATTTAACTAAATAAACTAAAACCAGTACTGAAAATTAAATCTGCAGTATGGCATATGAACACATGTTTGTACCAGGGTGCCTAGTTTCATGTCTTTGTAGTGCTTTTTCACCTTTTTTGTAATTCATTTTGTATGTTCAGTAATAAATGCTTCAGCAGCCAAAGTCTGTCTCATTTGAATGGTGTAAAAACAAACATTTTAGCACTTCCTTATTAAATACTGTGACTCACTGTCTTGTTAAATTGAATTGGGTCCAGGCAAAGGCAGGCTTGAAATGCCAACAAAGTAGATACAAACTACTGGTTACTAACCCACATCAGATGCATTACACAGAGATGGGTCAGATGTTGCTGCTGCATTTGTTTCCTATTCATGAGTCCCCATCCACCCTTCTGCTCCCTCTTAGCTTTATTCCAGCTTGTCTGTGCTTGTCTGCTTTAGTGAAAACTTGGACTGTAAAAATGACTGCTCAGTAATGTAAAGGAGGTGGTCTGTGCAGGATGGCCTGGACAGATGTTTGTCCTGCTTGCAGTATGGGCATTCTTGCATGTGACTTCTAATACCTACTGCATTGGCAGACTTCCCCCTGCAGTCAATAGACTCTTAGTCTGAAAAATCAGAACTGAAAATAAGCTAATTTGCGTTTTTAATCAAACATGCATTTGAAACTACATAGACTTAATTTGATTACATGTGCTGCATATTGTACACTCTGGAGAAAAATGTAATTTAAAAAAACTTCTGATCAAGTACTAATTATTCTACCCTAGGTCAAGCTTGACCTAACCTGTTCAGCATCTGGGCTCTCCCTATTGCCACAACTAAAGCCTCAAACCACTGCATATCCACTATTGGAAATGAGGATGGCTTGTTTTTTGTGCCATGCTGCAGTAAAGAAACCACTTAAAGATGAAAATCAAAGTGGCTAGTGAACTCAGTGACTAGTGGGCTGAAGCATGGTGGAAGAGATGTTCACGCTTAACTTCCCATTCATTAAGATGTTCAAGCTCCTGGGTTGTTATTAGCACCCTACCAAATTCATGGTCCATTTTGGTCAATTTCAGTCATGAATTTTCACATTTAAAATCCTCTGATTTCAGATTTAAATAGCTGAAATTTCAGTATTGTAATGGTGGGGGGTCCACAAGGCTATTGTAGGGAGGGTTGCAGTACTGCTACCCTTACTTATGCACTGTTGGCAGCAGCATTGCCTTTGGAGCTGGGCAGCTGGAGAGTGTCAGCTGCTGGCTGGGAGCCCTGCTCTGAAGGCAGCAGCACAAAGTAAGGGTGGCGTGGCATGGTATGGTATTGCCACCCTTCCTTCTGTACTACTGCTGGTGGTGGCTCTGCCTTTAGAGCTGGGCACCCAGCCAACAGCTGCCACTCTCCAGCTGCCCAGCTCCAAAGGCAGCACAGAAGTAAGGGTGGCAATATTGCAACCCACCTAAAATAACCTTGTGCCCCAACTCCTTTTTGGGTGAGGACCCCAACTTGTGACACAGATCACCCCTGTAAAATCTGTATAGTACAGGGTAAAAGCACACAAGACCAAATTTTTATGAGGAGACCAGATTTCATGGCTCATGACACATTTTCATGCCTGTGAATTTGGTAGGGTGCTAGTTATTAATAGTGGACTCAAAAGTATTCTAATGGATTTGTTTCTTCTACCATAAGATAGGGACTGATTTCTGCTGCTCCCTTTAGAGATGTTACAAGGTAAAATACAGGCTAATTTTAGTTTTTTGGGGGTTGGTTGTTTGTAAATTATTTTACAAATGTAAGTAGGACTGTGGATACTAGAACAATTGTTGGTAGCTCAGAGACAAAGTCCTAAATCAAACCTAAGGCACTCATAAGCTGGTGTAATTTACATATTGAGGGACCAAAAAGATGCAGGAGGAAAAGCCAACTAACAGGAGGTTATAAGTTTTTAAAGTAGGAGTCATAGTGCCTCCTGTTGGACCCTCTTCTGGTCCTTTTGGCATCAAGTTACATACCAACTTAGACTATGGGATGAATTCTGAGGATGTGTAAGGAACTATAGCACACCATGAATGAGCAAGTCTGTCTGTCCCTTACTTGCTGAAGGGACTTGAAGGTATTGAAAATCTAAAGCAGCTTTGATCTCTGAATTGGCCCTAAACTTTCTGCATGGTAAATTGACAGTTTAAGAACTCCTTTTTTAAAACAAATTTCATATACAGAAGCCACACAATGGAGTTTCATGATCAGTTGAAGTGTGAGTAGTTAATAGAGGATTATTAGTAAAAGCACTTACAGCTACAGTAGCTAGGGCTGAAGACAAATGAGTTGTACAGGTAGACCTGGGGTAGTCATTTGGACCATGGGCTAAATCCACACTACCAGACAGTGAACAGACTGCAAGATCTTATTTACTTACCATTGTTGCAGTGGGAAATAGTTTTTCTGTAGTCTAGACCCTGACTATACCTTGAGCAACAAATCTGAACTTGGACAAAAAGTTGGCTACCCCTATACTAGACACCATCCAAATGGGTGCCTGTGAAAGCATGCTGCTGTCAGTTCTCCCGGTCTGAGCACAGAGGCAGCCTTGGGCAGTAAAGGGAAGACAAAAAACCAACTGCTACTCCCAGGTAGGCTGATAGACTCAGGATTGAACTTCCAAATGTCAGCTGTTTAAGGCTGGTGGAGCTCTTGAGCAGCCATTCTGAACCATAAGACTGAGCAAAAGTATTCAGCTGGCTTGCTCAGCTGACTTTTTTCCAAGGTGAGACTTGCCTTCTGAGCAAGAGCTCAGAAAAGGTTTCCAGGAAGAGACAGCTACTGCCGGACTAGAAGTTCTTTCCTTAGATAAATAGGGAATGAAGGTCAAACAAGTGGGTATTCTGGGTTTTGAACCTTGCTCTCATAGCTGAAGGGGAGCACTGTGGTTCACAAATGCCAGTTAAACTGAATCACAACTAACTCATACAGGTCTTTCCTTGAGACAGTAGCACTCTGTATACAGATGTTCCCTAAGCAGCCCCTGCTTCTACCACATGATTCCAGACAAAAAGGTACTAAGATGTCAGCTGTGCTTAAGATCCACATAGTGATTTAGCACTGGAGCTATCTAATGGAAGTGCAGATGCATCTGTGGGCTGGTTTGTGGTTTGACTTCATTCATATTTGCCTGCCAAACCATTTTGATTGAAGAAATGTACTGTATTTGCTATGGGACTATTTTGAAGCTATAGACTAAAAACATAATAAATATTCAAATTGGAAGAATCTGTACAGCACTTAAAGCCCTGGTAAGGGCAGAAGCTGTTCATATACATGGTTTTTCTTTTTTAACTTTCCTCACCGTGCTTGCAAAATGAATAGCTCAACAACAGTTCATAGAAACTCTACCATCAACCTGAGAATAAACAAAGATTTCATCTTTTTTTTTTTAAAAAACATTGTTTGTGGTTTGATACACTATTCCAGTAGGTCATTATGCAATGTAACATGACTGTAGTGTCTCAATGATTAGGTGGTCAGCAAATATCATTTTAGCCCTCCATCTGAAACAACCACACACTCCTCTAGATGTTAGAGGAAAACAAAAAACCAAACCACTATACATCTCAGCTATTGATTTCTACAGTCAGCTTTACCTTATAGTCTCCTTTCCTATACAGTGACAATTATGTGTAAACTACCAGTCTTAAATATACTGACTTACAAACAAGTACACTGACCCCTAGAATAAAGTGTTATAACAGTAATTGGTAAAGTTAAGCCTCACTTAATTGTAATGCAAGATCTTTGACATAAAGATGAGCCTGACTGACACTACACCCACTTTTAGATACTGGTTACTTCTATTATGACTTCAGGTTTTTGGTCTAGAATAACCATTTAAGGTTCCAGAAAACACTTGTACACTGCAATGGTTTTCCACCCCAAAAGTGAATACTTAAGTTACATGCTGGAATCTGTACTTGGACATTATTACAAAATGTCATTACTTTACACAGTGCTTTCCAGAACACAGAGCTTTCAGTTTCCATAATAACATAGTGACAGCTTCATCTTTCCTGGGGATCAAGATGGGTTGGAACACATTCTACTCGCAGCAGACTATCTTAATAAAACACCCGTATTATTACTGACTACACCAGGACTCTAAGCCTCCCTAATGCATTGACTGAGTGCTGCTTACAAATCTGTTCCCGCCCCCCATATGAGCTGGAAAAAATTGCCAAAAAGTCTCATCCGTAAAAATAAGGACCCATATTCTAACCTGCAATTATCAATGAATTTTTGCTTTCTCAATAGAGTATTAAACTCAGGCACTGCAGTGCTTGTTATTTTAACATCAGGTCAGTACTATTGTGAATGCTCATTAAATATTGATATCTGTTCTGAATGTATTAGTTTTGCAACTTACTAGATTGAAATTTGAGTTTTTTGAAGTTTTCAGTCTCGCATGCAAATAAGGCAGAATCCATGTGCTAAAACGGTAAAGTAAGGAACTGCTTTTTTTATGCTGATTGTATGTAGTTCTGTTTCAAAAGTCTCTTCATAACCCCCACATTTTTCTTACTAAAGTTATAAAATACACAATAAATTCTGATAAGATAGTGGATAAATGCACATAATGGTTTTCCACCCCAAAAGTGTATAAATGCACATATCACTAGAGTGCAGTCTAACTTTTTATGGACTAAAGTAACTTAATAGAGACTGTAACTAGTGTTGATGGAGGGGGGAATGGGTTCAAGAGAAGTTTTACCTGGCTTTTTTGGTCATAATCACACAAAAAATGAGGAGTTTATGTTCTCCCATTCCCCAACAAATATGAAACAACTAAACTATAAGGGCAAATACAGAGGTGATGTAAAAGTTAAACTCTTACATTAAAGGTTTATAATTGGTAGGAGCTTTTGTATTAGTCTATATGGGGGTTTGCATAAATGTATAAATATGTGCTCAACTGGTGCAACTTATCAGATTCAGAATAAAGATAAATCTGCTGCAAACCCTGTTGTAGGTGACATAGTGCATTTACCACAGGGTTTGCAGCTGGTGTAGCAACCACAAATATTAATAGGCCCTAATTTAGAGTCCCTTAGAGCTACTTGCATCCATTCTTCTAACATCTAAAGGATTTTAAGTGCAAGTAACTTGAGAAGGTGTAAATGACTGTGCCTCCAATGCAGAGTCCCTTAAATATGAGTATAGGGGGTAGAAGTAGTTCTGCAGGAGTGTATTGTAAGTCTAAGGCTATGTCTACACTGCACATCTTACAGTGGCACAGTTGTACTGCTGCATCTGTGGCACTGTAAGGTTCTCTGTGTAGACCCTTTGTTGGCAGGAGAGAGCTCTCCTACCAACAAAATAAAACCACCTCCAATGAGGGGTGATAGCTTTGTTGGTGAGAAAGTCTCCCCCTCACACAAAGCACTGTCCACACCGGCGCTTTTCGTTGGGAAAACTTTTGTTGGTCAGGGGTGTGGTTTTTTTTACACAGCCCTGACCGACAAAAGGTTTACTGATAAAAGTGCAGTGTAGACATAGCCTAACTTACGTATCACCTTCACATTTGTCTCCTGCTATCTTGGTTACATTGTTTTAGACTTCCTAGTCCGTTACTAGTGGGGCAAGGAGTGCTAGGTACAGGGGCCCCCAGAGGGAGGGGGGCAAGTGGGGCAATTTGCCCCGGGCCCCACAGGGGCCCCCACAAGAGTTTTTTGGGGCCCCTGGAGCAGGGTCCTTCACTCGCTCTGGGGGCCCTGGAAAATTCTCACGGGGCCCAAGCCCTTGGAGCCTCTTCCGCTCCAGGTCTTCGGCGGCAATTCAGCGGCAGGGGGTCCTTCAACTCTGGGACCCACTGCCGAAGTGCCCTGAAGACCCGCGGCGGGGTCCTTCCGCCCCGGGACCCGCTGCCGAAGACCCCAGGCCCCCTGAATCCTCTGGGCGGCCCCGGCTGGTACAGCTCCTGAAAGTATACAGCGTTATTTTAAATGTATTACTATGTGGAGTCTTTCTTACGATGTGGATGTTTTATGCAGCAGGGTGCAGAGTAAGTTCTGCCAATAGGGATGGAGCCTCATTCTTGCTGCCATCTGAAGTCAGTGGGATTAATGCTATTGATCTCATTAGAAGATCAAGCTCTATCTAAAACTAGTCAATGGCTGCTATAAGCCTTTATGCTGCACTCCTCATGCTAAGTGTCATCATCCTGGGGCTCAAGCAATGTCTTTTGAAACCCAGTTTTATTTTACTGGAGGCACTCATATCTCTGGAGCCCTGTTCTAGATTCCCTACCTGTAAATCAACTTCAGAGCCAGAGCTCCACAATCTATTAGAGAGGTTGCACTGAGTAATGTGAGGAGCCACTTCCTTCTTGGGCCCATGCCTCCCTGTTCCAAAGGTGTCATCTCCTGATAACAAGGACTGAGCATAGTTTGCTGCATAGCAGCACATACAGTGCCATCAAGATAGTTCTTTAAAGAACAATCTTAACAGAGGGGAAAAAATAAACTGGTCTGGTTGCTTCTCGGTCTAGCATGTTTCAGATAGTTCAATTGGAGGAGATTCATTGGTATTTGTTTGCTATTTTACCCTAACTGTAAACCCAAGCACTACACACATACTGCAGTTGCTGCACAAATGCTGTAGCTGAGTTTGTGTTTTCTCAGCTTGCCTACATTTAAGCCAACTCTGCATTAAATTGTGAAAAATATATTTACTTTGCTCAGCCTGGGTAACATTTTCAAAAATGCCTGAATCAGCTAGCGTAAATCCCATTTTCAAATGCTCCCAAGCTCCTAAATCACATACATGTCACTGACAGGAATGGAAATTAGACTCCTAACTGGCTTCTGAAAATTTTGCCCAACATCTAGATGTGCAAAGAGCTTTACTAACCCATTTAACATACATATAAAAATCACTTTGACCATCATTGCTCACCCAATAGCTAACAGTCCATAGTAATTCTACATACCCAGGTAGGGTAGGGATTGAATAATATGCAACATTGAAACTGAGGAGTGCATGAGTGATGGAATGGGTATTCTCCACTTGTAGTAGGGTAGTGTCAATTCTGCTGGCGTGATGGTGGTTGGTTTAAAAATATATTATTAGTAGCTCTTGAGTTGATAACTATTATGAAGTTATTTGGTGGCAGATTTGAGCTTTTACAAATGAAAGTTTAGCCATGTAGTCTGTTTCTTAAAATGTTGATCAGTGTGAGTCTATTACAAATATAAACTTTCCTTGGCAAACTATTGTGAAATGTTAATTTCTCACAATTAGAGGCAATCACTTCCCCATAGCATTTCTTCAGAACAAGACTGAAGCCTACTGCTTCAATTGAGTGCAGTGTAGAAGAGCTTGTGTTGATATCACCTGTGCTGTATCTGTTCTGTGAATAACCAGGCTCTCCAACTAGCTCCTTACATAACCATTAATTTTTTCTCTATCCCCCATTCCCCTCTGAAGTTTGAAGAAGACTGAAGATAAAGATGATATAGCAAACATATATAACACCTCTTAATTGATGTGAGATATAATATACACTGTCTTTGCAAGAGACCAATCTTATTAGAAAACCTTAACATACCACCCCAAAGTATTATGAAATGTTCTGTTTGAATGCAGTTCTGTTCCACCTTTATTATAAGAATGTATCCATTAATACACTAATTTATATTACTTAAGATGTTTCTGTCATTCTATCTATCTAAAATAAGACTGAGAATGTTTGATTTGCTTAATACTTTGGACCTGATTTTCAGAGGTACCGAACACTTGCAGCCTTGGTTGACTTCAGTTGGAGGCATGAGTGTTCAGCTCTTTTGCAAATCAGGTCCTTCAGTTTTTACCTTCACATTTATTTGGATTTCTTCCTCTGCAGGTGCCAGATTTCACTATCACAGACTTGTCTTCAGAATCTGATGATATTCCAGACATTTTGGGTTTGGATGAGGAAGACCAGCAAGATTTTTCACGCACAAATGGCCCTATCACCACGGGACCAAGAGCTGAATAAACATCAGGCACAAAACTGTTCTCTTGATTTAATATGTTTTTTTTTTCCATGTTAACTTATATTTCTGCTTTTTAAAAAGAAATCTATCTAGGTCTTGGAGTGTGCAGTTTTTGGATCAATTTTGTTTCACTTAGCTGCATTGAAATTCTGATTTGCATCTCTTTTTTTAAGGACTGCATTTTAGTGTAACTCTCTAGCATGGGTGTCAAACGTCCATCTTCCTGGCCTCCTATGGCCCAATCAGTGTAGCCAACTGGTATACACATCCATTTAAAACTGCACTGTTATTTGGTTTGCTGTCAGCAACAGCCAAAACAGCACTCCAGCACTTTGCACAAAGGACTGTCAGCAAAAGGAAACTGACTAGGATTTGCTGATAAGTTTCCCTTTTTAGTCTATGTGTAAAGCACTTCTGCATCTACCTCTTTGCTGCTGAAAAAGACTACAGGCTTGGCTTGACCATGGGATCCTAGTCAGTTTTGGTGAGACTGTGTCTAAAGAGCTTGAAACAGTGTCCTTTGTAAGAAGTGTTTATAATGAAAGAACTCCATTTCCCACTGCATCCTTTTCATGTGTTAGTACTTCTGCTGCCTGGGGGAGACTAAGAATGGGTATTGGGGTTAGAAGAGCCCAAATATGGGGCAAAATGCAGAAAAAATACAAATAAGAAGGCAGGGAACACAAAGGGAGAAAGGAGACATAGGAATAAAAAAGACATAAAAAGGAGAGCGAAAAGGAGAAAACGAAGTACGGAGGAGAGATACAAATAATCATGGACAAAAGACAAACAGGAAGAAAGATAGAGGAGAAACTGAATTGAAGGAGAAACTGTGGTGGTAGTAACTTAGACACACACCATCTTTTGCTGAGTAACCAAATAGAATGATTAACTTTAATAACTTAATGGCCTGATTCTGTACTTCTTGCATGCACCATTGACTTTGGTGGGAGTTTTGGAGTATGTGAGGAATACTGCAGGATCAGACCCGTTCAATGTTATGTTATTATTTATAGATCATGTTCTACTCTTATTCTTTGTGCAAAAATCTTACTGTCATCACTGGGAAGCCATTGTGGATTTGTGGGTTTTATATGGTGCTAATTTTGTAGACCAGGCCCACAGATCCTGATTAGGCTTTCGCTATAGAATGAGGTTGACACTCCTACTCTGTCATAATGTACTATCTGATTTTTGTGGAAGCTTTTAAGTCTAGTCACTGAAATGCCTTGAAATAAAGTTTGATCTTTAAATCTTAGAGTTGGTGTGGTTGGACTTCTCTTCTTTGTTGTCTCTTATACTTAATTCCTGTCTAAAGAGCTCTCATTTTGATTATTTGAAGCAGGGGAAAGAATGCACTTTAAAAGGACCAGATCAGCTTCTGATTCACAAATATTCAGATATACACTGAGTTGCACCTGACCGTACGCAGGCAAGGGACAGACTCACTTGTGGGGCTCACAGATATCCATTTGTGGGACAACCAAAATTGACTCCTGTATTCTGAATGCAGAGTCACAAAGCCAGATAGGGACTGATTACATTTGTTGTAATATAACAGGTGCTATGGTGTGATGATTTTATTTGCAAAGTGATAGATAATGTATGACAACAATGTGGCATGAATGACTTTGACAGGCAGGATATGTCTAAGCTTAAAACGCTACAGCTGCAGCACTACTCTTGTAGCTCTTCAGTATAGATGCTCGCTACAGTGACAGGAGCGGTTCTCCCATCATTGTAGTTAATCCACCTCACTGAGACTATGTAGAAACTACAGTTTATGTTAATACAAGTTATGTTGCTTAGGGGTGTGAATAAGCCACCTCCCTGAAAGACATAAATTACATTGACCTAAGTGCTAGTGGAGACAGCGTTATGTGGGCGGGGGAGCTTCTCTCGTCAACATAGCTACTGCTCCTCGCTGGGGCTCCTTGCTGGGGCTGGATTAATTAAGTGAGCTAATAGCTATACTTGAAACTCGAAAGCGCTGCCGCAGGAGCGCTCCAGCGGCAGCGCTTTGAAGTGCGAGTGTGGTCGCGGCGCCAGCCCTGGGAGAGAGCTCTCCTGGTGCTGCAGGTACTCCACCTCCCCGAGGGGATTAGCTTGCAGCTCTGGGAGCCGCACTCCCAGCACTGGGGCACTGTTTACACTGGCGCTTTACAGCGCTGTAACTTGCTGCGCTCGGGGGTGTTTTTTCACACCCTTGAGCGAGAAAGTTGCAGAGCTATAAAGTGCCAGTGTAGCCAAAGCCTGAGTGGGAGAGTTCTCTTCCATAGGCTTAGAGCATCTGCCCTAGCAGTGCTACAGTGCAGCACTGTGAGCTATGTAGTGTAGCCATAGAGTGCTGCCTACACTGGGGGTTAGACTGGCATAGCTGTGTCTCTCAGGTGTGGATTTTTCACACCCCTCACAGATGTTGCTATGCCAAAGTAAGTTTTCAGTGTAGACCAGCCTGTATTAAAATATTCCAAAAGATAGCAGTAAGGCTTTTTGGAGTTGCCCAAAATCTGCCTGGCTGAGGGAGGTGTGTTTAATATGCATTAAATGTTACAATTTTTAGTTTGTAATCTTCTTTAGTTTAAAGGTGATGGGGGGAAGAGATTGTCTGTTTGTTTATGACGTATAGAGAAGTCCTGAACGGTTATTGGTGGGTTGGCTATCCAAGAAAACAATGAGGAGTCCGGTGGCACCTTAAAGACTAACAGATTTATTTGGGCATAAGCTTTTGTGGGTAAAAAAAATATAGATGCATGGAGTGAAAATTACAGATACAGGCTTAAATATATATTGGCACATGAAGATAAGGGAGTTACCTTACAAGTGGAGAACCAGTGATGACAAGGCCAATTCAGTCAGGGTGGATGTGGTCCACTCCCAATAATTGATGAGGAGGTGTCAACACCAAGAGAGGGGAAATTGCTTTTATAGTGAGCCAGCCACTCCCTGTCCCTCTTCAAGCCCAAATAAATGGTGTTAAGTTTGCAAATGAATTGTAGCTTTGCAGTTTCCCTTTGAAGTCTGTTTTTGAAGTTTTTTTTTTGTAGGATGGCTACTTTTAAATCTGTTATTGAACATCCAGGGAGATTAAAGTGTGCTCCTACTGGCTTTTGTATAGAATCCTGTGGCACCTTATAGACTAACAGACGTTTTGCAGCATGAGCTTTCGTGGGTGAATGCATCCGACGAAGTGGGTATTCACCCACGAAAGCTCATGCTGCAAGTCTATAAGGTGCCACAGGATTCTTTGCTGCTTTTGCAGATCCAGACTAACACGGCTACCCCTCTGATACTTGGGTTTTGTATGTTATCATTCCTGATGTCTGATTTATGTCCAGTTATCCTTTTACGTAGAGTCTGCCCGGTTTGGCCAATGTACATGGCAGAGGAGCATTGCTGGCACATGATGGCATCCAAGTAGTAAATCCTTTAGCCCAAGGACAGGCATGTGTTTAGAAATCCAGAGCCTTGTTTTTCCCTGCAAGAGTCTCTCTCACGGCTTCTGATTCACCCCGCCAAAGCCAGGGGCTCCCCATGCTGCTCTGAGGAATCCCCGGCCCCACCCGTGACCAGAACAGTTGCTTCCCCTTAGTAGTTCATAGCCATAGAGACCACAGTTCTCAGCCGGCAACACGGCTGAGACTACAGCTCCCAGCAGGCCATGCTTTATTCAGACGGAAGGGAGTGTGCCGCGCTGCACGCTGGGATTTAGACTTCTTCATCTAAGAATTCGCGTGGTGGAGCGTTCTTCCTTACAGCTGCGCGGGAGGATTTGTTTCCGGGCTCTGATTGGTCGGCGGCGGGCGCGTTCTTATGGCGTCACTGCCGTGGCGAAGAACGCTCTGCGCCCTGTGTTTTTTCTTTGGCGGGTTAAACGAAATGGCGGCCGCGTTAGGGGGCGGGAGCAGCGGCGACAGAGGGCCCCGCCGGAGAGAGAAACCCTCGGAGTAGAGACGCACGATTCCTCCGGCCCCGCCCCGCGCTCCCGGCCCTCAGCATGAGCGTCTGGGAGAAGGAGCATCTCTGGCTCTACCTGCTGGCGCTGGGCTTCGAGCCGGGAGCGGGAGCCGCCGCCGCCGCCGGGAAGCTCAGCACCCACCTCAGCCTGGGAGTGTGAGTGCAGGTGCAGGGGGGAGCGCCCCCGGGCCGCGCGTGCGAGCGTTTCAGCCGTGACCGCCCCCCTCCCCGAGCAGGGTGCCCAGGCTTCCGAGCTAGTGCTGGCAGATTGGGCGGGCCGGGGGGAGCCCTTGAGCAGGAGATGCCTTGCTTGGGTATCTCCTGGCCTAGTCACCTGGGAGCATCACATGCGGCCCCGCCTGGGGGGGGGGGCAGACGCTGCACAGTAGGGTCACCATCTTTCGTTTTTCCAAAAAGAGGCTGTTGTGGGGGTTGGGGGAGCTGAAGGGGGTATCTGCGGCGGGGGTACTCACTGGAGGTGGGGACCAGTGTCACTCCCTAACACAGTGGCAGGCTGGCGCAAGCCCAGGACATGCCAGTCAGTGCCTTTCTGCGGGGCCCCCTGCTCAGGGCTGGGTGCCAGGGCGTCGGTGGGCAGCTGTGGATGCTGAGGAGGGGGCAGCTAGGAAGTGGATCAATCGAGGTTCTTTCTGAACTGCAGCGTTTGTGCTAAAAAATCTGGCCATTTCCTCTTGTTTGAAAAATCTGCACAGACAGAGGATGGATCCTCCAAAAAGAGGAACTAGCCAGAAAAACCTTGACATATGGTAACCTGCACAGGGCCTGGCACTTCCCCAGTGAGCCCTACCCATGACAGATGGTCAGAGGGGGTGAGGCTCCCATCTTGAAGGCAGGGTGAAGTGTGTCTGTTCTAACACAGTGGTTTGGAGAAGACGGTCCTGACTTGCTGTGACAGCACAGCTCTTTCACCAACCTCACATCTGCCAACATGGAGCTAGCTGTCCCTGCAATCCCTTCTGTTGTGGGTATCAACCAGCGAGATGTGATGTTATGCATGTTGTTATTCACTGGTTTGTAGAAAGGCCTTTCACATGGAGCAGTCAGACTTTACAGTGCCCTGCACCGTATCTCTGGTAAACAAAATGGGCTTTTCATTGGGTTGCTTCTCACTACAAGTAATAGTGTACATGATATTTGTCAGAAAAAATTAGGTCAGGAAATAGCAACAGCTCTTACTGTGTGGATTTGACACAATTGGATGCAGTTTATATGGAAACAGTCACTTTGGTAGTGTGTTGGCACTGAACTGACATAACTCTGCTTTCAAGACAGAATAAACTCTTGATGGAGTTGCCTAAAAGTTATTAAGGAGACTAGAATTCTGCAGATTCCTTCATTGGATTAAAAATTGATAAAATAATCTGGAAGGGTTCTGCCAAATTTGCAGACCAAAGAATTTGAGAGGTTTTGTAGTCTTAAGTACATACAAACCTTAAATTAGTTTGTTTGAATGCTTAAATGTCAATTATTTTGGTTGTTTTCACTAACTACTTTATATTTATCAGGAACATGTTTGACAAGCCGAACAAGGATGCTTTTCATGTGGTTGCACGCTTCTTGTTTACTAAACTGGATCCTTCACGCTCAATAGAGATCTTCCGGTACGCACAATTTGTGTAATCAATAACAGTGTTCCGTACACACACCCAATAGGAATAATCACTGATGTAGTCTCTGGGGTAGAGATAACCTGTTTGGAGAATGCGTTACAAAAATCACTTACAAAACTACCATCTGTGTCGGTTTCTCACACTTGGGTTACAGATTCTTAATGCATGACAGACAACTTACCTAGTTCAAATTTTTACGGCAGTAGTCGTAACGTAGACAATTTTGGGGAAGTTTTCACAGAGATGGCAAAAGGCACATCTCTTCACCCTCTAGCCAAATTTCAAGTATCAGGTTCAAGCCATAGAGCCTCTCAATGAAATAACAGCAAGCATTTTTTTAACATGGGCAAAAGATTTCCCCTAATCTGGTTCTCAGGCAGCCAAACTGTTTTATCATGCATCCAACGAAGTGGGTATTCACCCATGAAAGCTAATGCTCCCAAACGTCTGTTAGTCTATAAGGTGGCTCAAGACTCTTTGCTGCTTTTACAGATCCAGACTAACACGGCTACCCCTCTGATGTTTTATCAGAAACTTTCTAAAAAAATAATTCCATCTAAAGCAGACACCTGACATGAAAAATTTCATCCCAAACAGCTGGGCAAATTTATAAGCAGTTGGAAACGGCTTTATAATAGGAAAGGGCAACCTTAAATATAGGTGGCACTACCAGCTCTGGCTATAATGTATTTACTATGAACTCTTATAGCAAAAATCTCTGTGTTTGAACTGTTTCACTGCTAGTCATTTTAGAAAACTTCCAGGTACCCTTTGATCATAGTTTGAGTACTGTTACTTCTTTCCTCCCTTACCCTCCTCCTAAAAGGAATCACTACAAACCTTAGCATTTTTCAGCTACATATTTAAATAGGTAAATTTTAAATTATTTACAAATGTACTGAAACTGACTTTTCTTCTTTTGGAATGGAAAGATTTTGTTGCCCTCCAGCGGATAAAAAGGGAGATGCTGAATTCAGGAAGCAATGCTGCGAATGGCTAAAAAAAATTTCAGTAAGTATTGGCAAGAATGAAATGATCACTGCAGGGAATTCTTGTCTGTTTAGAGTACCACATGTATAAGTAGCGTTTTAGGTTATTAAACAAAGTATCTGCTACCAAAGAATAACTCTTAACTTTCCCAAGTACAATATATGGCATAGGTTTTTTTTTTTTTTTTAAGACTTATTTGAACTAAAAGTTACAGCATGGTATGGTAAAGCTTAGACTGCAAAGCTGATACATTTGGGCTTCATGCATGCAAAAAGCCTATAGCCTTACACTTAGTTTTCTGTGTATTTCATGCCTCAGACAAACCTATAAGTGAACAGGCTTTCTTAAGAGGTAAGTTGGGAAGAGTTTATTTCAACATAAATATTGTATGTTTCAATTAATTACAGCCATCCTAGAAGACATTGATATTGAGAATGCAATTTTACTGATACAAGAAACTTTGCAGCTGTAGAATATTAGTCTGTCCTGGGTAAGGGCAAAGCTGCTAAAGTTTAAACAAGCTTCTTGAATTGAAATGATGATCAGGCCCAAAGCAAAATTGGTTCCCTAACTGTATCCTGGATCTTTCATCTACATTAGCTTCTGTCTAAATGAGGTTCTGCTAATCATGGCCTTCATGCTTAGACGGTTTCCAGTATGTCGCGAGATCCTAACCCCTTTCCATAATGGCAAGTTGGGTGAACACTCTGTTGTTATGCAAAATCATTGAAGAAAAGGAAAAAGTACAGTGAGCACCTTTGATATGGAAAAGAAATAGTGGCTAAAGTATTTTCCAGGACACTGTAATTGGAGTAGAGCACTTACCTATTAGGGGGTTGGGACAGCAGAGGAAGTTTAACAGGTATCCATAACTAATCCCGACCATATTCTTGAAACAATTTGTTCCCATCCCGGAGATGGGGAAGAGGGGATCCAAACTTTCAAATTACCATATCACAACTGTCAGTTCTTTTAACAACACATAGACTGGGTTTGCTTCAAAGTTATGTAGCAGCTAAAGACCTTTATGCCATTACAATGTCCTTATTTAGTTAAATGTGTGGTAGTTTTTGCTTTGACAAAATCACTTCTTGGGAGAATTAATAGTAACCAATTTCATTTCCTTAGGATGAATGTGGAAACAGCTTTCCCCCGGTTGTAGCCTCACTATTTCTTTCTCCTGGTGGTCCTAAATTTATTCATCTAATGTACCACTTTGCAAGATATGTAATAGTACAACATATGAAAAAAGATTCTGAAGGTAAGTTTTTGTTGTCTGTGTGTGGGTTTTTTTATTTTTTGTTTTAATCGCTTCATTTATAGTAAGTGACACAGTGTGAAACTGTTTAGGGCTTAATCTATTATAAAAATCTTAAAAGAGCCTGAGTTGTTAATCCAGATCTTCACTGGAGGTTGGAAGAGAGTGGGTTCAGATCTGGTCTCATTTTAGACCCATTTTCCATTACTGGTAGTATTGCTGCCCCGTAGTATAATAGTTTTGTTTGGAAATTGATTTATCTAATATTATCTTTTCTAGTTCCTAACAAAAAAACACTTGCCTGTATCTTGGTGCTAAAACTTGTGTGTTTTCTTGCTCCATGTTGTTCTAAAATACTCATCCTCACAGAAATGGCAGCCATTTAGAGTTTCCTTTTTTTTTTCTAAATGGAAAACTGGTAATCAGGCAGTACAGATCTCCTTAAGTGATAGAGGTGTTTAAGGTTCTACGGGTTGATTTTTATTCATATGATGGAGTGATAAACAATATTTCTGTCTGCATGTTTCAGAATATTCTGTGAACTGAGCTGGTAGTTTATCTCCAGTTGTCTGAATATCAGTAGCACTAGCTGATACACTTGTTCAGCAGTGAGTCAAGATACGTGCATGAGCATGGAGACTAAACTACTCATTTCACTCTTGCAGCTTGTGTTTAGACAAGGTACACTAACTTAAATAAAGTGGTCTGGAAACAGGTTTGAGGCACAATGACAGCAGCTTAGGGGTCTGTTGACTGTTCTGTCTTTATGTAGAGAATTTGTCTCCTAGTGTGTACCTCAGGTACCTTTTGTAAGTACTAAATGCAGTGGTATGGGGTGAGAGCAGCAAAGCTTTCTTCTGTTATCAACCCCATCTGGTCCAAGCTGAATGAAACTTGATGAACAAAACTAAGTGAAAACATGACTTCTGAAATATCTTTTGTCAAGTGCTTCAGAAATCATAATTAAATTCATTCTGATTCCAGTGCAAGTGAGCTGACAACGCATGCAGGTTATAGCATTATACAAGTTGTGTAGGAACTTAGAAACTGCAGTCTAAACTCTTAGTAGTGTTAATGACTTTTGTATTGTTTCCAGTGTTAAACTTATTTTGCTAATAATGGCTGCAGGGAGGGTCTTGGGAAGATGGCAGAGTTTTATTACGGTCTAATTGGAGAATAGAACAAGCATGTTGTCAGAAATAAGACTAGCCTGCTATTCTTGGTGGTCTGAATTACTGCTTACTAAAATTCTTTATCACGTCACCAGTTTTTAAAATGGGAACTAAAAACACTTAGATGGATGATTGTGGTCTCACTGTAGCTTTTTTGGGTAACTCCAGCTCTTTTGAAAAGCTGCCTTAAGTTAAAGGGACACTGTCATCTGTGTTTTTTCTATCGCTAAAGTAATTGTTTACTGTAACTGAAAGACCAGCTTTTCGTAGTTGGGTTGCTAGGCACACCTGACAGCACTTTGTGCATTTATAGTGGGGTAGTAAAACCAGTATAGTTAAGATGATCTTGTGAAAAGAACGAGATGAAATTTAAATGTGACTTTTACTTAAACTGGAAGGGGGAATTAGTTTCCCTAAAACTAGTTTTAATCACTTTCTGAAATTGACTAAGTTGAGTTTCCCTCTGAGCAAACTTAGTCAAACACAACCAAATACCCCTCTGTTACATGCAGGTACTCTGAAGTAGAGGAACCAATTTCTTCATGCTCTTTTATGAGATACTGTGTTAGTGTTCCCTGATCTGGGGGTGAGTAGACACCATATTAGTCCAAGAAGGGTAGTGGCATGAAAGGTTATGTCTACACAGCAAGCAGAAACCCACAGCAGTGAGTCTCAAAGCCTGGATCAGCAGACTCAGGATTGCACTACAGTGCTAAAAATAGCTGTGTATATATAGCTTTGGCCCTGAAATGTAGAGAAGGGGTTGGGATTCAAAGCCCAAGCCCAAATGTCTACACCAGGGATCTCAAACTCAAATCACCATGAGAGCCACATGAGGACTAGTACATTGGCCAGAGGGCCACATCACTGAAACATTTTCATACGATACAAAAGTATAGTAAAAAATGAAGAGTAATACAGTATGCTATTAAAAGTCAATGTATTAACTTTTTAAAACTGTAATGTGAAGAGGGGTTTAATAAAATATAAACACTCAGTAATGCATCTTAGTCAAATGACAAAACATGCATTTACTTTTAGAATTACTTCAGTTAAGGCCCCCCGCAACTGCCTCCAGCCCTGCCCCCATTCCACCCCTTCCATGGGGCCCCGCCTCTTTCCACCCTTCCCCACCCCCATTCCAATTCCTTCCCCAAATCCCTGTCCCAGTCCTGCCTCTTCTCCGCCTCCTTCCCTGAGAGCACCACCTCCCCACTTCTCCCTCCCTCCTGGAAAGTCCTAAGTGCTGCCAACAGTTGTTTGGCGGCAGGAAGTGCTGGGAGGTAGGCGGTGATGGGAGCTTGGTTGCCAGTGGAGTCAGCACCTGTGGAGGGCCGCAGGAAATAACTCCGTGGGCTACACGTGTTTGAGACCCCTGGTCTACACAGCTATTTTTAGTGCTGTAGCATGAGTCCAAGTCTGTAGACCAAGTCTGTAGACTCACTGCTGCAGTTTTCTGCTTACCATATAAACATACCCTCTTGTACAGTATGCTGGAAGGGACAGGTGTATGACAAACTAGTCCTCCTACTTCTCCCTGCCCCATTGCAAAAGTCCTCATGCAGCAGCAAGAAAGTCAGCAGGCAGGGGCTTAAAATCTGCCTTTCTTTCCCAGCTCCTATAGTCGTCCTTGCAGTAGGGGCACTTTTCCTCTACTCAACTCGGACAAGCTTGGGCAGGAAAGCTACTATCTTCTCTGTTCTGATGGCACTCTTCACAGCACATGTGGGTCGGCTCTATGGAGTCCCCAAGGAGCAATTTTCCTCCTTTCCAACGAGCATGTAGTCTTCTGGTAAGATGGTGAGGGAAAAATGCCGAAAGAACAAATGTACCCTGAAGGGGAAAAAGGCAAAGAGAAATGGATAAAAGGACAAAGAGAATAGGGGCTGTCTAAAGAGATGGGAACCTCTGTTTTATATTTTGCATTTAAATTAAATCACCTAAATTAGAAACATGTCTTATTTACCTATAATTTTGACGGCACATTTTGAACTTTCTGTTTAACTGATTTATATAGACACCAATATACATTTTCCGGAAGCTGTGAATTCAAGGCCTCATGACTCATATAAGGCAGCAGCAAGATACAGAGTGGCATGTATTAGATTTTTACAGTCTATACAAAGGGAAGATTTTGTAATTCGAGAGTACCAGAGAAAAGCACAGTAAGTAACTCTTGAGGGGGAGGATATTTTTAATTGAATGTCTTCATAAATATTACTTATTACATCTGTGGCAATATAGATAGACATTTCCAGCTTAAAGTAACATTTTTGCAAATGTCTTGCTTATTAGTATTAAGAACTTCCAGCTTTTTGCAACTGACAACACTTTCTGCATACAAGTTTCAATTGTTCTCTGTATAGTCTTGCTGTTTTTGTAGACCTTTACACATAACATCAGAGAGAAATTTTAAACATTAAAATGTGATTATTCATCCACCAAAATGGCTGGAGCACTCTGGGATGGGTATAGAGTAGACTTTAAGTTAATAGTGTATTTAAAGCCACTGCTGTTTAAAAAAACAACTAGTAATTATGTTGTGGTTATAACAGCTGTTTGACCTCTGAGTTTATCAGTTTGGGATATGCTTTATCAGTATCATCCTTCAGTTGTCTTACTAAATTATCCTTTTCAGTCTTCACCTGGGGACACACCCAGTCTCTTCCTGCTGGGGAATAATTAACATCCAGACTTCCACTGAGTGACATCTTTTCAAAGCTTCCTCTTTATTTTTCCTCTTCCATCAAAAAACTTCAGAATACGTGAAGATCCCATTGTACTTTTGAAAATCAGGCTATATATAAATGGCAAAACAAAAAATCAAGTTAAGCTGCTAGGCTCTTGGGTCTTGAAAAGTTTTGCCACTGCAGCTATGTAAATCCCAGTGGTCTGGCTCCTAGTGGGTACTAGTCAATTGGAACACGGGTATTTGTATGCCAGACAGTTGAGAAACTATATATTAACATGTAAATTGGCTCTCAGCCATAATTTAAGTACTTGAATAGCTGAGAAACTATATCATTTCTGTAGCTACTGAAAATTGTATTTCAGTATAATGCAGTGGAAGACCGTCAAACTTTTAAGTCTTTGGTAAAATCATTAGGAAAGATCTTGCACAAAATAACTTGTGTGAGCCTATACATAGCTCTGAAGCCTTGCACAGTTCACTATCTGGATATTCAGGTTTGGGCTGAAACAGTCATTTACTTTTCAGACTATCTTCTTCCCTTCATATTTTCCAATGTCAATGACCATTAGAATTGGGATGTCAGAACAAAAATTAGTCTTCAACTTGATATAGTAGCTCTGTTTTGCTCATTTGTTTTTTTGCAGATTATTGACTAGACAAATAAGAGATCCAAGATCTGAATGTGCAGAGCTGCACAAACTGCTTCAAAAGTAGGTATTCTTTCCTAACTGTTCTTCAGATTTATGAAGCTAAAGCAGACTATTGTAAACTTTAATGGTAGTTTCATCATAGCTAACTCAATTATCTATTCATTTTAACTAGAATGGAGCAAAATAGCCAAAAGCAAAGTAACAAAGAAGAGAGAGTTCAAAAGGTGAGGATTTTCTTCTGGATGGCAGATGGCTGACTTTATTTTTTTAGTTAACATACCCCTCCACCAATTACTCCATCCCAGATACTGCTCTCTACTTCAAACATGCTAGCGTTCCTCATTTAACTTTATGCATTTCTGGTCTTTTAACCAAGATAATGTGGCAAACATTTGAGCCATGACATTTTTTTCCCTCCCCATTAAGGTTCGCTCCAGATGGGCATCTGTAATGGAAACACTTACATTCTTGGAAAAGGAGAAAGAAGTTGTAGATTCTGTTGTTGATGGTCACGTGGACCAGTATGCGTTAGATGGAACTAATGTCACTATCAACGTTCCAAGGCTGCTGCTTGACAAAATTGAAAATCAAATGTACAAAGTATGTGATTGTCTTTAAAGTACCTAATACTTGTCTCTTCATGTTTGTGCTTTTTTATTCATAGAACTCCTAGTTGCCTTACAAAAGCGACAAGTGAAATTATTCTCACTTAATGGAGCTGCACTTCTGTTTTGTCATCTGTTATGTGCCCAGAGTAACGCAGCATACTGCTCAGAGACCTGGGAACATGTCTTGATTAGTGTTGCATCAGATGCCAAGTATTCTTACATAGCTGGGGAGAACGAATAAGTCTGATCTGATTATGTTTAATGTTCTTACTGTAATCTGCCCTACAAACATGCACAAATGTGGTAATGATATCATGTTTGGGTGAAGGAAAGGCCTAGATTACTTTTGGAAAAACACATAGGGGGAATTTCTTAGACATACATGGAAAACATGATCTTTCCTCAAACTTAAAAAAAAAAAAAAAAAAGTTTAGAGGAGACGTTGGTCATTGTCAAAATTGAGGAATAAGGAAAAGTAACGAGACAATTGGTTGGGGGCTTATTTTCTTCTACATTCATATGTGCTTGTTGGTATTGAGGTAAAATGTCTTGCAGTATGGTGTTACAAATATTCTTTATTTGAAGTCCTATTTCAAGTATAAACCTCACTAAAGCTATTAAATCAATAACTGCATTGCTAATCCCATATTAAAATGAACACTTAAAACTAACTTTATTTTTTTCTGAATACATTTTGCATTTCACTCTGCTTGGACAACAAAACTAGACTAGTCAGACTCGTGCATTGTGTATGTTGCTGTTCAGGTTCATAGAATTGCTGGGTAGTTCCCAATGGTGTTCGTTAAAATGTTTTCATTTCATATTAATACTAAGTTAATACATAACCCCTCTAAGCAGCCTTAATTTTCTGGATCTAAACCAAGGTGAGTCTCTTAATTTAAAAAAAAAAAAAAGACAGATTCATAATCATAAGGGTTTTTTGTATCCGTATACTATACCTCCTCATAACTGATGTATCTATATAACTACTAATCAGTTTTCTCTTATTTGAAGTTGCATATAGGAAATGTATATGAAGCTGGAAAACTCAATCTGTTAACAGTCATTCAATTATTAAATGAAGCATTGAAGATTTTAAGATATGAACGTCAACAAGTTGACCACGAGGCACTAAAATTAGATCTTCAGTACATTGAAGGGAAGACCAAATTTCAGAATAAAATTTTATTGGGTCTGAAGTCCATGAGGTAAGCTCTCTTAAATTTTTTTCTGAGGCTCTTTATGCTTATTTTCATGCACAAGGGAAGCTTTAATCTCCTGTGTCCCTCTTCCAAAATAACAACACTTCATATTTTGGCCTTATTTGCTTTACTGAGAGAACGTGCTGACATCAGCTCTACTCTTGATAGATATTTTGGCTGACAAATTCATTGGTGTTACTTGGGGTTTTACATCTACAGAGGCATCTGTAAACTTCAGCATTTCCCCTCTTCTCTCTTTATGAGCAAGCCAGCTTTGCTCCTGGCTGTGTGAAAATGGAGGCTGGGCATCTTAGTTCAGTGATGGTAGTGAAGGATTCTTGCTCCTTTGATCTTAAATGATAGATGAGAAATCTATCATACTGGCTACATTTTAGCATAGTAAACTGAAATTAAGATTTTAAATCTCTTGTGTTCACCTTTTAATTATTTTAGGTATTGTGTTCTTTAAAGACTCTAATGACAATTTTTGGTCAGCGTTTGTATTTTTAGTCTATGCTTTCTTTGCAAAGCTTGTATTTGCTATGTAAAACTGGTTTGTAAAAAAGAAATAGGTCACTTAAGTGGGTGATATTCTAGAACTCTGTGTCTCGTTACATTTCAGTGACTATATATTTACATTATCTGACAATTGTTACAAGATAAACAAAACCAGCACCCAAATATACTTTGTGATAGGACAAAATTGTCCATCTCAAGCAATTGCAACGTACCCAGGGAAAACATCTGATCTCTATCAAAGTCTGCTCTCTATGTAACATGATTTTACTTCCAGTACAGATACTTAAGGTCTTTTTTTTTTTAAACATTGCAGGCATAAACTGAAGCGAGAGGATCACGTGTCCATAGTGGAATCAATTGCTGAAAAACAAAGAGATTGGGATATGAAGTGGGAAAACTTCCTTGGCCAGTCTCCCTTCAGTTTAATTAAAGATAAGAATCCAGTAAGTAATATGAGCTTTTTGGAGAAGTAGAGTATGGCTGTTTTCTGGGGTTGGGAGAGCTGAAGCAGGCTTTCTAACAAATATATAACTGCAATAGAATCCTTTTAATGCTTCCAGTGTACCAGATATTAAAAATGTTCTAGCCTCTTTGGCCTTTTTAAAATGAGTAGGTGTAAGTTTAGTTCAAAGTAGACATGAGTCCTTTATGATAACCAATCAAAGTTGGTACCCTTATAGGTAATTCAAAGTTGGTCCCTTCAGGTCAGAAGTGAGTCATAGTAGCAAGTCAGTGGGCAAACTTGCATAGCAATTACCTCATGTAACTCTCTGTAGTTCAAAGAGCACTTAATTTTCAAGTGGCATCTGTCTTTGAGCATAAAATTTACTTTATAAAATTTGACCAGGTAAGTCTGGGGGGGAGGGATAGCATTGACCTGCTAAACCCAGGGTTGTGAGTTCAATCCTTGAGGGGGCCACTTAGGGATCTGGGGCAAAAATTGGTCCTACTAGTGAAGGCAGGGGGCTGGACTCAATGACCTTTCAAGGTCCCTTCCAGTTCTAGGAGATTGGTATATCTCCAATTATTTTTATTTATTTATTTTAGTCTGTTTCCAATGAATGAAGAATAACAGTTTCATAGCATCTGCTAAACACTTGCTTGTAATCTCGCTGCGTCTGGCCTTCAGTTAAATATTGTATCACTTTCAGTAGTGTCAAATATTACTGATCTGAAGGCTTTCACAAAAATAACTATTTAATCATTTATTTTTATTTTTAAAAGGTACTTGATTTGTTACCAGCTATGTCTCCTCTTTCTTTTGATCCTGCAACAGAAGAGGCTTATAAAAGCAGTGTCTTCTGTAAATATCCAGCATCAATTCCAGGTGAGTAAATTGGGTAAGGTTTTTGGTCATCCCTAGGGTGTTCCATGGCCTAAAAGGATTCTCTGCTTGCCTTTGATACTCCAGTCCTCAATAGTTCCTTGTCATGGCAGTCTTCTTTCTGACAGATGAGTGCTGAGCACTCATTTGGAGCCTTTCAGTACTGCTCTTTGTGTCTGCCAAAAAATAAGACTTTCTTGTTCATGGACGAATAAGGAAACTTGGGCTGAGAACCCAGCTCTTATCAGAGAAAAACTGCTAATATGTCTAAAACCTGGATTTCAGTGCCACTTTCATCTTACTAATGCATGGTGAGCATTTAAAGTATATTGTCTCTTGCAATTGTCACGGGCCTTGTTTCTCCCCCACTTAGTCAACATTAGTTTAAAAAAAAAAAAAGTAAAACTCTTATGGGTCCAGCTAATAGATTGCTAACTGCAATAACTTTTAAACCTGTTTCTAGTAGAAACATTCAGTCCTAGGCTGGATAGGTAACACTACAAAAAACCATGGAAGTCTCAGAATTCTGGTAACACTTCCATAGCATGTATGTTTGCCTTGGCTTTCTTGCATGCAGATTCTTGGCTGGAAGTTCTTTTAATTTGCAGTTTTTAATACTTCTAGAGAACTGTCCTGGTTATTAACTCTGCCTTTGTGATCTGTCTGTTGCATTAGCAAAATGTGTTTTTTAAGTTGGTTAAAATTGTGTTCACTAACATCCATTTCTACAAAGAGCTGCCTGCATATTAACTGTAGCTAATTCCTAGAGCTTAATTTAGAATATATTGGCATTGTAAATGTAGTGATATAATAAGAGTTTCTTGTTGAAGTGGCATTATCTTTGATGACTTATTTAAAAAAAAACCCTATCACTTGGGTTGAATTTTTATGCTTGCAATGAATCAAAATACTGAATTTCTGTTAATTGAAGAGCTCTTGTACTAAACTGTGTATGTGTTTGCTATTGTTTCATATCTGCACACTTTTCTGCCCACTAACTTCATGCCGTGACGCACATTTTCTGGTATTGGCAAATCACTGTAGAGTACATAAGGGTTTTGTTAAATTGGCATTTTGAATAGCCCTTTGAACTTGTCTGCTTATAGCACTCCCAGATCTAAAATTGTTGTGTCACCTCTGGTCCTTTATAATAAAAGAAAACAGACCAGGCAAAAAGTGGTAACACATCTCTTCCATTCTCTATTCTAGATACACCAAAAAAGGATTGTCAAGCAAATGATGATAAAGAGGATGCAGCATTGGAAAGTATAATGGACACAACATCTACAGGAAGGTATGATTAAAAAGCTATCTTGGACCATTTAATACGTGAGTAAAAGAGGTCAACCGGTGCAGACGGTTACTTTCCTCATTAAGAGTCTTCCTCTAAACACTTCCGTCTATGAAGCTTTTACATAATCCCTACAAAGGATGAAACTATATAACTATCCCTATTTTGAGGGTCCCAAGTTGCATGGCAGCTGTTTACTCTAAGAGGTTCTCTATGGTATTTTAGAAGGTTGTATTTTTCATGGATCCACATAAGGACTCCTACAAACACCTGAAAGCTGTTATGTTTGAAAAAATAAAGGGAGTAAAAATTTAAACAAATTTTGATTAGTTCTCTCATTCCTAGAAATCAGTTCATTTCATATCTGCTTCTGAGTTCTCTTCAGATTATCAAAGCAGTTAAAGCTAGACTTGTGTTATACTGAGTGACTTTATGTAACTTTCTAAAAATTCCAAGAAACTAAATGTGTAACATGGACAAATACCTATGTTATAAAAGGTGGTAAAACAGGTACTACTATACATAATTACTTGCTTCCTAGTGAGTGAACTGAATTTTAGTAGCATAGTTTTTAAGAGAAATAGGTAAAATTACTTGGAAGCAGTGATGTTATTTAGTTTAGCTTTCTTCTGCTTTGCCCATCAGAGCTGACTTAAACTTGTACTAGTAGCCAACTATCTGACTTCATAAAACACAATTCAAATCCACAACCACCAAAAGGCTTACAGACAGGTTACTTAACACTATCATGTGGTATGACAAGTGAACTGAAATACATTGATACTTAAAATGGTGCCCTTATCCTTCAACTGTTTACTGTAGAACTCAAGTTGATCTCAAATTCCCAATATAAATAATACACTTCTCTTTATATAAAGTTCCACTCTAGAAGTGTGTGTGTGTGTGTGTGTGGGGAGGGGGGGTGTTCATATTTATTACTGCTTGGGAGACTGATACACAAATAGGGCTAAAAATTCGCTCTAATTGTCACAAGTCCCTCCCTATAGTAAAACTGCCTTCTGATGACCGGGATGAACTGAGGGAAATCATAACGGACAGATACGGGGCAGACAGTATACTAAGCTTCATAAGACTTATATGCAGCATGTTTGGTTTAATTTCAATAACTGGAATCTTGTCTGTTTTTAGGATGCTCTCACACTTGCAGTCAGCTACACAGAGCTTTCTCACAGCTGAACCCAGCAGTGTAGTACTTGAAAAGGTCAGTTTTTAATAGCTTAAATTGTCTTTTGGAAAAAATTAAACACTTGAAGTTTGTATTCTGTCTGCATTAAGAGATTGCAAGGTTAACTTGGCATACTTTCCTGGGTCCTGCTGGTAGATTGAAAATGGTTATGATGTTAGCAGAGCCACCTACCAGAGGATTCCCCAGGCATTGGGAAAATTGCCAGGCTGCATAGCACCTGTGATAAGTTTCCAAGCCTGACTCTCAGCATAGGAAGTGTGTCTGTACTACACCAGTAATATCTGGTTGTTGAAACAGCTCCTTATGGGGGCTGTGAAGTGGCAGCACAACTTAAGCACCATCCATAGGGCCAATCTTAAATTATGCTTTGCGGTTGGCATGGTGGTCCCAGGTTGAGGAATGTAAGTATGGTCTAAAAAGCACTTTGCTGCATCTTGGCTGCACTGGGCACAGAAAGGGCAAACCCAAGGGCTTGCAGTTATCTATATGCAATGCTTTACCTACGTAGGCATGCTTTGTGTCAGCTTGAAATCTGACTGTAACAAATGTTTTTCAGTGTTCGGTTTACTGTTTGATTAAACTAACGCTGACACTACAGGTGCTGTGCAGTTTAGGATGGTAGTTCCTTCAGGTTGTACATTTTTACAATAGAAGACTTAAAAACTTCTTTATATTCCTTTAGGATGTACATACTACAACTCCAAAAAGGAAAGAACGGTCTGTTTCTCAAAAAATCTTAAAATATGCCGTGCACAAACCTAGACCAATAGAAGCTTGGAAGAACGGAGATACTCACGTACTCCAATCACCAATTGCAGTTAGAAGAGAAGATCCCATTAAGAAAGCACAAGAGCAACTGGCAGAAGAGGTTAGGAGAGGCTTCACTTCTTAATTACACTTCATTGACTAATCCTGATCGTCTAAAGATAATTTGATCTTGGTACTCATTTGTTTATGATAATGGTTCTTATTTAATTGTAGCTGTCTAAGCTTAATTTTCAGTCTTTTTAAGAAGAAAAGGATGAAGGCTATAATTTAAAAGTACACATTGCTCAAATAGTGTTATCAGTAGCTACCAATATGTTGCTCTGCTCTTGTTTGATGGTGATAAGTCGGCTGCGTGCATGTTCCCTCTGTGTGCTGCCCTGGCTCTGCGCAGATAGCTGACACAGCAAACCCCGAGAGAACCCCCAAAGACCACAGACTCTAGTAAGGTACAAAGGAACCCGAGCCAGGTTTATTGTCAGACGAAGCACAGTAATAGTTTCCTATAGACTCTACAGGGCATACTACGAATATGTGCCCTCTGGCAATGGACACAGCTCAGTCAGTGGCGGGACACTTCACTGCCCCTTAGGCTGGACAAAGATGCGCACTCCGGGACCTACTTTTATACAGTTACAGGACAGATTATTCATCCCTTCTGATGTATTGAGGTACAGCCCCTTGGCTCATTAGGGTGCTGTCTCCTCCTTTGATCATGTTGTTCTAGACAAACAGATCTATCCATCATGCTGTCCTGTCTTTAAGATGCACCTGCCTGTTCCTTGTTATGTCTGTGGAGTGTCCTGATGTCATCTTGGCACAAGTTCCTTTTCTCGCCAATTCTGTGAGGTGAGGCCTGCCTCTGGCTCTCAGCCCAGCTTTGCTTAGCAATGCCTGGAAGTACTTTTGGTTCAGGCTTCATGCCTTAGACTGGGCCTCTGACACAAGAGGTTATGTTTCAGGGCCTCATCTTACTACATACAGTACAACAGAATACTCTTAATTGGAATATCCTAGTGGGTGGTGGCCTTTCTGATTTACCAGAAGAAAAGTAATGCTGTGCATGAATCTATAAAGCCCATAAGACTGGAGAGTATTTACAGTGCTTGGATATTTCTAAGGCATCTCACTTCTGTATTTGTATTAGATTTCTTTAAATAGGCCTACTTCCACTGGGAGAGGGCCTAAGCCTGTCCCTCTGTTGTATCTACTGCTGACACTGTGCAGTAAATAGAATAATAATCAAGTATATGTAGCTGCCGTTGATGGAACAAACAAAAGCCCAGAAGAGGGAGGGTAGAAAGTTTGAATTCCTTTTCTAGATCACACAAATATAGAAGGGACTGAAAGCTATTGAGGCAACAAACTATCAGAGCCAGTATAAGATTCATGAAAGCGTACCAACTGAACTGTGCTATTAATCAAAGATTACTTGTTCTTATTAAGCAGCCGTCATGATCTTCCTTGGGAGACTACATGATTAAGCATACCCTAGGTGACATAGAGCTTACTGTACTATTCATGTATTTTTTTATATGCTTGACAGAGTTGATGATTTTCCTTTATTTCACTTACTGAAAGCTTTCTGCAACTTACAAAACTGATCTTGGGTCTATAACTAGTACATATTTTGGCATTTAACTATAGCATCTTAATATTGTTGGACAAACATTTGGACGTGGCAGATGTGTGCAAGCACTTTGTCCTTCAAAGGGAATTTTTTACAAGAACCTCAAAGTTGTGCTATATAGTGAGATAGAAGACCAAGTGTCTTCATCCCTGAAATGGTGTAGTTAATTGTCAACTGCACTCAAGAATATTTGTTCATTAATAAAATGACATCCTAAGTGATGTGACTTTCCCATAATTGTACAGATTGGAACTGTCGAAGTGAAAGCTTAATACTTCTCTTAAATGCTTTTCTTCCAGGACACTCAATTCCTGGTTAATAATTAATCTCACTTCCTTGTCTCTCGGGGAATCTTGTCTCCATTTTAAAGAAAGATGGGTGAACTAAAGCATGGGCTGAAACAAGTCAGTGGTAAATTAGAGAATAGAATGCAGAATTTGATTTCCAGTCTCATATTCTGACCAGGAAGCTTTCCGTTCTTTTCCACACTTCCTCACTTTTAAAAGGTGCATTTTCCATAATTGTACACACACATTTAAACAAGAGTTGTGGAACTCCTAAAGCTATGGAGTGGGTGGACAGAATGGGATTCATTCAGTGCTGCTATTGGCAGGAACAAAAGTTATCTTCCCCAAGAGTTTCCATTCTCTAAACTTTCTCCTACAGGTTGCAGATGAAGTGGTATCAGAATCGACTCAGGGTGATGGTGGAAAAGGAATGGAGTTAGATGACCTAATTGGCTCATTGGCTTCTAACCCTTTCTTAACAAGGAAACAGATCCCACGAACTCCAGAAAATCTGAGTAAGTTCTGTTTTCATAATGTAGAATAGTTAAACAGAAATTCACTGAAGTTTAATAGAGATGGTGCCATGTTAAAGGACAGCCCCAAACACTGCTCAATCACAATGGCTTTAACTCCTAACAGTTGTCATCAGGATGACATACTTATTATCTGTAACACAACATAATACCTGTAGCAAAATGAACATAGTATGACTAAGGTAATATAGAGCAGTGTTTCTCAGTGACCGGTGCACGGACTGACGCCAGTCCCAGAGATCTCCCTGACACAGTTTAGGAAGGCAATAAGTGGTCTCTGGTATCTAAAAGGTAGAACTCCTATGCCATCACCTCTGTGCTGTCGGCATTCAGGGCACGGGTGGGGAAACATCAATAGTTTCAAAGGTAGCATGTTTACACTTGTATAAAAGTAGAAAAATAGGTGGCTAAATGATATGGAATTGCACTTAAGTATGTTCTTAATTTTGTTTCAATCTTAGTTACTGAAATTAGAAGCTCATGGAGAAAAGCTATTCAAGCTGAAGATCCTTCAGATACAGAGTTGGCTCAGACTGACATGGTGACAAAAGAAGCTCCATTGGATCTAGAGTCTGCAATTTGTAGCCGAATAGATTCTAGTATGGCCTGCTTTATGTCTTCATCTCACATGTCTGACCTTAATGTTTCTAATTTACTAGAAGGGAAATCTTCAGTAAGCTGGATGACACCTGCACCTAAAAAGCAGGTGGTGGTTAGTCACATCAGTGAATCGTCAACACAGATACCAGCTACAAGAATGCCAGATAACGAAAGATCCTGGGAGCTTGGATCAAAACATACTGTTTCAAGTAAAAGTCTCTCAGAAAATCTAGAAGAATCTGTCTTTCCAACTATAAATAAGAGCATGAATCCTCTGGATAATAGTGCAGAGAGAGAGATTAAAACAGATGCCCTATCACCTTATTTTTGTCAGAATTCTTCAATGCATACAACTCTGTCATGGGATGCTTCTCAAATGGTAAGTGGTACTAGTTCTGACAGTAATGAAGTTATCCAGTTTGGAATACTACATGAGACTCTTCCAGAGGAACTTGGCAACATAAGTCTTAATAGCTCTAAAAGTTTAGAGACTGATGATGAAGTTGAAGGTAACTCAAGGGATAGCAAGTCCTTAGAAAACATAGTGAAAAATGAATGGGTCGCTCAAGAATGCAAACAGGATTTACAATCTATTCGCAACAGGTATGAAGCACTAAAAAAGACAGTTTTTGGAAATGAGGAAGATTCATTTCAGTCACCTAGAAAACAATTTCTGAGGCATAGATCAGAGATAAACCTTATTCCAGGATGCAAAGAAACAAAAGAAGTATTTAGTCCTCTAGGAAAACTCTATGCATTGGATGCAGAGTATATCAAGACACCTTCACACATGTCCGTTTTTGAAAGAAGGCACACTCTTTCTCCACTGATTGCATTTTCTCCAGTTCAAGAGAGACTAAGGTCAATGACGCAAAAGAAACCTGGAGGCTTCCTGCATAACTTGAAGGGTAAGCTTGTGTTTATGCTTTTGACAGGATTGTGCCATGTGTACATGTGGAACTCCTCACTTTTGGGTTTCCTGGACATAATCTGAGCACTTGGCTTCTGCTTTAGGAGTTAGGGGGAAGAAGGGAATCACCAAGGTAGTGGATTGTTGCCACAATTACAGCTACTGTCATTTTCCCTGGAAGGAGCAATGTAGATGCATATATATATGATCGTGTAAGGAGCAAGAAAGATGCAGATCTCGTCTTTGGGTTATGTGCACTTTCTGATGTCTTAGTCTTTTCAGCAGTGGAGCTGCAGAGGGAGCCTTTTAAACTTTTAAAAAAGTGTATATTCAGGACAGTCATCCTCTAATATACTAGTTTCTAAAGATTTCACATATGCAGAGTTTTCCTTTCTTGAAAAATGACACTTCTACCCAGAGGTGGGTGATTAAATTGATATAGTCTATATCTTGCAAGTTACATTTTCCAAATATGGAACTATGGGAATCTTTGCCAGACAATAGACACCAAAATGTGAGAGAGACCTAGGTAATACTTACGCTAATAAAACACAATAGCTTTCCACACCAGAAACAAAAATACAGTGGCACTAGGCAGTTACTGGTACACCTGTAAGCATCAGTCAGTATACTTGAGTAATTAGTACAACAGGAATTAGCTTTGTAAGTGCACTTGCATTTAATGTGGACCCTATTCAACTGTCAGTCCACAGTAAGTATCCAGGACACTTTCACTTAAATGTCAAATGTAAAAGTTGATAAATTGAATTTAATAGGTTAATCTTAAAGGGACAATGACAGACTAGAAGATTGCAGTGCACTTTATGGGGCTGCATCCTGCAACTATCAAGAAACTGAAGATAGTTGAATGTAACTGCTTGGTTAAGTGGTCCTCCATAAATTGTACTTGCTGTCAGTTAACTTATAAACAGCTTAGATGACACCTGAAAGCTAAGTGTCCTAAATGGTTTGGGACCAGATTGCTTATTACAAATACATGCAATGCCATGGAAGGAAATTAAGCAGACGCTTAAACTAGTTCTCCCTTGGCCCTGCTTGCTAGGAGCTCAGAGTAATCTACATTCAGTAACATTCTCATTTATTGGAAGTAACTTAAACATCGTCGCTCCTGTAGTTCACATTTGATAAGTCTTTTCTCCATCGGCAGCAGCGGGTAGTTAATATATATTGCTACATAACTGATGCTTTTACATATACTAAGCAGCAATAACACTTTAAATTGGTTGCTTACAGGTTGTGCTTACAGGTTGTACTTCCAGTGTTGGTGTACCCCAGAATCCTCTCTAGTTATTAGTTGCAGCTTCTTTGGTTGTGCAGATATGGGAATTTTTCCTTTCCCTGATTTGGAATAATTACATCTGTAGGAAGTGTCCCAAAACGCTACAGTCTTTTTTCCTAAGGTTATCTGGTATGTCACTTTTTAATACTATACATTTATATAACAATACATTCTTTTTCTAGAAGAAGAGAATTTGAAGGAGAAGCTGGATGCAAAAGAATCATCATCTGATATAAAGACACGTAAAGATGAAGCAGTTTCACACTTAATAGAATTATGATGCACTTGGCTGTGTAATGCTCATGTACTAAACAATTAGACTTATAATTTAAAATGTTATTTGTAATTTACATTTTTCAAACTCCATTCTTCCATTTCAGACAGAAATTCTGCCAATGCATACATTTAAATGCTTATTTTAACTAACCGGGGAAGAAATTTCCTTAGTGTACAATGTCCATTAAGGCTGAATTCTTTCTTTGGTCATTGATCAGAGGGACTTGGAGATTTTTCACCATTGATGTGAGAAGACTAATAGTCAGATGTGTGGAATCAAACATTTTGTTGGATTGTGTGGTTAAGTCATGTGCACTGAAACTTCTGAGACTGACACAACTTCCTAAAACAGTTCACATTTTAATTTGAAGTATTTAAAAAAAAAAAAAAGTTAAGGACCCTGTTGAAAAATGACATTTAATCACATGCATTATAAGATATCAAGGATATCATCCTTTAATTTTTGAAGTCTAGCAAAATTGGAACTTTAATTACCACATAAATTGTGAAGGGACTTTGTAGGAGAAAAAGGATGGATTCTTGTAAAGGCCTCCTCTCCCCAGTTCCCTGTTTGGGGAATGACGTTTGCCTCCCAATCTGACCTGTCAGATTTATTTTATGGAGGCCCTTTTTCTGCCACCAGCTCTGGTGCCCTAACTCCACAGCAGCATGGTTCCACTGGTAGTACCCTTGGTTATAGCATTGTCAGGAGAAATGATGGGGCTATTCAGAAAAGTCCTGGAGACCTTTCCAGGTTGGATACCTGGGACTGAAGAGGGATATATTTGTATCCATCCTGCCCTGCCCATTGTAAGCAACTGAAAACTTCTGTGTATTCAGATCAAGGTGTGGGTATGATTTAGCCTAATTTATTGACTTGCAAGGGAAGAGAATTAATTTGGTAAGATGGAGCACTGATGTCTATGGCCTCACTACTCACCTTCCATAAACACACCTCTTGACTTAAAACTCTGGGGACCAGTGCCTGTTCAAGTAGGACTAAAGGTAAAGTGAGGAAAGATTTAGGGAGAGGGGAGGCAAGTGGAAGAAAGGCACATGAAGAGTAGGACAAAAGAGTGCTCCCAAACACTGTAACTAAACCCACTAACAATCCCAATTAGAAATCCACTTGTGGGTTAAAGTAATTTAGGATTTTTGTTTAACTTTAGATTTCATGTTTGACTTTGTCTTGTGTTTATTTAAACTTTGTTTTTAAATAGTTTATTAAAATGAAAAACAGTTTTCAATCTTGTTACAGAAATATTTAATTTTATAAACTTCATCCTGCAAACCTAGTCTAAGATTTGTCTACTTGTGTTCTAGGCGGTGAAACAGGACTTGATATCTAAAGTGACTCTGCATTACTATGAAATAAAGAGAATTAGCATATTTTGTCTAGAAATCATAAACTGAGCTCCAGTCCAGCACTGGGTTGAGGACTTTGTAGAGTTGTTTTTATCATTGTTAAACACCACCCACTGATCAGAATATACAAAATGATGTGTTTCAGTGAATTTCCATTTTAAATGGTAAAATAATTGACACCCAGGATTTGCTGGGTAAGGTATTCTTGTAGAAGACAAGCAGGTGGTGTTGGAGCAAGTACAGTAAGAACTAGATAATCTTTTTGTCTTCAGGAGAAACAATTGGATATAAGGTTTTAATTATAAACATGTTAGAAGGGTTGGATTGTTTAATCATGGAAACAAGTCTTTTTTTTTTCCCATCAACCTGTGGCTGCCTCCCTTCATATAATTCTCCACTGCTATAAAAATGCTTACACAAGTATTCCTTCGCCCTTGTTTGTTTTTTTCAAAATCTGCATTCCATGGGCTAGGAAAGATGGAATTTCTCTTCATCAAACAATGCAAGAGTGAAAAAATTAAGCCCGTTATACAAGTCTTTGACCCCTTGGGCCCTCTATGTGAATTTTGCATTGTGCCTTTGTGATGGCAGGTGAGTTAGCAAATGGCCAACACCTTCTGAACTGCTAAGTAAAATGTCATCTTAGAAAAGTATATTTCCATTTATTTTGCCAGCAACGTTCTCCTACCAGATTAATTCACTAGTCCCACTTTACACAGTGAATTCTGATGACAGCTAAGTCTGAATTTGGAAGGCAGAGCAAGAATACTTTCACCAGGTGAAGTTGTTACTCTGAAAAAAAAAAATGTACAGTGTGGGCTTGTTTATCCTCAATGATTTTCGATATCAGTATATATTGATCCAAACAGTCAGTCACTCATTCTGTAATCCACATTTACCTGCCACTGTAGATGCATGATTCTCACTCACTCTTCAGTATTAAACATGTAACTATCATATTCAGTGTGCTGGTGCTTTATGATATACTGGTGGGGTACAAGGTGAGGATATGGAAGAAAAAGATTAATGGTGCCATACTAAAGTTGCTTTAATCTAAGAATCTTAAATATGATATGAAGTACCTTTTTAAAACTGCATAAACCACTCATCCTATAAGCTATGTGGTCTAGACTGTTTGCTATATATTGGCAACATCATCATTAATGGAAGCAGAGTAACTGTGTTATTCAATAGTCAAAGCTATGTTTCCTTTACATTAAACTAGTGTGACAAATCAAGATTAAAAAAGAACATAGCCTACATGGAGGCCAGAATCTGTACCCTGCAACAGTTGAGCAGCTTGTGCTGCTGTCAGGGCCATTCAGAGTGCCATCAGCAGCAGGTAGATTGCAGAATAAGAATTTGAGCAGAGAAGGGAGAATTCAAATATACCTGCTTAATGTATTGACAAAAACAAATTTCCTGTTACCAGCACTGGTACTACACTGATAGTTGATCCAGTGCATTGACTGTTTGTTACATATTTAATACGTTTAAATATAGGAAAGGTTTATTGTTAAACATTATGTGCAAATGCATTTTGCATGTTTACTACAGTGTATGTATGCTGCAGGCTACTGCCCCAGTCACAATATGGCCGTAATATTAAGGTTGCAGTGACTTATTTGTAAGACAAAGCCATGGAATGTCCTTGCTGGTGGGGGAATCTTTCCACTCTCTCCACAATGAAATCATCAGCGGTAGATGTCAGTTCATATTTGATTGATGCCTTTTTATTTAATCCCATACTTTAGGTTATAAATGCATAACTATTTTAACCACTTCTCATAAAATCAAATATTGTGTACCAATGATTTTACTTTTATGTACCTTAGCATTCTTCCACATCAAAGGAGCTCTTGCATACTTCAGTTGCACATACTACTGCCATGTATCCATCTCTTTGGGAAGAAACATATCTACTGTCTAAGAACCTAACACTTTTACCAACAATTCAGGACAGAAGAATATTGTATCCCAGTGTTTTTCTAACTCTTCTGTAGTTAGATGACTTCTTAAAACAAGATGTGCACTATCTAACCCCCCCCCCACACACACTCTATTTCCTCTCTCGGAAATATAGCCTGGTGAAATGCCAGAGGAAGTGCAGGCAGAATGTACTCGGGTTGCAATTGGGCCAGATCAGCTAGGGTTAATTGTGCTACCCCCTATGCAAAATGCTATTGTTGGAAAGGTCACAGCTGCTTAAAGCCTTGAGTTCATCTTATCCAAAAGACAGCTCTTCTAGTACCACAGGGCTCCCTAATATGGGATTGAGGCAGTTATTCAAGAATGACACAGAAAAGAACAGGCCCTGGATCACTTTCTGTAGCTCCAGTCCCTTTAGTCTACAGGCTGGGCTGTGTTCAAAAGCATTTCTGAAGCAGTTTCAGGTAATGCAGTTTTGCCAGCCTGTGTACAACTTCTTTCCTTTAAATTAAACTGCTCATGCCAAAGGCTGTGCGTACCCTAGACTTTTCACTTCAACTTCCCCACTCTGGAGGAGGAAATTTCATTCTTTCTTATCCAGCAGTCCTGCTCCACCAACTGTGGCAGCGCAGGTGGGCTAGTGACTAGATGCCAGCATTAATGCTACCTAGAAGAACTGGTCCTTAAAACATTTGTGGCCAGTCTATACAAGTGTGTGTGTCTCTCCCCCATCCACCCCTCCCCCAGTAACATTTTAAAGTAGTGTAGACAAGGCCCAAGTGTTCGATCCAGGTGCCAATCCAGCCTCATTGTGTCCATCCCAGGTGTCGGGGAGTCATTCATTACCTACACTGTAGGGACTATGCTGACAGCAGAGCTGAGCACTAAGGCTTGCCCTGGTGACCTCACAAAGGCTCCCTGGGTGACCAGGTGGTTGTAATCCCTGGGACCCCCACAATGCTGTTTGGGGCTAGATGAGAAGCAAGAGATTGAGGAGAGAGAGGCTGGAGAGCAGAGGCGGCCAGGAAGCTTGGGCGTGCGGCCGCAGGGAAGTGGACTAGCTGTGCTATGCAGTTGACTTAGTATCGTTCTCACCTGCTGCAGCGAATCCGGCTTCTGGACGGGGCTAGCCCTGCCCCTGGAGCTTATAGGCAGTTTCTCCAAAACAAGCCGTTGGAGGGGCTGCTATTAAAGTGGCTCTCGGTCCCAGAGCTGCCGCTGGGGGGAGAGACAGTGGCTCTAGCTCCAGTCCGTCGCAAGGATGTCTCCTCCCGTGACTCCGCCCAAGACCCTGTCCACCAAGAAGTGCATCTGCCAGCTGTGCTCCTGCGGGTATGTAAGAGAGCTGGCCAGACTGGCAGCTTCAGGGCAGGACCGTGCTGTGCCGCTGTCATAGGAGCCCATGGGCATTTAGCCGCTCTTATCTAGGAGTATCAGAGGGGTAGCCGTGTTAGTTTGGATCTGTAAAAAGCAACAAAGAGTCCTGTGGCACCTTAAAGACTAACGGATGTATTGGAGCATAAGCTTTCGAGGGTGAATACCCACTTTGTCAGATGCATGTAATGGAAATTTCCAGAGGCAGGTATAAATATGCAGGCAAGAATCAGTCTGGAGATAACGAGGTTAGAGTAGTATTGCCCCCCCAAATCATAGGTTTCCAGGCTGGATTTTGGTTAGATGTTAAATCCCCCTGGGCCTGGGGCACATGTGACTGCAACTGGTAGGTAGTGCCCCAGTTGCTAAGACTTCACTGGGGGATGAGTAAAGGGAAAAGGGCAAGAGAGAGGAGTTTGAATGGATTTAAATCTTTTCTAAAATAGTCTTATTAAAATATACAGGGATGTAACTTTTCTGTGTTGTATCCTCTGCGACTGTATCACTCCATCATTTTGTAACTTGTTTTGTTTTATATTTATTGTAAAAATCTTCATTCTAACTGTTTATTATTTATTTCTAAACTTTCTTGTAGGTAATTGAAATGTGCCCCCAATAAGAGCGCTTTACACTTCTTGGCTAGAGCCATCCTGGGGGACTGGTATTATTGTTACAAGTCTTTGCTCTCCCGTAGTGAAAAACAATAGTGCTGCTAAATGTGCTTGTTCCACAGGGTATGCAGGGTGAGAACGGTAGAAATGGAGCAGATATCTAAAAATAACACTGTTCGTTCCTGACTTTCTAAATCTCAGTTCTCCAGTGGCTGCTTGTTCACAGCAGTGGTCCAGAAATAACCAGATCTCCTTTTTCATAGGATCCATCTTCCCAAATCTGCAGAGGAAAGAATAAGATTATCAATCAAAACACTCTTTCTGGCTGCAGCTCAGTTCCAATAGTCACCATAGATTTAAGATTATAAAACACATGTAACTTCCCCTCAAGGCAAAGGAAAGCTCTGAATAATAAATGAGGGGAAATAAAAATACTATAGTTCATAAATTTATGTGAATGTTATCCTGAGATTATTCTATGTTCCAAGTGGCTTGGGCTTGTTAGTGAAAAGAATTCTAACACACTTTTGTATTTCAACTATGACATTAGATAATTTTTTGCAAAATTTCTCTCTATTGTTCTCGCTTATAATCTGTCTAATCTGTCTGTTAACAATTTAAATTTATATTATTTTTTTTTAATTTAACATATTGTGGTAGAAACTAAGGTCACAATTAGGTTGGGCCCCATTGTGCTAGGTCAGGGGTCGGCAGCCTTTCAGAAGTGGAGTGCTGAGTCTTCATTTATTCACTCTGATTTAAGGTTTTGCGTGCCAGTAATGCATTTTAATGTTTTTAGAAGGTCTCTTTCTATAAGTCTATAATATATAACTAAACTATTATTGTATGTAAAGTAAATAAGGTTTTAAAAATGTTTAAGAATATTTTGTTTAAAATTAAAATGCAGAGCCCCCCGAACCGGTGGCCAGGACCTGAGCAGTGTGAGTGCCACTGAAAATCAGTTTGCATGCTGCCTTTGGCACACGTGCCATAGGCTGTCTACCCCTGTGCCAGGTGCTGTACAAACATAATAAATGACCATCTCTGTTCCTAAGAATATAAAATTTAATATAATTGTATTAATCTAATCTACCTGTCCAAGTACTTGTATCAAACTCATGGTAATATATGAGCATCTCTGTGTTCATTCCTTTCATCTTTCTAGCTCTACTTTTTTTTTTTTTTAATCTATGTTGATAACTCCACATTTGGCTCTGTCTGGGAAATGTAACTGAGACTTCAAGCAATGGTGTAGCTCTGACTGACATTATACTTGGGATGTGGTGATGGAGCTAAGTTTCTAGCTTTATGAACTGGATCCACCAAGATGTTGTGCATTTTGTCCCTAACAAAGCAAATTTGAGCGCACAGTTATCTTCAAGCATGTGAGTAATCTCATTGAAGTCAGTGGAACTACTCAAATGCTTTAAGTTAAGCAGGTGGGTGTTTTGCTGGATTCGGGCCTATTTTGGCAAAATCTCTGCCATGGTCTTTGGCACATTTATCTTGTGATGGCAATGAGCTAAGAGTATTGAACATCCAAAAATGTTTTCACCTGGGTTATGAAGCTCAGGTTTGCGATTAAGGCTGTGTATTTGGCTCTGAGGGTGAAATGGTTGTTCACTTCTGGAACCCTTTTACTGCTTGCTGACTTGTGGAGTTGTCAGTGCTGAAGGCAGCTACTTGCCCACTCCTCAGTTTAATGAGGTGTGCAGCAATCTTGTTTTAGCTTAACTAATGTAAAGTGTTTTTATAATTATGCAAATTACTATTGGCATTTACCCAGTAATAAGCAATGTTCTCACTGAAGATTGTGGTGACTTGTGTCCCTGATGGCCAATAAGAGTTTAAAAGTCAGTCTTGCTGTATCTTTTTCAGAATTAAAATTGAACCTGAAACAATGCACTCTGCGCCTCTTGGGCAAAGACTGCCTCATGTTGCCTAACTGAACAATTAGAGAGGTGGAGTGGGTAAGCCCCCAAAAGATTCTTACCAAGATGTTGGCTGGTGGGCACAGATTCAGTGTTGCACACATTTTTGTGCATCTTACTCTGAAAATCAGACCTTTCGTGTCCAAAGCTATATCCCACTGCAGAACTGTCATGACTATGTCACAGCCCAGATTTGCCCACCTTTAGCCTGCTGGTGTAAAAAGGACCATTTTATTTACCTCTTACAATATATGGAGATATACCTATCTCATAGAACTGGAAGGGACCCCCGAAAGGTCATTGAGTCCAGCCCCCTGCCTTCACTAGCAGGACCAAGTACTGAGTTTGCCCCAGATCCCTAAGTGGCCCCCTCAAGGATTTAACTCACAACCCTGGGTGTAGCAGGCCAATGCTCAAACCACTGAGCTATCCCTCCCCTCTTCTTAGTGTTCCCCAAACATCAGTAAGCTGTTCTTACGTTCCCTGCTCACTAAAGGGGATAAGCATTGTCACCAGAGGGTGTTCCACATTGCAGAGTATACATTGGTTTCAACTAACGTTACCAAGCATTCACTTTCTCTAATATAACATCTGGTGTATGTAGCTAACAGAATACATCTGTCTATAATTTTAAGCAGGACAGCAGAGATCAAAATTTGTGATGTTTCTGTAGAATGTTCTACTAAAAATGCTGCACTTTCGGTGCCAATATATTTTCACATGCTTTATTCTGTGTTTAAAAATAAATAGCCTACAGGATAACATGAGTGGGGCGAGGGTCCCAATTAAGGGCTTTTGAACATGCCTAGATTTACCCATATGTCTTACCTGACTTTCAAACATACTTTTTGAGGGTTCTTTTTTATGATCAATGTAAGAGGGTGAAACATCCTGTCACGGAGTGTGGGGGAGTCAGGGCCCTGCCCCCCCGGCTTCCTGCGATTCACCAGGACTCTCAGCCAGCCAGTAAAGCAGAAGGTTTATTTAGACGACACGAACACAGTCCAACACAGGTCTTGCAGGCACCGATAACAGGATCCCCCCTGTTAGGTCCATCTTGGGGCCCCAGGAGCCCCATAGCCCCCATTGGGGATCAGAGCCCTGTCTGTGCTTCCCTTCTTTTCCCCAGCCAGCTCCAGTCTCCCCAGCCTCCTCCAGCCCCTCCCCTCTCCTCAGCCCCTTTCCCGGGCCAGGAGGTCACCTGACCCCTTTGTCTCCAACACCTCTGGTTGCACCTTCGCAGGGGAGGTGCCCAGGCCATCAGTTGCTAGGAGACAGAGTGTCTGGCATTCGGTTGCACTGGCCTTTTGCTTTGCTAGATACTTAAGAATTGCACGCAGCATTCGCAGCCCCCAGTACGAACAGTCCCACTTCGTCACACATCCCTACTCAGGATAGGAATACCCATTCTCCTCTTCTGAGGGAGGGGATGGACTGGGCTCGATTGGGGGATGACGAGGAGGACCACAGTAACCCCCAGGTGACTTGCTAAGCATCCTCCGATTGACAGAAACATCTAATAAGGGGGAATTGGACTGCATGGAAATGGCCAAATCACTATGTGCCATCAACATCGGCCCCAAGTGGTGCTGTGCCATAGGCTAACCTGGTTATAACAAAGCCCCTGCTGCCTGGAGACACTAATACTGGCAGTGGTAACTCTGCTGCTGGAGGAGTCAGAGCTGCTATGTTAAAAGCAGCCACAGCAGCAGGCTCCAAATGCTAAAGGCATAGACAGTTGCTGCTCTGAGCATGCCTGGAGCAAGTCCGTGCTGCATGGGTCCCGGTAACTGAGCTGGGTGTTGGAGGATAAGCATTCTCACCATGAGCTGGTGCTGCAGGCTGACAGCTTAGAGCTGACCCATAGAGCAGAGGAGCTGGCAGCAAACATGGACACCACTGAAGTCTTCTGGGTTGCTGCCTCCCGCTGAGAGGAGGAGCGAGGGGCTGCTTCTCTTCTTCCTGCAGATAGCAAGGGGTGAGCCAACCCCTTTTCTTTCTGAGGAGGTCTTTTGAGGAGATCTTCCTCTGTACTCCTCAGAGGAGCGATGCCTGTTACTGCTCGCAGTCACAGAGGCAGGAGCAGGCAGCATCCTGGAGATTAAAGCCATTGTTGGGACACTTTTCATAGAGGACTCTCAAAATTTAAAGTTTATTTTTGGGGGGAGAGGAGACAACATCACACCTGATCCCCTTGTACAGAGCAAAAACTAACCCAGAAAAAGCTACAACTTCCTAAAAGCACTATACTAATCACTATGCTAAATACCTCATCTAAATCAGTAATTAACCATTTACAAAATTGTAATAAAATTTGCATTTGGGAAAAAAGAGTGGACACTGCTACCTGGATCCATCTCACAGACAGGAGTGGTTGAAAGGAACTGAGGGTCAGTTGGTTGCTCTGTCCCCTGGCTACCCTCAAAGGGCTACGGGCTCTATGTCATCAGGGGAGCAGGTGCTACCAATGGGCACTGCTGGCTATTAGACCACTCTGGTCTCCGGTGGTGCATGCACACCGCAAGTGGAACGCATGTAAACAAGTACTCAAAGCGGAAAAGGTGGCTACTGTGTCCTTAAGAATGATTATAAGGAGAACACAAATATAGTTGTATGCTGTCTTCATTCCTCATCCGGAACTTCCATTAATGCCAGTGGGGTTTGTGCATGCAGCTTGAGGGAAGTATATGGCCCTTAAGGGAAACAAGTTATACATATTTCTGCACTGTCTTGTTACAGTACTCATCTGGACACAGGGAAGATAAGATTTTTCTTTAACCACCAGGGGGAGTCAGAAGGACATTTTTGAAGCTCTAAGACAATGTTTCTCAAAACTTTTGTATTGATGACCCCTTTCACACAGCAAACTTATGAGTGTGACCCCCCCTTATAAATTAAAACCACTTTTTTGTATTTAACACTATTATAAAAGCTGGAGGTGAAGCGGGGTTTGGGGTGGAGGCTGACAGCTCGCGACCCCCCATGTAATAACCTCGCAACCCCCTGAGGGGTCATGACCCCCAGTTTGAGAACCCCTGCTCTAAGAAGTTATGTTCAATTTTGTTAGCACTTTCAGAGGGAAGGGATGGAATCTCATTTGATCTAGTTCTCGTATAATGAGTGAATTGCTGGGATGTTGATCCCATGTGGCTTCCCCATATTTTCTAAAAATTGTAATGATGCTCAGCGCTCTTCTAACACATTGTATCTGGAATGCTCCCAAACATCTGCTAATTAATTATAAATAGTATTTATGAATGGGTTTAGATATGGTGTATATCTTTTATTCCTTTAGGGGCAAACCCAGACCCCCCTCCCCATGAGTTCATGAGATCTGAAAAAAATGGTGGAATGGCACAGATTCTGTTGCCTGGAGCATGTGGGAAATGATGCTGGGATTCTGTCAGGGTCTGTGCCATGGATCAGTGCTCCAGGTTGGTTCTCTGTGCAGTACCACAGTGAGGAGGGGTTTGGGGGCGGGCTGAGGGAGGGAGCATGGTCAGTGAGTTCACCGCTATGCAGATTGTGAGGGGCCCACGCTGAATCAGGCCAGGGAATAGAGAAATACTGGGCTAGGGAGGCATCGCCCCTCAATAAGTGGAAGGCAGGCTCTCTGTGGAGGAACAGTTTAAAAGAACACTGGTAGCCCAGTAGGAGAGAGGGATTAGCTCTATATGGCACAAAAAAGCAAGACTGATGCTGAGCACTGTGCAGGGAGTGGCAATGCCTTTGTGAAGGCTGCTCGAGCAGCAGGGACTTAGGTCCCCACGCCATTCAGAGCTGAAGGCCCTGGGAGAGAGGGACTGACTGAACTGGATGCTAAGAAACTGAGGAGAGCCTACTAAGTCTGTGGCCATGCGCCAAATTGAGGCACTCCAGACTAGTAGGAAGTGACCTAGGAAAAACATTATTTTGGGGTAGCTCAGTGACTGGGCTGGATGCTTTGAGAGACCCCCTAAGACCCTGGGTCAGGGCCCAGTGGAGTGGATGGGTCTGGGTCCCCCTACCTTGCTTTCCCCCATTGCCCCCAAGCTCCTTTAGTCCCTCAGAGCTTGGTTACTACAATCAGAGCACCAGGGGGTGAATGAGGCTGCAGCTGGGGTCCCCTTTGGATGCCTAGAGTGGCAGAAACTGTAAGGCCATGAGCTGACCAGTAGGCCAGCTGGCCACCAGACCTTCCTTCCACATGGATCCACTGGATCCCCTTGTAAGGAGAGCTTAGGGATGAGCTGCTGTGGACCAGCCAGCTTGACGCACTGTGACCTGAATGAAAAGTTCTGTTTTCCTTCTCCTTTAAGTATCTTGTGCAAAAACTCTTTACTCCCATGGGAGCAACATTTGGCCCTTAATAATTACATTTGCCAATTAGGGTGACCAGACAGCAAATGTGAAAAATCTGGACAGGGGGTGGGAGGGTAATAGGAACCTATATAAGAAAGACCCAAAAATCAGGACTGTCCCTATAAAATCAGGACATCTGGTCACCCTATTGCCAATAGAGTGACGCCTTCTTATCTGGTCACTCAAAGGACGAACAAAACTCAATGGCAGTAATCTTCTAATAGGCTGGAGCAGAATTTTGTTCACTACATCTGGGGATATGTTAAAGGTGTCTCCTAAGGCTGGAGGTTGTCTAACAATGACCTTCTGCTTTCACTGAATGCATTACAGGGAGAAAGGACCTAATTCATCTCTGGTGTAACCCTAGTGTGTTTTCACAGGGAGGAATTTGGCCAACAAAACTAACACTGCTTAACTATACATGACAGCAAGTGGGAATTCTTAACCTGTTGGCTTAAATCCAGTGCAGCCTTGAACCAACCGAACCGAACTCCACCATGTGAGGGTCACCCTATCCCCATCACCCGGCCCGCTTACTTATACCCGTGACTGTCTGTAACCTTTTTGTATGGGTGATGTACCCTCACTGCTTCCTGACTGTATCTTGATCCCACCCACCGTACACCCCGCATTGGGGACATTGCAGACTGTATATGTTATGTGCTGTCCAATACCAAAACACTAGCGTCCCCCTGTACTCTGTGTGCCACCCCTGATGACCAATAACTGACGCTTCAAACTCTCTGTATCATTTATTTTTAAACATTCTCTAATAAACTTTTGATGGTGTCTGATGAACCCTCTCTCAGGCATCCTTGCCCTTGGGGTGGGATGGACTCAGTGGTATGATTGGATGTATTCTACCTACCACTGCCTTGATTATACTTCTGATAAAGACCATCAAGCTTTGACATCTTCGTTTCAGTCTCCCACGGGGGCAGGCATTAGTATTCCTTCAGTGAAATGGATTTATTTCAAAAAGTATTTTAAATGTCTGCAAAGTATCGTTTTGTAGGTCTTCTCTTTTCATTTTAGAGGGGGAGTGAACGTGAGTAGGATGATGGTCCTTCTGGGTATGTCTACACAGTAATTAAAACCCCATGGCTGGCCCATGCCAGCTGACTTGGGCTCACAGCCGCAAGCTAAGGGGCTGTTTAATTGCAGTGTAGGTGTTTGGGCTGCAGCTCTGAGCCCCTCCCACCTCCTGATACAGCCCCTTAACTCCTACCCTATGAGCCCAGAATTGGAGAAACTTTCTCTTCTTCCCATCCCTACCCTACCCTGCAAAGAGGCCTGGATGTGAAGGATGGAAGAAAGGTCCTGAGCTCAGACCCTTTGCATGGCTGTATGTTCCCTGCCACTAAACCACCAATCCAGATGTTTCTATTCTTTGTTTATTTTATTTTCTAAGCTGGGAAGGAATCCTGAGCAGTTGGATGGCTGTGTCAGTGTCATCTTCATGTTAATTGTTTGCTCTTGAGACTGTGTGCACCCAGTCTCAGCTGCCTTCTTCTATTAGGGAATTAACCTTTTTGTCCTTTTTTCCTTTTCTATTTAAAAAAAAAAATCCTAGGAGGTGTATGTGTGCTTTGGTTAGGGGGTCCAATGGGATCTTTCTTTGCAGGCCTGAGTGCATTTTTGGCTTGATAGATAAACCGTGTCATAAAGCTAGAGGCAATACGTGCCCCGAGGAGGCTGCCGTTAGTTAGAGAGCAAACTGAACAACTCCAGGCCGGATGCTGAGGAGGTAAGAATGTGAAACCTACAATGTCTGAAGAATTACTCTTGTATTTTGCATCAAAGCCAGGGACCGGATGCATATTTTCTGTGTCGGGTACAACACTCAACAATTAACACCTGCAGATATAGCGTGAATATGAAAAATGGTCAGTAAGTTTAGAATTTATGGATCAAAAGTTGAAGGGAGGTCACATGGGTAAATCCTGCTGTGCCGGGAGGTGAGACAGCTCCAAAGGCTCCTGTGTAAAGATGAAATTTGTGTGCGTTACAATGAGTAACTTGCCTCAGGTGGCTCCCCCTTTTGACTTAGGTGGGCGTGGTGCTCATCAGCACAGACCGCACATCAAGGAAGATGGGCATACGTAGTCTGCAATTGCAGTTGGGCCAGTGCCATAAAGCATGGGGAGAAGGTGTGATCAGAGGCTGGTTCAGCATGAAAGGCCTGGGAGTAAAGGCTCAGGAAGGGGTGGGGGGGTGGGGAGAAAGGGAGGGGAATAGGTTCACTCATCTGCATGTAGTATATCACTTGGGTGGAGCTGCCATGGGTTATAGCTGTGCTGTGTGTGGCCTGGTGTGAGTTCTGCCTACGCAGCTACAGTGCTTGTGTAAGTGCAGCTAGGATAACTGGGGACTCTGCCTGGCACTGGCTGACACCTTGTTTTAAGAGTGCTGCTGCCTGCACTGCTTCCATGTGATCTGAAAGTCCCTTATGTACTGCAGCTCACTTAGCCATGTGCTTTCGTGATCACCCGGATGCGGTCCTCCTCCCTATGCCCTTCCCCCAGTCGCTCATAAACTGCTCTACAATCCAAGTAGCCTCAAATGTCAATGGCTGACAGCATTTAGGAGTGATCTGGTTGCCTTGAGCCGGGGTTCATAACCTTGACGCCCCAGTCTGTGGGAAGCTGTTTAGCTGTCTGTGTCTGGAGCAATGTGTGTGGCCTCACAGCTGGGGAACTCCCTGTAATTGGCACAGAGTAGAGAGACACACACATCACCCACAGTTAGTACATCTGTGTCTTTTTATTTTGGGTATATTAACACTTCTGCATAGCATTTCACATCTGGTGGTACTTTTCCATGGTACTGACAGTGGTTTCTGATCATTTACACACAGTCACACCAGCCGTCAATCTGGTTCATGATTGCCTTAATCACTGATTTACCTACTGTGTGGCTAGTCAACCATCCCATCCAGCTGCACACATTTCAGCAGTTAACATTACAGATGTCATGCCGTGATAGCTGCGAGAAGCTGGGTTTGGGTTACATGTACAATGCTGCACACAGCCAGTGGCACCATAACACTATTGTGCAAATGATTTGTGTTTGTGGCAAGACGCTTACTGTGTGCAACACAACATTGCCTAGCCAATAGGCAATATTTATTTTATTTATAATTAAGCACTTACAAAGTGTTTGATTCTGTACAAGAGGCAAATAGACACAGCTCTTGTCCCAAACATCTTGTAGTCAAAAACGTAGACAAAGATCTAACAAACAACCTCCCCTAAACAACAACAAAAACAACCCATGGCAAACAAAACAAACAAGCACGCACACACCAAAAGAAGGATGACCCAGAGGATGGATGTATTTTTAAAAAGTGAAATCAGGATGGTCTAGTGTTTGTGGGTCTCATGGAAAAGATTTGAATAAAGAGAGGGAGGGAACCTGGCACCCTGGACTAGAGAGGTTGTTTCAGGCATAAGGGATGGCACGAAGAGGCGAATGGGAGAAAGAAACAAAGGAAGAGGAGGGAGTGGCATCACTGTTGAAGTGGGTGACGTAGGACATAAGAGACAAGAACATAGATGTATGCAGGAGCAATGCTGTGCAGAACGTAGCCTTCAATGTGACAAGGCACATAAGGGACAACTTACCTGGTACTTTGACATGACCTGGAGCAGGATGTGCTGTAGCACTTACACCTCCATGGGGACACTTTCCACATTTTCCCCCCTACCGGCTCTCTCATGTTATGCACAACCACGTTTAGGATCTAGGAGCTTGTGGTAATGGAAAGAATGCTAAGAACTCTTGGCAGTAGCACATCGAGGGGTCTTGCTCTGATTAGCAGTATTGGGTGCTGTAGAATTCAGGTGAGGGCATACTCAATTTGTAGATCATGTATGCAGTTGGCTACATTTCTAATAAAGGAAAACCAAATAGGATCCCTATACCAATATGCATAGCCTTACACAGAAGTTGCATTGCCTTCAGTTCAGGTATGTAATTCATTCTTGTCAGAGGCTAGACTGCAGGAAAAAAAGGTGGTACTTTGCCAAACTTTGTCCACAAAATAAGCTCCACCCATTTAAATTGTCAAAACAAGACTCCATTCATAGTAGATCCTGCAGATGTTTAAAACGTGATTGTGCAGCTCTCTGAGCTCAGCTGGGCTCTTTTGCTCCCTTGTGGTGGGGCTTGTATATGCCCAGGGCATTGCTAGGCTCCTTGGGCTTGAGTCTTTCTTGATTGGGGAAAAAAATTAATGGTGGATGTATTGTTCCATGCCCTCTGCAGATTCACATCAACCTCTCTGCATTGGTTACACTGCCTACACAGTTTTGAGATTTTCTTCACAAACAGCTGCTTCCTGTCTTTAAAAGTTGAGATTCTGAAGAATAAGATAGTAGCTTCAGAGAGGTGCTAGCAAGATATATTGGCATACACTGGCTGTTACTCAGTTGTTGTGTTTTTTTTAAATGATATTGTAGCCAAAATTGTTGTTAGTGGGTGCTCAGCCCCTTTGAGTATCAGGCCTTTTATACCTCTACCTCGATATAACGGGACCTGATATAACACGAATTCGGATATAACGCGGTAAAGCAGCACTCCGGGGGAGTGGGGCTGCGCACTCGGGTGGATCAAAGCAAGTTCGATATAACACAGTTTCAGCTATAACGCAGTAAGATTTTTTGGCTCCCGAGGACAGCGTTATATCGGGGGAGAGGTGTATTTAGATCTCCTGTAAGAATTTAGGAATCTAAATTCAGGCTTCCTTTTCTTTTTGGAAAATCTTGGCCTATAATGTTATGATGACAATTTGGTACTTAATTCAGTTGTTGCAGTTAGTGAGGTATGAACAATCAAAGCCAATCAGATAACACTGTATATTTTGGTCAGCCTAGCTTCGCATATATAGGCATCTATAATAAAAAACACTTATTTTTTAACAAGCTGCATGTCACCACTCTGTCACTTGCGAGAGAATTCTTCTTCCAGTGCTGAATACCAAGTCCAAAAATATTGCTAATAATTCTTCTCCTGACATTCTCTTATACCAACCCCAGACATTCAGTGCAGTGATACATCGCCAGAAGCTGGAGACAGTAACGCTAGGATGCTGAGTGATTTCATTCCCCTGTGAAAGGGGAACTTTCCAGATTACGCTTGCCAGTTCTTTCTCTCTCCTCTAGCAGACCTTGCCAGCTGGAGTGTGCAGTTTTTAACATTTATTTTTAGATTTTTCTTGAGCCTTGCATGGAGCATTTACTCTCTTTTGCAGTGAGAGCTGGTATGGGATGGGGGCACTGGAATGGTGGGAGAGGACTGGGGGCCATGGCCCCATCACTTTTTACCTGCCTTAAGGGTGAGGAGACAGTGAGGAATGAACAGGGGAAGGGGCAGGATGGGGCCAAGTTCTGGCAACCAGTGCCCCCCCCCCCACACTCACTTCTAGGGAGCTTCCAGTGCTCTTGGGATGGGAACCATGAGGCTGAGAAACCTGCGCAAAGTTTAGATAAGCATCTCTCTGTTCAACCCTTCACCAAACTTTTTCTGAATTGGGATAAGTTGAAATTTCAAAACTTATTGAGGAACAGAAATTCTGATTTTTTTTCTCTGAAACTAAAATAATCCTTTTACAAATGTTTTGATGTCAAAACATTGTAATTATATGTGTGTATATATAACATATAAACATTGAATTCAAAGTTAATTTTAAACACTATCATTTTGGTTCAGCTTCTAAACTCAGAACAAAATGAAACAAGCAAGTTGAAAGAAAACAAAGTTGAAATATTGCTGAAATTGACACATTCCACAAAACATTTCAGGCAGTATTTTCCAACAGAAAACTGTTCTGTTGAAAATTTTTCAAACAGCTTTAGTTATACTAGGGCTTGGGAATCAGCTGTCTGACAGCTCAGATAACGGCTCCGAGATGCTTTTAGAGGCAGTTTTCAGGAGCTGTGGGTACTGGTACAGATGTTCCGAGGCTGCTTAAGTCAGTTAGGAGTTTATGGCCCTCAATTCATTCTCCAGTTCCCTCCTTGGATCTTATCTTTCTCTTTGATAAAGTCTGTGTTTGAATTTTTTCAGGAGATATCAAAGTATTGTATTTCCTGTTCCTTGAGGTACCATAATATTCTTGACAGCCATGTGCTGTCACTTACGAGAGCCTCAGCCACAATGAGGGGATCATTGAGGGGGCACACCTAATCCTTCACTATATGACCTGCCAAAGTGCCATGGCAGACAGTTCTTCATTTTGTACCTTTGGTACTGTTTGAGATTTAATTGGTAATGTCTTCACTGTGATCTGTAACAGAAACGTATATTTTAGCTTAAGTATCTCATAGATAGTAGCCCTCATAGAACTTACTTTTTGATCAATGAATTAAATTCTAATTAGTGAATATTTGTAAAGTATCTTGAGATCCTTAGACAAAAGGTCCTAAATGATTTCAATTTATTATTATTATTATTATTCTTTATTTGGTGTTCCATTTGGAAATTTTAAGTATCTAAACTGATGCAGGAGAGCAAATTTCTCATCCCCATTTCTTATCTCCTCTCCTACTTCTACTGAGACAGAGAGCATGCATTTGGTTGGTTCTGCAGATGAGTAGCTGTTTGTTGGAGTTAGGTTTCACATGCCCAAGTCAATTCTTGTCTCCCCTTGTAGAAGGGAATAATCTCGCTCAGATTTCTAACATCCCTGTGTATTCATTGTCTAGTAAGGAGGAACTATGCCCAACTGTCTAGACTAACACAAAGAATGTAAAAGAAACAAGATTTCCTAGCTGGGAAAGTGAAATAATGGACCAGATCCTCAGCTGTTGTAAATCAACGGAAACTCTACTGAAATCAGTGGAACACCAATTTTCACCAGTTGAAGATTTGGTCTGATTAATTTATACTTTAATTTTCTTAGCTTTGAGTGAAGATAGAATTGAAGAATCCACAGTAAATGGCAGAATATACTTTTGAAAAGTAGCTGGGCTGACTGATTTGACTAATTGAGTACAGTAGCTGGTACCTTTTAAAATTGAATCAGGTTTATAACTCTGAGCATTTCCACCCAAGTTACTTAATTATGACCTCATTAGAGATATTGTATACATGGGCAAACGAGAGCTATGAAAGGAGTCACAACTTCCCTGAAAAATCACCACTGTATGAAAGAGAGAGAATCATGCCTGGTTTGTGTCTCATGAGGTCTCTTCTACAGCACCGCATATACTGCTTGGATACTGTAAAGTATGACACAATGAATAGAGAGTAGGCCTATCTAGCTAGATCAAGCCTCTAGACTATGGTTCAGTCACCATAAAGACTCATAGTTGTTTTTAGCATTGTAACTGTGTTGGTCCCAGGATACGAGACAGACAAGGTAAGTGAGGAAATATCAGTTATTGGACCAACTTTTGTTCCATCAACTGACGCTGATCCAACTATATTATCTATATTAACTATATTATCTCACCCACCTTGTGTCTCTCATAAAGTTTCATGCATTCTTTAGCATCCTGACTTCTTCTAATCAGAAGATGGCAGCATTCTACTAACCAACCATGTGCTGTAACTCCAGCCAGCCACTTTGTGTCATGCCTGTGTTATCCTTTGGCATATAAGAGAAGGAACAAATAATTCTAATCAGGCATATTTCTGTCACATAGTGTTGTTGTGTGATGGATGGATACAGTGTTAAATACGTTGAGCTGAATAGCTTGTCACAGCTCAACAGTTCACAGCAAGAAAGAGGAAATTGCAAAGACTCAGGTTTCAAAGAGTAGGTTTAGAGATTTATAAATCTCTCTGCATCACATAGCTTTAAATGGCACAGACATTTAAACATAGACTTACTCAATTCAGACACAAAAATGTGCCTTGTGCAAACTGATAGAGGGACTGCCCTTTATGTATGTAGAGTGACTAGCACAATGGGGTCCTCACATAGTAAAGGTCTCTTGGCACTTCACAAGACAATAAAGAAATAATATAAACAGATTCAAATGGTTTATTAGGCTCTTTGTGGCCAATCCTTAGACTGATTGATTGGTATTAAAAGGGGGGGGGGGAGTTAAAATTCTTCTAAGACACATTTAATAGATTTCTGAAATCCAGACGGGACCATTGGATCATCTATTCTGGCCTCCTGGTGAACCCAGGCTGTCGAATTTCACCCAATAATTTCTGTACGAAGCCTAGAACTTTTGGTTAAGCTAGAAAGTCTTTTAAACTCTTGCTTGAATGACCCCAAATGATGGGGAATCCACCACTTCCTTTGATATGTTGTTCCAGTGGTTAGTTACCCTTGCTGGTAAAAATGTGTGCCAATTTCCACTTTGATTTTTGTCTAGCTTCAATTTCCAGTCACTGCATCTCAGACCTGTGTCTGTTAGATTAAAGAGCCCTCTGCTATTAGAAATCTCTGTGAGTTACTCGTAGACTGTGATCAAATCCCCTCCCTAACCTTCTCATAACCATTTCCTGTTGGCAATTTTGGAACCTTAGTAACTTTTCAAATTACCTCGAGGGGGAGAGTTTCTAAAGCACCAAGGGATTTAGGCACCTAAACCCCACTGACTTTCAATTGGATGTGTTCCTAAAATACTTAAGTTGCTTTAGAAAATCTCCCCTTTAGCCTGTATATCTATGAACATCAAAGGCAGACATAGGCCTATTCAGCCACACATTCATCCTTTTCATGTCACATGAACCCACCCGATGTGCCAGCCAGAACAGCATGCATAGTCTGCTGTCCATACTCCCATCTGATTGGTGCCACTGGGCCTCAACAAAGCCAAAATTCTCTAAGGGCCTGATCCAAAGCCTTTTGCAGTAATAGAAAGACTCCCTTTGATTTCAATAGGCTCTGGGTCAAGCCCTAAGTGTCCCTTCCTGCTTTCTATTTGGAAAGCTCCACCATGTGGCCTCCTGACGCATGTAATAGGATCAAGAGAGGGTTCAGAGCTTCACAAAAGAGAAAGGTGGTCTAAGAGCCTGAGCGGGGGTTACAAGAAGACAGTCATGGTCATTGGGTTTTCTGACTAGGGACATCCAGTCACAGTTGTGGGAGAGAGGCCCTGCACTTGTATTAGAGAGAACCTTGCCAAAGTTAGGGTCTGCTCTAGACACTGTACGTGTCATGGGACAGTAAGGAGTGTGGCACAGGGTTGAGTGTGACATGGAGCCATCTAGGCATCTAACAAGCAGTAGGCTAGAGAGAGAAACATGGAGACAAACAGAATTTAGGTAGGTCCTCTGAATAAGATCTTGAATCCAGCTTCATCCAGCATGTTGCTGTTTTATGCAGGGTTTTTCCCAGAATAGGGAAAGCAATCAAAGGGGCTGAAAGGAATCAAGCACCCAACTCCCAAGGAATTTTGGTGGGATCTGGGCTAGGGTGGCCAGTACTGGCATTTCAGTACTACTTTACCAGAACTGCAGGGCATGGCATGGGCACGCTCCGTGCATGGAGGAGGCCATTTTGAAGAGCACATCACCACAGCCCTGCCAGCCTGACCGTGTACGAAGTCATACTGGTGCACTGGAGCAGCACACTCTTCAAAGTGGCATTCTTCCTGCATGAAATTGGACAAAATCACCTCTGATTTTATAGCAATATTGGAGGGGGACAAACCCCCATTAAGAAAACAGAACGGTCTGGCTTAAAACCAGATGAATGGCCTGCCTAATCTGGGCAGCTGACTCCATCAGCCTCTTCTGAAAATCCTGGGTTTCATTGTTCCATAAAAGCATTTAACTGAAACCCGAGAGTCCCTGCTCCCTGAAGAATTCTATGACAGACCAAGAGCTAATAGAGCTGCTGCTTAAATCATATTGCATTGGTTATGTATTGCCTTTTAATTCTGGAAAATGTTTGCTTCCATGCTTGGAATTAATTTCCCTGGCAATAAACTTTATTTAGTTAAATACATTGTGTGTTCACTCTGAAACAAAGAGAGAAAATGAAGGCGAGAGGACTGGAGTTGATATTACATGTTACAGGAAGAATTCTTGTTTTAATGAAAAGCCTGTCTAAATATTGATTAAATAAAAGGTGACATTGAACAGCTTTTGCAGATACTGTGCAGTATCTCTGGTGGAAAATTGTCTCTGTGAGCCAAAAAGCAAAAGTTGTTTTTTCCCCTGCAGCCTTGAAGTAACCTTTATTGTACTAGCTGTTTTCCATGTTAATCAATGTGGTATGTCAGTGTCTAGATACGTTATGGGTTGTCTCCTTTCTGTAGGCTCAGAACAATTACAGATAATTTTGCTGTTGGCAAAATTTCCTCTGAAGAATGTAACCATCTGCATTTTGTTTTACTTCTCGTCTAAGAGAATCCAAAATACAACCTATTATCAACCATCAGATTTTGGTTTGATAGAACCTTATATCAAGCCCTGGGATTGCAACATGTGAGGCAAAGGCCCTGTCCTTCAAGGTGATCCATACAAGCAGATGCTCATGGAGTCCCACTGAGGTCACTGGGGCTCTACGTCAGCTTGCAGGGCTGGGCATCAACTCACTGACTGAGCCAGAGTTGCTTGGTTAGATATCTTGCATAACTGCACCAGACTAACAATAGCCTAAGCGGTGTTCATGGCGGCTATTACTCCATTCCATGAGTTGATATCTAGCCTACATCTTCAGTAGTGCCATACCAGCAGCCATTTTTACAAAGCTATTTGACCTAAAAAATCAACAGTCCCAAAACAAACAATGGGCCTGATCGAAATCCCTTGGAAATCAAGTCCTAAGGAAATGTACCCAATGATTTCCATGGCTTCCTATGGCAAATGTGGTATGTGATCATGTAACTGAAGACTACCTCATAATGCAGATATGCAATGGGGCTGAATTAAGGTGCCACTAACTTTTTAGAGTGCATGGCTCTGCAACTTTGATGGTCTTTTAATGTAGTTTTAAAAAAAATGTAATTATATGTATAATCCTGGATGAAGTCCTCGAGAGAAGTATTATCTAAGTCAACTTTCAGATCCATAAAGTGAATGCATCATTTGCAGTGATTACAGCTTCTGATGGCTACTAGGGAAGAGGTTTAATTAATTCATGATTTGCAATTAATTTAAGATTTGCACCTTAAGGGGAAAGGCTAGTGCACAAATCCCCTCACTGCACAATGTGTGTGTCTGTGTGTAATAAATACCCACATTTTCAAAGAGCCTTCAAAAATGTACTTGCCTAAAATGTGGCTATTCATCTGTTTGCACACTCAAAACCTGCAATGTCAATATTCATGCACGTCATTACAAGATATTTGTGCACAGATGATTTTGTCCACCTTTATCTCAGAATTTTTCTTTTTTGGTTAGCCATACAAGCATGAGGATCACTTTATTGCTGTGCTCATAAAACTGTTGTTTCATCTAAAGCAGGTGCTTTTGTGTCTTGTTTCTGAATGAAATCAAGTCCAGACCTGACTGCCCTAATTCTCTTGCTTCCTTTTCCCTTCGAATAGGTGACCTCTAGTTGTAGCAACTCTGAATTATTTTTTTCTCCCGTTATGTCTTTGAATAACTGTTGTCTTTTGCCCTTTGTACAACAATATTGGCACGAAGAAACACCATGGGCATGGTAGGGCCAAAGAACTGTTTTCTCAATAACATGCAAGGCCTATTTCTATATAAATACATTAACTGCAGTTCTGGCTTGTGGGCAGAACACCGTGGGCACCACTAGAGGGTTCACAAACTATTTAAAGGGATACTGTTGTTTTTTGTTCCTTTAAGCTTGTTGTGTACAGAACTACTTGGGTGCAATGAGGGCCTAGTAACTCTATTTACTAACTATAGACAACGTAGCTATATACACTGCTGCTCTGGCAGGGTTCTCTGATGGCTTCTACCACACAGAAGAGAGGGAAGGCCGTAGAGGACTCACAGACTATTTAAAGTGCTACCACCTAATTTCTATACACTACATCTGATTGCTAAACCTCTCAGAAAAGCTTGTTAATGTTTCCCAGTACATTCCAGGGCACATATGCTGTGTGTAATTATTTGTGGCCTTGTCCATTATAATTTTTATCTGCGTTACATATGAAGAAGTCTATATCTATCAACAAAAAGGTATTTAGTCTATGTGGTGGAGCCAGTTTTGGGATCTCTATCGTAGCTGTGCAGAGTGCTGGGAAGTGGTTCAGGAATGTGTGTGTCAACAATGTCAATACATCTGTGGTTATATATACCCTCCTGCATGGCTGTGTTTAAATTTCCAGACTGAGCTGCACTTTGCTGGAGAGATTTAATCATATGAGAAGCTATTATCCAGATTAGAGTAAAAGAAAAAGAGCAATTAAAATTCCACTCCTGTACATTGTGCAAGTAATTTGGAAAGCTGGCCAAATGCATAAAAATACCCAGTGTGACAGATTAATATGACGTTGTTTACTTTTAAAGAAGTCATTCAACACCTATCGGGGTTCCCATAATTAATTTGGATGAACAAGCCAAGACTGGACCCAATCCTTCCTACTGAACTCAATGGGAGTGGCTTTGCTGGGAACAGGAACAGACCCAGTAGTGGTATGTAGAAAAAAGCTAGCTTAGGGCTAACTTTATCAGCATTATAAAATATATTAAAATTGCTGTTAATAGAATGACCTGTCATACTGATCCAGAATTCTGAACACCCTCCCAAGATTTGTTCCTGGTATCTGGCTGAGAAGGCTACTTCCATGTCTATTATTATTAATATTTTATTTATTTTTATAGCACTCACATATGGCTAGGAACTCCTTGGGAAACACCCATCTCTCCCTCCCCAGAGAGCGTGCAATCTAAATATGCACCTGAGAGACAAGGGAGAGCAGAACCTTCCACAGGAATGGCTGTTCCCGAATGCCGTGGTTGCACTAATAGGATTGTATCGCTATTCAGTTTAGGAAACCAAGATGATTTGGGTTTAATCTTATTGTTTATTATTTGTATTACCATAGTGCTTAGGAGCCTGGTGCCAATTTCTGATCTTTACGGAAGCCCTCCCTTAATCTCTCACTTCTAACAGTTCCTGTTTTACAGTTCCATGCTATTAACTCTGGGCCCAATCAATCCCTCCTGCAGGAAGAGCCGTGTGGGTCACTGGGGGCTCTCTCTGTGAGCTTTACGGGCATTTCCCCCTTGTTCTGCCTTGGGGGGGCCTGAGGTTTGTCCCCAGTGGACAAGCCACAGGGCCTGTCTGCAAACCTTATTGGTCCTTGGGCAGACCTCAGGGGATAAGAGAGGTCAGAACCTTCCACACAGAGGCTCTGTGCCTCTGTACCAGTTTTGGCCCCCTGTGCCTCTGGTCTAGCTCCTTGGCAGTGTGGATTCAATGGAACTGCAACCCTGGCCTCAGCTACAGCCAGGGCCTTTGAGAAAGAGAAGCCCCAGTTGCAGGCTGTATTACTGTCTGTCGTAAGCTGGTGCTCAGGACTGATAGGGGGATGACATATGTCTCATGCAGCTCTATTCTTGGCCAGCCCGCTCCTCCTCTGACCCATCCTTCCTGCGCTGCCCATCTTCTCTCTTCCATTGGTGGTAGCTGACCCCTCTTTCTGCCAAGACAGGGAGAACTGTGTAGGGAATGTCGCCTCTGCACTGGGATCTTGGGACCACATCTTTGGACCATCACAGCAATTATTTTCCTGCAGACAAACACAAAGCGTCAAAGTCTACCTTTCTGCGGGCTGATTAATTCTCACCATGTAAATATGTGTCTGTACACCTTACTACCTCTGCTAATTTGTTTGGCACCTTCTGTGGCAATGCTTCCTTTCATGGTTCTTTCTGTATTCTTCATACATGTGTAAAACAATGAGAAAATTGCATTGTGTTGTTTATTGTTTGTAGTACGGTGACTCTCCATTGCAAACACAGTGAGAGACAGTCCCTGCCCTGAAGAGTTTACCATCTAGATAGTCCAGACAAACAAAGAGGATGCAGGGGAAAGCAAGACACAGAGAGATGAAGTGACTTGCCTGAAGTCTCTCAGCAGGTCACTGGCAGATCTCTACTCTTAGTATCACCATGTTTTATCGGCAGTGAGTAGCTTGAGTCTGATTAATTGGAATAGAGATTAGTGGAAACAATAACATTTTTTCTAGAGAGGTTTTCCCTATTTCTCATCAATTTGACACTGCAGCTGGTTTCCACAGGGTGGCAATATACACTTTAAAAAGCCAGTGATTTTCTGTAATTGCATTTGCCTATTTTCACTGCACCCATACAGCTTGGTGCTTGTATTTTAAACTTCTTTCTTTATTTTAGAACATTTTCTAAACATTCAAGCCAAAATTTAATCTATGTTCTGGGTGCTTCTTGCCTCCATCAGACTGCTTTAATTTAGGTGGCTCAATATGGATTTAGGTGCCTAACTTTAGACACACATCCATGAACATTTTGGCCTCAGTTTATATAGATTATACTTTGTGCTACTGATGATTTATTACACACAAATACTGTTTTGGTTTTTAAAGTAGCACAGACTTACACTTTTAACATGATACATAATAATTTGTAGATTTCATTCCTGGTGGAGAAACTGAAAATAAAAAATGAGAAAATAAACCATTTTCCCCCCGAAGGATAACATATTTTTACTCTCAATAAGCTCACTGCAGCTTTTATTAGAGGAAGTAGTATTGTCTAGTGGTTAAAACACAGATTTAGGACTCAGGGATGGGGAAATGGAACTGGTAAAACACCAAATTATGTACCAGTTGTTAAAAGGGACACCGTCAAGTTAAAAAAAATAATTAAAAAAAAGTCCTTTAACCCAATAGCACCTTAGTTATAAAAAATGGAATGAATCATACAATCTAATTAATTATCACTGATGAGGCTGACAGCCTGCCAGAAGACAGATTCATAGATTTATTTTATTTTATTTTATTTTATTTTATTTTTTAAGGCCAGAAGTGATCACCTAGTCTGACCTCTGGTGTGGCACAGGCCATAGAACTCCCCCAAAGTAGTTCCTACAGCAGCAGATCTTTTGGAAAACATCCAGGCTTGATTTTAAAATTGTCAGTGATGGAGCATCCACCATGACCCTTGGTAAATTGTTCCAATGATTAATTACTCTCACTGTTTAAAAATGTGTCCCTTATTTCTAGTCTGAATTTGTCTACCTTCAACTTCCAGCCATGTATTATGTTATACCTTTCTCTGCTAGACTGGAGAGCCCATTGTTAAATATTTGTTCCCCATGTAGGTACTTCTAGACTATAATCAAGTCACCCCTTAACCTTCTCTTTGTTAAACTAAATAGATTGAATTCCTTGAGTCTATCACACTATACAACATATTTTCTAATCCTTTAATCATCCTTGTGGCTTTTCTCTAAACTCTCTCCAATTTATCAACATCCCTCTTGAATTGTGGACACCAGAACTGGACACACTATTCCGGGAATGGCCACACTAATGCCAAATACATAGATAAAATAACCTCTCTACTCCTACTAGAGATTCCCGTTTGTGCATTTCAGGATCACATTAGCTCTTTTGGCCACAGCATCACAGTGAGAGCTCATCCATGACAACCCCCAAATCTTTTTCTGAGTCAGTGCTTCCCAGGAGAGAGTCCCCCATTCTGTACGTATGGCCTACATTCTTTGCCCACATATTATTCTGACTCTGTGACCTGTCCTCTTCATTATTTATCACTCCCTCACTGCAACTTTTATCAGTGATTTTGTGTTTTCTTTCTTTATCTTTAAGGGCCAAGAACTGTTCCCTGTGGGACTGAAGGACATAAATCCACACCGTGTAGCGGTCAAGCATAGGCATTTATTACACACAGCGCTGGCGGAGTGTCACCTGGCTTATTAGGCTCAGAGACACTGCCAATCAATTGATTACAATAGAATATATAGATTTTCCATGGGCGGGGGAAAGTGATGGGGTAGGCAGTTCCACACCCCGGGATAGGTTTTGCAGCAAGACACGATAGCACATTAGACAATGGTTAAAAGTTTACATAATGTCTCCACCCATGGTCTCAAGTTAGCAAGTTAACATTTAATTAATACTTTAATAAAATGTCATTAGTATAAAATATATATGTTGAATTCTGATTTGGGTCCATAAGAATGGAGCAACTCCTTTGATTGTTCAACAGGTACATTCCTAGGGGTTAAAGCAAAGAAAAAGTGAAAGTATATGACAATAAAGATTGTCCCCTTTATGTCTTAAGGCAGGCATTGGTCCCTGGGAAGAGAGGTGGAAGGATGCCATATCTTATACTGACGTGCCAACTTTTCATAAACTCAAGGTTGGATCTGTGGGAAGAACGTTCCCTACAGAAGAGACTGACACAATAGGAACAGGGATCCTTTGTTCAATTTGCAACTCTGAATAAGATGCAATTATTTAGTTCTTAGCTCAAACACCTGGCAATTTGCTGACCAGGCCTATTTTAGCAAAACAAGATTATCTATTTACCCCAGCTTTCTCTTAGCTAATCACTATTAGCTAGGCCTCTGGTCTCCAGACCAAACTCTGGACTTTGGGTCTGGAAAAGAGATGGCACAATCCATATACCAGGTTGTTATATAAAATGCACATGGATTTTAACCCTTCAGGGACTGCACTGGAAACAGTCCTGCTTGATGGCAATTCCCTATTTACAGTTACATTTTGAGACCTATCAGTTAGCCAGCTTTTAGTCTATTTAATATATGGCATGTTAATTTTATATCATTCTAGTTTTTTAATTAAACTGTCATGCGGTACCAAGTTAAATGCCTTACAGAAGTCTAAATATATTACATCAACACAATTATTTTTATCAACCAAACTTGTAATAATCAAAAAAAAATCAAGTTAGCTTGATTGGATCTATTTTCCATAAACTCACGTTGATTTTAGCTAATTTATTAATTGAGTCCCATATCAGCTTCTCACTTATGTTGCTCGGGATCAATGTCAGGCTTGGCAGGCTTATAATTATGCAGGTGATCCAATTTATCCTTTTTGAAAATTGACACTATTATTTTATTACCAGTCTTCTGGAACTTTCCCAGTGCTCCAAGATATTGAAAATCAACATTAATGGTCCAGTAAACTCCTCAGCCAGCTCTTTTAAAACTCTTGGATGCAAGTTATTTGGAGCTGCTGATTTTTTAAATGTCCAACTTTAGTTACTTCTGTTTAACATTCTCCAGAGGTAGTAGTCAAATGGAAAGAGTGTTATCATCATGAGACTGCATAACCTCCCCCCCCGCACACCCCAATACAGAACAGAACTATTTATTGAACACCTCTGCCTTTTTTTCCATTATTGATGATTCTACCATTTCCCCCTAGTAATGGACCTATACCATTGTCAGGTTCTTTCCCCCCCAATATATTTTAAAAATTCCTCCTTATTGTCCTTAACTCTGCTAGCCATAGGTTTCTCCTTGTGTCCCTATGCGTCCTTTATCAATTTTCTACATTTTTAACTTCTGATTTATATTCATTACTATAGTTGTTACATTTTTACAACTGCCTTTACTTTCTCTCTAAAGAAGTTTGGTTTTTAAACCAGCACAGCCACCTTCTTTGATTGTAGCTTACTGGGCATCTTGTAAGGTGTTCTTAAATGATTCCCAATTATCAGTCACATTTTTCTGATTAAATTCTTCCTCCTAGTTGTTTAGTTCATAATTGTTTTCAGCTTTGTGAAATTGGCCCTATTAAAGCACCAACAATATATATTACTATTCTGTTTGCACATTTATTAATGTGGTCAAGTCATGATCATTTGTACCTAAACTACCATCGACTTTGTGATCAGTTCCTCTTTATCTGTTAGGACAAGGTCTAATATAGAATTTCCCCATGTTGGCTGCAACACTTTTTGAGTTAGGAAATTGTCATCTATAATGTTTAGAAATTCCAAGGATGTTTTAATACTGGTTGCATGAGACTCCAGCATGTGTCACTCAAATTGAAATTCCCCATGGTCTCACTGTTTTTTTCTTTCTTACTCATAGATGGGCACATAAGGAAGTGATCATCTGGTTCCCCAGGGTGATTTGTTGGTCTGTAGCAGACACCAATTAGTATCCCTCTTTGTGCTTTATTTGTTAAGACATTTATCCATAAGCATTCAAGATCATTTTCTTCTGAGTTATCGGAAACAGGTAATACCATTTTTGACAGTGCCACTCCCCTCCCCTTTTGCCCTTTTGGTTCTTCCTAAATAGGTTATAACCATCAATTTTTAACATTCCAGTTGTGCAAATCATCTCACCAGGTTTCAGCAATACCAACAAGATCAAATTTATGCTCATAAATGAGCAATTCAAATTTTTCTTTGTTACTCAGGCTCCTACTATTAATGTATAGGCAATTAAAGAATTTCTGCTCTTCATGTCCTTTGGTTCCTTGATTAATTTAGTTTTGAGCATCTTAAATTTGTGTTGATTGCTCGTATCTGAAGTATGTATGAGTATCTCAACCAGAGTGGGAGATCCAAGCCCTTTCTCCTATGCATGTACCACACATAGCAGATGTTGGTCATGTCACTTTATGCACTACTGGAATGCACTCAGTTACTATGGTGATGAGGGCAGTATAAAACCTATATAGACTAGAATAGCACAGTGGTGGTGATCTTGATCATATGATGGAGTCTATATAGTTCTAAGCACACTGTGAGTTGCATTTTTATCTTTTCCCCTTACACTCAGCCTTGTTCTTAAGGCCAGATGGGACCATTATGTTCCCAGATTTGATCACAGCTTTCTTCTCTTGCTGCCAGTTCAGTATATCAGGCAGTGTGTTCCTTAACTGGACAGAGACACAAGAAGCTTTTGTGTATGCACAATATCAATCCTGTTTTATTTTTATATTCAAACAGTTCCCTGTTTAAATATTCTGATATACTGAGGCCTGTGTCTTGGCAGGCATGGCCGATACAATTGCAGATATTGAAGGAAGGCAAAAGGGAAATCTTCTATCCAGTCTAGTTTCTCTTTTGAAAAGATGCAACATACAGTCTACTCCTGTGTGGCTCCTGGGGTCATGATGTGATACCTTGCAATTAAAAAAAATTATTTGAAATCATATAGTAATAATAGACTTTAATGGGAACTGAGCCTCTAAATCACTTAGGTGTCTTTGAAAATTTCAGCCATAGTTCTTACGGCCAGATGGGATCATTATGTTTATCCAGTCTAACAGATAATCTAGTTTGACCTCCTATATGATCAATAGCATTTCATCCAGTACTTTCAGTATCAAACACAATAAGTTGTGGTTGAAATACAGCTAATAACCCTAGCTACTGTCCTGCATTCAACACTCAAGGATCTTCTTGAGCAGGGTATCCTTGTGCCCTCTTGATTTGGTTATCTGTAGCTACCCTCACATTGATAAAGTAAGATGGCCTTTGGTTAGGGCATTGGCCTGAGACTCAGGCGATCAGGGCACAATTCCTGGCTCTGTCATAGGCTTCCTGTGTGACCATGGGTAAATCTTTATCACTCTGTGCCTCCATTTCTCATCTGTAAAATGGGAATAATATTTCCTTTGCCTGTCAGATTTATTTAGATTATAAACTCTTTGTGGCATGGACTGTGTGAATGTACAGCTCTGAGCACAATGGGGCCTCAGTCTTGGTTTGCACCTCTAAAAGCTGTGTAATATCAATCTCCACTGTACACGCTACAGTTTAAATGATCAGTTCATAGATCTCTTGCTTTTCTTCCACTTTCCAGAATTTTTGGACAAGATTTTTAAAGTCATTGTTAGGAAGTAAAATTGCATGGTAGCCAGAGCATTCTGTTAGACATGTTGCTTAGATGGCGCACTGTTGGGCACCTTGTAAATAAATTAAATTAGATGTCAAGTGTGCAAAATCTTATGTGCTAGTAGAGAAGCACAATACCCTTATCAAAAACATGGCTCTTTTACTTAGAAGTTATCTGGGCTTATTGTTGTTTCCCCATTTAGTCGAACGTGAAAATGTTGACCATGATAATTCAGAACCCAGCTTTAATTTGACTGGTGAAAGTCGGCCAATACAATAAACCTGAGCTGAAAAATATAAAGGCCATTTTCACACAATGTGATGCAGAGCTAGAAAATAAATCTCCCCCCAGGAGGACCGAATATTCTTTTCTTTGAGAAGCATGGAAATGTTGAAACCCAGCAGCAAAGGAAAAGAAGTGATTGTTTCAGAGAGGAAGAGAGCTAAAGAATTTCAGGATTTCTGACTGATTTCCCATGGCTGAACAACTTCTGGTCAGGGAATAGTTCAACCAGAAAAGTTGATTTTTCCTGATGTTTGGCCCATTTGTTTCCTCAGATGATTTAAATTCAAACTCTTTTTTTTTTTATGACTACAAAACCTCTGTGTGTGTGTGTGGATCTTTAATTGTTAGCCAAAAATGTGCCTGTAGCTCTCTCACCTAGAAAAAGTCCTAAAGCCGCTCACCACTGGGGTTCTCTCTCCATGCTGTTTATATAATCAGTGGTGTGTCTCCCTGCTACTAGCCAGATTTTCCCATATTGAGTCAGGTTGCAATTGACGAAGTGGGGGTGGCAGAAATAGGCTTTTCTTTTGTGCTGAAAGGCGCGGGGTTGGTGTAGTGATGAGTCATTTCTAAATCTCTATCCCTGCTGCTTATTCCTGTGCACATTCTGCAGAATATATTAGAAAGAACTCAGTTCACAGCAAATAGAAGTGGAGACTGTCTGGCACAGTTTTATCCATGCAAACCTTGGGCTTCCAGAATGCTGAGAATAGTTGGTTAAAACAGCTTTGGAAATTGTTTTGCAAAGGCTTTCATATGGCATCAAACAGCTCAGGTCTAATAGATGAGTCCCCTGTCAGTCACCCATTTTACACCAGTGTCACTCCATTGACTGCAGTTGAGTTACTTCTGATTTATATCAGTGTGAGAAGAGAATCTGGCCCACAGAAGCGTAGCCCCCTCATTGGACCATCCACAGCAGTTTTTTAAGACCATTTAGCAAAATAGCTTTTTCCCTAAAACCATTGGGACCCTGCCTCCTTTGTACAAATAATTTTATTTTATAGGTCATCTTTTATAGAAACAATATCCGCCCCCAAAGCCTTTACAGAACTAAAAAGGACTAGACCGTGATGAGTCTATGGATAAATTACAAAAACAGGGGTATCATGTATGTGGTTAAAGCATCTGCTTGGTCAAAAGAACAATAACAAAAGGAGAGAGAAATAAAAGGCACACCTCTATCTCGATATAACGCTGTCCTCGGGAGCCAAAAAATCTTACCGCGTTATAGGTGAAACTGCGTTATATTGAACTTGCTTTGATCCACTGGAGTGCGCAGGCCCCCCTGCCCTGGAGCACTGCTTTACTGCGTTATATCCGAATTTGTGTTATATTGAGCTAAAGGTGTTTCTGCATAGCAAGCAAGCTATGGGGCCAGCTGCTCAGCTGGTGCAAATCAGAGTAGCTCCATTGTCTTCAGTAGAGCTTCAGCAGCTGAGGCTCTGGCCTGTATATTTTCACATGAGGTTTGGAAAGATAGGGAGAGTCCTTGAGCTTGAGGGATGAAGAAAGGCTGCTAAAAAATTACAGAGCAGCTCACGTAACAATAGCAGTGAGGCTGTGAGAAAAGACATATAGTGCTGCATGAGCTTGGAGAGCCATCCACCATGCTACTAACTCATTTTCTTCCATGGTGCAGAGGGAGGTACTGCACTGCTCCAATGCAGAGAAAAGGGAATGCAAGGAGTGCTGGGAAGCCGAACAGCAGGTCGGAAAAGAGAATCACGCACTTGTTACGGAAGCAACTGAGTGGATAATTAAAGTAATGGAGGAGCAAATGCTGATGGTGAAGTCCTTAATAATGCTGCAGACTGAGCAGATCTGTGCTCCAGCTTCATAGCAGCACATTTAGAACTCCTTTTCCAGGCCCTCCCCCAAACTCCACCCACACATTACTTTCCATTTCCTGGGACGTCTCGGTTTCCCTTTCACTCCACCCCCTCAGACAACTTTCACAATGATAGCTGGACCTACATACAGCTGTGAAAGTCTGCCCTTCCCTGGTTCCTCCTTTCCCAACAAGCATCTGTGTGTTTGTGTGTGTCTGTGTTTTGTTTCTTGGGCAAAAGCAAAGCTTTATAATGGTAAACCATCTTCATTTTTTTCTATAAATTGAGAATGCAGGCACTACCCATACACACACAGGCATTTTAATCATTGTCTTACTGGAATATAAGGCACCAAATGTCACCATTGCCTCCTAGGAAAACTACATGTAATGTAACATGGAAGCACCTCTGACAGAGAGCTATGTTACTGGTAGTCATTGTCAAAGTGCTGCCTCAAAGCCTCCCTGATTCGAATTGCCCCCTTCTGGCCTCCTCAGACAGCCTTGGTATCTGGCCCCTCAAAATCAGTGGCCAAAAGGTCTGCCTCAGCACTCTAACCCCTGAGCAAGCCTTTCACCCTTTGCTTCACAGAGATTATGAAATGTACAGCCTGTGGCTATGACCATGGGAATATTATCCTCAATAAGGTCTAACATGCCATAAAGGCATCGCCAGCATGCCTTTAATCTGCCAAAGGAACATTCAACTGTCATCTGGCAGCTACTCAGCCTGCTGTCCTGGTGTCCCGTGTAAGGTTTCATGAGCCACGACTGTAAGGGGTATGCCAGGTCTCCTAGGATCACTAGGGGCATTTCAACATCCCCACACTGTACTCCTCTGATTTGGGAAAAAAGTCCCTGCTTGCAGCTTTCTGTGGAGGCTGGGGTTCCTGAAGATGCATACGTCATGCACCTTTCTGGGCTGCTCCCCGTTGATGTCAGTGAAATGCCCACAGTGATCCACAAGCATCTGCAATACCATGGAGAAGTACCCCTTCCTACTGATGGTCTCAGTTGCAAGGTGGTCTGGTGCCAAAATTGGAACATGTGTGCCATCTATTGCCCCTTCACATTTAGGGAAACCCACTTCTGCAAAGCCATTCACTATTTCAAGTACATTTCCCAGAGTCATGGTCCTTCGTAGCAGGATGTGATTTATTGCCCTGCACACTTGCATTAATGCAGCCCCAATGGTTGACTTTCTCACGCCCAATTGATTTGTGACCAACTTCTTGCAGGCTGGAGTCGCCAGCTTCCATACAGTGATTGCCACATACTTCTCCACGGAGAAGGCAGCTCTCATTCTTATGTCCTTGTGCTACAGGTGTGGGGCAAGCTCCCACACAGTTCAGGAAGGTGGCTTTCCACATCCAAAAGTTCTGTAGCCACTGCTCTTCAGCCCACACCTGCATGATGATACAATCCCACCATTCAATGCTTGTTTCCCGAGCCTAAAAGCGATGGTCTACCCTATGCAGCTGCTCTGTGAATGCCAAAAGCAATCTACAGTTGCTTCTATCCATAACACACACAATGTCGGGAGCCTGCAAGTCATCTTCAGTTAAGAACTTGATGATTAACTGCACTGCCCTCTGCAATGTCTTCATGACAGTTAACAGAGCATAGGAGAGCAGTGTGGGATCCAGCCTGTCTCACAAAGATATCAGGGTGCCCAGCAAAGAAGGGCCATTGCAAAAATGCCATGAAAGAAAGCCGAAAGCCTATGGCATGCTGGGACAGACAGCAATGCATCATTGGACACCGAGCCTGGTCCCAAGATGCGCTGCGATCCGCTCCGCCTTCCCACAACACCTAGCGACAGAAGGGGGACCCACAGTGCATTGCTCACGCTGTCGATGATGATGCCCCCACTGTGGACGTGATCTGCCGACAGAGGGCGCAAGTGTGACCGTGCAATTCTGATTTCTATTATGTCGACTTTTGGGTGTCGACCTCACTTTTGTGGCCAAAAATTGGTAGTGGACACATGGCATTACATGGACATATCTACGTCTCTCAGGTGGGGGAGGGGGGGAGTGAACAATCCCCACCCCTGAGAGCTGTAACTCTGTCAACCTGACCCCTGGTGCAGACAGAGCTAGGCAGCTGAAAGAATTCTTCCATCAACTCAGCTACTGCCTCGCGAGGCGGTGGATTAATCACAGTGATGAGAAACAGCAGCAAGTGGGAGGGGGTTGAGTGTCTACACTGAAGCGCTACAGTGGTGCAGCTGTAGCATTGCATCTGTGCTGCTGTAGGGGTTTAAGTGCAGATGTAGTCTAAATGAATTCCAAAGAAGGTTCTGAAAAATCTAGTAAAGCACCATGCAGGATACCCGAATTCACAGCCACATTACATAACAAAGCTGTTCTGACAAAAGTCTGTTACAGAGGCATGTTTTCAGATTGCCTAGATTTTCCACTTCTAACTTACTGCCGTAAAACATGATGCCAACCAGACAACATCAAAAATAAAATCCATTTTTATCAAATCATATTCATCTTCCTCTTTAATATTTATAATAAAGTGGTACCGAGAGGCGATGATCAGCATCAGGGCCCTATTGTGTTAGGCACAGAGGCCAACACAGTCCCTGCCCAGAAAAGCTTGCTTTCTGATCATTGTTGTAGATGATTTCTTTCTTTCTTATCATTTGTATTGTGGTAGCTGCTAGGAGCCGCAGTCCTGGATCGAGACCCCATTGTGCTAGGCACTGTGCAAACACACAAGAATGGGTGGTCTGTGTCCCCAAAAGCTTACAATCTAAGTGTTTTGAGATTTATACAATAACTTATGAGGCCATGCTGCCCCCTTTCTTGTTGTTTTTTAGATAAATGGGCCCACAACTAAAAGTACCCAACTAAGGAGCAGAATATTAGTGCAAGGTTAAAAAAGACTCCAGCAAATGCGGTGGTGGAATTATGGGGCAACATTCTGCACTCAGCTCCTTTGGATTTACACTGGTGTAACTGAGAGATGAATTTTGTCCAAGATAATCTTCACATCTCAAACAATGACAACAAAACTGTTTGGAAAACAAAACTGTTTCTCTAACAGCTCATCCCAGTCTGATTTCCATCCCATGTGTTTCTTCAAAAGCTCATCAAGCCCAGGGCAGAAATTATGATGATGTTTTATAAAAAGGTTCAGTTTTTATATTATGTCGTTCAGTGGGAGCCGATGTACAAGCAATTGTTTTCTGCTATAGGAACACAGGGCCTGGTTCTCATTTACACAGAGATCCCTGTACACCACTCCATCTGTGTAAACTGGCCTTACATAAATATAAATTATACTGCTTTTAAGGCCCCTTTATATTGCCACAGCAGTGTAAAGGGGCCATAATATAAAAGGAGAATCAAGCTATGGAAATTAAGAAATAGTCTTGAACCAAAACTCTAGATCTGAACATCCTCATATTTTGCATAAGTCTCAGTCCAGACTCAGATCTGACCTTTGTGGCTCAAACCCATCTCTTGTACAGACTTGTCCAAATCTCTGCTTTAGTGACTGCTGTGTGAGAAACCTATTCATTCCTCAAATAGTGAGAGGCACGCCCTTTTCGTCATCAGATCATTACCTCCTGTGGCTTGAGGAGATATGTTTAGATGGCCCAACCTCAGGAGATTAATAGAACCAGAGCTCTTTGAGGGAGAATACGCATTATTTACATCCTGGTGGGACTCGGTGAGTACCCTTTGACTGTTTATCAAGTGGCTCCTAAAGTTTCCCCTCTCTGTGCCATCCTCACAGATCACTGTAGTTTACAGATAATCTGCTGCTGTTGCTACTCCTGTGCAGGTAAGGGGCAGAGTTTTGGGAGGCAGTGTTGATTAGTGGATAGAGGACTAGCTTGGGACTGAGAAGACCTGGGTTCTATCCTTGATGCCTCTGGTATGCTGGGTCACCTTAGGTAAGTGACCTCAATTCTATGCCTCAGTTTCCTCATCTGTAAAATGGGGATAATGTTATCCTTTGTAAAGTGCTAAAGATCTACAGATGAAATGTTCTGTATAGGTTTGCCTCTAGGATAGTGCAACTATATACTCCCCTTCCCCAGGGCTAGTGGCAAAATCACTTTTGCCCTAAATGAATAACAACTCTCATATTAAACCCCCCTTCCTCTTTCACTGCATTGACACTGTATTCAGTCTCATCTGAGTCTAGGTGACATTACACCTGAGAATTAAACTTACTTAATTCTTTATTAAGATTAATTAACAGTTTACAGCAGTGGCTCTCAACCTTTCCAGACAACTGTACCCCTTTTCAGGAGTCTGATTTGTCTTGAGTACTCCCCAAGTTTCACCTCACTTAAAATCTACTTGCTTAGAAAATCAGGCATAAAAATACAAAAGTGTCACAGCCCGCTATTACTGAGAAATTGCTGACTTTTTCATTTTACCATATCATTATACAATAAATCATTTGGAATATAAATATTGTACCTACATTTGTGTATAGTATATAGAGCAGTATAAACTAGTCATTGTATAAACTTTTAGTTTGTACTGACTTTTTAGAAGTGCTTTTTCTGTAGCTTGCTGTAAAACTAGGGAAATATCTAGATGAGTTGATGTACCCCCGGAAGACCTCTGCAAACTCCTAGGGGTATGTGTACCTCTGGTTGAAAAACACTGGTTTACAGCAAAAAGAGGTAGGAAATGCCCAAGTAAGATTTTTTTTTTTAATTTTAAAATTGATGAATTTCTTTTTAAATGCACATCTCAGACCCAGAAGGCAATAGTCAGCTGATTATCCAGGCAGGTTCCATTTCCCACGTCTAATCCTGCTGAGCACCTGCATATCCATTTCTCCATCAAATTCAATGAAAGTGCCATTCAGGTCTGCTCATTCCAGAAGCCGTGCCTCCTACTAGCTGAGCCCTTCTGGTTGCCAAGAAAGCTACCCTCTTGCCTCAGGAACGCTGTGATCTCCCACAGCCTTCCTCAGGGAAGCCTCTTGGTTAGATTTAGTGTCACCAAAAGGGGAAATATTATATTCCTTCCATTTGATGGCTATTTGGGGTCCTAATAGTTGCACCTGCTGGTGAGTTGTACAGTTTAGGCCTTGTCTATACTGCCAGCAACATGAAGGGTACGTGTAGATATATGCGGCAGTGAAAAGCAGACTGCGGGGTGTTGCTACATGTGGCTGGGAAAGGCTCTGGCAAGAGGAAGGCAGTGGGGAAGGGCTCCAGCAGTTGGGCACTATGCTGCTAAAAATAGCAGTGTAGATGGGGGAGGAACTGGTTGGATGTGTAAAGCCATGTAGGTACATACCAATAGGTTCTGGTGTGTCTGTTCTCTACTCGCCTAACCAGCGCCTCACCATCTGCACTGCTATATATTCCTGTGCTAGCTGGGCATGCGGTGTATGGCCTATACGCACTGTGGTGTGTAGACATAGCCTTAGTTAGCTACTCTCCACAGAGAGCCTGGCTCCTGGTCCAGTGCCCATCTTGTTTCATCATCCATCTTTTTTGAAGAGTTTGGCCTTTCTGTAAGATTTTTTTTTCCATTTGCTATCTTGATTTTAGAAGGCTTCCAGTGCATTCATTGAATTGTTCTTGTACTCCTCACATTGGAACCGAATATGTGAATGACTATTTGCATTATTAAATTACAAAACTTTCAGCTTCAGAGTTCCCAAAAGAACCTATTTTGGTTGGGGCTGGGTGACACCTGCCCTCAGACAATCAGGGCCCTTTAAAGTGTCTAAGGTGAGGCACCTCAAATGGGCAACAGGCATGACGGCACTACCCTCCACAGGGAGGCAGAGATTTTAATGAAAATGCCTGCTCTTATTTCCATTTGACTTAGTTGTGCTTTGCACAGAAGGGAGAGGTGTGCTCCTTAGGCTGCATATGGAGCAGGTCTTCAAGACCAAGCCTCACCTCCATCTTCCCATGGGAAGATCTGTGCTGCTAATAAGCTGGACTTTGCATGAACGTTAATGCTGCTTCAGTAGTGTTGGCGTCCATCATTGTTTATGGATCTATACCCTGTCCCAGAAATTGGCCCATAGCTTTTTAACATTCACTCAAGTTTTCTTAGGCCAGAAAGGCTTCCAAAGAAAAGTGTTCCCATACCTTACTGAGTCTTATCATGAGACATGAAACGAGGCCAAACAATGCTTGTTCATTCATTGGTGTATATACATAGTCGAAACATTTCTCCATCATTTCCTCTGTAACAATGATACCCCTCATATTCGCACAGGGACTGGAATTAGAATTAGTATTATATTAATTTTTTATGGTAGGTTCTAGAGCTCTCACAAAAGTGTGGGCCCCATTGTGCTAGGCATCATACAAACAAAGGGCCTGATCAAAGGTCTCTGAGGTCAATGGAAAGACTCCCATTAACCTCAGTGGGCTTTTGATCAGGCCTATACAGTAAATGATAGTCATTGCCCCAAAGAGCTTACAGGCTAAAAGATAAGACATAAGAGGTGGATGAATCAAAGAAGCAGACTAATGGGGCACAGATGGTGGGGTAACACAAACGATATTTTTAGCAGAGACAAATATATACATATGACTGAATACATAATTTATACGAGGAAATGTTTACTAGTAACCTGGTTTTCTGAGTTGTTTGACTTTGTGTAAGTCATTTTATGGCTCAGTATTAGGTCCATTTTACAGATGAGAAAACTATCTACTTTACAGTGCTGGGAGGCTTAGCTCACCCATGGAAGATATTTGATTAAAAAGTATCCTATATTTTACACAATAAAACATATTATTTTGATTGCCTTAACATTGAGTTGAAATAATGCCCTCCCAATGATAGGCTAATCTCATTAGTTTACACAGTACATTCAGATGTTCAATATCTTCTTTCTTCACTGTTCCTCTTAAGTCTGCACAGCGACATTTGGTATGTGCTACACCATGTTTAGTTCCACTGCAATCATGATTTATTGTTGCTGCAGATGCTAAATTACCAACATAGAAAGGAGTTACCACATATGCCAATGAGGATCTCAGTGGATATGTGGAGGCTGCACTTTTTAAATTATCACTTGGATCATTGGGGTACTCGTTTTAGCTGAGACTTGCCAGTATTTTCTGCTGCCTGTGGGGTGCCAAATGAAACCATCTGGAAGGAGGATCATCCAATAATCCAGGATGTTTCCTAAGCGTGCATATAGGGTTTGTATGACGAACTCACTCCATGTGTATCTGTGCATGCATGAATGTATTGTGACAACAAAGGGCCTGATTCTTCTCTCTCAATGTTTTTACACCTCTGTCATTCCATTTCCTTCAATGGAGTTACTCTCCATTTACATGAGGGTGAGAGCGGCATCAAGCCCCATTAGTCTGAAACTGGCGCGCTCATTTATTCCGTTGAGCTGCTTTCAGTTTTCACAGATGTTTCACTTCTCTCAGCCAAACGTCTACTACTTCTCCCCCTCTGCTTCATCTTCCATGTATGTGTCATTCAAGAGGATTTTGCTTTTGTTCTTACAAGTGCATATAGCAAAACTTTAATTGAAATGAGAAGAGCAATTAATAAAAATCTAACAAATAGAGAGGCACTGGAATCGTAAAGTTCTGCTCAAGATCCGAATCCGCCCTCCAAATCTAGGTGGTGTTAGCATTGCAGGGTTTTGGTTCAGCCCGATATAAAGACAGAAGCCATACATGAAGCTTGGGTCCATACTTAAAGTCTGGGAAGTTCAGACCCTGGGACGTGGTTCACATGCATCTTTAAATACAGAATCTACCCACCTCGCTGTGTGCTTGTATGGTCATCAGCACTGAAAAAGAGTAAATCCAAAAATCACATCCACCCCTTCACGAAAACTGATATTTTTCCATTGATTTTTTTGTATAGTTCTAACCTAGCCTGAAGTTTTGAACAAGTAACAAATAGGATGGGGTCTACACTTATTTCCCATTTGCGATGACAAGGTAATTTTACTGCAATCAAATGCAAGTTAACATTTGAAATTTTGCCATGTGTTTGAGATTGAGACACACACACTTGCATTCTCCCCCCCACCTCCATCCCACACAAAGACCAGTAATAATCTGGTCCATGGTACTTACAGGAAGGGTTGGTCACCTTTAAACTAAATCATTTTATATTAGTAACTGTTCAGTATAGGTGCGTATATTACTGCCACATGAAAAGCCAAATTATCATAGTATGCATAGGAAATTAGGCCTGAAAGAACCATTATCCATCTAATCCATTCCCCAGGACCAACTGGCCTTTCAGCAGGACATCCAGAAATGTTGGAAAGCCCAATATGTGACCTTTGCATTTATTTATATTTCATTATAAAGTCAACCGCCAAGAGCCTTTTACCAGACAGAAAGCCAAATACTGCCCTCTGGTGCATGCACAGTGCTCCCATACAAATCAATGGAAAATGCAAGGCTGGGCCAAGGACAGCACCTTGTGGTAGACATATTGTTGCCCCTTCTTCTGACATCAGTGTCCCATTCTCACATCAGCATTGCCTCTCTGCAGTGCAATAGCAGGGGTCTGGGGTCTAGTAGGTTGGCTTCCCAGAGGTGGAGAAATCAGCAACAAGGAATCTGGGTATATTCTTAGCATACCTTAGTTTATTTATACATATACTTGTCCTGGAACAAAGATGATCAAACAGCATGCAGGACAATCTTTTTTCCTCAGGAATCTCAGCCCCACACCAGTGCCCAGTTCCTAGAGAGCAATTCTGCTTCAGAAAGTGAATAATCAGAGATCAAGGCAGAGAGCAAACGCTCCTGCTGCTCTCACTCCAATGACCACTGGCTCTACACAATGTACAGCCCCCCAAACTGACAGTGCAGCATGTCTCTCTAAGACTGAACATTTGCTCACACACTAGGAAAAAGAACTTGGAAAACTATATGTACATGCACCTCCTGGTGATGCTTGCATAACAATATTCAATTCATTATATGTCCTCTTTCCAGCTATCAGTCCATTTGTTGTTATGAATGAGTCAAGTTCCCAAATCTGTCATTATGGAAGTTCCAAGGTTAAGTGAGTTTTGCATGTAAAACAGGGAGTCAACCCCTGTGTTATATGTGAGGAATACAGCATATTTTCCACAAAATTACTGCACTAAACTTTGCATATAAAATGAATTATCTGAGAATTTACAAGTAAATCTATTAATTAGATTGAGTTAAAATTAAATAATTTTAAAAGTATTCTTTTATATTTATGAGCGCGCCAGCTTTCAAATACACATGAAGTGTGTGTGTGTGTGTGTGTGTGTGTGTGTCTGTTGAAAAGCTTACTTTATGGTAGAACTATACAAAATAAATCACAAATATGAGGGCTCATGAATGAGAGAGTGCTATTGGATGTATATGATCCTGGTTCTGAGAGACCTGTGTACACATGGGAACAGAGTAAGACCTCACCAGTTTTCACAATGGTAAGGCACAAAATCCCTCATCGTGAGTTTGTGCAAAACATAATGTGCAAGGCATGTATTAATGTATTTAAAAATCTAGAAACCATTCAGACATGACATGAGGGCATTACAACATGTCATGGCAGATCTAATTATCCTGTGATTGCTCTCTCTGGGAGGATAACATCTCAGTCCTCAATAAGAAATCAGTATTTTTAGTTTATGAAAATAAACTCTGCTGTCAAGATAACATCTTATACCTATTTTAAAAGATAGTGTTCTTGTAAATAATTTACTTAAATGCTTAGAACATAGTGTGCCTTTCTCGTGCTAATGATTTGAGTCCAGCTGCCAAAGCTAAGGCAGCCTGATACATTTATTCTGCACTAGTTCTGGGGCTCCTTGAACTAATGAAGCTCTGTGCTGGCATAATTTCATCACTGTTTGCTACATTTGATAAGTTTAGTCAACGCTGAAAAATCCAAATCAGTCACTCCCCTTTAAATCTATGCACTGTAATGCTACAACTTCCCCACCCCGAATATGGATAAATGACAGCTAAAAAACAACCATGATAATTTCTATTGATTTCAATGGTGCTGGATCAATCCCTGAACCTCAGCACTTGGTTTGTCCCCAGATTCGGCGCTCAGCATGTCTGAACTTTGGGAGTATTCAAAATCTGAACCTAGCTGTGAATTTTGAATGTGGCCCAGCTCTTAATAAGAGGCTGAACCAAAATCCAAGGTCTGGACACCTCCAAATCTTCGGGCAATCGGCAGGTGTATGCGTGCACACACATGCTCTGTCACTATCTTTAAAAGACATAAACATCGAAGAGAGAGAGAGGAATTATTTAGGATGGGCCAAGAGGGAATGGCTAGGAGTAATGGGAAGAAAAGCGATATTTCAGGCAGAATATCACAAAAATTCCCTAACATTGAGATGTTAGATTGTGGACTAGCCCAAGGACAATGGTAGAAACCCCAGCTCTTAGACATTTAAAACTTCCCTTCATGTCTGGAATGCTTTGATGACAAAGCTGCTGATATATGTTAGATCATCTTGTGCCAGAGCAGGGCAAAAATCAGTCCTAAGCAAAATCAACCCCCCAACCCCCCTATTCAATTGAATAGAATATATACAATTGATGAAACAATTCTCTCATTGTCCCTCCTCTCAAAAGTGGTTGTTCATTATTACAAGGGGGCCTTACTGGATTGGGGCCTGATCCTACCCCACAGGAGGGAATGGGCTTTTTGCCTTGACTTCAAAGGGAGTAGCATCAGGCCCTGGTAAATGGAGATGAGCCCAAAGGTCTGTACAATCACATTTAAGATTATTAGGTCATTTGAAATCACTTGTAAGGGTTGTTACTTTTTGAGACGCCATTAGTTTTAACCATCATTGCTATGCGAACTGGGCTTTCTGTTTTAAATGGTATATGTAGTTAATCTCTGCTTATATTATTATTTTATTATCACTCCAAAGTGGGAGGACATAGCTGTCATAATAATCATTAATAAATATTTACCCTTTATGTACATTTGAAGACTGTTAATGGGGACATATGGACAGCAAAATGAAGGCAGATATATAGCATCCCTTGAAATGCATTGGAGCAGATGGATTATTTTGGTGTGAGAGAGCATGAAAAAAATGGGAAAACATTTGCTCACAGTAGAGAGAAACTGTCCATCCCCAAAAGGGATATTTGGCATCTTTGGGAGCAAATCTATTGAGTAGGAAGGTGAGGTTTGTGGGATTTTTTGTTTTGTGTGGGTTTTTTTTTTGATTGCTAGTTCAACTTTGGGGGGGGGGGGGGGGAGAGTGCATTAAGAAAAGAGCTGCTAGGCATTGGGGCTGCCTTGTGAAATATAGTGACCTCATTGTGGCTCTTTTGCTGACCAAGTGAACACTCAGCAAAGACGATGACCTTGGCATATTATCACAGCTTGTAAAGGGACAAAATTCACAATGCTGGTTAATAACATGCTCCAAACTGTTGTCCTCTTTTAGAATGTTGAGCTCATTCCAAATGAATAAAGTGTTCCAAATTGTTGATAAGTGGTGGCAGAATCTGTCATGGCTTTCAGAGTTGGTCAAGAACAGAGGCTAAGCTTTTGTCTTTCACAGTTAAGCCACACTTGAAGAAAACCCACAGCTTTATTTTGCCCACACTGTTCAGGCTCCGTGCATGTGTGTGCATGCACATGCCAGCTTCATGTAAAATAGAATCTCTCTTTACATATTGACCCATATGTTTTAACATGTTGGGGTGGGGGGCAGGGAAGTGAGGTTTATCATCCAGCGTGTAACATTACACCCATGGTATTAAGAAAACTGTTTCTGAGCTTTGTGGGAATTACAATTAGCCTTGTAAAGGTTTCAGATTAAAGTCTTTTGTACAGTTATAATCACAGCAACTTCAACCTTCTGCTCTCCTGAGGGAACAGTTGCCTTTTATTATGCATTTAAGTCTTATTTAAAAGCAACAGATTCTACTTTCCATATGCCTTTATGCACAATGTGTTTCCATTTTCCTGGTGGTGGTATCACACCCAATATACATATGTGATACATTTTGACACATTATGCATGTATGTTTTTTCCCCCTCCCTAAACATCTATCTATAATCATATGACTGAACCTCTGATTGTTTCTCCATTGCTTGGGAGAAAGGAGACGTCTATAAATATAGTCTGAACTTCAGTGAATTGCTTTGCAGTCTGCCCCCGACACTAGATTCCTGCTGTAGTGCTAGAATGTGCTCCCCAGTCCTTTGTTACCGCATCGCTCACACTTCCTATGGTGTTGTCCTAGGGATGGCATCATCTGATCTGAAGCAGAGATTTGTATAAACTTGGCTAGGCCTGGCCAGCACTTGAACGAGAAACCTCCAAGGCAAACCCAGCTGCTGCAGGAAGTAGTGCTAGTGATCTAGCAGGTGGACCTCTTTCCCCTGAGTCAGCACTGGATCAATGTCTTAGTGTGGCAGTAGGGGAGATTGTGCTGGTGGATATAATATAAAGCCAAGGCCTTTGGGCTGCTGTGAGAACCACTTCTGGTTAATTCACGAGATGTTGCTCTTTAGTAACAGTCATGACACCCACTGATAAGTTATCCTCAGCTGTGTGTCCAGCTATAGACAACGAGACGGAAATGCTTTAATTAATAATAATAACCCAGTTGTCCTGGCCAAATTGTAATGTGGGTACTTACATTTTGCTTGCCTTACATTCTTGCTGCAGTTTCAGCTGGATACAATATTCTCCTTCACTTTATTTATTACTAATAGATTTTTCGGTGGCATCATTGCTCTAGTATGAGATGCTCACAAACATTACTGAATTTATTCTCAATCTTCTGTCACTGAGAAATGCGATGAGCTAACTTGTACAGATGGAGAACTGGGTGTCAGCAAGACTGAGGGACTTTCCCCACTGTCGCAGAGAATAGATTAGAATTGAACCCAGATGTTTTAAGTCCCAGTCCAGTGCTATGGTCACAAGACCACACTTCCTGACCTAAACAATTGTGTGGTGTGAGCTGTTGAATTGCTACTCTGTTTCACTCCAGTGCTGACTGCATTCCAGTGCTTAATGAAGTGAGTCTTGTATATATGTGGTCAGATTCTTTACTAGCGTAAATGGGTGAAACGCTCTTGAAGTCAATGGAGCTGTGTCAATGGAGCAGAGAATTTGGCCCAGAGCTTGTAAGGAGCATAAGTCCTACTTGTAATCATCTTGCAATTTGCTTTTAATTACCAGAAGTGCTCTGTGCAGGACAAGGAAAGCTTCATAGAGCGCTCAACTATCATCAGCTCACACAGTGAAGGATCTTTAATCCATACCGTTAGTCCTACATCATGAAGTGCCTTCTATAGTGCAAGGTATTTCAGAGAAGCTTATTTAACCATTAGATAACACATGTTTTAGCTGGCAAATCATCATGGCACAAGACCCAGGCGATGACTTAGTAGCTGAAACATATGCTGTTCCATGTCTAAATAAGCTTTTCTTGTAATACCTTGCACTACAGAAGGCATGTTATGATGGAGAGAGAAAGGTATGGGCTGCAGATTCTTCATTGTGTGAACTAACACTGTTAGGCACTACCCCTTATGATTTGAAAGTTTCTAGGAAGCTAGGAATTGCATTCCAGGTGACATCAGTGGTCCATCTAGTCTAATATCCTGCTTCTGATAGCAGCCAGCACCAGAGGCATCAATGGGCAATTTGAAGTAACCCCCAGCCAAAAGGGAAAGAATTTTCTTATGCCCTGAAGCATGAAGGTATTGCCCTTTATCAAACAGTAGATGATTTTTCTCATTAGCCATACAAATGTCCAATCATTTTAGGAATCCAGACATGCTCCTGGCCTAGTAGCAATGAGTTCTACAAGCTAATTACATGTGTGAAAAGATATTTAATTTGTCACCTTTCAAATTCTTTAAACATTTCTTTGTTCTTGCATCACGAACAAGGGTAAATAGGAGCATTCTATTTACCTTCCATCCTACACCCCAATCATAGTTCTGAATGCCTCTATCATGACCCCTCTTATTTGTTTATTTGCTAAACTAAAGCATCTGGATGTTTTCAATCTCTCTTTGCATGAAAGTGTCTCCAGGTCTCTAGCCATTTTGTTGTCCACCTCTGCACCCTCTGTATTGCTGATACATCCTTTTTGAGATGGGCTGGCAAGAACTCCCCCCAGCATTCCAGGTGAGGGCATATTATTGACTTATGTAATTATGTTAAAATATTCCCAGTGTCATTTTCTATTTTATTTCTTATGCACCTTAATATTGTTTGCTTTTTTTGTCCAGTGTTGCACAACGAGCAGAGGTCCTTCCTCTGGTGCACTGTTTTGGGAGCCTTTGGAATGAAAGGTGCTGTAGAAGCATAAGATAGTATCGTTATAACAGGTGGCATCTGGTGGCATTGTTACACACATCCTCCCAAGTTCTTCTTCATATGGGCTGAGCAAGCTTTGACTCGTGCAAAGACATGCTGGGTTGGTTTAAGTTTTGTGTAGAGGTGGCTTTGGGAGAGAGGGATCTGCGTGAGCAGGAGAGGTTGCTCTCTGCTTGGGCCTCTGATTAGTGTTAATTCTTGAAGCACTGGATGTTTGGTATTGGGTTGAGATTCCTGGGAGAAGGGATTGTCCTGCATGTTGTTTGACCACCTCCCTTCTAGGACTGGCTTGTATGTGTAAATCAAGCAAGTTACACTTAGAGTCTATCCAGACTCTATGTCACTGATTTCTCCTCCACTGGGGAGCTGACCTGCAAGGCCTGCTACCCACTCAGCAGAAGGGCAACACAGGTATCAGAACTGGACTTCTGAATAAGGAAAAACAATATGCTACTAAAAAGAACAGGAGTACTTGTGGCACCTTAGAGACTAACAAATTTATTTGGGCATAAGCTTTCATGGGCTAAAACCCACTTCATCAGATGCATGCAGTGGAAAATACAGTAGGAAGATATATATATATATAGATATATAGATATATATATATACACACACACACACACACAGAGAACATGAAAAATGGGGGTTGCCATACCAACTCTAATGAGACTAATCAATTAAGATGGGCTATTATCAGCAGGAGAAAAAAAAACTTTTGTAGTGATAATCAGGATGGCCCATTTCAAATAGGTGACAAGAAGGTGTGAGTAACAGTAGCGAAAAATTAGCATGTGGAAGAAACTGCTATAGCACTGTCACTAACCACTTATATCATGCATCATAGGCCAAATTTGGCCTTAATATAAGTGGGTGAAATTTTGCTGTATCACCCTCTTACACTAGGACTGAATCTGACCCTATGTCTTCAAAGAGCTGCAAGAAAAAAAAAACCTCTGTAACTCATCAATCCTAGAGTCAAGATCACATTTTGGTGCTGGGAGAGAAGTCGTCAAGATTGTGTGTTCCTTTATGGGGGTCCCTGAAATTAATGGGCCTTAGTTGTACCCTACAGTGGGAGACTAAGGTTGCTGAAATCCATGGGACTCGGCAGGAGAGTAAGATCCCGCAAAAGCTGTTGAACTCTGAAGTGACTAAATCATAAGCTTAGCTATTGAAAGATACGGATAGTAGTGAGCAAGCTACAAAACATTAAGTGATCAGCCACTGTTGTTTTAGCCTTGTTTCAGAGCAACTGCAGAACAAGCCTTTTCAAAACAATTTCTAGCAGGATGAAAAAAGCAGCCCCTGGGTTTAGTGGCAGAACACTAGTGCATCCTAACTGGCTAAAGCAAAATGTGGGGCAAAGCCCCAGTGGGTGTAAACTGTCATTCCTCCATTGATGTCTAGGAAAGCTGAAAATCCCTCCCACAGTATTTAAGATGGCTTGGTCGTTCATCAGTACAAAACTTGTATTCTGTATCTTGTTTCCCCACAAAGAAAATATATGAGCTAACCACTTTCATGTAGGCAACACACTTACTTGTTTTCCTAATAGTGTCCATATAATATTGACTATGGAACCTGTTTTCTTCCTTCTAAAAATTACAGAAATCCTGTATGTGGCTCAGAGTTCAGCAGTTGTATGAGATCACATTATGATGACTATCTTATATCTACAGCTCTTCTTCAATATGTGGTTTAGCTTTGATTTATGATTACAAAACAATATTACACATCTACCTCTAGCAGTGAGGACTCTTTCTTTCTTTGGATTTACATTTGGTTTTTCATGTAAGTGCTCTAATTTCATGGCCAGAGGATATAAAATTTGCTTGCTCTGTGTCTAATGACACTTGGAGAGTTGGCTGCCCTCGCATAGGTCTCAATCCTGCAATATGATGAGCATCTTCTAAAAGGAGGTGAATGCTCTCAGGAACAAGTTTGGGCCCTTTTAGGAATGAGTAGCGATTGCCTTCACTATGCTATTGTCTAATCAGGAATTTGTAAAACTATTGTATGTGTAATGTGCATTAATGTAAAGATGGCCATAAAGTGGTACCTCTACTGTATGATTAAGATTGAAGCATAATTCTAGTCTTTTGGGGTCACTGATGAAATGAAAATGTTAGCTATGGATGGATAGGGTAGTGTGTATTTCTTCTTTTCTCAGAGCATCGCCCTGGAGGCATTTAAGGAATTTATGTGCATTGTCTGAAACTTGCAACCTTAATTCTGCATTTTTTGGGTTTCTGACGCTGCTTCTTCTTTTTCAGTTTTAATGTTCTTGAAAGGTAATGTGCTCGCAACTTTAACCACACCACCGTTTTGTGTGGAACTATAATTCTTTTTTTTCCTCCTACCCTGTTCCCTAGCCTCATGACACTGCCTATAGAAAAATTGTGTTGTTTTTTTTTACATGACAAATCTCCTCAGCAATTGGGATGCACTTTGAGGTGTACCACTGCAAGGAAAAGTGCTAGTGAGTTACATTTTCTTAAATGAAAGCTTAGGTCTCTAGCACTCCTTTGATGTCCTGACCTAAGCTTGTCAACACCTGTACCCCATAGCTACATTATCACTCTTCTTACAGGGAAAAAAAAATGAAAGCCTTTTTGAACGCTATTGAATATCTCTCTGTCTAGGGTTCCACCATTCAGGAGCCAAGGCCCCACATCCTCAAAGGTATTAGATGCCTAACTCCCATTGATAACAATGGGAGTAAGGCACAAAAATACCTTGGAGGATCTAGGCCCAAGTGTCCAATCCACTTCACGTTTTGTAGAAAAATTCTGCGTTGGGCCCAGACCTAACCTACTAAATTTGAAGTCAATATTACTTGAAGGATCAGAGGCTGCAAAGTCAGAGTTACAATGGAAGCTCTCTGGAGGTATTACCATTGCTTCCTAATTATTAATAGAAATTAAAAACATAGGGACTGATTCTCCTATTACTTATACCAGTGTAACTCAATTGACTCCAATGGAGTCATGTATAATTTGTGCTGGTGTACATCAGAGGAGACTCAAGACTATGAAGCATCCATGGGAACATAACAAATGTCACAGTTTATGGATAATCAGGGGTTAGAAATTATGGTACCAAAACCGACAGAATCCATGAGGTAATCTCCCTATCATTTGCCGAGCTGTATTAACTATTAAACTCTCACTGACATACAGACTTACCATGTTCAGATAACAGTGACTTCAGAGCCTAATGATTGTGTGATTGTTTTATAAATATTTACAGGGCCAAAAGGAACAGTAAAGTAGAGCTCAAGGTTTGCTTCAGTATTGGTCTACTCCTTGTTTTTAAGTATCTTGCTCTGTGATTTACAGTAGTGTCCATTTAAAACAGTTTTTAAGAAAGGCTCTCTCGCTGCAAAAGTGGCTTATTTTATCAGACGTCAGTGGTGAATTAACACCAGTTTATCCTTTCCCCTGCTTATTGTGTGTATGGGATTCTGTAAGTGTTACAGTAACATGTGTGCATACGTCACAATTTTGGGCAAAGAAGTAGAAGGCAAAACACTTCTTAGACATTTACTTTTCTACCCTGCCATGGATGATTTATTATGGGTAAGCACGTGCCTCAACAGCTAACTTTCAGACACCTCCAAGTGTTGTTTTCATAATCTGATAATTAAATATAGAACATACACTTGTATAGCTTGGAGAATGAAAAAATAATTGAAAGAGGCTGAGTGTATATATTGATGCAGGCAAAGAGTCTGGGTTTAAACCCAGGCCCATCTCCAGACCAAGGTAGGCTCTGCTCAACACAATAAATGTCTGCCCCGGTCTGCCACAATTCCATGGGCCTGGGATGAGACTGTTTGCAGGAAACTGAGAATATTTCCAGGCCCTTTCCCATGACAAGGATCATCTCCCTCCTGAGGTCCACATCACTCAAGCACTACCATAACACTGTCTTCAGCTGATTCCTGTGACCCCCTCTGTTCAGCAAATGAATGAAGGAGAGAACCAATGATAGAACAGCTAGTAAGCAAGGTGTGAGGTCAGGGTAGAGGAAGGAGTCTAGAAGTCGTATGGAACAATTTCAGCTCAATATGGTCAGGGATTCTGAGGCCGGAGCTCCGAGCAGCATTAATCATTGCGGCATTTTGCTGTGAATTGTAGGCCTCCTGTAATCTTACCAGGAGAACCTGCAGCTTCACGGCTCTGCACTTTGTTGGCATGGCAAACTCAACTCTGCAATTTGTAGCAGAGCCCTCAAATGACCAATGTTCACACGGAGGGGCTGCTTCCATCTCCAGGCAGAGTGAGGGCCTTGCGTGCACAATTGCTGCCCCCTTCCACGCTGTGCAGAGGACAGGGTTATCTGCACCTCTTAGGTGAAACTAAAAGGCACAATGCAGAGCACAGCTTTGCCGAAGGGCGACTAGAGAGGCATGACTATTGGGGGTGATGTTTGGGAAAAGTGGGGAGTATGGCTTACTTCTGCTTGGTTACTTAGCATTATTGTATGTTATGGGTTTCTGTTTTCTCTTAGACTGATACGTATCCGAGGGGCCGAGACTGATCAGAAAGGTGTCTCCTATGATTTACAAATCCAAATAAGTAAATGAATGAAATCACTCCTTGAATTAATGTCTTCAGCCTTTTAGGACATTTGATTAAGATTGTTCTATAGAAGAACAGAAGGGACCCATCTTTCTTATCTACTATCAACGGTATACACTGGGCCAATGGATTTTTAGCTAGCGCCAGTAAAGCTCTGTGTTAAGTATCTATGCTCCTTGTAAAGCACCTATTAGCTTGGCACTACCCCTGCTTAGTGGCATACCCCATACTTCAAAGGAAGTTAGGACCCAGTTCATTGTTGCCCTGCATTGCGTGCAGCCACTTACTCCAGTGTAAAGTGAACTCTTTGCACTTTCTTTGCTCTGGTGTAAAAGACTGCCCACGGTGCAGAGCGATGACGTGTCCATCCTGCTCTGAATGCCTCCAGTTTTTTACAGTATAGATGCTTTCTCCATAGTCTGAGTAGTAAATAACAGTCGCTGCAGTGGATTCAGGGTGGTTCCGCTGTAACTGGCTGGATATCAGGGCCTCATGCACCCCTTGCTCACTGCAAAGCTGAACTCAGCAGGAGTTCACCGTGTCCAGTCCGCAGAGGAAGGAAAGGAGCTTAGGGTCAGGCATGAGGCCAGCACATTTGAGGCTGGAAGGATCCAGTAGCCATTTCCTCCCCTGGAGGGCTAAGGAGGAATTGCTGGGGATGCCATGAGACTGCGTTAGAGGTCACTGTCTGTCTGTCGCTTCTGAGTGGCCTCTTGTTTGGGAGGATTGAGTGTTTTCTCCATCCCCTCAAAACACTCTGCACCAAGGCCAAGTTGGGTTAGCAGTGGGGGGAAGATTTGCCCCTTGTTTTCCTTTTTGTCCTCTTTCCATCTGAATAAAATCTGGGATTTTCAAAGGCACCTAAGAGTTGACCTTGAATGGGGAGTGGTGCCATTTTCACTAGCCTTTCATTAGGAGATGGGTGCCTACCTCTCTTAGGCTTTTTTGAAATTGCCAATTTAAACTTAACTCTTCAAACATGGTAACAAACTTGGATGGTAACAAACTCCTTCATTCCACCATCCATCCAAGCCCTAACGCCTCTCCAAGGCAAAGATGAATCTACCGGGGCTCTGTCTGATTTACGATTTCATGGAAAGATTCATAGCCAGAACAGAAAATTGGCTTGTCAAGCAAAGGCTGAATTTTATCTGAGCGCAGAGTCTGTCCTTCCCTTGTGACCTGCAGTTTGGAAAATAATTCTATGTGACCCCCATACATAGATCAGTGGCTACCTCTGTAACTGTGGGTAATCAGACATTGACTGATGCTAGATAGACAAACATTTGATTTAACAGCTACTTTATTAACTATGGAAGCCCCATTACTTGAATAACTTGAAAGGAGACTTGGATAGAGCACTGGAGAACATACAGAAGGGAATAATCACACACTGGCAGGGATGATGCGCTCGACATAAAACCATAGGTCTTTTCTAGCTGTAATCCCTGTTGGCCCATTCCTGAAGTCTTTACTCAGCAAAACAGGAGGTTGAGTTAAAAAAAAAAAAAAAGAGGGCTATAAATCCCCATGTTTCAGGGCATAAACTGGTCACCGAGGACCTGGTCAGGAGCCTGAGACAACGCGGGTCTTTCCCATACTGGCTTGTGAACACTGATGCTTGGAGCAAGGTGTAGCAATAGTTAGTCCCTTCATGCACTTTCCAGCACTCCCAAAGAGCTGTGCCTGCCTCAAGCCCTGGCTTAAAGCCACACATGAGCCATTAAACTTACTTGTTCTAATCAACACTTCGTGTTGTCTAGAGAAATATTATTACAATTTACCAGTTAAGTCTTTCATAACAACTATTCTGAATCTGGTTTGAGATCCTTCCTTAAAGGATCACTGCCACCTAGATTTGTAACCCTCTCTTTGGGACTGGGCCTGTCGTCTTTGTACAGCACCTAGCACAAAGGGGATCCTTGACTGAGATTCCTGGATGCTCCTGTAACAGCAGCAATAATTACTACAAATAACTTGAAATCCTGTCAATTTCAAAAGCCGAGTTAAAAGTAGCTCCTCTCTACGCCTACCTCCAAGTCCCTTTGGGGCTGGGAGCAGGATGGGGGGGAGGGCTACAGTCACATTTTCTATGGGACAGTCTCTCCTTTGCTGTAATGTGAAAGAGCCACATAAACAAGAGGTGAAACTGAGTAACTAACCATACAGTGAAAGCAAAGTGCTGTCAAATGCACAAAGAAAATATCAACACTCGCCCCTGCCCTGCCCAATTTCTTTTGAAGTGATTTCAGGGATTACTTGGAACCATAGTATGTGTAAAAGCTTTCCAGACAGAAAAGTGGCTTTTTAAGTAGAGGGAGCCTCTTTAAAATTACAGATAGCATCAATCAAGCTTTGGCTAATGGTTTTGAAATGAGTATATTATTTGATGATTTCCATAAAGCCCCTGACTTACTATCAATGAAAAACAGAGTGACCTTGACTTTGGTTTTGATTTGGTTAATCTGAAAGAGAATGTTTGTTTAGCTCAGCACTAGATTTCAGACTTTTTTAAGCTTGTGCAGAGCGTACCTCAGGGATCCATACTGAAAGGTTTATTGTTTACAATGCTGGCTTATGATCTGCATCAACTTGAAAATCCAGAGGTATGCAGAGGTTTCCAGGCATTATGCTACTTTGCCAATGCAAGACGTGTCGCAAGCCAAAGAGATGGGTTTAAATGTGCTAGATGCGAGTGTGGTTTGTAAATAAGTTTAAAAGGAAGTAAAGCACTGTAAATATGCCATTTGGCAGTAGATTGTAATAGAGTGTTTCACAACCTGACAGGCCTTCAGGGTTTCAGAAGACATAGCCAAGTGTTAATGGGAATCGAGCGCACGCAGTGCCTTGCGGGATCGAGTCCCTTTACTTCTGTTCCTGTTGGCGGCAATGGAAATGTCACTGCATCAATGGGAGCAGGTTTATGCTGTTAGGGCTGGATTCTCCCTCGTCTTGCACTTACATAGCCATTTAGCGCTGGTGTGACGTGAGTGTGAAATGCCACACAGGGGTGAGTGCTGACCTGGTAGTACGTCACACACACTTTGCATGGCTTTGGACCATTGCACAAGGTGCAGGCTGTGGAGACTCCAATCCTTAATCAGACCAACTGAGCAAAAGGGTGTTAAATGGAGTGCCCAGTCTGGCACAATAGGGTGTATTTAGCTAAATCTAGGATCCGTTAACTTTTTCTAGCTTGAGTTAACTCATTGTTCTAACCTAAGGCTGGTGTTTTTTCATAGGTTGTCATTAGTACAGGCCAGGACTTTGCCTGATGATTCGTAATGCCCTATAGTTAGTTGTAATTAGTTACTTCTGATGGTGGGTGATTTGTAACCAGTGCTGCTGAAGCCCTGCACCAACATCTCTGCTCCTCCCTGAGGCTCAGGCGATAACGTTCATGCTACTCTCTTGCACAGGCGCCACCATTGCCCACATCTTCCCACCCGGATCTATGAGAAGAATGAGAAGCCATGCTTCCTGTCGGAGTACGTGGAACAATACCCCCTGTATCCCTACGCCCATCCCAGAGACTCGTTCAAGCCCAAGGCAGACTACCAGAAGCAGCCAGTGGCCGTGGAGGGAATGACAACTTTCAAGTAAGAAACAGTGAAAGGGAGGGAGGGTGAGAGAATGAATGTGGGGATGGGGAATAAGCATTGCCCTCGAGGAGCACCTGAGGAGAACACTTAGTTACGTGCTCCATAGTGGGGCTGTGATAACTTTGCTGGGGCGGGGGGGACGGAACGGGACATTGGGGAATAATGTAGGGAGCCAGAGTTTGGGGTGAGCTGCTGCTGTGAAGGCAGCTGACCCATCCAGGATGGAGAAATGTGATCTGCTGAGAGGGGGCATGGTTGGGCTTTTGGCTTTCACCCTCATTTTTACTCATTTGCAGCACTGGACAGACTCCCTGGGAAGTCAACAGGAATTCTGCATGGAAAAGAACTGAGTAAGGCTGGCAGGCCTAAGCTCATTGGATCAGGGACTATACAGTACCTAGCACAACAGGGGCCTGGTCCAGGAGTGGGGCTTCTAGGTGCTAAACCGTACATACAATAAGTGGCCATGTGTTTTTAATGATGATGGGGGAAAATGAGATACACCGAGTATCACGCTGTGCAATGCTGAACCATTTTTGAATCCCAGCTGTGCTGCTGTTCAGATTGTGAAATTTAAATACAAGGCCTGGGGTTTAACTGTGCCCCGTCCTGACTTCCCCCTAAATTAATCAGCAAACCTGCTCCCTGCTAGTGTAGCACGTGGTGTGTTATGCTACTGAAATGCAAGACTCTGAATCTTCAGTACACGGCTGGCAATTTGATTTCTCTTTCCTCAGCTGAAGGCCTCTGGTTGATGTTTGAATATATTGCTGTTTACTTACTCTGTGACCTCAGGCTCTGTGATCAATAATCCCTTCCTCATCTGTGCTCCATCTAATGCGAGACCCAAAGAGCTGCCAGGGAAGGTACTTTTCAAGCCCTGCTTCTTTCTAAGGGGGATGTGCTGTTGTGTGATGGGTCAAGCGACCTCTGCTCTTTCAGTAGATCCCAATAGCAATTTGTGCAGCCAGGGTTACATTCATTGCTGAAGCAGGAGCGGCTGGATGTGGAACACTTGTCCAGAGCTCATACAAATGCCGGACTCAAGTTCCGCGTGCAGGAGCCACTCAAGGTATCCTGGTATCTCTTTGTTAGTCTAGTGGAAATGTAAATTTCCATCTGAAATTCCATTTCCCTATTTCCAAAGTCTCAGTCCTCTGGTTACATTTGGTGACTTTTGTATAATCCGCAAAAGCCAAAGGCCTAGATGCTTGCTCCACACAGCACTACTCAGAGTGGGGTGTGCTGTTGTGCTGGTTTGGTCCCCGGGCCTGTGACCCCAGGGGCAGATACAGCAGCTAGGGAGCAACAGGGTAGAGAGACGCCCCCGCTGTGCTCCCTCCACCAGCAACAAGGTGTAGTGGCACAGTTGTTGCTATGTTGTCTGATGTTGGAAAGATCCTTTGGGGACAGTTACTGTAGCTTTTGGGCTGGCGGTTTGGTGCAAAGTGGCTGTGGTACCCTGGAGGAGCTAAGCCATGACATAGGACCATGTTAATGAAAATACAATAGACCGGTCATCCAGCACTGGTCTCTGGCTGTTTAAATAGTTACCTTAGTCCAGCAAAACTTTATATATATAAAGATATTGCATCAATGTGTTTTTTATAATGATACACACAGTAGAAGTTGATCCACACAACCACACTAAGAACAGAAAAACACCAGTTGAGGAAATGGTTAACATATTTTTCATTAATAGTGACCCATCCAGAAATGCAGCAGCCCCTTCGCTGGCTGGGCTGTTGGGGAATGCACTGTCAGAGGATACCTGCCATTCCCCCTGCACAGAGAGGGGTCTTGCATGTGTCCCAAAATAGTCACAGGGCTGAAATACTTTGACTGGGCTTTTAAAAGGAGCCTAAGGGAGTTAGGTGCCCAACTCACATTAAATGTCAATGGTATTTGGGCACCTTATTCATTTAGGCACCTTTGAAAAATTCCAACCTTAAAGAAATTATTGCTCATAAATATTACGGAGTGATGGCGTTGTCTCAGGCCATGCCTATTACAAGCCCTGGCCCAGCTCAGTCCTTAAGAGAAACATGCCCACCTGCTCCACCAACGTGGACCGTACCTGTAACATGGGCCTCCAAATAGTGTGATGTGCACAGATTAGAAGGAGTCCACGAAACTCATTGGCTAGATGCTTTTTTGGTCTAACTTCATAGAAGTCCATAATTAATTCTGTGTAAACCCACTGGGTTCCAAGGAGGAGGAATTGGGCCCTCTTGAAGGAGTCCATGCTCCTGTTTCACACATACTGTAATTACAGGAGTACTGCCAGCTTTCTACAAGTGAAAGTCTTGTGTATTGCATTAGCCACCTTTATTGCATTATCCAAACTTTCTTTGGGTGTCCAGCAAAAGGAACATATACTTACTCCTCCAGACAAAGACACAAGTAAGATGTATTGCCTTTATTATTCACAGGAGAGATTACGTACCTCATGAAGTGTTGCCAGTGAAATTCAAACCACCTGAAAAGTATGTCAAGAGTGATGAGAACATGGATTTAATCTCAGTATATAAACAAGACTACAACCCCTATCCTATCTGTCGAGTTCCTCCCTGCTTGCCCCGGGAGACTAACTACACCTCCAATGTCAAGATGGACACAATACCTACGTACAAAGGTATGTGCCCTCGCAGCGGTTTTGTAGGAGGGCTTCACTTGTAACATCTTGCTTCAAGAGAACAGAATGAGATACACAGACTTTTGCATTTGTTATTTCTTATATTGCCCTGATAGGTTGGCTCTGTAGGAGCCTTAAGAGAACGACTGGAAAGTCAACTAACCTGGGTGCTTTGGGCTGCACTGAGGCTAAGGACAGAATTTTAATCTTCTTAGTGTCAAGTTTGTCAGGCCCTTTCTTCAGGGTAGGAGTGGGCTGCCTGTTGTGTCTTTGCGGTGCCTTTTCCTTCTCTTGCCCCTTGCCTAGAGCATCACTGAGAGCTTCAGCACTGCCCTAACATCAGCCATGAGGGGAGAGGGAGTGCTGAAAAGCAGTGCTGAATGCTCTACCGGTGTGGGCCAGGCTAGCCCGGGATCGTAACTAACTGCTGATTAGCTCAGTCACTCAGTCAGTGGGGCCGGTCCAGTTCAGAATGTCACCCAACACAAAGCAAGAGTCAGCTCCCAGTGATGCTGGTATCAACTGGGAGCCGTTCCAGTGTTTGTGAATTAATTATATATATTTTAAAGAATGAATAATTGCTGCTGTTTCATGTCATGAGATCTGGGGCTGGGGAGGGGGGCTCCTGTTGGGACTGGAATGGAAGTGGCATTCTCCTTTTCTGTCCCAGGTTAAGGAGTCCTTTAAATTCTGACAACTGTTCCCACAGATAAGGTTCACAACTTCTATCGCACTTCACAATCATAGCCCACAAAACACTTCAGATAGGTGGGCAAGTATTCCTAGCCCCATGTGATGAGTGAGTTACTTAATCTCTCCCTCTGTGCCTTAGATCCCCATCCAAGGCCATACACCAGGTCAGGTGCAGAGCCTGGTCTCCCAATCTTGTGCCTTGTCTACTGGACCATTACACCCCATTTAATTGTTACTGCCCTCACCAGAAGGTCTCACTGCAGGGATCATCTTTCTTGGCTCAGTGAGTGCTAAATGCTACTCCCTCCAGAACCTGTAAACACTACTCGTGAAACAGCCACAGAATGGCTACAAAGCCACCTGCACTGCTTCCCTCTCCCTAGGGGTTGAGCACACTGGGACGAATACTGCACTGTTATACTAGCATGAATCCAGCGCAACTCCACTTGCTTTAGAGTTGTTTGTCATAGACCACTAGGGCATTTTGCCTCTGCTTCTAACCTCTGCTCGATCAGGGACTTGGTCTTAAACAGTGATCTGCTAATGGCAGCCTGTCGTGCTACCACTAGAGGGCTGGGCTTGCACTTTGTGTGTTACTTTAAATAAGGGTAGAATATTTTATTTTTTTCCTGCTGTAAAACAAGAAGTCTACTTACTCAGGCTGATTGCTAGTATGAGGGTTTGGCCCTACTGAGCATAAGCAATTCTCTATTTAAAATAAAAATCAAGCAAGAAAATAAAAATGGAAAAAAACCCCATGTGACTGCAATGTTACGGTTACACAATTAAAATGACGAAAAGCCAGAAAATCGGTGTCCATGTTAAAGCACTCAAAGCCTCAATGCTTTATACCAGCTGAGAATCTGTCCCTACGTGTTTAGCTACGCTTCCATTCGACCTAAGAACCATATGTAAATCTTTTTGTTTTATCCGTGTTTAGGTCAGGACCTTTACTAGTGCGCTCAAGAGCTCTAATAAAATGCAGTACAGCCACATTTGGTTGCAATTTGCAGTATTTTTCAAAACACTGTGCAAATGGAAATCTCCATCTAACAACCCCCCACAGATTTGGTTCCATATTGAATTAATTCATTTTAAATGGCCATAGGTCACAAATGGGAAGGTTTTCAATGTGCTTTTACCTATTCAGCCTTATGGCATAAAAGGCTTTATCAATCACCTTTCAAGGTGCAATTTATTTGTAATGTGCTGCTCTATGAGGTTTCAAATAATGCCACTTTGGCCATAAATGCCTTTCATATGAAGTCGTGAGTCCACCCAACCCAGTGGTATAGGGTGGTTTTAAATGATGCTATCAGATATCACAATTAATGTCTGACAGCTTTGCAACTTGATTTCTTAACACTGCATGAAACATGGTTTCAAAGTTTTCATCTCCTCTTAGTCATGCGTGTCTATCTACAGGTATATAATCAAATTAAAATGTTGTCTAGCTTGGTTATATGGAGAGCTGCCTGAGCCTAGGAACATGTGGTTTGTATCGTAGGCTCCTTCCCATACCCCCTAAAGTTTTCAGGCTGGTGATACATGGGAAACCATTAATATCTACTGGAAAAGAATTAGTTCCAATAAAACTGTAACATATTTTGAAGGGATAGTAGCATTGTTGGCTTAAACTAAAATAAATTCATAATGCCTAGGAGGACTCCAAATGTGTGGCACTTACAGAAGTTTAAAATTGAAGACACATGGAAACTATTTTGAATATGTTGCAAAACTATAGTCTCAGTGAAGTGCCTGGACTCGACTATTACAACTGACGATGGGAAGCCCTGACTGGTTTTGGGGTGCAGTTTGGTTTTGATTAGCTTCTAAGGCTCATCTGAAATGTCAGGCCTTTTCAACTGGATCTACACTTGCTTGGAGACTGCATGTCCTAAGCAGCGGAGACTCCGAAGTCACCCACTTCTTAATAAGCCCCTTACAGCCTCTCTTTCTATGATTCATCTTAACACGAACTCTTTGTTTCCCCTTCTAGACCTCCTACCCTGGTAAAGTGATGTGGCCCACTCACCTTTCAGCTGGCTCTGCCTTGCCTTTGTGCAGTTCGACTGGCCGGCAGCCCTCTTGGGAGGGGGGAGCAGGGCCTGCTCTAGGAACCAGCATCCCAAGCATGTGCTTGGGGCAGCACTTTTCAAGGGGCGGCACTCCGGCTTTTTTTTTTGCTTGGGGCAGCAAAAATCCCAGAGCCAGCCCTTGGGGGGAGGACAAATGACTTCAATGTGCTTTGCCCATGGGCACTGAAGGCACACCAGAGCATACTCCCCTCTCTCTATACATACATTACTAGGCTTTAAAGGTAGGAGAAAAGGGATCAACAGAGAGGGGCTGGAGTAGATTGGGGATCAGTGAGAGGCTGCAATGGGCAGATGAACTAACTTAGAAAGGACAAGTGGGATAATAGAAAAGGGAATTTATCAGAACTAACATCAGCCTATTTGGATCAGTCCTTATAGTTTCCAGGACTAGTCCACCCAGTCTTGATCATCACAATTTTACCTTTAGCTCATGACTCTCATCCAGGTGGGAACCACACCACTTGATATATTAACTGGTTGTGTAAGCTGCACAGAGTGGCCAAGGCCATGCAAACAGTACACTTCTTGAACAACATCAAGGCCACTGCTATTTAGGTTCCTAGCAACAATCTGAGCACTGCTGATATCTTTGAGTGTCTGGAAAAGTTACTACTTCAGGTGTGCTGCGGGTGGCAAAACACCCTTCCAGATCTCACTATGGCTAGACATCCCCACAGATCTAGTAGTGGAGCCTGATGAACTTAGGCCAGGACTTTAGGGCCATATTTTTAAAGGTATTTGGGCACCTAAAAATGAAGATTAATGATTAGTGGGATTTTCAAAAGCTCCCAAATTATCTGACACCCACTGATTTCAATAGTAGCTAAGCGTCTATGCACTTTTGAAAATCCCATTAGGGAACTATCTACATCTTTAGGTGCCTAAATACCTCTAAAATCTGGCCTTTAATATCTAAATACAAGGAAGGCTGGTACTATGTAAACACTTAAAATAAATAAGGCCAGATTAGATTAGACAGATCTTCACTCTGAGGAAGAAAATAAAATCCTGGCTCCACCGAAGTTACTAGGAGTTTTGCCATTGACTTCAATGGGGCCAGGATTTCATCCAAGCTGAATTTTCAAACATCAACCATGGCACTTGGAAGGTCCCCATGCTAGCAGGCCCCTCCTTGCAGTTTTGCATGGAGTTCATTTTTGCCTGGTGCACTGGGGATGCTAGGCTGAGGTCAGAGTATGAGCAGTAGCAGTGCTGGCTACTGCTGCCATTTCATGCTGGGTGTCATAGGGCAGAGAGACTGGAGAACAAATGCTTAATTTAAAAATAAGCTTTAATTTTTCAACTTTGCATTGTAACGCGCACAGCTCTAATATAATTGTAATTGTGCTGTATTATAGCACAATCATTCAGAGGGACTAATACTGTTTGGACTGGAAAATTCAAATATCCCAATGCCTAACTGCATCATTTACTTTCTGGTACTTTGAAATCCAGACTTCCTTCCTATAAAGAATCAGCTGGAATGTTATTTGTCTCATGCCTCTCAATGTGGTTTGAAAGCAAAAAAATAAGACTTGGGTTACTGCCACTGCTATTTCATTTCAACTTCCTACCAGTAACCATATTGCACTCTAGGGGCAATTGCGCAAGATTAGTAAGAGGGAAGAAAGATGGCTTTGTGGCTACAACACTGGACTGAGCGCCAGGAGTTTTTGCCACAGATTTCCAGTGTGCTCTGGAAGTCACTTTAACTCCTTGTGCCTTGATTTCCCCATCCATAAAATAGGATATAACATGCACCCATCACCCAGGGCTCTACAGAGAGTGTACTAATGTTGGCAAAGTGGTAGATTATACTTAGCCTTATACTTAAGACTGTAAGTAGTTTGGGGCAGGGATCAACTCTGTTCTATGTTTGCACAGTGCCCAGCACAATGCAACTAATTAATAATAATAATAGAGGTCAGTGTTCTGCACGTGTTGATAGCACTGCTAACATATAGAACAGTGCAAAGAAAGCGGGAAATGCCTCTCTCTCCACTACTCTAGATGTCATCAAGAAGAAACCCTGAACTCAGTTCTGGGCAGGGAAAAACTGTCTAGCCAATTGAAAAGATCAGTCGTCATCAAAGAGGAAGACACAGCGAGAAAGGACTGGCTTGTAGCTGAGGCTCTAGATTGAGACTTAGGAGCTTTGGTTCAATTTCCAGATTTCTCCCCGACTTGCTGTGTGACTTTGGGCAAGTCACTTAACTCCCAGTGTCTTATCATCATCCCCATCTTACTGAGATGATGAACTAATCCTCTCTTCCCACCATTCTCTGGGTGGTCTATTTAGATTGTAAACTCCTCAAAGGCAGGGATGGCCTCTCACAATGTGTTTGTACGATGCCTACCTAGCACCTAGTAGTATGGTGCCTACTTGATTGACACGACTAATACAAACAACAAATACTAATAACCAAAGCATAGGCTGTTATATTTTTAAACTAACTACAGAACTTGTGCATTGATGGACGCTTAAAACAGATTCTTATATTTCAGGTGACTATGTGCCATGGAATGAATCAAAACGAGAGATGATTAAACCAGACAATAAATACCATCCATCAGAAGCAAAATTTGACTACAGAACCACTGTCCAGGATGATTATATATATAAGGGACCAGTCGCCACTCACAGCTGCAAACCTCTGAATCCAGCCCACATGACCAAGGCACCTTTGGAGGACCTGACAAATTATAAGTTGAATTATGTGCCACATCCCTTGGAGAAACGCTTTGTCCATGAGTATGAGAAGTATAAACCCAGTGAAACCCAATTTGATGGCCTCACCACCCACAAACAATCATACAAGGGTCTGGCTGGCCCGCCTGCCAAGATAGTGAAACCGTACCAGTCAATGCCAACCCACGATCTCCCGTTTTCCTCTTCCACAGAGTTTCGGGAAAAATACCAAGCTTGGCCACAGCACCCCATGTTCACCAGAAAACCTGATGTGTACGTGCCCCCCGTAGAGAAAATGGACCTTCAGACAACTACTCAGACTCATTACACGTACCCTAAGGGACAGCCAGCCAAGGCATGTCGGCCCTTGGGCCATGTTCCGAAAACCACTGCACCCTTTGACAGCTGCTCCACCATGAAGGATGATTACAAGCCATGGCATGGTAAGAAAGCAAAACCCATCATACCTGCCCCAGAACTTACTTTGCCAGCAGAACCAATGGAGAACCTGACCACCTTTCGGGCCCATTACGTGCCTCACCCCCCTGCTTTCACTAAGAGCCTTAAGCCAGGTTGCTCAGCTGCACGGCCTAACGTGCCATTTGATGCAGAAACCACCTACACCACCAGCTACACGCCGAAGGAAATTGTCAAATGCCTTGCCGCCTACAAAGAACCTCCAGGCTATGTGTTTCAAGAAATCGATGCTGTCGGTCACAAGTTCTACTGCCCTGTTTCGGATGCTGAACGCTCAATGAGTTCAAAGAGTAAAGAGCGAAGAAGCAGCTTTTCTGGGAATGGACTATACCTACCTGGCCCAAAGGAACTACCAGTGACGGCCTGATTTTTTTTTAACCCTCTTTTAAACTGATCATTGATTTTATTCCTTTAAAGAGCTTAAAATAGCTCCCAGGGTGTAGCTCCTGGTGGAACACCTGAATAATAAGAATCCTAATGTCTGGGGAAAGAACATTTTAATCATGTGGTTGTTGGTGTTTTTTCTATCTCCCAAACTCTGTCTTTAGTTAAGCAATGTCTATGTTGTGGTGACAGATTTCTTGTTCATAAACGTATCAGGCACTAAGTTTCCTCCATGATGAGTGTGGTACAGCAGCCTAGATCATAGGTAGACAGATCCCCTACGTTACAATAAAAACAGAGGTTAGTTTTGAGTGCAGGTAAATAGCACAAGCCCAAGGTCTATCCTTATTTATTGAGTCCATAAAAGACAAGAAAAAAAAGTTGTTTAAAATTAGATTTTTTCAGGATTGTGTCTCCCTTAATAATCACAGAATTGTAGGGCTAGAAGGGACCTTGCAACATCTAGCCCCCTGTGCTGAGGCAGGACCAAATAAACACAACCTCTGCCTTCGAAGCCTATTCCAGCACTCAACTATTCTTATCGTTAGGAAGTTTTTCTTAATAGCTAACCTAAATCTCCCTTGCTGCAGATTAAGCCCATTGCTTCTTGTCCTACCTTCAATGGACACAGAGAACAAGTGGTCACCAACCTCTTTATAACAGCCCTTAACACATTTGAAGAATTATCAGGTCCCTGCTCAGTCTTCTTTTCTCAACATTAAACATGCCCAGCTTTTCGTTCTTTTTTTATTAAACTCTTTCCTTATAGGTCATCTTTTTGTTGTTCTCCTCTGAAATCTTCCCAAGTGATCCACATCTTTTCTAAAGTGTGGGGCCCAGAATTAGATGCCACAGTACTCCAGCTGAGACGTCATTAGTGCTAAGTGGAGTGGACAGTTACCTCCCATATGATACTCCTGTTAATATACCCCTGAATATTAGCCTTTTTTGCAACTGCATCACATTGTTGATTCATATTCATTTGTGATCCACAATAACGCCCAGATCCTTTTCAGCTATACTACTGCCTAGCCAGTAGTTCCCAATTTTGTAGTTGTACATTTGATTTTTCCTTCCTAAGTGTTTTGCACTTATTTTTATGAATTTTCATCTTGTTGATTTCAGGCCAATTCTCTATTTTGTTGCGGTTGTGTAGAATTCAAATTCTGTCTTCCAAAGTGTTTGCAACCCTTCCCAGGGTGGTGCCATTCACAAACGTTATAAGCATACGTGCCACTTGATTATTCAGGTCATTAATTAAAATGTTGAATAATACCAGATCCAGGACTGACTCTGGCGGGACTCCATTAGATGTGCCCTCCCGGTTTGACAGTGTACCATTGATGACTAATTTGTGAGTACGGCCTTCAATGATTTGTACACCCACCTTATAGTGATTTCATGTAGACCACATTCCCCTAGTTTACTTATGAGAATGTCATGTGGCACTAGGGCAAATGCCTTAGTAAAATCAAGATATCAAATTACATTATGCCCAGAACATTAAATGGGAAATCTCACAAAGTAGGAAGGTTTAGATACTTGGATAGGTTTACCTTGGAGGTCTCTTGCTACAGGAAGTTGTACTAGTACTAGGAAGTCAATACCGTTGGGTAGCACAGTGGTTCTCAACAGCGCGGTCCGCGAGGCCTCGCAGCTAAAATCCAGAGCCCAAGCACTAGCGCCTTCCATGGATCTGAAGCCCCAATCCTTGGTGCCCGGCTGAAGCCACAAGCAGCAGGGCTGAATTCCGGAGCCCTGGTGCTCCCCACAGGGCAGACGCCCTGAGCCTACGGACAGAGTTGGGGGGGTGGGACACGAGGGTGTTGCCCCTCCCAAAATTACAGTGCAAGAGCAGGGCGGCCACAAGGCAGCTTCACTCCCCCCACCTCCTTCTCTCCCTGCCCCCTGGCCAGGTCGGAGGTGGGAAGCCAGAGCCAGGCAGTGGGGGACAGCTGGTGCCATGGAGCAGGCAGTCATGGCATTTCCTCGCTTCCTGCTGCTGCAGGGGGTTGAAGCTGCTCCTCAGCTCCCAGCCCCCTTTGCTCACGCAGCCGGTAAGAGCTGCCTGGGCGGGGGACCCTGCTTTGTGGCTGGCAGAGCCCTCGGGGAACCGGGAGCCCTCCTGCCACACAGTCCCTCCCTGCTCTCTGATCTACCCCACTGCTGGCACACAGCCCCTACCTACCTGCTGCCTGCACCCTGAGTGGTTTTCAAAATTTTTGAGCTGAGCCTCACACCTTTGAGTTATAATTTTTGATTGCCCCTCTCCCCAACCCAGACAGGCTGGGTGGCTTGCTGAGGTGAGTCAGGGGGTGCAGGTGGTGCTCCCTCCCTGGACCCCACCTTGTGGAGCTGGCAGGAGCCCTGGCAGCCCCTGCCCACCCAAAATAGAAGTCAAACTACACCTATGCCCCAGGGTCCCCCCTCACTGGGCCCTGGAATTTTTATAGCATGTCATGGGGGGCCACAGAAAGAAAAAGGTTGAGAACCTCTGAAGTAGCACATTTCCCTCTGAAGTCAGTGCTAAAGCAGTGCCCATGCATGTTGCTAGGTGGGTCACGGTGCAACTGGAGGTGGCATCTTCTGGCTGTGATAGAAAACCAAGGTTCTGACCACTGGTGCTTATTTAAGTTTCCAGGGTGCTTTTCTGCAAGATAGATACATTAGTTCTGTTATCCAGGCCAATTTCCTAAAATCCCTCCCCTGAAATCAGTTGTAACTTGAGCAGTGGTTCTCAACCATTTCAGGCTCTTGACCCATTTGTAAACCTTGACGGCCCATCATGACCCAGAATCTAGCTATAGTGCAAAAAAAAAATCTGGCATATTAAATATTTCTTACCCACACTGTATAATGTACACATTAACATAGTAAGTACTAAATAAGTGTACTGTGTGTTCCATAGTGCATCTCCTGTCTGGCTGGGCTCAGCTCTCTGCTCTCTAGAGTTAAGAGTGCCGTTCAGGTTTGGCCCAGGCCCCTGATGTGGGGGCTGGTTGGACCACATTTGTGAGCATGGCACTGCAACCTGGAGTGGGGTTACAGCAGCACTTACTCAAATTTGGTCTGGACAGCTCCCCTCCCCTCTCTTCTTCCCCGCCCCCCAGCATCAAGACAAAGGGGTGGCTGGGAGAAACCTGAGCAGCATTCTGACCCATGCACTAGGTTGCAACACCTTATCCCCCCATCCCCGACTGCCCATTCCCCACAGCGCAGGAACTCCCTCCCCCACCCCCAGGCCATTGACACAATTTTGGATGGCTAACCACAGGCTGAGCAATCATGATCTAAAGTATTGTTAATTTCTAATCTCAAGCGCTAAGCATTGTTGCTGTGCAGTGTTGCAGAGAAGCTCTGTTTCAACCATAGAGGTGGCTCCACTTAAATAGATTGAAGTGATCCCTATGTATAATATGCATTTTAGTTATACACGTGAAGCCCTTGGGAATGGAAGTTCTATATCAGTGGTTGGAAACTGAAGCTAGACACATTCAGACAAGAAATAAAGTGAATATTTTTTTAACATTGAGCTTAATTAACCATTGCAACACTTGAAGTCTTCAAATCCAGATTGGATGCCTTTCTAAAAGATATGCTCTAGTTAAGACAGAAGTTCTGGGCTTGATGCAGGAGGAACTGTGTGAGATTACAGGATCTGTGTTATACAGGGAGGTCAGACTAGAGGATCAGAATGGTCCCTCTTGGTCTTAAAATCTAGTAAATATTCTCTCACCTCTGATGGTGCAAGAACTCTCTCCTTTTACAGCTCGTGCCATCTGTAATAGACTTTATGGCATATCAACAAACCATCTAAGGTAAAATCTCAACTGAAAAGATTTTACTTGCTAATCTCTTTCTCACTGTTTGCTGCTATTTATTACAATTATTTTGAAAACTCTCTGGAACACAGGTTCTATGAAAGAGGCTACTCAGGTTAAGTGCTGGGAAAAGGATTTGTCTTCTTATACAATAAAGCTCTTTGCCCGTTAATTTAACACTCTCACTTTAACCTGACCATGAAAATGGAGCAGAGTGTGTCTAGGATGTAAATCTATCTTTTTTACTGTATTTTGCCATATGGAATTTATCAGTATCAATATGGGTCTAAGTATAAATGTTACAGCATGTGAGTAACTGCTGGTTTTCAAACATTAATAACAAAAGTCCAGATTCTGCAAACACTACACCAACTTCCACTCCACAAAAGCATGTGCCAAATCAATGGAACTGATTTTTTTCCAGGGATTTCACAGCATGGGAGCTAGCTATGTATTTTTGCTGACTTGTACCTTAATAAAATGCTTTAATGTTTTAAAACTAAACCAGAATAATACAAGGAGCCTAATTTATTCACATGAATAAATAATTTGCAAAATCCCACTAGAATGTCCTTTGGCTTTTGGGGGTGGGGCAGAGGGGAAGGGGAGTCCACACAACACCTTAAGTGTACATGGTGCAGTGTAACAGGTAAAATGACAAAAAACAAACAAACCAACTTTCCTACCCTGAAGAGCTACAAACTAAACACAAAAAAGCCCCCCACACAACAGGACTGCTACTACTTCTGAGTACAAGGAATTTCATGGACAAGTTCTAAATTCCACAATGTCTGTGTTGACTTTTAAAACGAGCTTTAGTGTCGTGTCTAGGTTTGTCACATGCATAACATGAACATAACTAAGGTTAGGACTTAAGTTAGACCCAGTGACTCCACAACAGTGACGTGGTTCTTTTTCTTTGCCCTCGTGATCTGCAGAAACTCAGCTTCTTTCCCATACTTGGGACACTGTGTGCCCTCCCATTCTCTCCCTCCTGCATGACAAGGTTCCCCATTCTCTGTGTTCCCCCATTCCTGGATTTTTTTGCATTCTCCCCATGCCAGGGGCACTGTGTATCTCTTTCCCTCCCCACCAAATAGCTTTCTTTCCTTGGACTGGAAGGGACAGGCCGACAGCTGGCATCTTTCCCACTGCATGAAGCAGGCACTGTAGATGTTGTGAGCTAGGAGGGAGGAAGGAATGAAGCCTCCTTTACTCTCCTTTCCCTCTGTCTCCTCCTGCTGACTAAAACACCCACCCCATAGGTGTTAGGGACTTTACAGAGAGTTAAGAGCAACTTTTAAAATAATGATAGCTCTTCCAGTTTTCACTAAAGTCACCAGGGGCCTGCCTATTGATGCATAGAACATTGCCTAAACATTTGCAATCCATCAGATTTGGCATTAAGAAGTTATCATGTTACATCAAAACAGACAGGCAAACAGAGAAATGCTGGGCCCTGTTTCACCTGGTCCATGCCCTCATCTCCTACTCACCCGCTCTGCCCCACTAAAAGTAGCAAATAAAATACCCCCCCCCCTTGAGCACAGCTGTATTTAATTTGCTGTGATTTGTATATAACGGGTTGACACCAAGATTTTCTTTTTTTGGTATTGAAACCACTAGGATGGCCTGTTGTTAGTTGAAAACTGACTCCATAAATGTTTCAGTAAGTGAAGTGTTTTAACAAGCAGCCACCAACCTCAGAGGCTACTTAAACCAATAATGTATGCTTAAAAAAACAGTGCATGGAAAAGGCAAAAACAAACCTTTCGCACAGCCCAAACCAAATTACTCCTCAGCCCAACCATTAAACGTTTCCTTAAAGAAGGCAAGGAAAATGTCCTGGCTCCTTGCTTGGTGATTAAGCTCTTCGTGGCTTGTCTGGTCTGATCTTTCTGGTTCAGGTTTTATTTTTGTGATTCACCATTGGCCCTGGGGATTTGTAAATGAGGTCAGCCCAAACCCCACATGAGATCTAGAGGCAGCAGACGGTTTTATAGTACTGAGGAGGGTGCTAGGGGAAATGGTTTCCCATGCCGGTGTGATCTTAACCACGTATGTGTATCTAAATGCTGACCATGCACTCAATCACATCCTGCTAAGTGTTTTGCCTAAACAAACCCTATTTATGTGCACCAAGAGTACAGGCTTCCAGTGCCCACTTCCTTCTCAGCCACATAAAACTGCCATGTTTTACTTCTGTCGGCACAGAAATAAAACATTTAGTTAGTAAAGGCTTAAATGCAGAGTTTATAGAACACATTTATATGTACAGCCTTAGCAGAAAGGCTGGAGGACCACATCCAAAACAAGTGACATTTAGCTTGTTCACCCTCTCTGTAGGGGCTTTTAGCTAATAGCACACATGAGCCATGCTCCTCCTGTCCCGGGCCAGCCAAATTGCCCTGAATGGTTGAGAGTAAGTGCTCTGCAGTGTGCAAGGGGCATGGACTCTCTGGGAAGTCTCACAGAATAGAACCATACCAGTTCTGCAGCAACCCCTGTATAGGTTGAAGGATTTAGCTGAGTGCATGGATGTCTCATTGGCATCAATGGAAAATCTGTATAAAGAACAAATGTGGAATGTCCCACAATGCTCCACAGTGCAATTCCAAGAGGAGAATTTTGTCTCTAGTGAGGAACAAACCCTTAGTGATATCAGGATAGCTCCTGCTCTTAGTTACACCAGTGTAAATCTGGAGCAACTCCCCTGAAGCCAAAAAAAAAAAAAAAAAAGGGAACACAAAACCATCTTGCCTGTCAAATAGCACAAGTGGACACATCACAGGAAGAGCAGTATTGTGGCCTCCTTCTTCAACCCACTTGATGATGGAGAAGGTAACTTTGAGGAGACATGGAGGGTGTGTGGTGGAATGGTCCCTCTCCTGTAAAACACTGTACTGTGCTTTGCTCTTTAAACAGCTTGGTCTTGAAGCTCATAAATAAGTTCTCACTAAGCTGCAAAAGAAAAAAAAAAGGAGCCAAATCCTAAGCAGCCTCGAAGTCAGTGTAACCGGCCCAGGAGCGCTGCAGATGAAGTGCCTCAGCAGCCAAAGACCTAAAGCAGCAGCGACTGTACCATCATTCCACCCCCGCATGACTGGGACAGAGAACATGGTTAGGGGTCAATGGGCATCCCCAGAGGAACCCAACGGTCTTAGTGATTCCTGCCTTCCATAATTGTTCATTAGGGCCATTGGCAACTGGTGCAATTTAAAGCAGCCCAAGCTGTACTGGGGGACTTACCTGGTGTAGATCAGCAGAGAATCAGGGGAGCACAAGAGAGTCTGAAAGCCACCCTTGCACCACTCTGTCTAGGGAGGTGTGCCACGGACTCCAGAGCCACCACACAGGATCTGGGCCAACAAATGTACACCAGTGTCAAACTGGTGTAAGTGAGGGAGAGGGAAACCAGGCTGTGTGTGCCTGTTGCAAAAGAAAAAAAAAGCATAATTCACATGGGAATGAAGGGTCCCTTTTTAAAATAATGTGATTATTATATTCAGCAAATATTCCAGCTTTTCATAGAATCATAGAACTGGAAGGAATCTCAAAAGGTCATCTAGTCCAGTCCCCTGCACTCAAGGCAGGACTAAGTATTATCTAGACCATCCCTGACAGGTGTTTGTCCAACCTGCTCTTAAAAATCCCCAATGATGGAGATGCCACAACCTCCCTAGGCAAATTATTCCAGTGCTTAACCACTCTGACAGTTAGGAAGTTTTTCCTAATGTTCAACCTAAACCTCCCTTGCTGCAATTTAAGCCCATTGCTTCTTGTCCCATCCTCAGAAGTTAAGAACAATAATTTTTATCCCTCCTCCTTGTAACAACTTTGTATGTACTTGAAAAGTGTTATGCCCCCCATCAATCTTCTCTTCTCCAGACTGAACAACCCATTTTTTTCAATCTTCCCTCATAGGTCATGTTTTCTAGACCTTTAATCATTTTTGTTGCTCTTCTCTGGACTTTCTCCAGTTTGTTCACATCTTTCCTCAAATGTGGTGCCCAGAACTGGACACAATACTCCAGTTGAGGCCTAATCAGCGTGGAGTAGAGCGGAAGAATTACTTTTCGTGTCTTGCTGACAACACTCCTGCTAATACATCCCAGAATGATGTTTGGTGTTTTTTGCACCAGTATTACACTGTTGACTCATATTAAGCTTGTGATTGACTGTGACCCCCAGAACCCTTTCCGCAGTACTCCTTCCTAGGCAGTCATTTCCCATTTTGTATGTGTGCAACTGATTGTTCCTTCCTAAGTGGAGTACTTTGCCTTTGTCCTTATTGAATTTCATCCTTTTTACTTCAGATAATTTCTCCAGTTTGTCCAGATCATTTTGAATTTTAATCCTATCCTCCAAAGCACTTGCAATCCCTCCCAGCTTGGTATCATACACAAACTTTATAAGTGTGCTCTCTATGCCATTATCTAAATCATTGATGAAGATATTGAACAGAATCAGACTCAGAACCAATCCCTGTAGGACCCCACTCGTTATGCCCTTCCAGCATGACTGTGAACCACTGATAACTACTCTCTGGGAATGATTTTTCAACCATTTATGCACCCACCTTATAGTAGCTCCATCTAGGTTGTATTTCTCTAGTTTGTTTATGAGGTGGTCATGCGAGACTACATCAAAAGCCTTACTTAAGTCAAGATATACCACATCTTCCACTTCCCCCCATCCACAAGCTTGTTACCCTGTCAAAGAAAGCTATCAGGTTGGTTGACACAATTTGCTCTTGACAAATCCATGTTACTTATCACTGTGATGGGTTTGGTCACAGAGACCCTCTTGGGACTGTCACCTGATGCACTGAAACTACCCCTGGGCCCATTTTCCCTGTCAGCTTGGGACTCCAGAAACCTGTCCTGTTAAGCCAGACACGTAACCCGGCTGCAACACAGACCCAGGGTCTGAACCACATCCCCAAAGCTTCGGGCTTTAACAGAAAACCACTCAGCAGATACTCCTGTCTCCAGCACCCAGACACCCAGCTCCCAATCGGATCCAAACCCCAAATAAATCCATTTTAACTCGGTATAAAGCTTATACAGGGAAAGTCATAAATTGTTCACCCTCTATAACACTGATGGAGAGATATGCACAGCTGTTTGCTCCCCTAAAGTATTAATCACTTACTCTGGGTTCAATAATAAACAAAAGTGATTTTATTAAGAATAAAAAGTAGGATTTAAGTGGTTCCAAGTAATAACAGACGGAACAAAGTCAGTCACCAAGTAAAATAAAACAAAACACCCAAGTCTAAGCCTAATACATTAAGAAACTGAATACAGGTAAATCTCACCCTCAGAGATGTTCCAATAAGCTTCTTTCACAGACTAGACTCCTTCCTTGTCTGGGCCCAATCCTTTCCCCGGTACAGTTCTGTTAGTTCCAGCAGGCATCTTAGGTGAAAAGCAGGGGATTCCACATGACTAGGACCCCTTTGTTCTGTTCCACTCCCTTTCATAGCTTTGGCACAAGGCGGGAATCCTTTGTCTCTTTCTAGGTTCCCACCCTCCTTCTAAATGGAAAAGCACCAGGTTAAAGATGGATTCCAGTATCATGTGACCTGTTCACATGTCCTGTGAGACTTCATTACCCACTCACTGGTGCACACGTATACAGGAAGGCTTACAAGTAAACAGAGTCATCTACAACCAATTGTCTTAGTTTATGGGGGCCATCAAGATTCCAAACCACCATTAATGGCCCACACTTCACATAACTACAATAGGACCTCAGAATTATATTTCATATTCCTAATTTCAGATACAAGAATGATACATTCATACAAACAGGATGAACACGCTCAGTAGATTGTATGCTTTGTAATGATACCTTACAAGAGACCTTTTGCATAAAGCATATTCCAGTTACACCATATTTACACTTATAAACATATTTCCATAAACATATGGAGTGCAATGTCACACCTTCCTCCTGAACTTACTGCCAGAATCTTTGACACTGTCCATGGCAGAGGCAGTACATGTAAAATCCCTGTTTATCTCTGGTCACACCCCCTTCCAATACCTTTAAACCCTATGATGTCATGAGTGGTGTCCTAGCAAAGTTCTGTGTTCCTGGTCCCTGGGTGCCTGAAAACATGTTGGGGTGCAGTATTGCTAACAGAATGCAGATAGCAATATCTGTTAAAGTGTAGGTGTCTTGGCATTTAGCCACCAATGCCATGAGGCAGCATGCCTCAGTTTCCCCATTCACACAGCAGCGTAGGCCTGTTATGCGTCTGCTGCTGTGCCAAGCTCTAAGCCTGTTTACAGGTATAAGCTGAAAAGTAATATGCTTGTGGGACTGTCTTGTTACCATCCCTAGCATGTACAAAAGTTTTTTCCACAAATGAGGAATGTTACACATCTTTAAAAGGTTTACCATTAGTATTAACTCCCTTCTCTTGACCCATAGATGAAGAAGCAAAAGACACAAGATTAACAGCCAGTTTATGACAGACAGACTTTGTTCACACAGTTTGACTTGTTCAGTGTCCATTCCATTTTCCAATCCCTTTGTGTACCATGGTAGGTGCTCAGATACAGATTCTTCTGCCCCTTTGGAGAAGGCTCTTAATTCCTCTCTGGGCTCCCCTCTGAGGCAGACACTCCTGTGTCCCCTAAAAGGGAAGGTGACCCTTATCCAGCTGTGGGCTCACAGCTACCAGCTATGACAGACTTTTCACTGGCCAGCAAAATCTCTTCCCCCTCACCCTTTTCACTCAGGTTGGACTTGCTTTCAGCTACAGAGCCCTTGGGGTCTGTCCCCACCACAGCAGTCACCAGGACCCCAACTTCCATCTCCGGGATACATGGTTCTGTGCACCCCAGGGCAGGACCTGTCCCCTGCTGGCCTGCAACTCCTGGCAGTCAGCAGCTGGGAAGGCCTCCCTGTTACAAAGAGGAACATCCCCCTCCCCCAGAGATGATCACAGGACAGGAGCTGGCTCTATCCAGCCCTTCTCCAAGGGATCCGCCTGAGCCCCGGGGCTGTAGGAACTGGTTTTGACCACCCTTCCCCCAAAGCTGCATTCTCCACTGCTAGAGGAATTAAAGAGACTCTCTCCTATTCCCCCAGCAGCACGTGTGACTTCAGCCTCCCCCCTGGAGCTTTTAGCACAAGATTCCTTCTTGCTGCTAAGAAACCCTGGGACAGATTCCCCCACATTGAAGAAATCATTTCCCAGTAGAAACGGTGGAAAATTATGTGTCACTGCTGCAATGGTCAGTTCAGCCTGCAAATCACCAGTTTCCATGTGTGCCTTAGCTAAAGGTGCAAGGACTCTGTAACCTCCCACCAATTCTAATTCTGCCATTTTTCCTGGTAACAAATCCTTCTCCTGGATCATGTCCCTGTTGACTACAGAAATTTCTGCACCAGTGTCTCTCCATCCTTGGATCTCTGTGCCATTAAGCTTAACAGCATGCATATGCTCTCTGCTTGCTGGTGTAGAAGCAACCTTTACAAATCCTGTGTGGAAAGAGGCAGCAGCCTGGGATACCCCTATTCTCTTGAGAAGCAGCAGATTCATGTGTTACCTGCTGCCTGTTTCCACTCAGCCAAGGACACTTATTCCTCAGATGCTCTGTGGACTTAAAATGATAGCACCTTCTGGGCTCCTCTGCTTGTACAGGAGACTTGGGACAAGTAACAAGGGAATGGGGAGGTGAATGCCAAGCCTCCTTTTTCCCAAGGGTAAAATGGTGATTCTGCTTTCCACCAACCCTGTACCCGTCTGCAGTGGCTTATGTTTAACTGCAGCTTGTGACTGCTTGGAAGAGTCTGCAAACCCAGCTAATTCCCCCACTGCAACCACCTTTTTGTCCCACAAATACTGCTTTACATCATCACTGCACATATTCAGGAAGTGTTCCTGAGTAACCAAATCATACATTTCTTCCAAGCTTGTAATGCCTTTCCCCCTCACCCACTTGTCTAACAAATCTTTCATTTCATTTACATAAGCCACATTACTCAATCCAGATCCCCTCTTAAGACTCCTGAATTTAACCCTGTAGGTTTCAGGTGTAATCTGAAACTGTTTCAAAACCAGTTCCTTAAATTTACCATAGTTTGAAGCATCAGCAATAGTCATCTTACTGAATATGTACAGAGCTCTCCCAGTCAATTTTGCAACCAAAGTGGTCATTTTTTGATCTTCAGGAATCGCATGGAGAGTGCACAGTCTCTCCAAGGTGATGAAATGTTTGGCAATATCACTGGATTCATCATACTGCAGGCATAATCACTCCCATTTATGGATTTTTTGGGAAGTAGAGCCAGCTGCTGAAGGGTTTTGTCTCTTCCACTCCATTACAGCCAGTTCATGCTTCTGGGTCTCAATCTGGGCCTGTATTTTTCTGTCTTAACTCCAGGGCTAGCTTTCTTTCCTTCCCCACCTGGGCAGCTTTCTGGTCTTCAAGTTCTTTGTCTTTTAGCTCCATGGCTCTTTCGTGAACTGCTTTCTGTGCTTCAATTTGAGCCTATTTCTGGGCCTCCATGGTTTCCCTGGCCACAGTTGCTTCTTTGAGCCTCATTTCTACCTGCCACATTTGAAACTCATGGTCCCTTGCCTTCTCTTCTGCCTCCAAGTCTGGCCAACTCTAGTTTTGTAGCTGCCTCACTGGTAGTCAATTTCCTGCTTTCTTGTGCTTATTTCCCTCACCCGAAATAAACAAACAGAAAATAACAAACCAGTAACCACTTTGTCTGTTCTCCGGCCACCACACTTAAAATCACTCAGTGTCTCAAAGCAATCAGCTGTGCCCAGATCCTGCCGACACCAGAGACTGTGACGGGTTTGGTCACAAAGACCCCCTTTGAGACTGTCACCTGATGTGCTGAAACTACCCCTGAGCCAGTTTTCCCTGTCAGCTGGGGACTCCAGAACCCTGTCTTGTTGAGTCAGACACGTAACCTGGCTGCAACACAGACCCAGGGTCTGAACCACATCCCCAAAACTTCAGGCTTTAACAGAAAACTACTCAGCAGGTACTCCTGTCTCCAGCACCCAGACACCCAGCTCCCAATCGGATCCAAACCCCAAATAAATCCGTTTTACTCGGTATAAAGCTTATACAGGGTAAATTCATAAATTGTTCACCCTCTATAACACTGATGGAGAGATATGCACAGCTGTTTGCTCCCCCAGGTATTAATCACTTACTCTGGGTTCAATAACAAACAAAAGTGATTTTATTAAGAATAAAAAGTAGGATTTAAGTGGTTCCAAGTAATAACAGACAGAACAAAGTCAGTCACCAAGTAAAATAAAACAAAACACCCAAGTCTAAGCCTAATACATTAAGAAACCGAATACAGGTAAATGTCACCCTCAAGATGTTCCAATAAGCTTCTTTCACAGACTAGACTCCTTCTTAGTCTGGGCCCAATCCTTTTCCCTGGTTAAGTTCTGTTAGTTCCAGCAGGCATCTTAGGTGAAAAGCAGGGGATTCCACATGACTAGGACCCCTTTGTTCTGTTCCACTCCCTTTTATAGCTTTGGCACAAGGCGGGAATCCTTTGTCTCTCTCTGGGCTCACTCCCTCCTTCTAAATGGAAAAGTACCAGGTTAAAGATGGATTCCAGTATCATGTGACCTGTTCGCTCACTGGTGCACACGTATACAGGAAGGCTTACAAGTAAACAGAGTCATCCACAACCAACTGTCCTAGTTAATGGGGGCCATCAAACCACCATTAATGGCCCACACGCTGCATAACTACAATAGGACCTCAATTATATTTCATATTCCTAATTTCAGATACAAGAGTGGTACATTCATACAAATAGGATGAACACACTCAGTAGATTATATGCTTTGTAATGATACCTTACAAGAGACCTTTTGCATAAAGTATATTCCAGTTACATCATATTTACACTTACAAACATATTTCCATAAACATATGGAGTGCAATGTCACAATCACCTCATTACCTTCAGGGTGTTTGCAAATTGATTTCTTAATTATTTTCTCCATTATCTTTCCTGGTACAGAAGTTAAACTGACTTGTCTGAAATTCCCCAGGTTGTCCTTATTTCCCTTTTTATAGGATGGGCACTATCATTTTAAATGTTTTAAAACGTTGCTTTTCACATCTAGAAAATGTCCAGCTACTGCCAAGTTCAGGTCACAGTATATGGTCTTTACCTCAATTTCCATAGCAACTGTACTTCAGGGGGCTCTTTTATTCTCAAATAATCTTAGCCACAAAATAGCATGAAGCCATTTTACATAGTGGTACCCCTGTCCCTCCCCTCATAAAATCACCCCTTACAGGGGGATTAAATAATATACAAAGTCTGGACTTTGGGAAGCTGCTGTTGACAATCCTGTTTTAAATATGGTTCCATGTGCTACTTTGTTACCAGAGTCCATGGAGCAGGGTAACATCAGTCTTTGTGTAAAGGGGCTTTTGTGGAACCCTTTTGTCACTGCTGAGCAGTATTCAGCTTCCAATAAATTCAGAAGTGACTGTTAAGGGTGAGATTTTAATTAATCTCTGTTTGATTCTGATTTTAGATTACACCTCCACCCCCAGTCACAAGTTTCCTCTCCTCTTTTAAACCAAAAACTTTTCCATGTGGAATTTCCTGTGAAACTTACAATTAAAAGCCACCTATTGGAAAAAAACTAGAGCAGGTTTTGAATTACAGGAGAGTGAACAAAATCACGATTCCCTTTGTAAAAGAGCTGCAACCTCACTTGTTTGAAAAGGGCTCCAGCAGGAACTTGAAACTTGGCACAGACATACTCCTAACTGAAGATGAATACATTTGCTTGCTTTTAAAAAATATTTTGATTTAACGACTATATCGCTTTTATCAGTCTGAGCCCAGTGGAAATCAACAGCTGAGCACAAACAGATGCACCATACCTGTGTGTGCTGAATTCAGACTCATTGTTTATTCAGGATTTGTAGGGCTGGGGCGGACAGAATATCTGCCATGGAATGACAATCCTCCTTCCCAACTGGACCTGGGGTATGGATCAGCTGTACAACCACTACACAGTCACTGTTGTTTGAGGCTATTCTAGTAGTTGCAACATACTACCCTCTTCTTGCACAGCAGGTGTTTGTGAGCAAATCTGTGTAGTTCCTGACTCATGGCCCCACCCCATGCTCACATGGGGGAGAGTTAGGCACACTGCTTTTCAGGCTCAGTGTGCCAGTGCAAACAGAGGCAGGATTTCCCCCCAAGTGTGCATTTGATTGTTCAAGAAACGTACGAGCTCCATTGGTGAGGGCATGGAGATGATTAGCTTTGCAAACCTGAGCAACTGTGGAGATAGTGAAGGAGGCTGGAGAACCCTGAAAGCTCTGCTACCCTGGTAGCTCCTGTTTTAAGGTTACTAAAGAATGAGTCAGACAAAAGTAATTAAATAAATAAGCTGCATTATCTGTACAAAAATGATATAAATACAGGTTTTCTAGGGGAGGAAATCCTCCTTCTATAATACTCAGCAATCCTCATCATCTTATGGGGATGCTGCCAAGTCACAATTCATAGGACAAACATCTGAAATTATATTTATATGGTGTGACGGGGACACAGTGGCCTTGCCAGACCTTGGCTCCAAGTGTTTATCCTAAGCACAGTTACACGGCTAATATCCAACATGGGATCGTCTGAATATGTTTTGCTATTAAAAAATGTAAATACTTCCCTGCACTGCTTTTCATTAGCTATTGTACTAGAAACAACCACCAAATTATTAGTAAGGAATTTGTCCTTCTCGTTCCATGCATAACTATAGCTTCACAAGTAGAAAAGCCTCTCCCCCCAATTGTCATAGTTTATGAAGCAATCTGTACACAGTGAAATTTATCCAAAGTTAAATGAAAGTGCTAATAAAACCAGGAAAATTACACTATTACCACTGATTTTAGAGGAACAAAATTGCAGGGAGATCACAAAAAAAGTCCCCAAAATAGTTTTTATCTGGACAACAATGTACAATTATTAATATTGCACTTTTTATACAAGGAATCCTAATAAATATACACAAAAAGATATACATTTACATACATAAAAAGACTTTTTTTGTTTGTTTTTAAATAAAAGTTGCACTGATTCTTAGCAACGTGATTTCTCAGAGACCCATTTATAGAGAGAGTGTTCCCTGCCAAACACACTTTGGAATGACCAAACTGGAGGCAATTTAATGCAATGGACCTGGTGTTAACCTCACAAGAGAACTTCCAGGCTTGTTGAAAAATCCACATGTAAGGTAAGCTGCAACATATCAATACTTGAACAGTGTTTTATTACTGCATCACAAGACGAGAGTCCCACTGGGGGTGACACAAGAGGCACAGCCAAACCTTACATTTAGAGATAGTCCTAAACCAAAACTCTGGATCTGGGCACCTCTCCCTCAAACTTTGAGGAAGTTCAAATCCAAACTTTGGGGAAGTTCAAATCCAAACTTTGTATTTCAGGGCAATTTCTGCAAGGTGCTGAGCAACCTGGATTTCCACTGACTTGAGGATGCCCAGCACCTTGAAGGATGAAGCACTTAATTTTTGATTATCGATGCAATTAGGAGAGAGAATCACAATGAGCAGGCAAAATCATGTTACAAATGGAAAATCTGACACTCACTTCTCAGATCACCTCTGACTGTAGAGTTCTATTCATGGACTACAACTGCTTCACTTTCTAGCATCCACCTTTTTAGTGCATCTTTTAGGAATCTGTGCCACCACTTTGGGGCCAGAGCTGATGATGCAGCATTCTGCATGTCTACGTGACAGAAAGAACAATACCAAATCAGAGCAGTTGAATTCTCCTTCTTGATAAATTAATAGTTATCACTGGAGGATTTGGCTGTAATTGAGAGAAAAATTCCACACTGGCAGGACATAGAAATCATTTCTACAAATTCAAAGTTAGAAATAGACCAAAACCCCAGATCTGAAAGCCCAATAACTCTGGGATCTCAGGCTTCTCTCTTCCCCAGATACATTTTAATCATGTTAAGATGCAGCATGGTAAGTAGCTCTTGTTGCCACAAATATATACAACCCCTCCTATAAGTGCTCTGCATAGAACAGTGATGGCAGGTATGCACGGAGGCCTGTCAATAGCAGATCATTCTGTCACTCACTTTCCTTTTCTATGTAATACTGTACTTCATTTTATGTTGGGGGAAAAACTTGGTGCACTTGTTTAGATGTATTTTAAACTCATTCATGCTTTCACACAATGTTTAACCTCTTTTTCAGATACTAAGTTCTTAGCATGAGAGGGAGAGAGAGGGAGACAGAGAACAGGAATACAGCTTTAGGACAGCAGTTTTAAAAAACCAAAACCAGATGTTTATGTTAACAAACCCTTCTAGAATAGAATATCATAGAATATCAAGGTTGGAAGGGACCTCTAGGGCAAATGATGTCTCTGCCCATTGTTTAGCTGAATGTTTAGTTCAATTCCTTTTTTCAGTAGCCCATGATCTGTCAAGCTGTTTGATCCATGCCGTGGTGGTCTGATCTGCTACTAATGGGAATTTTTGCTTTGGAGTTTTTCCCCATCTGCTGGTTGATGTGTATCACAAGGCCTGTACGAGGATTCCTAGGCAGCTGTTCCACTCAGGCCTGACATGTTGCTTGTCTTCTTTCTTTTTGGTCTCCCACCACGACTGTGCTTTGCTGCATTCCACCTCTCAGCCTCACTGAAGGGAAAACTTGCCAAGTCCTTTACAACATCGACTCAGTAAAGTTAAAAAATAAAAAATAAAAATAAATAAATAAAATGAAGAAAACTGAATTCTGTCCCATTTGTTTTGTAACAGTCCTTCCTGTAGTGAAGCAAAGGCTGATGCCTCTGATTCCCTATCTCAATTGCTCTCATCTTCATGCTTTTCCACAAGTCCCACAGCAGCGAGATTTGAACTGGGTGAGCTGGCAGAGTTTGAGCTGCTTCACCTTCTCACAGTACCTGGTGGTGTCTCTGCACTCCACTGGCAAAGGGGGAACAAAAAGGAGATGCAATGAAAGAACAGTGACTTACCTCCCAGTAACTGTGGTTCTTCAAGATTTCTTGTCCATGTGGACCTTCCCCAGAGGTGCACATGCACCTCAAGAATCTACACAGACATGGCCTTGAAGAATTTAACATCCTGCAATTGCTTTTAGACCACACAATCAGAGAGGGGAGTCCTGGGTTAGCAGTAGTACTGCTGACAGGTTAGTGGGATACCTGCATCTTGGGGTTGTCATTGCACTCGTGGGAGTTTTGCTCTCGGGCACCCACAGGAGATATCCCCATTGTCAAGTTGGCATTAAAGATATAAATAAAATAAGGAGCTGTTTTTTTAAGAGAGTCACTCCATGGCACCTTTATGTACTTTATTGGCTTGGGAGGTCCACACTGGTTGATCTGGAGCTTGGAAGCTCCATATTGGCTAGTTCTGAAGTTATCAGGTGAGATTCTGTGCTGTGTTTCTAACAGGTGGAGCGCTGAACTTGCAGCCCAGGGAGGGGGTTAAGCAACCTTTGTGCTCTCCTAACCCTGGGCTGCTTTGAGGCCCAGAGACCCTCCCAATGTAACTTAGACAGCCCTAGGGGCCCGTCTCATTTACAGCAGCCTCTTGGTTTTGCCCTATGGGCTGCAGCACTGCCTGGAATCTCCACAAGGCTATGTGTCGTGGCCCAGCACACCCTTCCCCATGCCCACTTGTGAGGGGATCCTCAGAGGGCAGCTTTATTGTTGTCTGCTGGGGTGCTGGTGCCAAAGGAATTGTCCCCTGGCTGGAGTTGTGACTTTTAGGGTCCTTTTATGCCACTCCAGCCCTTTTATCTGGCAGAAAGGAGCCACAGTGAGGGTGAGGGTCTCAATCACCTCCCTTAAGCTCCACATCTGACAGTCCTGTCCTCCCTCAGCAAGCCAGGCCATGCTCCCTGTGTTTGGGCTGGCTTTACCGAGCACCTGTATTAGCCTCTAGAAGGGGGGAGAAGGCCTGTAGCAAGCCCTTCTGTAGTCTAGTGCTGCAGAGTGGTTCTGCTGCTGCTCCACAGTGCCCAGTCTCTGTGGAGATCCCCAGTATTCAGCCTCAGAATTGCTGGCTGCTCACTAGACTCCAGCTTTTGGCCCTTAAACACAATGCTTCAGAGTATCTGGGAGCCGTGACTGGCGAAGAGGTTGTGATTTACACGCACGCTGCTTGGTGAACACTGACATAACACTGGGCTTGGTTTCCAAAGAGGCACATCTGTTCCAGATCGTTTATTCTTTTTGCAATATTTATAATATGTGCGTTTTTTGGCAGGCCCAATTAAGTGCTAGTCTCCTGAAAGCCACTCCAGGAATTCCCAGCACTAACCAACTCAGCCGCTTCAGGTTTGCTTGATGTTAACATCAGCTAACTACTTGTTTGTGACTTATTTCTCTCCAAACCAATAATGGAAACTTAGGACAGCACCTATTACTTTTAGCCCTATTAGCAGGGAGATGAGATCCCAACTCTTAGAAAACAACAACAACAAACAACACTGGAGCCATTCCAATAGGAACACTTGATTTTGCAGGCTGCAATTTGCCATTTTTCAGACAAATGTTCTCCCAAGAAGCCCGGCAGTGGGGCCCAACACCGCACTCTGGGGACTTCACTCTGTGGTGAAGATTCACAGATGGCTCCTTTCTCCCACAGGAACGTACTGTTTTCGCAGGGGGTGATGTTGCAGCGTTGCCAGTTCGCAGGTCTGGGCCTCCAGGAACAGTAGTGCTCCGGCACGGGTTTGTTGGTGCGGACATGCACGCATTCCACTCGCCTGGACTGGAAGCCGTAGTTCCCACACGTAGCTGTACACAGAGTCCACAGACTGACCCTCCAGTGCACACCACAGATATCTGTCCAGCAGTTCTGTGTGCTCAAAGGCCTGTTAATAAAACGGACAGAGATATTATTATACCACCAGGCAGGAAATAAGAGGCTTAGTCACACTGGGTATTCCTCAAACACTGGGGATACTATAGGCCCTATAGGTCTGATCCTGAACCCCTCTGAACACTTACTGGACCTGATCCACAGTGGCTGTAAACTAGCATAGATACATTGTCTTAATGGACTGGGTTGAGGCTCTGGCCCATTGACTTCAACTGGCAATTACAGAACAGGACTCAAAGGCCAGATCCTCAGCTGTTGTCAATTGGCATAGCTCCAATGAAGTCTATGGAGCTATGTATCCATTTACACCAGCTGAGGATCTGTCTCAAACAACTTTAGTGCTCCTTTTGTCCATAAAGTAGTTAACAACCTGATACTGCCTACAGATCTGCTGAGGAGTTGTAATGAACCAAGAAGTGGCTGATGTAAGCCACTAGAGCTTCGTTACTGTAAATCAGGGATCGGCAACCTTTCAGAAGTGGTGTGTCGAGTCTTCATTTATTCACTCTAATTTAAGGTTTTGCGTGCCGGTAATACATTTTAATACATTTAGAAGGTCTCTCTCTGTAAGTCTATAAACTATCGTTGTATGTAAAGTAAACAAGTTTTTTAAAATGTTTAAGAAGCTTCATTTAAAATTAAATTAAAATGCAAATCTTATCAGTTTAGTGCAGTGGTTCTTAACCTGGCTTTGCCGGGCTTGGGCCGCTGCAGCAGCTCGGTAGGGAGGAGCCGCCTTCCGGAGACACCGGAGAGCCAGAGTGTCCCGCTTGTGGCAACAGCGAGCCCCAGCCATGGAGGAGCTGGCGCGGTGCAGGGGGGCAGCAGCCCTGCAAAGGCGGCAGAGCTGCTAGCGGGGAGCAGCTGCACCCCCCCGCCCTTCCTGCCCAGGCTGCAGCCTGGCGCCCCCCCTGGGGGCTCCTGCAGGCTGCAGTGGATGTATGCAGGCGCCAGCCCCCATGCGCCCCCCGGCTCCCTCCTTGCCTAGGGTTACCATATTTCAACAATCAAAAAGAGGGGAGAGCCCTGCCCTAGCCCTGCCCCCATCCACTCCCTCCCACTTCCCACCCCAATTGCCCCAGTCAGAAGCCCCAACCCCCCCACTCCTTGTCCCCTGACTGCCCCCTCCTGGAACCCCTGCCCCTAACTGCCCCCAGAACCCTACCCTCTACCTAAGCTTCCCTGCTCCTTGTTCCCTGACTGCCCCCTGCTGAGACCACCCCCCCAACCTAACCAGGGGCGGCTCTAGGATTTCTGCCGCCCCAAGCAGGGCGGGACGCCGCAGGGGGCGCTCTGCCGGTCGCCGGTCCCGCGGCGCCGGTGGACCTCCCGCAGGCGTGCCTGTGGATGCCCCACCTGCGCCACGTCTGCGGGAGGTCCACCGGCACCGCGGGACCAGCGGCCCCTCCGCAGGCATGCCTGCAGGAGGTCCGCCGGAGCCGCCTGCCGCCCTCCCGCGGGACGCCGCCCCAAGCGTGCGCTTGGCGCGCTGGGGTCTGGAGCCGGCCCTGATCCTAACTGCCCCTCTAGGACCCTACCCGTCCCCTGACTGCCCCAACCCTTATCCACACCCCTGCCCCCAGACAGACCCCCCGGGACACCCACACCCCATCCAACCCCTCCCTGCCCCCTGACAGGACCCCCAGAACTCCCGACCCATCCAATCCTCCCCCTGCTCCCTGAGTGCCCCCCGGGACTCCGCATACCATGCCCATGCCAGTCAGACGCTGGCTCCACATGGAGGCAAAATCCCACGTGGAGTGCTGAGGCAGCCGGAGGGGGGGAGCTGTGGGAGGAGCAGAACCCGAGCGTGGTGAGGGGGGAGCCAGGGGGCATGTCTGCCCAGGCTGCGGCCCAGTGCCCCCCTGGGGGGCCTCCTGCAGCAGATGCATATGGGCGGCAGTCCCCATGTGCCCCGCGGCTTCCCCCTCGCCGTGCTTGGGCTCTGCAGCTCCCGGGAGTGTGAGCCGCTGCCACCGTCCCTCTCATAGCAGGCTCAGGGCCCTGCACCCCGGCAGCTCACACTCCCGGGAGCCGCAGAACCCGAGCGTGGTGATGGGGGAGCTGGGGGGCGCACCTGCCGCCGATCTGGGGTCCCGGCCTCTGGTCCTGCTCAGCCTCCTGCCGGCTGAGTGACCAGAACCCCAGGCTGGCAGGATGCTGAGCGGGGCTGGTGGCCGGGACCCCGGCCGGCAGCTGCATGCCAAGCAAATCGGCTCGCATGCCAAAGGTGGCAGGCATGCCATAGGTTGCCGACCCCTGCTATACATGCAACAAACCTGGGTTTCAGGTATCCTTGTTATGGTTTTACAAATGGCACAAACAAAACCTGTGTTCAGAATCCATCCTTTTCCTTCTGTACAGCTAATATTCAAGAGCACTTGGTGCTCATTTAGTTATTGCACAGGAGAAATATTGAGATGCTGCCAAGCAGTGCTAGTTGGGATGGCTTTGGCAATGTGAATGCTCATCCACTAGCAAAAAACTTGAAGGGAGATTTGGGGTTTCTCTGTAAAAATGGTCTCAAAACACATATGGATCCTGATTCTCCTTTAACTTGTACCAGCATAACTCCATTGACTGCAACAGAGTTATTCCTGAGAAGTGAAAGGAGAATCAGGCCCTCAAATCCAAAAAACTACAAAGGCAGTAAAATCTCTGGCCTAATTCATAGGTCTCTGTACAGAAAAGTGGTTCTGATGATGAGGGATTCTGTAATACCTTGGCAGGGCACTGCACTGGTCAGAAGACACAGAATTCCCATCCCTGGTCTGGCAGAAAATCTGTCTGTGCTGTACAGCTAGTCGTGGTCCGATGCATGGCCCATTACACTGCAAAAGTAGAAAAAGGACACTCAGTGGCATAAAGAGAGAACATGCCCTGCTTTTATGAAGCCCTTCTTGGGAGCTGATGAGCAGAGATGTACGTTGCTGAGCTGCAAATGCTCTCAATCACTTCATAGAGCTCAGTAGGTTTTTAAGTCCAAGTGCACAGTCGTCTTGTATCCCACGCAGCCTCCCCAAGGCAGCATTAAAACTCATTTCTGCTTCTGCTCTATAGATTAATTCCCCTCCCCCTTTGCCTATTTCAATCTTAAATCCATCTGCTTGGACAAATAAAAAGCTCTCATCTTATTAGCCCAGAGCTTGTGATCCATACAGGAAATCTTGCTACAGTCCCTTTACTGTGTATTTTACAGCTTGTACTATCACAATTTACAGTCAAATGGTTCATACCAAGACTGAATCAGGCCAGCAATGTTTTTTCTTTAACACAAAGATGTCCTAACTTATTCAAACCTGTCAGCCTCTTGTAGTTTAATTTGTTTCCACTCTTCCCAGCTTAAATCACAGACAGCTAAAGGCATGAAGCATGTGACTATGGCACCATCTTTCATTAACCCTCATGACACTGCTTGGTTTCCAGGCAGCCAATATCTGGACACTGTTTTTGGCAGGAGACTGCTGATTTGAAGATGGATGAGAAGGGACATGAACGTAGGGTTCAAGGAGTTTCCATCAGTGCAAAGGTGGAGCAGGTTGGGATTCCTACCTGGCACTAGCTCTGACCTGTGCCACCTCCCTACTGCCAGAAACCCTCTTCCGCCCTGGCATGCCCTCCTCACATCTGGTACTAGTTCTCAACCAACACCTGGACCAGGGTCCAGCAGAAAAGAGGAAGCTTGGTTGGGATCACAACAACTAGGGTGAGCTGGAGTGGGGAGACAGATGAATTGATTCAAGGAAGTGTGTTTTGTGAAAAGATAAGTAGACAGGGCCTCAGAAAGAGGAGAGGGAGTAATCTCCAGCGTGGCTGGGGGTCAGAGAATCGATTAGGTGGAGAGTGCGGGATCGAATATGCTCAAATTCATCTGGAATGTTCACCAAAGACCTAAGTGGTCTACAGAGTAATACTCTATTGTTAGGCAGCCTAATGCTTTGGTGCAAGCGCACTAAGGATAGCACTTCCCTGCAGGCTGGAAGAGAGACACACAAGTCAATGCAAGGCTTTCCACAGGGGGTGTTGGCTCAGGTGCATGTAGGTATCATTAATGTGTGTGCTTAGGGCAGGACTGCTCTAGCTGTACATGCTGGCAATCTTCATCATAAACAAGCCTGAGTGAATGGGAGTCTTAGGGGATACGTCTTGAACCTTTGTTGCACTATAAGAAAACACAGGCTGTGGAGGTTAAATAGCCACAGTAATCCACTTAAAACTAAATGAAAGAAGATGGGAGGTACAAGAAAGTAACTTATTTTGGAGGGGTCTAGGTCATCTATTTATTTCACTTTAGTCTGGGAAAGCTAATCACTAAACCTGATCAATATGAACCTGACGTCCCCCGGGGTGAAACCTATGAAACAATGGAGAAATGTCACTGATCCACAGCCAGTGGTCTGTTCCTAATTGTAATTAATGTAATTGTCTTGTAGACATGGCTTGGAATAGAGCTCTATAGGTTTACATGGAGCTTGAGAAATGCTTTTTTTCAGGTAGGTAGGAGAAATATTATATTATAAAGCACAAAGGTCAGGTATAACAGATGAATTCATGCGTCTTTGATGATTGAGACTAGGTATGACATCATGGGGAATGATATAAACGACCACGGGTTCCAACCACCCATGTGAGTTAACTGGCCAACAGCTAGTATTACACAATCCTTACCTGAAATTTCAAAGAAAGTACAAATTGAGCAATTTGCTTCTCTCTTTTGAAAGAATGTTCAGCTCTTTACTCATAAATGCAGCATAACTCAATCTATGGTCTGAATGAACTTTCTCCAAAATACACAGACATAGGATTTAATGAAGTTATTTTCAGTTAGCTAACAGTAACAAATCTCATTTTGATGATGGCACTGGATGCTTTGCAATAATGTTTGTCCCATGAACATTTCATAAAATGAGTTAGTGACCTTGATGGAACAAAACAGTCAATGCTGTATGCTGTGTAATGAGTAGCTTTTGTCTACAAGACTGTATTTAGTATATTAGTATATACTATATATATATATATGAGACTATATATGGTCATATCAGAAATTACAGAATTTATGAGGCTAAGATCTACTATCATATCACTATGAAATCTAACAAAATGAGATAATGTGATTTATTTACCATTGTTTCTACATTGACTTACCAGGCAGTAATCATAAAAAGCTGCAGAATATTTCACGGTAACACAGTGTATATTGAGAATGAAGCCAATCCCTGCATGCACAAAGCTGACTCTGCATAATGTTTTTATTAGGCTTTTAGTGTGCTCCCCTAAACTTAATTTCCTTATTGTTGCCTGACTAGTACTTTTTAAGGATATTGATTTAAAAGTATGATCTCCTCAGATTTGTTATAGATGAACTGTTCTTCCATTTGAAACCTTTATTAAGCCAAAAGTGGTGTTAAAATAACAACATTAATATCTGACTTTAACTCATAAAATCAAGTAAAACTTGCCTGTGGATTAAACTCTGGCCTTCACTTATTCCACTCTACCCCGGATGAGTCATCATCAGCATGGACTGACCCTCAGATGTTTGCATCTAAATATATAACCCTCTTCTACCTAAGCTAAAACTCTCATCAGCCTGTACATGTGGCCCAGCTACAGCTGGGAGGGACAGAGACAGAATATCACACTGACTGGGCATTGATTACATTTACAGCACATATATCCCACAATCCTTTCTGGAGATCTGCTGGGCCACAGAGATCCACAGACAATAAGGGGATCTCCCATGGATCTCCCCAAGAGGAGGATTTCACTCATAAATCATTCACTATTTACAGAACATCTTTTTAGGATCTGAGCACAACATGAAGCAGTAAGGATGGAGTTTCAGACTCACTTGTGTGGGATTCTTAAAATGCTTTGAACCCAATGTCTTGTATCATCATTTCAGTTTCCCTTACATAGTGGTTCAAGTAAATCCTGATTTTATGAGGTGTTAGGGGATATTCAAAACTTTTGTAAAACTGGGGGTTTGTTAAAAAACACATGACAGCCCAGAACAGGACCAGATATAAATGTTGCATAACAGAGACAATCAGGGTCTGGAAATGTGTGTGTTTCACTGTATCCAGATACAGAAGTGTCAGCAGAGATAGCAAGGATTGACTAGGCCATGGAAACTGACCAATTTCTCCAGGTCATTACTGAGGCACATTGGCAAAACAGGATGGGGAAGCTTGAGCTGCCAATGTCCATGCTGCTCTGGGAGAAGAGGGAGGACTTTGCTCTCCAGGGTTGTGTCCATCACTACAAATAAATACATACAAAACAAGAAGCTGCAAGAAGAAGCCTCTTCTTCTGTGAAGACAATCCAGTGGAGAGGAATGAAGGGCCAGATTGTGACTAGCTCTTCTAGGGTGTACACAGGTTTGGGGATGGGAGAAGATGCAAGGAACTCTCCTCTGCTCCTTGCTTGCCCCAAGCGAAGATTGGTCACAACCACATCTTTGTACTTGGAGGAGGGCTGGCACTGTTCTCTCGAGATTGCATATCTCCCGAAAGGAAACAGGGGAGAGGAGGAGGCAGGACCACATCCACCTTACAGAGCAAGCTCAGCACACTGCAGGGGATAAGGAAAACAGGCCGCACCATCCCAAAGGATGCCTACAGCCCCATTGAGCACTGGGGAGCAGTTATGCCAGCTGGAGATGTAATCCCTCCACGAGCTCCCTGGGGACAATGTGCCTCCATGCTCTAGGCAGTGCCAATCTGGCACAATCTAGCCCTGCCTTTTAGGCTGCTATCTCTTTCATGAAATGTGTGAAGCTCGGTTATCCCAATCATCCAATGAGTTAAACAAAGGACATGAGTTGCCTCTTAAAAGCTCATACGATGCATTAATCACAGATGCAAAATCATTGCTCTCGTCTTCAGGCACCTCTTGTCACCCAACTGTACAAGAAGATTTGTGTGTCTGTGTGGCTCTTACCTGACCCCAGGAGGAGGCCACCCACTCCATGCACAGCTGCCCGTTACAGATCTGGGTATCCACTGGGCGTCTGGCAACCTGGGCACATGCCTCATTTGACACGGGGACAGAACTGCCTATAGCGGTCAACCTCTGACATGTCACGCGCCGGGTCTGGACCCCTCCACCGCAACTCCGTGTACAAGGGGACCAGGATGTCACCATCCACCTGATGGGAGAAATGCAAAGGGGTCAAGGAGCAGTACAGAATTGCCAGAGGCAGAAATGACAGTGTCACAGGGATCTCATAACACAGCTCCTCTGAAATCATTTAGGCACTTGCGGAAAGCCAGCCATTTGATCACTTTGGGCTCGATCTTGGGGGATGCTGAGCACCTTCACCTTCCACTGAGGTCAATGGGAGCTGAGGAAATCCAGTACCTCACACGATCACGGGCTAGGGACTAATGTATGTTACATTTTAGTAGCTCTGTCAAGGGGGTTGGGCCCAGAATAGAAACTATTCTATATTTTCTTGGCCCTGTTTGCAAAACCCATGTAAATACTTCTAACCCTGGGGCGCGATGTGGTCACTTTGCAGCATCATGCTGGCAGATTCTGGACCTAAGGCCAGTATTGCAAGCCATGGGAGGGTCAGCCAAATAAGGGGATTCTTCGGTTATGTAAAGACCACACAGCAGCTCCCACTCTCAACTTGCTGCTGACATAGATGCATGACTTGTACATCTCCAGCCCTGCTGACCCTTGGTCGCTATATTGGCTCCTTGGGGCCACTGGTTCCCTGGATAACTTCCAGCAGCTTCTAGGCTGCTCTTACTGTGAGGGAATGGGCTGGTACACAGCCAGGCTGGGATTGGGGAAGCACAAAGGGCGTTGTACCATTTTCCCTGAGCTGCATGGATGAAATAGAGGATCTGGTCCTATATGTATTGACGTTTTAAAAACACTAAAACAAATTAACAAAATAACATTTAATAAAATAAATAAATAAATAAATATATTACTATTATTATTATTATACTGGTCTACCACCTACTACTAACTGGGTAACAGATTTAGCTGGTTGTTCAGAGATCAGCAACCTTCCTCCAATCCCTGGCTAATGTGAAATAGCCAGGCCCTCCTGCTCAGCTAGTCTGCAGCTTATTACTGGCTGTTAAAACTGCTCTGTGGAATGCGTGAAAGAAGCGAGTCCCTTGGTGGTCATGAATCATGGGCCACGTTCAGGCATGCACATTGCGGATAAGGGTGATGCTGAACACTGCAAGAGCTGGGCCCATGTGCCAAAGAGGCAAAGAGAGTTGTTTCCCAATGCAGTGGTGCGATATTTACCCAGATGGTTTTTGGAGAGAGTTTGGAGGAAAGGAGGGAGGGAAGCAAGGGTGAAAATAAGTTAGGCCACTTACTGGTACTGGCTAGGGGGGAGGAGGCATGGTGGCTCCAGCCCCCAGAAGGGGCGGGGCCTCGGGCAGAAGGGGTGGGGCTGGGGGGGTCAGCATCCCCCAACCAGCCTTTTCAGGCATCTGGCCTGCGCCGCCCAGGGCTCCCGTGTTGATTTAAAGGGCCTGGGGCTCCGGAGGCTGTGGCGGGGGAGGGGGGGAATGGAGCAGGGACATTAAAGCGCTGCAGGGCCCTTTGCTGTGGGTGGGGGGTGCAGGATCCTTAAAGCGCCACTGCAGCAAAGGACCATCCTTAAAGCACTGCCGCGGCAGCGTTTTAATGTCACTGCCCATCCCCTGCGTTGGCGGCCCTGCCTGTACAGACCCTACTGGCAGGGCTGCCGACAGGCTGGGTATGGGCCAGTGCGGGTTCTTACCGGTATACAGTACCGGCCCGTACCAGCTCACTTTCACCCCTGGAGGGAAGTGATCATTAGTTCCAGGGGGGAGATTTCTGGTCAAGTCAGGAGCTCTGCAGAACTAGGCTTCAGGCTACTTTGCAGGATTTATGTGTTCTGGGTGGCGGAGGGAAAGCCCAGCATCTCCCCAACTAGCAGCACCATATTTATGATTACTTTACAAAACAGGCAGTAGGTGCTTTGCAGTCCCTTGGAGCTCTGATATTCAAGTAAAGGCATCCATTATATTTTCATTAACGCTCTGCTGACTGATTCCCACTGTTACAGAAACAATAAAATAAAGAGAGTTCTTGGCAAGGACAAAAAATACTTCTCCTCTGCGTATCATAGAGTTTGGCAAGGTTGATTCTGCAGCTTCTCTGCCCTTTGTAAAGCTCAGCTCTGCATTTCAATCAACTTTTATTTCCAAACATACACTTCAGCAGCTTTCTCGGGAGCTGGGAAGAGAAGCGTGGGCTGCATTACAGCTCAGGAAGGGGATAAAGGACATAAATCATTCCTGTGGAAATATTCCCATCAGCAAGTCAAACTGCTGATATTAATGAGTGCGTTTCATATTTCATCAAGTCTCTCGTGGTTTCAGCTGCTCCTTATGACTCAGCTGGCAATCCAGAAAATATCTGCCTAAATAGAGGTGCAGGAACACATAGAAAGGTAATGAAATGGGAGCTAGGCCGCCTCCCCAAGCAAATGGCTGGAAAGCTGGCTGGCTGCTCTCTGCTCATCAGGATACTTTCTGATTCTCAGCTCCTCCGCTGGTGTCAGAAATTGTGGCCAGATTCTGATCTCAAATATATGAATGAAAAACCAGAGTCATGCTGGTGATGTTACTGGAGTCACTCTGGATTTTAACCTGAAATTTGAAGTTTTGGCCAATCTCTAATTTTGATTTGTTTATTTTTGATTTGTTACAAATGTCCCATCACATAACATAATATTAATACTGATACCATTCTCAGGGGAGTCACTAGTTGGTGTGGTTACACAAGCAACGTACAGTCATTGAATAAACTGTATATTGTTAGTTTTGGGATGCAGTTTCATTTGCGGGACCTGTTGTAGGCAGCTGGAGAATTTACTCTCTTTATCTCTCTATCTAAAATCAATTCTTGGGGCAGAGTGGCTTCTTGGGAACTGAACATTGGTGCTGGGGCTGAATCTCTGAAACATGGGTTTGCTTGCATGCTGTTTGTGATCACCTCTGTTTAGGGGCTGGTGTATATAGAGTATACAAAACCAGCCATGCTAAGGCTATGTGTACACTATGGGGATTATCCTGGCATAGTTATGTTGGCATAGTCAACTTGACAGGAGGATGCAGGAACACCACCTCTCTGAATGACATTAGGAACACTGGCAGAAGCACACTTCCATCTACACTGGGTGTGGGTGGGGGGTTGGGATTCATCAGCATAAATATGTCAGTCGGGTGTGATTTTTCACACTCCTGCCCGACACAGATATGCCTATATAACTTTGCAGTGTAGACCAAAAGAAAGAAAATAAACAGACTACACATCACTGATTTCCCCTCCAATGGGAAACTGACTTGCAGAGCCCTGAAATCTGCTACTGGGTTGGCAGAGGGACAAAATACATATATATTATGATAGTAAGCAAAGGCTCCAATCAGGATCAAGACTCTCTTTCCTGGGTACTGTACAAACAAATAGAAGGGCACGGTCACGCCCCCAAACAGCATATCTTTAGTCTGGAGTTGACAAAGGTATGGTTAATTAATGAGTCAAAGAGGAAAATTCAGTCCCCTGGCCAGCCACCTATAACGAACAGCATTCTTGGATACTGATCCTTCCTGGGAAGGGTCCAAAAGACCATTAGGTTGTGAACTTTGCTAATAAAAAGATGACAAACCCCTTTAACAGAAGGAGTAGACATAATCTCTGCCATGTACTGTGAATGTTTTCCCCAATCCACCACCATGGCCTCTAATTTTTCTGGATTAAGCTTCAGTAAATTTACTCTCAGATACAATTGTTTCCTGCACAGACATTAGAAAAGCAAAGATAACACGTTGTCGAGGGCAGAGTATTATTGAAAGCTTCGTAAAAGCATATGCAATATACTACAGCGCAAAGACAAACCTTGAAGGGCAGTCTCTTCTGTTACAAGCAACGGGCTGTAGCACTGGCTTGGGTTTCTCTATGCAGTGGGATGAGTTGACCTCAGTCCTGTCCAGTAAGCACCTCAGCTGGGGTTGCTGCACTCCTTTGTTACCACAGGAGGCCGAACACGCCATCAGTCTGTCTGCTGACCACCAATATTCTGCCACAAGCACAAAACACCCAAATTAACATTTAAAAATCAATCAGAAAAGCCAATTAGTGGTAAAATATCAGTGATTGATGCCACGGTGCTCCTGTCATTTTGGAGATGTTTTGTAAGCTAAAAACAACGAGGAGTCCAGTAGCACCTTAAAGACTAACAGATTTATTTGGACATAAGCTTCTTCAGATGCATCCCCAGTCCCCAAATCTGAAATGGTTCTTCAAATGCAAAGTGGGTTTTTTACCCAGGAAAGCTTATGCCCAAATAAATCTGTTAGTCTTTAAGGTGCCACTGGACTCCTCACTGTTTTTGTGGATGCAGACTAACACAGATACTCCTCTGATGTAAGATAATAGTGACTCCTACAGAAATGCTTAAAATAGGTGAACTATGTATAAGAATCATCAGGCACTGAGCACAAACAGAGGTGGGATACAAGCCTTAGACCGACGATAAATCGTCTCTGATATGGCAAATTCTATGTTTTGGAACTCATCATGGTAAGGCATGGCAACTAAGTGATATGTGACTTCAGTGCTGGCTAGTGGATGGTCCAGTAGTTAAGGTGGAAGCCTGCAACTCAGAAGACTAATTTAATTCTCTGTCTGTGTGACTTTGGACAAGTCTCCAAGTCTCTCTATGTCTGAGTTCCCAGTCTTTAAAATGGGAATAGCAGCCCTTCCCAGTCAATGGGGTGGTGTGAGGATAAATTCTGATCATAATGGTCTCTTCTGACCTTAAAGTCTATGATTCTATGAATTCATTCCACTTTGTTAGGTGCTCAGATATTGTGGTAATGGGGGGCCATATAAATACCTAAGATATACACATACCACACTGGGGAAACAGGGCCTGGGGACTATTGTATCAGTGCCACATGATACCTATCCCTTATGGAAAAGTCCTGCAGAATTTAACAGAAAATAAAAACCTTTCTACAGCTTTTTAAAAATTCATCCTGAGGAATTTAAAGGAAAACATCTCTGATTCAGAAGAGTATACGACACTTACAATAGTATAGAAATTATTTCAATGTATATTAAATTCTATTGTTTTTTAGAAGAATTTCTGTAGAACTCTAAAAAATTTCTATAGACGCCCTTTAAAGTAATCCTGTTAAATTCAATAAGACTTTCCCATACTAGGTAGGAAATAATCATATTATTAATCCATGCTGTAAATCAATCTTTCCATTTCTTTGCAGAAAGGCAGCAATCCACACACTAGATGTACTCCTGACAGAATTCTGTGCCCCTTTGGGGGTGAAAACTTCATATGGACCACATTTTTCTGTGCCCCCCAAGCAGAAAAACACAAAAATAAATCTGCCAGGGGACACGCGCCTCTTCCCTGGCAGCCCAGGGTGCGCTACTGTTCCAGTGTGCCTGGAGCAGTCTCAGAGATGGGGGAGGGGGTTTGGGCGTGCATGCCTGCGTGGTTGATCATCGTCAGGGCGGGGGTGGCTGGGCGTACGTGCTTGCCAACAAGGGACAGTGAGAGACTCTGTCCCTCTTGCTTGCTACTGCAGCTCACTGGCGTGGAAGAGTAGGGTTTTTTATTATGCATGAGGCATGGAAGAGGCAGAAATGTAGCAGCCCGCCTGTGTAGTAACGTTAAAGTTGCTGTTGATGGTTAATTGATCTCATTCTCTGAGGCAGAAACTTAGCAGCCTGCCTACATAGTAACATTGTTAATGTTCCTATTGTTAGTTAACTGTTTCCATTCTCAGTCAATTCCCCCAAGAGCATAAAACCTGTGAAAGTTTTAAGGCCCCAACATTGCCAGAGTGATGTAAATGAGCCGTATTATAAATGACAGTAAGGGAATCCTCAGCCAGGAAGATCTATGGGCATTCTCACTTTTTTCCTGTGTTAAAGTGGCACAATGGGGTTAGTTTACAGCTCAGGATTAAAAAAAAAAAAAAAAGACCTTGAGGGCAAATAAAACATTCGCCTTCCTCTGCAGCATGGGGCACGGGTCACTTGCTGGAGGATTCTCTGCAGCTTGAGGTCTTCAAACCACAATTTGAGGACTTCAATAACTCAGACATAGGTTAGGGGTTTGTTACAGGAGTGGGTGGGTGAGATTCTGTGGCCTGTGTTGTGCAGGAGGTCAGACTAGATGATCATAATGGTCCCTTCTGACCTTAAAGTCTATGAGTCTATTTACCAAGCAATCAATAAAATGTCAGGACAATAGAACCAAGCACTTCTAAAAGTACCCAGCAGGTCCAGGACAATGATTAGCAAAACTGTATGACTTTCATGTATGAAAGTCTGAACAATTTAAAATGATGTACTTTTTTTTTCCTGTTTGGTGTTCTGTAATGTAATTTAAATTACAATCCAGAATTATAACTGGAATGAAGGGTATTAGTTACCAAGTGTTTGTAACTTAACTTTTATGTGTTTAGGAAATGCTGAATAGTAGTTGTGACTTTTTTCTGTATTGTAGTTTAAATAAATTACCAAAACAATTGAAACTGAAGTGATGCATTATTTTGACAAATAAATACGCAGAATTTTACAGAATTTTGAAATTTTTGGAGCAGAATTTTGAATTGTTTGGTGTAGAATCCCCCCAGCAGTAAACATTCATCTTAACAATGGAAAAAGAATTCTCAGTGGGCCACATCCTGAGCTAGTGTAAATCATCAGAGTTCCACTGAAGGCAGTGGAGTTACACAGATTTACAGCACCTGATGCTGATGTGGTCCAGTGTCACTTGGAGACAGGCTCAAACCAGAAAATGTGGATCCAGGTTTCAGACACCAGCAAATTATGGTATTTGAATTTCATGTTTAGGTTTGGTCCTATTTCTAATTTCTGCATGAAACAGTTCACCCACACAGATTAATTAGAGGATGATTGTAAAGCACTTTGAAGATGCAGCTTCACTTTCTTCAAGTATAATGTGCTAAATAATAATATTCTAAGAAAACGTATCTAAATATAGAAAAGAAATCAACATTCTTCATTTTAATTGTGCACTTGCAGTATCATTAACTCCTAGATGCAAGAATCTCAAAAGAAAAACACTCAGTAATTTTGGTGCACTGTACAAAGTTCTAGATGCTATTGGTGTCATGGGGCTGAAACTCCAATGCAATGCTTTCAAGGGACATAATTAATGGGGCACCAAAAATATTTCACGATATCCTTCGAAAAACCTATCCGTAAAACTTTAACATCAAAACCTAAATTTAATGGAAATATCTACCCCCAAAGTAGTCTTTTTAAGAGGAAAGGAAATATACGAACCACGCATTAAAAGATCAACTAGTAAGATTAAGCAATTTTCTTTGTTAGCACCTAGAAGGGATGCTGCCAAAACAAAATTCACATATTTACAATTAAAAACTCATTACCTGTGTTAATAACAAAAGACTCAGATCAGTTTCTCTCAATTGGTGGGTCACGACCCCCCCACAGGAGTGATAAAAGGCATTCAGGGAATGGGAGATCACGAGATGTTGAAAATATTATTACAATTTAAAGGAAAGAAACTCTTTCTCCCCTACTCCTGCACACCCTTACTCTTCAAGGTCAAGTATTCTGCAAAATTTCTTGGAAAAACACACACACACACTCTATGTAGCTTGATCATTTTTCTCATTGATACATATTTCACTCTTATTGTTATATCAAATATAAGATGGTAACAAAATTTTTGGACTTCAGATAAGGTCCTCAGCCTGAAAATGTTGAGAAACACTGTCATTAGGTTTTTAAAATCGGTGGCTTCTAATATTGGCGGCCCATCCTGTAACGCCTAAGGCCTGACTTTCAGATATGTTGAGTATGTACAAGTCCAGCTGAAATCAGAATGATCTGTATGTGCTCAACAATCCTGAAAATCAGGTCCAATGCATCTCAGCGTAGACCTCTAAAAACCAAGATACCCAGAATCATTGGACATATCTACAAATTCACTCTTAGTGGATAAGGTACCAAAACATCCCTTGGTTGCCATTTCTTGGGGCCTCAGAATGAAGGAATCCAGAATGATGATGAGCCAGTTAACAGCACCATCCTGGCAATGCCAAGATCTTATAAAGGCAGCAGGATAGAATTATTTTACCTCGGATTGTCAGAGATGTTTTTTGCATAAGTGAGCCAGCTTCATTCTGAGCCAGGCAGCTGAATTCACCTTGATAACCATCACTGATGTTTAGTAGCTGAAGAATCTGACCAGCTGCCAGGATGTTATGTCTCATGCTGATGGGCTGACCAGCATAAAACCAAGTGATGTTTGGAGTTGGATGACCATCCACTGGGCAACCTAGAAACCAGGGAAGAGAAATAATAAGCCTTCTGCCAGCAAAATGAGAATAAAATCATCCACGAGTTACCTAAAGCAGAACATGGTGTTTTGAAATCAATAAAAGGAAAAAGAGGAGTAGTTGTCTGATTTTCCCTCTTCCTCTCAATAATTAAAGATCTAAGAGATGTTTATAATGGGTGCCTTCTTATATAGGTAAAAACAGTTTTTAAATGGCCAGTAATGCTTTGCATTTCCATAGTGTCTTTTATGTGAAGTTTTAAATCACCATACAAACCTGAGTGAATAATTCATGTTAAGCCTTGTAACCCGCCTGTAAAATAAGGCAGTATTATTCCCCTTTTTGTGATGAGGAAACTGAGGCATGGTGAAGTTAAGTAACATGTCTTTGGCAGAGGCAGAAATAGAACCCACATTGTTTGATGCCTAGTCCTGTGCTTTAAGCCACATGATCATCTTTCCATTTGTGATTTAATGGGGAAGAATTAGCATCCATAACAAGTGCAGGGACGTGTCTGTGTGCAGGGATGTGAGTATAAACACACACACACACACACACAACTTGCAAAGTCAAACTCTCAAAAACTAGGAAATGCCAGCATTAAGGCTGTCAATGTATTTCCTAACTTTTGAGTGCTTTGACTTTATGTTCTTTTAACAGTGCCATCATATTGACATCCACATGGTTCGTCCCTGACACAAAGGCCACACCCGTGCCAAATTTCAGGTCCTTGCTCCAAACGTGGGGGAGCTAGAGCATCTCAAAGCAAAGGTCACCAGAATTTTTTTTAACATTGCAGAAAATATGCTTTCCCTCCCCCAACCTCATTCTTGGAATTGGCTGAACCATTTTGGCTGACATTTACCTTGACCTCCCCCCACCCAAAAGAAAAAAAATATTAGCCTGATGCAAACACCCAGCATTGGAAATTTTAGCCTAAATGTTTAAAGTTTACCAAAGTTATAAGAAACTGAAAATAGGGTCTTATAATGGAAAGTGTTGGGCAATCTTATTAATAGGCAGGGCCACTGGCCCCACAGATGACATTCTAAGCTGTATATCGGTTTTTTAATGTGATTACAAAGAGGTCTCTCAAAGATCAACATACAGACACGCAGGTAATTCAGTTTTACTGTGTGTCTGCAAAATCAACTACCATGGTTTAAAAAGGGGAAAGTAGAAAGATCAACACAATAACAAGCAAATACAAAGGGAACTAAAATTAAACTACAATCCATAGCTGAGCTCTTGTTTCTTTTGAAGATTTTTCTGTCAAATAAATTAATTACTGCTCTTCCCATCACTGTATATTTTATTTACATCATCTATATTTCTTTTTCCAGATCTACTTATAAAATAATAGGCTACGGGAATAGCTAGTAGCCAATAATAGGGGGAAAAATCAACCCCCCATTCTTTCCATGTGTGTTACCAATGAATAATTAGTAATATTTTCCACTTCTAATGAAAAAACCTTGCCTGTACCTATGAGGTTTGTATGTAATGGATATTTCCCATTTGTGTATGCAGAATGAGCATCAATCACCCTTCACAGATGATATATCCTACATGTATTCACTTGGACAGATGCATAAACTGTGGGATAATATGTTAGGCATATTTAGCAAAAATCAGACGGTAATATAAATACATTCCCATAACATCCCTGTTCCCCTCTCCTCCCAGCAATAATATGAATACCATTTAATACAGATTACCAACACCTATTTTCCATTTCCTCCCAAACATGTCATTGTTGACTGTTTTATCCTTCCAGTGTTCAACACCTGCCCCAAGCATGGGATAAACAGTATGGGAGTGAAAAACTGTCTTCATCTCTAGCCAGTGCAGTTACTAAGGGGTGTTAGTACAGCGGGACTCTTATGGTGGGGAAGCAGCGTCTGGCAATGTTTCCTGACTACAGAGAGCTCTGGCAGTAGAAGACTCTTCTCTATCAGCCCTTCTTAACCAGTGAAAGAAAATATTGCTTTTAGGCCTCCTCTTCCAGGTCCACTGTGACTCTAAATTGATCTGAAGCCAGGGTATGATTCACAGATGTGAGAGATATTTTTTCCTCTTTTTTTTTTTTTTGGAATTGCAAACAAAAACGTATATAAATTATACATTTTTGCGGGCGGTGGGACACCGGGGAGAAAGGGAAAGTTAATATTTCAAAGTTAGCAAAAAGGGCTTGGCCGGCGGGAGACCAAGGTTCTACAGCAATGCCAATGACTGCATGAGAGGAAAGAATAAATTAACACTGCAGGCCAAATCCTGTTCTCAGTTACACTAGTGCAGCCTCATTGCATGGCTGTAACTGAAGAACAAATCGGAGCCAGCAGCGCTAAAACTAAGGGAACAAATCACAGAACAGACATAACTCCTCTTTTTCACCTGAAGGACAGAAACAAATGAACCCAGCCACACTGCAGTTGTTCATTGGGTGCAGTTTATTACTGCATATGAATACAGAGCTCCTTTTAGAAGCCCGTTACAATTTGAAAAAAATGAATGGAATTTTCTTTAAAAAACAAAAACTAAACCTCCAAAACAGTTACAAATTGTTCTTAAGATCCTGTGTCTGACTAACAAAATGTTCTTTGGGATTCTTCTCAACTTAATACAAGTGCCCAACAGATCTTTCTAATGGTTATGAGATTGGTCCAAAGTACAGAGTTGAGATACGGACCGGATGTGGGAGAAGGGGCCTCTCTGGATTTTGTGTTTCAGTTTGGGGCTAATAATGACAAACCGCCTTTATGTAGTGGTTTTCATCCATAGATCTTACAGTGGCTGGTTCTCTGCACAGTGCTGAGAGGGGGACGTGCACCGATGGGGGAGATATGGAGGAGCAGCGAGGATGGTGGCATGAAGGGGCAAAGCAGGGAGAGAACAGCAAGAAGGGGAGCATGTAAACGTCCGATGGATGGGCAACAGAGGCGACACGTAGCCAGCCCCTGCCTGGCGCCTGCCCATACACACCAACCACCGCAGCTCGCAGCCAGTGCTGGCCGGAAATGGGACAAGGGATGGGGCCTTGCTGGTCGAGAGCTGGCACGCAGTGGGGCTGCACTGATGGACCAGCAGGGGGAGCAGTTGGCCCTGCATGTTGCATCTTTGCCCTGACACCAGCCTTGCACACCCGTCTCCCAACGTCAGTCACTGGACCCCCCCGCTCACAGCTGGTGGGTGAGTGGCAGGCGAGCAGGGATCAGTCCAGCATCAGGACCTGCCAGTACTGATTGGGGGGGGGGAGGGGAGGGGAGGAGGAACAGAAAATATGTGACAATTAGCCTGTTTTTAAGAAAAGTCAGGACACCTGCAGGAGGGCTTAAATACGGGAGAGTCCCTTTAAAAACGGGACATCTGGTCACCCTACCCCTTAGCAAGGTAATTAAGCCAACCTAAGTCCCTGTGTAGACTGCACTAGGTTGATGGAAGTATTCTTGGGTTTACTACAGAACCCCTCCTCTCGCTCTAGTAAGTGTCTATGCTGAAGAGCTACAGTGGTGCAGCTGCAGCTGTGCTGCTGTAGCATTTTAAGTGTAGACACAGCCTAAACCTCTCCCTGTCTCCATAAAATAGATAAAATAAAACCTCCAAAGGAATATTGTGAGGCTTTGTTAATATTTATAACATACACTGAGATCCTCAAAAGGAAGGAGCTGTGTAAATGAAAATATTATTTTTCCCAAACTGTATGACAAATTAAAATCAGGCAGAATTAGCATGAATTAGTCTTAGCAGAGTAAAGCTGGGTATTTAGCATTTCTTAATATATACCAATACAGCTGATGACAACAGTAAAAACCCTGATATTTTAAATAAAAGCTTTTATGGAACCAAAGGAGCAGTTAAAATCTATGGTATTAAGTAAATGACATGGCTTTTAAACAGTCCACAAACACTTATCATAGAATCATAGGACTGGAGGAGACCTTGAGAGGTCATCTAGTCCAGTCCCCTGCACTCATGGCAGGATTAGCTAGACTACCCCTGATAGGTGTTTGTCTAATATGCTATTAAAAATCTCCAATGATGCAGATTTCTAGATTCTAGATTCCTAGGCAATTTTTTCCATTGCTTAACCACCCTGACAGTTAGGAAGTTTTTCCAAATGTTCAACCTAAATATCCCTTGCTGCAATTTAAGCCTATTGCTTCATATCTTATCCTCAGAGGTAAAGGAGAACAATTTTTCTCCCTCCTCCTTGTAACAACCTTTTATGTATTTGAAAACTATCATCATGTCACCCCTCAGTCTTCTGTTCTCCAGACTGAACAAACCCAATTTTTTCAATATTCCGTTATAGGTCATGTTTTCTAGACCTTTAATCATTTTTATTGATCTTTTCTGGACTTTTTCCAATTTGTCCACATCTTTCCTAAAATGTGGCGCCCAGAATTTGACACAATATTCCAGCTGAGGCCTAATCAGTGCAGAGTAGATCAGAAGAATTACTTCTCATGTCTTGGTTACAACACTCTTGCTAATACATACCAGAATGATGTTTGCATTTTTTTAACTCATATTTAGCTTGTGGTCCACTATGACCCCCCAGTTCCCTTTCTGCAGTACTCCATTGGGAGTCATTTCCCATTTTGTATCTGCGCAACTGATCGTTCCTTCTTAAGTGGAGTACTTTGCATTTGTCCTTATTGAATTTCACCCTATTTTCTTCAGACCATCTCTTCAGTTTGTCCATATCATTTTGAATTTTAATCCTATCCTCCAAAGCACTTGCAACCCCTCCAAGCTTGGTATCATCCACAAACTTTACAAGTGTACTCTTTATGCCATTATCTAAATCACTGATGAAGATATTGAACAGAACCGGACCCAGAAATTATCCCTGTGGGACCCACCTCGATATGCCTTTCCAGCTTGACTATATATCTTGGTTATATAATACCACACATTATTTTTCTTAGATATCATGTATGTAGTGCTGTAAATTTATACAATATTTTACAAACAGATACAGATATGTTCCCTGCCCCATAGATATTGCTAAAAATATTCCCAAATACCTAACCACATGGTGGTCACTTTAAGAGGTCAAAGGGGTTTCAAACTGTTGGGGGAAATAAGGTGCTTTGTAAAATAATTCTGAAAAGGAGAAACTTATACACCGAGATACAACTTTACAATATCATTAAGAGTCAGGCTGAAGCCACCTAACAGTTATGAAAAATGGAAGCTGAAGTCTGAGAGGATGGAAACTGAAGGCTGAAACTCCATCCTTAACTCACTTTGATGTGTCTGTTCATGGAGTGACACAGATTGAAAAAGAATATGCTGTAGTTCATCTCTGCTCCACCACCACAACAGCCACAGGATAGCCATATATTTATACATGAGATGAAGGATGGTTGATATTCACAGCAGGTATCCTGAGAGGCGCCACTGCACCGTGTGGAGTTCAACAACAAGTCACAGGAAGGAATGGCTGCTCAATATGAACACCAGAGTGGATTACCAAGGTCAGGGCTGCTATGGAAGCATGAAGACCTTTCTGTATTTATTAAGCTGATATAAGCCTGCTGAGTCCTGAGTTTCCGGCAGCCCAGAAACTTCCCAATGAAGCAAGGAAAATCAGAAGCAAGGAAGAGAGGAGGTGGTGGTGGTGAGCACAGGAAAGCTATTGCTGTGTGTTTCTAACGAAGCTGCAGTGTAATTTCTGTCTGGCTAACGAGGTGTTCTGGCAGTGATTGGCAGGCTTTGGCAACCAACCCAGGATAGCGTATGGCTTTTTAATGCCTGTAGCAGAGGAGTCCTAGAGACCACAGCTCAGAAACCCTCCAGTATTGGAAAGGCCATCTGGAAGTTCTCTTCTGCTTATCCTACAGCAATGCTTAGGGCGTGCACAAGAACCTCAACACGGCTGAAAGATCTTTTGACTGTTGTAGTAGGAGCCAAAAGAATGACAGATGACCAGACTGTGATACACAGGGTTACACTGTGATCTCCCACCACCTTTACACTAGAGTAATTCCACTGAGTTTAGTGGAGCTATACCTGGTTTACATCAGTGCGCGTGAGAGCAGAATCTGGCCCAGCTAGTCTGGATGGGCTTACAGCCATGAGCTCGTGGGTTGCAACCCTCATTCATGATATTAATCAGAAATGGCCTCAGACACTAGTAACATTATTTAATACGGCAGCATGTTGAACCATTAGTGTAGAAAGGGGGTTCCCAAGTTGCTTCACTCTTGACCGGTTCTTAAAAATGGAGATCTTCTTCTGGACCACTTCCTTGCCTCTCCCAGCCCTAATCCCAGACCTTGACTATAGAAACAGCAGTGGTTTTTACATGAAGACAAAACAGTACTTAGATACATTTGATCAAATATTTCCCCTTGAATCTTCTTCCCAATGGAAAACTGGGTTTTCAACGGAATAGATGATTTTTGAGTGGAAAATGCCAGCTTTCCCTAAGTATCAGAGGGGTAGCCGTGTTAGTCTGGTTCTGTAGAAGCAGCAAAGAATCATGTGGCACCTTATAGACTAACTTCTTGCATCTGAAGAAGTGGGTATTCACCCACGAAAGCTCATGCTGCAAAACGTCTGTTAGTCTATAAGGTGCCACAGGATTCTTTGCAGCTTTCCCTAAGAATTTCCTATATTTTGGCCAGGTCAAAAACCTGAAATTTCATCAGGAAACAGAATTGTTTTGGTTTCTGGGCAGTTTTTGGCCACATTTTTGGTGTCTGGCAGTTTTGGGGCAAATATTCTTGTGTTTCGGATGCTAAAAACTGGAAAAACGTTGGCGTTTGGGTTTCCGTTTTGATGAAAAGTCAAAATTGTAAGCAGAATCCCCTTCCCCCATTTTCTGATTATCTCTAATATTAGAAGAGTATAAAGGATACTCCATAAGAATCAGATACTACAGTGGAAAGCACAGTAGAATACACAACTGGCTGGTTGGATAGACAGATAGAGCCAAGATTAAAATAAACCCACTTATATGTGATGCGTACACTTCTAGAGGGTGTGTCTAGACAGAGGGGTGGCTGGTCAAATGCTTGCATCAATTAAATTGTCAGTGTGGAGTATTGTGGGACAGCTTCTAAATGTCAACTACACTTGATGTAAGCAACACAGTGTCTACACACACACACTGCATTGACCTAACTACATCGACATCAACTCTCTGCCTCTAGTGGAGGTGGAATTATTAAGTTGGTGTAGTGGGTGAGTTACATTAGGGGGAGTGAAATTTTGGTGTAGAAACATAGGTCAATCTAAGCTGCCTTACGTTGCCCTAACACTGTAAAGTAGACCATGGCTTTGGGTCTGTTCTCCAATATTGACTATACTTTGCAACATTTTTCAGCTTTGGTGTTGTCTGCTAATTTGATCACGAGTGAATGCACACCAAAGAAACATCAGGCAATGAATGACATTTTGCAGGGAAGAAAAGGACTTTTTTTAGGGGTTTAACTCAAAAAGTTTGAATGTTTACCTGAATCTCTTCAGTCTGCAAAACTGTGCTGGAAATCTCACAGGAGCAAGAATTCATGAGAGATTACTCGTGTTTCCTGCTTCCAATGAAGCTGGACACACCGAGACAACAGTCTTTCTTAGGGCATTTTGTCCCTTTCACTTTTGGACCCAGCAAGAGCCAAGAACTGAAGAGATGAATGAAAATAAAAAACAAAATAAAAAAGGGTAACTGAACTTTTATTTTCTTCTCTTTGAACCTTTGAGAAGGTTAATTTTAAGGTTTGGACACATACATTCTGCTCAGGTCTTATTTTATCAGAATCTGTCCAAACCTCGCTATATGAATGCGTCTTCCACCTAACTCTGTCCCTGGTTTAATTTGGTCAAATCTGCAGGAACTAAGCCATGTGTGTTACAGAAGAATATAACCACCACCATTTATTTTGATTTATTTAGACCACGTTAGACAGATATTATTGGAAAATCCAATTACTAGCAATAGGAACTATTTAGGGCTGTAACTGAAATCCATATATTTGAAAATGTAGAAAAACATCCACAAATATTAAATAAATTTCAATTGATAATCTATTGTTTAACAGTGCAATTAAAACTGTGATTAATCACAATTAATTTTTTTAGTAAGATTAATTTTTTTGAGTTAACTGCGATTAATCGACAGCCCTACTTTATACCAATGCTTAGTATGAAATTAGAGTGATAGCATCATATTGGTGAATGAATGATATGGTTCCTATGAAGTAATATATATCCAGTGAACTTCTATTTGTATTTAACTTTGATCTTCACAAATATACAACTTACATGTGATTTGATTTATGATTTATATTTAAAAATCAATATGAATGGAAATGTTATCATTATGCAATCTAAAATTGCTCAAGTAACATTATTTAAAATGAATTCATGCTTTCAAAACACACTGAAGTCCAACTTCTTATAATAATGAAACCCTCTACAATGTTCTGAAAAACAGCCCCTTGGATATTCCTGAATTTATCTCACCCCTAATATGCAATTTCTGTTTTTCCCTCCTTGGTTTAGATACTACTTAGTCCTGCCATGAGTGCAGGGGACTGGACTAGATGACCCTCATGGTCCCTTCCAGTCCTATAATTCTATGATTCTATTCCACAAGGAGCTGAAACACCAGATTTATCATAATTATGTGAGTTTTTCCCTATTCTGTTTCCTTGTGCACAGTGTAAATTATTCTGTATTTCTATCAATAACTTTTAAATCATAACACTAATTGCCAAGCCTAGGAAGATTTACATGAGAGAACTGGGGAGTGATGGGGGAGAGAACAGGACAGGAAGGTATTTAGGAAAAATTCTGATGTTTCAAGTGGATGAATTAATCATTTTTGCATATATTATAGAGCTTCACATTGGACTCATATTTACAGCTGATTATATTCAAGAGTATATTATTTTGGTTCGTTTCACACTGATTTTTAACAAATATTGATATTCCATGTTAAGAAGGTGAATTTTGTGAGACTGTAATGTTCTGAGTCCAAGAAAGTGTTGATACATCAATGTTGGCCTCTCCTGGTCAGCCAGCCAATCACACTGGACTGTACTCACCATAAAACACCCCACTACATCCAAATGAGATGAACAAACTCCTTCTATTCATCACCTAATCCAGCTATACTCCCAAGTCTCCAGAGATGAAAATACTAACAATAGCCCTGAGCCAAGCCTCTGGATTTGAACTCTGAACTTTGAGTTCTGCAAAATCCAGATCTCAATTTTTGCAGATTTATAATTAGTTGTTTAATCATACTGTGTATAGAGAATGTGGCTATAAACAATAGCTAGAGCCAAAAAAACAACTAACAAAATGACACCTGGCTACTGTACCTGTGATATCTGCTCTTTATGGGCTCTATTCTCCTGCCACATCATCAGAGCATGGGAGAGAATGACTCCAATGGAAAATCCATGTGAGATACTGTTGTATGGCAGAACTGAGCCATTTGTATCTTTCAAGTGAATTCCACTTTCTCTACGAATGTAAACTGGGTGGTGGTGGTTTTTTAAACTAGCATCACCACCAAAGAGCCTGTTTATTTGAAGAACAGGAAATTGTAGTCTAACTCTTCTGTCTCCTGAATCAAGGGTCAAATTGGCAGCTAAGTTCTGACTCTCCAGTCATTGGGAATAAGGTATAAAAGTCGAAAGGAGATTGCTTTCCAAGACTATGCTCCCAGTGCTGCCAGTTAGGAAAATCTTGCTCTGACTTGTGAACTGAGCAAATTTGATATGGAAGTCACCGAGGGAGAGCACAATACATATGGAACAGCAGGATTTCCTTTTTACAGTCGATTGTACTTTTCTGGTCATAAAAAGCACACTTCACCATCTAACTTTACTGTTGTTGTTCAGTATCCCCTACATACAGGAATTTTGCTATTTTTTAAGCATGCCACACTCAACAGGCATGTCATAGTTTGGACCCCCCCATAACGAGTCCAGTGCTTCCTGCTGCGGTGATGGTCAGGTTTCCATTGAAAGAGCTGCTGTATTGTGATATCCACACATTCTAGAGCTCATAGTTATATGACTCCAGAGTATCTGGGCACCTCACATCTTTTGGATGTATTTATCCTTAGAGCACCCCTGTGAGGTAGGGAAGTACTACTGCCCCAGGGGGAGGGATAGCTCAGTGGTTTGAGCATTGGCCTGCTAAACCCAGGGTTGTGAGTTCAATCCTTGAGGGGGCCACTTAGGGATCTGGGGCAAAAATTGGTCCTGCTAGTGAAGGCAGGGGGCTGGACTCGATGACCTTTCAAGGTCCCTTCCAGTTCTAGGAGATTGGTATATCTCCAATTATTATTACCATATTACAGAAGGAAAATGGAGGCAGAAACTCTGCCTGCGTGACCTTGGACAAGTCATGGACCACTGACTGTGGCACTAGCCTTGTCAGAAGATTCTAATTCAGTTCCCTGGTCCATCCTCTCCTCATGCTCTCAGATACCCACTTTGGGTGATGGTCTGTGAAGGCTCTTCAAGACAGGCGTTGCTCTCCTAGATTTGAATCCAAAACATTATGATCTTTACCCACAGACTCCAGACTGGCTTTGAGAAAACCAGCCATATTACAGCCACTTTGCATCAATCTTCACAGTCCCACGGCCATCATTTCCAGCATGATTGCTAAACATACTGCATCCCAGGGGCATTCCTGTGGCTCCCATAGATTTCATTATGAGTGGCACGGGAACATCTGAGGGCAGCTGAGTACAGAACAAAGCGAAAGCACCAGAAATGCTGGCTAGAGAACAAGCAAGTACAGTTGTAAAAAAAGGTTTTGAAATAAAATATTACAATGAGATTTTTAACTGAAATATCAACCAGAACAACTACAAAATAAAGGCCTAGAATTTTCACAAAAATGTTGCATCCTGTATTTTGGTCAGCTTTTGAGCTAAAATGTTTAAAATTCAGAATATTGACTTTATTTTTGCCCAAAAAATTCTGATTGTTTTCCCTCCCTGATAAAATACCATCTGTTTTTTTGATGAGCTCTTCCTGCATGTAGGTTCCATGGAAATGTGTGCTTAAAAATATATACTGATGGGCACAGCAGACACCAGTGTCAGAATATATTGTAGGTATCATTAGCAGGGGTATTAAAATACCCAACATTTGTTTGCTATTTTCTCTCTTCTTAAAGATGATGCTTAAATTCTTCTCAGAGCTCTTAAGCAGTGGGTGGAGCAGATGGATTTACTACCTTTGTTTCAGTTCCCAGCTATTTTAAATGTTACCTATTTTCCAGTCTCCCTCTAAATTCATGAGCTGGAGCTTCATTCCAAAAAACTGCAGCATCTCTTCCTGTGGCTGCCTTGTAAATGCCGTCCAAAACATTTATTTGATTATATATAGTGCATGCTGCTGTGCTTCTCCCTCCTTCTATATACTTATCCTCGGGTGTGCATTATATTTTCAAAAATCACCACACATCAGGAAGATTGTATTTCTGCTGATCTAAAAAAACACGTGCAGCTTGTGGACTGATGCTTTGGGGAATGATTTATCAAATATTTTCATATCCATTTTCCATGCAACAACAAGCTGCTAATCTACAAGGAAATATTTAAATGAAGAAACAGATGCCAAGTAACCTCATGCTATTTTAAAAAAGTGGTCAAAATATATTCTTCCTCCTTCTACTGTCCGTCATCTCTGCATCTGATAGTTAATCACTGTTTTCATCTGCAATGCATCTTCGGACTCCAGTGCGCCTGAAGGCAAATGCCCTCACGCAAAGATTATGTCTCATGTATACAAAAAGGAGCCATTAATGATTCCGCATTCACCATGCCAAGTATCTGCTGTAACCATGGTATTTTACTATACTTTGATGAGGCGGTATCATTATACCACAGTCATTGGGGAATTACACATATTATATTTTTAATGGCAACAAGGGCCCAAGCAAAGTCTGACTCCAACAAAACGTAGCTTTTCCAGAGTAAGGATTTCAGGAGAGACTCTGACTTTCTAGCTGACATCTTCTCTAATGTAAGAAAATGATGATCTTGGGCCTGAAATGAGCAATTCTGTCTCTGTTCTAAACCTGCAACTTTTACCATGTCTTCTGCTTCATAAATGAAGGCATGAACTCTGCTGCCCTGAGATGCTTTCTGCCAGGTGCTAAGTGTCTTCTCAGATTCATCAACGCACCATTAGACCTCACTGAATGCCAGGGGACAATGAGGCACCTCACTCAATGGGAACTGATGTGTTCAGTACCCAGAGATGCCCAGTATTTTACAAGACCAGGCTCCTTGCTTGCACATGGAATACAAGCATGTGCAAATGAGTTTGTGTAGTTCCTGTCCCCCAAATACACATAACGCATAACATGCCATCACTGGTACAGTTTGAGATGAGAGTCCATTGCCCAATTCATTTAAAAAGGTTTTGCTCACTTCTAACATTCATGGGTATGATGTTACTCACGGATAATACATCTGTCCTCTTTCCCCCTTATTACTGGGCAACCTCATTTCAGCAGCAGCTATCACATGACGTATCACTTGCCACCATACTTCTCTGTGACATCTCTTCAGCACTAAGCGTTAGCAGCAATTGTTGTGTCAAAATACACCACCCCATTGCAAGCAAAACTGCTTGCTGACTTTTTGAACTCCAAACTTGGATAGGTCACGGAATGATATTCCAGTGAGACTGCTTCCCAGTGATCTCATTTGGGCAGGCAAAGACTTTGATCTAAAGCACAGGTCTTAAAGAAAGCCCCCACTCCTAGAAATATGGATAAGGATTGACTGACACTCCCCTTGAGGTAACATAGTAGAAAATGTGTCTCTGCCTATTGGCCCAGAAGGCAGAGCCAGAGAGGAACATAGCTCATTTATGAACAATAGAAGTGATTTATTTCCTTTCTAGCTGTGGGAACCTTTGCAAGCACCAGGGCAGAAAAAGCCTGCCCCAGAGTCAAAAAAAGGCATCATAGCAAGAAGATGCTATTCTTCAGCATGAGGCAGATTGTCCTTGATGTTTTCTCATATATGGGCAAGTAAGAGGGCATTTCCCACCAAATCTACTACATCTCTTATTGTTAAAATCTAGGGAAAAGGAGCTTTAAAAAAACATGCATGAGGAACAGCCAGGCACACAGCAGCAGAAGTAGGAGTATGGGTGTGCAGATGCCCTTTAAGCCCTCTCTACACAGCATGGCCCAAGTTGCACTCTGCAGTTTGACTGCAGCTCAGACCTGGCCCATAGGTTACTCTTATGGTTACATTTTGACTATTAGCCAAAGGATGGGCAGACTGTGGTGACTCCCGGCAGTGACTTCCCTAGAGCTACTTGTGTGGGTAACGGCTGTCACCAGTAGGAGTAAAGGAGTCACAGCCTGGCCCACGTATTCCATATTTTGTTGCCTGCATAAAGTGGTGAGAAAATAAAGTTAAAAACAAGACAAAACAATGTCTTTAGGTTTTTTTTGTTTTTTTTTTTAAAAGAGTCTGGTGTCTCTGAAAACTCCCCTCTTGGCAGCTCTCTGGCAGCTCTATGTAGCAGCCTGCAGAAAAGGCAAGCTACAGTAAACACTTTAGAACAGCACCTAATAATTGTTCTGCTAGTTTCAGAATTTTGCTGCATTGGTCAAATTTGGCCCACATTTTAGGTTTTATCCAAACATATATTTACGAGGGCTGTCGAGCGATTAAAAAAATGAATCGCGATTAATCACACAGTTAAATAAATGGTATTCAACTACTGTTTAAATATTTTTGGATGTTTTCTACATTGTCAAATATATTGATTTCAATTACAACACAGAATACAAAGTGAACAGTGCTCACCTTATATTTATTTTTTATTACAAATATTTGCACTGTAAAAAAACAAAATAAATAGTATTAGGTGAACTGAAAAATACAAGTACAGTAGTGCAATCTCTTTATCATGAAAGTTGAACTTACAAATGTAGAATTATGTACAAACAAGTTTGTTTACATTTACAGGAGATAATGCTGCCCGCTTCTTGTTTACAACGTCACCTGAAAGTGAGAACAGGCATTCTCATGGCACTGTTGTAGCCAGCATTGCAAGGTATTTATGTGCCAGATGTGCTAAAGATTCATATGTCCCTTCATGCTTCAACCACCGTTACAGGGGAAATGCGTCCATGCTGATGATGGGTTCTGCTTGATAACAGTCCAAAGCAATGCCGACTGATACATGTTCATTTTCATGATCTGAATCAGATACTACCAGCAGAAGGTCGATTTTCTTTATTGATGGTTCAGGATCTGTAGTTTCCACATCAGAGTGTTGCTCTTTTAAGACTTCTGAAAACATGCTCCACACCACACCCCAATCAGACTTTGGAAGGTACTTCAGATTCTTAAATCTTGGGTCGAGTGCTCTAGCTATCTTTAGAAATCTAACATTGCTACTTTCTTTGCATTTTGTCGAGACTGCTATAGCATGAAATATATGGCAGAATGCGGGTAAAACAGAGCTGAGAACAGACAATTCTCCCCCAAGGAATTCAGACACAAATTTAATTAATGCTTTTTTTTTTTTTTTTAAACGACTGTCATCAGCATGGAAGCATGTCTTCTGGAATGGTGGCTGAAGCATGAAGGGGCACACGAATGTTTAGCATATCTGGCACGTAAATACCTTGCAATGCCAGCTACAAAAGTGCCATGCAAATGCCTGTTCTCACTTTCTGTTGACATTGTAAATAAGAAGAGGGCAACATTGTCTCCTGTAAATGTAAACAAACTTGTTTGTCTTAGCGATTGGCTGAGCAAGAAGTAGGACTGAGTGGACTTGTAGGCGCTGAAGTTTTACATTGTTTTGGTTTTGAGTGCAGTTATGTAACAAAAAAAATCTACATTTGTAAATTGCACTTTCAGGACAAAGAGATTGCACTTCAGTACTTGTATGAGGTGAATTGAAAAATACTATACTTTTATCATTTTTACAGTTCAAATATTTGTAATAAAAAATATACACTTTGATTTCAGTTACAACATAGAATACAATACAGTATATATGAAAATGTAGAAAAACATCCAATATATTTAATAAATTTCAATTGGTATTCTATTGTTTAACAGTGCAATTAAAACTGCGATTAATCGGGATTAATTTTTTTAATTGTGATTTTTTGGGGGGTTTATTGCTTGAGTTAACTGTGATTAATTGACAGACCTAATATTTACAAAACCCAGCGCCACTAGAAATGGTTCCATGGGGTTGTTTTAAAAATTCCAGTTTTTTGTATTGTAGTGTAGGCATACCCTAAATACACTTAAATGGTTACAGCAGCACAGCTGCACTGCAGCCATAGCACTTCAGTATAGACATTACCTATACTGACAGGAGGAGTTCTCCCATCAGTGTAGGTAATCCACCTCCCCAAGAGGTGGTAGCTAGGTTGTTAAAAGAATTCTTCTATCAATCTAGTGCTATCTGAACCGGAGGTTAGGTTGGCATACCTACATCTCTCGGGGGCATGGATTTTTCACACCTCTGAGAGACAGAGCTATGCCCTTGTAGGTTCTCAGTATAGAAAAATCACATCCCTGAGCGGCATAGTTAAGCCGACCGACCACTGGCATAGACAATGGTAGGTCAACACAAAAATTCTTCTGTTAACCTAGTTACTGCCACTTGGGGAGGTGGATTAATTAAGAGACAGAACCTTCTTTTCACTGTAGTAAGGTCAGGTCTACACTAAAAAAGTAAAGTCGACCCAGCTACATCACTCAGGGGAGTGAAAAATCCACACCCCTGAGTGATGTAGTTAAGCCAACCCAACCTCTGGTGTAGACAGTGCTAGGTTGATGGAAGAATTTTTCTGCTGAGCTAGCTACTGCCTCCCAGGGATGTGGATTAACTACAGTGACAGGAGAACACCAGTCATCACTGTAGTGAGTGTCTACACTTAAGTGCTCAATGGTAGAGCTGCAGCTGTGCCGCTGTAGCAGTTTAAGTGTTGACATACCCATAGGGCCCTAAGCCACTGAGGCACATTTGAAAACTCCACTAATAGTGCTTACTACCATGAATAGGTCCCAGGGAAGTAAAAGTGACTACTCGTTGAAGTAAGCACTATGTTTGATAGCAAATGTATCTGGCATGAGGCCCTTAGTTATTAAAATTATTTTAATTTGCATGAGTTTTTATTGGGAGTGTAGGTAAAGAAATTCTAGTTGAAGTATATTATTAATCTTAAATAGTCCTTTTAATGCGGAAAAATAATTCTGCATTTTGATAGAGGCTTAGGACAGTGCCAAGTGGCCATAAATATGGTTATAAAATCCCAGCATGAGAGAGTTAACAGTAACAGCTTCTCTTTTCGCATACTTATCTCCTTCATAGTAATCTTGTGGTCAACTTTTGAAGAACTGTGTCCAAAATAAAAATATTTTTGTACTCCTGACAGAAAATCTTGTAAGAATAAGGACTAATCTGAAAGCTTTCAAAGGAAATAAGTGTAATTGCAGAAATTTACTACTGTTTCCCAGATATAAAAATACATGTTAAACTTTCTATTGGTTTTCCATGATCAAAATATGCTAAGTTTGTGTCACTTTAAAGCGCTTATGGAAATATAAAGCAAAGAACTGGACCTGTGACATGAAATCTTATTTTGCACATACCACAAGTTAAGTAAATCAGAAATTATTGGCATACGTAATACATGGCTCATCACTCATTGCCAATTTCAATTAATATAAAAATTGGGTAAGTTCCCAAACTGAGAGGTGCTGCAGGTTCTACTATGAGAAAATCTTGTCCTTAATAGTAGGAGCTGTGTTTGGTAGATAGCTGAGCAGAGCCTGCTATAGGGTCATCAGAAAAGGGTTGCGGGGAGAATGGCTGCATAGCTGGATGCATCTTACTAATGATTTGATAAGGAGCAATGGTACCCTCAAGTCACTACCTGAGAAAGATAACCACGTGTGCTAACTAGACAGCTGGTGAGCACGGCTATGGAGACAACTCTCCCTTCACCTTTAACAGTGGTTTGCTTCTGTGACCTCTAAAAAGGACATTGTTTAAGGTTCTGCTCCTCCACCTTGGAAGACAATTGGAGTTTTGCCACTGACTCCAATGGGCAAAGGATGAAGCCCAAAAAGAACTCCCTCTCTGCTCCTGCAGCCAAAACGACACAGTTGGGAAGTGTGCTACTGAAGGACATCTTTCACCTGGTGAAAAGCAGCCCCCAAAACTTGGCACCCATGTTGTGGCCCCAAGACTCAGAGCTTTACCACAAGGGAGGTCCACAGGGGTTGAGACAGGATGGCAAATGGATCCATGTAGTCATTGAAAATATATTGGGGCAGACACACTAGAAGAACGTATTCAGCATAAATGACAGGCTGCAAGCCATATCCTTCTGCTTTTAATTCTCACTCAATTAAGTAGTACATTCTTCTTCTCAATGTGCAAATTTAACCTCCTCATCTTCTCATGCTGCACATTTTTTCCTCTTCTTATTAAGGAAGTTGTGTTTAATGAGGTAGCAGACAAACCTCACCAATTCAGATTCTCATTTCTCGTAAATCCTGAGAAGTCTGGTTACTTATCGGAATTTATCCAAGGGTTTCAAAGTTATCTTCTTTCCCTTGTCTCTTAATTCCCTCTCCTCACTGGATACTTCTGCTCCCAGGATACCCAACTCTTCCCCAAGAGAATTCTCCACTTACATCTTATCTCCCAATCACTTGACTCCCAGCATCCTGTTTCCTTGCAATTCCCAACAGCATCCTCTTCACTCACCACACCCTCCCACCATCAGGTTTTTTAGAATTAAATTAGAATATCACCATCCAGAGCATGTGAGATCTGTGTGTAGAACAGGGGTCGGCAACCTTTCAGAAGTGATGTGCTGAGTCTTTATTTATTCACTCTAATTTAAGGTTTTGCGTGCCAGTAATATATTTTAACGTTTTTAGAAGGTCTCTTTCTATAAGTCTACAATATATAACTAAACTATTGTTGTATGTAAAGTAAATAAGGTTTTTTAAATGTTTAAGAAGCTTCATTTAAAATTAAATTAAAATGTAGAGCCTCCCGGACCAGTGGCCAGGACCCGGGCAGTGTAAGTGCCACTGAAAATCAGCTCGCGTGCCGCCTTCGGCACACGTGCCATAGGTTGCCTATCCCTGGTAGAAACTGGCTCAATGCTTAGCAGGCTTTAAAATGGAACTTTTGGATAACACAATAGGAAGGACTAGAGGAAACAGCCAGATGGGGTAGCTGTGGAGAGGGGTTATGGAGACAGAATGGCTATTAGATAGTTGCAGAGAAACAGAATTTGGGAGACAAAGGGGAGGGAGTCTTTTATCCCAGTCCACGCTGACAAAATCTTAAAAAGTAATCTAGTGTCAGTTAAAAGAATGGCTGAGGGCCAATTCTTTTTGCAGAAGTAAGTGGTCTATCTGTAGCTGAATGCAGGTAGGACAATAATTGTTTGGATAATTTTTATGTGTATCGAATGCTTTGCGCATATGTTTTGGCTAAGCCATGCTGTGTCATCCACTTACGTATGGACATTTTGGTTGTATCTGTATGAATTCTAGCAGACCGGATATTTCAGTCCCAGCTCATCTCTTATTAGAATATCTATCAAAAACTTTCCTTAGATTTTTATAATATCAGGTCAGCTTCAGCAATGTGTATCTCCATGGAATAAATAGAAGTACATCAAGAATAAATTTGGCTTGATATTGGGAACTCCTGGAGTTTCCTGTCCCCTAAGCAGGCGCAGCAGGTTAGGGGATGATATGGCCCCACGAGACTGAAGTAAAGGTTATTATGTACAAACAGATGCAAAACCTATTTTATGACCTCTTTCAAATCTCAACAAAAAACTTCTAAAGATTTTGCTTTGAAAACCTGTGATGAAACGGATGAAACCCAAGTGTGACTAAGTCCTAGGACTGAGAGTGCAATAAAAACCACACCTGAAATGATTTATTGAATGCTACCAAATACCTTCAGATATTTCCCCCCCCCCAAAGAGCTCCTTGACTGCAGGCTTGGTGGAAGCACAAATGCAATCCGGAGCAGCTTGCTAAGCAACAATTACAGATGGACACAGATGTCAGCATTGGGGAAAAAATAAATCCCAAACAAATAAAAATGTAAATACAAGCTCCCATTATAGAAATATTTGCTACTGAATGTAAGCAAAGAGCTGGTAGGAGGCCTGTGGAGAGGAATACAATCATTCTTATCAGCACTGAGACAAGGTACAGATCCTCTGCTAAAGATTTACAATCCTGCTTCTGCAAGGCTAAAAATCAGTACTGAACTACTCTATGATTTCACTGAGAGTCATATACATGATAAGGCTGCCTGAAAAGCTGGTTGTTTAACTGAGCCTCATATTAAATATAACCTCCAAGACATTGGAAGAAAGGGAGCTTAGAAATAACAACAACAAAAGAATGAGAATCTTTTTGTAAACAGACTGTGCCCATAGACCTGAAAACATCCTACAGTATACAATAGGGGTTGGAGGACAGAGAAAAGAAAGACAAAACAGAAACTAAATAGAAGATGGAGAAGAATGAAATAATGGAAGAAGATTATTTCATTCAGAATTATTTGCTTGTAAATCTCTGAGCACACTTTGGGTGCTGTAGATGTGGTACAAAGAAGATTAAAACAAATACCACAATGGAACAAACAGTTTACAAGACAAAAATAAATGTGGAGAGATGGACAAAGCTCTGGGAGAAGCCCTGCAGAAAGAACAACAGGAATGGATGACTTTGAAAAATAGAGACCAGTAGTTATGTGGAGAGGAAAAAGAGAGAGAAGCACAATCTAGAGTACCTTTAACCTCATCCTGACTCCTCCATCCCTCTGTTTGTTACATCCACTTGTTGTGGCTCTTTCTTTGTATATGTACAGTGTCCAGAACAAAGGAGCCCTGATCCTGTCTGAAGCTTTTGGGAATAACAATAATAAACCCCACACTATGGTGGTATTTAAAATTTGAACTCGAGTCCCTGAATCCAGAGCAAGAATTTGCAAATGGCCCCCATTTATAATAGGCTGACCCAGTCCCTCCACCTTCCCCACCACCCACCAATGCCCCTGATCTGGATGAACATCTGGATCTGAATTTTGCATGTTCAGCCTATTTCTCATACTTTAGAAATCAACTTACCGATGAGGACAGAACTTCCAGGATTTAGCACCATCCTTGTTCCTGAAGGAGAGGTCAGCACTGAGGGAATATCTGGCCCCGTGATTAAAAGCATTGTTGTCAAATCTTCTAATTGAAGGAGGGTTTGTGGGGGATCTGGAAACAGATTGAGAGACTGAGATGACAAAGGAGACCATAGCGGATAAGATATTGAGGAAGCTTTAAACCAGCTGTCACATTATTTGCTGTGCTGGAACATCAGCATTCCAAAGGGGACATACTAGGTAACATTGGACAGCATCAGAGGTGTGCTTTGCCTGATGTATCAGGTACGTGAGGAGGCAGGGAAGAGGTTAAAATAATAATTCAGGGTCAGGCACAAGCCCGCAAATGCTAAGAACATTTGCATTAAGGCTATTACAGCATCCTTTTTGTGACTAGCCAGGCACTGCAGCACATTTTGTTCAGTAACAGATACAGTAGCTCATAACAGATGGTAAATTCACACAGCACAGCCAATACAGTATCTAGTCATAACATACTACTGCTTGAAGTATGCCAAGCCACACACGGGGATAGTCACTGCTCTGTAACTGTGTCCACATGGGACGTTATCGAGTAGCAAGCTGGTACAATGTAGAGTCACACCTTGGCTTGCCACCCAGAAACTTGCCACATAGAGAAGCCTCAAATCACAGTGACAATACTAATGGTCGGATCCAATGTCCACTGAAGCCAATGGGAGCCTCTTTATTGACTTCAGAGGACTTTGGATAAGGTCATAATTCAGGATTGCTTTAGCACTGAGCCAAATCCTGAAAGCTACTCAGGCAAAACTCCAAATGCCTAAGAGGCCAAAGCGACAGAGAGTTATTACCGGGAATACAGTTACTCTTGTGTACTACTGAAGTCAACAGGACTCTGTGCAGGAGTAACTGTCTGCGTAAGGATCGCTTTTCACAGGATCAGTCCCTAAAGACTGTAGGATTCGGCCCATTATTAATTCTGATGATGACAATGATTCAATTTTTGTATTTTGTTTCCTGTTTCCCCCCCACTGTCATTTAAATGACGGTAAATGTGATACAGGACAGAGAAGGGGGGTGAGGTGATCTCTTTTACTGGACCAACTTCTGCTGGTGAGAGAGACAAGCTTTCGAGCTTACACAGGTCAAGACCTAGTTCAATGAAAGATACTACCTCACTCAGCTTGTCTCTCTAATATCCTGGGACCAACATGGCTACTACAACACTGCAAACAGTAAACTTGATGTAAGTGAACGGTGGCACCTTCCCATTCAGTTAAACGGCGCTGCATGTTGAGCTGGGGTTGCTACTGCCACATGTGCTCATTATGATATGTATGTGGCTCAGGTGTTTCGTACTATTTATTTTTATTAAAATGATTGTGAAAGTGATTTGCCTACAAATGGGTATAAGCTGCCTGGAGAAACAACAGTAACATTGTATCTTTAAAAAAGAAGACATTTTTCGTGAGCAGGAAAAGGGTCTGAAGCCATGTGAGAATTATGATCTGTAAGATGAAACTCAGGGTTTTTTTTGTTTTTTTTTTAATCTAGGCAGATAATTTTTAGATCAAGTTTCTAGGGCTGATTTGAAGTCACAGGGGACCCATGTTCAGGGCCGGCTCAGGCTTTTTTGCCACCCTAAGTGGCGAAGAAAAAAAAAAAAAGCTGTGATCAGTGGAGCTCTACTGCGCTGCTTCACTTCTTGGTGGCAATTTGGCAGCAGGTCCTTCCCACTGGCCGCCCCAAGCACCTGCTTCGTATGCTGGTGTCTGGAGCCAGCCCTGCCCAGGTGAACATCAAACAGAGGCTTCAGCGCTGTCCATAAGACTGCGAGAACTTTCACTTTCAAATCTGCCCCAAGAACTGGAGCCACTGAGGCAGCAGATTCTGCAGGGCCTAGGTTCACCCTGCAAGGTTGAGTAGTGGAGATTTAAAACAGGCTATATACCAAGCCCTGAAAAGAGAGTTCTGTAATGGACGCTTTTTAATGGTGTTGCTGCAATAATATGTACAGGGTTACAAAACGTGCACACTTCATTACCCAACGTACAGTAGCCGTTTACATAGTCCTGCCGGATCTTTCATCTCTCAGACAGCAGGAAATGACACAGATGTGTTATTAGGGAGGAAAATCCATCAGCAAGCACAATAAATTAGTCGTGGGTAACACTTCCATCCATGCTTTGGGCCTGACAATATCTTTCTAAATCACCTAGCTAGACATTCAGCCTGCTACCATGAAACCCAAGACAAAGTAAACTTCACCCTTCAATGAACTGAGTTACTGTTTTGTAAAAGTGCACAGGGTTTATGCATCTGTTAGTGAGGTGTGAAATTGCTCAGTGTCACTCAGTGTTTTACCAGGGGGAGGTCTGCTTCTCGGAGATGGAGCATTACACAGAGTATTTCCTTCATTTCACAGGTGCCATTTTGGGGAATGGTCAAAGGAGGGGAATGGTTCTTTTATTAGCCATAAAATCTGAATGTGTGAAAATGACATATTAAAGTTTTTTTTTAGCTTATACTTTTTTTCCCCTTCTAACGCACGCACCCTTCCCCCCAATTCCAATATCTTCTGCCTTCTCCACAAATGAAGACAGCCTTGCTCCTGCTTATGTAGGCTGCTAACACAATTAGAGGTTTTTTTTCCCCACTGGAATACAAGGCTGTTTATATCACTCTCTCGTCTGTTATGTCCTCTGACTAGCTCCAAAGAGAGAGATCTGTTTGGTGCCTAGGTTTCATTATTACAGTGACACGTGGGGAATGTCATGAACAAATAGCCCTTCCAAAGGCCACATGCATTCCTGTCGCTTACCAAGAATCAGCAGCTGTGTGCTTTCAGTCACCTCCCCACGAAGATTGGCTGCCCTGCAGGAGTATAACCCCTGATCAGACAAAGTTACGTTCGCAATCAGCAAGGAGCCATCACGTAGATGATAGGCAGGGGGCAGCTTGATCCTATTCCTCAACCAAGTAACTTCTGCTTCAGGTACACCTGGAAAGGCATTAAAAAGAATAGGAGCTGGATGAAGGTTTTACTACTAGGGACAGACAAAACAGTTGGGATAAAATAATAATCAAAACAAGCCTTTAACTAGACTCCAGCCCAAGGCTTTTTGAGGTTCAAAAGAGTTTGGTCAACTCTTTCAATACATTCAAATATATATTAAGATAAAATAAATGCCTTGGATTTCCTGGATCCACTCTGGCTTGGAAACAGAAGGGCCACACTTTTCGGAGGGATGCTTTTATAGTAGGATTTGTGTTCTGACTATAAGCAGGCAGCACCACTGGAAATCCTAAGAGAAAGCCTGTTCTTATGAGATTTTCAGTCCAATATAGAAGAGGGAAAGGACACCCTTTTCTATGGCTTCTTCCTATGTCATGATCTAACACAGGGGCAGCATACAAGGAACAGAACATCCCCCTCTGCAGCACAAGGATGGAGGTACCACCACCTGCGTAGGACTGTCTCACCTTCATTGACTGGTCTCTATGTAATATCACTGAAGAATGTTCTGTATTTTACAATACAGTGCAGATAAACAGGGAAGAGATACATCAGGATAAGCAGTTGATTTAGTGGAGCTACGCCTGGCTAGAGAATTTTTCAGATTTCCACACCTCTGGTTCAAATTTCAATAACTCCTTCAACTTCCAATTTGTTGTCTAATCCCAAGGTTCTCACACTTATTCCACAGTGCGAAGCGCACGTGAAAATGGCAACGGTCTTGCGGGCCACCCTCGCCATCACGATCATATAAAATCCTTGTGGCAATCGCTTACAGAGCAAAGTAATATTTAGGAACATATTGTATTTTTACCATCTTTTAAGATGATTTAGAAGCTGAGAACATGGAGCAGGAGACAGTACCCTGCGATGAGCCAGCTGTTGGTGGCCCACTAGCGAGTGCTCCACAGACCACGAGTGGTCGATAGATGACATTTCGTGAACCACAGGTCTAACCCTTTGATATAGGCGGAGGAGACTCTTCCTTGGGGCTGTTACCCCAACAGGAATTTGAAGTTTATGTTTATCTGTGACTATCTGTTCAGAAAGGTAGATCTTCCCAACAAACGAATGGTTTGAGGCAGTTGGGAGGGTGCTGTACATTCTATGGTAAGAAGTCTATTAGACTAGAAGAGGTCAGTTATTTTTTGAGAGTATTAAGATACAAAGTAGCCTTTTGAAATCCCCCAGACCTGCTGCAATTGACTATTAAAGTGTGACCCTACCTTCCACTTCACTCCAAGTAAACTGGCAAGGACAGGGTACAAAACTTTAAACAGGGTTTGAAGTCTGCCTGACAGTTATCCCAGTTTGTAAAACAGACAGTCTCCACCTCTGATCTCTGTACTCTTTCACATAACAGGGATACTCTGTCTTCACTGGGTGGCTCAGAGGATAGAGACTTTTGCCTCTAAATCAGTGGTTCAAAGCCATCCCAGCGCAGGTAATTCCTTGCCATCGGACAGCCGATCAGTAGCCTAGGCGGAAGGAACTGGTGGTCTCAATACAATCCTTGTGGTAATGTGCCCACATCATGAAAACCATCAGACAATTGGGAATTTTGTTGTCAGTCACAGCAGAAAGACAAGGACCCGACACAGAGAATGAACACATCTCTAGGGAGTAGGCAGGCCCTGCGTGAAGTCTCAATGACTAACTTATTCTCAATGTTCCATGGGGCCAGTAAGCACCATACAGTGCTGAGCAGCCAGAGCTTGAAAGAGAACAGCTTGTCCACTGCTGCAGCATCAGGATGCTCTGCCTGTTTCCCATCCCCCCCTGCACCACCAGCTGACTTTGCCAGCATGTGGCCCTTGCCTTCAGTGCCACGCCAATTTAGGCACAATCCATTCTATAATAGGCATTTCTGCTTTCAAGTCTAATACAGTAGCTGCACTACTTCAGGCTGCTTACAGTGAATCACATCTTCATGTTACCAGCACTGCCAACTCCAATCATTCAAAAATCATGAGCCAGGCTTTTAAAAAGATTTTAAAAAATGTTTGGAGCTCTTTCTCTTTGTTTTCTGAGCCTTTTGGGTGCACGTGGTCACATTTTCAGACTTTTATCTGCAACTGTGAGGCTAGAAATTTGCCTTTTTTTGTTAATGAAAGCTGAGATCTTCCATAATCACATGACCTCTGGAGCTGGGGCTTTAACAAAAACATCAGATATGGCAATACTTGTGATCACAACAGTTGCCAACACTGTGTTACATTAATTAACTTCTTTGCAGATGACTGCATAGCTGTTCAGATGGGCCAAATCCTGAAAGACTTACCCAGCTCTTACTCTGGTAAAACTCTCATTCACGTCAAAGAGAGTTTTGCTTCAATAAGTACCACCAAGGATTTCAGGATCTAGTCTGTAACGCCACTGTACAATCTGCAGCTACCTTTGCTACAGAACAGATAACTTTGTACATCCAAAGAGTCCAGAACATCTATAAACGCCTTCTCTGACCGCCTGTACAGAAAGGTCACTCTTACTTTCTTCTTTAATCTAAAGCTTCCAAGCTAAACATAAATGTATGGCAACCAAATGTTATAGTAGCACAGAGCAAACTGGATGGGGGAGGATGAGAAGAAATGTAGATCTCAATGAGCAGCAACTTTGTTTTTGTGTATCCTTCTTACATGAGTGGCTGACACAGGTTTATACTACAGAAACAGGTAATGAAACCAAGGTCATAGCAAGCTGGCAAACACTTCTAAAACTGAAATATAAAGATGCAGGTGCAAACGTGTGCAAAGCCACTCTTCCAAACCCTCACCACAAGGGGGAGCAAGAGCATTTCAGTCAGCCCTAGCTCTCTGTTTTGTCATGCAGTTGTTGTCCAGAGGAAAAGTAGCCTAAATAATAGTGTCCAATATAGGAGAGAATGCAGTTTAAAAAAATAATAATAGAAAATGAATGGCTGAGAGAAGGGAACTGAAACCAAGTCTCCGGCGTGAAGTCATAATACAATACTTTTCATAAATGTGAAGGAAAGAGCAGTCTTCAGGGTCAGATCCTCAGCTGGTGAAAGTTGGCATCACTAGTTTGGTTTCAATGGAACTACATCACTTTACACCAGGTGAATATCTGGCCCTAAGCCATTTAAATTCCCCTTTGGAAGTAAGATTCTTTTGTCTTTGTCAACTTTTCTTTTGTTGAGCCGATTGGACATTGAATGATGGTGTGTACCCCGGCAAGCCAATACTTGCTAATAGTATTTATGCCCCCTGAAGACTTCCCTTTTCTCCATTCTTCTTCAATAGCAGACATCAACAACTTTATTCCTCTACCTTTCACTGGACTTAGTTTATCCCTCACGCAAAAGGCTGACTGGTATAAGTGACAAGCAGTGTGCTAATTCCGCTGCTCCTTTAGCTATATGATGTGCATATTCTGTTAAAGTCAGCAGAGCACTTTGGAGATCTTACAACAAAAACTAGTTACCAGTGCTGGGATGTTCTGAAATAGTGATAGTTTTATGGACAGTGTTGTAGTCTGATGCAGGTGATAATGAGCAACCAAGGCTTAAAGAGAAAGCCAGGAGCCCAAAAGAAAACTCTTGTGTTTGAATGAAACACAGAAGGAAGAAACTTAGGGAAGAGTCGGAGGAATGAAGAACATAAAATACAAGGAAAAGAAAGAGTCTGCAAAAAACCCAACCTTTTGCCCTGAGTCGTGAGGTTGTTGAGGTGTGGAAAAGGCATGGGTGGTTGAGCCCATGCTTGGTCATACTACAAGGGTTGTCCATACCGAGGGTCTGACTGAACAGGCCCATGTTGATACTGGGAGGAAGGATGATGAGAGTGGCGGGAGAGGACCTTCTCCTGGTCACTATCTGATGCTCCACTGGAAAACAATGAAGCTGATATGGAGAGTGGAGATGCAAGACGTGGTGCCAGTGGTGATTCCTGGGCTCGCGATGTGCACAGTACCAGGGATCCAGTACCAATTAGAGGAGACACTGGTACCTCAGACAATGTGAGGTCCTTAGAGAAACTAAATTCCTGTGGTGCTGCAGTAGTTGGTACCATCAGTGGTTGCTGGCATTGAGTCAGCAGTACTGAGAGAACCAGCAATCTTGTCCACATGGAGCAGTCCAATGATGGTTGTCTCGCAGCTGTCGGTACTGAGAATGTCTGTATCAATGCCACCTGCCCGAAAGTGGTATGGTCTCCACTTCAGTCCCTGACCGGTGGTACTGCTGCTTTGGTGCCTGTCCCCATAGTGTCTTTTGGCATACAAGTGGTATCTGTTTCACTGGACCCACACGATCCATGGGTAACATGCTTAGACGCCTTCAGTGCTGTCGGTACTGAAGAGACCGAACATGCTGGAGATCTCCTCTCGTTGGTTTGGTGCTCACTATGAGGGCTCGAAGCTTTCTTTTTAATCTTACGTGGGGAGCCCAAGGATTTCTTTCTTGGTTCACCTGTCTTGGAGGTAGAAGGCTGAGGAGAAGACTTATGTTGCCTGGGAGTCTCTGGGCCTGGGACAGTTGCAGGCTGAAGAGCTCCCTCCATGAGGAGCAGCTTTGTTTCAGAGAAAAAACCAAAGGAACCCCCCTGAAATTAAGAAGAAAAACACTAAAACAAGCTAGGAATGAATTTCTAAAGAAGTAATGCATCTGTGAGTAGACTGCTAATTGCTCCATGTCTAGCCAGGGGCGGTTGAGAAGGAACTGAGGGTGGTTCACCAGCGCAGTGCTAATTAGCCTCAAGGCAGAGCATGAAGAGGGGAGAGATCACGTGTGGGCCAAACGGACACTGCTACCAAAGATCTCCAATCAGAAGCACAGGAATGCACATACACCTACAGTGGAGCACCCATAGGGACAAGAAGAAGAATTCTTTGTCAACATAGCTACCCTGTCAGGGAGACAGATTACCTACACTGATGAGTTCTCCTGTTGTAAGGTAGCACTTCAAGTGTAGATAAGCTCTTAGCCTCAGTACCAGGGGGATCCTGGGGTTGGCCACCATCACCTACCAAGTCTTTAAACACGCCCTGGCCTCTCTAGACTAGGTGCAAAGTCCCATTTGTTAAAATATGTTTCTCCAGTATGACGTATAGTCCCAGTGGGGCAAACCCACAGCAGAGTCCTGGTGAAATGAGAGCAGAACAGGGTCCCACAGCTGCACATGCCTTGGGCCACACTCATCCTTGGTGTAACTCAGTCAAGGTATATCAAGCAGGAAGTTCGCCTCTTTTTAAAACTACTATAATTTTTAACTACTTTTAAAAGCATCTATAATTCATTTCAGACCACAGAATTTGTCAGCATTTATGCCCCCTAAAAGAAATTAAAGAGCTATATAAAAACAGTTCCCCAGGCTCTAGTAATGGTCCCTTTCATTATCTCTTATTTTTGAAGAAACCAGGCTTATCAGCATCTGTCAGCAACCAGTCTCTATTTTTGTCTCCTGGCTGCAGCAGCTATAGCAAATGTCATAATTAAGCCTTGCAGCTAATATTTCTTTTCTGCTGCCCTGCAGACTTTTATTAAAAGTATTTCTCTGCCTGAGCCAGAGCTGCAAGTTGCGACCCTAGAAGCCCTCCTTCACGGACAATTCAGAGCAGTGCCATCTGCACAAAGCTTCTAAGGACGAGGTGAATTGGGCTTTCAGTTGAAAGGAGAAAATGGCTCCGAGGCTTTTTGGAGCAATTCTCCAGTTGTTGTGCTACTGGGTTTGGTGCACCCCTGAGATTCATAGAGAAAAGAAATCAGGTTTCACAAACTCTGGGAAGTTTCTGCTTCTAGAGATTCCCGACATTGGCTCTGTAAACATCACCTTGACCTCTAATTCTCTCCTCTTACCGCCAATCTTCTGCTTCCTTTCCCTCGATGTCTATAACAGGCTGCAGGATCAAGTACTCTATATGAATTTAGTAGCACTTTCCAACCATTCCTTTGCCTCCAGCACGTTGAACAAGATGTTCTGGAGAGCTGCTCATGACACCTGGTGAACTGTGACATTACATTCTGCCATCAACTTTGTCTACACTGGGAAAATTCATTGGGTTATAATACTTTTCTAACCAACACAATGTCACACATGATTTTCTCCTTAGAGTGGACAAGGGCAGTTGTGTTAAACCACAATCAGATAACATAATCCTTGGCTACAGTAAAGGCAAAATTGTATTTCATGTCATGCTAGTTTGCTGACATGTTTTCTAAGGCGGTGCCTTTTCCCACTATAGACAAGACAGCAGACAGAAATCACTTTGTTTCTATGGCCATGTCTATACTACAAAGTTAAATCGATTTTATGTCAGTTGACATTAAGCCCCCAATTTAAGCAAGTCCATCTTGTGTGTCTCCACTGTGCTCATTGTGTTGGTGCAGCCTCACTAGCAGGGCTTGCATTGACGCATGGAGCACTGAACTGTGGGTATATATCCCACAGTGCATGTAGCTGAGTGGAATTGTTCAAGGTCGCCTGGGGTTCCTGGGAGGTATCCATGGAGTGTTTTGGAGTAGTGGCGGGGTCGTCGCCGAGAATCACATGCAGCTTCTCATAAAAGCGGCATGTCCGTGGGGCAGAACCAGAATGACTGTTTGCCTCCCTTGTCTTCTGGTACGCTTCCCAAAGCTCCTTTATTTTCACATGGCACTGCTGTGTGTCCCTGTTGTAGCCCTCCTCCCCTATGCCCCGCATGATATGTCAGCGTTTCTTCTGCTGGATCGGAGCTCTGCCTAACAGACTCTTCTCCCCACACAACAATAAGATCCATCATCTCCTCGGTATTCCATGCTGAAGAGTGTTTGTGGCCTTGAGTCTCCATGATCAGCTGTGCTGGAAAGTTCTCCACAGTGATCAAACAGGAAATGTGTCCTCAGAAGTAAAAGATACAGTGGCAACTTTGCACTGCCACATCCTCCTCCCTGGCAGCATCTCCACCAGGGTAGATTTGTCCTTTGGTTTATGCTGCTGGAATCCAGTGTAAACTAAGGGTGAATTTGGCCACAGTTCCTTAACAGTATTCACCGTCTGAATCAACGGCATTTCCCAGGTGCTGCTGCAAACAGCCCGGCATCCAAAAAAGGGAAATCTACATGTCCATATTTAATCTGCTCTCTTTTATATTCCATCAATGCTGGTGGCCATGAAGGTGCTTTGGGAAAGTTAACAAAATCTTCCTTAGAAGGCACTGGGGATCAGTCTGATTGCAAGGGACTTTGACATGAGAATGCTGCAGAATTACTGAGTTTAATCCTCCCTGAGCTGCCAGGAAGAGTAATACTGTAATTTTCTTTCATTAATCCCAGAGACAGTAATTAATTAGCAGGGATCCCATCCGAGTGTTGTACTCCACATGCCATTTGGACTGTCTTTGTCCCCGCTGACCAGTACCACATGTACCTTGTTAATTTAAAGAGAGACTACGCAATGTAAAGATGCGTCATGCACTCGTCACAGTCAGGAATTTTGGGGAGGGGACTGGAAGGTGGGGTGGAAGAAGGAAAATTCACACAGACTGTCTTGTGGAGAGACATGCTGTTTCTCCATAGCTAAGGTTGAAACAAATCTCCTGTCAAAGAAGGCAGATTTCCCTCCTTCTCCAATTTAGTCAAAAAGGAAGGAAACAAACAAACTTGGTACTTATCTTCCATGGCCACAAAATAAACATTTCCTACCAACTTTGGTGTAGGTTGGAAAACTGGATTTTGTGTTAGTGGATCAGATCCTCCACCCCCATTCCAGCTGCTCTGCACTGTGAATAATTTTCAGGTATCCCTTACACAAAGAAGTCCCAGCATGGTTATACCACCTCTGTGCCACCCACTTCTGGTCTCCCTGGTGTAGGGAGCATATTGCAGACTGGAGGGGGTATGGCCAAAGCACCCTGTGCTCCAGTGATGCCTGGATGACAGACTATTTCTTAGGGGGCTGTTACTGTCAGCATCATTTAGTGATCGCTCTATATCTGACCTATCTGTCCCCATCCTCAAAGGAAACCTGCACAACGCTTTAAAAAGATGAGCCTGAGAGCTTAAATTCATAACTTTGCTAGACACAAAAATCATGGTCTTAATAAAGATACTGGGTTTATGGCTTATTACAACAAGCTAACCCACTAAATCACCATTTTTGTCTTCTTGATTACAAGGGTGTTAACAGGCCACTTCACCATGAATGGTCCCTTATAATATATGCTAACTACTTATGTTAAACTATCTGTTTGTATTTAGCTGTGACAGCCTGGGTGTGTCTACACTGCAATTAAAAACCTGTGGCTGGCCCATGCCAGTTGACTCAGGTTTGCAGAGCTCCGGCTAAGGGCTGTTTAATTGCGGTGTAGATGTTCGGGCTCGGACTAGAGCCTGGGCTCTAGAACCATGTGATGCCCAGGGTCCCAGAGCCCGGGCTACAGCCTGAGCCCAAAAGTCTATGCCACAATTCAACAGCCCCTTAGCCTGAGCCCCGCAACCCCAAGTCAGCTGGCACAGGCCAGCCACAGTTGTCTAATTGCAATGTAGACATACCCTCTGAGTACTATTCCCAGACCTGAGAAAGAACAATTTGTATCTCAAAAGCTTGTCTCTCTCACCAACAAAAGTTGATTCAATAAAATATATTACCTCACCTACCTTGCCAGCATAATTTAGAGTAGTTTTGAGCAGCTCAGTGTGTCCAAAGAATCTGGCCTATTGTATCTGATATCGAACAGTCCCCTCTTTAAACAATTATTCCAGTGTCTTATTGGCTGTTTCTCTTCTACTTATTCCTTCAATGACACATTCCATAATTGTCCTGTTTTCTCTGTTTCCATAAGAAATGGGGCCTTTAACTGTCCTATCTCTCCCCAATTTACTGAATACCCATTGCACTATTATCATCTATTATGAAGTAGAGACAGCACTCGGCATGCCTTATGAAACATAAAATTATGTGCATATTTGCATACTTTGCTACTCTGGACATGTATTTTTCTATACAAGGATATATAGAAGAATAACTGCAGTGTATAATTAAAATCAATGACAAATTCAACAGGGAACCCATGCATTTATATATGTAAATGAAAAAAAAATAGAAGAGGTCACTTATACACAAGGTAGAATTAAAAATGTGTAAGGAATATCAGCTCTCATGCTTCAGGATAGAAGCCAGCCACTACCTGCCTGTCGAGTAAAATTCCCAAATTGGCATAGAATCACAGAAATGCAGGGCTGGAAAAGATCTCAGAAGAACATCTGTTCCAGCCTCCTGTAAATCTAGACCATCCCTGACAGGTGTTTGTCTAAACTGTTCTTAAAAACCTCCAGCGATGGGGATTTCACCTCTCCCTTAGAAGTCTATTCCAGCGATCAGCTATCCTTATAGTTAGACAGTTTTACCTAGTATCTTACCTAAAACATCCCCCAAAGTGCTAGCAACCCTTCTCAGCATGGTGTCATCTGCAAATTTTATAAGCATACTCTCCACTCCATTATCCACGTCATTAATGAAAATATTGAATAGTTCCAGAATGCCCACCAATTCTCCATTACGGGGATTTTACACTTTCATCTGAAGTAGTTGTTGTTGACAACTATTGGAGACAGAATATCTGGGTAAATGGACCACTGATCTGACCTGGGATGACAACTCTAATGCTCTCATAGTATAAAAGCAAAGACATTTTTTGCCCGAAACCCAAAAATCTGAAACAATGGCACCTGTGCACAGACACTGACATGCCAAGGATCTTCAGAGGAAATCTATAGCTAAAAACACACTTGGTACCTGCTAGCTATAAGGACCGAGCTGTCTCTCACCTGCAACTTGGCAGCTAATGGTAACATTTGCACCTTGGATTGTTTTCACTGTGCTTCCAATGTCAACCGTGACAGCAGAGGACATTGTGTTGATCAGTGTAGCTCTCGATGCCTTGATCAGTGGTTTTCCTGTACATAAGAGACACCATAGTTCACAAAGCAAAGTACACGGTAGTCACAAAGGGAAGACTGTGAACAATATGCTTGGTATAGAAATACAAATGGCTGATGTAGGACAGCTGCCTGCCAGCATGTGATGCTGGAGTATGAGTGATGCAGGCCACCTGCTCTTGGCCTTTACTATATTATGCAGGAGTTGCTCAAATTTCATAGTTGATGTTGCTTTGAAAAAAATCACTTAAAGTAGTGAATGAACAGCATTAAAGTCATGCCAGCACATCTGAGAACCAGCTGAACCAATAAACAACAATGCAACTGGAGCTGCAGCAAGCTGTTCACCTGATATTGCAAGGCAGACAGTACCACTTGCCAAGGACCAAACATAGGACAAAGCCCCCAAAGGGTGGATACGGGCTCTTTAGCAGTGCAGGAGGCTTAGAACAACACACGATCCATTTCTTTAACATCAGTCATATTTTTCATAAACTCCGTTTTAGGTGCACAAAATAATTGATAACAACAGAAGCGAGACAACATCAGTTCTGCATGGGAGCGAGGTAAATGTGCCAAAACTTGACCGTCACAAGTTCTAGCCCTTGACTGTTGCTCTTCTGTTTAACGATGGGGTTGTGCATCGTGTTGCTCTGGGACAGTCTCGTAATGTATGGCATGGTGGCACCCTAAATGTAAACAGAGGGCAGCTGGCAGAAGAGAGAGAAGGGCAACCCGTGCAGCAAGCCCAGCACGCAGAAAGCTGGCCCCAGCAGGGACTAAGATGCAATGGCAGCTACAGTGTGACTGTAAGAGCAGCATGGGAGCAGCCGGTGGTGGAGGTGAGTGTGATGGCATGAGGGTTGGTACAACAGCACGACCGTGAGGGCTGGGGCAGCAGGGGAAGTGTGTGTATTGAGGTGTGCATGGGGCCATAGGTGTGTTTGAGAGGAGTGGCGTGAGAGCTGTATGACAGTGACAAGAGTGCAGGGAAGCAGCAGCATGTGTCTCTGCATTAAATGGGACTTTGGGTTGGTGTGGTGTATGGGTCAGGTTTAGGCAATCTGGGGCTCTAGACACAGCAGCACGTGGAGCCTTGGCCCTGTATTTTGGCCCACTCCTCTTGGGGATTGCAGTGGCCACCCATACAACGGCTGTCTGATGGGGGCCCACTACTGCTACATGTTACACAGGCTGGGCCTCCTCTCTCTGTTTTCAGGAGGCCTGGGTCCATCTTAGTGGAGGGAGAACTCCCCCGACCAAACAGATGAGGGGAGGGGATGTCTGTGTGGTCCCTGTTGACACTTCTGTAGATCGACGACAGGATGGTAACAGAAAATCCATCCTTCTTGGGCAATGGTAGTAAGGGACTGAGCTGTGGGGTTCAAAGTTAACGACCCATTAAAATGGAAATTTCAAACCTCTCAGAGCTATTTTTTTAGGTTGTCTGCATGCTCAGGCAGACGACATTGCCTCAGTTACACCTGACTTACATTTTCCAACTCATCTTCACCACCATAAGGATTGGAAATGTTTTTATAAATGAAAGCTTAGATTGTGACAACATCATGCAACTTCAGGGGCCAGGGCCCTAGGCCTGTGCCTATATTTCTAATGACTTAATCTGGCTGTAAATCTGAAATGGCAGCAGAGGAGGAAACTGGCCTAAAAAGCCTGAGTGGAGGTAAGAAAGAGAGAGAGGAAAAAAAAGAAGAGTTCAATTTGTTTTGGTTGGATGGATGATTTTGCTCGAACTGTTTCAATTGCCCCTAATTAAAATCCATAAACTGCCATGTGGATTTAGAGTATTTCCAGGACTGTTAAAAGCACTTTTCATATGGCGTTGCTAGTGTATCAATCCATCTATCCATCAACCTACCGTGTCTATCATGTGAATGGAATATCCAGCAACAAATGTTTCGCTTCACTGATGAAATGCTCACAAAGTTCTGATGTTTTAATGTAACTACTAAATCATAAAAGAAGTAAAGAGACCTCAAATAGCAACTCAGCTTTTATTTTCCCAGTGGGGGTTTCATGATCTCTTCATTAGATCAAAAATCTGTCAACTGTTCAACCAATAAAAAGTAGCAAACCACTCCAAAAATGGAAGCACATTTTCTCTTTGTCTCTGCATATGCTAAATTCATCAGAGAGGCCAAGTCGTTCATTTTTAATGAGATAAGCTTTCCCCACATTTCCCAGTTCCTCCGAAGAAGCTCTCTGGCCTCCAATGCATTTGGGAAAATACCTCTTTTGTGCCAAAAAGTTTTGTTGCGTTGTTTCAAAAACTGCCCATTATCTCATCTGTACAACTGGGGATCATCTTGCAAGGTGTTGGCGGAAGATGAAGATGCACAGCACCTTACAGGAGGAGCTCCAGAGCCACCAAGATCATGTCTAGGAAGTCTGCAGTTAATAATTCACCTCAGAAAGTCAACCGAAATCTTGGACAATTCATCACCTCAAAAGGAGCTGATGGGTCTGTAAAATCCCCCATGCATGTCAGAGTCTGTGTGGACACTACTATAGCTTGAGATCCATTTGTCTCCATAAATTGCCTGGGATGAAAACTGATTTGACCGTAGAGGCTTCCAAATCCACATACAGTAATTATCCCACTAGGAATTTACCCATCAGGACTATAAGGATTGTAAAGCCTCTTTACCACTATGCAACTCCCTAAAGATGCCATTTTAAAATTGCATGTTAAATTCATCTCTGATGTAATTCCAGAATTACACTATGCATGAACGTTGTCTAATATTTTATAATATAGTATCAATACAAAATTTAGGGTCTTGCACCAGTTTTACAGTGGCATAACTCCATTGAATTCACCAGAGATACTCCAGTTTTACACAGGCCTAGGTAAGAGTAAAATCAGGCCCTTTGTTTTTACTAACTTTAAATGTTAAATTAAAATATTATTTTATGTCTGATTTAGCTCTTCCCTTGTCCCCCCAAGGGCTCCAGCTGCTTCTGCTCCATGGGGTAGGTAAGGTGTCTTTCCAACCAACCTTATTAATTAAGTGAAAGAGCTGCTTTCAGCCCAGGCCATGTCTCTCCTAGTGCTCCCTTGCTCTAGAGTCAGCCTGTGTTCTGCGTTGAAACGCTCACTCACAAGTCCAATGATGCACCTCTGCCTCTCTAGTCAGCACACCCACCGTTGAATATTATTACTTACATAGACACATACTGGGGAGCTGCAGCAGTGAAAAATGAAAGAAAATCCATATCTGACAGTATAGCTCAAACTACTTATTGGTAGTTTTACTAATATGTTTTCTTTGGCCCCCCTCTCTCCCCTTAATAAACACATTCCACTTCCCCTTGACCTCTTTGTCTTGTTATAACCCCTGAGATTTGACTGTCCCTCCTTCCTACTCCCCACCCTTTGCATCCATTCCCCATTCACCCTCTCGCTGCTTTGGCTTTCTCCTAAATGAACAAAGAATATTTTCTCTGGTGTGGAACTGAACCATTACTGGATACATATGAAGCAGAAAGTTAATCCTTTATGAATCTTTATTTCTCAGTGGGTGGAAGAATGTCAGTCATGCTTTGGTGAGAACAGGTTAGAAAGAACATAGGGCTTGATTCTGAAAAGTGCCGAGTGCTCTGGTCCTAACCCAGTGAAGCACTTAAGCACTTGCTTAACTTTATCTACTTGAACACTCTCCTTGACTTCAACAAAACCATTCCCAGGTTTAAAGTCATGGCTTATGTGCTTAGCTGGATTGGGACTAGAATGCTCAGCAACTACAGGATAGAGCCAACAGTAACTAGAGCCCCACAGGATGCATGCTGTTCAAGGGTGGTGAGACCACCACTGACGATTTGAAATAGTCACTGAAAATGCACATATTTTATAAATGAAAGCGCTCTACATAATTTGAAGCTTGAGCCTGGGACATGGCCTGTGGCTGTCCAAAATCCTGGATATTAACAATCCAGCCTCGACATACATCTTCCCTCAAATATAGCTCATTCACTGAGGCACCCCAGCTAATAGAGCAATTTCCAGCGGAACAAAGTGAATTGACATGAGAGGGAATAACTTATGTTGTCCATTTTGACATTTGGCTTAAGAGATTCCATGTTTTTAGTCACACAAGATTTGGGAGGAGGAAATGTTTTGGGGCCCAAGCACCACAGAGACTGCCTGTCTCCACTGGTGTTCCCAGGGTAGTTGAGATTGTCCAAGCTGCTCAGGCTGCCACCCCCAAGTTTAATTACGCACATGGGGAAGAGGGGCTAGCGGCAGGGTGCTCTGGGTGTGGGAACTTGTAGAACTGTGGAATGCATTTCCAGTCTCAGTTTGCTATAGCTGGAAACTGCTGATCTTCAGACCACGCTGCAAAGCCTATGTGTCTTTCCAGGATTTTTCTGGAAGGGAGGGATAAATTGTTAGTTGGGGGTTGAGAGAGAGTTTGGGGATTATTTTGGTGAGCTTTGGAGAGTTTTATTATTGTTTTTAGGATTTTGCAATTTCTGTTTTAGTTACATAATATCTGAATGCGCGTACCCATCTGTACTTGATAATAACATACCAGTAGCAGAAAGAGTTCTGTGTAATTGATATAACTTTTCCATTACCTGCTAAGGTGACTGCAATGGAGACAGAGTCAGATCCCAAAGCATTAGTTGCATTGCAGGTGTAGAAACCCACATCAGCTTCCACTGGTGCTAGAATCTGCAAAGAGTCATCTGGCTGAAGGAGCATCCTGGAGCAACAGAGAAATACAGAGGTGAAGGTCTCAGCAAGTCTGTGTGAAAACACTTTCGCAAGGATTTAAGAGTTATGTTTAAAGAGACATAGAATGACAAGTAAATTGCACAGTTTCTCACATTTTGGGCCTGCAGATTTTGTTTAAATAAAGAAATAAAGTTATGAAAATCAGGGGTTAAACATCTTATGTGGCGATTGTGATTAGATGCAGGTTAATTTCATTCTCAACCCTGCTGCAACAGGTTGCTGATGGAAGAGGCAGAATGGTCCAAGGACTAGGGCACTAGTCTAGGACTTGGAAAAATGGGGTCTCCACTCTGTCACAGACTTCCTGTGTGATCTTGGGCAAGCCACTTAGCTTCTCTGTGCCTCATTGTACAAAGGGGATAATAGCACTGCCTTATGTCCTGGGGAATAGTGAGGATAAATACACTGAAGGTTGTTTGGTATTCAGATACTATGGTACTGTTGGCCAGGTAAGTACCTTAGCGAAACAGAGGCTAGCTAGCTGGTTTAGCTAGACATCCCTTGGAGTGTGGGCCAGGTGTAGCATGTAAGAGCAGCTAACTGCACTTTTTGGACTGCTTTCAGTATGAAAGCCCTCTTTCATTTTTCTGTATTGGACAATGAATCTGGTGAATCCTGAAGACCAATCAACAGCAAATGATGGGTCTGATTCTGCTCCACTGATTTAAGCGGTATCAGGATCACGCCTTATACCATAAATAACTGAAACCCTGAGAATGATTCAATTGATTTTAAAGAAAAAGGTACCTTCACAACTGGATTGTAAGATACAATTTGTTTAAACTCTCTCGCATGGAAATCTTCAATGCTACCATTACTTAAGTAAATCAATTCACACAAAGAGCAGGACTCCAGTTCATGGCCTATACTGGTAATAACTACAAAGGCTTTCTAAACCTTTTATATTTTCCATTCTTTTTTACAGGTCACATTTTAAAATAATTGCCAGATTTTCTACAAATGATTTACCCTACCTTTTAACAACACTGCACAATAAGGTGGTACATATTTTTATTCATTCAAATTTTAACATAACATTTTGCTTCTTACAAACTATCTCACAAAAATGATATAAATTGGAGACAACTGTGAGGCTTGAGGTACTGCTAAACTGCTACAGTAATCACACTTTAAAATATTAATTTAGTTTTTAGAGCGCTTACAGATTCCAGCAATACTCACCATTTTAAGTTTAGGGACTCTCTCTCAAATGGGTAGTATCTTTTAAAATGGAATGAACCTCTATAATTAGTTATTGTTTGTTTTTTGGTGGCGTCTTGATGCCTCAAGTGAAACTGAAACCCTACTGTGCTAGGCACTGTACAAAATCATAGCCAGAGACAGTCCCTGTCTCAAAGCGCTTACCTTCTAAAGAGACAAGATAAACAGGGGGTGGGAGTGGAAATGGAGGTATCACTATCGCCAATGCCACGTCTTCAAAAGTTATGATTCTGGACGTCCTAACTCATAAGTTTAGCTTGCAAATCAGGAGGTTTTAAAAATAATACATTTGGGGTTCTCCTTATTTTCTTTGTCTTTTTGGAGCTTTTTGAAGTCACATTGTCAAGCTTTTCTCTGAAATAGTGGGGAATAGAACCTACTTTAGAAAAAAGAAAACAAGAAAAGAAAACAGATTCCCTCATAATCAAAGGGCCCTCAACATTGGGTCTTTAAGGAAAACACTGAGAGACCTGTGATTAAAAATTGTGAGAGTTGACAACACTAGGCACAGAGAGGTGAAGTGAGTTGACCCAGGCCACATAGCAAGGCAGTGGCAGAGGTGGGAACAGACTCCAGGTCACCCTGCTATACACTGTGGAACTTTGTATGAACTGAGAGCACTAAAGCTTGGTTCTACACCCTCTCAAACTAGTTTTATGTCAGTGTAACTCCACTGACTCCTGATTTATGCTGTGTAAGTGAGATCAAAATGGGCCCTGAGAGTTCAACCACCGCGTATATCAAATGTCCTCAACTGCAGCACTAGGTATTTCCTGTTAAGGTAGGAATATAGAACCTACTTCCATTCAGTCGTAGATTTAACTAATGACAAAACCTAATGACAAATTTGCTTTATTCACCAGAAACTTTCAGCAGCTGTTCTGCATAAAACCCTTAGCCAAGATGGTGATTAACACAGACAACGGTGGGAGTGGGAGTGAGAAGAGAGATGGAAGGAAAAAGCCCATCCAAGTCATGCAATCAAAGTCTGATCCACTAACCCTGAGCGGATGAGAGTTTTCTTTCTTGAATGAAAACTGCTGTCTCATGGACCACAAGGCTAGGGATATTTGATCCTGCTCAGCACCATGGGTGGTAGCTCTCTAAAACAAACCAGATTCAGGCCACCCATTGAATTCTATTAGGCTCTGAGAGGAGTCTGATTTCCTTTAAAACTCATTTTTTAAATAATAATCACAATAATAAAGATTCAGCTTGTGCCAACCATGTCTTGCAAGTGCTTAGTGAAATGCAGAGTCATTTACAAGCCAAAACGTTATTCATATTTAAATTGCTGACATGCTTGTGTAGCAAAAGAAAACAATAGTTGATAGATGCCCCTCCTCCAGATTTAAGGATTGTTTTATCTCTTAAAAAAGTTGTGAATTTAAGGGGCAAATTTTCAGCGAGCCGGTGAGATCATGCCAGCAATTTTTGCATATGCAAACATTGCTGGCATGCAAAAAATTGGTAGTTAGAGGTCTATTGGTTCAATCTGCACATAAAAATGACTTTAAACCCACAAGATTTTGCAATTTTCCCCCGCAGTAGCATCCTTCCAAATAACAACAAAGAAATGGTTTCACTTTGCTTTCGGGTATATATCAAAGAATCCAGACAACAGCAAAGCAAACACATTAGTGCTAAGCATTGTGTTGACGTCAAAATGAAAAACACTTGATGTTGATGCATAAGAGGTATCTTTGTATCCATCATATTTAATCGTGGCTGATTTAACTGGTTTAAGCATTTCAGCTGACTCTTGATGAGGCTTCATGGGCTAAAAATGTGTATGTTACAAACCCACTCACCTCACAAATATAGACTCAGGGCTTTATATAAACAGACAGACTGATTGATCCCTTTGGTTAAAGTAACACACACACACTTAAAAAAACAAAACAGATAGGAATCTTTTCTAAAAAGTCCACATCACCATCAGGGTAGGAATACATTTCTTTAATTTAGCTGGTCCTGGTTTTAATGCTACTATAGTGCTGGTACAACAGTTAATTAACTCTGGGTGTTTCCAATCTGTTTTGGGGTGAAGACAAAAACATAAGGGGCTAGATCCTCAGCTGTTGTAAATTGGCTCCATTGATATCAATGTAGCTGCTGATCCAGCTCAAGTTCTGGCCAAATGAGTTCAACACACTTGCCTTAATAATAATAATAAAAAAATCTGCTTCATTTGACCTTCTGGCTTTTTCAGCATGTCTCTCAATCCCCTCCTTCTCCAGAAATAAATCTAAGTTTCTCTTGAATTCATTAACACTTTTTGCTTCAATTGCTTTCCTTGGAAACTTCTTCAACATTATTATCCTTTGCATGAAACCATACTGCCCTGAGATTCCTATTTACTCCTAGTGTCCTGTTTTTATTGTTAGGTTTTGAGTGTCTTATCTGTTGTGAAAAAATACCTACCAGATGTAACAATCCTTTTTATAACCTATGTCATTAAAAAACTGTTTTCCCCTATGAAAATACTCCAATTCCCTCCACATTTTAATCTGTCTGATCTTGGTTGCCCTACACTGCATCATCTCCAAGAACATATATTTTGAGCCATACTGACTAATTCTGTAGTTCAGATGGCATCTAACAAATGCCTAATATAGAAACTCCTCATTCTCAGGTTCCCGTATTCAAAGGGTTCCTATCATTGGAAATTAGAGAATATTTGGAACACAAGACACCTTTTATAAAGTTACTGAAGCTAGAGCAATTGAGAAAGGGAAAAAAAGCGATCCGAGTAACTATAGGCCTGTTAGTTTGACATTTGTAGTATGTAAGGTTTTGGAAAAATTTTTGAAGGAGAAAGTAGTTAAGGACATTGAGGTCAATGGTAATTGGGACAAATTACAACATGGTTTTACAAAAGGTAGATCATGCCAAACCAACCTGATCTCCTTCTTTGAGAAGGTAACAGATTATTTAGACAAAGGAAATGCAGTAGATCTAATTTCAGTAAGGCATTTGACACGGTTCCACATGGGGAATTATTAGTTAAATTGGAAAAGATGGGGATCAATATGAAAATTGAAAGGTGGATAAGGAACTGGTTAAAGGGGAGACTACAACGGATCGTACTGAAGGGTGAACTGTCAGGCTGGAAGGAGGTTACTAGTGGAGTTCCTCAGGGATCAGTTTTGGGACCAATCTTATTTAACCTTTTTATTACTGACCTTGGCACAAAAAGCGGGAATGTGCTAATAAAGTTTGCAGATGACACAAAGCTGGGAGGTATTGCTAACACAGAGAAGGACCGGGATATCATACAGGAAGATCTGGATGATCTTGTAAACTGGAGTAATAGTAACAGGATGAAATTCAATAGTGAAAAGTGCAAGGTCATGCATTTAAGGATTAATAATAAGAATTTTAGTTATAAATTGGGGACACATCAGTTGGAAGTAACAGAGAAGAAGAAGGACCTCGGAGTATTGGTTGATCACAGGATGACTATGAGCCGCCAATGTGATATGGCCGTTAAAAAAGCTAATGCAGTTTTAGGACGCATCAGGCGAGGTATTTCCAGCAAAGATAAGGAGGTGTTAGTACCGTTATATAAGGCACTGGTGAGACCTCATCTGGAATACTGTGTGCAGTTCTGGTCTCCCATGTTTAAGAAGGATGAATTCAAACTGGAACAGGTTCAGAGACGGGCTACTAGGATGATCCGAGGAATGGAAAACCTGTCTTATGAAGGGAGACTCAAAGAGCTTGGCTTGTTTAGCCTAACCAAAAGAAGGTTGGGGGGGGGATATGCTTGCTCTCTATAAATATATCAGAGGGATTAATATTAGGGAGGCAGATGAATTATTTAAGCTTAGCATCAATGTGGACACAAGAACAAATGGGTATAAACTGGACATTAGGAAGTTTAGACTGGAAATTAGACGAAGGTTTCTAACCATTAGAGGAGTGAAGTTCTGGAACAGCCTTCCAAGGGGAGTAGTGGGGGCAAAAGACATATCTGGCTTTAAGACTAAGCTTGATAATTTTATGGAAGGGATGGTATGATGGGATAGCCTAACTTTGGCAATTAATTTTGGCAACTGATCTTTGATTATCAGCAGGTAAGTATGCCCCGTGGTCTGTGATGGGATGTTAGATGGGATGGGATCTGAGTTACTGCAGAGAATTCTTTCCTGGGTGCAGGCGGGTGAGTCTTGCCCACATGCTCAGGGTTTAGCTGATTGATATTTGGGGTTGGGAAGGAATTTTCCTCCGGGGCAGATTGGCAGAGGCCCTGGAGGTTTTTCGCCTTCCTCTGCAACATGGGGCATGGGTCACTTGCTGGAGGATTCTCTGCAGCTTGAGGTCTTCAAACCACAATTTGAAGACTTCAGTAACTCAGATATAGATTAGGGGTTTGTTATAGAAGTGGATGGGTAAGATTCTGTGGCCTGCATTATGCAGGAGGTCAGACTAGATGATCATAATGGTCCCTTCTGACCTTAAAGTCTATGAGTCTGAGCAATTCATAACCTCTTACAAAGATCTGTATTCCTCAGACTTGATTTCTAAGACAGCTAATCTGAATACCTTCTTTGCCTATATTAACTTTTCATCATTTATAGAAGGCCAATGTGCCAGAATTTGCACTTTCCTCCTCTGAAACTGAGTTGGCCCTGAATAGTGGATGAAGCTAGACAGAACACATGATGATGTCAGCCTGGGTAACACTTCTTTTAATACTATAGTGTAAAAAGTGACAATGTAAAGTCAAGGATCAGAATTCCTGCAAGTGCCATCAAACATATTTGTCCAGCCACTGAAACTTTTTACGATGTATGTTTAGTTTGCATGAGCAAATACAAAAAACAACCACTGCTCTTATTTTTTTGGCCTGTCCAGTATACAGATAGAAGTAGAACTATATATTAGTAATTATGTATGCTTTTGGGTTGACTAGGTGGCTTGTTGGGCTAGATAATGGGTTATAAAGTCTTCCATTGGAAGGTCAAATTGGTTCAAATTGAGCCCATATCAGACATGCCATTACCCTCTGACCCCACTGAGGATTACCAAAAGAAACTAGTATCAGAGGGGTAGCCGTGTTAGTCTGGATCTGTAAAAGCAACAAAGAATCCTGTGGCACCTTATAGACTAACAGACGTTTTGCAGCATGAGCTTTCGTGGGTGAATACCCACTTCTTCGGATGCAAGTGGTGGAAATTTCCAGGGGCAGGTTTATATATGCAAGCAAGAAGCAAGCTAGAGATAACGAGGTTAGTTCAATCAGGGAGGATGGGGCCCTGTTCTAGCAGTTGAGGTGTGAAAACCAAGGGAGGAGAAACTGGTTCTGTAATTGGCAAGCCATTCACAGTCTTTGTTTAATCCTGAGCTGATGGTGTCAAATTTGCAGATGAACTGGAGCTCAGCAGTTTCTCTTTGAAGTCTGGTCCTGAAGTTTTGCAAATAATTGATGGACACATTAACACCACCCTATACCGAAAACCTACCGACCGCTATGCCTACCTTCATGCCTCCAGCTTCCATCCCGGGCACACCACAAGATCCATTGTCTACAGCCAAGCACTGAGGTACAACCGCATCTGCTCTAACCCCACAGACAGAGACCAACACCTACAAAATCTCCACCAAGCATTCTCAAAACTACAGTACCCGCACGAGGAAATAAGGAGACAGATCAACAGCCAGGGCTTTGTCAAGCCTGACCTTAAAAACCTCTAAGGAAGGAGATTCCACTACCTTCCTAGGTAACCCATTCCAGTTCTTCACCACCCTACTAGTGAAAAAGTTTTTCCGAATGTCCAACCTAAACCTCCCCCTCTGCAACTTGAGACCATTACTCCTTGTTCTGTCATCTTCTACCACTGAGAACAGTCTAGATCCATCCTCTTTGGAACCCCCTTTTAGGTAGTTGAAAGCAGCTATCAAATCCCCCCTCATTCTTTTCTTCTGCAGACTAAACAATCCCAGTTCCCTCAGCCTCTCCTCATAAGTCATGTGCTCCAGCCCCCTAATCATTTTTGTTGCCCTCCGCTGGACTCTCTCCAATTTATCCACATCCTTCTTGTAGTGTGGGGCCCAAAACTGGACACAGTACTCCAAATGAGGCCTCACCAGTGCTGAGTAGAGGGGAATGATCACATCCCTCGATCTGCTGGAAATGCCCCTACTTATACAACCCAAAATGCCATTAGCCTTCTTGGCAACAAGGGCACACTGTTGACTCATATTCAGCTTTTCGTCCACCATAACCCCTAGGTCCTTTTCTGCAGAACTGCTGCCCAGCCATTCGGTCCCTAGTCTGTAACAGTGCATGGGATTCTTCCGTCCTAAGTGCAGGACTCTGCACTTGTCCTTGTTGTACCTCATCATATTCCTTTTGGCCCAATACTCTAATTTGTCTAGGTCCCTCTGTATCCTATCCCTACCCTCCAGCGTATCAACCACTCCTCCCAGTTTAGTGTCATCTGCAAACTTGCTAAGGGTGCAGTCCACACCATCCTCCAGATCGTTAATGAAGATATTGAATAAAACCGGCCCCAGCACCGACCCTTGGGGCACTCCACTTGATGCTGGCTGCCAACTAGACATGGAACCATTGATCACTACCCGTTGAGCCCGACCATCTAGACAGTTTTCTAGCCACCTTACTGTCCATTCATCCAGCCCATACTTCTTTAACTTGCTGGCAAGAATACTGTGGGAGACTGTATCAAAAGCTTTGCTAAAGTCCAGAAATAGCACATCCACTGCTTTCCCCTCATCCACAGAGCTGGTTATCTCATCATAGAAGGCAATTAGATTAGTCAGGCATGACTTGCCCTTGGTGAATCCATGCTGACTGTTCCTGATCACTTTCCCCTCCTTTAAGTGGTTCAGGATTGATTCCTTGAGGACCTGTTCCATGATTTTTCCAGGGACTGAGGTGAGACTGACTGGCCTGTAGTTCCCTGGATCTTCCTTCTTCCCTTTTTTAAAGATGGGCACTACATTAGCTTTTTTCCAGTCGTCCGGGACCTCCCCCGATCGCCATGATTTTTCAAAGATAATGGCCAATGGCTCTGCAATCTCATCGGCCAACTCCTTTAGCACCCTCGGATGCAGCGCATCCGGCCCCATGGACTTGTGCTCGTCCAGCTTTCCTAAATAGTCCCGAACTACTTCTTTCTCCACAGAGAGCTGGTCACCTCCTCCCCATACCGTGCTGCAGAGTGCAGCTGTCTGGGAGCTGACCCTGTCTGTGAAGATAGAGGCAAAAAAAGCATTGAGTACACTAGCTTTCTCCACATCCTCCGTCACTAGGTTCCCTCCCTCATTCAGCAAGGGGCCCACACTTTCCTTGACTTTCTTCCTGTTGCTAACATACCTAAAGAAACCCTTCTTGTTACTCCTAACATCTCCGGCTAGCTGCAACTCCAAGTGTGATTTGGCCTTCCTAATTTCACACCTGCATGCCTGAGCAATACTTTTATACTCCTCCCTGGTTATTTGTCCAATCTTCCACTTCTTGTAAGCTGTTTTTTTGTGTTTAAGACGAGCAAGGATTTCACTGTTAAGCCAAGCTGGTTACCTGCCATATTTACTTTTCTTCCTACACATCGGGATGGTTTGTTCCTGCAACCTCAATAAGGATTCTTTAAAATACAGCCAGCTTTCCTCGACTCCTTTCCCCCTCATGTTATTCTCCCAGGGGACCTTGCCCATCAGTTCCCTGAGGGAGTCGAAGTCTGCTTTTCTGAAGTCCAGGGTCTCTGTTCTACTGCTCTCCTTTCTTCCTTGTGTGCTCATCCTGAACTCGACCATCTCATGGTCACTGCCTCCCAGGTTCCCATCCACTATTGCTTCCTCTACTATTTCTTCCCTGTTTGTGAGCAGCAGGTCAAGAAGAGCTTTTCCCCTAGTTGGTTCCTCCAGCACTTGCACCAGGAAATTGTCCCCTACACTTTCCAGAAACTTCCTGGATTGTCTGTGCACTGCTGTATTGCTCTCCCAGCAGATATCAGGGTGATTAAAGTCACCCATGAGAACCAGGGCCTGTGATCTAGCAACTTCTGTTAGTTGCTGGAAGAAAGGCTCGTCCACATCATCCCCCTGGTCTGGTGGTCTGTAGCAGACTCCCACCACGACATTACCCTTGTTGTTCATACTTCTAAATTTAATCCAGAGACTCTCAGGTTTTTCTGCAGTTTCATACCGAAGCTCTGAGCAGTCATACCGCTCTCTTACATACAACGCAACTCCCCCACCTTTTCTGCCCTGCCTGTCCTTCCTGAACAGTATATATCCATCCATGACAGTACTCCAATCATGTGAGTTATCCCACCAAGTCTCTGTTATTCCAATTACATCATAATTCCCTGACTGTGCCAGGACTTCTAGTTCTCCCTGCTTGTTCCCCAGGCTTCTTGCATTTGTGTATAGGCACTTAAGATAACTCGCTGATTGTCCCGCTTTCTCGGTCTGAGACAGGAGTCCTCCCCTCTTGCAGTCTCCTGCTTGTGCTTCCTCCCGGTATCCCACTTCCCCACTTACCTCGGGGCTTTGGTCTCCTTCCCCCGGTGAACCTAGTTTAAAGCCCTCCTCACTAGGTTAGCCAGCCTGCTTGCAAAGATGCTCTTCCCTCTCTTCGTGAGGTGGAGCCCGTCTCTGCCTAGCAATCCTTCTTCTTGGAAGACCATCCCATTGTCAAAGAATCCAAACCCTTTTCTTCGACACCATCTGCGTAGCCATTCGTTGATTTCCACGATTCGACGGTCTCTACCCTGGCCTTTTCCTGCCACAGGGAGGATAGACGAGAACACCACTTGTGCCTCAAACTCCTTTATCCTTCTTCCCAGAGCCACGTAGTCTGCACTGATACGCTCAAGGTCATTCCTGGCAGTATCATTGGTGCCCACGTGGAGAAGCAGGAAGGGGTAGCGATCCGAGGGCTTGATGAGTCTCGGCAGTCTCTCCGTCACATCGTGAATCCTAGCCCCTGGCAAGCAGCACACCTCTCGGTTTTCCCGGTCAGGGCGGCAGATAGATGACTCAGTCCCCCTGAGGAGAGAGTCCCTGACCACCACCACCCTCCTCCTCCTGGTCTTCCCCTGCAAGGGCTACTCCCCATCTCCGGGAACCTCTTCCAGCTGCAGGAAGCTCCCCCCTCCGCCCCCACTCCCATCACTCCCTGCAAACTCTTTGCCTCGGAGCTGCTGCTGGATGGAGAAGGAGAGACGCAGTCTCCTTCAACCTCCCTCTTCTCTTTATGGTGAGTTCAGCCTTTGAACAGGGAGGTGGGGGGCCTTGGTTTTGTAGTGTCCGGTTTTGAGAAACTAGAAAGTTGGCAACCCTAAATATAGTAAATATATATTATTTAAATTAAATTTTAGAAATCAAAGGCTATTTGTTCTTTACCAACAAAACAGTAAACCATCTGTTGCTAAATTATGGTTTCTTATATGGTGTGGGATAAATATATATTTTTCTCATGAGTCTAATATTCAACATAAACCACAGGTGGACTTTATGTAACCTATATTCCCTTTAAAGCATGCCACAAAAATCACAGTAGTTTCAAACAGAAAAAATCACTTGATGGCAGATTTCCAACAGGATGTAACCACCGGCAATGGAAATCTGTGCATGCAACTTTTTGGGGGCCAAAAAGATATTTTCACAGGACTATGTCCAACCAAATGTATACCATAGGCCCAAGTCTTGATTAAGACTGCATGTGGTTTCCACAAGAGATACATTCTTGTTCTCATAACCAAGAAAATAGTTCTCATTTTTTGTCAGACTTAGCACTCTATCTGCCAGAAAGAGAAAAGAAAAAGAATCAGAAAAAGCACAGTTGAAAGGGCAATGACACTGCAAGTGCCAATAAATTATAGAAACCATTGAGTCTGGAAGTGATTCAACCATGAAAGTGAGAAAGGAGCAAGCAAACTAACTGTATATCTAAACCAGGGACAAACTGCACCTTTGATAAATGAAGAATTTACTAGATGTTCCACAGCAACAGTGCTTGAAATTAATGTTACCCTTGAGACTAGACTCCTCGTTTCTTCTCATTTCCCAGGCCTACCCAGCTGACCAGATTTAGATGTTTAACCTCACTCCTATAACTTATGCAGAGGGAACTGGCCGCGTATTCCTGGACAGCTGGCTTGTACTACATCAGCTAATGTAGCTGCCTCCAAGCACACCATCACCTCTTGTATGCTACTTGGAATAAACCATAAAATCCCAAGTATATACAGGATAACAACATGTTACCAACACATAGCTAAGCACATAAGTAGAACAGAAAGTGGCTGTGTGTTTGTGTGTGTGTAAATAATGGTCAGTATGTACTAGTCTTTCATAGTGCTCTCAAAAATTTGTTGCAAATGGGTACTTGAGGGGGTCAGTCTAAAGGTTTATAGGAGTGTGCACGTTTCTTTCCATTTAGCAAATAACGGAAGATAGGACACAGCATTCTTCATGCAATGAAATATGGCATTTTCATACAGCAAAGTTATTTTAGCAACATTTCCAATGTCTAAGGGTTTAACAAAAAATGTGGCTTTTTCAAACCATATTTCCTTTACCTGCCCCTTCACTTGAACTCCTGTCTAGTGAAAACACCCTGAAAAATCAATGATTGTTCCCATATCAATTCTATAGGGGCTAATGATGGCTAGAAATGCAGCTCAACCCAATCTGTGGCTACCAGTCTGTCACAAAGCAGCGCAAACAGCAATTGTGTATGTTCTGTATATGCGAAATGTATCAGAGAAATATGTGCTATGAAGGACACTGGAGGAATCAAGGATAAAGGCTGGACTCAGCAGACGTTGCAGCATTTCAGCCATTAGCAAATTAACATGGAGGACTATGGACAGTATTTTTCCTGCAGTTGTTCTCAAGCCACACTCAAAGAGTAAAAAGAACAGGAGTACTTGTGGCACATTAGGGTATGTATACACTACGGGATTATTCCGATTTTACAGAAATTGATTTTTTGGAAACAGATTGTATAAAGTCAAGTGCATGCGGCCACACTAAGCACATTAATTCGGCGGTGTGCGTCCATGTACCAAGGCTAGCGTCGACTTCCGGAGCGTTGCACCATGGGTAGCTATCCCATAGTTCCGGCAGTCTCCCCCGCCCATTGGAATTCTGGGTTGAGATCCCAATGCCTGATGGGGCCAAAAATTTGTCGCGGGTGGTTATGGGTAAATGTCGTCAGTCAATCCTCCCTCCGTGAAAGCAACGGCAGACAATCATTTCACACCCTTTTCCCTGGATTGCCCGGGCAGACACCATAGCACGGCAACCATGGAGCCCGTTCAGCCTTTTTTCACTATCACAGTATGTCTACTGGATGCTGCTGACAGACGCAGAATTGCAGCGCTACACAGCAGCATCCCCTTGCCTTTTGCAAGTTAGCAAAGACGGTTACCGGCTCTACTGTACCGTCTGCTGCTTTGCAAGTTGGCAATGATGGTTACCAGTGATATTGTACCGTCTACTGCTGTCATGGGTGCTCCTGGCCGGCCTCAGTGAGGTCGGTTGGGGGTGCCAGGAAAAAAATGGGAATGATTCCCCAGGTCATTCTCTTCTTTAAGCTTTGTCTAATGGAGAGTCAGTCCAGCCTAGAATATCAGGCAAGCCTACTAAAGAACCAGAGAGGAAAATGGCCGCTCTGGGTCAGAGCCCCAGACATCCCGCAGAAGTGATGAGCTGCATGCCATTCTAGGGGGTGCCCCTGCAACAACCTCACCCGTTGCTTCCCTTCTCCCCCACCCCTTCTGGGCTACTGTGGCAGTGTCCCCCCATTTGTGTGATGAAGTAATAAAGAATGCATGAAGAAGAAACAACACTGACTTTATTGCAAGCAGAGATCAAAGAGGGGAGGGGAGGGCGGCTGGCTTACAGTGAAGTAGAGTGAACCACCATTCTGCACTTGCTCAGCCTATAGCTGAAAATGGGACTCTGTGACAAGCACTAGGATAGAAGCACAGGCAGGACTGAATCTCCATTTGTGTGGGGGCCTTTGGTTGACACTGGTAAAATACAAAATGTCCCAGGATATGTATGTTGGGGGACAGTTCTAAACGGCAGCTTAATTTTTGTATTTGCAGCAAAATGTAGAGGTCTAAGTATCTGATTGTGAGCCCTGGTAGCAAGGAGTAGGCTAGGGTAGGTACGACCGCGCGGTGCTGTTGACTGGGAGAGCAGCCTGAGGCAGAAGCCTCCAGCTGCCATGATATTCCAGGCAGGACTGAATCTCCATTAGACAAAACTTAAAGAAGAGAATGACCTGGAGTCATTCCCTTTTTTGCCCAGGCGCCCCCGGCCGACCTCACCAAGGCCAGACAGGAGCACCCACGGGATGATGATGATGGATATCAGTCATACTGTACCGTCTGCCATCCGCAAGGCAAGAGGATGCTGCTGTGTAGCACTGCAGCACTGCGTCTGCCAGCAGCATCCAGCAGACATACAGTGACATTGAAAAAAGGCGAGAAATGATTTTTTCCCCTTTCTTTCACAGGGGGAGGGGAGTGGCTGATGACATATACCCTGAACCACCCGCAACAATGTTTTTGACCCTTCAGGTTCTAGGAGCTCAGCCCAGAATTCAAATGGTTTTCGGAGAGTGCGGGAACTGTGGGATAGCTACAGTCATCAGTCGCCTCTCCCTCCGTGAGCGTCCATTTGATTCTTTGGCTTTCTGGTACGCTTGGCTCAGCTCCTTAAGTTTCACGCAGCACTGTGTTGAGCTCCTGTTGTGGCCTCTGTCCATCATGGCCTTGGAGATTTTTTCAAATGTTTTGGCATTTCGTCTTTTGGAATGGAGTTCTGATAGAACAGATTCATCTCCCCATACAGAGATCAGATTCAATATCTCCCGTACAGTCCATGCTGGAGCTCTTTTTTGATTCTGGGACTGCATAGTCACCTGTGCAGATCAGCTCTCCCCGCTGGGCAAATAGGAAATGAAATTCAAAAGTTCGCAGGGCTTTTCCTGTCTACCTGGCCAGTGCATCCAAATTCAGATTGCTGTCCAGAGCAGTCACAATGGTGCACTGTGGGATAGCTCCCAGCGGCCAATACCGAATTGCAGCCACACTAACCCTAATTCAAAATGGCAATACTGATTTCAGCACTACTCCCCTTGTTGGGGAGGAGTACAGATATCGATAGTAAGAGCCCTTTATATCGAAGTAAAGGGCATCGTTGTGTGGACGGGTGCAGGGTTAATTTGGTTTAACACTGCTAAATTAGAGATAGAGATAAACTCGTAGTGTAGACCAGGCCTTAGAGACTAACAAATTTATTTGAGCATAAGCTTTCGTGGGCTACAGCCCACTTCATCGGATGCATTTCTGCATACTGGCAGTCATGATGCACCTAGTCAAAGCAGAAGACTTTGATGGAATGGAGAATCATATTATGCTTGTAGCAATGATGCCTGAAAACAGCTGTTAAGCATGATCCTACCATATTAAGAATAAATATGACTGACATCTATGTGCAAACACAGTAGTAAACAACTCAGTTTGGTTCTCTGGCATGGACCATGCTTTGCTAAGTTGCCCAGGTTAACTGAAATCATGTTCAATACCAAGACAGTTACCCTACCAATGGACTGAGTATTGTTTCCAATCACTCTTATAGCACAACTGGGCAACTGGTGATTTTGGATATAAACTATGTTGCAGCCATCTTCTAAAACAGTTTTAGATATGGTCACAAACTGTAGGAATATAGCCTCATCAGAGAACCTGGATAAAGTGCAGTTACAAACATCGCTCCAATTCATAGTGGAGATGGGACCCTAATCAGCAACCACAGAATTCACTCCTTGCCAGAAAATTGTACCCCAGAATCTCGTTTTTACTATTTCATTGCTAATCATTTGGGCAGAAACATCCAGCAAATGTGTTTAAACCACTACCCAAAATTGCTCTCTGCACCTCCCCATGTGGTGAATTTAATATCAAAATAAATAATACAGAGCACTGTGCTGATTGTCTCATTTTCACAATTAATTGATTTTTTTTTATTTAAATGAAACTGCCCCACAGACTCCTGTCTGTAACACCAGGCTGCTCCAGAATCCAGGTACCGAGCTACAGACTTAAAGTCCAGCTTGCCACTGCATAAGTGTGGCCTTATCTGTGTCATGTAACCAGACTAAAGCTAAATATGGTTCTATTAGTAATGTAGACAGGCCCTAAAAGAAAAGGAACTGAAAGTACTTCTCCTACCTGTCACTGTATTGCACCTCTGCTCCATTTTTAGCCCAGCTAATGGTGGGCTTTGGGTTCCCAACAGCCTCACAGTGAAGCAGCACACTTAGGGTCCCACTGGCTAAGACGACTGTCTGTCCCAAGTGGGTGACAACTTCAGAGGCTGAGAGCTGCTGAGCTGCAGAAATCTTCCTGAGGATTGCAGGCTTTCGATGGGGCCTGTGTGAGCCATTCCCCACCTCCACTGAAGTAGGCAGATGTGCTTCGGCAGACGACATTCTCAAGGAACTAGTGAATCCCGACACATGTTTGCGGAAAGGGAACTCTGCTATAGCTGAACCAATTCTTCTCCTCTGGGGTATGAAACCAGATTCTTGATTTTCCAAATGGCTCTTGAAGATGTCATCAGCCAGCTGCACAACAAGCTGCTTGCTGTAGACATCCTTAAGTTCCTCAGGCTGCTGAGACAAATTCCTTATGATATCATCCAAGCGTTTCTGCTCCGTGACCATGGTAAACGGAAGGCTGTACTCCTGACTCTGCTCCTCTTCTGAAGAGGCATTTCTCTCTGTCGACTCCTGAGCCTCCCAGGATTCCAGGTTTTCCCCAGGCCAGCCTCTCTGCTTCAGAAGTCTTGAGACAATGTCATCGTACTGGCTGCTAGGATCAGCCAGATGCCCTCGTTTCTCGGCCTTGCTCCTATTGAAGAGAATCCCATTCTGATGCTTCTCCTGAGTGTGCAAGGCTTCATTCAAACTGGACTTCCTTGTACCCTCTTCCTCTCTAATCCCAGCTGGCTGGTTGATGATGAGCTTATTGTTGCCTCCAATTAGTTTAATCACAAAATGTTCCCGCGCTGGCCCTGCTGTGCAGGTGTACGTCCCAGCATCTGAAGGCTTTAAACGGTGGATCTTCATGTACCCGTACGGTGCAATGGTAATGTGAACTGAGCTGAGGAGTTGCTTGTTGTCTTTCTCCCAAGTGATCATTGATTTACGGAACCTTCTCACTGGACATCGGAGGACAACAGAGGTTTTGGGCAGCAGATAGGCATAGCCACCCACGATAAAGTGTAGCTTCTTCTGCTTCTTTGTCTGGATGTAAACATTCTTCAGGGCCATAATATGGGGGCTTTGCTTTTGAGCCGGCCTGTTGTGCCCTGAAATGTAACTAATAATATTAGCACAGGGGTACTGTTAAACAAAACAAGCCACTTATTTTGGCACTGGCAGTAATTTCACCTATTACGTTTTATGGGAGTAATAGGTTACCAGCTGCTGAACATCAAGCTACCACCATCAAAATGCAAGAAATAACAAGGTGCAATTTAGCAACACGAATGTCATCCTGCTGAGGTTAAATGTAGGAGCCGTAGTGTCAGGGATTGGACTGAGAGGAGAACTTGATGGGGAAACACAGTCCCTGTTGGGTGAGTATTTAAATGAAGAATGTGGGTTAATAAACACAGAGAAAGGACAAAAGGGAAGGAGAGTTCCTCTTGTTAAATGTTTACCATTCAGGCCCTGCATGGCACCACAACTTTGTATCTCATAGCACTGAGAAGGAGTGAAAATGTTACTACCTCAGGGATTCATATTAAACAGAAAAAATCTGTTTACAGTAGGTTTAAAACCCCAGAGTGCATAATATTAGATTTAATTAGTTATGCGGGGCTCTCCAGCTTCCAGACCTCTCTGCCAGACAAAGGAAAAACATGTCTCCATGGGAAGCACAGCATAGGTGTATTATTAGCAGAGACGTCTTGAATCTGGACATTTGGTTCTGGGTTTGGCTCTGGATTTCAAAGCTTCTGCTTCTCTTTCCCTCTCCACCCAAAGTTTATGAGGTTTTGGATCTGGGATTCTGATTCAGCTCATTGTAGAGGTAGGGACAGATTTGTTTTTAAATCTCCCTGCACCAGACTATCCCGCTTCATCCAAGTGTATTCAGGAGTGCTGCATACAGGAGTGCTGCCTACTGTCTTCCCACAGGGTCTCTACCAAGAAAGCAGGTTTAATTTCTGCTGTAAGGTTCCATAGGAACCCAGTTATCACAGGCTGCTGAGGGGATGTGCTAAATGAGCATGTCCTCAAACCACCATGACTACACACCCTCCACAGCCAGTGCTTCATTGGTGGCCCTTACTCCCTATGAGCCCCTGGCAGAGAGGACATTGTAACTGCCAAGAGGGTATTATGCCTCCAAACCCTAATTGTGAAAGTTAGATCTGGGTTTCAATCTGGATCACTCCTCATCAAAATGGAAGAGGTTCTGATTCAGGGGGTTTGGCTCAGACCCACCTCTAATAATTACCATTAGAGGTCCCATTCCCTATTTTGTCTTGTTGCTAGGTTCACAGCCAACACTGGCAAAGCATCAGCCACTCAGCTCTCCTTATAAACCACGGGAGAAAGGCCCAAATAAGGAAATACAGGACCCAGTAGTCATTCAAGATGCTGAGCACCTTTGACTCCCAGTGAGGTAGTTGGGAGCAGAGGGCTCCCAGCACCTTGCAGTACACTTAGCAATCTGTAGTACCACATACTTAGTGGTGGAGCTCCTGCCCTCTCCCCACAAACACACCCAAGTTTCTTGTGTACTCACTTGTGCAAGCAACTAGTGCACAGGACCTGACTAAAGACGAGAGAGGCAAAGGTGGGCACATTGAGGAATTGATGATGACAGAACCTCCAGTTTTCAGCATCTTCCTGCAAATGGCATTTCGAGTCTGGGTGCCCTCTCCACAGCTCACTGAACACTAGGAACAAAACAAGAAATCATATGTGAAGCATTAGGTTTGACATATATCCCACTGCCCAGATATAAAAATTTTATTAAAGTAAATGTTTGAAATGAAATATACACAGGTTGAGAGGGAAGGTACTGTACATCTGGGGTCAGGCTTGGGTTATGGGGAGTTACAGATATCATTTGTAAGGATGAAAAGATACATACATATCGCATAACCGGCATAGACCTAGATTGGGGTGCAAGGGTTTTTAAAGTGTCAGTGGATAAGGGGGCACGCCATCCATGGAATGAATAAGGAGTCCAAGTCAGTATCGGTGGAGCGGATAGGTTCGTGGGTGGGGTGCGTCCCTTGGTCCGTCAGGGAAGGGAGTGGGTTATTTCCCTGGTCGGCGGTCTCAGTTACTCGGTGTGGTATTGGCGGTGTTCGGTGATGTGTTCAGTATAAATGTCTCTGCACCACCTGATGGTGTCGGACACCATGAGCTGTCTCATGAGCCGGGCGGAAAGGTCATTGAGTCCAGCCCCCTGCCTTCACTAGTAGGACCAAGCACTGATTTTTGCCCCAGATCCCTAAATGGCCCCCTCAAGGATTGAACTCACAACCCTGGGTTTAGCAGACCAATGCTAAGGTTGCACTGTTAATTTAGGTTGTAGTCAAACACACTGTACATCTATGTTATATCCAAAAAAACTATATATGGGGTCCTGTGGAAAAAGCAATACAGGCCAATGTAATTAAAGACTTTATCATAATGGATATGCACAAGCAGGATGAATTAAGGTAGCATGGGTAACCATAATTCTGGTATTTCCTAACTCTTGAGCATTTGACTTTACAACTTCAGCATTCTTTTAATGTAGATTTTTTCTATGTAATTTCCTATTTTTTTTTTAAACAAACTGAAACAACTAAAATACTATCATGTGGAACCATACTGACTCCCCAGTTTGGGTCTTCAGAAGGGTTGAATCCATCACACAGATTTCTGCCTCTTGAGACAATGGAGTAATTGATAGCAGTAGTAGGTTGTCATCCTTTGTGCAAACCCTGCATTAGCAGGGAGATAAGACACACATTTGCCAAAGGGTTTCATACATATTTGCTGAAAGCAGAAGAATGTAGAGACTCGGCCACTCTTGAGATCAACTCCAGGTTTTGGAGGGGAGTGTCCTCTATTGATTATACAAGCAATTGAAAACTGGGTCTTATACTGGGAATTGTCAGGCAACCTTAACTATAGTAGTGATGTGAGTGAGCTGCTCTTGTGAAGGCTGAGTGTCTGTTTCCATTATATATAAAATCCCACTGTCAGTGTTTCTTTTTTGTCCTCTTCAAATAAGCTCCATTTTGGTACTACATGTACCTTAAGATCAAGCTTTTAAACCACACCTTTGTAGAAGGGGAAGTGTGGAGCAGGGGCGGCTCCAGGCACCAGTGCACCAGGTGCGTGCCTGAGGCGGCAAGCCGCGGGGGGTGGCCTGCTGATCGCTGTGAGGGCGGCAGTCAGGCTGCCTTGGGCGGCATGCCTGCGGGCGGTCCGCTGGTCCTGCGGCTTCAGCGGCAATTTGGCAGCGGGTACGCCGAAGGCGCGGGACCGGAGGACCTCCCGCAGGCATGCCGCCGAATCTGCCTTACCAGCGGATCTCTCGCAGGCATGCCACTGAAAGCTGCCTGATTGCCGTGCTTGGGGCGGCAAAATACATAGAGCTGCCCCTGGTGTGGAGCCATGCTCCACCAGGAGAAGCATCAAAGGCACAATCTCTCCCAGCACGGCTCCTTATGCCTGGGGGTTGAGCAATTTGATGCATTCATTGGCACAGAGCAGATTGCTCTCCTTGGAGCATTAGCTCAGCTCTGAGTGCAAAGAGGGCAGGGCCATAACCTTTCTTCTTTCCTGCTTTCTCTTCAGCACACTTCTCTCTGGAAAGGGGAGCAGAAGCAAGCAGTCACTGTGCTACTTCACAGCTATTGCTATTGCGTGTGGCTGTTTTGCAGTCACACAAAGTGGAGGGAAAAGTACTTGCTCACAGACATTCAAGGGCAACACACAATCTAGCCCTACATTGTCAAATTTGATGCAAACTGGCAAAAACAGGGCCGCACCGGGGGGGAGGGGGGAAATGGGGCAATTTGCCCCAGGTCCCGCAGGGGCCCCCCATGAGAATATAATATTCTATAGTTTTGCAACTTTTTTTTATGGAAGTGGCCCCTGAAATTGCTTTGCCCCAGGCCCCCTGAATCCTCTGGGAGGCCCTGGGCAAAAAAATTTCAGATTGCATCGAACCTTTGATTTTCTCTTTTACTGTTGTAGAACTATTAAAAATTAACCTAGGAGATTAATGATGCAATGATAAGATGCAAAAGAGATGCCCTTGTGCAGTTTTCCTCAAGCTATGGTCTGTGGATTATGGTCCATGAAACAACTGCTGGTGGTCCACTGAGCTGGTGTTCATGCAATGAAAAAGTTTTTAGCCCTAGCTCAGGAGGCTCAACCCAATCCTGGATCTGGCACACAGTTTCTTGGGAGCCACCATACCTAGTATTTTTCCAGCATGTGTGGCTGTTGGTCTGTTACAGAATTGGGCATGGGAGACAGAATGAGAGGAAGGAAAAGAATGATCAGAGAAAAAGAAAGAACCAAACGAAAGGCTACTTAGAGGAGAAAAAAAAATCAATTTTAAAAAGTGCCAGCAGGAGAAACATGAGTTGTATGGATTTTAATGTAAATAATGTACAGTAAAAATGTTAAAGCTGTACTCCTTGCGATGGGGATAGGCTGAGGGATGGGAATAGAATTACCCCTTTCCTGCCAGAATGGGTGTGTGTGTCCTGGCAACAGATTTCATTAGAAAATCCATTTATTTGACTGGAATGTCAAGAGAGATCGCCACATGTGGGGTCGAAGTGGAACAGCTCCTTTCCCCAGCACAACTGGTGCCTCCTTCATGATGAAGTTATTAACCATCTCCTTGTGTGAAGGAGAAAGGGGGAATTAAAAGGGGGAAGAGTTTAAAAATATCCTGTCATTAAAGGACCAGAATCTGTTCTCAGTTATGCTGGTGTAAATGTAGAATAATTCCTCTGAAGTCAAAGGACCGTTTTCTGCTCTCACTTGCAAACCAGGCAGCCCCTTGACTTCAGTCGGGTTGCATGAGTGTAAGTGAGAGCAGAATTTGGTACAAGGAGAGCAGGGCCAATGTATCAGGGTGTACTATCCCTTAAAGGGCAGGGACAGCCCAGCACTTCTGTCACTTGACCTTGGTCTCTTTGAGGCCTGGTATTCTGGGGGTTGTGGACTCATTAGGGAGCATGTGCCTGAGAGCATGGCTTGCTGGGAAGAGGGAAAGCAGGATAAAAGATGGGTTGTTCCTCAGTAAGAGGGAAGACTAGGGATTTGTCAGGACCTGGGGTAGGGCTCTGCTCTAAGAGAGCTGGAGACGTAGCCCATGGAGGAGCTTGGGAGAAGGGAATGCTGTGGAGGCACAAGTGAGTTCAGTGGAATAAAAGTCTGCTTGTGACACTGAGGGGGTGAGGTTCAGAGGTGCATGAAAAGCAGGAGAAAGCACTAGTCTGGGATGACAGAAGAGGTGTAGGACTGCGGCCAGGTGTGTGGACCTTTTCTCTTTTAGCGGCCCAGGCTGGTGCTTCTACAGAGAATTGGAAGAAGTTCCATTCACTTCCCTGTATCTAGGGAAAATGCCAAGGTGGGCTCTATTGGCATCAGCCTGCATCCACAGAGGGAACCCAGGGAGGAATCCTGGGGGAGGGTAAACCGCTCTTTTCAACCATCAACAGAAGTGAAGGCGGTGGCCTGGGAAAGGTCAGTTTATTATGTTGTGTTTGGATTCTTGCTTACCCCAGAAGGGAAGGTCTTTATGGTTTGGCTGGAGGACTGCGCCACATCAGTGGAGCCAGTCTCCAGAGAAGAGCCACAGAGCGAGTGGTCATGCTGGATGCCAATAAGACAAGAACCCCACCACAGGGATATAGCTGGGTAAAACTGACTCCTCTTTTTGCAGTCTGGACATAGGACTCCCATTGTTATAAATGGTTTCTGCTTCATCAGACCCTCTAGTGATGAGGATTTGCTTTTCATGTCTCGTCTCAAGAACTTTTACCAGATATTAGTAATTCAAAAAAGACGCTAGGAGATGGCCCCTCTGGACAATGAGATCTATTTCCAGTATTGGACACCTCACTTATTCAGATACCACATACCTGTGTCCATTCGGAAAGAAGCCATTCGCTGGGACAGTCTTTGTTTTTGCAGGCTTGTTGGGCAACTGGCCTCGGAGCGGAGCAGAAGGTTTCTGGAAGCTCCAAAAAACTTCCATCTGCCATGCGCTGCTTACAGAGCACATCTCGCTTCTGAGTGCCAGCTCCACAGGTCTGTGAACACTGAGGGAAGATCAAGAGAAGCTGAGGGAGTGGGAGTCATCCATGCTGACCTTAAGTTCTGACTTGTGGCCATTTCCAGGTAAAGCGCAAAGAAACAAACAGGACAATGGAAACTGCCTATTGCTTTTTCAGCTCACTCTGAAACCATTCATTAATCAACAAACCCAAACTTAACTCCCCACCTGAAAGTCCTGAATTTGAAATAAGTACTGCATTGTGGGATTTCTCGGATTTTTAATTCGTGGGAAAGCTGCACATGGCCTCTGATCTGCAGCTACGCTAAACAATTGGTTTATAAGGTTAGTATAATAAACCATTAAGCAGCCACATAGCCCTTTTTATTTATGACTGTCAGTGACAACAGTGTATGTTATTTCCAAAAGGGAAGGAGGAAGGTTTATTTGACTCAATGTAGATCTGGGAGATTAATTTCTAGGGATTCCAGCTACCCTCTCTGCTAATATAAATAACCTCCTCCGTATCCATTTCCACCCAAGGAGGGCAGGAACTTTAGAACAAGCATATTTAAGAGCTTTCCTTGACCCTCTTCTATAAACATGGCAGCTCAGCCCTACTTCCTGATGCACTTGTCATTTGGCTAGAAATACGCTCCTTTTCTCCTGTACGATCCAACTAACACAGTTCCAGGTCTGTCTCATCTGATCAGAGGAGAAAAGAAAATCTGAACGAATCTTCTGAAATCAGTGGGAGCTGCTTATAACCTGCAGCAGGGGAATCAGGCCTGAGAAGTAGAGCATGAAGTGGAAAAATGTTAACAAACATATTCAAGTAGTTAAAAAATGAACGCTCTATAAAACATTGTGGACATCTTGGGTCTCTCTCTCTTTCTCACACACAGACACACTTAAGTGCAGGCCTCATGTTACTAGAATGTAATTGGTCTTGAAAGATAAAGTGGGAAGTGCAGACATTAGAATTGTGTAAAAAGATTTGCATTCAATTTTGTTTTGCTCTCTGAGGACTGAAAACAGCTTTTGCCCAACAACAAAATTGTTAGAAAGCACAGAAGCTTCACGAAAAGTTTAACCAAATAAGATACTACTTGAGTTTTCAGCAGATGAAAAGATTGAGAAGCCTTGTATTCAAGAACATTGAACAAGTAAAACTTATTATTATTATTGGTAGAAGTAGTAGTATTGCAGGACCACCGAGGTACTCCAATCAGAGATCAGAGCCTCAATGTGCTACATGCTGTACAAACCCCCTAACAATAAGATGTTCCTTGCTCCAAAGAATTGACCGTCCAATGTTGGGGAATCACTTCTCCTTCCAAACCCAATGAATTTATTGAGAGTAGAGGGAGAAAATTTTTCTACCAATTCTTTTTCTCCAGCCAGTCAGGTAATTTTGTTCTGTGAAAATTACTCTAAATCAGCCTCAGTATTTCAGAACACTGGATAGAATGCAGAGACTGCAACAGATTCCCTCTCTGTCCTGATGACTGTATCTAGTGCAGAGCTAGACTAAAACATGGGCACTATTAGCTCCCAGAATCATGTCATTACTTCAGACTTTTTTTTAATTGAAGTTTCTAGCCCTCATGGCTTGCCCCTTGCGTCTCTATGGTGTGCGTTAACTCCTTCTACTGTTCTAGGGCCCTCCATCAACACCACTCCAGCAGAGGACGTTGTGAGTGTGGTAGGAGGAGAAAAGCCTCGGAGCTAGGCCCATTCACCTAAGCAGGCACACTGGGTAAGTACTGGGTGGCCACCATGCTGCTAATCCTGCATCCCCTGGGGGTGGTGCACAAACTGTGGAGAACAGAGAGCTGTGGAGAAAGAAGGTGGGGAAATGGCTCTGTGCCCCATTTTTGCCACTTCATGGAGCTGGCTGAAAGTTCTGAGGGATGGTGCAGCGTATGCAGTTCTCCCTGCTCACTGGGGCATTCGGGAAGGGACTGTACCTCCTAAGGACAATCCCCCCGCCCCAAGTTCCTCCTGCAGCAATCCAGATCCGCAATGCCCCCAACACTATGTGCTACAGTCTAGCCTTCAAGCACGGTTTTTACTGTCTAAAACGACTTGCTTCTATGGGTCCGTAGCAAGGCAGAGCAGCTGCTTTGGGAGCCTAGAGCAGGCATCTTCCTGCCAGCAGCTCTGCGGGATCCAGCTGGCTTCTAAGGCCTGGCACTTCTTAAATTTAAAAAGACATTTTAAAATAAGGAGAAAAATAGCTTGGAAAAGTATGAAGAGGGCAATGGTTTTCCAGTGCTGATCTAGGGCAGGAAATTGTTCCAGAGTAACCTTAGTGACAGGACAGCACTGAGCACGCACAGAGAGGAACACGCCTGAGACTTTGGCCTTTATTCAGTAATAAAACCAAGACAGATGAAGATTTATTAATGTGACATCTCCCACTTGATCTCCGCAGAGCAGATATTTACTAGACCTTGTAAAAAATGAATACAGGTATCCACTTTCCTTCAGAAACACACTACTGAAAACAAGATAAACATCCTAATGGTTCAATCCTAGGGACACAGCATTTTTTAAATAAATATAGTCTTGAATTTATAAGGATGCATTTTTAATCATTCGGAATGTTACATGCTCTGATGATTATCGGGACTTTATTTGCCAAGAACACTGGGGCTTTTAAACACATCTAATTCAGACCATCTTCCTTTAACAAACATAAAGAGCCTCAGAGAAGAAAATATCATTCCTGAACCTTTGTAGGTTAAAACTTTTGCTGCTGTTTAAAAATTAGCAGGAGGGAACGGCTATGAAAAGCAGAACCATAGACATTATATGGGCAAAATTCACAACTAGTCAGGAGGCAAGCACAAGGGCCTGTGTGGCACCTTAAGGGTTGAAGTGGGCCTTAGGCCTTGTCTACACAAACACTGTGGCAAGCTGAGGTGTGAATCTACCCCGCACTAGCCTGCCATGCTGTAGTTGTGGTGGACCCTGCTGACACACATTAACAGTTTGTTAATGCGCTTTGATCCAGTCCCGTTTCAAAGAGGATTTCGAACTGCTAATGTGCATAAGCAAGGTCCACATGGACAGCTAAATCATGGAAGGCTACTGCAGGGCAGATTCACAACCCAGCTAGCCACAAACCAAGTGTTAGTGTAGACAAGCGCTAAGTGATTCATCAGCTTTACATGGGCCCTGCACAGGAGTAGATTTCGCCCTATGTAAATTCTACTTCAGATAAAATGCTTATAGGGAAATTGCAGCATACCTTGTTGTGGGAAAGGTGTGTGTTCCTACAGGGGCTTGATTCACCTCTGCAGGAAATCAACCCTCCCCTGCACCCTGGGACAGGGATTCACCCTGAGTCAGGGCAGGCAGTGTTTGAACTCTTCATGGAAAGTTCTTCAGCTTTAAACTGTGGCCAGGCCTTCACAGGAGCTCGGCCAGTGGAGGCTCCCTGGGAGATAAACTGAAACAGTACATACCCCATCTGTCAGGCCAGACCCTGTACCCCATATCATGAAGGCTTCACTGGCCAGTTGTGGCTTCCGCAAAGGAGAAATGGCTGCCGCCACCTGAAGCCATCACCATCCAACTCCGGGTGTCCTTTCTACCATTGTATTCTCTGTTCCAGAAGCCAACCAGTGCATTGTACATTCCACAACAGTGAAGAGGAAGAGAACTCACAGCTAGGGACACCAGTGGAAACCCCATCTCTTACAAAAAGGCCCTAGTGTGCAGATAGGGCCTCAGCTTTAAAGCCTGGTTCCAAAAACCAGCCTCCCTACCCAGCTCAATGTCCTAACGTAGATGGAATTGCAGCATACCGATATTCTAACAGCTCTCAGCTACATTAGAGCAGTTTGTACTCTGCAAGAACTTGTTATATGCTTTTGTGTAGGCACAGGCAACCTTAAATCTGGCACTTCCAAACTTTTGGGGCACTTGACTTTACCACCCAAACATCCTTTTAATGTAGTTTTTTGAATGTAGTTTATAGTTACAGTGTGTATGCCCAGGGTGTGGGCTAGAAACATTTAAAAATACTTGTGTAATATACATATATACCTTCATATTTTAAATGTGTAGATAATGTTGAGTCTTTTTAAAGAGAAGTGACGGACTCGCGCTGTGGGGTTTTAGCAAAATCAGAACTTTGTTGCAAAGATGGCTGCATAAGCCCTGAGCTCCCTCATATATTACTGCTGTACAAGTTTAATAGCACCGCTAGGTGAATATATATTAACATGTCATCTAATTCAACTGACTTTTAAATAAGTGGCATACATTACAGCTGGAGCCAGGCATAGCATGGGAAAGCACTGGGTAAAACTCCCACTCATTTCCTATTGGGCAAAATTAACCACATACAGAGGGCCAGCAAAAGGCTGATGTACCACTTAAATCCTACTCAAACCATATTTTGAAGGTTTTCATGGGAGGTAAGTGGTGCATTGGCCTTTTTTCTGGCCTCTCTGTTGGGGAGTGAATTTCACCTTTAGTCCTGACCCGCAAGACCTCTTGCTGTGCAGGGTTACACCTAACTCAAGCACTCTCAGTTGTGCCAAGAAGCTCAGAGTTTTCTTTTGCATCTAGATGGCAACAAACTCATTTCAGTTGTGATCTAAAATAGATCTTCCAATTGCCTTCCAAAAACACAGAGCTACCGCACTGACCCAAAGTATCACACAGTTTAGAAGGAGATTTTTAGACAGAAGGCAACTAGGCACCTACCACTACTACTACCAACTCCCACTGAAAGTCACTAAGACTGAAGTGTCTAAACCGCCATTTGTGCCTTTGAAAAATCTCACCCTTAATAAGTAGGGGAAAAATCTCTCCACAACTAGAATATTACTTTAATTTTCAAGGAGTGCCCACAAACTTGTTCTATTCATTCTCTCCTTCCCCATCTGGTATTAATACAATCGCTGTATAGCTCGACTCCTATGGACCTTTGTGTGGCTACCCCGCAAGCCATATGATGGCAGCTAAGAATTATGTGGTGCGGCACCTTTTTTCATTACTCATGACTCTGATTTATGATCCTTTTGGATTTGAAACTGATTCAGACTTAATAATAGTCAATATTTATTTGTGAAAATCAATTACAAATTAATTCACTTTAGTGAAAAAAAATTCTCTGTCTCTTTGTTTTTACATTGACCTTGTTTAAGATGAGATAACAAGATACCACTGTCCTGGGATCTTCAAGGGAGACATCTATGTTTCATTTTTTAAATGAACTTACCAGCCTGCCTTGTGTGATAAATGAATCTTCTTGCCTGCACTGAACGACTATGTATCACTGACTAAACTAGATCAAATGGGATACAATGGATTAGGTGCACACTCTTACCTGTTGCCATTCTCTAGGGTACCAGGATGGTGGGCAGTCAAAACGATTGCAGGCTTGCACTAAGGTGGGCTTGGGTTTATGACACAGCTCATCTGCCAAAATCACCGTCTCATTCGTCTCTCTTGAGAGGAGGTGAGAGCAGAAGACATCTCGAGTCTGCAGTCCAACTCCACAGGTGAGACTGCAGGAGCTCCATTTCCCAATCTCCCACCTGAGAAGGGACCAGAAAGAGGAAGCCTTGAGTATACAATGAAGAAAACATCACTCACTTCTTAGCCTAGTGATAGCTGGACTGGAGAAGCTGTGACTGAAGCTTTACTTTCAGATTAATGTGGGTTATTTTGCCCTCCTCCCCAGCCCAGCATCCTCACGTCTGCATTATAGAAGCTAAACAGAACCATTGATTGATTATTGTTGTTTTGTATTGTAAATTCAAGTCAAAAGCTCTTTGACTTCAAGTCTCTCAGCAGCCTGCTGTCCCATGGAAACACTTCCGCCTCATAAAAAAGGGTTATTGCTGGCTGTAGCACTTGAGGCTTATGAGCTCAAGATAGAATGAGCTAAAACAGATTGGCTCTTTTGTGGAAGGGCAGGGAGGAATAATCTAGTAGCAATTTCATCAGTGCAAATGCTGCTGGCGCATTGGGGAGGAATCTCTGCCAGGAGACTAGGTTGTAGGATTCCTAATTTACTTGCTGTTGGGGTTGGGGAATGCCAGAGCCTTCATGAATGGCAGTAGGATGGCACCACTAGCGTTGGAAGTCACTGGCTGGATGCCTAGAGTTACAGACGTCACCTCTGTATCAACAGAGGGACTGCAGGTGCCAGCATAAACCTGGGCTGAATTAGCCCTTAAAAATACCCTAATGTTCATCACAATAAACACAAAACTTTCTTGCAGCTGGGCCCCTCCCCAGCCCCACAGATTAATTTTGGGAACTGATTGTTGAAAACATTTTCTAACATGGTCAACTATGCACAGACCCCAGCACAAATAGCTGAGCCCTACTCCTTGTATACCAGAGAAAGCCAGGGGCTGAATTAAGGCTCTGACTTACACAGACATTATTAAAGATGAATCTTACATTCTTGTCAGGAGCCCAAAATGTCATCTCATCCTTCCCCAAAACACTAGGGCTAGCCTTGAATGCTCCTATGTATATTTGGAAGACATGAGGGCTGGATTCTGCCACCTTTCCTAATATTGAGTCATACTTTCCTTCCTGAGTAGTCGTACTGAAATCAGTGGGAGTAAGACAATATTCAACACCAAAAAGGGTGGAAGAATCTGTCCCTGAGGAAGCAAAACAAGATAGAAACCAACTCTTCTGGTTCAATGGGAAGGCTAGGTTCAATATTTGTTCTCTCTCTCAATTAGGTCTATATCAAATCGTTCAGGTTACTAGTAAAAAAGATTCCCTCCCCCAAATGACAGGGCTGAGCTGCTCAGAGTAGGACCCAAAAGCCACAGTGTGCTCTTTCTGGGCCTGATCTGTCAACAGGGCTATGTCATTTGACACCAGCAGAGGATGTGCTTTGTACACCATCAGAAACAAAGATTCTGTAGTTGGAACTTAGATCCCCATTTGTTGTTGAAATCCAGCTCACCCTTCTCTAGCTGGTTTGGCTCTGCAAAGCTAATGATAATAATAAAAACTTGTTTTTGTAAATAACATGGAGCACATACCAAGTAAGAAGGTGCCATTTTTACAGTCACTTTCCTGACCATAACACATTAAATGCCAGTAAGTCTGATCAATGCACCAGCAGCTATATTTCCATTAAATAACTGTGACATCTGGCAGCCAGTTCCACTAATCCAGTGTGCTCCCCTTACAAATGAGAGTATTAAATCAGATTTTCCTATAAAGTTGTCAATCAAAATTAATGTAGATATCAGCTACCCTCTGTTCATTGAACGTCGTAGATTGAGATATTTGAGTCGGGTGCTAAAACGAAGGCATTTTCCTCCTCATGAATTTATTTTGATACGGGGCTCATTATATCAGCTGCCAAAATTTCCTGTCTTCAAGAGTGGCTAGTCATTGTTCCCTCCAGCAACTCCTTGTTTGTTTTGGTATAAATGTTTCTGTTGACAGTTCACATCCAAGTGGCTAGAGTGCCACCGTAACGCTTCCTAACTCTTGGCTTCTGCGAAAGAGGGGGTCTGTTTCTTTGTACAAAGAATAATGTCATTTTCCAATAGGAAGAAAAGATTTGTCTTTGCAGCATTTACATTTTTCTGTTGAAAGTTTCATCTATTGCCCCATCTGTAACACTGGCTTGTTCAATTTTCCCCATCGGCTCCAAATGGGAGAGTCTTAGAGTGGATCAGGAAATATGGGGTCAAATTCTTCCTTTGTTTACATTTGTGCAACCCCACTGACTTTAATGGCGTTTCAGGGATATAAGTGAGCTTGGTCCTTAATGGGGAGGTCTGAATAACCAGAAAAAGCAGGAGTTATGTGGATAATCAGTAGTATTTACAACCTAATAATAAAAAAGGACAAAGATCAGTGATAATATCACAGAAAATTATCATAGAATGTTATGGATAGGGTTGGTTGCATCACTATTATTACTAAAACTGCCTAACACTTCCCATTATAAGACCCTATTTTTTCAGTTGCTTATAAAACTGTCCCAACTTTTGATAATGTTTTTTTAATGTATGCATGTGTGTGTGTAATTTTCTAGACTTTTAAAATACTATTTTTCCACAGGATTCCTGCCTCATCAGTGCACCGGATGGACCTGCTCTGGGAATAAATCAAATATGAGTGATGAAGAAGGCTGTTGTTTGTAGGAGCCCTGCTTCATTTGTTGCAGTAATTGGAAGGTGTGTAGTGAATGAGGCAGGAGATTTCAGGAAAAGAAAGGATGGTCTTGTGGTTAAGGCAGCTGAATGATGCCCTAGGGAACTGGATTCTATCCCGGTCTCTGCCCCAGAGTTCTTAAGTGAAGCCAAAGAACTGACTTAAACCAAACTTCTCATAGGTGGCCACTAATGGTGTGTTCTTCATTTTCTGAGCCTGACTTCAGACCCTGGCGTCTGAGTTGCAGAAATGCTGAGCACTCACAGCTGCAAATGAAGTCAATGGGAGTTGTGCTTTGAACATACAAAACGCTAAATAATGCTACATACTCTGAAAAACCAGGTTCTAGGAGTCTCAAATTGGGCACCCCAAATTAGGGGACCTTAATATCTGTGTGTCTCAATTCCTCATCTGTAAAATGGGGGTAACAACTCCCCCCGCATCTCACAGGGGTGTTGTGAAAATAAATGTATGTTTGTGAAGCACTCAGATACTACAGTGATGAACACCATAGTGAAGGCCATGAGAAAGTTAATAATTCTGTCTTCAGAACAGGGTCTGAATAGTGTGCAGTAAATAAGATTTGGGGCCAGACATTGAACAATGGGGAGAAAAGACAATATCAAATAGCTGCTGATTAAATGAGCACCTCTATTCTGTGCATTCAAGGAGGCAAGGATCCTGTGGAAAATATATCTGTATGATAATGCATATGCCCAAGGGGCTGAATTAAGGGTGTGCAGGCAATCTTAATTCTGGCATTTCCTAACTTTTGAATGATTGACTTTGCAATCTTGATAATGTTCTTTTAATCTGGTTATTTGCTGTGTAATTATATATGTGTCTGTCATACTTCAGATATTTCAAAGGATGAGTTAAAGACTGGTACTGCAGAATGGCTGTATAGGCAATGATTATACTCTCCCTGCACTAGCCTTGGGCATTAAAACCGGTTTTACCAAAACAGAGAATACTGATTAGGACAAAGGGTTAACTCCTGTTCTTTCCAGGATGTCATGGGATCTTAACTTCCACTTGAGCCACCAGCGATAGGCACCTGATGAGTTTAGAGACTCATCTGAAGAATGGCCGCTCTCATGACACTATGGTGAAAGTTACTGTATTAGGGTTAGGTTAGACAGCACAACATCTCTTCACCCCATCGCTGTGGGCATAACTCAAATCCTGTTACAGGTAACAGTACTGAATTATTATAATCAGTTAATGTCTGATTTTACAGTCACTTATACACATGAATAAAGTGTTTGCAGGATCAGGAACTGAACAGAGAGAGGTTTGTTTAACTGGAACTGGCGTCTTAGTGAACTGACTGTGGCAGTTAGAATAAAATAACATATAAAAAGCTATAAGGAATATTTATTCTTGCTGGTTGAGAGACCAGCTGACAGTTTTTGGCTTTGTACTCTCTCTATTGTTTCCTGAAAGTGAAAGAGAAAGATTGCATGATCTTTGTGTGAAACACACTTTGTCTCTCTCTCTCCCCCCCGCCCCCATCTGCCAGTGCCCAAAGTAACATCAATAAGTAGCAGCGGAACTGCAATGCCATTCCGGCTTTTCCCACAGAAAACTTTGGCATGTGTGCACATCAAACCACTAGGCTGTGCTTGCTCTTGGTCTGTTAGTTTACCTGTAAGGGCAACGGCTTAAACAAGTAGCCTCCCCAAAACCTCTCCTCACCCCACTTAAGTCCTGGAAAGCAGTTTTATATTTTAAACACAAATGAGACACCTAAAAGCTTTCAGTGACCATAGCTCACAAGGACCAGAAGCAGAACGTTTTTGACCTTTGCACAGACTTGCACACATATGCCACACTGAACTTTTGAACTGGCTGAAGAAAAACTGTTCATACTGGTACAGAAAAACAAAGGCATTCAGAGATTGCTGAAAAGAGGAAGGGTAAAAGGGGGGGTTACACTTTGCAGATGAGCATAAATGAAAGGAGGTTTATTTTCAAAGGTTCCTATGGAACTGCGGAGTATGCAGATGACAATCAAAATAATACATCCTGATTATTGCCGTTGCTAGGTTGTGTGAAAAGTCTATGACAAAACTGAAACGCACCTGATTTTGTATCATTACAAACTCAAAACAGATCAGTTTTCTTAAAAAAAGTTTATGATACTTTCAAGTGAAGCCAGGCCCAGCTTCCTGCAGATCTTTATTATTATTTAATATTTGCTCAGCACTGACAATGCACTTGGAGTTGTATAGTACACATAAAGACAGCCACCAGCCCTTGTATTGAACGTGGGCTGGTTCTGCAATGAAATGGTCCAACGGTGGCAGCTTCCAATACATTTTATTTTGAGGTTATGGGTTCACCTGTGTGCAGCTTCAGAGGTACATTGAAACTGGACAAAATGTCCATTCAAAGCCCTGAAAATCAAAAGCACCAAGTGTCGTGTAACTCTAATAAGTGTTAAAGAATAAAAGGGGAGTAAGGATGTATGGTGTGATGTATGTTATAAAGTCTGAGTAATTACAATTTCCAGACAAATTATGTGCACAGAAAAAACATCCATTTAGGAAATCTAGAGATCAGCTCCTGCAAGGAGCTGGACAAATGATGTGTAATGAATAATTTATTTGACTAATTCCACCTTTTTTTCTATTTTTCAAATTGTCCATGAACAGACTGATTTTCCTGAATGGATTCATTGTCCAAATTTAGGCCTGATCAAGCCAAGTACTTAAGTCTGTGCTTAACTACAGGCATGTGAGCGGACCCACTGAGTAAACTGAGGACCAGAGTGCTCAGCAATTTGCAGGAGAGAGAGAGAACAGGGTAGAGATACAGACAACTCAAATCTAGCAGCAAAAGGGCGAATGCACCAGAAAATGCCTTCATTCTGCAAACCTTCATTCATAATTTGGGCATTAATTATTACTATATTATTACTATTACTCATAATGTGAAACAGGATAAGTAGTTTCTAAAGCAGAAGCACACGTAGATAGTAACTTAGAGCTGCTCTAAATTAAGAGTCTGATTCTGTAGCTGCTACACAGGAAAAGCTCCCAGAACAGTCAATGGGACTTTTGCCAGCAGTCCCTAAATCAAATGTCTTGATCATGTTATAAGGCATTTTTGGTTGTGTAAGGGCCTATAGCTTAGAATGGGAGAGGACCCAAAGGTTTACATCCAACTCTTAAGTTTTACATAACCTAATATGAATGGAAAGTTTTAAATGGCCTTTTAAAATAATTTCAATGAAAGCATGTTGTTTTTTATTTTTAGAATGAAAGAAAAGTAACAGAAATTATGACCTTGCAGTACTGGACTAAGGCTCAGGACATCTGGGGTCAGTTCCTGGCTCTGCCACAAACTCCATCTCTGACTTTGGGCAAATCATTGAAGGCATGATTTAGCAAAACACTTCAGCATGTACTGTACTTTAAGCATGTGACTAGTCCTATTGACTTCCACGGGAATACACAAGTGCTTAAGTGCTTTGTTGGTTCAGGGTCAATTGTTCTGTGCCTCAATTCCACATCTGTAAAATGGGTACACTGATACTTCTGTTCTTTCATCTGTCTTAAGACTATGCTCTTTGAGGCAGGGACTGTCTCTGACTACTTGTTTGTACAGTACCTAGCACAATGGGACTCTGATCTTGATTGGAGCGTCTAGGCACCACAGCAATACAAATAATAGTAAACAGTTAATTTTGTTAATAATCCTCTATTCATCATAGTGATTGGTGCCAGTATAAGATCCTAGACAGAGACATAGATCATAGTTTTAAAGATATGGGAACTAGGAAGTGATGATAACTATTAACTAACTATTCATGGAAGGTGAAACTGACAAATCTAGTTTCACTGTCAAAATTGTGCCAAAAAATCTAGACTTCAGACACCATGGGGATAAGCATGGTATAGATAGATTAGATAGGCAGAAGTTTAAAAATGTGAAGTGCCTGCTCCAAAGCCTGTTTGAGGCCAATGGAAAGAAGTCTTTTGGATCAGGCCATAAATGAAGATCAGAAATGATGAAAAAACAAAGTAGATTTTAAAACATTCTTATAATCGAGATGTTATAAGAAAGGAACAATTTGAAAGATATATGATCGTCATCTTGACAGTTTCCCTTCAAGTAATGCCAAGAAAATTGAACAGCACATGAGAAAAGCAAACAGTCTTCTACACAAAGACCTCCCAGCCCAGTTATTAAAAAAAAATGAAATTATCATTTTACGTAGTTAAAGCCATATGAAAATGATACAAGAGGACTTATTATTTTTAAAATAAGCATTCTTCAGTTTGGAGTGAGGTCTGTCTGTGAGCCTCTTACCTCTTAACATCTGGCACCTGCACATAGAGACCTTCTTATTGTTCAGGGGCTGCATGGCAACAGTGTATATTCACACACACACACACGCACATCAGAGTGAATTAATCACATATTACATCAATAGTGGGCTTTTTCTCTCTGCCTCTCACCCTACACATCCTGCACCAGACACTGGAGACAGAGAAATCTCTGATGGGATAGCACACATCCTTTTGTTTTCAGTTACAGTGCTCGATTTGTATTTGTGGCAATGCAACCCAATTCTCTGTGTGCATATATGCTTGTTGGACACTTGATTATAACATCCACCATGGGGTGAATCAGTTCAGTCAATGTTAGATTTTAATTGCTGACAGGAAATCCAAGATCCAATTGTAAACCTACCAGTGTTAATCCTGCAGAGGAAAGCATTGCCTTCTAATAGATCAGATCAGACAGGACTCTTGAGTTCTATTCCTGGCTGCTTACTCATACTTGTTGCAAACTAGGATGCTTAAAGTTAAGAACCTAAATCCATATTCAAGCACGTAAAGAAGTGGCCTGTATTACAGATGCTGAATACCTATATTTCCCATTCCTTAGCTATAGGCGCCATGGATCCTCAGCACTTCCAAGAGCCAAGCCATATATTTAGGTATCTAAATATAGATTTGGGGGGTCTAACTTCAAGCACCCAAGTTTGAAAATTTTGAATTTTTTTATCTTACTATTTCCATGCCTCGGTTTCTCCATCTGTAACACGGGGCTAATAATAAATGCACACATACCGCAGAGGAATGTTGTGAGGTTTCACTAATGTTTGAAAAACTACTTTGAACCTTAGATTAAAAAGGGCTGAATTTATGTCAAAAGTTATGATTATTAACAATAACAACCATAAACAACATTATAACCATTCATGTTTATAGCACATCAGTGCTAATCTGACAAACTAAGGCCCAGGGACTAAAGGTTTAGTGGTTTGATTACCGGTCTTGGCAGTGGATCAGAACTGCTCTGTACAACCTAGTGGGTTCTAGGGTTCTTTGTGAGCAAGGTAAAGAGATGTGCTTTTTCTCAGAAAGCATCCATCTCACAACTGAGGAGAACCTATGAAAAGTGATAATTGTACAGCATTTCAGCCACTTTAAGCCAGTGCATGCAGACATATAAAAGGCTTACTGAGATTACTTTGGGAGCAGACAGAGGTGGCCTGCATTGACTCTGCAGTTTTATCAGTATCAATGAACACTGCAGCTCATTATGAATAACTGTGGGAGGGAGCAATATTTCTATAACAAAGCAAAAGAGAGGAAAACGGAGGAAGAACTCTAAAGCCAAAGAGGGAGAGAAGTTACACAGAGCTGGTACTGCTGCCTCCTGGAAGCAGCATCTCCACTACTGACCATCCTGATTAGCTGATTTTTTTGGGACTTTTTGATGAAAACTAAAATATTTCAGGTAAAATTTTTTTGGATGAAAACAAAAAATAAGTATGAAGTATCTGAACCGCAATTCCCATGAGACATTGTGGTGGCATTAAAAAAAATTTTTTTTCTTCAATTTTTAGCCAAAAATGTTCATTTTTAGCCAAAATTAAAAACACAAAACCATTGGGGATTTAAAGCAGATATAATTTTTTTTTCACAAAAAGTATCTGAAGACACAATTTTCCATTAAAAACCGTACAGATGGAAAAATTTTGACCAGCCCAATTAGGCCTCTCTTTTCCCAGTGTAAGAAGCCAAATAGATGGATGCAGTCTAACACACAATGTGGGTTTCCTGGTGGACAACACCAGAATTGCACACACTACATGGACCACAAGGGAATTTGCAACAGAAATCTAAGCTCAGCAAATTACAACAGTGAGAGAAAATGGCAACTGCATAGTTACCACACAGAGTTTTGTGACCCAGTATAACACTTGAGGCAGTGAGGTATGATGGTGACAAGCATGACAGAAATAGATAGACAGATTAAGTTAAACAGAGACACCCATCTTGCTGATTCAAATTTAGGCTCTCACCCAAAACAGCAGTGATGGACAGTCTTTTCCATTAGAAGATGGAGAACTGGTGAAGGACAGTTACAGGAAGGTGGTTACTACAGATGACAAGAGCTGCACTTGCACCATCAGAGTGAAGGATTGAGAGACAGCTAGTACAGGATGAGTGTAAGGTACAGGGATGACAGTGTGAAAGTAGAATAAATTATATTGTAAAAATAAGAATGGATTAAAGAAATGTTGTATGTACCTTTAAGCAGAAATAAGAAATGTTGAAATACAGGTGCCAGGAAAAGAAACATTAGGCATAAACAATGGTGCTAATGGCAAAAACATTAACAGAAGATGTAGTAGTAGTAGTAGTAAATAAAATATGCATGCCTAGCCCAGGTAAACTTATCTGATTCTGCTCCTTTGTTATCTGTTTTCTCTTCTCTTTTTTATCTGTATAAATAAGATAGTGTGTGTCTTGCATATCACATTATCTGGGGTTATTAGCAGAAGCGAGCGCTAATAAAAAAAAAAAAGTGGTCTAACTTTGACAACAGAGAAGGGCGCAAGGCCTCTGAGACAGAGCAGAGGGTTTTAAGGTGAAAGGATGGTCTAAATCCAGTTTCCTCGTGGAGAAGTGTCCACACCACAAAACCTATTATCCTATTGGCATTCTTGTTCAGAGTATAAACAGAAAGGCTACAGACTGAATGGGCACAGGAATTGTGAATCACAATTCTGTCCTAGAAATGGTTCCTTCGGGAGTCAGAATGAGGAAGTTTGCATGGTTACTGCCCACATTGTATATGCTTTTTGGTTGGAATGTGGATTTCAGCTGCCAAAACTGTCAATCCAATTGATATCCCCCATGGCAAAGGTCTTTTAGGGACTCCATCTCCTTCTATGGTGGTCAAATAAACCAACACCTTTCCCTTGCACTAAGTTAACATAATCTAGAAAAAGTGAAAACGCACAACACAACCCCACCTCCCACTTTAAAATGACTATTTGCAAAAGGATCCATTTTTAGTTAACATTAGGGCAGCCAGTAAAAGTGAATACTAGAGGGCAAATGTGTCTGAAAGTGTTCAGTCAGTGGGAGAGAAGTGCAAGAAACTGATTTCCTTGTCATGGAGAAAAACACATTTTAGAACCTGCAATGAAATGTTTTTAAAATGAACAATGTATCATGTGTCAGCTTGAATTGTCTGTGAGCTGCATGGAAAAAAAAAATCACAGACATAGCCTTGACTTCATAACCTGAAAGATCTATATTCATCAACATGAGATTTTATTCCACCATGTAACAAGACGCTCATCGAGTTGAAGGATGCCTGTGCTGAAATGGAGAAAAAAGGAGAGAGAGGAGGTGTTACTGAAACAAATGAACAAAGAGAGTAGATTCACAAATGAAACAATGTTGGAAAAAGTGGTCTATGGATTGAAGTAACTCCCTGTCCAGTCTCACTTCTGCAACCAGCGCTGCGACTTAAATGGCAGATAGTGCAACTCTTGGTGACCCTGGCTGGCAGCATTACAGAGATAATATTTGCACTGGGATGAACTGTTCTTGAACTATTTCCCTAGTGGATCAGGCACAAACAGTCTCTCCCTCTCTCAATTTCAGGCATGCCGGTCTTTTTGCACATTTATTTAATCATAAAAATATATTTACAGCATTGGAATACCCAACCTCTGCTTGTATTTGAGCTCCCCATCCTGATGCCTCTTTTGCAACATGCTGGTAGTGATGCAGCATAGAGGCTTGTTCCAAAATCATGTCCAAACCCAGTGTTTTCTCTTTAATTTTCCCTTTGAGATAATGCTGCCATAGCCGGACTAGTACTCTGTTTAGTAACCACTTCAGTCTTTTGGAACAGAAATTGATTTTCCTCATCCTGGCATACAGAGATCCAAACACATGCGTGCAGCTGCTCCAGATGCAGAGAGCCAGACTGCAGTCTCAGTTACATCGCTATAAATCTGGAACTAGCTGATGAAGTCAATGGATATATAGCGCTTAAAATGAGATCAGAATCCTGCTCAGAGGGTCTGGAGGCAGCAGCCTTAATGGTATCCAGGATGATGGCAGCAGAAGTATCATTCTGAATATCAGTAGACTTGTGCTGAGGCATTTCTACCAGATGCCCTGAAATTAGCCTGTTAGGCCTTGCCTACACACAAAATTTGTATTGCTTTAACTATATAGGCATAGTTAAAGTGGTATGACCCAGCTAACGTGTGGATGCAGTTACACTTGTATAGAAGTGCCTATTCCCACATGGGATGGGGAATAAACCATACTGGTATAAGGCACCTTTATACCAGTATAACTGTGTTCACACTAGAGGTTGTACTAGTAGTATAACTATTTCGGAAAAAAAAATTCATATCCCTATCCAACATATTTATAGCAGTCCAAAATTTGTGTGTATACCACGGGATGTGGTATTACTGTGTCAGTGGAATGCGGGGGGGACGACACAAATTTAAGGGTGGACTCATGCAGGCCTGTGGCAAAAGTCGACTCCTGCCAACAAAACTCTGTAGCGTAGACCAGGCTTTTAGAGAATTAGATGGTTCAAGTAATTGTAATGAAATGTAAAGCCTTCACCTCTGTGTAAGTGGTTCAAATATCTCTCAAGGGTGTTGTTAACCAAGAGTTGTTAACATCTGCTGCTATTCAGAGGTCTGTACGAAGTGAGTTGGTCTTAGTCCTGTCCCTACTGGCAACAGTGCACATGACAAAATCTACTACTACAGTTGAACCTTTAGGTTAGCAGAGAGGCCAAGGACTTAATGGGAATGGAGCCTGAGGAGCTGCATCCTCATCCCTAGTGGAAAAGAAAGTTTGATGGATACATGTGAGGAAGCTAATCCTGCTACTCCCAGGCTGCACCTACTTTGTGGATACAGAGCACTTTGTTTTATCAATCTGGCACTTTTCGTGGGAATATACTTTACTCCAAATTCAATTACAAATGAAAATCAACCTGTTTCCTCCCTTTATTTGATGAATAAATGTTACTGACTGAATTAATTACACAGTTCCTTTAGAGTACGTCGGGTCTGCTTTTATTTGTTCTTCTAATAGAAGCTGCCTGTTTTCATTAGTAAATCTTTATTCATTCCACAAATATCAGACACTCCTCAATTTACTACAGCAACAAGATGCTTTAACAGAGCTGTGACTGGAAGATAACATGATGCTAGTATACCCTACTTCATGTTAGGCCTCACAGTGGCACACTGCTGGGTTTTTTTTGTTTGTTTGTTTTTAAATTAAAATAGTGGTTTCACAGTCAGATAAACCAACTGGGAGATCATGCCAGGTATTTTGTAGGATAACACAATAAATGTGAAATTAACAAAGGCCATTGTTGTGAAAGGTATTGGACTTAAGCAATTTTATTTTTGGCTTGAAAGCAGAGACTCCCTCTTTAGAGCCATGGTTGGGAAATTGTTCCTTTTGTAGTAAAAAATGTGAATTCTTTCTACTGAGGCAATTAAGAGGAAACCAAGAATAAAAAGTGAAAGTAGAAAATGGGAAACGGAGAGCACATGTCTTTCAAATATTGAAAAATATTATATGGCAGCAAGTATTCGGTTGTGATTAGAGTGGGCACTAGAAAAGAGAGGGGTGGAGTGAAATAGACTGAAGCAAGCTGGCTGCAACCAGGAAATCAACAGTGACAGGAAAAGGCAAATGAGGAGAAATTTTCCTCTACATGGCTCACAAAGACCCTACCACCATGTAAGCACAAACTCATCACAAACTATTCTATGAGGAAAAGTATCAAATTATCAAATTATACTCCCGTTTGGGGATGTACTAACATGTCTGTCAGTGCCAAGGTTTGTGACCATGAGACCTGTGCAGAGAAAGGCATCTATCTAACTATCTGGTTCTTTGACTGAGAAGGGTAATCTGATGTCCTTAGAAGTAAGAGGGAAATATGGAATGTCCAGAAGTCATTTTCAAAGATTATTTAAAGATGTGCTCTAATATTTCACAAGCATATTGGACTATGAACTGAACATGAGCTGAAGTGAAGGAGAACATCCATGGGTAAAAACCTATATTATTAAAGAACCAAAATGGCCAAAGAAAAGATTAATATTAATCTAGAGGAGTTGGACTGAGGAAAAAATAATTGCAAGGGAGCTTCTAAAATTGTTTTATTCAAACAGACAATTTGGAAGTTGTTGCATTATTGACGTGTAACCTGACTCTCTGGTAGGAATCTTAGTGCTGGAAATGAAGTCTCTGTCTGGGCATGATTGGGTAGGTGTACTGGGACTGCTCCAGAATAAGATGTACAGGAGTACATGTTTGATATTGAATCAAAACTAATGGCTATGAAGCTACTAATATATCCAAGTATAGCTGGGAAGGTAAATTTAAAAAATGAGCAGCTTTGAGCATGACAGTCGCTTGGCACCTTTTGGACAGCCACTTAAGGGGATGGTACCCTTGAAACCAGAAGGGTTGGCAATGCTTGCAGAGATTACAGAGAAGATAAATGGTTCTCCAGGTCACAGATTTATAGATTTTAAGGCCAAAAGGGACCATTAGGATGAGTTAGTTTGACCTCCTGCATAGCAAAGGCCATAGATCCTCACCAAGTGATTCTTGCACAATGCCCAGAACTTCTGGTTAAACTAGAGCATGTTTTAGAAGACAGTCATCTTGACTTCAAGTGAGGGAGAGTGCACCATAGAGGTGCTGGAACTAGGGGTGCTGCCGCACCCCCTTGCTTGAAGTGGTTTCCATCATATACAGGGTTTACATGTTGGTTCAATGGCTCTCAGCACCCTCACTCTACAAGTTATTCCAGCACCTCTGGTGCACCACATCCCTTGGTATGTTGTTTCAATGTTTAATTACCACCCAGCTCTACTAGACAGTGGAACAGAGAGACAGCGAAGATAGGCAATGCATGACATAACTCAGGCTTTTTCTGGGAAATGGCTGTAATGAGGATAAGAACTGGTATTTCCTGCCAATGGCGCTGTATTGTAATATCAATGTACCAATGATAACACAACAAGAAATCACAAGTCACAATTGTTTTTCAAGAAAGAGACCGAGAGGCTTCAATTCAGCCTGGCTGTGTAGGATGGGCATGTTCTTATGCTCTCCCCCACACACTGAGCACCTATGTATGGATCAGAGGAAGTACCTCAGGGTTTGATCCTTAATACATGCTTAATTCATTTCAGTGTCTAGGTGGAATTCACTTATAGTAGGTTGGGCCCACAAACAATCTGACACCTCCCGGTCCCCAAACAAAACAAAAAAAGTAAATTCTGTTTTCACCTGTATAGTCTGAATTCAATTGGGAAATGAGAAAGAACAAAATGGGGAAGATATACAGCATCCAGCAGAGAAAACAATACATTCAAATGTCCTATGTTCTACAAAAATAGAACAGGCAGCATCAGAGGAAAAAAAAAAAAAGAAAAACCAAGGTTGTTGCTGAGCATTGAGCGGGTGCTCAGCCTGGCTTATGGTGCCTTGACACCTCAGCCATGTATTGGGTCCATCAATTTGCTCTTACAGTCTCTGTTCTCATTAGAACTACCGGCTTGAGAAAGAGGAGGTAGGGAGAGGTGGGAAGGAAAATCTTGTGTTATTCCTGGAACGATGTGCTTTTTCTTCACTGTTTATCTGTTCTGTACCATTCAGCTGTTCTTTGTTGCACAGGAATAAAGTTTAGTTTTGAAAGTATGTGAGAACAAAGCTGAAGAAATTGCCTGGAATTTCCTTCTTTTTCAGCCATCTGACTTTCATTGCTTTTCTTCTCTCCCCTCCTCCACACACGTTTACCAAATCTTTTCAACACACAGTGACTAAGCTATTGAACAGTTATAATTAAGAACACAGCCATGGCACACTATTTCTTCCTTTTGGTAGTGCTCAGTGGTTTATCATGAGCTGTTCATGCCATAGCAGTTATAACTGAGGGTGATTATATCTGATTAAATGATGACTGCCTTTGTATTTTGGGCAGGGGAAGGAAACGTTTTTAGACATGGGTCAATTTTGCTGTCAAGAAGAGTGAAGACATCACTGGAAATTAATTCTTCAGACTATTTTTAGAACAATTTAAAATACAAACATAGCAAGCAGAAGAAATGTGTTTTTCTCTCTCAAAGAATCGCTCTCCAAGTGCAGTGGGGGGAAAACTATTTTTAACTAGTGAGTTATTCTGAGTCTACTACTGGATAGAGCTATTCTATCTTCACTAACCAGTTGCTTACAGCTTGATTCTGCACTCCTGTTACACCTGATTTTCACTGATGTGTGATCAGAATTATGCCCTGGGTATCTCTCTGTTGTGTGCACTCAGAAATAACAAATAAGGATACCTTAGTCTAAGGACAGGCCATTCTATGCTGTTAATTTCTAATACACCAAAAACCACAGTATGGAGGCACCAAGTCCAAAAATAAGAACTGCCAGTGTCCTCTACATTCCACCATTCCTTGTTTCAACAGCTATTATTTATGGGGAGGTTTTGTTTAGCTGTATCCAAGAGAAGTCATTGGGCTTTCCTTCTGCCATTTTTCTTGAAGAAAAAACTTCCTCACAACAAAATCCAAAACCACGGGACACTCAGCTGCTTTGAGGTTTGCACAAGGAAACAAAACCAGTCAAGTTTTGTGTGAAACTTCTCTGGGTTCTGAAAATCTTCTGTCTAAACTCAAAACATAACTTTCTGTTGATTCCATATAGCTGTGAATTTTTTAAAACTTGAGTTTTGTGGTTTGGTTTTGGTTTTGGTTTCTCACCAATAGATGTACGTACAGTGTAAAGATAGCAGGCCAGATTTACACAGTTCTTTAGGCACCTAAAAATGAGGGTAGGTGCCTGGTGTATTTACAAAAGCGGCTAAAGCAGGGTAAGTGCCTCATTCTATTGGGAGTTAGGGGCCTAACTCACTTAGGTGCTCTTATAAATCCCATAAGTCTGCAGTCCTTCAGCCTACTCACCTTATCCTGACTTAGAGGGAGAAAAGTCGTCACACAGTAAAGATCCCTTCCCTGGGCTATCTCAAATGCCCAAGAAAAATGATGGAATAAAATGATGGAATAACAAATAGAGTGAAAGCCATTCTTTTCAATTCCTCCTATGGTAAGTAATTTTCTGTTTTGAAAGGGTCTTCTTAAAAAAATGGCCAATCATAAAAATCTTCTAGAATTCTACTGTCCACTATTCTTGCACATACGGTATGTAACAAATAAAGCTGGATGTTGCCCAGGAAAAGCTTGTTTTTAAGCCTTAGGCCTGGCTGGAATAACCCTTTGAGAAGCTATGGAGATTGCCACTGGTAACCCGAGAGTGTCTGTAGCAGAGGTAAAGCCCTTAAGCCTACAAATGTTCTCACTCTTAAACCAACAGGAAGTTCTTAAAGTGGATTAGACTCAAAATGTAACCATGTTTTGTCCCTTTGCTGGCTGAATCTCCACTGAAGCAGTTTCTCCTGACTGCCTAAATTAAAAGGGAGGGAATTCTCATTTTATAGGGCAGGGATTATCAGAGTTTTTCAGAGTGTGAACTACAGTCTAGTATCTTAAGGGCCACCTGCCACCCCATTTGCTATGTCCAGTGGACTCACTCTCTTCTTATTCACAATAAACAAAATTACAGCAGGCACTTACATGGCACAGTCATATTAGGAAAGAATTTAATAATTTTTCGCTTCTTTTAATGTAGTTTAGCAGCTGGAAACAAGGAGGAAGAGCCAGTCCCACGAGACGAGCCAGCTCTGCCCATAATTCATCAGCGAGAATACTGGGAATTAGTATGGATTTTGGTTTGGGAACCTGTGTCACAGAGGCCTCAAAGCACTAGAGGTGAAATCCTGTCCCCAGTGAGGTCAATAGGAATGCTCCCATTGACTTCAGTGCGGCAAGGATTTTACTCTAGATCAGGGGTCAGCAACCTTTCAGAAGTGGTGTGCCGAGTCTTCATTTATTCACTCTAATTTAAGATTTCACGTGCCAGTAATACATTTTAATGTTTTTTAGAAGGTCTCTCTCTGTCTATATTATATAACTAAACTATTGTCATATGTAAAGTAAACAAGGGTTTCAAAATATTTAAGAAGCTTCATTTAAAATTAAATTAAAATGTCGATCTTATGCTGCCAGCCCACTCAGTCCGCTGCAGGCCTGGGGTTCCGTTCACCTAGGCCGGCAGCAGGGTGAGTGGGACCAGCGGCCGGGACCCCGGCTGACAAGGGGCCAGCAGCCAGAACCTGGGGCCAGCAGTGGGCTGAGCGGGGCCGGTGGCCGGGACCCCAGACTGGCAATGGGCTCAGTGGCTCAGCCCAGTGCCGCTCAGCCCGCTGAGGGTCTGGGGTCCCAGCCCTGCCCAGATAGAGTGGGTACCTACCTTCTCCCTGGTTCGAGGCCATTCTCTTCCTCTCTCTCTGCACTGAGCTGAGAGTGGGAGTGCACTGAGCACAAGGCTAGGGGTGAAGGAGCAGGCTGGGGGTTGGGGTGTAGGGTCTGGCCAGTAGCTAAAATGAAGGATGGGGCTCAGGGTTGGGGCAAAAGGTTTGGGTGTGGAGTGCTTACCTGGGCAGCTCCCATTTGGTGCAAGGAGTGCAGGTGGGAATGTGTGTGTGTGGGGGGGGGGCGTGCAGGAGCTCCCATTTGGGGGTGCAGGGGTCAGGGCAGAAGGCTGGGGGTGTGTGTGAGGTGCAGGGGTCAGGGCATAAGGCTGTGTGTGTGTGAGGGGAGTGTGGGGGCCAGGGCAGAGGGCTGGTGTGTGTGAGGGGAGTGCGGTGGCTAGGGTAGGGGCTTGGTGTGTGTGTGTTGGGGGGTAGGGCAGGGAGCGGGGTGGGAGTTGGGACTCCTGGGCTCTGGGAAGGGGCTGGTGTCTGACACTCAGGGGAGGAGTGCTGAGAGCGAGGATTCTGGATTCCTAGGTTTCCAGCTGGGCTCTAGTTGTTCGAGGGGGTGGGAGGCAGACGGAGACTAGGGCTCCAGACTCCTGGATTCTGCCCTCAATGCCAGAGGGGAGCGAAGTCCAGTGACCTGGGGTGGGGAAAGAGGCATGACCCAGCTGTTGCCAGGGTCCAGCAGGCGGCAAGCCGCAGCCCCTGAGCTTGGGTTCAGGCTGTGGGACGCAGCCTGCTCCAGTACAGAGCCAAGCTCCCGGCACCGGGGCTCCAGCCCCGGGGCAGCCTGCCTGAGTCCAGGGAGCAGGGCCGGCCGTGCTCGGGGCGAGCAGGCACACGGCGCAGCTGAGACCCAGTACTCTTCCCAACTTACAGGCTTCGCGGACGCTGCAACTCCTGTGGGGCCGGGTCCCTCTTCCTGCCCCTGCCGGCGGGGCTGCTCAGACTCCGCAGACAGCAGGAAGCGGTATGGACACGCTAACCCGGAAACACAACCTCCCGCCGGAAGTGATGGAGGTCAGGAAAGCATGTGCAAATGCCGGCGGGAGGAGCGGAGAAGAGTGGGCCCAGCCAGGCAGGATTTTTAATGACACACTGCTGCCTGCTGGGGTCCCAACCGCTGGCCCCGCTCAGCTCGCTGTCGGCCTGGGTTCGGCAGCGGGCTGAGCAGGGCCGGCGGCCAGGACTCCAGCAGGCAGCAGCGTGCCATTAAAAATTGGCTCATGTGCCGTCTTTGACACGCGTGCCGTAGGTTGCCGACCCCTGGTCTATAATATATAACTAAACTATTGTTGTATGTAAAGTAAATAAGGTTTTTAAAATGTTTAAGAAGCTTCATTTAAAATTAAAATGCAGGGCTCCCCGGACGGGTGGCCAGGACCCAGGCAGTGTGAGTGCCACTGAAAATCAGCTCGTGTGCTGCCTTTGGCATGCGTGCCATAGGTTGCCTACCCCTGCTCTAGATTGCCACCAGAACTCCTTGATCAAGATTTCTGGAGTTAAGATTCTGAAGGCTCTTTCATTAGGATGATAGGATTAAAAAGCAAACAAACCTTTCTGATATCATCTGTGCCCCTTTGGAGGCTGTGGATTGTTGCTATTAATATTACTTGGTAATTTATATTTATATAATGCCATTAGTGTAATGGCGCTTTGTAAGCATCTAGGAAACAAAGCTCCTGTCCTAAGGAACTTAAGGCCTGATTCTCATTTACACAGTAAATGTAATTTATGCCTACCTTAAGGCCCCTTTACATTGCCAGAATTGAGTTCAGAGGCCTTAGCCCAAAAGAGAACCAGTTGCTTACAATCTAACCTAGATATACTTATCCAATGGAGCTATGCCACTACATCGACCACAACTGCTGTGGATCTGTCCTATTGTACACAGCACAACAGGTGACAGTTCAACTGCAAAGCAGTGCTGACAGCAAGAGAGAGGAGATCAGTGTTGGAAACTTTCATGAAATTATGTGGTAAGGGGGGATTTCAAAGGAGAAAGGGAGGTTGATTGGTGCACGAGGCATGGGAGGCTGCCCCAATCCAGGGGGCAGTATAAAAAGTTACAAAGCCAAGAGTGCAAGGTGGGAGGTAGGCTGGAGAAATGCTCAGGGAAGGAGGGTGGGGAGAACATTTAGTAAGAGGTAGGAGGAAATGAGAAGAGAGACATAAGTGTGAGCAGACTGGACCTACATACTTCCCCTTTTCCCACTCCCACCCTGACCTTCCATCAAAGGAGAGTTAGATATGGCTATGTCTGGAGAGGGGCAAAATTGCCACCTTTAAGTCTGTTACGGAGTGGCCAGAGAGGTTGAAGTGCTCTCCTACTGGTTTTTGAATGTTATGATTCCTGATGTCAGATTTGTGTCTATTTATTATTTTGCGTAGAGACTGTCCGGTTTGGTCAATGTACATGGCAGAGGGGCATTGCTGGCACATGATGGCATATATCACATTGGTAGATGTGCAGGTGAACGAGCCCCTGATGGCGTGGCTGATGTGATTAGGTCCTATGATGATGCCACCTTTTCATGTTCTCTGTATGTGTGTATATATCTCCTTACTATATGTTCCATTCTATGCATCCGATGAAGTGGGCTGTAGCAGGGCTGCCCGGGGGTGGTGGTGGGGGCAAGTGAGGCAATTTGCCCCAGGCCCCACAGGGGCCCCCATGAGAATATAGTATTGCGAATTTTTTTTGTGGAAGGGGCCCCCAAAATTGCTTTGCCCCAGGCCCCCTGAATCCTCTGGGCGGCCCTGGGCTGTAGCCCACGAAAGCTTATGCTCAAATAAATTTGTTAGTCTCTAAGGTGCCACAAGTACGCCTGTACTTTTTGCAGATACAGACTAACATGGCTGCTACTCTGAAGCCTAAAGCTACTGATATACCAGCATAACCATACACCCCTGAGTATACTACTCATACATATAGTACGATACATGTGCATATGTAAAGGCTAAGAGATTGTCATTTGCACCAGTGCCCCTTTTTATACCACTCTGTCAATGTAAAGGGGCATTAAAGTGGGCTTATGTTATGTTTAAACCCATTTTAAGGTCTTTTACATTGCCAGAGCAGTGTAAAGGGGCTTTGATGTAAAAAGAATCAGGCCCCAAATAATTACAAACATATATAGTACACTCACATACATAATACAGTATAATTACCTACAGACCTGGAAAGGCCTAATCACATCTAAACAAAGCCCCAAGAATCTTTTAAAAGCCATTTTGCTTCATGAGTGACACAGCTATGATACCCTGCCTTTTTCCTGGAAATGGGAAAGTGTGCTATCTTTAGGGTGAGGGTTTTCCACAGCATCCTCCACCATAGTATCTAAGCACTGGGAAGAATAGGTTCTGGAGGACTTTTGAGGGCAAGGTGAACTGAGAGGAAAGAGGGAGGACAATGTGGGCATCCAAAAGTTTCAGGTAAGTTTGGGTAAAGTTCAGATGAACAACCAAACATTTGGATGCTTATCTGATTTCAATGTATGAGCCTTCTGAGATATGCCCCTCCATTTTAGCATGGTTCTGTGACTCTAAGGGCTTGGCTACACTTGCAAGTTGCAGCGCTGGTAGAGGCTTTCCAGCGCTGTCCACACTTGCAGGGCACAACCAGCGCTGCAACTCCCTGGCTGCAGCGCTGGCCGTACACCCAGGTCTGCTTGGGGTATAAGGGTTGCAGCGCTGGTTCTGCAGCGCTGGTCATCAAGTGTGGACACTCACCAGCGCTGTTATTGGCCTCCAGGGTATAAGGAGTATCCCAGAATGCTTTTAACTAAATTATTCCCTTTGTTTTGTTATGCAGCCTCTCTTTGTTTTGTTGTCAATTGAGCTGCTTCAAACATAGCTCCTGTTTGCTGTCATTAATCTGTAACTACTGTCAACAATGAAATGAGATAACCCTGCAGGGAAGAGTATGTTGGATGCAGGTTGTTTGCAGTTAACAGTAATTCTGATTTTGCCCAGTGTCGGTTCCAAAATCCACTCTCTCTCTCTCCCCCGTCCTCACACTGCCCCACACCCCCCTCTTTTGAAAAGCACGTTGCTGCCACTTGAATGCTGGGATAGCTGCCCATAATTCATCACTCCCAACAGCGCTGCAAATGCTACAAATGTGGCCACACTGCAGTGCTGGTAGCTGTGAGTGTGGCCACACACCAGCGCTGGCCCTGCACAGCTGGACGACCAGCGCTGCAACTACCAGCGCTGCAGATTTGTAAGTGTAGCCATAGCCTAAGCAAAATAATACTATAAACTGAAAAAGTTATAATACATTACACTGTGTGTGTTGCGTGTGTGTGTTGCGTGTGTGTATTGTGGATATTGTTTAAATAGCTTACACTGAAATCACCTCACAATAGTATATTTGATTTGTTTCTGCTGTGATATCTTTAAATCCCATTGAAAAATCTTCAGGCAAAGCTTATGATCATGAGTCTTCCATCACCATGGTACACAGCTAATCATTTTTAAAGCCAGTAGGGATCATTAGGTCACCTAGTCTTACCTCTTGTATAACAAAGGCCATAGACTTTCATCCAGTTAAATTCTCTCTCTTCACTTTACAACAATTAAAAGGAATCGTGGGATTGAAACAAAAAACATTTGTTTAGTTTATGAGGTGCCACTGGGCTGAAAACCTCAGGCCCTGATACTGTTCTCAGTTATACTCATATACACATAGAATTCCAGTGAAATCCAGGTTCACACTAGCAAATCTGGCCCCAAATGTCCTAGTTTCACAGTCATTTAAAACAGTTTTAAGTGGGAGCTTGGGACATTGTAAATTAGTTTCAAGCATCAAATAACAATAACTATTCCTCTCCTGCATGCACAGGAAAGCATGTGCTGCTGAAGGTAAGGATATAAGCTGCCTACCTTGGGGGGCAGGGCTCCAGATTACAGGCTTTCAGTAGCTGTGGAGGACGGCGGCTGGTCACACATAGAGTTTCATCTGCAATCTCTCTTGTCTGTTTGTTCAAGCAAGTCACGACAGCCTCCTGGACACCTGCATACAACATTCTGGTCAGGACTCAGTGCATAGAACCCAAGGGGTGATGAAGTGCAGACATGGCACCTGCAGGGGTCCTGCTAAATTGCTGTGGGGGCCTCTGCACATCAGAAAATACAGTTTGATACTCAGGACGATCAATGGAACCAGTTCAGACATTGCTGACAAACCTGCAGATGGGGGCAAAGGGAGGGGCTCCCATGCCCTATGAGCTGATTGACATGCTAGCGTGAAGTTTTGCTGCTCACGCTCTACAGCCATGTAGTGTGCAGGGCGAGGTATTCCATGCTGACTGGAAGCTCAGTGAGGACACTAACTTGAGCACCTAAAGACTAGGAATGTCTCTCGTGGCATGTTGGCCCTGAGTGACTGGGGGGAATCACAGGCCTCCACTCCCTTTTGTTTTAACAGGAAACCTCTACCTACAATTCCTGTAACTCTCCAGAAACAAACACGCCTCTGGCCACATTCACCATTGCTTCTCCTTTCCTCCTGTTCCCCACCTACCTGAAGGTAGGGTGACCAGATGGCCTGATTTTGTAGGGATGGTCCCGGTATTCGGGGCTTTGTCTTATATAGGCACCTGTTACCCTCCACCCCGGTCATGATTTTTCACACTTGCTATCTGGTCACCCTACATGAAGTTCCAATTAAATAACTAAAAAGGAGGCCCCGGCTTTGCTTCAATCAGCAATTGCTGTCAATCTCATAAGAAAACTTTATTTGGGTGACAAAGTCCTTGGTCCCCCACCTTCCACAAGTGTCACTGAAACAAGCAGAAGCACAAAACAAATGTCCTTCTAACACTGAAACAATGAATGCAATGATACTGCATACCGGCCAAGGCAGCGATGTGATCATCAATTAATAGCGGGTCTGGTGTTAAAGATGGCCCATTTATATGTTATATTTTAAGCAGCAACAGGATTGTTCTAGGAGCACAAAAAAAAGTGATGTGATAATATTCAACATTTGTGAACAATAGCTGTTGTCAGACTGCCGCATCCAGAGACTAGAGCTCTAACTTGCACTCCCCTAAATCTAATCTGGACACTGGTCATGCAGGGGAGTAAGGCACCTTTGAGAGTTGGAATGAAGGCAGGGAACAGAGCAGAAGCAGCTGTGGGCACTAAACAGGAGGAAGTACAGTCCTGTGATTAAGGTGATGGACTGGACCTCAGGAGTAAAGCTTGGTGAATAAAGCATTTTTCACTTTCCTGGACATTTCAAAGAATCAAAAGGAAATTTGTTTTGGATCAGACTGCAAATGTTTTTTTTTTGGCGAATTAAAAAGTTTAAAAAAAATTGTGGGGCAAACAAAATGTTTTGTTTTGCTTCCAACCATTTAAAAACTTTTTACAATTTTTAAAAATAAAATGGAAATTTTGAAACAAGTCGTTTCAAACAGAAAAATCAAAATATCTATTTTGAGGGGTTTTAAAAAATGAACAATTTTGTGAAATTTACATAAACTCACAAAATGTTTTGGTGTCACCAAATCTGCATTTTTCACCTAAACAAATTTTTGGATGAAAAATTTCACCCAGGTCTACTCAGGAGATCTAAGTCCTGTTCCCAGTTCTGCCAGCTTCTGACTGCTTTTAGGCATGACAGTTTCTCTCTCTCTGTCTCCCTTTACCCCAGTGTAAAATGGGGATATTAGTACTTCCCTATCTCACAAAGATGTAGTGAGGTTAAATTCATTAATGTACGTGAAGTGCTCAGATATTGCTGTGATAAGCACCAGAGAAAAACCCACATTTAAAAAAAATCCATGTAAACTAATTTACTGTTTGAGCCTCTGGAACTTGTCCAATACAAGGGTTCATGTAAGTTCATGATTTGCCTACGCTACCTGGATAACCCAACCCTCATTAATTCAAGGGAAATCTGAGCACACTTTCTATAACCACAACTTCACTTAACTGGGAAAAGTGACTTGTCCTTTAATAACTGGTCCACCACCACCAGAACAGTAATCTGTTTTGCAAAACACCCCAAATCCTCTGAAGACGACAACATTCACAAAAAAGTGTTGGACAAGCTTGAGTAACTATGGGAAAGCAGTAAGAATAATATTGCTGTGTGTATAAACAGAACCTGCAATACACTGTGTTATTTTTGAAGCTACAACTGATGCCACTAGGAAAACAACAGCACAATATTATTCACCAATATGCAACAACTTACAATAGTGCTACTGGAGTGCAGTTTGTTCAAAGTCATAGATCTTCCTAGTCATGGATCTATTGGCCCTGCTTCTCTGTTCTCTGCCCCCAACATACGCTGCAGGCTAGGGTGGTGATAGCCCCATAAAGCACAGCTCCATAGTATGCAGGGGATAGAGACAGGAGTGGACAGCTGGAGTGCTGCACGTGCCCATTCCAGGCGCGCACAGAACTTCAGGAGCTACGCCATTCCCAGGTGTTCAGGTGGCAGCCACAGTGAGCTGGGGCAAGGGGAGAGGGAAGGAAATCTGCCTCTTACTGAATATTTCCATCACGTGGGACACTGCCGAAATCCCCCAAGTCAGCCAACATCATTGTGGGTTTTTTCCCCCTACCAGATGGTCCAGAGAATGGTATTTATAAACACAATATTTTGTTAGTGGGACATTTAGAATAGCCCCCAAGGATGGTTCTATTTGATCTGGTAGCTTCACTACCTCTTTGTGGCTTCCCCATGTAGGAGTTTCACAAATAAATTGCTGTCTAATGTTATGTGCAACATAAAAGTGTTAGCATTTTCACTGTGCTCGCCTTGGATTTGTAATCCACAAGTGGTCTAAATCCTGAAAGTGCTGAGTCTAATCCCTCTCCCCAACCCTCACTGCAACTGAGGAGTCTCTACAGCTCAGGATCAGTCTCTTAGGCTACTCTTTGCTGTACAGTATTTTTTTTTTTTTTTTAAACTTCCAGGCCCTGTTTGTGTCCTCCTTGCTTATTCAGTCCATCTAAATTGTCTCTCAGTGTATGTCCAGTAGCTTTCTTGTCTATCCTGCCAGGATACCGCCCCACTCATTAGAAAGCTTGCTAACTTTTTAAGAGAGTCCAGATTTTATTTCAAAACAGTTATGTCAAGGAAGGGTGAAGTGTTTGAAACTTACTACTAAACATCCCCTATCCATATGCGGTAACGCTGACAGCAGGTTTCAGAGGGGTAGTTCGTTTGTATTTTGCTGCAACAGGCCACATGTCAATATCAAAATATTTAGCATGAACTGCAGACATATTAAGTAGCATGTTCAATTACAGCTGACTGGCAATGCCAACAGAACGTTTAAATTAATATTCCAACATATATACACTATCATAACAGATGTACCCAAATATTCAAGATGTGTTGTATGCAGTCTCAGAACCTTCCAACAATTATCCAAGATAGGAACAGACTCAGGTATTATTTATTGCTTGTATTTGCCATCTAAGCTGACTACAAGCCAACAGCACTATGATAACTTTGTAATTTGCACCGTACAACTTCTAGGGTTAAACCCTCCCCCTGCTACACAGACACATATGGTGGCAGAAGGGGCGTAAGAAGTCAAAATTCAGTGTGGGGTTATGGCGCTCATGCTGTGGACTGGATACAACATCTAGTCATAGTGCACAAACTTGAACCGGCATTTCCCCCGCTCCTAATATGATGGGACAGGCACCAGAGCCACAAGGGTCATGATTATTCAAGCAGGGAACATGGCAAGCACTCAGCCCAGCAGACATGATTTCTGCCACCATCAGCAAGTGCAAACGGCAAATACAGGTCACAGCACAGTATGCTGGCCCCGTTGTTAACACATTGCCCGATGACTGCAGGGTGTCTCTTGCCTGCCCTGTACATGTCTGGCCCCCAGGCTGACTGAATTTTGCTGCCACAGGGAGGATTTGGATTTGGTCTTGTGAAATAAAAAAATCTCTATCTTTCTAATGAAAATGGAGAGTTCCCAACAGAACGCATTGCAAACTGGAATTTTTTTTAAAAAATTGTTTTTATCGCTATGCATGAAAAGCTGATTTCTCAATATAAATGTTATAGGCTAAATTCACAGGTGTGATCCTACTGATCTGAGTTATCACAGTAGCACAAAGGAGCTGGAAACCTGGCTCAACTGGCATTAGGGGGACTCTCCGAATATAGGGGACTTCCAGTGGCACAGAACCACCATAGTGGCTCTAACATGACCTGCCATCTTGTCTGCCAGCATAAGTATTGTGGAAAACGGGGGTGGTGGCTAAGGAGCCCCTGAATCCATCTAGGCCCTGGCTGCCAGATTGACTCCTGAAGGCTATGGTCATAGGGTACAGGCTGCAGTAACCTGTGCCAGGAACCAAACAGTCTTCCGGCTTGGCCCAGCATCAGGGGAACATAAAGGTGGCTCAAAACAACTTTTGTCTGCCCACCCCTCCCCACAGTCTCACACTTAGTGTGTCACAGCAGGCTAAAATAAACTGTCCCTATGTTTTGGGTAGGCCAATGCATGCAATTAAAGACAAGTTTTAAATCAATACAAGAACCATTGCTTATGTCCTCCAAAATTCTTCCATTACCTGTCAGAAACTGTGCAGGAAAGTACTAATAAAAAACAAGAAAAGGCTGCTCCTTCCACTTTCCAGAGGACACTTGCTTGAGGTTCACTTCTAAATATTATTTATCACACAACATTTCACCATAATGAAGCTGTCCTGCTTCAAGCTGTTTTCTTTCAAAATACCTAACAGTTCATGAATGGGAAATTAAAATGTAACAGGGTACGGGGGTGGGACGTGAATCTAAGAAGTTTAAATTCACTTTCAATATACCATCAAATGGGATTTTCTATGTTTATATCTACCAGAATAGCATAATTGTTACATGATATCTGATGACAGCTCTGGGAAATACAACCACTAACAGCAGACAAAATTACTAACTAGTTCCTTCTGGTTGCTACCTCTCCAAGGTGAAAGGTTACTTCTATGTCTATCCAATTTCATCTCCTGAGAGTACAAAACCAATAAAATTAGCTTGACCGGTCTTGCAACTGTAGCTACAAAAATTTTGATTTAGAATCTATTTCTTAATCTGGCATATTTTTGGTTGACCATATAATAAATAAATAAATAAATAAATAAATCCCCCAGCTAACCATTTTGTCAATAATCAAAAGGTCTTAAATTGGTAAAGCAAAGTGTTTCTGTCATCATAATTTATGTATGTTATATATGAAAATGTATACATATATATACACTCTATATATAGAAATTGTTTCTTTTCGGTTCAAGGGGACATTGTTTGAGCTATTCAAGATTCCAGGTTCAAAATACAAGCATTACAAATCGTTATTGGCCAGTCAGACTCAAAATACAGTGGTTGCTATTAAAAAGTCAGCATTTGCCACTAGTCAACATGCACTGGTATAACTAGTTATAATTAGAGCAGGAAATAATGGTGGAAAACTGTATGTTAACTGCAATCAAATGCCAACTACTGTAGACAGCAATATATAAGCACTTTGCGATATGCTTTGCATCCTTTTCTATCTTCTGGAACCTTTTTCTATTGTATTTGACTGCTGGAGGATCAATATTTAGCCAACTATTAAACTTCAACCCACTACTGACCTCTTTCCAATTCTGCAATATTGTTCCCATTTAATATAGAAAATGGATTCTTTTGGCCATATTATTTATCTGCATTCTTTTGTAAACAGCCTGAAAATTGCCTCTAAAAGGGCAGCAGCTGGGAAAGCCTAGGGTTTTAAACAATTGCAAAGGGAAAATATTTCAAAACCAACTGGACAAAAGATAGCATAAACTCAAATTAATACTATACAATGTGTAAATAATTACCATAATATGCATAACCTTTGACTTTCATCAACTTTTAGACTCTCCAAATGCAAAGTCTGTTAAGCTTTAGGCAATCGAATGGCTGGCTATTTTTGCCATATGTTTTCTTTTTGCACTGGAATCCAAGTTAATATTAGATGGTAGCATAAGCTACAGAAACCAGCTGAGCCCCCAGTAGTTCAGTAAGCAAATGCACCTGCAGTGGCAGAACGATTTGGTTCTGTGTGTCTGTGCATATATGACCACGTCAAGAGACAAGCACAAAAAATGATGCTAGTTCGTCTTACTAGGCTGCTTTATGTTATTCTTCCTTGTGTGAATATAAAATATGAGTCATCAAGAACGAAATGTAAACAGCAGCATTAGCTGCATTAATCATTCATAGCTGAGAGCATGAGCATAGCATTTGATACTCAATGGGCCCAAATAGGAAATTCATGTAGCTTTCCACTGTAGCCTTTTTTATTCTTCAAACAGACGTAGCAAAACCATCTTTTAGACAGTGCGCATTGCAAAGCACTGTATACCGGAAAAGGGGAAAGCAAATTAACCACAGCAAAAAGCAAATTGCCCTCACCTCCTCCACAGGATTCTGAGCATTCCGTAAAGCCCTCGTATTCCCAGTCATAGAGTTCATCAAAATCCTGGAGGCCTCCATAGATCAGTTCGATTTCCTCAGGGTTAGATTCAGCAGCCTCCCCACTGCAGGGGCCGCTGTAACAGGCTCGTTGTGATGCAGGTTTGGGACCTTCACATTCGTCGATAGGCAGGTCAGCCACAGACTGAGAGAAAGACAGGAGCACCTGACACTTCACAGGCCGCACCTGGCTGCCCACCCCACATGTGACACTACAGGCAGACCAGGCCTCAGGAATAAACCTATGGTAAGCAAGAGAGAGGGCAAAGTAAGCAGCATGTCCAAGATAATTGGGCAGCATCCCTTGTCCAGTGGTTGCAAAAAACATCATTATTTGTCTGGGAAACAGGTGTTTCATCTCATCATACAAGTACTTCTGTAAAGTGCTCATCACAGCCATAGGTCTTTGATACCTTACAGTTCTTAAGGCAAATCTCAGTATAGTTCTAATGTCTCTCTCACCCCATTCCTCTCTCCTCTGATCAACACACACAACATTCAGAATCCCAGATGTGAAAAATGAAAGACACCTATTACATCATCTAGTCCATTTATACCTAAATATATATAATACACAAGCAGACAAAAAAAGAAATACTATGTTACAACATCTTGGAGCTCTTTGGAATGGGAGTTGCTATATAAATACCATCTATTATTATATAATTTCACCATGCTCAGCAGCTGATAAGGCAAATACTGGAAACAACTTCAGGAATTTATATTTTTTGTTCAGCTTCCTAGACCCAACTTTTACATTATGAGTTCTAGGTCTGGAAGAATAGGTTTCCTCTACTATAATCATTGGCCTCAAAAGCACATAGGAATTTGGTGGAGCTGAAAGCAAAAAAAACCCCATACATGGGTTGATATTAGAAATACATTTACTAACAGCAACCTCCTAATAGTATCAAAGATAGTGCAGTTTTTCCATACACTAAAACCAGGAAATAATGATGGGGTTTCAGATACTGTTGTGTAGTTATCATTGGTAAATGTTACTTACTGATTAGTGCAAAATCTCACGAGCATGGGAATGCAAAGTTTTTTTGTTTGGTCTATACCTAACATACCTATCTTCGCTGACACAATGTGCTTTTCTGTGTATGAGCGACAGAGTAGCAGGCTTATTAGTCTGTATCCGCAAAAAAAACAGGAGTACTTGTGGCACCTTAAGAGACTAACAAATTTATTTGAGCATAAGCTTTTGTGGGCCAAAACCCACTTCATCGGATGCATGCAGTGGAAAATACAGTAGGAAGATATATTATATATATACACACACACACACACACAGAGAACATGAAACAATGGGTGTTACTATACACACTATAACATGAGTGATCAGCTAAGGCAGACTTGAGGTAATGGAGCAGATTTACCAAGCAGCAGTTACCCTAGGAAATAAGAAGTAACTGTGGTGTTTCAGAGCCTATGCTGTGGTAACTACTGGTAAATGTTGCCTTCTCAATTGTGTTCACAATAATAGTAATAATCATCATCATCAATAACTCCCTAGAAGCCAGAATCATGGACCAGAACTCCACTGTGTTAGGCTCTATACAAATACAGAACAAAAAGACAGTCCCTGCTTAATTCTAAATATTTTAATGAATTAATACAAAATGCTTTCCAAACTTGCTATATAAGTAACACAAACAAAAAGAGTACACTTCTCTGGCACTGGTGCATTGCTCTGTCATATCTAAGGTCACTTTCTCCCTTCCTCCGTGCAGCAAAAGTGATGCTGCTTCTTCCCCGAAGCAATGACAGTGTTGGCCTGCCCTCCCAAATGGATTCTGGGGAGATGTCCTTTCTTCTCTTCCCCTCCCACTTTTTAAGAGGACTCACTCACTCTTTCAGGGGACCCACTATTGAGAAGAGAAGGGAAAACTGGAAGGAGGGCACTTGGTGACCTTGTTCTGTTATGACTGACTTTATAGTGTCTGTTGTTACTGAATGGCTGAAACACAGTTGACATTATGGAGCCCAGCTGTGGGAAAGTCTGAAGGATGCCACTGACTGCCACCCCTCCAGCGGGCATCTCTGTATCAGTGGCACTGAAAAGCCAGTAAAAGGGGAGGGGTTGGGATCAAAAATGGAATACTTGACAAAGAAAAATGAGAGTTAAAAATAAATGGTTCTTGTAAAGAAAGCCATGTACTTGTTTCTTTTAGCTGCAGACACTCATCTGGTGGGCCACGCAGCCGTCTCATATTACAAGAGTTTTCTAGGCTCCCTTGCAATGCGACTGACCCTGTATTTAAAAGAGGCAGTGTATTTTCCTATATGATTTCTTAGTTGCTGCTGTTGGGCATAATGCACAGGACCTATTTCAGCTGAAAAGATTTTTTGCTGTGCCAGTTAGTATGTACGCAAGGTTCATAAAAATGTAATAAATACAGCAGGCCAGACTGTGCATGCTGGTATGTTGAATAAACCCAAAGTAGCACCATTGACTTCAATAGATTTTACTCCGGATTGATGAGATTTTGGCTCATTGGTTCTGTAACATAGCTAACAAACCTTGATGAAAATATATTTTAAGGAAATGTGGGAATTAAAACAAAAACAACATAGAACATGAATTTGTAAGGCAATCAATAGAAGTGGGCCAAATGTTCAAAGGTCCCAGCATCCAGCCTTCAGTTTGCACATGCAATCAGATGCATGTGCAAGTGAATAGTGAATAGCGCTTGTATGTGAAAACCCAGCTGTGCATACCAATTGATACAAATCCATTTACCTACTTTGTGTATATAAGCACTGTTTGAACATATAGGCTTTTGCATGCAGAAATAATTGCACCAAATTGTGGACACGAGAATCTTTTGAAAATTAAATTAAATTTTAATTTTTCCAGACTCATACTCAAAACATAAGATGTCAGCTCGCTTGCCGTCTCATGTGGTATGCTGCATGATATTTTATCTCTCTCCCTCTTAGTTTAGATAGCATGATCTAAGATCTTCTATAATTACATAAGGGAATTTATTTCAAAACTCAACATGATTGGCATTTAGAATGTGGCTTTTCAGCTAAAGATCATCTCATTTATAAAAACAACACAATGGACTTTGCTATTTTAACAGATATTGGTGGTGAGAATGTCCATACTTTGTTTTGGCATGAAATGTTCATATTAATTTAACTTCAAAACTCTCCAGAGGGGATCTGAGCAGCAGTGCATACTTTGCTTTGTGAAAGTAGCTGCAGGGAAACTGGTGAAGTGGAGGCTGAAACATAAAGCCTGATCCAACATTCACAGTCAACTCATGACTTCAGTGGACACCGGATGAGACCCACTGCTGGCCCCATTGTCTTTATGGGGAGATCAAGACCATTCCATTTGACTGTACATGCCATGGGCGCTGCTCCTTGAGAATCTGCGTATCCACAGGTATATTATGAAGAATCAAAATGAATACTGACTGACAGAACATACACGATCTAATGGGCCTGGTGAAAACCTCTTCTCTCTTTCTTCACTGCCACTCCTCCAGCTTTTCCCTTAGGCTTCCTTTTGTTCCTTTCTTAAGATGCTATTTACATTTTTTTAAATCTTCTTTGGGTTACTCTGGGGTTTAGCTAAAGATCTGGGTGATCTGAACCTTTGAAAAAAATCACAGGTGTCAATTTAGACACCCAAAAAATCAAGACATCCCAAAGTAGTGGCTATTTTTAGTGACTTGCCCAAGGTCCCAGAAGGTGTCTGCGATAGACCCAAGTCTCCTGACTGCCAGGCCTGCACTTAGGGCCGGCTCCAGACCCCAGCGCGCCGGGAGGGTGGCAGGTGGCTCCGGTAGACCTCCCGCAGGCGTGCCTGCGGAGAGTCTGCTGGTCCCGTGGCTCCGGTGGACCTCCTGCAGACATGCCTGCGGAGGGTCCGCTGGTCCCGCGGCTTCGGTGGAGCATCTGCAGGCATGCCTGCGGGAGGTCCATCGGAGCCGCGGGACCAGCGGACCCTCCGCAGGCACGTCTGCAGGAGGTCCACCGGAGCTGCAGAACCGGCGACCGCCAGAGCGCCCCGCCGTGCTTGGGGTGGCAAAATTCCTAGAGCCGCCCCTGCCTGCACTTAACCACAAGGCCTCCTCTTCTTCTCAATATGTGGCACTCTTCCCCTAGAGTCAGTACCGAACTAATGCCATAGCACTATCACAAAGAGCACTGTGGACCTGGAGGTGCCATTGTTCAGCTGAGATATAAAACAAGATTGCAATCACTTGTCATTCAAGATCCCAAGGCTCCATTTGCAAGAATAGCCCAAACGCACTGGTCAAATGCCAATCTGGGTAATTACATTCTTCTTCCCTATATGTTCCTTGCAGTTTCAATTGGACCTAATATTTTTCTTCACGTTGTGTCACACCATTTTGTAGTCTCAGTGTTTAGTGTTAAACATTTACTGTTTTTCTCCCCAGTGGTAGATACAGCAATTCTGATATACAGTATGTACATATTATACATGTTAACTCTCTAAAGCACTGCAGGATCCTTCTACATGAAAAGACACAAACATTATCTAATGTTAGTTTAACACATTTATGATCTTTTATGCAGCTGCACTTATAGCTTCATTGGATACGATTAAACCCCAATATGGGAAGAAGTTTTCCCTGCTTTTGCTTCTTCTTCTGTTTCCTGAAATTGATGGAGAGAAGCACTGACAGACTGGTCCTGTTGGTAATATTTGTATGCGTCATTACCGCCATCTTGCTCAGTCAATATATTTGGCAAAAAATAATTTAAAAAATCATATATTTAGTATTTTTAGTCTATGTCGGAACAACTTTTAGTTCACCTTTTAAGCTGCTAACTAGTCAATTTCTATGTATAAATATCTAAAAGATGCACTATTTTAATAGGAAAAATGGGCTAAACTATATATGAATGTTTGCATACACAAAAATCTTATTTAAAACTGTGAAATAGTGCTTAGGTGACTCTGGTACACTGGTCTTTCTGCCTGTGCGCAATTTCCTGTGAGTTCTGTTCACACAGATGCATGTCAGGAATTTCCTTTTGTTTCTCACTGAATCAGCCCCATCACTAAGCTGGTACCATCTGGCATCCAGATATTATTGTTTGCCCTCTGTTTTTTATGGCTCACACCAGAGTTATTTATGGCAACATGTTAAAAGCTGGGTATCATGTTAACGTACAAAAGTGTTTTTCAAGAGTTACACAGCAAAAAAGCCCCCTTCCCAACAAAACCAATCTGATTAAAAATAGAGCATCCCATACCTTTTCAGTCATGCCTGAGGCTCTTTCTACCTCTGGCTGTCATAGGCTGTTGGTGTAAAACTGAGCCCCATGTAAAGAGCTCTCATGTAGATATAAACATCCTTCATGTAAGATTTTCTGGAGAGTGGTGAATGACCATTCCCCAAATGGGTAATATTAGATACACTGTACATGTAGAGACAAAGGAGCACAAAGACTTATAGAACTACCTTCTATAGTTTTAATAATCATTATGTGATTTTCTTTTCATTCTAGGTTCATTCATATAAAAGGTGTCTAACTCATTATTAATTTTATATATATAAAAACTATTTCAGGAGCATGTCGAAATGAAATCCTATGGCCTGTGTTACACATAGGCTTGGAAGGATTAGATGTTTATTGTTAAACGTAGATAAACATCAATTTCACTATACACAACAAATATTTCCACTGATGCTAATAGACATTTACTGATAGGCAGAGTATGAAAAATGATACTTGAGAGCTTAGAGTTTGATGTAAGGATATTTACTTTATATATTTTGACATGTGATGTTGACAATTAGTGTTTTAATGGTTACAAAACTAACCTTTGAATCTCAACATCTACTGTCACTAAAACACTATTCATAAATTCCAAGCCCAGAAGGAATGATTGTGATCATCTAGTCTGATCTCATGTACACCACAGGCCATAGAACTGCCCCCAAATCATTCCTAGATCAGATCTTCTGGAAAAACATCCTATCTTGACTTAAAAATTGTCAGTTGATAGAGAACCTACCACAATCATTGGAAAATTGTTCAATGGCTAATTACCCACATTGTCAAAAATTTATGCCTAATTTCCAGTGTAAATTTGTGTAGCTTCAACTTCCAGCCCTTTGATGATGTTATATGTTTGTCCGCTAGATTGAAGAGCCCATTATAAAATAGTTGCTCCCCATGCACCCCTTAACCTTTTAGTTGTTGAACTAAACAGATTGAGCTCTTTGAGTCTGTCACTATAAGGCATGTTTTGTAATCTTTTAATCATTCTCATGGGTCTTCTCTAAGCCTCTCTCATTTATCAACATCCTATTTGAATTGGGGTACCCAGAGCTGATTGTCTGATCCACCCCCACTGTTCTACCTCCTACCCCCAAATTATTTCCTGAAACGGTGAAAATTTAAATAAATAAAAACAAATGGTTAAAACCCATAACTTTGTACAGCTACGATAATTTAAATTGATAATAAAAATACTTCTAAACAAACACTGAAATCAAATTCTGCCAAGCCTAATTATGAAGAAGGTGAGACTAGATGATCATAATGGTCCCTTTTGGCCTTACATTCTATGAATCAATCAGACAGTTAGGTCCCATTATGCTAGATACTCTATGGATATGAAATTTTAAGAAAAGAGTCACTGCTCCTAGAATCTTACAAATTTAGCATTGACCACAGACAACAAGTGGATACAACAAACAAATGGAAGGGATGTAACTGTGAAACAACCATGTTTAGTATAATGTCACAGTCACCAGCTGACCAGACATTGCTATGTGTCTGGTAGGCAATCAGGACAGAAGTAAATTTTATGACTGACGACGTAGTGGCTTTATACACTTTTATGGGATGGCACAGAAGAAAGTGTGAAGGTGCTTGGGGGAAAATTGGATTAACTGGCGACAATGGCAGGCATTATTAACAAAACACAGGCAGGAGTTGATGGCTTGATAGCATATTAGAGCTGACAGATGCTACCTTGTCAAGTATATTGAAAGAATTACTATTTATTCACAATTAATCATGGGCTAGTACAGTGTAGGCAGGAAAATCTCATGGACATGGTATGGATGAAAACAGCAATCTGACTGGCTAAAGGACTTCCAATCCTTATAATGGTCTTCAAGAAAACTCAGCCATCAAAACTGTACAGTCTCTTCACCAACCAGATCACTGCACTACCAAATCTGCCACTCAACTGAATAACAGGGGCTTCTGTTTTAAAAAACATTCCCCTTCTCTTTCTCCCTCTATTCACCTCTTCTCCTCCCCTCCTTTCCTAATGAAAAGGGGAGAGGGGCTCAAAAGGAGAAGCCAACAGCCCTGCTCTCCTGAGCTGAGCAGGGGGGCTTCAAAGGAGAAGTCAAAAAACTCTCTCAGATGAAGACCTGCTACTGGAGCTCAGCTGAATGGAGTGGAATAACATGGATGGCTTCCCTTTGGAAGCCCTCCTCCTCTCCCCACCATAAGAATAAGAGATGATGAGGTAAGAAACAACCATCACATTTGTAAAACTGCAGCATTTTTGGAGCTATTCTGTACAATGTTTACAATGAGTTAACATGTTAAAAGTTAGGTGGATGAATTTTGATAGATATATGATCAGATTTCAGTGGTTCAAATTCAGAGCTGGTGTAAGAGGCTGGAACACTGTGGATGTGCTGAGGCGCATGATCCTAGCTTGTGTCTCAGTATACTCAAGAGGTGTGTATACTGACTGTCAGATTCACTGTCATGTATTATTGAGTACTTATCTGCTAATGTTTATGTTGGCATTTCTTTTGTAATTCCTATGTGTTAGACTCTGACAAGTGACCATATAAAACCAGCAGTTTATAGCATCTCAATGAGTCCAGAGTAAATTTTCCTCAGTTTTGTTTTCCAAACTCCAGCCCTGCAAATCCAGCTTGGGATCTGAAAGTGAAGATGTGCTCCTTCTGCCTCATGCACCACCAGATAGGGACCCAAACTAAAACCCAAGATTTTGGCACCTGTCTTTGGAGAAGATTGAATATGGATGGACCTTTTGCAATCTTGTCTCACATCTATTAATCAACATTAATAAAAACTCTGCAGTTGGATCTTATTTAACAACTGTGTTGATTACGCATGGGCCATAAAAGAAACCTGCTCACTCTCCCAGAGTTGTGCTGGCTCTGCAGGGGTAATAGGAGTAACACGTAGAAAACTTCACTCTGGTTTCTAGCATAAGCTCAGAATGGTGACACAAGGATGTTTCACATGGGACAGGATCCGCACATCTCTCTGCAGGATCAGGACCTTAATTTGGTCACTAAAGTGAGCAAATATGACTCTACATACACACAGAGAGCAGATCTGTTCTGTAAGAAGGTATCATAACCACACTTTAAATATTTTAAAATTGTTAGCTTCCTTTCCTCTTATAACCCAAGCCCTGTTTTTATATCGTGGATCATATACTTAATTTTTCTCAAGAATATTTTGAAAAGACCTGTTCAGTATTTTCCCTGCAATTCATCCACCTTCTGCTAAGATCCAGCCATGCTGCAGTTCACAAATCCCTCATGTTAATATTAAAAAAAGAATGTAATAATATATAAAATAAATTAACACATTTTTTAAAGCAATGTCAAAATTAAATTCTCAAAATTCAGCTTAGTCCTGTTGTCAATAGGCTAAAATCACAGCCTCCTCCTTCATCACTTTCCAGCAGAAATGTGGGCTGCATTTCAAATAATCATCATGTTTCAGTTTAAGCAATATGATTCCTTTTTTATAAATTTGCTGACAATACAGCATTTTCCTTATGCTTTTAGGGGGTAATTATAGTTTGTTAAATACATATATAGAGGAGTGGTTTAATATGGTAGAAAAAAAATAAAAGCTGAAAGAAAACATCAACTGTGCTCCACAAGCTAAAAAATAATTCAAATAGGTTCATGTGTTTTTCTGGATCTTCTCTATGCATGAACTGAACATATGAAGTACATAAGACTATGGAAGCATTATACATGTCCCCATATTATATGCTACAGCTGGAACTCATCTATATATCGGGGAGATGGGGTAAAAATAATTATTGTCTTGAGCACAATATTATACATTTCCTTTGTGTTATACCAGTGCTCCAGCTATAATCTACTTCAGTTTGGATTAACTGTGCCAGAACTGCAATTTTACTCCATGAAGGATAACATTTATTAGCCTAATAGATGGCTGGAGTTACAGTGGAAGGAGCCATGTGTTTAACTGCACCATTCTGATTAAAACTGTAAAGAATTTATTATTATAAATACACATTTACCACCATTCCAATGTAAAATAAAATAAAAATGCAACATGTTCATTTTGTGTTTGTAATTTCTCTAAAGAAGCTTCCTTTTCATAGCAATTGTCCTAAAGATGTTTAATTGTCAATAAACAGATTGTAATTTATTGAAAATTAAACATCTTTTGCACAATTACATTGTTGCTATGAGAAAGAAGCTGCGGTGGAAGTAATGGGATAAATGCAGGCACTCTCAGCAGGGCCACAAAACTTCTTTAGAGACATTACAAATACCATAATGAGCATGTTTCCTTTCCCCGCCCCTTTCCTCCACATTGGAACTGTGGTAAATGTGTGTTTCTGATAGTTTTTAAAACCACTTATAATCCCATATTTATTATGATATTCCTACTGTGAATAAATACCGCACATACAGCATGCAGTAGTTCAATCTGGCTGAAGCATATTTCTTATTGTGGCTCTAACTTTGAGTGCATCACTCTAATTTGCTGCATCAAGGTCAGATTCCTGCAATCCTGATGCAATCAAAACTCCTACTGGTTTTACTAGGAATACAGGTACTAAATTGAAGAGAAAGTATTTAGCATTTTTTAGCTCCCTTTTTAGGTTCTTGTTGGAATGTTTTGTTTTAATTTTGCAGCAGTAGCTGTAACTGCATATTTTCCTTTAGTTACACTGCTAATTTTTCCATAGTAGCATTGCAAGCATGAATAGGAAGAAAATATCTGTATGGTTTTGAATGCAATAAATGAATAGATTTAGAAAAAAGGCGTAAGGACGTTCCTTCAGGAAATCCTGTCTTCTGACTTTTAACTTAAGGATGTAGCCCAATCTGTAACCAAACGTGCCTGCTGCATGATGCAGGGGTACTACCTGGTGAATGGGGAGCAAGGTGTTAACCAAGATCAACTTTGCATAGGCACTATGGGGAAGAACTATAAACCAGATGCTCGGAAGACTGAGGGGAAGAACCCTTGTAGGGGTGACAGGATTGGGTTAAACCCTAAGGCTGTAGAGTTTTTTGATTTATTTTCTGCTTATGGTCATTCATTTCACTTGCTACCAGTGCATTAACCCTTGAGAAAAAAGCCCTTGCTGGCTGCTTCTGTATTTTTCTCTGCTACGTCGTTTCAGCTTTCAGGGCCAATCCCCTGAAAGGACTGCAGAATCTGTAAAGCATGTGATTGAACACCACTTGTTTTAAAGTGATGCTGGTCATTGGTCCAACCTGTACTTTCCCGAAACGACTGTGTTGTATCTACTTGAGAGGAAGGATGGTCCAGTGGTTAGGGCATTAGCTTGGGAGACCTGGGCTCAAGTCGCTACTGTGCCACTGATTTCCTCTCTGACCTCGTGTAAGTCACTTAACCTCTCTATGCCCTAGTTCTCTACCTGTAAAACAGGGATAATAGTGCTGCCTGACCTCATAGGGATGTCGTGAGGATAAAGAAAGACTGTGAGATGCTGTTATAGGTTGAGACGAAAAGCTGAGAAGCACTGCCTCGGGCCTTTGATCATTGCCCATGGACTGATATTTTCTTTCTTTTTGTGTTGCTGAAAGGAAAATACTTCAGGGCATGTCAGTCCTTTATTCTGGATTTTCTTCAACTGTTAGAAAACCTCTGTCTGGCTGCCAGGTTCAGGATGCTTTTTGCTCAAATACAGTCCTTCCACTGTTGACTGTTGCTGGTTCATCCTGTGATCTATAAAATTCTGTCTCTTTCTGTCAATGTTCAAGAATTTTGTTCATAATTAAGACAAAATACTTTTTTTACCCCCAAGACACTCAGATCTTATTAATGACTGTCCTTTACACCCATTTTAAAATCTTTTGTAAATTTTTGAGGGTGGTGGGTTTTTGTTTTATAGGAAAGAGAAAAGAGGTTTCCAGAAATGAGGAATAGGGCCATACAAGTACCATAGACAGACAGACTTTCCACACAGTGTTATTTTAAATGCCTTTAAATAAAAGACATGATTATAAGTTTGCTTGAATTCAGTCTAAATCTCCAAGTACACCATACTCCTGTACTCAATTTCTCCATCTCTTATCCAGAGTCTGATGCAACTTTCACTAAAGCCCATTAACTTCATCAGGATTTGAATAATATCCTAATGAAAGAACCAAATACAATTCAGGGTAGAATATTATTTTAATGCAGGCCCTGAATTCTGATATTACTATAGCGTGTTTTCAACAAATTATGTTTTAAGACTTACGATGGTTCTTCAGACACCATTGCTCCATCTTCCAGCTCTTGTGCCTGCTTGTACCATGGCAGTTTAGCTTCCACAGGAAGTTTCTCTAGAGAACATACACAGGCACATGAAAACAAAAACCGTATAGCTATGCACACTGCTTTGTTTCTGTAAGTGACTATATCTGCAGTTCTTTAATGTTCTTGTGTGTATGGATGTACACGTGCATACGGAGCAGCACAGAAGGGGGCAAGGGAGCGAGAGAGACACTCCACTATGATGCAGAATATATAAAGAAATATAGAGTTTCAATGAAGAAAGAAAATTTGTTTTTATAATGCTAGAATGGCAAATTAAATGCCATGTTAGAGGCAAGCCAAGTGGTCTACACAGGTGGGCACTTTAGCAAAGTATTTTTCAAAAACTCTTCTAACATCCATGGGGAGAATCAGGTTTTCATCTACACTGCAGAGCTACAATATTCGTGACGGTTGTTTTGGCTTTGAGTTTTGTATTTGCACAATAATTGCACTGTCAATAACTATACTTACCACATGGAGACAAATAATTGGAAATTGCAGTGCACCAAATTCATCTGCTCAAGTAACTTTTGTGGGGGGGGCCAGCCCAGGCCTAAGCATGAATTAACCTCATGTAAGCCCCCAAAATAAGGCTTATTGGGGGCCTAGGTAATACATAAACCCTTGTGAAGACCGCACCCCAAAAGACTTTTAACAAGGGGGGGGAGAAGCAATCTCCATAGTAACATTGTTGCTGACTCTACAACAGACCTTCACCAACCTTGCATTGGCCCTGTGTGTATCCTTAAATTTTACAGCCTCATAAAGTACATTAAATTCACTTTTGATAGATTATGACATTGAAGAAAATCCACATCTGATGAGTGATACTGCAAGAAACAGAGAAACCAGAGTGAAATAGTTCAGTGATGTTCTCTGACTCTAACCTTATCAGTTCATCAGCTATGTGGATTTTTAAAAAATGAGTTGGATATTTTTTTCTGTCATTTTTGATAGAAAACAGTACAGATGCTTTTTATTCTCCAAGATCTGCACAAAACATAATAAGTTGCTTTTGGGGGAAAAAAAGCACTTTATGAGCCAAATTCTACTTCCACAGCAGTGTGAATTCGGAGTATCTGCACTGAAGTCAATGGAGCTGTTCTGGTTTTACAGTGATCTAAAGGGAGAGCAAGTTTGGCACAATTTCTCTGAAATCAGCTCTGCATTTCTTCTGAGTAGTCTGGGTCAGGATTAGAAAAAAAATGATAAAAACACAAAGAGTGGTATTCAGCCCTGTACAGAGAACCAGTGCAGGGTCTATGTACCGTCTGAGTCCCATTTAAGCCTTTTGGGTTTAAGTGGCAGACACACCTCGCCCTGGCCTGCTGCAGGGGATTAATTTCACCCCAAATACATGAGAATTTTGAGGAACCTGGTGCATACAACACTGGAATTTTTACATAAACATGCAAACTACTGAAACTGTCAGTAGCACCATTAGCAATGTACAGGGATCCTAACTTGCCATTTGATTTCACAGCTGCTGCAGCTTCAGCTGAGCAATACAAAGTTGTTTGGGAGTAAACCAGTGGCTGGGAAGAAAGGGTGCAGTAACATTTATTATGCCTTCACTTCCAGAAATAGCAGGCCAGGCTTCTACTCTGATATATTTATTAGTGACATTTAAGGATGAATATGTGCCAGCACAGCTCTTAGTTTACCACATTTGTTATCCAAAATATGTAAGAGATATTTTTATTTATATACCATACAGCTTATTTTTATGAGCTTTGGAAGGCCAGCTCTTACTCTTTTGCTTTCCTTGTTGAATGCAAAGTCTTGTAAAAAGCAGTTTGTGCTTTCCTACACAGCTGACTGCAAAGTGACTTTTATTTTAACCTTCCCTTTTTTTGGAGGGCGGGGGGCAGTGTTATATGTTGGTGGGGAGAAGCAGGTCAAATCAATTCCAATTAACTGAACTGTAAAACATACTTCTATGTTAGAGATGTTCACCTTGATTAAATAACTTGTTACAAATAATGAAACAAAAAACAATTTCGAAAGTAATTTAGTGAAAAAACCAAGACTTTGGAGATAAAAGAAAAGCCCCCTGCTTTTACAATCGATTCATGTTTTTAGCCTAGTACAAACTCAAACCCTATGCCCTGTGCTGTGCAGGAGGACAACTATATGAACACAAAAACAATGAGGAGTCCGGTGGCACCTTAAAGACTAACAGATTTATTTTAAAACCCACTTCTTCAGATGAATGGCATGCAGAGCCACTGAAGAAGTGGGTTTTTTACCCACAAAAGTTTATGCCCAAATAAATCTGTTAGTCTTTAAGGTGCCACTGGACTCCTCGTTGTTTTTGTGGATACAGACTAACACGGCTACCACTCTGATATATGAACACAGTGGTCCTTCCTAGCATTAAAAACCACAAATCACTATTTAAGTTAGGGATATCTTAAATTTTCCCTAGGATTCTCCAGTACATTCTGAGGCACCTAAGAGCTTTAATGAGCAAAGATAGGGATAAGTTTCAGCAACTGCATACCCTTCATTTTTATTTAGTAGGCATGTATTAAGATAAAGACTTGCTCTGTATTTTTTTCTTATAATCTTGACCAGCCATAATCACTGATTTTTTACCCTCTGGTAATCCATCTTCAGAATGCAATGGCAGGCTTTGTTGAAGCGTTGACTAGCGGATGCATACTTTGCCACAGGTATTGACTCGTTCAACTGTAATTTGTAACTCTAAATTTATTAAGCAAATCACCTCTTTCTGAATAGATTTTAGCAAGATTCAGCCCTGCAAGTGCATGAGGCAGGAAACTGTATCACCCGGCACTTGAAAGGGCAACTGTGAAAGAGGAGGCATTTGACCCGGAAAGGACAGCAGAGTGTATTTTTAAAATCACACCAACCCCTTCCCACTCCCAAAACAAAACTCTACCAAACCAAAATGCTACTCTGCATGCACAAGTCTCCCCTCTGGGGAGCTGATAAGAGAAAGAATGAACTACGTGTTACAGATGTTGGTCACATCACTTAATGCGCTACTGGAAGGCACTCAGAGATTATGTTGATGAGGGTGGCTCTAGAACCTACATAGAACAGGTCAGAATAGAACACTGGATCAGAAGAGTAGCTTTGCCATGTGGATGGGGTTCTACAGGAGCCCCACCAGCAGAGGTTTCATCTCAGCATTCGGTGCTCTCATTTATCATGGGCCACTGGGTATGGAAATAAAAATTCCAACTTTCTCCTTTCCATTTGCTGTCGTTAAAAGGTTATAGGCCACTTTTATTGGATTTCAACCATTCAAGCGCCCTTAATGTGTATTATCCGTAGTGATTTACAAAATTATGTTAGTTTTATTTATGAGTGGCTCATGTTGGGTCTAGAGCCTCCAACTCAGAGAAATTAAGGTCATATTTATTGTATTTTAGCCAGGAAAATTTCCATTAAAAATAAACTCACACCACACACCTGGGAAGGTTATATCCATGTGGAGGTGTGTGTATATATAAAAAATTGTAGAACCATGTGATAATTTATCAAGCACCTTTGACTGCTGGTTCTGCCCATTACTCCATTTACCCCAGGATTTACTCTTACATTCCAACCCCATGAGCAGCTTCAAACAGCTGCCTTATAGAAATCAACATGGCTCAGCAACTTTTCCTCCTCCCCTCAACCAAAGTGGGGAATTCCTCCCAATATCACTTACTGTCTGAGGCTCAAGACAGGGGCTATTCAATTCTGCAGCAGCCAGGGGTTCTCTACACATAAAACTGTTGTGATTTTCAAGACTGTACAATCTTGCAGCCTGGCTAGTAATAGGAGCTTCTCCATGGGACATACAGTGCTTGCTTTTAGCTTAGTTAAAGCTGCTGATTTGCCTGAAGGCTGTTTAAACTTATGGGTAAGTTTAAACCAGTGATTTTAAACATTTTTGTTTCCCTTTAATAAAGCACTATGGGCAAACTTTAGCCTTGACGTAGTCAGTGAAGTTGCACCCACTTACATCAGGGCTGAATTTGGATTTTTTTCTAGGTTGGTGGCTCACCAGCTGACAGTAATAAGATCTGTTTTGTTTTGAAAGATCTACTAGTTGCCAGCATTTCAAACACCACCACTTACATTCAAACTGGTATAGCAACAGCAGTGTCTCTCGATAGAAAGTCATGAATTACTGCATTCAGACAGACTTGGGAACTTGCAGCCAACAAGCAAAAACAGTTCCTTAATGTGGCAGAGCCGTAAAGATTCATTTGCCTTTTTACCTTTGGGTTTGTAGCAAGGAGTGGGTACAATGCATTCTTCTTTTATGTGAGGCTTTGTTTTAGGGCTGCAGCCTCCTGTGTGCATCCCTCTGTGATCAATGCAGAGAACCACACGGTATCTTAGCCCCTGGCCACATGTCACAGTGCACTGAAAGAAGAAAAGAAAAAGTACAAAGTAGCAATTTAAAAAAAACAACAACCCCCCCACCCCAAAACACAGACAGACAGACACACACACACCCCCTGTGGGAAAAATGGAGTATACAGCAATAATGTAACAGCATTAGAGGGCAAAACTTGGATCAGAAACAGCCCATATTGGCCCATAGATTACTTGTTTGATACTGGTTAGGGATAAAGTTGACAAACATTTACTGTTTTTTCCTTTCTGTTCTGCACAATTGTTTGGGTTAGAGATTCAGCTGCTGGATTTCTCTCTCAGTGTCACTCTACTAACTCTCTCAGCATTGGTCACTTGGCCTGTGGCCATCAGTCCCATACTGGATGTATTCACTAACACCTTGTCAATTTCATCTGTGGCCACTCCTGCTCTGCTTGGACAAGGCACTGGAGTTTATGGGTTAACGGGCATAATAACTAAGTATTCTGGAACACGGGAATAGAGTGTACGGAGTGGGAAACTATTTGGGCTTTAAATTCCAGGCATTTTCTCAAGTTGAATTCTTTTATATGGCATGTCATTTTCCCCCAGGATAGTGGGTTTCTGAAGCTGCAAGCACCAACCAAACAGGAGAGAGCAGAGAGTAATAATAATGCTTTGCACATATCTGCAATCTTTAATCTGAAAATCACCAAGTACTTTATAGATAATAATCTACCAACGCCCCACATTTTGGTAAAGTAGGTAAGTTTTTAAAGTCAGTTTTACAGGTGAGAAAACTCAGGCATAAAGAGGATAAATGACTTGACTAAGCTCAGATCTGTTGGGATAGGACCCAGACCTCATTTTCCTCCAGTCTTGTGCCTTCAGCACAAGTCTTAAAAAAAAAAGAGGTGAGTCAGGGCTAGACAAATAGGTAGCGACTGTGGTACTAAGCAGTGATTATAGAGCAAAGAGTCTTGTGACTATGCTTGCATGGCTGCTTATATTTCAGAGTGCAAAGCAGCAGTCCAGGATATTTGACTTGTGGACAAAGAGTACTAGATAAATGTGTATTAGAACATGTCCATGAACAGCTTGCATCTCTCTGCATGTGCATATATGTTTCTACTTCATCATTTATATCTGATGGTTATTTAACATGACTGATCTGATTTGCTCTTCCATCATTCTCCTCAGCTAATGTTATAAATCCTGAGTATTCACTCTGTAGTAGGATAAATGCCATTGCTTGAAGCAGAAAGATCAGAAAATTCCACAAGGTAAATAAGCTTAGTGAATATTCTTATTCTACGACATTCTCACACACAGGGCTTTGGAGCGGAGCCCGGAGCTGGAGCGTGGAGCAGGTCCGGAGCAGTGGAGCTGCAGGTTTTTGCCTGGAGCTGGAGCGGAGCCAGAGCACAGCTCCAAAGCCCTGCTCTCACACAGTAACAAAACAGAAGATTTGTTCCCAATGCCTGGCTTAAATACAAACAACAACAACAACAACAAAATCCAACAAAGAACTGTGTACCGGAGACCACTCCTGGGCCAGCCATTTTGGGCAGTCAAATATGTTGCAGGGCTGGACAATGGGCATCTTTGGCGTGTACATGCACTTCCACTCTTCCACAGGGCTGATGTGCCCCTGCATGTCCTCCTCCACACAAGAGACTGTGCGGCTCTGAATGCCCCCTCCACATGAGGAGGAGCAGGCTGTCCATGGAGTACTCTCCCATCTGCAAAAAAAAAAAGAAAAGGCATCAATGAAGGGGTAAAAAAACCCCAAATGCTTGAAATTTCCTTGTGGTCTTTTTTTGTTAAGATTATTATTATGAGCAAAACTTGGTCATTTATATGTATGGCCCCAACAACCAAGCACTCTTACATCTGGTGCCTTTAAAAGTTTTCTTGCCATTAGTATTTAACTTACAAGATGTTCCCCCTTCTCCCCCACACCCAATAGTCCAGGTTATTACCACAGAGAATTTAACTTACGTTAATTAGGGAGACTATTATATCTTGGCACTATGTGCCACATATTGGGAGACCCAAGTTCCAAATTGTTGAAAGCTCAGGGCATGTCTACATGTAAAACGTTACAGCGGCACAGCTGCGCTGCTGTAGTGTACATACTACCAATGCTGATGGGAGGGATTCTCCCCTCAGATAGGTAATCCTCCTCCCTGAGAGGTGGTAGCCAGGGCAGAGAAGAAAGTTTCTGTTGACCTAGCACTGTCTAAATGGGGACTTAGGTGAGCTTTATGACTCTGCTCAGGGGTGTGAATTCCTTGACACCCCTAACCGATGTAATTGAACCCACTGAATTTTCTAGTACAGACCAGACCTCAGTGTGCTATGAAGTTGATGTCCTTTGCATTGCAAGGGGGAAGAGCAATGCCATCCTGAGCTGCTATAGCCATCATATGCACAGTGGGTGAGGGGAAAACAAAGATGGAAGCAATTTTCTCAGGAGAATAAAATGAGTGTGTGAACAGGAGATAGAACTATAGCTAGCGTTACACTGATATGGTTACTGACTATTAGAGAAAGACAGGTTAGTTTGGGAAACTGTTGCTTTTGTCTGACTGCTATTGAGTAATGAGAAGAATATTTTAATTTGATTTATAACAAGTGACATTTTGTTGAGAAAAACAGTGAAATGTGTGCGCTCTGGCTGCTTTATGAGAATGTCTCTCTATATATACACATATACACATAGATTTCAGAAAAATATATATACTGTATATATGCATAAACAATGTGTGTGTGTGTATATAGAATACACACAAATGGAGTAACATTGATTCTCTTGAAGCAGTTGTATTAGCCATTGTCACACATAGGATCAAAAACTAAATGGGCCCTGGGTCTGATCCAGACTGGTGATTCCTGTATATCTGCCTGCACAACAAATATATATTAGAGCCAGTCAACAGTATTCAGTGAAACATTTTTCCTGAAGAAAATGCCTTTTCAATTAAAATGAAAGTTTTTGCAAAAATAAAACAAAGAAAGTCTGGTTTTTTTTTGACAAACAAAAACAAAAATTTCATTTTTAGGAAAAACTAAAATCCCCCCACCCCGAATTCTTTATTCCAGAAGATAAAAAAAATAAGCAATAAAAAAGCAAGAGTGGTGCTCCCCAATCAAAACAAAATCAATATTTTAATAAAAAACAAATGAAAAAAATCATAGAAAAATTCAGACAGGATGAAAAATTTTCAATTCTTCTCAAATGTTTCACCAACTGCACTTACCTTTTCCTGACCAGCTCTAATGTATGTATACTGGCACACACACTAGCTAATGGCTGATTGCATTGTATAAAGATTTTATTGACAACAGTGTGAAATGGCCACATTGTTTACCAGTGGCAAAGCCATAGATGCGTTATGTAGCTCATCTCAAAGGAGTGCCAATAAAACTATTACACCACACCTTCTATTCTGCAACTGCGACAGAAGTTAAAGAAAAGGTACTTTTAGAACTTAGTTTTTAAATATTTTGCTAGGGAGTCTCCCTCGGTAGAGTCAGAGGTCCATTGGAGCCCACCTATACAGGCCTAAAATTGGAACTAATAAACATTAAAAAAGCCTCTAATAATTACCTACAATAACTTTTCAACACATAAAAGTGTGATGATTGGAGTCTGATATCTTGGGACTTTCCATGGGAATCCAAGTCTGCCCTTCTACGGAAACTTTCCAGCTGCTTTGTGCTACCTCAATACTACAAAGCAGCAGAAACAGGGGGCCAAGAATTGGCCCTCAAGCACTATGTCAATATAAAAGTTTTGAAAGGGTTTCTGGGATCATGGCTCTCAAAGCAGAGATCACAGTTACCTGAGAGTCAGGGAGGATTACCAGCTACCAGGAACTTGGCAACAAAGTGGTGCCCAATGAGGACTCTGGTACCAAAAGTGTGTATTACATGCAATGGACCACGTCCTCCTCGCTCTGTGATAAAAAGCAAAGCAGAGGGAAGTTCCTGCAATGATTCCCTCCTAGAGCTCATCCCAACCTGCTCCCAACCTTTCAGATCCAGTGGAGCCTTGCTACCTACTCCACTTGGTGATAACCAGCCTTGCAGTGACTAGGCTACACAGACAAGACAATATGGCCTGGGGGCTATAAGCTCTATAGGTCCAGAGGAAAGACAATTTGCATCCCCCTGATCCTGGCCCTGCCTCAAGTCTCCCCAAATCCTCCCTCTAGTCCCTTTAACTTCAGCCCATTCCTTCCCCAAACGGATCCTAGACCTGTCACATCTGGAGTGAGAGTGGTGATGCTAAGGAGGTGTCGGACCCTGATCCATGCACAGAGGGTTCCAATCCATTTGTGGATTTGGAGGGAGGGAAATGATACCACCCATGTACAGAATGGTTGTGGGGTTGGAATAGTGGATCTAAAGGGATTGTTATAGGTTGAGACCAAAGCCCAGAAAATCTGAGAAGCACTGCCTCAGGCCTTTGATCATTGCCCATGGACTGATATTTTCTTTCTTTTTGTGTTGCTGAAAGGCAAATACTTCAGGGCATGTCAGTCCTTTATTCTGGATTTTCTTCAACTGTTAGAAAACCTCTGTCTGGCTGCCAGGTTCAGGATGCTTTTTGCTCAAATACAGTCCTTCCACTGTTGACTGTTGCTGGTTCATCCTGTGATCTATAAAATTCTGTCTCTTTCTCTCTGTCAATGTTCAAGAATTTTGTTCATAATTAAGACAAAAATACTTTTTACCTCAAGACACTCAGATCTTATTACACCCATTTTTAAATCTTTTGTACATTTTTGAGGATGGTGGGTTTTTGTTTTATAGAAAAGAGGTTTCCAGAAATGAGGAACAGGAAGTGTATGTGTGTGTACATATATAAGAGTATGTATAGTGAGATAAATGACCGATATATTAACTCTGTGTACACATGTAAACATGCAGGCATGGGAAAAGAAACCCTAACCCACCCAATATATGTATCTAATACTACTAGAAGGTGAGGAAGACAGGCATTTGGTATATAAATATAAACTATACAAATGATAGGTCAGTGGTGACAATGTGAGCAGCAGCCACAAATGCAAGCAAGAGCTGTTTTCCTCCCTGTCCTCCTACTCTGGGAGGTCTGTTGTGTGGTCCTACACCATATTTCTAATCTCAATGCACTGCCTTTGTTCACACACTATAGCAAAGCTCTGTGGTACCTATGGTAGGAATCACTGTGGTTGGGGAGGGATCACTTTCTCAGCGAGGTGAGATTAACACAACGGCTAGCAGGTGCCTTTAGTGCTAGGAGGCCCAATGACAAACTAACAGCAGGAAACAAAGCAGAAAAGCAATACTATTTCAAGCTATTGCCTCAAGACAGTGCAGATTCTGGTTATTGATGGGCTTGCTTCAACTGGGAGAGCACCTTTGTTAGCGCTCTTACTCTTACTTTATTATTAATACAATCACCAATGTAACAGACTTATATTTCCTGTTCGTTTATGTTCCAGGTTTCTAATGACACACAGAAACATAGCTAATAACATGAGATTTTCAAGACCCCCTCGTGCTTTAAAGACATTCTTAACCATAAGGTAATTAATAGGATATGTCAGAACTCTCTTGCATTGGCCATATTTTTAACAGAGTATCAGTTCATCTCAAGCTGAGGTGTAAATTTATGATGCTCTAGCTTGCTGCACACTAACTGCTGTGTGGAACTTGCTATGGCACACTAAAAATTCCATAGTGCGCTTACATTTAGTAGATGGTAGCAGGGTCCACCCAGCCAGTTAGTGCTTGGCAAGCTATAGTGCTGCAGATTTACATCCCAGCTTGATTCTGCAAACTCGAGTACATTTACCCATGGAAGGCAAGCTGGGTGCAAACATATGTAAAGAAAAGTTACTTGTGTGGAAATGTTTGCAGGATTGGGCCTTTGAACACTATTCATTTTAAAAAATAAAACCCTTCACAATTAATAAACTTGTGACTTTTTAAAAACAGAATTTAATACACAAAATGGAACTACAGAATCTGGAGTTCTACTTTCATAGCAACATAATACACTATGGCATATGCTAGATACTTTTGATGGGGAAAGCTGAACAGTTAGTTAGCCACAAAGCCAGTGGTTTAGGTACCATTCATGGAAGGGCTGGAGGGTGCAGGGGAGGGGGGAAGGGACACAGAGAGATAGATATCCAGTAGACAATCAGACTGAATTACTGCTTCAACTTACTTTGATGTAATTTTAGCTCTGCTTCAATTGTCTTTATAGCAACAAGTTTAGCGCTTGAGCAACTCATGATTATTCCATAGGAGAGTTCAGAACAAGGGGCAGGCAGCATCAATTGTCTTAGTTCTACAGAAAAGCAGCAATGCAGGAAAAAAGCAGTAAACTTATTTGCTAATCCTAGCGTCTGGTTGATTGTTTTACATACCGAGGAAGGGGATGGTAGAGGTCATAGGGCATGATCTGCTTGTATCCATCACTGTTAGGAACAATAATGCCAACCCTCTGAGTAGAAGGTACACACAATAAAACAAACACTAAATGGTTACATTATACAATTGTTTTTACACGGTATTAAAAAACTGTCAAAATATTCTACCCACATTGCTAACACTTTGAAAACAAAATGTAAGAAACCTTTCCAGAGTAATTCTCGCAGTTCACAAGTTGTTCTACAAGTTAACCGCTTAGCATACCAATTAACCCTCTGCTTATTAAACTACCCCCCACATGACCAAAAAGTTGGTTCCACTGTTACAAATGACACTAATAAACACATAAATTCTCTCTTCACTTACAAAGTAATTACATGCCATGAGGGATCATTTTTATTAGTACTCTGAAAACATACATTAGAGCTTGATTCAAAGTCCATAGAAGCCAATGAAAAGACTCTGACTTCAGTGGGTTTTGGATCAGACCCTTACTTAACAATTACATGGTTGTTTCTGCCCTGCAGATGAAACAGTCCACTGGATTTACAGGAACTTGTGATGCATAACTAAGGGCATTTTCCATGCAGGGGTACCTGACACTGGGACTCACATCTCTCCAATCCAAAGAAACTCAATTATGTTCCTCTTCAGGGCTCATTTATTTACTTGGCCTTTTTGGAAGAAGTGTTTGTGTGGAGTGAGGAAGACTGAGCTGTTGCATTTTTTTGTTGTTGTTGTTTAGTGACTGTTCTTTGGGGAGTTTATGGCATTCTTGTCTGATACAATATTATTGTTCGTGTGTCTAAAGATTGTGATAGGCACTTAGGTAAATCAAAATATGTAAAACTAAGAATACCATGTAATATCTGAACATTTATGAAGTTGATTAGTTAAAAGGTTGACAGCACCTAGGAAATGGCCACTTGAAGGGGGGGGTAGCAGGAAGGTCTAACTAGAGGGGTCCTATTTGGTTAGCCCAGGATTTTAAGTTTTGGTGGGGTGATGGGGTTTGATGAGCTTCTTGCCCAGAGTGACTCCCTCCCTGCCACTGGAAGCTCTCACTGATCTTTGGTCAGTGTTACCAATGTCACCCATATACCATCCGTTATCATTTTGTCAGGCTGGGAACCTGCCAGAGGCTTGAAGTAGGAGCTTGTGGAAGAGCTAAAGTAAGTCACATTGGAATGAAGGATCTGGATGTAGAGGCCAAGGCTGGGATGATTTTTAGAGAGGCGTCGATAGCTGAGAAAGGTTGGGTGAAAGCAGATGAGGGCATCTGTTAGGGGAACAGGTAGGAATAAAGAATTGAGAACAAGTATTCTTCATCCTGGGTGCAATGTACTGAAGAGATGTTCTCCAAGAGTTAAAAAGGGTCTTGGCATGTTCCGGCTAAAGGGTTCTGTTCTCCTTTTGATGGGCAGAGTGTTTATGTGGATAATTCCTCCACAATGGGAGAATAGATCCCACTGTATTTCCATAGTGAGGAGTCACAGCTAGGTCAGTGTGATGGAATTTTCCAGCTAATGCATTAGAAGAAGCTGAAGCCACTAAAGTGTGTGTGATGAGAACTGGACTGCTCTCTGTCAGGTTAACAACTCTCTGACATGACAGCAGTTGTGTGTGCGCACACTGAGAGGAGTCCGTACCTCCCCATCGACTTAAAATCTGAGAGAGTTCCAAGATTTGGGTAGGTTTGGAAAGGGAAGGATGGATCAATTAAAGTTTGTTCAGTAAGCAAATCATTCCAGTTTTGTTCTGACTGAACAGAGAGAGGGGCACTGATTTGGGAAGCTCTTGGTAATATTTTAAATATAATGGACATTTTGTAATGCTCTTGAAAAGTACACCCTCCTCCCCCGTCCCTCTACTAGTGCTGCTCCAATCAAAAGTTGTTACCTCACTCCAGCACCTCAACCTGCTGAGAAACATACAGGAAAAGATTAACAGCAAGTCCAGAATTGAAGCAATTATATTGCCAATGAGGCTACATTGTTTGAGAGCCAAATGGGTTTCAAATCTTAATTTGTAACTCTTTGCAGTAAACAATTAAAACTTTTTAATAAGTTTTTCTTCTAATAAAACTCGGTTTGAACAATTAGTCAGGAGACTGAGTCTCGAGGTTACACACTGCCACCCCAGGGCTGTTGTGAGGATTAATTAGTTAATGTTTGTAAAGCACTACAGAAGGGCCAAACAACACTCTTATTCGGGATGTACAGAGTATTTGACATTGTAAAGCATTTTGGGGCCACAGTTTGTATTTTCATTCACATGTAATTTGTATCATATTGTTTATTCAATCGCTGTGTATTTGGGAAATATTGTCAAGGGACTATAATACCATATCATAAATTCTGCAGCAAAAGTGCCAGAGAGAAGCTGAAAAATTTATTGAACTAAACCCCAAGAAGTGATTTTTCAAAGCAGAACGTATTTATCCTATTCCTTTGACAACTTTTACTACAATGACTTTGCTTTGCCATTGTTATGTGCTGACTAACCCCCCCGACACACAAAAACTATCTAAGCGTATATCCACTCTGCACTCTATGGTGTGACTGCAGTATGCGCACGCACACACACACACTAGCTAGCTTTGATTTAGCCAGCGTGAATACAATAGCAGTGACGATGAAGCACCACGAGCTGAAGAAGCCCACAGCCTGGAGTGTACTGGAGTGGCTAGTTTGTACAGCAAATTCGCTGCTAATGATCAAAGCTAGCTCAGATATCTCTACAGGTGCTGTAGTCACATCTCTGACTGCAGTGTAGACATATCCTGAAACCGGTTCTCAAACAGGGGTATGCATACCCCTCGGAGGACACAAAGGTCAGGACCCTGGGGAGGGGGGGGGCTTGCAGGATGGGTTTATAGAGGGGGTCGCAAGTGCAGGGCCAGCATTAAGGGGTGGCAAGTAGGGCAATTGCCCCGGGGCCCAGCTGGTGGGGCTCAGGCTTCAGACTCCTGAAAGGGGTACAGTAGTCAGGAAAGGTTGAGAACCACTGTCTCAAAAGACACAAAACAATGCAAGATGATTACTGTAACATAACTGCCGCCTAGCTAGCCAGTTTACACAATGTACCTGTTGCTACCAATCAAAACAAACAAAAGCGATTCACAAAAAAATACATTTACTTAAAGATCTTCTCTACAGTTCTGAATTGTCTGGTTTCTGACTCAGCAAAGGGTATTTCTGGGTTTTTTAAACTCTTAATCCATTGTAGCATCATTAAAATTAATGATGGAAGAGATCTACAGCCAGATCACGGACCCTGGCTCTGTTCACTTTGTAGTACTCTGACCATGCCAAGGGGATGCAGAGCTGCTCTAGGAGGGCAGTTGGATATTCCTCTGATGTAACAGAATCCCTAGGTGGTGTGAAGCTGGCATAACTAGCTCTGTGCCACCTGCTCCCCATTTTGGGCATAAGGGTGGAGACAGAGTAAAACGTGCACCAGATGCAGAGAAGTCTCCAGGTGACTGCTTCAGCCAGTATAATTTAAAGCAGCCCCCAAACTGCACTAAGATATACTGGGGTCCATTTTGGTCAAATGTAAAAAGTGTCTTGACTCACCATTCCTCACCCCTAGTTTCTGCACTAAGCATGGCTCAACTAGACTCAGGGGGCTGGGCCCAAAACGTTTAGGTGACATTTAATGATACTTTTGACTTCTTATATATGGGGGTGGGGGTGGGGAGAGAGAGAAAAAACTTGTTTTATAAGGCTGCTGTGGGAGTAACAAATGGGACTTTTCATGCACCACATGGCACAATCCTACTCCAGCAGGGGCATGGGCATGGACTAGATTTTAGAAGGCTGTCCTCTCTCTAACATGTAAATTATGTTTTCTCCCACTTGACAAGTTGTTTCGTTCACACTGATGTTTTGCTTTATTTCTGCGTGGAACCTGGCAGGTTTGCTCTTTGAGTGCATCTGCCCAGCTGCCTTGGGAATGAAACATGCCAAGACTGGGTGCACTACGGAGGCCAGCTATTTACCTAGAATGCCCCTTTTCACTGTTAAAGCCACAAAGTTGGTCCTAGAAGCTGCTGCTGTTCAATTGTATGGAAAAGCACCACTGCACCTCCATGTGATGAATCTACCTTCTAGACACTTGGGGCCTTATTCAGCCCTATGTCAGTGCAGGTGCTGACACAGGGATACAGGGCAGTCAGTTTGCCTCTCCCCCTGTTCATGATGAGCAGGGGCTCGAACAGCACCTGGGTGCTCATTAAAGCAGACCTCCGGGACACAGAATATCTGGGACACAAGCCTGTCCAGGCCATACCCCCTCTTGCCTCTGATCTGTTGCCCTCTTCATCAAGGGCTTATGTGGAAGTGGCTTGGAATATGCCCACGGAGGGAAATTTACACCTATGGAGACAGTGGAGCATTGCTAATGCTAAGGGCCAGAGGCTAATGATGGTCTTTCGTCTGTCGAAATGGATGCCTATTATTGGTTTAAATCAGAGATAATCTTTTAGGGGCTGGCGCCCCCCTTTGTAGTGGATCTGCACCTGGGCCCCACATGTACCTAGAGCAATTGCTGCATCCCACCTCTTCCCCATTCCCTCCCATTTCTCATTTCTAATGATTTTGCTGTCCATTTCTGACTCTTATTCTTCCCCTTCCTTGCTCCTCTGTGAAGCCACCACTTCTTAACCCCTCTCTCCAAGTTCTCTCCCCAGATTCCTCTCCCCACCAGTTTCTCTTCACTGTCTCTCCTAGATCCCACTATGAAAAATGTGGCCAGGGACAATTCTCCTAATAATCAGGAACTCTGGGGTCTGCCAGGTCCGCAGCCAACAGACAGTTCTTCTGGCTTGGGGGTGAATTACAGGGGTGTTTTCTTCTTTGGAAGTGAGTGAAGCATGGAGAGAAAAATCATTGCAAACTCACCAGCATGCACATCAACCCCCCAGTTGTCCCAAATTTCTGCTGATGTTTAGTGTAATCCCCTGAAAACAGTGTTTGCCCCTTTCTTCTCCTATAGCTCCCTGGTCTCCTCTCCATCCCTTGTGGCTTAACTTATCTCCCCAAATGGCTTCCTCCCATAGCTCAGCCCATCTGCCCTGGAGACTCTGAGTGCAGGCTCCTCTCCTGGCTGTGAGTGCCCTCTTCCCCCAGTTCACTACATGCATCTGGCTCCCAGATCTGCCACCTGCTGAGCTGAGCACAGTTCTAGAAGCAGCTGCAGAGGGTTCGAGCTGGGAGCAGCAACCAGCAGGAAATAGAGAAGGGGACTGCAATGCAGTTGTCTTCCTCACAATCTCAGGATAGTGCACACATGACTTCTCTCAGATGGGCTCCAATTGGGTCTGTTCTCACCTAACCAGGACTGCTGGCAAGAATGCTGGTAGCTTCCCCAGCACTGCTTACTGGAAGGATCTATGCAGGAGGCAAGGGCAGGATCTCCCGGTGCCTCCGGACTATCTGTGAGCTCCAAAGGGAGCAAAGAAGAAAAACTTGGCTGAGCAGCTGCTTGAAGAGAAGTCAGGTTGGTGGCTTAAAAAGAACCACTGGGCCATCTCCTCTCCCTGGTTTCAGCCTTCTAGCTAAAGAGCATTGGAGGGCACTTCTGCACAGAGGGCAGGAATCCTGCAGATCCCTCATCCCCACTTCTCTCCCCCAATCTCTGCAAGCCTTTCTGCCCCCACCCCCAAATCACACTGGGCTAACTGGAGACAGAAGCAGCCCCCTTAGAAACTACAGCTTCCTTTTTTTTTTTTTAAATTTTTAAAAACACCGTGGTGCAGGCTACACGGCTCCTGCAGTCATGCAGCTGGAACTGCTATGTTTCCTACCCCAGGGTTCTGCACTGAGGGGGGTTAGATTGTAAACTTTTCAGGGCAGGGACTTTGTCTTTTAAATAACATTCTGTAGGTCATCAAGCATATTGTGAAAAAGAAAAGGAAAAAGAGCCAATGGTAGTTCAACTTGGAGTGGGGTGTCACTCCTGTGGAACTCCTTGCCAGAGGATGTTGTGAAGGCCAAGACTATAACAGGGTTCAAAAATCAGAGGGGTAGCCATGTTAGTCTGGATCTGTAAAACGCGATAAAGAGTCCTGTGGCACCTTATAGACTAACAGACGTATAGGACCATAAGCTTTCGTGGGTGAATACCCACTTCGTCAGACACATGTATTTGAAATTTCCAGAGGCAGGTATAAATATAGAGATAATGAGGTTAGTTCAATCAGGGAGGATGAGGCCTTTCTTCTAGCAATTGAGGTGTGAACACCAAGGGAGGAGAAACTGCTTTTGTAGCTGGCTAGCCATTCACAGGCTTTTTTTAATCCTGAGCTGATGGTGTCAAATTTGCAAATGAACTGAAATTCAGCAGTTTCTCTTTGAAGTCTGGTCCTGAAGTCTTTTTTCCTGCAGGATGGCCAATGGGAGCTGCTGGAAGTGGCAGCCAGTAAGTCCCTCGGCCCGTGCCGCTTCCAGCAGCTCTCGTTGGCCTGGAGCAGCGAACCGCAGCCACTAGAAGCCACGATCTGCTAGACCTGTGGACGGGGCAGGTAAACAAACCAGCTGGCCTGCCAGAGGCTTTCCCTGCACAAGCGGCGACCCCAGTTTGAGAAACACTGATATATGACTATCTGAGATTACCACGGTTTCCCCCAGTCTTAGGAGATATCTGTGTTAACTAATGATTGATAATGGCTTTTTAATTCAAACTTCTGTATATGTGAGTGTAGCAAAGTGGTCACCCGCTCCGGCCCTGAAGGGCTGCCCCAGGGAGCCAGAAGACTAGGCTGATTGGGGAAGCAGCCACAGCCTGGGCCATGTCACAATCAGGCCACAGCTGGCCCTATAAAAGGCTGTGGGCCAGGAGCTCAGACTCTCTCTCTCTCTCTCTAGCTGTGGAGAAAGGAGGACCTGGCTGCCTGGGAAGCTGAGGAGGGTACCTAGGGTGGAGCTGGGGAAGGGCAGAGGGAGCTGAGGAGCTCCAGCCTAGCAAAGCCCCCGGCTGCAGGCAGAGTTAAGGGCCCACAAAGGAGTACTAGGGCTGCAGAGGGGCAGCCCAGATATAGGCAGAGGCAGCTGGTCCAACCCCCCTTGCTGAAGATGAGTGGTTACAGACTGCCGTCTGCCCCAGTGAGCGGGGGCTAAATGGAGACTGGCAGTAGCCACTGTGGCAAGATGGGGACAGGGGGTTGGGGGTTCCCCTTGGAGGGGAGACCCAGAGTGACGGGTACTGCGGTGGGCAGAACCCCTGGCAAAGGGCACCGGGGTCCGGAAGGGACATGGGGGCCAGCGGCAGGCGAGACATCGGCCTGCAGAGGGCGCTCCGGGCTGGAAGGAGCTAATTCCCTGGACGACCAGCAGGAGGGGCCGCGCCGGTGAGTCGTCGTCCCACTACAGCGAGCAGCCTACTTCTAAAGTAGAAGCACTCCCATTTCTGGAATCTAGATCATCATGCTTAATCCCTAACTATATAGCCAAAAGACAAGTGCCTTATGCTTCCCCAGTGTCAAAAAGCCACAAGCGTAATATTATATTTATTAAGTTGACAGTGCCTTACATCTGCCAGGTTCATCACAGATAGGTAAAACCCATTGTCGGCTCTCTAAGGAGCTTATGAAACTGAGCTGATTGTCAGTGGCTACTTAAATAGTCATAATAAAAAACTGCAGATCATTTTGAGAGAGCCAGTTTTTCTCATATCTCTGGCTCAGCATTCTAGAGTGTCTCATACCTAGATATTAGTGGATTGTCATCTCATCTATCTAGAGCTATAATGTCTTGTCATCGTAACAAATGAAAGCGACCTCCCAGGGGTGCATCTCTTTCATTTTTTCTTGCAGAAATGTATTGCTAGCATTTACAGGCCATTACTATAGACTTCTGAAGACCAGTTCCAGAATCTGTATCAGACTTTTTGAAGCCCTCAAAAACTGAGGTTAATCAAAAGTGGCAAATGACTTTTTTTTTTTTTTGAGAAGGGTTCCCAGAGTAATGTTGTGGGTTCTGATTAGGCTTGGCAGTTCATTTAGATGCCTTGGAATGGGTATTGTCAATTTAAATTGGGAAGCAGCAAAAGCACAAAAGTTACTTTTCTTTCTGTGGCACATATAATAAAGCCCCTTAAAATATGGTGTGCCACCAATTAAAACAGAAGGTGTCAAAATCAACATTTTCATCTAGTCTAACTTTTCCATAGTGATTTAGATGAGGTCTGATGTAAATAGGGATTAAAATTTGCGGTATCTTCTTCCACTAAACCACCACAGCAGAATATCCATTGCGAACCAGCCATGTCTACACTAGCGAGCTTACAGCAGCACAGCTGCACTTATGCGGTTGTGTCACTGTAAGATTGCTCGTATAGCTGCTCTATGCCAATGGGAGGGAGCTCTCCCGTCGACATACTTAAACCACCTCCAACGAGCGCCAGTAGCTGTGTCAGCAGGAAAGTGTCTCCCACCAACATAGCACTGTCCACATTGGTGCTTCTGTCAGGGTAACTTATGTCGCTCAGAAGGGTGTTTTTTCACACCCTGAGCAACATAAGTTATACCGACAAAAGTGCTAGTGTAGACATAGCCGATCCCAGCAGTCAACTTTCTTTCTATATTTGCTAGAGTTTCATTCTCAACAAGTGCTTGATTAAAATAGCCTGCAATCAACTTTAACATATCTTGCTCTAGGACAGACAGAAATCTGAGTTTGGTGCTAACACTAGCATGGAAACTCTTCTCTGCTATGTAGCTTATTAACTGCTGCTGATGGCACTCCCCTTGTTTCCTTTATCTTATCTCGTCCTTTAACATTAATTACCACTGTTATGTTACTCAACTGCACATAGCTTTTAACACCTTCCAACCCACCCACCCTGCCTGTCCTAACAAAATCATCTTGTGGCTTCATTTCAGATTCCTTCAGCAATATGCAGCATTTCTGGTTTTTACCTACATGTCTGCAAAAGAAAACTGCTTCTTCAGGCAAGTAGAGCATTCACGAGCACAATCCTATTTTATCCGTCCTCCAGTGCAACTCTAATGACCCACTTGCTGCTACTCCAGTATCATCCTTGACTCTAACCTCATTCTCTTCCCATATTTCCTGTGCCTACAGACCTGTATATCATCATCTCAACTGCATTGCTCATACCTAGTATACCACAAATTCAGTTCCACCCCTACTAAAATCCTCATCCATACTTTCATATCCTCTTGCCTTTACTATTCAGTTAGTCTCTTCCGGCTCCTAAATCCTACTTATGAAGACTGCAGCATGTGCAATACACCCTACTGTCCACATTCTCACAAATACCAAGAAGGATGGATGAACAATTTCAGTAATACCATCCAACAGCTACACTGGCTCTGCATTCAAGAACAAATTAGAAATTGCCCTCCTTACTTCTACAATTCCATGCACTTCACTCTACCTTGTAATAATAATAGGAGATATACCAATCTCCTAGAACTGGAAGGGACCTTGAAAGGTCATGGAGTCCAGCCCCCTGCCTTCACTAGCAGGACCAATTTTTGCCCCAGATCCCTAAGTGGCCTCCTCAAGGATTGAACTCATAACCCTGGGTTTAGCAGGCCAATGCTCAAACCACTGAGCTATCCCTCCTCCTATGACAGAGTTTGTCTCCCCACTGTTATTCATCCACTCCCTATGTTTAACTAATACCAGCCTCATTTCTCTAGTACACACAATTTCATCTGCACTGATTTGAGCGCCGCCTTCTTTGCATCTCCTACCATCTGGAAAAGGCTTCCTTTGTCTCATCACCTCACTGACTCGATCTATTTCTAAATTTAATCCAAAATAATCTTTTTGCCTCTCTCTGGTTAAAGTCTGCAATTAAATTATGTACAGTAACTATAAGGCATTTGAGCCATTTTATATGGAAGACTATTCAAAATAAAGTTTATTGTACATCCCAATGGAGGGCAATGGGGATAAGTGAACCATCATCTCTCAGAACCTCATAATCACAGATTTACTGTTGCTACTGCATGCATCAGAGAGGGCCCCTTCTCTTCAGAAATGTGCCAGAACTCTAATTTCATTTATCTTCTGACAAAGAGTGCAGTGAAAACAGGAATACTGATTTACTGCGGTAGTTGCCTCATAATTGCTATCAAATTAAATACATTTAAAGGAGGTGATGACAAGCTAAAAGGAAGGCAGTTGGCAATTTCCTGCACTGACTGCCAATTTGTAACGAACCAAAGAGACCTTTATGATTAGTTAAGAAAATATCTTAGTCCGCTTTTTAATTGTATGCGTTCATTCATGATACTGAAACACTAGCTGCCTCTCTGATGCGATTCACAAAAGGTCACCACACAAATGTTTTCTATTGTTGTTGAAGAAATACTAGTGATCTTCACAATCAAATCATCACAGAGTGAAGTGGACTATAAAGTCCATGCAATCTTGTTCTCTGATGAGTTTCCAAGTACTCTGGCTTGATCTGAATGGCCATGACATACTAGGAATGCTTTCATGTGCTGTGATTTGTAACACGCTGCTGCTGTTAGAATAGCTAAAAAGTTAACTAAAACTAAAAAAAAATACGGACAACAATTTTTATTTAATACTGAAGTTTCATTTTGCTTCTTGGTACCTATCAGACACTGTGCCAAATTAATATTACATATACTACATACAGAAATGATACGTCAGAATGCTGAAGGGAGATGGTTTGTTGCAATTTTGCTGGGAATGCTAAACATTGAAGCTATGTTTGGGAATTACCTCAGGTCTCCAGGTGTTGAAGGCCATGTCTGAGCCAGAAAATCTTCCAAAAAATTCCCACCAGTGTTAGCAGCAGTTCTGGTGGGAGCCACAGAGGCAAGTTTTCAGGTGACTTCTGGCATTGTTACCAGTGTCAGTTACGCAGCTTTAATTGATGAAGTAGTCCAGCTGCCAGGGGCTTGTCACAGGGAATATTTTTTGAAGTACAGACAAGGCTTATAGGTGAAATTCATCTTGGTGAAGAGGACCTGCACAAAGCAGTACATGACACTGAAAGGACCCAATAAAGCAGTGGTTCTCAACCAGTGGTCTGGGGCCCACTGGCGGGCTGTGAGCAGGTTTCAGGTGGTCCTCCAAGCAGGGCCAGCTTTAGACTCACTGGGGCCCAGGGCAGAAAGCCAAAGCCCCACTGCAGGGGGCTGAAGCCCAGGGCCCTGAGCCACGCCACCCAGGGCTGAAGCCAAAGCCCGAGCAACATAGCTTCGCGGGGTCTCTTGTGGTGTGGGGCCCCAAACAATTGCCCTGCTTGCTACCCCTTAATGCTGGCCCTGGCTTTTATATGCAGAAAACCAGTTGTTGTGGCACAGGTGGGCCATGGAGTTCTTATATCATGTTGGGGGGGGGGGGAGGAGGGCTCAGAAAGAAAAAGGTTGAGAACCCCTGCAATAAAGGCTTAAGTAGAGCTTAAATGACTCAAAGGACCCTGGGTTCAGAGACAAAGGAGTTAGGAATGGTATAAGATCATGGAGTAGACAGAGTTCTGCGCAGAAGTGAATGTCACCTGAGATCGCTTGGGAAGCTGGAATCTAGATGCAACTTCAATGCTGGAAATGGGGGTAGGAACAAAACAGTGACCTGGAACGGTGTGTGAAGTGAAAACCTTTCAAACTCTTGTTATCAACACTGCTTTGAAGAATGCCTTTGAATTATGAAAGGAACAGTTTGTTCAGTTTATAGCACCTCAAAGATATAAGCAAGTCCACAGCACACCCAGTTAAGTCAAGTCCAAACAGAACTCCTTTCTCAAACAGGAATAAAATTCCATTCTCCAGTCATTAGAAAGGGGAGTCATTTTGTGCAGCCATCGGGACGCTATTGGTGACACCTGAACTTCCCATCAAGTCTTTTTTCAGCTGAAAGCTCTCCATCATGTGAATGTTTTGGAAAGTTTGGAAAGTTAAAAGAGGGCTGCTATGAATTTAGCATGAAAACCTCAAAGAGTCCTGTGGTACCTTATAGACCAACAGAAGTATTGGAGCATAAGCTTTCATGGGTGAATACCCACTTCGTCATACGCATAGTCTATAAGGTGCCACAGGACTCTTTGTCGCTTTTTACAGATCCAGACTAACACGGCTCCCCCTCTGATACATGAAAACCTTAGCGACTGAAGTACTGAATTTTGCCACTGAGCAAGTACAGCACAGGATTTGGCAGTGTAAGCTTCCCCACGCTGCTCCTCAACTCTGAGCTGGAGGAACAACCTCTAAGGAAGAGAGGGGTGGTTCATTTTCCATGTCCATTCAATCCTTGGCCGCTCTGCTGCTGACACTGCCAAAAATGGTGCTAATTATTGCCAATAGGGAGCAACAAGCTAGAGGTAAAAGACTATACACTATATCCACTGTAAATCCCCAGAACCATGGAACACAATTATTAGAAAACAATGTTGTCCTTCCTCTCAGTCTGAATTCAGATATAAACTCCACTACAGTAAAGCCTCTTCATTTCTTTTTTCAAAACCACTTACATTTATCAGCTTTTCTATGGCACTTATCACCACAGTATATGAGCACCTGGCAAACATTAGTGAATTAAGCCTTGAAGCAACCACATGAGATAGGAAAGAATTATTATCCCATTTTTGCAGCTTTGGAAATTGAGTCACAGAGATTTTGTGTGTTTTAGCTACTCATATAGTGAATTCCTGGTAGAGACTAGAACCCAGAAATCCTGATCTCCCCTAGCCTATGCTTTAACCACAAGATCATTCTTATTTTCTATAGTTTTCTGAATCTTCTTATCAGAGACTGTCCTTGATTCTGAGTCTGGGCTACTGATTCTTTGTGTTCTCCAGAAAGTCATGGTTGTCAGTAACTTGGCATTCTGTGGAGACACTTCCATTAGCTTGAATCATTTCTGGTACTCCCTGTACATTAGGACAGCATAGTTTTGTTTCTAAATGACTCTCCTCCCCAGGGTCTTTATGTCAACAGCTCTACCTAGTTATGTGCCTTGGACAAAACAAAAATTACTTCCTGACATCTGCCCAAAAGCTTTTCTCTCTCTCTTTCCTCCCACGTACCTTGCAGCCACCTGCCTTAACATTTGAGCATGTGCAATTTCAGATTATTTAAAAAAAAAAGCCTCAGGGTAAATGCCAGAGAGAAAAAGACATGTGTGATCCAGAACTGGATTAAAAAAAAAAAAAAAAAAAAAACCAGGTCAGGTAACAGTTTATCAAAATCAATGCCAAAGTAAAATTATCGCATTAAAGTAGGCGCTGCTCACGCTTCCCTTTGAACCAGTGGGGTGATTCCCAGCTCACGTAAACATACCAACACGAGCTTGAATAAAGATAGCCTGATAAAATAATGAAGTGTAGCCATGATGGTGCAAGTGGTGGGAGGGGCTAGCCAACATGAGTACATGTCCATTGGAGACACTAGGTACATATTGGGGGCAACAAGCTGTGGCTACATTTTTTCTTTGGCCCACAAACTCTATGAGAATAGAGCCTGAATAGGCTTCCTTGAGCGGGGAAATCACATCCCTAACTCAGAGTATAGACATACTCACAATACTTGATTTCTATTATAGCCTGCTGTTTTTCCATAGTCACGCTTTCTGAAATATTTTAGATCTAACACTTGACCACGGTCGGTCTGTGCTCACTGGGAAAATTGTTTTGGGAAAAATCACCCCCGCACCCTCTCCCCCCCCCACCAAAAAAATATTGTAATTGTTTCAGTGGAAAACCACAGAGAGCAAAACCTGCACAAAATGTTGCCTTAACATCAAGGACAAAAGAACATTGAATCCATGAGAGGGAGCGAGGAAGGGAGGGGGAGAAACAGATCCAGGAATTTCAGTCTGGCTTCCTTTATCTAATATATTGAGGGTTTTATACTGCTGCTCATTGCTGTAGTATCTGCGCACCTTCTATGTAAAAATCAACAGGCATAGCAAAGACTTCATGGAATCTCTGGTTCTTCTCCCTTTCGGGGGTATGAAACCTCTGTTTGGAGCATGGCTATGTTTTTTTGATTTGTTATTTTGATGGGTGGTTTTTGTTTGATTTTGATTGGGGGCAAAGAAGGCAAGTAGAAGAGTGTGTTGACAGTGAGCGTCATTGGACTTTGTCAAAGAGAAGGTTTTGCAGTGTTTCCTAAAGATGACCAGCCTTTGGATTGGCCTAATCTTCTCTGGAAGTTTGTGCCATAACCTATTCTCAATTTGGCTGCATTCATCAATATTATGCTATTTTCTAATCTTTCTTTTTTTTTTTCAAGATAATGCTGCTTCTTGTACTAAAGTTTTGGGCATTGTATTCTATCCTGGATCTATAAGAATCACCAAGGGAATAGTGAGAGATTGCAGTACTACGACTTTCTCCTGCTTCCCAGCTCATTTCCCTTTGCCACTAATGCATGCCTAACTAAATATAACCCCTCGTTAGGGTTGAGACACTGAGCTAAATTCTGCCTGTAAATTAGATGCGTACAGAGCCCACAGTAATACCAACTGAGAGCCAGCGCTGTGTGTTAGGGGGTGACAGAAACACAAGAAAGCCAGGAATATCAAGTCCATCATCTCCCATTGCACGCTCCCTTCTCATCACAAAGGCAGTGCAATTTAAGGAAGGTTGAGACCAAATTCTACCTTGACTTAAATCACCTGCAATCCTCCTGATGTCATCTTTAACTTTGTATTTCCTGCTTTTATACCAATCTGTGTCACATCATTAATCATATCTCAGTGGGTTTTGTTCCCCTCAGTCTTTTTGAAAGACTCTACAAGGTGTATTTATAGGAGTAAGAGCAAATGTACTTCAGGCTTTCTGTCAAGTGTGTAACATTACCTGTCTCCATGACTGTAGGAGCTTGAGTGTTTTCCCAGTTGTGACTATGCCAATGGCTCTATGTCATTTTTTAAAGGGCTCAAGGGGCAGAGTCACCTAATGTCAGAGCAACTTTGTGTTTCTCTGCTGGTGCAAAGCTAGCCAAAAGCCAGTTTACCTGGTTAGAGGAACACCACCCACCACTGAAGGGTCCTTGGGTGGTGTAGAGAAACCATAATGGCTCCAGACCATCCTCCTCCTCTCTGCAGCTGGTGCTGGGAAGGGGGCTAGGAGCGTCCTTACACCCTGGCATATCAGAGGGTGTATGTGCAGCAGGGCCACGGGAAGCCATTGAGGCTGCTTTAATTTGAGTATGGTTTGAGCTTGGCACAGAGCAACCCCAGGGTAAAGGGAGAGAGTAGGTGTCTTTAAGGCATATTCGCACCCTTAACTTCTAAGCTGCGTTGGGCACACTTCTGGCAGAGCCATGAATTGGGACACAGATGTTTAGAAGATGTATGTAATACATGATTTGTGAACAGTTACAGGTGCTGAGCACCCTCAATTCTCACTGAGTTCAGGGTGCTCAGTACCTCACAGGACTGACCCCTAAGTGACCCCTACGTGTTGAATTTTAAATGGATCAGAGAGCTCTAATAAGCTGGTGGATGCCCTGATTTTGTGCATCTCCTGTTTCTGCAATTAGTTCTATGGGAAGGGGTTCTTGGCAGGGGACAGGGAAGGGTTCTTTTGCTTTTGATGAAAGGTCAGAGGATGATGATGATTACACTACGTTCCTGCACTAAATTTTTACAAGCTGCTGTTGTGGCAAGCAGTCCTTTTTCAAAGGCAAAATTGAATGCCTATAAAAACAAGATCTACCCATTGCTAACCACATGTTTTCCCCTTCAGGATTTGTTATTATCTTAACACTTTTAATGACATGTGATTATCATAAGATATTATCCTGAGTAGTTTGTTTTCCCACACTTTACAATACACAATGAGGCAGAAAGTAATCTGGAGGGAAGAAACAACCATCTCGAAAACTGTTCTCTGCACTGTACATGGGATAAACATGCCAATTTTACTTTATCCAGTACACACTGCCCAGCGAAAAAGGCGGAGATATTCTGTAGGTCAACAAACAAACAGGAAGAGGAATAAATAGATATTTGGTTTTGTTCAAGTAAAGCCTGGTCTCTTCTAATAATAGAGCTGACTGACCTGGCAGGACAAGGGTCCAAGTTGCACTCCTGAAGTTTTGGCTTGGGCTTAATATTTTCAGGGTAGTAGTGACAGTATTGATCAGCCACCACCCGGCTGCTTCTCAGATCATAACACTCAGCAGATGTCAGCTGGTAACCTGTGACATTCAAAGAGTCAAAAGACAGAGCATCTGAGCTCAATTTCTTTCTCTATATATGTATTAAATACAAGTAAATCCTGGTTTTGTACAACATTATCCAAAATGACGGCCCCCCTCAATGTAACAAAAGGCTTACCCCAGATTTAACAAACTTATTTTACAAAAAGATTAGGTGTCCCCCCCAAAGCTTCATAAAACAGATTTGCCCCCTTACATTACCCATTAAATCTATTAAATATAGATAGGATCAATGTTTATAAATAGATCTATAAACATACACACATATTTTGACTCACAAGAATGCCTACCCTACTGAAATTACTTCTTAACTTTTATTTATTTATTTTACTTTAGAGCCACAGGAGCACTATAATTCAGTTAGCACTGCAAAGGTAAGTAGTCATGCTTCACAGTTCATATTATTGTATGATAAAAGCATATACATTAAAGACTAAAGGGCTGATTCGTCTCTTACATGCACTATTATTTGTAGAGCCCTGCGCGGATACAAATGTATACCCGCGGATGCAGATATCCATGGATATAAATCGGTATCCACAGAACTGCAGGGCTCTCCCAGGCACCACAGCAGTGAAAGGAGCAGAACATGGGGCTGCCGCTCCCAGGAGCCCACGGTCCCGCTGTGAGTTTGTGGCAGAGTCAGGAATGGAACCCAGATCCCTTGAGTAACAGTCACAAGACAATATTCCCTGTTAATGGTGTTATGCTGGTGTAAAATGTATTTCATTTGCGCTGGTGTAAAAACAGTATAAGTGAGATCTGCATTAAGGCAAGAAAGCCCAGTTTTCAAAAGCTTATGCCTAAACTGCATGTGCAAATGGACATTTAAAGGATAACTGTGCACCTCAGTGGCCATTTAACTCATAGACTTTACGGTCAGATAGGAGCATCATGATCATCTGACCTCCTGCAAATTGCAGGCCACAGAACCTCGCCCACCCACTCCTGTAATAGACCCCTAACCTCTGACTGAGTTACTGAAGTCCTCAAACCAGGATTTAAAGACTTGAAACTGCAGAGAATTGACCATTTACACTAGTTTAAATCTTCCAGTGACCTGTGCCTCATGCTGCAGAGGAAGGTGAAAAACCCCAGGGTCTCTGCCAATCTGACCCAGGGGAAAATTCCTTCTCAACCCCAAATATGGCGATCAGCTAAATCCTGAGCACATGGGCAAGTAGAAACTTAGAGCCCTCCCATCTAGTGTCCCATCACCAGCCATTGGAGATATTTACATGAACAACAGTAGATACACAGTTTTAGTTAGTAAGCTATCCCGTGTCATTCCTAGCATTTCAGTCTGCACTCTAACCTTCTCCTCTTTTGTAACTGTAATGCTGCCAGACTCACTTCATGATCATGTAATTTTGTTGTTTTATTTTTAACTAAAAAAAATAGTTAAAAAAATAAGAAAGAAGGAGGAGAAATCGACCATGCAAGTGTTGAAACGCATGCAGCACCTAGATGTATGTATAGTAAACAATTTTTATTACATTTAAAGTTACTATGAATGTGCAGGACAGAACTTTGAAGGCTCAGTACTTCACATGTGTAACTATAATTTAAAATATGAAGGCAGTCAAGACTGTATTTTTAGTTTCATTTTAAGAAATTTTACACGGGCCAAAGATTTACCAACACAGTATTTAATAAACTGCAGCAGAGGCGTGACTAACAAACAGATCCGAAATGCACTGATGTCAAAGGCAGTCTTTCAGTGGGTTTGGATCAGGGGTAAAATTTTCAGAAATACCTATGTGACTTGGACCCTAAATCCCATTTACAGAAGTGATATAGGTACTTCGAAAATGGGACTCCTAAGTGCCGAAGTCACTTTTGAAAATGGGACTTTGATGCTTTTGAAATTTTTACTTCAGACCCTAACAACCCAATAAGTAACACTGTATGTGGCCAGCACTGTACTGGTACTTCAGGGAATTTGCATATTTTCTTTTCACTGAGTTCCTTTTGATTTGACTACATATCTAATTATCTTATATATTCATTGAATTGTGTTATCTATTGTAATTAACCCATATGTAATCAGTGTGTGATGAATAGATTAAATTTGTAGGTATGAGTATAGGAATATGTAGGGTAGTATTATAGAGGCATAGGATTGATAAGGATGTATTATTGGTAAGAGTTTGTTAGGTATGTAAGTAATATAAGGCAGTAAAGCAAGACCCTACAGGCCTGAGGCCTGCCAAATTTCAGCTTAGCCATATCAGGCCTTAGGTCTGAAAGAAGTTGACACAACTAGCTGACCCAAGGGCAACCTTGTAACAATAAAGTTTCAAGATTATTGTAACAGACGTGATAATGGGTGATGGGAAAATATGCCACAATATGCCCATCACTATCGCAAGATGCCCAGTTGTAACATGATGGGAAATTCTGCATTGACTGCAAGTTACAATGGGGACTTGTTGATTTAAACGTTAATGAAGATAAGGGAAATTAAGAAGATGGCCTCTGCAAAGTGGAGCATCCCAACATTTATTCATAAGGGTTACGAGTGTGAGTGTAACTCAGGATAAAAGGGGTTCCCTACCCTTGGGGATGTGAATATGTAAACATTAATAATAGATTCAGACTAAGGTCAGAAGGGACCATTATGATCTTCTAGTCTGACCTCCTGCACAACACAGGCCACAGAAACTCACTCACCCACTCCTATAAGAAATCCCTGACCTATGTCTGAGCTATTGAAGTCTTCAACTTGTGCTTTAAAGACTTCAAGGTGCAGAGAATCCTCCAGCAAGTGACCCATGCCCCATGCTGCAGAGGAAGGTGAAAACCCTCCAGGGCCTCTGCCAATCAGCCTGGGAGGAAAATTCCTTCCTGATCCCAAATATGGTGATCAGCTAGACCATGAGCATGTGGGCAAGACTCACCAGACAGACACCCAAGAAAGAATTCTCTGTAGTAACTCTGATCCCACCCTATCTAGTGTCCCATCACAGGCCATTTGGCATATTTACCACTAATAGTCAAAGATCAATTAATTGCCAGAATCAGGCTCTCTCATCATACCATCCCTTCCATAAACGTATCAAGCTTAGTGTTGAAGTCAGATATGTCTTTTGCCTCCACTGCTCCCCTTGGAAGGCTGTTCCAGAACTTCACTCCTCTGATGATTAGAAACCTTCATCTAATTTCAAGTCTAAACTTCCTGATGGCCAGTTTATATCCATTTGTTCTTGTGTTCACATTGGTACTAAGCTTAAATAATTCCTCTCCCTCCCTGGTATTTATCCCTCTGATATATTTATAGAGAGCAATCATATCTCCCCTCAGCCTTCTTTTGGTTAAGCTAAACAAGCCAAGCTCTTTGAGTCTCCTTTCATAAGACAGGTTTTCCATTCCTTGGATCATCCCAGTAGCCGTTCTCTGTACCTGTTCCAGTTTGAATTTATCCTTCTTAAAGATGGGAGACCATCATAATGGACATGTTATAGTTACTCTCCATCTTGATTCACATACCTATAACTGGCATTAGCATTGATTATCTGCATAAGAAGATTTGCAATAAAGGGAAAATTGATAACTTGTGAATGCTGATGAGGCCATTGATACTGTTCTTGGTGAGTCTCACCTTGCTCATTCTGATAATGTAGCCATTAGGGAATGTGAACCTTTGGCACCTGTCACTGTGGTTTAAGATATCATCGGCAATACCAACCTATCAATATTATAAAAGGCTACAACTATATATCCTTTAAAATAAAATTCCAAGAATTTCCAAAATTGCAATGGAAACTTCTGTGTCTACTGCACTTAAGTATGGGTAAAGGTAATAAAATAGAGCAAGATCAAGGGAAAAACCCATATAGGGCCAGGAACTGTGTTGCAGTTTCACCTGAAGTTTTAAGCAGAGAAGGAGAAGGTTGCCACACACCCTTCACACATCCCCCCCCTTGGAAGCAGCAGAGGGTTATGTCCCCAAGCCCCCAAGGAATCAACCAGTGGCCCAGACCATCCATCCTGAGACCCTCTGCCTTCATACACCCTCCTAAAGCCCTGCAGTTCTCCCCTGGTTTCTGTCAGAATCTGCCCCTGGAGCTCCCTCAATGAAGTCACCAATGGGGTATTGATTCAGCAACAACTAGAGCACCAATAATTCCTGGGTGGATTCCCCTTTGGGCCTGGGATGCTGTGGATCCCCTCAGCCCTCTTTTTCTGTAGTAGCTGGGGGAAGAGGGTCACTGCTACAGACGACCTCTTTCCCTCTCACCCAGGCAGGAGAAGATCTGTGTCTAGAGGTACTGCACCGGGACCCAATGTCAATATCATACACCATGGGACCTGATTGTGGACTCACTCTCCAAGCATCTAAGTTGCAGGTTAGTGTCCATCTTTTCATTCTGGGTGAACCTTTCCCCTGCCCTCCTTCGCCTCATCCACCCTCCTTATTCTTTTATAGCAGCAGCAGCAGCTATGGTGACACCCTCTCCTTTGTGGAATTCTTGTCCTCCCTAGAAAAGGGGCTGTCATCAAAGCTGTTTGACAGATTGGCCAGCAAGGATTTATACCTTTTGGTATCTAATTATAAACAGTTGTGATAATCAACTTTGTAAATTAGTTTTGCACAAATGCAGTGTAGAAACTATGAGAACACCACAAAAGCAGTAAAGCTGCAAGATTTTCCAACCTGATGTCACTACATGTATTACTGGGGTCATGATAACGTTACTACATAGTATCACATGTGTTGACAAGACAGCTTGTCTTACAGTTTTTGTTTTCATTGTTGGTCTTCAAATTGGGAAAAGACTGGACCAGGCATAAGCAGGTTACTGGGAACTCCTTGAATTAAAGCCCTGAGGCTTAATATCAAGCTATATAACTGATCACGTGTGCACTGATTAAGAGAAACAACACAGAATAGTCTAACTTCCCCAGATCCCTGGCCCAGGATGCACTAGGCAAAAGCCTGGAATGATTCTGCTGATGGCCTCTTCTTCAGTTGTTCCAGAGTCAGGAATCTGGACAGCATTTTGCCAGGAACGTGGATTTTTCTGCCTTCATCAGGAGGGTTAGAAGGCATAGGAAAGTCAGTTACCAAACACGGTCAAATACAAAGTCAAGAGCCCAAAAGAAGAAAGATAAACTAATTGTGACAGTGGCTTGCATACAAAGGCCCATATCCTCAGCTCTGGCTGAGGCGTGCACAGTACAGCTCTGGAAGGGGAAAGTAAAGAAAACCTTTGCACTCCCAAGATTCTGGGCCTGCTGCACGGCACACTGGTCCCAGCTCTAAGCGGCCCAACAGAGCAGCCACAGAGCAGCATGAAAAGGAAGTCCTTGGCTATGCTCCGTTTTCCTTAGTCACATCCCTAGGCCATCAGCAAGGCAAGACTGGAGCTGTTAACTACTATATAATATGTATTATGCGCACCATGTATGTATGTATGCACTGAGCACCAATAACATCAAGCACAAATACTGTAACAGTGATATAACCTAAACTGACTTAATCCTGTTCACTTATGCTAAATATCTCATAACTCCTTGCATTTACTGAAGTGAGCATTTGGCATAAGCAGACACGAAACTTGTCAAAAATCAAGACACATCATTGTGACTTAGTACAAGCTAGGGAAGTACCTTCAATACTAGTTGGGACACTGGCAGACCAGGTGCCAGCTGATGCCAAGGCCCTAGGCCTTACTGAACAGTGACAAATGCATAGCTGGAAACTAGTCTGAGGAAACAAGACGGCTTCCCGGAGACTGGTATCATATAGAACCTTTCCCCCTGTACTATATTATTATTGGCTTAGAGCAATAAACCTGGCTGATATTGGTTATTTGGCATCTTGAGTATATTTTATAACAAAGGAAATTGAGGTCAAGCAACTGACTACAATTTATCAACAGTAGCCGTCACATCAGGTTTATACCACTGAATCTGGGCCACTAGTTGATAGCTGTATCATTCACTATGGCCACATGGACTTCAAGGTTTCAACAACGATAGAATTTAGGACTTTCTAATCCAAAAATACAGGCTACCACCATTGAAGTGACAGGAGAATCTCCCTTATCTGCAGTAGTATTTGTGCTCACGTTTTCTGTAGACTAGCCACTAGAAGGCCCCAGTCACAAATAACTGAGCAGGTCTGAGCTATCTAGTAGGTGGGATCTCTCTCTCTGTCACACACATGCTATATATTACCTCCTCCACAGGATGCTGAACAAGGAAAGAAATCAGTTTCCCTCCATCGGTGAATGATGGGCTGATAGAAGATAAACTGTACCGTGCTGTCAGCAGCACCAGCGTAGCGGACCTGAAAAAGATGTAATGATAATGGTAAAGCTGCCACGGTTTGTGACACTAACACCCATTCTGCTGTAAGGATCGTGTAAATACCATGCATTACATGAAATACCAGAGGCATTTTGTAATTAAAAACAGAGGCACAAACAGAATGTTGCCTCTTGGGATTCAGACTGAACCATTGCCAGAAATTACACTCACACAAACAGTTAGCGAGTTGGGTCCATGGTGTTTTACAGCTTGTGTTCTGTAATGATGAAGGAACAGAAGTGTTATTGCTATTGAATAAATTTATGGAGAGCCACCACACAGAGGACCTGGACTGAACTTCACACCACCAGGAGATCATCCACTGGCATTTACCGATTTAAAACAACACACCTTTCCTCTGCCTCACTCCAATGAAGGTTACATTCTTAAGAGGGGGAGTGGCTTCAAGACAATGAAAGGCTAGACACTGTAGTAGCATAGAAAGAAAGATAGCAGATTGTACCACAGAGAAACACATGCGCATAAAAGAAACATGCAACCATCAATGTTACTTTAACATGTACAAGGAAGTAAAATACTTCAACTAGAGCAAACTAAAGCTTTCAGGCAGGTCTAATTCTTTACTGTGCCAGGAGTATCTCTTATTCTATCTGTAATGCATTCATATTCCCTCTCTTTACTGCGGTGCTGTTATATATTATAAACTAGTCCTTTTATTTAATTAAATTTTGGATTTCCACATACAGTTTAGGATCCTACTTAGGATCTGATTGAATTTTAAATTACAGGCTCAGGTTCTTGATGGTGGCCAAGGTGCATATGCTGATACTCAGGAGGAATGTGTGTGCATGTGTATTAAAGTCATTCTTTGTGCTCCTCCTCTCCATCTTGGGTGATCTATATGCAGGACTGGTCCCCTGGCATAAAGCAGAGTGCCTGGCTGATAATGACCCCACGGGGTTGAGAACAATGAGGGACTGTAGGGCACAGGGAAGCCCTGGTCCCACACCCTTTCCCCCAGTGATGCTCCTTATTATACCGACAGCTGGGAGGGGGATAGCATGGGAGCTGCTGTGCCACTAGAGAATCTCCCTAGTCTGGGTGTTATTGCCAGGGCTGACTGTGTCAGTGTTGCTAGGGCTGTTCTGCACCAGTGCCATGGTGCAAAGGGGACACAGCACAGGGGAGAATATGACCCACAAGTCAGAAATGGAGATGGCTTATTAGGTCACCTAGTCCTTCCCCTTGCCAGTGCAAGATTGTTCCCTGAAGTGAGTTTTCTAGTGCTTGATCCAGACTAGTTTTAAATGTTTCTCTCTCTCTCTCTTTTTCCATATAGTCAACTAGTTGCCCAATTTTAATCTTTGAGACTCTAATTGTTTTTAACTCTGTCTTTATTTCTCCCTCGAAAAATTGAGAGGCACTGACAAAGGGAAAGAGACTAGACAGAAAAACAGGAATGAAAAAAAATGACAAATCAAGTTGAATTGAACAGCAGAATCTGTATTGTGGGTTTCTCCCCTGCCCTCCACAGATGGACAGAAACATGATAACAAATCACAGCAAATCTTGAACTGCATGAAGGGGGAAAGAAGAAAATGAAAATGCTGCAGGATATGTTGGGGGCCACAAGAGTTCTGGTCTACTGAGAGTATGCTGGTCTCTTCTAATTAGAGTAAACACTGAGGTAAAATCCCAACAGAAAAAATACAGCTGTAGCAATACAGGTTCCTCAGCAAATGAGAGGCCCCTTGTATGGATTCATATCATTTAGTTCTGTATGTTAGAAACAGGATATCTAATTCCTTGTGCTGGGATGGTCCATTAATCACACTCTTCAGAAAGACCTTTCTTAGTTCACAAGAGCCCAGCACACTCCTGGGACTAGTACGGTATCATGCTGGAAGCCATTAGAGCAGGTCTCTAGTTTGAACACACAGAAACAAAATTCACTGGGGAGAATTTACTTTTCCTTTTTAAAATCAAGATCAACAATGATGCTTAAACCAAAAAGATCCACTCAGCTGTGCGGTCTTAGGTGGAATGAGATAAATGAGAAGATAGATTACACAGGGCTCAGTAAAAAGGGGGAAAAGGGGTTTCACATCAAAAGTCAGGAAGACATAATAACCCATCTCCCCAAAGAGTATCCCTGTGTGCCTGTGATTGTCTGTCTGATCTGACAGAGAGAAAAGGCAGATGCGGATCTTTTCCAGAGCTAGGTGGAAGTTACCCACACAACCATGACAACCACATGGGTACAAAGGAATCGCAATGAGCTACAGATGCGAACTGAATGATACTAAATAACTCAGGTGAAAGAATCAGACAATTCACTGTTTATTTTCTCTATTGAGTACTATAAGCACAGGAAAACCAGTGTATACTGATTCCATGCAGCAACAATGTCTTTTGAATTTTGTTTGACAATTTGTTAAAACTAAGGGTTTGATCCAGCAGAAAATATCAGTGGTTGTCTAACCCAGGCAAGACCCAGAAACTAACACATGCTGGCTCTGTAGCACATCAAATGCTTCAGGAGACAGTTCAGATGGTTGCATAGGGCCAACTCCCACCCACACAGTCCAAACTGGAAGACTGGGAAACTTATGAAGCTGTCCCATCTCCAGTAGCCTAGCTGTCCTCCTCCTAGACTCTGCCCTACCACTGGTGGTAGCCACGACCCTGAGAAGGAGGCGGTAAAGTCTTGTGTATCTTTTAACATAATAATTAGAAGAAACTCTAACTGATGTTGATTTGCTGTGTAGTCCTAGGGATATCACTGAAAATGGAGAAGATGGTATATACCCATTTAATAACTGCATACAATGCCGAATAAGTGCATAGCACTATCAGGACCAGAAGTGGCTGAGATGGTAAAAGAATTTTGCTAGTGTAACACCGACAGACCCTCGTTGCCAGCATGTGGGATCAAACGTGGGACCTCTGGAGCTTAGTCCACGAGCCTCTACAGCATGGCTGTTATCTAAGGCTGTGGAGCAGACTCATTAATTGCTCTCTCTTTAAGTGGTCTTGGTGCCAATAGATGGGATAGAACACCACACCCAGAAGGTGCGAAGGTTACACTGGCACTGTGCTTAACCCTGCTAGCTCTGGGGTTAGGTAGGTTGAGCATCCCAGCTGGTTGCCCTTCACTCCCATTGAAGTCAGTGGGAATCGGGGAAGGAGGCTCAGCACATCAGATAGGTGCTTAGCATCTTTCAGGAACAAGACGTAACAGAAGACCACCAGTTTTGTGAAGTTTTGGGAGAATGCATATGCTCACATCTGCCCCGCGGGAACCAACTGGTTACTTCCTCTTTGACAAACAGTCACTACTGATTTGTTTTCTCTAAGGCAGAAAGGAAGGGAGGCCCCCGTAATCAATTCTTACCCCACATTTCTCTGCTTTTTAAAACTGTTTTTGTAAATCGTTTATCAAAGTGGTGCACATGTGTGTGTACACAGGCACCGGCTGTTTAGCTCTCTGATGAATAACTGCACTTTGATAAAATACTATATTGATTTGGGAAAAACTGCAGCATCCTGAATGAAAACCAACAAACAACTTTGTTGCATTTTGTGCATTTGAAGCACAAAATGAACTGTGTTTTGGAACAATTAAATTTTCAAATGGCCCTTCTCTAGCATCAAATTGAAATATTTAGGCTTTATTTTGCATAGTGCTGAGCTGTCCTTTGAGTCATCAGAACAAAATTTGCCCATACCATTAAAAAAACCCTATTTGGTTTTTGCAATGTGTGCCTCTGCAATCTATTTATGTCTGCTATAGATCACAGTAATCTGACTGCCAGGATTGTACTAAGTTTACATCAGCAGTTGTGCTGTTGAATCAGCAGGCATTATTAACTCATCCTTTCCTGCCCATCAGGTAGTTGTCAGTGTACGATATATGGTCAAGTAAGGATGTCTGCATTCTAATAAAATGCCCAGAGACTTTATGGAATTTGTATGTGTGCATGTGTGCGTTTGTGTTCTTTTTATGTATAATCCAAACCAGGGGTTGCATCATTCTGCACTCTCTTTTGTCTAGTCAAGTTTGATCTGGCATGTTATGATCTAACTCAGTCACCACCATTCCTATCATAAAAGTTCTGAAGGATTTTTCTGCATCATTATCACAGATGCTTTTGAAAGTGCCAAATCCCAAACCATCAAGTTTGATTTCTTAATGGCAAACTGAACATTAAAGCCTTATATTAAGTAATATATAAAGGGGGGGGAGGGAGTGAGCCACATCTGGCATATGTAATTTTGACCTTTTTATGTTAATAAAAACAAAAATGGCAAGACTCTTTTGTACAAAACTTTCCTTTCTAGAGTTACAGTTCTTTAATATTCCTAGTTATATCTACAATTAGAGAGCTAGGGTGTGTAGGAGACTAATTGCTGTTCCTAATTTGTATATGAATTTGTATATGCAGGAAAAACAATTTAAGGTGATCATTTAAAATAAAACAACAAGCACAACAGACTAAATAAATAGAGATGCTGAAGGCTTTCAATTGTATAGTATAAAACAGAATTAGAGGCTGATTCCTTTAATACCTTTTCTTTCCTTGGAGGAATGAATGCATGGCCTTTGAGCCCCATGGATTGCTCTCCCAGTCCATTTTTGGCCTCAACTTCCCTTAGTTTCAAAGATCCCCAGAGTGGGGCCAGCTGTCTTTCTGACAGAGGAGAGCTCCCTCTGGTGCTTGTCAATGTCACTTAATCAGCCAAAGGAATCACCAAATAACAGACAGGAGGCACCTTACTGGCCAGAGACCAAGCACAAATCTTCGTAGTTGTGTCAGCCTCTGCTCACCAGGAACAAGGGATCAAGCATGATCACTGGGGCGACTATTAAAACGGACTCTTTAAAGTGTCTTTGAACCTAAGCTTTCTACAAATCTAAAATAAAAAGCTATCAGGTTCAGGTGACTGCTTGACTCTCAGTAACATCCCCAAAGAAAGAACCAGCATGCAAATGAATGGAATGAAATGAAATGGGGGAGAGGGAGAAACAGATCACTGCAATGAACAATCTACATTACACACACACACACACACCAAGCAGGCCAGGGAAGTTTTGTTTCTTTTTTCTCCCCCCAATTACATTACTGAAATAGGCCCTTTTTTTGTTACTATGGACTTCATGAAGAAAAGCAAAATAAATATTTTTGAGGGTGTTTTAGTAAAGTTAATTAGCAGGTGTTCATTAAGTTGGTTGTAATTGTGACATTGTGCAGTCTATATGGTTTTATAAAAATATGATAATGAGTGAATATAATGTAACTGGAATATACTTCATGCAAAAGGTCTCTTGTAAGGTATCATTACAAAGCTTATAGTCTACTGAGTGTGATTATCCCATTTGTATAAATGTACCACTCTTGTATCTTGGACTAGAAATATGAAATATAACTCTGAGGGCCTACTGTAATTATGCAAAGTGTGGGCCACTAATGGTGGTTTGGAATCTTAATGGCTCCCATCAACCAGGACAACTGACTGGGGCTCTGTTTAGAGGCAAGCCTTCCTGTGAGTCAGACTGGGAGGAATGAAGGCTTGGGGTTTTACAGTGACACATGATCATGTCACATGAACTGGAATCCATCTTTAACCTGGTGCTTTTCCAGTGGGCGGGGGGGGGGGGGGAGGGTAGAAACCCAGAGAGAGACAAAGGATTCCCGCCTTATGCAAAAGATATATAAAGGGGTGGAACAGAACAAAGAGCCATCACGAAGAATCCCCTAGCTACCACCTGAGCTGGAACAAGAGCTGTACCAGGGGAAAGAATGGTGCCAGGCCTGGAAGGTGTCCAATCTGAGGAAAAAAAAACTTACTGAAGCATCTCTGAAGGTGAGATTACCTGTATTCAGTTTGATTAGACATAGATTTGCACATTTTATTTTATTTTGCTTGGTGACTTACCTTGTTCTGTCTGTTACTACCTGGAACCACTTAAATCCTACTTTCTGTATTTAATAAAATCACTTTTTGCTTATTAATTAACTCAGAATATGTATTAATACCTGGGGGAGGAAACAACTGTGCATCTCTCTCTCTCAGTGTTATAGAGGGCGAACAATTTATGAGTTTAGCCTGCATAAGCTTTATACAGGGTAAAACGGATTTATTTAGGTGTAGACCCAACTGGGAGTTGGGCTTCTGAGTGCTAAAGACAAGCACACTTCTGTGAGCTGTTTTCAGCCTGCAGCTTTGGGGCAGGTAATCCAGCCCCTGGGTCTGTGCTGGAGCAAACGGGAGTGTCTGGCTCAGCAAGACAGGGTGCTGGAGTCCTGAGCTTGCAGGGAAAACAGGAGCAGAGGTAGTCTTGGCACATCAGTTGGCAGATCCCAGGGGGGGTTCTGTGATCCAACCCATCACGGTAATATTCTTTACAAGGCAATTCGTCCATATTCAGAACCCTGTGCAGAGGGACAGGACCCCTGAAGGTTCATGTAACCCTACCACAGCTGTGATTGATAGGAGGATTTCAGCATCACCATCATGGGAATGCACCCTTATCACCCACCTAATTTTGTTTGACTCCTGCCAGGCCCATTCCCCACACCTCAGTAGCTCAACTCCCTCTCCCGAGTGGCTTCTCTGTTATTCACAGAATCATAGAACTGGAAGGGCTCTTGAGAGGTCATCTAGTCCAGTCCCCTGCACTCAAGGCAGGACTAAGTATTATCTAGACCATCCCTGATAGGTGTTTGTCCAACCCGCTCTTAAGAAATCTCTAATGACTGAGATTCCATCACCTCCCTAGGCAATTTATTCCAGTGCTTAACCACTCTGACAGTTAGGAAGTTTTTCCTAATGTCCAACCTAAACCTCCCTTGCTGCAATTTAAGCTCATTGCTTCTTGTCCTATCCTCAGAGGTTAAGAAAAACAAATTTTCTTCCTCCTTCTTGTAACAACCTTTTACATACTTGAAAATGGTTATGTCCCCCCCATCCTCCACCCAGTCTTCTCTTCTCCAGAACAAACCCAATTTTTTCAATCTTCCCTCATAGGTCATGTTTTCTAGACTTTTAATCATTTTTGTTACTCTTCTCTGGACTTTCTCGAATTTGTCCACATCTTTCCTCAAATATGGCACCCAGAACTGGACACAATACTCCAGATGAGGCCTAATCAGCGCGGAGTAGAGCAGAAGAATTACTTCTCATGTATTGATTACAATACTCCTGCTAATACATCCCAAATGACGATTGCTTTTTTTGCAATAGCATTACACTGTTTATTCAAATTTAGCTTGTGATCCACTATGACCCCTGGGATCCCTTTCCACAGTACTCCTTCCTAGGCAGTCATTTCCCATTTTGTATGTGTGCAACTGATTGTTCATTCCTAAATGGAGCACTTTGCCTTTGTTCTTATTGAATTTCATCCTATTTACTTCAGACCATTTCTCCAGTTTGTCTAGATCAATTTTAATTTTAATCCTATCCTCCAAAGCACTTGCAACTCCTCCCAGCTTGGTATTGTCTGCAACGTTATAAGTGTACTCTCTATGCCATTATCTAAATCATTGATGAAGATATTGAATAGAACCGGACCCAGAACTGATCCCTGTGGGACCCCACTGGTTATGTCCTTCCAACATGACTGTGAACCATTGATCATTCCCAGACAGTAGTTATTTTCCAACCAGTTATGCACCCACCTTATAGTAGCTCCATCTAGGTTATATTTCCCCCTAGTTTGTTTATGAGAAGGTCATGCAAGTATCAAAAGCCTTACTAAAGTCAAGATATACCACATCTACTGTTTCCCCCTAACCACAAAGACTCAAATTTACCACTCACTATTACAAAGTAAAAGAAACCAAAACAATTATTTCAGTACAACTCCTGTAGGATTTGCATGCAGTTGCGTCCTGCAATTCAGAGCAATCAGTACCTAACAGTAAATGTTTGCATACCTGGGATTATAACAAGTTTGCTAACTTGACTCTTCTAAATGAAAACATTTTCAGCCAATCTAATAAAGATTCTAGGAGTGTTTCAAGAGACAGCAAGCCCCTGAACTAGAGCCCTTTTTACTACATTTTTACTTAGCTCTGTTTGCACAAGAATTGCTTTTCCAGGAAAGTAAGTCAGGGCACTCAAGAGAGGACACCCCTTTGTGAGTAAAGCTGGCTGCCGTGACTCTAGGGCCTTTCATTGGCTTTTCAGAGATACATTAGCTCTACACATTGCAGGCAAAACACTCAGCGCTCTTGTGGGCAGGAAAGGTGGCGGCCCAGCCTGGTTTGGTGTGGAGATGCCTGCATTTGTATATTCTGCCTTCTGCAAAGTTAGTCTTAGGGTAAGCCTAATAAAGAGAAAATCTAGCAACTAAAGATTAAAAAAAAAAAGGACTAATTAAATAGCAAAGAATAATGGAGCAGGGTTTGTTGTGTTTGAGGATAACTGTTGGATAAATACACGTTCATCTAGTCTGCTCTTACATTTACTGTGAGTAACAACTGAAATTGTCTACATATTTAAATAATGAAGTGTGAGGGCCTGATCTAAAGCCCAGTGAAATCCTTGGAAGGATTCCCACTGACTTCAAAAGGCTTTGGTTCAGGTCCTATATGCAAATTTCTATGCAACCTTAATGAGAAATATGCTAAAGTGCCTCTAGAATTTTCTGTGTATTGTGCAGCACCAAGTACTTTATCAGCATTTATCAAATATCTCCTTATCTTGTTTCTTAGTCTGCACGGAACAATTCCCTTTTTCATACTGCAACACAGGGACATTGTTGAGTCAAATTTGGCCAAAAATTTACCAGCAGGTTTTGTGAAGTTAAGTCTTTACATAACTTAAGACCAATAGACATGTTTCCCTGTATTTATTTAATTTTTAATTCCAAAAGAATATGTTATAAATAGAAAACAAAGCCATAACTTTACGCTGGTACAACTGGAGCCCATACATAGCGGCCTGGTGCTAGGGAAAACCTGAAAGCATTATGGACTAGAGACACAAGATACCTTCCATTGAAATCAATGGCAAAATTTCTATTAAGGTCAATGGCAAGCAGGAGCAGACTGTAGAAGCTAACTAAGCATTTGCAAATAATACCACTTAGCTCTTATATGGCATTTCTAATCCATGGGTCTCAAAGTGCTTTATAAAAGGAAGGGAAGATTTATTATCTTCATTCTACAGATGAGGAAATGGAGGCATGGAGAGGTGAAAGGACTTGCCCAAAATCACACAACAGAGCAGTGGCAGAGCCCGGAACACAATCCAGCTCTTCTGATGCTCAGTTCAGTGCCCTGGACCATGTTGTTTCCAGCTATTATATTTCAATCGTCCAAGCTGAATGAAATTCCCAACCACCAGTAAATAATGAAAAGTAAATTAAATCTAACGTTATTTCGGCTTTTATAAGTCAGGGTGTAATTTGTAAAAGAGGAAAGGATTTTTTAAAATATATAAAACATTTTAAATTGAGAAAAGTCTTTTGAGTTGGTGACATTTAGGGGGTTGAACTGCTCTCTTTAAACTATTCCCGCCTTTGACCAGGAAGATATAACTTAAGCTTGTTTTCCTTTGGCTCTTTGTTCACCAGACACTTCTGGTTGCGGGGTCTGGACTGGATTAGGGGCCGCTACCATGCTGAGAGAGACAGAGGACAGTGCTCTAGTGCACTGCTCCAATCCAATCACCTATCACATTTTCCAATACAGCATTCATACTTCCAGCTGCCACAAGGTCATCAGCATTAGCTTAAATCAAACATCCTCTGGCTCTAGGTCCCATGATGAAAAAATTATGGAGTCCTGGACATGGTACAAGTTTTACAGCTTTATGGATGAAATCCTTCAGGTCTCTCTGACCTACTGAAAAAAAGGTTTTATTTTATTGTAATCCCCAAATGTTCACTTTTGTGTGCGCGTTTTTCCTACAGAATGTGTGCATTGCTTCCAGCAATGTGTTTTGTATTACCTGGAAGAACAGAAAAGCACTAATGGGAGGAAACAACTCGATTCTTATTGCCACTGCAACACAAAACAGAACCTCCAAACAATACAATGGCTTCTCGACCAAAGCCATCCTGGTTACCTTGGGGTCTTGGAGCCTAGTTCTCTACTCTATTACACCCATTTTACACTTTCAGTGGGGCTAAACTGGTACACAAACAGCATAATGGAGTGAAAACTCGCACCCTCGGTCTTTTTTATTTTTTTCATGTCACAAGCTAAGTAAGCTGCTTGGCTTTCAGTTTATACCTATCCTAGACAGCATCCATGGAAAGTAATCTGCCCTCTCTTGCCATTAGTCCATCTTTTCTGTGTATACACACATGGCATGTGTGTTCCTCTCCATAAACTCCGTCTCCTTCCCAAAGAGCTTCCAGTGAAACTTTTATAATCTATTTATCAAGAAATTCAGAGAGGGTGCAGGAAATAGCCTTCTCTAAGCCCTAGATATAAACATTTCCTGGCAAAGGATGCTGTCTAGGAAAGATCCCTGTGGTTTTTCTGCTGTACCAACCTGGTTTCACTTTGGGTTTTTGTTTTTACAAAGCCATGTTTGAGCCACCTCACCTTGACTGTGAAGTCTGCACTGAGAGGCCCAGATATTCTCAGTATCTCCTTGTCCGGAAACTTCTGGAAGTCGATGCTAGAATTGTCCACCAGGAAGGAGCCTGTGGAGCTGAGGCTGTTTTCACCCTTCACACCTTGTAGAGTCTTGGTTTCCAAATCTGACAACCACAAAAAAGACTAGCCAGAGCAGGCAAGCACGTGACAGTGACAAAATAATAATACCATGGGGCTGGAGTGTAATAAATAGTAAGGGAAAACCAGGCCCAAATTAACCAATGTGCACTCAGTGCCTCTCGGGGGGGCGAGAGGGCAACCACTAGATTTGCGTGGCTACCATTGGAACTGAGAAAAACTGACTGGCGTTGCAGCCTTGTACAAGGGGTCACAGAGCCACTCAGGTTTGGCCTGGATGCCCCTCCATCATGACGGGGAAGGGTGGGGGGTGGGAGTGGGATCAGGACAAATTTGAATGAGTGGCATTGTGCCAAGTGATCCAAATCCAAATCTCAACTTAGTGACTTCATCTGTGCCCCACTGTCCCAAATCTTCGCTGAGGCAACATCTCATTCCAAAATAAAAAAAGATCCTGGATTGACCTTTTCTCTCTTACTTCTAAAAATTTCCTCTCTTGGCTTAATTCTAGCTTTATTTCCTCTCATAGCTTAATTCTATTGAAAAAGTTTGCTAGGTTGGGAAAGAGCATGTATGCTGGGAGAAAAGGCAGGAGCAAGGGAAGAGGGAAAGTCATTTACAGGGAAAGGAATAACAACTACACTAGAGCAGGCCAGGAATACCCAACGGCCCACTTAAAAATTATGCCTTTCAGAGGACTTGAACTTTTAAAAAAAAGTTATGTATTTTTTGTTCTAGTTTATAACCTGTAATTTGCTGGTCATTATTCACAGCTCTAAATCTAAACAGCTATAAAAAGATTATTAAGTAACTACTGCTGTCTCAACACAAATAGCAGATCATATACTGGGATTTCCAAACACACCCTTTCCATTGTACCAGGATGCAAGCACTTTGGCGTGATTGCTATTATTAGTGCTCTGTTAACGTTGACATAAGGCTTGCTGTCTCTTACTGGGGTCTACTCTGTCAGAAAGTTGTATCCACACTTACGGGAAAAAAAAACACCACAGTATTTTGTAATTGCCCCAAATGCTACATCTTACCAGTTACACCACTTTGAGTGTTTGGGGCTATCGTTAGAGAATACTGCAGCATTTCCGTCTATAAATGCATGGGCAGCACACTCAGCTCACTTCCATTTTGATCTATCTTCAGTGCCACTGCTGAAAAAGAGGCAGGAGGTGGCTGGCTACTGCATAGGTATGAAAGAGAGGGGAAGAGTGCAAAGAGCTTTACTGCCCTGCCTTGTGTCGTTGCCCAGAGACCGGTCAAAGCAGTGTTCTCCTGAGTGCAGAGAATGTTCTCTGCTTGCACTGCTTGTACATGGCACTCCAAAAGGTGCAGGGAGGAAGCAGGGCCATCATCCCCTCTCCCGCTCCCGCCACACCAGCTGCAGATGTTGCAATCATGAAAGGGTTTGTCTAGTCAGTGGGCTCATCCCCTCTGGGGCAGGGTGACTCCTTAACTGCACAATTTGGCTCTACACGTGTATCCTTTCTATTCTTCTCACCCTAGATAAAAAGAGCAAGAGATCTGCATACAAACAGAAGCATGTGCTAAACTCAGGAGCAGTTTGATGACAGAGCTCAGCAGCAGGGAAGCTTGATCTCTAACTTTCTCTGTATCTCTGCAGTCAGTGGGATTTTTTTTTTTTTTAAACAGAAGTTTGGCATCGAACGAGTCAGCCAAAAGATGAATACACAGAAATGGTTGAAAAATTGTGGAGACACAAAGATTCTGAGCCTCTGGCCTCATTCTACTCTCAGATGCATGTGCAAGTCCACTGATTTCACTGGGATTGTCCAGAGCATCCAAGGGCAGGATTCTGTCCCGTGTCGAAATCAGTGATTTGAGAGAAAGAAACCAGACATTCCTGTTGTAAACAAAACACCAGAGGATACCAAGGCTCTTATAAAGCAACACCACACTGGCTTTTTCTACTTACGTAAGTGATCAGGTCCTTTCAACACTAGACGAACCTGCCTACTTCCATAGGGAACAGCAACAACAGTATCTTCCGCTGCAGAGAAATGCAAAAATGCATGGAGTCAGTAAGCAAAGGAAACCCTCCTGTCTCCAACCAAGCACTGAAAGAGCTGTTCATGGGAAAATTAAAAGCCAAGCTTTTGGTACCATAACTCTTCCGCTGCCACCGCCCCCCCCCCCAAGTCCTGACAAAAGACAAAGGTCAGCAGCAGGGAAACTTGTCCTCTAACCTCCTCAGTATCTCTGCAGTCAGTGGGATTTTTTTAAAACAGAAGTCATCTTAAAGGGACATTCACATTCCGACCTACTGATTTTATTTATACTCCACTATTATTCAAGTGTCTAAAGAGGGACTGACAGCTTTTTATTTCACCCAGCCTCCAATTAAAACAAAGCATATCTTACTCTTCCAAATTATTTTGGCATATATATATTTGTGCTGAATTAGGGAAGTATAAAAATATTCAAATGTTCAAAGGAAAAAGTTAAAACACTGAACTCTAGAACTCCCTGTTCGTTCACATGCCACATGATCCTCTCCCAGCTGAACACCCAAAATCCTTTCCCTTCCACATGCCTTAGCATGCCACGTGATCTCCCAGCTAAACTCTGCAATGCCTTCCTGTCTCACAGCACACCCTACTAAGGCATGTCCCTACTATGGTGGTATAAATGTGTGTTCCTTTCCATACCACCCACAAAAAGCCATGGTAGTACACGTGCCCATTAGACCTGCAACATAAACAGGCTCTTGGGGCCTGATCCTGCACCACTGAAGTCACTGGGAGCTTTGCCACGGACTTCAGTGGAAGCCAGTTTGCGCCCTTAAGGAGTCCAAGGTAGTCGTCACTAACCTGCTCTCTCCTGCAGTTTACATGCTACTGTTAGATCAATGATGCTAAAGAACCAACTATCTCAATAGCATCTTGGTGCTCTGCGGGGGTACAGGAAGGGAGAGTGTTGTGGCTCCAGAGAGCAGATTCCCCACCTTCCTTCTAATCAGCTGCTAAGCCAGGCAGACAGGAGAGTGCTCAGTTACACTCAGTAGTAGCCTCAGGCTGTTTCCTCCTCCTCTCTCTGCTTCCTGTCTCCCTCCCTCCTCTCGAACTTGATGTTGACAGTTGGGGGGCAGGAATCACAATAGTGTTGCCTCCCTCAAAGCTGAAATTTGAATGGGAATGTTCCCTTCAACCCCCAATAAAAATAATTCCCATGGTTGAATCATGTGACTCCCTTCGACTAGGAGCTGTGAGGCCCTGCTTTCAAAGCAGCAGGGTGCTATTTTGGCACCTGAAAGCAACACAGCCACTAAGAGGCTAGCTTTCATCGGAAGATCTGAACCGTCACCGGGACTTCCTGAACAGTGGTCAGACATGGGCAAGGAAAATAAAAAGATTTACAGTACTCAGGCCCAACCCTGGATCCTAGAATGATGAGCATTTCTATTAAAAACAACCGATCATGAAATAGTTAACAAGGTCAACATTTTAATTGTCACTATTGTGGTTCAGAATCAACACCCTGTTGTGATGACTAGGGCAGTTCAAACATCTCTTAGAACTATTCTGTCTGTCTGCAGGCTCAGGAAGATGACATGTGCTCTGTTCTCTCTTCTGTTTTATTCATAATCATAACAGCCAAAACGTTATCCACTGTATGACACTGCCTCACAATGATTTTCCATAAAGGAAAGCTTTGGGTTCTTTGTAGATATGTTTAAAATGTTGCAGACAGTGGGAAAAAGGTTGATGGAGCTTTTAAAACTACATCTATGAACATTTTTAGTACAAATGTATGTTCATAAAAGTTAATGGACTGAGAGTGCTGAAAATAGAAAGTCTCTGTTTATTCACAGGTCATGGAAAGTGCAAGCAAAGACAAACTCTCCATTTTAGCCCTCAGTGTGCTCAACTCTGCCTTAAAAGGGCTACCCCTCCCCCCCATGATTCCCCACCCTTACTCTCTTGCAAAAAGTGATTCAGTGTCCACACTACTGTATGACCCTCTGATGACCAGATATTAGCATCTCTGTCAAATTCAGTGTATAGTTATGGAGTCTGTTTAGAAGCCAAGTTAAAAGTCTTGTAACTCAGTTCACTGAGTCATGTCACCGTCTAGACTTGTAGGTGTAAGACCAGTTCCGTATTTACAATACTTTCTATCTAGCTGCCCGATCAATAGGCCGTAAATCTCATCTGGTCCAGACACCACAAAACTGTTCCCTTTTTTGGCCCGGTGCAGCTTTCATAGCATGAGTGAAACCCTGAATAGAAGATACAGCTTCCATTTATGATTGGTTGGAATATCACTAAAGAAAGCTTTCTTCCTAGGAAAAATATTTGGGAGCCATTAAGTCACAATCAATTTAGGACTGTCAGTGCTGGGAAAAAGTTCAGCAAGATTCCCTGCTGATGTCCTAAAAGATCTTTTATCAGCTGATGCCAGTGTGTTTTTGTGGAACAGTGGCCAAATAAGAGCTGACAGTATGTGTAGTGCATGGCGAGGAGATGTGGAGTAGGAAGCCGGAGGAGGAAAAGATAGGGATTCTTTTATACAGTAACAATAATAAGTTCATTCAATCAAAATTTGATTATCTAAACCCTGGTTAACTAGAACACTTCCTTATCCAAGGTTTGGATATGTCCCTAGGGGTTTGCTGAAACTACTGTCCAAAAGCTCTCACAAATACTCTAGGACCAGATCCTAGGACAGCACAAGTCTGAGCTGGGGTCCAACAGTACTGGACTGATGTCTTCTGCAAAACAATTGTACAGAACCCTTAGGCTCTGCAGGGCTAAAGCTCCAGTCTCATGGAGCTCCTACACTTTGCAGAAGAGAAGCTGCAAAGCCAGCTAGACTTGGTGAAGCCGGCTAGTGTCTATAACCGGGAGAGCAGCCCAGAGGATTTGAAGACTGTGTTCAGGGTTTCCTGAAGCTAATTAGTTTTCAAAATCTGCTGGGATAATTTTCTCTATTACCCTAACCCAAAATAATCCAAGGCTTCAGGTGTCCTCAGAGACTTTTAGAAAATTGAAGTTAAAACAGTCAACTGTGTTCTGTAATGTATCCTGCATGTGTGTGTGTCTGGTATCATTCATGATAGCAAACACACATTTCTTTCATTTTTACCCATAGGGTCTTGTTCAATTATCTGACCAGCTATAGATTCTTACCTGTTTCACTGTGTATTAACAGATTTCCATTACTCTTGTGGCAATAATGCTTAAGGAACCCAGCAGCATAAGTATATTTTCTTGTATGAGGTTCATGACTATGACATATAGTTTCCCTGCTTATCCAGTTTTCTGAGTGGGTTTCAGAAAACAGAATATAGTGTCACGTTTCCAAAAACATTAATATTCCCTTTACAAATGTTATATTTTTAAAAAATCACTAGACTTCCCCAACTGTATTAGAAATCTTATTGTTCAGTAGCTCACACTGACAGGGTTCCCTTTGTTTTATGAGTTTTGTGCTGAAGAAAATAGAGAAAATTGTCCCAGCAGATTTTGAAAACTGTGATTAGTGTCAGGATACCTTGAACACAGCCTTCAAATTAAAGACATACTAATGTGCCATGGAACAACTGGAAAATCTGATTGTTTAAAGATCACCCAGCTTATATCGCATAACTTCTTTGCATTGTTTCTCTCTCCATTTTATTACTAGGGATATAATTCACCTGCTCTTGTTGCTTATTCTCCATGTGAAATCATAGCACACTCTTTGTGAAATGGCATCTCTCCAGGGGATTCCTTATTATCATAGCACATCCTGGAAAAGTCTCAACTTATGTAAAGCAGCAGCAAGACAGTAGGGCCATTTCTTGGGGCTTATGAGGAGGAGAAGGGAAGTGGACACATTCCTCCCTCATTCCCAAGAAGAGACATGGTGGGAGTGGGAGAACACCTGGTGACTGAACCCTCAGACAAACAATATGGAGAGAAGAGGGTCAACTGGCTGCCCTATGAAGCTGAATGGAGAGAGGGTGGGGAAGAATATGAGGCCTCTGGCTCCTTCCTCAGAAGATACATAAAGGTATTGTGAAGAGGGAGCCCTGGCCTGATAGGTGGAGAGAGACACAGGAATTGTGGAGGGGATACAAAAGTCCATGATCCACCCAAGTCTTGATGTTTCAAGAGCATGCATAGAAATCCAAAGTCAGATCAATTCTCCTGGCTTTGGATTTTGATTAAAAATGTCTGTGCAGTCCTACCAATGATACTCATGCTTATGGGCAGAATCAGAAAAATAATTATACCCCCCCATTGTCTAGTAGCATTGTATTGGGATGGGGGAGCTGTAACTACATTTGAAGTATGTGAGAAAGACAAGGTATATAAAAAGTAATATCTTTTATTGGACCAACCTCTGTTGGTGAAAGGTACAAGCATTCCAACTATACAGAATTCTTCTTCAGGACCTGAAGAATGAATGGGCTCTTTTGTACCAAAATCTTTTAATTATCTTAATGGGCAAAAAAGGGCATCAGCACAGGTGTTTCTCCTGTAGAAAAATGCTGGAGGGAAATCAAGGACACATCTTTTCCTACCCTGCTGCATTTCAATTGCTGATGCCTTTGGCACAGATATACCATCCCAATAAATGCTGAGGAAGTCATTTCTGTAACAAGTGCTAACTGTTTTAAAGCTCTGTGGACTTCTTCCCTTTCTGGCACTGTCCTTTCTCCACCCATCTGCATGGTATAAACGGTGTGGAGAACAGAGCTGGATACAAGCACTAAGAGAAAATGAATTCAGTGTGACGAGCACAACAGCACGTTTGGGATGGTTTTGAGAAAATAAACCATTTCCAGCAACTCTTGGCACACTAGAAAAAAGCCACTGCCCAATTCCTCCAGCACAGCCTGAGAAATGTGTGTTTGTAAATGTTCCAACGTACATCAAGGGTAATAAAATCACACACATGCCCAGGGGACACCTACGATGACTTCTAGCCACCTGCTTCACATGTGCGCCTACTGATTCTTCCTATCTCACGTAACAACATGGCTCAAAAGTCTTATTGCTGCCCTCAGAGCTTTTCCTGGGGGACACAGGAAAGGCGCATGAGAAAAGAAATGTGTCCTTCCTGGGTCAAGCAATTCTTTTGAAAGAGAAGGCCTGAGATTAAACTGGCCACTACTCAAAAGTCACCACCCATCCCAGAGAACAGACTAGGCCCTGATCCTGTGAACACTTAAGTACATGCATACATTTTATTCTTGGAATTAGTCCTACTAACTTCAGTGGGGCTATTCAGATGAGTAAAGTTATCCGTGTGCTTAGGCGTTTGCAGGATCGAGGCTTAAGGGCCCAATTCTGCCTTCAGACAGGCATGCATGACTTGCACCGGGTGAAATTTTTGGTCAAATAACAAATTTGTTGAAAAACTCAGTTTTGGGGCCACTGAAAATATCTGCAAATGTTGGTTAAATCAATTATCCCCTCAGTTCTATGCATGACTCCAGTTTGTACCTCTGGAAGTTACACAGGTATATCTGAGAGGGGAATTGGGCTCTAACAGAATTTCTTAACCTGGTTTCTCTTATCAGGTGTTTGGTGCATGCTGAATGATATGGAGGGAGGTTACTTTGTAACTCGCCGCCATGTATTTGTTTCTGCCTGTTGTTTCTTGTCTTATACTTAATTGCAAGCTCTTTGGATCAGGGACTGCATTTTAGTTATGTGTCTGTACAGTGTCAACAGGGCCCTGGTCCTTGATGGGGGCCTTTAGGTATTACTACAGTACAAATAAATGATAATAAAAATGAGCTATTCATAATATACATTTGTAAAGACATTCAGAAGTGATTTCAAGTCTGAGGACTGCGCAATCTGCTCATGAACATTTCAGAGGCGAGATTCCACTCCTTGTTTTGTTATGAATTATTCCCTCAGCTCTGCCATACACAGTCCTACCTCAACAATGCCAACTCCTTCCACAGATGATTCCCTTCCCTCCTCCGTACAGCAGAAGGTCTCAGCCCTCTCCCTCCCACCTCAACTAGCACATTAAGATGCAGAAGGTCGCTGTGCTAATGAGTGGTGTGTGCTGTGCTCCCTGCTCAACAAGTTATTCTCTGTCAGAGCAAAGATGATTCTGTAAACAAACGCCTCTCATTGTTCCCCACAGAAACCAAATGCAAATATAAAGAGCAAGATATCCAACAGGAATCCACAAATGTACATATACACCCTTACGGGAAATTAGTGTTATTTGCAATGTTGAGATCATGTACCATGCAGCATTAAAAAAAAAGAATTATAAAAATATAGATCTGGCCCATGGAACTCCAATGGAACTCACTGAAAGAGTAAAGCAGGTGCAGGTATTGTGGGAAAAAGCATGAGCTCCCTTAGGGTTAGACTCAACTTATAGCATAAAGGGCAGCATAGCTACACCATCCCAAGAGGAGCTCTGGTGTAGAAATGTGCCCCAGAAAGACATGACAATTCCTCCCCTGCTCCCTCTGGCACTGGTGTTACTTCTTCACCCCTATTCAGGATGCACCACACTCCAGGCTATGTGCCCAACCAGCTAACCTGAGTAGTGAGTGGAGTGGATGAAGCCAACTCTCTTCCCATTCCCTACCCACTACCTTAAAGGGGGGAGTAACGGGCACAAGTCCCTGCTTTCCCATTCTCTTCCCTCTGCAGACAGCACCACAATCTGAGCAGTTCTTACTTATCCAAGAAGGGGTTATTGAGGATAGGGAGGACATGGCCTGACTACCTTACTCCCCTGCATGGATTAAAAAGGCCTGGGAACAATCTAGCCCTTAAGAAGCTTGTGTACTTCACTAAGAAGAGGAACGTTGCCATTTTACCCGCCTACTTGTCCCTCTGAAACCTCATCACCACTTTCAGTTCGGAGGGCTTGTTCTACCCTTTGAGGTTAAAGTCAACAGCTTACGTTTATTTGTTGAGAGCTGGGATTTATACTGGCCTCGAACCAGCCGGCAGGTGGACCCATCGCCATTGCAGACCCCACAGTTATCTTCCTTGACAGTGCTTCCCAGCTGGTGATCACAGCCAACGATCTGACAAGAAAGAAAGATGTGCAGTTCAAACTGAGCACCTACTGACTGCTGGATACATCTCTGCAACTAATTACCGCCAAATTTCTCTCACATCATCTCCAGAGGGCCATAAAGTACATTAGCAATGAAAGAATCTGAATGAATCTGGCTGAGAGCTTGAACTGAACTCAGGAGCTAGATACTCAGCAGGTCTGCACTAAATGGCTTTTGCAGTTCAGAGTAAGAAAAAGCATGTTGATTTTTTTAGGGTCTTGTGAATGCTTCTTGGTAAGTGTCCTATCAGAGATAACGTTTTTAAAAGGTTTGTAAAGAAAAATAAATGATTCTAGTTAGACTGATAGACACATACAGAACAGATAACTAAAAAGCTCTGCTGTGATCCCAGTAGTGTCTTACCTGATATGCAGTTGGGAAAACCATGTGGTTTTAATTACATTTGACAATAATCCCATTCCACACAATCAAAGCCAGCATTCAGATAATGTTAAGGATTTGATGAAGGAGGGGAAGAATGGTTAAAACAAAAGTCTGAGAGCCAGGAGATCTGGATTCTATTCCCAGCTCTGCAAAAGGCGGTCTCTCTTTGGGCAAATCATTTTAGTTAAAAATTTTAAACTTGGGTGAACAAACTGGGCTCCTAAATCGAGATGTAAACTCCTAAAAACCTGTAGTGCCCACTGAAGTAAATAGGATTTAAACTTTTTTAAGCCAGGGGTGAATTTGGCCTTTTATCTGAACTGATCCTGGACCTGAAATTATGGAGTTTCACCCAACATTGTTTCAAAGCCAAGAAAATAAGCAAGTCCATATTACACATATTAAATAAGCATGAAAGGCCTCCTAGCACTCTGGTGTTCAAAGCCAGCCATGGACCAGGTTTGTACGTAAAATTCTTCTCTACAGTGTTTGTGCTAAGACTTTAAGCCAAATTTAGAATAGATGTAAACAGTAGTGAGTTATGAATAAAGTGTTAACCTTAATTCTAAATCTGCATGCTTCTGTGGGCTTCAGTTAAATTCAAAGTGCCAAATTTTAGAAGGCGATTACAACAGGTGCAGCTGTAAAAAATGTATGCTCATCAGCTGGGCTCATAAAAATCCACATGTATATGTGCAAATTGAATTACTGAGCACTAAAATAATGGTCCATGCAAATGGATTTTTGGACACGAGTCCCTGACTTATACGTGCAGTGCATACGGTTGTTTGTGTTCTGCTGGGCTTTGCTGAAACAAGGGGTGTTCCCATTATTTTTGTCTGCTCCCCCTTTATGCTCTCCTGGGAAAAATGTGGAACCTATTTAATGTTATGACTTAATATTAACTTTTTAATGGTTTAGTTTCTCTCTTTTTCTTTAAAAACTTAAATTGTGTAGTAACCGTGAGCCAGAGAGTCCCTCAATGCCAACTGGCAGAGGGCACACCATACCATAACTCACATCAGGCCTGACACCCTCATTTCCCCAACATGCTCTTGTCATAATCTGTATCCAAAAGGTGTCATATTAGGTATCATATGCAAACTAGTAACTTACTGGTCAAAAATATGTATGGGAGGTGTATAAAGAATTAAAGATGTGTAATGGAAATATGTTCTCAGAAGGTGTTTTGCAAGAAGGGCATACACACAGCCTGTCCTAAACAAAGGAATGCTGTTTTGCCTGTCTTCCTGCGTATTCACTATAAACTGAGTCAGGTAACATCTGAGAGGACAATGAAAAGCAATCTACGTAGCCATGAAGCTAATTGAGCAGGGGAAAGACCTCTGAACAATCACAGGGGATGGAGCCTGCACCCTCAGGAAGCCTTCTAGGTTCTTGAAACAGAGACAATAGCAAAGGCAGAAAGCCATTTTGGCATCCATCATAGGGGACAAAGGATGAGCAGTGTCCTATGAGATCATGAAAAGTGGATCCTCTTAACCTAACAACAAAGAATAGCTGGAATGGACTATAGGTGAGAAATCTGCTTAGATAAAGATTATGAAGTGCTGAAATTAAGTTTTAGTCACCAGAAAGCATGTTTTGTTTGACTTGTAACCATAACTGTGTTTTCTGTTCCACTTATTATAACTTAAATATATGCTCTTTGTTAATGAACATATTCTTGGCTTTATTACAAAACCATCTCAGTGCTGTATACTAAACTGAGGGGTGAAGTCCTCAGCTACACAAACAGGCTGGTGCACTCTGCCTCTTTGGAGACAGTAAACTTAATACCTTCTGTGAGTAACTAGTGAGAGGCACTGGATGCTGCAGGGTAGTTGGTTTGGGAGGGATCGGGACCAGAAGCGCTGTTGGTGTCACCCTGCCAGGCTGATGGAAGCTAGGCTGAGGCCATTGTGCTGCAAAGAGGCTACTGGTGTCAGGGCAATGAGCTAAAGCTGCACAGCACAGAGGCACCCAGGGTTACGTGTCACATGGTGACAGAACCCCTTACTGGTCTGAGTGAACCCCTGAAGTGTCACAGTAATAATGATATTACTTTCTGTACAATGAAAACTCCTGGAATTAATGTTGGTCACATCAACACACTGTGTAGACATTTTAAAACATAATGGGGTCAAATTCAGACTGGATGGAAGCAGACACAATTTCTTTTACTTCATCCACTTCAACCCTGTTCAATTTGGCATACTATACTTATGTGTTAGGCCATAATGACTCTACAGAAGCTAACGAAGGCCACGGGGTAAATGTTAAACATTTTTGATCAGATATACATGCACAAAAACTGCCAAGATATAAAGAGACACTGTTCAGCTTTGTAACAATGTCAGATATAGGTGAAATAATCAAGTTTATAGTTACTTCTAACCTGACTGGAAACTACTTATTCCATTTGAAGCTCCTGCATATATGTTTATGAATCCCGTGGGTAGAGCCATAATAGACCTAATTTTACATTGTCAATCTTGACCATATGTCTAAGGCCTTGTCTACATACAAACTTGCACAAAAATAACTAAACTGGTTTTAATTGGCATTTGTTATTTCTGTGCAAATTCTGTGTGTGGACACTTTTATTCTGAAATAAATACACACACACAGACTTCCACCGAAACAACAAAAAGTGTGAATTACAACTGATCAGTCAGGCTATATATGGGGTTTTTTTTACCCCCATATTAGGACACTAGTATATGAAATCAGATTGATACAACTGCATGACTGAAATGCTTTTGCATGGAGCTGGATTATAGCCCACACTTACATACTAAGCAAAAAGGCTCCTGTTGAAAATCCTGATGCCAGAGGAACTGCAGGCATTTCCCCTTTCTAGATCCTGGCACCATACAACAACTTAAAGGTATGCTCCACAATGGAATGCAAATCTAAATGTGCCCACGCATACCTCATACTGTAAAGCACATCTGAATTCCTTCGGTGTGAAAGGGCCTGGGTAGAAAAACAAATTCTGTTCCATCCATCCAATTTCAACATCAACTTTTATCCCCTTAAGCCTTCATAACTTTGCATGTGACTCATCAACAATCATATCACCTCCAGCTGTGATCTTATTATATCTCATTTATAAATTGAGCAATGTTGGACCAGGTCAGTACTTGGATGGAAGACTGCCAAGGAAAACCTCAGGTGCTGGAGGTAGTTGTGTTTGTGATTCAGTATTCTTTTTGAGACAGTATGGAGTCATTGCCCCAAGAAGGCACTTCTCTGCTGGAAGTGCTGTATTTTAAATGGGACAAAACAGCGTTCTCTAACTGCTTGTGATCACTAAAAATCCTATGGGACTGTATACAAGATCAGAGGTGTTAACCTCACTGTCCTGGCCAAATTCTAGTTTAGATCATTATATTCTGCCTGAGTAAGTTCCTTTGCAGCTTTAACTGGACACAGTATTTTTCTTCAGTTCTTCTCCTAAATTGCTGGCCAGTTTTGTTGTACTCTAAGTTATTTATGTCAATGTATTTAAAATATCCCTATCCAACACTCTGGGCCCCTGTACATATTATAATAAAAAAAATCCTTATAACAGATGAACTGGACCAATTGTTCCTTACAAGACAACAACTGGACCAAAATTAAAAATGTCCCCCCCCACCCCCCCCGAAAAAAACCCACTTTCCCTCCAACTCATTCTTCACCTCCTCTCGGCTCCAGGAAAAGCCTGGGAAAACAGATGTGTTATCTGTTAAATGGCTGCCACGTTCCATTTCCCAGAAGTATCTATATTTAAGTGAGGTGGCGTGGGGGTGGAATGAGGAGAAATGATTTCTGCACAGTTTGTAATGAGCTTGGTGATTCTTTAGGATGAGAAAAGATGTAGAAAATCCTTTTGTGGAGTTTACAGGAAAGAAACTGTACAAGTTGGGACTGTACTTGAATATGGTAAGTCAACCTAAAAAACCACAGAGTTCCTGAAATACTAAGGAGGCTGAAGCAACTCGTCTATGAGTATAGATCTCATCTGCCTCCACTAGCAGAGGGAATCTAGTTCTGGTGGAGCTGGGGTAGGGACATGCCAATTCTGTAACATTATTTTCACCTCCCTAGGACCTCACAAGGTCCTCTGCAAGGATCAAGACCAGAAAGAGGGTGAGAGCAAGGATATGGATATCACCACTGTCCACGGCATTGTATCCCCAGAAACCTGCACAGAATCAATGAGGAATGCAACGCTCACTCAGTCAGCACTCTTCCTTGTCCATCTCTGTGATGTGAATCAATTCCAGAGAAGAGGTTCTAGGGTAATGGATATCAGGGCATTCATAGGAGCACAACTCCTAGAGAAATCCTTCTGCCATCGAGTCCAGGTTCAGTTGGGTTGAAATGGCTATGAAGTACTGCCAAGGCACAGGGCTCCTGGGCAGATTATTCCCAACCATCTGTAGTCAGGACTAACTACTGAAAAGTGTATCACTGGAGATGTAGTATGGCCAGAGTTTGGCCCATGAGGGAGAATGGGGCCGTGAGGCACTGCGACTGCTCCGGTGGACAGAGATTAATGTCACCATGACTTTAAACAAAAAACGTTGACATTTCTGAATGATAACATTGCATGATTTTAATTCCACAACAAGTTTTGAAATTTCCACTTTTAATCAACGACTAAAACAAATGTCAAAAAATTGGAATTTTCCCTGGATGGAAATTCTGCTTTTTGATTAACTTTAGTCCTGACCTTCATAGATCTCAGGAGAATATGGAATATAGGGAGATGAAATCCCCAGGGCTGCCGGCAAATGGGGCAATTTGCCCCAGGCCCTGCAGGGGCCCCCACAAGAATGCTCCGGCCCCACCTCTGCCTTCCCCCATTCCCCGGTGCCTCAGCGCGCCGCGTCCAAGAGCAGCCCTGGACAGAGCTAAAGTGGCATGGCTCCAGCGGGGCCTGAGCTCCTCCTGCTCAGAGCTGCGTGGTAAGGGGGCGGGGCTACGAGCTCTGGTCCCACCGGAGCTGTGCTGCTGCAGCACTGTCCAGGGGCCAGGGCAGCTCCTGGACGCGGCACTCTGAGGCTCCAAGAGAGGGGAGAGGCGGGGGTAACCCAGGAGTGGCCTGAGCTCCTCCCCGCTCGGAGCCGTGTGGTAAGGGGGCAGGGCTGTGAGCTCTGGGCCGAGCAGTGGGAGCTCAGGCCCCACTGGAGTCAGGCTGCTGCAGCGCTGTCCAGTGCCGCTCCTGTACGCGGCGCGCTGAGGCTCCGGGAGTGGGGGAGGGGGGGGTAAGCAGCATGGTAAGGGGGGCAGGGTGGTTGGATAAGGGGCAGGGAGTCCCGGGGACAGAGGTTTGGGGTGGGGCAGTCAGGGGACAGGGAACAGGAGGTTGGATCGTGGGCATTCTGGGGGGTCTCGGGGGGGCAGTGAGGGGACAAAGAACAGGTTGGGTCGGGGATTCTGAGGGGGGCAGTCGGGGGGCAGGAAGTGGATGGGGGTCGGATGGGGCCAGGGCCAGGCTGTTTGGGGAGGCACAGCCTTCCCTACCCTAAAGCTCATTCAGCAGTTTGAGGCTTGCAGACAGCTATTTAACACAAAGAGCCAAGCTGTTATCTTTTCCATGGGGGAGGGACCACATGAGAAGAGCAATATCCTACACCACCTACCTCCTTCCTAACCCTACCAAGGGAGGCCCCCCTCCCCTGCATTCCCCGAGGATCCAGAGGGGTTAATTCAGTGGTTCTCAAAACTTTTGTACTGGTGACCCCTTTCACATAGCAAACCTCTGAGTGTGAACCCCCCTTATAAATTAAAAACACTTTTTAAAATATATTTAACACTATTATAAATGCTGGAGGCAAAGCAGGGTTTGAGGTGGAGGCTGACAGCTCGCGACCCCCAGTAATAATCTTGTGACCCCCTGAGGGGTCCTGACCCCCAGTTTGAGAACCCCGGGTTAATTTAATTTTAGCACCCTGTGTCCATTCACATGCATGTGCTATTTTGAACATTTCAGTTTTCACAACATTTTCTGGAACAAGCTCAAATGCTCAGTTTGTGGAGTATGTACATAAGCTATACTAAAGACAAACCCACAGTAACCGTCTCCAGTTTGTGCGGGACCCCGTGGAGCCAGTCTCTAGGAAACAGATACATTCATGGAGGTTAAATCCATTAATGGCTATTAGCCAGGATGGGTAAGGAATGGTGTCCCTAGCCTCCGTTTGTCAGAGGGTGGAGATGGATGGCAGGAGAGAGATCATTTGATCATTACCTGTTAGGTTCACTCCCTCTGGGGCACTTGGCATTGGCCACTGTTGGTAGACAGGATACTGGGCTGGATGGACCTTTGGTCTGACCCAGTATGGCCATTCTTATGTTCTAAGCTAAATGAACCCAAAGTTATGGAGACAGATATGGAGTCAAGGAAGCCAGCAGAGTATCAGAAACCTGGAAAAATCTCTGACTGGATGGGCTCAGGTGTTTGGTCACAAGCTGAGGTGGTTCAAAAGTTTTGGATTTTTTTTTTTAAGCAGATTTTTTTTTATTGTTTCTTTAAACAAAAACACAGCAAGCAGCAAATACTTGGCCACATACTTCTGAAACCCCAAACCATATTCAGGTTTTGGCAGACTAATTTCAGCTTTTCAATTAAAAAAACCATAACAAATTTTGAAGGAAAGCAGACATTGTCCGTGATTTTTTTCTGCTTTTTAAAAATCCCTAGTTTTTGATCCAAAAAAAGTTTTGACAGAAAATATTTGTCCAACCCTTTTAATGAGCTTTAGTGCCTTTTAGCGTTAGCTGATGCTGAGAACCAGTGATACCTTGTAAAGGTGACTTGAAAAGAAGTTCTCTCAAAACTGAGTCTGTGCCGAGATGCGGAAGGTTTTAAAATGTTTATTTTTCCCAGGGCTGCGTGGGGGCGAGGGGCAAGTGGGGCAATTTGCCTCGGGCCCCGCAGGGGCCCCTACGAGAATATAGTATTCTATAGTATTGCAACTTTTTTTTAAATGGAAGGGGCCCCTGAAATTGCTTTGCCCCAGGCCCCCTGAATCCTCAGCGTGGCCCTGGAAATCCCTGCCCATTTCACAAAGGGTGGGGAAAGGAAAACCTGCCTTATCCCACTCAGATAGAGTGATGAGGTACAAACTTTGCAAGCTGGAATTCTTGGAGTTTCTAATCCCTTCAATGCACTATCAGTGCTGGGACAACCTGTGCACTGCAATATGCTACAGCATAAAGTGTCACAAGTAGCAATCATGACATTCATTTGGGCCTGATCCCAAACCCACTGAAATCAACACAAAGGCCATTATTACATCAGTGGATTTTGGATCAGGCCCTTATTTAGTTTTATAGGCATTTCTATGGTGCTTATGTCTGTAGTACATTTAATAGTATGAGGTGATTGAATACATCATGTCAAGCCTTGGAGGCACCCCAGACTTTAGCTGTCATCTTCCTTATATTATACACTTTGCACACCAGACAACGTTGGGGAAATTACCAGTTAGATCAACAATAGTGTTTGCTCTCTGCACAACAGATGTTACCAAGTGTGTCATCTTCTGATAGTGCACGCCCTTAGCGGAGCTGACTTTTAACTCTCCTTTTGGGTTTAGTAAAGAAATAGCCCAACAAGAAAAAGCCAGAACAATAACAGCTCAGCCTCAGTTGGCTCAGACTATATTGTTCTCTGGATGCAGCACAATGGCTCTGCTCAGAGGTAAAGATTCAATATTGCGTTTTAGGCTGAAGTCCCATACTTCGTGCTGCGTTGGATTCCCTCCCACCACCGTACTTGACTGAACTGACAGCAAAATAAGTTGGAAGCGTTGGGATACTCCTGACATTTAGCTACAAACATAAAAATATTTTTACAAGACAACATGAGAAAGGAAGGCCACTGAGCTAACAGACCAAACTAGGGTGACCAGATGTCCCGATTTTATAGGGACAGTCCCGATATTTGGGGCTTTTTCTTATATAGGGCCCGCACTCCGTCCTGATTTTTCACACTTGCTGTCTGGTCACCCTAGAGCAAATTGCTTTTGTGCAGTTTAAAGATACCAAGGTCTGAGAAGATGACTTGGAGCTGAGTGTGTGTTGCCCTGGTGGACATGAACTCTGGCTCTGCTTAGCAGTCTTTTCCAGGAATAAAACTGCACCAGCAATGACGTGTTCTGGTTGAATCCTGCCTGCCTGAAAACGCCCTGGAGTATGAAGTTTTCGTAATCATTTCTTTTCGGCATTGAGAAATCTTGGGCAGGAAATAATATGATAAAAGTAAGCTTGCAAATCTAGCCAATTATAACTAAATCTCCTTTCCAAAGGCCCTGTCTACACTACAAATACAAACAGGTAAGACCCCGTTAGCAACACTGTTGGCCCTTAGCTGGTTACAAATAAGGCACCAAAGCCTTGATTTGTGTAAATTGTCATAGCTCAATTGAAGTCAATGGAGCTGTGACCATTTACAAACAGCTGAGGATCTGGCCCATGGGTTCAATTTGGACCTTAACCATGTTTTATAATCAGGCTGACACATTATGTGCCCTTGAACTTTAGCCTATTTATGAAATAGGACTAAGGTCCTAGTTACTCTGAAAACTCATACCATGTTTGTTACTGGGTTACAGGACCACTGAGTTGTAGCCCTTATATTCCTGGTCATTGCTGTATCTGCAGCGCAGCTATACAGACCACTTACATTCTGCATTTCCACTTTTTGCATTCTCTCTCAATATTTTTAATATATTTAAAAAATACAGCCTTAATATAGCAAGTATGAGAGCTGAATTTGGCCTGCAGAGCCTTTGTCTCAGATGATTTATTACTGGTGATGACATCCAAGGAGGAAAGAACCCCATTTGTGATACAGATTCCAAGGTGAATTTTGCAGAGTTAGCAGTAAGAAAACACACTTTTGATTTGTAAATTGAGTTCAGTTTCTATAGAATTTGTTGCAAAACGAACACGGAACCCCACAAAATCATTTCTATAATTACCTTTTAAAACTGAATTGCATTTTAATATTGCTACCACATTCCTCTCCATCTTCCACTGTCATTATCATTATTATTCATTATCTGTATTATAGTTGCACCTAAGAGTCCCAGTCATGGACTCAGGATCCCATTGTGGTAGGCTCTGAGCAAACTCACCCAGTGATGCCTCCTGCTGGTCGTCTCGGGGAATTAGCTTCCAGGCTCCGGAGCGCCCCGTCAGCCAGTGTCATGCTACCGCTGGCCCCCATGTCCCTCCCGGACCCTAGGTAACTCTTTCAGTGGGTGCTGCTCCCTGACAATACCCCCACTGTTTCTCCAGGTCTCCCCACTCAGGGGTACCCCCACCCACTACTCCCACCTCGCCTCAGTCGTAGGCTACTGCCAGTCACCAACTTGCCCCCATGCATTGGGGCAGATTGTAGTGTAAGCCACTCATCATAGGCCAGGTTGGGTCTGGACCTGCTGCCTTGGCCTATTGCTGGGATGCCCCTTTGCAACCCCAGTACTTGCCTTAGGCCCTCAGATAGGCCAGCAGCCTGGGGGTTTTCCAGGCTGGAGCTCCCCAGCTCCTCTAGCCTTCCCCCAGCCCTGCTCCACTCCCAGTACCCTGCTCAGTTCCCTAGCAGCCAGGCCCTTCTCTCTCTACAAGCAGAGAGAGTGTGTTTGGGCTTCTAGCCTCTTATCCGGACCAGCTGGGCCTGATTGGGGCATGGCCCCAGCTGTTACTGCCTTCCCCAATCAGCCCAGGCTTTCCTTCACAGCCTCAGCCCTCTCCCAGGGCTGGCTTTAACCCTTCCAGGGCTGGAGCGGGCAACCACCCGGCTACACCACCAAAAATATGGTCCCTGACCCAAAGATTTTACGATCTAAGTTTGCTCTGCCTTTCTACCTATTATTTGTTAACCCTTTGTTAAGCCCAGACTATGACCTTAAGGGGCTGCATGCAGATGCCAGGGTCCACCTACCCAGACCATGCTGCAGAATCAAAGCCCAGGAGACAAAACAGCTACTGTTATAGTAGTAGGAAAAACACTGTAGACATTCCCAGTGGTCAGAGAGAGGAGGCATGGTGGCCATCATGCATCTTCTGTTACCAGTTACCCCATATTTAGAGGCTTCACATTTACTAAGCAATCCTCAGTGAAGAGAAATGAAGCTTAAAAAGATGTAGCCTCCTTGTGAAACCACCCTTGATTTAAATGAAAATTATTAGAGGTGACCCTTCCTATGTGAAAAATGTTGCCTTTTCAGGCTCAACCATTATTAGTACAGTAACTCCTCACTTAACATTGTAGTTATGTTCCTGAAAAATGCTACTTTAAGTGAAATAATGTGAAGTGAATCCAATTTCCCCATAGAATTAATGTAAATGGGGGTGGGGGGGCTAGGTCCCAGGGAAATTATATAAAATAAAGTTTTAAACAAACAATTTAATAGTGCAATGATGATTGTGAAGCTTGGTTGAGGTGGTGAAGTCAAAGGGTGGAAGAGGTGGGATATTTCCCAAGGAATGCCTTACTGCTAAATAATGAACTAGCACTTGGATGAGCCCTCAAGGGTTAACACATTGTTGTTAAAGTAGCCTCACACTCTACAAGGCAGCACAAATGGAGAGAGTGGAGACAGCATGTCAGAGAGAGACAGACACACCCTGTGTGAGAGAGAGAGCCATGCATTGCCCCTTTAAGTACACTGACCCCACTCTAAGTACATTGCCTTTTTAAGTAGATCAGAAACTAGTGACGGCAGCTGCTGCCAGCAAGCTCCCTGGGTCCTGAGCACTGTCCTGTCTCCCTCCCACACACACACTCTGTGGAGATGAGATAAAGGAGCGGGGGAAAGGGGACACCCTGACATTAGCACCCCTCTTCCCCACCCTTGCACAGCAAGCAGGAGACTCCCGGAAGCAGCTCCAAGGCAGAGGGCAGGGCAGTGGGCAGAGGGACACCTGAACTGGCCGGTAATTGATAGCCTGCTGTACGGCTGCTGCACAGGGAATTTAGGGGGGCTTCCAGTGGACAAAGCAGGTGGCTGCCAAACAATGTTATAAGGGAGCATTGTGCAACTTTAAACGAGCATGGTCTCTAATTGATCGGCAACGAAACAACATTAACCTGGATGAATTTATGTGAGGAGTTACTGTAGAACATAGCCAACCTACCCATTGGGGCTAGTCCACAGACAAGGACACAAGAGTTTGGGAACAGAAAACCATAGCTTGTTAGCTCTCTGGTTACAAAGAAATCCAGAAGCTGACACATTCTATAATAGGCACCATTTAAACAGGAAACATTCCCCTGTGGCTTATAAGCAGAGGATGAGAGGAAAAAACTGCTGTGGAAGAAAAAGGCTTCTGTAATGTTTACTAACTCTTTTCCTTTCTTTTACTCGGTCACTTTGTTCACAGTTTTCTCTCTTTATTTTGCTTCAGTTTGGTTCTGTGGCCTCTACTTTGCCAGAGCAAAAATAATTTTCTGACCTTATCCCTTGGCCACTCAGTAAAGTCTGCGGGTTGAATGTTAGTGCTAGTGTTGACAAGTGAGAATGTAAGTGACTTTTAAAAAAAATAACTTGACTGTAGTAGATTCCTACTGAAATATTTACTGATTCCCTCTGTAGGAATCCTGTAGGTCCCTCCCTTGGATATTTAGCTCATTTAACTTTTTGAGGGGAAAAAGATGCCAGGTTTTCCAGAGGAGCAGGAAAATATTCCAGCAGAAGATCCAAGAATTATCTAGCACAGGACAGTATAAATTAAAACACGTTACAAAATGGTCAGGCCAACTCTGCACCAACATCCTCAGAACAATGTGCCCTAAGAAGTTGAAAGTTATATAAAAAGTCTGCCCTCCAGTATCACTCTGGTCTCCCAGACTGTGAAGTATTAGAATAGTAAGAGCATTTAATTTGCCCTTGTTTCACATTACACTGAATGTGATCCTTTGTCAATGGTGGTGACTTCATGGCATACTTGGATATCACGACTGAGCCCCCTTTCCTCTTGGGCATACACGCTTTCTGTTTAAACACAGGGCTCTTTTGTTGATAGGAGCCAGTCTTCTGTCCTGATGATAATTTGGATCCTGCTGGAGTATGTCGTTATTGACAGAGACAATGCCAATGCAAGCCTTTCTGATGCTGCAGTCCAACAAGCAACCTGTCCTCTTGAGGAACAAATTACATCCACAGCTCACAGACTTAGAGATCCCAGTTCACCGAGCCATTAATAAAACTCCCTGTGCTGCAGGGGTGAAAGTAACTTAAAGGACTTGCCGGTACTCCAGAGTCCTGCGGAGGGGGAGGGGCCTCAACCGGAAGAGGCGTGGCCTCTATCGGAAGAGGTGGGGCCTTTAAATCCCCAGGCTTTTAAATCAGGATTTAAAAGGCTTGGGGATTCAGCTGAAGCTAGGAGCCAGGCCCTTTAAATCACCCCCAGAGCTACCAGCTGCAGAGGCGGCTGGGAGACCTGGGGTTTGGGCAGGGGTGAAAGTAATTTACATTTCTTACCCATATGGTCCAATCGCAAGCAACCCACCTCTCCTATGTACTTCATGGATCCCTCCCACTGCATGACATAGATAGAGAAAATAAAGTTACTATTACTACTACCAGTACTGTCTGTAATAAAATTTTACTATTGGAATAAGCCTGAAAAAGTGAAAACTCACTGTCACATTTTTCTCCGTGTCTTCCCTCCTCCTCCAGCCAGGCTGCGGACACTAGGCTCCATGCTTTCTCCCTGCCTGGCACTGAGCAGCAGCTGCAGGGGCTACCCTCTAGCTTGCAGCAGGGAGCAGGGAGACTGGCTGAGGGAGGGAGAAGCCTGCTTCCTGCATAAGAACAGTTTAAACTCAGCTGTTCCCTGCATGGTTCAGTAACATTTCAAAGAGGATCTGCAAGCAGTTTGGACATCACAACCGTGATCCTCTGCTGGGGAGGGAACGGGATAGATTTGAACTTGGAAATGGTTCCCGATTTTGATTGTGTTTTTTGTGTATAGGACATCCCCTCATCCCGGTAGCAGAAAATAACTGCCCCTGCCATGGTCACACACACCCTCCCCCCACCCACAACAATAACTGGGAGTGAAATTAACAAGGATGCCAGAAACGGCTTCTAACCGTGCAAGCTAGAGCCTAGAGGAGAACCCCTGCTGGGGAGAGGAGCGGGGGAGGAATGTAGAGCCTTGTCTACAGCCTGGCTGGAGGAGGGGGAGGGAGGAGACGAGAAACCAGTGTGACAGTGAGTTTTCCCCTTCCACCTGCTTTTATTAGCTGTGGATTTAAGCGGTGGAGCCAAATGCTTGTATTTGTTGTGTATATTAGTATTGAAGACAAGATCCCCTCATCCTGGGGGCAAACAAGGACTGCCCTTGCCATGGTCAAACACACCCTCCGCACTCCCCACAGCTACTGTGAGTAAAATTAACAAGGATGCCAGAAACCACGCCTAACCCCAAGGGCTGAACTACTCAGGGAACAGCTGAGTTTAAACTATTCTTATGCAGGGGGCAGGCTTCTCCCCCCCAACCAGTCTCCTTTTCTAACCGGTCCTCCGTACCGGCTTGTACCGGCTTACTTTCACCTCCGCTGTGCTGTATCATTAAGCAATATGGTATCACAGCCTAACCTCCATGTTGCAACGGAATAAGTGTGTGAAAAAGGAATGAGATTCTCAACTATTTCAGGGGACTATGGCCTAATCCTGGGAGCTTTGCCATCAACTTCAATGAGAGTACAATCAACCCTATGTCCCTTTCTTTGTAGAGTCTTAAAACTGCTGCACATTACAGATATCTCAATGCAGGTCACACAACATTCTGTACATGACTAAATTCATTAAGAAAAGATACCTTCTGAGGAAAATAATCAGAGGATCTTCTTCCAGCTCAGCAGGGGATAACAGAAACATTCCCAACTCTATCATGACCCTGAGAGAACAGGTCTCACCTGGAGCTATCACTTTTTAAGCATCTCCCAAGCCAGTATACAGCCAACATTCATAACATTCACAACTTTGAATACAAAAATGATACATGCATACAAATAGGATTAATACATTCAGTAGATCATAACCTTTACAGAGATATGTTACATGGCATATGTAGCATAAAACACATTCTAAGCATATTTCCCTGAAGCCTTATGGGAGGTACCGTCACAGAGAGCTAACAGAAATACATCTCCACGAGCTGGGAATCACCCCTCCCCCTCAGCTCAAAGTGTACCCTAAACATTCAAAAGGCAATTCATGATTTTGGATGCCTCAATTTTGGTGCCCAAGCTGAGACAACATAAAAGCACCTGATTTTCAGAGGGTGGCTGCTCAGCAGTTTCTGAAAATGAGGCCCCATTCAGATGTCTCAAGTTGGCAACTAAAAATTGAGGCACCTCAAAATCATCAGTAACTTTTTGAAGGTATAAATCTGGGAGCCAAGCACATACTTCAAGAGTCATGAAGCTATCATGATCAGCACAGGAGGATGTTATGCCAAGATAAAACTGATTAAGGATGATCCCATCACTAATGCCTTCTAAATTTTTGGGAAGGTCGCCACCCTTGTACCTAGGAACTATAATAATGGGTGCATTACAAATGTCAAAGTTTCCATTTAAGAGGAAAAATTAAATTACCAAAAAAGGAGCCAAGGCAGCTGAATTACAGGAGACTGAAATCTCTGCAACATTTAACTAACTATGCTTTGTTTTCAATGCTTTCTTTCATTTTAGTCTGGCTTCTGCACTACTTCTGTCATTGCCTTGAGAAAAGAAAGAAAAAGTATCAACAGTAGCAGCTGGCAAGGGGAAATGAAGTCCCTAAAAATGAACAGATATTGACAGCAGCCCAAATGCTGCTTGTTAGATAATTAACCAGAGTGTGTTTATTTCCAGTTCACCATCAAAGAGCCTGTGATAACTGTTCCACTCCAGCCTCTCTCGCCATGGGAAGTGAAAAGCAACAACCCAAGTATGACAATCTCTGGGCTCAGTTACACTGAAACTTCAGTCTCACTTAGTTGTCATGGATAGTTAACATGCTATATTTAATGATATGGACACCTGCCATGCCTGGTCTGAAAATAATGGTGGTAAGTGTTTAATAGCACTTTGCTGCAGCATATAAGAATATTTGCTACAATCATAGTCATGATTTTGCAGGGTGTGCAGGGGTAAAAACAACAAAAGAGAAAAAACACACTGGTGAAAAATATACTTACATAAAAAAGAAATCATTGAAATGAATGGTACACACAGAACAAGAGAAAGAGAATGAAAAGAGGAAGTAGAAAATGAGGCAGTCTGGAATTTTCAGTACTCTTATACCATTATAGACAATTGCATTTATTCTTCATGTGTTCTGGTTTTTTTTGTTTTAATTCTTCTTATATTATCCCAAACCTTACCACATCATTCAATCAATATATCATCTGAAAGGAAGCCATTTCTCCCATCTACTGAAACTAATCTTTTACTATTGGTGGATCTGGATCCATTATCTAGGTAGTGGTATACCAGTATTACATTCAGGGGCGGCTCTAGGCATTTTGCCGCCCCAAGCACGACAGGCAGGCTGCCTTCGGTGGCTTGCCTGCGGGAGGTCCCCGGTCCTGCGGCATGCCTGTGGGAGATTCGCCGAAGCCGCGGGACCAGCGGACCCTCCGAAGGCAGCCTGCCTGCCGCCCTCGCGGCGACCGGCAGAGCGCCCCCCACGGCATGCTGCCCCAAGCACGCACTTGGCATGCAGGTGCCTGGAGCTGCCTCTGATTACGTTTGGAAAAGTTGTTAGTGTTATATGCTTCTTCAACTGTGATAAGTTCTGAATTGCAATGAAATAATTAAAGAATATTAAACTGTAATACTTGATGTCAAACTGGCTGTATCTGTGATCAAATGCACAGGCTAGGATTGTCCATTTAGAGCTCAATGCATCTGATGCCTTATTTTGGACTGGACTGGACTAGGCATATTCTAAAGACTAGCTGAATGCTGAGTGTTCTTTTGAGCACAGCTAGTAAAATACTATTCCTCTGTTTGCTTCAGAAAATCATTTCAGAGGACAACTGCACTAAACCTTCCCTTATTTTAGATGTTTATTAGTTGTTCCATTAAGACCAGTTTAACGCTACTGAAGACTATTTTACATTGAAAATGGATTAATTAGTTTTGAGAATGTCATGTATGTTTTCCCCCTCCCCCCAGAAAACAGAGCAAATGCCAGTAGAAGCAGACAACAGGGACATTGTACATAACAAAGCAATCCTAGATAGGTCACAATTTTATGAACACAAGCTGGGTTTGATTTGTGCTTCTACAAAACATACCACATAACATAGCCAAATGCAGCCTGACAGATTAGCAGCTAAGAGGTCCAGGACTGGAGCAATCAACAGTGTTGCAAGTCAGGACTGAGGCACATTGGCAGAGTTTGATGGGAATCTTGCAAAGTCCCTGCTCACAAACTCAGACCTGCCCAGACTTTTGCCTGAAGCCAGAGCGTCTTACATTTGAAACTTGGTGCCTCACATGCAAGACCTGTCTAATTTCTCATTAGCCTTTTGATCTCCTGCTTGCTCAGCAACTCCCCTTTACCACTCACCTCCACCCCCGTATCTGCGCTGCTCCACTAATCAATTTCTCCCTACTGTCACCCCATAGTGAGAAGCTGAATGCCTGTCTGAAGAGCTTTCTATGGTCAGCGTTCCCCAAATTACTCTAGGTTCCCTTCTGATCCTGTGTTTCAGGCAAAACAGAATGTGCTGATGATGGATTCACTGATAGGAAGGAATCTGTAAGGGGGTATAAGAGGGTAGCACTCGGGGCGGCTCCAGGCCCCAGCAAGCCAAGCGCATGCGTGGGGCGGCATGCCGCGAGGGGCGCTCTGCCGGTTGCCGGGAGGGCAGCAGGCAGGGCTCTGATGGACCTCCCGCAGGCGTGCCTGCAGAGGGTCCGCTGGTCCCGCAGCTTCGGTGGAGCCGCGGGACCAGCGGACCCTCTGCAGGCACGCCTGCGGGAGGTCCACCAGAGCCGTGGGACCAGCGACCGGCAGAGCGCCTCTGCGGCATGCCACCCTGCTTGGGGCGGCGAAATGTCTAGAGCCGCCCCTGGTAGCACTCTTACCTTGACAGCAAGAAAGGAGGCAGCTACTAACAGGGGAAGAAACAAATCCACATCTACCTCAAGCCTCTGGTTGGAACTGGACAGCTCTTTGAATATTGGGTCTAATTCTGCACTTTGGTCTACAGCATGAGCCAAATGCTGCCCACTGTTACACCAGGGTAAATGTGGAGTAATTTCATTGACTTGATCAACAGGCAAGACTGTTTAGCATCAATAAGTGGTTTGTCAATGGGCACAAAATCATAGATTAGGGTGGAATTGTTCCAGACTCCTAGCAGTGTAACTGAAGGCAGAACTTGGCCTCATGCATCCTCCTTGATTCCTTGTGATATTTTATAAAATTAAGCAGCTGTTTTCTGCCTGCTTGTGTATGTACCAATCTACCTGAATTCTTCCATATCCAAACATGCACTTCTTCAGGTCTGTATGTAGATTAGTGAGTACTCTGCTTCTTTTTGGAGAGTAACTGGTTGCAATTCTTCATATGGTCGATTTTTTGCAAGTGAGTTCAAAATCTGTTTCATATGCATTGCTTTACAGCTAACAGACTTTTGACAGAATAACTTACATGCTTGTACCTCTTCAGATATTTAGCTAACAGGGAGCTGTCTGCCTACATGTGTTTTCAAAGTCTAATCCTTTAACCTGAAAAAGTTGGAAGTTTCAGGATGGGACTTCATTTAGTATCAAGACTATCATCACAAATAGAGAGAGATAAATTTCTCCACAACCTGGAGCTTCATGATAAACTGAGTGTAACACCGATTCACGTACTTAGTCTTGGGCTGTGTTATCAAGAAGACTATTTGTGGAATTAGCAAACGAAGGAGATAAAGTGAAACAGAGGGAGAATAACGTGTGAGGGTTATGAAAACAGGAGGGACAAGCAAAGGGAAAACAGTGAAAAGGCCAACAATGAATAAGAAGCATTTCTCTGCTCACCAGAAACAGAGCTAAATCCAAGGTTTTTGGTGTAAGAGAAAACAGGGAAATGCTAGAAAGAAATCAGTCACTGTGTGACAGGAGATAATTTTTGTTTTTATTTTTAAAAGTCCTAGTAACTTTCATGGAATATTGTTATGTGTACACACTAATCAGAGGGGCCATGCTCCTTTCTGCTTCTGTGCTACAGACAGCCAGCACTAGCTTACAGTACACACAGGCTGGGATTACTAGGGAAAGGAGACCTCCATAAAACAGGCAGTTGATTGTTTGGATAACCAAGGAAAATGCTGCATCAGTTACAATTGGGACAACAGATAAGAACGAAGTCCACAAATTATCGCAATTTACTGAATGAATGCAGAGAGAAAATATAAATATGTAACTATATATGGAACAGTTCAAGAACTTACAGATTGTTACTGAAGAAAACAACAATTCTACATGCAGTGCAGTGTTACTGAACACTGACTAGGGCCCAGACACTGGTTGGGGCCTCTTGGCGCTACCAGAATACAAATAGCACAGGAACTCCCCCATGTGAACCTTACAAACTGCCCTTGGAATACTGCCCTTGCAGGAGATCAATTTGGAGTGGGGAATGGTGGAGGAGGGAGAGTACGAGACTTGCAAACTCTGCCAATCCCAGGGATCTTTGGGAAATGGAAGCTGCAGAATGGAATACTTATTAAAAGGGATTCACTGTCAATTTAAAAATCACGCTTCTGCTTACAAAATGTTCACCCTATTACTGCTTGTTAGAAGATTTACTACAGCTTACTGAAACTGAAAGAGGTTATAGAAAAAAATATTTCACTGCATTTTCAGTTTGGATCCTTTCAGCATAGAAGAGCATTTTTCATTCTTTTCTTCCGAACAGATAATCACACTTCTCCTCTCTTTGAGTGAACCTTTCACACAGCAACGAGGGAGAGAAAAACATTTTAAAATGCAGGAAAATATGTTTGTAAAACCACAAAGATTGGGCAGGGAGGGCTCATGGTCAGGTGTAAGACCTGAAACTACTTTAAATTCACTTAAAAAAACCCAACCAAGTATATTGTGAGCTGATGGGATGTACCTTTAAGTCTGCTTTCTCGTGAGGTGTGAGCTGCATAAAACAAAGTGACAATATAAGTGCTTTAACAAATGCTCAGAGCAGTTGGCTCACCCTCTTTGTTGCTGCTGGTGATGACGATGATTGAAGTATGATGAAAAATGGCAACCTTGATTTCAAATAAGCGTAATATGATATTTTATAAGAAAAGCAGAATGAAAGAACAAAGAGCCCTGTTATACAACTTAACCATTCAGCAGCCAAAGTAGAATTTTCCACTTATATTCAAATTCCCATTTATTTATTTTTTCATGCAATATATATAATATTTAAACATAGCTAAACTGCTTTCATATCAGTTTACTTTGTTATAACTTATGCATTTCTAATGCCAGGAGATTTTGATCCTTTGACGTAGACTGAAAATTGAAAGCTACCAAGTTATCATGACTCTAGCTAAAGTGACTGTTTCTGAAAGCAATTAGGAACTTCATATCTCCATCAGCTCACAAGCAAAGTGTCACAGGTGGCTACTGAATCAGAGATGAGAAGGCACCAACGATATCTGCACACAGTAGAGTCAGTGGGTTGGTTTCTAATGTTCGTTATCTTGGTGTAATTAAGGATCACTGGTGGAACAGAGATCAGAATGTGGCCTGTGATACCAGGAAATCAAGATGGACCCATTAGTTACTCAAGATACTGATGGGAGAGTGTCCAACAGCCTTTTGAGGAAAATCATCTTCACCCTCTCAAAGCCCAGACATATAGACTAGAAATAGGAAGAGCTGAAGTTAAAAAAAGAAAAGGGACAGTTTTAAATTGCTCCAATCTTCCTAATGTGCCCAGGCTCCCCTTTCAGCAAGTGTGTTGCCCTCCAGACACTTTCTATTATAAAAACTACAATACCGATCCTGTAAACATGTATCTAACTTTACTCACGTGAACAGTTCCATTGACTTCAGTTCAAGGACTCATGTGGGCTAAAGTATACATATGTAACATATGGTTTGCAGAATGGGGGGTCTAAGATAGGAACAGCTCAGTATTTCAGATCTGGATTTTATGACAGAAAAATGAGTTGAAGATAGGGACAAGAAACAGCTGCCAAAAGGCAAGATGGGCTTCTAGAAGATTGGAGGAAAGAGAAGGGGTTCAAATAGTCCAGGAAACCAAAGAAAAAAGGAGATTTAAAATGGTTAGAAACAACAGCAAAAAAGAAGGGTGGGATTTTCAAAAGTGCTCAGTGTTGGCCAAACATTGCTCCAATGGAGGTCAATAGCAAAACTCCCAGCAGCATTAGGCCAATGCAGAGTGCTTTTGAAAACCCCACCCTAAGTGTATTCTAAATATTAAGGAAAATCTGTTCACAACATTATCTACACTATTCCTATTCTTCCACTAGAATCTGCCTTTCCTATCGATGGACACATTGCATGAAGCGCACTAGAGCCACAATTAACAAATAGAGTTATGGAGGATAGGCAAAGTAGGATTCTTAAACTTCTACCGCTGCTAAGAATGTATGCTGTCGCCGAGCTTTATGTGGAACTCCCACTGGCTTCAATGGGTGTTGTACATCAGAACAAAGGTAGGATATGGCCCTTATGTGTTAGCAAATCGTTGCATATTGTAATCAAAGGGATCTGGAAAAAAAGGGGATACTGTATATCTTGTAGGACTCCCTAAATAGCAGAGCCATCCTCTCTGCTTGCTACCATAAGAAGGAATAGTCAAAAGTGAAAAAGAAGCATTTACTGAATAAGCAACATTTCTCTCTCTGTCACACACACACACACCCCTGCCACGTTGTAAATAAAGATAACGTAAGCATCTCTCCAACAACATCTAAACGTTCTCCTAATGAGTCTAGGATTCCTGATACAGCTGCTTCTAACTCCATAACACTACATATGATGGTAGCTTTGCTTATTCCGAATATAGTCAGAAGTCTGTGTTGATTTTATGCTAAACTGGTGGGTGGTCATATGTACAGCAAAAATGTCAGATTGCTTGTAATACTTATTACAAAAATCTTCTAAACATGACACTCAGCTACTGGGATCTCTAAACCTCTGAGAAATATGAAAAATAAGGGATAAAAACCAGAAAAATATAGCTTAAATTCGGTATGGAGGAACTTGAAAAGGAAATTAACAAATGCAGACTTGCCAGTGTGGGGCAGAGAACATCACCTTCTACTCAGGGAATGGTAGTGAGTCACACAGAAAGAAAGCTAACTCTTTATTCCTGACATTACCACCTTTGGGAACAGCTTGTAGACACATGATATGCCACAGACTGACCCCAGTCACATACACGAAGAAACAGTCATCTAGTTGGGCTGAAATCTGACACATATCGCTTATTGTTGGATCCACTGGAAAAAAATGTGTCATTTCTATAAAAGCCCATACCTATCTTAATGTCACTGACACCAATGGAGAATTGTTACTAAGATTCATTAATCTTAGTAGCAATGTTTATACGCTTTACAAAGTGCACACTTTTTTTTTCTAGCTTTAAAACATTAATTTCCTGCTCTACTGCCAGCTAGAGAGTATAAGAAAGCTATGGTCGTGTAACCAGAAGAATATATTATGAGAGTCCATGGGGTTCCCTTTATTACAGAATCAGTCAAATGGTGCCCCAGGTCAGTGGAAACCTGCAAGTGAGCCAGCAAGACACTTTGACTTTCTTGGATTTTGTGACAATTTCAGCATGAATAACCTAGAAAAGGTACCCCTACCTCCCTGCAACAGAGTGATCTTGGGGCTTGCAACCAGTCTATTCATAAACACGCTGTCACTCTGGGGTCATAGAAGGACCTCACGGTAAATTTGCAGCTGTGACCTTTGAAGGTTGCCTTTTTCTGTAGCCATGACAAATCCACATGGCTGCAGGCTTGAAACTGTCTGCTATCGTGCCCTCATTGATGCAATTCTGGTGTCATCTCTGGTGAAAATATCACAGAAATATAGATAGAAAAGGTTACTTTGAGTTTTGAGATGTTAAGGTTAAAGTTTATGGACCTGATTAACAATGGGTTACCAACCTGGATATGCTAGCTCTGCCTTAATGTAAAATATTAACTTGAAAGGATTATTTTTCCTCCCTTAAAATTTATATATACCCAAAATGTATGCAGCTGAGAGTTTATCCAAATAGCACCTCCAGGCCAAAAGGGTGGCTTTCTAATTTTAATAAGGATACAAGAGTCTTTTCCCTTTGCTCATCTACACTTCTAGCCCTGTCCCATGCTCTCAGGAGTCACTAACTTTTTCAGCATAGCAGGTACATTAAAACTACTACTCAGATTGTGATTCTTCATCAGACACAAAGAGTAAATACAGTTGGCCATATGCAGAGGTGGTGCAATGACTGAACCCCTAAGTTGCCTTAAGTATAAAAGGTACAGAAATCTTAATGTTAATTAATGATGAGACATGGAATTTTTTTTGGTCAGAAATTATGCAATATTTATATAGGTCACAAATCATGAGAAAATGTTGGCATAATAATACTTAAGGTTAAGATAATTTCCAAGATCTTGGAAAAGAGTTGATCATTTTATTTATGAATTTAAAAATTATGCCACATATACATGGTTGATACATCTAAGGAAAAGATCAGTGTAGTCGAAGTTTCTCAGCTAAGACTGGTACTAATGTGCTTTAGGACAGCAGCTAATGAACTTATCTATCTATCTTGGAAAACTGAATGTACCTGTCCCCTTGGTGTCTAAGCAACATAGAAAGTTAAGCAGTATCAGAGTTCACTGTAGAAATGGTGCAGTTACTTTCTATTCCTCCAGGAACAAGTAGGGACATGCAATTGGCAATGTGCTTGTTTTACTGGTAGATATTGGTTTTCGTGGTGGGTGTTGGTTATGAGTACTATTCCTGGGGGAAGTCCTTCTCAGAAAAGTGCATCTTACATTTGGACCTAAACACAAGTCAGGCTTGAACCCAAATTGATCACTTCTGGCAAGGAGTTATAAAGCTGGGGTTCTGACCCAGAGAACACACTGCTCCAGTTCCCAGCTTGCTTTGGCCAAAACACTTGAACAAACTCATTTCTCTATCCAGGCTCTTGGGCACCTTCGTGGATAAACTGCAAAACAACTAGAAGTGGGATTCCCCAATTATGCAAACTTCACTTTTAAGAAACATTTATGTCCTCAGCTGAAACCAAGAGATATAACCCTGTTTCAGATCACAAATGAGGTCAATCGGATAAGTGAGGTCTGTTCTATATACCCTATACCATTCAGTTTCAAATTCCCACTAACTATAAAGACCACTGCTGGGTCAGAGTAGATCATCGAAGAGAAAGAGTAAATGGGAAAAAAAACCAAGAATGAGAATGCAGCTGAAAATCCATTCACAAACCTAATAAAATATTAAAAATACGTAGGATTGCAGATGGAGCTGAGCCTGGAAGTTTGGATCTGGATCCAGAGTCTTCCAAAGTTCAGGGATGTTTGGATCCAAAGTTCTGGTTTGTCACATGATAGAGATAGAGCACCAGCAACTGAGTTCAGATCTCAATCTGAACCTCCCCAAAGTTCAGAGTTTAAGTCCAGCCAGTCTCTAGATAGCCCCATGTGTGACAATTTAAGTACAATCTCAAAAATAAATAGCAATGCTAAACCAGTGCAATGAAAGAAATTAGATGAATTAGAAAAATCAATAAAATAATGAAAGAATCAATAAGTAAATCTGAAAAAAGCAAAGTTAATGCATAGCATTTTGACAGCCCTTTCCACCTGTAGATCTCAAAGTACTTTGAAGAGCAGCATTAACAATATTTCCCCTATTTTACAGATGGGGAAACTGAGGCATAGAAAGACTAAGTGATTTGCTCAGAGTTACTCAAGAAATCACTGGCTGAGTTTCCAGTTTAGTGCTCCATCCACTGAATCACTATATTGTTTGTGACTTGTAGAGAGCATAATTTGAATAGTAATATTCAAGGGCAGATTAATTTCCTCAATCTTGGGAAGATCTAAAATATAATTAAATATTAAATTGTTCCTTTTTAGGGTAATTTTTTCCAATAGGATCAGCTGCTATAGCTAAATGTATAAAATGCAGGAACCATCAACCATATTTTTTTCCAAGCGAAAAGAAGGGAAAGTCATCACCCCTTCCCCACAACACCCCCCCCAAAAAAGAGAAAAATCCCTTTGTTTCATGAATCTGCCCAGCAATTCCTATAGTACTTTACAGAAAGCATATTAAAATGATTGTGAAAACAGAAATACGTAAAAAGAAAACCCTACAGCTGTGCAAATAAAGGGGGGAATGGAGGACGAGAGAAAGAAGGAGTGAGTGACAGACAGATATTCAGGAAAAGAATCATTATAACATATGCTAGAATAAGAACTCCCCTGCTTACTTGGCACAAGCCACTAATGCACATATCCAGTGACTCAGTGTAGCATCGCGTGCCGTCAAGAACCTTCGGAGCCAGTTCCACAACAAGGGTTGTCCCTTTGGCTTGGCACTTCAGTGAACACGGGTTGTCAGGGTCATTAGAGACAGGAAGCCATTCATAAAACTGTCCCTGGTACTTGACATCGTTATGAGCAGAACACTGCTGGGCCCGAAAATCACCGGCTTCTGGAGGGCAATCCTGACGAGGAGAAAAGGGAGAGAGAGAGAAAGAGGTCAGCTCCAAGGGGGCTAATTACATTTTTGTCAAGGACGTATAGCTGGCAGCACCAGAGTAACACACTTAGATGTAGGAGTTTTTCACTTAGGCAAACACAGTGGTCAAAGTATTCCATGCCATTTTATCTGCCGATAGTTCACCAGACTACTATGCATTCAGGGGATTACTGTAGCAATACTGAAAAACAACAACGCCACTAGGAAATACGTTTCAGCATAGGACAGACACATGCTTGTCCTACCCATAAAACGTAACAGTCACGAAATGTTCTTATTAACTTTAAAACTACATACACACACAAATCTTTAGCTAACTTTTCTTTTTCCTTTGGGAAAATAATCACAAATTACTCAATTCAAATGTTTGTTTGTATAAGCATTCCTAACTAGCTTCCCCACCCCCCAAAGTGAACTAAATCAGTCAGTGAAGCAACAAGAGCCAGAAATGCTACGTATATTTGTATTACTTCAACCTGGCTAATACAGGCACAGATTTCACAATCCACAGAATCAGCAATTTTTTAGGTTTTGCTTACAAATGTTAAAATCCTTTGTTAAGCTCTCTGGGAAGGTTTCTGAAACATTTTGGGTGCAGACATAAATGCCCTAATTTGCAATAAATTATGTGATAAGGACTGCTAGCTGCTGAATATTCAGACCACACAGTACACATTTCACTTATTGATGAATACAGATCTTATTTGAACTGCTCTCTCTGAGATGACAGTTGAATGCTTTCCATACACAGATATATTGTATCAGTATTGCTAAGCCTTAGCATTCAAAAATAATTAGTTGAGTCTCATGAAATCATGAGATCGACTTAAAATCATGAGATTTGTAAAAATAGTAAAATTTGTCTTCTGCTTTTTGATCCCTTAGGGTTCACATTTTTACGCTTTTCTCTGCAACCCCAGGGCTAAAAGCTCCTTTTTTATTAAATGGAAGCCAAGAGTCTTGAATAATCACATGATTTCAGGCTCTGGGTCTACAGGACAAACACTAAATATCATAAGAACTGTGGTAAAATAGCAAGAATTTGCAATGCTGCTGCATTAGGATTTCAGTGACCCTTGAGTCCTCCCTAGCTCATCCTGTTTCTGCAGTGAAGGCTATTCTTCTTGGTGTTTAAGTGCTGGTTCAGTGTTATATCTGTTACCTCCTTTATCTGGGGGCTATATCTTTTATCTACTAAGGAGTATAAAAATGGACCCTTGTCTTGATTCAATAGGTCTTTAGCATATCTAACTACAATGATCCTAGTCTTCACAAAATTCTACAGTATCCTTATTAGCTTCCTGTATATCTAGTCTTGCCTTGAAGTAAACCTTTTCTCTGATGAATCCTGTGGCACCTTATAGACTAACAGACGTTTTGCAGCATGAGCTTTCGTGGGTGAATACCCACTTCTTCAGATGACTTGCATCTGAAGAAGTGGGTATTCACCCACGAAAGCTCATGCTGCAAAACGTCTGTTAGTCTATAAGGTGCCACAGGATTCTTTGTTGCTTTTACAGATCCAGACTAACACGGCTACCCCTCTGATACTTTTCTCTGATGGAGATTCCAACATCTTTCTTGACAGCTTTGTCCAAAGAAAAGCCTTAGCCAAAACGTGTCCTCTCAGTTTTATACCATCACTCCCAGTTTCTGCTGTGCTAGCTATTTACAATACTTCCCTTGCACTTCCATTTGTTAACTCCTTGCTGGTATTTTTAAACTGCTCCAATTTCTACATTGTTTGGTAAGAAAGGTATAGTCATTGCGAGTGTTGCAGGTAAATTTTAAAACTTAAAAACTTTATGGCTTGTATTGATCAGGTTCTAAGCAGTAGTATTTCTTACTTGGCAAGCTTTCAGATTACTCTTGTGAGCTAACTGGGAGACACTTTTTATTGGTGCACTCGGACTGCACGGAAAACAAATATTCTGTTTCGTGAAAAAATGTGATGTTTCAACATTTGTTTTTGTTCTACTTTGGAACTAGAACTAAAACTAGACCTTGAAAAAAGTAGTGTTAAAAACAAGCAAGAACAGCCAATGGCCCTGTGTTTATGGCACTTACCTGGGATACAGGAGACCTGGGCTAAAGATGACGCTCTGCCTGATTCAGAGCAGGTTCAATCTCTCCTGGTGGAGCTATTTTGCTTTGTATAAATAATTAACTATTCATTGAGCCACAAAGACCGATACAAGAGCCTATTGGTTAGGGCACTTGCCTAGGAATCCTGCAGAGCAAGGATTTGATCCTGGGTCTCCCATATACTATGCCCACACTCAGAGGGGATGGATGTCTTCCATGCTTCAAGTGTGAAATAAATGGAGTCACCATAGCAGACGACAGCACAACTTTATGACAGTCAGAGGAACGGTGGAAAAAGGGACTTTGGCTGCCCCCTACTCTAGAGTTATGTACATCGAAGTTCTAAAACGAGCCCCAATCACCCTCTCCCCGTAAGTGTAGTGGATGAGGACAAAGTGGGTCAACTTCAGGCTTTACTCCTGCAGAACTCAAACAACACTCAACTTCTGTTAATCCATAATGGAAGAACACACGTTATGTCTAGATGCATTTATTTTCCATTCTTAAAAAAAACCCTGTAAAATTATGCACCAGTTAGTTGTGCCCCTCCTCATGCTCCTGGCAAACTGCCAATGCGGATCTGCACGTGGCAAAGTTTGGGCACCCTTTACACAGACTGAACAGAGTAGAGTAGATTCATATTCTAGGTCCAGTTCTGCCTCCATAGATGTGTATCTGCAGGCAGAATTGGGCCTTCCGTTCTACTTTTAAACAAAGGTGAACAAGGCAATCAAAGCTTGACCCAAGATCTGGTTTAGGTATGTGTTCAGGACAATCTGTGGCCTCACTTCCTGCCATAAAAACCGTACAGTGCATATCCCTCTCTGAATTTTCCTGTCCATAAGTGTATAGAGTCAGGTCTAATAGCTTGGCTTATGCTGTAGCTCACAGAGCCAAGCCAGAACTCTTGTTTGGTTCTAGCTTGGCTCTGCCTTCAAAACTTCCTGGCTTGTGCAGTTTTATTTTTATAAAGACAAAAGGCCCAATAAACTGCACAACATGGAGAGTTCATAATCCTGCTTTGTACACGTTTCACTACATTTGTTTATTTGGGTTTTATTTTTAAAACAAAGAGATAAAAATACATAGTCAACATAACAAGCTCGCAGGACATTGCAGGTGACCAATACCAAATGTTAACTACTTCCAGTCTTTGATTTCCCTGATCAGAATAAAACAATGGATTTAAATAGCATATAGAGCTAGTTTTTAAAAGAAGTTTTCATGGGAAACTTGAAGCCATTCAAAGAATAAATGTAAGCACCCATACATATACGGCACAAGCATACACATACTGGCATGCACGTGCAAAAGAATTTGACCCTGCTGTGCAGAGAAGCATTACAAGTCATGTATGTCACTTCTTTCCCATTAATGCCCTAGGCCTGGCACTAAACATGTTTGAAGACCTCTTCACTGGGCTTGGGGTGAACTTCACTGCCATGTACACTTACACACACACACTTTTATTCTGTGATTCTGCTTGGAAATGTAAACAATTAGTATCTTTTTACACCCCAAGGGAGACTATTAAGAAAAATAACAGCCCAAATTCTTTCTTCCATTGTATGGGATACAATGACGACATGTGGAGTGAAAGTCAGTACAGAATTTGGCTCATTTTTTCCTCATGTCCAGAGGTGGGTTTTTTTGGTAAGTATTATTTGTTGTTTGTATTATGGTAGTGGGCAGAGCCTCACTGTGTTGGGCATTGTGCAACCATTCAATTAAAGACAGAATACAGTCCCTGCCCCAAAGAGCTTAGAGTCTAAAAATTGGTATTGTAGCTGCTGAATGAGCAGGCAAGACAAAGTCATGATATTTGGCCACATGTTTTGTCCATCCTGTAAAATATGATTTACTTCTAAACAACTATTACACCTTCATATACGATAATGAGCTCTCTTGTCTTTTCTGTCACAATCTCCCTGCACCTCACTTTTTAAAATTTAAAGGTCAGACGAGCAGTTTTTCAGTCAGCAGAAACCATAGGGTCTGATTTCATGATGCTTTTCCACTTGTGAAAATGCTTTGCTCCAATCATTAAAAAAAAAAAAAGAAATGAAGCTCAGCTGTTGCAAATGGATGGGGTTGGGAGAGTTGAACGATCCTCCACTAGTGTAAACTGGCATAGCTCCATTGCACCCCTACAGCATTAACGGTTTTATCCCAGTTAAGTATCTAGCCCTGGAAGAGTAACCTGCCAAGCTGACTGAACCTGAGATGGGAGTTACTCTAGCTTAGCACTACATTCTCATTTTAATATTTTGTAGAAAAGATGGCTGTGGGCTTGGGTAGAAATAGGGCATAAAGGCCTTTCCTCTCCCTGGAGAATCAGAAAGAGACGGATAGAATGGAAAGACTCATTCAACTTAAGTCTCTTTTCAGCTGTTCTCCCTTCCCTCCTCATTAAGGCTTCTCAGGGCAGGCAAAAGTCTAATGAGTTAAAAAAAAAGGCATTGGTTCATGAATTAACTTTGCCTAGAATCACTCTGCTAGGTGTAGAAGGCTGTTTCATGATCATCAACATGCAGAGGTTTGTGGAATCTTTCTGACCAATGGAGTCAGTGCAGGATGTCCATAAACTGTTAATCCGGTCAGGTCGAGATTGTCTCCATCCCTGCGAAAACAGACTTCACTTTAAAGATGGCCAGAAATTCCCTTAGGTGTATGAAACCTACTATTTTAAAACAAACACAGAAGTTTCAGCCTCATTTCTTAAGCACCTAATCCTGACTGCATTATTAAGGCTTCATTCACTACCTCCCCTCCAAATTTTTTTTTAACCTGACCTCTTAGTTGCCCCTATTGTAATTCATAAGGTCCGTGGAGTTCTGCCATATTTGAATCCCATTCAAAACACTTTCTATTAATCAACGAGCCAGTGGAAAAGATAAGATGAATCCCAGATGTCCCTTGATGGCGATAGGTAGATCAGATTACATGGGACAAAAGAGGGTCAGGCTTTTTAAAGTTTACTTAGTGGGTGAAACGTAAAAGATCATATCTAGGCGCTTATAAGGTGGAAGCAGTTGTGGAGTCTTTAAAACAGTTTACAGTATAGATACTTGTATATTTTCAGAGGCCAAGAGAGATTTACTGTAGATTGAGCTTTTCCTTTGCGCAAAAAATGGCAAACAACTGGACTATTCTGTGTAGCATCTGACATAACAGTTTATTGAATCAGTTCCATGGCATATGTGCTCTAGTTTGACTCCACAGGCTTATTTATAAAAAGGACAAATCCAGAGGTCCTCCTGCACTCGGAGTTTGTCTGAGTAAAGACTGAGTAAGCACCTGAGAGTATGTCTACACAGCCTGCAGCAGTGAGCCTCCCAGCCCAGGCTGACACACCTGAGCTAGCAGGGCTCACACTAGTAGTCTAAAAACAGCTACGTAGACAGTGCTTTGAAGCTGAGCTCGGGCTGGAGCACAGGGCCGCCCAGAGGATTCAGGGGGCCTGGGGCAAAGCAATTTCGGGGGCCCCTTCCATAAAAAAAAGTTGCAATACTATAGAATACTATATTCTCATGGGGGCCCCTGTGGGGCCTGGGGCAAATTGCCCCACTTTCCCCCTCCCACCCCGGGCAGCCCTGCTGGAGCATGAGCTCTGAAACCTAGGAAGGAGGTTCTCCACACCTATTTTTAGAGTGCCAGAATGTTAGCCCCAGTCAATCAACCTGGGCTGGGAGGCTTGTTGCCTGCCGCAGGTTCTCTAGACGTTCCCAGAGATGCAAGCAATGGGAGAAGAATCAGCTGCAATAGGGGAGATTTTCTATAAATGTAGGACTCACATTACAGAGCTCTCATTACTGCTTAGCTCACTACTATTTTTTCCTCTGTACTATTCTAATTAATTTGCGCAGTTTCTTTGGTATTACACAACCTTATGTTTCTTTAAGACTTCCATAAAAAGTCTTTAAAAAGAGAGAGAAATTCATTGCATGATGTAATCCAAAGAAAGAAAGAACCACCACAGTGAGAGGAATTTTTTAAAAATAAGATCAGATCACACCTACATTCTCTTTTGTTTGTTAAAAGCAAACTATCTAGAGGCTTTACCCCACATTCTGTTCTCATTGACATTAACAGCAAAATGCCCTGTGATTTAGTGGAACCTTCACTGGGCCCTAATGCCTTGTCTAGACTGGTTGGGTTTTTTTCCGCTGGTGTAGCTACCCTGGTTCAAGTGCAAATTCCTAGGGCCTGAATCTCCATTGTCCTGCCCCTTCTGTTGACTTTCACGGGACTTATGCACATGTTTAAATGCTCTGCTGAACTGGAGCCTATACAACAAACTTTCAGTGAGAACCACAGCAGAACTGCATCATCTAAAGAAGACGACAGCAACGTAGAATAAATAAATACCTACAAATAAATGAGGTACTGTCAACTGGAGCTTCTGTTCTGTACCAAATTCCAAGCTCTGTGTCACCACGCAGTGACAGCACAACTAAGATAACCAGCCAAATAATGACCAAAGTCAGTCATCACTTACCTCCGTGCAATTGCACAAACCCACTAGGATTACATGAGTCTTATGTCAAGGTAGGATTTTACTCTTAGAAGGCAAAGCTACTGTCCCATATTTTAAGTTATCTTCAGAATAAGTACACTTTCACTGCCTGTCCCAAGTATATACCTCAATGAACCCACTGAACTGGATACTATCAAAGCAGTTTCCAAGGAGGTTTGTTATCAGAACTCGTTTGTTTTGTTTCTAATTGTAATGTTCATCTTCCAAAATCCAAAATGCAATGAACATTTTTGCTTGGTTTCTTTTCTAACTGAAATTTTTGTTTCATATCTGTTTTCAAAATGCAAACCAAAACATAATGCTAAGTTCAAAATGAAAATTTTGTTTTAAATTTTTTTTGTTAAATAATTTAAAATGTTACAGAAACTTAACAGGTTTCATGAAACAGTTTGAACTGGATGAAACAGTTTTTCAAAAAACAAAAAATTTCAGTAGAAACATTTTGACTAGTGATATTAGTTATGTAGCTGGGATAGTACTGTATTGTGCACTAAGCATTTAGGGTTTGTCTATATAGAGACTTAGTGCATTGCAAGCTGGGGTGTAACTCTATGCTGGGGTGTAACTCTATGCTGGGGTGTAACTCTATGCTCTTATGCTGTCTACACTGCATTAAAAACCTACGGCAATGAGTCTCAGAGCCCGGGTCTACAGATTCGGGCTTGCACTACAGCACTAGGAACAGCAGTTTAGACATCTGGGCTCAGGCTGTGCAGCCAGAAGTGGGGGAAGCTTCAGATCCCATTCTCCAGCCCGAGCCACAGCACTGACACAACTGTTTTTAGCATCATGGTGCAAGTCCAAGTCTGTAGACCCAGGCTCTGAGACTCATTGCAGTGGGTTTTAAAATTTGGTGTAGACATACTCTAAGTATCCATGTGGGCCATGCTGCCATGTGCTAAAAGTTACATAGTGCACTTTGATGTACTGCTGTTTCAGAGGGACAAGAACAGGTTATCAAAGGTGTTTCTAAATAAGGGTAAACAAAAATTTCAGGGGGGCAGTACTTTGTTTGTAGACTTCTATTTGTTTCATTCCCAGTGCTGCTTATTTGTACACAGTGGTAATTCAACAACTTTCCAAACAAACATGAATCACTTCTGTTATCAAGTGAAACCAGGACATGAGGGTGTACTTTACAGATGTACAGTAACTCTGTGAACAGCACTACTGATACCACACAAAAGTCATCACTAACTCAACAGCACATACATTGGGAGGCTTTGTCTTTCTGCTACCAGAAGCACAAGTTGATTAAGAATTCCCAAATTATCATGACACTGAGTTCGTATATGAAGACTGCTTTTCAAAGTCTAAGGAGAGTTTTCTTCCAATTATACGTAGCACAGCACAACATTCAACTTCCTATACCCAATGAGGAGCTTGTGGCTGACTATTTGAGGTCAAACCCAAAAAGTCATGAATAAAAATAAAAATAAAAAATTAATGAAGATCTCGAGAAAATTACCTATCTAATTCTCTGACACAACCTTTAATTCCTAATCCTCTAAGAAGAGTTTGCCTCTACCTATTACAAAAATACTCACAACTATAAGTTATGGTATAAACGTAGGTAGCATGCTGTCAAACTGAACTGCTCTGGGGTGGGTGGGTTGGTGGTTGGGATGGTGGGAATTTGGTGACACTTTTCTCATACTTCACTGAAATAGAGTAATTAAATGTGCAGTAAAGAATCACTGATTCAAATCACCTATAGTAGACTCCCTCATTTGTTATTTCATGTTAGGTGAAGAACACTGGATTGCAACCTGAATTTGCTTTGGGCTCTTGCTGAGTAGCACAGCTATGTTGAGAAACAATATTCTCTCCAGCTGCAGAGTGATCTTCAATATGCCACTCTGGACACTTTGTGATCTGAAGGGTGTACGATAGAATAATATACTACAAAGGTGCTTAAACAGAAAATGGAAATACAAGGGCTTGAAATGAAAGACTCAACAGAAAAACTGAAATGAATCCTATTAAATTATCCAGATCAATTCTAGTCTGATCAGAATCCTAAAATGCCACTTGTGTAGAGGGGACAGAGAAGAACATCTGCAGTGGTCACCCTACTCTGCCCTGCCAATCATCTTGATATGTTTATTTAGGACAAAGCCTACCTTAAAAAACAACGGTTGTGCACGTTCATAGTTATTTTGCTAGATGACAGGGAGACATGAATTCAGACCTTAAAGCATCTATCATTAAAATAACATAGTTAATGGCACTTGTTCACTAACATAAAGAACTAATTCTTAGGCAGTTACTATGAAAATAACTTCTGAAAATGTACATGTCCAGAGGAAAAACACAAACCAAACACCTTCCACAATAAGGGATGTAGCCATAATAAGTGGTCTGAGTGCAGGAGAACTGTCATTTAAAACATAATTCAGTTCCTACTCAGGAAGTTTAAGTAAAGTTGGTGTTAATAAAGAGATTCGAGTTAGCTTATGGCTGCCTTCTTTACATGAGCAAATTTGCACATGTTGGCAGCCTAGTCAAGTGGCTTACAGAATCATCCAAGTGAAGGAAAATGCCCACATTTTTAACAAAGCTCCCCCAACCTAGGTGGTTTTGTTTCAAAAGATTTTATTGATATGCCAGCCACAGGAAGATAGAAAAACTAAACACTGCTAAACACCTGAAGAGATCTGACATTCCCTCCAGCAAGGACAGTGCTGCCCACAGGTGCAAGCCAGTACAACCTGTCTGAGAACATTTCACATCCCTTACAGGTTTGATATTTTGAAGTGTAACTATGTAATAACATTGCCCCTTTTAAAAAAATGGACAGTGGTGTTGATGCTTGTTCACACAAAAGCAGCACACAGTGGTAAGAAGCAGGAATGGAGGAAGTTTGTATGTGAGTCAGAAAGTGGTGTAGTCAAATAAACAGACTCAGATTCCAAGGCCAGAAAGGACCACAGTGATTAGTCTGATCTCCTGCATAACACTGGCCACAGAACTTCCCCAAAATAATTCCTTTTAAAAAAATCCAATCCTGATTTAAAAATTGTCAGGGATTGTAACTCCACAACATGTTCCAATGGTTAATTACTCTCACTGTTAAAAATGTATGTGTTGTCATATAGCCAAGGAGAGAAGGTACGATTTAGGTTATGGGCAATGCTCACAAGGTTTGGTTTGAACTAACGTCCATAGGTTCAATCTTGGGTCTGTATAGTTGATCTAAAAGGTATTACAAAGATAGGCATTCTTGTGAGATTTATGGCACATTCTTGTTTTCATTTGAGGAAAACTCCACAAGAGCCTTATTTGTGGTGTTCAGTATCTGGAAACGATTCTTCAGTGCGTTGTAACATACTGGCATGCTCGTGGGAAGTACCAACCCAACAGGATGGAATGTCAAACCTGCTCAAGTGCTTATCACTGTTTCTGTCTAGAACCAAGAAGCAGTATATCAAAATGAAAAGTATTCGTGACAAATCTGAACATTTTCAACTGTGCAAAAATGTTTGAATTTTGGGGACAGCAGATGTTTGGATCAGACAGAGAAAGCAGTGGACAGTGGGGTGAAAGGTTGGTGAGGGAGAGGCAGACAGAAAGGGAGAACAGGAGGTTGAATGATGACCTTAACATGATAAATAGGAGAGAATCTGGTAGGCAAGAAACAGACTGAAAGAAAGAAAAGGCACAACTCATCAGCTGAAAAGAAAAAAAAATCCATCTATAATCTGCCCACAATGCAGCATTGCAGAAGAATCCAGCTCCAGAAATTCCACCCAGAGTGTCACTTTTAAAAATGTTTATTTTTCATACCATAAGATGTGTAGTTATCAAACAAAATATGTTTCTATTGCATTTAGAATAATTTTCTAAAAAAATCCAACTGGGTTCCCCACCCCCAACAGAATTTCTACAATGGTTGGAACCATATTTGGAATTAATATTAGTATTTATATAAAAATGTTTCCTAAAATAATTAAGAAACCATATCATCATCAGATTCTTTCATTCCTACTTTCAATATTTACACATGTGGCTTCATATTCATAATATTTCCAGTTTCTGATCGACATAAGGCAGTAACTGGTAAGCAAGCCAAATCAGATGTGTTCCTTTACAGGACTGCTCAAAAGCTTTCTAGACAACAGTGTCAACCTCTCTCACAGCCCCCAGCTGTGATTGGGGCTCTCAGAAGAATAATACAGGTCACTGAAGAAACAGATGCACCTCTCTCTCCTCTTTCCTCTCCTCTCCCTTTTCCCGTTCTACATTTTTTCCCCTGTAATCTAATTTCAGGATGAATTAAAAACAGCTGTGGCAAAAATCCCACAAATGATAATGTCTGTGAAAATGTGTTCATTGCCAAACTCCAAGAAGTACACTTCCAGTTCTCTTATTTCATCCCCCCCAAATAAAGAGTTTGTTTTTAGCATTTATAACTGCCTTTCTCTGGAAGAGGACAGTCATATAAACAAAGGCACGTGAGCTCTGAGAGATAACTACACTCTGCAGCAAATAAAAAGACTGGCTAATTTTATGTCCCGTTATACCACTAGTGCAGAAGTTATCCATGCTAACATAGTGGTAATCGAAGCTCATGCATAAGTTGATCCCTGCAAGAATCAGAAAGGAATTTTTCCATGTGTTAAATAATGAAGAAGTGGCTAGATTCATTATAGATTTTGAAAGCCCTTGGTAGAGGCAGAATGTTCATCCAGGATGGTGCCTTCTCTGTTTTCCAGGTTTTTGAAACTTTGCTCCATAAAAACCTGGAAAACAGAGAAGGCACCATCCTGGATGAACATTCCGACATTTTTGAGCAAAAATGTACATGCAACTGTGTGTCCACATTCCTGTACCTGGATACAGAAGTAAGTTATATGAGTAACTAGCCATTTGCAGGACCAGTTATTGGATTTGCAGGTATACTCATGATAACTGAGCATGCAAATACAGAAGGTCTAATTAGGTTTATTTTTAATAGGTTTTTGCAGCACATGCACTATCTATTTATTGACAAGTGAACAATGGAGGAAAATTCAGCATTGCACCTTCTTCAGAATAAGTTCATGTTAGAGTCACACATTAGGGGTGAATCCAGGCCCTACTGAAATCAAAAGGAAAACTCTCACTGACTTCAGTAGGGCCTGGATTTCACACCAGGAGTTTAAGTTTTCGTTAATTGGTGTTGGATAATCAAGAGAATTTTACATTACTAACGTGATCAGAAGTTTGGAGCCAATATTGTTAAGTATTAGGTAAGTAAAGACACTTCTTCTAGGCAAAACTACAGGAGCTTTTATTCTGAAGAGAAACCATCCAGGTCCACAGGCCTAAAATTGAACCTAACCTAAAAATAACATTTACAAAAAAAATCCTGTGTCTTGGAAAATCCGCTCAGCAACTCCAATAGCAGGGTTATAATCTACATGAAATCACAGCTTCTCAGAAGGGTGCTCCAGCAACAGCAAACCCACGCAGAGCAGGATCCTAGTACATTTCGCTTCCCTCAATGCTTAAAGGAGCCAGCCAGGCAGGCAGGCAGGGCTGACATGATGTGCATGCACTTGAAAACCAAACTAAAGCCGGTGGGTCTATTTTAGGCCAATCAGCCTTGACAGTGTCTCTTCCTTTTGTTCCATGTCATATTCCATGGAGCTACAGCTATGTGGCTTGACTGACACAAATTAACCTTCCTGCTCTCTTCGGTGTCCTGGTGTAGTGTAAGTGCCTCACAGTTGGAAAACGGCCCACGAAGCAGCAGGCAGGCTTATTTACTGACTACTCAAGTTGTTGTCAGTTACTGCAGCACATGTCTAGACTGAAGCAAGATTTCAGTGACCCAAAGAAAACCCCCGGAGTCGCACAATTTTTGACTGAAGCAGAAGTGAGAGAAAAAAGGGACAATAATTCTCTCTGCATGGGGATGCTAGAGCTGTGCAGAAATAACCAATTCATGTTCTGTGAAAAACATGAGCCAAATCCAGAGGAATTTACTCAGTTTTTTACCCTGCTGTTTCTCAGACATAGCTCCCATTGAGAGACCTCTCCATCTGACCCTGTGAGGTGTGAAAATTTTACTGAATGCATGACTGGCTTTAATTTCCATTTTTACCAATCAAATTCATGCTGACCCATGTAATTTTTATGATTTTTAGCATAATATAAGACTTTCCACATTATAGTCTTTGCTTCTGTTTTCACCAGTGTAAACAGCTTATTGTTCTGCTGAGAGAAGTTGGAGATGCTTATTTTAGAGTATTGAAAACTGCATTCACCACCAGATATAACTGAAAACCTTTAGAATGGCAGACAGTGGCAAATTATTATAGGTGAATGCAAGGGACCATCGCAAAACACCCCAATAAAATGTTCAAAGGGATTTCAACCCTGGGGAGGAACAGGAGAGAGAGAGAGAGAGAGAGAGAGAGAGAGACAGACATATTTCTCTTCAGCCACCAACTTCCTCCCATTCTCTGTGGAAGTCAGTCCTTTAGGGCTCAGTCCTTCAGCCAGACAAATCTCCTACTGAAGTCAGTAGGAGTTTTACCAAAGTAAGGACTAGAAGAGGACCAGGCCCTTCCTGCCACCAAACTAACTATACAGAACAGTGAATCCACTTCTCCATGCTTCATGAGCTCAGTCCAGTTTATAAAGGAAATAAATAATCATGGCTGGAATGATGCTAGTATCATGGTTCTACCACCCTCCAAATTAGCTCTGGAAATAGTGAGGTACATAACAGTATTTTCATGGCACCAGCATTATTTAAATAATTACATTATTAGTATTACCATCCACATTTTATTATTTACTTACTTTATATAATTATATTAATTACAAATAAGTGTTATTAGTATTACAATCATAAGTAAGGTTCACTTACCACATTGCTGCATGTTCTGTATCTAATGTTTCGCCCTTCACAGCTCCTGTGTCCAAAAAGAAAAATACCCCCCCACACATTAATAACTTAATATCGCAATATTTAGTGTTTACTGTATATTGCAACTTTTCATCCATAGATCTCAAAGCACTTTTTACAAAAGAGAGTAAGGCTCATTATGCCTATTTTACAGATAGGGAAACGGAGGCATAACTCTGTTTCTTGAATGCAACTGCATATTTATATAGATACTCCTAGCATTAGTTTCTTTTCTCCATTCCTTCCCTAAAATACTCTCTCCTGATATGCAGCGCATTTCCTGAAGAAGTGCATCAACTATGTAATCAGAGTAAAGAAATGCAGCATCAGAAACTGAGCTGGAAGCCTACACCTGAATTTCATCAGTAATTTTGCACATCTCCCAAGAACGCAGAAGTGACCTTGCAGCAGTGTGCATCTGGCTGCATAACTATACTTCGCACCCACTTCAGCCCAAATCCTAACACTGACACATAGCACTGGCAGCCAGACTGCATGAGGGGGTATTCCTCATGGGCTAGGAGGAAAGGAATCCTTTTACTAAGCCACAGAGCAGCAGTGGAGCCGTACAACCTCCTCAGTGCTTACCTCACATCTTACCTGGGAGGGCAAGAGGATAACTGTGTAAAAACAGATCTCCCAGCCCCACTTCACTCCCAAATCTGTGCTGCAGAGCCACTGAGCAGCTGGGCCCTATGGAGCTTAGGGACTCTGCACCCCTTATGTGGACTTCACTAAATCTTTCTATTTCCTCCCACACAGCAGAACCACATCAGCGGGGCCTTCTAAAGGACATTTTGAAACAAAAAATAATTTCAAACCAACAAAGTTATGTTTTGTTTAAGAAAATGTTGAAACAACGCATTTTGATTTTGGGGGAATTTTTAAAAGGTATTTCCTGACCAAAACAATTGAGTGAAACAGACACAAATTTGCAAAATATTTCAATAACGTCAAATCTTCATTTTTGCCTAAAAATGGTTTGGGTTGAAAAATCTCACCCAGCTCTATTCAGACTATCCAGCAGAGGTTCTCAGTGAAAAACAGAATGGAGAACTCGGCCCTTACATTGTTCTTCACCTACACCAGAACAGAATTCCCTTCATTTTTAATTTCTTAATTTTTTTCCAGATTGAGCAAAGCATGCATTCCTTGAGGACTACATGCCTGCCAAGTCAAAAGTTTTAAACCCAAACCATTTCGGAATTATCCAAGTGCCAGGACAGTATCTGCATGATTTTTAGGTTTTTTTTTTTATTAAATGATCAAAAAACTTTTTCCATTCTGAGTTAACTCTAAAGTCACCTGAATAGGTTTTCTTCAACCTACTCAAACAAACCAAAAACTCACAAGACTTAATTCTCTACTGCCTTGCACTATGTGTAGCCATTTACACTTAAGTGAGTACAAAATGCTACCAGATCAGAATGGTAGCTTTACAGTGTGTAAATGACTGCACACAGTGCTAAGGAATGGAGAAAAAATACCCATTCAGTCTTCTGGGATGAGAATGAGCATGAGAAATTTCAGCCCAAAGATAATAAGTTTGAAAGTAATTAATATGTAGGAAAACGCCGTGAGAATCATAACTATAGCTCTGCTGGTGCAATGCTTTCATGGTGCAAGAAAATTAATTCAGAGAAAACTTTGACCATTTTGATATAAAAATTAAAGACCTAATTCTCCTCATGGGGCTTGTCTACACATACAAATCTGTCCTACTTTAAATATAACAGTATATTTATATAATATATAAATGTTTAATTTATATAACAGTTTATTTAAAGCAGTACAACTTGCCAGGTCTGAGCATAGTGTACTAGTATAAAAGTACTTATACAGGTTTAGCTTATTCTGGTTTGGGAAGCAAAATAAGCAATATAGGTATCTCTTTCTATTGGTAGAACTGTATCCACACTAGTGCTCATTTTGATATATTAGTAAAAAACACAACTCTAACTGACATAGCTATACTGGTCATTTTTTTTTTGTAGTGCAGGGATTTATACTAGTTAAACTGCACTATTAATAAAAGTGAGGAAAGAATGAGTCAGAAGACTCCCTTACTTAGTTTACAAGGCAGATTTTAGAACTTATGCTCCTTGCAAAGTCACTCTTTTTCCTACTGCAGGCACACCCCTTTCTGAAAGCATAAGTGACAAGCATACAAGGCAGTGTATAGGCAAACTCAGTGCATGCTTTGCAGCAAAAACTTTCATCAACCATATCAGAGCAACTCATTTGGCAGGCCTGACACATACCTCATTCATTAATGCCATGCACACCATCAAAAATCTCTGCCTCACACAGACCTGCTGTTATTGGAGCTTCAATTACTATAATTTATAAACCTTAGAACTGATGAACAGAAGCCTTCCCAAGGCTGGATCTCTGTTTCTTCATATTGTCTGATCTAAAAATCAAGAGCATCACTCATATTCATTCCCTGTATTTGGTGGAAAAACAAAGTACTGTACTTTGATTAGCCAACTGCTGCACCCCCAGCCATTTTTTCCTCCCACTTTCACTCCTTTGGCTGGCAGCTGTGCTTGTTTTGAACAAGCGTGCAGATCTCTGCATGGAACTAGAGCCACTTTGACTCATGAAAACTAGGGGTCGGTCTTGCAAAATCCTACTTATCCACTTGCCTGGAGTACGTAATTTTTCTTGTGCATGACTACAGCACCTTTCTTCATTATCACCACTCATCGTGATCAAGAGCAGGCAGGTAGATTTTGTCTGGGCTGGTGCTTTTTCATGGCACCTTGGCAAGGCTGCTAAGATTACTGTGCTGTACAGGTCAAGGTACCAGATAATCTTAAAAATGAGAGAGACCTCTGCGGTCATTAACATTTTATTCAAAATGATGTGGGAACCTCAAACCTGAAAATGACAATGCTAGTAACCTCTGTACTTTAAACACAAAGTTATGTCTTGGACTAGCTCAACATTTAAAATAGGGCACCATGAGTATTTCATTTAGTTTGACAGAAACTTTTTGCACGACACTAACATTTATGTCATTTCCTCATCTGTTTTTCACCCTGTCAAGATGCTGTGCTGGACTATGGCTGCTTTGCAATACACCCCAACCCAAACCAGCTTGAAAGCTGGCATGGTGGAATTGGGAGCATCACCCTAGACCAGGGGAGAACCTGTGGTGGCACAGAACTTAGGTAGCAGTGTCTTGACTCTCCTGCCATTCCCTTAGCCTCTGCTGACAAAGAGGTGTGGCTGGGAAATCCTTATGTCCCAATGACGCTGGGCATCTGAAGAAGTGGGGTTTTTACCCACGAAAGCTTATACCCAAATAAATCGGTTAGTCTTTGAGGTGCCACCGGACTCCTCATTGTTTTTTTGTATACAGACTAAAATGGCTACCCCTCTGATACTTGGTACCAGCATAAATATTACACTGGGAGTCTAGCCTCATATCTGGAAAGTGCAAGGGCTACTGTTACACCTCCCCTCTTGAACTGCACTGTGCGCTCCTTGGCCTTACCGGACTATCTGAGCCAATACATGCAGCAGTAGGCTGCCCTCTGTTGATAGATGTTGAAAGAGGTTGTACGTTCCTCTGAAGTCTTTGAGACCTCCAAATCACTGTATTTTTTCAGGAAAAAAGTGTCTAAAAGAACCATATATGCTGCAAAAACACCTTATCGCGAGGAAGAGCGAAATGCAGAGTTGTGGTCTAATCCTGCTCCCATGAATGGTAAAAGCATTATTAACCCCTGTGGTGCAGGATCAGACCCTTGCTTCCATCAAAATAGGATTTATTATGGGTAGTTGCAGCCCAACAGATGTTTCTCCTGAAGCTTGGTGAACATTCTAGTATTTGTAATGAAACCCTTTTGTTCTCTGACTGAGAAGGCATGTCTGAGAGCAATGATGATCCACAAACTGTGCATCTGTACAACTGAGGCTACCATCAGGCACAAGCTGTAGTGGACTTTACATAGGAGGGGCTTGTTGGGGGGGTGTCTTGATATGCAAATCGACTTGCAGATTGTATTAATATGCAAATTCATTATTATTATTATGAGGAAAAACCCAGGCTGCTTGGACTTGAACAAGCAGACTTTTAAAAGAACACAAACAACTTTAAACAGGGGTGAATACTTTAATAAACTTAAAGTAAACAATTCCAAACTTTCTTATCATATTTTCTTACAACACTGTCCCACAAAAAAGAAACCTCACTTTTTCTTTATCTCTACAGATTGCTGTCTGCATGGGGGTTTGGTTCAAAGTCCCCTAACGTTCACAATGGAGATGGAGATGATGCTCCTTGTGCTCAGCTGGATTTAGAAACCTTTCAATGGCTCATGCAGTACAACAGCCCTTTTTGCAGTGCCGCAGCTGGCCCCTTTTCCTTGTATCTTGCAAGGGTGACACTAAGATTCACAGAGAGGGTATGACACCAGAGCCTATGGAAATGTCCCTTCCCCCAGAGTTGCCAACATTTGAACTGTTTTTTTTCCAGAAACAAATTGGTGGGGGTCTGGGCCACTAGGCTCCAGTCAGTGATGGGAATATTAATTTTACTTTTATATGAATATCCAGCATTGGGGTCTGAAAACGGATGTAGTTTTTAGATTGTTCTCATTCTTCTTTATTTGCATACACCTCCCCCGGTCTTCCCTACCCCTTGCCCTCGTTGCCTATGGAGATGTCTGGCAAGCTCCTGCGTCCTCTGGTATTTCAGGGAAGTTTGAGCACCCCGGGAGGGGTAGATGTTAGCCATCCGCCTTGTACCCCATATGGGCAACACTTCAGCACTCTCTTTCCCCAAAATGAGGCCTTGACTTCCCTGGTTTAAACTGTTCCCTGGTATCTTGCTCTCTCGCCTTTCCTGAAGTTCTCCCCTCGCTCACCCTTCCCATATCTTCGCTTTCCTTTCTCCCTCTCCTGCAGATTTCCCACTCTTCTTCCATGTAGACTTCCTCTTTTTCCCCATTAAAGTGTTCATCCCCTACTCTTTGCTGCTTCCTATGTCTCTGCTCCTTTCTCACCTGTCCAGCCAGCCAGGACAGCTACTAGTGCATTCTCTCCTGCTATGGATCCCACACGATTGTAGCAATGAGGGATGTGGCAAGAAGGTAGCAGAAGCCAGTGAGGACTAGAAAGGCAGTTTCTGCAGCCTACAGAACACAGCTGGGAGGCGGGAGAAGTGAAGCAGCGACGGCGTGCTCGGGGAGGAGGTGGGGCAGGGGTGAGCTGGGGCAGGGGGGTACCTCAGGGCGGAGGGTGAGCGGTGAGGAGCTGCCGCGGAGGGGGCGCCTCAGGGCGGAGGGAGGGAGCTGCCGTGGGGGGCTGTGCCTCAGGGCAGGGGCGCGGGGGTGGAGGGCGCAAGGTGGAAGTTTCACCTAGAGCACAAAACATCCTTGCATCGGCCCTGAAAACAGGTGGCTCATTTCTCTTATGTTCCTTTTCCTAGTCATCAAACGTAGCAAGAAGGCAGGCCCAAGCGCTGAAAATCAAGGCCAAAAAATTGTTTTTTTTTTAATAACCTGGTGGGGTGTGCCTATATGGTGTGTGCAAAACATGCTGTTAACATGCTCAACATGAGAAACTGTCCAAAGAACTTACAATTTCCCATTGTTATGTTGCCACTGAGCTGCCCCGTGTTTTGCGCATGCAACTTAGACTTGCAGATTTTAGAAAATTTAGCTCTTTAAGTTTAGAAGACTAACAGCTTCTGCTAGACTCCCACACCTTGTCCCGTGAAACATCAGAAATGCAATGGGGATAGTTAACTTTAAGACAAGAAAAGTGGGCAGGGACAGACAAGCCAAAATGCCCTGGCAAATTTAGAAATACATCTTATGAATAACTTTCTGTAGCAGTAACAAAATAAACAACCAGAAGGCAAAATGCCAACTTCACTCACTGCAGTCAGCGACCTGGCTAGGAAAATCAAAACACAAGTCATACGTCTCAAGTTGCCAAAGGCCCACATGTGGGAAGCGGAGTAGGATAATGACCTAAAGTGAGAGCAAGACTAGAAGTAGTAATGCAGGAGGCTTAAAATAATTAGAGATTAATACCTGGGCATAAATAACATTTCAGACAGTCTCAATTTTAGGGAATCAGCATTTCTGGTGTAAATAATTTATCACAATTAAATTGAAACAAACACTGGCTCTGTGTGTGATGGCAGTAAATTTGGGTTTAAAAGGGAGACTCCATGCCAAATTCTGCTTTGTGTTACACTGATGTAAATCTACTGAAGTTAACTGAATTACTCTGGATTGACCCCAATATCACTGAATGCAAAATAAGGAACCGTGTTGTAACAAGAGAGACATTGTTATACAGAGTAAAGAGAAATAAATTACTTTAACTAAATATAGGCCTGAACCAAAATGAGGATACGAACACCCTGAGACCTTGTGAGTGTTCGAAAATCTCAATCGCGCATGTAAACAATCTGCTTCTCAGCCACTGAGGGTCTTTTTAAAATTTGACATTAATGCAAGGAAAATATTTCTTTCCTAGTGTATGTCCTTTCATAGTTAGGAGCTGACTGACTTAGATCAGAAGTTCTCGAAGTTTTTCCGTATGGCCCACACTTTAACAATAATCTTGTGGATTATATCATGCCCTACCACTCATGAACATATAGCATTTCTACAGCAACTACAGCAATTGTTTCTATGGAAAAGTAATACTAGTAGTTCATTTTTAGTGGTTTTTAAATCCTCTTCAGTGGCATCATAGAGGAGAACCAGCACCATGTTGACCAACCATCTCTTCACAGGACCACCAGTCAGAGGACCATTAACTTAGATATAACTAGCAGTAGAACTGATTGAAAAATTTAAAAAAATTGCAAAAGTTTTCACCTTTTGACTTTTGCAGGCAACTTTTATCAAAATTTGATTTTTTTTGGACAACTCTGCCCAGTAGAGAGAGCTTGATCAACAATCAGGTGTGAGAATTAGTGAACTTTAATAGTTTAATATCTTATTGTTACCCAGGGTTTTCAGAACCCACAGCAGGGGCAATTTAGCTATTTTACTCCAGATGGTGTCAGGAATAAATTAATAGGAACACAGAAATTCCATTTGATAGAATTTATGCAGGTAAGCGTGCTTGATTTAAAACTGCAGTTTATTACATTTAAGCACACACAGACATAAGCCATAGGTTTAGAGCATCCCAGATATTTATCTATATTCTGAGATGATATTGAGTAATTAATGATGGGTCAGCGCTGGCCAAATGCCTCCCTCCAGGGGAGTAAAGATGTCAGGATAACTTTCCCAGGATAGCTCCAAAGGACTCTTTCAAAGTACACTTCTTTATTTAATCTTTTTATAACATTACAAAACACACAGGTTATAATGACTCCTATGAAATTATCATTTTTTAAAAAAAACTTTTAATAAACTTTTAATATCAGAGATATTTAGACTTAAGGCTGTTTACTTTTTTTTTTTTTTTCATTTTTAGTTATTTACTTTCCCCCTCCCCATTCTGATTAGCAGAAGTGGCAGTAGTTTTGGCCTTGCTTCTGAAAGCCTGTTTTTAAATTAACCCTTAAGTATGTAGTGTTTTATTTTATTAATTTATAGTGGCTGAGTGCACATAATATGGTTGCAATTAGCTTGATTACATTCTGGGGTATATACACCCTTCAAATTAAGGGCAACATTATAGGCATGACCTTACACATAGCTGCATCTTCCCTTAGTCACCGGTGGAACAGCACATGAAAATGGGAGCACATACTCAATGCTGCTGAGCAGCGGAAAAGGAGCCAGCATTGCTATTATTTTACTCTGTTCAATCAAAAGAAAGTGACGAAGATAATGGTTAAATAAAGTGTATTACCTGAAGATGCTAGACGTGTTAAAACCCTAACTATTTATCTAACTTCCCTTTAAGTTTTGAGGATTCAGACAAAGACAGACCGTGGTCAATACCAGCCAGAATCACAATTTGGCCAACCAAATCCTTGACCAATGAATGAATGGCAAAACCCAAATCACAACCTTGTTTTTGCTTCCATTGAAAATTGAGAAAAATGGGCCTGAGACCCTAATCACATTCGTTTTGGTTTTCTACAACCTTAACATGAGCGATGGGACTTCACAAAACCAAAGCCATGTCTGGTCTTGCCTGTCTCTATATAACTAAGGGTGAGATTTTCAAAACAGAGAGCATAGGTTTAACTCCACTCACAATTAATCCAATGGGGGTTTTACTATGGACTTCAACAGGAGCAAAGTTAGGCCAACACTGTACATTTGAACACCCCGCCCTAAAAGTCTAATCATGAGAAGATTTGCACCCAGGACTCCCACTGGTTTCAGCAACAGTTGCAGAAGAACCTACTGGAGACAAAGAATGACATGGCAGTCAGCACAGTGAATGTTGCTATCCCTCTGAAGTGTCAAAATCAGGGATGGGTTGGGGACACAATTTGGATCCATATTTCAAACACCCGGATATTTGTGGGCAAGGAGGACTGAGATCCCAAAGTTTCATTTGGCCCATTACTGAAATAAAGGTTAGCCCTTCAAATTCTGATGTAGTCACCACACTCATGTCCAAATGTGGGGTTTGGTCCCGTAATGCTGTAGAGACCATAGTGTTTTGCTTCTCCCCACCCCCGTATGTGTCAGTTTCTACTTTCAACAACTCTTTTGCTGTCTTACAAGCTATCTGAACAGTGACTGTTAGACTATAGTAAAAATCCTCAGTAAGACATCTCTAGCCTAACTAAATTGGCAACAATAAAACTTGGGAGAAAGTTAGAGACCAATACAGATGCTAAAGAAGAAAAAAAAGTGCCCACACTTGGCCAGATTGCTTTTAGACTTATGTTTATTTTCATATATTTAGTCTCTCTCTGGTTTGTTTGTCACTTCAGTATCTTTGCTTTCCCTGAGAATAGTTTAAAACAATGCCTCTGGCTTTAGACTTATCAGTAAAATACACATACAGTGCATACTGTATATATACACAAAGCCCATTACATTTGCAAATATTTTTGCAGTTGCTCACTAGCCAAGAGAGGCAGAGAATGAAAGGGTTAGAATTAAAATAAATGTTTTTCAGTAAAAAAACAAAACAAAACAAAACTATCATGGCTTTCTCCATCACTCCAATGGAAAGCAAGTACAGTACTACGAGTTACTCTTGGAAACCTAAACGAATATAACCTGGCCTACTGTAGCACAGAGATGGGTCTGAGCCAAAAGCATCTAGAACGTCTTTGGGATGCAAAATAATAAAATCCCAGATCTGACCATGCCTCACCTCAGTAAAATCTCAGATCTAAATCCAAATTTTGTGGCTTGTTCCAATGGGCCAAATTAATTCTAGACTCTGAAACACAGTAAACTTTGAGGAAGTTTGAATCTGGATCTGAACTACATGACCGTACTATAATGCTCACTTTTTTACACATCTAATCTATTTCTCTCTGTAGGAGCTTTAGAGAATGACAGTATAACTTCTTGCCTGTAGATAATACAGTTGTGCAAAATATTTACAATGAAACTCCAAACTACACAAAAAACTTGCCTGGTTTCATACTTTTTTGTTCAAAAATCGGAATAGGTTTGTTGAAAGGATTATGAACATGCATAAACTCTTCAGGTGAACCAGGGCATATTTACCATCTAAATGAGGGATTCCCAAGAATTTTCATAGTGTGGGCTACATCTCAGTAGACAGACTTAACTCAATACTAGGATTTAAACTTGGAGTTTTTGACATTATCTTAGTTGGAACCTGTAACATCTATGGAAAAACGGGGATGTTTCCCCACCAAATTAAAACAACGAAAGTTCTCCCAATCACTGTGAAACCTTGTTTAGCCCACAGCGACTAAAACAAACAAAATAAAACAAAAATGATGCTAGGAGGTTCAAATTAGCCAAGTGAATTCTACCAAATAATGATATTCAGAGTTTCATCCAGATTTTAGATATGTAACCACAGAACAATATTATGTACATACACACATGCCCGGTTTCTATTCTAGGATGATGGTGTCAGTGAGAATCATTCTCCCAAATCAAATAACTTTGCCTGTACAAGCTGCTTAGTGATTCCACAAGTGTTATAATGACCCTATTTAATGATCATATGCATTTCATTAGAACACCATATCTAAACTTTTGGATACATATGTTATTAATAACAATGCCACTTTTACCCCATAAACATTTCTGCTATGTAGTATATGGAATTTCTAATCCAGTGATAGCAGAGGGAACATTATAAAGAACAAATTTTAAAAAAATAATGCCTAATGCTCAGAACATTTAAAAAATGACTATGTAACAAAGGAAGCAGAGGGAATAATAACTAGAACAGTTATTTATTTTAATTAGGGTGTGCGCTTGTTACTTTCGAAAAGGACCCATCTCTAAATACAGTAACTGGGATGCTGTGAAATATGACTTAGAACAAAACTGGGACCAGTCCAGATGTTACCAGCCAACATAAACTTAGGAAAGAAAACAAAATTCAAAGGAAGAGATGATGATATAAGTGATTAAGAACAGTCACAGAGGGTGCCAAGCAACATAGAAAAGCCAGCCACAAAACACTAGAGACAGCCACTGATGTCTACATTAGCAGCAACAAGTTCTGTGGCACCTTATAGACTAACAGACGTATTGGAGCATGAGCTTTCGTGGGTGAATACCCACTTCGTCGGATGCACGAAAGCTCATGCTCCAATATGTTTGTTAGTCTATAAGGTGCCACAGAACTCGTTGCTGCTTTTACAGATCCAGACTAACACGGCTACCCCTCTGATACTTGATGTCTACATTGCAATTAAACATCCACAGCTGGCCCTGGTCAGCTGACCTGGGCTCACGGTGCTTGGACTGCGGGCTGTAAAACTGTGGTGTAGAAGTTTGGGCTTGGGCTGGAGCCTGGGCGCTGGGACCCACCCCTCTCATGGGGTCCCAGAACTCAGGCTCCAGCCCAAACACCTACACTGCCATTTTACAGCCCCACAGCCCTGCTAGCCCAAGTCAGCTGATTTGAGCCAGCCACTGTTTAACTGCAGTGTAGTCATACCCTCAGGGACTCCGGATGTCATCCTCAGGGTAGGAGTTCCATTAAGAAGGTCCCTGATCAAGGGTGGCCCTACCATCCAGCCTACCTCTTGGAAAAGTCCCATACCAGGTTTTTGGAAACTACAAGGAAAAAAAAAAGCAGAGCTTAACGGAGAATGACAGCCATGTTAAAGAAGGTGTCACGTTCAAAACTGAGACTAGGAAACCTTTTTCCATGCAATGCATGATTAGGCCTATGGAATTCACTGCCACAAGGTATGATTCATGCCAGGAGCTTACCAAAAGTCAAAACAAAATTAAACATTTCTAACGAATAATAAAAATATCCAGAGTTATAACAGTAAACATTAAAATGATAAGGAATTGTGGAAAGGCAATAAATCCTCATGCTTCGGAGAATAAGCCAACTCTCTAACTAGTTGGGGGAAGGAGAAGGAAACTTCCCTGGGGGCAGTACAGCAAGTGTGCACACTCCTCTGAAGCATGTTACTAGCCTCTGTCAGCAATAGGGTACTGGACCACTCTCTGATCTAATACAGAATTTCTTATGTTCTTAGAATTCTATAGGTGGGTTTTTTAAAAAAAACAACTATAGAAATTTTATTTCTAAAGAAATTTTTTCATTCTCTACTAAATAAGTTTTGTACATAGAGTCTTGGGACAGAGAAAAAAAACCCTACCCATCTCAGCTATACTGGAAGGACACGCATTAGATCTTCCTAAACCTAAGGTTTCCTTTACACTACAATAAAAGAATTCTTACAATCTGTGGTGATCTGTGTAAAGATGTTACAGATAAACCTGTCTATCTTCAATTTGTCATTTGGTTTTTACGCTATTTGTTTCATGCTGAAAATATGCAAATACACCCATTGTATATGACCCAACGTGTAGTCTCATATTGTAAAGCTATACAAGGGCACCTCAGAGATGACCATCATCATCACCATCCCACCTTGTGATTATTATTATTCTTTACACCAATAATATCCACCAGCTTTATGTGACTACATTTCTAGCCCAGTGTTAGCTAGGCCTACATTTTTGCAGGTGCTCTGGCAATTGACATTACTGAGACAGCTTAAGTGCATGATTGCATCCACAAATCAGGAGCGTAGACCTCAACAGTTATTCTGAACTGAGGCTTGGAAAAAGTGCTGGAGCACCAAGGTTAATAATGTGATAGTAGACTATGCTATGGACCTTAGAACTCAGTGGCTCAGTGGTTTGAGCATTGGCCTGCTAAACCCAGGGTTGTGAGTTCAATCCTTGAGGAGGCCACTTAGGGATCTGGGGCAAAAACTGGTCCTGCTAGTGAAGGCAGGGGGCTGGACTTGATGACCTTTCAAGGTCCCTTCCAGTTCTAGGAGATTGGTATGTCTCCAATTATTATTTTTTATTTATTTATTTAGAACCAAGGGTATATTGCAGCAGTTCTTAAACAAGACGTAGCATAACATATCTCAAACTCACAAGTACTTGGTGTACCATCTTCATAATGTTAATCAGTGTTGTTATAATGGATTCTTGTTCTGATATTGCATTTTAAAGCAGCCAGTGCACCACATGAGTGCACCATACACACAGCAGTTTCAGAATCACAGGTCTATATGAGGTTGGGTTATTTTAATTCCTTAATTGATAATCTGCAGCATCAAGAAGAGATGACATCTAGTGTCTGGTGGAACAAATCCACAACTAGACACTGTCCTGGAAAAATGTTACACAGGATACAGGCATCATAAAAGTACGTCATTTATCCTCTCTCACTCCACAAAGAAAGGGTGTCTATCAATGGCTACTATACTGAGTAACTGAATCTAGCTGGAGTAGAACCAAGGATGATTCTAACTTAGCAGAGCCATTGGATCCACTCTGCCATATGTAATAATAGGAATGCTGAGCCCTTCCCTAAAATCCAACTCACTACGTCACTAGCTTCAAGCCCTCTGAGTGATGTGCATCTGCCACTCTGGCTCAATAGATACCTTGCACCGTTTGTAACAGCTAGTGAAAAAAGAGTGGGATGGGACTGCTTCCCAACGCCAGATGAATTCAGAGACTATTTCAGTTAGCAAAACCAGTGGGGCTGGTGCAGCTGGATTTGTGGTTTGGACATATTACCAAGGAGAAGTCACCATCAGGAAGGAAGGGGGGTACTTAATTAGGAAAAAATGAATTCAAACAAGTGACTGGACAGGCATGAAGATGCAAAACAATGCTAGGATTGTGACTCACTCGTGTGGATTCCCTCCCTTTCTCACCCCCATTGCTGTTATTGCTGAGGAGAGCTTGGCAGGAAGATGTTAATGTTTACTTTCTTTCCCTACCTCACATATATCACCCATCTAATGTCAAGAAAACCTCCATCCTGTTAAGCAGTTTATACAGGATTTCCTAGAAGAAAGAATGATGATAATGGATTTTGACCCTTAAACTCAGATTCAGCAGGTCAGTGTCCATGGGATTTCACATTCCACTAAGCATTCTGCTTTACATTCACACAGCCATGTTTCATCCTTCTGCCGGAAACAGCAGCAACAATAATGGCTAGGAATTCTAAGTAAATACTCTGGATTTTCAATTAACCTATTATCTCCTAAAATCATTCCTATAGTCCCGTGAGTTTCTGCTTTCCTGATGTCTCCTCCTTCCTTCCTTATTATGACTTCATGAAGAATCTGGAAGATTATAGGGGGGAAAAAATCACATTTACCTTCCAGCCAAGACCAGAAGCAGTAGAACAATTTTAATATTATGGCAATGCTTGTTAACATACAAAGTATAATTCCAGAGCTCTCTGTGTATTTATAGGATTAGGGTGGGGTGAATTTAGATTAACAGAATTGATGTGACAGCTCTTTGCAATTGTAAAATATTTCCAGTGAAAGCTGGACTCAAAATAGATATGAAATATACGAGGAGTTCTCAGCCACCTATTTTTCTGTGCAAATCTACTTGCATCAACACACATGCTGGGAATATTCTTTACTTGATTGCAATGTACACGTATTCTATCAGTCACAAAGCTGAAGGATATAATGTTATTTTCATTCCAGTTGGGTGTTGAAATAGCTTCAGTTCCTATAGTAGGCAATAAATAAAGGCTAGATCCTGAGGAATGGAGCCAAGCCCATATATAAGGGTTTTTCTATCTGGTCTATGTATTTCTAGGGCTCCCATAAACACAGTATTTAGCAGCTAATACAAATTTCCTGTGTGAAAGCAGTGCCATGGTTGCTACTACAAGGCATAGGAAGCAGTAGCAGATGTGACCTGCTGCTCTCCCATACCTGAGAATTTTGGATCAGTGGATGCATGTAATGTGGGGACCCACTGGACATTCCCAGGGCTGCCATGTTGCAGCATAATCTTAATCCCCCTCTCAAGGAAACCTGTAGAGATACTGCATGAAGATCATCCCCACAGCGCCAGGGAGTGTGGAATCTCCCTACGTCAGGCCTCCATTGCTGATACTGCCTTGTGCCACCATACTGCAATTTAAGTACTTTGTGGTGTTTTGTTAGCATACAGAGTGCCTCACCTATCCCCTTTCCCTTAAGCCTCAAGAACGAGATTTAGAGAATGTGTCATCCCTTCTCCATAGCTCACGGATTTTAATATCGTGATGTCTTATTTTTTTATGATAAAACTACTAATCAAATGGAAAGTCACAGTATAGAGAAGGCAGATTGGGCACTTCTGTTCTCCCTGTCTCCCAACACAAGAATAAGGGGACATTCAATGAAACTGAAAAGATAGCAAATTCAAAACTAAAAAAAAAAAAAAGGACCTACTCTTTCACTCCATATAAAATTAGACTGTGGAACTCACTGCTACAGGGCATCGTTGAGGCAAATAACTTAGTAAGATTCGAAGAGGTATTAGACAGTTATACAGATAATATGAATATCCAAAGTTATAAAAATTAATGCTAACATAGGATATTTGAATGGATTAATGCTTCAGGATTTAAATCCATCTAACTACTATGGATTAGGACAACATCTTCATGGAGCAGATTAAATCACATGTGGGAGTTCCTAACCTTCATCTGAGGCATCTGGAGCTGGCCACTATCAAAGACAGTATACTGGACTGGAGGGACCTCGGGTCTGTACCAGTCTGACAATGCCTGTGTTCCTAATTTAGGTATTTTATTATTGGTATTACAATAGTTCCTATAGTCCCCAAATGAGATCAGGACCCCTTGTGCTATGCACTGTGCATCCATGCACTGTATGACAGTTCCAACCCTGAAGAATTTATAGTCTAAAGGACAAGCCTGAATGTGTGGGAGAGGAAACAGACACAGAGAGGCAAAGTGACTTGCCCAAAAGTCGCAGAGCCAAGATTAGAACACAGCTCCCCTGACTTGCAGCCTAATGGGCTGTCCACTGGACCAAATGCAAATAAGGATCACACAACTGGGTCCCACATCTTAAATGTACTGTACATGCAGCTTCTCTCATGATTTCTCCTTTGCATTTGTAAGATCTGTTAGAAGCAGTACAGCAAAGCCCTTTCGTTTTTGTGGATATTATTTTCCCTCTCTTTTCTGCTCATGCAATATGCAGTAATATAATAATATATATTTGGCCAAACTCTTCTCACATGTGCAAGCCCCATTGCCTTCACTAAGGGTTGTAACCATATAACTGAGACCAGAATTTAGCCATTATATTTAAAACCACATTTTTAAAAGGAATTGGCGGCATTACTAATTAATTATCTCTTACTTAATGACCAAAAACCTTACACCAGATCTCAACTCCAATATTCTGCTCCTCCTATAGTACATGTATTTATATCCCACTGGTATCAAAAGTAGCTCTGCACAGAATATTAGTTTGGAGATAAACCATGCAGCTCAGAGAGGAGAATTATGTCCTACATATCTATTATGTTATTTTATTGACTTATGCAAACACTGACGTTAATTGGAGTGTGCTGAATGTAAGAGCATCAGAATGTCAGAGTTAGGATCTTCCATGGGGATCTGAAAACAGAATTTCAAGCTAACACTTCATGCTTGCACAATTGCCATAAAGATTTAACAACAAAACAGTACTGAACCTAACGAACGGCAGGAGCACTGTGATACTAATCAGAACATTGGCAACTGCAGGTTGGAAAGAAATTGATTTCAGTTAGTCAGCTGCATTTCATTTAGAAATGGAGCAAGTATTCTTTGCATAGCTTCAGAACTGAAAAGATGGGCTCCCTATCTGTTTTCCCTTACTGTTATGGGAGCCATCACATACCATGAACATTTCTCACAGGAGAAGAAATCTTTAGGTTTGCTTTGTGGGTTGGTTTGTTCCACAACATTGAGCTAACTTGTCAATGTTTAATTTGTATAAAAAAATTGTAGCTTCCTCCTTTTAATTTTATTTGTTGTACAATTCTATATAGCATATACATTTCCGTAATGTGATCAAATGTATCAAGCAATGAACTGTCCCACACATACACCCTCAGGTATTTCTTCATATAGTCTTGCCAGGTTTTCAACGGTCATGTATTTAGGTTTATTTCAAAATCTCCAATGTTAGGGTGTGTTTCTTTCCTCCCTCCCTTACACCCCACTGGCTTTTTTTTGTTAATTGTAAAATGCTTGCCAGAGCACAAAAATTAATCATTTAACACTTTTTAAATTTGGAGCTGCATACAAACGAGAAAAAAAGGAAAAAAAGTTCTACATTTATGACAGTGCTAGTTCAAGGTCAAATTTTACTGTTTACAATTTATTGTTACCGGCTAGCAGAAGTTGTGCACATAATAACCCCCTGCATTCCACATTAAAAATATGGAGATTAATCTCTGATTGGATACAAGCTCCCATCTGGTTTCATCAGGCAGGAAGAATTGATTCTATGTGAATGGGGCAGTGAAAACCTACTGTATTAAAGACCAATGGAACTGATTTATGAGTTGATTCCATAGACACTCTCTCACTCTGCCTTCTTCCTTCTCCTTATTTAAGCACAAGGACCTAAATAGCAGCAGATCCACTCTGTAGAGCTGTTATCATTCTCACTTATACAACCCAATATATTATTTTGTGTCTATGTGATGCATTTAAAATCTCTATGCGGCTAAAGGTTCTAGGGTGCTAAACATGGAGAATTAGCTTCAGTCCAGTATGTGGGTGTGAAAAAGATTACACTCAAACACAGATGGTGAATGGGAGTTTCACTTTTCAATAGCTGGCAAGGTACAGTATGCTTAGGTAAAACTGTGCAGAAAACTTTTGTTCCTCTATGGGTTTCACATTTTAAATGGTATAGTGGACTATCAAACCTGCTGGCTGGTTGCCTGAATTAAAAAAAAAAAAGCAACCTTCTTCCACTGAGGCTAAAATTTCAGCACCATCCAACACATCCACTGCTCTTTATGCAGTGACATATGTCAGGGTGTTGAGTTCTCCCACCGCTAAGATAAAAGCATTTATCTACTTACTTGCTGCTCAGGCAGCGTCTGAGTGAATAGGAAGCCCCTCCTCCACAAGTGCGTGAACATTCACTCCATGAACCCCAGGCATCCCACAGTGTATCTCGGTCTTCTTCAGACCGAGCTGTTCTGGAACTCTAGAAGAGGGAAAAAAACAACAACAACATAACCCAGGAGATTAGTGAAGAAAAACTTGTTTTAAATCAATCTTATTGTAATTCACTTAGTCTTTCTGCATATCAGATATGCTGCAGGTCTTAGCAGACCCTGCAGAAAGATGTTTTGCTGAAATTCCTGACTGCTGGGCATTAATGTGGTGTTTGCAGTAGATGGCTATTTAGGGTACCTAATTTCATCCTTTTAGCGTTCACATTCCATCGCAGCCTCGAGACAAGGGAGGATTAATATGAAAGAGCATTTTATACAGCAGTGAGATCAGGCATTTTCTGTGCTTGTGGAGAAGGGGGCTGTCATACGGGGTTGTTCATAGGAGTATTTTTGCTGCACTAGAAAAGAAAAAAATCCCATTTGGACAATTGGTTTTTCGAGGAGAAATTCCATAATCTGTGCAGGTGATTGGGCTTGTCAAGTATGTATGTACAAATGGAGGCCAACTAAAGAACTCATTGGAAAAACTGGCTCATTGCACTTTGGGCCATCCCTAAAGAATGCTGCATTTTAATTGTATTTAGAACAGACTACAGGAATGAACAAAAATAGGGGGAAAACTTTTGCAGCGGTCAATCTTAAGCATCTAACCACCGGTATAGTAGTCTGGGAACCTGCGTTAGCTGTACATCTGCAGGGATTCGTCTCGGAAGCAGAGACAGATCAACATAGACATCACTTTACCATCATAAACAGAGCTATGTGCAACTTCTGTAATGAAATCTGAACCCTGGCAAAGACTCCAGTGTTATTCCCAGGCAAAAGAGAAAGCATTGACTGATCTGGGGCGGTGAACACTTACATATATGTCTATTCAGAACAGACTTAGAACATATCACAGCCCTAGACCTAGATCCAAATTCAAACCCTCAATATCTACTGAGTTGGGCATTATGCCTGCTGCCCTCAGTCTTTAAAACTGTTAACCAGCTGGGACTTACAGTGTGAGAAATGTGTTATTCAGTGTAAAGGTACCATTGTTTGTATTTGTAATGCAGGAACCAAGAGTTTATTATTTATCCTAACTATTAATACTGAGGGAATGTTCTAAAAAGGGAATTTTCTAATCCTACAGGGTGTGCTGTAGCAAGTGTTCTCACAGTCACATATTATACAGGGCAAGCACCCAGCAACAAGGCTGGTTGAAGAGAAGACAGCACTTTTATACAATGCGCCAACACTGAGGTCAGCTGGCTCTGCTCAAACATCTGGACACATCTAGATCACATAGGAATGCTGAGGCTTAACTTTGGTAGCGTAACCCCCCTCATATTAGTTACTTGAGTACAAAAAATTTGCCATGACTTAGTGGTACATTGTATGTCCTTAACAACTAAATAAGGGGGAAATGAAAACTGTAGAAAAGAGACAAAGCAGATTGCCTTCACTGGAGTTGCACTCACAGCCGCCCAGAGGATTCAGGGGCCTGGGGCAAAGCAATTTCAGGGGCCCCTTCCATAAAAAAAAGTTGCAAAACTACAGAATATTATATTCTCGTGGGGGCCCCTGTGGGGTACGAGGCCTGGAGCAAATTGCCCCATTTTGCCCCCCCCCGGGCAGCCCTGGTTGCACCCATTTACACGGAGATGAATTTGGTACTCTGTTCGTGTGTGTTCCTACGCCTGTGTTAATTCATGATATTAAATAGATTAACATTACAGAAATGTCTGATTTTCCCAATGATCAGTACACTATTAAACTCCCCCGTATATACAGTATGAGTTCACTTTATTTGATGGGTCTCTATTCTTCCTACTTTATTCTATTTGTTACACAGTGGTTTCTGCATTTGTTTTCCTTTAAGAAGTTGTTGCTACAAGTGTCTTACAATAAGACCCCTTATTACTTTGACATGTGTTACAAAAAGTTATAGGTAGCTTACACTTTGTGAAATAATTGATTAATCCTATGCATGCTGTGCTGCAGAGCACATATGAAAGCATTACACCTTTTTTCAAGGCATTCCTTTTAGTTTTATTGCCACAAATATCCACATGGCAATTCAGGTGTGGCTTCTCTAGGAACACAGTTAATCTGCAATCTCTAAAGGCACCAAAGGGCTAAATCGATTAACAGAGGATAGATGTTTTCTAATTCTCTGATGACTTCTGAAGAGCCCTTTTCTGAAAACAAGTAACAAGTAAATATTTATAATTAAAAAAAATTGCTTATGTTTTGAAGGCCCAATTTTGCCCACAGTTACATGGGTGAGGTATATGGAAACTGCACTTGACTAACAATTTAGTTCATGTAAAAATACTTAGACTGCACAGGTTGACGTGATAATCAAATCATATTGTTATATTCACTCCAAAGGCCTGATTCTACTTTCACTGACACTGGTGTGAATGTGCGGTTACTCTGTGGAAGTCAATGGTCTTAAACCAGTGTGAGATCAGAGCCAGGCCATAAATTGACAACTGTTAAGAAAAAATAAGATTTTCAGGGCAGTGATTAAGCCAATTTTTCTTCTGCGTCTCTGTACTTGTTTTTTTATCTTACACAGTCCAAGCCCAGTCTTGGAAAATGAGTCACATATATATGGGCCGCATGGGTGAAAAAGCAAGTTGTTACTTTCTGGCAGCAGCATTGAATACAGCTGTTTGTTTTGAAAGGAAGTGGCGGGGCTAAGGTGCAGGGCTGACGGACAAGACATATAACACCATTGTCCGCTGGACCCTTGCAATGGCACTGGTGCTGCATTCCTGACGCTATTGCTCATGTACCCTTAGAGGCATAACAGTTTGGTTTTTTTAAAATTCGAGTATAGATTTTGAAATATACATGTGTGTAGAGGCCCACCCCCCCAAGTAAAGAGAGCTGGATATATTCGCCTTTTCAGTTCTGAAGCAACCTCTATCCACTTGACATAATACTCATGATGCCAGATCCTCCTGGTACACCCCTTTCAAGAGGGCCTGATCCAAAGCCCACTGAAGTCAATGCAAAAACTCCCATGATGTTTAGTGGACTTGGGATCAGACTTTAAAATAATAGGCTGCAAGCAGGCCCCAGCACAATTTTTAAGGTGGAGTGAAAAAGAGGATGTGATGAGCAAATGACTTTGTTTGGATCCTCTTAAAGAGATATGTAAGTGAATCTAATGACTGAGGGATCATTGGCTTGAGCCAGAGGTATACGGTGGGCAAGCTTTTCTCATGCAGCTCTACTAAAGCACCTCAATTGTGACTCTACTACTCCATTCCCGGACCTCTCCCATGCTGAGGTTGCCTGTCATGCCAAATTGTGTGGTGGTTTTGAGGATGTGGCCAATCTCCATTTCAACTCTGCTACATGGCAAGGATACTAGAAATGTGTCTTAAACAGGTGCAGCACTTTCTTCGCCAGATGCAGCTTTCTGAAGAGCAGGTTCTAATTTAGATGGGTAACCGAATCATGTTTTAACCACCGTGACCATGCAGTACTATGTTGTTTTGCTTTGGATCCACCAGCTGTAAAAAACAGACTCAATTAATTTAGTGAGAGAACACTGGATCCAACCATTGTGTGTATTATACTGATTAGTCACACTAAATTCTATCCTCTCTTTCTCATCTTTATGAAAATGCAGCTCGTCTTAATTGTGAATCAACCCTATAATTGCTAGGAATAAAGGCAGCAATTAAAATGAGTATGATAAGGGATTAAACTCTTGACTATAGACAATCTACCCCCCAGCTGCAAAAGATCACACATGCAATAGATTCCCAGATGCATTCCATCCCCTCTATGCAATCGTTTTAGCCTTTACATGTGAGATAAGAATAGCTTGATGCCAGTTCACTGAAGTTATTTCAACTGGCAGCTATCTGCCTACCAGCTTCATAAAACAAAAATGTGTGCTGCTTGTTTCTATTTTTCAAAGAAATAGAAATCATCAAATTGCATACAGATACATGTGCTAATTATTCAGCATTGGTATCAAGTCCACTCTGAAGAGCAGCTAAACAGGGTTGCAAGGTGAAGCCACATAACTGAGGACTCTTACCTCATCACAAGTTACAAGCAGCCCAACTAGACATGCAAAGGGTCCACATTTCTCTGAAATAAATTGCACACCCACCCAGAAGAGAGTCATGTGCCAGTTATTTGCATTCCAAGATTTGTTATAAGACCTATATATTCCCAGAAAGCATGTGATCTCAAGTTGGAACAGGTTCCAAGTTTTCTTTCAACAACTGGAATAAACATAGTTCATTTTCAACTCAATCCATGTTTAATGTTAAAGAAAGTAAAGTGAATTTCCCTCCTCTGAACTGTGTATTTGAGAAACAAATCCAAGCTATTTCAAATCTAAAATCGTTTGTTTATTGCAAATTTGAAGAGCCTGGAATATAAACATACAAGTAGTTTAATCCAGTTGAATCTATTTTCTTTTTTGGTTTATGACATTAAAACTTAAGGATTTACTGTACAGTACAGATTTAAGGCAAAAACTTATACCCCAAGGAAAATAATTTCAGTCCCACATAGCCAATGACTCTAGAAAGCAGATTTGACTAAACTGAAGAATGCATATTAAAAAAACCCTCTATATTATTAGGCCAGAACACTCTAGTTATGCTACTATACACTTTTGTAATATTTCAACCATTACCATAGAATTCTTTAGCAAATGAGAAGAAGCAGGACTATCCCACGCCAGAGCAGCTGAGAAATTCTGCCACCATTGGAAGCTCCCTTCAACTAACACTTATTTCCTTCTTAGAAAAGCCTTTATAAGCTGCTGGTTGCTTTCCTTCAGGTTGATGTTTCTCTAAACAGCACCAAATGCCAATTGCCCAGGATGCAGACTCTGAGCATGGCTCATTGTATGTTTCCATTGAGATCAGGAGGGTTTTCCTCACACTGGCAGTCATAATCAGGACTCAGTTTGATCTCCCTTTTAGCCATCTACTGATTTGTCTACAGTCATTTCAATTATTTGTTATATTTGCCCCAACATCTGAGATATCAACTGCAGAAATATCACCTCATGCGAGAAATTCCCAACAGTGGTTACAAATGACGAGCATTAAAAATCGGCCAGGAATAACTGAAAGCAGATCTTTCCTTGTACCTCATTGCCTTAACATACATTTCACCTAGGACTGATCCTGTAACTACCATGTGACATAGCAACAGATCCCCACCAGAAGAAAGGAAAGTGAAAACTGAAAAATTCTTTAAGGAGTCAGAGAAATCCCCATCACTAGGGATTATGAAAGCTGGAAGAATCAGGCACATACAGAAAGAGTGCTGAATGCACAGGGCACGTGGTCCCAGAGCCTTACAAAGGAGAATCAGGTTTTAAACTATAGAGCTATACAAAACCTTTGCCTAGCAGATAAATAGACTGAGTTTTTCAAAGGAATCGAAGGGAGTTAGGCATCCAAATCACAATAAACTCAGTGGGAGCTGGGTGCCATGAGCTACCCAAGGGTCTCCCTTAGGCTTCTCAGAAAACCCCATCTTCATTGTTTAACAATCAGCCTTGAAGGACTGTTTATTACACAGTCTTCAGGTTTTCATGTTATTTGCAGAACAACAGGTCTTCGCTCCCCTAATACACAGCACGCAGTAGTCACTTAAACCATTTGGAGTAGTATGTGATACAACCCGAATGTCACACCCCTTGAGTTACAGCAGCCAGCCTGACCAAACGGGAGCTGTGTCCATGGTGAGAGAACCATGTTTCTTCAGTGTGTGATGGGAGAATGGGATGGGGAGCAAGACCTCAATTAATATTCTAAGCTCTATAAAAGAAGTCCGTCCCTAAGAAAATAAATGATGTGTTCACATACTGGAATTCAATTAAAAATTCTGTTTGAAATGGGAGTCTCCCTATTGAAACCAACCATTTGCCCGTGTCACACAGAGACCACCACAAACAAAGGAAGATCACATAAGTTTAATTCCTCCACCAGTTCCAGATTTTCCTCCTCCTCCAGTAAATTGCAGCTGGAGTCATATCCTCCAAGCAGCCAGCGAGTTCTAGAGATGAACCAGTAACACAGCCCATTGAAAATGCCATTAACCCATTGACGGATGAGGATGCTGATGTGGAATCTGAGTCACAGCTATTTCCCAGATGACAACTGCTGCTGGTTTTGGTTAGGAAATTCAGATCATCTGGTTCTTATCACAGCCCCACTGTCAGTGACAGGACGCAAGGCTCTTCTGAGGCCATTGCCCAAACTTGCCTTTTGCTACTGCAGAAATGAAGCCAGTAACAGAAAAGAATATTTTCTCTATATAAAGCCCTCCCTCCCTCCAGACACACACAGTTATATCCCTACGTGGGTTTCTGCCAGGCTATGTATCCTTTCTCTTTTGCAATTGTTGGTGTTTCTTATTCTCCAGGTATGTCTGACAAGTCAGGCATTTGCTACAGTATAATGATTCTGTCTCTAGTGTGTAAAGAAGTAACTGCACTCAGGGCTTATCTAGGTGCATTATGTTAGGAGACAGGATAAGTGACCTCATCCTTTTGTAAGGAATCAAAAATTCAAAAACTTCCCCACTGTTTTACAAATTTTCACTTGCAAAATATTGTGCATCTTTCTTGTGTTCCATCCAAGGTGACAGCTTCATTAAAGCTCATCTAGGAAATTGCTTGGAAATCTCTGTTTTTTGACAGAAGGCAAAGCTAGAAGATAACTTCACAGCCAGTTGAATTAATATTGATTACTGTCAAACAAAAAGTTAGCTGCTAAGGCATTTCTGACTAGCTGTTGGAACTTTCTGGGCTATTATCTCTGGAAATCTCATGAATCAAATACTCTTACAGTGTTTCCAGTGACCAGAGCACATGCTTAATATATTTAAGGACAAAAAGAGTTGTACACTGTCTGATACAGTACCACAATATTGAGGTACATCAGCTGTACCAAAATATATGTTACCATTCTGCATATCTCATCACAGCAGGGAGCCTAGTGGTTATCAAGAATTACCAGGCTCTTCTGTGAAATGCATTAGTGGTCTCAGTCCAGCTTCTAATGGACACATGCCCATTTCATGGAAACCAACACCACCACAACGGGTGACCCTCTGATGGCAAACTCAGTGGAGTTGCAAGGACTGAATGGGTGTGAAGACTGAACTAGCGTCTTACCCCCAGAGGTGCTTCCTTCAGGTCAGGATGGAAGGATGGGGAGGTGGTGTGGGGTTGTTTGAATTTCTGTTCCCCCTACTGTTTCTCTTTTAAGGCTAAATAGAAGACTACAGCCTTCAGAGTTGCCAGCCTGCCAACTTTCAAAGGAGTCATACAAACTGTAAGAGCTTGATTTTCGGCTCCTTGCAAATACAAAGCTACTGAATACAAAGGGAGTTTTGCTTGCACAGAAGTTTTAATTTCAAACGTAAACAGTTAGCTGTCCACTGTTGTTGTTAGCAGCCCACACGTGGGGTTGTTTCATGACAACCACTCTGTTAGAGGAGGTATGATTTACTGTATATTGCCTAATCAAAAGGATGTTGCTGCTTAGAAAACTACATAAACTCCTGAAAGCACTTAGTTTTCTGGCAAGTACCATGGAAGGAATCACAGAATATCAGGGTTGGAAGGGACCTTAGGAGGTCATCTAGTCCAACCCCCTGCTCAAAGTAGGACCAATCCCCAACTAAATCATCCCAGCCAGGGCTTTGTCAAGCCTGACCTTAAAAACCTCTAAGGAAGTAAATTCCACCACCTCCCTAGGTAACCCATTCCAGTGCTTCACCACCTTCCTAGTGAAAAAGATTTTCCTAATATCCAACCTAAACCTCCCGCACTGTAATTTGAGACCATTACTCCTTGTTCTGTCATCTGGTACCACTGAGAACAGTCTAGATCCATCCTCTTTGGAACCCATTTTCAGGTAGTAGAAAGCAGCTATCAAATACTCCCTCATTCTTCTCTTCTGCAGACTAAATAATCCCAGTTCCCTCAGCCTCTCCTCATAAGTCATGTGCTCCAGCCCCTGAATCATTTTTGTTGCCCTCCGCTGGACTCTTTCCAATTTTTCCACATCCTTCTTGTAGTGTGGGGCCCAAAACTGGACACAGTACTCCAAATGAGGCCTCACCAATGCTGAATAGAAGGGAACGATCACATCCCTCGATCTGCTGGCAATGCCCCTACTTATACAGCCCCAAATGCCATTGCCAAGAAGGCTAACAAGGGCACACTGTCGACTCATATCCAGCTTCTCGTCCACTGTAACCGCTAGGTCCTTTTCTGCAGCACTGCTGCCTAGTCACTTGGTCCCTAGCCTGTAGCAGTGCATGGGATTCTTCTGTCCTAAGTGCAGGACTCTGCATTTGTCCTTGTTGAACCTCATCAGATTTCTTTTGGCCCAATCCTCTAATTTGTCTAGGCTCCTCTGTATCCTATCCCTACCCTCCAGCGTATCTACCACTCCTCCCAGTTTAGTGTCATCTGCAAACTTGCTGAGGGTGCAATCCACACCATCCTCCAGATCATTAATGAAGATATTGAACAAAACCAGCCCCGGGACCAACTCTTGGGGCACTCCGCTTGATACAGGCTGCCAACTAGACATGAAGCCATTGATCACTACCCACTGAGCCCGATGATCTAGCCAGCTTTCTATCCACCGTATAGTCCATTCATCCAGCCCATACTACTTTAACTTGCTGGCAAGAATACTGTGGGAGACTGTATCAAAAGCTTTGCTAAAGTCAAGGAATAACATATCCACTGCTTTCCCCTAATCCACAGAGCCAGGTACATCATCATAGAAGGCAATTAGGTTAGTCAGGCATGACTTGCCCTTGGTGAATCCATGCTGACTGTTCCTGATCACTTTCCTCTCCTCAAAGTGCTTCAAAATTGATTCCTTGAGGACCTGCTTCGCGATTTTTCCAGGGACTGAGGTGAGGCTGACTGGCCTGTAGTTTCCCGGATCCTCCTCCTTCCCTTTTTAAAAGATGGGCACTACACTAGCCTGTTTCCCAGTCATCCGGGACCTCCCCCAATCGCCTTGAGTTTTCAAAGATAATGGCCAATGGCTCTGCAATCACATCCGCCAACTCCTTTAGCACCCTCAGATGCAGCGCATCCAGCCCCATGGACTTGTGCTCATCCAGCTTTTCTAAATAGTCCTGAACCACTTCTTTCTCTACAGAGTGTTGGTCACCTCCGCCGCAAACTGTGCTGCCCAGTGTAGTAGTCTGGTAGCTGACCTTGCTCGTGAAGACGGAGGCAAAAAATAGCATTGAGTACATTAGCTTTTTCTACATCCTCTGTCACTAGTTTGCCTCCCCCATTCAGTAAGGGGCCCACACTTTCCCTGACTTTCTTCTTGTTGCTAACATACCTGAAGAAACCCTTCTTGTTACTCTTATCATCTCTTGCTAGTTGCAGCTCCAAGTGTGATTTGGCCTTCCAGATTTCACTCCTGCATGCCTGAGCAATATTTTTATACTCTTCCCCGGTCATTTGTCCAACCTTCCACTTCTTGTAAGTTTCATTTTTGTGTTTAAGACCAGCAAGGATTTCATTGTTAATCAAAGCCAGTCACCTGCCATATTTACTATTCTTTCCATACATCGGGATGGTTTGTTCCTGCAACCTCAATAAGGATTCTTTAAAATACAGACAGCTCTCCTGGACTCCTTTCCCCCTCATGTTATTCTCCCAGGGGATCCTGCCCATCAGCTCCCTGAGGGAGTCAGTCTCCTTTTCTGAAGTCCAGGGTCCGTATTCTGCTGCTCTCCTTTCTTCCTTGGTAACATTGACAGTAACAGTGATGGGTGTCAATTCTTAGAGATAGAAGTCATCATAGTCTGCTTGCCTTGTGGGTCTTCCACTTCCTGGTCATCTGTAGTTTTCTCCCATCTGCCAATGTGCCACTAATGCAGCTGTAGTTCAGTGCACAACAATTCTCAGCAGCCATTAGTGTTACTCAGCCTGGAAAATCCACTGCTCAACTGTGTCTCCGTTTACACCAGCTTAACCCAGGCAAAGGGATCACAAGTCCCCCCTATGGAATACCCTGGTACAGGAAACCCCCAGTGGGCTCTCTCTGATCCACAAGGGAGGCTCCACAGCAGAGGCACGGAGGGCATGTGCTGGGGACGCAAGGGGCAACTGGCTATTTTGTGCAGGTGCATTGTCCTATAGGCTCATTTTCTAAGAGGACAGGGTTTGTTCTCTACTATGAATGTGTTAAAAATTTCTAAACAGAAGATGCCTAGTTATTCCTATATTATTTTTATTTTAGCCTTTATTATTATTGGTTTGGATCATCCTTCCTGCAGAACAGGGAGAGGCAACTCAGGGGAGGAAATGTCTATGAGAATCCCCTGGCAAAGGTCTCCCCTGACTGCTCTGCTTGTGTCAATGTGGGACAGAGATTCCCCGTTCCCCCAGTGGGAAAGACTTTCATGATAGATGCCAGGCCATGAAAAGGGGGAGTGAAAAGGTGCTGCAGAGGTGGCCGATCCTCTTTCCTTCAGCACAGGAGCAGTGAAGATCTGCCAGGCAGGAACATCTGGACAAAATCTTGACTGTTATTAATTAGTATTAAGACCAAAGTCACCTTCTGGGCACCAAGCTCCTTAACACAGGATGACTTTAACCATAAGAATGGGTGGACACACACACGTTTACTTTCTCTACTTATTCAGCAGCTCAATATGCAGAACAATATTTAATGGGAGGTGGCTGAAGGCAGTACATTGTCCGTGTCATGCCCATTGGCTTATCCTCATAAAACTCCCATTGCCTGAACATGTGCCACGTGGCTATACTGCCACACAGCACTTCAAAAATGTATCCCTTCATGGTTCATAATGCATGCACTAGTCCACAGCAATAAGTAAAAGAAAAATTGATTTCTTTAAGATCCAAATAACCATTTCCCACAGCTGGACTGATGGTCGTATCCCAGGAGAAATGTGCCAAAGGTGAGCTCACTTGTTCCCCTTTAAAGAGCAGCAGCCAAGCTGGTGGGGGGGCAGGGGAGAGGGAGGTTGGCAGAGTATGGCGCTGACACTGTATTACTTCAACATGTGGCACACTATGCTCACCGTAATATGTTATAATAATGCCTTATAAAATCAGTCACACTCTCATTCCACTCAACCACCGAAAAATAGACACCACTGGGGCAACGCAAGTGAGAATAAGAGAGAGAGAGAGAGAACTCTTACACAGGTGAAAATTACAATACTCTCCTGTATTTTAGTCATTCTGCACAAGTGTAAACACCAGACATGGGTGATCCAATAGAGAGAAGAGTACAAGCTGGCTCAATGTCAGCCTTGTTTTCTAATTAAATCAGAACTGTTTTAAGGCGTGGACTGGTTCACTTTCAGTACGGGTGAAATCATTTTTGCAGAATTCTGAACCCATCCAAATATTGCTGGGTTCAAAAGTTCACCTTAAACGACAACCTTTTGGGTTCACATTCCATTTAGAAGACACTGGGGAGGAAGGGAGAGGCAAAGGAGGAGCATAGAGAGGCAGGGTAATGAGTAAATTAAATTATTGTTTATGGTAGCGCTTATGTGCTAGGTGCTTTCCAAAAACTCAAGAAGGGAAGCTGCTCCAAGAAGCTCACAACCGAAAGGACAGAGAAACAATGAGAAGAACAACAACAATGGGCAACTCAATTCACTGTAAATAGCAAAGAAGAAGTGGGTAATTCTGAGAGACTTAATTATGCACAGGTCAGATCAGGCATGTAAGGCCTGTTACTGGTACCACATAACTGATTATAACCTGCCGCGGGTTGGGTGCTCAGCAACTAAACTAGGAACCCCACCATTCACTGAACTATGTGGAGTATGCCAGACACCCATTGGAGTGAAAAACAAGCCACAGAGGAATAACTCCATCTGGCATTACCGCCTTACAGCTAGCTCTTGATTGAACAAAGGATGGGGAGGAAAACCCCAAACTAAGTCAGCTCTGGAGAAAACATCAGGCAGTTGGCCCTGTAACTCAGTTGTGCCCTACATCATCTGCTGCAACTGTGCTGGCTTCCAAACATTTTGGTCTCCAACTTTTGGGCACAGTCCGTAGTGCTGAGGGCTCAGGGAAGGGTTTTGGTCCGAAGGCAAGTCTCTACCTCCTTTTTTTTTCTGCCTAGGCATGAATGCCAAAAGGTTGCTTGTTGGTTTGTCAAATGTTCTAAAGGAGGTCAATGACACCATCACCAACAGAGAGCTGAAGAAGCTTGACATCAATGTAGCCGCTCTCTCTGAAACCGGACTAGCTGACACAGGCTCTTGATGCAAGATGCCTTACACCTTCTGGTGTGGAAAAAGCAAACAAGACTTCCAGCAGAGGATGGATTTTGCAGTCAAAAACTCATTAGCATCCATGGTTGAATGTCCCATTGCAACATCAGAATGTATCATATAACTAAGAATATCTACAACAGGTGGTTTTGCCATCATCATCAGTACATATGCCTCACCACTTTCCTCCAGCTCTCAAGAGAAACATTTGTTCTAGCATCACTTCTGCAGCATTGTCAGTAAGCTACCTTTGCGTGATCAACTCTATCTACAGGGAAATTTCAATGCTAGAGTCAACTCAGATCACTGGATGTTGCCACTATATATAGGCCACCATGAAGTGGAAAAAAATGGCTTATAATGGGCAAAGACTACTGGAGCTCTACACCCACATTACCAGAACCTAATTCCAAGGGGTTCACCACTGGAAGGTCTCATGGAGAAACCCTAGATCTGGACAGTGGCACCAAATGGATTTGTCACCCATAGAACTATATACAGGATGGTCTCCATACTCACTGTTTTTCACAGTGTAGACTACTGCACAGACCATGTGCTTGCATGCTACAAAATAAAACTTTCACCATGGAAATTTCATCATGCCAAACAAAGAAGTTGCTCATACATTAACATCAACACAAAAGATAACCAAAGAAGGTATCACCAATTCACTATGAATCTCAGGGAAGCTAAGCTATTGATTGCACCCCCTCTGAACATTGATGCAGCATGGTACACACTCAGAATGAATATTCATCTAGGTGCAACCTTTGTTTTTGGTAAAAAAGACTTTACAAGATAAAGACTGGTTTGCAGCATATCCTGAAGAAATACTTCCAGTTATCGAAGTAAAATGCACAGCACAGCACCACCGCACAATGAACTCCACTCCTGAGACACATGCTAACCTCAGAGTGGCTAAGAGCACATTACCATGAACAGGAAGGCAATACATTCTGTCACACTGAATCAATCTGTGCGAGAAGGCACAAACATCCTTTGAGAATGGAGATGTAAGACGTATGATGGAATCAAGAAATCAATAGGTGCCTCAATCAAGAAGACTGCCTCACTCAAATCTCTTAATGGAGACAATATTATTGATAGAAGCAAACAGATGCAATGCTGAATGGAACATTATCATAAACTCTATTCATGTGAAACCACTGTTTCTGAAGCAGCACTAAATGCGATCACCAGGCTTCACACTATTGAAGAACGTGATCAAGAACCATATATGTATAAATGAGCTTGAAAAGGCAACCACATCCCTAACAAAAAAGGCTACAGGAAAAGATGGAATTCCAAATGAAGTATTGAAACAAGAATGACAGGTTGCATTTAAACATCCTCACAATGTCTTGCTTGCCTCTTGGAGGGAAGGTGGTGTATCACAAGACTTGAAGGATGTCATCATCCTAATGCTGTATCAAAGGAGATGGTAGTTGTTGCAATCTATCTAGAGGAATTTCTCTCCTTAGTCTTGCTAGTAAGACTGAGATGGGTCATTCTCAAAAGACTAAGTTCTTTCTGAACATGTGTATCCAGAGAGTCAGTTTGGTTTCCATGCCAATAGATCAACTATCAGCATGGTCTTCACACTGAGGCAAGAAAAAAGTGTCAAGAACAAGGAAAACCTCTCTTGATGGTCTTCACAGATCTTAAAAGGGCTTCTGACCTTGTCAGCAGAAAGGGTCTTTTTCAACTGCTAGAGAGAATTGGTTGCCCTGCAAATCCTTCTCAGTCTGCTTTGATCCTTCCACAATGGCATGAAAGCTAGCCCAATACAAACGGTGAGCAATCTGACAGCTCTGAAATCTGCAGTGGTGTCAAATAGGGATATGTTTTGGCAGAAACACTCTCCAGTATATTCTCTGTGCTGCTTTTCCATGCTTTTTCCATCTAGCATTGAATGTGTCCATCTCCATACAAGATCAGATGGAAAACTCATCATGACTAAGGTCAAAAAGCAAACTTTTTTTCCAAATGATGAAATGCTCACCACACACTGTGAAGAGGAGCTCCAGCAAATTTGCAGTAGCTTTGCGCTAGCTTGTGATGAATTTGGACTACCCATCAGTCTAAAGAAGGCAATGATTATGGCACAAGCTGTGTTGACTGCACCAGAAATTTCAATAGTTAGACCACACTAGACATTGTGGACAAAGTTTTGCTATCTGGGATCAACTGCATTGGATAACGTATCTCTAGATGATGAGCTTAATTCTCACATTGGAAAGGTGGCCGTCATAGTCAGTCAAATGACCGAGAATGTATGGGATAGCAGAAAATTAACACTGAACACCCAAGATATGGATTTACCAGATGTGTTTTCTGAGCATGCTACTGTATGGTGGCAAGATCTGGACCACCTACCGCAGGCATGAGAGGATACTCAACACCACCTTATACACCCACTGCTCCCACTGTATTCTAAATATCAACTGGGAAATCAAAGTTCCTGATATCAAAGTACTTGAGAAATCAAAATTGCCAGGTCTTATCCCTATTCTCAAACAGATGTTTCCATTGACTTGGTCATCTGTGCGGGATAGATGACGGATGCATTCTAAACGATCTCATGCATGGGGAACTTGAGAGACCAATAGTGATCTATGCTTAGGTTCAGGATGTTTGCAAGAGGGACTTGAAAACTTTCAACATGGACACCACAAGCTGTGAAGATACAGCTAGCAACAAGCTACAATGGAGAGTTGCACTGTGCCAGGGAGTCAGAGAGGCTGAAGAGAGGTGGTTGAGAGAGAGGAAAACACAGCAGACCAAGTGCTAGGTCTTGCATACTCTATGCCTTCCATATCAGAAGTGCACAATACACCCTGTGAAGGCCTCTGATTTGATATTAAATTTGAAAGGGAGAGTGAAGGCTGTGGAATCTGCTTTCCAGGTAATATAATAAGAGGTAGACGGGGTCACAAGTCCATGAGGTGGAAGTCAAGGCCTGAGTAGACAGGTATGGAGATAAAAGAAGGGTGATCACATGGAGGCTGGTTGATGGTTGGCAGAAAGAGTGGAAAACCAGGGAATAGAAGTGTAGCAGACACATCAACTTTTATCTGTGGTTCAGCCATCCCTAGAGGGAGACAGAGTATCACACTGAGTGGGTGTGGGTTATAGACTTCCACCTGGCTAGGGAAGCTCATCCTGAGCTTTATAGGTTCACCCCACTCAAATCCCTGTATGGGCTACTATCTGTAACCCCCTCACACATGAGTCATCAGCAGCAGAACCTGAGATCTCAGGATCTAAAAGCATGATTCTGTACTGCCTCAGCGAAAAACAGAGTGCTACACTAAAGCCTGGTCTACACTGAGGGGGGAGGTCGATGTAAGATATGCAACTTCAGCTACGGGAATAGCGTAGCTGAAGTCGACATATCTTATTTCGACTTACCTCCCATCCTCATGGCGTGGCTCCCCCATTGACTCCGCTTCCGCCTCTCACCCTAGTGGAGTTCCAGAGTCGACAGGAGAGCATTTGGGGATCGATTGATCACTACCCGCCGATCTGGCAGGTAGTGTGAATGTACCCCAAGTGGGTGTTACAATAGGATGGAAGGGAAATAGGGAGATGATCTCTGGACAGTAGGTGGAAAATGTTTTGGAGTGGGGAGAAAGATCTCCAAAGATTTGTATAATTTCATATAAGCAGCCACAATTTTGGGGCTTATCCAAAATAAACCAAACCTCACAATCTTTTGAGCGTCTCCCATCACTCAGAGTTACCTCATGGACTCATATTTGTATTTATTTTAATGACGATGGGCCATTCAGAGGGTTCAGAACTTTAGCCCTACCAGAGCCAAAAAAGGGAAAAGCATGTGTTTATGTAAAAAATAAAAAGAAATTGAAAAAAATGCATGATCTAAGCTCAAGTTCCCACATCAGAATTAAAATAAAAAAAAGGGAGGGGGATGCACACAGAACACAAAGGAACTACTATAAATCTTGGAGTTTGTCTACCACATTTTTTTCCTCTTAAATCATTGTAAAATATAGGTATGTTGACCTCATATTGGTGTGTGTATTTTTTAAAGATGGAAAATACACCTTATCTCATTATTAGTTTATATATACCAAGCAAAGCAAGGTTTGCCATGAGTAGCAGGGATACATAACATAGAAATAGAGAGGTAAAACCCACATAAATTACCAGGATATTAATTATAGCTGTCCTTATGAGTTCCCTCTGATATCACATGTGGAAAAATACATATTTGCACGGCTCGTGCGCTCTCTCTCTCTCTCTCTCAAAAAAGACATCCACACATTGGAGTCAAAATGTTTTTCATAAGAAACTGTTCTCCTATGTGTTCTACTCACTTTTGATATAAATCTTTGGTAAGAAGTTTCCATCCCCCTTCCCCCTTCCTTCTTTTAAATCACTAGCTCAGCTATTTCTTCTTTGAAAATCGCTGCCTGGGCTAGATATTTAAGGAACACGTTGTTGATATCATGCTGACTTGAAATTTCCCTTTTTTTTTTAAAGTTACAGTAACTATGAAAATATCACATCCAAAGTACAATTATAATCATAACCCACCCATACTGAAATGAAAAAGAAAGGCAGGGCGGGGCATGCATATCAGGCAGTTATATATGAGCCCTCAATATGAGAGGGTTTTAACAGTTGGATGAAAGAAAGAGATTTAAATAAATAAATAAATAAATAAAATTCTCCACTCTCATTTCAGTACCAGAGCAGTAGGAGTCCTTATTGCTTCCTTTATTCCTTTTCATTTCTGGCTCTATTGATGCAACACAGGATTTGAACAATACTCTGGCAGACTTCAAATGGAAACAAAAATTATATCCAACTAAGTAGGGAGGGGAAATCTGACACCCCTACGGTACCTTCGTGTGGAAGCAAAATGACTTATATTTATTTTATGGAATAGTTTAAATTTATTACATGTTGCATATAATTTCCTGTCTCATTTCTTTAGTGTTCTTGGAATGTATTCTAGGATGTCTTACTTTATCACATACCCCCACCCCTCTGCCCTGACACCCTCTGTTGAACTTGCTGTAAAGGAAATCCCAGAAAGGCAAAAAGCCTAGAGCACCATTCTAAGGAACAGTTGAAGCCATAGAAGAAATTCTGTAAGACCAATGAAGATGAAAATGGAAACTCTGCGAAAATTAATGTACTGTAGAATCAGTGTATATACCACTTATTTCTCTACGCAAATAGAAAAAGGAACCCGCTTATGAGATGTATCCAAATAATTCACAGGTGGTGAAACTATTAGAGAGTTCTGCAGATGCTTGCCTCATAAGCAGAATAAATCTCACATGCTACATACACTGCTTTCTCTCCTTTTTCCCCAGTTACCCGTCCATAATGCCTTCCGATTTCACCACAACTATTTTGGTTATTTTTACAAGAAATTGGGACAACGTCTGTATCTGGCAGGCGAGAGAGGCTGCTCACATGTGAAAGGAAATTCTAACCAGTGTGTTTAAAAGGAAATAAAAGTGTTTATCCATTTCTGAGAAATGCAGCACAATCTGGGTACAGTGAAGTCTGATATGGTGAAACTCCAATGCATAGTGAAATAGAAGGAAAGTTCCAGATTGTTTCAATGGATTGCGAGGGGCCTGTGAAGTTCAGGTTACGATGAACCCCCAACTTACAGACAAGTTGTTCTGTGAAATAAAATGTCTCCACAATAAGATAATTCATAATCTAATATTACACAGTATACTAATCATGGTAATTGTGAGTGATCACTTTTTTAAAATGGATACTCTCTACTATGTGCACATGCGACACATGTAAATGCTCACTTGACATAGGTATTTTAAGAAGATACTTGGGCCCAGAACCTAAGTTGGTATTAATCAGCATAGCACCATTGAAGTGAAGGGAAGTAAACTGATTTACACCAGCTGACAATCAGTTTTCAGCTAGCACCACATTTACAAATGTCCATTTAGTTTTGGCATCACTACTTTGAGTATAATATTTGCAGCTTGTGTAGAGATGTGCAGATGTTTAAACACCAACTAACCATGTCCAGTCATGAAAGACACTGCAATCACACCTATGTGCAGAGTTTTCTCTCTCATTCTTGATAAGGTGAAGCATTTGAGAATGACATTGCAGCACCATTAAATGGCATTCAATCTTTCCAGCACAACATAATCCCCACAAGAATCCTCTTCTGGATGTGTTCCTCCAGAATGAATATGGAACTACTTCTTCACAGGTAACTAGATACAGAAGCTATGTTAGATTTCCATAGTGCAGTCCAAAGCAACACATAGCCTCAGGTTTTGTTACAAACAGAAAACCTCAGGCCTGCTGTGCAAGCTTGGAGAAAACCTGGAATAGGGTATATATTTGGGTGGAAACTATGTGACATTCAGTGGATTTTTCATGGGTTTTAGCAGAAACGAGGCAATGCTAGGTAGCTTTAGCTGAGGCTTGGTTTGAACTTTTAGAGTTTCCCAAACCCAAAACCTCAAGGTGAGAGTCAAGGAGTAAGAACGTACGTGCATTACATCTGCCAAGTTCCTACAAAGCTCTGCAAAAAAGCCAACCTTCTTGATGCTGGGGTGTGTGTATGGGGACAGGTAATACCCCCCAATGTTCAGAGATATCAAAATGTATTTGCAACATCATGTCTCGATTATATAGGTGAAATTTCCACCCATGCAGAGAGGTAACACAATGATTAACACTGCTCTACCCCTCCCCTCAACTCCTTCATGTGTGGGTTTAACCAAAGTTTAGTCCAATCCCGGATTAAAACCCAATATTTTGTTTTAAGATCTGGATTTGTTCCAGAGTCCTTTCTCTCTCTGCTGTCCACCCAAGACATCTCTAACTTCACTGATAAAGATAGAGGTCTCAGCAAGTGCAGCAGTTTCTCTGTTGGGCCGCCAGCACCTCAACGGCAAATCTCTCAAGCTCTGATATACAGTGAAATCTTGGCACTCCTGTCAGAAGGGAGCAAACCACGAGAGGGGATGATATCTCAAAAGATTCAGGTTGGGACAAGCATTGGTCATCACCAACCACCCAAATAAAGTCTTACCCATCACTAACTACCCTTTGCAAAGTTTTCTCCATCATTAAGCAGAGATGGGCTGGAACCTCTAATAAATCACAGTGTGTCTTTTCATGATTTATCTTCTCTGCCTATTTCTTCTTTTCCTTCTCTCTCCTTGCACTGTATTCTTTTTTTTGCTCACTCTCACTTTCCCTACATTATATTTTCTACCTCCCCCCAAATTTTCTGTACCCTCTCTATATTGTACTCCTTTTTTCCCTAACTTAACCCATATCACTCTCTCCTCCTACACACTCCATGCCCATCCTTGCAACCCCACACACAGTGTTTGGAAATGTTACCAGACACCTAAAACCTAAAGGACTAAACCTAGTAGCCAGCAACTGATATGAAAGATGACTCCCACTGACCAAGGCAATGGCCATGTGAGAAGCCAACTGCTTTCCTCTACAACTGCTAGAAAAGGGGAAGGTGTTGCTATTCCTAGCCGGGTGCTGTCCCTCAGCCCTATTTTGATGACTCTAACCTGTCTACTAGCTTTTAGATACATTTGAAGGCTGCCTCCACAACTCTCACTAGCTACCAAAAGAAAGATGGAACATTCTCTTTCTGCTGCTCTCTGTTCCCGGGGCATCCAGGTTGCAGCAATTGGTGGGAAGTGTCTTCACTACTCTACCCCTGGATCAGCTTCCTGGTTGTTCCTATGGGGATGACCTTGCTACTCTATCCCTCTCCCAACCTCTGTTTCTGTGCCCGGCCTCTGCTAGTGCTCAATGCCATAGCAGAGTGAAATTGATCTGATTTTTTCTTTTTTTAAATCAGCTTCACTGCTGCCAACAGACTCTACAGCAGTTTGAGAAAGCAGCTATGAGCAGCAGCAGAGGCAATGCAGCTGTCTGAGACAGATAGCATTGAACCAGATATTCCTGGTTCACATTTGGATGGCTATCTTCACAACCATAAGAGAGACTTTTTTAAATGAAAGCATATATTAAGTAGAATTCTCCTCAAAAAGTTTCTTATTTCCTCCCGGTGAGTGGACTGTTCAAGCATTACACTAATTGATTAGTCCATTAAGTTAATTATTGATTGACTAGTTCATTCAGTTAATACACAGTTTCCAGACCAACATGATTATGGCTGAATATGTTCTAGGCTCCAGATTCTTTAGGATGTTTTATTGCCTGGTCTTTTTTATTTTCTCTCACCAGGCCTAAGAATTATGCTAAAGACAGAAAACCACCCGAAGAACCCAACCCCTAATCCTCAAGAGACTAGTGACACCACTGAGCTAGCCTAATAGTCTTTATTCAAGTCCAAATGGGCATTTTGCCTGAGTAAGGATTTGGGCCCAAAGAACAAAATCCCACCACTAACTCAGTTCATCTGTTTACAGCAGTTCCCACAAATCCTTGCCCTCAGTGAATGGAGGGACAGTAAATGATATACTTGGAAAAGCAATCTAGAAAAGTTCAGCAAAGCGAGTCTAGACATGAAACTCTAGAACAAGATATCAAGAAACTGATATATTAGACACACTTACTAGTGACTCGGCCATTCATATAAAGAAAATGGTAGGTTGTGTGTATAGATGTGAAACATTCAGATTGAAAGTGTACTGGCTAGGTTTTCAAATGCCAAAACTGTGCAAAGTTTTGAGTGCACCTCATTTGCATGAATAATGCCTGCATTTGTATGTACAAACTGTGTAGTTCAGCGTGCCAGTACCCAGTTGGAATGTTCAAATACCAATTTACACACACACACACGAGCATGCATAGAAAATGTACATGTGCAGTTTTGGAGTCCAGGCTGGAAAATCCATCCTTATACAGCTATAAACGTAGAAACAGATGGGCATACATACAAGTGATAGACAGACATATCTGCACATGAAGAGAAATGACAGAGTCAAGCTTTCTACATTCAGCTGTAAACAAGGAATTTAACATTCATTCCGCAGACTAATTGTGCTTATGGTCATCCAAGACAGATCAAGTTAGATAATAGAGGAGTCGAGTGCCAGAGAACCTGAAAGGAATGGACTATTGTGCTTGACTAGTTTCCATGTATAAATTAGTGCAGAGAGAAAAAAAGAAATTCTACAGACACATGTACTTTATTATAATTCCTAGTGTTATTCCTGCACAACTACTACAATAGCAGGCCAGAGAGCTAAAAACCACCAAAAAGAAGCAAAGAGCAAATGCAAATTTAATTAAATGCCTTTCTGACAAGAAGTGGCTTGACTTCAGGTTTGGATGAACACATGTCAATGGCTGGTCTTAGACATTGTGGTTTGCTTGTGATGGGTTTTTATTTTTAAATGAATAGAAAGGGAAATCTTTGGAAGAGAATGGCCTGCTCATTTTTGTTTCCCTCAAAAGAGGTATGTTACAACTTCCTTAGCATGCAAAAGTCTGTAGGACAATGAGCAAATTCCCCAAATATCTCATTTTAGTCTGGAGAGAGAAAAAATATATATTTTAAGTAAGTATCAAGTCTGCTTTAACTCTTACAGACTCAGACTTTGGGCACTCTGTTCCAAGGCAATTAACAAGTTAAATACCTGACCCTGCAGTCCTTCCTCAGGGAAAACATCCCATTGAAGTCAAAAAGATTTTGCTCTGACTTGATCCTAAAGAGCCCTGGAGGACTGCACCCATCAACACCAATTGCTACATCTTTTTAGATGGTGCGAACTGCTCTAATGGTCTGTCCTGCCCTGGCTCTGCTCTGCTCCTTGGTGTGAGGAGGCAGGGAGACCAGCACCACAGCTGGCTCTAGATTCCCCCATTCTTTTAGCACCAGCAATGCAAGGGCTGGGGTTGCATCTGGACTGTGCCAACCTTCCCTGCTGGTGCACCCATGCAGACCAAGCCACACACTCGCCTTGAGCATGCTTTACTTTCAGGGGGGTTTGCTGCACACACATCACACACAGCAACACGTGTGCTAAGTGACTTAGGAGACAGAGCCTGTGAAGGCTTTCTACTGGATGTAAACTGCTTACTCCCAGGAGCAGTCCCATTATAGTCAATGGGGCTACTTGTTGTAGTAAAGACCTCTCACAGTCAGGGCCGGCTCCAGCTTTTCTGCTGCCCCAAGTGGCGAAGCAAAAGAAGAAGAAAAAAAAAGATAAAGCTGATCGGCAGCACTTCGGCGGCGGGTCCTTTCCTCCCTCTCTTCCTCTTCGGTGGCAGCTCAAAGAGGAAGAGAGGGACTGAGGGACCTGCCACCAAAGTGTCGCCAAAGACTCGGACATGCCACCCCTTTCCATTGGCCGCCCCAAGCACCTGCTTCCTTCGCTGGTGCCTGGAGCTGGCCCTGCTCACAGTGCTAACTTTTTGCAAGACTGAGAAGTTACTTTTTAAGTACGGGTCCAACCTCTGACTTTACTTACAGATGAAGACAAGGGGGGTCTTTCCATTAATTTCAATGGGCTTTGAATCAGTCCCTTTATGAATTTACTGTTTGGTATACTCTGGCAGTGACACATATATCAATATATCCCAACACTTCACCATATTAACACCCAAGTCAAAATCCACTAGCAGAGGCCGGGCTCAGTCAAAACTTTCAATGAAACCAAATAAGGGATTTGCCTAAGTGAGGACTAAGAAAAAAATGCCCTGACTCCGAAAAAGAAAGTTTTGTTTGTTTCATGTCACTATTCTTAAGGCACAAAAAGAGTTTTATTTTAAAAATCCCTGATGGGGTGAGGGACACACACACACAAAAAATCACACAAACTGGTATAGTATTAAATATAATGCATAATGGTTGGCAGCAGAATGCACTATTTATTTTCATGAATTAGGGACTGAGTGCACAATTCACAAGCAGTGGAGTGAAGTAAGTACAAGTGGTGAGGCTAGGGGTATTAACCTGGAGTCAAATCCTACAGCCTTTACTCAGTCCTAACTTAGGAAAAACTCCTACTGATTTTCCTTAAGTTAGGACTGCAGGATCTGGCTCATAATGCGTAACACTTGCCAGGCTAATAAACTTTTCATTTGTTAAGGAGAGCATGTGCATGCCTCTCTAAATGTGTGGCTTACATTTTATTTTATATTTGAAAGAGCCTTTTTTAACCAAAATTATTTTTGTGGAAGATATTCATATTTACAATTATTTTGGAAACTCATATTTAATGATCTGTGAATAGCTGTTATTGAGACCTGACAAAGATCCATAACATGCATTTTGAATAGGGATATATTGTTTCTGATACTCTCATGGCTATCAACATTAACATTAGCATACAATAATTAGCACATTTTTGTTTCATTCACAAGTATATGAAGACATAAGCTCAGTTTGATCTGGAAATAGAAAATGAACTTTGGAATAAAATAATGATTCTTCAGTAATTAAGTATATAAAATATGCACTTTGCATTAGAGTCAAAGTTGTAAATTAATGTTTAAAAAAAAACAAGAGTTTTTGCTTTCGATCACTATTTACAAATTAATCTAACCTTCATATGAGCTTAGCTAACATGCATGCCCACGACACTCTCCTGTTAAAAATGTGTGCATTACTACTAATGTTTTCACTGCAGACTTTCTGGAGAGTAAACGCGCAGCTCATACCCATAAAATTAAGTATGAGTCACAGTGGAACATTTACTTTCAATCAAACAACGCAGCAATGGTGTTCAGCTGTGGAGCATCTTATCAGTCTCCTTGGGAGACACAATAAAATAAACATCCACCAAACAATAACCACCAATGTTGCATCTGCAATGTACACCTGAGATCACAGAACAATATTTTGCTTCCAAAACTTAGAGTTAACTTGTCTCTCTAATAACTTACAGTAATTATCAGAGATAATCCGAGCTGGCTGCAGAAGTCCCAGTACATGCTGTACCTGGTTTCTCTGCATTTGCAGAGGAAAAAATAGTTTTTAAAAAAGAAGAAAAGCCCAACCCCCTAGTACATAAATTTCCAGGAACACTACAACATTTTACAGTTTGATTTCAACAGAGAAAAAAAGGCTGTTGTCCAAATTCCAAGCACTCAATCCATCATTCACAGTTCCTCTCTCCCCCCGTTTATATAATCTATGCCAACATTAATCTTTTGGTTCTACCTGGAGCAACCTATACCACAAGACCCCTCATAGTGTCCTGGAGCCTGGACTTCTACACAGCAGTTTTATAGCCCCACAGCCCAAGCCCTGCGAGTCCAAGTCAGCTGACACGGTCCACCCTTGGGTGTTTAATTGCAGTGTAGACATACCCCTAGAACCTGTGTTGGGTTAGAGGAGTTGATACCTGCGGAATCATTTCTTTTTACCTGGGTCTTAAAGATTTAGAAAAATGGATCTCTTGACTGCAACAGTTAAGTAGTTAAATAAAAGAAATGACATTTACCAGGAGCAGAGACGCCAGGAGCAGGGTGCCAGCAGTTGCCCAACTGCAGCATTCCATGCTTGGATCCTTGCCGCAATCTGAATCGGACACTGAATAAGCTGCTAAGTGCTCCTCTGCCTGCTGTCACATCCAGTACTGGTGCTAACACTTCAGCCCTGCCTATCAGCTTCCATCAGCTCTGCTCACATTTCCTGACTAAGGGTGGGTGGGTGGGGGGTGAACTGAATGGAATCTCTCTCTGAGCAGGCAGCCAGCCAATCAGGCTCTTGCTAATCAGACATGCAGAATAACAAAGCCAAGGGGTCCAGGGAAAGCATGAGAGAGAAAGAAAGAGGGGAAGGAATGAGAGAGAGAGAAAAAATGGCAAAGCTGAAGGGAGTGCTCTGCCTTTAGTTAACCCTGCTCAAGAGAGCTAGTCCTCTACTTGCCACAAGCTGTTTGTGGCTTTTGCTAGTACAATCGCGTTCCTTCTAACTGTGCATTGTTCCATTCAGGAGAGAAATTTAATCTGTGTCAATACAGAACACATGCCATAAAGGGCACAAATCATAAGAAACAGAAATTTGCCAGAGAAAAATAAATTCTACTTAAATAAGGTCCTCGTGTATTCCTTAAGGGAACATGGACTGTGCAAATCTTTTTTATGCCACTTTGCCACAGAGGAGCATCTCTCCCCGCACCCCATCACCTCTTGTCATTCACAATTTATCTTGTTTTTAAAGTGGTTTCAGAATTTCCTGCTTTACATGGATGATGGCTGCAACATTGTGGTAACCAAGTCAGCTGGTAAAGATGCTGGTCTGTAAAACAAAGAGTGAAGAAAAACGTCCTCATCACCTAAAGAAAAGCAATTTCAATTATTCACATTCAAAAGGGCCCCAGATACCGACTGAGGGTTGTGCTTGCTTAGCTCCTTCAACAGATGAGTTAGGTAACTACCAGTCCAGAGCTATATTGACCAGTTTCTCACTGATGTCCGTAATGCCCATCATACGTACCTGTTAGATCACAGTATCACCGCCTATTAGTAAGGCTGCCACTTCCCATTATAATACCTTGTTTTCAGTGGCTTATACAACCTTGCCAAACTTAAAATGTTTTTAGGCAGAAATTTCCCCTGCCGGGCGTCTGCCTCATGCTGTAGCTTTCTGGAGAATTTCAGTCAGAATGGATTGGCCATTGCTGACAACAAGAATAAGGGCAAATAAATTGTTTTTTCTTTTTTAAAAACTTCTGGCAACCTTTTCTTTCAACAGCTCTAGCGCCTTCTGATTTGGAGCAAAGGCCTGAAGTTTGCCATGTGGGTGGCCTTTGTGATGGGCCTCTTGCTGTCCTTTTGAAAGTCTGCCATCTTATAAGCTTTTTTTGTTTGTTTGTTTTTTTAAATCACAGGTCACACATACCTCCCCACCTACCTATTGGCTCCTAGCCTCTCCACAGCTGGTCCAGTTCTTGTCCTCTCTGCATTCAAGTGAGGCAGTTTTCTCCTCCATGTTGCAGGAGGGCGTCGCCAGTGCTCTCAATGACTCTCCTGCGAGCAGGACAAGAGCTGGACCGGGGGTGGGGGTGGGGACAGGGGAGCAGGTGTGTATGGGGAAACTGGCATAAGGAGCCTGGGGGAGGATACTGGGACTGGAGGCTGGCAGGAGATGGGGGAAGAGACTGGAAGTGGCTTGGCAAATTGACAGGGACTGGAAGTCAGGAAGGGAAATGTGACGAAAGGTGGGGAAGCTAGGAAAGGAGGAGGAGCTGTGAAGGGAGAATACAGTCAATAGCAAGGAGACTGGGACTGAAAACTAGTGGGATGTGTGCATGTGTATGGGGGCGAGGGAGAAGGGGAGATTGATCTGATGAGGAGCCAGGATGCAAGAGGAAAACCGAGACTGGCTGGGCGAAGAGACTGGACTGGAAGCTGGAGGGTTTGTGGAGATTAGCTGGGCAAGGAGACTAGTACTGGAAAGAGAAGTCCAGAGGGGTGAGACTAGGATTTGGGCAAGGAATGGGGGACTCAGGCTGGCTAGGGTAAGAGAATGGGACTGGGATGAGGAGCCAGGGGTGGGACATGGACAGGGAAAGGGCAAATATGGTAAACCTTGAGGGAGAACGGGCAAAATCTAAAGGTTCTAGCTCTGCTGATGAGCCACGTGGGTATCAATATATGGAATTTCTGTTTTTTTTTCCAGTTTGCTTTTTTTAAGAAAACCTAAGAAAATACACAAGTTTAAAAACACTATGACAAAAGAACATTAAGGTTGCAAAATCAAGTACTCAAAAGTAAGGAAATGCCAGAATCTAGATAGCTTGCACAACCTTAATTCAGCCATCTTGTGCCTATGCATTATACTACATTATGATAGCAATCATTTAAAGATAGTATCGCAATGCATACACAGAAGTGGACCAAATTAAGGTTGCTTATGCAACCCTCAATTTTGGAATTTCCTAATTTTTTGAGTGCTTGACTTTGCAACTCTAATAATGTTGTTCACACATTTTTGGTGTATAATTATAATATTTTCAAAAGCAGCCTCTTCTTAATGAGTTAATTTTTGGGCACTCAACTACCAAGCAACACTGTCATGATTAATACACTGGCTTGCAGTAGAGTATATGAAGTGATTTCAGTAGAATGCTTCCAGACATGCACAAAATTCTGCTTTTATTTTTCAAAACCAAACCACTCAATTCCTGACTACCTGAATGGCAAGGGATGTACCAATTAGAGATGGGCATGCCCTTTAAAATTCCAGTTCATATTTCTGACTGAAGCCAAAACACAATAATATATTCACTTGTTTGGTAGCAAACAGTTAATGTGGAAAAGCAGATACTGATGCTACACATGCCCTTCCCAGATTTACTGACTCTTGAAATGCCGTGTTCAGCTTTGGAAAAGGTAAGTTGTTGCATTTTTTTAAAGAAGACTCTCAAAAGGCAAATAACATCCTCTAACGCTAGTAAAACCGGAGCCTACACATGCACAATTTATAGTCCCACCATTGTTCTGTGCATGGAACTCCGATTGAAGTCAATGGGAATTTTGCACGCAAAATCACGGCAGACGAAATATATTGGTAGCGGCCAAATGGTGTTGCCTGCTATCCTCAGATGCCTAAAAAAATGTGATTTGGCCAAAAAGAGCTCATTTTTGTTCAAGATTGATATTTAAAACAATAGCAGAGCTGTCCAAGACTTTCATAATGAAACAGAAAATGGTGCAAAACTCACATGACTTTAGATTTAGTTGCACATTTAAAACTCAGACCAGGTTCAGAAATTTAGGTCCATTTTTGGTTCCAAGACAAAGTCATGTAAAACCCATGGTTTTGACATGAAGCCAGGTGAAATGTCACAGTTCTGAGAGTTTGGCTTTGAGTTTCTGAATTTGAACCAAGAACTCAAAGTGAACCTCAGGGAGTGGAAACTCACATGAATCAAATCCAAAGTAAAGGTCCATGCAAATTCTTGCATTGCAATAGCCTTAAGTTTCATAGACATTTCAGTCCAATTCTGAATCCATATCACTCAAAAACAAAACGCCCATTAACGCTAGTGGACACAGGATTGGGCTCCAAGTCACAAGTGAAGGGCATCCACTCACAAGCCCTGAAAATGACCACTTCTGGTATCCATGTTGACCATTAACTACACCCCTTTTTTCCCCTTTCAAGTGTCTAAATTAAAGCAGTCTACATATGTTTGTAAGCAGCGGTGCTGGTTAGCTGCGCTGCACAGCAATGGCAGATTATGTGAAAGGAGAGAAGAAATGAAGGAGAGTGTCAGGATTGTCTGAAGCATCATTCCAAGTGGTACAGATTTTAACAATGCTTAATTTAAAAAACACTAGCCCAGGAAGGAGAAAGCTGGTAACATCAATATGCTTTATAGCAGGAAAGAGTGAACTAAACTGTGGAGTTGATCTCCCTGGGGAGAGTATGTTACAGTTTTCACTCAGAAGCCACCTGCCTCTTCCTGGAGCTGAACCTCCTTTTTTCCCCATCAGATCTGCAGCAACCAATATTTTTTATTTCATTTTATTTTTCAGTTAGCAGTTATTCTTAGATTGCCTCTTATTAGTTTGGATTGGTTTCTGGGATGTTGGATGCTCACATAACCATGGAAAGTGGGAGGGAGCCAATGCTTATAAAGGGTGTGTGTGAGTGTGAGAGAGAGAGAATGTAATGGCTGTGAAAGATGTCAGATTGACAGCTGTGGGGAGCACAATCTCCTGCAAGTGAAGTTCACCCCTGTGTGCAAGGCTGACACGGCTCTTAAATCCTACATAAACCCTTTCTTGGGGCTTAAGTGATGCATAGTCTTTGTGCAAGCACTCCATACAGGAAGAAATGACTTCCCACTGAACAAACATATCATTACTCTGCACTGTGCAGGTTATCTTGCTTTTACCTGTAAGGACGGCCTCTAGGGGCGAAAGGATAGTTCAGTCTCCAGACCCACTCGGTCCTTGGCCTTTATGCTGAGAATAACTGTCAAAAAGATTGCCAAATAGTATATAAGAGCGGCCATACTGGGTCAGACCAACGGTTCATCCAGCCCAGTATCCTGTCTTCCGACAGTGGCCAATGCCAGGTGCCCCAGAGGGAATGAACAAAACAGGTAATCATCCAGTGATCCATCCCGTCACCCATTCCCAGCTTCTGGCAAACAGAGGCTAGGGACTCCATCCCTGCCCATGCTGGCTAATAGCCATTGATAGACCTATCCTCCATGAACTTATCTAGTACCAGTAACCTGCAATGAGGAAGCCTGGGGATTGGATTGAGACTGTCTAGTTTAGCTACTTGTATGGCCCACATCAGCATAGCAACTGAGCACCTTACAATCGTAAATATATTTATCTTCCCCACCCCCGTGAGGTACAGACTAAAGAACACAGCAATATATGCCTCTATATTTAACTGACTAGATTTCAAGCTGATGGTGTACCTTTAAATCATATGACACATTCTAACCCAACCTTGAAGAACTACAGTCTGATTCACCCTCAAAAATGTCGGGAACATTTGAGAAAAGGAATGGTCTCTCTTCTTTCTTGAGACGTGACTGCACTGATTTAATTGGTGAGGTTGGAGCAATCCCCTGCATGTATCATAAAGCCACCAGCAATGCTGCTTTACAACTGGCTCTGGCCATTTTCAAAGGTTCTTAGCATATCCACCAATGAGCCTGATATAAAGAAATAGGATAATTCCTCTGGATTACAGTTAAGGGAGTCAGTGGCACATCAGGGAGGTGGCTTGTGTGAAGTGGCTGTTTGTACTGCCTATCGTACAACCTTGTCCAGCAGTAACAGTTCTTGAACCTTTGGTAGCCAAAAGACACCTTCTCTCTCTCTCTCTCTCTCTCTCTCTCACACACACACACACACACAGAAAGAAATGTTAAAATAGTTGATAAAACTTGCATTGCACTCTTCACAATAATGTTTTATTATATTCACAGTTTTCCACTGGTAGGGTGTGGCTTAGTGGCTTAGCCAAACATCTTGAACAAGCATGCTTCAGATCTGAGTCACAACATCAAAACAGGGAAATTATAACATAAGAACATAAGAACGGCCGTACCGGATCAGACCAAAGGTCCATCTAGCCCAGTATCCTGTCTACTGACAGTGGCCAATGCCAGGTGCCCCGGAGGGAGTGAACCTAACAGGCAATGATCAAGTGATCTCTCTCCTGCCATCCATCTCCATCCTCTGACAAACAGAGGCTAGGGACACCATTCCTTACCCATCCTGGCTAATAGCTATTTATGGACTTCACCACCATAAATTTATCCAGTTCTCTTTTAAACGCTGTTATAATCCTAGCCTTCACAACCTCCTCAGGTAAGGAGTTCCACAAGTTGACTGTGCGCTGAGTGAAGAACTTCCTTTTATTTGTTTTAAACCTGCTGCCTATTCATTTCATTTGGTGACCCCTAGTTCTTGTATTATGGGAATAAGTAAATAACTTTTCCTTATCCACTTTCTCCACATGACTCATGATTTTATATCTATCCCCCCATAGTCTCCTCTTTTCCAAGTTGAAGAGTCCTAGCCTCTTTAAACTTTCCTCATATGGGACCCTCTCCAAGCCCCTAATAATTTTAGTTGCCCTTTTCTCAACCTTTTCTAGTGCCAGTATATCTTTTTTGAGATGAGGAGACCACATCTGTACACAGTATTCGAGATGTGGGCGTACCATGGATTTATATAAGGGCAATAATATATTCTCAGTCTTATTCTCTAAATATATTCTCAGTCTTATTCTCTCAATTCTGCAATAGAAAATACAAAACTGCTTTTCCATTCTATTTAGGAGGGGAATCTCAGATACAATAGACAAGCAGATTTCCATCACTACACTTAGGCATGATTGGTTTAGCCCCACTTGGCCTTCCATTGCTCTAGCATCATTCTCCCTTGCATACCCTTAACACCTCTCCTCCCTTGTTGATAGCCCAGCATCTTTCTTCTGGTCGGACTGAAAAGGTGAGCACAGGGTTTTATCTCAACTTCAGTGCCAATCTGTGAGCTAACACAATGTAATGCCCTGACATCACATCTCTATCAAGGTCTCCTTAAGAATGATCATGACATTTCTGTAATGCTCCACCTTTAACTCTGTCTCCAGATCACCTGACTGCTTTTCCCCACTCACTCCCTTCCCCCTCTCCCTCATACCTAATTAATCACACAGTGGAAATTCTAGCCATCAGCTTGTCAGATGCTCTGTACTGCCCACATTCATGGTGCTGGTTCTAGACAACTGAAATATGTGGAGTTACTAAAAGTAATTAGTTTTGTAACCCTAACAGCAAGTGCCTTAGTCTTTGAAGCTACCATATCATCTGAATGTCTTCAGCCTCCTTTCCCTGCCATTCTTAATATACTGCTGCATATTTTACAATTCTGGAAATACTTGCTTCCTATCATAGGTACTTATATGGCCCCTCAATACCACAGTATCTGAGCATCTTTTTAATGTATTTATTCTCAGAACAGCCCTGTGAGGTCAGGAAATACTAATTTCCCCCTTTTACAAATGAGGAACTGAGGTACAGAAAGAGACTAAGTGACTTGTCCAAGCATGGTGGGGCAGGGAACTGAACACTGGTCTCCCAAGCACTCTAACCACATAGTACTTACTTTCATGTGTACTCCCAATTAAGTGACTAGGTCTACTCATGATACTAAGCACTGCGCCAGGGACAAGCATTTGTAAGATCTCACCCTTAATTGTTGCTCTTTAGGGCAGGGAATTTCTCACTCTATTCTGTAAGGTGCCAGCCATACTTATGGCATTATAGAAATAATAATACTGAAAGGACTTAAGGCCCCAATCCTGCATTGAGTGCTGTTCACGCAGATCCCTGTGCAGTGCTGCCAACTCTTGTGATTTTGACATGATTGTGTCTATGTGGAGCTCATTGCAAGAAAAGGGCATACTCCCTCCCCCGGCCCCCTTTGGACCCAGTTTGGGCTTTGAAAGTTATACCTGACTATATTAAAAAAAAACCCACACATTTGAGCCTCCTCAGCTCTTTGATCTGCAAGGCTGTGCATTTTTTCCCCTTGTAAAAGTTTGTGATATCTACATAATTCTTTGTATGCTTTTTTGCTTTTCCAAAACAATACTCTTCTTTTTATTAAAACAAACAAAAACAAAAAAACAAAGCTAAACACTCATGAGCAACCCTCAAATAAATCAGCTGAAACTGCCAAAAATATCAATTGTAAGCTTGTAATAAATAAAAAGGAAGAGAAAAGAGGTTTTAAACTAGAGAAGGACTCAAGCTGGGCATTTTGGAACTGGATTTGAAAAACCCTTAGGATAGGGGGAGGCAGGGCTGGTGTTTGGCCCAGTATAAAGATGGCCATTTGCAATATTGACATCTGCAACTAGATTCAGATTTCCAATGCTTCCAGAATTCAGGGGAGGGGTGTACTCAAGTTTATGGTTTGGGCCCATCTCTAGTGTTAACAGTTATGAAGAATGCCTGGACAGCATAAAGCAGCCTTTGAAATGATGCGGAAGGATTTTTGAATAGAGAACATTCTAAAGGAACCCCTTTTGTCATCTAACAGCTTTCATATGTCACAATATCAGTGAAGTGCTTCTGCAAATGGAACTCTCACCAAAGCTAATGAGAGCTCCGCCTGTGGAGGACTGGCAGGACTGGACATCAAGTCAGCAGAATTAATGCATATTAGCATTTGAAATAAATAGTATCACAGATTACAGCATGGTCAATTTAAAAGCTGGAAACATTGTGCTCCTGTGATTTGATGATAATGATTAGGGTTTAGTACTGGCAGAGAAGCCCCCAGCCCCTAATTTAAGTCAAAGCACATTTATATTTATATATAAAGAAAAAAAACTGTCATAAAACATAAAAGATAAGTGGTAGGATTTTGGAGCAGCACCAGGCTCAAACTGCTGCAACACATGCACATAAATGGAAAAGGTATTTGGTGAAATATTTGAAACATATGGTTTTGTTTGTGTTTCTTGCAAATGTTTGAGAACAGTGAACAATTCCTACCTGTATACAATCGTGACCATGAATGCACTATTATGTTGTAACAAAAATGTATTTATAAGCAACCAGTAAAATACTGGAAGAAATCATAATGTTAATAACTAAGAGGTTATCAAGTTCCATATTGAATTTCTCAGTGCTAAAGATTGCCATGCAAAGAGCAGCAATTTTTACTTGATGGATTAAACAGTTTCAATATGGTAGAAATACAGGAAACGAATAAAACAAAACAGATAAATTTCTCCCCTTAAGCTGAGCAGAAAAAATTCTCAGCCTCAGCTAAACAGGTGAAAAAGCAAATCTTTTCCGTACTCCCAGTTTCTCTCTCTAACTGGAACCCCACTTTGAATCCACAAGTTTAGGGGCTCTAAGTCCAAACCCAAACAGGGATCAGAACTTCATCACTCAGGAGCACCACTCAGGTTATTGAAGACCTACTGCTGCTGATGCATCTGTGAAAGACTAGCTTATCTTATCAGAGAATCATGGAATATCAGGGTTGGAAGGGACCTCAGGAAGTCATCTAGTCCAAACCCCTGCTCAAAATAGGACCAACTAAATCATCCCAGCCAAGGCTTTGTCAATCCTGACCTTAAAAAACCTCTAAGGAAAGAGATTCTACCACCTCCCTAGGTAACCCATTCCAATGCTTCACCACCCTCCTAGTGAAAAAGTTTTTCCTAATATCCAACCTAAACCTCCCCCACCGCAACTTGAGACCATTACTCCTTGTTCTGTCATCTGGTACCACTGAGAACAGTCTAGATCCATCCTCTTTGGAACCCACTTTCAGGTAGTTGAAAGCAGCTATCAAATACCCCCTCATTCTTCTCTTCCCAGCAGATATCAGGGTGATTGAAGTCTCCCATGAGAACCAGGGCCTGTGATCTAGTAACTTCTGTTAGTTGCCGGAAGAAAGCCTCGTCCACCTCACCCCCCTGATCTGGTGGTCTAGAGCGCACTCCCACCATGATATCACCGTTGTTGCTCACACTTCTAAACTTAATCCAGAGACTCTCAGGTTTTTCTGCAGTTTCATACCAGAGCTCTGAGCAGTCATACCGCTCTCTTAGGGTACGTCTACACTACGGGATTATTCCGAATTTACATAAACCAGTTTAACAAAACAGATTGTATAAAATCGAGTGTGCGCGGCCACACTAAACACATTAAATCGGTGGTGTGCGTCCACGGTCCGAGGCTAGCGTCGATTTCTGGAGCATTGCACTGTGGGTAGCTATTCCGTAGCTATCCCATAGTTCCCGCAGCCTCCCCCCCCCTTTGAATTTCCGGGTTGAGATCCCAGTGCCTGATGCGGCAAAAATCATTGTCGCGGGTGGTTCTGGGTAAATGTCGTCAGTCACTCCTTCCGCTGGGAAAGCAACGGCAGACAAGCATTTCATGCCTTTTTTTCCCTGGATTGCCCTGGAAGATGCCATAGCATGGCAAACATGGAGCCTGTTTCGCCTTTTGTGACTGTCACCGTATGTGTACTAGATGCCGCTCACAGAGGCGATTCAGCAGTGCTACACAGCTGCATGCTTTTGCTTTTGCATGATAGCAGAGATGGTTATCAGCCATATTGTACCATCTACCATACCATAAATTGGTAATAAGATGGGCATGGCTACCAGTCCTTTTGCACTGTTCCATTTGCTGCTGTCATAAGTGCCCCTGGCTGCTCTTAGCCAGGGGCGCAAAAGCCAAAATTGGGAATGACTCCCTGAGTCAATCCCTCCTTTTTGGTATCTAAAAATAGAATCAGTCCTGCCTAGAATATGGGCAAGTGTACTAGAGAACCACTGTATCAGAGAACCAGAGAGCACAGCTGCTCTGTGTCAGATCCTGCATAGATTATGAGCTGTATGCTATTCACAGGGGGTGCTCCTGCAACAACCCCACCTGTTCATTCCATTCTTCCCCAGCCTTCCTGGGCTACCGTAGCATTGTCCCCCCACTTGTGTGATGAAGTAATAAAGAATGCAGGAATACTTGTTAGTGAGAAATGAGTGGAAGGCAGCCTCCAGTTGCTATGATAGTCCACATAGGACATTAAGGAGTGTGGAGGAGAGGAGCCCAGCATCCTGCTGCTAGTCCAGGGGTAATTGAATCTTTTCTTTACACATGAAGGGTGGGGGCTGATGAAGCTCAGCCCCCTGTTGCTATGATGATGATGGTTATCAGCCATATTGTACCATCTACCAGGAAAAATTAGGGCCAGGCGCCCTTGATCGACCTGACCGATGCTAGTACGCATGGTTACCAGTCCTTTTGCACTGTCCCATGTGCCAATAGGCTGATGATGACGATGGGTATCAGTCTTATTGTACCATCAGCCACCCATGGCGGGGGGGGAGCAAGGATGTTGGTGTTGAGTGCTGCACCATCGCGTCTATCTGCAGCATTCAGTAAAGATAGGGTGACATGTAAAAGAGTCAAGACAGGATTGTTTTCCCTTTCACTTCTGGGGGTGGGTGGGGGGGTGCGTAAATTGCCTAGCTATGCCCTGACCCACCGCGGACACTGTTTTTGACCCTAGAAGCATTTGGAGCTCAGCCAAGAATGCAAATGCTTTTCAGAGACTGCAGGAACTGTGGGATAGCTTGAGTCCTCCAGTCCATGAGCGTCCATTTGATTCTTTGGCTTTCCGTTATGCTTGCCACGCAGCAGTGCGCTGAGTCCCTGCTATGGCATCTGTCTGGAGATATTTAAAAAATGATTTTGAATTTCGTCTTCTGTAACGGAGCGCTGATAGAACAGATTTGCCTGCCCTTACAGCGATCACGTCCGCATCGTCCATGCTGGAGCTCTTTCTTTATTTTGATTTTTAACTGCATCACCACCCGTGCTGATCGGAGCTCCACGCTGGGCAAACAGGAAATATTCAAAAGTTCGCGGGGCTTTTCCTGTCTACCTGGCCACTGCATCCGAGTTCAGATTGCTGTCCAGAGCGGTCAGTGGTGCACTGTGGGATACCGCCCGGAGGCCAATACCGTCGATCTGTGGCCACACTAACCCCAATCCGATATGTTAATACCAATATTAGCACTACTCCTCTCGTTAGGGAGGAGTACAGAAACCGGTTTAAAGAGCCCTTTATACCGATATAAAGGGCCTCTTAGTGTGGACGGGTGTGGCGTTAAATCGGTTTTACGCTCCTAAAACCGGTTTAAACGCGTAGTGTAGACCAGGCCTTACATACAGTGGAACTCCCCCACCTTTTCTGCCCTGCCTATCCTTCCTGAACAGTTTATATCCATCCATGACAGTTATGTTCACACAGTTATGTAAATTATCCAACAGTTATTCAGCAGTTCTCCACAGTTATGTAAATTATCCCACCAACTCTGTCATTCCAATGATGTCATAATCCCTTGACTGTGCCAGAACTTCCAGTTCTCCCTGCTTGTTTCCCAGGCTTCTTGCATTTGTGTGTAGGCACTTAAGATAACTCACTGATCATCCTGCTTTCTCAGTATGAGGCAGGAGTCCTCCCCTCTTGTGCTCTCCTGCTCGTGCTTCCTCCCTGTATCCCACTTCCCTCTTACCTTAGGGCTTTGGTCTCCTTCCCCTGGTGAACCTAGTTTAAAGCCCTCCTCACTAGATTAGCCAGCCTGTTTGCGAAGATGTTCTTCCCTCTCTTTGTTAGGTGGAGCCTGTCTCTGCCTAGCACTCCTCCTTCTTGGAACAATTGCACTGCAGTAAATGGAGCTTTAACAGTCAAACACTGATGTAAATGGGAGGAGAATCATGCCCTCAATTTGTATTTTAGACATCAAGGGATCAATTAATCATGCAACTCTATATGTGCAGGTACATTTTATTGGATAAAAGCCTATGTTATATTAAATAACTGAACTGAAAGCCAAAGACCCTACCTCATATTAACTGAAATAAGTGGCAACAAGTGTGACAAAGACCGCCCCCTGAGTAATAAGGCTAGTGAAATAAATGGACGTGACCGACAGCATCAGTGCTTCTCAACCTCTCATAAGGCTAATGTGACATTCCAGACACATACATCTGCATGATGGGCAGCATCAGGATTTTCTGCCCCGCAACTGATGGGAGATGAAAACAATTGATAATGAAGGACCATCGATGAGAAAAGTCTTCCAAGATTTGTTTATAAAAATGCTTTTACTCTCCTGCAACACGTGAGCCCAGATCCAGCTCTGTCCCCAGATTCTGGGGGAAAAACACTTTGAGGTAGTCACAATTTTTTCCATCAATACTTTTTTTTTGGGGTGGAAATTTTTCATTTTGAAAAACTCTACATCTCTGTTGCATTCCTGATTTCCACTCACTTGAGAGCAAATAGTCCCAAGATTGTCCCTAAACCCAAATTCTGAAACTGAAACCTTTGCAGAGAGTCAAGGTTTAGCACTCATTTCTTCTCCCGCTGATGTCAACGAGCATCACAGGCATGAAGCCAATCCTACCAACACTTTTCACTGTGTGGAAATGGGAAAGCACTTTGAAACCACTATCTTACCACAATTCCATTTTTGAGAAGAGAAAGAAAATCTGCGCTCAGTTACACTGGTGTAAATCCACAATGACTCCACTAAAACTAACAGCATAACTGTTACAGGATTTGGCCTAAAGTGGACAGTATGGGTTTTCAGGGTTCATGCAAGCCTGTTTTGAATCAGTTTCATTTCAAGTATTCTGTGGCAGGCACTCTGCTGTCAGTTCTCTTGATTCTCCCAATAACTCATTCGCCAGCCCAAAGTATGTGAAGTAACATGTCCCAAATTTATTAATCTAATTTATTAAGTTCTTACAGGCTACAGTTCCCTCTGGCTCTTCAGGCCCAAGCCTTTCTTCTTGGGGCTTCCGATTCACCTTTATTCCAGGCATTCAGGTCTCATGTCCCTCCCCTACCTCAGTTTCCTCCGAGCCAGGGAGCTCTGCAAGTCCCACTGTGGCCTGGAACTGTTAGCTCAGCTTCTATTTGGTCTATCTATTTACATAGATTGCTCTCATCAGTGCAGAACTGAAACACCTCACAACCATTACTAAATCGAGTCTCACAACAGCCCTGTGAAGTAGGACAGTGTTACCCCCATTTTTACAGATGGGGAACTGAGACACAGAGAAAGTAAATGATACAAGAGAGTCTCTGGTAGATCTAGGAGTTGACCTCACACTTTGAGTCACAGTCCAGTGCTTTGACCAGCGCAGGCCTTTAGGCACAAGCCCATCCTTCAAATAAATCTTTGTGACAGTCTGAGCTATTCCCAACCACGCACTGACTCCTGCACTACATAGGGCACAAGGTGTGGGATTCTACCTCCACAGGAGTGTGGAGATAGAAGAAGGGAAAGGCTATCATGCCTTCCCTCGTCCTCACAAAAGAAACCTATAGTCCCATTCCCCCATAGTCTCTGTTTGTCACCGATTCACAGTTTGCTCTCACTAGATAGTCCCTATTTTGCGAGTACATTTGACCTGTCTGTTCAGTTGTCCTTAGTTTTGCATCATCTAGCATCTTGGATGCAGTCACAGTTATTAGTAGGGTCTTCATCCTATCTATATTCCCCATTATATATTATGACCCCCATCTTTTTAAAGCCCCATGCCTTAGAGTTTTACATCTTTTGCTGTTTGAATCTGATGCCATCTATTGCATCGGGGTATTTTATCCACACATATTTTGTGTACGTCAGTGTCTATTTGTTTCCAAGTGCTACTTCTGCCCAGAACACAGAATATCCTGCTGTATTTTTAGCTTGGAAGCATTTTTTGCAGAGCCATTTTAATGAAGTTTTTGGCTTTGCCTGCTTCCTTTTATTTGATTTATAATTGACTTTAACAATTGTTCTGAGCACTGCAGTCCATAATTTTATGCACCTGCAAATCAGCATTTGAGCTGGTAATCCCTAACTACTACTAGGGTATGTCTATATTTTAACAGCACAATGAGAGCATGGGGCAGGATTCACTTTCCTGAAAAAGCCTTGCTGCAATAATTAGAAAGAAAGAAAAGCTGCTGAACCGAGGAGATGCAATGAGCAGAGTCCACTATAGGGAGCTCTAGATTAATCTTAATTGTTTATTGTATTTAGTATTCTGGTGATCAGAATTTTTCTGCAGCACTCACTGTATTTTACAATATAACCACTGTGCACAAATTTACATTGCTGTACCACAAGAGCTGCCACTTTTTTCTTCGCACTTTGACCATTCCACCTATACAGTCTTGTTCCTCTGCTTGAGTTCAGAGTACAAGGTATAGCAATGCAGATATGTTTGTACGCTGGCCTCCATTGTAATTGGTCTGTGGATAACCAGAGGACTGTGATTTCCTTTGTTGGTCATTCTTTAACATTTATGAGCACAGACCTACACTACACATTAAAAAAGAGAGACAGTAAATCATACACTGCTGGGTCATAAAAGGCTGTCAGCTCATCAATGGCTTCCTATGATGTCATCATCAACTGTGATGCTAAAGCAGTTAAATTATAAGAAGCTGGAGATGAAATTACAGCTTTAGTATTGCACAGCAATAGAGCTCAATACGGCTAACAGAGTACACTTTAATATGCTTCCCTATCCCTATAAAATACATCAAAGGCTTGACTTTCAAAGGCTTGAGTATAGCTTGCCATTTGGAAAGACGTATCCAGCACAAAAGACCTCATTTGAAAACGCACCCAGCAGTGCAATGCAACAGGTGAAGTTTAGGAAGTGCAGTGCTCCGTCTATAGCATTGTAAAATCACTGAGTATTAGCACTGACTAGAACAGTGAACAGAACTACTGATTTTAGATAATCTTAATGTACCTATCACAATGCCTTCTAGATGCCAATAATACTTTGCACTTCTAGGGCCTTCTAAGTGAGAACTCAAAAGGGCTTGGATGCCAATTAATGTGACCAATAATAAAACATAACCTTATTTACCACTGTGAAGTAGGGAAGTATTATCTGGATTTCACAGCTGCAGCAAGTGATGCACAGACAAATAAAATGACTGACTTGCCCAAGATCATACGAGAATTATCCAGCAGAGTTGTGAGTAGAACCCAGATCTCCTGACTCTCATGCCTGTGCCTTATTATAATTTGTATTAACATACCATAATCACAAATGTAATCTCTTCCTCCTTGGCTATCTGGAACATAGATAGAGACCACTGTTTAAGAATAGACTTAAGTGTAGCATGCTTTGTGTCAGGGCTGGCCTTACCATAAGGTGAACTGAAGTGGCTGCCTCAGGTGGCAGCCTGTGGGGGGAGGCACGTGGGGGGGCACCACTAGGACCCAGAGTGTAGAAAATTGGGTCTGCTGCTGGTGCATATGTTTTCTCTCTGCTCTAGGTGCACAGAGATGGTGGAGTGCTGTGCTGGAGGAAGGAGGGCACAAGAGACATAACGGGCAGGCAGGAGAAAAGGTGAGAGGGAATAACAGAAAGCAGCAGGAGCTGCAGGGAGAGAGAGAAGGAGGAGCCTCTTATGTACCTCTCTAGCACCCCCAGGAGCCTGGATTGATTAACACCAGCTTCTCAGGGAGCTTCCTGTTTCCTGCTGCTTCCCTGAACCCGCTTGAGGAGAACAGGCAGTCAACTGAAGTAGTAGGAGCCTGTTAGGCCCTTAAGATGCTGATATCTTCCCTCACTCAGGCCCTGCTACCAGCCTGCTTATTTGTCCCCTTGAACTGAGTGTTGAGTGCCACTCTAGCTGGCACAGAACAGCAGTCATGAGTGAAAGAAGAAAACACCCCTCTGGGGCAGCAGTCACAAAAAGAAAGAAAGCAAAGGAAGCTTTTCTATCTAAGCAGGACGTCGCTCTCCTGAGATACATAGAAACAAATATTCACAGTGAGCCTTCCGGCCCCAGTGAGGATGTGAGTGGTGAGGAGATGCCTGGTCTTCCAGTTAGTCAGAGTGCAGGTGACCTGGCAGCTACTGCAGCATCCATATCTCCATCTCAAATGGATGCAACCATGCACCATCCTGAAGAAAGGTGTAGATCAGAGAAAAGTGTGGTGGAGGTGCAAGAAACAGCTGCTGCTGAGTTTAGTTCCTTAAGTCTAGATGATCCAGGACTGTGGACCCACTTGAGCAGTAACCTGAGGGATTTCCTTGTACTGCATGGGCCAAAGGCAATGAAAATAGAAGTTTCCATCCAACACATTACTGGCATGAAATCCCCAATGGTGACAAAGTGGAGAGGCCACGGCTTATGTACTCAAAAACCCAGAATGCTGCATACTGTTTTTGTTACAAACTCTTCTGGTCTAATGTTCCAGCCACATTGGGATCTACAGGAACAAAGGACTGGAAAAATCTGGCTAAAAATCTGGTACGCCATGAGCAAATCACCAAAGAGCATTCCATAGGTGGAAAGAGCTTGAGATGAGACTACGGTTAAAGGCCACCATAGATGATCCACATCAAGAAAAGATTGCATCAGTGTCTCTTTACCAGCAAAATGTTCTGAAAAGGCTCATTGCCATTGTGAGAATGCTTGCTATCCAAAACCTAGCACTGCGTGGCACTTCAGATCAGCTGTATGTGCCAAACAATGGAAACTTCCTTAAAATAGTGGAGCTGATGGCTGAGTTTGATGTTGTACTCCAGGAGCATCTAAGAAGAGTCACCACCCAAGAAATGTACACACACACCACTACCTTGGAAAAACAATTCAAAATGAGATCATACAGTTACTGGCAACAAAAGTCAAACAGAAGATTGTGGCAGATCTGAAGTCAGCAAGATATTACTCTGTTATTCTAGACTGCACACCTGACATCAGCCATAAAGAACAAATGACTTTAATGATGTGTTTTGTAACAACAATAGAACCTAGTGAAAATGTCTCTACAATGGTGACGGTCAGAGAGCATTTTCTAGAATTTATTGACATTGACGATACTACAGGACCTGGTATGACAAATGTGCTTATTAAAAAGCTGGAAGATGTGGGAATTGCGATAGCTGACATGAGAGGTCAGGACTACGATAATGGTGCCAGCATGAGAGGAAAGAACAGAGGAGTGCAGACATGGATCTGAGAGTTAAACCCTTAAACTTTTATTGTTCCATGCAGTTCTTATTCATTGAACTTGGTGGTCAGTGATGCAGCATTAGCTTCTAGTGAGGAGGCTGAATTTTTTAATGTAATTCAAAGCATCTATGTATTTTTCTCTGCATTAACTCATCGATAGCAAATTTTGAAGTAACATCCGGGAACATCCTCTCTGACACTGAAACCACTGAGTGCCACACCAGGGGAAAGTCGAGTGGAGGAGATAAAGCCGATCAAACACCAAATTAGGAAGAAAGATGATGCCATAGTTGCCATTATGGAGGATAATGCTATGACAGGAACTGTTCATGGGAGAACAGTGGCAGAGGAAAATGGAATCACCAGAAACATACATAACTTCTAATTTTGGTGTGGCTTAGTGTTGTGGCATGATATACTGTTTGAAATAAATGTCGTAAGCAAGAGACTCCAAGGTGTTGACCTTGATATATCTGGAGCAATGGAACAACTGGATAAAGCAAAGTCATACCTACAGTCTTACCGGTCAGATGAGGGATTTCAAAATGTTCTGAAGAGTGCACAGAAGTTGGTAGAGGATCTTTGCATTGAAGCTATTTTCCCATCCACTCAAGAATACAAGAGTCACCAAATAAGACAACATTTTAATTACGAGGCACAGGATAATCCCAAAAGAGACCTCAAACAACAATTCAAAGTTGAATTCTTTAACCAGGTACTAGATTGTGCAATACAGTCAGTTGAAGAACGTTTCATGCAGCTCAAAGACCACAGCAGTATATCTGGGATGTTGTATGATATTCCAAAACTCCTCACTATACCTGAAGAAGACCTACACCAGCAATGCAGGGCACTAGAGACAGTGTTGACACATGATGACATGTGTGATATTGATGCGAGTGATTTAGGTGATGAACTGAAAGCCCTTTCAAGATACATTTCTGCAGGATCAACTCCAAAGGCTGTTCTGGAATATATATGCACAAATAAGATGACCACCCTCTTTCCAAACACTTTTGTTGCTCTGGGCATACACCTCTACCCCAATAGAACGTGACCCGATATAACACGAATTTGGATATAATGCAGTAAAGCAGCAGGGAGCCCCGGGCACTTTAAAGAGCCACCTGAGCCCCACTGCTTTACCGCGTTATATCCAAATGTGTATGGCGCCCCGGGGGCCCTTTAAATCACTGCCCGAGCCCCGCTGCCAGAGCTCCGGCAGTGATTTAAAGGGCCCGGGGCTTCCCGCAGCGGCTGGAGCACCGGGCCCTTTAAATCACCACCAGGGAAGCTGGTCCAGCCAGTATGCTGTACCGGACCAAGCCCGATATAATATGGTCTCACCTATAAGGTGGTGAGATTTTTTGGCTCCCGAGGACCACGTTATATCGGGGTAGAGGTGTACTTCTAACATTTCATGTGAGTGTTGCCAGTGGAGAATGCAGCTTCTCCAAGCTGAAGTTACTAAAAACACATCTACGCTCCACAATGACACAGAAGATGCTAGTTGGCCTTGCAACCATCTCACTAGAGCAGAGGTGGGCAAACTACGGCCAGCGGGCCACATCCAGCTCACGGGACCATCCTGCCCAGACCCCGAGCTCCTCCCCGGGAAGCTAGCCCCCAGCTCCTCCCCTGCTGTCCCCCCTCCCCTGCAGCCTCAGCTCGCTCCGCTGCTGGCGCAATGCTCTGGGAGGCAGGGCTGTGAGCTCCTGGGGCAGTGCAGTTGCAAAGCCTGGCCTGACCTGGTCTCTGTGCTGTGTGGTGGCGGCATGACCCGGCTCCAGCTGGGCGGCGCGGCTGGAGCGCCGACAGCCACTGGTGCTCCAGGAAGCGCGGTAAGGGGACAGGGAGCAGGGGGGTTGGATAGGGGGCAGAGGAGTTTGGGGTGGTGGTCAGGGGTGGGGGTGTGGATAGGAGTCGAGAGGGAAACAGGAGGTTGAATGGGGGCAGGAGACCCAGGGGGGCAGTCAGGAAGGAGGGGGGGTTGGATGGGGCAGCAGGGGGGCAATCAGGGGCAGGGTTCCTGGGGCAGTCAGGGGACAGAGAGAAGGGTTGGTTGGATGGGGCAGCGGGGGACCGGGGACAGTCAGGGGAAAGGGAGCGCGGGTGTGTGGATAGAGCAGGGGTCCCAGAGGGGCTGTCAGGGAATGGGAGGGGGTTGGATGGGACAGGAGTACGGAGGGGGGAGCAGATAGGAGGTGGGGGCCGGGCCACAACCCCCTCCCCTAACCGGCCCTCTATACAATTTACGAAACTCGATGCGGCCCTCAGGTCAAAAAGTCTGCCCGCACCTGCACTAGAGCATGAGCTGGCCCAGACTGTGAACCTTCAGGAAGCAGTTCAAATCTTCCCAACCAAGGCAGCACAGAAAACACCACTTTCATTATTCAAACAGATAAAAATGCCAGTGTTTACTATGCAGACAAGACAAGTTACATTTGCTGCTCAGGTGTTTTAAAGTTAAGTATTACTTAAAAGTTTTGAACAAGGTATTTTAAGTTGTTAGTGCTCCTTTATTGGGGTACGTAGCAGAGCAGTACCATGAGAGGAGTAGGACAGGAAGAAGGCAGAATTGAGACCTTTCAAAGTTTTGGCCCAAGCAAGGGGATGAGCTCCCTGCCTCAGGTGCCAAAATGTTGTGAGCTGACCCTGCTTTGTGTACAACACTGGAAAAGTAAAGCACCTAATAGCTACCTTAATTAAACTGCAGCTATCTTGGTTGGGTATCCCAGATAACCAGGAAATCCAAACCCACAGATCCACACTCACCAGTGGGGGAATTTAACAACAAAAATAATTAGTTATGAGTAAATCTGCTACATGAAACAGTATTTTAAAACACCAAATTTAGCCCTGAGAAGGGGGTACCCGTGATTCCCTTTGCAGGCAGATTTTTGGTCCTTGGCAAAGGGTTAATTTGTTGGAAGGAGCTCTCTCAGTTCTTGACCTGATTCTACTCTCACTTACACTTGTGTAAATAAATTAGGAGCAGCTCCACTGGCATCTAACTGGTGTGGGAGAGAGGTGAACCAAAATCCTTGGTTGCTCACATTTTCCTGCATTTTTAGCAGCACTTTTTAAAAATAAAAAAAAGTATTTTATTGGGTAGCAAAAACTAGTTGGCCCAATTCTGGCCTGACATCTATCCCCTCTGACTCCAACAGGGATGCACTGGATATCAGTCAGGGCAGACTCCTACTGTGTAATTTCAAATTCACCGATTTGAAGATAAAATCTTTTCCCGCCTATATTTTTGTTCAACTCAGGGTTTGTGTTCATGTTCATTCTTTTGGGAAAAATTGCATCCACATGCTTTTACCTCTATATCCCCATGCAACACGTGGGCTCTGCAATGAGTTTTTTTCAGCAAAAGTTCACTGAACCTGCGTGATGAGGAACCATGACATCACCCCAGTTTTCCAACACATATTGTGCATTGCACATATGAACAACATGCATAAGATTTCTTGACTATATGTAGCCTAAAGGGAAAGTAATTAAAGTAATGTTTGTTTAGCAGCAAATTAGCAAGGGTTTAATTAAACAACATACTTTTGAAAGTCCAAATAATTCATTGCTTTGGGAAAAAATTCTCTCTCTCTTTCTCTCTCTGTACTCCTTTCCTTTCAGTTCTTCCATTTGCCATGCATGTAACATTTCAAAATTCAGGACCACTCTCACTGAATTTGCAATTCAGAAAGCTTTACAGTTCATTGCATTACATTAAGCAGCATTCTGGGGCCAAATTCAAACCAACTGCCACCCTCTCCCAACCATATTAGCCTCAAAGACATGACACAAGATGCAGAATTTGATCCATATGCATTTACTTGACAACAGTAAAAGGATTTATCTTTAGAATTCTGTAGTATGTATTTTCAGAGTTGACAGAATTCTATAGTACACCTCTACCTCGATATAACGCTGTCCTCAGGAGCCAAAAACTCGTACCACGTTATAGGTGAAACCACGTTATATCAAACTTGCTTTGATCTGCCGAAGTGCGCAGCCCCGCCCCCCCGGAGCACTGCTTTACCACATTATATCCGAAGTTGCGTTATATCGGGGTAGAGGTGTATGTATTTTCAGAGTTTACAGAATACATACCCAGCTACTGAATTCAGCACAGGGAAATCTCAAGTTATTGTCACACATACAACTGAAGTACGTTGTGTGACTGAAAACAGTCCACACAGTTCTGAACATGCACTAATGCAGGGGTCCCCAACACGGTGCCCGCGGGTGCCATGGCACCTGCTGGGGCATCTAAATGCGCCCGCGTACTGGCCGGCGGACGAGCATCCGCCGAATGCCACTGAATTTCATCGGCGATGCCTCTGGATGACACCGCATGTCGGTGGCATTTTGGCAGATGCTCGTCCGCCGCCTGCCAGAGAAAAAAGTTTGGGGACCACTGCACTAATGCATATCTAGCATCCTAATTGTGCATTTTAGCTTTTTCTGTGACTTGCCATGCTTCCTACCTGCACAAATCAGTTGAACTGTACTGCACATAATGGGCCAAATTTTCAAAATATACTTGTACAAGAGTGGTCCTGCAGTTTTCTGCACATCCAATGACTGGTGCTTGTGCTTGATTGTGAGGTTTTCACAGGCATATGCCTAGGCATGTATGCACTTCTCAAGTGCATGCCGATTTCTGAAAATGTGAACCTAACTTTGCAAAGTCCACACACTACTGATTGTCATGCCACTCCTCAATATGATTCCAGTCCTGTGAAGTGCTGAGCACTTCCTGCCATGTGCTGAGTGCCCTCAACTCTCAGAACAACAGAATCAAGTCCTGCATCCTCATTATGCCCTCATTTGAGTATTCCCAACTAGGAGTTTCCAAAACAGGAGTTTGTAGTTAATCAGATGATGTGATTATATAGTTATGTGATTGATTTTACTATTAATTTGTATATCTACCTATTCTTGCAGTTAGTTTACATATAAATCAATGAGCGGTTAATAGGTTTAAGCTGGAAGGTAAGGATAAGTAAGGTAAGACTACAAATTAAGGCCCACAGGCTTTAGGCTTGTAACTGAGATAGTTTGGACACAGAAGGCCTCAGGCCTGAAACAGGTTGACATGACTAGATGACCAAGGGATAACCCTGGGCAAGTAAAGATGGAGGATTACAGTAAAAGATGTAAAAAGAACAGGAGTACTTGTGGCACCTTAGAGACTAACAAATTTATTTCAGCATAAGCTTTCGTGGGCTACAGCTCACTTCTTCGGATGCATAGAATGGAACACACAGACAGAAGATATTTATACAAACAGAGAACATGAAAAGGTGGAAGTACGCATACCAACTGGAAGAGTCCAATCAATTGAGATGTGTGTTAATTGTTCATGTTCTGGAAAATATGCCTGGATGTATCTGTTAATATTGCACGATGGCTGACAGTAACTTTTTGGGGAATTCTGTAATAACCTCATGTTACCATAGTAACTCAATGTATATGTTAATGAAAATAAGAGGAACTAAGGGGATCAACTATGAGAAATGGGGCACCCGTAGATTAGCATGGTGTAGAAGCACAAATCAGGAAAAGGGGCTGATATTTTTATGCAAATGCAGAAGCTTAGTGGGCATAGGATAACACAGGATAAAATGTGCTGCCCAGCCTGAGTGTGTGTGGGGGGGGAAGCACATGAGTAGACACCCAACAGGATGGCCACGGCAACCTGATAATTATCTTACTCATCTATATGGTTTCCCAAGCGATGAGAGTATGAAAGCATGGATGCTGGATATCTTATGGTTGATTTCCATCGCTGTGTATGGTTCACTAGTTGCGGCATTGTTCATCTGCTTAACGACATTGCTAATAAAAGAACATTTGATAACTTGTGAGTGTATGATGTATGGTCACAGTTCTTTGTGTATATCTAGAGTCTCTGAATCTAATGATATTCCTAAGGATGATTGTCATCCTGCTAATTCCAACACTATTCATTCAGGAGAACAAACCTTTCACAAAGGTCGCTGGTTTAAGATACTAATACCAATTATTAGTAATGGGTAATACCAACTCAAACATACCAATATTACAAAGGCTACAAGTGCATCCTTTTCAAAATATAGCACTGAAGATTAATTCTAAAATGGCAGCTTTAATAAAGCACATGAAATACCAGTAAAATTGATTTGCCTCCCAGAATGAGTTTTGGATTAAGAAGCGATTTGCAAATTGAAATAGTACATCCCTTCTGATGCCACAAAACCTACAGAGCAAGACTTTTGAAGCGGCACCGAATAGACACATGGATTCACGTTACATGTACAGACACCCTAGTCCTGCACCGTAAGAAATAATGGAACCAGCTACAAAAAAAGGTCCAGGAGTGCCGTGCAGAGAGATGCAGCAGGCCAGGAGTCACCTTGGTGATTATTTTTATACTTACTACAATACTTATTCCATTTGTTAGGCAGGAAATACCCCTAGAGTATCATCTAAAGCTAACACACCTTCCCGTGGCATGCACACACTCAAACATAAACATTTGAAAACTGCTACATATGTGTAGAACTTTCAGAAGATATGGTCACTGTGCTTTTCAACAGCAGGGCCAGCCAGCTGTGCTCTGACTGCAGACCATAGCTAGATAAGGGAAGGGAATACTACATGATAAAGACAAACCATAACTCTATAGAATGAGAAAGCCATGCAGGAGCTTGATTTGCAGAGAGCAGTTCCATTAGTGTAGACAGAGTGGCCTAAATTCATCACTGGGGTAACTCCACTGAAGCCACTCAGGGTTGGTACGCCAGGGATGAATATGGCCTTATGTGTGTACGTAAGCACACAAAATGTGTAAGTGCACGAGTAAGGGGAGAGCAAAACTTTAGCGCTGATGAGCTGGCCTCACACTAACACCCAACAGAACCTCACACTAACACCCAACAGCAGCAGGCGACTGCTGTCAAGAAGCAGCCAGTGCTACAGCGCCCTCCAGGGTACAACTGAGGAGCTAAAGAAGAAAGCAGTAGTAGGATGGATGTGAGGAAGTGGTGGTGGCGGTAGAATTGGAAAGGGAAAAAGGAGAAGGAAAGAGTGTGCAAGAAGACAGGAGGAGAGAGAATAAAAATACTTCCAGGGAAGGAGTCTGCAAAGTCCTGCTGGACATATAAGGAATAATCCTCCACTGCAGTCCACAGGTATCTCAGTGATAAAGGTCAACAGCACAGTGGGGGTTTGGGCCTCCCCAGCATGTGCCACTGGAATCAATGGGAACGACAGCAGGAGCTGTTAAAGAGATCAAGCAAGACTTCTCCAGGTTAGAGAAAAACCCCACCATGCAATAAAACCAAGTTCCAGCAAGGAATATTTTTAATATGAATTCCCATTAAATTGTTTTGTCTCCATTGGGTTGGAGGGTTTTTTTTTGTTGGGTTTTTGTTTTGTTTTGTTTTTTTAATGTTGCCTTTAAATATGTCATTACTTAGAAGTGGCATGTCTGGGTAAAAGAAAAGATTGGCAAGTTGGTGCACCAGTACAACCTGTCTTGTCTCTTCAGATGAGCACAGCCATGTTTACTTGATCTGGCCTGGAATGGACAGGTGGGAGGCATGACTCACGTAGCAGGCTCACTAATGAGCAATACTGCTCTCCTTCCCCATCCTCCCCAGAATGACTCAGGAATCCAGTGGAGATGGTGAAGTGCCCTGGAAATGCCATCTGGTGCTGGCTCTGAGACAACAGAAGAGATAACAGCTGGGTACATAAGTCATTTTCAAAAAAGGATTTAGTGGTAAAACTCAAGTGTTCAGATTAGGCTGTATATCAGACAGCTGCTGCTTCCTAAGCAGCACTGGGCAGTGGAAATGTCACATGGTTCCCTGGGATCAATACTTGTATTTATTAAAATACCTCTCATCACATTGTTAGGTCAGTGGCTGTGTTTCTAATTAGAAGATCACTTCTACAAATAAACAAACAATGAGACATGGCAACATGTGCTATTGGTCTAGCCTTTCAGCATAGCTTATCCATTCACCCTTGACCATAAGCAGAAAGCAAGTGAGCATCCTGGACACAAATCCACTGAGCCAGATCCCCAGCAACTGTAAAGTGGGGTAGCTCCACTGACTTCAATGGAGTTGCATCAATTTAAACCAGAGGAATATCAGGCCCAAAGTGTTTTCAACAGCAGATGAGTATAAGAACTCACAGCAAGTTATACTGATACTATGTCAAATTAAAACTTTAGACTGAATTGATTCAGAGGGCATCCGGCAAAGCTTGTGTGGGAGGGATATGTAAACTGACACGTTCATTCTTCAGTATCCCACAATACATTACACTTATTTGCAGTTGGCCAAATTCTCACCTTGAATGAATTCACAACTCCAGTTGAAGTCAATAGGAGGTGGGCACAGGAATACAACAGGCAGAATTTGACCCATTGTACAATAGAGTTTTCTTGCTGGTCCCTTCTTCCTAAAGAAACTAAGAGCAGGAAAATATAGACTGAATATCAGGAAACGCTTCCTGACAGAGAAATCTATTGGACTGTGCAACAGTCTCTAACCTGGCAAGCGCAAACAAAAATTCACTTGAGATAAGAGACAAAGCACCTAAGCAGCTCTTAGGGGCAGGACCATCTTTTTGTTCTGTTTGGGGTCAGCAACTATGACAATGGGGTCCTGGTTCATGGCTGACGCTCCTAGGTGCTACCACACAATAATAAATACTGGACACAGTAAGTGGACAGGAAAAGTCACCTAACAGTTCTTCTCCACCTCTAATTTCTGTAATTTCTCTCTCTTGTTCAGGAGAGAACACTAAGAAGAACTTTGTGAACTGACAAAACAAAACCGATGCAATCCTGTCTGCTCAAAGAGGTAACTTTCTTCACAAGTAATTAAGACATAATGTTGATGCATCAGAACATTGTCACGGGATAATGGTTTCCTGCTGCTTGATTAATGCTATGGTAAAGCAGGGATGTTTATTTGCCCAGCAGAAGACAGGAATCCTGCAACAGTGATCAATTAAAATGACACTGTTTCTCTTGTATCAAATGATGAACGCAGAAAGAGACATTTTTGTCTCATACTGTTGATGTTGATACTATGGGGTGAGAGCTGGCTCCTTTTACTATGATTGATTTAGAATTGGCTTGGGGAACACATTGTGCGTGTGGATCTGTGTGCATGCACATATACACTACAACCAGTCAGAAAGTAGCTTATCCAAACACAAGGCCAAGCTTCATCTTTGGATACGCACAAACTGCTTCAATTGATTATAATGGGAGCAGCTCTGAATGCAGAACTTGGCCCATGGTACTACAAGGAGCATGATAATTTGGCTCAGTAGAAACTCTCTTTCCCTCCCAGTTACAGAAGCAGGGGTCAGATGGCCAGCAACACAGAATGCCTGGCAGAGAAATGATCTTTTAGTTTGTACATTTCCAGGGCTGACACCGTCTTGATCCTTGTCCTGTTCAGCACCGAGCATATTGTTGGTTTTTTAACAAATACATAAGTGATTATCCTCCATAGCACCTCAGAGTTAAACCCGTTTCAGTCCAAGAGCTCCAACTCTCCAAGACTGCGATGAATAATGTATTACTTGTTTTATGATATGGAGTGTTATCAAGTGTTATCCTATCTCAATTAAATAAGTTATACAAGGTGTAGTTACTATTTTGGGAATTTCCACAAAATAAATACAAAGGTAATGATGAGATTGACCAAAAACAAATGGAGGTTTTAAAGATAACAGAGATAAGTTCATTTTGATAATATTTGTATGAAAAGTGTATGTGTGTTAATATTGATTAAATAATATTTTCAAAAAAAGGGAAATGTCTATATTTTTTGTGATTTTCTTTATAAGGAGGACAATGCTGTTGCTTTTATGTAAGGGTTTACCCTGTGTTCCTTAATTATTCTTGGCATTGTGCCAAAGGCTAATCATTTTTCTTATGAAACTGACGAGCAATTGCTTTTTTTATCCTCTAAGGAGACGTTAGGAATAATAGACGAAATGTCAGGAATAAGTAAGAAAAATAGTGCTGTGTATATATCCCCTTCCTAAAAGAAGAAATACATCCCTTGCCTTTAACCTTATTTTTTTTAATAATATAATCTGGGCTCAAACCAAGAGCCCACTAGGGAAAGACTATTTTTTACCCACTAAATCACCCTGCAGCATTTCATGACTTTTCTTCCAAAGATCACAATGATAATGTGATTGACACAAAGTGTAACCTTTATAGTGTAAGCAGAAGACCATGAACAGCAGTGGTCAATTAACAAGCAGATATTTGGTGAAAAACAGAAACTCATGAAAAGTAAATTTAAAATTTGACTTATTTTAGGTAGTAGTTCTGAATGGCAAAAAATGCTCTCATTACAGCTGGATATCTTGGATTCAGGACTACAGAGGTCACAATTACTTCCAGTCATCAGAGATTTTAGCAGTCAAGATACATTACACAATATTCCAATCACACACACTCCAGAATTTTCTCTTGGGCAGAGAATATTTTAAATATTAGTGAAGCCATGGCACTTTCCACAAGCATAGCTTGCTTCACTGCCCTGGCCCAAATCTTATTTCCTGTAATTATGTTGTATCAAACTACATTCTCTCCTTTAAGACTAACAGATTTATAAATCAGATGTATGAAAACAAATAAATCTGTTAGTCTTTAAGGTGTCACCGGACTCCTCGTTGTTTTTGTCCATACAAACTAACACGGCTACCCCTCTGATGATTCTCTCCTTTGTTTCAACTTTATAAGTTCTTGTTCACCTTCCCTTCTAAAGCCACTCCTTGATCACTTTCTCTTCTAAAGTGGCTGTTTGTTGCTAGTGGGGAACGACTGCTACATTCCATCTCAGAGGTGGATGCATTTCAACAGAGGATGGCAAATTGATCCCTGCATCTACAAAGCAAGGCACTTTGGGATGTAATACATTATAGCAGGGGCAGGCAAACTTTTTGGCCTGAGGGCCGCATCAAGTTTCAGAAATTGTTTAGAGGGTTGGTTAAGGGAGGCTGTGCCTCCCCAAACAGTCAGGCATGGCCTGCCCCCGTCCCCTATCCCCCCCTGCTTCTTGCCCACGGGACCCCGGCCCCATCCAACCACCCCTTCTCCCTGACCACCCCCAGAACCCCTGCCCCTGACTGCCCCCTGCTGCCCCATCCAACCCCTCTCCTTCCTGACTGCCCCCTGAGACCCCTGCACCCACTCAACCCCCCCATTCCCTGCCCTTTGACCGCCCCAAACCCTATCCACACCCCTGCCCCCTAACCACCACCCTGAACTCCCCTGCCCTCTATCCAACTCCCCCTGCCCCCTTACCACGCTGCCTGGAGCACCAGTGGCTGGCGGCGCTACAGCTGCGCCGCCTGGAGCACCAGGACAGGCAGCCGTGCCGCCCGGTTAGAGCCAACCATGCCACCGCACAGCACAGAGCACCAGGATAGGCAGCCGTGCTGCCCGGCTAGAGCCAACCATGCCACCGCACAGCACAGAGCACCAGGACAGGCAGCCATGCCGCCCGGCTGGAGCCAGCTACACCACCGCACAGCACAGAGCACCACATCAGGCTGGGCTCTGTAGCTGCGCTGCCTGGCTGTCCAGAGCATTGTGCCAGCAGCGCAGTGTGCTGAGGCTGCAAGGAAGGGGGAACAGCAGCGGAGGGGCCGGGGGCAGGCACTCAGGGGCCAGGCAGGAGACAGGAGGCCGTAGTTTACCCACCTCTGCACTAGACCATGATACATTAATGACTAAAGAAGTACCACACAAATATCTGACTCTAACACAAGGCCCCTCCGTTTGAAGAGACTGGACAGCCAGGTACAGCTGGTTTGCCTTCTGCTGCTGCTACTACTTAGAACAAAGCAGTGATTTCTAAATATGAGTTATTGATTTATTTTTTAAAGAAACAAAACATGGATTGCAAATATTCTCTGGTTTTCTGCATTTTTAGTGAGCTTATGAGATCCTAGAAGAAAGAGCCTCATTCTCCTCTTGGCTTTTTTCCATGCAACTTCATTGACTTCAATATGCCCTGAAATTTGATGGAGACAGGCTACATTCATGTTTAATTCATTCCTGTGCTTATCACTGAGTGAAATCAAACTCCAAGAATGGGTATTTAGGACACAAAACCCTTTTTACAGCATACAGTTGGTTGTACTACTAAAAACAAGACGTTTACTAATCAGAGGAGGTACACAGAGCAATGTTAGCTATATTTCCCATTTTAAGGTGCATATTAGAGCATCTCGTGGCAAACCAAAACACCAGGGCATGGCAATTGCCCATTTTCAACAACACCCACAAAGATGCATGTATTATAGTTATTGTTAATGATGCTCTGAGTGCCATTCACCAGGTAAAATAATTTGTGAGTGTTACTCTTTGTGCAACTGCGAAGAAAGTGCAAGATTCTAGTATCAGACTGAGTGCCATTCACCAGGTAAAATAATTTGTGAGTGTTACTCTTTGTGCAACTGCGAAGAAAGTGCAAGATTCTAATTGATGATGCTTCCTAATCTTAGTACATTAATTTGATTGGATTGCCTAGTGCTACGGAGACAATGTAATTCCCTTATGCCCTCATTAGACTAATGTGAACACAATATTTCTAGAAGCCACAATTTTCATTTTCACTGATACTAAGTTAACTGAAAGCACCTCACAGAGTATTATTACAAATATTATGGAGTGTCTTACTGCTTTGGTTAACTGTTCATCAAGTAACTCCAAACCATTATCTCCTCCTCCAGTGCCCTAAAGAAAAAAGAAGAGAAAAGTAACCACAAGAGGAAAAGCTTTAAAAACTAGGAATTAAATTAACATTTGGAGTTGTACTGATGATTCCTCATCATCAGTATAATTCCTTGCACTCCTACTACTTTCCGGTTGTCTCAAAGACATCTGCTGGTGATATACTGCAGCCTTTACCACAGCTAAAGTAAGTCAGCTATGTCACCCAGAAGCCAGGCTGTGTTCTGGTACTGGAAACCCAATGGGAATTAGTTTATGCAGCACATAGCTTCTTTTAAATAAATTATAACCTTCCCATCCCATGAATGTTCAGATCCTGCATCTTAACATTTATTTTAGTTGACAAAACACTGGCTGAGCCAGCATGGTCCGGATCATGAGGCATATTCATAATATAACCTACCCAGTTTAGAAACCTACGCTCTTTAAAGGGAGGACAGGAAAGCTATAAGAAAACTCTGAGGAAAAGAGAAGTTTAAATATTTTGGACACTGAAAAACAAAATAGAAAAAGAAGAGCATGAATATGGCACCAGAATATTCAGATCTTAAAAGATAAATATACAAGGTAATACGGACAACGACTCTCATAATAGATTTGCACAAGACTAATCTAAAATAAATTTGTGATGACCAATGCATCAAACTTTTGGCATTATCCAGGATGCAGATACAGGGTTTGATCAAAGGTTCAGTGAAGTCAATGGGAGTCTATTGACTTCAGTGGGCTTTGCATAAGCCCATAGCATCCCTCTCTTGCTAGCAGACACAGGCACCTTGGAAGTCAACAGTCTCGAGCCTCTTGATTTGCATATTGGCTTAAGGTTAGCACCCTTTTGAGCATCTCCAACAGGAGATTCTTAAAACTAGATTAGTCCATTCTCCCTTTTCACAAATATGGGAACAGGGTTTTAAAAGCACAAATCTGAAATTATTTGCAAATCAGAATGAAATACTCAACCATCAGTTTCTGAAATTTCCCATCTGTTACTTTGAGAAGGGCTGGGTAGTAAGGGAATTTGGGACTGTTATTGTGCTACCTTACCCAAAACATGCCATCATCCCTCTATCAAACAGAGGTATATATTTACATGCATGTCATAGGGCAACCTTTCTTGGAGTGCCTCCCTGTTGCAGGCCATGGCATGATATGGACAGTTTCCCCTCTTAGAGCCACCAGTAATTCCATGCAGGCTTATCCTCTCATTCAGCAATGTGCTTATTAGCAGAACATAGTTGAAAACAGTCCATAATAAGAGTCCCAAACATGTAGTTCATTTCCCATTCCAGTGCAAATGGTCATTAAGATCCCCTGACGTATCTTCCCATGATGCTCGACGTATCATATCATGCACCGGTGCCTTCAACCATGCCTAGACTCTGTTGGTCCTCCTCTGGTCCTTGTATCGGGACAGCCACCCAGGCCTTCCAAATGGAGTGAAAACCTGCTCTTCCCAACGGGAACCCCCCAGTCTCTCTGCTGGAAATCATCCTTGCCAGGGGTGCATCTTTCACTTCCTCTGGCCCTCTCACGGCTCTTCTGGATCCAGCTCTCTGAGTGTAGAGATGTCAGTGAGTAAGCTCCTCCACTACTCCCCTGCCTTCAACCCTTTCCAAGCTTTGGCTCCAGCTCTTCAGCTTAGAAATATCAGGTAACTTTTTTTTTCCACTGCTCCTCCTCCCTTCAGCCCTGTGTATCTCTCTGATCCTGGCTTGGGGATGCCAGCCAGCAAATCCCTCTTGCTAATACCCTGCCTTCAACCCTCTTCCAGGAACCAAACATATAGTCTCCTAGCCAATTCCTCTCTCTGCCAGGGAGAGCCCGCAGAGAGCTTTCTGCAGCTTTCTCCAGAGAGCTCCTCCAGTCTCCTGATCTTTCCTGACTCTCACCAGGACTCCCCCTGATCCTTTATAGCCCCCCAGGTACTGCTCTAATTGGCTAATTAGGAGCACTGGCATATTGAGACCCAGTGTAAGCCACTCTGCTGCACAGAGAAACATAACACAGAAGAATGCATGGATGAAGTACTCTGGAAGTACAAGAGGATTGAGTGTATTACATTGATCTATGGAATTCTTGTAATCAGTCTGCAGCTCATCAAATGCTATAATATGCCAGATGGCGAAGAAGATAAGGGCGGCGGTGAGCAGCAGCGCCAGCAATTAGCAGAAGGTGGCAAAGATGAAGGACATGGCGGTGAGAGCGGGCCGCATGGCCAGCGGGGCAGCAGGAGAGCGAGGGATGCTGGGCCGGCTCTGGCTCAGAGGCGCTGGATCTACTTTATTTACAGGGGACAGTTACCATATGACAATGCACATACACATATAGTTCACTCTAACGCTACATAATCATTAGTAGTATTCATATATCGTTTATTTTTTGTACACATTAATGTTCAATGTCAACAAGAAACCTAAAGACAAAAAGATTAAAAACTACTTCACTTTCCTGGAAACATGTTCACATTTTAGAGTTATTTTCTGTTAGTTTTTTAATTTTTTGCCTCTCTTTACTCTCCTTCCCACTCACGGGTTTACTTATAACCAGCTGAGCTTACCTATTATCTCTTAGTTTTCTTACTGAGAGTACTTTAATTATTTTTTGCTTCCTCTCCCCTGAATTCATTTTTAGCGAGAGGATAACCACATGGCCACTTCAAGATGCCAATTCTTAATCATTCATATAAGTTCTACTAATATGGTGATGATTTGTCTTTTGAAAATAGGTATCATTAGCTGAATTCCATTTGAAAAGAACTGTAACCCCAACTATTTCCTCCCTCTCCCTACCTTTTTTTAAACACAAGCTTGTTTTTGATTTTGAAATTATGAAAAATTGATACCAACTGGTTTTGAAAAGCAATGGAGCAATACATGCTAACAAAGCATCCACAAAATTAAAAAAAAAAACCCAAAAAACAGCAGTACAATACATACTTCTTTTCATGTTTGAAAGAGACAGAAACAAGTGATGGAAGGTCTGCATGATCAGACCCTATGTGGAATTTCTGTCAACTTCAGCTGGAGTTCAACATGTGGTGGGCTTGCAGAATCAAACCCCCAAAACATATGTGGAACCAGTAGGTGACTTTTGCACATGAAATCTGAGGCAATTAACTTACTTCACAGAACACAGAGAGGCCTTCAGGGTACTCTAAGTGTGATTCAACTTAAATCAAATTAGTGGCTGTAGAACTGAAAGATGAAGTTTCATTTTAACTTAAAGACAACAATGCTTTCCTACCTTCCGTCTTCCCCGATCACACACAGACACAAATTCTTCCCAAGCAAAAGAAGAATTTTTTTGGGGGGGGGGGAGGAAAAGAAGAGGAGGTGTGCGCAGATTTCCATTGTGCCACAAAATCAGTCATTTATTATGCAATAAAAATTAAGTTTTTGCAAAAGTAGTACAATATGTGATCGAAGCTGCAAAAGCTATTAAGTCAAATTTAGAAAGTCTAAGCTTGTGATTTCCAAGTGGAGTTGTGTAACAGTGCCCAAAATAGTTCTGGTATTCTAAGAGTGAGAACACAGAATGTATTTATTATATGCATATGTATAAAAGATTCTCCTTGGGGAAACTACTATTCCCTTTCATGGGAACATAATTTTGTATATTATGTACATTAAATATCTCACTTAAAAAACTGGGAAGACATGGTAACCTGTAGGTTACTTTTAATTTCATTTTTACATAGTCCCAGCACACACAGTTCCAGAGAAACATTCACATATAGGTAACAGAGAAGAGCAATAGCTGAACTATGCAGTCTTTGAACTACTGTAACTGTTTTCAATTATATTTGGTAGATTTATAATGGTCACAGTGAGCTTTTCATGTATTAGACACCACATTTCAACAATACAGACTGATAAAAATATGAAAAGAACTGGCTTCATTTTTTGAATACCTAAATATAATGTACTCTAGCATGTTGACATGACGAGCCATACATAGCCCTTTAAGCTGTAGCCTATTACTTAGGTCAGGGGTCGGCAACCTATGGCACGTGTGCCAAAGATGGCACGTGAGCCAATTTATAATGGCACGCTGGGGCCTGCCGGGACCCCAGTGTGCTATTAAAAATCCTGCCGATGCGGCAAGCTGCAGGGTCCGCGCTCCCGGGCTGGAGCGCCAGGCCCAGCGCAGCAAGCTGCCGGCCCCTCCCCCGCCTTCCCCCAGAGCCCTGCCGCCGCGCACAGCGCTCTGGGGGTCTGGGCTGAGCACTTCCACGGGGCAGCGTTTGGCTCCGTGGGGAGGAAAAGACGCTCCCCACTCATCCGGAGCCCGGCCGCCGCACGCAGCCCCGCCCCGCCCCTCCTCTCAGAGCGCTGCAGGCACCGCGAAGGGGCTCCGGATCAGCGGGGAGCCTCATGGTAAGGCATCCGGGTCCGGGGGAGTTGGGTAAGGGGTGGGGGCTGTCAGGGGACAGGGAGCAGGGTGGGTTGGAGGGGGTGGAATCCCGGGGGTGGTTGGGGCGGGGTCTCTGGAGGAGCAGTCAGGGAGCAAGTGGGGGTTGGATGGGGCATGGGAATCCCGGGATCTGTTAGGGGGTTGGGGGGTGGATAGGGGTCAGGGCAGTCCTGGGGAGGCAGTTAGGGTCTCTGGAGGGGATGGTCAGGGGACAAGGCGCTGTGGGAGAGGATGATTCGGGAGTTCCGGGGGGCTGTCAGGAGGTAGGGGTGTGGAGAGGGGTTGGGCAAGCAGGGAGCAGAGGGAGGTTGGATGGGTCGGCAGTTCTGGGGGTCCTGTCAGGGGGCGGGGAGCGGTTAGATAGGCATGGGAGTCCAGGGGGTTCTGTCTGGGTGCGGGGGTGTGGATAAGGGTTGGGGCAGTCAGGGGACAGGTAGGGGGTAGGGTTCTAAGGGGGCAGTCGGGGACAAGGGGCAGGGAGGCTTAGATAGGGGGTGGGGTCCCAGGAGGGGGTAGTCGGGACAAGGAGTGGGAGGATTGTGGGTTCGGGGGGGCAGTCACCCAGCCCTCTGCCCTGATGCCCCCCACACACACAGCCCTCTGCCTTGAGCCCTGCTCCCCCCACATACCCCCAGGCCTCTGCCCTGAGCCCTGTACCACCTAGCCCTCTGTTGACTCCTTCACACACACCCCCTGCATGACCCCAGCCCTGACTCTGGCACCCCCACACATACCCAGCCCCCCTACCCTGACACCTGCACCCCCTCACGTGTGCCTAGCCCTCTGCCCTGACTCTTGCACCCCCCACATCCCATGCACCCCGCACACCCCCACTTACATTCGCACCTGCAACCCTCACACCAAATGGGAACTGCCCTTCACCCCCAGCTCTGTGCTTGGTCCACTCCCACCCTCAGCTCAGTGCAGAGAGAGGAAGAGAATGGGCCAGAACCAAGGAGAAGGTAGGTACCCATTGTACGTGGGCAGGGCCGGGACCCCAGACCGGCAGTGGGCTGAGCAGGTCTGGCAGCCGGGATCCCGGCTGGCAGGAGCCGGCGGATGGAACCCCTAAGTGGCAGTGGGACGAGTTTCTCAGCCCACTGCCGGTCTGCGGTCCCAGCTGCTAGCCCCGCACAGCCCGCTGCTGGTCTGGGGTTCTGGCTGCCAGACCCTTCCCAGCTGGGGTCCCGGCCGCAGGCCCCACTCAGCCCACTGCCCGCCTAGGTGAACAGATCCCCAGACCAGCAGCGGGCTGAGCAGGCCAGCGGCGTAAGATCAACATTTTAATTTAATTTTAAATAAAGCTTCTTACACATTTTGAAAACCTTGTTTATTTTACAATACAACACTAGTTTGTTATATAATATATAGACTTGTAGAGAGACCTTCTAAAAAACATTAAAATGTATTACCGGCACGCGAAACCTTAAATTAGAGTGAATAAATGAAGACTCGGCACATCACTTCTGAAAGGTTGCCGACCCCTGACTTAGGTTGTACTTGTGACAACATGGCATGGTGCAGGTGTCATTCTACAAACAAAACAGCCTGGTGGTTGGGTGGAGACACACCAACCTTGACAAGTAGTCAGGAGAGCCAGGACATGTCTAAAATGGGAGGGACGAGTTCAGCTGGGTGCTCTCCTCACCAAAGCTCCCCGAAAAGGTTATTGAGTAACAACATACTGAACCAATGAAATGTAAGATGGAAACATTACATCAAACAAACTTTCACTGCCAAATAAATGATTTTGAGAGCAAAGAACTATTGCCTGACAATTTCAAAATGTTGTTCTCACTTGATTACCATTTTTGTGGGTATCATTTACTCCCACCTGACATGCCATATACAGTACACAGATGACATGTGTGACACATGCCACAACATTTTACAGCTTCATCTTCTATTTTAGATAAATAAATCTTGTCCCTGGGTGTTTGCCCACACGTGGTGCTTGGAACTGGAAAACTGCACCCCTCGTGCGCCTTCTGGAAGCTTTAAAAGATGACAAATTAAGTTCATAAATATATCTTAGTTTATGTCTGCTTTGAACAGCTTTTTATCTTTTGAAATTTCAAAGTGCTGGTCTTCTGAGGAAAACGAGTCAGGTTTCCTTTGACATAACGGGAGCAAGATATAACTGTCACGGAGGAAAATACTATAATTATGTCTCCACGTAATCCATTCATTGCTTTATGGAACTACGGTCTACTAAGGAGTGTTACAAATCCAGTTAATGCTTCTGCATGCTGTATTCTGTGTTTGGTTCTGTGATTGAGCTGACAGATGTGGAAAGGCACATAAAAGTCTCTAAAATAAATGTATACATATGCTGATGAGCTCAGCTTATTTCTGCTAAAGCTGGCATCAACCTGAGCTTAATTCTTTTCCTCCAGATAACGTTGTTTGGCTTGATGTGCGTTTTCTTACACTAATTCCACACATTCTGGGGCTCAATAACATGAAAACAGAAAACACTGGGATACCACGTTAGTGCATGAGCTCATACTCAGTCATCTCCCTACAGACGAGAGACGATATAGTTGAAAAAGAAATGTAAGTTAACCACTCCATTTCAAGGTCACAACTCAAACCCACAGCATTTGAGTTTTCTGCATTCAAACATCAGTGCCTCTCGTGATATCTGTGATTCACCTAATGTCACTCAGGGACATCTGATCCCATCACAGCTATACTGTCTTTCTCCAAAATGTGAGTGAGAGATGTTTAGGGCCTGGCTTTCAAAGATACACATGAAATGACATGAGACTAAGTTCCATAGGATCCACAAGTCATATTTGTACAAATGAGCACACTGAGCATAGGTTTAAATAATAGATTTTGCACATATTAGACATATATTTCTGAGTATCGTGAATAGGGAAAGCCAAATTTCAAAAAAGTATCTTGTGGTTCCAAAGTTCACATATGGGCCTGTGAATCATCAGATGAATGTAACAGTACTTCAGAAAAACTGATATTCCAATACTGAAAACTTCTAGTTGTGCTCTAATATTTCTAAAAAAGCTTGGGCGATATAGATTTCTTGATTTTCTACATTTCCTATCTCCTGTAGATAGAAAACCATAATAAAGAATGCTGTACTCACACGAGCATCAACTACCATGAGCAGACTATGGAGGACAGAGGACTTAATGAAGCAGAGCAACAAGGGCTTGGATCCACTAGTTCTATTAATACTAACTAGTGTACAAAGAGCTACAAAACGTGACTGACAGAAGTGGAACTGCTATGTAATAATGTTACGAATAGTGAGCTGTAACAATTTTATGAACCTTGTCTGTGATCTGGACATTGAGGGTAAGTTGTTGTAAATTAGGGTTATAAATCTTTCATAGAATCATAGATTATTAGGGTTGGAAGGGACCTCAGGAGATCATCTAGTCCAACTCCCTGCTCAAAGCAGGACCAATCCCCAAGTGGCCCCCTCAAGGATTGAACTCACAACCCTGGGTTTAGCAGGCCAATGCTCAAACCACTGAGCTATCCCTCCTGTTTCCTATATGAATGCATTAATCTACTAAGAAAAGGAAGAACCAGCAAGCAACACAGTGGCTTCCCAAATAAGAACATCTAGGTCACCACTTGAAAGACAATGGGGAAAGTAGTTGGCTTTATAGAATCTGTGTCCTGTCACCAACATGCTATAAGCCTTGTTTTTCAGGAGCTGCCCAGAGAGTGTCAGCGAGGTCTGACAGAAAGACAAGGTAACACAGTGGAAAGCTCTGCAGAAAAGCCTATAGGCCGTTAGACATTCCAAAGTCCCCACGTGGCAGATGGTCGAACATCTGGAAAACAGGCATGCATATAGGCCGGTTTATTGTTTTTAATATCTGTTTTTCCTCATATGCTTTTGTTCTAAATAAAACAATACTTTGCTTTAAGAAGGCTGTTTGATCAATGATTACAACTGTCACTGCTGTGTAGGGATGAAACTGTAAAGTCTGAGCCTAAAGCCCGCTCTACACTACAGAGTTAGGTTGACATAAGGCAGCTTATGTCGACTTCATGTCAGTGTAGACACTCCCAGCCTTGCTCCCGCCAGTGTAAGCGTCCTACTACTCTGACATAACTCCACCTCCATAAGAGGCGTAGGGTTTACGCCAGTGTAATTAGGGCAACACAGTGTCTGTGGAGAGACTACATTCCTTACACCAGCTGTTGGCTGTCGTGTCAATGTCACAGCTCTGTTGGAGCCATGAAATTGGGAAGAGCTGCTGGCTCCCGGCTCCCCAGCTGGTCTGCTTCCAGGTCTCCACTCCAAGGCGGGCTACCACCCAGACTCCCGGCTTGGCCCGCTGCCCCTGGGTTCCCAGCTCCCCGCCAGGAGCACAGCAGCTGACTGGACTCTGGGTGCGGCTTCCCCCTCACACTCTCAGTTGGGAGCACAGAGGCAAGAAGTTCTGTGGGGGCAGCTGGGCTCCCGGAAGGGAGCTGCGCAGAGCTGAAAGCCCTGGCTCTCAGCCCCTCCCCCCTTTCACTCAGTGGAAGCACTCCTGGTGAGGACGTACACCACAGATAGAAGGAGGGTAGTGGAGACATAGGGCCAATTTCAGATTGTAGTGTAGACATGCCCTAAGTCAGACCCGCTGAAGTAACCATGGGGACTACAACTGAGCATCTGCGCTGAGAGTGGGAGAATCAAATGATTCCACCCTGAGAGACAAGTGACTGCCAGAAGCCAGAGACCTGCAGGAGGTGCACTTAGAGACACTAAAAGAAGTCATAGGTACAGTCTGTCCAGTAACTGTGACAGTGACATCTGTGGTGTGACTCACAGGATGGCAGATAATGTGTACAAACAATTATTTTTTTTTTTTAACTGAAACCAAATTAGGAATGAAGTCTATCTGGAGAACCTTCCTTTCTGCTCCTACTTGATGGAAGAGAAATCTCACATTATCAGCATGATCTCCCTCCCCAGTAAGGATGTCTGCCACGTTCAGGAGAACTCTTCAGGCATGAGAGCTGCTTCAGGGGAGTTGGGGGACGTTGAGCCCAGTGAGAGAAGGGAGTGACCAGATACATTGTATAGCAATTTAAAAGCTTTTCTTTCAAGACCACTCGATTCAGGACAAACCTTTTAAATATTTTACATACACATCACACATCACACAGAATTCCTATTTAAATTGAGCAGAAAGTAATTTCTCTCCATGAAGCAATAAACCACCATGAGGATATGGGCACGAGGCCAGATTTGCTTCTGAACATGAAATCTCTATGGGCCTTTAGGTCACCAGTGAAACACCCTGGAAAATTTAATTAAAGTGGGTTCCAGGAAGAACTATGAGGCTGATATAGTTAGTTAGCTACCACTAAATAAAAGAGTGCGTTCACATACAAGTGTCTTATAAGCATGATGTGCCCAATTCTGCAATGAAAGTTACATATTTCAGTGACCTTGCTACAATAAAAGTAATATGGTAACCAGATGACAACTAACACCATTTCTAGCTATTCTTAAATACAATTTTGGGGGGTAAAATTATTTCCTGCCTTTCCTCAAAGGAAACATTATTATTATTGGACACACAAAAAAACCCTGATGCTACTCATTTTTAAAAATGACTATATTTTCTCAGAATGACATTATTATGGACTAATCAGCAAAAGTGGAATCAGCTAACCCCTTTATATATGAACGAGGTTTCAAATTATTTGAGAACCAAAACATCTGTCCAATGCACAAACTATTTTATACAAACAATATTAGAATAATTTTGAATGTAATTTTATTGGAGGGGAAGAGGAGATGAGACTTGATAATGTCTCAATAGTGAATGAGCAAACAATAATTGGATAGCAAGAGCATGACATTTATGAGGTATTTCATAATATTAGTTAATCCTCAACTGAAGCAAAGAGGTGTGTTTTGTTTTTCCATACATAAAGAGCAACCTTACACTTTCACATCCAGAATGTCCTTAATAGAAAATAAAGAGAACAACCAAAACAAGAAAAAGAGATTTTCACAGACAGCACACAGGGTTTGAGTCACTTTGGAACAAGGGGCTCACAAAATACAGACTCCTGCTGTATCTGCTGATGGACCTTCTCTCCACTTAAAATGCAGTTTACAGCAAAGAAATCATAACAGGAACAAGGAACATATACCAGAGTCAGCATTCACCTTCAGTCCCCACAGACTGATACCTGGGATAATACAATTGTTCTAATTAAATGAAGGGAAACTATTGTGGTATTCCAAATACCTCTGACAACTTTGGGTAAATGATTTTTTTCAGGGGCAAACAATTTAAGACATTGTATAATTCAATAGTTGTAATAGGTTTTTGCCTTGAATAAATAAAGAGAGGATGAGCTTACAGGAGCCCCGAAAAATCTGCATCCAAGTTAACATATAACTAGAGCTATCAGGCGATTAAAATAATTAACTGTGAGTAATCACACTGTTAAACAATAATAGAATACTATTTATACATTTATTTAATGTATACCACATTTTCAAATATATTGATTTCAATTACAACACAGAATACAAAGTGTTCAGTGCTCACTTTATATTTATTTTTATTATATTTGCATTGTAAAAATAAAATAGCATTTTTCAATTCACTTAATACAAGTAGTGCAATCTCGATCATGAAAGTTGAACTTACAAATGTGGAATTATGTACAAAAAAACTACATTAAAAATAAAACATATGTAAAACTTTAGAGCCTACAGGTCCATTCAGTCCTACGTTTTGTTCAGCCAATTGCTCAGACACACAAGTTTGTTTACATTTGCAAGAGATAATGCTGCCCACTTCTTGTTCACAATGTCACCTGGAAGCGAGAACAGGTGTTCGCTTGGCACTGTTGTAGCCAATGTTGAGATATATTTATGTGCCAGATGCACTAAAGATTCACATGTCCCTTCATGCTTCAACCACCATTCCAGAGGATGTGTGTCCATGCTGATGATGGGTTCTGCTCGATAATGGTCCAAAGCAGTGCAGACCAACGCATGTTCATTTTCATCATCTGAGTCAGATGCCACCAGCAGAAAGTTGATTTTCTTTATTGGTGGTTCATTTTTTGTAGGTTCCACATCGAAGTGTTGCTCTTTTAAGACTTCTGAAAGCATGCTCCACATTTCATCCCGATCAGATTTTGGAAGGCACTTCAGATTCTTAAATCTTGGGTTGAGTACTGTAGACATCTTTAGAAATCTCACATTGGTACCTTCTTTGTGTTTTGTCAAATCTGCTGTGAAAAAGTGTTATTAAAATGAACAACAAGTGCTGGGCCATCATTCAAGACTGCTATAACATGAAATATATGGCAGAACGCGGGTAAAACAGAACAAGAGACATAGAATTCTCCCCCGAGGAGTTTGGTAACAAATTTAATTAACACATTACTTTTTTTAACAAGCGTCATCAGCATGGAAGCATGTCCTCTGGAATGGTGGCCAAAGCATGAAGGGGCATACGAATGTTTAGCATATCTGGCACGTAAATACTTTGCAATACTGGCTACAGAAGTGCCATGCAAACATCTGTTCTCACTTTCAGGTGACATTGTAAATAAGAAGCAGTCAGCAGTATCTCCCATAAATGTAAACAAACTTGTTTCTCTTAGTGATTGGCTGAATGAGAAGTAGGACTGAGTGGACTTGTGGGCTCAAGTTTTGCACTGTTTTGTTTTTGAGTGCAATTATGTACCCCCCCATCTGCATTTGGAAGTTGTGCTTTCATGATAAAGAGACTGCACTACAATACTTGTATAACGCGAACTAAAAAATACCATTTCTTTGTTTATAATTTTTACACTGCAAATATTTGTAATAAAAATAATGTAAAGTGAGTACCGTACACTTTGTATTCTGTGTTGTAATTGAATTCAATGTATTTGAAAATGTAGAAAATATCCAAAATATTTAATACATTTCAATTGGTATTCTATTGTTTAACAGTGCAATAAAACTGCTATTAATCTAGATTCATTTTTTAAATCGCGATTAATTTTTTTTTAGTTAATCGCGTGAGTTAACTGCGATTAATCGACAGCCCTACATACAGTATAATAATGAACCATTACTGCTAATATGTTAGAGCTAAGCCTGGATGGGTTACAAACTGTAAATTGTACTGCACTGCTTATCTTCTACCACAGTTCAGAGCTCTGGGGAGGTTTTTTAAAAACATTCATATCAAACAAAAAACAACTCAGCCACCCATCTGCAATAAAGTAATGCATGTATGTCTCTCTTGAGATTCAGAAACGTAGCTACAAAAAAGGCTTCTTGTTGCAGACACAGTAATTTCTCCTCAGATTTCTTCCTGCTCATAACTGCTTAATTTACCAATAATTTCTGGTTATCGGGGTCCTGCAGCAGGGGAGGGAGGTAGAGAGGCAGCAGGCCCAGGCCTCTATTCCCTAGAGCTAGAGGAGCGAGGCTGAGAATCCGGGCACTCGGTTTTGTAAAAAGGGCATTTTTCATCAGAAATTCATTCACATGACATTTTTGACCAGCTCCAACTGTGATCCAATATTCCAGATTAAATGCCTCTAGCAGAGATGAACCTAACTCATGACATTTGGATCTGCATCATAACTTCTCCAAACTCTGAATGGATTGGTATCTGGTGTTCAGCTCACAACCCATCCCTATTCTTGATTTGTACCTTCTGAGTAAGAAATTTCTGCAGCTAATTTTAAGGCCTATTAGTTTGCAAAATGTGGCCTACACATTTGCAGAGGATCACTTGCTAATCCCAGTGCTGGAACATGCCCATGCAAAGAGAATTTGTACATCTAGATTAGATGCCTGGTTGAGCCCTTCTATTTTAATGTCGTCCTTAATGCATGTTGCATTTGAATGTTCAAATCTGCTTTCCCGCCACACGATGAAGAGGTGAAAACCTCTGCAAACTACCACAAAATCTTCCTCCTTAAGTGGCGCAAATCCAAGATGGCAATCAGGATTTCATTGCTCCTGCAGAGGTACATATTTGCTGCTGAATAAGACAGGACTGCAGCTATAGATGAATAAAGTGTTTTTTAATTTGCCCCACACCCAGATAATGCAACTGCAAAAAAAGTTCTGAGGGCCAGATCCTCACCCAGTGTAAACCAGCACACTGAACTCACTAGAAGCTCAATACATATATTAGCATAGTCACATCCATTTTAATGTTATATCATCTTGTTTGCAGTCACCCTGATAGCAGTAATTTGATACTTGTTTCACAACTGTGCTTCGTTAAAGGTGGGGAAAACAGCTTCATTTTCAGATATCATTTACTGGTATCTGAGTAAGGGTGAGTTTGCTGTGCTGGCAGTTAGAAACATGTTTTAACTTGTAGACTGAGGACTTTTGGGAGGAAGGCCAATGAGGGAGAATAAATATGGATCAGGAAAGTGCTCTTTTACTGCCACTTTTTAACCGTATCTACCCTTTTTCAGATGTGATACTTTTCCTACAGGATGCACTGCAGCTGGAGCAAGTCACTGGTTATTGGAGGAGTTAATTTATCATTTTCTATTACAACCCTCCCCCCTCCCCCAACCTTAAAGCAGTTATTGTCTCTTTGCATTTTTAAATGACATCTGTCCAAAGAGAGACTCTTTTAGGATCACTAGGAATTGTGAGCTCCAATCCTATTTTCAGAAGTGATTTAGAAACTTAAAAGCCTTATCCCCATTGACTTTGAATGAAACACAGGCTCCTAAGCACCGAAGACATTTTTGAAAATGTCACCCTTTGTCTCTGATCAATACTGCTTAATTTCCCATGCTAAGAACCTGTGCCTAAAGTCATCTAACTTTTTCTGCATGGGCTTTCTCTCCAGTTCTTATTTAACACAGTATCTCTAGTCTAGCATGCCACAATCAAATACAAAGTCTGGTGATCAATATTACTTTTCTCCAAGCACATGATCATAGTTGACAGAGATGCCATAGCCAATGTAAATTAGCATGCAGTGGCCTCCAAAGTTCACAGTGGCAAGATGAGCTGTAGAGACTCATGCACTTCCAGATGCCAGCTGCACACTTCCAGTATCAAATGAGTGGCCGCTGACTTCAAAAGCCAGATTGCAGGTGGCAGGGTTTTGACTAGGATTTCAGTGAAATGAGAGTTTGTTAGTAATGTATAAACATAAGCTTTCCAACAGTCAGAGGCCTTGACATAGCTTGGAGAAGTGTTGCTCTTGCTCTTCCAAGCCTGTACGTCACTGAGTATTTGTCCCATTTATTGAAGTGAATTAAATATTAATGAAATTTGCCATATTCATAACTCAGGATACTCAAGTTCTCCATTTACAAAACGGATGCAGCACAAACACGTTGCCTTAATGTGATTCAGTTTTCCCCAGAGGGGAAATCCTGGCACCACTGAAGTCAATGGCAAAACTCTCACGAACTTAAAATGGAGCTAGAATGCCTCCCCCAAGACTAGGGGTGACTGGGTATTTCCCCTCCCTAGCTCCAGTCAATCCTTGGTCTCTTTACTTAGCTGGTCATCAAGTGTGTCCACTGATGTAAAATCTGAACTTAATATCTGTTCACTAGGAACTCCCTGCCCAATATGGAACAGTCCTATAGTATTTAATAGAAAGATTATAAAACTTTTTATAGTTTTTTATTAAAGTCTTTATGATTATATCCCTGCTGAAAAATCCTATGGGAAAGCTCCAAAATCCTATAGAATGGATTTCATTGCCTACTGAATTCTGTAGTATTTAGAGTAATTTCTATAGAACCCACCTGGTTTAATCCCTGCTAAATTCTATAGGATGTTCCCAAAATGAAGGACTAAGACCACCAATTTCATTCACATAGATCACTGCTAACCTGAGACCCAGTCCTGCAAACACTTACGTACATGACTAACCCTTTGTTGATGTGAGGAGTCATCCCACTGAAGTAAATAGGACTACTTGTGTGAGTAAAGTTATATACTTGCTTAAATGCTTGTGGGTTCAAACTCCTAGGCTGGATTTGAACCTGTGTCCTAAAGGTGAAAATAACCCAAGATAAACCTTTTGCCATCCTTAGTCTTCTTTGTGAAGAACACCAGGCACCATTAGGAGATACAGGGGAAAGGTATAGTAGCTAGGAGAATTTATTATGCACTCTATTTCTTCTCTCTGCTAAAGAACTAGACAAACAGCAGCAAAGCAGGACACAAATTCAAAGAAATTACACAAATATATAAATGATAACACTCCTTTTCTGGAGGTGGTGGGGTTTTTCCTGATTTGAGTCATCATAAAATTCCTGAAGACTGTTAATTGCTATAATTTCACAACAGATTGTGCAAACCCAGGGATGTCAATCTTGGACTTTTCCCAAGAATTATATTGCCTTTAAAAAAAAGGTACTTTGTGCAGAAGTTATTAGAAACATTAATCAGGGATTGTATTATATAGCTTCCAGTCCAGATTTATACACTCATATAGGCAGTGTGGTCCAGTGGACAGAACACTAGCTTGGAATCAGGAGTCCAAAGTGCTATTCCTGACTATGCAGCTGACATATCGGACAGTTTTTTTAGTGTACCTCAGTTTCTCCATCTGTAAAATGGGGATAATGGTACCTATCCTTCTCTGTAAAGCATCTTGTGATTTGCAATGAAAACCAACATATACAAGAGTTAAATACCATTAACTGAAATCAAAGTGTTACAAAACTAATGTCGACTTTGTGTGTATCGGATTTTAAATAGTATTATATTCTGGTTTTCTGCCTTTTTTAGGAAGTATATGGAGTTAATTTTATATATATATATATATACATATAAAGAATAATTGCTAATTGTAGCTTTTTTAATGTTCCAAATCAGAGAAAACAAAACATCTACCATCTACACACCCTTAAAGAAACCCTGAAACAGCAGCTCAGGCAGTATAGGAACTGGCTAGATTATTGTTGCTCAGATGGGCACTGTTTAACATAAGTAGCAGATGAATAGCTTTTTTGCTTGCAGGTTTGGGCATTTTTCACTGCTTTTTTGTTTTAAAACTATGTATTATCATTAGTAGTATGAAGGAGAAAGAGAATGAGTAATTATTTTATTTTATTGTTTTTAGTCTTTGTGAACCAACACGGTTAAAGAGCAATGCAGGGATAGAGCTTTACAGAAATGTTTGGTTAGAAGTGTGATTGCTTTTATATAAAATGCATGAACAATGTCTCATTCTGCCTAAGATTCATTAGCAGCTAACCAAGGTATGAGAAAATGTTTTGTTTTGTTTTTTAAAGGTGTGCATGTGTAAGTTGCTGCACTCATACTACCCACCCTGCAAACCTGTGTACTTCATAGTGAGTTTTTGTTGAAAAATTGATATTAAAATATCATCATCTTCATGCTTCTGGCTAATGTCATTCTTCTACATAAAAATGTGTATCCCAAGAGCCCTATCTTGTAAATATTCTTTTCAAACCTTAAGACATACTTTCCCTGCTTTATTTGTTCTGTTTAAAGATTCAAAACTTAGACCCAATACTGCAAGATTCTGAGCATGCTCAACTTCCATGGGTCTAAGACAATCAGCATCTTGTAGCATTAGACTTTATGCAAGCTAACTCGTTTCTGACACCATCTCTGAAATGACAGAAAAGCTCCACCTTCCATAAGGGAGTGTAATCTGATTGATTTTACTGTGGTGAAGGTATGCCCATAGGATACCCATAAATTTGCTAATAGCTCATATGTGTAAGAAGTAACCGTGGTTTCTTTAATTCCTGTGGGTAAGGGTGGGGGAGGTTGTACTTTACATGTGTTGACCACGGCTATACAGTTTTCCTTGAGTGCCAGATACTAGTACATTTTACTTATGCAATATTTGGAATGTAACATAGCACCATTTATAAACATGAATAAACATTTATTTAATAAGTTGGACCTAAGTGCTCATTAAAAAAGAAATGTAATTTCTATAACATTTATGTCTACTCATAACCACTTCAGCAAAGATTCTTTAACAATCTGTGCTTTTGATTTTCTCAAATTAAATCTATATTCAAAGGAGGAAATCTCATCCTTGTTACAACGTGTCAAACAGGAACCCTTATGTGTTTTCTGTTGCCAGTGGAACAGCTGTCCTTAAAAAGCTACAAATCACTGACCATTATTTTCTGGGGTCGCTCAAAAATCATTTTGCATTCATATCTCATGATTCCTCATTAAAATACACTTCTCTAGAGACCTATAAACTTCTTCCACCTCTCAAAAGAGTGTTTACAAAATATACAGAAAATGCATTATAGAAAAAGAAAAAACCTATGGAAACAAGACAAATGAGAAACTTGACAGCTTCAGCATTTTATTTCTTGTTGCATCCCATCTCCATCTGTACGTGTTCTCTTTTGATTTTAAGCTCTTTGGAAGAGGGGTTGTGGGCCAGATCCTCAGCTGATGTAAATCAGCACAGTTTACCAATTTATGCCAGCTAAAGATTTGGCCTCATTGCATCTTATTGTCTGAAAAGTACCAACCACACTTTTGGCACAACATAGCTATATCAAAATAATAATGTAATGGATGCATTTTAAAACAAAACAAAGGATGAGGCTGAATGCTCCATACTGTGCTCTGAAGGCAAAATTTGGCTCTGAAGCAGCTAAAATATAAGTTTTCCACTTATTCAGCTCCACTGGAGCAAAGCAGATTTAGGCAGAACCTTACAAAGTCACGTGTGGTCAGATGCATATTAAACCTATGCAAATTCACACAGACTTAATGCGAGCTCTTTTGAAAACAGGTTTACAAGACACTATTTCTTATTTTCCATGACATAATGCATTTGGATGAAATAATGAACCTGGTTATGGCTCAGAATGAGAATCAGAGAGAAATGACTGACAAAACTGTTTTGGGAATTGCTTGAGCTATTTACAAAATCTGAAAGTCAAACCTCCCAGCACACACAGATCTAGTTAAATCTGTGTTTTCCAATATTAGCTGTCAGTCAACTCTTTGTACCTAAGACTAGCATACAGAAGAACCAAGGAACTGTAAATGTAACATTACAACACTAAAATTTGCCTGTATGTTTATTTCCCCCCATCACAGTGCTTATAACTTGAATATAATGGGAAGCTTTCTTTTGGCAAAAAAAAAAAGAAAGAGCTGATTAAGTGTTCCATTTAATAGTGTAATGCAAAGAATACTTTCTTCTGTCAAACCCACTGCTACTTTACTGACCAAATGGAGAGCTATCAACGTTTTTGTTTGTGCTTGTTCAACTTGTATACAAAATAATCAAATTGAATAATTCAATTATACGCACACCAAGGTAAATCTCTCTGTGGCTAATACACTAAATGCCAAATAGATTAGACCTACTTTCCTCTTCCAGCCCTATTACCACCTAATCTCCAGACACATCTGACACAGCTTAATCTGATTCCCTTTGGAACTCATCAATGCCACTTCTTAATAATGCCAGAGGAGGTAACTTGAGTAATGTGGGGCAATTCACTCCCCCATTTTCTCCCCACAGCAGACACAGAGCCTAAGTGTGCTGCTGTCTTTCTAGATCTACCTACCCTTGCTGGCCAAAGCAGCCAGGCTCACAATCACCTGGACCTAGGTGATTTGCCAAGGTCACATAGGTAGCCTGTGGCAGGGCTGGGAAGTGAATCCATATCCCCTAACACCCAGCCTAGCACCCCAACCACTGAGCCACCCACCCTCTTTAAACCTTTTAAAGGTTTTCATCCACATTTACTGCCCTTCCCCTATTCTCTGTTCCCATCCCATTCCATTTTCCCCACCACTCCCATTAAGACTCTTTTCTCCCTTCTGTTTCCACATTATCCAAGCAACCAACAGGTACATGGCCCCCCTGATTAACATACCTTCTTCTTAAATACCTCAGCACAATTTCCATGCTCCCTCTAGCTGATGGCCATGTGCTCTGGAACAAATGTTTTCCTTTGATTGGTATCAGCCACATGAAATCAAAATGGGGATGGAGGAAAATTGGGGGCCATTGTGATTTATTGTTTCTCTCTCTCCCTTTCCTTCATTTTCTCTCATCTTGTGAGTCTGCTTTCTCAGTCTTCTCTTTCATTTGTGGCTCAACTTTCTCTCCCTTTACTGTCCTTTATCTTGTTTTCCTGCCAGCTCTGCCATCATTGCCTCCATTTCTCACTATCTGCTGATCCTGGATTGCTTCCCTCCCTACCATCCCCCATTCTCCTGCGTCTTGCTTGTAATCAGAACATGTTAGAGCTTCTGAGCCAGTAACATCCCAGAAATCTGAATCTTCACATAAAACCAACAAGCTAACGTTGATGAGGCAGTAATCGCACAAAGACTGACTGCACCTTGATATCACACCACCCTACAGCTGTTGGTCCAGTAACACTCATGGAGGCCTGTGCCTGGACATCAGACCAGCTCTTAAGAAGCGCAAAGGCATTTTCCTCTCAGAGGCCCATCTCTTGACATCAAACCAGCAGGCAGGTGGTGCTGATAAGCTAAGGAGCTAAAGAGACCTTGACATAAGCTCTGCAAGATAGTTGTTTAGCCAAAACCTCAAAGAAAAGCCTTTGCCTTGATATCAAACCAGCAAGTTAGAGGCACTGACCCAGAAACATTATTGAGGCTTGTATGTTGATCTCAGAGAAAGAAGATAGAGATTCTGAGCCAGGAACTTCAAAGAGGTTTCTGTCTTAACATTGTCACAGCAAGGTAGTTGTATTTACCAAGTAATCTCACAAAGGCCCGTGCATTGGAATAAGCCCAGCAAGCTAGAATTGCTAAACCTGTGAGCTCAGAGAGGCCTGTCACTTGTCCAACCAGAGATACTCAGTAAGAGCAGCTTGTGAGGGAGCCTGTGGGAGCATTGTTCCACCTCTACACCCTCCCTGAGACTTGGGGCAGCTTAGGTCCCTCAGAACTCTCCTGCCTCTTCCTTCATTGGCTGGTGAAACAAGGACTCACTAGGCGGAAGAAGCTTGAGTGGGAACAGCAGAAGGAGCTGGTGCCTGGCTGGAGAGTTTATGGATCTCCAGAGCTTTCCACTAGAAAGCTGGAGGAGCACCAACACCTGATGGGAGAAGAACTGTCCAAACTGGGAGCCTGACTCCTTTCTTTTAGAGAAAGATTTTCCACTTTCTTCCAACTCCCTCTACTCCACACTTCCCTCCCTTGTTTGACTGGAAATTCTCAGCTAAGGGTTTTATTGCAGAAAATATTGATCATGTAGCTAATGAAAGGCACAAAGATTCTGGAAAGTGATCTGCTGTTTTGTCTTGAGAAATTGGTCTGAAAGACAGCAGCACGTGGAATGCCAGTTGCCCCCGGCCCACAGTTTACCATTTAACCACCTGAACTTTGTGAATAGTCTTTCTAGCATAGCAAAGAAAAATGATGCCTAAGAACAAAACAATACACTTACTGTGTTGTTAATAAATTCCAAAGTCTCATGCCAAAACTTAGAGGAGGAATGAACTGCAGTAACACAGATGCAGATGTTCTGAAATAAGGGAACTCCATGAAGGTGTAAAGATCTGTCCATATGAACCAGAATGCAAGAGCTTTGCTTTGAACACTATGTCGGGTTGCTAGTTTCTGATGATAAATGCATTTATATCTCATAAGCCAATATGGATTTCTTTATTTTACCACCACAGAAAGGCAGGTAGGGTAGGAGTGGAGGAACAACTGAAAACATTAAGGTCAAAAGGTAACCGAAGTGACAGACAGTCCCATATCACTAAAACAAAATACTGCCACTGTATTCTTAGAATTGTTTTCTTGTGCCATGTGTTGCTGGTTAGCAGCTCTAAATGTGGCAAGCATCAGAGAAAGTGAAATGTCAGCCAAGTTCTGCTTAGCAGTGAAGTACAAACAAGAGCCAAAACGACATTCTTAGATACTAGGGACTTTGTTTTTTAAAGTAATTAATAAAATGCTGCTTGCTACAAGAATCACAGGTTGTGATAAAAAAAATTAAACTGGACTGATATCCCTAGATTTAGTTTAATTACTATTGTTTGTTATTAATTAATCTGTGTGTGCAAAGTGCCTTGAGATCTTTCAATAAAAGACGCTATTATATGCACCGAGAGCTATTATGTATGTATTTCTTTGGTCACAATAAGATTGGGCAAAGTGAATACAACTAATCTGACAGCCCTTTCTCAGACATAACTGTCATAGCCACCAAGGGACTCATGTCAGTTGGATCAGGCTTAAAGATCACCTATTAATTTTGTGTAGCTAACTAAGGGCCTGAGCCTGGTCCCACTGAAGTGAATGAAATAATCCACATTGACTTTGATAGCAGAAGGCTCAGGCCTTCTGTGTGAATAAAAGGCCAAATTTCCAAAGTGAGTTTAAATGGCCTCTCGAACTGTGTCTGCTATTTCTCCGGGTAACATTTTTGTGTATTCAAAAATTTACAGATGGAAAATGCACCACCAGAAAGTTGGAAAGTGAAAAGTTCTGGACTACTTTCGAAAGAAACTTGGCCTTAATAAACATGAGGTAGAATGATTCATTATTATTAAAGCAAAACACAAAGTGAACACAGAAATACAGTGCGCTTTACAAATACAGGCCCTGATCCTTATGCATTTGAGTAACTTTAAGCACCAGGGCCCTCAATCCAGCAAAACACTTAAGCATGTGCTTAATTATAAGTACCTAAATAGTCCCACTCAATTCGATGGGACTTCTCCCCGGGGTAAAGTTACTCACAAGCTTGAACTCAGCAAAATTAGGATCACTGTGCAAGACATGACCCCTCACCCAAACTGCCTGACGTATTTATATTCCTTTTACAACCTAAGTTTAAAAGAGGGATTTTCACCCTTTGCTCTTACCAGGATGACTTAAAACATACTGATTTTTAAATGAGAGGCAATTTTATTTATAAACAAAACAAACTTTTTTTTTATGTAAAGAGAACAGAAAAAAATGGAAGTTCTTGAGGAAGAAAAAAAAAGAAAAGAAAAAAGATTTAACGTTTACTAAATCTCTGTTGTATTAAAATCATTTATGTGATGCACCCAGTGCAAAATAGCATGAGCCGGAACCTCTTACGCTGACAGTCATTTGTTGTTTCTATTTAAATTGAGTTTTCTCTATTCCTCCAGCTCTTAATGCTGTTCAAGAGGACAGTATAGAGTGTTTGGATTCAAAACACTCTTTTCTAAATCATCAAGCAAAATGGTTCTCATTGAACTGTTGCTTCCTAACGGCTGTAAAGTACTCTTTTGTTCAGCAGGATATATTAGCCAAAGAAAATTACTGGCCCTCTACCATTAAAGAAAATTCATTCTCTCGGATACCCGATCCTGTTCCCATTGAAATCAATGGCAAAACTCCCATTGACTTCAGTGGTGCAGAGACCCTAGATGAACTCTAAAGTTATGCCCTTCTTATTTTCATGCTGATTCTGATATTTCTGATATGACAGTAAAATATTATTAATAATATTTATAACATTTATAAGCAGGCCTTCTCCTGCAAAGCAACCCAAACAAACATACATATTCTGTACACACAGCCAGAAAGATACTAAATGGTTATATTTTATTAAAGGAAAAATGAAGCCTTTACATTACAACTGGGGGGGGGGGAGGCGAATGGATAAGCTTCACATTTGGCCTGGATTTTGGATTCAGACCCCCTCAAAACAATTGGCTGAATTTAAAATTCCAAATTGATACTAAGCCTGAAAAGAATGCATAAGTGGAAAAAAACCCAAAAAACCTAAGAAAGGAAAAGAAAGGAGGGATGGGGTGGGTATATACAATGCAGTGGTTAGCAATGGATTTGGCAAACAGAAATATTAATATCACTAAGATACAGGGTTATTATATTCTCTGTTCACTCTTAAAACATTCAGACATTTAATCACTGGCCCTTCTTTACATCTGCAACAACTCAGAACGCATTCCCATAGCCGCTGCTGCTTTAAAAGCAGTGCTGATCAACTCCTGAATCTTGGCAGCAAACTGGGTTGCTGAATGATGGAATTTTTCAGTGCTCCTCCACCACTCTGCCCACCCCCACAGTGAAGAACCAGCTCCCTGACACCTACTAACTCCTGCCAACAGAGATGAGAACTGGAAGCTCACTGTGCTAACAACATGGAGTATCAGCTTCTCATATAGACAACTCTCCTGGGACGTAAAGTAAAGCTGCCACAGACAGGGGAAAAACAAAACACACCGTTTAAGGTAAAGGAGTAAGTTCAGCCCCACTTTATTAAACAAATACAACTAACCTCTGTATGTGGGCAATCTAGAACTGTAGAGCCATTACAAGGACATCACACCTGGCTTACAGGAGGTCAGCACCTGAAATAACAGCTGGTTCAAACAGCCCAGCCAACTTCAAAGAGATACTGGTTGGAAAGGGGGCTTCAAAGATCAAGCCAGAACACTGTCCTCCACTGCCATGAAAGACGTCTGGCCCATTCATCGGATTGAAACGAAGACTTGAGGACCTGTATAATTCATTTCTAAACCTACATGATCAGGTAGAGTTTGTGGTGAAAATTCATTTTCCCCTCCATCGTGTTAGGAAACCTCACTCCTTACTCTCTGCTCTCAGCTATCCATTAACTCATCATCTTAGCATTCTGCCTGGACATCAGCTGAGCAGGCCAGTAACCCAAGACATCTGTGTCTTGACATCAGCCAACCATGATAAAGCTGTTAAGGTAATGACCTTACTGAGAGCCTTGTGCCTTCATAGCAGACCAGCAAATAGACATACTGAACCAGTAGACTCTGAAGCCTGTGCCTTGACAGTACAACAGCAAGATAGAGAGAGGTTCTTAGCCAGCATCCTCACCAAGGCCTGTGCCTTGACATCAACCAGAAGAATGAAGTGAGGTCACTGAGGTCTGAGCCATGGCATCCAGCCTACAAGCTTAAGCTGTTGCTGCTTTCTAGTTGTCCTTCCTCTGCAGGATAAAAAGGGAGATCCTGCCATCCGATTCCTTAGCTAGAACCCAGAAACAGAGTGGTCCTATCTGTTCTTTCTGCCCCCTTGGCATTCACGTAGGGTGTATGGATGGGAGCATGAGAATTGATCCCCAAGAATTGCATGTGCTGTGTGAACACATGCATGAACACACACAGAATCATAGAATATCAGGGTTGGAAGGGACCTCAGGAGGTCATCTAAGTCCAACCCCCTGCTCAAAGCAGGACCAAACCCCAACTAAATCATCCCAGCCAGGTCTTTGTCAAGCCTGACCTTAAAAACCTTTAAGGAAGGAGATTCCACCACCTCCCTAGGTAACCCATTCCAGTGCTTTGCCACCCTCCTAGTGAAAATGTTTTTTCTAATATCCAACCTAAACCTCCCCACTGCAATTTGGGACCATTACTCTCACATCTGTGTCTGTCTACGTGCTTGCTTGAGGACATGAACTGTTTAGGTACAGCCTGTGCCCACTTTCTTCTCCCAGCCTATCCCATCTGCCAAAACGGACATTGTAAAATTGTTATCAGCACATGGGACTTATGCAAATAGTGTATTTGAAAATAGACAGAAAGTAAATTTGGTGTGCGAAATACGGTGATAGTGTCAAAATTTATCAAAGGGTCAAAATTCTCACTTAACTGCTGATTCCCATTGGCTATAAAGTCATGAGGACCAGTCAGTCCTTACTCCTGGAAATCTCCCATTAGTGGCAGTTTTTCCTAAGGATAGGAGAATTGGCCCATGGAGTGCATCGGATCAGCCTTTAAACTGACGTTAAATGGATAACTTTGAAGGTTCCAACGTCCTCCAACACCCTATACAGCATTTCTCATTGGCTGTACGGACACATCGCTTGGGGAAATCAGAGTCAGAGATTCCTTCCCCCATCATCAGCGATTTGATTCTGTATCCTCAGTTGTATCTTTCCTTCATCTCCCAGGAGCAAATGGTAGCAAGGCTATGGAACAGAAACTTGTCTCTCAACACTAAGAGCTAGACCAACCCAAAAGGCAGCAGTGGAATGTGAATCATGGCAAGGACGGGGAGCTCTGGGTGGTTTGGAGGGGTGGGGGAGAAAAGGGAATTAAATAGATGGAAGAGAATGTTTCATTGAATAGCATGAACGTGCTCTCTAACCATAGTGACAGATTAAGTAAAGGTCCACAATCCCACACGCAGCACTGTGATCCATAGCTATTCATTGCACACTCCTGTACAGTACAGTACGGTAGTGGCCAGTGGACTCCCTGTGATTCTGCACATAGGAGATAGCTTATGCTTCTAAATGGCATAACCTCTCATTGTACGTCTAGTTTGGCGAACACATTGCGCAGTACATTCTCACCTGATTGCCTCGCCAGAGTCATCTCAGTCCTGCTCGAATACAGTGAAGAATGTTTTCAGGCCCCCATTAGGAATGCAGTGTGTACAAAACTCAAGTAACAAATGCGAAAACATTAACTTACTGTGAGCTCAGTTATGGTTGCTCCCAGGATCCTATCCCATCAGTGTACTAATGCAGAAACCAGTCAGCATTCATGTTGCCTTAAGGCCTGTTAACGTATCTGATACTACTGCTCAGGCACCAAGCTGGAAACGTGGCCAGTCCTCATATGGCATTGGGCAGGTGCTGAACACTGCAGGAGGCACTGCCTCCAAGACCTCCCAAAGCCATTTTAACAGCATCTGACCTGCACTTGCAGAAAGATTTGGGGAGACTACTGCTCTCTGTTCCCCTTTCCTCCCAGTGCACTTCTGACAACAAGATTACAAAATAATGACTGTTCTCAGTGCCAGAAATCAGCATGGTACTTGCTATAGCTGAGCCAACCTCCAAGGCCCTTTTTATACACATTAGTCCTGTGGCACCAAGAAAGAGATTGCTTTCCTGAAGTCAGGTCCGCATTTAGCTAGATGCTATACAAACATAAGATGACACAGTCCCTATCCTAAGGAGTTTACTTTTCCTGTGTACTGCAGAATAACCTGCTGCAGAGCCAGTGTCGGAAGCCATTTGCACCCATACAGCTCAGCTAGGGCCCTTAGTTGGTAAAACAGCTTTTAACTTCTTACTCTTCCTAACGGCTTGTGATTATTGCTTGCTTATAGCCATCTTCATGTGTTACCACAGCACCGATTATTATGTACAGTCTCAGTGTTGCTCTTGGAATTCAGTGAGAAAATTGCATTCGGTCCATGCACAATACAGCTGCAGGCTGCCAAAGTTTATGAAAACAAACATTCTTTTGCCTGCTACAAGCATCCCTTTCTCAAACATAGATATTACATTGAGAACATTATTGGTCCCTTTATAAGAAACCGACACCTTAAGACAAAGAACTTCCTAAGCTACTAGGTATAAAGCCAAAAATGTTTAAAGATAATTCGCTCCTTTTCTAATGCTAAAAAGTGTTTGGTCCTCACCAGAGATGTAGCATTTAGATCTGGATCCAAACTTCCCCAAATATCCTCCAAACTTTGGATCTGGTAATCTGACCCAGGTTTATCCATGTCTATTACGCAAGACACAGGAGAGCATCTTTATCTAAAAAGAGAGTCCTTTAGATACCTAAAACAGAGATAACTGTAAGGGAGGAGGGATGGTCTTACAATTAAAGCCTATTAGGACACAGGAAAACTGGGGTGAAATTCTGGTCTCCATGAAGTTTTGCCAATGACTTCAGCATAGCAAGGATTTCATCCATGAGTCTATTCTGAGCTCTGCCACAGACTTCCAGGGTGACCTTAGGCACATCAGTTTCCCCATCGGCAAAATGGAGTTTAAAACATTTAATCCATTAATATTAGAGCCGGTTGAATAATGCTAAAGACTTATGAAGTTGTGAAACAGTTTTTGTTTCACAGGATTTTTTTCAGTGATTCAAATTTTGTTTTAGTGTCCACATTAAAAAAAAAGTTGTTGAAAAATGGGAAAGGGTATACAGAAGAGCCACACAAATTACTCAAGCGCTGGAAGATATGCCTTATACAGTGAGATTTCAGGAGCTCAGTCTGTTTAATTTATCTAAAAGAAGACTAAGAAATAAGTTGATTAAGGTGTAAGTACCTTCACTGGGAGGAAATACCAGTCAGTAAAGGACACTTAAATCTAGTGGGAAAAGGCATAAGAAGAACTGATGACTAACTTAAAGTCAAACAGATTCAAATTAGAAATAAGAAACATTTCTCCTCCTCCCCCATACATTTGTGGTTTTCTTTTGGGTGAAACATAGGAATTTGATAATGTTTCTGATTCCATATTTGCTAGTGTGACACACATGGCTGCCCTACCTATACAGATGGAGATAGTGTTTTTCATTCACATTAACAGCTTGTAGCGTGAGCACAAGAGCCAGATTGTTTGGGAAGAACGGCACAAGATAAATAATCTTTTTTATTTCTTTGTGCAAGGGATGGAATGGGGCCAGAAGGCAAAACTTGCCCCGGACATGTCAGAAAATGCTACTGCTGAACCTGGTTAGGTCTAATACTGTAACGAGGAGTGTGCTCATGAAATTTGCTGATGATACAAAGTTGGGAAGCATCATCAGTACAGGGGATGATTGGAATATTATATAGGAAGTTCTGGATGACCTTGAAGACTAGAATGCAAAAATGGGACGCAATTCAATAGTACCAAATCGCAGGTCATGCATTTCAGATCTAATAATAAGAATTTCTCCTGCATGTGGAGGCTCATCTATTGGAAGCCACAGAGGCGGAGAGAGGCCTGGGCATGTGTGTTGATCACAGGATGACTGAGCTACCAGTGTGATGCAGCTGTGAAAAAGGTAAATATAATCTTAGCAGGTATTAGGCAAGGCATTTCCAATAGACAGAGACGTATTAATGCCATTGTACAAGGCATTGGGGTAAGACCTCACTTGGAATACTGTGTACAGTTCTGGTCATCCATGTTCACCAAAGATTAATTTAAACTGGAACAAGTGCAGAAAAGAGCTACTATGATGATCAGGGGAATGATCTTGTGAGAGGATACTGGATGAGTTTGGCTTGTTCAGTACAGCAAAAAGGTGGTTGAGGGCAGATATGATTACTCTCTATACAAACATTAGCGAGGGTGAAGAATTTAAGCTCAAGAACAATGTTGACACAAGAACAAATGGATATAAACTGGCCATGAACAAACTCATGCTGGAAATTAGAAGAAGCTTTCTAATTATTGGAGGGGTGAGGTTCTGGAGCAGCTTTCCAGGAGAAGTCATGGGGGCAAACAACTGAATTTGTTATGAGAGGGCTAGACAAATTTATGAGTGTGACTCTATGATGCGGTTGCTTTTGATGGTAGAAGGCAGGGCTCAGCAACCCTGGAGCTCTCTACTGGTTTATGTCTTATGATCCTAGAGCTCATGCTTCAGGGTTCCAGCTGGCCATCAGCCGGGGGTAAGGGAAGGACATTCTCCCCCAATGTATTGTGGGAGCTTTTTTGTTTGGTTGTATATCTCCTTCCTCTGAAGCATCAGGGACAGCCACAGCTGGAGATGGGACATTAGACAGGGAGGACCAAAGCTCTGAGGTTGCACTGACTGGCTGGTTCTTGCTAATATGCTCAGGGTTCCACTGATCACCATATATGGAATCAGGAAGGAATTCTCCCCCAAGGTCAGATTGGCAGTGACTAGTAGGGGGAGGTTTCACCTTCCTCTGCAGTATGTGGGGTTTTGTCACTTGCCAGGATTATCTGGGTGTATCTCATTTACCTCCCATTTATCTGCCAGTGTGGGGGCCTCAAGCACCTAGGTCTCTCCTATTCTCTGCCTGTGAAACATAATAGTTGAATCTCCCAGCGGTTGGCATACTTTGGCCTCATTTCTATTGCTGAGTTTAGTGTGTGGGTGCTGGTGACCTGTGATATATAAAAGTCAGACTAGATTATGAGCAGTCACTTGTGACCTTAAACCGTATGACTGTGAGGTATCGCTAGAGTTTTAGAGAAATTCAAATTGACATATAGTCTACAAGTCATTACACAAATGATTGCTACATGCTTTAAGGAGTAGGACAAACACAATGGCCCCTGTGCCTCTTCATCAGATGGTGTGCGAGAGAGAGAGCACACAGTCAGTATAGCCAAGCCCAAAACAAGAAAATGTGCTTCAACCTCAGTTCCCTGTTACACTTAAGATGGTCTCATCCAATCTCCTGCAAATTACCACTATACCCAGGTCACTGTGGACAGCAGTGACTTCTTCCCACCAGCTTTCCAAAATAGCAGTTAGATTGCATCTAAAAAACTAACTCCCTTTAGCCATGTATAGAGTAATTTTGGCTTTGGATATAGTGTGTGTTATGCTACACTTTCCAGAAAAATAAAACTAAACAAAACAAAACAAAACAAAACAAAAAAGCAGCAACAGTGAATACATGCAAGTGAAATAGATGATTTTACAAGCTTTGTCCCTGCCTGCACTCATGTATCCATGTCAGAACCAAGCCATACATATTTATCTGAAATTCAGGCAGACTTTATAACTGTTTTTTTTAAATCATCATTACAAAGTTATTATTGAAACAAAGCAAATCTGGCTCAAGAACCGTTTCTCAAAAAACAAAAGATGGTCACTCCACCCACTCCTACTGTCCAGATATGTGGTAAGCAATGGAAACTTTTATCTGAGATAAATGAATACTAGATTCGTGTCAACATTCAGGGTGACGTAGTAAAGAACAGATTTCAGAATGTCAATCTCATCATGCTTAAAATAAATGCCTGTTTTTTCCATTGCTATTTATTGTTTTGTATCCAACAATAGTTGGAATTTCCAAAGGAGCTGTATAAGGCCATTCATCAAGAATGCAATACGTTTTAACAAACATGTATTTATAAGCAAATAAAAATTCCAAGCAAACCTAACAGTAACAACTAAAATAATATCAGATTCCATTACAAAAAATCCTCTAGTGGCTATAGCTTGTATTTAAGGTTTGGCAACATAAGCACTTTGCAATGTGATATAAGTTTCAGATGCACTCCACCCTTGTTAAAATACCAACTTTAGGAGACAGGCATTTTGCGTGTTAGCATAATGTATTATTCTAATGATGGTATGTACGATAGCTCTACCGGAGCCTTATACCAAACAGCATGTTAAAACAGAGACAGCCTCATAATGACGGGGACAGTGTTTGTGTATGATAGATTATACAAGCCTTCAGCTTGTAAATGGGATTTATTTGAAAACCTAACAGAATCAAGCAAAGTATGATGGTAATGTATTGTTTAAAAATGCAAAATAATTTCCAGATTGTGGGGAACGTTCTTCCTTTCATTTAGAAATCTACAAATAGAAATCTTATTCATAAAATAAGGTTAACACACATTAACCAGTCAGTTCTGCTATTTCTTAGCAAAGGTACCGTAGTATTTTGTAATTTAAAAACAAACATACATCGCATATTACAGCAGGTAATTTGTTGTTTGCAATATCTTATTTCATTCTGAAAAGATTTTTCCTCATCTACTTCTATTATTTGCAAATTGAGACATACTCTAGTACAAGAACCAAACTGTCTTGGTGTGTTTTTTTTAAATGAAGTACTCTAAAAGCAGGGCTGGCCTTCTGGTTTATTGATGCCTCACTTTCCAGCAGCCTGCCCTCTCCCATCCATCCCAACACATTCACCATATTTGACGTACGTATCTATATACCTAGAGACACCGAGGGAAACTATGATTTTTTGAACCTCAAATATCAAAATCTCCATGTTCAGAATCAGTGATTGACCAAAAGTATGTGTGAAGTCAGAACTTTCCCCCACCTAGTTAGAAACAAAATTAATCACATGGACCCAGTCCTGAAAACTCAAGGACACAAGAAACTTCTAAAGCTCCTGTGCAGGGAATACTATACACCCCAAAAGCAAGGCACTGATGAAATACCATGATGACCCCACATATCCCAGTGTAACCCCACACACCTCCTGGATATGGTGTTCTGGCCGAGAGAGAGAGAGAGAGAGACTCTGCTCTACAGCCTTAGCTAACAGCCAGTTGGCTTTTTGCTCATGCACTAAGCTCCAGAGGTCCCAGATTTGATCCCGCCTGCTGATGACCGGGGTCTGCCAGTGTTACACTAACAACTGACATACTTGTTCCAAAAAGCTTCCTGGGAGCACACCCTATTCACAGGATCCTGATTCTCTGGTTAACTCAGACAGCTAACGTGTGAAGACAGGAAGCCAGAAAGTTGGAGAAGGGAACCTGGCTGTGAGCCAGACTGCTGCCGTCTAAGGAATTCTAACAAAACTGTCACAGTAGCCAAACAGATCCTTTTTTTTTTTTTAAACGTCAGCCAAATGCTGAACAAAGGCACTGTTTCACCTCATAGACCATCTAGTAACCCTGACTTCTTTCAACCACAGGCCAAACCACGTCATGCTGTGGGGAGGGAACACACGTCCTCCATCACTGGGGTAGGGAAGAGCAAATCCATGGAGTCTTTTGGGACTGGAGATAAACATACTGGAAGAGAAAACAGCATGTACGCAAGGATTCCAATCCTCTGACACATAGGCCCAGTGTGGTATCAAAAATACTGAAAGAAGTCTGTGATTCTACTATGATGCAAACAAATTCATGATCCTCCTGGCTGGTGAAAAGCAGTGAGGAATACTTTGGTCTATGGCTGACAGAAATACCACCACCTCCTTCATGGAAGGCACGCTTAACTGCCATGAAATACTGGCCTGTTCTCAAAACACCATTCAACTCTTAGGACTTCCCTCGCTACTGTCTAGTCTCAAACCATTCAATTCCTCAGCAAAATTATTGCAGAAGACTCGGAGTGAAGCACCTTCCAACAATACATGACCTTCAGTTATGTCCTAGTCCCCCCAAATCTGACTTCAGGCCAGGGTATGGCACAGAAACAGCACATAAACTGATGGACACACCTCCTCATAGCACTGGAGAGTTGTGAAACATCTCTGCTGATATTACTTATTTGCCTTTGCCGCTGGCGATCACAAAAGCGCAGCTGACCCACCTCCATGACCAAGTGGGAGATGACAGAATTGCATTAAAGTGACTATGCTCATTTCTTTCAAAGAGTTCCTATGAGAGGTTATAGGCAGCTGCTGCTAACCTACAGAGATCTGACAGGTAAGGCCCAACAATGCTCGTCACCACTCTTATTAAACATCTACATACAACCAGATAAAGGATATAATGAAGTGACATGGAGCAAAATTCCACCAATACACGAACTCTCTCATCTCTGGGTATCCTATTCATCCACTATAGATAGGGAACTCCCAGCTGTCTCAGTGCATACAGGAAACTTCAAGGTGAACTTTTGTAACTCTCTTTATCGAGGTCTAGATAAGAAGTCTACAAAGAGGCTGCAGTTAGGGTATAATGTAGCTGTAGTTAGGGTATAATCCCTGAGGGGGATGATCTGTGACAGGTGAAGTGAGAGAGAAGATAGCGCACCAGTGACAGAAGTCTTGTACTGAAACTGATCAGCTGCAGCAAATTTTTTCCATGGCTATGCAAGAGGGAAATAATTGTTTCCTTGCTTCCACAGTAGTGTCTGCAAATTCTCAGTCAGTGTATTGGTTCAGAGTGGTGGGCACACTTTCATTTGACTTTTTTTTTCAGCTGGTTGATGCATTGTGAGGAAATTTCAAGTTACTTATTGATAAATTTGGATTCAGACCAGACTGTTTGTAGGAGGTACGACAATATCTGGAGGAGTCATACGTTAAGTCTTCCCTGCTTGACATTTCGGGGGAGACATTCTGGATGTGTTAAGAGAACTTTGCGCCACACCTCGTGCTTTGGATCCTTGCCCTCCCTGGTGAAGCCTGTGGGAAAGTAGCAAGCCCTTTGTTGGTGGAGCCTGTCTTCACTTCCTTTAGAAGAGGGCAAGCTGCCAATTGCTTTAAAGGAAGCATGTGTTTGACCTCTGCTCAAAAAGTCATCCCTTGATGATGACAGTCTATTTAATTCCTGACCAGCATCTAATTAGCTCTCTTTGTTAAGAATACAGAAAAGGTAATGGTGAGACAACTCATGCAGTATTCAAATACCTCCAATTTCCTTCATCCTTATCACTTGGGTTCCAACCAGCAGATAGCACAAAGGCTACACTTGCAGTATTGGCTGATCTTCTCTTAGCAATGGATAACGATCAGTAATCTCCATCCTCATATGATTAGATCTATCAGCTGCCTCTGATGCTGTGAATCATGAGGTGTGGTTGACTCACCATTGATACTTGGTGGGCATGGACAGAGATGCCCTCAGTTGGATACATGCTTATTTCATGGGAAGAACACAAGGGTTGGTTTTAAGCAATTTCTCTTTGTTCCTAGAGCTCCTGCATTCGCCCCCCTCTATGTAATATATAAATATGAGGCAATGCAGGCTGACGTACCTACAGTTTGCTGATGAGAGCCAGCTTAGCACAGCACAGAGAGTACTTTCAGTGGTTTCATTGGGGCAGTGACCCTCAAATGGCCCAAAGCACCCTTACTGCTTCTAGGGGTAGTAGCCATCCCTTTTTAAAGAATCTCTCAACTTAAGGTGAGATCCTGCAAACCATAATCCAGTCCTTTACTAGCCACTGAGACTATTCAGATGAATAAAAGCTACTCAAGGGAGTGAGAGTTCATGCCCTTGCATTTGGGATGTGGGTGCAAGGGCGCTGGAACACGGGGGGGCAGAGGGCCAGCTGTAAAGGTGAGTGTCGGGGGAGGAGGGGTGGAGAGGAGCAAGTGGGGCCTCGGGGGGGAAGGGGTGGTACGAGGGTGCGGCCTTGAAGGGGTGGCATGAGGGTGGGGCCTCAAGGAGAAGGGGCAGCCTGGAGAGCAGCGCCACAGTATGGGCAGCAGTGCCCGCCCCCACTTTTAGGAAGCTTCCATCACCCCTGTGTGGATGCTGGCTTGTATTTATCTGTACAGTTAATGCTTATGGTACTTTATAAATAATAATTTAGTGGGAACTGTTATGTAAGTAGGCCCCACAACACCCAGAAAGGATACATAACCACACACAGTCAGCTCCCCAATGTAATCTTGATACCATATAAGGACAAATGCAAAGTACTCCACTTAGGAAGGAACAATCAATTGCGCACATACAAACTGCTGCAAAAAAAGCAAACGCAGTTCTGGGCTGCATTAGCAGGAGCGTTGTCAGCAAGACACGAGAAGTAATTCTTCTGCTCTACTCCATGCTGATTATCCTTCAACTGGAGTATTGTGGCCAGTTCTGGGTGCCACATTTCAGGAAAGAGGTGGACAAAATGGAGAAAGTCCAGAGAGGAGTAATAAAAGTGATTAAAGGTCTAGAAAACATGACTTGTGAGGAAAGATTGAAAAAAATTTGCTTTCTTTAGTCTAGAGAAGACAGAAGGAGGACAACAGTTTTCAAGTACATAAAAGGTTGTTAGAGGAGGAGGGAGAAAAATTGTTCTCCTTAATCTCTCAGGATAGGACATTTGGTCTTAAACTGCAAGGAGGCCAGTTTAGATTAGACATTAGGAAAAACGTCCAAACTTACATGATGTTTAAGCACTGGAATGAATTGTGTAGGGAGGTTGTGGAATCTGCATCATTGGAGACTTTTAAGAGCAGATTAGATAAATGATCTAGATAATACTTAATCCTGCCATGAGTGCAGGGGAGTGGACTAGATGACCTCTTGAGATCCCTTCCAGTCCTATGATTCTATATGCAACCACAACCATCCACATAGACAAGAGATTGATGTTCCCATCTAAACAGAGGGATTAGATTCTCTCCTGTGCAGTACAGAATTCGCAGCCCAGGACAAGGTAAGATTAAGGTGACTTTAAGCCACCTTTGCATCTTTCTGTTCCAAGTTACAGCTACATCAGGGGGTTCCAGCAATCTCTGCGGTCCCAACCTCACCATGCCCCTCCCCTGCCACCCAACCATGGAACACCCATGGTTTGGGGGGAGGGATAGCTCAGTGGTTTGAGCATTGGCCTGCTAAACCCAGGGTTGTGAGTTCAATCCTTGAGGGGGCCACTTAGGGATCTGGGGGAAAATCAGTACTTGGTCCTGCTAGTGAAGGCAGGGGGCTGGACTTGATGACCTTTCAAGGTCCTCTCCAGTTCTAGGAGATTGGTATATCTCCAATTATTACCCCTTTCACAAGGCCTTGGAAGGCAATCTTATTGCTCTCTCCAGCTGTGCCAGCACCAAGGGAATCCTCTCTCAGTGGAGGCTTTTAGAGTCCCTTTATGCTTCTTTTACCTGGTGTAAAGGGTCTGGAGTGTGTGTGGGAGGGGCTAGGCCCTTGCCCCCCATGTATTATATGTTACGTTAACAAGTAGTAGTGGGGGTCACCTGTACTGAGTCTCACTAATTCTTGATTCTTGGGGGCTGTTTTAGAACCCAGTTTCTGGTGGTAACAGCTTACAACTTTGTTTTGAACTCATGCCTTATTCCATCTTTCACGGCAGTGGTCATAAGACATTTCCACCCCACCCCACCGTTTTGTGGTATTTACAACAGGGTATAAAATGAGAGATTCTGAAACCTTTGGGATATTGCTCGTGTACTAACAACAATCCCCTTTTTATTCAGTTAAGCTTTGATTTGATTGGGTTTTGTTTTTGTTTTTTATTCAGAGTGAAATGCAACAATGTATAAAATGAACTCCTCATTTTGGGTACATCAGTTTGTTGTTGATTTAAGCGTATTTTGAGAAGTGCTTGCATTTTGAAAGTCAGTAATGTTGCTTCTTTGATCCTTGGCCTGGCCCAATTTGTGCTGTAGCCTTTTGGCCATTAGCTTCGAAACTGAGTCCTCTCAGGGATGAAGAAAATAGTGTTTTTCCCTCTTCAATTTGTGGAGTCACACTTAAACTTGGCTCCAGAATTTAAATCAAATGCATGTCAAACGCTGTTTTCTAAAGCAGTAGCAGCATCAGTCCCAAGACACTTCAGTTTCAAAGCGAGTGGGGAAACATTACAGCTCGAGTTGGTCCAGACAAGGGATCAAAAGAGTACCTTTAGCTGCACTTCTTCAGCATGCACATCTTCTTGAAAACAAACTTAATATCTTCTGAGAACTGTTATTTGCTGTGAATTTGTTTTATTTATTAATTTTGATTTAAATATAAAGCACCCATGCCAAGCTCTAGGCACCCTGCTATCAATTAAAAATACTAACAAATGATAAAATTAGAGCAGAACAAAACAGCAGCAAATCCCCACAACATTATAATAGACAATCAGCAACAAAATACTCCAAAACAGAACCTCACCATCCCTCAGAGTCCCTAAGAACTCCTGCTGCACATGTGTGTGACCCACAGGTCTTTGTTTGTGATGTATTGCCCTCTGTGCCCGATCCACAGAGGATGTTTGTCTGCAGCAGGTCTCAGCTAGACTCTGGCTTTTAGATCAAGCTGTAGCAGTTCACCCTTTTAGCTCTGGAGGCTGTCACATAAGTTGGACATCCAGGATTCTAACTGGTGTGTGCCTCAGATACTAAGGACATACTTTCTTTGATAAAAAACAAAACAAAACATGTAACCTGCTGGTGAGTGTGTGTTACAGTGCACATTGGTACCATGTCTGCAGAGGATATGGGTCTCACTCAGTCTTAGATACAGAACCTGCCTCTTCAGCACAGGCTGTAGCAGTTCATGCTTTTAACCGTGGAGATCCCCAGTTCAATACCTGGGTCTGTCAGCCACAGTGAGGCACATCTTGCTTGTGCACACACATATAGCCACTACAGCCCATAAGTAGCAATAATAAGGCCTGGGAGGAGAGAGTCAGTCTCTAAGATAAGCAGGTACCAGGCCAATTAAGAATGTATATGTTTTTAAAAAAAAGCCAACACCAGAATTCCTGAAATACTGGCACCATCTTCATCAGTACCAGCTGAAAATCTAGTTAGAGCCCCAGGTTGCAAGCTTTGGTCACAAATTATGGGTGAGCTGGAGGGGAACAGTATAATCTCAGCTAAATCCTCCTGTTTTTTTCTCACAACACACCACCATGACATCAGTGTTACCTGGATTGAAACTCAGCCAACTTGTTCTCATCCATGCCCTATCTGGCCCAGCCAATGAGAAACAAAATATAAGTGGGGGTATAGTGGATACTCCAAAACTGATAGTGGAAAAAAAGAGAAAGAGAGAATGAAGAGGAGAAATGATAGACAGCGACCTTCCTACTAAGAGTGATTAGGAAGTATTTTTAAATAGGACTCTAGGATGCTGCAATTCTATCAGAAATAGACAAACCCTGATGTTGTAAAGATTGCTTTACAAGACTCCGAATTACCATCAATCAGGCCAATCATTTGCTCACATGTGTCCACTTGATAATCCTTTATCTCTCTGAATTTAGGGCTACTCTCTCTCCTTGGCTTTCACAAATCTGAAAGATGGGGTACTTCAGCTCATTACATCCCCATCTCTCTGAGTCTCTCGAGCTGTGGAAAGTTTTTTATTTCTGCCTGCTCAGGTTCCTGCTCATACATAATCTGTTAACTCTCATCTACCTTTTAGTGTTCTTCTTGTATTTAAATAAAGATATCCCATCTCATGACAAGCTACATTCCTCAGCGATATTAACAGAAGCCCCATCTGGCAGACCTACCATGTGAGGCTGAGCATTGCTTTTGCAAGGTTACATTGTTTTCCCTCTTAAGTGATATAATTTAAAGGACAGTGTATTTTTAATGAAGTTCTATTGTTAAGTGTAGAATTACAAGTGCCTTCTCTGGATCTAATAAAGAAAGTTTAACCTTCATATTAAGAGGAGGCAGAGAACTAATTGAAGGGGCAGGTTCAAAGCTTTTGCCTGAGAGGGTAAGACACATATAGTGTTTCGCTTTTCTGCCTTACATCACTTTTTGTTATTAATCATTTCTTCTATAATTTGAAATAAAGCCAAAACAGCACCTACAAAATAAGATCATTCTTTGCAGTAGTCTTGAGTATTAGTTATATGGAGAAAAATGAAAGAGGTTCAGTATGTTTGTTCTGCCCGATATTGCCAAGTCATCCAGGTTGGGATGTCCAGTTTTTCTTCCCCATGAGGCATGTGGAAGATGCATATTCCAACTGAAGGGTTAATTTTTTTAAATGTAAACAACTGGTCAGATGTAGTGCCTTATGAATGTTTGAGATAGCCAAGATCTTGGCTAATGTAATTCCAGTGATCAGTGGGGATGTCATGTGTTCCTCTCTGTGGCTGATACACAGAGGACACGGGATCTGCGTTAGCCAAAATGGCTATGTACACTAGAGCAAGCCACCCCCCTTTCACTCCTTTTGAGGGGCCAGCCATACTACTGCTGGGAAGTGGTGCCATTGCTCCACGGTAATGACACTGCAGACACTAGCCTCCCCAAAGGGGAGCACTCACTACACCTGTTCAGAGGGTGGCACAGCTGCCACTGCAGTGCGTGCTCACCAGAGCTCCAGGAGGGGTTCTGCTTGAGTTGCTTTTCTCCCTCCACCCTTTCCATGTCTTTGCTTCTCACTCTTTCCCCCTAGAGTAAGTCTCTTTCTAACCCATGGCAGAAAGTGGTCGGCGTATGAGTTATACTCCATCTTCTTTTATCCTGTCTAAAATATGGACACTCACATTATCCATATAATTGTTGAAATCTTTTGTGACTCTGATTGATTCCTTGCCTGCAATGATACCTTAGCACAGCAAGTCCCACAGCTAGTTACGCTTTGAGTAGAAATAGTACTTGTTTCTTTTTATCATGTTTAAATGCTTTGTTTTTCAGTTTCTTTGCATGTCTAACTTGTACTACAAGAAAAGGTAAACGAGAGCACCTAATTTACTTTCTTTATACCAGTCATTCTATGTCCATCTTTCATATTCCCTCTTATTCATCTCCTTTCAGACTGAACACTCTGAATCACTTCTTCCCATGCCTCTAGTCATTGTCATGATGTACTGCTGGTGCCCTTCTACTTCTGTAGCACTTACTTATTCCTTCCAGGCCTCCAAATGCTAAGAGGGCAGGCAGTTAAAAACACCAAGTACTTAAGTAGATCTAACATTAACTACAGCAGAATGCATTGGCACGCAAACGCAAAAACCAGCCAAATACACCATGTTTAGGTCATGTGAGCTACATTACAAGAAAAACAAAACAAGTTACACAAGCATACAGTAACAAAAAATTATTCTATTCTGCCCAGGGCGGCAAAACAAAAACTGCTAAGATCACTTTGTGACACGGGAATTCCTGTTTTTTTTTTTTAATGTCCATACTTTATCCATCAGTATACCACTATAATGTGCATTTCTTTAAACAGGCAAAAATTTTATGCTGCAACATAGAGAGAGTTGATAGTTGCAGTGGTTCTGACAGGGATAATATGTACCTTCAAGTCAGTGGCACTGCTATGGGTACCCGCATGGCCCCACAGTATGGGAACATTTTTATGGTTGACTTAGAACAACACTTCCTTAGCTCTCATCCCCTAATGCCCCTACTCTACTTGTGCTACATTGATGACATCCTCATCATCTGGATCCATGGAAAAGAAGCAATTTCCATCCCACCATCAACCTCAGCCTAGACCAATCCACACAAGCGGTCCATTTCCTGGACACTACTGTGCTAATAAGCGATGGTCACATAAATACCACCCTACACTGGAAACCTACTGACTGCTATACTTATCTACATGCCTCCAGCTTCCATCCAGGACACACCACATGATCCATTGTCTACAGCCAAGCTCTAAGATACAACCGCATTTGCTTCAATCCCTCAGACAAAGAAACACCTACAAGATCTCTATCAAGCATTCTTAAAACTACAATACCCATCTGCTGAAGTGAAAAAACAGATTGACAGAGCCAGAAGAGTACCCAGAAGTCAGCTACTACAGGACAGGCCCAACAAAGAAAATAACAGAATGCCACTAGCCATTACCTTCAGCCCCAAACTAAAACCTCCTCAACGCATCATCAAAGATCTACAACCTATCCTGAAAGATGATCCCTCATTCTCACAGATCTTGGGAGACAGACCTGTCCTCGCTTACAGACAGCCCCCCAACCTGAAGCAAATACCAGCAACCACACACCACAGAACAAGAATACTAACACAGGAACCTATCCTTGCAACAAAGCCCAATGCCAACTCTGTCCACGTATCTATTCAAGTGACATCATCATAGGACCTAATCACATCAGCCACACAATCAGGGGCTCATTCACCTGCACATCTACCAATGTGATATATGCCATCATGTGCCAGCAATGCCCCTCTGCCATGTACATTGGCCAAACTGGACTGTCTCTATGCAAAAGAATAAATGGACACAAATCTGACATCAAGAATCATAACATTAAAAAACCAGTAGGAGAACACTTCAACCTCTCTGGTCACTCAGTAACAGACTTAAAGGTAGCAATCTTGCAACAGAAAAGCTTCAAAACAGACTCCAACGAGAAACTGCTGAACTTGAATTAATATGCAAACTAGATACCATCAATTTAGGCTTGAATAGAGACTGGGAATGGCTGAGCCAGTACACACATTGAATCTATTGCCCCATGTTAAGTATCCTCACACCTTCTTGTCAAACTGTCTGAAATGGGCCATCCTGATTATCACTACAAACGTTTTTTTCTCCTGCTGATAATAGCTCATCTTAATTAATTAGCCTCTTAGAGTTGGTAGGGCAACTCCCACCTTTTCACGTTCTCTGTATGTGTATATATATTTCCTTACTATATGTTCCATTCTATGCATCCGATGTAGCCCAGAAAAGCTTATGCTCAAATAAATTTGTTAGTCTCTAAGGGTAGGTCTATACTTACCGCGCGGGTCAACGCGGAGAGTTCGACTTCTCGGAGTTCGAACTATCGCGTCTAATCAAGACGCGATAGTTCGAACTCCCCACACACTCCGGTCGACTCCGGAACTCCACCACCGCGAACGGCGGTGGCGGAGTCGACCTTGGAGCCACGGACTTCAATCCCGCGGCGTCTGGACGGGTGAGTAGCCCGAACTAAAGTACTTCGACTTCAGCTACGCTATTCGTGTAGCTGAAGTCGCGTACCTTAGTTCGACCCCCCCGCCCTCAGTGTAGACCAGGCCTAAGATGCCACAAGTACTCCTGTTCTTTTTGCAGATACAGACTAACACGGCTGCTACTCTGAAACGTGTTATTTGGTTTGGTGTTTCAACAAAAGCTGTTCAGATAACCTGATGCAGTAAAGGATTCCCCAGCAAGCCTACATAAGCAAACCCACCCTCCACGCTACCAGCGCATATGATGATAGATCTGGGTTTGTAAAGTACTTCAGACCAACATGAACAGGATATGAATTTAGTGATGTTTTTTCAATAAAAAAAAAACTTTACCTAAAACATCACAACAAAAGTAAAGGTTGAAGAATGAGGCAGCACCTCCCCACATATATGCAGAACCTTTGAAGAGGAATATAAATAATTAGTAACATATTTCAAAATCTCTCTTTCTTTCATACACATGCACTATTATAATATAGTTTCCAAAGAAGCTATTTACAATATTGATGTTCTTGCATATCTCCAACAGACTGGTGATAATCTGAGGATCTGCTTGCAGTTCTCACGATCACACCGCCTTCCCTTTTAATGTTGTAGATATCACTGTAAATGTACAAATAGTCTTTGGTATTCCAAGATTATCGCTAGATCTAATTCTGGAGTCAAGATGGTAAGAGGGTTGCAAAGAAAAAATAGGCTTAAATTGGACAAAGCGAAAGAAACCTCTAACTGTTGTAATCCAGTTCAAAAGGTTTAAAAACCAGTCTCAGCAAGGACAAAGAGAAGCTACAAATTGCTGGCTCTATTCTTCCCTAGAGTAACACTGGTGAAATCAGCAGAGTTATTCCACTGATTAACTTGACCCATTGTCTTATCCTTTAAAATGTTTCACATTTATATAGCGCTAAAGGATTTACAATCTATTGAACATCATGACTTCCCAAACAAACAACTTCGTTTTAAAGGTTGAAAGTGTATTTCAGTGGAGTCTGATGTGGAACAGGAAGTGTTTTGAAATCTTGTAAAGTTTTAGGGGAAAACCATGTCACACCCAGCTGTAGCTGAGATTCTCATTTTCTTAACCACACTTGGACAATACTGAATCAGGGCTAGTGACATCTGAATAAAAGCTAATAAAACTGCCATATAGAGGTGAATCCAGAGGTAATTTAATATTAAACAAGTGAAGTGCCCAGTGAACCTGACTTGAACAGGAAAGAGAAAGGCCTGCTGTGAACAGCCTCCTGTGATTCCTAGATATCAGCAGAGACTTTACATTTGTCCATTGTTCGGATACAGCACAACAGTTGCTAAATCAACAAGTGCTTGACAACACTGCTCTGTGTCCATGATATACCCTTGACCTAGGAGTACTGCTCCCTCTAGGCATGGGAAGTAATTCAGTCTTCTGTAGCTCAGTCCAGAGGGCCTCTTCTAAACAGGGGCTGGCAATTGTACCAAATTGCACATAATTGCGTGTGATGAATTTGTAATGCAGACTAAAGCTTGCTAGCAACTCAGATGAGACCACCATACTCATTTAGCTTGGTTTGGTTTGGTTTGAGGCCAATCCTTTATTCACTAAGCTACGAATTCTTTGGAGGTTTTATCTGTGCTCACAAAAGTATCTGGATCCCAAACCAGAGCCTTCCACTCTATGAAAACAAAATCAGTTTGTAATGTGCTCTGAAACCACTTCATCAATTGACTATCTATAACGCAGTGCTACATGATTTTTAAAAAAAGACTGCACACTACTGAATTTCACAGCAACTAAAACCTAAATTTTCTCTCCACCTTGGCACAACACAGCAGCATTTATGGAGCAACTAAGCAACATTTAAGAATGATTCCTTGAAAAAAATTCAGAATCTTTTTGGTTTTAACCACATGCTTTGGTTCTGCAGTGTTTATACTGAACAGTACAGTATGGAAAATAAAACTGCTGGGTTTTGAACTAGGGATGAGTGAATGACTACAGAAAACCAAGCAACAGCCTGAACGCTGAACTGAACTTTCTTGAAGGCTTGGACAAAAGTAAGACACCCCTTTCACCTGGAACTAAGATCTACTCTGCATCCTTAGTCGCCGTTGGTGTTATTCTGCTACATATTTCGCAAGGTCTTAGCAGGTCTAGCAGATTTCAATGAGTCAGGTGATGTCTTTGAATCTCTTTAGTATTACAGGCACAAAATGCATTCTGCGGCACCACTGGCCTTGAGAATCCCAAGGACACTGCAAGATTTGGAGGCATCAGAGTATGCAAAACAAGTCAAGATCCCACAGTAGATGGGGTTGAGTATCAGCAAAGGTAAGGAGTCTGCTCAAGGTAATGAGAAGTATTAGTGTTATGTAGGGATAAGAAGGGGACACTTAGTCTATGCTAGTTGGGATTGACCTCCAGTATTCTTAAGTACTGTCAGAGCGGTGTTTAGGGAAGGATGAGGCAGATGGAGGAATACCAGTGATGAGCACCATATACATTCTTAGATAGATGCATACCATCCATAGATAGGAAGAAGACTTCAGCGGACATCCAGTCTTGTGAAGCAACCCCTGAACATTTAGAGGTTTGCCTATTATTTAAAACACTACTTGTTGACACAACATGCAAGGTTAGCCCACACTCCCAAACTACTCTTCTAAACCACGATCAGATCTTGGAGTGAGACTTGTCCACTCCACAAGAGGACAAGGGTTTAATGTTGATAAGGAACACAGGAAGCTTACACCACCAAGTCTGTCTTCCCACAACTGTCACAACACAGTTCACTGATTTTACAGCAGTATCATCATTTTGGTGTCTCTAACACACAGTCTCCTTATACAAGCAATCACCAAAGGTTTCATGTGAGAATGGTGGCTTCATTAAGGAAAGATAAATGGTTCTTTTTTTCTGAACCAATTCCTTTCTTTGTGGTTTTAGAAGTTATAGAGCAGAAGTGGGGAAGAAAAATAAGACAGGTTACCTCCCTGCTTTTACATTGCATGACATCTTTATGAAAATGACCAGAACGATTAGCTAAAAGAAAGCACTGGCTCCAGCTGACTAAATGTATCAAGGAAAGTCTAGCTGCATTATAACAACCTGTTTTCTATTTAACAACTATTTGGATACTACAGTAAAAACTTAGGGTATGCTTATTAAAGTACGCCAGGACATCATATGACAAAGGGCTGTATCAAGCAGCTACAATAACACATTCTGCTTTAGGAGGTTATCACCACTCTGTCTTTGATCCCCCTCGCCCACCCCAATTTATTATGAAATATAGCAATTCTCTAGTGCCGTACAAATGTGGGGGGGGGGGGAACTGCAGCTGATATGAGTAATTTGTCTTCTACAAACAAATAAATCCTTATATTTATTATATTCAATTCCCAGGGCTTATTAGGATGATGTACAGAACGTGTGTGTTATTAAAAATAATTGATCTATGTAGCACATAGAGAACCAGATGTTCAGCTGGTGTAAAGCAATGCAATGTCATGAAGAGCAGTGCTATAGGTGTCCACAGAGGGGAGAATATCACACGCACTAAAAAAAATTCAGGTTTGTAGGAAGGCTTTAAGTTATGTCTTCTTAAAAGTATGTCTGGATTTTTCAAAGATCAAGGGTGTTAACTGCCCAACACCCAATTCAATGGACTGAAATTTGGACACCTTACTCCGATAGGCCACTTTGAAAGTCCCAGCTACACATTTTGAGATGTCTGAAGCCTTCCGTTGAGAGGTCAAAGAGTTATTTTCATACAAGGATTCATTTTAAATATAATACTGCCTTTTTTTAAGCAGTGGGAGTAGGGAGATCAACCTTTTGCAGTGCCGAGAGCCACAGAATAAACACCACCAATATATTACATTATCTGCAACAGTCACTCAGTACAGAGATTATGTTCAGGATGGTGGCTTTTAGCTCTAAAGGTCATTGCATATATGTCTGCAACATATGTGGAATATGATAACATTTGTGCGTCTTAACAGCTTAATTAATGGGCCCAAATGTTTTCTTTCCCAACCAGCTCAATTAGTGGCACATACCAAATTCTACTTCACTTACTTTATCTTTGACCGCAAGGAACCAATGGTCAAGTTCTGGCACTGAGCAGTGTCAGCCCTTATCAGCTCATTTTAACAGCCTGCTCAGTACATCATAATGCCAGGTGAAGTATAGGGAAATTATGCTGGTTTATTCTGATGACAGTTATGTTCACTGGCAGTCTGAACCTCTCTCTCACAGGACCTCATCATGGTGAAATACTGCGCCTGGGGGTTGAAAAGATGTGCCTCTCTGTGACTACAGCACTTGCTCTGCTCACAGGCATCATCCATACGTGCAATAGTAAACAGACTGCTGTAGGTTGCTTTCTTGGTCAATAACGCAATATTTGTAACTGGAATCAACAACGTATAGAGTCATATACTCATTTCCTGAGTGACCCATGTTTGCTTTCCAATAGACATGCATCATACCATAGCATCTCTTCTATAACCCAATGGCTAATATGTGCATTAGTATTGAGCAAAATGAAGTAGATCACTCTTTCCCCCCTCCCAGCTAGCTCCTTAATGTCACAATATCTAATGTAGTGACTTCTGTCCAGTGAAATATAGAATTCATGCTAGAATTGGTGTAGCATCTCCACGCAGACTGGGCGAATGCAGAGGCCAGACTGCACATTACGTCCAAGCAGTTTCTCTTGGAGGTTTTCTTAAGAAAAGCAAATATTTAGGGTGGGCTGTTTAAAAGTGCTCAAACGTTGGCTTAAGAGTGCTCCCATTGAAGTCAATGGTAAAACTCCCATTGGCTTCAAGGGATATAAAGTTAGGCCAGGGCGGGGAGCTTTAGAAAATCCTACCCTAAATATTTCAATATTCATTATGTTGTCTCATTTCAGCTACCTTAGTGGGATATTACAGGTAAGAGTTTCTGTAAGGAGGACAGAAAATCGCCTTGCTATAGCATGGAACTCTGTAGGGTGAGTGCCAATCTGGATGGAGCAGTTTACATTTGCACATGTCCAACTTCACCCCCAACTTACATAACTGCTGAATAAATCTTTGTAGTGAAGTTCAGGGAAGCAAAACAAACGCAAATTCTCTCCTGTGGCTCGTGGTAAAGAGGCCACCCAGAAAGGGGAGAAAATATTAAAGGCTCATCAGGAGCATAAAAGAAATGTAAATGCAAGCTATTAAAAAGCCACACAAAGACAATGGGATAATACTGTACTGTTTCAGAAAAACATAAACCTTCCATTTAAAACACATCTTTGGTAAGATCAGAAATAGTTAGTTTACTTAAGTTTTAATTTCACACCGCACACAGTGACAAGTAAAGTATTCAAAGCTAAAATGCTTATAATATTTTGCCAAAGAGAAAATACTTAGTGATCAAAAAAAAAATCTCACTCCCATTTAAAAACTGTTTTATTTGCAGATGTCAAAACTCACTAATGTCAATATGCTAAATGTAATCACCAAAGAACAGATACAGTTGAACGTAAAAAAAGCTGTCCATAGCACACATTGTCTTTTTATATATAATGTAGCTATTAGAGTAAGAGGTTTGGAAAGAGTGGTTCATTTATTAGCTAATGCAGTTCGTTCTACAGAATCAAATGGCAATTATACAAGACCAAAATACTCATGGACAAGGAGAAATATCAAGACTTGCAGAGACCTATCAGCCTTGGTGAGTGTATGAAGGGTGAACTCAGGTGCATGGAAATCTAGCACCAGTCTGAGGCCCCGCAGGGTATAGGGTTGCCAGGTGTCCAGTTTTCAACTGGAATGCCTGGTCGAATAGAGACCCTGGTGACTCCAGTCAACACTGCTGACCGGGCTGTTAAAAATCTGGTCGGTGGCGCAGTGAGGCTAAGGCAGGCTCCCTGCCTGCCGTGGCTTCGCACAGCTCCGGAAGAAGCAGCAGCAGCAGCAGCATGTCCCTGCTCCAGCCTTCTACTCGTAGGGGCAGTGAGGGGGCTCTGCACACTGCTCCTGCCCCAAGCGCCAGTTCCACAGCTCCCATTGGCTGGGAATCATGGCCAATGGGAGCTGTGGAGGCGGTACCTGAGAACAGGGCAGAATGCAGAGCTGCCTGGCCACACCTCCAAGTAGGAGCTGGAGCAGGGATATGCTGCTGCTTCCAGGAGCTGCTTGAGGTATGCGCTGCCCAGAGCCTGTACCCCTGACCCCCTCCCATGCCCCAAACCCCTGCCCCAGCCCTTATCCCCCTTCTGCCCTCCGAACACCTCGATCCCAACCCGGAGTATCCTCCTGCACCCCAAATCCCTCATCCCTGACCCCACCCCAGAGCCCGCACACCCTCCCCACACCCTAGCCCAGTGAAAATCAGTGAGCAAGTGAGGGTGGGGGACAGCGAGCAACAGAGGGAGCAGGGATGGAGTGAGTGGTGGGAGGGAACTCTGAGAAGGGACAGGGCCTGGGAGGAGGGGTGGGGCAAAGGTATTCGGTTTTGTGCAGGTAGAAAGTTGGCAACCCTAACAGGGTAGTGAGCTGACACAAGGATGAATTCCATCTACAGTAGAGATAATCTACAGAATTTCCACTCCATAATTCCCATTCTTTTGCTAGATGCTCCTTCAAGCTAAGAACATTGCCACTGCTCATTCTTTTATCATGATATTTGTGGGTGTTCTTAAAGCTCCTGCTCCTGGAAATCAAGTGAATTTGTGAAAATCTCAGATTTCATTAATTTTTAAAGGACATTTCTAGCCCTTGTGGTTCAGGATAAAATCTTGACAACATGAATCCTAAAGGTCCAAAACCCAGAAGGCAAATAAGAATCCAACATTTATTATTTTTTCCAACATTTATTATCTTTAAAATCTCATTATTTTTAAGCCAATCTCATAAATCTGGGGAGTCTGCCACATGATTTTTTCATCGCTGGGGGTTGGCAATACTTCACTCCCCTTCCTGTCCTTCCTTGTTGGGTTACATCTATTTAAAGGCTGGATACTGTTTTGTTTTTTCCAGACAGAGTGCAGAGAGGCTACACTTCAGCCGGAGCCTACAGGAAGACTAGTGGCTGACTCAGGGCTTCTGGGAAATGCCCACCAGCATGGTGCCCCCAGAAGAGGCCATAATTCACTCCCCTTCTATGCCTGACCAGCTCCTTTGGCTACCTTTTGAGGGACTGGAGGGTCAGCCAAGACTTTATTCTCACCTTATTCCCTCACACTCACTGTCAGAAAGCCAGCATCATCGGGGTCCCAAAGGGACTGGGACTGGCCTCTCTGAAGGAATGCAAGAGTCAGGGAGGCTCACTGACTTGCTGGAAATATATCTGGAAAGTTGTGGCATATTCAAATTCCCTGCTGGGAACACAGCCAGCATTCATTTTGGGGAGGAATGGATGGAGGCAGCATATTGGCCCAGATTCTCATCTCACTTACAAAGCAAGGTATATCAGTAACTTCACGGACATCACTTCATACTTGGAACAAAGTAAGTGAGATCAGAATCTGGTCCCTTATGTTTGTAAGGGAGTACATACCAAGTCTCATTAAAAAAAATAAAGACAATGTTGAACTGAGAGATGAGCCCAAACCAAAATCCTGATTCTTAGCCCTTCTGATCATTGCAAGAGTTCTGATGATCCTGATCTGAACTTTGCAGCTGGTTTCTAGCTCTTAACAGGCCAAACAAAACCCAGAAATCAGTTCTTAGTTAATGCCTGCAGCCCCTGGGCAGGAGCTGGCATCTAGCCTGCCAGCATCACACTATCCCCACACTTTGGGGAATTTCAGATCCAGATCCAACCTCGTGACTTGGTCCCGTCTCTAGCTGGCAAGGATTGCTTTGATGTGGTACAAGAAGTCAGCAAGAGTGAGTAAAATTCAAGGTCACAAGTCCTTATCTTCAAAGCCCTCAATGCGGTGAGGAGAGGATGCTTTCACTGCTACTGTTCGTGCTATATGTATTCTATGGGGAGGTCTTCAGTTTCCAAAGCTGTCAAATCCTGCCCCTTTCACCAGGTCTAAATTAATGGATATTTATAGAGAATAAAAAGTGAAAATTGTAAATGAAAAAATTGCCACTTTTTGCTGTGATAGGAGAGTTCCTGATGAATCAGGGTATTGCCAATGCCCACTGCTACTTTTGGTTGGTTATTTAACAAACAGCATCTCCCCCCCCGCAGAGAGCAGATGACTCCATGTGACACTTTCTCAGGGTGTCTAGGACAGAGAATCACCATGCTCCCCTCCTGCCTTAAGCGAGAGGGAGTCTTTCTGTCAGCTCCCTGACACAGCCAGCCTTTCAGCCACTCAAGCACTCTCTTCTGGGCTCTGCCAGCCAGCTATGTTGCCATGGATATTAACACTGGGCATACTTCCATCCCCAAACTTTTCCGAAGCATCCCCTGTAGTATCCAGCACCTGTCACTGGACAAATTACTAGGTCTGCTACTCCCAAGGGAATTGATTCAGCTGAGTATCATCTCCAATAACACCACAACACTGTAACCTATTTATAGTAGAAACAAGTATAAGTTTGTTAACAAAAGTAAAGATTTAAGAGCTAATGAGAAAGGGTACTAAGAACAACAGGTTACAAATAAAACAAAAAAGTATAAACACACTTCTACCAGATGAAGCCTTAACTTTAATAGGCTAACCTTGACTAAAGCAACTTCTTACCACACCCTTTTTTGCAGCATTTCAACCAAAACTGGTTGAGATCCTGTTTTCATGAGCTCAATCGCACTGCCCAGTTACCCTCCCAAGTGCAGGATAAAAGAGGTCGCTGTGCTTTCCTCTTATACTACAAAGTCCATTGTTTTTGTCCCCAGAGTCAGGATAACTCCCCTCTGTTTTCTTTCCCAGAGTGTTGGCTCCAAGCTATCTTCCCACATGCCTGCTTGTTTCACCTCCCTCCATCAACCTGTTTCTCCTCTTGACTTTCACATATAAATTATGCCTCCTTTGTGGTGGCTTTAAAATGATTAATTTACATATGAACTGAGGCAGGTGATTTCACACCCCTTTGTCCTGCAAAACTCTGCGAACCCTTCCTGGGACACAGATTCTAAAACAGACTTCCAGTACATACCTACAACTTCTCAAATATCACCTGTACGTACACCACACAACGATTATGAGGATCCGTGTGACATAAGCTTCCATTAGACACTTCACCGGACGCTTTTGAAGTAATTACTATGAAAGCAGTGTGTTAGGAGTTGCTGCTACAGAACAGTGAACCCTTTTGCCAGTTGGCATTGAGGGGTTTTTAGGGTTACATTTCATGAATTAAAAGCATAAGTGCTTTAAACTAATGTGCCTAATCAAACAAAGACTGAGCTCTGTATACATCTCAGGTGGTGTTACTTACTCAAAATCCCATAAATCTATGACATCAGCTTTCATCACTGCTTCTCTCTACAGGAATCATTTAAAAAAATAGTTTAGTGGGGAAGGAGAACAGCTGAAGTTCCAAGGCAGGCATTGCAAGTGATACAAATATTCTCCAGGAGTAATCCCTGAGGATTATATATTCTCCTGGTTTACCAGGAGAGGTTGATTTGAAGCTAATCTGGATCCTGTTGGGCTACAGTTTACAGTTAACGCTCACATCATTTATCACTGCTCAGGCACAAAAAACGGGCACAGGAAACCTCATTTTCAAATAGTAAAACTGGGGAAGGAGGAAAAAAAGCAGGAAATAGGTATAGTGAAAGAAGAGAAGTTCTTAAACCTAACAAAACCGCTGTGGGATTGGGGGAAAGGGACAACTCCAAAAGGAATATTCCAGTTGGATATGGGTCTAAATCAAACTCCCGCTCCACAACCCACCCATCCAATTTCAATCAGAGTTTGCAGCTTGGACTTTTTATTATACTGGGCTAAATCCAAACATCATGCATTTCAGGAAAGTTCAGATTGGGATCTAGGTTCCAAACCCTCAAATTTAGATCCAGGGTTTGGGTCTCTAATTTCAAAAGCACTAATCATCTGCTTCTTGATTGAATAAACAACCCGGGCTGTTCATCAAGGAAGAAAGAGCATTTGAGAGACAATAAAAACATACAACAGGGATGAGCCATGCCCACCCTATTTCCTTTAGAATAACATGCTTCCTTCTTCAATGGCCATGCTTTGAAGCTGATGCAAATTTAACATTCTGCAGCAAACTGCAAGACAGAGAAAGTGAATAATCTGAGAGTCAGAGAAACAGAAGCTGAACCTGTGGTGTATTGAAAACTATCCACTTTAAATTCTCAAGGATTTTCCTGGTCCTGCTGGCCAGCTAGGGGTCTCTATAAGGAAGCATGCAACTGGGTCTTCAGAGTCAGTCTGAAAAGAGCCAGCCTAGAGCAAGGTGGGGTGAGCCTCGACTCTGTGTCTTAACAAGCCGCCTGCTTTCTCTCTCTCTTTCAGTTCTCGCATGTCAAGGTTCTGGATTTTAAGAAATAGAGTAATGTTTTGTTGCAACCTTCCAGGAAGAATATTTTATGTTTTTAATCTAACTTCTGTTTGTATGCTGCAAACATAAGAGAGCCATAGCTCATTTGTTTTACCACTCATTTTCAGTTAGAATACAACAATAGCACTAAAACCGGATTAACTCTCATGGGTGTAATAGTAGTTGCTGGAGTCATTGGATACTGACACCCATCATGTGACTGAGGCCAGGAGACAACTTCCTGCTGGCACCCCTGTGATTTAGCAGATCTTTATTACAATAGGCACTGGCAGAAACTCATGATTGTGCCAGTGAGAAGGATGGTTCATCACTCGGAGGTATTTATATGACCTCCACTACTGCAGTATCTGAGCGGCTCACAATTGTTAAGGTATTAGTCCTCACAACATCCTGCAAGGTAGGGAAGTGCCATTCACTGTATTTTACAGATGGGGCACTGGGAAACAGAATGGGTAAGGGCCAGATTTTTAAAGGGACTTAGGCTCCTACAGATGAAGATAGGTGCTTAGTAGGATTTTCAACGGCCCCTAGGCACCGAGATCTCATCGATTTCAACAGGGGCTAGATGTGTAGGCACTTAGGAAAACTCTACTGGCTGCCTATATGCATCTTTACATGCCTGAATATCTTTGTCAATGTGACCCTTAGTAACTTTCCCAAGGCCATATGGAAAGTCTGTGGTGGAGGAAGAAACGAGGTCTTCCAAATCTCAGGCTGATGCCCTAACCATTGGATCATCCTTCAGCTCTAATATCTAATGGCTAGGATAACGGACTGCGACAAGGGGACCCAGGCTCAATTTCTGCCTGAGCCACAGACTTCCCATCTAACAGCGAGCAAGTCACTTAACCTATGCCTCAGTTCTCCCATCTATAAAATGGGAATAGTACTTTCCTGTTTCACAGGAGTGTTACAAGGCTAAATCCCATTGATGACAGTGAGGTACTCAGACACTATGGTAATGAGGGCTAGGTAAGTATATAGATTGATATGACCACAGGGCTCCTCCAAGGTAGCAAAACTTTATTTTACAGCCAGGACTCCAGAGAAGCCTGGCTGGTGGAATTTATCAAGCAGAGATTCTGAATCATTTAATTGCCAGGCCAGCCCTGTTCTTTCCAGGACTCTCTGATGGAGCTGGATTCTTGTTTCACTACGTATATGTATTTATTCGACCATTGTCCCCTTTCTCAACATCCGAGACCCCTTGGAATAGTTTCTAGTTGTGATACAAAATAGAGAAATAGTTAATGGATACTTACCTTTCCTATACTCAATGTGCTATATATACATTCAAGTTGTTTTTTAAAAATTCTGGATTTCAATTATCTGTATATTCTTTGTCCTTTTTTGGAGTTAAATGCACAGAAGTGTTTGTACAACCATACTGAACTTTGCCTTTCTATGAAATAAAAGTCAGAGAATAAGTTAGCAAAGAAATCAGTAGTTAAAAATTAAGCACAACTGTCACCTCCATTAGTCTAATTGTGCTTGCATATTGATATACAAAAATAGGATTATTCCCTCTGCTAATCAACATGCCAAAAAGAATGGCCAATTTCTGATGCCATTTCAACCAAAGCAATACTGCAGATCACACTGAAGTCAATGGGAGTTTTGCCATTGACATAAATGGGAACAAAGGTAGGCCAGTAGTGAGTGCTTTTGAAAATCCCATCCTAAGTGACCAGAAAAACACACTCCATTTTTATTTGGCAACACCTAAGTCTCACCATTAGTGGCATCCAGGACCATGATATAAACAACCAAAGCAGTATATGAAACCCTAAGAGATTCCATAAATACTGCTGGAAAGTAAAACTAAAAACATCTGGATTGCTGTATGTCCCTATACAGGAACATCTCACTGAGCTTTGCAAGTCTGACTGCAATATAATAGTCTCACACCAAACCCAGAATTTAGCAATCACAAAAGTAGTACTGTGGAGGATCAGCAAGACAGATACACAGGTTCTGGAACTAGGGTTGCTGGGGGTACTGCCGCACCCCTTGGCTTGAAGTGGTTTCCATTATACACAGGGTCTACACTTTGGTTCAATGGCTCTCAGCATCCTCACTATATAAGTTGTTCCAGCACCTCGGATAGATATCAGTTATACTTTAGTTTCGTGAAAATGGTAACATTTGGCAACAGTTAAGTTTATTATGTTTGTTATACAATAGCTTTATGTAATCATGTCCACCTAAAATAGTTTGAGGCTGAGTTCTCTCTCTGCAAAAAGAAGTTTGCATAACAAGTATAAATGAATTAGGAAGTATTTGCTATGTAATACAAGGATGGGGAAAACACAGCAGGAACTCAGTAAAGGGCCTGTTAAAAAGAGGTAGAAAGAGAACATGAGGGAAGAATTTAGCAGCCAATGAAAATCACCAGCTGAGATTTCTACATTTACTTTCCAAGGTCATAAAGCATCCAGGGTTTGAGGCTGGAAGAGATTTGGGGATTCTATACCCAGAGTTCTAAGGAGAAGTAAGGAAACTCAAGAATGTGGGAAATAGAACTGTAGGTTCCAGTTTTGTGTGTTCCGATTTCACTTCAAGATATTAAAGCTCTTACTCAGCAAAGCACTTAAATCACAAATTTAAGTTCCATTGATGTCAATAGGATGTCAATAAGCACGTGCTTACTTGCTTTGATGAAACAGAGCATCAGAGCAGATTCTTTCCTAAGGCCCTGTCTACATAGGCAAGTTTCTAAGCAGTAAAGCAGCTTTCTGTGTTGTAGCTCCCGAGGTATACACATTGCCAAGCCACGTAGTGCACAGAAACTGTGCAGCTGCAGCGCTGTAAAAAACAACAAAAATCAAAAACACCCCAATGAGAGGTGTACAGCTTTCTGCGCCGGGGATACAGCGTCATGGTGCCAGTGTAGACACCCTGGTCGATTACTATGCCATGATTGGCCTCCGGGAGGTGTCCCACAATGCCTGTTCTCTCCTCTCTGGTCATCGGTTTGAAGTCTACTACACTGCCCTCAGGTGACCAACCATCATCCCCACCCCGTAAATTCCTTTGGAATTTTGAAAGTCCTCTTCCTGTTTGCTCAGTGATTGGTGCAATGGTCTCAGCGCATCTTGCCAGGTGGCCATGCCTGCTCCACATACCAGGCGATTTCCCGCTTTGAGCAATGCCGAAGGACTGGACTGGGGAAAGGAGACTGTCCAGTCCCAGCTGCTCTTCAGCCATAGGAATTATGATACCTACAGACAGATTTCACGATGCAGGACAGAAACGGGCCATGACCGGGACACTACTGCAGTGCAGGGTCAAAGTGAAGGAGCTGCGGAATGCCTACCACAAGGCACGGGAGGCAAACCGCCGCTCCGGTGCTGCACCCACGAGCTGCCGGTTCTACAAAGAGCTGGACGCGATACTCGGTGGCGACCCCAGCTCCACCGCGAAGGCCACTATGGATACTTCAGTGGCTCATGTGCCAGTTTAGAGTGGACTGAGCCAGGAGCAGGAAATCTTGGATGAGGATGTTGAGGGGGAGGACCACCCAGAGGCAGAGAATGACTCAGAGGTCAGTGATGCATGCAGCCAGGAGCTCTTTTCTACCCTGGAGGAGGCTAGCCAGACACAGCTGTCGGATCTTGGCAAAGCGCAAACAGGAGAGGAGGCCCCTGGTAAGTGGATTTCCTTCTGGGATTAACTGAAGCAAGTCGTTGGGGGCAGGAGGGTTGCAGAAAGCAGGCTTGTGGCTGTATGATGCGCATACCACCACATGCCTAGGTTGAGCGGCAGAACAGGCTGTCGATTGACTCCCTCACTTCACGTAAATCTGCCTCAGAGATCTCCAGGAGACTCTAATGGAGATACTGGGCAATCCGCTGCCGCAGGTTCTTTGGCAGAGCTGCTTTGTTTCTTGCACCATTAACAGTAACTTTCTCGCACCACTCTGCCCCTCTAATAGCCCTGGTCTCTGGCTGTTCAAATTCAGCCTCCAGACGCTGAGCCTCAGTGGTCCAGCCCTGAGTGAAGCTTTCACCCTTCTCCTTCCCTTCCCAAATATTATGGAGCATAGAGCACACAGCTATAAGCATAGGAATATTGTCATTGGCAGGTCCAACCTCCCTATAGGCAGCACCAGCAGGCCATTAATGGCCAAAAGCACACTCAACAGTCATTCTCCACTTGCTCAGCCTGTTGTTGAACTGCTCCTTGCTGCTGTCAAGCTGCCTCATGTATGGCTTCATAAGCTACGGCATTAAGGGGCAGGTGGGGTTTCCCAGGATCACAATGGGCATTTTCAACTTCCCCTGCGGTGATCTTCTGGTCTGAGAAGAAAGTCCCTGCTTGCAGCTTCATGAACAGGCCAGTGTTCTGAAAGATGCGTGCATCATGCACCTTTCTAGACCAGCTTGCATTAATGTCCGTGAAACACCCACAGTGATCCACAAGCGCCTGGAGAACCATTGAGAAATACCCCTTCCGATTAATGTACTTAGGGGCTAGGTGGTCTGGTGCCAGAATTGGAATGTGCTTGCCATCTATCACCCCTCCATAGTTAGGGAAGCCCATTTGTGCAAAGCCATCCACAATGTCACGCACGTTGCCCAGAGTCACGGTCTTTTGGAGCAGGATGCGACTAATGGCCCTGCACACTTCCATCAACACGAGTCCAACAGTCAACTTTCCCACTCTGAACTGGTTAGCAACTAATCGGTAGCAGTCTAGAGTAGCCAGCTTCCATAGTGCAATCGCCATGCACTTCTCCAACGACGGGGCAACTCTCATGCTCATGTCCTTGCGCTGCAGGGCTGGGGCAAGCACATCACACAGTCCCATGAATTTGGCCTTCCTCATCCGAAAGTTCTGCAGCCACTGCTCGTCATCCCAGACGTGCATGACGATGTGATCCCACCACTCAGTGCTTGTTTCCTGAGCCCCAAAGTGGCGCTCCACTGTGGTCAGCACCTCCATGAATGCCACAAGCAATCTCATGTTGTAGCTAGTACGCGTGGCAAGATCAGTGTCGCACTCCTCTTGCCTTTGTAGTTTAAGGAATAACTCCACCACCACTCGTGATGCGTTAGTGAGCAGCATACTGGTCAATAGTGCAGGATCCATTCCTGCAAACCGAAAAGGCAGAGTGTGCACTACACAAACGGAAGCACAGGGATTGCTGGGATGCGAAGCAATGCATCACAGGGCATTGGAACAGGACCCAGGATGCCCCACAACCCCTTCTGCCTTCCCACAACTCTTAGCGGCAGAAGAGAAAGAGAGATGCTCTGTGGGATAGCTGCCCAGAATGCACCGCTCCAAATACCACTGCAAATGAACATGCTATTGCAGAGACAGCTGACAATGTGAATACACAACGGCAGCTTCCCTTCAGCGCTCTTTGAGCAGCACCGTAACTGCCGGTGATGTAACTCTGCCAGTGTAGATGTACCCTAAGATTTACGGACTAGAGTTGTTAGAACAGTAAATTGTATATGTCAGGAGTTAAACCTGCAGTTATCTCCTACTGATCGGAGTCAATTACATCTGAACAAAAGCTGATGTATTCAAAAATGTTTACAAATATTTAGGTATGTAACTGCAATTCATTACATAAAAGCAGCAAAGAGTCCTGTGGCACCTTATAGACTAACAGATGTATTGGAGCATGAGCTTTCGTGGGTGGATACCCACTTCGTCGGATGCATCCGTATTCACCCACAAAAGCTCATGCTCCAATACGTCTGTTAGTCTATAAGGTGCAACAGGACTCTTTGCTGCTTTTACAGATCCAGACTAACACGGCTACCCCTCTGATACATTACATAAAAGTTATTGCAACTCAAACTGAATACACATGCAAACTAGATAGCTATTAATGAATGTTATATTAGGTATGACACAGTAAAAAGGTGAGTTAAGCATGTGTACAGATTTAGATGTAGATATGCATGCAGCATGCGGCACAATCATGTGTAGAATCATTTAATAGTACATTGCACTTACAATCATCTTCACTAAAAGTTGCACCAAGTGTCTTTATAAACTTCGGTAAGAATTATCGCTATCGGGGGTGGGGTGGGGTGTGAGTGTGGCAGGTGTATGAAATCCTGGGTTTCACTGAAGTCAAAGGCAAAATTCTCATTGACTTCAATGGGGCCAGGATTTCACCCAGACTGACTTGCCACAGGTCAAATAGGGAAACAATAGCAGAGCAGGGAATAAGTTCCACCTGTCCCAAGTCCGAGAACTTTGCTCCTACCACAAACTATGCTGCTGTAGGATGTCAGTGTAGGCAAGACGCATTTGAGAATGGACCCTGGAAACTGGTAAGTCACTACTGAAATACAATTCAGGATAGCAGTTGAATATTTAAACAAGCCTCTTGATTGCTTTGTAGCACTTTGTAGCTGAGAAGCAGGAGGTACCGAAGAGAAGGACCCTTTTGAGATTGCTCCCTGACACAAGGGGGTGCTATGGGTGATGAGTGCGCTACCTTACAATGCACTATAAGTCAATGAAGGTGATTGTTAATATATACTAAGCCACAATGTGAAAAAGAAGAAAAATAGTAAATACTTCTTAGCACTTACATAAAGTTTTACATTTCCAGATCACTGTGAATGCAGCTTATTAACTTCAGAAAACGAAATTCTTCCCTTTCTCTTCAAGGGTTTTAAAGTGGTACATCATAGTAGTGACAAATGTCTAAGCAGAGTTGGGAATAAATACGGATCTACTCAGCATATGAAATAGTCACTGATCTAGGGAGTGGCTAGCATGATGGGACTAGAGATCCAGGACCCAATCCCGTAATCAGTCTCTCTTTCTCTCTCTCTCGTGCACACACACACACACACATCTCTCCCCTATGATTTAGTCAACAGGATTTCTGCATATGGGTGGTTTGCTGTATCAGGGCCACAGTGCAGTTTGTCGGAATGAACTGGCCAAAGCTTGCATTGTGTGTAATGTAAACACATGGAAAGGTGGCCTTTTTTCCAAGTCTAGAATCACACAGTAGGTTTTGAAGATCGCAATGTACCATGGCCCCAGTCCAAAGCTCATTGAAATAGTCCATACATTTCAATGAGCTTTGGATCAGGCCTTATATGATTATATGTATTTGGATACATTTCAGCATGCAAAAATTGATCTATTTCACATTATATTTATATGGTGATTTTCCAGGAGAGTATTTTTACTTTCATATTCTCTCAGGCTTTAGTTCCATGTTCGCTATATGGAAGACATTAGTACCTGAATAAGCAAGCACTCCCTTTCTTTTACTGGGTCATTAGGCATCAATGAAGTAGTTTAGCGCATCCAATAAAACAGGAGCAGGCCTGCAATTTTGTTCAAAGCTTAAGTCTAATCCAAATGAACCTCGCCAGATCCTAACAATCTCTGCTTACATTGTTAATTTTACATACCTCTGCACTTCCTGGTTCTAGTTAAGACTTGAAGCAAAGTGATAAAATACCAAGAGAAATCCTGTTCTTGTGAGAAATGCCTCAGAACAACAGGACAACCGACTACCACATCATAAATGCTAAACAGACCTGAAGCATTACTGCACAGCTTGTTCCTAGACAGATAGTTAAAGTAATCGATATACTGATAAACTTTTGGCTATACTTGTATTCGTTGCCATACCAATTAAGAGTCTGGAATTGAACTTGTGCAATTTCCATCCCCAACTTGCTGATCAAGATTCTCTCTTGGTTTGGATCAGAGCTGGAGTTAAGCATCTGAACATTTGGAGGCTTTTCCAAACTGAATCCAAATTGCAAAGCTTTTGTGGTTTGTCTGCCTTGAAAAAAATAAATCACAATTTTAAAATACTCGGCCGCCCAAAATTTCAAATGCAGGTGCCTCATATTAGACACCCAACGCTATACTTAGGCATTGAATGCCTGATCTTTGGACCATGATAACTTTCAGTTAGCATTATGATTTTTTTTAAACCAATATAGTTATACCAGTAACTACTGGAGTTATAGGGGTTTAAAGGAAGCTTATGCTGGTATAGATTACTCCCCTTCCTATACAAGAATAAATTGTACTGATATAAGCCACCTTTATACTGATATACCTGCATCCACACAGATGTGGAGGATTAAGGGGTGATGGTATTGCTTTTTAGAAACCAGTATAACCTGTATGTATAGATGAGGTTTAAGTAGTTAGCCTGATTGTCAAAGGTGATGACCATCTGAAGCTCCCATGAACTTTATTTATTAAGCTGACAAAATATGGATTTAGGCACCTAACTTTACTCACCCATTTGAAAATAATGGCCTATATGCACTAGTCAATGTACTTGACAAGGATAGGTAAAGCAATCTGGAAAAAAGAACCACCAACATTTCCCCGCACAAAAACAAATGAACGTTTTAAAAATAGTTTTTAAAAAATTTGTGCACCTCTGCATTTCTTGGTTTTAGCTGATTGCATACATAATGAAATATCAGAAAAAAGCTGTCATCATACAGTATTTAGGAACCAGGCAAAAGCAGAAAATAACTGATCTCATTGGAAATCAAACTGATCTCAAAACCTGATTAAAGAGGGTTGGGATAAGTTTTAAGTGAAACTCCAAACTTCAGGATGCTTTTCTGAACCAAATCTTTAAAGAAAGTTTAAAGTGCCACTTTACTCTGAAAAATAACTATAAACAACACCATCTTACTCACCCAGTCTGTTGTATGTGCACATCAAAATCATATTTTTGTCAAAGTTAGAAGTCTTAAGCCTTATTATTCTAGGTAACACTGCATGACCAACATAGCTGAGAGTAAGCTGGGTTCTATTCCTCTTTCTGCCTCATCTGCAGAATTCTTCACGAATTTTATACCTGTACAGACCATGAGGTTGAACGGATGTGGAAGACAGAATGGGAACAGACATATCTGAGGGCTTGAGACAAGGGAGTTGTCAACACAGATGAAATTGGGGTGGGATTTTGAAGAGTGCTTGGGTGTTGGCCTAACTCTGCTTTTCACGCTCCATAGCCTTTACTGCTGGTGGTGATGAATGCGAAAGAATAAACCCAGCTTGGCTGTCAGATCCCAGGTTGAATTGTCAGAGATAGTAGTTAGGAAAATACAGAGGTCTTTGCACTCTAAACTAGTCATGGGGTGGAGAGAAGCTCACATTGCACCCTCTTATGCCATTCCTGCAATGAAAGGTCAAAGAGGGCAAAGCTTCTACACCCTGCCAATATTTTCAACTTAACATTTTTGCACTGGAGATTCATCTATTTTTAAACCCTGTACTGATGGGGAAATAGATTAGATGAACCAACAGCCTCTTCATTGTCTATGGTTCTATGAAGATGTAAACCCCAAAATGCCCACAGGGGCTGTTCACCACCTGTAGAGAAAGTCTCAGCCTCATTCCACAAAGCATCCAACAAAGTGAAATGATTTTGCTTTTTTTCCTCCATTTAAAGGAAGTTAGCCAATTTAAAAGTTGGACTAACCTTCCATTCACCTGCAGGTCACCAACAGAATTGGAGTAAATTACAGAGCAAGATGCTAAGAATAATACACAAAACCCCACTCAATCTTGTGATCAAATCTGATTAAACCCTAAACAGCCCAGACACTATCTCAAGTAAATAACATTGTTTAAATAAAAATCCATCAACCATCCATGCAGTGGAGTGTTACATTTAGATAACATAATGGATCTGATTTTAATTTGCGTTCCCATGCAAAAGTCTGAAAATCCATTTCTAGTCCGTCCCGCTCTGTTTCAGTATAACAAGCGGCACATGTGGTATCTAAACTATGCATGCCTGAAAGTGAATGGCAGTGTCAGAGTGCAAAGCAACTGGTTGCTGGATGAATTGGAATTAATTTTCAAACTGGACACCATTAAATCAGGCTTGAATAAAGACTGGGAGTGGATGGGTCATTACACAAAGTAAAACTATTTCCCCATGCTAATTTTTCCCCTACTGTTACCCCCACCTTCTTGTCAACTGTTGGAAATGGGCCATCCTGATTATCTCTACAAAAGTTTTTTTTCCCTCCCGCTGATAACAGCCCACCTTAATTGGTTAGTCTCATTACAGTTGGTATGGCAACATCCATTTTTTCATGTTCTCTGTGTATATATATCTTCCTACTGTATTTTCCACTGCATGCATCCGATGAAGTGGGTTTTAGCCCATGAAAGCTTATGCCCAAATAAATTTGTTAGTCTCTAAGGTGACACAAATACTCCTCGTTCTTTTTCCCACTAAAGGGTTATTTTTGTTCCCTATGTTGGAACAGTTCTCTATAAACCAAAAGTCCCAGTAAATATACATTTTATTATATCAAACACATAAGGCAAGACCAGGATGGACTACCTCTCACTGAGCAACTCCTTCCCCTCTTTCTTTTGGGTTTTTAAATTCCTTCTTCTCTCCCAGCTCCCACACAATTTCTTACTTGTCTGAGACTCTCCGACATCCTGTGAAGGAGCCTTGTGTAGTCAGTGTGTTGGGGGCTTCCCCAAGTTTTTACACTAGCCAGTTTTAAAGGCCAAGCCACAGCAGCTAGTGGAAAGAATATCTTGGGAAATGAAAGCCACAGAGCTGAGACTGCAGTGACTGAACAAGAAAACAAAAGATTAAGGAAAAGTGGGGGTGGGCTGGAAGCAAGGTAGGGCATCTTACTAAAGATGGTTCAACTTGCTAGGACAGAGTTATGTGACCAGGTTCATGCTCTGGGCCAGAGGACTGAGTGTCAGTCAACAGACCTTGTTTCTATTTGAAACTCTGATGCTGATTTGTCAGTGTGATCTTTGGCAACTCAATTAACCTCAGTATGCCCACCTGTAAAATGAGATAAATAAGCTTATCCATTTATGAAGTATGAGCAGTCATAATAAATTCAAAGTCCTACTTTCCCAAACCATGGAAATTTTACTTATCCATTATATTAGAAATGGCACTCCACCAAAAAGCTAGATAGTAAGACACCATAACTCTGAGGACTCAAGATCCATAACCAAATGTTTTGGCTCATGCCTGTAATCTATATCATATAAGCTTACTTTATTGCACTTATGAATATGACTAAATTGAATCCACATCAATGACATCATTGCTTCCAGGGTTAATATACTCCTTCAAAAGGGGAAAATGAAGAAGCAAAGTTATTGCCATTTGTTTGCAAGGACCTTCCGAACTCAGTGATGCTGTCACCAATTATAAAGTAAGCAACCATCCTAAATAGAATGAATTTAAACATTTATAGTATCCCACAACACATTCTGTCCCTCATTTCTATCAGTATCACAAGAAAGAAAGGATAGTTAATCTATTCACGTCTCAATAGTGGTGACAGCAAAATTTTCAGAAGTCTTCTTGATCCATCGCTAATGTCATACACTCAGCAGCTGACTTCCAAGTGATCTGCCATATACTGTCTATCCATCTTTATGCTGGTCATTCCCTGCTATGATGACCTGCCACCATTCCCTCCAAGATAACTTTCTCAAGGTTATTTCCATCTCTATGCCTGATGCAGCCAAAGTACATAAGATTGGACTGACTTCCGAGAGCAGAGTCTGCTTCGCTCCAATAAGAATTTCTAATATAAGTAGTGCTGTTGATTTAATCACATGAGTTAGTTGTGATTAACTCAAAAAATTAATCATGATTAATCACAGGTTTAATCAATTGTTCAATAACAGAATATCAATTGAAATTTATTAAACATTTGGGGATGGGCATGTGCAGGCAGAAAAGTATAGTTTTGCAGCAGACCTGGTCCAGGTGGTGAGCATGAAGGTGAATCTTCATTGTTGCCATTCAGTAGCAGAGTTGAGTATTTCTAACTGAAAGGCATTTTTAATTAACTTCACAAATTACTTGGATCTGGACCAAACCTTCAGTATCAATGGATGCCGTGATATTCCTAGGAGAGGAAAATGTCCTTCAGCCAGTATCAATCAATGAGACACTATGGGTGCTGGAGAAAAGCAGGCCCTCTCCCCCGATGATATCTTGTGCTTCTTTTCAGGAAAGTAGGGTTCTAGCTTCTCGTAAAGAATCAATCATTAGGCTCTTAGTGAAAGCATTGATAAACTCACCGATCATAACCCTGTTGGTAATCTTCCTTCATTCCAGAGAAGGTTGTAGTCTAGATTGTGTTGAAGCAACTTTAGCAATTCCTGGAATCCTCAAATTTCCTTGACGTCAAGGATTCCACCTGTTTTTAGGCCCACGTATATTAGAGACCACAATGGCTGATGATCTGCTCCCGACAACGGACAAAAATAAAGCCTTTGGGCTGATTCTTTCAGATCTATCAGTTACCTTTGATACTTCTTTTTCTTGTGAAAAGACTGCTAGGTTAGTGCTGGGGTTGTTCATCTGACCCCTGGGCTCTCTCATCCAGGGCTCTATTCTGCACAACCCTCTTGCTTGAGAGCCAGAGAGAGCGAGACGGCGGGGAGAGTTTCTCACAAAGACAACATTAACCAGCACTCCCTGATCTGTATTGGTTACTTGTTTATTTCCAGTGGCAATTTAAAATCTGTGTGTCATAACTTAAAGTTTACAATGGGTTGGGTTCTGGTTACCTCAGAGGCTGCTTCTCACGTCACATGACAATACAGTAGCTGAGAGAAGCCAAGGCACTTGAGCTAACATTCGCCTTTGCCACTATCTTTCTTCATGACTGAGTATTTTCAAAGAGGAATCTCATTGATTCTCCCAAGATCAAATTTGTTAACAATCAGGGCATGATCACAAGCCTGTCTGTTCTCCTGGGCCTCTCTTCAAGGGGAAAGAGGAAGTGCTGAGTAGATGGGAGCTGGTGGTGGAATGGTTTAGGATTTGATTTGGAAGGGTCTGTCTCTTGGGCACTGATCCTATTTGTTGTGTTGTTTTACTGACAAAACTTGGCAGGCACCTGGAGCATCAAGTGAATCTTTATTTTAATATATTATATTAAATAGTTGTGTGAATGAGAGTACATTGTACATACACTCATGCTTATACTGAAGACAGAATGGCTTGTCAGGTCATATAATGTTAGGGTTTGTTCTACAGGAATTATTCCTTGCCTCCAGCTCTTGAATTTACTACAGCTGCCAAACACTTCCAAACCTCTCAGTCTCAATCCCAGTGTCAAAGAAATTCCATAGCCCAGGCAGATCAGATTTCGCATCAATATTTTGGTGGGCTGCTTGCCAGAGCCTTATCAAGAAAAAACATAATTACAGGCGAGACTGTTGCAAGTTGATTCTACAATACACCCCCCTTCTGTCTCCACAACTAATATAATAAAAGTGTTATGAGATATGGTATCTGTTCTTTCTTTAATCTTATTTTCATTTCGGTTCAATTGCTGAACTGGGGAAGGCTCCAAGTAATGTCAGAACTACTGACACTCATGTGCTTTAATACAGAGGCATCTTGAAAGTTAACTTGATAATGATGAAGGAAAATATTTTGTGGGGGAGCTCCTTGTATAGGACTTACAAATACCTGCAATTGTAAACATGATATCTAAGACACCTACAACTTTGCTGTGATCTCTGGCATTCTGCATTTCTTTCTTTCCTCTACTGTTTGTATGTCAAAAGGCTCTGCGTTACTTGACTCAGAATTTGGGTCTTTGCAAATCCATTTTTTTCCTGGAAAGTTGTCATTACTTGTAAATGAACTTACCAATGCTAGACTTACCCATTTCTTTTTCTTATTCCTTGCATTATGTAGCACTGTCACCCTTCATGTTTTGATAGTGACCGTTCCAACCCAGGGCACTTAGATGCAGGCCATAATTTGCAGCACAATAATATCTGCTTCTGCTTAGAAAAACAGCCAGTGGGTAGCATGATTTCGCATTTCCTTTCCTCTTACACACCGTACTGACAATTATTCCAGGTGCAAGCACCCATGAATGTCCTGATGTCTATCTTTAATGCCAGTACTCTTCTTTAGCAGCAACAAGTGCCTTACTCTTTTTGCAATATCTTTGTATAGACAATCATTATATGGGGAAATGTAGTCACACTGGCAACTCAGTGAGATGCAGTGTTCAGGTAAGAGTTGCAATTGCAAGCAGGTCTGGCCTGGAGCTGAGAATCTGAGCCTACATAGGACCTTTATAAAGATCCTGTTCTAGATGATAGGAGAAAACCATGGGGGAGAGAGGGAGGAGATGGACTATGCTGCACTCTGCCTCAGTTAAACCGTGTGTCCACTGAGCAGAAATATCACATCTGGGTTCCTCACAGACAGCATAACATATGGCCATTGGGCAGGCCTCACATTTTATAGATAGGTCTTTTGAGCCACTTCTGCATATTAGCAGTATGTGAAAAATATGTTGTCACTGGAAACTGTCAGTCTGCTTCCATATATCCTCCAGTACATGGGGAAAAAATAGCTGTCAATGCCCTCTTGCACTGCCGGCTCCTGCATAAACCAGGAAAGCCCTGCTGTTTAGAGAGGGTGCACATAATTCAGAATGACACACACCACGTAAATATGGATACAGGCATGTGAACTACTTAGTTGTCCATAAAAAATACCAGCATTTAATATATCAGTTTCTGTTACTTCAATCTAGCATCAAAATCTGATCAAATCCTCTCCAATGAAGCACTAAGGAAGAGACCTTGAATGCAACACATTTATTTTTATATTTTGCAGAGTAAGTTTTCCATTACTGTTCCAACCAGGACTTTGCTGAGCGAAATTCAGATGCCTATTTGACGCTACTTGTCATGCCTTAGCACATAATAGGCCAGACCATGAAAAGGTTGTCGTCACCTTCTACTACAGAAGGCCTAAACAATATACCTATCCAGAAAACACTTTGGACTTGTAGTTCAAGACCTTGAAGAGTCAGGGTTTTCCCTGAAGCTCAATGGCAAGTAAAGTGGAAGGATATCAACGTTCTGAATAAAAATCTCTTCAAGGACCCACCCAAAGTACCCAGTGGCTTTTCACTCCCCAGGAATATATGATTCACTTTGAATCTTATCTGCACATTACCTGGCAGATGTGCTTACCTTCTCCATAAATGGGGACTGAGAGACCATCCTATTTCTGACTGAGGAACAGGGCCAGCTTCAGGCACCAGCTCAGCAAGCAGGTGCTTGGGGCGGCCCAGGGGAAGAGGCGGCACGTCCGGCTCTTTGGTGGCGGGTCCCTCTCAGAGGGAAGGACCAGCCACCGAATTGCCGCTGAAGAAGAAAGTGGCGCAGGTGGCGATCGCGGGTTGTTGGGTTTTTTTGGCCGCTTGGAGCGGCAAAAACCCTGGAGCTGGCCCTGCTGAGAAAACAGACTTCAAACTATGGAACACCTCATCAACGTCCCAAATGATTATATTGGGATATCTCTGCCGTCCACACCATGTCACCTGCAGCAATCAAATGGATCACCAATCTACACTGGGACATCTAACATTAATACCTCATATGACTTTAAAACAGCACTTTTTTTTTGTTCCATGCGTGGAAATGAAGTATTATTTTTCTTTTACTTGGACTTGTTAGGCAAGAGAGTGGGTGTGTGTGTGCAAAATGAAGAATACCCATTTTATTTTAATCAGGGCTGAAAGACAAAGCTCATATTTTACCTGAGTAATGACAGCTAGACTTATTTTGTAGAAATTCTTACATGAGAGTTCCACAGTGAGGAACAAAAAGTGAAAATGCAGCATAAACATGGGAAGTAGAGTTCTGATCAGCAAACCAGTCACAATCACCTGCATTCATGCTAAAAAGATGGAAAAGACAAGTGTGAATGCATCAACACAGTCCTGGAAAAATCCATAAATCACTTTGCAATGCTTTATATTAACGTTACTGCACGTTAAATGCCAACTGAATGTTTTAAAAGACTTTTCTTGAAGGTGCAGGGAAGATTCTTGGCTCCTGCTCAGTGGATCAAGACAGTCAAAGAGGTGCACTGAAGAGGCAACCAAGTGTTCCCCTTGGGTGACATACAGTACAAGATGGGGGGAAACATTTGAACTTACTCCCCAAGAAGACAGAGTGGAGAAAGGAAGCATTTTGATGATGCAAGTATATTTTTCAGCTTTCTATTCTGGAAGGTGCTCAGATACCACCATGACAGGCACGGTAAAAGAATCTAATAGAAGAGAAAAAGGTATGAGTGGTGGTGCCAGATTGCCTGCTGTTGGGCTCCCCCAGGCAGAACACCCATGTCAGACCACTGAGAGCAATGGGTAAGAAAAGAAAAGAAAACATAACAAAGGAGAGGGGCCTAGGAAAAAAGGAGACCTTTGTTTTCCCCAAAGAAAATGGCACTATTCTCCCCTACTCCTAGTAGGCTGTTGATAGGCACTCAAATACTATCCTGATAAGCACAGACAGGACAGTCAAACCATAAATCCCTTAGAACTTGAGGAAAAATTTGCAGTGGCAAAAAAAAAATCACTGATGCAGTTAAACAAAGATGACAGGGTATAAGAACTGACACTAATTATTGAACCAAACACATTTTCAAGGATTTCTAACTTCATATTAGAGTTAACATCTGCGAAACTGTAGCACAAAAGATGACCAAATACAGCTTAGGGTCACTTACAGTTTGCATTTTTCCAAACTGTACAAAGACATCTGTAACGAGTATGAAATAATTCAGAGCTAACTTTTAGGAACTCAAAATGGGGAAAAAACCACTAGTATCTATATTTTACCTGATTTAGTGCAGACATGCAAGTTATTACAGCATGCAGTTCTTAGCGATAGAAAGAGGCCTGATGGATAGCAGCTGAGAGATTGCTCAGAGCACACGATTATACATGAAACAAAAGGAGCCAAAACAAAAAATGAGGGCTTGGGTTTTTTTGGTCTCCATAGCTTGCAATATTGCTTAGGTTCATATTACTAATAAGGACTCAATCTCTGTGTTACTCCAGGTTTTCAGCCAAAACAGTTAACTTAAATGCATATTGTATCAAATAATATTTAATGTCTGTAAACACACACTGTAGTGTTGTAAGTTTATGCACATTTGTACACACCCACACACCATGGTCTGGAGTTTTATAAAGAGTATATTGGTGAGAGTTTGTGATGGCTACATTACTGGCAACACATAATGGATATTGGAGATGCACATGTAATGCTGGCAGACCCTGGTCATCAGCAGGCAGGATTGAACCTGGGGCTTAGTACATGAGCCTCTACCATGCCAGCTACAAGCCAACTGGCTGTTAGCTACTGCTGTAGAGCAGACTCATTTTATCTCTGTAAGTGGTCTTGGTGCCACTAGATGGGGCAGAACACCATATCCAGAAGGTGTGTGGATTACATACACACACAACCACATGCCAACCTTTCACAAATCCTCTATAGCTGTCAAAAATGCATGTATACTGGATTATCATATTCAGTGCGCTCTCAAAAACTTTTTAAGTATTACTAACTTTCCTTCTTCAAGCCTGTTGGTATTACCAGTTAACGTTAAGAAATGACATTTTTGCAATAACTTTTTAGTTGCCAAAAGAGTTATTTTGAGAAAATGGAAATTTGCATTGATTCCTCCCTCATACACAGATTGGGTTCGTGATCTCTCTACTACTACATTAATAGAAAAAAAAAGTCACTCCGTCTAATAGAAACACTTGGAAAAATGAGGATGTCTGGTCACACATGAAAGTATTGCATACTTTTGCAGTTTAGTATATATTAGTCCTGGATACTCGTAGTTATGTTTTCATTTATCTATTTAATCATTTTAACTATTGATGCCCTGCATGACCTCTATGGGTTTTTTGTTTGTTTTGTTCCAGGTTTTACAGGTTGAATAGTGTGATTTTAATGCTATTTCTATCATGCACGTCTATTTATATGTTTTGCTATATATTTTATATGAAAAAATAAAATTAAAACAGGTAAGATCTTCAAATACCTTCCAATTTTCACACACATTATAGTTTACAAAATGAGAGCAAAACCAAGTAACATCTCATCTTTCTTAATGACATCCCACAGAAGTACCACACTTTACTCAGTATGACTCCTCCTAGCAACTCATCTTGTCCTAGATCACAATTTATTGAATATAAAATGAAGGCAGGAACCCTGCATAAGTACATAGGTATGGGGATTCTGGTGACTAACAACTCTGAAGTTCATGATTGGATTCAGAATGTGGTAAACCCACTGATTTTGCCATTAGAAGATGGCAGCAGAACTGATAATTGAAATCTGGTTATTTAAAGAAGTTGAAAAGATTATTATTAAGATATCGCTGGTAAACAAACAATTTTTCAGTCCACGATACCTTTAAGATCATACTGTTCTCAGAGAATAGTACTTCAGATTCTCTTTCATGTAATAAAAGTTATTTCATCAGGCCCAGTGAGTTCACTCTTGAGATGATCAATATCTGATGTATAAATGCTCCATAGGTTTCTGTAGTACAGGAAGTCTCAAGTCTTTGAGAAGCTGTTTTCCAGGAAACACATTTTAAAAACAAATGGTTGAAAAAGATAATCAGTTAGAGTAAAATTCAATATTCTCCAAAGCAACATAAATCTAACAAATGTTAAATGTTGTAATCTAATAATATTCAGTGCTGTCCTGGAGGGTATAATGCTTCCTTCTTATGATGAGGAAAGACAAAATAGCTTATTTAATCCATTTACATATTTCCCTGCTAACTTAAAACAAAATTACTACGAAGTCTACCTGTAATTATTAAGAGCACTTCAGGCACTTTAATGCCTTTTTGTTATTTAAAAACGGACATCTATTTCAGAAGCACAATTTCTCTTCAGAGTAATACTACGTGGAATATGGTCTCAGGCTGACAACATTCATGGATCTCTGTTACTTTAGTCTTTCACAGGTTGGTTTTAATCTTTTCAAAACATACTAATTTTGGGGGGGTAGGAGGGTGTGTGTGTGTGTGTGTGTGTGTGTATTTCTCTTACCTCAGCTTCTTGTTCCATCTCCGTGATATTTTATTTCTCTCAACTGAAATTCTACCAGTTTTTCTTCATGCTCAAAGTGCTGTTTATTTGCCACCAATTGCATTCTAACTGCTTCTGCTGTAATTGCATCTGGGACAGGTGAAGACAGACCCTGTTTTCTGATCACTGTCTTGTAGCAGATTTTCCAGTTCTTGCTCTGGGGCTTTCTTCTTAAAGGATAACCTCCTTTGTAAGCATAAATCTTCAAGGGCATTTCTGTCAAGACCCTCATATGATCACGACTCACTCACTGTAATTAATCTTTAACCCTTAAAACTCTCAAGTAGCATGCAGGTTTTGATCCAAACCCAATTGACCTGGTTCTGTGGATCCTGCCAACTATGCCAAATGTGACTGCGTGTCTGGATGGGCCACACTGATAATGCTATACTCAGGGCAGACTGCAAGGAATAGGGCAGACAATCCTTCAGATTATATATCTTCAAATTATATGGATTATTCTAGAATTAGATTCACCAAGCCAGTAACAAAATAGCTTCTGTAATATCACACTAGTTATCAAGAAGCCAAATACAGTTCCCTTTAAGCATTCCAGTCCTCAACTTCCATCCAGACAGCAAAGTCTAATATAGTGAGGGGTTATTGAAAACCTGATGTACCATATGCGAGGTCCATCAATCCCAAAGGACCAGACACTTATCCCCAGGTCAATACGAGTCTCAGATTTTACGCAGATGCCAATCCTTTAATAACTATAAGACTCAAGGTTTAATAATAAAAGGAAGGAAAGAACAGAGTTGCTGTGGTTAAAAGATCAATATACATACAAATATCTGAAAAGCCCTTAGATCAGTTTCATAGTAGAGAAGGTGAGACTGCTGATTTGTAAATATATTTCTGGAATAAATTTAAAAGGCTATATAGTCCAATAAGCAGTCCAGGTGTACCGTTTGTTCAAGTTCTTCCATTAGAATTCCAGAGTAAATCCAGAGTAAACCTGGAGACCTCAGTCTTGTGGCTTAGACCTTCCCAGATAAAGTTTAAGCAGAACTGAGATAAAAAGGATCAGGCCCTAACCTTTCTTTAGAGTTCTCTAGCAAGTTCTCTATGCATACACAGGTAAACCAGTTGCATTCATGTACATAAGGCAGTTAGCCATTCCAACTATCAAGACAGTTCACAAATAGTTTACCATGTGGAATTACAAGTTTCAAGGAGAGATTTAGGACAATAATATTATTACACCACAAGTCCCATCTAAATGATAATATCCTCTTTTGAGCTCTCAAGGAATCTGTAGAATACAGCAGGTGTCGGCAACCTTTCAGAAGTGGTGTGCCGAGTCTTCATTTATTCACTCTAATTTATGGTTTTGTGTGCCAGTAATACATTTTAACCTTTTTAAAAGGTCTCTTTCTATAAGTCTATAATATATAACTAAACTATTGTTGAATGTAAAGTAAATAAGGTTTCAAAATGTTTAAGAAGCTTCATTTAAAATTAAATTAAAATGCAGCGCCCCCCGAGCAGTAGCCAGGACCCAGGCAGTGTGAGTGCCACTGAAAATCAGCTCCTGTGCCACCTTCAGCACATGTGCCATAGGTTGCCTACCCCTGGAATACAGTAATAATGCTTTATGAGACAGGAACAGTATTTAGCATCTACAAGCTAATTAGATCACATTGTTAAACTTCTAACAAGATACAGGTAAACACAAACAAATACACTTAGCACCTATTCTTGAATCCCTAACAATAGCGGCCAACATAATAAAGATTCACATTTACTTAACAAGGCTTTGATAACTATCTACAAGGAATGGCCCTGTTTACTATTTCAATACCCTTTTGATATGTCCTTAAGGGCTGCTTCCAGGTTACCCAGCTTACTGATTTTTTAACTTTCACTGGAGCAGTGTTGCACTATGTTAAAACAGTAAAAACAGCAAACAAAGAAAACAAAGAAAAAATAAACACAATTCTAAACTTTTTAAGGTGTGTCGTACACAAAAGGACACTAGTAGCTCTAACTCAGATCATGTGGCGTTGAGAAGGAACTGGAGATGCAGTCAGTACCCTCTATCCTTTATCACCTTGGTTTCTATCCATGAGGAGAGGCGAGGGTGTATGCGCAGATCAATGGACACTATTACTTTCAAATTCTCTGTCTCCAGACACATGGTGCGCATGTGTGAACCCCACCCCGTGGACCATTACCTGAAGAAGAATTATGCCTTTTTGCAATAAAGTATTTCTTCACACAGTCAACCTGTGGAACTCCTTGCCAGAGGATGTTGTGAAGGCCAAGACCATAACAAGGTTAAAAAAGAAACTAGATAAATTCATGGGGGATAGGTCCATCAATGGCTATTAGCCAGACTGGGCAGGAATGGTGTCCCTAGCCTCTGTTTGCCAGAAGCTGGGAATGAGCAACAGGGGATGGATCACTTGATGATTACCTGTTCTGTTCATTCCCTCTGGGGCACCTAGCACTGGCCACTGTCGGAAGTCAGGATACTAGGCTAGATGGACCTTTGGTCTGACTCAGTAGGGCCATTCTTATATTCTTAAGGTAAAAGTAAACACAATTCCATATTTACACACAACTTCAATAGGCAAAGACAAAAAAATCCTTTTTAACAAGGAGGCCTTTATCCCATCAATTCTACTCAAGGGTTTGAACAGGAATTGTATGTCTGTGTTTTCAAAGTGGTTTTTTTTCCATGGACTTTCTTAATGCTACAGGGATGTATAAGACTTGAGGCATTTTTTTTTGTTCCACAAACAATTTTAACATGTCTCCTTCATGCCTGAGTGTACTATTTCTTGCTTGCAAAAGGAAACCTGTCCTTAAAACAATAAAGACTAATAATTAATGGTATGAATCTTGATTGTTAACATGGTTAGAGGCACAGGCTCAGATTTTACTGCTAGATTCACTACTTTTGCAAAAAGACCAAAACAAAACCAGAAACAAAAGTACAACATGTAAATCATCATCATCACAATACATCCCAAATGGACATGGTCTACTCGCAAACCAAAGGTCACCTGAATCTATCTCTAACAAGGTGCTAAATTAGTCTGATTGTATATTCAGTTTATGTCCATCAGTGGCAATCTTCTTGTGCCACCGAAGCTTTTGGCATCCACACGATTGCCAGCTGTATAGCAGCTTTGGAATTTGTTGGTATTCCAGTCTTATAATATCTTCATATCAATAAATGTAAATAGGTAAGCTCCTTTATTATTTACAGGACATTACTTAGCACTTATCACTGCAGTACCTGAACATCTCAAAATCAATGTATTCTCACAAACATCACTGGGAGATAGATTGCTGTTATAATCTCCATCTTAAAAACAGTTTGGTGATTGAGGCACAAAGAGGTGAAGTGACTTGCCCAGGGTCACACTGAATACCACAAAGTCACAAAGATAGTATACTGTACTAATTAGATGTAGTGTGTAACCAGAACTATACACAACCCTCCAAAATGTATAGCCATTGTGTCTATTTGCAAGGATAGATATGGAGATACAGGGATCTCTATTCATTGGAATAATATAAAAATAAAAGCCAAATATTCAAAAACCTCTTCACACTGAAATATAGTGGTATCCTAACCCCATTGTTTTCAATAGCATCAATAGTTTGTACTTTATAGAACTCAGGGCAGATCCTCTGATGGCATAAAATGTCATAGCTCGCAATGTAGCTATGACAATTTGCTTCGAGGATCTGCCTGAGACATGGAAATTGCTGATGTTATTGTGAGAGTCTGAAGGCTACTGATTTCAGGCTCCAGTGTTGCATTTCAGTTCCTGACTCAGTGCTCTCTCTCTCTCTCTCTCTGCATACAAGGTGATATGTCAGCTCCCAAATAGGCTAAATGAAGTCACAAGATATGCCAAGTGTTCCCAATTCCAGGCAAGGGAAAAAAAAACAATTCATTGTCATTAGCAATCATCCAGTTCCCTCGTGTCTGATCAAAGATAATCTTGGAGGAGGATGCAGCAGTGTCCTCTATTTGCTTCTTTTCTAAAATTTACGTATCTCAAAGATACGTTTTTTGGTTTAAAAAAAAAGTTGGTTTGAAAACTAAACTTTTACCAAAAACTATTTGCCAAATAAATAAAATAAATAAATAAATGCTTTTCAGATTTCATCTGAAGATGGACAATTTTCAAAAGGAAAAAAAAAACTTCCTAATAGTTGAGGAGCTGACTTTCTATTGATAAAGCTTCAGGCATGGTATTTAAAGCTCATCTGTCATGTTTACATCCAGTTTTAAAAGGATGATTCAGAACAGGATGAAACATCAGCATCTTTATGAGATTTTCCCCTCTCATGATAGCCTACTCTAGATCAAAAATGCCTCCACTCACCATCTTCCCCCTAGTTTGTCTAAGTTTTCCTCTGAGTTTTGCACTGACCACTTATACAGATTTTCTTGTCTCATATATAGTAATGTATATTCAGAGCCACAGAATCGATTTACAACAGATCGGGGATGGGGGAGGCAGGGAACAACCATCTCCATTATTTCTTGGGGATGGATAAAATGACAACGGTCCAAAAAGTCAAAGAGGCCTCTCAACACAGCTTCTAAATTTGTACGCAGTTTTACACATGCAGTGACTTGGAGCTCAGCAATATAAACTGTGCTCACAAACTGGGTAATCTACCTACCTGAGAGGCATTCAAGGACAGTAGTTTGTGACTTTCTGGTTTTGCACACACTATTTATATAATTTTTTCTCATAACTTTAAACATGCAAATAGAAGCCATTTAAAAAAATATACCTCAGATCTAGTTTAATGCATTTAAATCTCTTCCTTTCCCACTCCATGGCTGTCCATGATCATCTATTACCTGGTAATCGCTACCTCAGCTACTGCAACCTCAGTTCTTCATCTCTGACCTGTCTCTTTCCCAGTCTTGCCTCCTCTCACCCATCCAAAACACCACTGCTGAAATCATTGTCCTAATCCACTGCTCATTCTTCATCCAGCCTGTATTTGACTCTCCACACTAGTTTCCTCTCATCTTCTCTATCAAGGTCACACGTCTACAAAGCCCTACTCCACCTTACTGATGTTCTCATTTCTTCCTCCTCCTGTTTCCTCAACTCCCGTCAAGTCACCATCCTAAACACTCCTTTTGTTCCTTTATTCCCTTCTACTCTTCAGGCCTTCTTCCATGCTGCCTATCATGCTCAGAACTTCCTTCCTTTCATTGTTCAAGTGACCATTCTTTCCCAAACATGTTTTTAAGATAGTCCTTCTCTGGAGCTTAAGATTAATCTGTAAAGCAATCAAAGAAATAAATATAGAAATAAACAATGGTTATACAATAAACGAACCACATTGCTAACCCTGTGAGATTCAGGTCATCTGGTGCACAACACAAAAGGGCCCTGATTTTGATCTCCCTCATACCAGTTTTATACCTGTGTAACTCCATTAATTCCAGTAGTTACACTCTCAAGTCGTGCCAGAATAGGCAAGATCGCATTCAGGCTTTGTCTCTCTACCATATTGTTCACTTTAGAAAGTAAGTTGCTTGTGAAAGGGACCTCATCTTCCTCTTTTGTTTGGTACAATACTGAGTGCACTAGACACTACTTCTATGAATGATTATTTTTAAATGAAAATAAGGAATATCTTTTTCCATCTCTAGGTTCTTTTTATTCACTTTAAGGACTTATCTATACTATTTAAAACATTCCTTCATGCCATCCAGTAGAAAAACACAAGAAGAGGGGAGGGAGGGAATTGCAATATGTCTCAGGTTTTAATCATACCTTCCTCTCTTTCTTAGCTGCACTGAAACTGAATTATCCAAACAGTATCAAAAACAAAATCCTGATAAGCAGATCACATTACTGGCAAACTTAACTGAATTTCATCTTCCTAAATATATATGCACAAACCTTCATTGCTATTTTAAAAAGAAAGGGTTTCTGGAACAATGCCAGAGTTTCCTTCTTATTTTTGGATTAAAATTGTACCATAATACTAGGTACACTGCAGTCCATGGTTTTTTTTGTTTGTTTGTTTGTTTTTAAAACTCCTTGGTGTTTCCTGCATCTTAGCAGGCCAGCATCACCAGTGACGATGCTTAACAAAAAGCAAACAAAAAATAGCAGCCACCGCAAAATATATTAAATTAGAGACCCACAGCATGTGCATTTAAGAGAAACTAGAATAGGACAATGATTCTGCATAGATGTATTTAAATTTACCACAATTGTAGGGATAAAAGTTACCCGTCTTTGTTCCGTATTTTCACCGGCCTCCAAATGAAGACTACAAGTGTTTTCAAAAAGGCTGAAAGGTTGTCCGGTGCCAGGTATTATTACACCTTTCTATCACCAGCACTGCAAAAGGTTGTGCTAGAAATGATAACAATACCTCGGCATAAGGGACAAACAGAACTAGTGGAAACAGTGTGGGGGTGTGAGGAGCAAAGCAGGATCTGACCAGTGCATAGGGGGAGAAGTACAGCTCCATGGGGGAATACCAGGATTCCAGAGCAATCAGGTCTGGATTAAGGCCTTCCAGGGCCCTAGGCACATTAGAGCATCACATCATGGCTCCACCCCCACACAATGGCCCTGCCTCGCCCACCCCTGCCCCTAATGGCAATGGCAGAGGAGACCTCCTTCCTTTTCGGAGACAGAAACTCTTCTCCTCTTTCTGGGAGCAGCAATTGACATGCCACTTCCCTCCTGAGCAGCAGGAGTGGCAGCAGAGGCCTATACTTACCCCAGCAGCTTGGTGTTTAGCACTGACACCCCTGGGTAGGTTTGTCAGCAGTGGAGATTGAACTTGGGACCTCTGGATCTTAATGCATGAGCCTCTACTGTCTGAGCTAAAAGCCTCACCTGTTTCAGCCAAGGTTGTATCAGCCTCATCAATTGCTAGTTGACCTAGCCACAACTTGACAGGGACAGATTGTGATGCTGACTAGGCATGGTTTATAGGGGGTTGGGCTGGGCTCACTGGACTCCTCACCTCTTGGCACACACTGAATCCTCTTCTGGAGCAATACTGACAACCCATAGAGGTGAATGGGGCAGTTCACACACTTCCCACAGCTATAATTTCAGGCCCTCTGCAGGTTGACAGATGTTACTTGCACTGGTTACACCTAGTGTAAACATTTTTCAAGCTTCACTTCATAGCCACAATTGCTAAAAACTTACTCTTTTAAAAAGGAAAGCTGAGATACTGATGTAAACACATGAATCCCAGAGCTAGGGCTATAGGCATGGTCTACAGTGCTTATGCTTCAGTCCAGTCCTGCGTGCCATAAGCACTTAGGGGAGTAGCTCGAGGGGAGCCACTGGCTCTTCTTATATCTGGATTCTCTAGTCCTTGTTCTGGTGGGGTAGAAACAGTGCAGACGTGACAGAGTCTACTCTAAGCCTGGGGGTGGAACAGCTGCTGTGTGTAGGTCAAATGACACTTCATGTAGGGTGGGGGGTTTCCTTCCTTCCTAGACCTCCAGAGATTCCCACTGCAGAGCCCAGCTACTCAGACTTTGCCCTACTGAAAGGCCTTTGGCATCAAAGAGAAAACCTTAAATAACAGGAGTTTATGAAGATCCATAAGGCTATTTGGTTTTGTTCTGAGCCAACTTTCATCCATCATAACCACAAGTTCCTCTGGCCTCATTCCATGGCTCGATCCCAACCCTCCATTCTTCCCTGAAACAATGCTCTTCTGGGAACTAGGAAGCAAGGATTAAGCAATGTAAATTCTAAGATTAACATCAAGGCTGCATGACAAACTGCTTTCCAACAGAAAAGCACTCCTAACTCACAAGGCACAGCAGCAATCATCAGCAGAAGCATCCATGTCCTGGCTTGCATCAAATCTGTGCCATGGCATTCTCCTCCTTAGGCAAAGGCCTCCTGCAATGTAATATGCCATACCTAATTCTGCCAGTAGAGGCTGTTACGATAGCATCATTTAACACCCCACTCCCCATCAGAGCGAACTGTATAAATTCATCTCCACAATGCTCCCACAAGGCTCTGTACTGAAAGACCACGGGGTACAATGTGAACTTTGATCTATTCTCACTACCACCAGACCAAGCCCCTATACCTCACTTAATTCACTTCAGAAGCTACCACTTTTAATTTTAAAAGCAAAAACCTCTCCTTGTGTGGAGGGAAATGTTGGCAAGCCAAATTTCTGCTCAGAGTGCTCACTTTCGGCCAAGCTACGACCCCTTGAAAATATAAGTTTATAATGGAAGTGCTGACACAACCTAAGATACAGCTTTGTGAATGGCATGTTACTATCTTTTATGAAATTCCCGTTTCACTGCAATGATCTACCTCGTTCAAGGGTTTTGTTGTTACAACCTCAAAAGAGTGATGCTAAGCCCCTATTGCCAGGTGCTTGCAAATTCACCCTGAGCGCCTCAGAACAAATATACTCATCCAAAGGGGATGAAGGAAAGCCTGGTACATTTAGTTCCCATTTCTCTTCCTCTTTCTCCGCCACCAGCTCTACATTGCTCTCTGCTCTTCCCTGAGCCCCCATTCCAACCTAGCCCCCTACGCTTCTGTTGAAACACGTGCAGGCCTTTTTTAATAATTTAATTTAATAATTGGAGATATACCAATCTCCTAGAACTGGAAGGGACCTTGAAAGGTCATCTAGTCCAGCCCCTGCCTTCACTAGCAGGACCAATTTTTGCCCCAGATCCCTAAGTGGCCTCCTCAAGGATTGAACTCACAACCCTGGGTTTAGCAGGCCAATGCTCAAACCACTAAGCTATCCCTCCCCCCTTCCATGACTATATATTCAACCATGCATTTGTTTTAAGCTGTGATCCTCTATGCCGGTGAGCATTCAAACATAACAAATGCCTGTATTTGCATTTCAGATTGCAAATTTGCACACAGCCATTACACATTCAAATATATTTGAATACGTGATCAGAGTTCTCTTACATTTAAAAAAGTAAAGATGTTTATGCAAAAACTGTCTTAAGCAACATTACAGTTTAAATTCTTCTGGGGGCAAAGTGTTATTCAATTTTTAAATAATGTGAACAGTATCAAAATTTTCAAATGTACACACCAAAAAAATTAGGCATTTAAATCCATAATTAGACACCTCAATAAGTGACCTGGTATTCAGATACTGAGCACCTTCTATTGTCTTTGAGTTAAAACTATTTTAAGTGCTGAGCTAGTAAAAAAATTAGACCCCACTGATAGCTTCCTAATTTTCAGCACCCAAAATTGGGACAATCAATTCAATACAAATGCTACGTTAAGGTGTTATGGCAGTATTTCCTGGACAGTGAAATAGTAGAAAATATAGTTTAAGCATATTTTAAGAAAAAGAATATTATGGAGGCACTGGTTGTGGCTATGTATTTAAGGCCGAGTTGAATTTTACACTTAAAGCAAGGATTCATCATCTTGGCTTTTCAAGATAACCATATGGTCTTTTTCACTGCTTAGGTAGCTGTAAAGATAACACATGCTTTCAGGAGGAAATGGAAAGAGTAAAAATATATTGACCGATGTACCTGTAGATATAGGACGACATAGAACTAGATTTGAGCAAGAAGTGTATCCTCTCTCAGCTCAGGTCCAAAAAGAATGGTTATTGTGAACACCCAATAATGGTGGAATTTGCTTAAAAAAATCCCTTAGGGCAGATATCAACATTCTCAAGAGGGCCATAAACCCCAGGATAAGTTCTATGAGCTGAATGATCCCACTTTACATTTCAGAAAGCACATTATGGCATATTGACAACATCTTCAGGATTTTTCAGTGGGATGGTAAGAAAGCAAGGCTATAGGCAGATAAATAATACTGTATTGCTTGTGTGCCAAAGGAAGAAAAAGAACCATCTGATATTCATGTATACCAACTAGATATTACACAAAACATTCTTTGCAATTGCAAGCACATCTCCCTGGATCCCAAATAAACACTGAAATATAATGGATTACAAACATCAGTGAAATAAAATGCCCCAAAAGATTGAATTGCAGCCTTAGGAACATTTATGATGATTCAAATGAAAGATTTGTATGTCAAAGCCATCAAGTTAATCCTTCATCAAATTTTGTGGGCACCATTCCTTTTACAAAGAATGAGTCTACTTGCCCCTGAAGAATGATGGAAATTTTAAGGTTGAGATTTTAAATACTAAGAACTGCTTCCATATATACCCATGCCTTGCAGATGTGAAAGCACAAAAATACCATAACAAATAGTAATTTATCCCCCTTGCTTTGTATTTAGGACCTGATTGTCAGATTCAGTCAAGCCCTACTTCAAGTAGGAGACAGTTTGGGGCGGGGGGGGGGGGGGGATATGGATACGGGGCACAAAGATCGCTCTCTGCTGCCTTTGCAGCTACTGCATTCTGGGGCCTCTGGGGGCCAGTTCAGTCTTCCTTGTTTATGGTAAAGCAGTCTACTAATTATTATAGTTAAATTCTTGTACTATAATTGCACCTAGCAGTCCTAGTCATAGACCATGCATAGCCTCCACTGGCAATGGTGCCACAGAATCACCTTGGGAACCAGGCATGAAGACATATTCCAAACACTTACCCTTTGCCCCAGTTTACACCAGGGCCACAAAGGGGTGTACGTAAAGCTGCTATGCAGGCCCTATGTGATATACTGGCAGAATGGCACAAAGGAGACAAAGTACACAGAATCATACCCATTTAAATTTGTATTTTGTATATTTTTAGTATTTATCTGGGATCCAAGGAGATATGTTTGCAATTGCAAGGGTAAATTTTAAATATCTTAGTATGTACAATGTTATTGTTGCTGTGCAAATCAAGCTGTGTTTATTTAAAATCTTTAAGGGCCTTCCCAAAGAAAGTCACATCAATGATTAATATCTATTTGTGTATATACAGAAACATAATATCCATTACTGGAGGACTGAATAGCTGTAATTTCTAGACTGCAGATACAAACCCAATTCAAGGTGTTAGTGATCAAGGATTGAAAGCCATCAAATGGAAACAACGTAAAATGGAATAAATCTGTAGTCTGTTTACAGTCTCTTGAGGACAGGTGTCTATAAAACAAACATAATCAGAAGTGGTATATTGCCAACAGTCTCATTCAGTGCTTGGTCTGCTGTAGAAACACATTGTAGTCCTCAAGTTCAGCATAGGGAAGCTTTCTCTGTGGACTAGAAGAGGATTCCAGGTGTTCTCCATCACTCATGATTAGAGCTAATCCAAAAATTGGAACTATTAATAATTTCCTGTGTGTACGTTTTTCAACCTGTTACAGTGGTCAACGTTTTTTCAAAAACTTGTTTTAAAAAACTGTAAAAGTGTTGTCAACCTCTCCCACATAAGCACCTCCAAATGTACTTTGACACAAAGTTCTTAGGCTCAATGAGACGTTCTCTTCAGAGATGGCGTACTATCTATGGCCTCTATTCAGCAAAGCACTTCATACAAGTTAACACCACTGAGTTCAATGGGATTTAAACACATGCTTACACTTCAGTAGGTACCTAAGAGCTTTGCTGAATTGGGACATATTTTCCACACTTCTAGAGAACAGCTAACTAACATTTAAACACCACCTTGTCTTGTTGGAAAAGACTGGAGGTAATGGTAGCCAGAAAATAGGATACTGCAAGTGGCATTCTAGTCATCCAGCAGTAGGCAGACCCAAAACCCACTACAAATACCAGTCAACTGCTGCCATATTCACAAGGCAATATCCCAAGTCGTGCCAATGAAAATTCACTTCACAGAGAGTACACAGTTTCATGCATGTGAAAACAGGGTAGAGCTAAATATATGGTAGGGATGTATAATAAGTGACGAAGAAAAAGAGGAAATGATTTCTCAGTGGAGTTTCCCCACTTTGGTTTGTGGTAGCAATTCAGTTTATTTCAAGTTCTGGGAAAGGTTGAGTGGGTTTGGGGTTTGAATGTAGCCCAAACCTAACTTCAGAGGTTTGTCCATCCCTTTTTCATGGAAATGGCATTTTTATGGCTCACCACCCCTTGAAACAGATTTGTTGTCAATTGAAACTCGACCTTTTTTTGTACAACTAGTTAGTGACTAACACTGCTCTGCTGTTTAAGAACTGTTCACACTAAAAAAGAATATTCAAAATGTCCATAAACAGGCCATATTTGTATATTTTGAAACTAGCAACCCTTCTAACTTATAAATAGTATTCTATCATCACAAATATTCATGGTGATCTAGTCCATCACCTGAGGACAGGTTTTTTTGCCTCTCTGTACTGGTGCTTAACAAACTGACTCAACACTTCTAACACCAGGGATGGGGCCATCCCTTCCCCCCCCAGTATATTAATACTCACACAATGGTACACTTTATGCTTTTCGACTGTCATTTCCTCCACCGTTAAATTGTTATTGGGTGACTCTGTTTAGCTACAAAGCAAGGGTACATACTCTCACCATCATTGACATCCGGCCCTTGAAAGCTTAGTTAATTGTAGGGCCCTTGATAATCAAGGTTAGATATCAAAAAGAAACAAAATGTCAGACTTGCAGGTTTTCCAGTTCTCTCATTTTTTGGCATCCAGGCAAAGTAAAGTATCCTCAAAATAAAGCTGCTAGACACTTATAAATAACGTACCTTCATGCTTTCTTATCTACAATAGACAGTGAACCTCGCCAATCAATTGGTCAGCTACAGAAATAGTTCACAATTTAGGGAAGAGTATGTTGCCCTTTCTTTCTTTTTCTTTTGTTCTTATTTTTAGTCACACAACTCTCTTGGAAGGAAGCAAGAGAGAATTCCCAATAGTGTATAGGGAAATGAATAGAGGTATTGTCAGCACAAAGAGGATCTGAATGCTTCATAAGAATATCAGAGTTTGCTTGTCATTTTTTCCCTTCTTCCTTTAAGTGTTTAGAAATTACTAACATGTTACCAAGAAGCAGCTTCTTACATCTCATCCAGACTAATTAACCAGGGCTCCCGTTATGTCGGCAACCAAAAGAATCATTCAACAGAGCATGTTATTGGTCATGAGAGGAGGGTAAAGTGGTGCGTGCACGTGGGAAGGTGGGTAGTTTTTGTTGTGTATTTGGTTGTCATGGGTTTTGTTACTATGGCAACTGAGTTAGACTATTAAGGGATAGCTCAGCCGGTTTCAACCGGCTGAGTGACTCTCTGTGTCTCTGTATCTAAATAAAATTTTTTGGTTAGCTGTCTGCTCTCTGGTCTCAGCTCAAGTGATTTGCGTTTTTCTGTGGTTTTGGTTTTCCCCTTTTAATAACATGTCAAGCATAATTATACTCCGGTTATCTGCATCTACAGGACAAGTTTTTAGTCACGATATCTTGCCTAGCATGTAGATGTTAACAGGCTCCTGTGACTCTATTCCAGACAGTCTGACTCTAAAGACGACAAGACTCTTGCCAAGATCCAAGTATCAGAATCCCTAGAATGACAAGACAGCCCTAAATGACTGGGATAAGAGAACATTACACTGGAAAAGGGTACAGTTAACTTTTGGGCCCATGGGTTACAGATCAATCTACTTGGGATGAGGGACTTTGATTCAGGATGTTGAGTGTAACCTGCCTACATTTAAATTTTAACAACTCAGAGTTCTGGTAAAATTTTGTCAAGGCACAGGTTCAGAGGACTAGACCACTAATACATTTTTGTAAGATCCTTAAAAATAACTTAACTGGCATGTGAAAGTGCTACCTAGAACTACAACAAGATCATAGCTTAAATTAGCAAAAAGTCAGTACTGTTGTAAGGAATGAAAGTTCAGAATGCATGGAGCAGCACAGCAAGTGAAGTCACCTGGCAATGAGTGTTTGTGGTTTGATGTCATTATCTGGGTGGGGGGAGGGGAAATCTACATACACACCTCCAACAAGGACTGAAATATTCACCAAAACATTAAATACCTCAGTGCCTTCTGGAAAAGGAGAAAGACAGAGTGATGCATATACACTAAAAACAGCACAGCCTACATCACACTGTTCCTCCACTGCCCTGCTAGAGGTACTATTGGCTTTCTAATTGAGAAAAACATTCAGATAGGTTAAGTTAAGGGATCAGATCTCCCAATGCCCAGAGAAAAATATTTTCAGTCTTGAACGTTCTGTTTGAGGTTTGGAGAGCACATTTGGATGTTAATTAAGAGGGAACCCCTGTGGCTGATTTTGCAAGTCACACACTTAAGAATGGAAATGCCCGACTTTTAAAATTCCCTGCTGTTTGTCTTATTTTTACTGGTGGCCTGTACATTTCTGATAAGCACTTGGCAGTAAACCAATATGAATTTGATTTAATCACTTTACAGACTCATCCTTTGAGCATTCAAGGCATTTTTACTTCTAAGGATAAATGATACCCGAAGAACCACATTTTAGAGTATTGCTTGCTGTTGTATATTTGCAGAGCACTGAATACAACATACCATATATTGATAATAAATCCTATAAGACTGCACCAGTCCTAGAATTACCCAAGAGGCATAAAAACTCATGTAATTGAAGGCTTATACTAGAACTACACTTGAATTGCTTCTGGCTCACTGTAGGTTGGTATGCAGAAGCAGCCAGGACATGAAATTAACAGAAACTTCATGTTGGATGAGATCAAAAGCACGTTTTGCACTAGTGTTTCAACTTTATCAAGGTTTGATAGCTCTCCTTGGAGAAGTCACTGACACTAATTCACAGCAATTCTTGAATTGTGGACAGCAGGTCAGGTTTTCTTTGGCAACTTCCTTACTTTATGGTATGAAATACCAAAAATAAATACCATATAGGGAACATATGATGGCGAGGCCACATGAACACCCAAACGGCAAAGCCATGAATTGAGCTATGCAGTTCATCCGACATGAACACCAATAAAATATTTATGCCCTACCACACCATCTTATTTTCTCTACTGTTGGCTCACCTACTCCAAAGTCCCATGGTGCTTTGCAGCCAGGCCAAAGGCAAAAGGGAAAAAACCCACTAAGTTTTAGTTACAGACATTGCTAACTACTGTAGGAGCAGCTGTCAGATAATGAATGGACTTTATCAAGGTTTGTGAAGCTGACTCTTAGAAACAGAATATACCAGGAAACGAGTTCTCACAAACAGAATTAACAACCAAGGATTGCTTAGTTATTAAGTACCAGACAATAGACTGCATCAGCTCACAAGCAAAATTTTATTAAACAAAACACAGGATTTGTTTATTATTAAAAAAGAGATATGTAACCAGAAGAAGAAAGTGGTTATTAAGGAATTAGTATAGTATATTTAGAATGCTAAATGATGTTACTTTAAAACCATACTATAGTTAGGTCCTGTAAACTTTGCACGATTGTTGCTCTGTATATTGCAGGAAAATACAACCAGGCTTAAGAAATACACCTCTACTCCGATATAACGCAACCCGAGGGAGGGGGGGACGGGACTGCACACACTGGCGGATCAAAGCAAGTTCGATATAACGCGGTTTCACCTATAACACAGTACGATTTTTTGGCTCCCGAGGACAGCGTTATATCGAAGTAGAGGTGTATACTCAACCCTCCGCCTTTAGGTATTCTGCTATATTTGGCTACAGACCTCCGATCTTGCAAATATGTATGGAGTCAGATAAGATAAAGTCTGTAAGGACTATAGTGTTAACCAACAGCCCATACAATATTATATATAATATCCACATATATTTTGTATAACTATGCATTTTATTCATGTTAATCTCTTCCAAAATGCTTTTTATTTAAATTAAACTATCTAACTACAGGGAGCTGTAAAATGTTGTAATTTTAGTGCTAGGTAATGAGACATTCCAGAGGGACAGGACAAGGCATACATTCTACTAATGCATAGCTAATGTGCCCTCTATATCAAACTATAGCTGGTGCAGGATGTCTCTAAAGGTTTGCTGACTTTTGGTATGCTAGGGTCAAAACAAGATCAAACGGTTACAATCTCTGCCCGGTATATTGCAGAGTTTGTGCCAGCTAGCAAAAAGTTTCCAAAGACATGTCAGAAAAGATAGATAAGAATGATGTGTTAGGTTTAAAGTAACGCAAAGAAATACTGAAACCCTCATCTGTTGTAAACAGCCCTAGTATATAAAGAGATAAAGTGAAGTTCAGATTTTGAGACAGCTGACCAGCTGCACTGCTGCCTCACAGATCAGTTGGTAAAGTACGAGCCTTCCTGTCTATATTAGTTTTTTTTTTTAACTAAGAACCTATATTAATCAAAGTTGATTAAGCCTACCTATTTAACATCTTACTGAATTAAATTGAACCTGTAGCAATACATACCATATTACACAAATAGACTATTTCAAAACAGAATTATTGGGATTATCTTGCATATCCTTCCACTTATAAAATGAGGCTTCCTTAACACCATGAACCCAAGTGTACTACACTCAGAGGAAGAAAAAATATAATACTTTTTGAACCCCCCTAAAATTACAAAATGCTGCTGCAATTTTAAGGGCTGGTATCATCTTACCAGGGCTAAATAGAAGTGCTTTTCACCATTACACAAACTCCCATTTCTGGTCCAGATGGGGTGCAAAGATATCAGACTCTAAATCTGTCACTGGTTCAAGATGCAATATTACTCATCATGCACTTATGATTACTGTAATTTTAGGGGGGAATCCCATATTGTGGTAAAACGAAGAAAACATTCCTGTGTTATTTATTTTTTTAAACAGCTGCTGTTTGAATCTTCCAGGAGATCTGAAACATTACAGTGCCAGCACAACGGGACCCTGATCCACAAGTAGGGCCTCTTAATGCTACCACAATACTTTAAAATAAGTCTCAGGGTGATGAGTTAGTGCATACAGTGCAGGTTAGATATTCAAATATACACAGTAAATACTATTATGCTGGAAGGTTAATGGCTGTGATCAAAGAGACCTGGTTAAAGAAAGGAACAATTTATTTCAGGCTAAATAAAGGCACAATTAAGTCCTTTTATTTAATGAGAGAGTTGGAAACAACAGAAGCCACCCCCCAAGGCAATGGGCAGCATACAGCCTAATCTGGTGCTAAATTGTATGGGCTGAGGGGTTCCTTAGCTGAAAACACAGGGGCTTGTTTGGCAAGCTATGCATGTTTTGGGGGCAAAAAAAGACAGCGAAAAAGTCAGCCGATAGCAAGAAAAGACAGACAACTCTTTGGGCACAGAACTGGCTGGAACTGGCCAGCTTGGTGATCAGAGCAAGGAAACTGTCTGCTGCTGTTTGTTTCTACTGCCTTCAGGGAAACATGATTCTGTGTACATTCTTTGTAAATACACAGAATTGCACCAAAGAGTATACCTGCCTCATTTCACCCATCTCTTCTCCTAATTGAAATAAACGTGCAAGGCTCCAAATATTGGCTAACTACTTGGGCCAAAGCAGTAACAATACAAATGAGAGATTCTCAGCTTCCCAATAGGACAGACTTCTAGCTTTGGTGAAAGCTATTTTAGAGGACTTTAGTTTTAATGCCTCCTTCTGCCCTATAGTTGGACTCGTGGTGATTACAGCATCTACCTTTACAGTCAGAGGATTTAAAAAAAAAAACAAAAAACAGTCCCAGCTGATGTACATTGATGTAGCTCTACTAAATTTCAGACTGGGCTATATCAATTCACACCAGTGGAGGATCTGGCCTAATATTTATAACTCTTGAAATTTTTTGTAAAATAGTTGAATTATGGCATATACAGAATACATGATAGCATGGTGGTCTGCACAGGGTTTACTGGCAGTACTTTAGAGTGACCCACCTAATTCACACATGACATCAACATTCATGAGCGTTGTGGTCATCCCAAACTCATATGACAAAAATCTTTTTTGCTGCACCTTCATATATTACACAAACATCTCTGCCCCCTTCCACTCCCCGAAAAGTTTTACAGACTGGATATTTCCGCAGAGTGGAAAAGCATCACAAAGTTTAACATGAAACAGGTTGTGACAATAAAACCTATTAAGAGTATTGCACATCCTCAATGCCTTCTGAAACCATACTGTAGAGTACTGGCACTATCAGTTTTTCTCCCTTTTGTCACATGATTACATTCATTTTTCCCAGGCCTTTTCCACTACTCTCTGTGCCATTTACAGTATCAATGGAAACTGATCAGAGAGAGAAATTTGTCAAGATTAATTTGATGAAAGGACTTGAAAGCACAAGAAGTAAGAAAAAGAGTTAGTGTGAAGTAAGAAACATCAGCATCAACAATGCTGAGCAAAATAAAATAAATTGAAAACCTGCATCTTCTCCATTACAGGTATTATTCATCCCAAACTTTTAAGTGGAAAAGATTGACTCTTTTAAAACACTATCTCTGCCTCACACAACAAGATACAAATCAGGTGTAACACAGAGTAAATCAAATTAGACAGATCAAGACAATGTAAGAACTGTGCAGCAAATAAAGTTGCATGATGTTCCCTTTAATAGCCATGATACAACCACAAAATTAAATATTTCAATTCAATTCTCCTGTGAGATATGTTAGATAAAATATTTAGTGCCTGATCCCATGAAGACTTAAGCACCAATGTAACTTTACTCACATGAATGGTCTTGCTGAAGCTACTCACATGATACTTAAATGCTTAAATTGTTGTGGGATTGGACCTTGGGAGATATTTACCTACCAATAAAAAGAAGTTTAACTGTGTAAAGCAATAGTATACAATATTTCAATATTTTTAAAGAAGAAGCAAGCAATGTGTGTGGTACTGAAGAGGGAATGTAAATCATCAGAGTGCAATTACCTAGGGTAAAATTATTCACACACACACACACACACACACACACACACACACACACACACACACAGATTAACATGCCACATCACTCTGACAATAAGTACAATGGGCTTTGCAATGACAACTTGAGGTCAGGACTGCATTTCTAAATATCTGATACCCAATTCTCCTGAACAAAATGAGGGTCTATAAAGACAAAAATGATAGGGATTGAAATTTCTTCTTAATCATCTCTTGCTCAAGGCCCTGGTATGCAGCTGTAGCACCAAGGCTTCCTCCCTGGAGGAACTGTCTTCTTTAACAGCCCAACAGGGGCCCATCTTGATACCCTCAGCTGCTGTCCTTTCAGGAGCCCTCCCTGGGCTCAGTTTTTAAACAGACCAGCAGGGCCCATTCTTCTTAGGTTCCGGGCTCAATCTGCCCATACTGACCTGCCCTTGGTTCTGCTACCAGGCACCTAGTCTTCAGCCGCCTTCCCTGGGCTCAGTTCTGCCTGCAATGTGCTGTCCACAGTCCTGCTGCTCTTCCAGCCAGCCAGGCAGCCAGTCCCCACCTCTTCAAGCTCCATGCAGCAACTGACTGCTCTATCTCTGCTGCTTCCTTTTATATGGCCATTCTGCCCTGATTGGTCACTCTAGAAGCCAGTCTGATTGACTGCTCTCCTGCAGACACTGGCTGCCTGGAGGACTTCTCCTCTTCTCTTTTCTGGGGCAGGGTGAGGCATGGCTGTGAGGCCTCCAGATCTAGTCCACCCCATCACAATCACTTTTTTACAGGAGACATTAAAAACAGGGGGTCACTTTTGCAAGTTCACACTTGTAACTGCACATTGACATTGATTTTTGTTCCCAGGACATAAAGTCCATAAGTCTTTTATGTGCAAATGTCTTGGGACATAATAGTTCCATCTTTGGAATTTCAATTGTTAAAGCAACTATTGGTTAAAGCAACCTACACAAAACATCCTTTCCCAGGGCCTCTGTGGTCTATAAAAAGACCCTCACTAGCCAGGGTAGTGTAAACTCCTTGACCAATTAATTGTATAGTGTTTTGTGTTCCTTTTCAGGTTGAAGTTTCTCTATCACCAACTATAATTCCTTGCATTGGTGATGGACCTTTTGAAAGGCTTTCAGAAAAAGTCCCAGTGGATCACGAACTTGATCACCCTTGTCCACATGTTTGTTGACACCCTCAAAAAATTCTAATAGATTGGTGGGGCATGATTTCCTTTTACAAAAGCCGTGTTGATTCTTTCCCAACAAATCATGTTCATCTGCGTGTCTGATAATTCTGTTCTTTATTATAGTTTTAACCAATTTGCCTGGTCCTGAAGTTAGGCTTACCAATAGATAATACAATAGCCAGGATCACCTCTGATTTTTCTTTTTAAAAAAATCAGCATCACATTAGCTATTCTCCAGTCATCTGGTACAGATGCAGATTTAAGTGATCATTTACATATCCCAGTGAGTAGTTCTGCAATTTCATATCTGAGTTCCTTTAGAACTCTTAGGTGAATACCATCTGGTCCTGGTGACTTATTACTGTTACATTTCTCAATTTGTTCCAAAACCATCTCTATGACACCTCAGTCTGGGACAGTTCCCTAGATTTGTCACCTAAAAAGTATGGCTCAGTTATGGGAATCTTCCTCACATCCTTCTGCAGTGAAGACATATGCAAAGAACTCATTTAGCTTTTCTGCAATGACCTTGTTTTCCCTGAGTGTTTCTTTAACATGTTGATCATCCAGCAGTCCCAATGATTGTTTGACTCCCACTCTGCTGTGCAATTTTTTTGTTGCTAGTTTGTGTCTTTTGCTAGCTGCTCTTCAAATTCTCTTTTCGCTCGCCCAAATTTATATTTTCCTCAGTAGGATTTGACTTACCCTTTAAAAATTGGATCTTTTTGTCATTACCACTTCTTTTACTCTGTTGTTTAGCTATGAGTATCAATACCTATTTATTCTCTCCTTTTATAAGGGTGGAATAAATTTCATATTTATATTTATGAGCTGTGTATCAATATACTATTACACTGGGAGTAAACAAACCTTGTGGCCAGTCATTTATGACAACAACTCACTTTGGTTGGGCTTACCTTGAAACATTTCACTTCATGTTGACTTTGACATATAGAAAATTATACATTTTGCCTAGTTACCTTTGACATCTGAATGTATTGTATGTTAAGTACATTAGTTACTATTTTATTGTACATGATGAGTGTTTGTGGTTACCATCTTCCAGCAATAGACCATCCTGTTAAGCTATCCTTTGTCATTTCACAGAGTTTGTAACCACAATAATTTAAATATCTTTAGCTCCTCAAATTTGATCAATCTTTTTTAATAAGTCTGATTTCTTATGAAAGGAGATTTTATTTCCTCAGTCTTGACTACAGCACCAATATGACAAATTTAAACCACCGTACCATATTTCAGTGAAAACCAGATCACAAAAAGGCTGTTCCTCTTGTGTAAGTGTTACAGAAGTGTGAACTTAGCAAGGGAGCGGTTTCTCAGTCTGAAAACTCATCTTGTAGGAGTCACAGAAAACAGCTTCTGTTAGCTGGTTTAGGGGTTCAAGCCCAGAATCATTACTGATCTACAAAGCTGTCTATTATTAATCAAATCAATATTTTCTGGGTACTAACACACCATCCATAGAAAAGTTTTCCAGTACTGAAAGTTTTAATGATATACTAATTTCTTGTAGGGTATGAAACCATATCTATTAAAGAAAAATCACATCTTATTACCATCTTGCTTTTTCCTTCCTGCCCACTCCAACTCGGATATGTTTTTAAGAACCAATCTCTCATGAACTCCTTGAATTAGAGATTAGTGCTTCGTGACATTTGAAAACTGGGCTTTAGTCTTTTATATGGGATAAATTAGAAACTACTTCTACAGCTATAACAAGATTTTGAGAGCGGGAACATAGTTTGTAATAGCCTAACTATGATCCCATCAACTTCAACGCGAGCAGTGATAGGCGAGGGCTGAGCACTTTGAAAATCCCATCCTAAAATCATATTGGAAGTGGATAAAGTCAGACAGGAATCAGAATATATTATATGATTTTTAAAGGTTTGATGCTCACTTGCTACGAATATTTTTTGCTGACAGTACAAAAATGTTCAGAACCAGTAAAAGGGTTAATGTTTATAAAGAACTTTGAAAATGTCAAGCACCATATAAATGCTTAGCATTATCATTCTCTCTTTAGAACTATCAAGGTACGAAAACTTAGCACTAAAAATCTGAGAAGATCATAATTTTTTCAATTGTATACAACATTCATCCATTGCTTTGACAGTAGGTGATATTTCATACTTCAAACCGGTCACTGATCTCTTACTCTAGCAGTGGGTTTTTTTTTTTACATTGGGCCAGGTTTGACCATAACAAAGTCCCAGCCTCTGGACCAGTTTAATTTCTTAGGCATGAGCATACTCAAAATTAAATACAAAGGTGAGTTTATAAGCTCTGCTTGTGAGAGAATTTTTCTGAATGAAAAATACCCTTCATCTGTGCAGTAGTGCTAGAATTCTATGCACCAGGTGTGTGTCCATCATTATTTCTATTATAGATAATTACTGGGGGAGGGAGGAGTAAAGCTTTGATTCAGACTATTCCTTAATCAACTGCCGCACACAAGGTCTCAGTCAAAGATTTACCTTTATCCATTTTTTTAAGCAATTCAACAGTTTTTATAAACAATGACCTGTGCTTGTCTGTATATTGAGACAGTCAACAGTAGTGATATTTGTGGTGCTAGTTATTCCAATGGGAATATCCATCCACTGGGAAGTGAACTGCATTCAAGAACTTCATCTTTTTAAAATGTGAAAAACCACCACCGGCAATCAAATGGGTTCATAAATTTAAAATGGTCTATATATGTTCTAAATATCAGCTAGCGCCAATAAACTGCATGTTCCACAAAGAAAATCTTACATAGTGTGTAGCCAACATAGGTCATTAAACAAACCTGCTCATGTCATGAAAAGTATGGGTAAATACCTTATTTAACCAATAGACTCAGAAGGAACTGCTTCAGTTTATTCAGTATATACATCTTCTAGAAAATAAAACAAATATTTATACTCCAACATGGACTGGAAAGAATAGATTCTAGTGCATCTATTGCATAAATATGGATTGTTGGGGTTTCTCTCACCCCTCAAACTGCTTCGTTACTCTAATTAGGTGAGTGAGGGAATAGGCAAGAAAGGTGTTTACTTCTGGGTCATGCCACTAAGTGTGTTTAAATGAACTTTCTGCCATGCGATTTCAGTCCCCTCTGAGTACGTCAAGCTCTTATAAAATCAACCTCAGTGATAGGTTCATCCTTTGTCCAGGTCAGTAATAATGTAAAGTAGGTTACACATGATGGTTGTCCAGAGGTTGTATGAGATTTGTCTCAGTCCATCTCCTTGTGGACAGTTGCCAGGAACAGAAAACCACACCACACCACAATTGGCTTTAACTGACAACTTGTGGGCACGCTGAACAGAGAGATGGAGAAGTAACTGGACATGGAAACTGAACTACTCTCTCATTGCTTGTGCCTGCTGCATACCTTTCTTGTGAATAAATAGATGACATCATGACTACCAGTCTACCACCTTCAATGAGCAAGAACAACAAGACTCCTATCTAATTAACTGTTTACCTGAGGGACTGATGTCTAGACTTAAGGCAACTCACGTTGGTATTAAATAAAGACAGGACTTCTGAGTTCTTAGAGCAGGGGACTGAGAATCAGGAATCCTACATTATACTCCCAGCTCTGAGCTTGAGCAAATTATATAACTTATCTGATCATCCATTCATAAAATGGGTATAGTAATACATACATCACAGGAATGCAGCGATTCTCAATGTTTACAATGACCTTAGAAGAAAGGCACTAAGAGTACAATCATCATTAAAACCTTGAAATAAGGTGGTTTTTTTTCTTAATTATATACACAAACCCCAAATCATTTCAATATAAAACCAACGCTTTAAATGAGAAAAAGGCAACAAATCACAGGCTAAGGATAGTGGCTCTGTTCTTAACCTGAATCACTGGACTTTCCTGCCCTATCATTATAAGTATTCACAGGCTAGGAACAGGATATCAGTGTTAAATCAACCAGAGTCAGGACAGTCAAAGTAAAGTCAGATTCTAAATGTTAAACATAGTGTTTTGCATTTAATAAGAAACACATTGTTTCCTTAGGAAACAAAAAGAACAAAATAAAGGCTCTTAAGTAGAACAGCAGAATCTCTTTACTTTTATCTACATACAACTTGCTAAACACACGGAGCTGAAAATAGCCAGAGCTGAGCGAGAAAAAATGGAAGAGTGTTTTAACAGCGAAGTAAAACCACAACTAATGACTTTAGGAGACAGGAGCTAGGTGGACAAGCAAAGCATTAGGGTTTTAAATATACAGTATTTGGCTTCACCTCCCAAGTAAGTGGGCTGGCACAAATTCAAGTAGGCTGGTCTGGCATGCTACTGCCTCTGAAAGGGACCACACTGCCTGATGGAAACAACCTCAAAAGCCACAGAGAGCACTGGCTTCCAAAGCCAACAAGGCGGCAACCAGACTGGCAGACAAACAATGCCAGAGGTTCTGTCTTGGCAGAGAGGAGCCAGGCATTGGGAATGGGTTTCTCTCTCTATAAGAGGAATGACCAACTATGATCAGTAGAGGGGATAACAGGGCCATCAAGTAATATTGTTAAAGGCTACAATGAAAGTAAGTTAAATCCAAGTATACTCCCAGAAAAAAAAACTAAACCCTAACACCCTGACTGCAGAAATTAAAGAAGTCATACATATATTTAAACTTACCACTATTTTGTCAAAAAAAATCTTTTTCATCTCACTGATGATTGCCAAACAATTTGTATTTGAACTATTTTCCCCTGTGCCATGTGATACACTGCACTGTTCACTAGTTTCCTTTGTTGCAGATACCTCTTGAGCATACAAGCCAGGCACCATGGTTTCCCGTGAACTTCTAAAAAATTCTGTTTTTCCCATTTCAATCAAAAACTAAAATTTTCTTAGTCTTTTATTTTAAACTTTATCTTTCACTCTGCCACGTCAGACATGAATTTGTAAGAATTTGATCATGACTGATGAAACAAGTGGTGTGATGAACCAAGAGCTTTCATGTTTTATTAAAACTTTGCAGGCAGTCCAGAATTTGAGAGAGAGGTCCCAGTTGGTCATCCCTTATATATATAGTGATGGGGCAAGGCCAGATGGCTACAGTAAAGTAGTGAGGAACAGGTATATTAGCCCCAGGCTAAACAAATCCCTGGTACCATGGTAACCAAATGGCAGTTGCTCCAGGTTAATCAAGACACCTGGGGCCAATTAAGATCTTTCTAGAAGGCAGTGGAGATAGCTACATTGATTGAGACACCTGAAGCCAATCAAGGGCTGGCTGGAACTAGTTAAAAGCCTCCCAGTTAGTCAGTGAGGTGTGGGCACCAGGAGCTGGGAGCAAGAGGGTGTGCCGCTGGAGGACTGAGGAGTACAAGTGTTATCAGACACCAGGAGGAAGGTCCTGTGGTGAGAATAAAGAAGGTGTTTGGAGGAGGCCTTGGGGAAGTAGCCCAGGGAGTTGTAGCTGTCATGCAGCTGTTACAGGAGGCACTATAGACAGCTGTGATCCACAGGGCCCTGGGATGGAACCTGGAGTAGAGGGCGGGCCCGGGTTCCCCCCCAAACCTCCCAACTCCTGATCTGACACAGGAGGAGTTGACCCAGACTGTGGGTTCCACCAGAGAGGAAGATGACTGAGGTGAGCAAATCTGCCAATAAGTGCAGGACCCACCAAGGTAGAGGAGGAACTTTGTCACTCTATATATCCATACAAAAGAATACAGGTGTGTCAAACTCCTGGGTAGGGTCTAGGGTCTAATGCATTTGATACCTCTGCAGAATCCCAACTTCAGTTACGAAGAAATTGTTTCTAGCCTTTATGGTTGCGAAGATGATGTGAGTGGACAGAGCTCAGTATTAGATAGAGATGTTGTTTTAAGCTAAGAGCACACCCTTTGCATCTCAGTAGTATGTTATCTCAAATGTAATGGGGACATTTAAGGGACATATTTTCAAATGTTTTAGGCATGTAACTGAGTGCCTAATTTGCACAAAGTTATTTCAATTATGCATGTAAATCCACCATGCAAATGGCCAAATAAAGAAATATCAGAAACAGTGCTGATGCTAAGAACATCCTGGACCATTCCTCCCCAGAGTGATGCTGAATACAGCAGTTACTTTGTATTTGGTTACTACATAAAGGCTACATTCTACATAGTTTTATTGTGAGCCTCTCCATTGTCATCAATGCAATCCACAGAGAATCAAAAGTAGTATATGGCCTTAACTTTGCAGCTCTAACCAAGATATCATAATTACAAATATAAATTTGGCCCTCTACAGAGTGAGTTTGACAGCTCTAGCCTACATAATAAGATATGCTGACACAGTGGTGTCAACTTCAGTGATACAGTAGTCACTTTCTGTGACAGACAATTAAAGCACCACAATGAAGATGGATGTGTGAAAATGATGCGGAAGTGTAGCGAAGATCACAAATAATCTATACAAAGGTTTTGAACTGAGCAGTTCAATTTGTTGCTCTTTTATGCTTCCATAGTAACATGCTTGCTTTGGGTGTTCCCAAGCAATCAGGTGTCTCTCTAGTGTAGTGATGGGATTTTGAGTGGGAGAGATCCTCTTGGGAAGAGGTTTCATCTTGTCACACCCCCTACACACAATTTAGCACTTTCAGAGTTTATTTTTAACTCTCTGGTAATAATCTCTTTACCCAAGTAGCTCACTCCCTTCTTCCGGGATATATCCAGCTTGGGAGGTAAATGACTAACAGACAAAAATCTTTAAGGGTTTCAGAAGCGACTAGTGATTTTGGGAGCCCCAAATTTTGGGTGCACAACTTGAAACACATTAAAAGGACTTGATTTTCAGAGGGTGGGTGGTTAGCAATACCCGAAAGTCAGGCTTGAGAGAAATCAGTGAGACAGGTTGGGCACCCAAAAAATCACCAGTCACTTTTGAAAGTATTGACTCCTCTCCTTCCCCTTGCTGACAGGACCCAGTAGTCACTTCACTGTAGTGCTTGTAGTATTTGGCAATTTGATGAGTGTGCCTTGAGTGTAAAACACCATGAGAATCTATTTTTCTCCGGAATCTCTCTATCATTTGAAAGGTGCACAGTGGGAGAGAGATGCAGAAAAGAAGGGGAAAGGAGTGGAGCATTCTGGTCAGGAAACTGGGTTTCAATATCTTACTAAGTAGTTTTTTGGTACAGATAGAATTTTTTCTTTTTAAAAACTAGGAGATATCATTTTGAAACTTTGAATTACTCATGTGAATGGTTACTTAAGTACAAAGGAGTGGAAAGACATTTATTTTAGTTTCAGAACTCAGAGTCAAAAGTGAGCCAGGGAAACTAAGTGTAATTTGTGTTCCACTGACAGTTCTAGATCCAGAGCCAGGATTTCTTAAAGGGGGAGGGAAAAAGGTGGTAATAAGAATGTTTGAACTTTAAGGTCCAGTACCTGATTATTTTATGCACTCTGAAAATCAGAAGTGTGCAAAGTAAAATAGTATTCCATTTTCAGAGAGGGGATGAATCCAAAACCAATCATGGCTTTGCAAAACCAAAACCACCCTGGTTTTGCTTATTAGCTAGAGCAGATGTAATTAATTTGAAGAAAGTGAAAGTCAGAGAAACCTCGGTGTTCTCAGGTAATGGCACACATAGTGAACATGTGCAAATATTCAGCTTTTATTCATATATACTTTAATTTCCATCCATGTTCCAATCAATCAGGTAACTACTTCAGTTATCCATATCACCCTTTGTAATAGCTTGTTTTGTTTAGTATTTCTATTGGTCAGTTTTAATCCCTCACTTTAGTAGCTGTTGAAGTAGTTCAAAACGGAAAATCAAAATGGCCACCTTTTTTTCTGTGGATATTGTCCGACTGTAGCCCCCTCTAATTTTGCCAGTAAACCAGTCTTCAGACTCTGCCATACGTATACTAGCTTTACTAGAAGTTTTTAATATACATCGGGTAGATTAGGTAGTTAAGTTAAACTACTTCATTTGAATTCAAGTTGCCTAAACCTACTTCTTGATTTTCAGCACAAATTGACACATTTTGATGATCTTGGTGCTGCACAAATTCTACCGACAGCTGATCAAAACTTTTCTGTCTTGAGGGGCAGTTTGTTCTTAAGTTTAGATCTGCATTCTCAAATTCAAACACTTCCACCCTGGCATGTCAGTGCTTTCTGTCTCTTTGAGCAGGCAAGTGTGAAATTATAAGATCTGTACACTTTTACATAAAACCACTCTAACTTTGTAACTACAATATTTTTGCTTTTCACAATCTTAATGCAGTGTTCACTGAAAAGCAACAGCATTTTTCTGACTGTATACCAATCACGTTTTGAGAATTAGACACACAAAGTTTCATCTGTTTTTACTCAGTCTTATCTTTAAGTTTGAAAGTAAACATATATCAAATGTAAATTATTATTACTGTGCCACATTAGCACCAGTTACAAGCATATTCTACAGTAAGTATATGCAACAGCACCCCCTTGTGTCTGATGTATTTGATGTTGTAACTTGTGTAACAGAACCTAACTTTCATTGTTTATCATCAAAGCCTCTAAAAACCAGAACTACTCTTTGAAATCAGCATTTGTAGCAAGTTAAAATGGCACAGAAATTACAACTACAAAAGAAAGTCTAGTTGGCTCCTAGAGAAACACTATGTAATTATTTTAGTCTATAACTTGACTAAAAGACAAATTTACATTTCAACACTGTTTCAGGTTTTACAAGAGTTTATTCAATAGTCATTTTCTGCACTGTCCATTATGTATAGACCGCCATCCTCAAGCCAGCATATAAGGCCACACATCTCTCCTCCTCCAAAATGCGATACATACAAAAAACCAGCCAGATCAAGTGACAGCCCAGCTGAGAAGCTGGTTTTGCCTGATAGTGTTTATTTTTTCAAATGTAAATAAATACTTGGAAATGATTTTGAAATATCCATTTATGCCTTAGCCAGCTCAATTTACCATGTGATCTTATCATGGTTACTCTCATCCTCTTCCCCACCTTCCCTCCTACTGGTTGTCACCATCACTTGTTGCACTTCTCAAATTAGGGTATGGCTACACTCGAGAGTTGCAGCGCTGGTGGAGGCTTTCCAGCGCTGCAACTTAGTAACTGTCCACACCTGCAGGGCACATCCAGCACTGCAACTCCCTGGCTGCAGTGCTGGCTGTACACCTGGGTCTGCTTGGGGTATAATGAGTGCAGCGCTGGTGATGCAGCGCTGCTCGTCAAGTGTGGCCACACACCAGCGCTGTTGTTGGCCTCCAGGGTATTAGGAGATATCCCAGAATGCTTTTAACTAAATTACTCTCTGTTTTGTTATGATGCCTCTCTGTTTTGTTGGGAACTCAGGGCTCCGGGAGCTGCTTATCTAAAAAACAAACACAGCTCTTGTTTGCTGTGATCAATCTGTAACTGACTGTGAACAATCAATTGAGATAACCCACTACCTTGCTGTGAATGAGGCAGGCAGGGGGATGAGTATTTGCTTGAGGAGAGAAACAGTGGGGGGAGGGGGAGAGAAAGGGAGTCCATTGGAGCAGCTGCTTATCTGGTCTGCAGGCTATTTGCAGTTAAGAGTAAATGAGGGGTCGAGGAAATTTTCAGATTTTGCAAGGCAGGGAGATGAAGTGTCAGCTCCAAAAATCCACTCTCTCTCTCTTCCCCCCGCTCCCTGTCACACTCCACCCCACCCCCCTCTTTTGAAAAGCACGTTGCTGCCACTTGAACGCTGGGATAGCTGCCCATAATGCAACACTCCCAACAGCGCTGCAAATGCTGCAAATGTGGCCACACACCAGCGCTTTCCCTACACAGCTGTATGAACACAGCTGTAACTCCCAGCGCTGCACATCTGCAAGTGTAGCCATACCCTCAGACTCTAAAATCTTTGGAACAAGGGACAGTGTGTTTGCACAACACTTAGCACAACGTGGCCATGATCTTAATTGTATTGCTGTAGCTCCCAAAGGCACCAAATTCAGCATGCACTCAGTCTCATCAGCATTGATGGGAGTTCTGGTACATGGGTACTGTGACAGACGGCGGTTATAAATTGTGAACTTCGTTTCATTTTGGTGAACACTGTTTCTTTTCTGGGACTTCACTTGTGGATTAGTAGAGGCTTGATGTCTAGTTGAAGGGCTATGTCTGAGAAGCTGGCACAGACCAAGCTAGGGACATCAACGCTGCTTGTTTTTTGTCACTGGGCTGGTAGTTGACAATGGAGTTTCTACACAGAAGTCAATGGTAGTGAGAAGACGGGGGAGAAGCAGCTGGAACCTGAAATTCTCCCAGTTCATGCATATGGCCAAAAGGGTGAGACAACTATATCTAATGGGGAATGTGAAGGTGACCACCACCCCATGCAAGAAAAAACAGGCTAAGGAGACGCTCTAGGGATGATGACCAAACCCATGACTCTCAGGACAGGTTGAGACCAAATACATATTCAAGTTGGTTTGTCAGTAACTCTAGTGTGCTTTTTAAAGAACAAAGTGGTTTTGGTTAGGAAATTCCTTTGTTCCTTGCTTCCCTGATCTGTTGTTCCTGAAGGGGTTAATCAAGAAGCTCAGAGCGCCCACAGAGAAATGGAACTCTGAGGGAGCATGCATAAAAAACTGGGGTCTGATAGGGATGGGTCACTGCTTCTGGTGCCGAAAGCAGCAGGACTGGAGTGCAGGGTCTCATTGCCCAAGAAGTGTGTCAGAAGTAGGGTTTACACCTGGGAGTGTGCCTGACAGACCCAGAGCTAGGAATAGCTATCAGTAATTGGGGGCTTAGAAAAACATTTGATTCAGCAGTTGGGTCCACCTACAATAGACCGGTGTCCATCCAGAGGAGGAGACTGGGCCAGGTTGTGACAAGTACATTTAAAAAAAGTGCTCTTAAAGTGTGTTACTAGGTGGCTAAACAAAACCACTGGCACCAAATTCTGCAGTCCTTAAATGAGGAAAACTCCAGGAGTTTCACCTAAGGACTGCAGAATTTAGCTATATAGAGGAACATGGACAGAGGTCATATTAAATAGGACAAAAACCTATAAAGACTCCTCATTCCTAATGAGAAAAGGGTTTAAATTTGTGTCTTTCATCTTCCTAGACATCTCCATGAATGCAACTGGATAAATAATTGTGTTTTGCCACCTTTCCCCATCTTTATCCCCTAGACACCAAAGGGAAACCTCTAAAAATGATCATTAACACATTTTGGAACTTTGATTTGGTCATCCATCCATCAATTAATTCATTCCAGAATTTACACTCCTCATATCAATGAAGGCATTAATTGCTTAATATTATGCAACCAAATTACTGACATTAGTAGCATCCAAAAATGTTAAGAATTCATCTTTTTTTTTTTTTCTTCTTGAGATTTAGCACCATGAACCAGATTTGTTTTTTCTGGTTTGTCATTCCAAACCTCCTTCCTCTTAAAAACAGAATACTGCAAGAAATAAAAACAAAAAGCCATAGCATCTGTTATAAAAATTACCATATTATGATTGCACTATTATTTCCTTCAGCCTGCTTGAGCAAAAGTATCTTTAAAAAGTACTGCTTTTAAAATTAATCTCTAGTCATATTAGAGATCTGCCACCCAAATCATATTGTGGTAGCCATTATTTAACCTAAAAAACAGTGTGTACTATGATCAACTATAGCCAAACTTTATGTGATACAGGCTCTGAGCTACAGGTTTAGAAAAATCATTCACTAAAATGTAATCAAACACTTGAAATTGTTCTGCTCCATGGAAGTCTGTGGTTAAGAATCAGATCACAGTACCTGTAATCTAGATATCAACAAGAGGTGCAGGCTGGCACTGTGCCCTCAGCATTCATACAGGAAAAATAAGAAAAGCGTGCACTGTGATTATAATATAATGCAGTGAACCTGTTCATTTTTGAGTTGCTGGCATGAAACTGCACCTCTCTTGAATAGATCTTGGTGTAGGAAGAGATGAAATAAAGAGACTGAGAAATTTAGGATTATTTTCCTCATTAAGACAAAGTGATGCATGCAATTTCCAAAGGTTAACAGTCTCATTTAATATGAAGTGACATTTAAAGTCACCATCACATAACTGATAACAGATGTTGCTAGTCTTATTTTCATGTCATGATGTCCAACTACCTTATCTCAAACCCTTGGCAAGGTGTATATTTTTATGGTTTAATTATTTCTTGTTTAGATACTGTGATACGTTTGGGGTTTAAAGTTTTCTTTTAATCACTTCTCTGACCCACAGCATAGAGAGGATGTGATAAAATAACGCAATCATACATTCACACTGGGATGAAGAATCAAATGGTATGACAGAGGAATCAAGGTTATATTTACTGGTGTGAGTTTCTAAACAATAGGCACCAAAACAAGTGAACTGATTCTCAAAAGTGCTGAGCACCCAACACCTTGCACTAATTTCAGGCTGCCATTTTTGAAAATCTTAGTTTATCCTCCCTTTAGAGCACAATTTTCAGACACTGCCCTCCATTTTTGCAGGTGCAAGCCTTAGGAGGTAAATTATGGATGTGACTTTGTGCCCAGTATTTATACAATATAACTGATCAGCCGAGACAATTCAGTTTCTGATCTGTGGGACTTAGATATCTGAGTGACCTAAACTGCAGGCACAAAAAAATGTAGATGAATAATTTCATTATTTACTCCAATTATTGTGGGACTGCAAATATAAAGGGCTGCTGAAAGCCAGGCTGAAAATTTGATGATAGGCCTGAAACTTTTAGAGCACTTTAAAACCATTAATTAAGCTTTACAACACACCTGCTAAGTACAGTATCATTAAAAACACATTTGCCAACATTTACCACACACTGGCATCTTAAATACCACCATTTTCCCTATCTTAAGGGTACTGCAAATCTCTCTCAGATGTCACTTGATAGCAAAGGTTTGCTAATGCTGACTTTAACATAGATCAAAAGAGGGTAAATATTACTGATAAACTGAGAAAGGTTCAATGGGAGCAGCAGCAATTCTTTAAGTCAATAGGAGCTTTATTATTGATTTGATGGGAGCAATATGAGGCCTCAAATGGCTTTCCAAAGGTCACACTGCTGTTTTGTTCAGAATTGGTTTCAATTCCCAGGAATTCTGACTCCCAGTCCTTATAACCACCGTTAGACAATACAGCGAGTGAAATCCTGGCCTCACTGAAGTCAATTGGGGTTTTGATATTCATTTAAGTAGAGCCAGGATTTCACTCAATGTATCTGAGACTATAGGGATGGTGTCCTTTTGTTCTGCATTTGTACAGCACAGAGTGCAATGGGTCTGGGTCCATGATAAGAGAAAATAAACTTTGTTGCCTCCCAAAAATGTGCAATAAAGCACCCCCCAAAAAATCTCTTACCTAGGTTATCTATAGATTACTACATACTGCGATATAATTGTACTTCTTTTTAAAAAGAGCTGAAAACTAGTCATTAAAGCCTTAATTCAGGAAAGTTTTTAATGTGAGTACCGAGGTGCAGGCTTAAGTACCTTGCTGAATTGAGGCTTAAATAAGAACCTATATTGTACAGAAATGACTCAAAGATTTTTTTTTCTTTCAGGCTTGACAAATCATTGCAGCTCTTGCCCCAAAACTATGTACCTAGGAAGCAGTTCTAACTCCTTGATACAATTCTGTTCTCCTCAGGATTTAGGAACCGTAATTTCAATCACATCTCAATCATGACTCATTATAGTCTCATTCTCCACTACTAAAAATGCCAGCTAGTTCTGAAGAACCACTATAATGGATTGCAGATTTGCAAAGCCCACGCAAGTTCCTGGTGAGTAGCACATACTGTAAAGTAATTACAAAGAATTATGATGCTGTGTTTTAACATGCATGCACCTGCCTCCTTGCTTTGTACAAACAACACACACCACATTCCCTTTGCAAAGAACCACCTTCTTTAAGGTGAAAAAATAGAATAGAACAAAACAGAATTACGAACTTTTCAAAGTGCTCTCTTTGTTTTAATGAGGAAAGGTGTGTGTGTGTGGGAGGGGGTGTCTTCAAGTGATATCTCTGCTTTTACAGAGCCACAACAAGTTCCTTTCCAGACCTGCACTATTAAACAAGGCCCAGGTCTACATGGCTTGCATCAGACCCACTTTGCTCCCTCATACTGGGGCATCTAGATGCAAAACCAGCAGATCTTCCCTCTCTGCACAAATAAATTAAGGGGCAAAGAACGAGAGATCAGCTTGGGAGAGGTTGGATTGTAGTTTTCCCCCACTCCCTATTTCCTCTGCCTGCCATGCCCCTCGTGGTTATCTGCAGTACAAAAAAGCCTTAGGTGGCTAACCTATTACTTTTGACCACAATGGTCAGGACTGCCTGGGGCATTGGCAGTGCCACAACCACAAGCCATTGCATCTTTGATCAACAGAGGTGTCAATTAGAGTCAAGGGCAATGGCAGCTTCTGTGGTGCAGACATCAGGCTGATACTACCAACTGATAGATGCTGTGAAGATAGCCTAGGGAAATTGGGCAATTAAATTAATTGGGAATAAAGCAGTTATGTGGACACTTAGAATTCTATAGCTGGGAGATCATTAAGAATACAGAATAATTCAAAACTAATGCAAACAGCAGCCATTTGCTTTGGCAGGTCAAATGTAAAACAGCGATGAAGGATAAAACTGAACAACAGTAACACTATAAAGACAAATTCTTTAAGTATATCAGAACCAGGAAACCCAAGGGAGATTTAATGTTTGCAGGCTATCAGGGTGTACAAAGAGTAAAGAGGATATAGAGATTTCAGAGAAGCTAAATCATTTATTTGCATCAGTCTTCACCATAGAGGATAACAGGAAAATAGCTATCCGGTGGTTGCCCTACAGTTAGAGGCACTGTCGATGACAGCAAAATTAGTGATGCAGGTGATGAAACCACTCAGGAAATTAAACTGGATAATAAAAATATTTAACTTATTTATACACCCAGCCTTTAGGTGAATTAGCAAAGTACATTCGGGGGAGTATCACATCCAGAAGGAGTTCATTGTTTTCCCGCAGGAAACAGGAAAAGAAAGGATGCTGGCAACACCCCAAATTAGATGGTGCCAGGCAATGGGGGTTCTGAAGCTTAATGGGGTGAGGCGCCTTTCACGGGTGAAGCTCTGTTGATGAAACTCATTTTCATTCCATAACAAAACAAGTAAATTTTCTCCACTGGAATGTCAGAGTTCTGGGCTTGTATAAAAGCAGATCAAACCCACTGTTGTGTGATATTGTATATACCTAAAGCTATTGCTGTCATAAGTGCAACTAGGAAATGCATAACTGTTCAAAGCTAGTGTGCTCCAGTAATCAGTCTTAAGAGGGTTTTGTGTTTTATTTAAAAATTCCTTCTTCTCAGTCTTATTCTATATAGAGAATGTGACAAGTACTGGAATACAGAAAACTTCACTGCAGCCAAGAGTGAAAGCAAGCTGTTGGCCGGATATCCTGATCAGATGGCTACTGTCACTCTTGCCTATGGCTCTCCACAACACTGCCAACACCCATTAGTCTAGACCCACAGAGAATTCAGAGTTCAACCCTGCCAAAGGCAGATCCTTCCGGGCCTCTGCAGCTGCTTAATCACCACAATATTGAGTACTGAGCAAACACTGCATAACGTTTGCACTTTGTTTTAGGTTTTGCAAAACATGTGACATGGCTATGTATGTCAACATCTTGGAAATATATACATTTGTTTTTCCAATGTGCAAATACATATGGGTAACATATTCAAAAGTACTTCAGGGCTAGATTTTAAAGGTGTTTAGATATCTAAAGATAGGTACTTAGTGGCATTCTCAGATGTGCTTAGGTACCTAATTCCCATCAATTTCTAACTAACCTAACCTACTTAGGCACTTTTGAAAATCCCACTAGACACCTCTCTGCATCTTTGAAAATCTGGCCTTAAGAGCCCAAGTTTTGAAAAATAGTATGTAATTTAGAGAAACGTTTATACCATGATATAGGTTTATGTACACACTTACCGACCCTGGAACAAACAATAAAAAGAAAATATATATTCTTAAGAACAATGTGAAATTACTATCAGTCTTCTGACTATAATGATTTCAGTTGGAATACAGTGATATTTACTCTGCCCCTTATAAAGATTTGTAAATTGTAAAAAAGAAACAAAACAAAAATCTTTTCCACAAGAGGTTTAACTGCCTCATCTTATAGTTTGGGGGGTTTCAAAGTATCCAGAAATGCTTTTGCTACTACCAAATAGCTAATGTTACATCTATGGTATGTAGAATCACTATCTGAGTTATAGCATGAGCTTTTAAATACAAAGAGAATAGTTGTTTTCTGCTTGCATCCGAAGAAGTGGGTATTCACCCACGAAAGCTCATGCTGCAAAACATCTGTTAGTCTATAAGGTGCCACAGGATTCTTTGCTGCTTCTACAGAACCAGACTAACACGGCTACCCCTCTGATACTTGTTTTCTACTGAAATTCTCTTATATAGCCCATAATTTTACTGATTCACAAAGATTAGAGCTTTCGAAAAAGCTAAGCACAGAATATTACCTCTCAACCTGCCATACTGTTTGCTTGATACCAGCCTACAACAAAAATTGAACCAATACCAAAAATCAAATCATAAGAACAGAAAATTCCAAGCAATGCATATGTATTGTGTATGCATATTTTGTATGTACCAATCCTACTGATCTCAGATAGGCAAAACTCCCATTGAACTCAATAGTTTTGCTTGAGCAAATGAGTACAGGTTGTACATCAATGTATAACATTTTATAATACCGTTTTAGCATTTCCAGGATTAAATAATAGTAACACAAAATGAGACAATAACAGGTCTTTGTGAAACACTTGGACCCCAAAGTCAGAGGCTGTATTAGATAATGAGGAAAGAGTTGAAATATATTCTCCAGAGTAAAATAAATGCTGAAACTGCAATGACAAAACTCAAAGAAAGGAGCGTAAAATACAGCTGTAGTATGCATGGTTATTGTGATTCTAAATCTGGAACTTATCACTAGCAACTACATTGTTATGCAGATGTGTATAAAAATGCATCATATGCTGGCTGATAACTGTGGCCAGGACCAGCTCCAGCTTTTTTGCCACCCCAAGCGGCAGGAAAAAAAAAAAAAAAGCCGCGATTGGCGGCTGCTCTACCATGCCGCTTCATTCTTTGGCAGCAATTCAGCAGCCAGTCCCTCCCTCCCAGAGGGACTGAGGGACCCGCTGCTGAATTGCCGCCGAAGACCCCGACATGCCACCCCTTTCCATTGGCCGCCCCAAGCACTTGCTTCCTGCGCTGGTGCCACCCCTGACTGTGGCTACAAATATCTCAGAATGATAAACATCTACATTAAACAAACAAAGGGAAGAAGTTCTCCATCTATGGTTACCATGGCTGCTTTGAATTTAGCCATTATACACACGGTCCTTCCTCTCACTAAACAGTTTTTCAAGCCCTATGCGGGTCCTCACATTTGCAATTAGATATTACACCCAAAATTTTCATGTGCATCCCAGACATTCAACATATATTTTAATGGTCATTTTGATATTTTACCAGTAGTACTGTATGTAGTATAAACTAGTGTTATAGGACCCTCTAATGGAGGAACATATGAGCTGCAGTGCCTACACTGCTAACTAAGAAGGTGCTGGTGTAAGAGGACTGTGTCAAAATTCCCTATCTTATGTGGTTCAGGGACAGACCCTCATTATGTGAATGCATTTTTATATTTCTTTGCTTTTTAAAAAAACAAAGAAAATACATTTATTCTTAAGTCTTTTCTTTTTCATGTATCATCTTATTAGACTTGCACTTGAAGGCACTGATGCTGTGGTTTGTAATAAATATTTGAGGATGCAGACTGAATCACCAGCATCTCACGCTGGAAAATGTCTGCACTATCTCATTTATCCCTACTCTCTTCACTAGAGCACCCTGAAGTTTGCAGCCAAGCATCTAAGAGAGAGATGGCACAACAGTCATTTTGCAGTTCTTGACACTCACCAAGACAGCTTAGGGTCAAGCCACCAGATTTGAATATGGATGGCAGCTTCCTCAAATCTTTAGTGTATTCGGATCAAAGCTTTCGCTTTGGGTCATCTCTGCTATACTATTTTTTTCTGTATCTGATTATTGTACACCTGTGGCTAGGTGTCTCAATCTACTGAATGTCTCACTAAATTGGAACAATTAAGAATATGGGTTTAAGAGGACTAATATCAAGGTGACTCAAGATTCTAAGACGTGACAAACATGTTCTTTTTCATAGTAACTGCAAATCTACCTCAATCCTTTTGTACAAGACAAAGAAAGTTATTACAACTGAATGTGGGCTCAGGATAAGTCTCCCGCTTTTAAAAAACAACAACAACAACAACAAAAACTTCACACAGTCTTGTTTTCCTATGAAATGCTTTGGTGTCTGTAGGGGAGCTGGCCACCACCCGAGCACCTCCTCACGGTTAAAGGTTGCTCTGCAACATCTTGCCTCTCTTCCCCCACACCTCTTCTATGGGCACCAAAGATCCACCACCCTCTCCCTTGGTATCAGTTGCCTGAATTCTCCACCATTTGACACACAGCAGGGCTTCTCCTTAGCTTAACAAGGACTCTCTGCAATGCCCAGTCTCCTTTATGTAGGTTTATTTGTCCAAACATACTCACAAACAAAAACAGTTGCTCAGCTCACCCTTTGTCTCAGGGGTCTCGGGTAACTCTGCTCTTCCAGTTTCTCAGTCAGCTCATTTCTCCCAGTCAGTTCTCATTTGGCCAGATCTGTTCCCCTTCTGGAACACCAGCCACAGGTCTACTTCCCTGAGCTCCTGGCCCCTTTTTCTAGGGACCCACAACCAGAGTTAGCTTCACTTCTCTGTAGTTCCCATCCCCAAGCACAGCCTGCCCAGACACTGCTTCTCTTCCTGCTTTCTCTCAGGCCTTTATAGCCTCAGGTGTAGCCCTACCACTCTCCACCCCCCTTAATTGGCTCAGTTGGGTCCACCTGCTGTGACCCAGGGGCTCTGGGCCTGGTCTACTCACAAGACAAGCTACCCTATGACATCAAAAACAAGAACAGAGGGAGGGAGGGAGCGAGAGAGTCAGAGACAGTGCTGTAGAAAAGTGGTTGTGATTTTTGCTTTCTTGTAATTTTAATTTAAAAAATACAATGTAAATACTGTTGTTGGAAGGTAAACCCTTTGTCTGCTGCTCTCCTTGGTGCCCCATGTCCTTTAGAATCATTTACCTTACATGCTCTGCCACAAGACAGTCAAAGGGCAATACAGGCCTTCTTATTGCTGAATGTGTAACATACACATTAAGATGCTCAAAGGTTGGGGCCTAAAATAACAGAACCAAAAACACTCTTCAATCCCAGCTTGTTCAAAAGGTTACTTTACTTGTTTTTTTCATCAGAACTGTAACCCCTGTTATCTCTCTCAAAAACGTTACAACACGACATTGTACAAATAGGGATTTATATCAACTTTGTATCAGTCCCCCTCCCTTTTCTGACAAAGCTCCGCGTTCTCCAGACACATTGAGATACAGCCAGATTTTGTCAGACAGCACTGAAATTAATTATCTGAGTCAGATCCTTTTCAACCTAAGGCTTCAGAGAGGAAAAGTGAAGGGAGGAATAAAATGAGGGTAACTGTCATTTCTCTAAGACTGCCACTCATGAGACATACTAACTGAATTTCCAGGCCTATAATGTGCTGTTACTAACCCAACCAGCACTACTCAGTACGGCATTTGTTTTGTACTTTGACAGATAGGGGGTACTTTGACCTCTAATCCCAATAGAGGATGCTGGGTCATGAGTTGTGTGTTTTGTGCTGGACTGCTACCTGCTGCAAATTCCCATCTGAACATATGTTTTTGTAAATTGCTTTCAAAACTATCAAGTAATTTGTAAAACAGGCCTGATGTCATCATAGAATGGGGGAGAGATAGCTCAGTGGTTTGAGCATTGGCCTACTAAACCCAGGGTTTTGAATTCAATCCTTGAGGAGGCTACTTAGGGATCTGGGGCAAAAATTGGTCCTGCTAGTGAAGGCAGGGGACTGGACTCAATGACCTTTCGAGGTCCCTTCCAGTTCTAGGAGATTGGTATATCTCCAATTACTATTACCTATAATAGTCCCAGAGGTGAGACTGGGGGGTGGCAGGAATCAAGTGGAACTCATTTTGATGTTGCTCAACAATGAACAACTTTCTTTGTTAAACAGACAGGTTCAAGGGTGAAATAAACCAAGGTAAGAATTTAACAGGGAGCTGGCAAAAAAGAGCCCAACACAGGACTTAAAGTTTTGGGGGTTTGCTTTAAATAAACTGAGGAAGTCTGTGCATTCATTTCAGTGGCTCAGCATCATATCTTATTTTTAAAACCTGCCCCCTTTTTTCGGTGGTCCGGTCTACACTTACAAGTTAGGTCGACATAGCTACAGCACTCGGATGTGAAAAATTAAGAGCTCTAGCTATACGAACTCTAATCCTTGTGTAGATGCAGCTAGGTCAATGGAAGAATTTTTTCACTAATCCACCTACCACTACTCAGAGAGCTAGATTATTAACAGTGATGGAAAAAACCTTCCATCAATGTAGGAAATGTCTATACTACATTGCTGCTGCAGCAGGGCTGCCCAGAGGGGCGGGGGGCAAGGGGGGCAATTTGCCCCAGGCCCTGCAGGGGCCTCCACGAGAGTTTTTTGGGGCCCCTGGAGCGGGGTCCTTCACTCGCTCCGGGAGCCCTGGAAAACTCTCATGGGGCCCGGGCCCCTGGAGGTTCTTCCGCTCCGGGTCTTCGGCGGAGGGGGGCCCCGCCACGGGTCTTCAGGGCACTTTGGCAGCGGGTCCCAGAGCAGAAGGACCTCCCGCCGCCGAATTACCACCGAAGTGGGGGCCCCCCGCCGCCAAAGACCCCAGGCTTCCTGAATCCTCTGGGCGGCCCTGAGCTGCAGTGCCACAGCCAGACCACTGTAATGCCTTTAGTGTTAGCATGGCCTCTCTCTTTGATGCCATGAATTCATCTTCCAGCTGTAAGAGGATTCAGTTTTACAGGAAAGCTGTGGCACATCTTTAAATTACAGCTGAGCTGGCACAGGAATCAACAGGAAATGTGACCATCAAGGTTAGTACTGAAATAATTTCTTTAAAAAGGAAGAAAAGACAAAAAGATCTATCCTGCATCAACACTCCACTCATCAATGTAAGCTGGTGTCTTGGGGGATTTGTAACGGGATACTAAGACTTTCACCTACAGATCACCAGCTCAAATCTGGCCCAGACTGCCTTGAGCCCCCTGTTCCACTCCTCCTGCACCCCAACCCTCTGCCCTGATGCCCCTCCTGCACTCCACACCCCCTGCCCCAGCCCTACATTCATTGCCCTGCATACAATTTCCCCACCAAAATGTGGCCCTCAGGCCAAAAAGTTTGTGCACCCCTGCCCTAGTTAGTGAATCCCACTGGGGCTTCGAGGGGAGTTAAATGCTGAGCTGCTTGGTGGTGTCAAGACTCAGGCAGCTGTGCATATGCCCCCTAGCAGAAATTTAGGCACCCCAAAAGTTTGGCAGCAGGTAAGCAGAGGTTTTAAGGATCTAAATTTTGGATTTAAGTGCCTAACGTGGCAGGTAGGTGCTTTCCTAACTTCCTGAGAACACTTCCTCTGAAAATCAGGCCCCTTTAAAGTGTCAAATTGGGTCACACAAAAACTGAAGCACCCAAAACCTCTGGTCAGTTTAAAAAATCTTGACTTTATTCTTGAACAGAAGGATGTATGTGTCTGCTGCTGACTAGGAGATGGTGTCAAGCCCAGGTGAAAAGCTCTAAAGTTTTGACAATATTTGGAAGTGACTGGATTGACAGAGAAACAGCTTCCTCGTGTGGAAAAGAGTCATGAAGTCTTAGAGATGAAGGCTTGCTGACCGCTGCTTGAAGTGGCAGATTCTTCATTTATCATCCATGCCTGTGTCAACTTTGAAGGAGAATGTTGAATTGAGCTCAATATGTGCCCATCTTCAAACAGCAGGCTCAAAGGTAACTCTGCAGAGGTGACTTACTGAAGAAGACATCATACTGCATGCATTTCAACTTTTGTCAATATATAAAATAAAAGCCATCTCTCAGAAGGGGAACATGCCAGCAGAGAGAGAGAGCATACCCATTTCTGTCCATGACATTTATGTGGTCAAGAAAGTGAGACAACATAACGGATATTATGGTCAAGGCAACTCTCTGGTTTCAGATTACAATAGCATGAAAATTAGGCAGAAAAAAACCCGAATGACAGATTGCACATTCCTGAGGTATACTCCAGCTGCAGTCCTGCCTTACTGAGGACAAGTTAGCATAAGCATCATCTAAATAGCTCTAATATAATATTAAATTGTTCAAATAATGAAAGCTGGTTAATTTTGGTATTTTCTTTCCTCCCACCCTCTTTTGCAATACATTCATAACTGGACATTCATTCATAAGAAGTGCATCAGCCCATTTGCTTAGCATGACCCGAATGACTTTTAACTGTTTTTCTCTAATAATTTCAAAAGGCACAAAAGAAGGTTGTGGAGGAACAAGAGCTACTCATTCCTGGTAAATGCAAAAAACAGAAGCTGTCTATTACTCTGTATGCCCAGCAACTAGTACAATTGGGCCCTTATCCCCTAGGAATAACAGCAACAACTACAGAAGTTGAGAAATCTCTGTGCTACATCAATAAGAGGACCAACTTTTAAAAATATTAGAGATGATGTTTTGCATTGGACCGTAAGATCCTCAGAGGGGGGAGAGTTTCTTACAGTGCATTTGTCAGCACCAAGCATAAGGTCAGAGTTTAAACTCAGAGCCTCTGGTCACAATCACAGTATTAAAACAATAAAGTAACAAAGCTCAAAATCAAATAAAGGATAGTAAAGAAACTATTCTCTATTCAATTGTATTAATTTCTAGTTTTTTTAATACAAGTCAATAGGTGCATATTCTTCCCACATTTTCTTCTCTCTTTTAAAAGATAATCATAGCAGACATTGGCACTAGCTTCCACAAGCTGAAATGTAGAATGTAGCTAAAAAAATTATCCATCTGTATGAATGAATGCTGTAGGTATTCACTATTTCACACAGTATTGGTAAATATTCTATACTTTAAGTGGTGTTGCAAGAAAAATGCACCAGGTGGCTCCGTGGTGACATTTCCATTGAATAGAGCGAACATTAATACTCTCTTCAAATCATGTTTAGAATATGTATTTTGAAGCTCTAGATGAAGATTTTAAAATGCATGTTGTTGTTCTAAGGCCTGGCTCAGCGTGAGGAGGGCAGAAGAAAGGAAAGAAGAGAGGCAGACAAAATATAATCTTAAACTGCCATATTCAGAGTTATGGATAAAACCAGAACCTTGAATATGAGAAAACAAAAACCTCAAACAAGCCAGAATTGCTGCTTGGGATAGGAGGGACAAGTTGCATTTGCATCTCCAGATCCTAATTTGTTCCTGTGCCATTGGTTCTAGGTTGGATATAAAACCAAAAGAGAATGTCAAACTGATATATGTACAATGAAGAGTGAATTCTCATCTATGAACAATGGGGAACTGGTAGTCATAGGAGAAATTTCCATTATCACATTATTTCAAACCACCTCTTTGTATCCTGGTCATAGGATAGAGTAAAGCAAAATAAAAGTAGTGGCCACGCTCCTCCAGATAAAATCAAAGAAAAAGATTCTAATATCAGATTCTATGGTAAAATGTAGGTCCTGTTGAAAATTCTACAGCCACAGAACCCCACGGTACTTAGGAACATTTGGTTACAATATGAGGCACTGAAACGCTGGTCACAATAGACTTTTTCTGAGTCATAACCATGAGCAAGCCTCAAAAGGCTCAGAGGTCTGATTAAGTTGTGGGGGACGGTCCAAGAGACAAAGATACTCATCCAAATTTTCCCATACTACTTTGTTGAGAAATTTGGCACAGACAGGTTCTTGACAATCATGCCGCAGTCATGCCTGCGGAGGGGGGCGCGTCCCCGCTGCTCGGCTGGACCTCCGAGAGGCATGACCGGCAGCGCGCCGCGAGCCCGCCGACCCGCGAAACCGCGCGCCAGCCGTGCCGCTGTCCGCTCGCTGTTCCCCGCGGCGGGGAGCCCCTCCTCGCATGCGTCGGGCCCCCGGGGTCCGGGGGGCCGTGGACCTGCCGCCGAGAGCTCAACCGGAGAAGGGGACCGAAAGCCGGACCGAGAGAAAGAGGAAGGCGGGCGGGCACACGCACCTGCCTGGGGCATTTTCTTTTAGAGCTCTTGACAATCCTGTTCAATCAGAACTACTGCAAGAACCTCCGCTGTATTATGAGAAAAGCTGATAGAGAAATAACCCTGTTAAATCCCTCAGCAATTTAAAAATGAAAAATGTTTTAAAGGGTGTTATCAGTCGATAGGGCACTGGACGGGGAGGTTTAGGTGACAAGTATCTATTCCTGGCTCTCTCACAAACCTGCTGTGTGACCTGGGCAAGTCTCTTCATCCCTTTACCTCTGTATTCTCTCCTACCCTTGCTTGTCTTATCTATTTCGATCAGAAGCTCTTTGGATCAGGAGCTGTGTCTCACTCCATGTTTGGAGAGTGCCCAGCACAATGGGACCTCCATTTTGCAATTTAATATCAATCATCATAATCTTCCACTGCACCAAACCATTCAAATGCAAAACAACATTAATTTGATAAAGCAGCAGCTCTGATATTTTTCTAGGGAGCAAACTAGAATAGATCTCGTAAATCAGTCATATCCTCTTGAATGAATAAAAATAGAAATGGTGCAATAAATTTATCTGTAACTAGTTTTCTATCCTAACAGATGACAATTAGGAGCATGGACATTCCTTTATATCAGTCATGTAATTAACTGTAAATAATGAAATGCAGTCTTCTCCACTTAATCAGGATGCAGCTAACCAAGACGCAATAAATCAGAATGCCTCTAATTTAGCTTAATAGTGAAATTATGACTGCTTTTAATCATCACTGAATTACAGTAGCATACATTCCATGAACATGCTGTTCTTATGTGACTTGTAGCGAGAGTAAATTATGGACAACTACAATTGTACTCCACATTTCTGCACTTTAGCTTAACTCTTCGCTGACGCACAGGCCAGAAGTTCATTCTTTACGGGACTTTGTGTAAATGCTTTTCCAGGGCTTCTGTCAGCGTTAGTAACAACTAACAGTCAACTTTAAAGAGAGAGTACTACACAACTGCTTAGTAAACAGATATTTACATTTAAGATACAAAACCATTTGTTGGGCCGTTGATCTCTGCACAACGTTAAGAACATGGGGAAGCCACACTGGTACAGATGATTCCAAACAATCCTGTTTCTTAACTAGGGTTGCCAACTTTCTAATCACACAAAACCAAACACCCCTGCTCGCTCCATCCCCACTCCCTCCATCACTTGCTCTCCCCCCACTCTCACTCACTTTCACCGGGCTGGAACAGCGGGGTTGGGTGCAGGAGGAGGAGGATGGCTACAGCTGGCGGTGCAGGCTTTGGGATGGTGCCAAGAATGTGGGCTCTGGGATGCAGGAGAGGGCCCAGGTTAGGGCAGTGTGTTGGGGTGTGGGATGGTATGGGGTCTGGGCTGGGGGTGCAGGCTCCAGGTGGGGCCAGAAATAAAGGATTCAGGGTGTGGGAGAAGGTTCTTGGTTGGGGCATGAGGGTGGGGTGAAGGCTCCAGCTGGGGGTGTGGGCTCTGGGGTGAGGCTAGGGATGAGGGGCTTGGGATGCAGGAGGGGGCTCAAAGCTGGGGAAGAGGGTTGGGGTGTGGAAGGGGGTTCAGGATAGGGAGTTGGGGTGTGTGTGGGATGCAGGCTTCAGGATGGAGTTTGGGTGTGGGAGGGGACCCCCGGCTGGGAAGCGGGGTTGGGGTGGAGGTGAAAGGTCCCAGTGGTGCTAACAGCAGCTCTCAGGAAATGTCCGCCAGGTCCCTGCAGCCCCCAGACACATGGGTGGCTAAGGAGGCTCCACGCGCTGCCCTCGCACCTGCAGCTCTCACTGGTCGCAGTTCCCAGCTAACGGGAGCTGCAGAGCCAGCACTCAGAGCAGGGGCAGTGCGAAGACCTTCCCTGGCTGCCCATGCGTCTAGGGGCCACAGGGCCCTGGTGGTCGTTTCCAGGAGCCATGGCAGGCAGGGAGCCTGCCTTAACCCCAGGCCCCCACTGCGCCACTGACTGGAATTTTAATGGCCTGGTCGGTGGTGCTGACTGGAGCCGCCAGGGTCCCTTTTCGAACAGGCGTTCTGGTCCAGAAACCAGATGCCTGGCAATCCTATTAATTATATACAAATATACAAGATCTAGCTACCCATGTACATTGCTGCTCCAGCAGGGTTCTTCTGATGGCTTCTACAACAGAGGACAGGGAGGCCAACTAAAGGGCCCCAACCCATTTAAAGGGATGTTACCCAATTCCTTTACACTATACCATTTTAAAAGGTATTTGGGATATTTCTGAAATAACTTTAGTTAAACATTAAGTGGTAAATCTTCCAGTATTTCTTTTTATACAGACTTCTAACACTCTGCTGCTATTATCCATATTACAATGTAAGTATAACATTAATTTTCTGTACTTTAGCACTATATATAAACATTTTTTTCCTTTCTTTACAGAGATGATTCTTAGCCTATATAATGTGACCTAAAATGTAGTATGTCACATGATTTTCTTTAGAATTGCTCAGTCCTTATCAAAAGACTTGTCTTGTCAATAATCAAAAGTCTGGGGGCTCCTTGCAGCTAGTAAAATTGCAGTACATTGATTAACAGTTAACTCATTCCTCTGTTTGCGGTCAGCTAGAAAATCCGTAGCCTGTATCCAACATGTTTACAGGTATTGGGATCCAGACTTGCCTATAGACACATTTTATGATTTTGCATAATTTTCTAGGGTGGTCACTAGCGGTTATATTTATACCCACCTCCCCACTACCTAAAGCTCTGATTGGATCTTCTCTCAGGCTGAAGACATGTCAGCCATGCAAAAAAATAGCTCAAAATGAAAGCTTTCTAGAAAACTAGCTAAAAACAACTGAGCTTGCTTAGTAATTACCGCACCCTTCTGGTTACTTCTGGGCCCTTCTAGTTGAGTTGCCCTGATCTGTTCTCTGTACATGTGCAAATATGCAGATGAATCAAACAAATGCATACCTCCTCAACACTGCTCTTCTCTCTCTCTCTCTCTTTTTTTTAAATACTACACTATAAAGCTCTTAGTTCAATGAGTTTTGCCTCATTAGGTGTAAGTAATGGATTTGCCTGAGTAAGGACTACAGGATCAGACCCCAATTAGGGATTTATTTACCAAGTGCCAAAGGGTTAAATGGTGTTTAACTATAAATTTAAAAGGTGTAAAATTCTAAGTTGTAGGTTTGGTTTTATTTAATGCCACAGTTCTGAAGCAAGATTAAGAGAAGAAAGAAAGATCGAACAAAACAAATTAATTGCACTGTATTTTCTTCATTACGGTATTTTATTTAGTTTCAAAGAATCTCTGAAAAGACCTTGAAGGCTTCTTAACTGTGGCAATAAGCTTTCCACAGGCTGTCCAAAATTAGAGGTTTCTGCTGTAATTAAATATAGGAACAAAGTCAGCCTTCTAAATGCTATTCTAAGTAAGTACATTTGTTTTCTGAAACAGGTCCTCTATGATTGAATCACTTTGTGTAATACTATAGCAACAAAATCTACAGAGTCACATTTGGGATTTTTTCCATCAACACTATGTTCTTGGAGGAAAATTGATATAATTATAATTGAAAATGTCAGTATTAATGAAAAAATGGTATCAAATAAGAGGCTCTGAACAAAAAAGTATATATTTGGTCATATTAAGCCAATTTCTCACATTCCTAAAAAGCATCAGTTTTAACCTCTGTCACCATTACCCTAATAACAGGACCCTACATCTGCATCCAAACCCAATTATATTATATGCAGTTATATATCTTTTCAGTTATTATTGGCTTACTTCAATAAGTAAAAACCAATGTACCTCATGGTATGTTGTGATGGATTAGGGTGTATGTTTATAGTTTGATATATGCATATACAAACTCCATTTTGCTTTGTGAATCCCATTTTGAATATAAACTGCCCTGTGTTAGGAACTCAGCTGCCTCTGGGCTTGGCTACCATGCAACCCAATGAGCTTGGCTGTGCCCAATAAACCTGCACTAAGGGACTGTGCAAGCCTGCAGTTGCACCAGACCTGCCTTCTGTCCAGCTCTTGCAGCACCCTTTTCCTGCTCCACTCCAGCCCTAGTCTCTGCCTGCTTCTGAATTCCTGATTCTTAACTCCTGGCTCTGACCATTGGCTTGTCTCCTGACTATGACTCTGGCTCTGCCCTTTGGGTCTCTTTTGGCTGCTGACTTCAACCCTGGGCTCGGCTCCTGACCACAACTCCAGCTCTTCCCGCTGATTCTGCACTGACCACTAGGTCTCAATGGCTGGTAGCTAAGCAGACCATTGGCTTTCCCTAGCTATTGCTCTCATGCCACAACATGTAGTGTTGCCCTAACTACCATTTACACTCCTGGGGAATCTGGTAATAACTAAATGGAGGGGAACCAAACCAACCAAACATAACCACGTTCCTGGATATCTTGAAATGGTTTAATAGGAGAATGATGATAAAAGCTCTGCATGTGCAGAATGGAAAGGAGTGCAGCAGAATAGTAATCCAGTCATCTTGTGATGCTACTTAATGAAAACAGCTAATGGAACATGCACGTACTTCAATACCACATATGAAAGGTACCAGGACAAGTGGAGAGTCATGCTACAATAGTCTGCCAATTGCCAAGCAGCAGCAGGATTCTGTTTTGATTCCCATCAATCTAAATTAAATCTACAGTTATAAGAGACTAATGAAAACATACACAGGCTCCATTGTGTTGTATAATAAGGGCTCAATCCTACTCCCAGAGAAGTCAAAGACCAAACTCCCATTGACCTGAATGGAGGAAGATCAAACCTTTAATGCCCAAGAACATGTTCAAATGATGTTCAGAATGATAATAAATAAATTTGATAATTCAGAACAGCCACTAGATTTTTTTTTTAATCAAGAGGTTAAGTACTGCCTGGCCCCAGTAATTATGAACTCAGTGTGAAAATACTAAGCTACAAAAGCTAAACCAATATTTAAGGCTACTGGGAGACAGTCAACACTGGGTCCTCAGTGGATGTAACTGACAAACTCCACTGGAGTTAACTGAGTTATGTTGACTTATAGTCACTGAGGATTTGGAGATGAGAGCCCAGTCCTGCAAGGCGGTGAGTGCCCTCAACTCCCATTGCAGGAAGTTTAGGGCATTCTCAGCATTCCAAAAGAGGCACTCAGCAGCACTCTGCAGGATCAGGCCCGTGAATATGCTAATCTCCTATAAGATGACACTGAAGCACTGCAGTCGTTCAGTGCCTTACACAGGTATCCAGCTGCAAGTCTTGTTAGTTTTTTAAGAGGATCTGAAGTTCTCCAGACCAATGGCAAGATCTACTAATGATTTTCAAAGCAAAAGAAACATGCCAGGGGCTGGAAGGGGAGAGAGAAGAGGAAGAAAATGAAACTCAGGATCATTACTTAACTCAGAGTAAATCATCCCTGTGTTTCTTGTAGTGGTAAAGTAAAATCATTGTGCTCTGTGCAAATCTTCTTGTGGTAACAGTAATTTATATTGCTGTCACGAGTAAATGAAATCTAGTAATAAAATACGGAAACTAAAGACAAAAGGCTAAGCTTGGAATCTTGCTCTGAAATCAAGGGAGTAGCCAGATGAAAGCCTATAGCACAAGGAGTAAAATCCAATAACACAGCAGGATGCAACACCATATGAATTATTCCCCATTGTAGCATATCATTGTTGTGACACCCCTGATGTCTCAACTTCCTGTACTTTCAGCTCTGCTTAAAACACAGTGAAGCAGCCACAAATCAAGGAAACTGTTGATAGCTAGGGAATGCCATTGAGCCTTTTCTCACGCACACATGCATACTTTGAGTCATGAGAAAAAGTTGCTGGTTATTAGAGAATCAGAATCTCACTCCTGGCTATGACAGGGGGCAAATCTGATTCGGGGAAAATATCTTGGAAGTTGTTCAACGTTTACCTCGTGTCTGCAGACAGAAAGGAAGTGGAGGGAAGCCAGAGGAGGAGAAGAGGAAAGCTTGCCTTTATGGAAAGAAATATCAGATGGCACGCAACATTATCACATTAAAATGAAGCTTGCATGTTGTTGCTGCATGCCTGGATTAATTATATAACTTCTGTTCTGTCACTACCAGGAATTATACATTTCTGTACAGTAGCTGTAGGGGTTTTCCTGTCAGGCATCTGCTGCTGTTGCTAACCCTCAGAAATTGACTTATATTGGCTGCAGACAAGTTTGTGTCAAATTCTTTTACCTTTAATACTTTTATATGGTTTCCTCATACAATTTAAGAAAATTAGACTCAGTGAAAGATGGTCGATAAATGACTCAGCGGGTAGAGCTTCTGTCCCTTGCATCCAATGGAATCAAGGCTCATCAGACAAACATACATAACTCTAAGAAACGGGATTACACCAGTTTCTTTTGGCAAAGTCCACCACAGGAAGATAGAAGTGGTGGTACAGGCTAAAAAGTGTGCAGCATTGGCCTGGAAGAAAATATGGACAAGACAGAGAATACAGTGAAAGCAATGTGACCCAATAAGCTGAGTGAGAGTTTTGATCTCTGATCTACCACTGGAGAGGTATAGTTCAGATGGCCTCACCCTCCACAAAAGGGAAACCAATCTCCTCAGAAACAGGTGGACTAGAGTTGTAAGGAGGGTGCTAAACTAATAATAAAAAGGAGAGTAAGAGATGAGCACTCAGCACAAAATCAAGATGTTGAGGAAAAAAATTAATCAAGGACCACAGAATATGAAGAGAAGAAATTCTTTAAAAGCTGATGTTGTGCCAATATTTAAAAAAGGGTAAACAGGATGACTGTACAATTACAGGGCTGTTAATCTGACATCAATCACAGGCACAATAATGGAATAGCTGATACGGGACTCAATTTATAAAGAATTAAAGGAGGGTGATATAATTAATGACAATCAGCATGGGATTATGGAAAATGGATCCTGACAGACTAATTTAATATTTTGACGAGTTTACATGTTTGGTTCATAAAAGTAATGGCATTGATGTAATATATCTAGACTTCTGGAGGCATCTGACTTGGTACCATATGACATTTTCATTAAAAACTAGATTATAAAATTAACAACACATTAAATGGATTAAAAACTGGCTAACTGATGGGTCTCAAACCATAACTAAAAGTGGGGAATCATCATCAAGCAGGTATGTATCCCACAGGGATGTGTTCTTGGCCCTATGCTATTTAACACATCAATGAACTGCAAGAAAGCATAAAATCATCACTGATAAAGGTTGCAGATGAGACAAAAATTGGGGGAGTGATAAACAATGACAAGACAGGTCACGGATATAGTGCAATCTGGATCGCTAGGTGCAAAAAAGCCATGCACATTTTAATGCAAGGGAGTTCTCCAGGTGAAGAAGGAGCAATTATGTGACCCTTGGAGTAAGTTTGTTGTCTGTAGTGTCCGTGTTTGTGGTGTGCATGCTGCTTGACTGAAATATACCGTTTGGTCTGTTTGTTTGGAGATACCATGTGCTGACCATGTGTGAGCTGAGCTAGCAGCCTGGTAGGCAAGGCTGAAAGCTTCTTAACGAGGTTTGATCCCTAAGCCCTTTAGCACCCATCAACCCTTAACCAGGGGGCGGGGCTACTCAGGAAGACCAGGGCTTTAAAAAGCCTGCTCCTAAGTGACCAGAGGAGCTAGGGAACAAGAGCAGTTAATAGGGGAGTTTTGCAAGGGACTTTAGAGGGGGGAGTGTTTGGGAGGGGGCTAGATAAGCATAGCAGTCTTTAAACTTAAAGCCAAAAACACCCCGTGATAAAAACAAACAAACAACAAAGGAACGAACTTCAGGAGTAAAAAGATAATGCAGGCAGAAGTCCAGCAGCAGAGTGGGGGCTATCCAGTTTATTGCACCCAATGCAGCATGTATGATTACCTGCTCTCTGGGCAGGTGGCATATGTGCGCATTCAGTGCAAGGAGCTCTGGTCCCTCAGAGACCATATACGGACTTTGGAGACCAAAGTGGCTGAACTGGAGGAGCTAAGGGAGACAGAGAGGTACGTAGATGAGACTTTCCAGGACACAGTAGAATGGTCCCACCTTTAGTATGACAGCCTCTGTGATGTTGAGGAGGATGAAAGTCTCAGGGAAGGAGAACATCCAACTGGAGCAGAGGGAAATGATCCCATAATTGGGACCCTCCTGACGTTGTGGTATCATTTCACACTGAGGATACCCCTCCAGGGGAGGGAACTCCAGTTATTAGGAAGAGACAGGTAATAGTTATGGGGAATTCGATCATTAGAAACACAGACAGCTGGGTTTGAGATGACCAGGAGAACTGCATGGTGACTTGCCTGCCTGGTGCAAAGGTTGGAGATCTCAAGTCATCTAGATAGACTTATGTGTAGTGCTGGGGAGGAGCCGTTGGTCGTGGTACATGTAGGTACCAATGACATAGGGAAGGATAGGAGAGAGGTCCTGGAGGATAAATTTAGGCTGCTAGGTAAGAGATTGATAGTCCAGGACCTCCATGGTAGCATTCTCTGAAATGCTTCCAGTTCCACACGCAGGGCCAGTTAGGCAGAACTGCAGTGTCTCAATGCGTGGATGAGATAATGGCATAGGGAGGAGGAGTTGAGATTTATTAGAAATTGGAGAAACTTTTGGGAAAGGGGGAGCCTATACAGGAAGGATGGGCTCCACCTAAACCAAAATGGAACCAGATTGCTGGCACTTAAATTTAAAAAGGTCAGACAGCAGTTTTTAAACTAAGGCCTGGGGGAAAGCCAACAGATGCGGAGGAGCAAGTGGTTCGGACAGCGACATCCCTTGGGGAGGATCTATTAATGGAGATTCTCTAGGTCCTAGTAAGGAGAAGAGGATAGAAGATGATAAAATATAGATAGGATCTGATGAGAAATAGTCAAATGAAAAAAAGTCCCATTCAATTACATCACATAATGGCAGACAGATAAAGTGACAAGTTTTTAAGGTGCCTATATACCAATGCTAGAAGTCTAAATAATGAGATGGGTGAACTAGAGTGACTCATATTAAATGTGGATATTGATATAATAGGCATCACAGAAACTTGGTGGAATGAGGATAATCAGTGGGACACAGTAATACCAAGGTAGAAAATATATTGGAAGGACAGACCAGGTCAGGCTGATGGGGGACTGGCGCTATACGGGAAAGAAAGCATAGAATCAAATGAAGTAAAAATCTTAAATGAACCAAACTGTACCACAGAATCTCTATTAATAGAAATTCCATGCTCTGATAAGAATATAGCAGTAGGGATATATTACCAACCACATGACTAGGATGGTAATAGTGACTGTGAAATGCTCAGGGAGATTAGAAAAGCTATTAAAATAAATTCAATAATAATGGGGGATTTCAACTATCCCCATATTGACTGTGTACATGTCACCTCAGGACGGGATGCAGAAATAAAGTTACTTGACACCTTAAATGCCTGCTTCTTGGACCAGCTAGTCCTGGAACCCAGAAGAGGAGAGGCAATTCTTGATTTAGTGCTAAGCGGAGCACGGGATCTTGTTTAAGAGGTGAATATAGCTGGACCGCTTGGTAATAGTGACCATAATATAATTAAATTTAACATTCCTGTGGTGGGGAAAACACCACAGCAGCCCAACACTGTAGCTTTTAATTTCAGAAAGGGGAACTACACAAAAAATGAGGTGGTTAAACAGAAACTAAAAGGTACAGTGCCAAAAGTGAAATTCCTGCATGGAAACTTTTTAAAGACACCATAATAGAGGCTCAACTTAAATGTATACCCCAAATTAAAAAACATAGTAAGAGAACCAGAAAAGAGCCACTGTGGCTAAACAACAAAATAAAAGAGCAGTGAAAGGCAAAAAGGCATCCTTTAAAAAGTGGAAGTTAAATCCTAGTGAGGAAAATAGAAAGGAGCATAAACTCGGCAAATGAATTGTAAAAATATAATTAGGAAGGCCAAAAAAGAACGTGAAGTACAGCTAGCCAAAGACTCAAAGTAATAGCAATTTTTTTTAAAAAAATACATCAGAGGCAGGCAGCCTGCTAAACAACCAGTGGGGCCACTGGATGATCGAGATGCTAAAGGAGCACTTGAGGAGGATAAGGCCATTGAGGAGAAACTAAATGAATTCTTTGCATTGGTCTTCACGGCTGAGGATGTGAGGGAGATTTCCCAAGCTGAGCCATTCTTTTTAGGTGACAAATCTGAGGAACTGTCCCAGATTGAGGTGTCATTAGAGGAGGTTTTGGAACAAACTGATAAACCAAACAGGACCAGATGGTGTTCACCCAAGAGTTCTGAAGGAACTCAAATGTGAAATGACAGAACTACTAACTGTAGTCTGTAACCTATCACTTAAATCAGCTTCTGTACCAAATGACTGGAGGATAGCTAACATGACACCAATTTTTAAAAAGGGCTCCAGAGATGATACCAGCAATTACAGGCCAGTAAGCCTGACTTCAGCAACGGGCAAACTGGTTGAAATGTTAGTAAAGAACAAAACTATCAGACATATAGAGGAACATAATTTGTTGTAAAGGGAAATCACGTCTCACCAATCTACTAGAATTGTGGACAAGGGGTGGGTGGATCCAGTGGATATAGTGTACTTAGATTTTCAGAAAGCCTTTGACAAGGTCCCTCACCAAAGGCTCATTAGCAAAGTAAACTGTCATGGGATAAGAAGGAAGGTCCTCTCATGGGCTGGTAACTGGTTAAAAGATAGGAAACAAAGGGTTGGAATAAGTGGTCAGTTTTCAGAATGGAGAGAGGTAAATAGTAGTGTCCCCCAGGGGTCTGTACTGGGACCAGTCCTATTCAACATATTCATAAATGATCTGGGAAAAGGGGTAAACAGTGAGGTTTCTAAATTTGCAGATGATACAAAGCTACTCAAGACAGTTAAGTCCCAGGCAGACTGCGAAGAGCTATAAAAGGATCTCTCAAAACTGGGTTACTGGGCAACAAAATCGCAGATGAAATTAAATGTTGATAAATGCAAAGGAATGCATATTGGAAAACATAATCCCAACTACACATATAAAATGATGGGGTCTAAATTAGCTGTTACCACTCAAGAAAGAGATCTTGGAGTCATTGTGGATAGTTCTGCGAAAACATCCTCGGAATGTGCAGCAGCAGTCAAAAAAGCAAACAGAACATTGGGCATAATTAAGAAAGGGATCAATAAGACAGAAAATATCATATTGCCTCTATATAAATCCATGGTATGTGTACACCTTGAATACTGTGTGCAGATTTGGTCACCCCATCTCAAAAAAAGATATATTGGAATTGGAAAAGGTTCAGAAAAGGACAACAAAAATGACTAGGGGTATGGAAGGCCTTCCATATGAGGAGAGATTAAGAAGACTGGGACTTTTCAGCTGGAAAAGAGACGACTAAGGGGGGATATGATAGAGGTCTATAAAATCATGACTTGTCTGGAGAAATTAAATAAGGAAGTGTTATATATTATTTACTCCTTCTCATAACACAAGAACTAGAGGTCACCAAATGAAATTAATAGGCAGCAGGTTTAAAACGAACAAAAGGAAGTTTTTTTTTCACACAATGCACAGTCAACCTGTGGAACTCTTTTTGTCAGATGATGTTATGAAGGCCAAGACTATAAGAGGGTTCAAAAAAGAGGATAGGTCCATCAATGGCTATTAGCCAGGATGGCAGGAATGGTGTCCCTAGCCAGAATCATGGAATGATTGAAAGGGAATGGATCACTTGGTTACCTGTTCTGTTCATTCCCTCTGGGACACCTGGCATTGACCACTGCTGGAAGACAGGATACTGGGCTAGATGGACCTTTGGTGTGACCCAGTATGGCTGTTTTTATATTCTTATATTCTAATGTAAGATCAAAGACTCTTCAAAAAAGTAAGCAGTCATGGAATAAGAGGGACAGTCATCTCATGGATCAGTAAGAGAGAGGAAACAAAGGGTAGGAATAAATGATCAGTTTTCATAAATAGTAAATAGTGGAGTCTCCCAAGGATTTATAGTGGGATCTGTGCTGTTGAACATATTCATAAATTACCTGGAAAAGGGAGTAAACCAAGGTGGCAAAATTTGCAGATACTAATAAATTACCGGTACTCAAGATAGTTGAATCCAAAGCTGACTTTGAACAGTTGCAAAGGCTTCTCATATAACTGGGAATGGATGAGTCATTACATAAACTAAAAACTATTTCCCCATGCTAATTTTCCCCCTACTGTTACTCACACCTTCTTGTCAACTGTTTGAAATGGGCCATCCTGATTATCACTACAAAAGTTTTTTTTTCTCCTGCTGATAATAGCCCACCTTAATCAATTAGTCTCATTAGAGTTGGTATGGCAACCCCCATTTTTTCATGTTCTCTGTGTGTGTATTGTGACAAAGTTCCTCCTCTACCTTGGTGGGTCCTGCGCTTATTGGCAGATTTGCTCACCTCAGTCATCTTCCCCACAGTTTGGATCAACTCCTCCTGTGTCAGATCAGGAGTTGGGATGTTTGGGGGGAACCCGGGCCTGCCCTCTACTCCGGGTTCCATCCCAGGGCCCTGTGGATTGCAGCTGTCTATAGTGCCTCTTGTAACAGCTGCATGACAGCTACAACTCCCTGGGCTACTTCCCCATGGCCCCCTCCCAACACCTTCTTTATCCTCACCACAGGACCTTCCTCCTGGTGTCTGATAACGCTTGTACTCCTTAGTCCTCCAGCAGTACACCCTCTCACTCTCAGCTCCTTGTGCCTCTTGCTCCCGGCTCCTCACGCGCACTTCCTCTCCTCTGGCTCCTCCTCACCTGACTGGAGTGAGCTCCTTTTTAAACCCAGGTGCCCTGATTAGCCTGCCTTGATTGGCTGCAGGTGATCTAATCAGCCTGTATGTCTTAATTGGTTCTAGCAGGTTCCTAATTACTCTAGTGCAGCCCCTGCTCTGGTCACTCAGGGAACAGAAAACTACCATCCAGTGACCAGTATATTTGCCCTCTACCAGACTCTTGTACCCCACTGGTCTGGGTCTGTCACAGTATATATACACATCTTCCTACTGTATTTTCCACTGCAGGCATCTGATGAAGTGGGCTTTAGCCCACAAAAACTTATGCTCAAATAAATTCGTTAGTCTCTAAGGTGCCACTAGTACTCCTCGTTCTTTTTGCTGATACAAACTAACACGGCTACGACTCTGAAAACAGTTTTTAAAGTCACTCATGATTTGGGGGATCTGACTCTTGGTTTTTGAATGCTTGGGGTTGGCAATGCAGCAATTCTCCAGCAATCAGCTAAACTACATATGTAAACTCTTTCTCTGCTTTTCTATTCCCAGGTTTATTATCTTGGAGGGAGGGGAAGATGAGGCTTACAGGAAATAAATTTACTGCAAATGTCATGTCAAATTATATCCAAGCTGAATTTTATAAAGCACCAAGAATAAAATGTTTCCTACGCTAATTACAAAGAATTAATCTACCCATGGATGTATGCCAGTCATTCGAAGACCAAGCCTTGAGATTTGAATAGGCTCACATAATCCAATTTGGTCAAGACAGAGAATGTAATTGGCAAACAATATTTCCAGGTTTAAAACTAAAAACATGCAGACATTGAATTCCTTTGGGGACTTACAATAGATATGAATGTATTATAATTAATGTTATATGACTTATGACGTGACTCAGTATAACAAACTGCAATTAAAATTAACTAAACTCAGCACCAGAAATGTTTTTAAAATGAACACCTGGATTTGATCTTTGCTAACAGTTCAGCAAGAGATATTATCTAATCTTGCTGCAAATGATGCAGGTTGTTGCTGCAAAACTGTCACTTTCCTACATTGCAGCAAAAAAAACCAAACCATCTTGATTTCCCTCACTTCTACATAAGTCGATGGCAAATTGATCGACTTTGATTGGAGGAGGACCTGGCTTAACATAATTTATGTACTGTATTTAAGTATGAGCTAGGGATAGAACAAATTTAAACTACGGGGTCAGTTCTTCTGTGGGTGACATAAATTGCACATGACAAAAAGGGTGCAAGTCAGGGTGGATAAAAATCAATGATTTAAGTTTTTTTTTTTAAATCGGATGTTTTTATTTAAATCAGATTTTTGGATACAATGATTTTTGAGGAAAAACCTATCTAAAGATCATTTTAATTAAGATACATTATAGCTCAAAGATATCTCATCATGCAATAGGGATTATAAATTCTTATTCTATAGTATGAAGCAATATATACATGTAATGTTTAAGAAAAGGTTTGTAAATGAGTTCCAACAGTTCATGGATTAGGGACACAATTTTATGGGGTTCAAGGGGCTTCTGTATAGATTATTTAGGTTAATCTTTCTATCTACCCAATGGGACTCAGTGCTCAGTATAGAAGATACCATCAGAGATGCTTAGTTTTGCAGTTCTCAAACTGTGGATTTGTCTCTCCAGAGGTAACATGCTTGTTAACAGCAAAAATGTTTTTAAATATAATATAATATATAGAGGTGAGATATAAAAGACCTCAACCTTATTGTCCCTCTGCAAATTTGTGTACACAGAGCCAATCCCTTACTTCTCTCTAAAACTGAAAAGTTTCAAAAAGTTCAATGAATAGAAGATTGTTGGGGGCAGAATAGATCTGGACCAGAAGAAGTCTGGAGATAAATGTGAGAAGGCAATAGAAACAAAAGTGAAACTGTTTGGGCAGCATATTCCGAAAGTCTTGGGGTCTTTGAGTGTAGCCTTCATTGTTTTGAGATCTACCATACCGTCCTCTCACTAGAAGGGAAAACCTATAATGGCAGCAGGCCATAAAAGAGACCCAGTTTGGGAATATTTTAATGAAGTTCCTCTACCTGTAGGTAAGACAGCCATGCGTGCAAGATGTAAACAGTGCAACAAAGAAATGCAAGGCTTGGTTGCCTGAATGAAATGTCATGAGAAGTGTTCCTTCTCAGAAGGAAGCTGCATTGAAGATGATGAAAGGAACATGTCTGAACATGCAGGATCTTCAGGTTGGTAAACTTTTTTATTTCATACTTTTCTTAAGGACTGCCTGTCTTCCTTCTGGACTATTCTTGAATTCTCATGTTTGAGCAAAAAATATATTTGTTACTCGATGGTACTGTGATAAAAAATATAAATGAAATAGGCAGATCTTCCTTTTACAATTTCACCTTTAAAGGAGTACTGAGTGTCAGTGAATGCAATGAGTTATACTAACTGAGCAGTATGGTAATAATTAACTGCATTGACATTTTGTTGAGGAGAATCCATCCTCAACATACAGGATTCTGAAGATTATCCACCTTCAAGATCACCATCATTTTCTATAGTTTCAGAGTTACCTGCCAATGACAGTGTTTCAGTCACATCATGTATGTCACATAACCACAGTATATCACCTGTTGCAAAAAACAAAACAAAAAAAATCTCCATCATCCAGAAACAACCATAGATAAGTTTGTGATAAGAACCAACAGATTACAAAAAGAGGTAATTGATTAAAAAAATGCCAGGTTTGTTTATGTAACAAACTCTCCTTTCTGTATGATTGAGAACCCATACTTCACTAACATGGTTCAGTCATTAACACCAGGATACAGTCCACCCAACAGAGCAGATGTTGCAGGCAAATTGCTGGATAAAGTGTATGAAAGAAATTGAGCAGTGTGCAAAAAAGGTCTAGAGGGTGAAATTGTTAACCTGAGTCTTGATGGGTGGAGCAATGTCCACAACGATCCTGTTCTATGTGCTTGTGTGACAACAGAAGAAGGGAATGTCTTCCTTAGAGAAACAATTGATACATCAGGAAATGCACACACAGCAGAATACTTACAAGAGGTTGGAGTAAAAACTATAACAAACTGTGAAAAAAAATCACGTCTAGTATGCAGCTTGGTCACAGACAATGCTGAAAATGTAAGAGTGAAGAGAGTCCTAAGCTAACATACGGTTGACAGTGCTCATTTGCTGCACCTCCTAGCCAAAGACTTCAATGTTCCAGAAATAAAGGCTAATGTCGAAATTGCAAAATACTTCCATAACAACCGCTTTGCAGCAGCTGCTCTGAAAAAGCAAGATGGCTGACTAGGTCTTCTGATCAGAATCTCCCACAACATCCAAAATGCTCAATTCCCCTGTCATCTTAGGTGAAAGATCACTTCGGGTTCTTTGCCCTTCTCTGAAGTTCATTCAAGCTGTGAGGAAGGGGACCTGGAGTCTAGTGGTGAAGGAAGTGCCATGCTGGTTTCTTACCCCCACTGGAATCTGCTAAAATACTAATTGATCAGTTCTGGCCCTATCTCAGGCAAATGAATGACCACCTGATGTGTGATTGCCCATTGATTCTGAACACACCTGGCGGAAAGCATCTGCTTGTCCGTTGTTTGGGAGAAACCTGCTTACCCACTTCCCAGACTTGTCCAGTAAACACATTTTAGTTCCACATATCCTTCATAATTGTATGGTCCCTTGGACATTTACCATACACACACCATGAAAAAAATATTAATCATCAGTGTAGTATTAGTTTTCCAATGATACTTCACAGGGCACATATCAGATACAGATTGTACAGTGATGAATTGGGGTACACTGAACTGGTCAGGCCAGCTGAAACTCACAACCAGACATCACTGAGCACCTTGCCATCTTTCACAGGGATGCTGTTAGGTCACAGCAGGATACCAACCCACGGCCTATGCAGCACTTAAGTCTCTCATACAACTTATATTGGACCTACATGCTATAGAGACCTTGGGGTGGCCCCCTTCACAGGGTGAATTTCACCCCAAAGGGGTAAGCTAGATCAGAAAAGAAGTAATCCTATGCCCAAAGGGGGTAGATGGAGCATGGCAGTTTGCTCAGAAAATGTAGGTGAGGCTAAAGTAAAATCCCTTACTTGGCATGCTCCCCTCCAAACAGCCTAAGGAAGAGGAACAAGTTAAAGCTGCACATTTTACAGTCTGCATATGCAAGATCATAGCAGACATTAGTGCCAGTGCAGAGCTATATGTCTGAAGAACTGTGGATACTTGACTACTGTAACTAAGTTTAATATGCCTTCTACAACACAAACAATTTCAGTGACAACACAGACAATGAAACGTCTATGTGTTGGGGTGCAGTCCATTCGGAGCTTGAGAAGAAGGATGGGCCAGCGGTTAGAGTGCTAACTTGGCCAATAGGAGAGAGACATTCAATTCCTGCTCCACCACAAACATCCTGTGGAACCTTGGGCAAGTCACTTAGTCCCTTGCTGCCTCAGTTTACCATCTGTAAAATGGGGATAATAGCAATACCTTAAATACACGAATGATGGTGAGGAGCTCAAATACTATGGTGATGAAGGCCACATAAGTACATAAATAAATTAAATAAATAAATTGGTATTTGTGAGTAACTAATGTAGTGTGTAATGCACTCTGATTACTAAACATTTATTTATTTTTATTAGTCTTTGAGTAGGTTAGATGCCTGTAATAGATGTGATTCTTGCTCATTTTACTGCGTTGCCGAATACTTTGGTGGAATAACATACGCCTCCCTTCCCAACAACACGTGCATCATTGAGATTATCAAGCTGGAGCTGGCAGCCAGACACTGCACAGCAAATTTAATATTGTACATGCAGCACTGTTAGACATGGTACATAGCATCAGTATCTGGACATATTCATACCTGAAGCAAAGGAGCATTTCTCCTTGTACAACTCTGATTTACCTCCATTTTCATTGTTCTCTCTCCTGGGATTAAGTACAACAGCCCCACTTTTCACTTATCTGCCACACTTTTCCTATCTGTTTCTGGTCCTATCAGCTGCAGCTATCCTTGTTCTCTGCCTGACAGAGGGCTTTCACATGCAGGCTGACAGCTGTAGTTCAGGCATTCTCCAAGAGCCATAAAGAAGTGTACTTTTGCAGCATTTAAGTACACATTCTCTCTTTTCTTCTTTCCTTACACAGAAGATCCACCCTCATTTAAACCACATCAACTGTTTGTTGCCATTACTGCAATTTTCTGCAAGTCGGATGGCTGGATAAAATGCAGTTATTACTTTCCTGATTTGGAGCAATTTTTAGAATTTTTTTTTCTTTTTTCCCTGCTGCACTTGTTACTCAAAAAAGTTGTAGTTAAATGCTCCAGAAGTCCAGGTGAATTTCTAAAACTGACCCCACAGTAAGAAAGCTGAAAAGAGAGAGAGGGCGACATACAGACACATACAAATGGAGTACGGGAGATAAAACTGGGCTAAAGCAATCCATCACTAGCTATAGCCAGTTAAACTCTTAATAGCAATACCTGATAAATTATTTAAAGCTATTTCTCAAAACTGTCACTAGGCAGCTGTTTCACAGTATTGTAGGCTGTAACATGGCACTTTGTGTTATGTAACTGTTAGTATGTATCTGAATTTACAAGAGCTGTAATGCCACACTGTAACATGGTAGATATTATGAAATTCTAGGGATAACCTGGTGGTGTAATAGTAGCCAACTGACTTGATGCTAATTCAGAGTATTGCATTCGATCTCCAGTCTCAGTCTCGCAACTCTTGGCCCAGCAGAGAGTGCTTCAGAGCCAGCAAGCTCAGATAAAGGAATGCCTTACAGTGTAAGGCTTACACCATTCAACTGCAGTCTCGCTGACAGATGAAGTATGGGCAGGCTCTAAAAGGATACCTGTCTAATCACTGTCAGCAGGAGAGATGATAGGCCTCCAAAGGTACAAGGGGTGAGTAGGAAAAATAGAGGTCTCTCTCTCTCAGATACTTAGGAAGTGCCAATCTCCATAGTATCTGGCCCCAAAGGAAACTTCAACTACAAAAGGGACTCGTACCATCAATCTAATCTGAAGCCAGACGCCTAATCCATTAGGCCATGCAGACAGCTCTGTCAGGGAATCAGAGAACCGCAGGAAGAAACAAGGGAAATAAAATGGACTAGCAGCACATTGCGGTGCTATTATCCAATATGAGTGTTTAAATAAAGTCACTGTTTATTAAACCTAGCCTTTGTCTATCATTGATAGATTCTCCCCCATAACACTTCAATTTTAAGACCCCACAAAATATCCCTGTAGCCAGCTGACTGTATATACTGTGGTCCTTGAGTGAACAGTTTAATTATACTTTCAAATTACGTCTTCTGATCCCAATAAAAAAAACATATTATGTTTTGCTGACTTTCCACGTTTGGCCTAGACAAGGTCAAGGGCTAACTGAGTAGGAAGACTAAACAACTATATCATTTCAGTCAAGGGCTCACACATCAAGTCAGGACTGAAGCAAATGGACAATGCCAAGTAGACAACTTCACCCTGCCTTTAGACTACCTGCCAGTTGGCTGTTTGAAGGAAGGTTGATCCTCCACTTTTCACACATCATCAGAAACACAACAACAAGACCGAGCAGTTAACCCTTTGTTAATTCAATCAGTTAATCCTTAAAGTCATAAACACCTCAATAAATGCTGGAATAGAAGGCACCTTTATAATGTTTCTCACCCCACCCTACCCACTGGGCCAATCGCAATGTAGAGAGCCACTCTTGTGCTATGCAGAAAATACACCAACACTTTCCTTACACATACTCTAGCCTCCTCTAAAAAAGTTGTGGTTTCCTCTAGACTCTGCCCTGTAAGTAGACTGTTTTTTTCTGAAGACGCCCCAACTCTTCCAATATATTAATCGCAACAAACAGGGAGCACATACTCCCCCTTTAAAAAAAAAAGAGGAAAACTCACATTTTGGTGCAGCTATTCCTTGTTTTAGCTGCATCCCATCTTATGATGGCCATATTACTGCTTTGCAGCAAGACTACTGTACTGTGAACCTGTACAACTGGAGGGTCCAAGTCACCAAGAAGCTGCTCATCTGGACTCTTGAGTCAGCAGAAAGGCACGCTCCATTTTTAGCTGCCCTGGACAAACATTGCTCACATTCCCTCACACATACATAAGCATCTTGGTGCTTTAGACATCACCTACACCTCTAAGAGGGGTGGCTCCGGTCAGCAGCAAGCACTGATACCTTGCTGGCTGTCATGGCACAACTTCCTTCTTTCTCGTGGTCATGGCTTTTGCTTGATAGCTTCAGCTATATCAATTCACAGGAGTGACTAGTGGCTAGAAAAAGGAAACAGACATACGAGCCACGCCTGGCTAATTCAGCCATTTCTTAATTAAGGAAAAGGAAAAAATGTGTTCCCTATTCCAACCACGATGTAGAACTGACAGAAGGCATTAAGATGGCAGCGCTAGTACCATCACGACTGTAGCTGCCCATTCTTTCCTTTATTTACCCAGCATAAAATATTAGTTTCGTGCCCCGAACTAGGTTGGTAACTCAAACTTGGCATTTCTTCAACAGAACAGCATTTGTAATTGCAGATGTCATGCTTTCTTTTGTTTGGACTAAATCCTTGGGGCCTGGTTTGGAAGGCATGACAGTAACTATCCACTCCCACTAATGCTGAATCAAACAACACCCATCTAAAGTGCTAGTTTAAATGACACCACAATTTAAATCCACTGGTCCAGGTTATACCACCAATCCACTTTCCTTTAAAGACCCTGAAAACATTTTGAATGGATGTGTGAACCCCCAATCCCAGATTCCCAGGGGTCCACCAACCACAGGTTGAAAACCACTGTGCTAGGCACACATCAGAATGATTTCCTTTTACCTTGGAGTCCCGGTACTGCCCTTTCCCCGGAGGACTCTGATTCAATTCCTCTGTGGTAACAGTTTTACAAAGAAGGGTAAGAAAGTCTGTGCTTACTAAACTCCTGGGGAAGTGGGAATGAGGCCTCCCAATCTCCCGCCCCATGAGGATGGAAGAGTTGAAAAGAAGTCCTAATATTCAGCATTCTGCATTATCCGTCTCAGGTCACAGTCTTCCTCAACTGTCTATTTTTCTCTCTGGCTTCCAGACGAACCAGCTTCTTCCTGACTAACCCTCCTAGCTTACTGGATCTTACTATTAGAAGGAGCTGGCAATTGGGGTTTAAAGCCACAGCATCAATTGGGTATAGGTATCACTCCATGATGTGTGCGCACGTCCACATGTGAGTATACACACACAAGCATCAGGGCCAATCAGAGGGGGCAGGAGGGCCATTTGGCCTGGGCCTCAAGCTCAAAGGGGGCCTCAAATTTAGACACTTGTTAATTTTTTGGCATTTGATAAGTTTCGCAACTTGTTTTCATGTGCATCCCTTTCAGACCAAAACGTGACACTCTCTCTCAGCTTAGAACAGCAAATGTAAGCAAATAAGAGACATGATTTGGTAAAAGACAATTTTTTTGTTAACTGATGTGTATATATATAGTCATATTAAAGAATTAGAACTGTTCATAAATATTAATAAAAATATATCGGTTCTGATGGCACAAGATTAGACCGTGATGAACGTGTCCTCTCAGATCAGTGGATTATATAAACAAACCACTACTAGCAGCTGGTGCTGGATCAAGTAGGTGTTGAAAGGTAGAGAATTGTTACATTTTCATGTCTTTATAGTTTTACATCTAGTTGATTAAGGAATTATTTGTGTGAGAATTCCTTATTATCTTCATATCGTAGCTAAGGGAAGTGACTAGTTGGTTGGTTGATTGAGCCCTAGGCTGGCCATCATCATAGGCTTTCATGGTCTATAGGTCCAGATTCAAGGTGAAAATTTGTGAGGACAATCTTCTACAGTGAGTTTCGTGAGGACACACATTTGAAATTTTTGGACATTATCCTTCTATCTGTATCCATGTCTATGTCATCCCTTTGTCTTCAGCTTAGCCTGTTATACCTTGCGTGCTTGAGTTTTGATTCAGTGATAAGGATGATAACCTGTCTATTTCATTTTGTGTTCTTAATTAGTATTCCTTCATTTTAAGTCTTTTCAGCATTTTTGTACATGTTTACAGAAGAAGATTTCAAGTGTAGATACGCTACTTATTTACAGCAGAATATTTCAAAGGTGGATAGGCTACATATTTACTTTAGAACATTTCAGGTTTAAATAGATCAGAAAGATCACTATGAAGAGAAGATTCGAAAGTGGTGAAAGCAAGAGACGGCGAACACAACTGAGTGAAGCAGCAGCTAAGAGCTCAAAGCCAATAACTTCATTTTTCAATAATTAGTGCATTTGCACAGAAAGGCTAGAAAAGCATTTGTTAAATAAAAAATATTCAAATTATGTCTCACTCTTTTTTTGGTGCCTTATTTTCTTTTCATGTGTTGTCATTTTTTATCATGGCTAGTGGCCTCAAAAGCTGGAAGTGGTCCAGGCCTCTCTGTATCTCTGAGAGGGCCTCACAAGCATCAGCTATGAGAGGAAAGATGACTTCATGGCTAAGACATTGAACTGGAACTCAGGAGAACTGGCTTCAGTTCCTGGCTCTGCCACAGATTACATGTGCGATTTTGGGCAAGTCACTTAATCTCCCTGTTCCTCATTTTTCCACCTAAAATGGGGATAATGCTCCCTTTTCCCCACTCTCTCTCCTGTCTATGTCAATCATAAGCAATTTGGGAGGAGGAGTGTTTCTGTGTTTTTGTACAGTGCTTACAATCGACAGACAAGAGAGAGAGTGGGGAAAAGGGGGCATTATCCCCACTTTAGGTAGAAAAATGAGAAACAACAAAATTATGATAATGGCCAAGGTCACACAAACAGTCTGTGGCAGACTCAGGAATTGAAGCCAGTTCTCCTGAGTTCCAATGCAATGCTTAAGTCATCATCATTTTGACAGACAGATGCAATCAGACATATCTAATATCCATCCAGTGATAGTATCTAGTCTTAATATTAAATTCTCCTGTTGCCATTTTCATTAAATTTAAAAGCAAAAGAACCCTTCCAGTTTCTCTCTCTTTCCCTTCACTTGCACATAGATCCAGCCCAGAAACTAAGACAAGTGAAAGAATGAAGCTTGCGGATAGAAGCTGCTTTAGTGTGGAACTTTTTGCCTCCAGTCACACATTTCAGTGCATTTTCCCCAGTGCACTTTTTTTTGGGGGGGGGGGCGGGGAGGGGCAGGACATTTGACATTGTTACATCTGGAAATCTTTTCAGTGGTCAAGTTTTATATCATCATCTATGCCACATTTAGCTGATATTTCAAAACATTGTCCAATGAAGAGAATAAAAAAGGTATCACTATAACAAAATCTCAAAGTGCTGCTGGTTATGCAGAAAGGACCCCGTGCTAGAAGCAGTATAAAAGTTGACATCAGAAGAACCAAATAATCATTTGCAGATGTCTGAATTTGCCCCTTAAACTATGTTAGCTTAAATATTGAATTTAGATAGCTTTTCTCTTATTCACCCAACCAAACTGGGCTCTCTCTCTCTCTCACACATTTCTCTAAAGTACAGTCTGGTACATGACATTAAGCAACAATACATCTTTCTTCAGCACTAAGGTAATGGAATATTTCAATAGATGCACTGAAGCTCTAGCTAACTCCAAAGTTTAGAAGTGTCACCACTGAGATAAATATTAATAGCACCTTTTACTACCAACACAGAAAGCATTCATATAAATGTAATCTACTGTTCATCTTTCTTCATCTTTCCCATTCTCCCAATTCAATTTGGACAGTGACATTCACCTGGTCACTTTTGCCTTTTGGTTCTTATGAACTTGCATAAGTTTCCGAACACTGGTTGAAAACGTTCAAAAAACAAAAACAAAACCCACACCTTACACTGATATTTTCACTTTAATTTTTAAGCTGTTTCATTTTAGTTTAATAAAACTTATGTTTCAGTTTGGAGCTGCTTTAAAACTACACGCCCTTTAATTTGAAAAAACACATGCATGAAACTGTTTCCTACTAAAACCTTTCTGCCACAATCATTAGCCAGGCATAAGAGTCTGTAAAGCCGTACACCCCTGGATGGACCCACTGAAATTAAATGTGACAAGTTATGTCAGTCAGGATTACTCACAATGGAATGGTCTTGAAGGATCAGTTGCCTAATGCATACAATAAAAAGCTGAGAGCTAAAGTGAATAAATTAATTAATTTGATTTGTTTTACATAGTAATCCCTTAGATTTATATATTTAAAAGAGGTGCTCTCTCCTATTAGCTTTACCGGTTCTTTACAAAACAAGGCTCTATCCTTTATCATTTGTTCTGAATATCTGAGGGATTATAAATTGAAGTCTTGCCTAGTACAGTACATCCTGCATAGATTCAGGTACAGTACCTCAAAACAGAACTTGTGCACATGCCTGCATGTAAGGCAGAGAATATGCTATTTATAGAATAGGCATGCAGCCAATATTTATAATTGTGATTTTTTTTTTACTACTTGATGTAATTCATTCATGCATGATGTCACAACGAGTTAAATGTGGTATGCAAAAAATAAATCATATCTGTTGGGCCAACACAGTACCTTGAAAAAAACTACCTTCCAAATATTTACAAGGGACTTTATCCAGAGCCCACTGAAGTCAACAAAAAGACTCTGACTAATGTCAATGAACTCTGGATCAGACCCTCTGAGAGAACAAAAGTATTAATTAACATAAAATATTATATTATATATAAATTCTTAACCACAACGAGTATATGAAGATGACTATTCAAGAATGTGTATGGTGAAAATGCCACAGTGACTCTGAAAATTGCTAGATGTTTATTGCTTTTTCATCAGAATGTTATTTGTGACATCAGAAATAAATGAATTCACTATACAGTAGAATTTAGTATCCGTGCACCCGGTATGTACACTACCTGACTGAAAATGCCATAAATGTTTCTCTGAGTTCTTCTTACACATTAAGGATATTTAATAGTACAGTACAACCTCCACAGTCCCTCTGATTACACTTCATCATAAGAAGAAAATGTCTTGCTGTTGCTCACGGAGTGCAGTTGAGTACACAGTATATAGTAATGTGTATATAGTCTACAGTTGCTCTTGCACAAAGTCTGGTCCCTGCACTAAAACTAAGTAAGTGGGCTGCAGTGTGGTTCACCGGTAGTTGTATGGGAACAGAATCCTTCCTCCATCTCTCCTCCTAAGGGTACGAAGCAGTAATAAAGTGGCTCAACATCCCACCTGGCAGCTGCAGTCCCTATGTAGGGGAGAAGGGGAAACTGGCTGATGTATATGCATAATTGTGGATCTGCCAGCTCCATCTCAACCCTCCATGCTCCACCCCTCTGTCATCAAACCCTTCCTATGACAATGTAGACTCCCATAGAGTACCACCCTCCCTGTGCTGCTGTTCTTGCAGCTGTGCACAGTTTTTGCTATCAGACAAGTGCACACTCTTTGAGAGAGGATTTGCCCCCAAGGGACCAAGTTTTCAGAGTGCTCTTAACCCAGGCTCTGACTTCACATGCTAATTTGTACCCCTTTACCCATGTTTTTTCAGGCCTCAGAAGTGCAATCACTCATGCCATTGCACCCACAAACTGGGCATGCAATTTCAAGGGCCCAAAATTAAAGGCCCCTTTTGAAAAGCTGCCGCCTCTATATTTGTGCACACCATCCTAACTAGAAAAAACACTTTTAAACAGACATTTGATAGCTGCTAATTTGAATGTTATATGCAAGCAATGCCTGGACTCGCATTAGTAATGACTGTTGTAGCATATCAGATTCACAGCATTACACAAGTTTTAAATGAGGCCAACACAACATAAATACTTGAAACGAGACAACTCTTTCCTGTTTGATACCTCCACTGTATTGAATAATTCTACATGAACAAGTAAAAGGCTTGGCAAGATGCTCCGCTTCAATTAAGCAAAGCTACACAAACCTGCGCTGCAGCTCCTGACATTCATGCACTTGGCAGTCCTGTCAAATCGGTCCATATATCAGGTAAAATCCCACATATTTGAGAGATAGAGACCAAGATCCTTCCTGCATACAGAATCCTGAAGCCCACTGGAAGATGCACTAGATTAGGAACCCAGAGACCATGGGTTCTGGTCTTAACTCTTTCTGTTAAGTGCCCTAAATATTTCTGTCCAATCTAAAACTTTATTACTGACCAAGGACCTCTCTCTCTTCTAGTACTAGTGGAAATTTTCCAAATTTCAATTTAACCTAGTTTTTCATCAGCAACAAAACTTGACGAATCTTTCATAAAAATTGTGACACATTCACCCTGGTTTTCAAACAGCTACAAAAGTGGTTGACGTTTTCCAAATTTTGACAAAACATTTAATCAACATTTTTAATTTTGATAAAAAGGATATTTTTTTCCTTTCAACTTTTTTTGCCTTTTATTTTTTGAGCAATACTTCTCCCAACCCTACAGGCCAGCAACTATTATCCATCCCGTTTTATATACAAGATAAGAAAGAGACTGCACAGAATGAATTCACACAGAACTGCTAATAGAGCCCCAGTCTCATCCATTCACCAATATTGGTCTTTCAGAAATAATGTGCCAAATCTGTGTGCTTTGTTTTCCTGACTGTAATCACTGCTCTAACCATTAGACGCTACTACCAGAGCCAGGACTAGAACCCAACATTTATTACCGCCTAACAAATAATTGTGGCAAAGTGCATTTTATGTCTCCATTTGATAGGGACTGGTCCTCAGAGGATAACCACCTACTTCTGCTGGCAGTTACCCCATTAGCCCAAATGGAAGAGGTCTGTGTTATGGATCTGAAGGTTTCAGGTTCAAATTCTGCTGGCCATCATATGGAGGGAAATAGTATACTATTAAGTGATTAAAGATACATCATAATGCTTATGTGCAAGACGACATAATTCAGGTTATACAGATAAACTTAATTCTAGCATTTCCTAACATTTCAGTACCTGACATTGCAAACTTAATATTCTTCTAATGGGTGGGTGGGTGGATGGGTGGTTGTATGTACATGTGCTCAGGGTCTAACGGATCACCATATTTGGGTTTCAGAACAATTTTTCCCCTGAGTCACTGGGTTTTTTTCACTTTCCTCTGCTGTATGGGGTACAGGTCACTTGCTGGTTTGAACTACAGTAAATGGTGCATTCTCTGTAACTTGAAGTCTTTAAATCAAAATCTGAGGACTTCAGTAACTCAGCAGAGGTTATCGGCCTATTGCAGGAGTGGCGGGGGATGAGGTTGCGTGGCTTGTGATGAGCAGGAGGCCAGACTAGATGATCATGGTGGTCTCGTCTAGCCTTAAAATCTATCAGTCTATGTAATAATAATATTGTGAAAAACAAATACTTAGAAGCAAATATTGGCAGCTCTTCCTGGAAGATTAGGGAGGGTATCTGATTACAGAATGGTTTGCAGAAGAATGGGAAAAGTGTGGGTAGGGAGATTTTGTGGGAGCAGTGTATGGAAGACCCTGCCTGATTATGTAAACTCTAATCTCATTTGGGACTGGTTGACTCAGGGAGTTGCTAATGAGCTGCCAAATCTTTCACCTGTGCATCACCAGTTTTAATCCAGACCAGCTCAACAGAGATAAAAAAAACTGTTTCCATCTGATAAATGCTGGTACCACTAGGAAAAGTCATCCTTCCGGATTAGTGCTGATGTATGTTGGCAGGGCAGCATCCAGCTAGCAAAACACAGGACTTCTTCTACCAGAACTATCTGATGCCTTTCCCCAGCACTATATCCACATAATTATTTTTCAGCAGCAGTTTACAGTTACATGCAAACTTTGTGCATTTTAATATGCAAGTTAGCACATTTTATAATTTACATAAATGTCATATGGAATTGCACAAATCTTGGCACTTATGAGTACACAGAAAAACACACTACTTATTGTAAATAAAGACTCTTCTCTCTAAATCTGTGAGAAGAGACCTGTGATAGGACAACTGTGAAATTAACATTTCATTTTCATGGCTCAGTTTAATTTGCAGTGCCATCACTAACATTACACCGTGCCTGAGTAGGAAATGCAAAGAATATGCATGAATGTTTAAGAAAAAATTTAATGTTGCTGTAAAAGCTGAGTCCTTGAAAAGCTTGCAATTTATGGACATGTATGTTAAATATTAGTTGAAATTTATGCAATCATTCCTCATTTTAGGTATTGTGGTTACCATAAATAGAATAAATAATGGTAACAGTGTTAAGTAGCAGGTTTTTAAGGGAACTCACTGAATATGTGAAATACAAAATAGCCAAAAGTAAATAACTTTGTTGTACAGTTTTGGGATCCTGTCATGTCCAGTAATATAATGTAACATTTTTTTTAGTTGTCTTCCTATCAACATCGCCCAGCATTCAAATAAATGCCCCGCCTAGTCAAGAAACCACCATTGCTAGATGATATAAAGTAATAAACATTGGCAAGAGCAAGCAAGCAATCTGATTGGATAATTGGACTGGTAAATCTGATTAACTAATGAAGGGTCCAGCCAATCTCATTATGAGACAATCCTCACATAGATCAGAAGGTAGCCTGAGTCCTTTCCTCATAAAATCCAATCCATATACCCAAAGAGAAAGGAATGTTTTTCTTTTATTTTCCTATCCATTTCAAAATGCATTAAAAAAATGGGAGGCCCCAGGATCTTTAGGTTTCCTCAAACTAGTTGTTTCAGCTTCAGCCTGAGTTCTGGTGTCTGATTTTTGAAGCCTTTGAAGTATCTGCAGATCGGACTGACACTGCCCTAAGCAACAGAAGGGTGGAACTAGTGGTTTGAAATGTCTGCTAACAGCTAAGTTTTGACTTATCCATCAGCTTCTTCGAATGGTTTCAAAGTGCAGACACAGTGGGGTTGGGGCTAAACTAGATGCTGGAGATTTTAGGATCCTAGGCTCAGTAGTGTTTTTTAAAATTAAATTATAGGAGAGAGAGAGAGAGAGAGAGATATTCTAATCCTCTCAGATCTACTGATGAAAAGCACTAAAGAAGAGCTAGATATTATAATACCACAGCCATTTAATTGGGGTTTTTGTTTTAATTAATAATTATACATGAATTAACATGAGGGGTGAATGGTTACTGCAAGGTAACTGCTTGCCTCAGGTGCTGAAAGAACCTGGCTTGGTGCCTCACAATGACACAAGCAAGCAGCTCTCGCTCAGAGACACACTGCCTGTCAGGTTGTTATATATACACATTATGCATGTTCACTTTCTGTTTACAGATGTCTGAACGCCTGTGGCAGATGCATCAGCTAAGTTTTAGAGGGTGTAATCAATACAATAAAGAATAAATAATTTTAAAAAAATTATATTTCATCATACCAAGATGTGCACATGCCAAAATTAAGTAACGGCATGGTCTCACTACTGTAAGACATGTCCCTCCTTGCCTCACACCCTCTTTTTGGCTTGTTATTTTCATTTATCATATCAAATCTAAATTTTGGCTTTGATCTACATGTACACCCAGACACCTACAAAAAGCCCCACTGAATTCACCGGGAGTCACTGTGGGTTTCTTTGTATAGATCAAGGCTTTCTATTGTAAGCACTTCATGGCAAGGACATTGGGTCTGATTTTGATCTCATACTAGTGTAGATCAGAAGACTCCACTGAAGTCAATAGACTTACACTAACAAAACCGATGAGATCAGAACCAGGCCCCTTGTCTTCATTTCCTTCTGTAAAGTATTGTTTTCTACAATCTCTCTCACACGCTTATGTAAGTGATAGAACACTGTTATATAATATAAAAATAGTAAATCATAAGTGTTTATTATAGTTATGCCAGGATTGGTTGTATTTTAGCTAGAATGTTAATGAAGATTTTATTGTATAGAATGTGCATTTTTTTTAAAAAGTACATATGATTTGCCTTGGAATAGATAGAAACTCAGGCAAAAATGATGACCAAAATATTGTTTTGCTGTAACCCAGATCCTCTGCAATGTGCTTCATGCAGGCAGCCCCTGGTGCCAATGAAAAGTCACATTATGGGGCTGGGTGCAGAGGCGATATACCATTACAGGTCTCCAGACTAGAGCAGGATTCTACCTACACAGGGCATGTCTACGCTGCAAGTAAATACCAGTGGCTGGCCCATGTCATCTGACTCGGGCTCATGGGACTCAAGCTTCAGGGCTGTAAAACTGGTGTAGATGTTTGGAGTGGGAGGGTCCCAGAGTCCAGGCTCCAGCCCGAGCCTGAACATCCACACTGCAATTTTACAGCCCCATAGCCTGAGCCCTGTGACCCCCAAGTCAGCCGAGGGGGTTTAACTGCAGTGTAGACATACTCATAGTGCTCATTGCAGGATGGAGCCCATGTGCCTATTTATTATTCAAAATATTAACTCACACCATTGCACTGCATTTAATAGCCCTTTAAAATCAAACTCGGATGATTTCAGCTTCTCTCTCTACCTTCAGACATTTAAGTTTAAAGATAATACTATATAAGATGAAAAGCCTGGATCCTTATGGACAGAAACACTCCATTATCATGATTAGAAGTGACAGAATATCTTAAGTGCCACCTCCATACACAAATCAGTACTCAGTATTATGTATTCTTATACATCGGGGCGAGGGGACTTTTCTTCATACACTTAGGTACTTCAGTGCAGAAGGCAAGTATAAGCAAGCTACAAAGCAAACAGAATTAGCCAAAATTCTCATTTGTAGCACATGTCCTGAGCATCTATTACAGGTCCTACAAAAAGAAAATGCCCTAGATTCCACAGGGTGTTACTAAATGGGGACTTCTAAAATTGTATTGGTAACCACTTTCGTTTCTCAAATGGCATACATGAACTGTTACCACGCACGTGGGAAATAGTACATAAACCTCTAGGGCCTGAGCCAAAAAAACAGCTATTGAAATCAATGGAACAACTCCCATTGACATCAATGAGCGTTGGGTCAGATTCTTAGAAATCCATTCTTTCCATATCACAGGCTTGCTCCCTATCTGGAGAGCTGGACTCCCCACTGAATGAATGAAACCAATTCAGATTTACTTAATTTTAAATTGTGAACGCATGCCCCATCTCTCTATCGACAATGTGCTGGTCCGTAGCTTTATGTTTCTGACACTGCAGGTGCACCTAAACTAAGACCATTTTAATAAAATAGTAATACACTCAGAGATTTCTATATAATGCATGAGAGGGACCAATGTCATATAATAATATAACTATGTATGGCATGGCTCCCTTCTTTCAAGGATCTAAGTATGGGTTATGGTCAACCTCCTTTCAATACACTTTGACAGCCAGATCGTTTAAAAGTATTCTCTCACCACCCAGACCTAAATGCACAAAAATCAGTTGTACAAGCACATGCGCACTTATACAAACACGTAAGTGCATAAGCAGGTAGAAAGCAGGTGCACACGCTTCAGAAAAATGTCAAACACCACACCACACACAGCTTAGGGATGTGCAAGAACTAAGACAAAATAAACAGCACATTCCTATAACATGAACCTGTTTCTGAAATTGAATTCAAACTGTGACTTTCATACATGGTATAGTGCAGAAATAGGGCTGTGGAGAAAAGGAACATTCATACTCATCATGAATCCAGCTCAGAAAGCTGCCCATTTTAAGGACAGGTCAGTACAGTTTCAAGCGATTTCTTAAATCAGGACCCAGATTGACTCCTTTTGTGTTTTTAGTCATGTCTGCAGACTTCAGGGGTTTTTTTAATTGCTTTTTTATTCCCAGTAGCCTCAATATGCCTAAGAAATTCTACTCCCACATCATTAGAATTGTTAGCTCAATTTAAATTCCAGGGCCAAACTTTGCCCTCATACCTCTGCAACCTTGGAGCTCTTTCAAAATTATGCATTTTACTTATGCAACCCCAAAGGACCACAACATAGTGGCATCAGTGTAAGTGAAAACAAAATAATCTGAAGACAATGGAGCTGCACATGTGTAGCCGTGGGCAAAATATGGCCTGTACATCTATTATTATTGGTGATGATAGAAGGAACAGAGTTTGTCCCTCAGATCTCAGAATTTGTTTGAAGGTATGGAATTTTAGAAAAATCATCATCTTTTTACACTTATAAAAGCAGCATAATTTAATCTGGAAGCTACTGACACTCATTTTCAGAACACCGCTACATTTAAAAGTTTCTTAACTATACAAACCCAAGGCCAGTTTTTCAAAAGTGCTTTCTTTTCAAACACCAGCTCAGATGCTGGGTGCAGAGTACTTTGAAAAGCTGGCTGCTTTAGTTAGGTGCCTGAATAGGATCAGAATTCTTTTGACCTTCCAACCACTAATTTAGGTACCCAAAGGGGAGCTGTATAGCCATTTTGAAAATGCAGACCATGTGTGTGTCTTGAAATGGAAATTTCAATTCTCAAGCGATTGCCAACTCTGTTTTGAGATTCAAGGGAGTTGGACAGTTCTGGTGTGCCTTGAATAAGTGTCTTAAGTATTGGATGCTTATCTGAGCCATACCTAACAATCAACCATTAGTGTAACAATAACAGGGTGACCTATTCTGCCACTTGTTGTTAATTATTAGAGGGGTAGCCATGTTAGTCTGGATCTGTAAAAAGCGACAGAGTCCTGTGGCACCTTATAGACTAACAGATGTGCCTGGGTGAGGGTGGACTAAGATGTCATTTTTCCCTCCCCGGGATTCTTCCGTCCTAAGTGCAGGACTCTCCACTTGTCCTTGTTGAACCTCATCAGATTTCTTTTGGCCCAATCCTCTAATTTGTCTAGGTCCCTCTGTATCCTATCCCTACCCTCCAGCGTATCTACCACTCCTCCCACTTTAGTGTCATCTGCAAACTTGCTGAGGGTGCAATCCACGCCATCCTCCAGAGCATTAAATGAAGATATTGAACAAAAACAGCCCCAGGACCGACCGTTGGGGCACTCTGCTTGATACTGGCTGCCAACTAGACGTGGAACCATTGATCACTATCCGTTGAGCCCGATGATCTCGCCAGCTTTAGCCAAGTCATTAGCCAGATATGAAATAATTACCTGGATATTGATATAAATATAGATCTGACTGGCAACAGATGCTAACATCCATGAAGTTATGATCTATAATAAATAAGTTCAGATGCAAGATTTTAAAATCCACAATCTTTTATTTACCATGAACCGCAAATAAAGGGCCAAATTCTGATCGGGGAGGGAAAAATGACATCCTAGTCCACCCTCACCCAGGCACATCTATATGCTGGAAAAATGTCAATGCTTCTAATGGTTTCGCCAACAGTGACCTCATCTGTGACTGTCTGCAGCAGGATATTTATGGTGGGAGCAAGAATAATGTGTACATGAGGGTCTGCAAGTAGGTTCCAATCCTGAATCAAGGCATTGGTGCACATCCATCCATGCTCCCTCTGATCATGCTGCAGAACGCTTTTCCTGGCCCTTGTGGAAATGACATGAGGTGGCCTCTCTGTGGGGCTTTGGGTATGGGGAGGGAATAACAGAGCTGATTTCCACCCCCATGCTTTGCCTGCAAGCTGTGTTTTTTTCTGGTATGCACAGTGCCTGCCAGAATTTGGCCAGACCTGCAACAGCAGCCTCACTTACCAAGAGCCACATACCATGAGTCTCATTATTCCATCATTTATGGGAATGTCCTCCCATTAAAATTATTTCTGGCCACAAATTCAGACACTTTATAGAGCTAAAACAACAAGCCCCTAAAATAAACCCCATGCTTTATCTGCTATAGGCGTGAGTTATATGACACCCTAAATGGAGCTGGAGATACTTAACACACTTCCCCTGAAAGCCAAGAAACTAATCCTGAATATTTATATTACAGTAGTGCCAAGAGCACCCCCCCAATCAGGATCTGGGTCCCATTGTGCGAGCCCCAGTACAAACAAATAAAAGAAGACATGGTCCCTGCCCCAAAGAGCTTATAGTCTAATATTATTACTAGGAACAGTAGGACTCGAGAGCTAAAAGAGTTATTTTGTACCTACACATTCAAGACAAATTCTGTAATGCCTGGATTTCATTCATTGACAAACTACAGCTGGAGTGCAACTTGGGATGGACAGAAACATAGGATATTAAATCTTCCAGTAAGCATTCCCAGGTTTAAAATTTGTTTCTTTTTTGGAGGGCTTTGCTTTTTTAAAATTTATTTATTTGGGGAGGGACTGAAGAGGTGTTAAATTTATATCTAGATTTTTGCATAATTAGGAGCAAAGCATACATCAAATGAAGCAGAAGATAGAATATGTCACAACCACTGTGCATAAAATGTCACAGGCTATTTAGAGAATACATTGCATACAAAGCTTTCCAAGACTATTTCGGCTGGACATGTCTAATCAACAGCAAGCTACCTGGTGCAGTTAGTATCTCAAAGGGTTGGTGTCTTCTGAAATGTAACTACTCAAGTAGTCTGGTTTTCCTCAATAAACTTGTGAAATGGCAGCATCAGTATGTGGAAAACAACTGTGTATTATTCTTTGCATCCATCAGCGTTTCCATGATTAACATTTCCCAAATTCCCATAAACCTTTTATTAAGCTTAGAGCCATCCTTCCACTTCCAATTGGCTGTGATTTCATATCAGGTTGCCACTAGCTAAAAATAAAAAACTAATCTCCCACTTAAGTTCTATTTTCCTTTAACTGGCATCCTGTGCATAGCAGAGTGACCACTGGGTTGAACAGAATGTGAGCTTCAGATTTTGGCCCAGATGTCACTCCAAAAACAGAGGGGACTGGCTCTAGATCACCTGGCTGATTCTCAGTGAAACAGCTGGCCCAGAGCTGGGTGCGGGGTAGGGGAAAGCGATTGCAGCTGTCTGGACTTTCACTTTGTGCTTAGAGAGAAGAGGAACCAAGGGAGCAGAAGGCATGCAGCTGTAAGTAGCCACAGAAGTGCCAAGCCAGGAGGGCAGAGACAGCACAGCTCAGAAAATAAAGCTGCAGCCCGGAAGCAGAGACCAACCCAGCAGCAATAGCATCAGAATCAACTAGTGAAGAAGTAACAAAGACATGCCCCTCTGACCTCATAACATGCCCCAGAGAGCATCAGAAAGGGAACTAACAGGTCTCTTTGTCCAGAGTCTGAGAGGCTGGGAATTGGGTTGTATGAACGCTTGATCACATTGGAAAGCATTAATATGTATATTACACATTGCTCTGTTGCTAGGGTAGGATACGTGTAACTCCCTTTAGAAGTCTCCTCCTGGGATTCCCCTGCTACAGATGGAGGACTCCTCCCTCCTCTGATAAAGGTATTGCTCCATGGTTAAGTGTAGAGTTCATTCCTAGGGATTAACCATTGCCTGCTGGAAAAGGGGCTGCTTTTTAGTTAGAGGCATGTGATCGGGGCTCTGGGAACCACTTCACCAGCCCCAGGGGTACTCCACCTCACACTTTGTAGCTATTCCCCACAACATTCCATTTACTGACAGTGATAGAACAGCTGACTCTTGGCTGTTGAGACTGTAATAAAGGGATTCAGCCAATCAGCATACTGCTGATTTCAATTCATTTATTTATTAAAGTCCTATTGGTCAAAAATGGTTTGTGGGGGAGGGGTTCAACACTTGGCTTATTAAAATGTTGCATTTCATAGCAAGGTGTTCAGAGGCATGAAAGAGAACTTTCTAATGACATCAGAGATGAAATCAGACTTATCTGCCAGCTGCCATGGAATCTGGCTTTATCTTTTAAATATGATACATGTATACAGATTAGTGTAGGTCTGTATGTATCTATATCAAAACTACCAACTCCATTTTATTCTATTATGCCTATGCTTTGGCCTTTTACCTTCCATCTTGTGCTGAAACCTCCAGGGAGGTGTCAGGAGAAATATTTACATAATATTTAATAGATGGCTAAAAATGCAGAACAATCAAGGGTCATTTATCTGGAGGGTCTCCATTCAAATGCAATCACCCTAAGCCAAAGCTAGTGCCATCCAAGGAACCAGTTCAACAAGGTGAGCTTGTAACCAAGCTCTGGATCACCAGATGAGGGACTAAACCTTGTATAACATGGAGGCTCTCTTGCGAGCCATTTGAGAGAGGGGAACAGACCAAGGCTTGACGTAGACAAGGCTGAGCAGGAGGAGAGGAGGTGTCATCTGTTCAGGTGTCGCGTGTTACTTGCTTTCAGTGTCATGTAGTTCCTGGCACAGGAACAATAAACCAAAAGAACACGTTTCAGTGGAACTCAGAAGGTGCAACACCTACTGAGGAGGCTTGCGAGAGCCAGCACTGGCCTCAGGGTCTAGATGATTGAACTGAGGGGTCCTCGCTGCCAATAGCAGTATCAGACCCAGGGACTGTATGCCTAGAAGTCTACAACCAGAGTGCCTAAGTTCTGCACAACCCCAGCAATCCAAGATTTGGATCCTATACAGCAGCCTGGTGAGTATCCATGAGGGACAGCTCCTCTAGCACTGTAACAATGCCCCGTACAATTTAAAATTTTCCTAAAGACAACATTATATTTTCACTTTTTTTTTTAATCGGTAATGGCCAAACGTTTATGAGTTTGAAGGCTCATTTCATCTCCAATAACCAACCCAACTTTTGGATACCTATCTCAATTTACAGAAACCTCTTCAGTCTAGAAATCTCATGAGAACATAAGATCTCAACACACCACCTTGTAGTAACAGTAGGCTAGGAATATTGCAAGAATGTTCTCTCTTGCTATTTCAGTACAAAAACAGGAAACGGGCTCTGAAAGTTAACTATGGTACCTTAGATGTTTTTAAAAGTTCTCAGAGTTCTCAGGTGTGATCTTATTGTACCTGAATTGGTCCACTCATCCTAAAAGAAGGGTATTTTCAAGGGGTCAGTCAACTTCAAATATTATTTCATGGAGTCTTGGATGAATTTGTCAGCTATAGCCCATGTGGGGGAAGCAACTGAAGGATGGCACACAAAATAAAAGATGAGCATAGAGAATTGTAAAAATATGGATGCATAACATTCTCCTCTTTTTTGAGCAAATGTAGCTAAGCATTATCACAAACAGTAAAATAAATCTTTAGGCCAGAATTACTATTTTTCAGATAATTTCTCAGATCAATACAGACATTTTATTTGCAACGTGGATGTGCTGTTTTAATTTCTGGACTTGTTCTCGCTTACTGTGGAAATCCCTTTCTTTCCTCTAAGTCCCAAAGATAATTTATCTGCACTGTACTTTCTAAGAGAACATTTTGAGATCAGTCCAACGGGCAGGGCAGGCAAATTTTCTGGGGATGAAACCAAAAATATTTCCAGATTGCACACTGGCCCTCTTATGGGGAAGAAAAGCTTTGCAAAAGGTGCAGAAATAAGTAAAAATGGGAGTAAAAATTATCTGGCACTGTCCCCTGCCGGACTTCAAATGAGTTTTAGGGGGCCACAATTCTATCCTTAATGAACTAGGCGCAAAAGGAACGAACATATTCTCTAGTATTAAAAATCTCAGCACCCCTGCCCCCACTCCTTTACAGCCTTTTCAGTATATTGCAAAGCACTTATCCAAGATTTAAAGAGCAGAATAAAGAAGTGTCTCCTTTTCTAAAGTACAGAGCAAGAGCCTGTTTTATTATGTCTCTACTTGTTTCTAGGTTCTGAATCAAAGTACAACATTTTGTAAAACAGCCATGAATAATTAAGTCATTATATCTGAGTGATTAATTAAATTGTTCCACATACTGCAAAATGTAAGCACTTATATTTACTGTTTAGGGTGTATCATATGATTTTTTAAAACCTGACATTTTTTCCCTTCAGGTAAATGATGTAAAACAGTAGGTAAATTATCTAATGTCTTACAGCTAAAAAAAGTCAAGACACATCCTAATTAAGAAGTTAGGATGACTCACAATACAATACACAATATTCCCCAAGTGATGGGATTAAGTGTGGAGAAGGTTTCCAATATAAGGTACTTAAAGAGATTTTAGTACTTGAGGATGTGCCAAAGCAAAATGTCTGAGTGCAGTATGGTTTACCCAATGGATTTTCAAACCCTGCATTCTGGTAAGAGCACTTCTCTTCGATTATTGGGAGAGGTAGTATAGGGGTTTTAAAAGTACTTTATATCTTTTGTTAGCCTGGGTTAACTACCTGAATAATTCCCTTTTTGGTGGATGCCTTTATACTTACTCATTTACACAAAACGTCCTTTGCTTCACAATAATATTTCAGCTGCACTTAGTTAACAAAGTTCCAGGGGAGAATAGCATTAGATAGTAAAGCAGCACACACACAGTAAAACAGCATAAACACGTTAAAAAAAATATATGAAATTCAGAGTGGATTTGCATGGGGTATTATTTTTTATTTTATTTTTTGCAGGTTGCTCATAAATTCACATCCATATTTCAGTCAAAAACTAAACTGTAACTTGGGTTAAAGTTTTTCCTTGAAAGTGAACTAACGATTCTGAGTATACACATATGTAGAATGCCTAATTACAGTCATGATTAGTTTTCATGGTATTACAACCACTATTCAATTATGCAAACAAAGACTACGAGTTACAAATTAGGACTAATTTTGCAAGCTAATCCAGTATAGCACACATTCACAAATGGGTTCTGTTCACTGTCAAATTAAATAGATACAAATAAATAAAATAAATAAATAAAAAGCTGTAGTTCTTTTTTTTTTAAATGATCAGAAATAAGAGATTGAAACATTTAATTCCAGCTCAGACATAACCTTTTCCCAGTAAAATCCCACAGACAACGAAGGAAGAATCTAGACTTCCGTAGTAACTGTCCCTTTATATATAAGGGACAATTACCGTGGCAGTCTAGATCCTTCCTTCAATTTTATATGATCTATATATAGCATGAGCCTACTGATCATCAGACAGGCAAAACTACTGAGAGAGACAAGGTGGGTGAAGTAGTATCTTTTATTGGACCATGTTCTGTTAGTGAGAGAGACAAGCCGTCAAGCTGACACAAAGTTCACAACCTGAAGAACTTTGTGTAAGCTCAAAAGCTTGTCTCTCTCACCAACAGAAGTTGGTCCAATAAAAGACATTATCTCACTCGCCCACCTTGTTTCTGTAATATCCTGGGACCAACAAGGCTACAACAACATTGCATAAAACCACAATCTGTCATCAGGAACTAGCTAACTTGATTTACATCTGCAATGTAAGCAGATGAAGCTGCTTACAAGCCTAACTGCTTTTCTTTGTCCTAAAGTACCTGACCTTAATTTCTTCTGGAGATGAGACTGGATATCTGCAAAGTTCTCCGCAAGAGAAATACCACAGTTCAGAAGGAAAGAAACATCTGAAAAATCTGACTGCTGCTCACCATGTCATCTCAGGAAGTGGAGGGCAAGGACAGCAGAACCTATGAACATAAATAAATGCCATCCATTGAAAAAAAGGGGGAGCATTTGTAGGATTTAATGACTGTCTCATTAAAGCCCACAGAAACCTAGGCATGGCTTTTTTGCCTCTCAAAAGGCTCATACTAATTTTCAGTGCTGGTAATAGTGTCATGCAAAACCTACCATGTTAGATCCAGAGCAATGTAAGTGAACCCAAAATGACAGGTTCATTTGACCTGAATTCACATCTCCCGAAGTTCAATTTTGAGTTTTAGGTTTGTATAGTCAGGAGACATAGGTCCTATCCTTGGCTATGCCTAGGCGTGCTGGTTGCCACTGAGCAAGCCATTTCACCTCTCTAAGCCTCTACATTCCTCCCCACTCCTCTTTTCTGTCTGACTTGTCTATTCAGTTTGTAAGCTCTTTGAGGCAGGGACTGTCTCTGTCTGCTACGTGTTTTTACAGGAGTCAGTTCAAATGGAGCTTCAGTCTCAGTTGAGGACTCTAGGGGCTACTGTAATACAAATTAATAAGTATAACAAAGGCAAACACTTTAATAAACTTGCCAGTTTTGTAATAAAAAAGAGGCATATTTTGCTAATCCTAGTACATATACCAATCCCTCATCCATCCTACAGGTCTAGCAAGCAGGCCCCTGTTAACTGGTTTTGTCTTTACAGAGTTGGGCAGTAACTTGCAGCCAACCGTCCCATTCTTAAGTCTTCATGTGCAGCCATCTGAGCCTATCCCATCCTGCATCTTCAGGGGTCAGCCATCTAGTTTAACTGTTAAACCTTTATTGCTATGAAAGCTGGCCATTAGGTCGACTACCTCACAAATCATAGTTATTTCAAAGAAGCAAGTTGGCTGCTTCCTTCCCACAGTTTTTGTTTGGGCTTCCCATTCCACAAGCACAGAAACACACTTAGAACAACCTGAGCCCTCTCCTCTTCCCCAGAAACTGGAAACACTGTCCCCTGACTGGATATGCACAGTACCTGGACAAACGGTTCACCGCCTACCTCCTGTGGATTCCTTCATCTCTGCTGAAGTCAAAGGCAAAAATCTACACAGGTGTGAATGTGGTACAACTACATGGAAGTCAATGGAGTTATTCCAGATTTGTACAGCTGTATCAGAGTAGAATTTGACCCCAAAACTTTGGGGCTTAATGGTCAGAGTAGTAGCAGGTGGACTGTGTGCAAGTGCATGGGGAAGTCTAGAATTGTTTCAGAAGGGATACGTATGAGAGCAGGCCAGCCTGGACTCAAGCCATAATTGACCTCAAAATGTAAAGCCAGCTTTACCACTGACAAATATCTGGTGATCACACACAGCAAGTGTGCTAAAAGCTGTATACACTCAGGCATAATGCTGAGATCTAAGGATGACAGTGGCAGATTTATCAAGGATTTCTTTGCTGCCTTCATTGTAAAATACAGTTTGAACATCATTCAATCTGCCAGTGAAACTGCTGCATCCGGTGACCTTTTAATGCAGACAAATACAGATCCATGCATACCCCAAAAATCTTACAACCTAAGCTCACAATTCACTAAATTACCTGCTCATCTGCTGTTCAATTAAATTGAATTCCATTCCCCCACCCACTTCCACCCCTTCTCTCCCCCAAAGAATTGAGAAGGAAAGAGAAATGCAGGAAAACTAAATGAGCAGCCCAGGGATTCTCAATACAGCATACTGTCTTGCAGTAGGATAGGCTAGCAAGTGGAAGGGAAGAGGTGGTGATATAAAGCAGTGGGTCTCAACCTTTCCAGACGACTGTACCCCTTTCAGAAGTCTGATTTGTCTTGTGTAAGTTTCACCTGATTGTCTTTGCCACGTTTCACCTCACTTAAAAACTACCTGCTTAAAAAATCAGACATAAAAATACAAAAAGAGTGTCTCAACCACACTATCACTGAAAAATTGCTGCCTCTCTCATTTTTACCATATAATTATAAAATAAATCAACTGGAATATAAATATCGTACTTACATTTCAGTGTATAGTATATAGAGCAGTATAAATGAGTCACAGTCTGTATGAAATTTTAGTTTGTACTGACTTTGCTAGTGCTTTTCATGTAGCCTGTTGTAAAACTAGGAAAATACCTAGATGAGTTGATGTACCCCTTAGAAGACCTTTGTGTAACCCTGGTTGAGAACCACTAATATAAATGAACTTCTAAAGGGGTGGACAGTGGGCACTGAGAATCCAATGCATTTCCACTGCCTGACCTGAAAAATCAGTACTCTACTGATAGGCTAGGTATAGTTGTAGGGTATGGGTAGGGTGACCAGACAGCAAGTGTGAAAAATCGGGACAGGGGGTGGGGGATAATAGGAACCTATATAAGAAAAAGACCCAAAAATCAGGACTGTCCCTATAAAATCTGAACATCTGGTCACCCTAGGTATGAGACCTTCCTTTAAGTGCTTGACTCTCACAAACAAATAGGTAGAGGTATTTGTATTATTAAACATGCATAAGCCACTGCAGCCAGGATCCCCAGTATGGGGAGCCCAGAGTTGGGTTGCAGGCTTGTTGCTAACATGACTACCGAGGGGATTTTTTATTGGCTGCTGAAAAAGAGCTAAACCCGACAGGGTGGTGCTGAGAAACATAAAAGCAGTAATCTGGGATTGACTTGAGGGGATGGAAAAAAGGGGGTTTACTATCCTGAAACATCACAAACAAGCTAAAGCAACCTCCACCCCAACCCCCGGGTCCATGATGAAGTTGTACATTTATGGAAAGCTGAACTGCAAGGACACACTCAGCTCAGGGAGCTAATTAAAACCTTTGTTAGAAGTCTGGTAAACTGGCACAAAGTTTGAATTTCATCAAGGAAAACTCGTCTGGGGGAAAACAATTTGAAAGAGAAAGAAGATCAACAGATTGTCATCTGCAAAACCAATGTCTCTGCGCTAGTTACAAATAAGATTTGTGGAGAATGACATCTGCTTTATACAGAATTCTGTCCACAGTGATAAATTCACCCACAAAAGTCAAACTTCAACAGTTGCTAGGCCTCTGTGACCTTTAGGCCAAACAAACAAACAGAGCATCACTAAAACTGTTCCTTCTGTAGCACGGAATGTTGTAGTATTAAGTTTCCAAATCTCAAACCTTTTCTTCATGGGAATGTTCTTTCAGTATAATCTCACATGTCATTTCATCCAATGCAACCCCCTGTCCTCCTCCAAATTCACACACTTAAACTGAAAAAGTCACGTTTATTCCAGAATGGCATATGTTGCCTGGGAAACGGTTTAAGCTAAATTGAAGAGTTCTTCTTCTACCAGAATAAGAGTGTCCACATTGGTTGCTATACAAGTAGAGTTATACAAGTGTAAAACTGGGAAAACCTCCCCATGTAGACAAGGCCTAAAGTCATGGATTCCTTGCCCTGGGGCAAAGGAAGGGTAAATAAACTGGTGAGCTTCCACTGATACAGGACAGATCAGAGTTGAGCATGGTTTAAAAACACAGTTCAGTGAGGAAAGGGAATCAAGCCCCAGATATTCAGATCACTTCCTGCTCCCTTCACCCTGTACTGTAAAAATGAGCGTTATGAGGGATGTGCTTAAAACAACTGAGGTTCAGGCTAATCTTGGCCTTTTTTCCTTCCCAAGCCCCAGACATGCACAGTTCCCCTCAGCTTTCCCAGCTTTCCCAACAGACTCCATTAAAAAGTCATTCATTTTTTCCCCCAAGAACATCTTGGCTAGCTCTCATTTTGAGCTCTTTGCCTTGCAAAGACAACCTTGAAAACATAAACCGCTACAAATCAGAATAAACTGATTACTAGAGCTAAAATGGAACGAGCAACTGGAATGAGTACCCCTTCTGGAGCTGGAGACTAGGGAAGGAGTCAGATCTGAAGATCTTCCTCCTACGAAAAGCACTTTGTGTAAATCAAGACTATCCCAAAGAGAAGAACTGGCTGAAAAATGCAGAAATATTTTTATCAATAGTTCAACACCTCTTTTCTTTTTAGCAGCACCGTCACATTTTCAAAAAAAAAATCTCTATAGGTTGTTAAAAATAGCAAATATTTTTCATGAACACTGGGGTCTCTGAGCAGAGAACTCATCCGCCAGGTAAATCTAGCCTGTAATTTGTCTCTAAGCTGTTGAAACAATTGTTGTAGATGTTAATCAGAAAAGGAGATTTCAGACAGGATCATTTACTAACCAGACAAGTGCTTGGATTAGGGGAGGAGGAAAAATTGAGGATCAGAGGTCAATATGAAATTCTGTAATCTCTACCATAATAAAGCTGACTTGCTTGAAAAATAAATGTAGTTTGCATGGATTAAACAGAGTTCCTGAGCAAGCTTCTCTCATTTATATAACATTCTACTCTTTTTGCCATGATTTCCATCCGTCTCCCTCTGAAAGAAAGCTGCCTTGTCGTGTGCTGAGTTCTGAAAGCAAAAGTTGACACTAAACCACAAAGATTAATTTCTGCCAGATTTAAAGTACTGTGCATGGCCTTTTTCTTTAACATCCTTAGCCTCTGCACACAAGGGTAAGAAATTTCAAGGAACATTAATTTTAGTTCTGAAATTACTTAGGTTCTGCACTAATTTGGTGCCTCCTCTGTTTCACTGTTGAAAATTATTTAAAATCAGAAATAAAGAACATGAAAACGAAGTTATTTACAATAAAGGGACAAATAAAAACAACATTTTAAAGTTTCCTACATGAATAATTTTGTATGCCTCTCATTTTAGACCCGTCACAAATTGCATCCCACATTTGGAATTCGGCAGGCTGAGAAGTATGCTCCTGCAACTGTGCATCACACTACACAATTTGCAGTGGTGGCTTTTCCCCAGCAATAAGTTTGCTAACCACTTTCATTCTGTTTTAACAAATTGAGTGCATTTATGTGCATTCTTGACAAATTTGCTAGCACTAATCAAACAAATTCACTGGAACACAATGTTTAGCAGACATACCTTAAACCAGCACAAGTTATAAAATGTCTATTGGACTTGCCTGTCCCTAAAACAGAAAGCACAGTGATAATCATGCCTGTTTCAAAAGGTGCTTCTGACTCAAAGGGTAATAAAGTAGGAGCCTCAGTAAGAAATCAAAACCCGGTAATCATCTCCTAATTGAAAATTTCACAAAAACCTCAAATGGCCTTTTCCCCAATGGTCATTGCATTCACTGATGTCCGTTCCATTTTTAATTCCCTTTGAAAGAATTTAATTGAGTCTGAACTCTCCTGTCTTTTCCTCGGCAGTCTTTATGTCCACAAACAATTTGAAATCAAAGACATGAATCTAGCTTTCTGCTCACACAGACCCCTCATTTTGTTGCTTTCTCACCTCTTGGGTGGGCTCTGGAGACATTATATCACATGCACCCGAGGCAAACATACATCTTCTGAGATATTTAAAGCATGCTCATCAAAGGTAACAGTGTAGAATTCTAAAAGGGAATGACACATTAATTCTCTAATTAGTTCTAGACAGCCTAAGAGCTAATTAGGAAGGACTAGCCACTATCAATTGTACAGTCTTGTCAGAGCAGTACACCTGTAATTAGATAAACTCAGATGCTCGAAAGCAACCTCTTCAAATCCATGCAATAATTTTAAATACTTAGTAACATTGTCAAGTTGTCTATCTGTATTAGGAAAGTAATCTCTTTTGCCATGTAGCTCTGAGGAAGAGCACACATTTTAGGAAATGCAGACTTGTAATCTCAAAAGCAGGCATTCATTTTACCATAGTTGAAAGCCAAGGCCAACATTTTAAAGAAACGGTTACCTAAAGTTAGTCTTCTAAGCCCATATTCAGTCATTAAGCAAAAGGCCTGATTTTCAAAAGTGCTAGAATACCCTGCAGTTCCCACTTTACTGCATATTAAAATCAAGTTAAAAATTAAAAGGGCAAATTTTGCCCCTTGTTTATGGCCACAGAGGGCTTTTGCCTAAACTAGTCTAGTTCTGTTAAGCAAGGGGGTGATTTGAAGAGGCAAGACTGGTTTGCAATTCCTGTTTGCCATATAGCTCTTCTCCAGAGCTGGGTTGCAGGCTGAACAAGGAGAAAGTGACAGTAAAGTCAGATGATTCATGTGTAGCTAAAGTCAACAAGTTACTGCAGCCTACAGAGAGGGACTATTACAGCCTCAGAGTTGCAGTAGCTGACATGAGTGCCTCAGATGTTGACATTTTATCACATGCTGTGGCTTCATCACCTAGGGAGAGAGGATTCCTAGCCCTCCTCTCAACAGAATCCCCCCGCATCAAACCTGTCTCCTTAGGTTCAGAGTGGAGAAGGAAGGTGGATTTAGCACAAAGAAAGAATTATCCTGTGAAGTTAACACATCAAATGGCAATTTTCATAGCATGAATCTGGAGATGAATGCAGTAAAAACATTCAGTAAAACTACTCCTCTTTAAAACTGACACTAATCTTAGAGTAGGTCTTCACTACCCGCCGGATCAGCAGGTCGCGATCGATCTGGCGGGGGTCAATTTATCGCGAGACGCAATAAATTGACCCCCGAGCGCTCTCCCATCGACTCCTGTACTCCAGCTCAGCAAGAGGCTCAGGCAGAGTTGATGGGGGAGCAGGAGCAGTCAACTCACTGTGGAGAAGACACCACAGTCAGTCGATCTAAATAAGTCGACTTCAGCTGTGTTATTCACGGAGCTGAAGTTGCATAACTTAGATCGACCCCCCCTCAGTGTAGACCAGGCCTTACTTGCTCATTACTTAGTCAAAGTTGACAATCATGGCAATAAACAGTGATGTGTTTGTACAACTGCATTTTTAATCATTGCAATAAATCACTATGACCTCCCTTCCCCCAAAACTAATTTTATTGCAATATCAAATATGTTTTATTATAAAATAATACAATACATTAAACATATAAAGCTGTTCAAAATATTGCTTGCAAGCTCTTTTGTTGGCAGTATAAGTTAAGAATGTAATCAGTGTCTCCCGCCATCTCTCAGTTCCAGTAAATTGGATGATTAGCTGGTGGTTTACCTATTACATTTGTAAATAAACATTTTCCACTAAAAAAACTTCCCTCTGTTCGGTTATGTTAGATAGCATATGAACATAGCCAGAGATGTGTACCAAAGTCAGTTCAGAACAAAACTTGCAAAAACATTATGAAAAAGCCATTCACTGTGGTACAGATGAAAATGAAACCAACATGACAAGATAGCTTATTATAAGTTAAAATGGCTTCAGAAACCCAACTTTATTCCTCAGTTTATAAAAGTCACATGGTCCCATAAAACAGGAAGGAAAATAGTGATTTTTTTTAAATTGCAGCCCAATCCTACAGTCCTTCAGGAGTTTTGCCTGAAAAAGGACTGCAAAGCTGGAACCCAAATGCATGTGTGGTGGTTGGGAGTGGTGGTGGGGCTTATTTATTCTTTTAAAATCAACAAATGACCAGTTCTAGAGGTTCTACTGGGAATTGTTTCAGAGTGGTAGCCGTGTTAGTCTGTATCAGCAAAAACAATGAGGAGTCCTTGTGGCACCTTAGAGATTAACAAATTTGTTATTTAAAGACTGGGAAAAAAGATCAAGTTGAAGGGTCTGATCCAATACTCTCTGAAGGCAACAGGAGTCCTTCTGTTGATTTCAATGATGTGGGATCATGCTGCAATTGCACAAAGACAAGACTTGACCCTGAGGAGTGCTGAGCACTGGCCCCTCCCACTGACTTCTCAAAGGAAGGCCCTTAGATATGGAACTCCATTCTACCATATATCAGGACAAAACTTGTATCTTACCCCTTTCAGGAAAAAAAAAATCTAATGACTGCACAAAAATTGGCTTCAATGATAAAGCTTACACATGGTCCCAAATATAAATGGGAGGATGTTGAGTTAAGACATATTTTGGTGGATTCTGAGAAAATCTTATTTTCTTGTAAGATGTTTTTATTTTATGGTGTGAGATGAAAGAAAGGGAAAGAAAGAAAAATACATGATGCATAAGTACAGGTGGGCATAGAACTAGTCACATGCAGAAAAGTTAGACATTTACTCAGTAAATTACGGTTAGAAAAAGAGGCAAAATAAACTTCTGCTGACTTCAGTGAAATTGTATCAGGAATGAATTTGGCCCAGTATGTTTAATATATAAATAATACAAATCACATAGCCCAGAAACAAAGGACCATATTCCTTCAAGAAATATCTTATCCTTCAAACCATATGACATCCTCTCTAAAACTCACCCCAAAAGCTTTTGTTTCATTACGCAATTCAGATATATTTAATCCAGATGCAGGCTCCCATTTTTTTTCCACTGCTGTATATTAAATTGTGCTGTAAGGGACACTTTCAACAAGAATTATTTATGTAATTCATTTTAAGACATTCATTTAAAATACAGATATTTTCCAAAGTCTTGCAAAACAAAAGTCCTTAAATTGTTCAGAATATCAAGATTTCATATACCAAACATGGATCTAATCTTTACCCAATGTGCTTATATTAGCACACACAGGAAAAGAAGATTCTCAAATCAGATGTCACCAAGCCAAGGGAGTCACACTTGTAATTTATTTGGTGCATTAAGTTTGTGGAGAATGAGGTGGATATCTATTATTTTTAATGGATATTGTGTACTTCAGTTTACCTGCTAGATATTATTGTATCCGACTACATGGAGTTAACTCAAAAGGGGTTGCTAGGAAGAATAGGGAGGAAATGAAACAATAGCCAGAGATAAGACACCTCTGGGTAAATAACTTTGAGGATTTAAGAGAACATTGGCTGGGCCATTAATTGGCAAGATGCTATTTCCAGGCACCAGCCAAAAGTAACACAGCTGGTTTGCCATGGCTGAGGGCCTAAGATCAAAAAGACAATGGTTAAAAACCCCATCTAGAGGGGGAGAGGAGTTCAGCCATCAGCAGCTGCTCAAGGGCAGACACAGGCAGACCAAAACATAGGCCCCGAGGAAAGGATCTGTGGCAACTTGTTGGACAAGCTTTGAGGGAAATCATAAGTTTAGGTAAGACCCAGATGCACCTAGGCTTTTGTCATTTTAATCTTGTTCTCTGACTGCTATGTACCTTTGGGTGAAAAGACAATAGCTTTGTTTTGAAGAAGTTGTGTTAACATCACTTTAGTCAACCACTGGTCAGAGGCTCCTGGAGGGGAGTTTCTTACAGGTGCAAAACGCAAGTTGGGGCTGTTGTGGTGACATGGCTAACAGGGGGCTGCCACCCAGATATCTAGTCAAAGAGTGGTTGGACCATGAGGTTCCAATCTTGAGAGGGGTGAAGGAAACAAAGTCTGCCACCTGAGGATCTAAAGACACAGCTCGCCCTGTAGATGACAGTTGTCTAATGAGCATCTGTTTACATAACCAGTGGGTTATAAAACTATTTCCGTTATGGTAAAACACGGAGGTACGATTAGGGCCCCATTCTGTTAGGCACAAACTGAATACAAGGCCACCCACCCCACACCCACAAAGAAAAGCTTACTGTCTGTGGCCCCAATCAGCGTATTATCTGGGCACCTCACAGTGTTAATGCATTTATTCTCTTAACACTCCTATGAAGTAGGGAATTGTTATTAAGCCCAGGTTACTGATGAGGACAGAGGCACTAAGTGTCTTCCCCAAAGCCTCACAAGAAGCCTGTGGTACAGCAAGGAATTAAATCCACGTTTCCCATATTTCAGCTAGAGCCTGAACTAGTGAACCATCCTTCCTGTTTCTAAGGCCCCAGTCCAGCAAATCAGTTAGGTATATTCTTAAGTATTTGTAGGATTTAGGCCTAGAATCATAGAATATCAGGGTTGGAAGAGACCTCAGGAGGTCATCTAGTCCAACCCCCTGCTCAAAGCAGGACCAATCCCCAGACAGATTTTTGCCCCATATCCCGAAGTGGCCCCCTCAAGGATTGAACTCTCAACCCTGGATTCAGGAGGCCAATGCTCAAACCGCTGAGCTATTCCTCCGTGGCTCAAATCATTTAGAGCTTGAATGAGCAAAACACTTGAGAATATGCTGAATAAAGTACTCAATTGCTTTTCCTGCTGTGGAAGTAGGAGGGATAAGATGGTTTAACAGGCCATCTCTGTAGTAAGTAGCCACTATTCCACAGTCACAAGTCAGCCTTTCATGGCAGTTGCTCATTAGCATTCCTGTTTTTTTTTCCCCATTAAATATTAAAGCTATTCATGTCTCAGTTTGATGGCACATTTTTAAAATACCTCTGCTAACAGCAGTCTTTTTACAGCATCTCCCATCATTAATCTCCATTATTATCTAGTTACACGTCTCTAAAGCACTCTGCTCCTCTGCGGTTCACATCATATATCATTTCACACACTGTGCTGAGACATTACATTTCTCATGAGAAGAGCAAAAAAGGAAAAGATTATTACAGAGAGCTTTAGCGTACAGCCTTTTGGTGATACGCAGCTGCAACAGGTATCTAGATATTTTCTAATGACCAGATATTGTGGAGTCAATATAGTGAGTTAAAATGAAAACCATGTCACAAGCTTAAGTCAGATTTACTCCTCCCCTTCCAACTTTCTACCCCCAAAAAGGTTTTTTTCCCTGACATAATAGAACACTGCAGATATATTCTATGAAGAAGATTTTTTCTTTAAACTTAAAGTTAATTGGACAAGTCATTTTTGAATTATGAGACTTTGAAAAAGTTCTCTGTTTTCTACTTGTTAACATTTGTCCTAACATTTTTGTTCATCCATAACAACCTTCCATCCAAAAAACTCTTTATGACAAAAGCTTCCATTATGTCTTGTACACTAATCCCCGATGATAACTGGTGCCCAGCACTATTGCTATAGAGCTGGAGTGTCAATGTTCTTATAGATCGTTGAGAATATATTTTTGCCCACCCTTAGTTGGTATTTTAAACATCAAAGAAAGGTCTAATGAACGCTACAAATGTCAATAAATAGCTGACTACTAGGAAGTGGCGAATTTTAATTATTTCAATCAAAAGATGCTTTACTGTTCATTCACACACACACACACACACACCACCCGGCAAATCTCTGTAAAAATTACATGCAGTAAACAACCTGGACTAGCATTATTCAAGTACTGTTTATCATTGAAAGTGGCAAATGTGAATAACCAATATCCTAGTTGGATCTGCAAAGGCTTATGTTTCCTGTGGCACCTATCTAGGAGTTAGAATATGTTCTTATGACAAAAAAGTTTCATTTCTTGCTTTGTTTTTCATTTTGCTTCTGATTATCTGACCATTTCCAACATTGTGATGGACTCCTACACAGTACAATATAGATCACATTATCTGAATTTATTTTAATCCTCATTGTTCTTTTTCCTTTGTTATCTTCACACTATAGGTTCAGGAATAGGTTTGCACAAATGTACGTGACAGCAACCTTTGGCTCGAAGATTCCTTATTGGTAGTAATACTCAAAACAGAAAGAAAACTTGACTTTCAGATCCCAGATGGACTTTGAGGGGTTGCATTTTAGAGAGTGTAGTTAGAAAAAACATTTTACTTGTGAAATGATTAAATCTGATGTGAAAACCACCAAGACCCATTAAACTTGGAACACTGGGATGCTGTTATTATAAAGTGCAAAGTAGACCCATGCTTTAAAGTAGATATTCTTCATTTGAATGGGAAAGCGAAGAGGTAGTAGGTGAAGATACCAAAGAATACCAATTAAGGAAAAAGCTGGGATAAAATAATTTAAAAACTGTTAGATATAATTAAAAAGACAGAAACAGAAAATAGGGAAGTTTGATCTCATTGATGGACAGGTAGAAGCTAGTTACATGCATATTTTTCTCATCTATAACACCTATTTCACTCCAAGAGTTTTTCTTTAAGCAGCCCCAGAAAACAGAAATACATTTTTCTGTATATAATTCATATTGTCAAACTGTCAAATAAGTCATATTGCCTAACACTGCTCTCAGGGTCCATTCTACTTAAGCATTATTTTCTTATGAGAATTACGGGATTTTCCATTGAGTGGAAATGAAGCAGCAGGAGACTTCATTATAAGACCAAATCCTTTCAGCAGCCCATTTTCAGAATTTTATCACTGTTTCATCAAGAGAATGACTTTTCTCTTCAGACACTGGACATTGAATTTGACTTTTTAAATCTAACCTTACGTCTGTCGTCATTTTTAGATGAACTATTCGACTATACACTACATTTCTTCTGCTTAAAAAAGAAAACCGAACAGAGATCTAACAGTCAGTAGCACATTTATGAGTTCATGAGCATCATCACCAGGGTTCAGAAGGAAACTTTAAGGACCCTTTTGAAGTCCTGCATTTTGCACAGAATTCCGCAATTTTATTTCCAACTGCAACATGCTCTGAAAGATGACAGAACTTTTAACTAGAAAATACATGGTTTTCAATTTTCAGTTCCTTGCACTACCACAGACTTCCTGTACGACCCTGAGCAAGTCACTTAATTTCTCCATAGAAGTATTCTTGAATTTTTTTCCCCTCACTTTAATGCAAATAAAATTATTACCTTTTCAAGCTTTCCCCACCTCCATTCACTTTCCCCAGTCCTTAACTTTTTGTTATGGATAGTGGATATTACAAGTCAACAGTGCTCTAGACACTGCACTTTTCCATTCATAGTTCAGTGTGTTGGTTTTAATTTATAAAGCCCTATACATCTTAGGTCCTAGCTACCTTTGACTTCTCTCTTTCTTTGCCAGCAATTGCTTTCCCAGCAATTGAGGTCATCTAGGGCAGTAGTTCTCAAACTTTTTTTTTCCAATGGACCACTTGAAAATTGCTGAGGGTCTCAGCAGGCCACTTAATGATCTTTCCAAATGTTTTTTTGTACTGCTAGCTAACTATTGTAAAGGGCTTTGAATAAAAACCCTATATAAAAAACCTTAATTTTTTTTATTCAAATAAAAGCACACCACTCATATTTTAATATCAGTAGTCTTACCTTCCTAATGCGATGGATGTGCCCTCTCTCCCTTGCCACAGCAGCCCCAAGCTGGGGCTGGGAAGGAGGAGAGTCTCTCCCTCGCCACAGGATGCACAGAGCTGAGGCTGGGAAGGAGGGACGTCTCTTCCTGGCAGCCGCAGCCCTGGAGCTGGGGAAAGTCGTCTCTTTCTCTGGCCTCCGCAGCCCTGCACGTCCCAAATTCCCCCCACACCCTCTTCTCGCCCCACTGCCTCCTCCTACCTATTCCCACTAAGGCCACCACCTCACCTTACGTGTGCATCTGCTCCAGGGACCAGGCACCTAATTAGCCACAGGTGTGGCTCCACTAATTAGGTGGGTGCCCTTTCATTCTCTTGTGTGGCTGCCCAGGCGTGCACCTTAGAGGAAACTATCCGCGGACCACCTGAATGGAGTTTGTGAACCACAGTTTGAGAACCTCTGATCTAGGGGGCTCCATTTAATGACTAATGTCGGTAGATCGCCCTTGACTCTAGAATGAGTCTCCTCCCTCCCACCCCTGCCATGGATCAGACGGAATCAAACTGTTCACCAAGCTGCTTTTGGAGTAAATGTAGGGATGAACATTAGGATGGGATGTGGGCACGAAATATTCTACATTTGGCACATATGCCTAGATGTATTTATAGATATATTTAATAAATCAAAAATAGCCAATACACTAGGACACCCTAGAATCAGAGACATTTTTACATCACAGCACTAGAAATCTCATGCAATTAATCGTTTGTGAACAAAAACCATATATGTAGCATCATACATTGACACAGCGCTTCACAAGATAATAAGACACAAACTTTAACCTGAAGAATCTTAGTGATGGAAGTCAAAGAACAACACTGATCTTTTCCCCAAGTTTGCCCCTACCCCTTCACATGAAAATAGACAACCCCTACTAAGGATAAGTCTGTACAGCACACTAAGCCCAGGCCTGCTACGCCCAGGCTTGTGGGCTCACGTTTCCAAGCCCACACATGAACACCTTCATCTTCTCATACATCCTCCCTGCGGAAGGAAATGGCCCGGGTAGAAGCCATCAAATCATGGAAGTCACGAATGGCTACACAGGTGGTGTCAGAGGGAAGGCTTTGGATTCTTTGACCATGGGATGGCGTTCCAAGAAGGAGGAGTGCTAGGCAGAGACGGGCTCCACCTAATGAAGAGAGGGAAGAGCATCTTCACAAGCAGGCTGGCTAACCTAGTGAGGAGGGCTTTAAACTAGGCTCACCGGGGGAAGGAGACCAAAGATAAGGTAAGTGGGGAAGTGGGATACAGGGAGGAAGCACGAGCAGGAGAGCGCAAGAGGGGAGGACTCCTGCCTCATACTGAGAAAGCAGGATGATCAGCGAGTTATCTTAAGTGCCTACACACAAACGCAAGAAGCCTGGGAAACAAGCAGGGACAACTGGAAGTCCTGGCACAGTCAAGGAATTATGACGTGATTGGAATAACAGAGAGTTGGTGGGATAATTTACATGACTGTGGAGAACTGTCATGGATGGATATAAACTCTTCAGGAAGGACAGGCGGGGCAGAAAAGGTGGGGGAGTTGCATTATATGCAAGAGGGAAGTAAGATTGCCCAGAGCTTTGGTATGAAACTGCAGAAAACCCTGAGAGTCTCTGGATTAAGTTTAGAAGTGTGAGCAATAAGGATGATATCATGTGGGAGTGTGCTCTAGACCACCAGACCAGGGGGATGAGGTGGACGAGGCTTTCTTCCAGCAACGAACAGAAGTTACTAGATCACAGATGCTGGTTCTCATGGGAGACTTCAATCACCCTGATATCTCCTGGGAGAGCAATACAGCAGTGCACAGACAACCCAGGAAAGTACAGAGGACAATTTCCTGGTGCAAGTGTTGGAGGAAACAAAAGGGCAGAGCTCTTCTTGACCTGCTGTGCACAAACAGGGAAGAATTAGTAGGGGAAGCAAAAGTAGATGGGCAGTGACCATGAGATGGTAGAGTTCAGGATCCTGACACAAGGAAGAAAGGAGAGCAGCAGAATACGGACCCTGGACTTCAGAAAAGCAGACTTTGACTCCCTCAGGGAACTGATGGGCAGGATCCCCTGGGAGAATAACATGAAGGGGAAAGGAGTCCTGGAGAGCTGGCTGTATTTTAAAGAATCCTTATTGAGGTTTCAGGAACAAACCATCCCAATGTGCAGAAAGAATAGCAAATATGGCAGGCGACCAGCTTGCCTTAACAGCGAAATCCTTGCTGATCTTAAGCACAAAAAAGTAGCTTACAAGAAGTGGAAGATTGGACAAATGACCACGGACGAGGATAAAAATATTGCTCAGGCATGCAGGAGTGAAATCAGGAAGGCAAAATCACACTTGGAGTTGCAGCTAGCAAGAGATGTTAAGAGTAACAAGAAAGGTTTCTTCAGGAATGTTAGCAACAAGAAGAAAGTCAAGGAAAGTGTGGGCCCCTTACTGGATGATGGAGGAAACCTAGTGACAGAGGGTGTGGAAAAAGCTCATGTACTCAAAGCTTTTTTTGCCTCTGTCTTCATGAACAAGGTCAGCTCCCAGAGTACTGCACTGGGAAGCACAGTAAGGGGAGGAGGTAACCAGCCCTCTGTGGAGAAAGAAGTGGTTTGGGACTATATATAAAAGCTGGATGAGCACAAGTCCATGGGGCCGGATGTGCTGCATCCGATGGTGTTAAAGGAGTTGGCGGATGTGATTGCAGAGCCATTGACCATTATCTTTTAAAACTCATGGCGATCGGGGGAGGTCCCAGATGACTGAAAAAAAGGCTAATGTAGTGCCCCTCTTTAAAAAAGGGAAGGAAGAGGATCCAGGGAACTACAGGTCAGCCAGCCTCACCTCAGTCCCTGGAAAAACGCATGGAGCAGGTCCTCAAGGAATCAATTCTGAAGCACTTTCCTCTCCTCTAAGTGATCGGGAACAGTCAGCATGAATTCACCAAGGGCAAGTCATGGCTGACTAATCTAATTGACTTCTATGATGAGATAACTGGCTCTGTGGATGAGGGGAAAGCAGTGGACGTGTTTTTCCTCGACTTTAGCAAAGCTTTTGATACGGTCTCTCCCAGTATTCTTGCCAGCAAGTTAAAGTAGTATGGGCTAGATGAATGGACTATATGGTGGATAGAAAGCTGGCTAGATCATTGGGCTCAATGGGTAGTGATCAATGGCTCCATGTCTAGTTGGCAGCCGGTATCAAGTGGAGTGCCCCAAGGGTCGGTCCTGGGGCTGGTTTTGTTCAATATCTTCATTACTGATCTGGAGGATGGCGTGGATTGCACCCTCAGCAAGTTTGCAGACGACACTAAACTGGGAGGCGTAGTAGATACACTGGAGGGTAGGTACACAGAGGGGCCTAGACAAATTAGAGGATTGGGCCAAAAGAAATCTGAGGAGGTTCAACAAGGACAAATGCAGAGTCCTGCACTTAGGATGGAAGAATCCCACCCACCGCTACAGACTAGGGACCGAATGGCTAGGCAGCAATTCTACAGAAGAGGACCTAGGGGTTACAGTGGACAGGAAACTGGATATGAGTCAACAGTGTGCCCTTGTTGCCAAGAAGGCTAACGTCATTTGGTGCTGTATAAGTAGGGGCATTGCCAGCAGATCGAAGGACATGATCATTCCCCTCTATTCAACATTGGTGAGGCCTCATCTGAAGTACTGTGTCCAGTTTTGGGCCCCACACTACAAGAAGGATGTGGGAAAAATTGGAAAGAGTCCAGTGGAAGGCAACAAAATGATTAGGGGGCTGGAGCACATGACTTATGAGGAGAGGCTGCGGGAACTGGGATTGTTTGTCTTCTCTGCAGAAGAGAAGAATGAGGGGGGATTTGATAGCTGCTTTCAACTACCTGAAAGGGGGTTCCAAGGATGTATCTAGATTGTTCTCAGTAGTACCAGATGACAGAACAAGGAGAAATGGTCTCAAGTTGCAGTGGAGGAGTTTAGGTTGAATATTAGGAAAAAACCATTTTCACTAGGAGGGTGGTGAAGCACTGGAATGGGTTACCTAGGGAAGCGGTGGAATCTCCTTCCTTTGAGGTTTTTAAGGTCAGGCTTGACAAAGCCCTGGCTGGGATGAATTTAGTTGGGGATTGGTCCTGCTTTGAGCAGAGGGTTGGACTAGATGACCTCCTGAGGTCCCTTCTAACCCTGAAATTTTATGATCTGCACAGCAGTGGAAACCCAGAGTTCACAACCCTGCTGGTGCAGCCATACTGCAGTACGCATACCCACGTCAGGACTTCAGCTTCGGTGGGAGTGTAGTGTCTCCTGGTTCAAAGTGCCCTTGCCAGCTGAAACTATTCTGGGGCTTTTTTCATCATGGGTTTTGGAAGAACTCATGCGTCTGTTCTGCGAGAGTTGACCAGAACTGTTTTGTGTGGTTTTATACCCCACAAACCTATCCAGCTGAGCTATTTTGTGTCTGAACACTCTCTGCAGCTAGAGTTAATATGGATCCATCCTGGGGAAGAACATCTCTACCTAATGGTGTCAGTCCTATTTCAAGACATAGGTTGAGCATCTTCAAGATACTGGTGGACATTTTTGAACTGCCAAAGGCACCTCTCGGAGGAGGGAGCTGACATGCCAGCTGTGAATAAGCTAATGCTGATCATGCCTGTTATAGCTTTAGCTACAGATTCCCTCTGTGTAGACCGGTGCTTCTGAATCAGGGCCACAAGCACAGACTGGTGGGATGACATATTCATGCGGGCCTGGTATGACCAGCAGTGGGTCCAGAACTTTTTCATGAAGAAGCAGACATTCCTGCACATATGGGCATCCATGCTAGTCCAGAAGCAGGTTCCTTTAGACATCTGGAAACTGGCCATTCCAGGCTGCTACAAATCCGTGGCTAGCCAGTTTGGAGCTGGCAAATCAGCTGTTGGGATTGTTGTGGCAGAGGTTTGTGAAGCAATCAGGACTGTGATTTACCCAAAGGTGATAGACATAAGAAACGTTCCTGAAATAACAGCTGGTTTTCTGAGAATGGCTTTCCAGTCCGCACCAGAGCCATTCATGCGACTCACGTGCCTATAGTTTGCCCACCACAAGAATGACAAACTTTATCTTTTTCAAACTTGGTTTGTTTTTGTTAATGATCCCATCCATTTCAACAGAAAACCATAAACTCACAGCTCCAGATGGAATTAATCGGAGAGGTGGGGACTTGTTACAACATCACATTATCTTTGACACTGGGAACACGTGCTTTAGATATCCGCACAAGCTCCTATAATTAAAAGGAATGGTACATTTCCCTCAGTGCTATGTGCTCCTTGCTAATAAGAAGAAATGTCCCTCACCATCCAAGCTGAGCCCAGTAAAGAGCCTCGGAATGTGTAACTGGTTTCTGTATACCTGAGAGTCAGGAACAAATGTATTATTCTAAAACATGTGAAGATATAACTATTAAAAAGGCATGCACTAGAACCACAGAATTGGCACAAACAGGGAAAACATGGCTCCAGATTCCCATTTTATGGCTCAGGACCATCTTTCCTATATTATCTCTGTGTGTGCATGTGTGTGTGTACATTCATAGAAATCCTCATTAAACTAGTGCTAAGGTCTGAATTACAACATCCCCATGTGGATAGAAAAGTCTGCTGTAATTTTTAGCCCCTACCATTGCTATTTAGGTTCCATTACTCGTAAAATTTGACTGTTTCCATCTTGCCACCACCTTTTGGTAGGTCACTTTTCTTATATGGGAAGATATTTCCCTCCTCCTGTGTTTGAAGCATGTAACACATGAGTTTAATTCTTCATGTTGACAGTTCCAGTGGTATGTAGCTGCTGTAGAAAATCCTGCTCTCTCAGAGTGAGGCAATCCTTCACTTGACTTGGGTCAGTCCAAAGTAGGCCTTTAAAAGTGAAGCCTTGAAGAACTGAATTTGACACAGTATACCATGAAGGGAGGCAACTCGGTGAGCACAGGAGCAATTTGTTTTTAGTGATCAGTGTGACAGCAGAGGCGGATTAGCCACTGGGCCAATGAGGCCTGTGCCCAGGGGCCTCGGTCAATTGTGGGACCTCTGGAAAAATGTCTTCCCTGTTATAAGCTAGCTCCTGGTGCTCAGATATATTACTGATGATTCCAACAAGGGACCCTGAATGTGAAGGTAGTCGACTGTACATCCATAAGGAAACAGAACAATGGTAGCACAGCTCAAATGATGATGAGCTGAGGCTGAAACAAAAAGTCTCATTCCACCAACAGTCCTAGACCCTTTTCCCATTGAAATTAGCATTAATCATAGAATCGTAGGACAGGAGGGGACCTCGAGAGGTCATCTGGTCCAGTCCCCTGCTCTCATGGCAGAGTTAAGTATTATAGATATTACAATGTGTAATATAATAGATATTACAATGTGTTTCTCCAATCTAAAATGGAAATTAAAATTACCAGGAACCATTAGGAAGTTAATTTTACACTCATAAAACAGACTAAGAATCTAATCTATTTTTTAAACCATTCTAACTAGCCGCAACCTTATTTCAGTGAATTCTCCCTCTGCTATGAACTGTCTAAAGGCACTGGAGCTTATGGAGCCGTTTTTCTTCTGTTTCATCAGCCAAAGCTGATACAAAAAATGGAGTATGCAAAATAACGTTGACTGTATTATTTCAGTTTCCAATGGACATTTATTCAGATGCACACAGAGATATTGAACAAAACTAAAAAGCTAAATGGTAAAGAAAAGAGGGCAAATTTTCAGGGGACTCTCCTAAACTGTGCTCTCAAAATTTGCCCATATGTCTGTATTCCATAATTATGTGCATATAGGAAATTTCTATTTGTGTACTGAAATGTGGGTTTGTACATGCAAAATTTGTTCGATTACTCTTTTTGTGCAGGCACAATTTCAGAGGCTCCTTTGAAATTTGGCATGTACAAAAGAGGCAAATGAATGCATAATGTAGCAAATACATTTTCCTGTGATTTAAATCCATGTTTCTCTCTTTCCTCCTCTCTGTAAACTGGGAAAAAAACTCTTTTGGGCATGTTCCAAACACAGCGGGAATAACTTTACGACATCCCACCCAGCCTTATTACTAAATCAGCCTTTAATCTTTGGGATTTTTTCAAAATTCTACACACTTTTCTACATTTGAAATATTAATACTTTGCACTTTTATAATGCCTTCCATCTGAGGATTTCAAAATACTTTACAAACACTAATAAACTTTTAAAAAAATCCTTATGAGCTATTTTACTTCTCTTCCCATTTTACAAAAGGGGAAACAAAGGCAGCGAGAAGTCCTTTGCCTGTGGTCACACACCAGATCAGTAACAGACCCTGAAATATAATCCCTAACTAACTGTCCTGTGTTGGGACATTTGGTTCCCAAGAACTCAGTTCGCAACTCCAGTCTCGTCACTCAGGTTCCTTATTTGCAAAGCTATGCTGATTTAATCAGATTCAAGCACGGAGGTGGATATGGGGCTTACCATACATTCGATGTTACATAGCAAGCTGCTTCCTTTATTTATTTACATTTATACATTACACTGCATTTACTACACACTGCATCACACTGCACACTGCATCACACTTGGTTGCTTTACCTCATCTTATGTTCCAGGCTTACCTTATCCATTATCAACTTGTTTATTAGAAATCGTTCCCTGGGTGGTCCCCCTTATCTTAACTAGTACAGGCATTCTGTTTACAGCCTGCTGATCCATTTACCTCCCTAATACTGTCTCCCAAGAAATGAGGCCTCGCCCATTACTCATGTTAAGCCAGGCGTACATCCTGTGATAAAAAAAATTATTCCTTTTCTGTAGGGGGAAAAAAGGAAATACCCTGCAGGATAAAAAGAGAAGGCCAAAAATTCCAGTGGTGCTTAAAGGAGTTGGGTACCGAACTCCTCTGAAAATTCCAATTTAAGTGATCCATCCCCTGTTGCCCATTTCCAGCTTCTGGCAAACAGAGGCTACAGACACCATTCCTGCAAATAGCCATTGATGGACATATTCTCCATGAATTTATCTTTGGAATCCTGTTATAGTCTTGGCATTCACAACAGCCTCTGGCAAGGAGTTCCATAGGTTGACTGTGTGCTATGTGAAAAAATACTTCCTTCTGTTTTAAACCTGCTGCCTATTAATTTCATTTCTTCTTTCCTAGTTCTTGTGTTATGAGGCGTAAATAACACTTCTTATTTACTTTCTCCACACCAGTCATGATTTTATAGACCTCTATCATATCCCCCTTAGTCGTCTCTTTTCCAAGCTGAAAAGTCCCAGTCCTATTAATCTCTCCTCGTATGGCAGCCATTCCATGCCCCTAATAATTTTATTGCCCTTTTCTAAACCTTTTCCAAGTCCAATTTATCTTTTTTGAGATGGAGCAACCACATCTGCATGCATACCATGGATCTATATAGAGGCAATATGATAATTTTCTATCCCCTTCTTAATGATTCCCAACATTCTGAACATTAATGATTCCCAACATTCCCATTAATGCTTTACAATGATGGCTGGAGTACAGCACTGTGATAAACCCGTGCATGAAGACCTCAGCACTTACGAAACGCCAACTAGGACAGAACACTGTAACGCAGCTTCTCAGCAACACAGGTTATTGCGAACATCAAACCAGTCCTCCGCTCTCTACACTACCTTCACATAGAATTTCTAATCAAGTTCAAAGTCCTGGTCCTTATTTTCAAAGCACTTCATGGCCTGGGTCGAGGATATCTAAAAGACCATCTAAAGCTCTGGGATGAAGACCAGAGTCAACAGCCACACTCCTCTGTAGCTCAACTGAACTCCTTACAATAAAGGTAAAGCTTATCTGTGAGAGAGGGAGAATTTTCTCGGTGGCCAATCCAAGGGTGCGGATAGAGCTCCCTCAAGACCTGTGGGCCATCAAAAACCTCAGCACCTTCCACTCCAAGTCCAAGATGCATTTCTTTGACCTGGCCTTCTCTAACAAATACGTAGCAACATGTATATTTTTTAAAAAGCCCAAACCCTACCAAAAACAGACACTCCACTGCACACACTTCTCCCCATGGATAGAGGATGAAAGAACAAAACAGGTGACAGCTGTTAGTCACATACCTTAATGCAGTACTAGAAAGCATTCAGATACTATGGTGATAAGTGCAATATGAAAACCCTAGAGAGAACAGAATACAGTTTTCTATTCAAATCTTTTAGATCATGCTGAACAACAACTACTATCCTGTTGGATCAGAATCACAAGAATTCCTCGGCAGGAAAGAGGGGTGTGCAAAGGATTGCCTTGGCCTCTGAAAGAAGATGCAAAAATCTAAAGGGCTCTTGTTTCCAAGTTCACTAACTATAGCCTCTGTACAGCAGAAATAAAACTACAATGAACTGGCACTTCTTAACTAGAAAGTTTCTTTGTATTAGATCTCTTAGGAAAATTCTTCTCAGACCCCAAGTTCAGACTGTATCAAGAAGATCTTACTGTTTGCTTTTCCTGAAAATCTGAATCTGGAATAATCAGAATCTTACAAACATCTCACGATAAGGATTGATGGAGCAGAGCCAAGATATATGGATATGCATCTGTCTGACTGATCTGCAAGCAAGATTGCTAGCTGCCCACAAAGAAAAGTAGAGAAAAGCTTCTAAAAATAAAAATCTGGGGCTTACATTAATGCAATCCTCGGATAAGGATTTAATAAGAATTATGGACTGTTAATTAAATGCCATTTGATTAAATACATTATGATTTAACAATTACGGCATGTAGCAACTCATTATTAAAGCCACATTGTTATGTTTGACTGTACTGCAGCAGCAACACTGTATTTAAAATGGAGATGAGCATTTTATTCCAACTCCATTCATGCATTGCTTTCTCAATCAATTACTTTTTAAATATGCGTAATGGAAGCTGGGCAAATACCACCTAAATGTTCTGCAAGCATCCACTTGATTTTAATAATGGATTTGCTTTGGCCACACTTGCACTCTGTTTTACATGCCTTTATGGGAACATTCAAAGGACTGAGTTTTGCTCACATGAATGTTTGTGTGAAGTGTGTCATTAACTACTTGAATTATGGTAGCCCTGAGTTCAGGACCCCATTTTACTAGGCCCTGCACACATAATAATGAGTGTCAATTCCTGACCCAGACAGTTTATAGTCTAAATAGACAAGACAAAGGATAGGAAGAGAAAGAGGCACAGAGAGGCAAAATGACTGGACTAAAGTTACACCGGAGGTCTCCTGACTCCCAGTGCAACACAATGTCCTCTCTGCTTTCATAGAGAATTTGCCAGCACTGAAAATGATGGTATCCTGCTTAACACAGCAGGGCAGGGTTCCCAGTACCCCTCATTAGCTTCCGGGATCAATGACAATTAAATGAGCCAAACCAGGATATGACAGGCCACTTGACCGCTAGGAAATGCATAGGCATACACAATTACTTTGTGTGAATGTTACAAAAGAAAACTACATTTAAACTCTGAACCCTGCCAATAAATTTTACAGTACTATAATTTTTTCTAGGAATGATGCCTTCACAAGGCTCTGTGTGATCCACAAAGGAAGAGGTTTAAACATTTCTAATATTCTCTAATCCTTTGCGACTGCTACCTCTCCCTAAGTCTAAAAGCACCAGTGGCTTCTCAGGCCTCCTTACTGGCTATAGAAGTCTTATGCTCATTCAAACAGGGAATAGGAACAAATACTGATTTGCTTTACAGTGCTCAGAGGCTCTTGTGAGGATCAAGGTTGCACTGGGCACTTTATATATGAATAGCAAGAGACAGTCACTGCCCCTAAAGTCCTTACAGTCTTTGGCTCCAACGTTAAAAGCGCTTGGTGCAATTTGGGATGATGGAGTGAAGAATTTTGCAAAGGCGACTTTCAACTCCTCTGAGGCTGCTCCATCCCCCAGGCCAAGTTATAGCAACCTGAAGGTTGGCACTGGCAGGCAACATCTCCAGTTGGCTACAATGGCAGCTAGTGATCACCAGGGAATAAAGTCCTCTGGTCACACTCCATGCCAGCCACAGGGTAAAGGGCAGCATAGGGGCTGCTCTATTAGCGGTGGATGACCAATTAAACCAGTTTTGTGCCAGCAGAGGGGCGCAAGGCTGCCCTAATGCAGAGGAGAATCTAGGCTTACGTGTATGAACACCACCAACAATACAGATCACATTTCATATATTACATCATATGTATCATACTGCTAACAAGAAATCCATTGAATTAAAAATTCTGGAAACACATTCACTGGGTTAATTTGAATAATGGATGAAATGCAGGAGGAAATTGCTCCTCTACTCATTTCTAGACAGCTTAGCTGTAGGCAGTTTGATTAAAGGAGATCCCACTATCTTCATATGAAACTTCAGAGTTCTGAAATTCACATTGTAGACATGACCTATACCAGCTATCTGCACTTTAAAAAAATGATCAAGCCTTCGAAGAAAAGTGACAAAGTTGTATGCTGACTGTAACACAGAAATAAGAGAGCATAAAGAAATGCAAATTTGTGGGCTCTGAAAGCACTGCAATCAGTTTTATATCTGTTAATGCCCGTGAAGGAAGGGAAAACATTTTTTAAAAACCCAACAAAAAACACTGTCCTAACCAAGCAGGCAAAACGTTTTCCTGTTACTCTGGATTAATACTAAGTACCACAAAAGGGAAAACTGATCGCCAAAACATTTGAATTAGCAATTTGTTACACCATACTACCTGCTGAAAACTTTTAGCTGTCTAGATGCAGGTTTTCATCTACTCCAGAAAAAATGGAATTTGTAATTCACCACCAGAACAGCTCCAGTAGTGGTAGCAACAAAGGAAGATGGTAGCATAGCCACAAGTCTGTTCTTACCACTTCATCATCCAACACTACTCAGTCTTTTTGTATTATTTGTCTGTCCTTACTGGTATTTGCATCTACATATCATAACAGTCATACTGGGTCAGACCAATGGTCCATCTAGCCCAGTATCCTCCTTTCAAAAGTGGCAGGTGTCATACTTCAGAGGGAATGAACAGAACCTGGCAGTTATTGAGTGATCCATGCCCTGTCATCCAGTCCCAGCATCTGGCAGTTAGAGGCTTAGGGATACCTAAAACATGAGGTTACATTGAATTTTATGTGCCATTTTCCTGCCCAGTTACCCAGTTTTGTGAGATCCCTTTGTAACTTTTCAGAGTCAGTTTTAGACTTAATTATCTTGAGCAACCTTCTGTCATCTGCAATTTTTGCCACCTCACTGTTTACCACTTTTTTTCCAGATCATTTATGAATATGTTGAACAGCACTGGTACCAGTACAGATCCCTGGACTCCGCTCTTTACCTCTCTCCATTGTGAAAAGTGACCCCTTGTTCACTAACTTTTAACCAGTTACTGATCCATGAGAGGACCCTTCCTCTTATCCCATGACTGCCTACTTTGTTTAAGAGCCTTTGGTGAGGGACCTTGTCAAAGGCTTTCAGAAAGTCCAAGTACACTATATAAACTGAATAAACCCTTGTCCACAGGTTTGACGACACCCTCAAAGAATTTTAATAGATTAAAGGGAAATCATGCCTCACCACAAAAGCCTTGTTTACTCTTTCCCAACAAAACATGTTCCTCTGTGTGTCTGCTAATTCTGTTCATTACATACTTTCTGCCAGTTTGCCTGGTACTGAAGTTAGGCTTATTGGCTTGTAAGAGCCACAAGATCACCTCTGGAGCCTTTTTAAACATCAGTGTTACAGTAGTTAACCTCTAGTCTTCTGGTATAGGGACTGATTTAAGCAATAAGTCACATATCATAGTTAGCAGTTCTGCAATTTCATATTTGAGTTCCTTCAGATCTCTTGGGTACATACCATCATATCCTGGTGACTTCTTATGTCTCTTCCCAGTTTAGCTTAATCAGCAATTTTCACAAATACCATTTTAACAACCATGTGCTGAAGATATCAAATTGAAAGGAGTTGCAAATAGAAGACAGACTAACAAAAAGGCAGTAGGAGAGGGGTAGCAGTGCATAGAGAGAGGGACACAGCTGCGAAGGCAGTAGTGTGATGGAAAGGGGACCCCAGTCATTTCATACAGCAAACAGAAAAGCTACCCCATACATACACACACTTGCTGTGCCTACATTAAGGAAATTATCCATTGCTGAGAACAGGTGTCAGTGAGAGGTGCATATGAACCCATTTGAACGCTGATTAACTATAAGTGTAGACCAGGACAAACTGTGTTCTAGATCATTTCAAAAGTGGTAGTTAAATCATGCTCAGATCACCACCAATGTCAGTAAAGGGTAGTTTTCCTAACGCGGAGAAGGCTAATAACATTGTCTTTCTCAAGACATCCTCCCTTTTCTCCTACGTCAACTCCCACAGTAGATACAGTTTTGGTAATTTTGGCAGCTGTGGGACTTAGAGTCCAAGCTTTGGAGTACAATTTCCATTCAGCAATGGTATCTTGATTGGCTTTCCAACAAAGAAAAAAATATATAGCCACAGTAATGGGTCCCAAACGTTAAAAGGGTCATGCTCCCATTTTTAAAGAGACAGAGAAAAATGTCATTGTTAAGAGCAGATCGGGGAAATAGACCAGAAAACAATAAGAACCTTTAAAGTCCGAGTACATCTAAAAGGGTTGAAATTGAGATACATGGGAAATGCCAATTCTCTGTCTAAGTTTCTGAAGATTCACAGATCCCTAAACATATTTTAAAAACTTTGCCTTTTTAAAGCAGATAAACTATTAAGATAACAAAAGGCTTTAGCAATTTAGAAGTAATTTAATCTGCAGGAAGCAAGTAACATTTTTATAAAGTAAATATAGACCCAGAAATATTTATTGGAGACATTTATAAAGGAAGGTTCTTTAAACAGACTGTTTGCAAAGAAGCAGCACCTATATTCAAAGAACTGTGTGGACACAGGGATACTCACTCTCCTAGTCCAACTCACGTTCATGAAGTTTAATGCTATACGTATTTTCCAAGTAAGTTGAGGGACGTCAAAGTGGAGAGCAGTTTATCACTTCCTTTGAACTTTAATATAACACATCATGGTACTTACAGGGGAACAACAATATGATTTATGAGACACTAGACGATCAGTTCTCTTACATGATGAATGCAGGAACAAGCTCAGATTGAAGAACAGAATTCCTTTAATTAGAATTTTGTTTAAATTATACGGCACTTTCAGGTTGCACTCACGTGCAGTGATTTTCAGATTCTCCTCCAGCAGTGGGGACCAACCTGTGGATCTGGAGCCACGAGGGGTCTTGAGGGTGACTTAATTAAGAAAATGTATTTTTGGTTATGAATTGAAAATGTGCTCCCTAAGCCTCGCCATGGAAGGGAAATTAAGTGCTTGAATCAGTCCTATTGATAGAGAGAGGAGGTAGGGTGTATCACCTCCCCAACTGCCTTCTGCTGCTTCCCCTATCACCCCAGAAGCAGCCGTAGCATGAACTGGGAGCAATCTGAGCAGCTGTTGTCCATTCCTTGATTCCCTGTCAGACTGTGGATAGGAGATCAGCTGACTCTGGCTTAAAAATAAGGAGATTTAATGCAGTCTCATGATTTTGGTGGGCCTGACTCACAATTTTCAAATGTTTGGTGCGACAATCAGGGTCCAGACAGCTCCTGGAGAAAACAGGGGACCCGATCCCCACAGAACAAACAATTGAATCAGCCAGTTGTATACAATGTTATTGTGTATAAATAGATGACAAGTAAAGTCTTATGAATGCACATAATGTTCTAAATCTGATGGCCATGAGGAGGTGTGTGCACACGGTAGGGCTATGAATGTATGCATGTTGTAACAAGGGTGCTACTCCAGCATCACCTCACAGCGATATGGGGAAGCAATCAGGCATGGAGAGGCACCTCTGAGACTAGTGGTCCACATGAAACACCTAGCATTGTACAACCTGGGAAAGACAATGGGTGGACCATTAAAGTTAATGGAAACTAAAAAGCAAACCCCAGTCTTGGAACCCTAAGGAAGGAGGGAGTTTCCTTGCACCATGTAACCATGAATTATCATAGCCCAAAAGAAAAAGAAAAAACAACGTTACCCATCTTGTTAAAAGGGAAGGCGTTTGAAGTGAAGGCGATCCCAGAAATGCAGGGCCAGCATGTAAGCAGGGTGCTGTCCATGAAACTCCAGCTCTCCTCTATGACAGAGGGCGCACAGGGAAAGGAAGGCACACAGGAAGTTCAGAGGCAACAGGTAACTTGTATTAGAGACGAGAACGTAGCTAATATAGAAGCGTAAAGCTTGAGGTGACATCTGTGTGTTCTTTTTTCCATATGACTTGTATGCGTTTGCTTTGTCTTACTATTTCATCTTTGAATCTGTGATTTTTCTATTACACACACAGATTATTTTTACCCTACGCAGGTCTCTGTTGCACCAACTGGGTGGAGCGTGCAATCCCAAGTGGACTGATAACTGGGGGAAGGTTTCACTCCTTCGGGGTGAGCAACCAGAAGGGAAAAGTCTGGTAGTGAACACCACAGAGTGCGGTGGGGGATGGATTTGGGTGGACTCAGGACAAGATGGGCTATTGGGGTAACCCTGCAAGGAGAAACTAGGCTGTTGGAAGCCAGTACGAAACCTTTATGCTTGTGGGCCGGCTACTGGTGTCAGAGCTCTGAGCCACAGCAATGTAGCATTAAGGCACGTACAGTTACAAGGCAGGCAGTGACAGACCCTTACTGGTCAGGGCAATCACCAAAATGTCACACTTTGGGTTGGCAACACTGCTGGTTCTAGCACCTAAGGGATGCTCTAACTAACATCCAAGCAATGATGGATAGTTAGCAGGATACTGATGCCTCCACTCCCTCCTCTCCCCAATGCATTCCTCTTCACCTCCTGAGTCAGGGGCTCTGGGGAAGAAGGCATGGGAGCAAGCTATGCTGTCTCTGCACCTGCTGGGGACTCCCCCATTACCAAGGAATCACTAGCAGAATTTAGAGGTCGTTTCCATTCCCTTTGTGCCACTCAGGGCAGAGAAACTGCCAGAAAGTATCAGTTGTGACCTCAACCTTTTTGAAACAATGAATTTGTACCTCAGTCTAGAAAGGCCAGACACTGCTTAGCTAGAGGGTAGGTAAGTGTTCTCTTATAGGTTAAACTAAACACTACAAAAACCAGAGTAAAACCTATGCTAAGATCCAATTACTGAACACAGAGGGCTTAAGTCTACTGTACTTTACACTGGTGCAAGCCCGGAGTAATTCCACTGTGTCGAAATCAGACATATCCTTAGAATACTTCAAACTTTAACTGTCTTTGTTTTAAAAATCATTGCTTGCTACAATTAATTCTTGTACTGATACCTTCAACTCCCCTGTGTGCATGTCACAGACATTATTACTGCCATTTAACAACGGACTGCAACATAAACAGTAAAACATTTGGAAAAATAAGAACACTATTTCTGAAAAATAAAATAAAAAACCTAGTAAGTCTGTAAACTGTTTGTATTTGGTTACCGCTAAAGCTTCAAAATGCATGTGCACTGATAACTGTCCTAGCTTAGTTAGTTCTGTCCTAGCTTCCCTCTGTCCGTCTCTCTTTTTAATAGTTCTTTGTTTTCTCTTTTTTCAAGAAAAAACAACTGTTCAGGGGATAGGAGATTCATCACTCTGCTACATTCATTAAAATTTTAATTATTGGTTAGAACAGAATGGAAAATACTCAAAATATAAAATCTTTCCCCAGCTAGAGAAGCCTTTTTAAAATCAAATATTGAGGTTAATGCTCGCAGTGCTATGTCAACAGGCTTGTTTCTTGACGATAGTATCAAAATGGGAGTTAAAGGCCACAATGTCAAAAAGCTAAGATTTACTGCACAGAAGAATGGGCAAAAAGGAAGAAAACAGGAGCATTCATTCGAGGTCTCAGGCCATTGAGCAAGTGGTGCACAAGCTCATGGAACTGGGGTCTGTGTGATACTGTCGTTGAAAGATGGGAATTACTGTGCTGTAGTGCACTATACCAGGTGTTATATGCAGTGAAGTAAAAATTTGGGCAACTCCATATTCTACTTTACTCAACAGTCCCCATATGGTTGCTAATAGACAGTGACTGCACAACCCACCAACCAGAGTGGCTGCAATAGTTCCTTACATGTAGCACAACTACACTTGAACACTACCCAGCCCTTAGGCAAAGGCTGCATGAGGTAGTTACAGTACCAGTGCAAAGTAAGCTAGATTATCCACCATATAGCCACACACATTTCCCTTATTAATGACAGCACACTGAGGCAATTGGCATCATCGACTGTGGCTGTCTAATAAATATATGTAAGGCTATGGCCAGAGGCGTGTCCCAGAGAGAGCACTCCTTTCCTAGCACATTGTGGTCATTACCCCAATTGTGCCAGGTAAAGAAGATAATTAATTGCTGGTTAACATCTCTCTATTCCTCCTCCTTCAGCAGGATTCTTGACAGGGGACACTAGAGCTTACCGCTATCTGAACTGGAGTAACTTCTTGGGCTGCCAGAAACACATGCATAATCCTTAGGTTAGATAGTACATGTGTTGGTGGCAAGTGCCTCCTTTCCCATAACATGAAAACTCTAAACAAATTATCACACTAAAGTGCAGTGATTTTAATATCTCAGTGCAGTTTGCAGTTAGTAGTTAGCTTGTTGATTTCACTAACCCAGAAGATCAGGAAATTAAATACAGTGAATGGATAATTCAGGTGACAATTAACATTTATTGCTTTACCATGTGAAATACTGAAGAGTAATTAAATTTAAATCTTTGAAGTAGAAAGCAAGGAAGCCAATTCTCTGCAGGAATCGGAAGAGAACTCCCTCCTCCCCCACTCACTGATACATAATTTCATAAATATATGGAGGGTTTCACAGTTCCCTCTGAAGCAGAGATATTGGCCTCTGTTGGAGGAAAGATACTAGAGTAGACAAATTATTGCTCTGATCCACTATGGCAAATTCTATGTTACTAGATACCCAAGATGAGCTTTCCTTGTATTAAACTGTCACTTCATTTCTTGTTAGAAATGTTTTTATTTGAAACATTATCTGCTTGCATTTCTTATTCCAAAAATGGATCAGGATTCATTACATGTTTTGCAGATATGTCAACTCTCTATACAACTTCTAATGACAATAGACACTTTCAGAAAGAATGTCTCACTTTATTTTACATGGCACAGGTAGCACTGTCTATAGTTAAGATCAATCCACCACTTTCCATTAAAAGAGCTTGTTTTCTAGTTGCTTAACAACTTTGTCGAACTTGAACCACCCAGCCTGAAATTTCCAATGCTTGGTATCTGGCTCATGCTAATTTTTTTTTTAAATGCCAGCAAAAACAGTACAGCTGTTTCCCAGAACAAGGTTAGGGGGAATGTTTAGCCCATGTTAAAAAAAATCTTGCAAACATTTTGTTGAGAAGCTGCTCATACAACCTTAATTCAGCCCCCTTTGTCTGTACGCATTATGATACAGTCTTAAGTTACATGATCAAAGATCTTTTTTTCCCCCACAGGACCCCTGCCTCAATCAGTGCACATGATGAATAAGGGTTGTGCAGTGAGGAAGGTTATTGTCCGTAGGATCCCTGTCATTTGTTGCAGAAGTTGGAAGGGGTGCAGTGAATGAAGCCATAAATTACAGTCAGAGAAAGGATGGTCTCATGGTTAAGGCAATTGAATGTTACCCTGGAGAACTGGATTCTATCCCTGCCTCTGCTACACAGTTCTTATGTGATGCTAAACAAGTCACTTAAAAATCAAACTTTCCACAGCTGATCACTAATTGCTTGTTCCTCATTTTTGGAGTGCTTGACTGGAGATCTTGGAGTCTGATGTGCAAAAGTGCTGAGCACTCTCAGCTGCAACTGGAATCAACTGGAGCTGTGCTTTGAACATATCAAGTGCTATATAATGCTAGATCCGAAGTGCCTCAAAAATCCACTTAAAATTAGTGGATGCTTTTGACCTTAATCTTTCTGTGCCTCTGTTCCCCATCTTTAAAATGGTGATAATACCCCTCTCTTCTCACTGGGGTATCATGAAGATAAATTCATTAATGTCTGTGAAGCACTCAAATTGGTAGCAATGGACAACTTACAACAGCCTAGGAGGATATTAATAATTTTGTCTTCAGAACAGGGTTTGAATTGTGTGTAGAAAATAAGGCCACACTGAACAAGGAGAAAACAAAATACTGAATAGCTGTTCATTAGTTAAGCACCAGCTATCCTGTATACTGAAAGAGGCAGGGGTATTATGGGAAAAAACCGTATGTGATTATGTCATTAAAGACTGTGTCAATATACATATGCATAAGGGGGCTGAATTAAGGTTGCACAGACAATCTTAAAGCTGGCATCTCCTAACTGTGGAGTGTTTGACTTTGCAACCTTAATAATGCTCTTTTAATGTAGATTTTGTGGGATGGAGGAAAACTTTGGGTAATTTACACAACGCTTTCACTTGTCAACAATATCCTAATACACTTGCAATCAGGCACAAGACCAAGACATTCCAAGACAACAACAGGCCAAGTCAGTGATACAGACAAAACTGTAATAAAAAAGCTGCTTGCTAGACTAGGCTGCATGGCCTCAATAGTTCTAATACAGTGATTCAGGCCCCACATCATTAATCATTGCGGGGAGGAGGGGAGAAATTATAGTATCTTTACAAAGAATCTTTATTGCACTGGCAGTAAAGCAGTTGCTTGATACTGCTCTGAACTCCCTATAAAATTACAAACACTGATAAAGCAAAGTGTTGATTTTGCCCAATCTGTGAACTCTTAGTGGGATTGTAAAATGCCAAGGACAGTTTGTCAGAAAGCAGATGGATTAGCACAAACACAGTGGATTGTTTAATGTTTTGTATTCCCTTTGTTAACTGGGTTCTTTGACCTAAGCAACAAGATTTATTAAAAGTCATCCCTCCAACATCCCAGTACAATTATGTTCTCACAAACGGTAATTGGCTAGTCTTTCATGGCCTAGAAAAGATAACTTGAGGCATTGCTTTCCTAGACTACTAGATAAGTAGATATAGTATGCAGTAAACATCGCTCCAACACATGATTATTCCATGCTGAATCTTCTTTTCAGCTTCTTGTTCTTTCCTTCATCCCCACAGGATCATTATTCTGGGCTATAACCTCTAAGACACATCAACAATCCAGGAATATATCAGCTGCTGATTTGCCACTATTCCAGTTTAACCACAATGCATTAGAAAACAAGAAGTCTGCCATTGAAAGGATTAGGCTGGCAAATTTACTGTCATGATAAAATCATCTGCTTTGTTTCGTTTCAAATTAAAGCACAATTCAACATATCACTTAGAACTGTTTTGCTTTGTAAATGTTTTCACTTAAAAGGTATCAGAGAACAAACTGCTAAATATTCAGTTTGAAATCCCTCACACTTTTGAACCGGAATCTTGCAAAGACACACACAAAAGAGGTAGTGGAAACAGAGTCACCAGACTTTGGATAACAAGAAAACTTTTTTTTCCTAAATCCATTCTTCTCTCTTCCTTTTTAGTGCCATTCCAACTACTGACTCTTCGCAAAACATCGTTAGTTTTGTCTATTGTTCCTTCAAAATGAACTTCAATGCTGAAGTAGTTTTCAGGATGATATTTTCAAATAGAGATGCTGAAATAGCAAGTGTTTTCCACAACAAAGCTTTTTGTGGAACACAAAAAAAATTATGCAAACTGCCTTGCGTGCACAAATGAAATTAAGGCAGAAACCTAGACACCCAAAATCTCAGAGGAAGAATATTGCTACCATAATTTTAGGGACCAAATTATGGCTCCTTTGAAGAAAAAAAAAAGGTCCCTAAATGCACAGCAGGTATATCATGCACCAGAAATTTTCCACTATTCTAATTGCATTTCTATTCTGGTCATATTTGTTGTTTTCTTCATAACATCTAAGGCCTGAACCTTTCCATAAAGAGACAACAGAGCAAAGAACCGGATGCAAAATTTCACAGCCCAGAAAATATTCATTTCAGTATGAAGTATTAATAAAACAAATATTTTAAAAAGGAGAGTCCTACCGGATCTTCAGTTTTATGGTTATTCAGCAAATCAGACAAGAAGTCGTCATGGAGGCTCTCTCTCCGAATCAATGTAAATTCACGCAGAAAAATAGCTCCTTGGTTTTGGTCTCCACAAACCTAGAAAGATAATATGACATTAAAAAAAGCAGTGCCCCAACATTGCCATCAGGAATGTACCCAAGAAAGAAAAAGAGGAGATCTAGTGAACTAGCATATTTGTTAATTGCCTTTTGTCTCTTAGATTACTAAATTAATTCCAGCTCTGACCACAGTGGCCATTAATGAAAATGGAGACCTTCATTTAAAAGAAATAAGTAGGTAATAGTTTACTCTGATGTCCAATGATACAAAAGCTTTGTTGAGGGAACAAGCTGGAATTTTGTTTCTCACAAAGTATGGCCTGCAGAGCAGTAGCTCACAGTTAAAATGCTGTGTGGTGAAGTGATATCTTCTTAAAACACATTCTGAACTATACAGACAGAACTCCCAGAGACGTCCTAATCCATGGGCCTATGTAAAGGTTGGGTGGTAAGAAGGGGAAATATTTAGGTATGTGTAGAGATGGATGCTACTAAGGCCAAAATCATGTATGTATACAAATAAGTGCACATGCACCTTAATAGGTAAGGAAAATAAAACACTGCACATGCATGGTTGATCATTTTAATTTAATTTCTGAATTAGTTATTTCCAAGCCTAGCAAAGTTTGTAATCTCTGAGGCAGAGACTGTCATTTCATTACATGTCAGAACAGTGCCTTAGGTGCTACTGTAATGCTACTAACGACAATTAATTTCTCATTGTGTTCCTTGGTGTTATTATCAGAGCCAAAAAGAATCAAAACAAATTTTTAAAAATTAGAACACACGTTTTAAATTCTCAAAACCAGTGATACTTATGGGTTTTTTCCTTCAAAGTTCCAACAAACAAAAAACTACCTTTGGGCTAAAACAAGGAATTACACAGCAAAGAGAAATGTTTGAGGAAGTTAGTAACAGAAAATAGGGAACTCATTATCAACTGGAATTCTAGTAACTTTTCCAAGTTAATTTCTGTTGCAACATATTTTGAACAAGGCTCAACTTGCTAAAGTACAGTCTCGCTAGATTTGTTTTTATCTAAATAGGTCCAGGCCTGTATGTAAACAAATACATTTTGTTTTTATATTTTAGTAATTGGGACTACAGCCTATACATCTAATATAATATACATCCTTCAAGAGTCAACATTCATGATCAGATACTAATGCACGTTAACTGTTGATTTTGGAATGGCAATCACTTTGGGTATATATGGAATACCAAGTACTATAGTAATGTATGATATATGGGGTAATTGCTTGCGAGCTTGAGAAGAACACATTACTTACAAATGGAGAAGCATTACTCACAAATCCGTTATTACACACCCATCTACCAGCTATTTTGTAAACAAGAAAAATTAGTTCTGATTTTTCCCCCACTTCTGCTGATACTATTTCTTGTATCCCTGCACCTGAAAAACTAGATGCCATAATTACTATGAATCTAGCTCTAGTTTTAAAAGGTTGAGCAGGAGAAGAGTGACGTTGCATTCCATGTGTTTTACGGAAATATGCTTCTGAGGATAAATATAATGTAAATGGAATATGCTGCATGCAAAAAGGTCTCACTATAAGGAAGGAGATCAGAGCATCATTTCATGGTGTTTTAGGGCTCTCATTGGTGCTATTAAATGATGACGGTGCTCTTCCATTCCTTAAGGTTGCTCAATACTCTGTAAAGTGCTTTGCAGTACATGTTAGGGTGCTATAAAAAAAACAGAGTCTTGTTTTATTAGATGGGAATGGGGTAACATTATGTAAAAATCAAAACAAGGCTTATTTGGCTCATTTCCCAGCTCCTTCAGATCTGTGTAAACCATGAGTAACTATTACACCTAATGGTGTAAACTCAATGCAGATGCGAGCTCTGATCAGCCTACAGAACAAATACAGAACAGCAAGAGAAATGAGTTAACACTAAGTAGAAGGGAAAAGATGCAACTTCTACTTCTGTTGAGTAGTGCTTCCAGCTAGAAGCAGTCTCATTGACTTCACTGGGACTAGTCATGGAGTAAGATACTAATCATCCTGAGCAAGGATGGCACAATCTGGCCCATATCAAATATGGGTATAATAATATAGGACTAGATTTTTATATCTTTATTTATATTTATATCTTTATTCATGCATGTAGCCCCATTGATTCCAGTAGGGCTACTCACAAAGTATGACTAGCCATGTGGTCCAAAATATATATACCGTATTTCAAACACCTTTTTACACCTGCCAAGAGAAGGTTAAATATAACACCTGTTCAGTCCAGAGAACTCAAATTATTTAAAGTCTATTTAAAAATCAAAAAGGAAACTCATTACCGTCAGAATTCTGGGTACAAAGTATGCAATGCTTGTATTATAAGAAGCCCCCATGGAAGAAATTTCTCAGTCTGTATGTGCCTGCCTCCCCCTATGTGAAAGAGTGCTATATTCTCTCTCTTCTATGAGCACTATGTGAAAGTCCCACTGCAACTCTTGACTCTACACAGCAGTTACTTAAACAGGAAAAGACATCCTGGAGCAGTCACAGGTGTCCACATACCTGCTGGCTGCTAAAGGCATTTGTTGATTAGCACTGCTATGCTGCCTCAAAGGAGGATTTAACAAAAATTCCCTAAGGGAGTGCTGAAATAAGATGAAAATTATTACTGCATTTAATCTCTGACAATTTTGGACCCTGGTTTTGATCTGAGCTCTTCACTTTTGTTCTTGACTAGACCTGGATTCAAAATCTGAATCCAGATCTGAATTTTGTAAGTTGACCTCATCTTTATAATGGGCCAAACCAAAATTGCTGAATCCAAACACTTCTTAAATGTAGAAGGGAGGCTGCAGTTTTGGGGGCTGAGTCTGTCACCCTTAATCACATTGGGCGACACTGGGTTGACACTGTGAAGCCCTATTTTGAATGTTGCCTATTGGGAAGTACCTTACTTGTACAGTCCCACTGTCATCAGTGCAGTTAAGGTTGGCAGAATCAAGCCCCCAAGATGCTAAGTTTACACAACTCATCCTGGATGCTCCTGGAGGGATACTAAAGTGATAATTTAGGAGCGTTCAAGGTGAGCTATCTAGATACCCAAAGGAGAAGGCTTTGCTATGTGTAAATCATCTTTTCAGATTAAACTGAGTGAAGCCTGAGAATGGCTCCCCAGTGGTAAACTGAAAGACCAGGTATGACCAAAATACAAAAAAAAATCTGTCTCTGGTGTAGAGGTAGCATGAATGCTATTGGAACACTAAATCTGTCCTACCTCCCGGCTCCCTGGCAGCCACTAGTTGCTGCTCTGAGGTACAGGACGCTTATCAACCTTGCCCTTCCCAATCCTTTAACATCAAGATCTCCCACACACAATCCAGTGACATAGCAGCAGCTGTCCAAAAGCTGCAGATGGAGAGGCGTAGCCGTGTGATAGCAATGAGCTTTGCCTAGCTGTCACAAAGCAGTGAGCTTTAATGGGATACCGATCCATTTCAATTCTCTATGATCATAAAACAAAGACACACAGCTAAACAACCAGCTGAGACAGGACTGAACCTTGAAAACGGCACTACTGTTACAAATAGGGAAGGATCAACAGGAGAACCCTTTTATTCCTGTGGTTTTAAAAGGACAAACCGGGTGATAGGTGGCAGCATAAATAAATTACTGGTAATTTACCTTTTAGAGAATTAACCAACTCTTTTCTTACAGCCAGTTTTTAGACAGAGAAGACTAGATGTGACAGAGAAACAATATGAAGTGTGGAAAAAAAAATTCAGTTTCCAAAATTCTTCCAATGTTCATACTCTAGGGCAGTGTTTCCCAAACTTGGGACGCCGCTTGTTTAGGGAAAGCCCCTGGCAGGCCAGGCCGGTTTGTTTACCTGCCGCGTCCACAGGTCTGGCTGATCGCGGCTCCCACTGGCCGCCGCTCGCTGCTCCAGGCTGCTTCCTGCAGCTCCCATTGGCCAGGAGCAGCGAACGGTGGCCAGTGGGAGCTGCGATCAGCCAGACCTGCGGACGCGGCAGGTAAACAAAGCGGCCCGGCCCGCCAGGGGCTTTCCCTACACAAGCGGCATCCCAAGTTGGGGAAACACTGCTCTAAGGCATTGGTAATATCACATTATGATTAGCATCTTGGTAGTGTTACCATAACTTGGAGAATTACATGCCACTAATTTTTCCATTTAAAAAGGCAGCACAAGCTAGGAACAACTAAAAAAGTTACTGGGTTTGATTCAACTCTCATTTTGACTGGGGTAATGTAACTCCACTGATTTATTCCTCTTTCCATTCCATCACTTAACATGCTACATGCTTCTGGGTGTATGGTGAAGCCACCTACTTGGAGTTGAATGCCTTGGGAGCAGACAGAAGAAACTTGGGGTGATGGCTTACTGCCTGTACACATAAGATGCCCTTGTAGCCAGGAAAACTAGGAGTCCTAACAGGAGCAGGAAGGGTAACAGACTTTTAAGGAGCCACCTGTCTCTACTCCTACAGATTATCAAATGGCTCTTCCAGAGGGCTAACTCTGGAGTCTCACTGTTTTCTTCATCTAGGGAATGTTCCTTTCACCCACTCCATAATCCCCCACTCCCAGAACTACTCTGGCACCACCAAAACTGGGAAATTCTTAAGAACGTAAGAACACACATACTGGGTCAGACAAATGGCCCATCTAGCACAGTGTCTTATCTTTCCACAGCAGCTGCTGCCAGATGCTTCAGAGGGAATGAACAGAACAGGGCAATTATTGGAGTGATCTATCTCATCATCCAGTCCCAGCTTCTGGCAGTCAGAGGCTTCGGACACCCAGAGCATGAAGTTGAGTCTCTGACCACCTTGGCTAATGTCCATTGATGGACTTATCCTTGAATTTACCTAATTCTTTTTTAATCCAGTTATAATTTTGGCCTTCACAATATCTCCTGGCAATGAGTTCCACAGGTTGACTGTGCACTGTGAGAAGTACTTCCCTTTGTTTCTTTTAAAGGTTCCAGATATTAATTTCATTGTGTGACCCCTGGTTCGTGTGTTATGTGGAAGTGTAAATAACATTCCCTACTCACTTTCTCCACTCCATTCATGATTTTATAGACCTATCAGATCCCCTCAGTTGTCTCTTTTCTAAAATAAACAGTAGCAGTTGTCTTAATCTCTCTTCATATGGAAGCTGCTCCATAAACCCAATCATTTTTGTTGCCCTTCGCCGTACTTTTTCCAATTCTAATACATCTTTTCTGAGATGCATCAACCAGAACTGCAAACAGCACTTAAGGTGTGGGTGTACCATGGATTTATATAGTGGCATTATATTTTCTATTTTACTTCTTATCCCATTCCTAATGATTCTTAACATTCTTTTAGCTTTTTTCCCCCCACAACTGCTGCACACTGAGCGGATGTTTTTAGGGAACTAACTATGACAACTCCAAGATCTCTTTTTTGAGTGGTGACAGCTAATTTAGACTCAATCATTTTGTACGTATAGTTAGTATTATGTTTTCCCATGTTCATTACTTTGCATTTATTAACACTGAATTTAATCTACCATTTTGTTGCCCAGTCACCCAGTTTTGTGAGATCCTTTTGCAACTGTTCACAGTTCACTTTTGACTTAACCATCTTGAGTATTTTAGTATCGTCTGCAAATTTTGCCACCTCACTGTTTACTCCCTTTTCCAGATCACTTATGAATCCTAGTGCAGATCCTCAGGGGACCCTGCTATTTACCACATTCCACTGTGTTCTAGTCTAAGTATTGGCTGCATTCCCTCTACTTACTGCCCCAAACTGGTTTTGAAGGAGAGTTTATGTTCACATGGATCACAATGGGGGCGATTTTCAAAGGCACAAATGGGAGTTATGTGCTTGACTTTCACCGATTTTCAGTGGGAGCTGGGTGCCTCACTGCTTTCAGACTTTGAAAATCTCCCTTTAATTTTGATACTGTTGCATCTAAGCTTGAAAAATTAGTTTTAGAAATGGGAGAAATTGCTATTTCATCAAAATCAATCCTAAAATGGCATTTCTAGATATTGCAACATGTTCTTCAGGGAACTGAAGATAAGAGTACATACCTTGAAGAGGGGAGGGGGACAAAAAAAAAAAAGACACCCCCCTCACCTAAACTCCCACTCAGCTGCAGTATAGAAAATATTTTTAATAGTGGAAAACAAAATTGGGGAGGCTGTATATCAACAATTTGGTTTTCTGTCTCTGGCCTTTTCAAACCATTGTATTGTGATTTTATTATGTTTCTGAACCAGCAACTTTTTGGAAACTAGCTATTGTGTGTGGTGGTTTTGTAGATTTAGTTCTGTGAAAGAAAAGGAGACTGTTGTTTGGCTCATCTGGAGATACTCACAAATGCCACAAAATACAAATACAAATAGCAATATATTTCCCCAGGGAATGTTTTATTCAGCTGAGAAGCATTCCCACCAGAAAATCTTTCAGCTGGGCTTGAAATATATTTAATCTTTTTTCCCCCTCTTTCTTCCACAGAGACTTAATTCATGATTCTCTTAATGGTAACGCCCTGACTTCTTTTAAAAGTTCTGTGACAGAAAAGTGGCTTTGTGCTAATTATTTTCAGTTCTTAAACAACCACAATAGAAGAGTCTGGTTAATGTATTCATTGGAGGAATTATTTCAACTCCATTTCAGTCTCTCATTATAAATGAACAAAAGAAACAAAGTGATTTGCACTCAAGAATTACAGCATGAAGTGTCCCGCAAACAAAACCACCGGCAACTAACATCTTAGAGAGACATTAGCAATGATGGGGATAAATTTGTAAAGCATACACACGCCTACACTTGACCCACAGTGTTCTGACAAGGGAGAAAGCCAATATGGCCCCATCAAATGGAGCGGCAAAAATGCAGAATGTACAAAACACATCAGTCGTACTGCTGCCGAGCAATCTTTGCTGGAAAAAAATATGAGGCCCAGACTATGGGAATGAAAGATGAACTAACATAGAAGTAAACAAATCAACGCTACACAACTACTTTTAAATCCTGTTGATTAAAGCCTTCTTCCTAGCAGTTAACAAATCACCACAGAACATGCAGGTGCAAAAAGGTCCTGTAGTAGTCTGCTGAGATTCTGCTTAACAGTATCACCTATTTTTTAATTTATAGGTACTCCGTAGACAATATTTATATTTCTTTTAAGCCCAGTTTAATAAAACAGGATGAAAACTAAACAAAAACAAGCTACTCTACTTTGACAGTGGGATCCATCCAAAGCTGGTATTCCATCCATGTGTTTCTTGGCAAAACATGCCAAACTGTTATTGTTATGTATTGGAGATACATAAATTGCTGTGGGATATGCCATAGAAAAACCCAAAACATATAACCAAGGGAATTCCTGCTGTCTCTTATCTCAGTGCATTATTCAGCTTTTCTTAGACAAGTATAAAACCTCATCATGCTATTCTTAGTCACTGTTCAGCGCAAAAACACATTCTAAAATGTGTGTAAAATGAGGAACTAGATCAAGGCATGGTATGGGAAAGCACTGTGTAAACTTCAAAACACAGCTTTACCAATGTACTTCAGTCCTAACCTGCCACACACCTCAACCTCCAACCTATTCCAGGACATTGTCCATAGAGAATGCAGATTACATGGTGGTTTAGGGCTGTGGATAAATATTTATTTGGGATTAGCAAAACCCAAGTCATTTTTAGTTGTGACCTAATCAGGATTAGTTAATTATCAGACAATGCTAGAATTAGGTCAAAAAGTACAACAACATTGCAGTACACATTGTTATGAATGTACTTGGGTTACTATATATTTTATTCCACTTTGTTGTTGTTTTTAAGAGTACTAGGAAAGGCCTCTGCATATTAGGCTTGTTTTAAAGATCTGACAAACCATACAACCTCCAGTCTCACATGAATAATTAAAAATAAATAATGTGAATTTGATGCAATGAAGACATTTAGTAAAGCAAAACCCAAGGGCGGCTCCAGGCATCAGCACGCCAAGCGCGTGCTTGGGGCGGCAAGCCACTGGGGGTGCTCTGCCGGTCGCCGCGAGGGCGGCAGGCAGGCTGCCTTCGGCGGCTTGCCTGCGGAGGGTCCGCTGGTCCCGCGGCTTCGGCGGACCTCCCGCAGGCGTGTTTCTTGGCAAAACATGCCGAAATGTTAAGACAAAACCTTTAATATCTTCTTGTACCACCCAAGTTTCATGTGACAAATGGAAGGCTTGATCCTCCTCCAGTGACTTAGAGGTTTTTCCTCATGGCTTTATTTCTCAGCTTGAAAAAAGCAGACGCCATCATATATTATTTTGATTTCAACTGAGATATAAAATTCTTTAGGTTCCTTTTGTGTTGAACTTAGTTGAGATCCTGGAAGATGAAATAAGCAGCTGTTCTGCAGAAGTTATGATCTGTCTTCCTCCAAACTCATTGCACTATATTCTGCTCTCAAAAATAAAACTTCAGAATGATGGGTTACAGTTTTACTTTGGGCTGGTGTTTTGATAACCCTATGACCCATAGTAGTAAGTCAGTGAAATCCTAGCCAAGGGAGTAAAGAAGTAAGATATACATTATTAAGATATTCAATTGCCAATAACTAAAGCCCTACCAAATTCATGGTCCACTTTGGTCAATTTGCCAGTCATAGGATTTTAAAAATTGTAAATATCATGGCTTCAGCTGGGTAAATCTGAAATGTCATGGTGTTGTAATTGTAGGGATCCTGACTCAAAAAGAAGTTGTGGGGGGGGGGGGGGGGCGGGGTTGCAAGGTTATTGTAAGGGGCAGTTGCAGTACTGCTACCCTTACTTCTGTGCTGCTGCTGGTCCTTCAGGGCTGGTCAGCTGGAAAGCAGCTGCTGCTAGCCAGGAGCCTAGCTCTGAAGGCAGAGCTGCCACCAGCAGCAGCACAGAAGTAAGGATGACATGGTATGGTATTGCCACCCTTCCTTAGAGCTGGGCCCTCAATCAGCAGGTGCCACTCTCCATCATAGAATCATAGAATCTCAGGGTTGGAAGGGACCTCAGGAGGTCATCTAGTCCAACCCCCTGCTCAAAGCAGGACCAAACCCAACTAAATCATCCCAGCCAGGGCTTTGTCAAGCCTGACCTTAAAAACTTCTAAGGAAGCAGCTCTGAAGGCAGCACAGAAGTAACGGTGGCAATACTGCACTCCCCTAAAATAGCCTTGTGACCCCCCCTGCAACTCCCTTTTGGGTCAGAAATGCTCGTCTCTTGGTATTGTATAGGGTAAAAGCACACAAAAGACCAGATTTCACAGTCCGTTTTGTGGCCATGTATTTGGTAGGGCCCTACCAACAACACTTCATTTGGTCATTGCAATTAGGTTCTCTTTGCTGCCCACTTTGTCGAGACTGAAGTCTCTTTTCTTTTAAAATATTCTGGAAAAATATTTCCCTTGAGGACAAGTGATATTCCACTCTACCTTAGAGCTGTTTTCTGCTTCATTCTACCTTCTGCCTACAGAGTCCAGTTTCTTTTCTATGGCCCAAAAAAACCCCCCCAAAAAAACACACACAAAACAAAAAAAGTTCAGACAAGATTCCATTTAGGCTCTAGGGGCCTCTATGGAGAATCTTCCTATTGACTTTAATTTGCTTTGTATCAGACCCTAAAGTGCATTTTCCCAGAGAAGTCCAATTATTGGCTGTGAAAGTTCCAGATTCTCTTACTGTACTTCTGTCATATTAGATGGTATGAAAGGAGAGAACTCAAAATAATGGTATCTTCAGTTTGGTGATTCCTAGGCAATTATAGCTTGTCTTTGCACTCTTGTCATAGGATTGGTCATCACACCAGTTAACTGATTAAATAGGAATTAGAATTCCAAAAACAACCTATGTATTGCAGAGGGAAAAATGTCTTTTGTTTTCATTGTTTCTACTGAGCAAATCTTATATGTAGTGTTGTAGCTGTTGGTCCCAGGATGTTCTCATCCTCTGGATGGACAACAAACTCCCTCAGATTTCTACCACCTGTCCATTCTCTCTGGAACACTCCCACACCAGCATCAACTTCCTGGGCACCACGATCAGTATCAGCAATGGAACCCTACAGACAGCTATATTCAAGAAACCCACAGACCACCACACCTTCTTTCACAGATCCCATAACCATCCCAAAAACACACCAAGAAATCGGTTATCTACCAGCCGGGCACCAAGATACCACAGAATATGATCTGAGGAGAAAGTCTGGGATATACACCTTAACACACTCAAAACCACTTTCACCAAACAAGGACACTCCACCAGAGAAGTATATCACATCATGGAACGGCCCTCCCTAATACCCTAGGAGAACCTGCTTCAATACAGAAATAAACCCCCTTCTGACCACACCCCTAATTGTCTGACCTACCACCCCACATTGGAACCCATATGGGGCATCATCAAACAACTACAACCCATAGTTGAAGGGGACCACATCCTGAAAATCTTTCCTGAACCCCCACTTCTGGCCTTCAAACAACCCTCCAGCCTCTCCAGCTCATCATCAGAAACAAGTTCCCCACAGACCACAACACACTGACTCAAAGTGTCACCAGACCCAGCCAGAACAATGCAAAAGTGCAGATATATCTCCACTGCTACAATGATCAACAAACCCCTTCCCTACATACCTTTCAAGATCCATAGCTCCTACACATGCCTATCACAACATGTGGTGCACCTCGTGCAGTGCACTAAATGCCCCAATAGCAACTACGTGGGTGAAACCTGGCATTCACTATGCCCTCGAATGAACTCACGCAGAAAAATAATAAAAGACAAACACCTATGGGTGAAAACTTTTCACAAAGCATTATATCTGACCTATCAGTCCTCATTTTCAAAGGAAACACGCACAACGCTTTCAAAAGACAAGTCCGTGAGCTTAAATTCATAACATTGGTAGGCACTCAAAATCATGGTCTTAATAAAGACACTGGATTTATAGTCTGTTATAACAACCTGTAACCCACTAATCCCACTATGACTACAGTGTTGTTAACAGGTCACTTCAACTTGAATGGTCCCTTATAATGTGCACTAATTACTTATACTAAACTAACTATACAACCTTGTATTTAGTTGTGACACACTGAGTACCTTTCCCAGACCTGAGAATGAGCTCCGTGTTGCTCGAAAGCTTGTCTCTCTCATCAGCAGAAGTTGGTCCAATAAAAGATCTCACCTACCTTGTCTCTCTCAAATCTTATATAGTATTTACAACAGTTTAGACAACTGAAATGGCCAATAACTGAGGTCAGAGTACAGTAGTAATCCTATCCATATAACCTGCAACTCAGTTTTGCTCTGGTTACCTCCTTCATTTATGATCTATTTTTGAAAAATTCTATGAAATCTAGGCTAGCAATTGTTTTTTGATAGGCAAGTAAACAACTGTTAATTTTCCATCCTCATGGCAGAGAGTCGTCATACATATTTTGTGCCCGGGCTGGTAAGTTTTCATGAACACTTGTACAAGGCTAAAATAAAACTCAGGATTTTTGCATCATTCTGAAGAAATGAAACTTTAAAAGATCCATCATGAAATATTCTAGGGAACTAACTTCATACTGTGAGGTAAATATGGTTCATTTAAATCAAGAACAATTTTCTAGAAATTAAGGGGATTATTTTTCCCACGGTTGTTTGTGTCTATTTTGTTTCAAAAATGTATTTGATGGAATTTTTAATGTTTCCTGCCAATAGTAAAACTGGTTTTCATAACTGTTGAGTCATCTTTTTTAATTCTGTATAGTATGTGGATGCAGTTTTTTATTTTATGTATGTTTATGATGTTGGAACTCTCTTTTTCTCTCTCCATTTTTGGTATGCTGAAACTTTGTCACATGTGTTGTTCATGAAGTGAGTTGGACCACACTCTTACAATCAGAATCTTAAACTGCTCTCCGATCTTTACGCACTAAATATGGACCAGAACAGTTTCTGTAATTAACATAAGCGTGGGATATTTGACATATATTAGCAAATTATGGGCCAGATCTTCAGCTGGTGTAAAACAGCATAGCTTTAAGTCAGTGATTTATGCCAACTGAGGAACTAAATCAATACCTGCTTCCTCTGAAACATTAACTCCTTCCTTTAAAAAAAAATCATTAGTAGAACCCTTGTTGAGAATGTTCAAAAAGATGACATCTTCTTGAAATTATTTTTTAAATTTTTATCCCTGTGCTTCTTCTTGGTGGTGGTCACTTACTAAAGTATTATGGCCTACATCCCCCCTTTTGCAGAGATCATGTGTCCCCAGGAAGAATTCTGTCAGACAGGTGCACAACAGAACAGAACCCACACAGCTCCCAGGGCTGGTGCTGCATATCCTCCTCTCCATGTCTGGCAGGTGAGCCCAGCCATTTTCTCCACCTACTTTCAAGCAGCTACCATCTTCAAAGCACCATCATGGTCCATCCTCCTCAGCCACGTTATAGAGATGTGCAAAAAGAATACTTCTTGCACCCTTTCCCTATTGTATAACCATGCAAGGATTAACCATAATCTATCCACATAGTGTCAGGACAACAATTTCTTGGAATGCCAATAGTACTGCTTCTTTAACAGAGTTACCAGAAGCTTGTTTTTAACATGCACCTCAGTTTCAGCAGATAATGCTTCAGAGCATTTACAGAGATTGATAGATTTCTGAGTCCAGAAAGCACCATTATGATCAACTAGTCTGACCTTCTGCATAACACAGACTAGAGAATTTCACCCAGTAATTCCCGCATCAGGCCATCGATGCATTTGGCATCATTCATCAATAACTTGTGGTTGAAGTCGCGCACATCTTTTAGAAATGCAACCAAAATTGACTGAAAGACTCCTAGGGGTCTCAAGACACATATCTCTTCTATGGGTTTAGTGAGCACGCAATCTTTTGTATTCATTTAAGAATACCGTATTGGAGATACAGCCATGGCTGTTCTCTCTCTTTTTCACCTGCCCTGAACTAGAGCTATTTTCCCCCTGAATTTGAGAGTGAAAGAAACGCAACATAAACTGAGAAAAAGTAGTGTCCAGCAGCCACTGACAATTACCAGGAGAGTACCCCTTTGATTTAAGGTTATGACAGAGAGGCAGCAGAATTCCACAACTTCGAAATTCTGGAAAGAGACAGACCACTAAAAAAAAAAAAACACTGAGGAAACTCTTAGGAAGCTAGGAATTTGTGCAATATGGTCTGCATTGTGTCCCAACTTAGCTCTAGGGAATTAAGAATTGATTCATTCTGAAGACTCAGACTGAAGTTGTTGGAACTGTAAACTACCTGTGTAAACCAGATGAATTTATTGCATCTATTCAAAGCTCGGCATATATTCCGAAGTAAAATATCTTGATCTGGAATGCTAATAGCTAATTTTTACTTTCAGCTCTTCTCCGCTTATTACAATTCAAGGGTAGGGTGCAGAATTCCTTGCTAGCATTTGCTTTAAAAAAAAACAAAGGATACACGTGAGCTACCAGAAAAGCTACGTGGAGAGAAATTGCTCATTTGATTGCAATCTCTCGACAGTTTAAATAGGATTCTTCACTATTTCTGATGGCCTTAGACAACACATCTAGCTAACATGTTTATCCTGTGTTGCTTCAAGTTTTATTAGTTTGACAGGACATTCCATAGAAACAAGTGTGCAAGTATTAAATATGCAAATAGCTAGACATTTTGACAGATAAAAATATGTCTTGTTTCACCAGCACTGAGGGTGCTCCTCCCTCTTCCTCTCCCAAAGCACAGGGTGATCAGCTTACTAGGTAGCTAAGAAAGTTCCAGTTTCCTGGAGTGATCCACGGTGATCCACTTCCAATGACAGCAAAGTCCAGATTTTGCCCGCACACCCAACACAGATGTGCTACCTACTGCATTGCAGGATTTGGAAGGTCCATTGGGCTCAGCTTGCTGAATATGAAAGTGCACAGGGGACACTCAGGCAGGAAAAGCCAGGATAACTCTACAGAGGAAAGCTGGAGCAGGAGAGGAGCCATTGGATGAGGGATTCTGGAATGTCTGGAGGAATGAGTGGCAACCCTTCTACTCATCCCAGCCCAGTGTTAAGTGTCCCTAACCTAAATGCTTTCAAAGGACCCAATTCAAAGCCCAGAGAAGTCAATTCCATTCCTGATTCAAAGCCTTTCTATTAATTTTAGTTGGCTTTTGATAAGACCCATATGCACATACCATGGATGTGTGCACATCTCTGTGCCCCCCAGTGGCTAATCTATATAAAAGGTTTATGAACCTGCACCAGTTTCTAACTAATTTAATTTAGTCATTTCACTCAGTAGGCAAAGGCTCATGCTTTTAGCAGTGATGGTCTGGAAATCCCTAACCTTTTTGTTAATGCAAGAATGACTGGTTAGAAAAGTAGCACCCACTGTAGGGCTTGAACTCAGAACCCTGGGATTAAGGGTCCCATGCTGTCCTGACTCAACTAATCAGTTATACATGCTGTGACAAAGTTCCTCCTCTACGTTGGTGGGTCCTGCGCTTATTGGCGGATTTGTTCGCCTCAGAGATTCACCATGTGGGTCTGGGAACAGCCCTGAGACCATCCTCTCTGGTATAACCCACAGTCCAGGTCAATTCCTCCTGTGTCTGATCAGGAGTTGGGAGGTTTGGGGGGAACCTGGGCCCGCCCTCTACTCCGGGTTCCAGCCCAGGGCCCTGTGGACTGCAGCTGTCCAGAGTGCCTCCTGGAACAGCTGCACGGCAGCTACAACTCCCTGGGCTACTTCCCCATGGCCTCCTCCCAACACCTTTATCCTCACAACAGGACCTTTCTCCTGGTGTCTGACAATGCTTGTACTCTTCAATCCTCCAGCAATGCACCTTCCCACTCTCAGCTCCTTGCACCTCTTGCTCCCAGCTCCTCACATGCACCCTACAAACTGAAGTGAGGTCCTTTTTAAACTCAGGTGCCCTGATTAGCCAGCCTGTCCTAATCAATTCTAGCAGTTTCTTCTTAATTGGCTCCAGGTGTCCTAATTAGCCTGCCTTAATTGGTTCCAGCAAGTTCCTGCTTGTTCTGGAACTGCCCGTTATCTTACCCAGGGAAAAGGGATCTACTTAATCTGGGACTAATATATCTGCCTTTAAATACTCTCCTGTATCCATCTGGTCTGACCTTGTCACAATACGCATATGTACATCAGTGACCACATGCTCTTTACCAAGGTCCGCAGCTTTGAGAAACCTATAGCTTCCCTACTGTACAAATTTCACACACAGAGCCCGCATCCCAGAGCCTGAACATAACACTGCAATTTTATTGCCCCACAGCTCAAGATTAAGTCAGCTGATGTGGGCCAGGCACATGTTTTATTGAAGGGTAGACAGCCCCCACCCATAGATAAAAAAATATCCAGTTATTATAATTAAGGATAACAAATGTCATGATTCATCCAGTCACTATTAGAGATCAGTTTAAGACCTAATAGGAAATGGAAAGGGGGAGCACAGATTATCCCACATCTGGAGGGTTCTTACACCTTCCAGTGGAGCATCTGGAACTGGCTACTGGCAGAGACAGAATGACCTTTGGTCTGGAACCAGTCTGGCAATTCCCGTGTACCATGAAGAAAGCTGTGGGAATGGTCTGAAGTTTCTGTTGAAGAGCACTGACTGTAATTTTAACAGGAACTAAATGTCACATTAAGTTAATGGTGGTAAACAAAATAGTTGTTTTATATAAAGGGAGACATGCTACTGTTTTTAGAATCTTTTTAAGGAAAGAATACAACACAGAGCTGCACAGACTCTAGCGTTTTGTACTGAATAAAAAACAAACACACTCAATGTGGAGCAGATCAAAATGATTTTTACATCTCCAAATCGTCTGGTTCTATTAAAAAAAGAAAAAACTGCAACAAAGGAAGACTGTCATTTGTTCGGAAACACCTTTTTATGTGGATTTGTTTTTCTTTCATTTCTGTTGAAGAAAAAAGTTTCCTTGAAAATACTACAAATTAATCAACCCAGAGAAGGTCTGAAGTCACCAATCATTAAGCAGGAGTTGAAAAAAAAACACATGAAATTATAAAACTCAGAGATTTTTCTTTTGTTGGGGTTTTATTTCAGACTGTCTTTGGGGTTCCTTGAAGCAACTGTGCAACCCTCAGGTGATAAATTCAACTATTACAGAGTAATGAAATGTGTGCTGAAAAATTCTACAATCAGTTTTATTACCATAGGCCAGTCAACAATTTCTCTCCATGCTCACAGATTTACAGTTAAACCATTGAGACTTTGGTCCAAACTAGTGTCTTCACATTTACACTTATTCGTACGTACAACATTAACACTTCCAAAAAGAATATCCTTCTGTATCACCACCCAACTTAAAACAAGTAAAACAAGAGGGAAACAGAAACAGGAAAAATAGAAAATTTTCTTTTATAAAGTGAATTTAGTAGTAATGAACAGACAATATACAATGAGTGAAGTCATCAGTCCCTTGAGGTCGAGGATGATCTCTTTCACAGGTTTTACTTTTCATGGGTCCTTTGGTGACTGAAGAGTCCGATCCTCGAGCCACAGTCTCATTGGCAGACATTGCAGATGGTGTTGGAAGACAGGGTTGGGCCACGATTGCTGCAGGACAGTCATCTTTCCTTTCTTTTCTGGCATTTTTCTGCAACCAGGGCAAGGCAATTTTCCTCAAAAGTGGACATTTCCTCTCAGACAAGTCTTCACCGGTTACCCCTATCCTGCTGTCTCCCAGTATGCGGTGTCGATGCCACATCTCGATGTTTATCCTGAGGATGTCTTTAAAGCATTTCTTTTGGCCACCCCATTTCTTTTCTCCTTTGGTGAGTTGGGTATACAGCAGTTGTTTTGGTAAGCGTACATCAGGCATGCGCACACAGTGCCCGCTCCACCTCAGTTGGTGCTGGATAATCAGGGCCTCGACTCTGAAGATGTTGGCCTCTGTGAGGACACTGGCATTAGTGCAATTATCCTCCCACTTTACGTTGAGGACCTTCCGAAGAAAGTGCTGGTGCTGGCGTTTCAAGTTTTTCAGGTGTTTTCTGTAGGTCACCCAAGTCTCTCAGTCATAGAGGAGAGTTGGGATTACCCCCACTTTATAAACTAAAACTCTAGTACTTGTTCTGATGATGTGATTGTTGAATGTCCGGTGAGACAGTCTGCCACAGGCAAGGCTGGAACAGTGAATTCTGTGCTGAATCTCAATGTCTATGTCTGCCCTCTGTGAGAGATGGCTGCCAAGATAGGCAAAGTATTCTACATTTTCCAGTTCTTCTTTGTCAATGTACATCCATCTTCCTTGCTAGGTCTCATGATTGACTGGGGACTGGCTAGTGGAGAACTTTTGTTTTGCCGATGTTCAGGCTTTTGTAAGCTTCAGCGAAGCAATTGAGGGCTGTTTGAAGACCCTCTTTTAAGTGTGCAACTACAGCACAACCATCTGCATACTGGATTTCGGTTATTGTTGACGATGTTACTTTAGTTCTGGCACGGGGACGAGAAAGGTTGAAGAGGTTGCCGTCAGTCTGATATTGGATGACCATCTACCACAGGGCATTGGCTTGGGGTAATGTTTTCATAGCTGCTAAGAAAACAGAGAAAAGGGTGGGTGCCAGTACACAACCTTGTTTTACACCAGTTCAGATGACAAAGGGCTCAGAGATAGAGCCAATGCACAGGATGGAGTCATCTGGTCATGGAGGAGTCTTGCAATGGTGATAAATTTGCTTGGGCAGCCAAACTGACATGATTTTCCACAGATCGATAAAGACCATATACAGATCCTGGTGTTATTCTTGACATTTTTCCTGGATCTGCCTGGCTGCTAAAATCATATCAGTTGTACCTCGTGATGGTCTGAAGCCACACTGAGACTTTGGAAGTATTTGATCTGCAAGAGGGATCAGGCAATTCAGTAAGATTCTAGAAAGAAGCTTCCCAGAGATGGAGAGGAGGGCAATGCCTCAATAGTTGCCACAGTCGGCCCTGTCTCCCTTTTTGAAAATGGTGACAATGTTAGCATTACATAAGTCGTCAGGGATTTCTTCAGTGTGCCAGATTTTGAGCAGGAAATGAAGGTGGTTAGCCAGTGAAGTAGTCATTCATCGAACAGTTACAATATGGGAGACCCTCACTGCTCACCAGCATGCTTCAAACTGACCTGGAATAACCTGTTACAGGAGTGAGAGGAGCTCATTCTCCATCATGCCTTGTCAGTCTTTGGGCTATCTACAGTAAGACCGAGAGTAACAATCATTGTCATTTCATGAGATGGGCACCTGCTAACTACACTCACTGCCTAGTGGCAACCAGGTGTCTGAGTACAGCCCGTAGTGGTACACTTCATATATCATTGTTGCTAGCTAGAAGCCCAGAATTAGGACTTAAGGAGGAAGGAGAGGAAGACACTGGCCCAACCCGTATCTTCACCCATTGTCCCAATGAAGGGTTGCAAAGGTGAGAAAGAAGTGGAATGCTTCACAGCAGAGGAATCAGCAGAAACAGACATGATAACAGGAACAAGACTGTCACTACACATCGGTAGGATACACATTCCTTAGCCCATTAAGTCATATCACAGTGTCACGTTGTGACCAGAGAGGACAGCAACAGGTTATAACATCTAGGAAGTCCTCATGTGTCAACTTCTGGAGAAGGCGGATATGTTTGTATTAAAATGTACTACTTTTCCTTGGGTAATAAGCAATGTGGGTAACCACTAACCTTAAGGTAGGGTACCAGACAACAGTCTGACCTGGATAGCTTGTAGAATAAAAAACCACCTCAGCCATGTTCAGCCCTGCTTACAGACTCCAAGACTTGTCTCAAATCTCAAGTATGGAAGATGAAGGACACCTTCTCCTCCACCTCCCAAGAGGGGGCTCATGTGAAATGAAGTCCTTTGGGTGGCTACACAATCTGCAAATCTACAGACATAACTAACACGGGCATCCTCCTAATCTACAGGCCTCACGACATTGAAGGTTTCTGAGAGAAAGTGATAGAGATGTTGTCTATATGGCAACAGTGTTCACAAGGGTCATCATGGCAAGAGACTTCAACATCCATGCAGATAATGCCTTGAACACAGAGGCACAAAACGTCGTATCCAAACGCCAGACAAAAGTCAGTTACCACTGTGGCCCACCTCCAAATGTTCATGGAAAACCATATTTTAAATTTTACTTAAAGAAAACTATATAGTGAACCAACAGACCAAGGAGCAGAACTGATAAAGCGCACACATACTCCCTAACTACTGCTACTAATTCAACTCTCACCCAGCTCCCACACCCATCAGCATGGTTCTCAAATGACCTACAACAGAAGAAGCAGGCAAGATGAATTGTCAGACACTGGTTGTAGAAAACATCACATGACACAGTAGACTTTGGCACAAGGGATTCTCACAAACAATATTATTCACTACCTTGAACCTGAGAAGTGAAAAGTTTTGCTATCCTGCTGCTTTTCCCACTTCACACATATACAGTATTTCTATTTTCATGTTTCACACATTACTTGCTTAAAAATGGATCCCATTATCACATACTGCTGATCCCCAGCTTCAAAAACCTCTCAGTTATTTTATGGGTTTCTGTTTCTCAATACATTTAAAATGTAACAAAACCTGATACTTTTCAACACATGCAACTCTATTTCTCCAAAACTTAAACTTATGGTCTACTTAAAGTGCAAAGTTTATGTGAAGGAATATCTTTAATTAGCACCTGCAGAAATGCCTATTTATGAAAATTATAAAAGCTGCAGATAAAGATTATAAAAGGCAGGCAGATTAAGGGCTTGTCTACACAACCCAGCAGTGTGGACTATGAGGGTGTGCGTTGCAACCACACTGAAGTGTTCCACTGTAACTGCCCCGTGTAGATACTGCTACTGTGAACTAAAATGTACCTCGTTCATGTTAATATAGTCTTGATTCAAACAGGACTGTCTGCTTATTCCATCAAGGGATTTAAGCTGTTTGTTTCTCTCTCACACACACACACACAAAAATGCCGGACACTAGCTGGCTCAGGGGATTGATATAATTTTCACCTGTACATCACTGGTTCAAATGCACATCAATAGAGACAACAGCTGAGCAAATACTTTAAAAAATGTATTCCTAATTATTCATTAGAGTAAAACCCATCAGTTTGCTTTGTTGGTATTCACAAAGCCCTTTAATTCAAGTTCCAGTAACATTTGTGTGAGTGATTTGTTTTGTTTTGTTCCCAAGAACGTTTGCTTGAAGTCTCACAAACACTCATGCAAACATTTTTGCATAAAGGTTCAAACCAGAAGTTTGAAATCTTATTTCCTCATCCAGCTACGAAGTTGTCATTTAGTCAGTTCCAATAATCTAGTCAAAAAGCAGAAACATTAGGAACACCATACAGTTGGAGATATTGTTTAAGCAGATAGTTTGAAAGCAATGCATAGGCTGGAATAGGTTCACATAGGATATTCATTTCACAGTTCAATATAACAAACGTTTGTTTAAACAACAAGGAGTCTGGTGGCACCTTAAAGACTAACAGATTTATTTGGGCATAAGCTTTCTGAAGAAGTGAGGTTTTTTACCCACGAAAGCTTATGCCCAAATAAATCTGTTAGTCTTTAAGGTAACACAGCTACCCCCGATACTCGACAAACATTTCTTTTGCGTATAATTCTCAACAGAAAGAGCTAACTAGTTTCATTATTTACAACACATAGTTTGTCAAGCTCCAGTGGTTTCCAAAAGTTGACTTTTCAGTGGCCAATGACAGATGATGTAGTGGTCTCAGTCCAATTCATAGAGGTCGGGTGATCCAGATCACAAAAACCACCATCATAACTGGGGCACTTGTCACAAAGACTAAGGGCTGCATGGGAATGGAGACTAAACTAGCACACTAGAACATGTTTACATTGAGCACATGCGTAAGTCTTTTCCTGAATCAGGGATGGAGTGAGGTGTGATGCTATCTAAAGGGGAAGGTGGCTGTCTACACGAATATGGTCACCACTGTTACAAAACTGTGATAAATCTTGTACAAAAGTATGCCTTGTGAGGCATCATTGGAAAAACTAACTTGCTGAGTATTATCGTGTTATAACATGTATAATCAACATTGTATGTAGAGTTATGAAATTTTGCTATATGTTTGTAACTCAAACATGTTATAAGTCTGAGAAATACCCACAGGTTAGCTCTTCAGGGATAACAAAACAACTAAGCGTGGGCCTCTGCATATTATTTCCAAAGACACTTAAATCACACACATTCAGGAGGTGCCAGAAAAATTTGTAATTCATGTGAGGGACTGATGGCAAAGCATGTATGCCATGGAGCTGCCTGACCCACAACACAGCCAGGATTTTTCCAGCAGAAAGAGTCAAGATATAAAAGGGAGAAGAAAGGCCCCCAGCCACCTCTTTGCTATCCCATCTCTGGGCTGATGAATTCTAACTGGAAAAATTTCAAACAAAAGGACTGAAGTTCCCAAAACTATTTGGACAACCCAGAGAGACTTGTAGAAAACTAGCAGATTTGACATCCCTGCTATCATGTTGGACTACATACTTTGAGCCAACTATAATGTATTTTATTTGCTTAGACCCTTTAGCATAATTCCCACTGACTTCAGAGCAAACAGAATTGGGCCCTATGACGTCTAGATAGCAATCGGGAGGATGTGCGTGTGTGACTGCAGCACATGTAGACATACCCAAGCTAGCTTTAATCTAACAGTGAAGCATAGCAGCCCACTTGGGATTGGGGGTCCTTACTTGGGGGACTAACCCAGGATGATGTCTGTGCTGGTGTGGCTTCATTATTGGCACCTGAGCTAGCAAAAATTAAAGTTAGCTCAGAAATATCTACACTTGATACAATCAAACCACTTACTGCAGGGTAGGCTTACCCACTGTGTCTATGAACATAGGTTATTCAGACAAAGGAGTGGCCACAGGTTCATTAGAACTTCTCTCTGACACATGGAAACATCTGCTCCATTAGAAAGCCCAATCACAGTTTGATAAATCAAATTCTCCTCCTAATTCCTATTTTCATTCTTTTATTACAACCTAATCATTTATCTTTTTATTTATTAAAACTACCTATTCCTTTATTTCATATGCGGGTTGCTTTGGATTTCTCTTCCATTTCAAAGCTGTCTATAGCACTCACAGCAAAAGAGGTGGTCTCTCCCACTATGCTTCGGTCCATGTTTTGGGATACTATTAATATCAAGAATCATCTCAGATTTCACCTCAACACAAGCAGCAAGAAGGTATAACAAATTTTCTTGCTCAGAATATTAAGGTCCTGTGTAGATAGGGAAATTGACTGATTTGGCAGAGTAATTATTCTGGAATAAAAGTGATCTTTATTCTGGAATACAGTGTTCTTAAGGGGAGCTATTTGAGATTAGCTATTGCAGAATAGTTTATTCCACAATAGCTCTGCCTGTCAATTTCCCCATCTAGACAAGGCCTTAGAATGGCTATTGTATTGTCATACATTTTATTTCAAGGGCTAGGTTTTGTTCTCAGACGTATAGCATGAATCACCCCTTGCATATGCTTTCTTACATACCACTTTCTTCTTCAAGAACAAGAATGAATTCAAAGTACCTTTTGGCAAATTTTACAAATGGATTATTTAAGGCTGGTTTAAAAAAGAATCCTGGCAAGTTTCAGGCATATTACAGAGCAGATGAAAATTAATGGTACCTCCTTGTAATGCCTAAAAATGTGTTTCTCTGAAGTTTTTAATGTAAACTTCAGGAAGAATTTAAAGACTATCATGAACCAGAGATTACCACTTAACTCATGTCAAATAATCATAAACCCACTCTACAATATATACTCTCAGCTATTACACTTTCTCAGCCATCTGCAAGAGCTCTTCCTGTATTTAGTAGAAATAGAGGGTTCTTTTCCTATAATTTTAATTTTGCAAAACGGGAAATGTGATCACTACAGTATATTCATATTGCAAAAATAATGCAAGAAACAGGTGTGCTCTAATAATAACTTGATTCCCAGTTGCACTATTCTATTAAATAGATTTCACTGTTTTTCTCTTGCCTGACAGTGACCTGATTCCAGAATTATTCATGTATTTATTTCTAAGACAAAACAGAAAGCAACATACGTGTTTAATTACTTAGCATTTTGTTTGGAAGTCAAATGATCATTTGATGCAAACTCTTATTATTTGGGTTACTATAGTGCCATACGCCCCGAACAGAATTGGAGTTTTATTGTGCTAGGTGCTGTATAAGAACAGAGTAAGTAACAGTTCCTGCTGGAACTACTCACTAGGGACCCATGAACTGGTTTGGAAAAATAAATACCTCCCTTTATTCACAATTTTTTTTTTCATGTTTCTAAAACCAAAACCACAAATGAAACTTTTTTGAGGTTTCAAGTGTTTGGGTTCATGTTTTTCCCATTAGTTTTCATTTCTGTCAGGGTCTGGAAGTGCTAAACGCCTTAAGACTGTTCTTGCAGTATTTCCAGCTCAACAGCGGCAGAAAGTACTGGAAGACTCACAAGAAATTCTCATGAGATTTCTGGTCAAATTTTGCAGAGTCAGGCAGCACAGACACAGTACTTGGGAGAAGCATGAAAACTCTTGGGTGCTTATCCAATCTAAGCTGAAATCCAGACCTTCTGTGGTTTGCCCATTCCCCGTCACTCGTATAAACTGATCACCCAGGGCACAGACCTGCAATGTCCTCATCATCCCCAACACTTACTGAAAAGGGAGCATATCTAACACCTCAGAGGATTAATCCTAATGCACTGTCAAACATGATGCACCCAAGCTAACTTTGAATAACGCCGAGTAAACTGGCATTAACCATAAACATTTAAACATTTATCATTTTATTTCAAATTATGACTTTTCATATTTTATTTAAGCTGACTCATTTGATTTGTTTTTTTTTAAGCAGAAAAAATATATAATATTGGCTCAAGTATTTCCTTTCTCCTTTACCTACTTGACTTGTAAATATCACTTTAAAAAAAGAAATTTAAAGTCAGCAAAGAAATTCCTATTGGGTAAATTTTTATTTAAAATGTCCAAATGCATTAAGGAGTTTAAGTCCCATTTTCTATAATGAGGATAATCTACACTATAAGCACTACCAGCAGCACAGCTGTAGCACTGCAGTTATATCACTATAACGTAGACATTTGCTGCAGCAATGGAAGGGATTTTTCCTGTCATGCTAGTACTGCCTCAAGAGGCAGTAGCTTGGTCACTGGAAGAATTCTTCTGCCAACCTAGATGCATCTACAGTGGACGCTAGGTTGAAATAGCTACATTCCACAAGGGTATGAAATTTTCCGTAGCCCAGAGCAATGCAGGTAGTTCACCCTAAGTTTTAAATATAGTCAAGGCCTGATTTAAGTGCTTGAAGGCCTAAGTCCCATTGAAAAATCAATGGCATTTAGATTCCTACGTGCCAAAGTCACTTTTGAAAATGGGATCTAAGCTCGTAAGTAACTCAGGCTCTTTTCAAAATTTTACCCATTATCTTTCCATCATGCATCTGTCAGATTTGGACTCACACTATATGTTGTATTTTACCATTGAGTTACTCGCTGCCTCTGTTTTTCTGGCACAGAGTGGAAAGTTAAGCCAATTGAATCTCTTTGTGGTCAACATTATCTGAACAGCTGGTCACTTCCAGATGCGGGGGAGTAAATCAAACGTAGTTCTGGTCAAGTAAAGAGATTTAATTTTACCTGTATGGGGCAATGTATGCAAAAAAAAGACGTTATAGTCATTAACACCTGTCTACCAAGTATACTGTTCTAGCAGTATAATGCATCTCCAATTTCCTTCAAATTCATTTAGTGTACTGATGCTTAAAAATTCAAAGACACTGATTAATAATATGATTGAGGAAGATGATTATTAAGGTTAATCATAATTGGCCTCACAATAACATTTTGGAAAAAAGCCATTCAATGGTTGCTGAAAAGAGTCAAGCCACATGTGTCTACCAATGTTGAAATGGAATTATTTTTGCAAAGACTTAGCAGGTCACTTTTCTGGCTTGATTCTCTATAGCAAGCCATGGCTCAAAACACTTTCTTGGAGCCTTAATTTATTTTCTAATCTGAAAATAAAACCACATCTAACAGAGTAGTTCAACAGTTCATATTATAAAGGCAGATCCCAAATCAATGAGAAGATAGGGAAAGAAGCATTTGTTCGCCACATTTTGAGAGCTGAAATATAAAACAAGGATGATAAAAAGCAGAGCCATATGGTCATTTCTTAATGAGAACCAGGAAGATGTCACTGGAGAAGAATGAGAACTCATTTTTAGCACTTTCCCTTAAGTGTTCCGCATAAAAAGGTTTATCTTTTTATTGGATTTACTAGCCTAGTAGCACAGAAGAAATAAAAACCCTCATTGTCATAAGGACAATAAGGTTTCAGAGCGACAATGAGATGCTTACTATATTTTATCCTCTCTTGTTCCCTGAACCTCTGCCTTGGAAATCTCGAACACTGGGTCTCCAAGGATGAAGAGCTGCCAACAGTGATCCTCTCAAAGCGGACCTATGCTGCTAATTCATTAAGTGTCGATAAAAACATTAAAAAAATAAAAAGATTTGTTCATTCTATTCCTCCAGCTGGCTGTCTGCAGTGGTGGGTGGTGACTAATAGAATGATGTAATCTGAAGTGGCCGTCTGTAGGAGGTCACAGCTCATCTTCCACTAAGGAATTGCAGCTGTAGAATCGGCAGCTTTTACTTGGGAGTAGCTTGGCCACATCTTGCATTGAAGAGTCTTGTAGCAGTTGCTTCTCTTCCCCAACGTAAGACATAGGAAAGGAGGAAATTACAGGGAACCATAATGGGTCAACAGTATGGCTGACATCCAGCATCAATGAAACAAAGACCATTAAAGTAATCCCAATATAGTAAAACGTAGGGAAGAAAACTTGAGGAATAAGAGTGCTAAATCAAACAGAGTATTTTTTAAAGTTAAGTCGGCTAAATTAAAATACAAACCAAAGCAGCTTCTGCTTCCCTTCACCAGGACTGCTGAGACAGGCCTCAAGGTGCCCAGATGAATTTGCTTGTGCTGGACCCTCTGGACCCTTCCACCAAGGTTAGGGCATGACACTGCTCACACTGTGACATGGCTACTGTGTAGCCATCTGTTGCATATCCAACCTGCTGTGCTGCTTCCCTGACCAACTGCTGTTAATGGCAGTACTAGGACCAGGCCCCTGCTGTCTGAACCGGTTTCTACCTATGACTCTGGTAACTTGAAAGCAACACCAAGACAAGCCTTTTTGGAACCTACGCTCTCCTCCTAAAGCCTTGTCTACATTAGGGACTTTTCCACTGGTTTAACTATAATGATGTAGGTGCACCCGAGCTAGGGTGACCAGATGTCCTCATTTTATAGGGACAGCCACAATTTTGGGGTCTTTTTCTTATATAGGCTCCTATTACCCCTCACCCTCTGTCCCGATTTTTCACATTTGCTGTCTGGTCAACCTAACCCAAGCAGAGCCTTAACACAGACATACAGCACTGGTGTAAAACATGGCATGCACATTGCAGTGAGTCCACAGGAGGGGTTTGCAACAGTGTTGGTTGAAAGTTTTCCCAACAGAACAGTCTTCAGGCAGAAAATGGTGATTTGACAAATTCTGAACATTTCACAAGAACATACAGATTTCAATGACATTTTTAATGAAAGCATTATGAGGTCAAAGCACGTTGTTTCAACTTAATACATATAAAAACTGAAACAATACAGCCAAAACGAGGTGCTTTGTTTTTCTGCAATTTTGTTTCACAGGAAATTTCAAAAAAATGTTTTTCTGATTCAGGATGAAAGGAAATTTTAAGATGGTGGAATTTCCCATGGAATGGAAACTCAGTTTCAGACATCTCTACCTTGCAGCAGTGCAGCTACATCAGGATAACTACACTGATGCAAAAATCGCAGGTGACCATAAGCGCCAAGACACCTAGCTAGCCAGTGTTTTCTTCCCCCAGGTTAAGGGCCTGTTCCTTCAAACACTTGGTAATAACCACAATGCCTGATAGAGAGAGTCATCATGCCCTTGCAGTACGAAGCACTATACATGTTGTCACAGTTCCCGGGCAACTGTACCTGTATTCCCTCTTCCCCACCTCCCTCTGTGGTTCACTCCAGAAGTTAAGGTCTCCTGCTATCGCCTGTCTCTAGATAGGGACTCTTGTCCCACTCACTTCTGACTGGAGGATTTTAAGGCTGCACAGCTCCCTGCCTTCCACTGACAGTCCAAGCAAGCCAGTCTACCTCAGAGCCAGAGCCTGTGCTTTGCTTTCTCGCTGAGGCAATGAACGATGTATTACCAGCATTTACAAAGTTACCACATAGCTCTTTCTAAGAAAACACCTTTATTCTTAAGGGGAAAGCATTACAGAAACAAATAAAAACAATAAAAATTCCTATGCACATGCTAAAAGCTCACCAGAGGTCACCCAGTCTTCTGAAGGTGCCATAGTAGTTCAAGTCCTTCCAACCTTTCCACATGGATTGGGAGCCTCCCTTTTGGACAGAGGTCCTTTTCAATTGCTGGATCAGAAAGAAGGCCCTAAATCAGTTCAAACTCATCCTTTTATACCAAAAGCCCTTTCTTTATCTCCTAGTCTCCGGAAAAAAAAAAAAGGAAAAGAAAAAGAGTATGAACCAGTACATGTAGACCACTCCATGGGGTGGTACCGCTCTCTGGAGCTGGTTAATCTCAGTGATTCAAATTAATCACCTCCCACTGTCTGATTCTTACAGGCGCTGTGGTCATGAACCCGCCTCCCCCCACCCCTCCCAGTCCCTTGGAGTGGAATACAATCATACCTTTAATACAAGATGGTCCCCAAAGATCCTGCATATGATTGCAATATCTGTCACACATGCCTGATGGCATTTGTAGGCATTACATTTGTTTATACACAGTTTCTCTTTTATAGATGTGGATACAGGGATTAGCTTGAAAACGAGGGACTTTTTATAATGGTATTAATTACCCAGCAATCAGTTTGTTTCAAATAATTGTTTTTCTAAATCACTGTGAGAATCTACATTTTTAAAATGTTAGTCTTATTTCAGAGCAAGTCTTCTAAAAAAGAAACCAGCAGAGGCATATGGATTTATTCTTATACATCTGCTAGCCCTGGAGATGAGAAAGCATTAAGGTCACCCAGTGCCATTTTTCCAGCTCCATCTCACCACTCTAGAGTAAAAAAATAAAACTAAAAAATCTCAAGTATTCAATGTGTAAGGTGGTAATTAAATCTAACAATGGTAAACTGGATGCTCTCAAAACCTAGGATAATTTTAACCCAGGAATGCATGGGTTCATTTCCACAGAAAAACTGTATTATTTCCTGCAGGAAACACAGTTAAATCTGAGGCAGAGATTCTCAGTCTTTGGTTCATTATAATTAGGTCTACAATTCCAGAGACCTCCCTGACAATTTCTGCCCCAGGGCTAGATTGCTGTCAGCAAGCAGCGTCGCAGCTCCCAGACGCTGCTGGCGGGGACCCCAGCAGCTCCAAGCCTCTGGGCAGCAGGGGAATCCCAGGGCTCCCACTTGACATGGGCAGCTAGGACCCCCCGCAGCAGCCCAGCCGCAACGGGCAGCAGGGGAAGGGGACCCCACAGCAACCCAGCCACAGCAGGCAGGGGGACCCCAAAGCAGCACTGTGGGTGCTGGACCCTCCTCCCTCCCCATTTTGTCAGGGATACTTTTAGTAAAAAACAGGGACAGGTCACAGGCTTCCGTGAATTTTTACTAAAAATATCTATGACAAAATTGGAGCCTTAATTATAATGCAGTAGTACCTAAGGCCCTGAGGCTGTAAATACAACCCTGCAGGAGAATCCCGGTGCCTCCACACAGACACATTGAAGCCATTTTCACGGCCCATTTGAAAAGAGCCCCAGTGATGTCAGTTAGGCTCCACGTATGCAAAGGGATCTTCCCAAAAGACTCAATCAGGGCCTTAAAATGGGAATTATTTCCTAGAATTTCAGTTCCATTAAGACCTGATCCTACAAGGACAACAGCACAGGCAGAACCCTAGAATCTGCAGACTCAACAAGAAGATTATTTTGTTACTGGGGTGGGGGGCGAATGGAATTCGAAAACTGCCAGCTGCAAGGGTTCAAAAATCTTAATTCGGATCCCAAGAAACATGAGACTGGTTTTAAAATCATGTAAAAATAATAATATAAATAAAGAGTCAGACTGGCTTTTGTCTGCCTTTTCATGGCTTTCAGTTGTAGGGGGAAACTGCCATTTTTGTGTGGTCAACTCAGGGTCAAAACACAACCTTAAACACTCTCAAATCCCAGTTCACTGCTCACAGGGTATTTCATTTACCATCTCCTATCCTCTGGGGTGTGGGAGCTGCCATTCTCTCCCCCCACCCCCATACCTACACACGATAGGCAGATGCCCCACCTATGTGCTTCTCCACAGACTCCTGCATCTCACATGCCCTCTACAGTCACATATTCCCAGTATTCCCCTATTGTTCTTCTCACAGTCACCTGCCCATCACATTGTGTCTCTGCCATGGCACATTCCCCTGCTACTCCCCTCCGCCAGCCTCTTGTCCCCACATTCCCCTGCACTCCCCCTCAGTTAGCGTCCTCCTGCCTTTGCACAGGCTCCTGTCCAATGTCCCAACACCTCCCTTGTCTGCTGCCCTTGGAGTTTCCTTGCAGAAACCTCCACATTCTCCTTCTCTTCCTGGCCCTCACCTGGAAAGCAAGCCGTCCCCCATTTTCCCTGAGGGCAGCCTGACTTCAGCCCCATCGGAAAAAAATAGAAGATATCCTTTGCTGGGGACAGCCTACGGGTTCACTGATGGGAGATTGAGACCATTTTGGGTAAGGATAAAATTTCAAGTCATTGAAGGAAATATCAAGAAATTCTTGAGAACTCTTTAAAAAAAACCCATCAAATATTGTGAGATTCACAATAAAATTGTGAGCCAGCAACATCAACCTTTATTTGCCAGATACAGACTGAAAACTTTAGGTTCCAGATAATTGACTTTAAAGAATAGACTACAAGAGTATCAGATGTTGTTTCTTTTTCTCCTGTTTTTTATAAAAATGGAATAATTATTGTGAAGAACAAAACATTTCAAAAAGCGAACCCACTTTTCCCCTGATGTGATTAAAGAAGCAAGAGGTTAATAATGTTTTACTCCTGGGGGAATTATGTGCCACTGTGCATGAGCAGAATTTATGTCCCCTACATATGTCTTTGCTTCCCCACAGAAAAATGACACAATGTGATGGGCAGGTGACTTCTGATGGGGAAGCAAAGAAAAACCAGAAGAGCGGTCATGTGACCCTCCCCAGCAGTATGCTTTGGTAAATCAAGCAGAGAGGTAAATCATTGTGGGACAGGAGGCGGGACTGGGGAAGACCCAGCTGGTCGCACCTACCCTGCACAGGGCTCAGCTTCTAGTCCTGGCTGGGTTGGGGAGGACCGGATTTCCACTTCCCCTGCACGGCATCTGGGGGCAGGTCAGACCCAACCCAAGATTTCCTCCACCCCCCACCCCATGACTGCAGGAAGCTCTGCAAACTACCCTCCACTCCCATCCCCTGCACCCATCATTCCTCAGTTGCAGGGGGAGGGATCCCTGTACAGACAGCTGCTCCCCCATCCACCCAATCCCCAGGCATCCAGACCCCCCGTCATAGCCAGACCCTCCTGCCAAGCCTCACCCACCCACACACTTAGGACTCCACCGATGAGCCCCACTCCCCCTGCACTTGGACCACCCCGATGAGCCAGCTGCACCTGGATCCCCACCCCACTGAGTCCCACTCCCCCAGTATCTGGACCCCCCTCACTGAGCCCCAACCACCTTCACCTGGACCCCCCCCCAAGTCCCATTACCGTTACATCCAGAACCTCCTCTCCCCACAAGCCCCTGTGCATCCAGATCCCCCACTGCACCCAGATTGCCCCACACAAAACCCTCTCAACCCACATCTGGATCTCCCCACACAGAGCTGCTCCACACTTGGATCCTGCCTTGCTGAGTCTGCCTGCTCACACAGAGGGGCAGGCCAGCCCTTGCGTTGTGTCAAGGTTGGGTGAAGCTGCACAGTGATCTCCCACCTCTGGGAGTGGCCTGTGCTCCCCAATGCCATACTGGAGCCTCCACATTTATTTGACAAATAAAATGTGCAGAATTTACTGAATTTTAAAATACTGTGAGCAGAATTTTTAAATTTTTGGCACAGAATGCCCTTGAGAGTAATGTTTAATGCAATAAGTAGGCAAGCATCCATCTTTTACCCTGCCAAATGGAGATTTATGAAGATAATAGTCATGATTTTGAGGAGGCAAAATAATATGCTTGGACCCTAGTACTGTATTCCTTAAATATACACGTAGAAGGATCTATCTATACAAGTTTTCTGAACAATTATTTACATGCCATAATTCAATAATCCCTCCTCCTCTTCCCTTCTCTCTCAGTACCTTTATTATTCACTTATGAAATTAAACTAAACAGCTGTTTATTTTGAATTGCTCTCGTAGTTTTTTTAGGATTGAGAGTGTTAATTTGTATATAAACCCACCTCTTTAATCCTAAATGCTGTTTTGCTGCAAGATCGCTTAATGTATTTGATACGATTGGCTAATATTTAACTCAGTTTAAAAAGCTACATTAAAAGAATAATAAGTTTGCAAAGTCAAGTAACATTTAGATTTCCCTCACAACCTTAACTCTGCCCGCTTAGGCATATATGTTACAATACAGTTCTCAATTACATGATCAGATAATGATTTCTACAGGACTCCTACTTCCTTCAGTGCACAGGTTATATAGCAGGTATTGAATATTAACTACAGTTGAGCAAAAAAATTGAAATTTCTGTCCTGCAGGAAATATCAATATTTCAACATTTGTTATTCCCCTTAATTGGGACAAAAAAGTTGAAATATCAAATATTTCTGTGGAATAAGAAGTTCTGAAATGTTTTGATTCGGGAATGCTGAAACAAAACACTCCAAGTCAGCTCAATCTTAAATTGCATCTTTTTAAGATGCCACAATGGATCATAGTTCAAGTGTCTCATGCCCTCACTCTTCTATAAGGGACAGGCTTCCTGGCTGCAATACATCTCCCATGTTGACTTATTGACAGTCCTGTGTCACTCCCATGATGCACTACATGACTCAGAGGGGACCATGGTGCATTATGGGAGAGAGAGTCCAGCAAAAGAACCCAACCCACAGGAGAGAATGGTTGCATGAAGAGTCCGATCTATAATTTCCATGAGTAAGGCCCTACCAAATTCACGGCTGTGAAAAACATGTTACAGACTATGAAATCCGGTCTCCCCCGGCCCATGAAATCTGGTTTGTTGTGTACATTTACCCTATACTGTACAGATTTCACAGGGGGAAACCAGTGTTCCTCCAAAGAGGGTTGTGGGAGGGGGTCGCAAGGCGTGTGTGTGTGAGTGTGAGTGTGAGTATGTGAGAGAGAGAGAGAGAGAGAGAGGCGGGGGGAGTCACAGTATTTCCACCTTTACTTCTGCACTGCCTTCAGACCTGGGTAGCTGGAGAGTGGCGGAGGCTGGCTGGCCACCCAGCTCTGAAGGCAGCACCGCAACCAGCAGCAGCGCAGAAGTACAGGTGGCAATACCATGACACCCTTATTTCTGCACTGCTGCTGGCAATGGCGCTGTCTTCAGAGCTGGGCTCCCAGCCAGCAGCTGCAGAGCTTCCTGCAGCAGGAGTTGGTTTCTGAAGGTAGGTCTTCCCCATCCCTCACCAGTCTGGCCAGGGCCAGCAGCTGGAGTCTGGCGTACAGTAGGAGCCCTCAGCCAGGGCACCCCCAGCCCTGCCTCTCCCTGGCTTCAGGCTCAGTGCCCCAGCACTTGGGAGTTTCTGGGGCTAGGAGCAGGGGGAGGTGGATTTGACCTCCCCCCCTGCCAACCATAGTGCCCTGGGCAGTTGTCCATGTCGCCCCATCCATCAGGCCAGGCCAGCCCTGCCCCCCCCAATGAGGACCCCCCCATACCATGCCACCCTTACTTTTGCGCTGCTGCTGCTGGTAGCGGTGCTGCCTCCAGAGTTGGGCTCTCAGCCAGCAGCTGCTGCTCTCCCACCACCCATCTCTGAAGGCAGTGCCACCACCAGAAACAGCACAGAAGTAAGCATGGCAACATCGCAACCCCTCTACAATAGCCTGCTGACCTCCCTGTGACCCCTGTTTGAGTTGGGACCCCACAATTCCAACACTCTGGAATTCTGATGCAAGTTTCTGAAATAGTGAAATTTACTATTTTTAAAATCTTATGAACATGAAATTGACTGAAAATGTGGTAGGGCCCTGCCCATGAGACATTGCAAAAGCCTAGGCAGATGCAATTGAAGGTCAAGCTGACAAAACTAAATGCAGTATGTATTGCTCGCCTCAGGAGATCAAATCAGCAGGTAGACCCCTAAAGATTGAGCCTATAATCATGGGATTTTTAAAAACAGGGTTTTTTTTAAGCCTGCCTTGACTTTTTTCTTTTACTTCTCTGCCAACGTGTGAAATAATTTCAGATTGAAACAATAACCTTTAATGCATACCTCACCCCGGATGCTCCAAAGGAGACTCACCTTATCCTTCGCCTCATCTCTAAGAGAGAAACTGCCATTCATTTCTTCTTGTTGTATTGACTCCCTATTCTCTTACTTTCTGACCTTCCACTCAGATAACCTTATTCCCTGAATTTCCACCGCGGCATTCTCTTGCCCTCCTACACAGTCACCTGAACCTTCCTAAAACAAAGAATCATGAGACTATTTTAGAAAACACTAGATTTGTCCCCACACACACGCCCCGGAACTGAGGGGTTGCAGTACAAAACCCTAAGACAACTAGATAATGTGCACTGAATTCAATACTGATCCTTACATGATTAAGATTTAATGCCAGAGAGAGTTACTGTTTTAGGCCACCGTTTAATATAATTACACAATCCATTTGGAATGCAATCGCTATATTTATAATCTTTAAATATTATTTTTAAAATAATTTTTGCATTCAGTCATTTAAAAAAATTGCAAAGCATTCTACCTTCTTTGTATTAGTTTGAGTCAATATAGTTTATTCAGTAATTTTAAAAAATCTAATGACAATTAATTGTACAAAGAGCCAAAAATTAATGTTAGGTTTTCTTTATCCTGCTCATTCACTGCTCCTGGACCCAGCTTCAGTTCTTCCTACTCCCACCTTGCGCTGCCCCAACCCACTACTCCTTTATACTCAAACAGACCCTGCTTTTAAGGACAGGTTTATGTCCTCCATCTAGAAAGTTTTTGGTGAGAGTTAGATATGTGGGAACCAGAACTTCCGTTGCATGGGAAATTCTGCAATTTCAAAATTTGTTCTTTTTCCAAACTGGAACATCAAAAATATTATTTTGGCAACAATCAGTTTTTCTTTCAGTGTACTCCCACAGTAATAATACCAGTATGCAAAGAAATAGCTGATCTCCAAAAACTCAAATCCATGTTGCAGTTGCAAATACTGAGCCCCATTATGTGTCTAAGTTCAGACTTTGTACAAATGTTGATTACTCCCTCATCTTCCTCCTTCCACAATTATCTGAGCTACCTGAATCTAAAAAGTTATAAAAGGTTCTGGTCCTATGATAAAGTGGAGTGAATTTAACATGTTTTTTCAGTTACATCACTTTGTCCAATTTACTATAGGAATTTTGTAGTTACAATGCAAAGCATTTGACAACTCTATATAAATAATTAATACTTGGCAGGTTTTCCATTTATATAAAATACAGCGGCCATCTGCCAACCCTGACCCTCCTTCCTCCCTTCCTGCAATCTCCACCGATGATCTCTCTTCCCAGCCTCTAACTGTTTTGCCGACGCCTTTAGAATTGTTTTTGTGAAAGGTCTCTTCTCTCTAAATACTGCTAAAGAGCAAACAACTATCCTTACAGAAACAGCAGGGAATTGCATGCACTGCATGTCCAGTATGATCTATATGTTACCAAAAATGCTACATGCATCTCATTTCTGTAGAAGTAGTGAACTGGGCTCCAGAAACTGCAAGTTTCGACTGTTTCCTGCTAATAATCTGAAAGTTGCCAGAGTAACTTGAACCTCTCCCCTCTCCACACCCAATCCCTAGGTCACTAACCTTCCCAGCACTGACGGCAAGGACTCTCTGAAAAAGAATGACAAAATCTAAAACAACTTTGCATATACAGGGAACTGTTTGCCAGAGATCTGAACTATGATAAAAAAATCAGCCCTTCTGAGCCTACCATTATTTTTAAGAGCCCTTTGGTTATAGGCATATTAGGATTTTGCACTTTACAGTTAAACACAAAAATACAAAAAAAACCCCAAACCTGGCAACAAACTATGCAACTATTTGTTCAACTTGCCCTTAATTCTCCTACTCCCCTTTCCTCCTCCCCACATTTTATATCCTTATTACATCAGATAATGCTACGTTAATGATGTAGTACAATGTAGTGCAGTACATCTGGTGGCTTAGGTAATAAATCACAAGTCTATTTTTCTAAGCTTTTAAAAAAAATGTTATCATTTGCTTCTTTCCTACGAGCAGCACTATAGATTTAAATGGCCTGCTTAGCTTCATAAGCTAGCTCACCAAGCCTGGCACAAGAGTTTCACAGCTGTGTCATATGCTTGACAATGTTAACAGTGAGTCCCTAGTTACATTATGAAATTTTCATTTTACAGTCTTTAGAAGTCTCCACTTGCCACATTATACCAAGATGAGGGACAGTTTGAGAGATCTGTCCTGGCCTCTCATCTGGCAATAGACTAAACACTAAAACCAACCTTCCTGTTTGGGAACTCCCATCATCTTCTCAAAATGCAGCTACAACATACTTCCAGCACTGCAACAACATTTGACACATAGGGTCAGATTTTCAAACCAGCCTCAGGAATTATGAGCACAACACCCATTTCTGTAGTTAGATCTCAGTTACTCAATTTGCACATGTAAACAGCTGCTTGAACTCACAGCATTCACATGTGCATTTCACAGACTTAGTTTGAAAAATTGGCCCCTGCCACAAAGGATGTGCCAAACCAGGATTTTAAAAACTTTAAATCTGTTCCTACCTTCCTTTTACTTTCTAGTCCTATCCTGTCAAACTACCACAGTTTGCAGATTGCTTAAAAGACCATATTTATTGCACTCCAACTGAAAGTAAAGTGCTTAACAGTAACTTCAGCTCAGTCCAAGCAACATCAAGTAACAGCTGTGTAATCAGGATTTCTGCCACTGGTTACATGGATGTGCTTATACTCTAGTGCATCTTCAAATTATCCCAAAGAGGAGACGAATGCCTGGATTTCGCAGTGGAGTTTCTTTTTAAACACATACAAAATATTTTAATCATCATAATACCAATGGATTTTAAAAATTGAATGTCTGGATTAAAGTATCAACTAGAAAAACTTGTGAGCCACACTGCAGCACATTTAAATCCTGAGTTACTAGCTCAAAGTTTCGATATGTTTAATTCAGACAGTCACCGGCGAATTTTAAAGCATTTATCCTCTTTACATTTTGTCAGACATCGGGTTAGAAGTGAACACTTTGAATATGAAGTGGATGCGGAATGAGCATTGTACAGAAGGAATCATCACTGTAAATGGGAAAGTAATCGAGGAGGTCAATAAATATATTTACCTGGGTCAACAGCTGAACAGGAGGAGGAGGAGAAAGGTGATGTGGGCAAGTTTCAACAAAATAAAGACTCCTCTAACGGATGATGAGCATCCATGAAGAAAAGGAAAGAACTGTTTAACTCCACTCCCAACTTAACTTTAACTGCCAGCAACGATATATGGAGATGAAAGCTGGTCAATGACGAAAGCGGAGGAAGAAAAATTCGCTGTCACCCAGAGAGCAATGGAAAGGGGATCGTGTAAGATATCACTCTGTGATCACATACTGAATGAGGAGATCAGAAGGCATACAGAGTATGGCTATCAACCAATTTAAAAAAATTAATCTCACGATTAATCACACAGTTAACAATAGAATACCAGTTTTCTACATTTTCAAATATATTGATTTCAATTACAACACAGAACACAGAGTACAGGGCTCACCTTATATTTATTTTTTATTACAAATATTTGTGCTGTAAAAAAACAAAAAAGGTATTTTTCAATTCACCTCATACAAGTACTGTAATGCAATCTTTTTATCATGAAAATCGAACTTACAAATGTAGAATTATGCACAATGAATAACTGCATTCACAAATAAAACAGTGTAAAACTTTAGAGCCTAAAAGTTCACTCAGTCCTACTTTTTGTTCAACCAGTCACTCAGACAAACAAGTTTGTTTACATTTGCGGGAGATAATGCTGCCCGCTTCTTGTTCACAATGGCACCTGAAAGTGAGAACAGGCATTTGCATAGCACTGTTGTAGCCAGTGTTGCAAGATATTTATGTGCCAGATGTACTAAAGATTCATATGTCCCTTCATGCTTCAATCATCATTCCAGAGGATGTGCCCATGCTGATGATGGGTTCTGCTCGATAACGATCCAAAGCAGTGCAGACCGATGCATGTTCACTTTCATCATCTGAATTGGATGCCACCAGCAGGAGATTGATTTTCTTTTTTGGTGGTTTGGGTTCTGTAGTTTCTGCATTGGAGTGTTGCTCCTTTAAGATTTCTGAAAGCATGCTCCACATCTCATCCCTCTCACATTTTGGAAGGCACTTCAGATTCTAAAACCTTGGGTTGAGTGCTGTAGCTATCTTTAGAAATCTCAGATTAGTACCTTTTTTGCGTTTTGTCAAATTTGCAGTGAAAGTGTTAAACAAACAAACAAACGCTGGGTCATCATCCGAGACTGTCAGAACATGAAATATATGGAAAATGATGGTAAAACAGAACAGGACATATACTATTCCCCCCCAAGGAGCCAAGTCAAAATGTAATTAATGCATTATTTTTTTTAACGAGTGTCATCAGCATGGAAGCATGTATTCTGGAATGGTGGCTGAAGCATAAAGAGGCATACGAATGGTTAGCATATCTGGCATGTAAATACCTTGCAATGCCAGCTACAAAATTGCCATGTGAATGCCTGTTCTCACTTTCAGGTGACATTGTAAATAAGAAGCAGGCAGCAGTATCTCCCATCAATGTAAACAATCTTGTTTGTCTGAGCAACCGCCAGGCAGACCAAAAACATGCTGGGCCGATCCCATAACAAAACTCTTTGGTCAGAAGTGGAAAGAATGTGCTCGCAAAAAAATGGAATGGTGTGCTGTCAACTTGCGTTCGTGGAGGGACGGACGAGGACAAGCTGAACAAAGGTGACATTGTCAAGTTTTGCTCCCACAAATGCACTTGCTAGTTTCACTGTTAAACAGTCCAACAGATATTTTAAAGTGCTAATAAAGCACTGAGAATCAGAAGGACAGAGTGGTTAAAATATCCCCGGGGAAAGCATCACAAACCCTATCTTGAGAATCCTGGCTCTACCAAAAATCAAAGCATGAAATAATACCAGTGCAGAACAAAGTGTTTCCCTGCTTTTAAAAAATGCATCTGCAGTGAAGCGGAGAGACAGGTTACTTTAGGAATAACTATTTAGTGTTTTTATTTTTCTAATAAAGTGTCCTTTACTGTGATTCTTCACTGTTGTCATGCCATCTTATTCCCCCAGCTCTATACTGCTTTTTTGTAGGGGACAGATAAAGGGTGGTACTCTCCCCCAAGCCCCATCTATACCTCAAGCATTTGACATTTATAATGCCAGAAAGCACCACTCAGTATGGCTCTTCACGACACGATAATAGTTTTTTTCCATTTTGTTTGTTACTTTAATCATCAGTGAAAGTACACAATGTTGGCAGTTAAATCATCATCGTCAAGCTTCAGAATCAACACATGATTGAGATAAAGGAAGCAATTCACACCTGTTTAAGTCTCTGTGCAGACTCAAGTAGACAAAACAGCATTGGCTTGCATTAAGTTCATATTCTGAAGATTATCTTCACAGACATAGGAACCAGAGATTTACTGCCAGATTCTTAGACTGTGTAAATTGTCATAGCTCCATCTCACCCATAGTTTTTGTTTTTAGTGAAAAGGTTTTTTTCCTTGAGTACAGTGTGTCATCCACAAAGAGGAGGTTACTTACCTGTAACTGGAGGATCTTCTAGATGTGTGGTCCGTATCTGTATTCCATTGAGTGTTACAAACACATACCATGCTCCCAGAGTTGGAAAGCTTTGAAAGTAGGATCCATTGATCCAGGCACATGCCCTGACTCACCTCGTGCTTCCATCCGAGTTCATAAAGGGTGAGGCAGACCAACCGAATCCCCAGTTCCTTCTCTACTGCGAATCTGACCAATCCGACGCAGAGGGGAAGGAGGGCAGGAAGTGGAATACAGACAGGGACCACACGCCACAAAGAATCTCCAGTTACAGTTAAGTAATCTTCTCTTCTTTGAATGATAGTCATTACTGTATTCCACTGAGGTTGATTGACAAGTAGTACCTAAGTTGGTAGAGGGTGATAGGATGAAAATGGAAGGGTCATTCAGAAGACAGTCATGCCAAAGGAGGTATTAGTCATTGAGTCCTGAGCAAGAGCATAATGTGTTGTGGAGTTCGGTGCACACCTTTGCATGGCTGCTCCACATGTGTATGAGAGGTATGTTCTGGAGGGAAGCTGTAGTTGTAGCTATAGCCCTAGTGGAATGAGTCCATATCCCTGCAGGCACAGGTAGGCCCAATGGTTGATAGCACAGCTTGATGCAGTTAGAAATCCGCTTTAAGATTTTTCTGGATGGAGATAGCCAAGAGACTTGGGGACCAAGCTATGGCAACGAACAGTCTATGGGATTTCCTGTAGGTTTCATTCTCTGTAGAGAGAAGGCCAAAGCATACCAAACGAAGCAGAAATTGAGTCGACATTCTTCTGAGGAGGCATGCAATTTCAGAAAGAAAACAAGCAAGTGAATAGCTTGGTTAATGTGAAAATGGGATACCACCTTAGGTAGAAATTTAGGGTGCTGTCATAAGACCACCTTGTGGAATACTGTGAACAGTGGGTCTGCCATCATAGTGCTGAGTTCCCCAACTCTCCTCGCCGAAGCAACAGCAACCAGGAAGGCAACTTTCATGGACAAAGGCATGGAGGAAGATGCCAGTGGCTCAAAGGGGGACTTTGTTAAAGTTGAGAGTACCAAATTCAAGTCCCTTTGAGGAGTGATTGGCTGGAGGGGGCGGAAGGTTCTGAGGAGGCCCTTCCAAAATCTAGCAGCTAGTGAATGTATAAAAATGGAGTGACCCTCCACAGGTGGATGGAACACACAGACTGCAGTCAGGTCAACTGTCAAAGTGCTGAGGGCAAGACCCATGACTTTAGGAACAGAATCCTAGTAGTAGGATGAGGGGGATTTCCACCTTGTCTGGTAGAACCCCTTTATGTTGGGCCTAAAGACAAAAAGTGCATCTATTAAGCCTGGTAACATTAGTTAGTGGATTCCTTCCTGCTGTTAGAGAGAATGTCTTGTACAGCCGAGGAGCATGCCCATTCTAGCTTATATGCCCATCGAAATACCATGCCCTGAAATGGAGCAGACGTGGATTGGGGTGCTTGATTCTGCCATCATGCTGGGTCAGGAGATCAGGGAAGTTCTGGACAGGGATCAGGGGATGGAACAATATGCAGAGGAGACTGGAGAACCAGAATTGTCTGGGCCAGAAGGGGGCAAGGAGAATGACTGTCGCCCTGTCGTACTTGATCTTGTGGAGTACTTGGGGTAGGAGCAGTAATGGAGGAAACTCAGTTGAATTCGTCTGGCCATGATAGGAGAGCTTTGCCCTTGGAGTTGTAACTGAGGGCTCCTCTGGAGCAATATGTGGCACACTTGCTGTTGGTCTGAGAAGCTAACAGGTCACTAGTTGGGGTCCCCCATTTCTCAAAGAAGTTGTGTAACATCATATTGCAAAACTCCCACTCATGGTCGATGGCAAAGTGTCTACTGAGTGAGTCCACAAGTCCATTCTGTGTCCCCAGAAAATAGGTAGCAGATAGAGTGATCTGATGATCGATGCAGCAGTTTCAGATATTGGCTGCTTCTGTGCAAAGAACAGAGAATCTTGCTCCAAGTTGCTTGTTGATATAGAAAATCGAGGTGGTGTCTGACATGATGAGAGTGAATGAGTGGGAGAAATGATTTTCATGCTCTTCACACTGCTCTAAGTTCCAGGATATTGATGTACACCCTGGATTCTTGAAGCCTCCAAGCGTCTTGCACCATGAAGGCCTCCATATGGGCTTCCCAGCCTTCCAGGGATGCATCAGTGATTATAATCTTGCTCAGAGAGGAGGGGAGAAAGGGAACACACACGTGTACGTGGTGTGGATATGTCCACCATAGAAGAGACAACAGTACCTTGGCTGGGACTGTCAGCCTGAGGTCCAAAGAGTCACTGCTTGGAGAATACATGGACTGGAGCCATGTCTGAAAGGAGCGAAAGTGGAGCCTTGTGAAAGGTCACAGGGATCACAGAGCCACGTGGCTCCAAGAGACAGGCAAGTCCTGGCTGGTACCTGTGAGTTGCTTGTGATGTGAGAAATGGTGTTCATTGTCTGAAATCTGTCTGGGAGCTGGTACGCCCATGCTGTGATAAAGTTTAAGGTAGTCCTGATGAAGTCTAGTGACTGAGTGGGGCTGAGGATCAATTTCTCAATGTTAATGCTGACTTGCTTTGAAGCAAGGAGATTGAGTAACACAGAGGTTGACACAAGGGCTTCTTGAGGGGACTTGACTGCCAGGAACCAGTCACTGAGATATGGGAAAACAAGAAGGCCATAACATCTGAGCTGCCACTACAGAAAAGACTTTGGTGAAGAGTCTGGGAGCGGTAGCTCTGTCCAAGGGAAGCACTCGCTAGTAGAAATGGTTCACACCCACTGTAAATCTGAGAAAACGTCTATGGGTGGGATGAATGTCAATGTAAAAGCAGGTTCCACCTTTTCATGTTCTCTGTATGTATAAATATCTCCAGTCTGTGTGTTCCATTCTATGCATCCGAAGAAGTGAGCTGTAGCTCACGAAAGCTCATGCTAAAATAAATTTGTTAGTCTTTAAGGTGCCACAAGTACTCCTGTTCTTAATGTAAAAGCAAGCATTCTTCATATCGCAAGCTGTGACCCACATGCATTTTTATAGGGATGGAATTATTGCTGCCAGCATTACCATGTGAAATTTGAGTTTGCGGCTGAAGCAACTGAGGTGGTAAAGGTCAAGGATTGGTCTCCAACCACCTTTCTTCTTGGGGATTAAGTAGTAAGTTGAGCAGAACCCTGTTCTTTGATATTATCTATAGGAATGTGTTATTGCCCCTCACTGCAACGAAGTATTCACCTTGAGTGAGGATACGGTCATGAGAGTGGTCCCCAAAGGGGCAAAGGGAGGGGGGATTTGGAGGAGGTAGCCTGACAAGCTTGATTGTATAGCAAATGCAGATGACATTCAGCACCCATTTGTCAATTGTGCTAAGTGACTCCGAAAGGAAGTGGAGGAGTCACAAGCTGTTAGGCTTTGTGGTTGGCAGCTTTCGAGCTCATGCCAAAAATACATCATGGCCTGAGGCTGGGTTTGAGATGAGGAAGCCAGCAAAAGAGGGGTGGGGAGGGAACCAACATCTTTGAGTTTTCTGGCATTTTCACACAGGGTTCCTGTGGATGAATGACCAGCGAAACTTGTGTTGGGGCAGGAGTGTATATGCCTAAGGAGTTGAGGTCTAGCCCTAGATTTTTTTTTTAATGTATGTAAAGACTCATCTATCATTTGGTTAAAAAGATAGGATTCATCAAAGGGGAGGTGCTCAATGATATTCTGGACCTCCCTCAGAAAACCAGAAGCATGAAAGCCAGAACTCCCTATGCAACACGATAGCAGTGGCCATGGCCCTGGAGGAGGTGTCAGCCATGACACGAGAGGAGTTCTGGCTGTAAGCTCCCCTTCCTTGATGAGGTTCTGGAACCAGGCACAGTCTTGTTGAGGTAGGGTGCCAGCAAATTCTTCGGAGTTAGCATAATTCAGGATGTCGTATTTAGTCAATAGGGCTTAATAATTGGCCATCCTGAACTGCACACTGAAGGAAGAGAAGACTTTCCTCCCCAGAAGATTGAGGAGTTTTCCTTTTTTATCCCCAGGAATGGACTGAGGGGGTTGCTGCTTGGTCCCCTCTGCAGCAGCCTGAACTACTAGCAAGTTTGGAGCAGGATGGGAGAAGAGGAATTCTGATCCCTTGGTCAGGATGTAGTATCACTTCTCCATTTCTTTGGGGTGGTGGAACAAGTGTCAGGAGTATGCCATACAGCTCTGGCTGGCTCCATTGTTAATTGGGACTGCAATTCTTGCCAGTGCCAGTGTGTAGGTTATCCAGGAGTTTATTCTGCGAGTCCTGAACCTCCTCCAATGGGACCTGGAGTTCTCCTGCAACTCTCCTCAGAAGCTCCTGAAAAACTGTCTCAAGTCATCTGATGGGGAAGGAGATGATGTAGTAACCAATCATACAGTGAGGAGGATGGGAACCTAGCAAGTTCCGGCAGAACTTCCAGGACCAGGGTGTATGATTCTTCCACCGCTTTTAGATTGACAAATGTGAATGATAGATCTCTTGGGGTTAGGAGAGAGAAGAAACAGGAGTTGATTCTCTTCTAGACAGGTTGGTTCCAATGGAAGATACTGAGTCCAGGAACCTCAATAGGGCCAGTAAGCTAGATCCACTGGAGGTTTTAGAAGTCCCCCTGGCTTTGGGTACCAATGGCTCCGAGGAGGGTGATGGGGTAACTTGTTCCCACGGACGAGCATGCATCCTTGATGGTACAGAGGAGCAGTATGGAAGAGGTGGTTCTTTGTCTGGCTCCAATTCATCTGATGAAGAGAAGGCAGATGCCAGTTCTAGTGGAGGTACTGCCAGAGCCGATGGAACAGAATATAGTACCTGTGAGGAAGACAAAGACCCTGTACTCTAGACCATCTCATTGAGGGGATATGATGTCCTTGGAAGTGGAGGGGACCAATGGAGGAGGGGAAGCTGGGTCTGGTAAAACAAAGACCTCATGAGGTTCAGGCCTGGATCCAGATGTTCCTGTTGTGAGGGGCACTCTTTCCCTCTTGGTACTGGCGCTGAGGACTTCCCCAGTACAGGCAGCTGTCATGGCCTTGTGGTGTGCTGCTAATGGTAGTATGGCTGTTCAAAGCTCAGGACTGTGGGACATCATAGTTTCTGGGTCTTTTTGTGACCATGGGATTTGGACCATGCGCTGTTCCCTTGGATGTTCCCTGCACTAGCTCAGCACATTTTTTTGGACTTGGCAGAAGACTCAATCCCATACTTATGGGTGTGCTTCCGAACTTCCTGACTAGGCCCCACCATAGGATCAGTGGGGGGTAGTCCTGCCAGCACCAGAGTCAGACATAATAGCTGAGGTTTGCTCCTCACTGAATCAGGCCGCTCTACAGGGGGGGATTCCCTGGCCTGGGTCTGAGTGCATCCTCACAGCCATCTCCATGAGATACTTGCAGAGATAAAGAGCTGGTCTCCATGGGTTTGTCTGAGAAAGGATTAGCAAATATTGCACCTAGCCACGACATGAGCTTCTTCCAGGCAGCAGAGGCAGCAATGATAGTCATCACTACCAGAGAAGGATCATGGGCAGGAGGCGTAGAGTTTGAAGTCTCAGGTCTTGGAAATAGTGCGGCACCTGCCTAGGGGTTTGGGGGCGGTTAAAAAGCTATCCTAAAACTAATATTAAAAACTATTAAATTAGGAGAGAAAAAAACTAGTAAAACTGTAGATAAAACCGGTAAACTAACTACAAATATGATCTTTCTGAAGTACATCAGAGACAAGGACACTAAAGTACCAATCTAGACCATGAGGCAGTGAGAAGGAAATGGAGACTCAGTCAATCCACCCTGCCCTTTGTTGCCTTGGATGGAACCACAAGGTGAGTCATGGTGCATGCACGGACCAATGGATACTTTCAAAATTCTCAGACTTCAGGCCCATGGGGCACACACATAACCCTCAGTGCAAGACCATCACTCAAAGGAGGAAAAAGTATGGGGTTCCTGATCTAATGTTATCTTGCCCAACCCAACTCCTGTTTTTACTCAATGTCAATTCAATACACACATATGAATCACTGCAATGCATTTTATAAGCAACATAATACATGCATCCAAAAATGTTCTTCCTTTATAGAGGTACCTGATTAAAGAAATGGCATAACTAATTAATGAATGAGAGTAGAAATCTTATGAGGAGCTTATTGGAGTTATTCATTTAGTACTCAGTTTACCATGCTTATTACAATAAACATCAAAATATTTAATAACTACTAGGCAGTTTTCAAGAGTGTCACTATCTTTGTATAATCAGAGGTAGCACTCAACAGAAACAGTATTTATACTGCTACTTATCTTGTTATAGAGCTATTAATAGGGCTCTACCAAATTCATTGTCCATTTTGGTCAATTTCATGGTCACAGGATTTTAAAAATTATAAATTTTATGGTGTTATAATTGTAGTTGTCCTGACCCAAAAAGGAGTTGTGGGGCTGGGAGGTTGCAGGATTATTGTGTATGGGATCAAGGGGGGTGCAGTACTGCTACCCTTACTTCTGTGCTGCTGCTGGCAGCGGCTGCTTTCAGAGCTGGGCATCTAGAAAGCGACGACTGCTGGCCAGGAGCCCAGCTCTGAAGGCACAGCCACCGCCAGCAGCAGTGCAGAAGTAACGATGGCAGGTATGGTATTGCCACCCTTACTTCTGTGCTGCTGCCTGCAGAGCTGGGCCCTCAGTCAGCAGCCACCGCTCTCCAGCTGCCCTGCTCTGAAGGCAGAGACATAGAAGTAAAGGTGGCAATATTGCAAAACCCCCCCTAAAATAACCTTGTGACCCCCTGCAACTGCCTTTTGGGTCAGGACCCCCAATTTGAGAAACACAGGTCTCCTTCCGTGAAATCTGGTCTTGTGTGTGCTTTTACCCTATACTATACAGATTTCACAGTCCATGACGTGTTTTTCATGGCCATGAATTTGGTAGGGCCCTAGCTATGAACTATTCAGAACAGATATTGTCAATAACAGTCCCAAAAAGGGCACCCTAAGAAATTATAGCACTAGTGTTACCACCAAAATAAAAGCAAAACAAATTCAAGGTTTTGGAAAACTTGTGTTTATATTTTCCAAAAACATCAACTAAGCAGCAGGCCAAGGCCACCAACCCCTCCTCCCTTTGCAAAGGAGTGGAATGGGTAGTGTCAAAGCTCTGCCTTCTGACATCTCTACCATGCAAAAGAAACAGTTCCTTTGCATGCATACACACACACACAGTAATGCCAGCTTCTGCTCTTCTTCCTATTTATGTAGCTTGTACTAAGTTAGGTATCATCCTGTGGTAATGCCACACAATTCCTCTTTTTATTTAAATAAAGGAAGGGGTGAAGGTTGAAAGAAAGAGTTAATCTTTCAACATAACTGAATCTAGCTCACTTGAATTTTCAATCAATCATATTTTGGATTATACTGCAGTTTTCAGGAGCCCCATCTATTCTTAAGTGTTGAGTGTAACTGGATAAAATCATCATGTCTCCATTATGTGATTAAAACAGCTCTTGACCATGTTGTTTCTACATCTCTCTTTGTTTTCAACTTCTCCATGGCTCCAAAGTTTCACCCCTTGTCCCCATTAAAGGCAATCCCAGACAGAGTTGGCCGCTCTGCCTCTTTATACATACCACTCAGATCTTGAGTAATGAAGGGCATTTTGTGTAGGGGGTGTTCCTAACAATGGGATCTCATCCAACTGCCGTGTATTGCCTTAACTGAATGTTAAAACAAGGTAGGCTAACATTAGACAAGTATTCTTGGAAAATTATTAGCACAAGCGATAGTTTATTGCTGAAACATTCTTAAACAAAAATAGAAATGTATTTAGCACAATGTCTTAGATTTCCAGCACAGAAAAAGTGTCTGAATTATTTTGCATGGTCTCTGCTCTTCTTAATAATAGTCACTAGCTGCACTGATAACCTCACTCTCCCCTTCCCTAAGCCTCACAAAAACAGCTTTCATAGTTTGAAGTATCAAAAACGGTTTCAAGACTCTTATATCACTCTGCTAGACATTTATTAAAACACCACTGTGCACTAGCTTTACTGTATCAGCTTTAATCCCAAACTGTCAAATCTCACTAAATCTCATAACAGCCTTGTGGGAAAGGAAGTTATTACCCGCATTGTACAAAAGGGGAAACTGAGGTCCAGAAAAGCGGCTTGCTTGGGATCACAGAGAGGGATTAGCAAAAATCAGGTCAGGAATCTACAACACCTGACACAAGGAGAGAAGAAAGAGTGAACCAAAGTGAAAAACAATTTAAAATAGTATAAAGATAGAAATAGTTGGCCTGAATCTCCGCCCACACTGGATTTACAGAATTGTACTTCCATAGTCTTAATGGAGAAGAAACTCAGGCTCAAGGAATCAAATGGAGAGAAAAAGCGGTGAACAAACATTGGGGAAACAAGCCAAGAAAGAAACCAACCTGAAAGTTGTGTATTTTACGTACCTGACTTATGCTCAGGTATTTTATTTCCACATCTAACACTATCATATATCTGTACTGGGAAGGAATAGATAGGATGGGTATTTTAAACACCTCTGTTACATAAAATTGCTGGCTATTTTGGATTCTTTACTTAAATATTTGGAAAAGAGACCAAAAATAATCTGAAATTTATAGAAATGCTCCCAGAATGCTCCTGCAGATGGGGGACCAGTGGCATCCAGAATCCTGCTTTAGTTAGACAATAGCACTTTGAAATGTTTGATTTTTTTTAAATAGCTGAAATGGATGGTAGCCAAAAGATGCCCTCTTACTGTATAAAGGGACCCATACTGCATGTTATATATATATATAAAAACTTACCACCCCACCTTAATTCCCTTCCCCTTTCTTTCATTAAGAAAACCAATGGGACAGATGTCGTCTTTATCCCCATCCCGCCCCATGTTTCCATCAGTACAAAAGCGAGAGCAACACGTGGTAGGTGGGGAAAGCAGAAGTGGAGGCTGGCAGAGTCTAGCCTTTCATAGCCGAGTGCAATCTTGTGAGGAAGGAGCTGGCAGCTCTCAGGCTCCAGCCCCTCCAGGATAGTAGTGCCACAGAAACAGTCAGGGGTAGGCAAGGCATGTAGGAAACCCAGCTTCCAACCCCTAAGAGAGCTCCTCACACCACTGAAAATTCAGGGCTGAGCTGAGATCAGAGCATGCTCATGGGCCACCGTCTCAGTCCTCTTTGGGGCTAAAGAACATTTGCTTCAAAAGCATGAGCACAGGCATAGCCTCAGTGAAGAGCTCAGGGGCAGCACTAGGGAAAGAGAGGCACTGGCCAGCCTGTGATTTTAAGGAGGCAGCGGGGACGGAGGGGCCAGGAAGCCTGTGAAGTGCCATGAAGGGGGGAAGCTGTGATCTGCAGTGGGGAGGGGAACAGGGAGCACAGATGGGCTGCCTGCTCATCTTCAGGAGGAGATGGGGAGCAGTGGTGGGAGTTACAGCAGAGAAGAGACTGGGGGATGAAAAATTCATTTATGTGCGGGAGGAGGAAGCGCTCCCAACTGTTCAGCAGGCCTGAAACCCACTGCTACTTTTAATGAGTTGTTCTTGAAGGTCCGATCACATAAGTTACTGAGCAACCTCTACTCACAGCTCCCCTACTCTGCTCCCACACTGTCCTCCATACTCAGGGCTTCTGGCTTTCTTCTTCCCACTTCCTTTCTCTCAGACAGACAAGAAGGGGCTTCGGGGCAACAGGGAGGACAGGCAGCAGCCACCAGCAGCACTGGGACTGCTGTTGCAGAGAGGGAGGAGCCCCATCTAGCAGGGCTACTCTGAAGGTTGGAATTGCAAGATTTCATTTAAAGAACACCCTCTGCTTAGTCCTCAGTGCCCTTACTGAGGAGATCAAATTATCACCACTCTGTCACCTGTCTCACTTTGTTTGATGCAGGTCATCTGTACATCGAGGTGACTTGTGAGAACAAAGCCATGAGGGGCCACTTACCTGACATTAAGGGCAAAAGACTGCTACATAGTCTCACTGAACCATCAATGGACTGGATCCAGAGGGGGAAAAAAATGTCCTCTCTGAAAATCCTCTAATTGCACCAGGCTTGGAGGACAGAAACAGGTCCCTCACCCAACAGAAGAGGTGCCTCTCCACTTCAAGCAGGAAGAGAGAGGGTCTTCATCGGAGTTGCCAGTCCAGAAAAGAACACCATCCTTATCTGACACAACTGACCTGAAAATTGAACTTCTCATCTATGTCAAACAAATTTTTCATGTGGGTTTTATAAAAGCTGGGCCCTCTCCACTATATATTATGTGCAGGTGATTGCTTCATGATTGGGCTTCAATGCCACGCTTATAAGTTCCTAGCCCTGAAAGCAGGAACATTTTCATCTTAAAACCCTTTTCCCCCCTTCAAATAGAGGTTTTGGGGGTGTTTTTATCATCAGAAAGCTGAGAGGATCCTATGGCATAGCAACATGCCAGTTGTAAGTACAGTGCTATCTAACTTACTATTAAATGCCAGTAGGGGAATGTGACTTGAACTGAAGTCCACAACTGGTCTGAAATGGTCCATGTTTGATAACATTATGGGCATATTGCAAACACCATTTACTTGGCAGGGTTTTGAGAAGTGACTGACTGTATCCATTCCAGGAAAGGTGTGCTAAAGGGGCTATTTAGCTGCTTTGGTTAGCTGGGTAAGTTAATTATTTTTTGCTGTTGTTTTTTGCTACTAGGTTGTGATCATTTGACTACTTTAAATAATTGTTAGGATGCATTTTTTATTATTTATATCTAAACTAACAAAATATAGCAAGGAAATAGGAATACTGGCTTCAAAAAACAAGACTAAAATGCCTCTGCTATATTGTTCTCTCTCTGTGCTTAGCCTCAGGAGCATATACACTCTCAGCAAGAATACATCACATACAAATACATATGCCAACACAAAAAATGTTTGCAAATAACATGTCCAGTAAAAAGTGAGGAAGACATGCTACAGCTATTTTTATCTTCTTTTTCTTATCCTCTTTTGACCGCTCATTTTCATGGAAGAAACTGGTATCTACGTATGCTTTAGTCAGGAAAGAGACAGCTGGAACCACCTTGAACTACTTTCTGTAGTCCACAGTTCATGCGATGGGAATTACTTCAGTTTATTATCTTCTAAACATGTTGCTCAAAAACTCTTTGGCACATATTCAATGGCCAACAAAGTTGGACAATTTACTAATAAAGCATAACTCATTTTCCAAAGTAAAATAAAAATTTGTTTCCAAAACAAGCAGTGTGTTTAGATTAGAAAACAAAACCATTCAAATCTAAGAATGGCTACTTCAGGGCAGGGCGAATTTGCATTGCACCACAGTAATAAGCCTGTATTCACTGAAGGGAATCCATGAGTACCAATTCTAGTCAGTTTTTTTTATTACAAAATATTTGTGCGCAAATTTAATGCTAGAGAAAGTTACCACTTTGACAGCTGTGGAGAGTTAAATCTTCAATTCTTCCATGAAACAAGCACAGTAATGCCATGACAATGTGTCTAGCACAGAGGAAGAGGTTCGTTTAGGCTCCGTGGCCACTTAGTCCTTGACCTCTCTGCAAAGATTCTTAACATGGGTGGCAATCAGTGCTAGCTATAGTGGTAGTTTTCACAATATAGAAGCAGACTGAACTCAGTCTCTGTTACATTAGTCACTGAACAGCCGTCAGATGATATGTTTCAGTCACTATAATTTTCCCCTCAATCAATACTTACTGGTAAAGTTTTTAAATACTTTTGTCACAACACACTCCAGAAGCAATACAAATAAATAGTAATAGTTTGTTCTGAGCTCATTACCACCATGGATTCTGTTGTTCCAGCTGTACAAAGTCCTTCTGCTTTGCCTAGAAGAGACTGCCTGCAGGAAAGTCTCTGGATGGTTTTCAAAACCTTGAAAGTTAGCTAAGTGAGTTTTAGTGTACATTTCATTCTCTTGACATTCAGTGAAAAAATATCATTGAATTAATGAGAAAAAGATGTCTGATAGGAAGATTCATTAATAACTTCAAGGAGAGTGCAAATAAGGAATTGTCCTTATGTTTTGAAGGGATGGAAATCTGTTCAGAGTTTTCTAGAAAATCAAAATCCAATTTTGGCCTCCTAATGTAATTTCCCCATTTTTTATTGGGCTAGTCAAAATTAAAAACAAAAATCCAACACTGACTGTTACATCAGATCTATGAATCCATCCCATAGCTTAGCAATGATCATCTCTTGTCTAATTATTGCTAAACCTATGTCTGTTAGAGCAGACCACTGTACTCAGAACTCAATGTGTTCACCAACTGTAATAAAATAATAATGATGATTTTATATAGCACCATGCTTCCACAAGTGCTATAAAAACTGTTAGAGCTAGTTGGGAATTTCCCATCAAAATGGTTTTTTAAGACAGAAAATGCAGTTTCTGCAAAAATCAACAGTTTCTGTTGGAAAACTGAAATGCAATATTTTGTTTCAGATCAGTTTAACCTAAAAAACTAAACATTTTGGATTGCTGAACTGAACCAAAACATTTTTTCAAGTCAGATCAGCATGAAACTGCATCTGCCTACTATGCCATGGTGCCTCCCGGGACTTCTAATTTAGAAGTGTCATGTGCTCGATCTCCTTTGTGGGCCAAGCTTTTTTAGTCAGACTACATCCTACCCGATGCACTACAATCTTCCCTCTGACTAAGCCAGTGTAGTGGATCATCAATGGTCCATGAACAGGGTACTCAGGTGCAGCTGCCCTGAAACTATAACAATCAAGTCCCATGGAAACTGCAGAATTTACACAGGGAGAATTCCAATACATGATGCAAATGGTGTATTGCAACCCCTGCTTAACATGCTCACTATTATCTCACCGCTACCTTGTGCTCCACCATCTGGTTTTTGTGATCACTTGTCTCTTTCCCTATATTTAGACTGTATGCTCTTTAGGGTAGGGTCCATCTCTTTCTTATTTGTTTGCACAGTGTTTAGCATAATGGAGCTGAGGCACTGCTGCTATCCAAATAAATAATTGAACAAGTTGTCATTTGGCCAGGACACCAGAGTTAATACTTCTACACTTTGAATGCAAAGTACCATGGCATGTGATATTGAATGATCAGAAATAGCAGGGACCTTCAGATGAGATGTAAAATAGTACATCTAGCAATACACTGCCTTCTAATGCCATGTTTGAGTATTGGTCTAATTTAGACTCAGATGGAAGAGTGCAGACTGCTGAACTGACAGCACAATTACACAAACCACATTGGGGAACTTCCAAGGAAAGCCATTCAAGTACACTAACCTTGCTCATCTTGTAAATTATGATGCTATGACATTCTGAACTACAACAGAGAGGTTGCAATTTTACTGAGGAAATCAGTTTTATTTATATTATTCTTTCTTTTTTTTTTTGATCCTTCTCTCGTATGGCTGGCATTCATTTTTTTTTTTTTTCACTCTGACAAAAACAATTTTTTTGTTGTAAAAGCCATCTCACTTGTAGTTTAGGTGAGAGAGGTTTCCTTGATGTGTTCTTCAGATTGCCAGCAGTTTAACCAGAAGGAAATTATGATACAATCTTTCTTCCTGGCATTGCAAAATCCAGAATCAGTCTCATCTCACTATTCTCAATATATCAAGCATCAAATGATGTGGAACCAGCAGCAGATTTATCTTGAACAGCATCACTAGGATCACATTATGTTGCAGAATTTGTACATTGCATCAAAAGGCCTAGGCCTCTATCGATCTTCACGGCTTTTTTGTTCATTCAATTAACACATTTATGACAAAGTTAGACAGATGATGGAGAATGAAGTCCTTGAGCACTGCAACAAGGCTGCCAGTTAGTACCATTTGTGTCGTGAACTAGGAAGTGGATTGAAAGCAACCACTTCATTGTTTGCTCATCACCAAACATTCATCATATAGTAATGACAATCACAATCAACCTGGGCCTGATTTAACCCTGTCAGGGCACGCCCATACAAGACATAAGCCTAAATGTACTTGCAGACATTTGTATCCTGGAATAGGGAAATGTACAAACTAGCCTTTATGAAATTAACTGTCAAGATAACTGGCAATCAATTAATGGAAGATAAAAAAAAAACTAGTATGGATAATCCCGCAGGAGCTGAAATGGGGCTAATTGTGGTAGTAGTAAAAATGGCAATGGTATCCAAATCATCAGCAGTTTCCACACACCCCATTTCAAATGTTTCCATGCGCCATATCTCCCCTCCCCCCTCACTTCTGTAGGAATAAAGAGTCACGTTAGGGTTAAATGCCCCATCACCAGACTTAAGGGTATTAGTCTGTAACAACAGGAGATATCTAGGATGTTATAGAACAGACTTTTCAAAATCAGCTATATAGAAAAATAAATGAACTGGGTATATACAGATGCACTCCTCTATGCTTCCTGTTACATCTCACTTGTTTTGATTTGTATTTAAAGAAGTCTGTGGACAACAGGTCCCTCCACAGGCTGTGGCTTCCCTCAGTATGAATGATTCCAATTAAATTAAAATGCTTCATACCCAACATAACTAGTTCATGGCCAGGAGGGCAGAAAATCCATCTTTTCTGGTAAATTGTTTCCCCTATTACCCACAAGCACACTTGACTGGTTGAACTAAAATAAAAATGATTAACGACTTTTAGGTGATCTCTAACGGTAAGTATGACAGATATTATGGACATATAAGAGACTATTGTACCAACTTTATACATGTTACACATATCTGTATGGGTCAGAGATTGTATTTTAGTGCCACGGGGGTGTTCCAGGAATTTCCTGGGGTGAGGGTGTGTGTAATTAATCCATATTCCTAGGCCAGTAACAGCTCTGAGAAGACACACCCTCTGCGATAGTTGTCAGGCTTCTTCATCCAGGTCAAACGTGCAAACAAAGAACTGAGAACTTTAGAAAGTGATCACCCTAACATATGGGGAGAAGTCACTCACTCAACCCAAGAACTGACATGCAATGGTGATCCACAGACAGGCCCTATACAAAAGGCCAGATGTACTTAGTTCCTATCAGGGTCTTCACATAGAAGATGAAGACTGGTTGGTAAATTAAGATCTGCAAGTGATTTGGGTATGGTTTTTAAGGTAGGTTTTCTCTGTAATGCTTTTGTTCTGAAAAAATAATACTTTGCTTTATGAAGTCTGGCTGGACATTGGTTAACCCCATCATTGCCCCTGAGAAAACAGGACGGCAGATGCTGAACTAAAGTCAGACCTGCTACATTGATCACAGTGAATTGCAGCCTAAATCCCCAGTCTAGAGGGAGAAAATATCACAAGACTGCACCCCGAGAAAGGTGACAGCTAGAGGCCTGAGACCTAAGTGGGATGCCCTCAAGGAAGCCAGAAAGGAGTATAGTGCAGTTACCTCAGGAAGTGTGACAGTAAGATCAGTTTTGAATCATATCTCTCACACACACTCAGATCCCCCCATATTCAAAGATTGCACCAGATTTTAAGATTCTAGCTAAGCTGAAATGTGGCTATGCAGTGTGTCAGTCAGCCAGAGAGTGAGTATTAGCTTGTAGCAGGTCAGACATCATAGGGAGAGAAATGTCAACTGCCACAGAAATAAAATATTTCCATTATAAATTGTTTTCACAGGGCCATAACCAGCAGGTATATTGACCTTTTGGCTAGAAGTTATGGGTAAAAATCCCGGCCCCCTTTAAAGCAATGACAAAACTTCCATTACCTTCGGGGGGCCAGGATTTTGTCCCCTCTATGTAAAGGTGAATTTATGTTTATTTTTTAAATAGACAAGAATATTGCAAAAATAGCTGCATATTTGAAACATAGGCATAGTACACATGCGGTGCCAAGTATTCTCTATTCTTTCCTTTGTTCAATGTGAACCTTAAATATTTGTTATTATAAACAGAAACAGATTGTACAACAGCGCAAAATTACCAGTGAAGGCTTAAGGTTGTTCTGGCAAAGTAAATCTTACAACCTCAACAATGTATCAGGGGGTTTTGTTTTCTTTTTTTCGGGGGGGGGGAGTATGCATAGGGGGGTGGAGGAGAGAAGGAGGAAACAGAGGGTGCTCCTTTGAATTCTATACAATCTGTGTATGTACATATGTATTTCTTTTAAAAAAGTGTTTGAAGTTGCTTACTCATTTAAATACACTACTTCAGAGTAAGCCTCAAACTTGATTTCTAGTGTATACAATATAACGAAGCTTTGACAAGGGAGCATGTTACTGCCTAGACTTTAGAGTAGGCTAATGACAATGCTACAGACTTAACACCCTGGTTGCCAGTTTGCTATTGGATGCAATCTAAGATGTTTATTATTTACCAGTGCCCTTAATAGCCTAAGACTGGGTTACTCCTCTTTAGTTTTTCTCCTATAGCCTGTCAAATCAGTTCCAGTTGGCTTACAAAGAATATGGTTCTTGGTGTGAATGACAAAGAGCCGTTATGTACATCTACAGAGCAAACAAATCTATTATATTTCTATCAGCCAACATACACATGCACACATTCCAGCCCTTGTCCTACATGGCATCCACCTTTCCCACATACTGCTTTCCTCCAACCACCATGATGATAGGTTGCGTAGCTTTAAACTACGCTACAAGGAGCTTATACAAAGGGTGGTGAATTTCACCCAAGGGATAGCAACAAAGAATCCTGTGGCACCTTATAGACTAACAGGGTTTATATGTGCAAGCAAGAAGCAAGCTAGAGAACGAGGTTAGTTCAATCAGGAGGATGAGGCCCTGTTCTAGCAGTTGAGTGAAAACCAAGAGGAGAAAACTGGGTGTAGTTGTTGCAAGCCATTCACAGTCTTTGTTTAATCCTGAGCTGATGGTGTCAAATTTGCAGATGAACTGGAGCTCAGCAGTTTCTCTTTGAAGTCTGGTCCTGAAGTTTTTTGCTGCAGGATGGCCACCTTAAGATCTGCTATAGTGTTCTCCTACAGGTTTTTGTATATTGCCATTCCTAATATCTGATTTGTGTCCATTTATCCTTTTCCTTAGAGACTGTCCAGTTTGGCCGATGTACATAGCAGAGGGCATTGCTGGCATATGATGGCATATATTACATTGGTGGACGTGCAGGTGAATGAACCGTGATGGTGTGGCTGATCTGGTTAGGTCCTGTGATGGTGTCGCTGGTGTAGATATGTGGGCAGAGTTGGCATCGAGGTTTGTTGCATGGATTGGTTCCTGAGCTAGAGTTACTATGGTGCGGTGTGCAGTTACTGGTGAGAATATGCTTCAGGTTGGCAGGTTGTCTGTAGTGTGGGATCATTCTCCAGGATGGGTTGTAGATCCCTGATGATGCGCTGGAGGGGTTTTAGCTGGGGACTGTATGTGATGGCCAGTGGAGTACTGTTGGTTTCATCATATGCCAGCAATGAAGGATAAATGACTTTGACACCACGGCTACCCCTCTGATACTTGACCCAAGGGATAGTTTTATGTATGTAAATACCCATACAAATACCTGTTGCCTGAGCAAACTAATTTATAAGCCTTCTGAATTTAAGTGAACCCATTAAAGTTCTTCTTTGTTGGGGCCAAATTTTGTCTCTCACTGTATAAAGCCAGAAGACAAGGTGCTTACAACCAGAATGAGAAAGATGGTACATTCCAACACTGATATAAATACATAACACATACATTTTTAGAAAGTTGATTGTCAAAAGCAGATACCAGTACCACCTCAAGGAGTATTTACAAGGAGAAGGGGAATGTGGTGAGGGGTGTTCACGGCTCGTCTAATGCACAACCTGACAGTAGTTCCAAATTCACAGATTTCCTTCTAACCTCTAGAGAGAAATTTACCATCTCAGCTGTCATCTCATATAGGGGAACTATTCTCTCCTGGCCACTGATCTAAATGGGATTATGTCCATATCCATCTACACTGTCTATATATTTCAGGTGTCTTTTCTGTGGAAAAAATTCCACGATCCTTTTGTTAACATTTGGCATAATTAAACTAAATCCTATTAAGCTGTGCTTCTCTGGATCACTAAGTTTACTCCATTTCTTCTTTTATGTTGCTTTGAGAGTTTTACAACATGCTGTACAAATCCTTGGAGTACTGTGCCCCCTCCCCTACATCAGACAATCCAGCATCCCAGACACAAGGCTGGTCTCCTGACTTATAAAAATACTGTATAGTAAAAGTTCAAAATAAAAAATGTGGTTTCCCAAAGTTATGAGATAAGTGTGGGGCAGCAAGAAGGACTGGTTGAGCCAAGAGGAGATATACAGGCTTCTAGAGAGCCAGGAAAGTGTCAGACAACCATTAGGTAGGTGTCCCGAATAGTCAGGGGAGCTCTGAAGAGGTCCTAGAAACTGTTTTATTCTGACTCCTGGAAAACGAGAAAAAAAAATCTTTCACCCTAGATCGTGGAGCATTGTAGTTAGACTGAACAGAAATCCACTTTAACTAGAATTAATTAGTATCTTAATGTGATAATTTTGCCTCATCTTACACAATACTGCTTCATTTGTTTAAAACATCTTTCAAAAAATGTTACACCTAAATGCACATTTAAAGGTATTATACACCGTGTGATACTACAATGCAAGTGTGCAGTCAAAGCAGTGATTAGCAGGAATGTACTGTAACACAACGAGGATAGATTTCAACCAGGCAACTGCCTATCTGGTACGTTGGTTTGCCCTGGCATTAGTCCTGTTTAAAGGCAGCTCCATTATTTCCAATACCACAAAGAGCTCCTTCTTAAGATGTGCACTTAAAATCCTAGGACTATTTCCGATGAAGTGCTGAGTGAGACCCTTAAACTGAGGGCATTCATGATCAGGGCTGGATTTACACCTCATATGCCCTCAGGCGCAGCATCTTCAGTGCCCCCCTGCCTACAGCTGACCTTTATGTTTTCTGTACAAAAATTAAACTTTTAACCCACTTAATTTTTAGGTGCCTGTAGAATGCCAGTGCCCTAGGCAGGTGCCTACTGTGCCTAATTGGAAATCTGGTCCTGTTCATGATCATGCCCTCAAACTCAAACGCTATATTCTATGCCATGTTTATTTCTTGGAGAACTGAGAATTTTTTATTATTATTTATATGGAGATATACCTATCTCATAGAACTGGAAGGGACCTTGCAAGGTCATTGAGTTGAGTCCAATCCCCTGCCTTCACAGCAGGACCAACTACTGTTCCCAACAGATTTTTGCCCCAGATCCCTAAATGGCCCCCTCAAGGGCTGAACTCACAACCCTGGGTTTAGCAGGCCAGTGCTCAAACCACTGAGCTATCCCTCCCCAAACTGCTTGCTTGGAGAAAAACCATCACAAGTTTTGACACGTATCACAAAATATTAACACATTTACCAAGTAATTGAGGTTGGTAAGAGAACACAAATGAGACTAAAGAAAAGTAATTATACAAGAAGATAGATAAGTTAAAAAATAATTGAAAAGATTTAGGGGTTTTTTTCCCTCCAGAAGTTATTTCTTGAAAGACACTCATTCTTTATGCCATGTTTGTGCTAAGCATGATCAGTCACTGGGTTAGTTTGCAATTAGCTGTGTTTGTCAAATCAGCCACCAAAATGCAACTCCCTCTCTGTCTCCACCATCAGCACTCATTTGCTGGTCTCCCCATTTTTCCACTCTAGTCAACACCACACCCAGGCCCATTGGTCAGTTTTAAAAATGGCTCAGCTGCAAAGCTAGGGTCAGTTATGATTCATCTCTAATTTTGCCTGTCAACAGCCTTGTTCTACTTCCCAAATATTCCAGCTTGTTGCCAAGTCCATTTTGTAAACAAAATCTCCCTTTTGAAAATCACCATATGAATATGTCAACAGGTCATGAAATATTTTCATTACAAACCTTGAAGAAAAACTAAGCTCTAAAGTAACAGTTTGGAAAAATGTCTATTTCATTAGGCATGAGTCTTGCTGGAAAACATTTACTTTGGCAACTCCTTATTCTGTTGGTGGCCCAGAGGTATCCTGACTAGACTATCCTGGTGGGAGGCTGCACTAGCTCCAATGAGGAAGTTGGAGCAGATGAACAAGTCATTACAAGGTGCATTCTGGTGTAGGAATTAGTGGTGCACAAGTGCATGAGCATCAGCAAGGTAATTCCCAGTATTGGGAATTTAAAGGCTACTTTAAGGTAAATTATTAACATTGGTAAAAAACCATATTCACTTATCTAGAATATTTCATTTGAGGATCTTCAGGTTCCTTAGAAGAACTCACAACACTACTGTGTGATATGTATTATCCCCATGTTAATGGCAAAGCTAAGGCTGCAGGCACAGCTAAGTGGTTTAGGTGCTTCAGACACACCATGAATTTAATAGGCTTGTGCCCTCTTCATGAGGCACAAGATGTTTGCTGGGGCCCTTCAATTGCCTGCTGGCTTTAGTTGGCTTCCCAGGGTTTCCACACAACCAGAGAAAGCTCAACAACCTCCCACACGAGCCAGAACAGGCTCATCTAGGCCAAAAAGCTCATGATGGCAAGGGGTCAGGAGTGGGCACTAGTCAACTGCCTCAGGCACGGGGTAGACCCCCAATGAATCTAAATCTGCTAGGGAGGTGAGCCACAGAGAGCCTCTGAACATTCACAAAGGAGCAGTGACCATTATGGGGCTCATCAGAAGATGCTCCCCTGGCAAACATCCTCCCTAAGTTCAGCGGAAGGAATGGACTGCCTCCATAATCAGCTCTCTGAACTTACTTGTTCTCTCCCACCTTAACCCACCATTGCAAATGTCGAGGTCTGCAGGAGCAGGACCCACTTGCTACATACCTCGGGAGGCCTGCACAGAGCAGGAACTGGGTGAGACTTTTCAGAGGAACATTCCCTTTTTCCTGGGAACCACTGACCCTGCAAGAGGGAAAGCCCCCAGTGAACCTTGGGAGAGCTCAGGCTCCCTTGTAAAGCCTTTGGAGGCTTGTGGGAATCATACCCCATGAAACTTAGGAGCAGCTGGGAGCTCTTGAGTCCTGACTCCACTCTGTACTAAATACACCAGTTCTAAATGTGTTTAGCAGATGGAAATTTTAGACCGATAATACAAGTTTAAAAGTAGCTAACTGGCTAAAGAAAAAAATATCAAGTGGTGAAAGCACATGACCGGGAAAATCAAGAGATTTACGGCTTGTCTACATTTAGTTTACATCAAGCTCGGGTATCAATCTACACTGCACTAGCTTGCTGTGTAGTCTCTCTGTGGACCCTGCTGATGCACACACGAACAGTTCATTAGTGCGTTTTAATCCACTCCTGATTCAAAGAGGGATAAATAGCTCATTAGTGCATTTTGACCTATGCTGCTTTGAAAACAGGAACAGATTAAAGTGCATTAATGAACCGTGCACTACAGCAGGATTAACACAGGCGGTTAGAATGCTAGTGTGGGGTAGATGAACACTTTAGTTCCTGGCAAGCAGGTGTGAATTTAGACAAGCCCTAACATTTGGTTTCCTGGTTCTACCATAGACTTCCTGTGTGACCTTGGGCATATCTATATGTCTCAGTTGCTCCATCTGAAAGATGGGGATAATACTTACCTACCTTACATACATGTTTAAGCATTAGCTCAATGTCTGTAAATGTTTAAAATACTCACATGAAATATAAAATATTGCATGCCAATTGTTGCATGAAAAAGTATCAATAGAACTATTTATTGTGTGCTATCTCTTCACTCCTTTACTTATTCATAGTTTCATTTGTTATTTAAATCCCCTTTTAAGTTGCCTGTTTAAAAGTGTCTGTCACATACCATACAACCCCCAAATCCCAAAATATTGATTTTTGTAAACAGTCAGGCATGGCAAATGTGTAGCGAAATGAAGGAATCTGTCGGAAGGAAACACGATGACCTCCACAGTAAATCGCCCCACCAACAGAGGAGGTCAGAAGTTTTAATTGACACATTCAGGTGGAGAAAGGTAGCGGTCTTATTTCCTGGGAAGTGAGAAGTCATTCCTCAATCAAATGCAAGGTAAAGAAATTGGATGAAGCTCCCTGAAGGAAGCATCTTGCACTTGCAGAGGATGGAACAGAATTCTTAATCCCTCTCTAAATACTGTCAGCTAAACTGTGCTCTCTGTTACACTGGCATAAATCTGGAAGGATTTCACTGATTTCAGATTTACAGCAGGGTAACAGAGAACCTAACTGTGTGTTACAATTCTAAGACTCATTTCACCTGTTTGATAATTATCTCTCTCAAGCAATTTGTGGAGGTCAAGAAAACTGTCCTAGAGATCTGCAAATTATAGAGAAGATGTTGCCAGTGACTAAAATAAATACTACACATTTAAGTAGTGCTTTTGATCCTAATTTGCAAATAGTACTTGAATCTATGGCACCTTCCATCAGAGGATCTCAAAGCCTTTACATATATTAATTTAGCCTCACATCATCTATAAAAGAGGTAGGTAAGTATCGCTGCCCCATTTTACAGACAAAAATGTAAGTGAGGCATAGAGTGAAAAATGGCCAATATTTTCAGAACTGGCCACTGATAAGTGTTTCAAGTTTTGGATGCCAGATTGACTCACCAAAGGGCTGATTTAATGTGCTGAGCAACTACACTTCATACAGAGTCCTACGGAGTTGTGAATGTTGGCCCTCATAATCAGCTCAAGTTGCCTCCTGATAGGCACCCCAAAATTGAAGATAATTTGGGCTGTAAACATTTTACCTACAGTTGCACAGTTTATGACTCAAGCACGAGCAAAACCCAAGTCTCCTGACTCCCGATCCTGTTTCTTACATAGAAGACCATCTACAGAAGTACTTAGAGGCATATAATGAATTAATACAAAAAAAGTCACTTTTGTATGTAATACCTGGCTCTTTTATAGCCCTGTTCATCAGTAGAGCTCAAAGTGCTTTATAATGGAGGAGGGTAGTACCATTACCCCTATTTTACAGATAGGCAAAAAGAAGTACAGAGGGGTGAAGTGACTTGCCCGCGGTCACCCAGCAGGTCAGTGGCAGAGCTAGGAATAGAACCCAGGTCTTCGAATCTTAGCCCAGTGATCTATCTGCTATGCAATACTACTTCTCCAAAACCAAAAAGATGTATACTCACATGAGAGTGTGTCATGATTATGTGAATGTTTAAATCACAAACATACCCACCAATGCATACAAATATAGGTTTCCATTATTAATTACACAGCCACACTAGTGTAACCCACGTCATAAGCATTTCCCCCACCCTCCTCTCCACCCACATCAAAATAGCTATGCTGCTGCAGTAAACAAAGAGCGATCCAACATAAATCTTAGGAAAGCACTGTAATGGTACTGTTAGTCTGCTGCAGATAATTAGCATTTTCAGAAAACCAAAAAGAGGAGAGCTATGTACAGTGACTATATTAGAGCTCTACAGAATGAAAACCAACAGGGAGCTGGAAGGATTTGCCAACACTAATATGGTAGTTTCTGATTAGTACCATCTTGTGGTATTTTGCTCTGTTAATGAAGACAAGTCGTTAAACAATGTAATTGCTATACAATGCAGCATTTACAAATTGGACCCAGTTTGTGTATATTAACAATAACTAGGTTTGTTTTAATGGATGTGATTTTTCCCCACCATCCTAAGCATAGCAATCTCCATTTTAAGTGTTTTATGGAAGGATTGTTGTATGTTCTTCTGTAAAGAGCTTTCAAAATGGGTACAGACAAACAAGCCACAAGAAACCGACATCCCCTTTTCACTTTACAAGCAAGGAGGCCATCTCAACAAAGGGGGTACCCTATAGCCATGAGGATTCCTGTTTTCTTTCCTCTTGACTGAAGACGTAAGCATTCAGTGAGGAAAGCAGTGCTGTTGGACCTGTTACAGATCCTTGACTGATCTTGGATATAGCAAGTGGAGAGTGAATGAATGATAAAATATTCAAACACGCAATGTTTTACCAAGTAAACATACTGAATTTTAAATGACTCTTACCATGATCCACCTGCATGCAATTTTTGCAAGACTTGTTAAATGTTTAATAGGACTATGGAGTACTACGATATACAAGGTCAGATGCAGGCTTGTTAACTGTTCCTAAAGATTGAGAATGTTTTATAAAGTGAGACTAACAGAAGGCAGGGGAAACAATGAGAAGTTACTTAAATATCACGTTTGGACACAGCGTCTCTTCTCTCAGTATAAACTGAAATGCTGAAGACTAGAAATATAAAAGTCATCTGACCATCTTACTGGGACACAGACTACTATTCATGTAATATTCATATCCTTGATGTTCTGCTTGCCTTTACAAAGCAGACTTAAGTTGTACCATTTATTCAAGAATAGATTGTTCTAGCTCTGCATACATTACTTGCAGAGATTCACTGTTGTATGTTGAACTGATTCACACCATACCAGCAGCATATACAGATGATTTTCAACAGGTGTGAACAAGATGAATCTGTACTGGGAGTTTAATTATGTGCATATGGTGCTAGGGGCATTCCAAGGGTGTGGTTGCCCAATTAGGCATTTCAGTAGAAATCTTAAGCAAGCACAGCTGGAAAGACTTTTCCAATTAGGGATTTTAAGGGGACTGTACAATTTTCTCAGAGTTTAAATCAATTTCATCCTAAAACTGCTTCATATGCCCCATTTGAGTCTCCCTTTCCCCAAACATGAGACAGGTCAGACAGATTAAGTACAAATGTATACAGCATTGGAAAGTAATAGCATTTAAAATGTAACTAACATTTAGATGAGAGGAGAGAAATGAATATTTTATTGGTGGTATTCACTATTCTACAGATAGAGTTACCTCCCTAAATATTAGAGGCAGACAGGTGAAATCATTGGGCCTTTGGTCTGCAGGTCATGGCATGGAGTGATTATGTAGGTTTTTATAGTGCTTAAATATCAGAGTACCACACAACAGAATGAGGGAAATGATTTACACACACAGTTTCTAGTGCAGGTGGCTTCCTAATGACTATTATTTGTCCAGTGCAGGTTTGGAAGGGTTCTGTTGCCAGAACTACTAAGGTGGTTATTATCCTGATGACTAATGTTTGGCTGATGTGTCTGACTCTCCAGGTGCCCTTTAACTTCCTCAGGAGCTCAGCTATTTGCTTTTTCACTTGATGTCCTTGAAACACTTGCTCAACTGTATAGTTGAGGAAGCTGACCTTTGGCCTCTAGGTCCTGTGTTTCAGGCCACAACATGCTCACTCTCCCATCTCAGTTGCCAACATTGTAATGAAGACATTTTAAATAGGACTCCTCTCTCAGATGGATCTGTAACTCTCTGGTCTCCAGTGGGAGTTTTGCCCTCAGTGGAAAGGGAACTGGATAATCATCATGCTGTCATAGGCAGCCAGTATATTTCCCACATCAGATAGGATTTCAAAGACACCACCATTAGCCTCAACATGAACACTTTTTCCCTCCATTGTTCTTCCTGCTTTACCAGTGCGTTAGCCTCATATCTCCCCTCATTCCAGTGTATTGTTGAGCAGGCTGCTGTTTTCCTATAGCAGGTGCAGAAGTTCTGCATCTGGCTATATCATGTAGCATCCTTTCCCTGTTCCTCCTCCAGTTCAATCTGAAGAGGTCACCAGAGTTCATCGTCCTCAGCTGTCTCTTGTTTCTTTAACCTCTCACAATCAGAGCTCCTATTTCCTGCTAGTCTCTTTTTTGTTGAGTCCCAAGGGAAGGAACATTAGTTGTACAGTATTCAGTTTACTCCCTGGATCGTAATCATCCACCTTTCCTTCCTTAGAGGATGCTGATGTTATTTCCCCACATGTAGACCTGAATTCAGCATCTCTAGCAGCACTTAGATATCCCATATAAAGTTTATGTTCCCTCCTCCACACCCGTGCAGGCATCTGATAGCACAGCAAAATTGCCCACAATAAATATATGATAAATATTTTCCAAGTTGTACTTAATAAAAAACAACTCCATATGAATCTCTGACTTTCCTCTGATGTTTCTGTGGTATCCAAGCCTGATAACACATTTCTTCTTAGACCTTCACCTCAGTCATCTGGCAGCCATTTCCCATAGGTTTGTTAACAACTCCCTCTAGGATGTGTATTTAGCCCAAAAGGGCTAATGTGATCCTGGGATACATAAACAGGGGAATCTCAAGGAGAAGTAGAGAAGTTTTTTCATCCTTTTATTGGGCATTGGTGTAACCACTGCTGGAATCCTGTGTCCAGTTATGCTGTCCAGAAGTCAAGAAGGTGGTTGATAAATGGAGTGGGTTCAGGGAAGAGCCAAGAAAATGATTGAAGGATTGGAAAATATGACTTAATGATATTATAAATAGATTGTTAGACTCAAAGAGCACAAAAAGAGTAGGGTAAGGGATGACTTGATCACAGTATAATACTTACATGGAGAGCAAAAAATGGATAATGGACTCTTTGTTCTAGCAGAAAAAGTTATAACACGATCCAATGGCTGAAAGGTGAAGCTAGACAAATTCAGACTGGAACGAAGGCACAAATTTTTAACACTGAAGGTAATTAACTACTATTAACAATTTACCAAGGGTCATGGTGGATTCTTCACAATTAGCCATTTTTAAATCAAGATTAGATGTTTTCCTACAAGATATGCTTTAGTTCAAACAGTAACTATTCAGGGAAAATTCTACGGCTTGTGTTATACAGGAAGTCATACTAGATTATCACAGTGTTCCCATCTGGCCTTGGAATCTATGCATCTAGGACACTAAGCATCATTTAATCAGGGTTCAAGACTCTAGTGTACTAGGTACTGAACAAATAAATAGGACAGTCCTGGCCCATAGCCTAGAACAGGGTTACAATGGCTGCAGTCTTGTTGTAACAAAAGGAATTTTAGATACCGTATATACTTGATCGTAACTGGCTCGTTTATAAGGCGACCCCCCAAGATGGATAAGTAAAAATGGAAATTTTTTCTGACCTATTCATAAGCCAACCCTATAATTCAGGGGTTGGCAAACTTTGGCTCCCAGGCCATCAGGATAAGCTGCTGGTGGGCTGAGACAGTTTGTTTACCTCGAGCGTCCACAGGCACGGAGGTAAACCTAAGTAAACAAAGTGTCCCAGTGCATCAGCTGCTTACTCTGATGGGCCGAGATAGCAACTGGTAGGGAAATGTTTTGGGGAAGGGAGAAGCTGGGGTTTAGGGGAGTAACCCCTGTGACCACCCCGCACATGACCCCACCCCTAGCCCGGGCCCCCCACACTCTCCCCATCCCATCCCTTCCCACCTTAGCTGCGGTGGGCCACGTGAGGATGTCTCTGGCCAGGCCGAAGCTGCTCCGGCAGGCTGGGCGGCGCAGCCGCAGCCTGCCAGCCCCGGAGCTGCAGCTGCTTTGGAGGCTGCGGGGAGAGCAGCCTGGCCAGAAGAGGAGAGACTCTGGCCCCACCTCTTCCCTTCTGGCTCTGCTGCCTCTCCTTGCCCTCTCTGTTGGGGGGAGGGGCTGTGTCCCACCTCTCCCTCTCTATACCCATTCATAAGCCGACCTCCTTCTCTGGTGCTTCCCTTTTTTACTAAAAAAAATTCGGCTTATGAATGAGTATATACAGTATTTGTATTTTCAGTTATATCAAGGGAGCCCAGAGCAAATGATTAGGTACCCTTTTTGCTCTATAAACATTGAGAGAAACAAAATATGTATTTAGTAACTTCTCTCACTGGGCTCTTCATCAGACTACAATAGTAGAGCAATAGTGATAAGTAATAGTAATACATTACTGGGCAGAAATCTATACTGAGCTGTACTACCTAATGAATAATCTTTCTGAAGGCCATATTCTTCTGATTCAGTAATACCCTACTCCAGTTAAATCCATGGGACTACTCACTATGGCAAATACAACTCACCACGAGTAAGTGTGCCAGAATCTGGCCCTAAATCATACCCACAGTATAAGATATGACCTTCCCCCACCCCTAGTACCTTATTTATTGTGCACTGTAGTGCAGAAAGGTTCTCACTAAAGTGTCCTTTTATTTTTGAGTGTAAAATGAACCATGGTAATTTACTTTACTTTCAAGCCAGGAGGCGGAGCAGTTGAACAACATTCATTAACAACTCATTAAGTTGTTTATGCCAAGACATACAGTAATTCCCTCTTCAAACTTTGCTTAATCAGGTCTTTTTTGGCATGCCATAAACTGCAATGTTTGTTCTTCTATAACAGTTGCATCTCTGATCTACCATGAGGCATTCACCTCTATTGCTCCTTCCCTGCACTGTTATCACTCAGTTTCCTTGCTACGCAGTGTTTCTCACAGCAAGCTGTGCATCCTGTGTATGTTGTGATCTATCCTATCAGTACCACTGAGCTGAATCACATTCAGCAATTTCCATGAAATTGGAGGAAAAAGGAAGTGCAGGAATATGTAACTCATCTCACCACTGATGACATTTGTGCTCGCCTTAGCTATCGTTACATATCCTTTCTGAATATCTACAGTATTTATCCTAGGGAACAGGCTACTCAGGTGCTTCAGAGGAATACTATATATTTTACACAATCTGTGACAGTTTTGTGATGTGGGGGAGATGTGGGATTTCTACCTGAAGAAACCTGAACACAAGAAACTAAACACGGGGCCTGAATCTCCACGTATGACACTGTAAAGGTTTCAGCTCCGATAACTTTTAAAAATGCACGATGCAAAGTTATGATGTAGCATAACATGTAGCAGCATAAACAGCATCACCAAACAAATCAGATTTAGTCACAATCTAAAATCTCATCTGAAGTTTATTAAAACACCTGTACTCACAGGGCCCTGTAATACCAGTGGACACTGTTCAAGTTGGATATGATGGGCAGGAATTATTGACAAAGAAATGAGGATCCAGAGATCTCCCTCAAACAATAAGAACACAACAATCAGTTCACTTTCCCCATATTCCTTTTTACTATTCCCCAAAGCAACAGAATCAATATGGTTAAGTTTACTGCTTGCCCAGAGGATGCTGAGTATTTTCAGAGTAATTTTCCAGATAGTCAGAGAAAGCTCCACTGGTGTATCGTACTTATCTCCCTTTACTTTTAAAAATTCATTTTTAAAAAAAGAACCCTCAAGAGATGCAGTAACAGAGGAGAGGTAAATGTGATTAGCTTGCTTTGCCTTTTATAACCTAGATGGAAACTAGAGTGGAGCCTGGCTCTTGCATGGAACACCCCCTCTACAGAAGAGGTTTACAATAGCCTAACAATCTGTCTAACAGCAAGAGGCATGTTGTAAAAGAAGAGGTTGTGTTAGGTGACAGTCAAGCTATTCAGCAGAACAGTTTTCAAACAAGGGCACATGCTGGAAAGGGTCCCAAAGTATCTTTTTTCTATGTTTAAACTCAATATACTTTTCAAAACTCATACTCTAGTAGTAGCATTTCCCAAGATAAATTGTATTTCATGCATATATAAAAAGGAGGAGGAAACAAAGTAATGCCTGTCCTTTAAGAACAGGTTAGACAAATACCTGTCAGGGATGGTCTAGGTTTACTTGGTCCTTCCTCAGCAAGGGATGGGGGGATTGGACTAAATGATCTCTTGAGGTCCCTTCCAGCCCTATATTTCTAGGATTCTCTGATGGAGTACACAGTACTGAACCAGTTCACTATTCTTGACACGTGATGCAGTCCAGTGCACTCCAGATGGAGTGGCCAAGTTAGAGCTTGTGGGAAAGTACATGGCTCCCAAGGCAAAAGTTTGCCAATTACAGTACAGTGTGTGACTGAGATGCACTAAGATGCAATTAAAACATTTGTATTGCAGTAGCACCCAGAACCCCCAAACACCAAGTGCGGACGAAGAGTGTGACAGACAAGGAACGTGAGAGGAAACAGAAGCAACAAGAGATGACATGAGACTTGTTCAAGGACACACTGCAGGTCCCTGGCAGAGGCATAAATAGAACCCAGATCTCCTGCCTACTAATCTAGTGGTCTGTCCCTGGCCCCCCGGCTTCCTGAAAGGATCAGCCAAAAATATTCCTGTTGGAAAAGCAAAGTAAGTAACTATACTTAAACAACAATGAACCTTGGGTTTTGTTGTAATAACTATTTTGTGTGTGTCAATATTATACAGTGTAAACAGGTTGTCTGAAGGATTTGGAGCCACACTAATAATTTATACATACTATATGTGATCTGGTTCTTGGATTGTCTACTGTATGCATACACTGAGTTAGTTTAATAGCACAAGAGTCAGGAAATGCCCTCAAAAAGATGGGAAAGGGGGAGATGGAACAATACAGACGCTTCTCCTCAAACACCTGAAACACCGCAGGAGCCATTCACTTTGATGTTCTGGCTCGGAGCCCACTAGGACTAGCAGAGCTAAAAAAGTCTGGCAAGAGAAGAGAAAAGCTCTGACTAGTTTTTACAAGGATACACTTTTTCTGAGGGGTAGCATTTGTTGCAGAGACTTCTGGGGAACAGACTGATCCCCAGACTCCCAGGGATTAGAGACTTTAGGTAAGGTAGTCAGACATGCAGTCATTCTGGGGCATTCAGAATCCCTTTTCCTCTTAATGTTAAGAAGAAAGTATAAGATTAAACAATACTTTGGTTTAAGGTGGCCTCTTTGGGGTCACTGTACTCACCGCTGGTCAAACTTTGAAAGGGAAGAACCACACATACCCCAAACCAGATAGACCGGTTGGGGTGAGCACAGTTGACCTGCAGGTTACTGTATCCTAAGACCTGGTCTAAGAACGGGAGGATCACGGGATTCACCCCAGAAAATAAAGGCATGAGGACTTATTCCTGAGCAAGATGCACTCAAAGGGCTGCAAAAAAGACGACTACTCACTGTAGTAACTGTTGTTCTTCGAGATGTGTTGCTCCTATCCATTCCAGTTAGGGTGTGCGCACCGCGCGTGCACGGCATCTCGGAACTTTTTTACCCTAGCAACTCCGGCGGGCCGGCTGGCGCCCCCTGGAGTGGCGCCAGTATGGCGCCTGTTATATACCCCAGCCGGCCCGTCCACTCCTCAGTTCCTTCTTGCCGGCTACTCCGACAGTGGGGAAGGAGGGCGGGTCTGGAATGGATAGGAGCAACACATCTCGAAGAACAACAGTTACTACGATGAGTAACCGTCTTTTCTTCTTCGAGTGATTGCTCCTATGCATTCCAGTTAGGTGATTCCCAAGCCTTACCTAGGCGGTGGGATCGGAGTGAGACGTGGCGGAGTGTAATACCGCGGAGCCGAAGGCTGCGTCGTCTCGAGACTGCTGCACCAACGCGTAGTGGGAGGCGAAGGTGTGGACCGAAGACCAGGTGGCCGCTCGACAGATGTCCTGGATGGGGACATGAGCCAGGAAGGCGGCCGACGAGGCATGCGCTCTCGTGGAGTGTGCAGTGAGGCGGCATGGCGGCATGCGAGCAAGCTCGTAGCAGGTCCGGATACACGCAGTGACCCAGGAGGAAATCCGTTGAGAGGATATCGGCTCGCCTTTCATGCGGTCAGCAACCGCTACGAACAGCTGGGGCGAGCGCCGGAATGGTTTAGACCGCTCGATGTAGAAAGCAAGCGCCCTGTGGACGTCGAGGGTGTGCAGCTGTTGTTCCCGAGGCGAGGCATGCGGCTTCGGGAAGAACACCGGGAGGAAGATCTCCTGGTTGAGGTGGAAGGCTGACACCACCTTTGGGAGGAAGGCCGGATGTGGTCGAAGCTGCACCTTGTCCGCGTGGAAGACGGTGTATGGCGGAGTAACCCTCAAAGCGCGGAGCTCAGAGACTCGCCTCGCTGATGTAATGGCGATGAGGAAGGCAGTCTTCCAGGAGAGGTAGAGCAGGGAGCACGTGGCTAAGGGCTCGAAAGGAGGACCCATCAGCTTGGCCAGCACGAGGTTCAAATCCCAGGTCGGGGCAGGACGCCGCACCGGCGGGTACAAGAGGTCCAGGCCTTTGAGGAAGCGGGAAACCATCTGGTTAGAGAAGATGGACCGACCTTCCACGGATGGACGAAAGGCGGACACTGCTGCCAGGTGAACTCTCAAGGAGGAGACCGCAAGACCTTGCTCCTTAAGGTACCAGAGGTAGTCCAGGATGGTAGGGACAGGGACGACGAAGGGATTGAGGCCTCGCTGGTCACACCAGAGCGCGAACCGCTTCCATTTTGCCAGATAGGTGAAGCGAGTGGAAGGCTTTCTGCTCTCTAGTAGGACTTGCTGAACTGCCACGGAACAGCCCCTCTCCGCGTGGGTCAACCACTCAGGTACCAAGCTGTAAGATGGAGGGACTGCAGGTTCGGATGGCGGAGTCTGCCGAAGTCCTGGGTGATGAGGTCCGGCCACAACAGAAGGAGGATGGGATCCTGAACGGAGAGCTCGAGCAGCAGGGAGTACCAATGCTGCCTCGTCCAGGACGGAGCTACGAGAATGACGGTGGCTCTGTCCCTCCGAAGCTTCTGTAATACTCGATGGACGAGCAGGAACGGAGGAAAGGCATAGAGGAGGTGATCCTTCCAGGAATACAGGAAGGCGTCCGACAGGGATCCCGGCGCGTGACCCCGGAAAGAGCAGAACAGGTGGCACTTCCTGTTCGCCTTGGATGCGAATAGGTCTACTTGGGGAAACCCCCACCTGCGGAAGATTGTGTGCACGATGTCGGGACAGAGAGACCACTCGTGGGAGAAGAAAGACCTGCTGAGATGATCGGCCAGCGTGTTCTGTACTCCCGGAAGAAAGGACGCTTCTAGGTGAATGGAGTGGGTCACGCAGAAGTCCCACAGGAGCATCGCCTCCTTGCAGAGGAGGGAAGAGCGGGCTCCGCCCTGCTTGTTCACGTAGAACATTGCTGAGGTATTGTCCGTGAACACTGTCACACAGCGGCCTTGCAGGTGGGTGCAAAAGGTGCGACAGGCCAGACGGATCGCTCGCAGCTCGCGGACATTGATGTGCAGAGCGAGCTCCTGGGGCGACCACAGGCCTTGGGTGTGAAGATCGCCCAGGTGAGCTCCCCAACCGAGCGCTGAGGCATCCGTGGTCAGAGTGGCGGACGGGCGAGGAGGATGGAACGGTACTCCTGCACAGACACGCTCCGGGTCTAGCCACCAGTTGAGGGACTCGAGGGTTGGCCTGGAGACTGTGACCATCATATCGATGAGATCTCGATGCGGCCGGTACACCGACGCGAGCCAAGTCTGGAATGGGCGGAGGTGAAGCCGCGCGTAGGCAGTGACGTACGTGCATGATGCCATGTGGCCCAGGAGGCGGAGACGGGAGCGCACCGTCGTAGTTGGGAAGGAGACGAGGTCCCGGATGAGGGAGACCATCGTCTGATGTCGAGATCGCGGTAGGCAAGCCCGGGCCAACGAGGAGTCGAGGACTGCTCCAATGAACTCCACCCGCTGCGATGGCATCAAGGTGGACTTCTCGGTGTTGATGAGAAGCCCGAGCCGTCGGAAGAGGGACAGTATGTCTGTCAACTGGCCCATCACCAGCTGCCGAGACTGTCCGCGAACCAGCCAGTCATCGAGATACGGGTAGACATGTATCCGACGACGGCGGAGGGCTGCGGCAACCACCGCCATGCATTTGGTAAATACTCTCGGTGCGGTGGAGAGCCCGAACGGCAACACGGCGAACTGGTAGTGGGCGTTGTTGACCACAAACCGGAGGTAACGTCGACAAGGAGGATAAATCGCGACATGGAAGTAGGCGTCCTTCATGTCGAGGGCGGCAAACCAGTCTCCCGGATCCAGAGAGGGAATGATGGTCCCCAAGGTGACCATGCGAAACTTGGGCTTGAGCAGGTACTTCTTCAGCTCACGAAGGTCCAGGATAGGACGTAGCCCCCCTTTCGCTTTGGGGATGAGAAAGTAACGGGAGTAGAATCCCCTGCCCCGCCTGTCTTGAGGCACTGCTTCTATGGCACCCACGCTCAACAGAGTCTGAACCTCTTGTAAGAGGACTTGCTCGTGAGAGGGGTCCCTGAAGAGGGACAGGGAGGGTGGGTGGGAAGGCGGGGGTGAAACAAATTGAAGGCGGTATCCCGACTGGACTGTTTGAAGCACCCAGTTGTCTGTTGTTAATTGGGACCACGCCGAAAAGAAATGGGAAAGGCGTTTGTAAAATAAAGGGGAAGGATCCGGTAGGGAGAGTGATGGGCCGTCCTCAAGCGTCCCATCAAAAGGCCTGCTTGGCCCCCCGAGGGGCCTTGGAAGAGGCCTGGCCCTGGCTACGCCGATTGCCGGAAGGACGACAGCGATTTTGAGCTGGTCGCCGGCTATTGTACGGCCGATAGCGTTGCTGGTAGAAGGGCCGGGAGGGTTGCTGCCGGAAGGACCTGCGCTGTGTCGCCGGCATGTGCATCCCTAGGGTGCGGATGGCAACGCGACCGTCCTTTAGGGTCTGGATCCGGGAATCCGTCTTCTCGGAGAAGAGACCCTGCGTGTCAAAGGGCAGGTCCTGGAGAGTATATTGCACCTCTGGCGGCAGGGTGGAGGACTGCAGCCAGGCGATGCGCCGCATCGACACGCCGGAGGCTAAGGTCCGAGCTCCGGAGTCCGCAGCGTCGAGGGCGGCCGTGATGGAGGGCGGCCGTGATCTCCTTCCCTCGTCCAACATCGCTGCGAACTCCTGGTGGGAGGCTGATGGCAGGAGCTCTGTGAACTTCGCCAGGGACGTCATGATGTCATAGACGTACCTGGCGAGGAGGACCATCTGGTTGGCGATGCGCATCTGTAGGCCGCCTGCCGAGTAGACCTTGCGGCCTAGCAGGTCCATGCGCTGGGCGTCTTTGGACTTAGGCGCCGGGGCAGGTTGACCATGCCTCTCGCGGTCGTTAACCGATTGCACGACCAGCGAGTCCGGGGTCGGGTGGGTATAAAGATACTCATAGCCCGTAGGGGGAACTGAGTATTTACGCTCAACCCCGCGGGCCGTGGGAGGGATGGATGCGGGTGTTTGCCAGAGCGTGGTGGCGTTTTTCTGGATTGTCTTCACAAAGGGCAACGCCACGCGCACGGGAGCGTCTGCGCCCACCACGTTGGTAATGGGGTCCTCGTCCTCCTGGACCTCCGCTACTGGGAGATCCATGGCCGTCGCCACCCAGCGAAGTAGATCCTGGTGGGCCTTCAGGTCAATGGGCGGCGGTTCCTTGGCTGAAGCACCGGCCACCGCCTCGTCCGGGGAGGACGATGAGGACAAGCCCTGCACGACTGCCTCCGCCGCAGGGGCTGCTGACTGCGCCTCGGCTGGGTCGTGCTGCATGGAGGACTGGTGGTCCAGCGGAATGGAGGGCTCGCGTCGATGTGAAGGAGCCGGCCGGCTAACCGTTGCCTCGGGGACCCTGAGCTCGGAGGCCGAGTCTCTCGGGGGAAACGGTACGCCCTGCCTTTCATACTGGTCCCAGGGAACCCAGAAGCCCCACTGTTGAGACCCCTGAGGTTCACCATGTGGGGTCGGTGGCAGGTGCGCGTTGCTGTCAGCGCCGGAGACCACCGATGCTGGGCGGGATGGCCAAGGAGGTGCTGAGGCGCTGACTGATTGTACTGCCGAAGGCGGCAGTCTGTCCGCAGATGGTGCCGAGGAATGGTGCGTGTACATCCGGTACCGGGACGGTGACCGAGACCGTCAGCCACCGCGGTGCCGGGAGCTCGACCGGTGCTGGGAGCTCGACCAGGAGCGGGATCTGCGGTGCCGGGAGTGGCTGCGGGAGTCGCGGTGCCGGGAACGGTGCCGGGACTGAGACCTCCGGCAGTGCCGACGCGACGGCGATCGGGACCGGGATCGGTGCCGGGAGTGCGACCGGTACCGGGATGACGAACGGTACTGGGACTCCGACCGGCGTCGGGATGGCGACCGGTACCGGGACGGCGAGCAGTGCCGAGATCGGGATCGGCGAGATGGCGACCTTTGTCAGGACCGGGAGCGTGACCGGGACCGGGAGCGTCGTTTGTGCCGGCGTTCCGCGGAGGGCGGCCGGATCATCATCGTCGGCTTTCCTATGGACGCGACAGCCTGCACCGGCGGTGCCGGGGGCCGGAGGCTCGGTGCCTCTACGAGCTGTATCAGCTCACGCGCCGCGGAGAATGTCTCCGGCGTCGACGGCAGTCGTGGCTCAACCGCGGACGGTGCCGGGGAGCGTGGCGGTGCCGGACTCGACGGCCCTTGCGTCGCCGGAGTCAACGGCCCGGTGCCCGCCTGGTGCACGGCCACCGCGGGAGTCGCAGGTGGCGCAATAGGCTTGGCTGAGTCCTCAGCGCAGGACTTAGCGATCGCCTCTGCCAGCCTGCGCTTCCTAGCAGGCGAAAGGGAGCGGTGCCGGGTCTTCGCAGTTGCTGGCTGAGGCTGCGGCGCCGGAGCGGCTCGGAGCAGCCGGTGCGCTCTGCACCGATGAGGCTCTCGGTGCCGGCGCAGCCGGTGCCGGGGGCTGTAGCGACGCCTCCATGAGGAGCTGCTTAAGTCTATTGTCCCGCTCCTTACGCGTTCTCGGCTTGAAGGCGGAACAGATCGGACACTTGTCTGTGCGATGACCTTCGCCGAGGCAACGAAGACAGGCGTCGTGCGGGTCCCCGATCGGCATAGGCCTCTGGCAGATTGCGCAGGGCTTAAAGCCCGGTGCCTTGGGCATGAGCCCGCACCGGGGGAGGAAAGGGAGGGGAAACCCCCCTAACCTTATCACTAAAACCTAACTAACTATAACAACTAACTACACTTACTATGAACTAACTATATACAAAAAACCTTTAGCGAGAGCTAGGGTAGTGGAGGACAGAGAGCACTCCACAGTTCCAACTGGCCGTCACAGGCGGTAAGAAGGAACTAAGGAGCGGACGGGCCGGCTGGGGTATATAACAGGCGCCATACTGGCGCCACTCCAGGGGGCGCCAGCCGGCCCGCCGGAGTTGCTAGGGTAAAAAAGTTCCGAGATGCCGTGCACGCACGGCGCGCACACCCTAACTGGAATGCATAGGAGCAATCACTCGAAGAAGAAGGTCAGTTCAGCTACTCCATAACAATGACAATAAGCACTGTACCTAAAGCTGGCTAACTGATAGGCCTCAAAATGTCATTGTAAATGAGGACTCATCTTTGAGCAGGTGGCTTTCCAGTGGGGTCTATGCTATTTAACATGATTTTCAATGACCTGGAAGAAAATACAATATCATGGCTGATGAAGTTTGAAGATGGCAAAAATTGGGGGAGTGGTAAATAATTAAAAGAGTAGGTTGCTGATACCGAGTGATCTTTATTGCATGGCACAAGCAAACAATATGCATTTTAATATGGCTAAATGTAAAATGTATACATCTAGGAACACAGAATGTAGGCCATACTTATATGTTGGGAGACTCTAGCCTGGGAAGCGATGACTGAAAGATTTGGAAGTCATGGTGGATAAACCAGCTGAGCATGAGCTTCCTATACAACTGTGGCCAAAAGGGCTAATGCAACCCTTGGATGCAGAAAGAGGGAAATCTCACATAGGAGTAGAGTGGTTATTTTATCCCTGTATTTGGCACTGGTGCAACTGCTGCTGGAATACTGAGTCTAGTTATGGTGCCCACAATTCAAGCAGGATGTTGATAAATTTGAGAGGCTTCAGAGAAGAGCCACAAGAAGGACTAAAGGATTAGAACACCTACCTTATAGTGATAGGCTCAAGGAGTTCAATCCATTTATCTTAACTATGAGAAGGTTAAGAGGAGATTTGGTTATGATCTACAAGTACCTACATAGGGAACAAATATTTGATAATGGGCTCTTCGATCTAGCAGACAAAGGTATAACACAATCCAATGGCTGAAAGTTGAAGCTAGAAAAATTCAGACTGGAAACAAGATGTTCATTTTTAACAGTGAGTAATTAACCACTGGAGCAATTTACCAAGGTCCTGGTTGGGTCTCTGTCACTGACATTTTTAAAATCGATATTGCAGGTTTTTCTAAAAGATAGGCTCTAAGAATTGTTTTGGGGAAGTTCTAGGTTATACAAGAGATCAGATTAGATTATCACTATGGTCCTTTGTGGCCTTGGAATCTATGAAAACCTGCAGATATTGGCCAAAATTAGCCTCTGCCCCCTGGTTATTTGGTGACAGATTAAATTATGGACTATGCACATCATTTTCTCTATATCAGTTAATAACATTTTTCTCTGCTCCTTGCAAAGTGTGCACAGAGAAAAATCACCTTCTAAAGGCAAAATGACTACACACCAACGATCATCTCTTTGTAAGGCAGTAATATTTAGAACTGTTTCATGCCTCCAAAGACTTCCAGACAGATCCTCAGGTGTTATAAATCATTTCTTCACTGTGGATGTGGCCCATTATTTCTTAGGGTAACTTCGCTCAGTTAATAAAACCCACAAACACACGTAGAATATAAAAATTGTCACAAGGAGGAAAATGTCCCTGCTTTTTTGGGGGTATTGATTTATTTTGAAAATCGACTATGGAAAAGTGGCACTTTCATATTCAACTGATCTGCTCCCTCTATAGTCAACATTGCATATTTTGACCTGACAAATGTAAGCTTCTGCTGCTTTCTACTCCCTGTTAGCCAACTAGAGCCAGCACAGGCACACTGAGCTGCATTCTATTCCTTCTTCTGCATCATTAGAAAAGTGGTTTCAGAAGTTCCTATCCCAAGACCAAGCAGCCCCCCCTCATACTAACAACGCTGCACAGGTGTAAGAGAGTATAATTGGCCAACAGAACTCTTCTCTCTAGTCAGGAAATGAGAACCCCAGCTTGAGTCTCAGATCCTAATTGAGTTTGCAAGGCTGGCAATTAGAAATGCCAGCTTTTTAACTGGTAAAATCGGATGCATTGCATGTGGATACAATGGTGGCATTCCAAACAAGGCACGGCGTGATGCCATTTTTCAGAGTAGGACAGCACTTATAGATGAAGTTACTTAATCACATCTAAACCACAAGGGCGTCCACTATCCTTGACTGTATAAATATTTTAATTGCGATAAGGTGACCACCTCAGGGCCAGATCCTTGGCTGGCATAAACTGGCAATATAGCTATGACAATTTACACCAGCTGAAGATCTGGCCTGCAATTGTGTTATGTTCCTTTGGAGCGTGTTTCTGCTGTTCACCTAAACTACAATTGCTTAACCATCCATCACAGTTAGCCGTTTTAAATGTGTTTACATTATAACACCAATCACATTCAATACCATATCCTGAGATCACATCATTCAGAGTCAGGAGAGAGGCATTCCCACATTCCTCTGGCATGTATGGTTGTGAATGTCTGGAAGTTTATGTAACCCCAGAAGATAATCTAGGATGCCAGTGTGTCAGGTCAGTTCAAACTCCCCATGGATTTCTGAGGAGTCTTCTCGCCTCCTCCTAAAACAGTAGGAGACCCATGTTGTCTTCTTTAAATAATGAATTAGCTTGCAAATGAATAAAGACATCAGGATCAAGACAGCAACATAAGTGGGCTCATTTGTCACCTTGCGATTCTGAAGCCATGGCACAGACTTAGATTCTGAATGCAATAGATATTAGAGTGGCATTCAGAACAGGAACATAAGGCTAGGTAGAGATTCAAGATATCAAGAGATTCAGACCACCGGGATTTTTCTACCAAGCAGCGTCATTTTATTGGTATTTTGTTGTGTCACAAATGCATACATCATTTGCAAACACTGATAAAACAGGATTAATCCACCTAACACCTACCGTATGGGTCAGGTTAAAGTAGTGTGCAGCCTGCAAGGCAAATCCTTTCAGGTAGGTTTCATGCTGCATTTAATCATATCTGACAGTGATACACAAATGCAGGGATAAAGTTTGTTTGAAGTTTTCAGTAATACCTTCAATGAGCAGCACCAGAATGGGATCAAGTTGAAGGGAGATATTTAGAACCCTAATCCTCAGCATGAAAGACAAAATGAAGAGATTCAAACATAAGGACTCACTGTTGCACTTATTCTTTTAATAAAGTTTTGATTCTGTGTCAGGCAAACAATCCAGAAAGCTAAAATGCAGGCACCCCAATTGAATTTCAGAGCAACACAGACTTTCAATTTGGAAGCTCACATGGGACTGGCAGAGTAATGTGTTAGAAACTTAAGACTGGCAGTTACATCTGTGGTTTCTTTTGCTGGAATAATTCTGGTAAAAGATTTATGGGATGCAAACGTTCCTCTTTGGTTTATTCATAAAAGGAAACACCATATACACAAAAGACATGCAGGCAAGATCTGTTTTCTCATATTTTATCTGTGTATGTCTACACGCAGCTGTATATAAACAGGGATTTTTCTTTCAAAAGTTAGATTTTCTGGGTAAAAAGTCCTCAGTCTTTTGGGTGATTATGTTAATATTTTATGCTAATAACTTTATTCCTGAAGGATCCCAAAGCATTATTCAAACTAAGTACTGTTTGTGCCATAAAGCAAATACTATAGAATATACACACACACACACACACACACACACACACAGAGCCATATTAAACTGTGTGTGTGTTAGTGTCACTGTAGAATCTACATTTCTGCATTTTCTAATTTTAGCTGCTCAACTTTAGAGTTGATTCATTAAGCCTTATAGACTGTAATTTCCTTTAAAAAAAGAGGGTGGGAAATTTCTTATTTTTAACAATATTCACACTTGCATCGTCCAAAATAAACTTTGAAGCTCACATGTCACAGATGGGAATGTAATTCCCATCTTTACTGCCACTATTTCTGAGCGGAGTCGGGTGGGTTTGGAAATGAATTTCACAAAAGATGGGTTAAAAAGGGAGCAGCACTTCAATTCGGCCAGGATTTCACCCTAAGTCACAGTTAACGACAGAAGAAAGACTTCTCTCCGCTATCCAGCCATACATCTGGAGTAATTCCACAATTCCAAAGAAGTCTGGAGTCATCCCAAATTTACCCCCCTATAGATGACAATATAAACTGGTCAAAGCTATTTTATGTTTATGGAAATTGAGAATGTTTTCAATATTGCAGAAAGCAATAAAACAGTGCTGAGAGATACATCAAAGGGTCCACAGTTTTTCCTGCACCCATGATTATCTTCTTTTCCAGATTGAGGATTCTGTTATGTTTGTTTAAATGAGACATTTTAAATTTCCCCATAAAAAATTTCCCACCAACAAACAGCCTGTTGAGCCAACTGCCTCGACTGGCAGGGAGAATGTACTGTCATGTCATAAAGGGGACACGACTTCATTGGAAAGGGAAGCATCTCAAACAAAATTTCCCCAAAACCTTTTTCAGCATTAAATTTAGTAAACCACAATGTCTAAAATCAGATTTATTCAGCAAATAACTCTACTGGAATAGGGCATTATTCCATGAATTTGTGAGCCCTCCAGCTCACTGTGATCGAAGTTTTAGAAGCTGCCAGAAACCAGCTAGAGCAGCAGTGTTTATATGCAACTAGGTCTTGTATGTTTGCATAGGTTTAGTAAATACTTATCTGGGACCCAAGTGTGCCACTGTGTTTTCTTATATTGTTTTTAATTGGGTTAAGAGCAATAGACACCACTCAGGAAAACATATCAGCCCTTAACTCAATGAGGACTCTACCAGATATATCTTGAGTTGCAGAAATGTTGCTTAGACCAAATTCAGGAAATAAGCAGGATAAACCGCCCCCGTCATTCTACAACATTAACATTCACTATCTATATTGCAATAGTACCTAGGGGTCCTAGAGTAGTGGTTCTCAACCAGGGGTATGCGTACCCCTGGAGTTATGCAGAGGTCTTCCAGGGGGTTCATCAACTCACCTAAATATTTGCCTAGTTTTACAACAGGCTACATAAAAAGCACTAGCAAAGTCAGAACAAACTAAAATTTCATCCAGACAATGTCTTGTTTATACTGCTTTATATACGATACACTGAAATGTAAGTACAATATTTATATTCCAGTTGATTTATTTTATAATTATATGGTAAAAAAAGGCAAATTTTCAGCAATAGTGTGGCTGTGACACTTCCATATTTTTATGTCTGATTTTGTAAGCAAGTAGTTTGTAAATGAGGTGTAACTTGGGGGTACACAAGACAAATCAGAGCCCTGAAAGGGGACAGTAGTCTGGAAAGGTTGAAAGCCACTGCCCTGCACTAGGAAGTACAAATAGAGTGAAAAGAAGCTCTGAAGATCTTGCAATAGAGTCTTTTCCTCCCAAGCTCTCAACATGAATAGAAAAATCACCAAACTGTAGAAAGAAGGAAATTCAAAGTTAAAAGTTCACCTAAACACAACAAAATAGAACTAAAAAGTGGAAAGAGTCAGAGAGGAGAATGCCACCTACTGAAGCCACAAAATCACTTCCTCTAAAACTGTGACTTTCCCTCTGAGGTCCTTCCTTTATGTATTAACCAATGCCAATTCATCTTCACATATCACACAATCCTTGGTGCAAGTTGGATTGGCGGCAAACTCAGGTAAATATGGCAATAAGGGATTTCAGCTCTTCTAAGAAACATGATGTTGGATTAACCAAGAAGGAAAATGGTAGAAATATTGTGAACATAAGCATTTATGGAAGTCTGATGGGTCACTACTAACAGGGCCACCTCTACTGTTTTCGCCGCCCCAAGCAGCGCGCTGAATTGCTGCTGCGGACGGTGGGGGCAGTTCATGTGCCGTTAGGGCGGCACGCGTGTTTCCATGGTGGGGGCAATTCAGCAGCAGCTTCTGTCTGCGCTGCCGCGGACAGCTGAACATAGAAGCTGCTGCCGAATTGCTGCCACCGCGGAAACGCGCAAGCCGCCCTAATGGCGTATGGACTGCCCCTGCCATCCATGGTGGCAATTCGGTGCGCTGCTTGGGGGCAAAAATACGCAGATTGCCGCCCCAAGCACCTGCTTGGAATGCTGGTGCCTGGAGCCGGCCCTGGCTACTAATCTAGGATTAAGGAGTTGTAGCTTTTATTATAATTCACATGAATATTCCAGACTAGGCATTTTGATTCAACAAGTAGTAATGAATGCACATAAATTGGGCTTAATGTATATTTTTACATTTTGGCAAACTTGCTTTTTTTAAGAGTTGAACTGCAAAGTTTTGTTTTTGCTTTTTTTGTTTTAGATTTTTTTGTACATTTCTCCACACAACAAGAGATACAAGTAGCAGTTTTCTAAACATTTGAACTAAGTTGGTTTGAACAAAGTTTTGAGCCATCAATAGGAGGAAGTCACCTTTAAAAAAATAGTATATTTTTTGGTACTTTAACAGTTTCTTTTTACGACATTTTAATGTCACACTTGCCATGGACTTAGCCTTCACTGCAAAACAAGTGCTTTTAACAAATCAGAGGAAACCTGTCTCAACATTAATCAAAACTTATGAGCGATTTAAGATGATATATGGTTGTATGTACTGTTGGACAACTTTCACTGTTTAGCCATATTTGTGAACTAAAAATACATTTAGCCTCTATTTAGCTAAGAGTCAGATTAAATGCAGATCACTTAAATATTCAATTTCCCATATTTTTTTCCTCCTGTGTACATGATATAGAAGACTACCCCTAAAAATTCACTGTTCTTCAGTGTGAGGCCTCTTTTGAGAGAGCTGTATCATATGTTACATGAATTTAAGAATATATTTAAAATATCTTTTCAAAGTAGAAGTTTCTCTTCTCTCAGGGAATACAGATTTGAACTTTAGTATTAGATGGTACAGGAGGTTCCTTAATCAAAGGAATTAACCAATGCCTAAACAATTTAATATATATAAAAAGAACTAAAGCTGTTGAGTGCACATACAATCTTGTCCTTTTATTTGTTTTAGAGAAGATTAAACCATCACAGCCCCAGAGACCAAATACAGATCTCCACAGTGAGACTTTACATTGCCAACAAATACTCACGTAGGCTCACTAGAAAATGCATGGCCCTCTGAGCCTTAATTGCAGTGATTTTTCTATAGTAGAGATAGCTAAATTCAGCATTTCCCAAGACTGTTATAGGTTCTTTACAGTGTGTAGTTTTTGTTAAAGCAAACCTGATTCCATTCTAAGTTAAAATAAAAACATTCCTCTGTGCACTTGCCCTCAGTTATATTTAGGTTTACTCTGAAATCAAAGTTTTGTTTCTTTAAAAAACAACCTTTATAGCTTTTGGGGAAAAAAAGTCAACATATACTAACACAGGCACTTGAAGAATGTAAATGAAGGGCTCAATTCTGCTAACACATACTCAACAGGAACGCCTGCATGAGGAAGGATGACTCACTGAAGAGCAAGAGAACAGGCAGCGGCAGTTTTGGGCACCAGCACTCCAAGCGCGTGCCCTGCCAGTCCCCGCGAGAGCGGCAGTCAGGCAGCCTTTGGCAGCATGCCTGCAGGAGGTCCGCCGGTCCCGCAGATTCGGCGGCAATTCGGCGGTAGGTACGCCAAAGCCGCAAGACCAGCAGACCTCCCGCAGGCAAGTCATCAAATCCGCAGGACCGGGAACCTCCCGCAGGCAAGCCGCCGAAAGCTGCCTGACTGCCATGCTTGGGGTGGCAAAAAAGCTAGAGCCGCCCCTGAGAACAGGGTTTGTTTGTTTGTTTCACACAAAACAAATGAAATTTTAGTTTTTCCATTTCACCTGTTTTTCGTCTCTGAATTTCACCTGCCTGAATTTGCACTTATTTTGTCCAACACAGATTTTTTGTAGAGGCCACCAATAGAAACAGTTAAAGTTTATTATACCAAGTCCCTTTCTGGCAATTTCCCAGGTGGTGAAACAGAAGCTATGTTGTCCAAAGCAAGCTAGTGTCAGGCCAAGTAGTAGAACCCAGGCTTTTGAATGGTCAATCTAGTTCATAGAGCTCCTAAGGCAAGTCCCTTAAGTGGTTTTCCTCTCCATTCCCTCGTTGTGCGCCCTCACATGCAGTGTGTGGAACTGTCCAGAGGAACATCCCCTGTGATGTCAGCCACTCACCCCACCCTATCAGAGTGGGTCTATGGCTCAGGGGGACGGGGACATGCAAACAGGAGTAAGGGGTCGAGGCTGGGGCCACAGCCGGGGCCCCAGATCCAGGGCCGGGGACCAGGAGCGGAGTCCCTCCCCATACCCAGTGGGACCTGGCCCAGGCCCCAGCCATGCCCCCACCAAATTCCTCCATGTCCCTCAAGGGGGGGCATACCCACAGTTTGGGGACCTGTAGAGATTGGGAAGAGAGAGAATCCATTTTCCCTGGATTTAGGGGTAGGAAATAAGAAGCCACTGGAAGGGCTCCTTTTTCCTCTGGAACAGAAGGAATGTTGGATGATGCAGGCTCCCCCTCCTCCTTTTTCCCTGGAAGGCCATCCTGTAAAGAGAGGAGGCAGGCAGAAAATGAATTGCCCAAGAAGGGAGCCTCTATTAGGAACTAGTGCTGCTTCACCAACTGGAGAGAAGACTTAGGACTAAGAACTCCACAACCAGGCACCAGCTCCTCCTATTGTCCCCATTTCAGATTGTACATATTTCACCAGCAGTTGAAAAAGATGATACAAGGAGAGCTGACCAACCTCAAATGGCTTCTTCCTCTACTTTTTGCAGAGAAGGGGATACTGCACATTTTCCCTTCACTTTAGTACTACACAAGCTATAGTTAAGGTTGCCTAATGCTTTCCCTTCGAAGATCCTGTTTTCAATTGCTTATAACTGTGCCAAAACTCAACCATTCAGACTGAAATTGCTCATGCCAAGTGTCTTCTCAGGATGACTATTTTTTAGAAAGTTTCATCAAAAACAGCTCAGCTTTCTCTCTCAGAATAAGGTTAGGGAAAACACTGTGGAAAAATGCATTGTTTTGCTCATGTTAAAAAATTTGTACAGCTATTTCATTGAGAAACTCTAGTGCCTCCATGTTTTGGAGCAGGGACTTGAAATTTGGCCAAAGGCAGCTAGTGGGGGTGGGGTTGAGAGAGAGACACTGCTGTAAGGATGTGCTTTTTAGCCACAACTAAGAAAATCCACCCAAATTTGCACAAGCTATAACCCTGTGAAAACAAATTATAGTTTGCACACACTCAGTAGTGCATGCTAAATTCTCAGAAAGTTCCACTTGCACTGGGCATGCTCTATCCTGAGGCAGTAGGGCCTAAGCCAGAGCTCTCTGGCAATTGTTCTTCCAAGGAGCCAGGAGCTGCTGTGCCACCAGGCTCAGGAACCAAGAGCACTGAATGAGGCAGGGATCTTATAGAAAAAAGCAGTATGTGATCATGTAATTATAGACTAACATAATGCAGACACACACCGGGATCAAATTAAGGTTGCACAGACAATCTTAACTCTGTATTCCCAACTTTTGAAAGTAGAGTTGGAAATCTTAATGTTCTTCTAATGTAGTTATTTTGGTTGTAATATCAATAAACAACAGTAGCACAAATCAAATGATTTTACTCATGAAATTCTTATACTTTTCAACCTATTATCCCAAAAGGACATACTAAAAAGAGTCAGAGACAAGACTGGAGTAAGAGCTACTCTACCATATTTAAAGTAGAGAAAGTATCTGGTTTTGGTACAAGTTGCTATTTTTTACTGCATAGCAGAGGACCAGAGAAGAAAAATATTCACCCACAAAGACAAAATGCATCACAACGTAAAGGGAAAAGTAGGGCTGCTCAAAAGTCTTCCACTGAAACTGAGGGAAAAATTGGATTTTCAACCAAATATATGTTTTGTGAAGAGTGCTTTCCATGGAAAAACCCGTTTTCAACAAAAGCTTTTGGCCCAAAGACAACAAACATTAAAAAAAAAAAAACTTTTCGTGGTCAGCTGACAATTTCTCTGTTTTGATTTTTTTTGGGGGGGGGGAGGAGAACAAAGTTCTGGTGGGAAAGCCCTCCCCATTTTCCATCATTATTTTTAGTGTAATTGTCAATCCAAAATTGTTACTCCCCCTAACTCCAAAAGCCTGCTCCAATAAAAAGCTATTTTACCAAGGAGAAAAAAGCAAGCATTCCCACAGCATACCCCTTTCTCGAGGACTGTGTGATGGCAGAGAAGGAATAAAGGGAGTGTAGACTTCTATGGTAGAGCCCTCTTCCTGAGACAGAGGGCCAGATCCTTGGTTGTTATAAGTTAACACACCACCAATGGAGCTAGGTCAGTTTACACCAGCTGAGATCTGGCCCAGAGTTCCTTCACTTAACCAAAACATCTACCCAGATCTGAGCAATCAGCTAATCGGCCATGTATAGCAGCATTCATACACAGGCTTGAGGATTAAATATTATGTAAAAATCAGTCTCTGTGGATTTCTTCTCTGATTTACCTAGTTATCACAAATATTGGAAGTAATTTTTTCCTCAAGTGACTACTCTCACAGGGCTCAATCCTGCACTTAAGTATGTGGGAATCTGGCCAGTGAGTTTGATGGGAGCTATCAAGCTAAGCTGTATAAATTCATGCCACATACCACAAAGCCAGCTCTAGCTGCTGATGTAAGGAATACTTTACAAGTATCGTGGCAACCAGATCATTCAAAATAAGCACCACCAATCCTCATGCAGTACAAACATTGTACATACTATCTCCACAGCAAGGAGTTTGTCTGCGTTCTCTTCTGACCTGGGAAGTCCTCCCAAGTTTATTTGTGGCTCCGGGCAAAGTGAGAGGGTTAAATCCAAAGGCCAAGTTACTGCAAAGTTTAACAGCTGTAATCGCTCTGACAGTATTATTCACTTGGCACTTACTCACACTAACTGCACACTGACAGTGCATCTATTGTTGGATTATGAAATCTGGGCCAGCGTGCTCAGTTGTTTACTGTAGGCTAAAAGGTATAAAAATATCAACAAGAAATACTGGTCACAGTTGAAACCACAGAAAACAGAGTGGGGAGAAGCACAATGAATGTATGGATTTTTCCAGCACTCCATATGTGGAGAAATGCCGAGGAAGATCATGTAAAGCAGAAGGAATGAGAAATACTTTAAGATGTATAAGGTGGAACACCCCATCAACTAAACAAGTATTCAAGTGATAGAATTAATTTTTTTGGTATACAAGGCGTGAGTTAACATGGATAGGGAAACTATTTTTATTTCCTTAACCATTTGACACTCAAATAGAGAACGCAAAATTAAACTGGGCTCTCCATTTCAGCGTCAGTTTCAAATCTATTGCGCTGAGGCATAGTGATATCAGCATATTGCAATGCCAAGTAAGTGTTAGCTCCCCTAAACTGAACTGAAAATTCACAGGTTACCCACATCAAGGTGCACATTAGAACAAGGTGATGGCTAAACTAATATAAAGCAGTAGCATCCAAACAGAAGACAAGCTATAAATTGAATGCTTTGATGAGCAGTGATATGATCCCAATATTGGTTAATTCACATATGAATCAATTGGTTCTCATCTTCATAAATTCAGAACATACCAATGAAATATCTATGACTGAGAATATTGCGAGGAAACTGCCCAGTTAGCTGCACTTCTTGCAAAAAGCTGCTGAAAATTTTCAATTAAAAACTTGCAGGAAATACTAATAATTTTCGGTGGTCCTGTATATTAGGCTATTGTGACTCATTACTTGTGAAATGTCTCATTATGCATAAACACAAGTAGCTGTTCATTTGTGCAGCATCCCTGTGAATCTGACACCTTACTAAACGCAAAAAATGGAAAAGAGTTTCCATGTAGACATTCGACTCTTAGTGCCTGGCCAATGAAGTTTGACAAGTGGACACAAAGTGATGCCAAGATTACTGAAACACAGAGGCTCAAATTTTTAACAGTGCATATGTATCTTTGCATATACAAAATTGTTCCATGCATATGGCACAAGTCAATCAGGGTAGTGTGCAAACTAATCCCAGACTCATGCAGTATCACACATTATATGAACACTTAGGAATTTGATCATGCTTTTCTAGGAGAAAAGTTCTCTAATGTGGAAGGACTATTCAGTGCAGATTAATGAGTGAGGAGGACAAAGCTTTATTTATTCATGAGCCAGCCAAATGGGGCAGGATTCAGGACAACATCCAACAGTAAAAAGATATACTCAGATGATTCTTCATAAGCATTTCCATTTCAAATTACTCACTCTGAGTCTGTGATCATGATGAGACTAATTCAGTTTTCGACGTACTTGAAGTATTCTGTTTGCTGAATTTGGCACCATACAGTCAAGATCAGACAAGAATTGGAGGCCGGAAGCAACATTTTTCATCTCAGTTTGGGGAAATAGAAGATTCATGACTGCAGGAGGGTTCCAGTAATGGTGAGCAAAGTTTCTCCTTTTCACATTGCAAAGAATTCATGGCAAAACTGGAAGATGTTGCAAAAGTCGCCAAATTAGTTAAAATAAATAACTTTTGCAAATTTGTGGGCTATATTGTTGATTGTTTGAGCTTTTTTAAATTATTATTTCTTTGTTCAATTTAACAGGAACATTACATAAAACCAGATTCTAATATCTTTGCACAGTCTGAGTAGTGCCTTACTGAGAGCAGTCCTGCTGAAAAAAACCAATGGGAATCAAAGTTAGTTACTAAACGTGAGCAAGGGTTGCACAATTTGGATATATGTTTTAATGCAAAATCTTTCATTAAACTCTAATGAAATGTAATTAAGCTGGTTAAAGCTACCTCCCAAACATGAAAGTGCCTTTAAAGAAAAAAAGGTAGTTTTTCATTACGCAAATGATTGTGGTTGAAGGAGACAATATGAGAACTGGAGGGAGGGTGGGAAGAAGTGTTTTGTTAGAGTGGCAGCAAAGCTTTTTATAAGGCAGACCTAATGATTGTTTCCATGTCAAGCTTTGATCCTGCTCTCTGAAGTCAACAAGAGTTTTGTCATTGACTTCATGGGGAGCAAGGTCTGACTCCTGTTGCTTTCTTCCACCTTCAGCCTCCAAAATAGCTAACAGAAAATAAAGAGTACCCTTTAAATATCATTCAGGCTCTGAATGACTAAACTAAAGGTCAATCCAAAATTGTAATTGCCCCAAATACTTTCAGTTATTTAAAATCTCTCTTGTGCAGTGAAGATAAGTGAGGCTGGTCAGGGCGAATAGAAGAATTCAGCAGATGGAAAGATCCACTTATATTTAGAGCAGAACACTAACATCGTAGATTCCATGATCCTGTATGAAGCAAAAGGTGAAGTGGGTTGCAAGCCAGGATCCTCATGATCCTGTTAAGAAGAATAAGGAAGGTGTTGTAGCTAAAGCACACAGCTGGGACTCAACAGATTTATATTCAACACCATCCTTGGCTGCAGTCTGACTGTGAGCAATTGACTTGCTCTCCCTGTGCTTGAGAACCCGGTAACTAAAACGAGGAGACTATCTCCGTACTTAACCCAAGGGTATTTGTGAGGGACTCTGTGAGCAGGGCCATACAAATACCTAGCTCAATCCTTGGCCCAGATTGTGACCAGACCTTGTGGGTAGTGCACAAGAGCATTATGGTAAGGACCAGACAATCTTGAGATGTAACATAAACGCTTTATGTGAGCAGGTTGGTGCCACACTGCCCTGGGTTAAAAATGCATGAACCCCAGCCCCTCTCACTTCACAAGTACCCTACGATATCAAAAAAAGGACAGATGTAGGCACCATTGTCTTCCCCGTAAACATCACTGCTGCAGCTGACTGTGGCACAGCATACCATCTCACCCGTATCATCTTAGTTATACAGCATCATGAAGACTAGAAACTAAAGCAGCACTGAAAAGGCCTCTAGTGGCAACAGCATCCAGAATAAGCAACAGCATCTGCTGGGAAGATCAATCTCTGAGGCTACATTCTCCAGCATTCTCTGTGCTGCCAGCTGAGAATTCCCTTTGGATAAGGGGAACTATCAACTGGTGTAAAGCTGGTGGAAATGGTGTAGCCACCTCCTGAGCCACCTGGTGTAGGGAGGCAAGGCATGTGTAGCAGGGGGAGATGCAGCAGAGCACCACTATGTCTAACTTGCAGTGGAATAAAGGCACTTACAGATCTCCTCTGGAGCTGCACTAAGGAGGGGTGGTGCACAACTCAGGAGCCATCACTGGCTCACTGCATCCCCCAAATTCTGCTCGGGCACAATGGAAAGTCTATCATCAAAATGTTCTATCACTTGATATTTGTATCATGCAATGCAGTTAGGACCTTTTTAGTTTATGTATTTCTAACAAAGGCACAAAGAGCCATGAGCTCTGATGGCGAACGATCCCCATTCATTAAGGAGGATAGCCATAATTCTCTGTCCGTTGAGACCCGTGTCGCAACCCTATACATAGGGGTATGTATGGCCAATTGTCGGTCCACGGCCATCTTGTTCTGCTAAAAGGACAAGGCAGCCTCCATCTTGGACCAGGTTCTTGTTCCACAGGAGAGGGCAGAGACCTAATTCCACCGTGGTGTCGTGTGCAACCCCGAGGTGCGGTGTGCAACATTCTAGTGCTGTGTGCATTTTCCCCGCTCTTTTTGGCCTGGTCATCTAGGGGTCAGGCTAGTGCCTTGTGCAGAGATGCCAGTGTGCCGTGTGCAGATCCTGTTGGCGTGGGGGGCAACAGTTCAGAGCCTGAAGGGTGTAGGAGCCAGGGACCAATCAGATGCTGACACGACTAGCTTGTGTCATGTCGTTTTGGATTCGTTATCGCTTTGGATTTATCGTTTTGGATCTATTTCCATCCGCTCATCATGCTTCTGGTGTCTGCTCTGCTGGTCAGCTGCGCCTGGAGTGCGGTATTTGCTTTCTAATTTCTGACAGTTTGTTTACCTAGCTTCCCCTCTTTTTCCCCCTCCCCAACTCAGTACCAAGTGTGTATACAGTATATGAGAATTGAATTATTGAGCTCATAATTGCACAGTTGTTTAGTTTGTATAGTTGTTCTGAGTTTTAGTAGACAGTTAATTGTAAACTGTTTTAAGTTGTGTGAGTTACTGCTCTGTCTTTGTGTGGAGTGCTTGGTGCTAGGTGCTGTCTCCACCTGAGGATTAGCTGACCAAGGGGTTTCTGTCCCCGCGGTCTGTGTAAGTGGAACCTGCTGTCGCAGCCGCTGCACTCTGGGTAAATCCCTTAGTGTGAAAGCAAGGGCGGTTGAGGCAGTGGCCTGTGGGTCTCTTTTTCTGTGTTGCACCGGGCACCGCTCTGACGAACCCGATTTCCTCCTTGCGTAACTGGTGTGTCTGCCTACTCAGTGTGAAGCAGTGAACAGTATAGATTTGTATTGTTAATGATTTTTGGGTGTGTTTGTATTGTTTAATAACATCCCAGCTAAGAATTGCCCCCCTCCTCGGCCAACGTTGTAACTATCCCCCCAATAAACGCAGCCACTTGGCTTTAAACTTAATTCTGGTCCAGCCTGGTTTTTCCTCTCCCAATACCAAAGCTGATTGAACCGCAATCGGTTTCGGACAACCCGAATGCTAGAGAGAGTTAACATCGTGGGCTCGTTACTTACTGATCGTGAACATAGATTTATATTATGGCTCACTATTACCTAAATGGAGCCATCAAACTATTTACTGTGCACAGCGAGCACCAACGAATACCAGACCACAATATTGACTTGAACCACTTTCTATATTTAGTATGCAAACATAATAAGTTTATATAATACCACAATAAATACTTTTTAAATAGTATCCTATGTATGTAAAACACATCCTCAACTGAGCTCTTGAGGCCAAAATCAGCCCACAAATATGTGCATTTAACTCCCCTGGATTCTAATGGAAGTTCCACATGGTGTTTAAAAGGCAGAATTTGGCAATTAATTTTTTTGAACTATAAAATCAGTCTGAATAAAGGATTTTGTTGCCCTACAGGCAGCCTTTGGGGTACACCGCCCACAAAATATAAGGATTTGCCATCTTATTTACACACAACAGCAGCACTCAAACCAAGAAATGCACTGTCACAGAGCCCTTCAGATCAGTGTGCGCCAGCTAGTGACTGACCAGCCAAACTACATGGTCAGATACGGAGACCTTAAATTCATTTAAGCTACTTTATTCAAATAATATAATCCACAACTGAAATGAATAAGTCTTTATAAAATAATTCTCTGAGGTTTTATCAAGCTTCAGACAGCATATCTAAAAATGTGTTTTTGGTTTTGTTACCACAAGGTTTGTTTGCATCAGCAACTCCTGAGATTTGGCATTGTTTATTTTAAATGAATTATTTTCCCATTGTGAGGATTATGGATTTATTAGCTGCCTCTCTCTCGTTACAGATTATGCCATGAGTTTTAGTCCAAGGAAGAGACACACAGACTAAGGCCAGACTTGGTTTTATCTATATGCATACATACATACACTCCCCACCCCCGATTATTCCTACTTGTAAACTGCTGACAAAGGGCTGGGGGGAATACACATATATTTTTCCTCGCTCTCCCACCCACCCATGGTGGAAAACAATAGGAATGTCAAATCTACTTCTCCTTGATAGAGGAATTCCTGGAAGTTTTAGGTAGGTATGTTGTAAACTCACAGTTGATAGCACTGGTGAGAACATTACTGGATTCTAGTCCAGTTCTGGTGTCCACAGTTAAAATGAGGATGAAAGTCTGAAAAGTGTTCATTAAAAAAAAGCTACAAGAATGATGGAGGTATGACACCTGAATTTCTGATGCAAAATACAAGCAAGAAAAAGCCCCTTTATAAATCATGAAGCAGACAGGGGCATGAGCCCTGTTTTGGTTTCCTTTGCAGGTTACCATCTTCACCCTGTCACATCAATCTGAAGTGTTTTATAAATGAGGTTATAGCTGTGACAGTTCTGGAAACCTGTCTTTGTAAACGTACGGATTCCATTTGATTTTATGAACTCTTTTAAGGACTATAACCTTCAATGTAGATTAAAGTTTCCATTTTATAGTTGGCAGACCATGTTTATGAACCTGAAACAGGGTCATAACAAGAATCATCAACAACTGATTAGCCTTAGCCAGATAGTATTAGGGGGAAAGGGGATGACAGGCTGAGCAATTAACTTTTAGTGATCCTCTGCCAGCTTCCCCACTCAAGGGCCAGAAGAATGAAGCAATAAGAAGAGATGTCAAACCCAACTTTTAGAAGAGCCAGGTTATCTAACAAAATGGCAGAGACACCATTGCCAGAACAGGAGGAATGGGGGTAAGATGGACCAGACCTTCCCAAACACTACAGTTCAAAGTCCAAAGGCTCCCAGGACTGAAAACACTGGAGAGAGGGGTTGCAGTCAGGTTTTTGTTATTTTGCCTGGATCTGTATCTCTTCTGTGCTATCTATGAATCAATTGAGTGTTTTAGAAGTTCCTTTGCAAAGCTTGTGTGTTCCTTGCTTTCTCTGTCACATGATCCTTGGAGAGTTAAACTGGAATGCACATGAGACTAGAGCTCTGGGGTGCATGCATAAGCTACTGGAGAGACTGGGAGCGGTGTGAGGGTTCAGCACTGACCTTGAGGCCTAGGGCAGCTGGACCACAGGGTTCCTCATCTCAATGAGGGGGCCAGACAGGGAGTCTGCACCCTCAGAAGTGTACCTGAATTGCCAAAAATAGAAATAGTGCCACTCAAGCCCAATTGCTGGAACCAAAGTTTGGGTCTGTGGTTAGATGTTTGGCTGCGTGTGTGTTCTTCTTGTCTGCTGCCCCAGCTCTGCACAGACAGCACAGCAGACCTTGAGCGAACCGCCCAATGACCACAAGATCCATTAAGATACAAAGGCGCCAGGCCAGGTTTATTGTCAAAAAAGCACGGTAATAACACCTGGCAGACTCTACGGGGATACTAAGGCAGGTATTCCCGTGACAATGGATGCAGCTCAGTGAACGGCAGGACTTTCCATTCCCCCTCTGCTGGACAAAGATACTCCCTCTGAGCTGGTCTACACTAGGGGGGTGTCAATCTAAGATACGCAACTTCAGCTACGTGAATAGTGTAGCTGAAGTCGAAGTATCTTAGATCGATTTACCTTGGGTCCTCACGGCGCGGGATCGATGTCCGCAGCTCCCCCGTCAATCCGCTACCGCCGCTCGCTCCGGTGGAGTTCCAGAGTCGATGGGGATCAATATATCGCGTCTAGATGAGACGCAATATATCAATCCCCAATAAATCGATCGCTACCTGCCGATAGGGCGGGTAGTCTGGATGTACCCTCTCAGATGCTTCTTTATACCCTGATACAAACATGTTAGTCCTGCCTCTCTGACATAGTTAGCTATTGCTCCCTGACATTGCTGTTTATCACTCATCTTGTACATGTTGGTTTGATCAAAACATCTCTATTATGTTCTGTAATCCTGACCTTATCTTTTAGGAGGGGTCAATGTGTTCCTCTTATCCTTGGGGAATGTTTTTGTACTACTTATATTGGGATGTGTTTGCATGACCACTCTGTGACTAGCACTTCATAGAATCTCAGGGTTGGAAGGGACCTCAGGAGGTCATCTAGTCCAACCCCCTGCTCAAAGCAGGACCAAACCCAACTAAATCATCCCAGCCAGGGCTTTGTCAAGCCTGACCTTAAAAACCTCTAAGGAAGGAGATTCCACCACCTCCCTAGGTAACCCATTCCAGTTCTTCACCACCCTACTAGTGAAAAAGGTTTTCCTAATGTCCAACCTACCCCCCCCCCCGCAACTTGAGACCATTACTCCTTGTTCTGTCAGCTTCTACCACTGAGAACAGTCTAGATCCATCCTCTTTGGAACCCCCTTTCAGGTAGTTGAAAGCAGCTATCAGATCCCCCCTCATTCTTCTCATATGCAGGCTAAACAATCCCAGTTCCCTCATCCTCTCCTCCTAAGTCATGTGCTCCAGCCCCCTAATCATTTTTGTTGCCCTCTGCTGGACTCTCTCCAATTTATCCACATCCTTCTTGTAGTGTGGGGCACAAAACTGGACACAGTACTCCAAATGAGGCCTCACCAGTGCTGAATAGAGGGGAATGATCACATCCTTTTTAGGAATGTATATTTCTGCAATATCAGCCCTGTTCTTGCCAAATTCTGTGAGCAGGTCCTGCCTCATACCAGGCCTCTGACACAAGGGATTATGTCTCAGGTTCTCTTCCTACTACAGGTCCACTTATGACAGCCTGGTGTCCTGGCTGAGTCCCCACCTTGTGCATGGTCAGTAACACAGGCACATGGTAAAAGGCCATATAACTAGCCAGTGTCAAAGTAAGGAATTCCTGGCTCTCCTCCATTCACTCACTCCCACTAATTATGATTTTTATTTCCAAAAACACGTTGTTACTGTGTGCCACAGTCACATATATAGGTTTCATATAGAGTGCACTACTATGCAGGGGAAAACTCACTTTAATTCTATAGTCCAAAGTTTTCAAAAATAGAGGCCTAAGTGACCTATTTTCAAAAGTGATGATCACCTATAGCTCTTATTACCCACCGAGATACTTCCCCACCACCCCCAGCATAAACAACTTAGTCCTCAAACTTTGCCATTTTCTGCAGATCCACTCAGTACATGTGATGGTAGCATTAAGGCCTATGAAACTTACAATTGTTCTGATTCTGTAAGAAACATACAACAGTCTCCTGCACCCTAATAAATTGCAGAATGAGAATTAATGTAGAGTCTTTACTGCACTGTCCCACTTAGGATTAACAGATGCCAAACATTCAATTTGCAGGAGTGTGGATCATTACTTGTTTAACACAGCAAGGAATTTATGACCTAGGGTAAAACTTTCAAGAGCACCTAAGTTACTTAGGATTCAATGGAACTTAGGTGCTCTTCAAAAATTTTAACCTCTAGTTTGGAGGACAAATCAAGATATAGGAAATGGACCTTGTTTCCAAAGCACACAGCATTGTTAATTTGATTTTGGGTGAGAGGGAGCAATTTGCTGTAAAGGAGGAACTAGTATCAATTGTGTGTGTCCCCCCTCCTCTTTTTTTTTGCCCTCAAAAAGTCAAGCTGCTTTGTCAAAATATAAAATTTTTATTGAAATTTCGCAAGTTGTAATACACTAACCATTTCAGGTTTTCAGCAGAGTTATGGGTATTTTATCGAACACCAACCAGCAGGGAAGAACTGATGCATCTGTCTGTTGACCCCAAGAAGGGTTGCCAACTTTCTACTGGCACAAAACTGAACACCCTTGCCCCGTCCCTCCTCAAAGCCCCTGTCCCTTCTCTGAGGCTCCGCCCCCACTCACTCCTTCCCCCCTCCCTCTTTTCACTGACTCAGGGGGTTGGGGTGCGGGAGGGGGTGAGGGCTGTGGCTGGGAGTGTGGGCTCTGCGTTGGGGCCAGAAATGAGGACTTCAGGGTGCAGGAGGGGCTGAGTTGTTCAGAGTGTGTGTGGGGGGTGAGGGCTCCAGCTAGGGGTGCGGGGTTCAGAGTGCAGAGGGGGGTGCGGGCTGGGGGGGCAGGGGTTTGGGATGCAGGAGGGTTGGAACAAAGGGGTTCAGAGAGTGGGAGGGAGATCAGGGCTAGGGACTGGGGGGGGTGAGGGCTCCGGCTGGAGGTGCAGGCTCTGGGGTGGGGCTGGGGATGAGGGATTTGGGGTGCAGGAGAGCGCTCCAAGCTGGGATCGAGGGGTTCAGAGGGCAGGAGGGGATCAGGGCTTGGGCATGGGAGGGGGTCAGGGGTGCAGGCTCTGGGCAGCGCTTACCTCAAGCAGCTCCCGGAAGAAGTGGCACGTTCCCCATCCGGCTCCTACGCAGAAGTGCAGCCAGGCAGCTCTGTGCACTGCCCCATCCACAGGCACTGCCCCCGTAGATCCCATCGGTCGTGGTTCCTGGCCAATGGGAGCTGTGGAACTGGTGCTTGGGGCAGAGGCAGCATGTGGAGCCCTGTGGCTACCCCTACACATAGGAGCCGAAGTGGGGACATGTTGCTGCTTCCGGGAGCCGCTCGGAGCCATGGCAGGCAGGGAGCCTGCCTTAGCCCCGACTGGACATCTAACAGCCCAGTCAGAAGTGCTGACCGGAGCCGTCAGAGTCCCTTTTCGACCAGGCGCTCTGGTAAAAAAACAGACACCTAGCAAGCCTAACCCCAGATCACAACTGTCCTGCACTGAAGTTATTATTGCTTTACGATAAGCATCTGTAAGAGATAGTCAGAAAGAAAGGCTCTCTTTTCCTCCCCGAAAGCCCAGCAAAGGCAGCCAGTCTCAACACTCCAAGACATCAACTCTGTATGACATCTCTGGCTGATTTAAAAGCAGCCCTGATATATTCAGAGGTGCTTAGCACGAGGAACAAAATTTTTCAATTGGCAGAAACATCTGAGCATACTCAAGCACGCTTTTTACCAGGATTACTATGTGGCTACACTCCAGAGCAGAAAGGCTTTGTTCGTTCAAAGAGAGTGTGTGAACGATGGGCTGGGATTTTGCTGCATTTTATCCTGCTTGGGATCAGTTTTTGAGCACATATCATACTGTATCTGTTTCTCTCCCACAACAGCTACAGAACTGTGAGAAAAACAAGACCAACTGCTTATGGGGTAAAAGAAATGGCTTCAGGTGATTGATATCTTCAAACAAACACATAGGTCCTCCCTTCGATTCTATTACACTTCTCACAAAATACAAGGGAGTTGATCCCATTATCCACACTAGAATTCAAACAGGACAACTGTGTTTAGCTTGTCTGTAGTATTACCAACCCCAAATGCTCAAAAATCATGAGCCAGACCTCTTTAAAACAAAAAATATATGAGAGTATCTTAAATAATTAGGAGATAGGAGCCTCAAATTTATTTATTTGTTTTGTTTTCTGGCACTGAAGTCACAAGCTTTTCTCTGCAACCATGAGGGTTACAAACATACTTAAAAACAGAGATGCTGACATCACATACACAACTGCAAAAGGGGGAACTTTAAAAAAAAAAAAAAAACAAAAAAACCCCAACACCTAATATCACAAAACTCATCATAAAAATCACAAGAGTTGGCAACTTTGCTTTAGTTTCAGATGGATAAACTAGCCTGGCTTGTCAGAACTTGGCTATGTGCTGTTAAACAAATGCCCCTGTCCACTCCAGGGATGGATGATTTACTTCTTCTTTTTTAGAAAAGGGAACACAAAAATGCAGAAACTTTGAATGTATTTGTGAACCCTGGCTCCTGTCCTCACTGGGAAAGAGAGGGGATGTACATACATAAAAAATAAAAAATGTACCTACTCATTACACAGCGAGAAGCAGCAGCTAAATTTTCTAAAAAACCTCCCTGTAGCGTCATAAATGACAATAATAGTTCTTGTAAGTGGCTGTATTTCACCAGCAGGTGAAGTGATCATGAATCCTCCCCAAAATACTTCACACTGGGAGTCATACTTTAAAAAAAAAAAAAAAAGGTTTCATTTTTCTTCCTAGAAGCACTGAAGGGGGGTTGTGAGTGATCCATCTATTCTGTATGAAAAGACATTAATGGGACATTAAAATTGCTTGGTCAATCACTCAGGTCAGGAAATGCCAACATTAAGGCTGTAGGCACCTTCATAATGCTCCCATGTTTACACTTCATGATGCAGTCTTCAATTGGGTGATCACATCACTCAGTCTTGCCAGTTCTCATGATTTTTTCTGAGTGACATGATTTTGGCTGGGGCTGGAGCCAGTCTGGGATGACTGGAGAAGCTCCAGCCCTCTAGTGAATTTCAGCCCTCTGACTGGCTGCCTGCCCCCATCCTGGGCCACCTTGCAACATCCATCCCAGGAAGGGGCAGAAGGGGTCAAGGGCCCCTGGAGCTGCACCCACAGCCTGGAAGAGGGACCCTGTTGCAGTCCCTAGGCCTAGGAGAGAGGGTGAAGAACCACAGGACGAGCAGAGGGGAGGTTGAACTGAGTGGGGGTAGGGTCTGAGGGTTGCTGAACTGAAGTGGGTGGACAGAATTAATTGCTGGGCAAGGGATGGGCAGATGTAGAGGTGAGAGCTCCTACAACAGGGGCCAAAAACTACCTTAAACATTTACCTAATAAATTTGGGAGCACTGGCAACACAAATTGTTTATTTGGCATGCACAGAATAGGACCTGGTTGTACATAGTGTTACATGCATATTAAAGTTTTAAGAAATGTTTAATTAAAGTGAATTATTGGAGAAAAAGGACCTGTTTTTAATGTTCAGGAATAGTTTGTATTCACAGTGATAAAAACTCTCTGCTGGATCAGAAGATGAGAAGTAGAGCTGAAAGCCTAGACTGGCTACCTCTACGTGCTCATGGTCTAGCTTGATCCTGAGATACTTGGAAGAGAGTCTGGGGGCCAGATGACACCTCTCTCTGTCCAATTTTAAATGGAGCTAGGATGTAACATACTTGATAAAAGCACTTCATGGATTTTTTGGTATTGTCTCTTTCCCGCTACTCAGAGAAATCCATAAATAACTACAATAATATTTACTAGGGATAAGTCAGGGACCTAAAATTAGGCTCATAAATTGTTCTTTAGGTGTGACAGCCACCATCCCAGCCAACAAACCAAGGACCTCTAGAGCCAAAAAGCATGAGTTGCTACAGCTGGAGCAGTACAGCCAATCCTCTTTAGGTTGGGACTGTCACTACTGATATCCTCTAAAGACTGGAGGCAGTGGGGTACCAACATGTAACACAGTCACCAGTAACACTCACCAAAACAAGTGGCCTGATCTTTAATAGCACTGCCCACCATGACTTCAATGCGCATTGCCAGAAGCTCAGCATCTTTTTTCTTTCTTTTTTTTTTTTTTTAAAAACAGGCTGCTTATTTGCATACCTAAATTTAGTAACTTAACTTTAGGCACCTACTTCTGAAATAACTTGGTATTCGAGTTCTGGGAGTGGTTGTATTCAGGTTTGTCACTTTAAGCCTCAGATATTCTGTGAAATGCATGCATTCCAAAAGAGGCTGGATTTTTGATGAAAGGACCATGCTGTTTTGTTCAGAGATTAACAAACAGATACTGCAGGTTCTGAGACTATTTTTCTAACCCGTGGTATGAAATTCTAACTAGCCAGACAGCTCAGAAACCAGGGTGACTGGTGCAATATAAGAACCTAGGTACAACAGAAATAAGCACATCTGACAATTACTTCATCACCAGTCAACCTTTTCCCCCTTGTTTCACAGTGATCACTCACCTCACCCATCTCCAAAAAGATACTAAATAACATCAAAACAGCACTCTCGCCAACGCCTCCAAGCTGCTGTGGCAAGGTAAAACTTCTGGCACCACTATGATCAGATCTTACTACCAGAGGTAAGGAATTAGACCAAGCTTTTTCCTTGGGACTAATTTCTTCAAGTGAAACTACTTTTGCAAAAATTCAGCATTGTAGAAAGCAAAAAGCTGGTGACCAATATTTTAGTCACAATGAATTTATTCATTAAGTGGTTTTTTTTTGTTCAAGAAATTATACGTACTGTACTTAAAATAAACTGATTATTTTTGTCTCCACATTTTGGCTGCAGACCTGTTTAAATGCACAATGACTATTGTAACAAGTTTCTAGGACGTCTCACAGGCTTGTGGGGGAAGAGCAGATAGCAAAAAGTCAGTCTTCTATCATTTTGGCTCCAGGATCAAACTTTTTTTGGGCGGGGGGGGGACGCGCTATGGGGGGACGGTAGTCTATACCAAAAAGAATTACCCTCAACATCAACTATATGGAAAGTTAGAAGATACTGGGTGAAATCCTGGCCCTAATGAAGTTAATGGGAGTTTTGCCACTGACTTCAGTGGAGTCAGGATTTCACTCTCTGCATTTATCCAAAAGCACTGTATAAAGGGGGAAAGAAAATCAAAGAGACATTGATTTTTCTTAAATAACTTATAAAGATAAGCACACAGTTTGGTCTTATTGATGTGATTCATAATTAATGGTGCTCTGTTAGTGGCTAGTTTCCATTTACAAATGATTCAGCCTGACTTACCATTTAATCTCTTCTTAGGGAGTTATTTTGTTTATTTTATGATAATGATTTCCAGATCAGATCAAGTTTGAGAATTATTGCATCAAACAATATATTGCACTTAGGCTGATCAGGGTCTCGTTGTGCTAGGCATAGTACATATGTATAGTAAGAGTCTGTCCTTCCCTAAAGGCCTTAGTACCATCCCCATTTTACTGATTGATAAACTGAGGCACAGAGTGTGTCCTAAAGTCCGATAGTAAGCCTATGTTGGAGTCAAGAACTGAACCCAGATTTCTTGAGTCTCAACCTAGAGTCTAAACCACAAGAAAATCCTCACTGACTATATTTATTCTCTTCATATTTGTTTATATTATTTGTAATTTATAAAGTTATAAATCCACTTTTTTCTTACCCTATTCTAATTGTGTGTAATTCAGCGAAGATGTTGGATTTTTGTTGATTTTTCCTTATTGAAATTAATGAGTTTTCAAAGTGCACACCTGGCAACCTATCCTATACCATTCCCATGGACTCATTAAGTAGTCACTTCAGTTCAAACATTATTTCTGCTCTGTTTTTTAATGCAACCCAGTGACACAGTATTTTTGTTTAAGTGACTACAAAAATGGCATCATAGGACATGTTTGTTGTGTTAATGATTCAGCACTGAAATTGATTTTGTTTTCAATTAAAGAGACTAAGCCTGGCAGTTGGAATAACAAACGCATCTTTAGCTCTGAAAGTCTAGCTCATACATCCTCACTAGTATGTTAGCTAAATTCTGCCCTCAGTTACACCCATGCAACTCCATGGTCTTTACCATAGAAGCGAAAAGTGCTCAGCAGCGATGCAAAATACCATACTACCTCTTTTTAGATGTCTAATTTTAGGCACCCAGGTTTGAAATTCTTGGCCTGAAGTTCTTACAGTTAGAAACGTCTCCAACATCGCCCAATGAACCAAAAGGTTTTTTAAAGCCAAAATACACACTAATGCAATCAAGGTGGAAAATATGGGAATAAGTCTAGTCATTAGGATATTTCCTCCTATTTTAAATTATTTGTTTGAAGTCACATTTCACCATAACTGAGAAGAATGAGGTGTTAAGATTTTAAAAAATTGTGAAAAGTAACCCTTGACAAGCACTTTTCAGACCCAAGCAACACAACATCACCTGAGTTTCAGCCTCAGAAGTCAGAGCTCTTTAATTTGTCAATGGTTGCTAAATCCACTCCAGTGAGACATGCACTCTGATGCTCCAGCATACAAGAGAGGTATTTGTATGTTTCAGTGATGCCATTCTGAATTCCAATAAACTACATGCCTGTTTCTTCGGTAACTGGATGCCTCTGTGTTTTCACACACTGCTGCTAAGCAAGCAAACAAGCCAATGTCCCAGAAGTGCCTAGCAATAGAACCATTTTGTCAATCAACATCTGTTGCTAATATGGCAACCTGTTCAATTGGCTAACCAACAGGTGTTCTTAATCTAGTGAGCTATAAAACCACTGTGACAGCTGTCAATAACTAATTTTTTTCCATCCTCTGCCAAAGCTCTCTAATTGTAAATTTTACATACAACAGACATTAAACATAAAGTACGTACAAACTTATTAGGCTGCACTAGTATAACCGTAACCATACCACGATATTCCACTTAAAGGAAAAAACAACTTCAGTTGGGCTAACTGGAAAAAAAAAAAGCTTACTAATTTATTGGCAGTGATACTATCACCCATGATATTTACTGTAGCATCATCATAGCATAAAAGGCTTAGATCAACAGTGTGCTAATACTTCACAATGACAATTTAATTCTTTTCATCTGTTCCGTATTTTCTGTTAATGCTATTTTTAGGAGGTACTGGTATTTGCAGAGGGATTTTACGGCCAGCTTTTACCTTAAAACAATAAAAATCAGATGTTTAACTTGTGATGGAAATGACTGACATTCATTTTGACTACACTGTTTTCACCGATATAATATCTCAGAACAGAATTAATACAGCACATATTGGCTAAGTTTCCGCAAATGCTTTAAGAAAAATCAGAGGGCCAAGATCTGCACTCACATCTAGTGGCTTCTATGCATTTGCACTGGGAGTAAGTCAAGGCAGGATATGACACCAAGTCTGACAATAGCCTTGTGAGGTAGGCAGTAAAGTCAAGCACTTCCAAATTAGGAAGTGACACAATTAGGGCTGTTAATCCAACCTTAACACTGCCCCTTTCTGTGAATACATTATGAGGCAGCGCTTAATTATATGAACACATGCTATTCCACCTCCACCCCCTCACAAGGCACTTTACTCTGGCTGCTCTGGATACAGTGGCCCCAGAAACAATTTAGTTTGTATCTCATCTGGATGTTTGGTTGTCTGTGACTACTTCAGAACTATGCAGGAGACTCAGCAGAGAGCTGGGAGCATAGGCAGTGCAGTTAGGAGCCTGAAAATTAAGGGACAAAGCTCTAACAAGTTCTTCTGTGAATGTGCAAATGGAGATTTTTTTTTAATTGTTAAACAGGATTAAAGTTCAGCCAAGTCTGGATGCTTTTCCACGGACACAGGAAAAGGCACGTCTCTGCTAAATTTTGCATTCCTGCTTGAAAAAAAACCACACAACTCTATTAAAGCTGCTAAAATATATATCAAAGAGTCAGAACATGGTTTACCATTGGCAAAACTGCCAATTTGCCAATAGTCGTTCTCAAAAATGGCTTCGTCAGTTTTGGTCAAACATTAAAAAAAAATTTCATACATGGAACCAAGACCAAGCACGGAAAATTTCAGCCTGTATAATTAAAGACTGCACAACTTTGGGCAACTTGCTACCAGTAAACATCTACTTCATTTTAAAAATCTTAAAGGAATACCTGGCCTCAGGAGTTCAAATAGAGCCAGGATTTCACCCCTTGTTTTAAATTTCTTATATTGGAGAAGAGTTTAATAATAACAACCATCACCCAACTAAGCTGAGTGAAAAAAAAAGATTAGTGAAAATGCATCCCATATCTAGTTGGTTAAATTCCATCATGAAAGGAAGGGAAAGCCAGACATACAACATCATATAGTGAGATGGTCCTGCATCACCCTGTGTGACAGGACATAGCACAGGGAAAAGAATGGAGACAAGGGAACAAGTTTATCTGTAGAGGACAGGATGAAAGTACGCTGGTATGGGCCGGTACCAGCGCTTTAACATTGCTGCCCCTTTTGCCATCCTCCCACCAGGACGCCATTGGGGGAGGCAAAAGGGGCAGCTGCCAAGAGGCTGGTGATTTAAAAGAGCCCTGGGCTCCTGGCCATCACCACGGCTGCGGCTACTGTGGCAGCGGGCAGAGCCCAGGACCCTTTTAAATCATCACCAGAGCGCTGGGCCATGCAAGTCAGCTAGCACGGATGAGCTGGCTGGGGGAGGCTGACCCCCAGCCCTGCCCCTTCCAGGGGCCCAGAGCCAGGCCCCCATACTAGTAAGAGATTAATATTACTTTCACCCCGGTAAAGGAGTTCATTTTCCTAGGTAGGCCCATAGCCAGCAGGGACCAGATCTTCCTGTGTGTTGAGTATAACAGAGCCCCAGTTCTGAAGGGCAGTATTGCAGAAGTGCTAATAACAAAGCATGTTCAAAAATGAAAGCTTTTGGCTCTGTTTTAGTGTCACGTGTGCTACTCATTATCACACAATTCCTTATAAATCTCATATTGTTCACTCCACAGTCATTTAAAAAAAGCAATTTTTTTAAACAATAAAACTAAATTACAACAGTACTGTGAATCTTTCAGAGCTAGATGCAAGTTGTTACTGGTGAAACTGAGCCTTTAAAGTTTTTCCCTTAAGAGAGTGAAGGGTTCTATAAAGTTACTGTATAACCTCTATTCTTTCAAGACATTTATTGGCATGGGCAAGCCTCACCAAGTCCCCTCTAAAAGAAAAATGGAGGAACACCATTATATATGAACTGATATGAAATCACAAAAGTTTTTCACAGGGTCATTAAAGCTACTATGATGTTTTATAGGGGAAATTTTTGAAGTGAGGGAAGGTTTAACCCGTCCATCTGACATTAAAGTGCTAGCATGACTGGAATGATGAAAGACCAAGAAGCTTTCCACGTCTTAACGTGGTCATTGTTAAATGTAAAGAGAATATCAAGTGTCAAAGTATGTTGTGCTAGGTGTTGCAAGGACGAGCTGCATAAGCAGACTTGAAAGATGCTTCACATCTGTGCATGCTCTATTTGTTCATCACCTCGTTTTCCCTCATCAATGTATCAACTACTGCTCTATTATAATTCAGCACTTTGAGAGGAAACAGAAGAGCTGACCACTGGGAACATAACTTGGATGCCTATGGAGGTCCTTGAAAATAAAAAAAATTGATGGGGCCTCTGCTGTGGTAGCAGAGCTGATGGGACTCTCAGTTTCAAATATTGTATCACATTGTGACCTTTCTTTGATGTATCCTGGTGTGGCTGACAGATGTACTTCAGCATTGACATTCAGAATGTTTCAAACTAATCTTGCTCTTCATGATAGGATTACAAGGCAGAAAGGCCCTACGGTATGATCCAGCTTTATAATAAAAGTGAAAAAGATAAGTGAACCCCAATTTGGCTACAGGGGACTGTCAAGATGGAATTCTACACCTCCTGAACAATATCAGTCTCAGTCACTCTAGATGCTGGAATGGTAGCAGGGATAAATTAAAGAAGATAACTTTGTATGTCAATGTGATCACTCTTTGGTCTGAGGTTCCCCTTTAATTCATTTTGTTTGTCCAATCACAGTGCTGAGAAAACAAACTAAATAACTTTCCAAATGAAAGGACACCAGGGATCATAATTTGAAATGGTTGGAGAACTAACGTTCTAGAAACTTTCAAAGAGCTAACAGAAAATTTCGCTGCTTAAAGAAAATAGGTCTACTTGAGAAGTATTTTTTTCCTGTAGTTTGAATGTTTTAAATGCAAGTACATGCAGTAACAAATAATATACTGGAACAAAACAAGGGTTCAAAAGGGGTCAGAGTCACCTATGGCCAGGGGCTGCTCTAGGTATTTTGCCACCCCAAGCACGGCAGGCAGGCTGCCTTCGGCTGCTTGCCTGCGGAGGGTCCGCTGGTCCCGCGGCTTCAGGACCAGCGGACCCTCCACAGGCGACCGGCAGAGCACCCCCCTGTGGCTTGCCGCCCCAAGCACGCGCTCGGCGTGCTGGTGCCTGGAGCCGCCCCTGCCTATGGCACACAATTCAGAGGCAAGGGTAAAACAACCTATAATGTACCTCACTTAATGGTATAGTTCTATAACATAGGGACAAATCTTATTCAGTCCACCCGGTGATTAAGTTTACACCGTGCAATCCGGTGATTTTTAGGAATGTCACCTTACACTTGGAAAGTCCATATGCAAATGGTTACAGGTAGAGACACCTAGTTCTGTTTGTATATTTCAACACTAAACTAGTCTGACCTCCTGTATTACACAGGCCATAGAATTTCACCCAGTAATTCCTGCAGTGAGGGAATTCTCTCTTCCTAGTCCTCCTAGGCCCTGCCATGGATTTGCAGCATAGTACCTTGTGGGTCATCAAGCCCATGTCTCTGCTATTGCAGACAACCCACTCATATAATCCTGTTCATATACTTAGCAAGCTCCATCTTAAAATTAGTTAGGTTGTTTGGCCCTGCTCCTCCTATTGTAAGGCTATTCCACAACCTCACTCCTCATTTCTAGCCTAGATTTATTTATGACCTTTCTGTGCTTCAGTTCATCCATCTGTAAAGCACAGAGCTGGATCACAACACTGAAGTTCTGATTTAGATCCACAGTTTGGAGGCATTTCCGGGGTTTTGGTTTGGTGCATTACAGATACATCAAAGGGGCGAACAACAGAGTTCAGCTTGAGGTCCAAATTTGCCCCAATTTCAGAGGTGTTTGAACAGAGGATTCTGGTTCTGACCCACCCTTCAGTATACTACTAAACTGCTTCCCACGGCTCTATGTAATGTTTGCTTGGGGCTTTGAGATCCACAGATGAAGTGTTCTACCATGCAGGGGAGAGAACTGATTTTTGGTTTGTTTGTTTAAAAAAGGACAACAGTTTTAACCACCATCATCCTGGTTTCCATGGCTATTTTTAGAGTTCCAAGATAATTGCTCTGGGCAAAGAATAGGTGAGACAGTCTCTCAGCCAGTGGCTGTGAAGATTGTTTCTCTCCAGATGGGAAAGTCCAGTTCATACTGGTTTATTTGCCTGCTTATAACTATACTGGCTTAATATTTCCCGTTTCATTGCCTTGCTGGGGTACTGTATTCCTGGTCCTTATCATCGGTATTAGGGAGGTTACTAGCCTACAAGGGGGAGGGACAGCTCAGTGGTTTGAGCACTGGCCTCCTAAACCCAAGGTTGTGAGTTTAATCCTTGAGGGGGCCACTTAGGGATCTGGGGCAAAAATCAGTACTTGGTCCTGCTAGTGAAGGCAGGGGGCTGGACTGAATGACCTATCAAGGTCCCTTACAGTTCTAGGAGATTGGTATATCTCCAATTTTTTTTTTTTATTATTTATGAAAAAGTCTTATAGGATTCCATAGAAAAAAAGGCAGCTGATAATATTGGCTTAGGCACAGTGTTGCAGTCTTAGAAATGTTCATCACAATCTACTTTGCCCTGATGCCCGGCCCTCTCCTCGGTGCCCATCTTGGGGAGGGGACTGATGTTCGAAACCAGGATGAACGTCTAGCAGAGTGACAAGTGGCAAAAAGAGAAGTTACCAGCCTTTCTCCTGATTCATAGTAGTGTAACAAAAAATTTACTGGCACAAAGTGGATGCAGCCCACTTGAATGACCTCAATTTTTGTATTGTATTTGTGATGTTGTGCAGCTGGACAGTTCTGTAGAATTATCTCACCTTACAACTCCTACTTTTGCTCTGCCAAAGATGCCAGCCACGATCACCTCCAGCAAGCACTTTCATGCTCTCTGCCACCTGCACCTTAAAACCAGGAAATGCTCACAATCCATCCAGCCCTGACCCAATCTGTAAAGCCACCATCTTACCCTACCTTGAGTTCTTCCTCAAAACTCCTCTTTTGTAATGCATATAGAAAACTGGCCCCTGATAACAGCTACATAGGTGGCAAATTCTGGTTACTGCTCCTGACTAAGAATTACACACAACCTACTGTTTTCATTACCCTACAAGCCACCCCGCAAACCACCTTTGCATTTTATCCTCTTGTGCCTTGCTTTTAACACTGCAAGCAATTTGGGACTGGAGCTATCATTTTAATATTTGTACTGAACTTTCCATGATGGTGCCCAGGTCACAAGATGCATTTTAAGAGGACCAACTTATTTCCAAGGGAGTAAGGGCTAACTCTGTATTTAAACACATGCCAGTTCAAAACAAAAGAAAGTTGTATAAAATAATTTGTTAATATTTTAAGACATCCTAGTTTGTGTCAATGAATTTACTTTGCTATGGTAGCAGCACTGGGAACTCCTTGGCCATTAAAGATCTGGGCCAGTGTGTTGTACACACCACTATCGAAAGGCAAATACATGATTTTAAACACTATCGAGCAGTAGTTATCAACCTTTTTTCATTTGTCGACTCCTAAAAATTTCAAGTGGAGGTGTGGACCCTTTTGGAAATCTTAGACATAGTCTGTGGACCTCCAGGGGTACACAGACCACAAGTTGAAAACCATTAGTATAGAGTGTTTGATAGTGGCATTCTCCCAATATACGGGAAAGAGGGAAGAGAGTCAATGTTCTAATGAACTGTCTTTACAGGAAGCATAGGGATTCTCTGCTGCAGTTTACTGAGGGGGTACTGCTCTAACAAGTGAGGGTACGTCTACACTACGGGACTATTCCGAATTTGCATAAACCGGTTTTGTAAAACAGATTGTATAAAATCGAGTGCACGTGGCCACACTAAACGCATTAAATCGGTGGTGTGCGTCCACGGTCCGAGGCTAGCATCGACTTATGGAGCGTTGCACTGTGGGTAGCTATTCCGTAGCTATCCCATAGTTCCCGCAGCCTCCCCCACCCCTTGGAATTTCCGGGTTGAGATCCCAGTGCCTGATGGGGCAATAATCATTGTCGTGGGTGGTTCTGGGTAAATGTCGTCAGTCACTCCTTCCTCTGGGAAAGCAGACAAGCATTTCGCGCCTTTTTTCCCTGGATTGCCCTGGCAGATGCCATATCATGGCAATCATGGAGCCTGTTTTGCCTTTTGTGACTGTCACCATATGTGTACTAGATGCCGCTGACAGAGGCGATTCAGCAGCGCTACACAGCAGCATGCTTTTGCTTTTGCATGACAGCAGAGATGGTTATCAGCCATACTGTACCATCTACCAATCCATAAATTGGTAATAAGATGATCATGGCTACCAGTCCTTTTGCACTGTTCCATTTGCTGCTGTCATAAGTGCCCCTGGCTGCTCTTAGCCAGGGGCGCAAAAGCCAAAATTGGGAATGACTCCCTGAGTCAATCCCTCCTTTTTGGTATCTAAAAATAGAATCAGTCCTGCCTAGAATATGGGCAAGAGTACTAGAGAACCACTGTATCAGAGAACCAGAGAGCACAGCTGCTCTGTGTCAGATCCTGCAGAAATTATGAGCTGTATTCTATTCACAGGGGGTGCTCCTGCAACAACCCCACCTGTTGATTCCGTTCTTCCCTCAGCCTTCCTGGGCTACCGTAGCATTGTCCCCCCACTTGTGTGATGAAGTAATAAAGAATGCAGGAATAAGACACAGTGACTTGTTAGTGAGATATGAGTGGAAGGCAGCCTCCAGCTGCTATGATAGTCCAGAAAGGACAGTAAGGAGTGTGTAGGAGAGGAGCCCAGCATCCTTCTGCTAGTTCAGGGGCACTTGAATCTTTTCTTTACACATGAAGGGTGGGGGCTGATGGAGCTCAGCCCCCTGTTGCTATGACGACGATGGTTATCAGCCATACTGTACCATCTACCAGGAAAAATTAGGACCAGGCGCCCTTGATCGACCTAACAGATGCTAGTCAGCATGGTTACCAGTCCTTTTGCACTGCCCCATGTGTCAGTAGGCTGATGACGAGGACGGGTACCAGTCGTATTGTACCATCAGCCAGCCATAGCGTGGGGGGAGCAAGGATGTTGGTGTTGAGTGCTGCACCATCGCGTCTATCTGCAGCATTCAGTAAAGATAGGGTGACATGTAAAAGAGTCAAGAGAGGATTGTTTTCCCTTTCACTTCTGGGGGTGGGTGGGGGGGTGCGTAAATTGCCGAGCTATGCCCTGACCCACCACGGACACTGTTTTTGACCCTAGAAGCATTTGGAGCTCAGCCAAGAATGCAAATGCTTTTCAGAGACTGCAGGAACTGTGGGATAGCTGGAGTCCTCCAGTCCATGAGCGTCCATTTGATTCTTTGGCTTTCCGTTACGCTTGTCACGCAGCAGTGCGCTGAGTCCCTGCTATGGCATCTGTCTGGAGATATTTAAAAAATGATTTTGAATTTCGTCTTCTGTAACGGAGCGCTGATAGAACAGATTTGCCTGCCCTTACAGCGATCACGTCCGCATCGTCCATGCGGGAGCTCTTTCTTTATTTTGATTTTTAACTGCATCACCACCTGTGCTGATCAGAGCTCCACGCTGGGCAAACAGGAAATATTCAAAAGTTCGCGGGGCTTTTCCTGTCTAGCTGGCCACTGCATCCGAGTTCAGATTGCTGTCCAGAGCGGTCAGTGGTGCACTGTGGGATACCGCCCGGAGGCCAATACCGTCGATCTGCGGCCACACTAACCCCAATCCGATATGGTAATACTGATATTAGCCCTATTCCTCTCGTTAGGGAGAGAGTACAGAAACCGGTTTAAAGAGCCCTTTATGCCGATATAAAGGGCCTCTTAGTGTGGATGGTTGTGGCGTTAAATCGGTTTTACGCTCCTAAAACCGGTTTAAACGCGTAGTGTAGACCAGGCCTTAGAAAACAACCACAGATACACAAATAGCAACTGCCTGTTTTTTAAACAAAACATTTACTTCCATCTGCCTCCATTCTACCCCTTCAAAGAGCTCTCTAGTTTACTGTATGTCAGTGGTATTTAAAACTATGCATATTTCCCTCCCCATCCCCCACTATCTAGAAGCATTTAAATATTACTGTAAATGTCCCAATTTACAGCACCTGAAGTACTGGCAGGGATACAGGAATTCTAACCAAAGCTAGTGAAATTAAGATAATTTTTCAGTCAGTTCAAAGCACCCAGTTCCCTTTTTCAGAAAGAATAATAACTAGACCCTGAAAAGTTAGGACCTGATCCCACAAAATTTTACTCTCAAAAATAGTGCTTACTCACATGACTAATCCATTTTTACTAGCTTTATTTATTCTTAAAGCAGACAGACCTGTGCCCTGTTTACATTTATTCAGCTTAAAAAAAGCAAACTTTTTGGTGGTTTGTTTTTCTTCCTTTGTTCCATGCTGCACTTCTCATTTTGAATGTGTCCTTTTAGCCATCTTTACCATCCAGATGCAGCCAGCAAACTCATTTTATATTAGGTGTTGATAAAATTTGTTTTAGCAAGACTCAAAAAGAAGTTGAATTCTTTATTGGGCCATTGGATTTGTCAGATGCAGCATGCAACCTGTCATTATCAGAGCTTTTGGGGAAAAAAAACCCAGCAAGTTTTACAGGTTTTGTAATGTATCTACACAGTATCTGAGCTTGTTCCAAATTATCTCATTTTGCAGAATTTTCTGCATATATCATCAAAAAGAAGGCCTGAATGCATGTTAAATTCATATTAGGTGTTTTATAGACAACACAGCATTTGACAAGTTACAGAATTCAGATATTTGCAACTGGGGGACAGGAAGGAAAACAAAGACATCTCAGCCCCATCCATTCCCTCTTTGACTATTAAATACCTTGCTCTCCTTATTGCTTTCCCTCTCTGTAAGAGTCACAATAAGACCTTTTCATGCTGCTTATTCCACTCTTCTAATTAACTCTACATAGGCAGCATCCACATCCTTGGAACAGAAAAGCGTACTTGAAAGTTTTCTTTTAACATAATTGATGGCTACTTTATCAGAACCATTGGATGTTAGAGTCTGTAAAATACACAAGATTTCCAAACCATAACCTCAGCAGTGTTTTCTCTACTCACTGGACATCAGCTGTTTATAGATCCGTCTAGACCAGGCTTAAAAAGTGTGTTTTTAAGATAGCTGGCTAAGGTGAAGCCTAGACTAACATGTCTTGCCTGCACTATGGTTTTATGTTGACAAATTGTAACATGTTTTTTATTTATTTTCAGACATTTTAACTAACATCTTCCATTTTAGTCCAGAGACATAGCTTAGACGTCTGGTTCAGATGCACCAAAAGTAGAACCTAAGCAGCCCACAGTGATGGGTATTCTTTAAGACCCCAAATCAGGTTATTTGTATCAAATAGTGCCACAAGGAGTGACCTTAACAGCTCACTAAAATTAATTAGGAGCCTGCTTTTGGCAGGTTAGCTTGTTTATTTACAAAATATTCCTGTTTTGTGTTCTGTATGAGTTTCAGCTATACTCTAACTGATTGGAACAAATCCAGCTCCATACACTAATCCTCTAACATAAGGACCCTGCTGAAGACTAATAGCACTAATGGAATGTAGTAGTGGACTGGGCACCCCATTATCACAGGATCAAGTTTTAGGCGACCTGACTAAGTAAATGGAAGTACTATTTTTTCCTCTCTGAAAAGAAATGGAGTTCAATTAAGTACTCTTATCTCCAGTTAAATGGAAATACTTGTATATTGATGGTAAATAGTGGAGTATTCATGACTCCAGGGGATTCTGTTACAAAGAGTAAGAGCAGAAATTTCCAGTGTGCCATTGTACTGCACCATTTTTGTATTGGCCATTAAAATGAAAGGGAGAAAATGGAGATGGAAGGCATAGTATAAAAGAAGGAGCATAAAGAAGACTGAAGTGGGGCAAAGAAGAAATCCCATAAGATTTAGGTAGAGTAATTTACAGCCCATAAAAAAGTTTAAAAAAATATTTATAACATGCAAAGAATTGTAAATAGACCTGCAGCGTGCTTTAAACAAATCTAAAGACTAACCATAATAAAGTTATTGGGTAAAGTTTTCAAAAGCACTTAAAGTGACTTGAGTGCCTAAGTCACTTTTGGAAATGGAATTTCAGCTCCTAGTAGCCTATGTCTCACTGAGAAGGAAAAAAAAAAAAAAATCAGTGAGACTTAGCTCTGGTCTACACTACGTGGTTAGGTCAAATTTAGCTGCGTTAGGTCGATTTTATAAGCAATGCGACTACACAACCAACCCCGTTCCATCGACCTTAAGGGCTCTTAAAATTGACTGCTGTACTCCTCCCTGGCGAGGGGAGTAGCGCTAAAATTGACCTTGCTGGGTCGAATTTGGGGTAGTGCAGACGCAATTCAACAGTATTGGCCTCCAGGAGCTATCCCAGAGTGCTCCAGTGTGATTGCTCTGGACAGCATTTTGAACTCCGATGCACTAGCCAGATATACAGGAAAAGCCCTGGGAAATTTTGAATTTCATTTCTTGTTTGGTCAGCGTGGCAAGCTCAGCAGCACAGGTGACCATGCAGTCCCAGAATCGCAACGAGCTCCAATATAGACCAAAACAGGAGACACTGGATCTGACTGTCATATGGGGAGAGGAATCTGTGGAGGCCAAACTCCGATCAAAAAGAAGAAATGCTAATATATATGCCAAAATATCACAGGGCATGGTGGACAGAGGCTACAACAGGGACACACAGCAGTACCACGTTAAAGTTAAGGTCAGGCAAGCCTACCAAAAGACAAAAGGAGGGAAACAGTCGCTCTGGGTCAGAGCCCCATACATGCAGCTTCTATGATCAACTGCATGGCATTCGGGGAGGGGGGGTCCTACTACTCCCCCACCACTGTCCGGCAACACCTGCAAGGGGGGAGTCTCACGCAGCAGGGAGGAGGATTTTGTGGATGAGGAAGAGGAGAATGCGCAGCAGGCAAGTGGAGAATCCGTTCTCCCTGGCAGGCAGAACCTTTTCATCACCCTGGAACCAATACCCTCCCAAGGCAGGTTCCCAGACCCTGAAGCCAGAGAAAGCACCTCTGGTGAGTGCAAATTTGTAACTACACTACAAGGTTTAAAAGCAATTGTGTTTAATGTCTGATGTACCCTGAAGACTTGGGATGCATTCGCGGCCAGTACAGCTACCAGAAAAGTCTGTTAATGTGTCTGGGGATAGAGCGGGAATCGTCCAGGGACACCTCCATGAAGCTCTCCTGGAGGTACTCTGAAAGCCTTTGCAGAAGGTTTCTGGGGAGGGCTGCCTTATTTCATCCTCCACAGTAGGACACTTTACCATGCCAAGCCCGTAGGAAGTAGTCAGGAATCATTGCAGCACAAAGCATGGCAGCGAATGGTCCTGGGTTTTGGCCGCATTCAAGCAACATTCAGTCTATATTTTTCTGTGTTAGCCTCAGGAGAGTGATATCATTCATGGTCACCTGGTTGAAATAGGGGAATTGGTGTAAGGGAACAGTATAAGGACCCCATTCATGCTGTGCTGTTTGCACTTGGCTAAAAGGGACCATCCCAGAGAATAGCCACATGGTGGGGGGAGGGGTGAATGGATCATCCCAGAGAATAGTCACGCAGTGGGGGGGGAGGGGTGTGCTGCACATCCACCCAAAAACCCCAACCCCTCCTTTTAAATGGCAAACCCAACTGGCATTGATTGCTATGGGAAAGGAGGATGCTGCAGTTTGAAACCATTCCCACGTGTTATGAAGGCAGAAGAAGCCAACCCCAGATATCCTTTAGCTTACCATGGCTGCCTGGAAACCAAATTCTGTTCCCAAACCGCATGTGGTGTGTCACCATACCGGCAGACACTCAATATAAAAGGCAAAATGCGACCTCGTACCTAAAGCACATGTGCTGTCTGCTGTGAATTGCTTGATTCACTGTGAAAGTCTCCCTTTTGTTTTCAGAAATGTATCTTCTTAAATGTTACTCTCCCTTTTTATCCCCCCGCAGGTGCAAATGTTTCTACACTCCCCATATCATCTCTGTCCCTGAGGTTATCGCAGATTAGAAGGCAAAAAAAAACCCAGGTGTTTTCCAAGCTCATGCAGTCCTCCTGCACTAATAGGGCACAGCTTAATGCATGGAGGCGTTCAATGACAGAGGTCAGGAAACCATTAAGTTAGCACGATAAGAAGAGGCAGGATGCGATGCTGAGGCTAATGGGGGAGCAAACGGACATGCTCAGGCTTCTGGTGGAGCTGCAGGAAAGGCAACAAGAGCACAGACCGCCGCTGCATCCACTGTACAGCTGCTTGCCCTCCTCCCCAATTACATATCCTCCTCACCCAGACACCCAAGAATGCGGGGGGGGGGGGGGGGCCACGGGGGAGAGACAGGGAAGGCTCCGGGCACCCAGCCACTCCACTCCAGCAGATGGCCCAAGCAACAGAAGGCTGTCAAACAGTTTTGATTTGTAGTGTGGCTACAATAAGCAATGTGGCCTTGTCCTTCCCTCCTCCCCCACCCGACCTGGGCTACCTTGTCAGGTATCTCACTTTTTTTTTTTAATTAATAAAGAAAATGCACGGTTTCAAAACAATAGTGACTTTATTTCCTTTGCCAGCTGTGACTGAAGGAGGGAGGGTGGTTGGCTTACAGGGAATTAAAATCCACAGGGGGGTGGGTTTGCATCAAGGAGAAACACACACAACTCTCACACAGTAGCCTGGCCAGTCATGAAACTGCCTAGCTGTGCTCTTCTAATTGCCCTAGTGTCTGGCTGCTCAAAATCGGCCACCAGGCAATTTGCCTCAACCTCCCACCCCGCCATAAGTGTCTCCCCCTTACTCTCAGATATTATGGAGCACACAGCAAGCAGCAATAACAATGGGAATATTGGTTTCACTGAGGTCTAACCTAGTCAGCAAACAGCGCCAGCGAGCTTTTAAACGTCCAAACATTCTACCACCATTCTGCACTTGCTCAGCCGATAGCTGAACTGCTCCTTACTACTGTCCGGGCTGCCTGTGTATGATTCATGAGCCATGGGAACAAGGGGTAGGCTGGGCCTCCAAGGATAACTATTGGCATTTCAACATCCCCCACAGTAATTTTCTGGTCTGGGAAGCAAGTCCCTTCTTGCAGCTGTTCAAATAGGCCAGAGTTCCTAAAGATGTGAGTGGCATGCACCTTTTCCAGCCATCCCACAATGATGTAGGTGAAACATCCCTTGTGATCCACCAGTGCTTGCAGCACCATTGAGAAGTACCTCTTGCGGTTTACGTACTGGTTGGCAAGGTGCTCCGGTGCCAAGATAGGGATATGCGTTCCGTTTATCACACCACCACAGTTAGGGAATCCCATTGCAGCAAAGCCATCCATTTTGACCTGCACATTTCCCAGAGTCACTACCCTTGCTAGCAAGTGGTTAGTGATTGCCTTGGGTACTTGGATCACAGCAGCCCCCACAGTAGACTTGCCCACTCCAAATTGATTCCCGACTGACCAGTAGCAGTCAGGCATTGCAAGCTTCCACAGGACTATTGCCACTTGCTTCTCAACTATCAGGGCAGCTCTCATCTTGGTATTCCTGTGCTTCAGGGCAGGGGAAAGCAACAAAAAGTTCCGGGAAAGTGGCCTTATGCATACGAAAGTTTCACTGCCACTGGGAATCATCCCATACCTGCAACACTATGCAGTCCCACCAGTCTGTGCTTGTTTGCCGGGCCCAGAATTGGCGTTCCACTGTATCAACCTCCTCTACTGCCGCCATGATGTCCCAATTGCCATATTCTGTGCTTTCAGGAACTGTGTCCATGTCCTCCTCACAATCATCCTTGTGCTGGTGGCTCCTAGCCAGGTTCTGCACATAGTGCAGGATAATGCATGAGGTGTTTACTATGCTCACAACAGCAGCAGTGCGCTGAGCGGGCTCCATGCTTGCCATACTATGGCGTCTGCATGGGTAACCCAGGAAAAAAAGGTGCAAAAATGATTGTCTGCTGTTGCTTTCATGGAGGGAAGGAGGGAGGGGAGACTGACGACATGTACCCAAAACCACCCGCGACACTGGTTTTGCCCCATCAGGTATTGGGAGCTTAACCCAGAATTCCAATGGGAAGCAGAGACTGCAGGGATTGTGGGATAGCTACCCACAGTGCACCGCTCCGTGAGTCGATGCTAGCCATGGTATTGAGGACGCCGACTTAATGCGCTTAGTGGGGACACACACAATCCACCGTATAAAATCGCTTTGTAAAGATCAACTTCTATAAAATCGACCTAATTTTGTAATGTAGACATACCCTTAGGCTTTTAAGTCTCATTGATTCTTCAGTGGGACACAGGCCCCTAAGTCATTGTTTAAAACGGGACTTGGCACTTTTGCAAATTTAAATGACTGCAAACTTGTTTATAGCTGGAATTTTGAATGCATGGGAGGATACACCTACCTGGACCCTAAAAGGCAAAGGTTTACGTGCAACTTTTCAAGCAATATTGGTACATGTACACACACACACACACACACACACACACTCTTAAGTCTGGGAACAATGACTCTGAAACTAAGTTTTAGAGCTGGAAGTTTTTCATCTGAACCTTTCTTTGTTCCAAACAAGTAGATGTGAGTCAACCAAAACATTTTGTGAATTTGTGTCGATCTTGGCTAATCACTTCAGTTGAAATTAAATGGAAAGAAAAGACAAAAATCATTTCAAAATATTTCATTTTTCAGGCTAGATTCATGAGGGGATTTAGGTGCTATTCACAAAACCAAAGAGGTGGCAGTGGCCACTGCACCTTTTACCAAACAGTCCTGTGGTTAGGGCACTGGCACACTGAACCCAGCTCTCCCTCTCCCAGGATAGTCCCCTAACCACCAGACTATTGGCTATTATGGGGCAAGTCTCAATCTCTCCTGTTGAATCAGCTCCACTTTGTAGGATAATTACTGAGCCAGACAGAGGGAATGAGAATGACTTGCTAGCCTGGTGAGTAGGGCACCAACCCGCAAGGAAGGACACCTCAGTTCCAGTTCCTGCTCTCATGAATATTTATTCACATGAACTGGAACATCTTAAACAGGAGAGACTGACACTCCCCCTGGAACCACTTATTCAACACAGTTCTATTCAAGTACTGCCAATTAGTGGTTATTATCTCAGCAGAAAATAATATTCATTCATTATTCCTCCCTTTTAAAGAGATAAGACTGCACTTTTAGCTTTCTGACTCACATGTACTGACTTGCTTCCCTTGGGACAACAGACATAGCATGGTATTTTCTTTTGAGTACTTACAGGCCCAAAAAGGCTAGATACTGTAAATGGCCTACACAGTTTCAACAATATATGCTGCCTTTGCATCTGAAGGTAAGGGGTTTCCAATCATTGTTATGTTAAACAGCAGCATAAATTTAGAAACAGTAAGCCTGATTTTCTTACTATGTCATTATTTTTGCAAGCACAGTTTTGTATCTGCAATGAACTGCACCCACATTTCATTCATGCCTTCAGTTAGCAATTCATTATTCAACTCTCTTGTGGGTGCAATTAATATCTTCAAAAATAAAGGAGCAGTTTTAATATCGGGCTCTTATTATTTTACTGTTAAAGTAATGAACTATGACAGACTTTATCACAACAGCTATTACCGAACTTTCTTTAACTATTTCATTAACTATATGCAGGTTCCACTGCATGTTTTAAATTATGGTGCCAACTGCATTCTTAAGCCTATTTCAGTGATTAAACCAAGTCTTTTCTCTCATTGGATTTTTTCCCATGATGATTAGCTTCCCGATGTCAGTGGTGTTACCTATCTGAAAGAATATTTATGGCATTAGGCAAACAGAAAGCCTACTAGACAGGGCTGTTAATAGTATTTTCATGGGCCCCTAAGCACAAATTCAAAGTGTTTTCCCCACCCTTAGACAGCTTTGAAATTACATTTTTTTCCAGCAACATGGTTATTTAATGTGGATTCCTGAGAGACAGACACACACACATTCTCTAAGACAGTCATTTTGCAATTTAAAACTGCTCCTCCATTCTGTGACTTATTTTAATGTAAGACCTGCTACAGTGCAATTAATTTCACTGAGAGGAAATACTGGCTTTAAGACACTGGACTAGGCCTAAGAATACCTGAGTTCAGTCCTGGCTCTTTCACTGAATTCCTGTGAGACCTTGAGGAAGTCACTTCATCCCTCTGTGCCTCATCTGTAAGATGGGGTAACACCTGCTTTCCCCCCTACCTGTTGACTATCTAGTCTATTGATATTGTCAGGACTTAGAAATAGGTTCTTACATTTCTGATAAGGCATTGTATAATGGGGCCTTTGCTCCAGCAAGAGGGAATAGGATACTACACATTTTGGGATTTTTTGATTCTGGGAATGCATCCTAATACAGACAGGGCACAGAGACAAGAATATACATAAATACCAGGAGTCATAGATTTCATAGATACCAAGGCCAGAGGGACCATTGTGATCATCCTATATAATACAGGCCACAGAACTTCCCTGGATTAATTCCTGTTCAAGATAGAATCAGAACTTCACCTGATGCATGAATGGAGTTGTTGTAATTACTGTAACCAATGAGCTGTATCCATGGTGGCCACCATCTCAGCCAGCACACTGGGGAATGAATGAACTAGGGACCTCCAGAGTTGAAAGCATGTACTACTATGGTTTGTGCTAAAGAGCCGGGCTCTATAGCTAGAACTGTAACAGACTCTCATGCTTTACTGTCAGGCAAAAAAAATAAATAAATAAAAAGAGACCTGTAACACATACTGACTAGTGGGTTACATCGGCTGGTGGTCTGACCCTTGCTATCTAGTCCAACAGTGGGCATTTGAGTTAACTGTGATTAGATTAAATGTAACTAAGTCAAAAAAGCAGCAAAAGTTCTTGAACTTTAGTATGACCTAAAAAGCACTGAGAAAGCATTATACTTATTTGAAAAGGCCAAGATCTATTTTTACTGCATTTTACTTGGCATCTAACTCCTGTCAGTGTCAGTTGACCAGCTAATCCTCTTCTCTCATTAGGTGAAAACTTCTTCACATGTCTAGCAGACAAGACTGGCTCCCTTTTATGAGACTGTGGATTATCCATTAATGCCTTCTACAGTTTTGAAAGATCTCAGGCCTGGTCTACACACACTAATTTTTACCAGTATATTCATTTCTTTTCTGGGCATGATTGACCAAAAGAGTTATTCTGGTATTGTCCCTAGTGTGGATGCAGTTATACCAGTACAAATGTGCTTGTCCCAGTAGAGTTTATTCCCCTTGTCCTAAAGGAATAGCTATACTGGAATAAAATACATTTGTATGGCCATAACTATCCACACTGTGGAGATGCAGGGAGGGATGTGTGTTGCACCACTAACTATACTGGCATTGTTAAAGTGGTACCACTCGTGTGTAAAAATGCCCATAGTAAAAAGAGCATAGGTCCTTCCCCTCTCTCAAGGAAGTAACATAGATGGACATGTCCACTGGTGTTCATCCAAGGAAAGAATATATTAAGACTGCCCAACAGCAGACATGAACATCACAGGTCAAACCCAGATCTCAGTTTCCTGCTTGAACTCCCTCCTCCCCCATAAAATTAGTTTTTTTCCTTTGGGAGAAGGATCCTGGTTTGGTTTTTAATACAACCTTCATGGATTCTGGAGAGAGATGCTCGTTTTCATTCTTGCACCACAACAGTACTTCACTATTGCACTTAGTACTTTTCAGTCATCCTTCCCCTGCCCCCACACCAGCTTCAAGCTAATTCTCCTCTAAGAGAGAGACATTCTTCCCACCGATAAATGATCATCCATCTTAAACAAATCCTCAGGTACCAGCCTTTGAGAAGCTGCTGGGGGCATCATGGGAACATAGTATTGTTTATTTCTATTTATATGACACAACTGCTCGCACTGTGCTGGGTGCTGTAAAAACCCACAGGAATGCAGGGTGCCTGCCACAACAGAATTCAAATGCAGAATTATCTGGAGCAAGTAGCCTCCTGTGAAGATCAACTGTTAAGTGGCTAACAACCACTAACCTGACCAGAACTGTATCCATGCAAGACATGGAATGTGTGTCAGACACAGCAATAATTCATATATGATGCAGGCAGACCAGACAAAAATGATTATTACGTGTATAAGAGTGTATTTGGTGTTTAAACTTCAGGAAAACTAATGGTATGTCACTTGCATGGTCTTCAATTACCTGTATTCTGTTATAATGTAACAGCAAACATTTACATTGTGTATACTCCTGTAAATAAATAACCCATCAAATGAGAAAGAAGCCTTGTGGAATGCAAATGAAGAACTCTAACAGAAAAGACCTGATTTCAAAGCAAGTGGTCATTGTGTGATGATTGAACGTTAAAGACTCGAAATGCATTCTTCCCTCTGTCATCAAAAGGAAAAGCCCATGTGGGTAATGACACTGTCAGCTTGTTTTATGTGAGAAGAAGCTGTAAGTATGGATTAAAAAAGGATCCTGCATCTGTGGGCTGTTTGGACTCTTCCAGGGAAGTGTACCAGATCAAAGTAGAGATCCCCAGAGTCCGTCTGGGAACCCTGAAAAGACTTTGGGGAAATAGTTTATTACATTACTGCCACCATTTGGAATTATGAACTCTAACTCACCTCTATATATATTTCACCTGCTTTGACCTCTCGCTTCCTTTTGTTAGGAAATTACCCATGGGGGATGTCATAAACAAACAGATCAGGGTTAAGGTCTCTTTTACCTGGAAAGGGTTAACAAGCTTAGTAACCTGAGAAACACCTGACCAGAGGACCAATCAAGGAACAGGATAATTTAAAATCTCTGTGGAGGGAAGCCTTTGTCTGTGTTCTTTGTGTCTGTGTTCTTTGTTAGAGCTCTCTTTGGATCTAAGAGAGGTCAGGCATGTCTCCAAGTTCTCCTGGAGTAGTTTCTACTATTTAATAGTGAGTATTAATTAGAAAGGCGGATTAGTCTTTTGAGTTGCTTTCTATATTTGCAATTGTGTGTTTGCTAAAGGAAATTCTTTATTCCTGTTTGCTGTTACTTTGCTTTTACTGAGAAAGAAAGGGGGAGGGGGAATGCTCTCCAGGTTCATAGGTTAGACTCTGTGTATTGTTCCATCTTGGATTACAGAGACAAGTTACTTTCTTTTTATTCTTTAATAAATTCTTTTCTATTAAGGACTTGGTTAATTCCTTCTCTTGTGGAGATTCAAGGGAAGGGGATGGGGAGGTGAGTCCCTCTTTGTGTTGAGTCAAGGATTTGACTCGGGGTAATCTCTCCAGAGCAGGCTGGAGAGAGGGAAGGGGGGAGGGGAACTGGCTGTTTCTCTCTCTCTGGTGAGATTCAAGGTGTTTGGATCTGTGTTCCCCAGGGGAAGTTTTTGGGGGAACAGGGAGTGTGTCAGACACTTAAAAACTGACTGGTGGCACCTTTTACTAGATCTAAACTAGGATTTTAGTTTAGAGGGAAACCAAGGCAGGTCCCCACATTGGAACCCAACAGCTCCAAGTGGGGCTGAGACCTATGACAGGGGAATTCTGCACCACTTGGCATGCACAGAAATTATGTACCCCACAGATTTCTTTGCTTCCCCACAGAAAGATGATTTTCTGAGGGGAAGCAAAGAAAAGCCACAAGAGTGGTCATGCAACTCTCCCCAGCAATATGTTTCTGGTGCCCAGGGCAGACGGCAAAGAGGTAAATCACTATGGGGCAGGAGGGGGGGACTGGGGAAGACCTGGATGGTGGCTCCTACCCTGCACCAGGCTCAGCTGGTAGTCTGGACTGGGGAGTAGGGGACTTCCTCTTCCCCTGCACAGCATCCAGGGTTATGTCAGACCCATCCCCAGATTTCTCCCCCAGCTGCAGGAAGCTCTGCAAACTCCTTGCCTCCCACTTCCTGCGCCCATCACTCCTCAGCTGCAGGGGGAGGTATCTCTGTACAGGGAGCTGCTCCCCCATCCACTCAACCCACATGCATCCAGACCTCCTTATACTTAGACCCTCCCGATGAGCCCCACTGCCCCTGGACCACCCCAACAAGCCACCTGTACCTGAATCCCCACCCCACTGACTCACACTCCCCCAGCATCTGGACCCCCCACTGAACCCCACACACCCAGAGCCTCCTACCGAGCCCTATCCCCCAACACTCAGACCCTCCCTCCCCATTTAGCCACAACCACCTTCACTCCCCTGCCGAGTCCCATTACCATTGCACACATACCCTCACACCCCCAAGCCTCTGTGCATCCAGACCCCTCTACACCCAGATCCCCCCGTCAGCCACCCACACCCAGATTACCCACACAGAACCCTCTCAACCCTCACCTGGATCCCTCCACACTTGGATCCTGCCTTGCTGAGCCTGCCTGCCCACACCTGGCTCTAGGGTGTTTCTGGGGAGAAGAGTAGCGGCGAGCTGCACAGTGATCTCCCACCTCTGTGCAGCCTGTCATGCTGGAGCCTCCACAGTTATTTGACAAATAAAATTTGCAGAATTGTAAAATATTGTGTGCAGAATTTTAATTTGTTGGCACATAATGCCCTCAGGAGTAAGGCTAATAAACCTTTTGTTAGTTTACTATAGAATTGGCTACTAGCATTGCCTTTGGTGTAAGATCTAGAGTACCAATTGATCTGGGTAAGTGACTAGTCTCTTGGGACTGGGAGCAACCTGATGTGGTGTGATTTTTGGTTTAAGTGACCATTTTATGACTAAGTCCAGTTTGTCTGGGAGGCAAGATAGACTGGAGAGTCTAAGGGGACTGTCTGTGATCCCATGGTAAGACTGTTATAGTGATCCAGGAGTTCACATTTGTCACTGGTTTGGTGAAATCTAACACACCTCCAGCTTGGGGTTTGTGTCTGTTTTCTGACAGTCTGCCATGTGGTAGGCACTCGTAGTCATGAGCCATTCCAGACAGCGTGATACCATGCCCTTGCTCTCCAAAAGGAACGAACACACACACACACACACGACAGAATTTCTAGATAATTCCTCATTCCAACTCACCTTACAACTATTGCATTCTTTGTACTTTTTGCATCTAATCTGTGGTTGGGCTGGGTCAGGGGAGCTCTAGACCCAGCCTCCTCCTCTTGTACAATTAAAGAAATTCATTCTAGTCTACCCAAGATCTCAGCACCAGGCAACAACTCTTTCATGAAAGGAACCCTTTATGGAAGTTTCAGCTGCTTGGAGCCAGACGCATACAGACAGACTACAACCATAAGGGTCACCTTTCCGCTCTTTCCAAGCCGATTCACTGTCCCTTCATCATCGCTAATTCCACCATGTAGCAGTAGAACATAGCTGATTGTGTCCGATTCTTGTTGGACAGCTCCAGGACAATTTATCTTGTTCACGTCTGATCACTCAAGAGGATCTTCCCAACCTGCCTGCATCTTATTCTGTCTAATGGGAATGAGCACCTTCATGTTTGATCCCACATGAGAGGGCATGAGCACTATAACCAGAATAGTGCATCTCTGACTGTGACACAATAGGACTGTTGAATTTTTCATGTTAATACCATGAATTTTTCTTCAGGATTTCAAACTACACTCAACTAACAGTATCCTTTTATGGCAATTATGCCTTCCTATAGTTCAAGTCCCCTGTCTGTTGTTTTTAAAAGATATACAAATGTACTACTGCATATCAAAGCAAAGTATGAGGTAATTATACTGTATAGATAGAAATCTAAGAAAAAAATATTGTATCTGAATTATTCAAACAGCTAATTCATTTATCCAAAAGATAAACTGACATGCCAGAAAGAAACTATGGTTATAGCATATCAAAAATGTGTTAAATATTTTTCACTAATAAGATCTCATTTGGTGTTTAGAGCTTCTTGACAGTAATGGAAAATCAGAACTAAATAGAATGGCAACAGAACAGAAGTGGTGAGTTCGACATGGAGAGAATTAATAAGCCATTTCCTACCATTAATAAATAATCAAATAAAGGCTTGACCCTTAATGGATACAAATAATCCTTACTCTCACAAGTAAGGACTGTGAGATTGGGCATTTTGCATAAGATTCAGATTCCAATTTTAAATTGATTTTTGATAAAGGAATAGGTGGTGGATATTAGAATGCAAGTTCAAGAAACCTATCAGTGTGTGATAAACATTAGATATGAAAATTATGTCAAGTTTATTTAGGAATTCAGCATATTCAAACATATCAGATAAAGGATCTTAGCAGTTAAGAAGAAAAATACTAATTAATCATAATCATTTCTAGAAAGAGATTGGGCAGCCACACTATTCCTAATGCACAAATTCCTCAACCCTTTCAAGAGGTGCAAGCCCATTTAAACAAAAATATACACACACACATATACAATTAGGGTAGACATTCCAAGCCAACTTACATTGCCCTCACACAGAGTACAGTGCTAATGATCTCTTTAAGAACACCGGCTTCATCAACAGCCTCCCTTTGTGCATTACACACCCTATCTCAGAAGAAAGTATTGTTTTCATTAAATTGCTTTCTTTGTAAGCAGGCTTTATTCTTGGAAGCACATGACAACGTGTCAGATTGATGGCCTTCCCCAGGCTTGAGATATCCCCTTTTAGTCTGGAGAGTTAACTATACTCCTAAATTGTCTAAGACACAAAGAAACCAGAATAATGCCCTTTTTTAAAAAAATAATTGTTAGCTTAATTGAATAAAGGTGAATCCAGACTACGGAACCTCTGAGAACTGTTTCAATTATCAAAAACAAGCCCTCACCATACTACACCTAGCATTGACAAATTTCTAGTTCTCCCACCACCATAGTTTCTAGGCTCCAAATCATTTCTTCATTAGTTTCTAGCTGATCAAGCAGAACATGATACGTATACACTCATGCATGCACGCACATATACATATAAGTGCACAATTTGTTTCTCTGTAAATTGCCAGTCTCCTTTCACTGAGGACTGGGAATGGTAACACCCTTTTACTGACGTAAATAAAAGGGGAAGTAAAATCATTAACAGACGTTAAAAATTTATTTGGCTACTTCTGACAGGTGAAGTCAGATATTTTATTTTTAAAATGATTCTTTTGGCTTTTTTGTTCAATAAACTGATTTAATGAGGTAAGGACTGATAAGGGAGTTTTATATAAATAATAACACATGGCCCTGGAGTGAATACTCTTGTGATTGATCACGTCAGTAGAGTCCCTTGAGTGGCTTACGGCATATTCAACCTGGAACCATCTATTGTATTATCCCACATGTTAACTAGATAACTATATAAACTTTCCCATAGTGGGAAGTTAAGACTAACAAAACCAGTTATGTAAGTTATATCATCTCTGCTGTGAGAAATAAATGTAGAAGTACAGCACTATTGTATGCCTTGCACTGGGGAAACCGCTACCAAGTTTGAAAGCTCCAATCCTCGAAATGTAGAGAATAGTTCTGATTTCCCAGTCAGAAAGGAATCTGTACAAATAAAATAGTACCCACAATTCTCTCTCATTCTTAGCCTACACCTGTCACTTCAGTTATTACAGCACATGACTTCCAATGTGAAGTACTGACAAACATCAGAATGAAGGAGATCCAATAATTAACACCAGATAGTGAAGGTTCAGAGACACTGAACTATAGTGATAGACACTACAGGAGTTCCCATTTCAGTAGCCCCAAACACACGTGTAATTTAAGTAGAGCTGCAAAAACAGAATTCCAGGTCCCTAATGGAAATCTCAATAAAGATTAGCTTGCAAGCCCTTCCCAATTAACACAGAGGCTATTTGCAGGTAAACTTGTTCCAAGAGCAACTTGGGTTCCAACTCGCAGTGGCTAAATCAGCACTTTGTTTTCACTTTTCAATAGCAAGTTTATGGATCTTGACTCTACTGATGTGTGTTCTACAGAGAAAGGAAAACCGGTCCATAAAATTCCCAATGGCTGAAAAGCAAAACCAGAAATGTTTGCTGGAATTAAGAGCAGATCGCAGAGTGAGTTCCACCACAGGGAATTCTGTAGTTGATCAGCCCCCTCCTTATCAAGTGTCACTTGAAGAATTATTTCAAAGCAGTTCACTGGGTAATTGGGCCTGCAGGAAAAGGAAAAAAGAGCTGCAGCTTGGTAGCCCACTACAAGAACCACCAGATTGTCCATTTGTTAACCCTCTTCATGTATGAAAAATGAGACAGTTCCCCTCATTGTCACCACCTGCAATAGGAATCTGTAAAGGAGTAGGCCTATTTTATAGTGCCTTTTCCCTCTTGGACCAAGTTCTGTTCTGCTCACTCCCTAGGCTAATTCACACGAGATACCTCAAGGAATCCAAAAGCCACTTTCAGCAAGGGTGTTTCCTTTTAATTAAGGCTTAACAACATAATCAAAGCCTTACAGACTCTTTCTTCAAAGTCTGTGTAAGCATAGTAGTCCCTCTCCAAAATACCTCTCCAACTTTAACTTCAGTATCAAGATTTCCTGGCTCTTGCCTGACAGTCTCAGCAAAGAGCTTCCAAACAGTCTCACCCTCTTATCTGTTTGGTTCTCTGGAGAAGTTCCTCTCAGCAGTAACTCCAGTAACAGTCCATCAGGATGACCACCTCAGGTCCCTCAACTTCTTGAAAGGTGTTGCAGCTTTCATTTTTCTTCTGCTTCCTCATTTCCTGCTCCCCCCTCTTTTTTTTTTTTTTGAATAAGAACCAGCTAATAAAGTTCCACCTCTTTTTTTCACGTGCAGTGGGCAGGGCTACTCAAGACACGTAGGCCAGCTCAAGTCTTCTGACTCCAGGGATATAGTCTCCTTCGCTCTTTCACAGAATCATTATATTTAGACATTACATTCCCCCATCTATACCCTGCCTGTGAACTTACTGTTATTTATGCAACTAACCACCCTTTATCCACCTACATTACAGTGAAATAAGCTATTCTCTGGGTTACTCCACCAAGTCTCTCCCTTTACGCATCCATTTTTTTCATATTAGCACATTGTTTACTTTTATAATCTCTGCCAACTGTGCTGATGTTAAATATATTCTTAGGTAATGTTTGCACCCAGATAACAGTCTTTAAATCTAGTCATCTGTCAAGGGAAAAGTCAAACACTGGTACTGCTTTCACACCTGGTGCTTGAACAAACCCATTGTACTGTACTTTTACAATGCCACACTATGAGTAAGAGTTATCGCTTGCTCGCACAGGAACAGTGATGGGAGAGATCTCACTGAAAAGTCCTCCATTCATCATCTTTGTCAAGAGAGACCTCTGAACAGAGTTTAAGATGTGAAAATGGCTATTAACCACCATTCCTACCTAAAATGAAAGCATTTCTCACAGGCTGTGTCATAGTTCATTTCCATCCCACCCTCAACAAATACTTCAAAGGAATTTACACCAGTATTTACTTACAGATCTACGGACAACAGCATCTACCTGTCCCACCCCTCTTCACATATTTTTATGGATATCTATTAGCTGTTCTCCCACAGTTTCTTTATTTCCCTACTCCACCAGTTCCAACTGCAAGTCCTCCATCTACTCCTACCAGCCAATGGTTCCCTCTGTTGACTCTAACCTACCATAGCAAGAAACTACATCAAGAGCAACCAGTTCAACAAATCAGGATCAGTAAGAGCCCTTTAAGCACTGCAAAAGGGCCAATCTAGCACTAATTGGTGTACCAAAAAAGATAAAGGCAGCATTACTAGGCTCCTTCTTTACTACTTTAACAGCTACTCAGTATCCTCAGTATATTCCTGACAAGTATCAACTCCTCAACCTCTTATGGAGGAAAAAAAAATAAGATAGTCACACGCAGTTAATACTAAGTTGAAAAAGATAAGAACCCTGTTAATAAGGTAGAGTAGTCAAAGAAACCAATATTTCTTTAGATTGCAAATACTCCTCAAAACTGATACTTTGCCACTGCAACAGCAAAGATCAGTAGAATACTACAGCAGCATGGATAGACTACTCAGCTGAAATGAGAATTTGGTTTAGTTTTGATTTCTTTTAAATAAACAAGTAAAATAAGATTAGCTTTTTTTATTTTGATCATCATGGCACAGCCTGATGAGAAATGCTTCCAGGGCCAGGCAAATAGATCATATCCTGGAAAGGGTTGCAAACACTTTGGTGGACAGGATTAGAATTCAAAACTATCTTGACAAACTGGAGGGCTGGTTCTGAAATCAACAAGATGAAATTCAGTGAACACAAGTGCAAAGTACTATACTCAAGGGGGAAAAAAAAGGCAAAGGCACAAGTATAAAATGGAGAAGAACTGGATCGGCAGTAGTGCTGCTGAAAAAGTTCTGGGGACAATAATGAATCACAAATTAAATATGAGTCAACAGGGTGATGCACATGCGAAAAAGGCTAATATTCTAATGTGTATGAACAGGAGTGTCATATGTAAGACACAGGAGGTAACGGTCCCACTCTACCTGGCACCAGTGAGGCCACAGCTGGAGTACTGTGGGCACTTCTAGGTGCCACATTTAAGAAAGATGTTAACAAATTGGAAAGAGTCCAGAGGAGAGCAAAAAACAAAAACAAACAAAAAGCTGTTTAGAAAACCTAAAAAAACCTGGGCATGTTTAATCTAGAGAAAATACGACTACGGGGGGACCTGATAACAGTCTTCAAATATGTTAAAGGTTATAAAGAGGATGGTGTTTGTTTGTGCTCCACGTTCACTATAGGTAGGACAAGCAGTAATCAGCTAATCTGCAGCAAGGGGGATTTAGGTTGAGATATTAGGAAAAAGAATTCTAAACAGAATGTTAAGTTTTGGAATAGGCTTCCAAGGGAGGTTGTGGAATAACTGTCATTGGAGGTTTTTAAGAGCAGGTTAGACAAACACCTTTCAGGGATGATCTAGGTATACTTGGTCCTGCCTTAGTACAGGAAGCAGGTCCCTCCGAGCCATAGATCTATGGTTTTATGCATCATATCAGACAAGTATTCTGAAGGCTCATTTCTTCATCTCATTTTGTGACTATATGTTCCTTTCAAGCGTGCTTTCTTAGAAAAATTATCAAAAAAGTTGGATGGTTGGCGATTTTTTTGGCTGGTTGGCTCCCCCCCCCATTTTTTAAATTTTCTTTCTTTAAAAGGAGCCTCCAATGAATTCTGAACAGGTCACGCCACAGATTTTACAGTACATATTAATCAGGAGCAGAACACTGCATAGTATACCATACAAAGGGATTTCAGCATCTTTGTTTTAGCAAGGACTAGAAAAGCAAAGCCTAATTGTTGCTGCTCTTAACTCACACGTCTTTCTGATACATGGACGGTAGTTCCACTAACATAGTCAGACACCTTTTCAAAAGAGTGTATAACACTTATTTCCTAGTAGTAGCTACTTTCACTACATCTTTAGACTTACCGCTAATGCAGCTATTCAATGCATACTTTTATAAAACCTCACTGTGGCTGCAGATAGCCTCAAAATTCTGCACCATTGAAATCAAAGAGTTTTGCCATTGACTTCAGTAACACCAGGATTTCACATCAGACAGCTATACTCTGGTCTTAGTTTCCACTTATTCCCTGTACATTCTGGGATTATTCCAAAGCAGAAGCAACATTAAGAAAGTTGTTTTTCTGGCTACTTAAAATACCTTACTGTAGTACTCAAAATATCACCCATCTACTGGAATGCTTGCTTCATTAGCTCGATCACCTCCATCCCGTTGTGGTAAGATCTCTCTCTTGGTACTACAGTCTGCCATGGGAATGGCTTTACAGGATCCCTAAGACCTTTGAACACCCAAAATCATTGTAATGGTTCCTCCCAGGGGTTACAGTGCCACACAAGCCATCCTTCACCCCAAGTGGCAATGCTGTCTTGCTATTCTCCACCATTTCTGCATTTATTTTTAACTACAGGTGCCAATCTTTTAGCTATTCTTTAGGCAGTGTTGTCATACAGACATTCTAAACTCAAAATTCCACAAGTTATTGCTCTAGATGCGAAGATCACCAGGTGACATTCTAGTCCAAATGGCTTAACATTTTAAGGGCACACACCCTGTGTTTAAACCAGTGGTTCTCAACCTATTTACCTCTGTGAGCCACATATTCAGCTCTCTCTGTGTTGTGGGCCACACCTACAAAATATATATACTACCTGTATATGGCCCTGATGACATCACATGTGCCATAGCTGTGTGCTGATTGGGTCGCTGGTTCCACTTCCTAATACCCAGATCTTTTGCACTGAAAAGCCTGGACACCTGAAGCAGCAGCTGGAAACAAGGAGGACACCATAAAACCAGAAGGCTCTCTACAAATCACTAGTATGATCACACTTAGGGAAGGGCTGATTTATACTGCCTTTTTAATTATATATACTGTATATATAAATAAATAAAATGGGATGAGGGTGTTGGGAGAGAAATATGGGATGATTATACATCTTGCTTTTTTGTCTCACAGAACCTCTGAATAATTTTATCAAAATGCCTGTAGAACTCCTACCCTCATAAGGGACCAAATTTATCCACGATTTAACTCTTTCAAAGCCAATGATGTCACATTTGGCTCAACTTGTTGCATATTCTGGTTCTAGCATAGCAAGAGAATGTTTAAATACAGAACTAAGCTTTCAGATAGCTGTCTGGCAGTCCCTGACTAATAGGGCAAAAAAATTGTTTTAAACCACAAGCCCACACATTAGGGATAAGACTGAATTTGTTCCTGTCAGATGAGGAGATAAATGTGTCTTTTTACAAGCTGAAAAACCAATTCCTGACTAGGAAAATTCTGACTCGATGCCCAAACTACATTTGGTATATTGTGTCTAAAAGCTTTCTGTTGGTCAAAATGCAGTAACTGGAAACAGAGCTCTGATTATACAACCAAATAAAAGAGAAAGATGGACAGTGCTCTGAGCCTCAGGTCTGAACAGCCATTAACCCAGTCAATCAAACAGAGCTGGGCGCCCAGCCACCAGCCGCTGCTATCCAGCTCTGAAGGCAGCACAGAAGTAAGGGTGGTAATACTGCAGCCACCCTAAAATAGCCTACAACCCCCGCCCCCTGCAACTCCCTTTTGCGTCAGGACCCCCAATTTGAGAAATGCTGTTCTCCCCTGTGAAATCTGTATAGTGTAGGGTAAAAGCACATGCGCGCACATGAAAAAAAAATTTCACGGTGAGAGACTCGATTTCATGGTCCATGATGCATTTTTCATGGCTCTGAATTTGGTAGAGCCCTACGTATTAACTAGTACATAGTTTAGTTTGTCCAAAGACATTTTTTGGTGGAAATTTGTCCAACTCATTCACAAAAAAAATAAAATTGAGTGTTTTCTTCAAAGGAGAAGTTAAATTGGAAGGTGATGATCCAAAGTGGGGGTAAGCTATTCATTTTGTCCCTCCTCTGGCAGACTAGCAGTGTTATTCTGGGAAGCAGAAGAGTGAGTGGAGCCGGAAAACTGACTCAAGGTGGGTGGCAGGAAGAGGAATGGAGATGCAGGGGCTAGAGAAGTTGGGGGAAGACAACTAGGGCCCTTCAGCTTGACTTGAGGACCCTTCCTCTTTTCGGGTGTAAACTGACAACCAGAGAAGCCCAAGTGAAAGGGAGAATTTAAGAAGAAAAAAAAAAAGATTTTGGCAGAGCTCTGTTCAGAAAGGAGAGATTTGCCCAGGAAAGATAAGGAGCAACAGGAGAAAATAATGACTTATAACAATACAGTTCTATTCGGCTTCTAAAGCAAGTGTTTCTGGGTCTGTATATTCCTCCCAACCCTCCCTTTCATTCAGAATGCAACATATTGTTCCATATTATTACTCGAAATGCCTCCCATGAGATCAGAGATTCTTTTGCCTGCTTGTTCCAGAAGGGCTAGATTAGCTGAAAATACAGCTCATGGTCTATTTCATTTTCACAATTTCCTCTAAGACTTGTATTTTGGCCTGCTAGCAAGGATGTTACATACCACTAATCTGTGGATAACCTCAGCAGATCCCTGGGTTTACAAAACATTTGTAACTGGCGAGCACATAACAAGTAATTATATCTCATTAGAGTCCTACCAAATTAATAGTCATGAAAAAAAACACATCACGGACCGTGAAATCTGGTCTCTCCCCATGAAATCTGGTCTTTTGTATGCTTTTACCCTCTACTGTAGAGATTTCACAGGGCCAGACCAGCGTTTCTCAATTGCAGGGGGGGGTGTCCTTACCCAAAAGGGAGTTGCAGGGGGCTCACGGTATTGCCACCTTTACTTCTGTGCTGCCTTCAGAAGTGGGCGACCAGAGAGCGACGGCTATTGGCCGTCACCCTTACTTCTGCGCTGCTGCCTTCAAAGCTGGGCGGCTGGAGAGTGGCGGCTGCTGACCAAAGGCCCAGCTCTGCAAGCAGCAGTGCACACGTAAGGGTGGCAATACCATACCATGCCATCTTTATTTCTGCGCTGCTGCTGGCAGCGGCTCTGCCTTCAGGGCTGGTATCCCGGCCAGCAGCTGCCCAGCTCTGAAGGCAGCGCCATCACCAGCAGCAGCACAGAAATAAGGGTAGCAGTACCGCAACCCTCCCTACAATAACCTTGCAACCCCCCCACAACTCCTTTTTGGGTCAGGACCCCTACAATTACAATACCATGAAATTTCAGACTTAAATAGCTGAAATAATGAAATTTTTAAAATCCTATGACCGTGAAATTTACCAAAATGGCCCGTGAATTTGGTAGGGCCCTCTATATAATGATATTATGTATTAAGGATGCCACATCTAGGGAGTTTCTATTTGAAACAGTACTGTACGTATCCACTTCAATCACTGTGTTAGACACAGCACTGTTCTAAATGCCATTTCTTCTCTTATAATGCTCAAACACACACTTCAATGGAATTGTGGTTTTAGCCAATTAAACCAAAGATTGTGACTGTAGTTAATCAAAAATTATACAAATTGGCTATATTAATTTATTCCGTTCATATGTAAAAGCAGCAAAGAATCCTGTGGCTTATAGACTAACAGACGTTTTGCAGCATGAGATTTCGTGGGTGAATACCCACTTTGTCGGATGCAAGATGCAAGATGTTGCATCCGACGAAGTGGGTATTCACCCACGAAAGCTCATGCTGCAAAACGTCCGTTAGTCTATAAGGTGCCACAGGATTCTTTGCTGCTTTTACAAATCCAGACTAACACGGCTACCCCTCTGATACTTCCGTTCATATGAATTATTTACACTGACATGCTTTCCAATGGCCTCGAAACTAGACAGTTTTATACTGACTACCTTTAAATAATGAGAAATATGTTTTTAATTATAACCTACCATTGCAAACTACTTGTTGCTACCTTGCGAAGATACGATTGATATTAACTCAGTCATTGTCAAATCAATTGCAAATGGCTGACACATTTTATTTAAATACATCTAAAATGAGCTGGTGATTATCCAGTACACAATTGAACACATAAAAATCACAAAAATTGTGTTCCGTCTCTACCAAGACTTTTTTTATTATTATTATTTCAATGACTGTTCTGCCTCATTCTGTAAGCCATTCAGATATTTCTTTTGATCCTCACCAGCAGAGGCTGGAGACTTAAGTATACAATACATTTTTGCACACTCTTTCTACATACTGTGGTCATGGGAGAACCATGTAGAATTAACCTACATGAGCTATAACTGCCTCATAAGTTTGCCAGCTTGTCACTCCCAAAGCTTCATATCCATAAACTCATTAAGGAGTCAGCTGATTCTGATTTTCTTCAGTTATACCTCAAAAAATAGTTTTATTATGTCTCTAAAACTGGGTTGTCAATTTCCCCATTAAGCGGATATCAAACAAGATCTCTCATTCCAAATGTTCATATTCCCTTCCATTGTATAAAAGCACTTTTCCCTTTAATGTGTGTTACTATACGGTCACTTGTTGGAGCCCTTCCTCCCCTCTGACATGGCTTCTTTAGCAGTGGCCCCATACTGACTTACCACTTTCCAGGTTTTATGGAAAGGTGCAAGATGCACCTAGTTTAGAAGACATTATGTTCAATTCCACAATTGTTAATTTGAAGACCTCTAATTAATAAGAGCATTCAAGGATGCTTTCTAGGTACTGATGACCTCAGTAAGGCCAAATTTGTGACGCCTGATCCCACTCCTAAAAACTGGCTCCCTTCCTTATGGTCTCGCCTCAGTTTCAAAGACAAACCTAGAAATGAAGCTAAAGTTATTCTTTAGCTTCACCTTCTAATGCCATTGATCCCAGAAACAGACTGCACCTAAAACCCAGGTGTGCTCTCTCTCTTCTCCCCCACTCTTTCAGATCATTCCCTCAAACCATGGATTTGGATTTCCCAAACCTGGCTAACTCTGACTTCAGAGGAACCAAGTTACACCATGATAAAGAAAAGGAGAACTCTCAAAGTCAACAACAGGGAAAGTCACCTTCATCCTTTCAATAGGAAATAGTAGGCTCTAGTTCCTGGCTCTAGATGCACCCTTCAACTCTACTTCTCTAATTCCTTCAGGACACTCAACAGCATTGACCACCATAGAGCAATGGCTGAGGTAAGAAGCTCTTGGTTACTGACCGACAAGCTAACCAATTTAAAACATCACCATTCTTTTAGAGTAGCCCTTGTAAAGTCAGAGGTATGGGACCTTTCCTCCTCAATGATATGCATTTTGAAGGTTTGTATTCAAGTTCTGGAACTTTTGTATCATCTTTCATCCATTCTAAAGTGGGTTTCAGAGGGGTTAAAATGGACTTTTCTTTTTAATCTAGTACAAGGTGTTCATTCTTCACAAAATTAAACACATACATCTCAGGTTCTATAGGACACACTTCAAGAGGATCAAATAAATTCGGTGTTAAAATGGTCTTCATCTCCACTGGAGCTTTTACAATGGCAATCCCTTAAGCCTTTTTATGAGTTCAGCCTTTCACAAGGACATTTTGAAAGACTTTGTATACCTGTGAACAGAAGGGAGAGTCTTACAAATAATATGACTAAATGCTTCTGTAGTACAAGGGAAAGACAATGGAGCAAATAATTTTTAAACATCTAGAAGATAAGACAATAAGTAAATCAGCATGGATTTGTCAAGAACAAAAACCATGTCAAACCAACCCAATATCTTTCGTTGACAGTGTAGCATAATGATTTGGATAATGTCAGAGTACATGTATAAAGTCTGTGGGTGATGCCAAGCCAGGAGGGTTGCAAGTGCTTTGAAGGCCAGGATTAGAATTCAAAGTGATCTTGACAAACTGGAAAAGTGGTCTGAAATAAATAGGATGAAATTCAGTAGTGACAAATACAAAGTACTACTTAGGAAAGAATAATCAATTGCACAAATACAAAATGGAAAATAACTGCCTACGAAGAAATATTTCGGAAAAAGATCTGGGAATTAGGGGATCACAAATGTAATACTGTTGCCACCCCCCCCCCAAAAAAAAACAAAAAACAAAAAACCACACACCATTCTGGTATGTATTGGCAGTTTTGTAAGGAAGACACAGGAAGTAATTCTTCCACTCTACTGAGCATTCATAAGGCCTCAACTGGACTATTGTGTCCAGTTCTGGACACCACACTTTGGGAAAAATGTGGACAAATTGGAGAAAGTCTAGTGGAGAGCAATCTTTCCTCATATATCATATTTTCTAGACCTTTCATCATTTTTATTGAAAAAAATGGGTTTGTTTAGTGGAGAAGAGAAGACAGAGGGGACATGCAAGTTTTCAAATATGTACAATATTGTTATAAAGAGGAGTGTGATAAAATTTTCTCCTTATCCACTGAGGACAGGACAAGAAACAATGGTCTTACATTGCAGCAAGGGAAGTTTAGGTTGGACATTAGAAAAAAAAATCCTAACTAAGTGTAGTTACGCACTGGAACAAATTACCTAGGGAAGTTATGGCATCTCCATCACTGGAGGTTTTTAAGAATAGGTTAGACAAACATGTCAGGGATGGTCTAGATAACACTTAGCCCTGCCTCAGTGCAGTGGACAGGACTAGATCTGTTAGAGTGACTAGATGTCCTGATTTTATAGGGACAGTCCTGATATTTGGGCCTTTGTCTTATATAGGAACCCCCATCCCGATTTTTCACACTTGCTCTTGAGGTCCCTTCCAGTCCTACATTTCTGTGATTCCTATATATGCAAGCTACAAACCAACCCTAATATTCTTCTGGAAAGGGGTATTGTAATAGTGGATCACTGTTGGTATGTGCACTGTTCTCAGGACATTTACCAGGATTATGAGGCCATTTGTTTGTTTCCAGGATTCTCAGACTAAAGATGCTAATTCATGCAGATGAGACTTTCATTGTTCCAGAAATATTGCTCAGAGCAGAGACTTGAACCTGGGTTTTCCATATCCCAGGTACCCACCTTAACCACTGGCCTGTTGGCTATTCTGAGGCAGGTGGATTGCTCTTGAATTTTGGTCCTGATGCAGAATAGGAAACATTTTTTAAATCTCATTTCCGAGGGATGGGAAAACAGTTTACTGCCCAGCTCTAGTCAAGAGTTCACATTAGAGGAATTGAGCAAGGCTGTTACAGTCTGATAGGCCTTACCATTCACTTCTCTTAGTTCAACCTCTCTATATTATAGGAATAAACAGAGGGGTCTATTGCATACAGGAAAAAACCTGATATATCTTTTCAGTTTGCCTTCTCAAACCTCATATTGGAGCAGGGAGAACCGCAGTGTTATTAGGCCCCACTCCTTTCTAAATTTTCACACTACAAATCCCAGGCAGATGTCTGAAAGACAGGCTGGGCCTTATTTGATTACCAAAAAGCAGACAGGCTGCGGGACCACTCAAGGTACTTGTTACACTTAAACAAGATAGACATGCATTGAATTTTGAAAGCTGTTAGCAGGTTATGGATTCCTCAGGGCATTACTATGTCAGACAACAGTGCTGTAGTGTCTTACCTTACAAAGCCAGGGGGAAGCAGGTCAGAGAGTGAATAACCAATCTGACAATATAACTCTTCAAGTTATGCCAGAATAGGAAGTACAGTCTGTATAACTCAAAACCTTCCTGGGACAGAGCGTGCAGAAGCCAGTGCCTTGTCCAGATGCAATGGCCTGTGGAGAAAAGCCTCTGTAACACCAAGTTATTCTTCAAATTGAGCCAACTCCAGAGCTGGATATGCCTGCCAGCCTTCAGACTCACAACAGTGAAATTCTTCATGAGGTTTAAGTCTGCAGCAGGAGGGCATATTCCTTGTTTCTGTTCCTGTCTCTTTCATTCCAACTATGTCGGAAGGTGTTGGCAAAAGCAATAAAGCGCTGGCAACAAAAGTGGCCCTTGATTCTACCCTATAGGCTTTTTTTCCCAGATCATGGTTTGACTCAATCTTACAAAGACGACCATCAGAAATTGTTGTCTTGGAGAAACTGAATATAGGGACAAGGCAAATAAGAGCGAAGGGAAAACTCTGGAGTGAAGGATTTTCTGATTCTAACATTATTGTTAGGGATTCTTTGCAAAATGAAAAATTTCAGGAGACATTAAATCTTGATCTTACAGGTAGTAAAAATGCATATCAACAGATCCTACAACAGTGAGATCTGGAATTGTCTTATGGCAAGAATCTAAATCCAAAAAATGTTAGAAAATCATTCTTAGTAGTTAAATGTCTCATCCTAGAATAGCTGGCCAGCAAGGAGGCAGATTGTAAATACACCACCATTAAAAGCTGTGCTTATACTTGCTTATTACAGTTATTTTAATAGTGTAATCTAGAGGCTGCAGCCAAGATAGAGGTGTTCATTTGAGCTCGGCACTGCACAAAGAGATTAAAAGACGTGAGAAAAGATACAGTACTATCCTTATTTTACTGGGGTTAAGAAGAAAGAAGTTCTGAATGGGAGCCAAAGCTGCCTTCATGACTTGATTTCCAGGTCTGAAGTCTAAAGCAGAAATACATCCCGCTTCTATAAGACTTTTGACTGTGCACTAGTTCTGAGACTTTCAGAGACACAGCATGAGACTTGCAGCCCAATAGCAGGGAACTAAAGCTCAGCCACACCAACACACCCTCCCCACTCTATATCCCACTGTCAGCACACATGCTGTACCAGGACTTGCAGAGGGGTCCTTAGAGAAAACTGTCTTGTGCTAACAGAATTTTCTCCAACCAGATAAAAGGATTTTAAGTTCTCTTCACATTGCTCTTGTCTTTTTACCTGCTGTTAAGGGCAAGAATCTCAACCACTGTATCTACACTTCAGTGTATGTGGAACAAAGGATCTTTCCTCTCTACTTCTTGACATGTTAATTTCATATGTTTAATCCCCCCATCCCTACCATATTAGTGACTTTTTTCTGTATTGGAGCTATTAAACTTTCTCCTTTCCTCCATTACTTTAAACTTCCCCTTTTGTATATGCATCAGTTTCTAAACCGTTTCTTCCGTAGGTGGGCGCTTACTTCCCAAGGTAACTTTTCTTCCTAACCCATCATCTTAAAAGCAATAGGTGATAGCATTTTTCTACAACTAGGTTTCTCTCCCTCTCCAACACAATTATCTGTTCTTAAAAAAAAAAATCACAGATTATTTGATTTGAACACATCCCAACTAGTTGAGGTCCTTCCTCAAAATTCTGCCATTCCTTACTATGGCATTACAAACAATTTCATGCCCTTCTCCACCCTCTGCATCAGTTATGGATACATGCTAGTTATTGAAACTTGGTCCTTTGATATCCCTTCAACCTTCTACAGTACTTGCTTCCTTACCACAATAAAGAGGAAAGGTTTCCTTTCACTGGAAAGCTAAGGACTTATTTGTAGCTGGGAGATTAGATAATACAACTTGGGGAGAATTCTCTAGCCCTCAGCTCTGGCTTGTCTAAATTTGATCCCTGGCTATTTTTATTACGGGCAGCCACTACTATGTATTCATTTCTATTATTAAATTAAAATATTTTAGGTTTAGTATAGACGCTTTACTAGTAGATATAGTTATAGACATAGCATGACCAATTTTTCTGTGTTTATTATATTGTTTAGATTACATTAACAAGTCTTTTCTCTTTGCTGGCATACTGAACATCCAGTGTAAGCAACTGCATAGGTTTGGTTGATGTTTTTATGTTATGTTAATCCTCTTTTGTATTACAGGAAATATTTATTTTGTTTAAACAATAAGCAGTACAACATTTGACAAGCATAGCAGAATGAAACACCTACACAGAACTCTCTTTGAAACACTGGCAATAAGTCAAATAGCCCATCCGAAGAATTCTTTTTTAACCATCATACTCCAGCAGTGGCTGATCTCCAACTAATAGCAATAGTTTCTGTGATGAAATGTCCTCTCAAAACCTAGTGTAAATTCAAGAAGTGACTGAACTATTCTATTATTTCTTCTAATAAAAAATACTTAACGTGTATTTAGTGCAATACATCTTCTTTGTGCTTTACAAATCTATTCCTTCTCACAATACCCTTTTACTTTAGGCACAATACCAGCATTCCACATATGGACAATCCAAAGATGTTTAAAACGATTTACTAAAGGTCACAAAGGGGGACAGTGAAAGCTGGCATGAAATTCAATTCCTGTGCTCAGATCACGAGTCCGTTGTCCCACATATTTCTCTATTTCAATTCTTAGATTGCATTTAGAATATGCATTACATAAATAAATGTATTTAATTGCTATGTTTTCTTTGTGGAAAAATGGTCTGTTATATTTACCTATTAATTTGTTATAATGATGCAGATCCTCAGCTGATGTAAATCTCACCAAGTTAGATCTATGCAAATTAACAACAATTGAGGATCTGCCCGCATGAGACAGATGTTTGTAGACAGGGTAGATAGCCTTTAAAATGGAGTGATGACCTATCACCTACTAATGTACTTAAGATGGACATCTCTCGATTGTGCTGAAATTGGAATCTACAAATCCATTTCCAGTCAATAAATGTATCTATTTAACATAGTTGCAGTGAATAATAGATATTATAATCAATAGCTATACTGTCTAGTTAATCTTACGTGTTGGGTATAGCACAGAGGTTCCAGTGAGTGAATGAGAAACATTTCTAAAGAATTCTATTTCCAAATATCCCTTGAAAAGAACACACAGAAGGGAGTACTGTATATCAAGTTTTCTTCCTGATTAAAACACATCACTACTTTCCTTACTGATCTAGACAATTACAATTTAATACAATTCTAGCATACAACATGCCTTTACAGTTAGTCTGCTTACACATTTCCAAGTATATTAGCCACTTGTATTCCAATTTACTTATCATACCTGATTGCCATCATACTTGAATGCCTATGGACATCCTCTCATATTCATGAAATAATGTTTTTGTAAGGTGGCATTTATACATCCTTAAACAGCCTCACATAAAGAGGAAGATCTCCTTCGGATTTAATATAAGGGGTAAGAAATGAAATGGCACATGTCAAATCATAACTACTTGATCCAATAATTCAAAAATCTATTCAGTTATTTACCAGTCCTCAGTTTAAAAACAAACTCATACTGCAGTATCATATTCCTCTTTGTGGTAGGATTATAATAATTAGGGGTTGGCTAGATTCACCCCATTTCCTCAAACCCTGTTCTACCGCAGAAGATGTATCGCTTATAACAATTACATAAATGTGTTGTCAGATCTGATGTGCATAATCTGATCGCAGCAAAACATGCCAGCAGCAGCCCAAAGTGTTTATAACTGTCTCCCACTTGAGTCCCAAGTGTACTGATGCCGCACGCACGATGATCCTGCTACTATACGCCAATTGACATTAACTTGAGCTAACTTTAGGCTAATTTAAACATAAACCACTTCAGGGAGATCATAATGTACAAAAGGATAAAAACTATTTAGACTTGTTCTGAAACAATTTAAATAAATGTGCATTGTTGGTAATTTGGAGGAATATAATTTGTAACACTCAGTTTTGTCCACTCTACTTGAGGCATCTCAGTTTGAATCTCCTTTAAAAAGTATGTTTGCTACAAACACAGTAAGGGAAATCCTGTACAGCAAGTCTACCCAAAATGTGGCTCCTGCCAAGTGTGTCCTGAAGAATCCTAAAAGCCAGCCCACAATCCACCTCATTCTGAGCAAATCCTTAATACAGAGTTGCAGCTAGCTGATTCTACATGATTCAACATGTACTGCTTCCTTCCTAGCAATTTTCCACCCTATTAGCACACCAATTCATCACACCGGATGGCTTGGTCAACAGACTATTATATATATTTGGATCCAAAAATCAGGCCTCCAGAGCTGACTTGGTAAGTGCAAATAAATACATCTTTGGGGATTCTTGGGTGACTAATAAAAATGTTCCCATCCACATCTGAGATTTGTAATTCCTGCCTATGACTGAACTATTTTAGGTCATCATTTCATCCCATTGAGGGGGAGTCTCTTCTGTTTACAGACAATATCTTGCATTTCTCTAGTGCCTTAGGAGCTTCAAGTGCTTCACAATATTAATTTCTACTCATAACAGTGTTGGGCCACGAGACCTTGTATGTTTCTAGTGTTGTGTAAACAACAAACACCCGGTGCAGAAGTAATATCCCCATTTTTAAGGCCATGTTGAAGAGTTGACTTACTCTTGGTACACCTCTTCGTGGCTGGGCATAGCGTATCAGGCTCTCCTCATTTATCATCCCGGGCTGGCAGCCACTCTAGCCCTGTGGTGGTCTGCCTCTTCTCATAATATGGCACTCAGACCACATCACATTTAGTCCTACCCCTTCCAGAGTAAACAGAGTCCAATAAACTAAACTCAAGCAAACAACTCTTCACCCCTACCCAGGCCTACTCCTCCACAGACCTTTCAGAGCACTGGAAGGGGTGATCCTCCCGCTCTTGGGCAGACACACACCTTCCAGGGCTTTCTCCCTGGAGATTTGGTTCCAGCTCAATAATCCTCCTTCCCTTAGTGTCCGAGTGTTCCCACATGACCTTTTCAAGTGGACCAGTAGGGAAACCCAGGGCCTCTGTCTCCTCTGGGTTCCAGTCCAGGGACTATGTGGTTAGCAGCTGCCTCAGATTCTTCTCTGCCTCCCTGGACTTCTTTCAATCTTAGCCTTCCTTCAGGCCCTTTCCTACAACCCTTCCCTTAGCTCACTGTACACCTGCCTCTCTCTAGGCCTTTCTTCCACTCCCACAACCAGAGAGTTGCTCCCTCTCTTCTTGCTCCTCATTTGGGCTTCCTCCCTTTATGCTTACCACCAAGCTCCTCCACGGGCTGGACTTTATCTTCAGTTGGGCCTGGCCCACACTCCAGGTGCAGTAATTGTTCTCTGTCTCCAGTTAACTCCTCCATTAAGATAATTATTACAAGGCATTTTATTCAAGCCTTTGCCTGATTTGGACTATTTTTGTTGGTCCAAATCAGGCAGTTTAATGTTGTCTATGGTCATCTAAATTTTAGCATTTTAAAAACTGTATGCAGCCATTTTGACATTTTTATAGATTAAAAAAAATACATGAAGAAATAGAAGCATGGAGAGGTTGAGACCCAGACCCTCTGAGATACTTAGGTGCCTCACGCACATTGGTATGAATGGGAGTGAGGTGCTGAAATACCTTTGAGGATCTGAGCCTAAGGGTACATTTACACTACCCGCCAGATCGGCGGGTAGTGATCGATCTATCGGGGATCAATTTATCGTGTGTAGTGTAGATGTGATAAATCGATCCCTGATCGCTCTCCCGTCAACTGCTGAACTCCAGCTCGGCGAGAGACGGAAGCAAAGTTGATGAGGGAGCCATGGCCATCGATCCCGCGCTGCGAGGATGCGAAGTAAGTAATTTTAATTCGATCTAAGATATGTCGACTTCAGCTACGCTATTCTGCAGCTGAAGTTGCGTATCTTAGATCGATCCCCACCTAGTGTAGACCAGGCCTAAATGACTTGCTCCATGGTGCACACAGGAAGCCTGTAGCAAAATTACAGCTAAAGCCCAAGTTTATTTACCCACAGTCCTTTATCTCAACCACCAGGCCATGCTACAGCAGTTAAATACAGCTAATGTGAAGACTGTCGGGAACAATATTATTGTGCTGAATTCTAAAGCAAAACTTAATAGTTAAAACATGGCTTAAACTTTTGATGGTGTTGATGAACTTAGCGTGTTTAATTGTTGGCATCTAGGATTCTACTAGAAAAACTTCCAGGGCCGAATTTTCAAAAGCAGCCTCTAAAACAGCATCTGTGACTTTACATGTCTGACTTTTGTACCTGTATTTGAATGCCCCATCATCTGCTTGATTTGTGCGCAAGTTAATTTGCATGCACAGCTCGGTTGGTCAAAAGCTTACCCCTATAAAAATTGTGCAAACAAAAAACTTAAAACAGACACTGCAGGCACAATTTTAGAGGCCAAGATGTGGCACCTTAGACAATTTAGCCCCAGTATTACCCTCATCATGTTCCCATTACGTAGGGTGACCAGATAGTAACTATGAAAAACAGGACAGGGGATGGGAGGCAATAGGTGCCTATGTACGAAAAAGTCCCAAAAAAAGGACTGTGCCTTTAAAAGCGAGACATATGATCACCCTACCATTACGCCTCTGGCATTTAGGGCAGCGACGAAGCTCCTCCACTGCTGTCTGTTTCTGGCAAGTCTTTCAATGGTCCCCATCCCCCGAGTATTGTACTCACTGCTTTAATAATAATTAAAAACAGAAAATGAAACTTTGCTTAAAAAGTTTAAATTAAATAAAAATTACTCCAATTAAGTTAGCTAATAAGCATTTAAACAATTTTTCACACTGTCTTATGGCAATACAAAAGTGCACAACTATGAACAGAAGGCATCACATCACTTCTTTAATATCACCAAAATCTGCCTTTTCTTATCATCTCTGTCACTAATGCCCTTACCCATACAGTGCAACTCTTGAGTTTACTGCACAGATTTTGCTTAAGTCTTATCTGAGCTGCTTCCAGTCCATCTAAAATACTGCTAGATGAAGACCTTTCCTTCCTGCCATTCTTTTCACTGGCCTCCTTACTTTTAGTGTATTAATGCAAGCTCTTTATCCCAAGACCAATTCACAGTCTCACATGTATATCTTTGTTCTCACATCCCTCATACCCTTCCCAGTCCTTTTCACATTTCTCCCATTTCAGCTTTTCTGTCATGCCAATCCCTTTGCCTGGAGCAGTTTCTCCTGTACTTCTCTGCCAAGTGTCTTCCCTTCAGATCACTCTTTAGCAATCCTTCCTACCTTTTTATCAAGTATTCTGACTGATTGCCTTTCTAGAACACTTTTGTGTAGGTTTTTCTTAACTTATTCAAGGACTATTCAGTTTTCTCAAGGCAGGAAACATGTCTTATTATATATTTGTAAAGCACTGCTATACAAGCAATTCTTAATAATGAACAGCAGTATGTAGTTCAGTAGTAAATATTTCCACAAAACTTATTTTTTAAATTTAGCCCCCACTGTATGACAGTATGGCTACCAAAAGGACACTTATTTGGATCAGTGGTTTCGTTGGTTGTGGAAAATTCTACTTACTTTTTAACTATCACAGCTTTATTCTACCTTTTAAAAAACAAATGCTAAAAACAAATCAATGCCTAGGATAAGTGCTAAAACTAGAATAGACATTAAATTAAAAATCAAGACACCACTTTTATGCAGCCCTGTAAAACATTACAACACAATTCCCTTGGTAGATCAAATACTCTCAGACTGCTATCCAATGTTACATATCATTCGTACTCCTTTACGGGGCAAGGATGTCACAGCAACATTTACCAGGCATTTCTTCATTTAACTTTAGTGAATAAACACAGGGCGGTGCAAGGATGTTTCGCACCCTAGGTGAAACTTCCACCTTGCGCCCCTCCCCCAGCTCTGTGGCAGCTCTCCGCCCCTCCGCCACCCTGAGGGGCCCCCCCGCCCACGCTCCCCCCGGCCCATGGAGCCATGCGGCAGCTCCCTGCCCCAGCTCACCTCTGCTCTGCCTCCTCCCCAAGCACGCGTCGCCGCTCCACTTCTCCCGCCTCCCAGGCTTGCGGCGCCAAACAGTTGATTGGCACCGCAAGCCTGGGAGGGAGAGAAGCAGAGCAGGGCAGCGTGCTCAGGGGAGGAGGCAGAGCAGAGGTGGACAGGGAGCAGTTCCCCTGCGTGCTGCACCCTTCTGTCCCAGGTCCCTCTGCCTAACTGCCGACGACCGGGGCGGACGAAGATCCGGCCGCCGCGGTTGCCGCCAAAGGACCCAAAATGCCGCCCCCCCCAAATGCTAGTGCCCTAGGCGACTGCCTAGGTCGCCTAATGGGTTGCACTGGCCCTGAATAAATGCTTTAAGAAAGGTGTCAGTTTAACTGCTTTTTACTGTCCAACAGTTGTATCTTTCTGGAATTAACGGTAATTAAGCTGCAGCACTTTGTCCCCCATGCACCTGTGGTTTTATGTAAAAAGGATTAATACTTAGAGGCCCTAAAGAAATACATATAGTTCAAACAACATGTCACTATCTTTAATCAATATCCTGAATGCACTTAGTCTAAGCATATTCCTGTATATATTGCACTAATTAACCACGGTCCTAGGTTTGTTTGTTTTTCACACATTCATGCCTACAGACAATTATTTCCTTTGAATATTTATTTCAAGGCAGAATTTCCTTTTTATTCTGAACTGCAGTTTTTGTTTCCCTTGTGAATTTGTTCAAAAGTACTGGGGGTAGAGAAGTTACAGCTGAGAACACTCCTCTTACATCATAAAATATGCATAAAGGGGCAAGAGACATTTGATATGATGCAATATAGAAGGATATAAAATACCACAGAAAGCAAAAACAAGTATCAAAAGCTAAAGCAGCAATATATAATCTATCACCTTCTTTTAAGACCACTCTCGCCTCAATTTATAAGATTTTACACTTTAACCAAATATTTTAATGGCCAAGTGCAGATCTGAACAGAAATGCCTACAGTGAGGCAGTGGGAGGAGAGGGGAATTGACCATTTGCCCAGGACTGCAAGTTTCAAATCTTTGGTGATTAGGAAAGGAAGTTTCAGAAGATGGGAGGAAGTGGAGTGGGAAATTCAGCTCATCACCAGATGGGTAAACTGTAAAGACTTAGTAAAATCTGAAAACCTAATAGCAAGGATACCGGAACTGCAAAGTGAGCTGGCAGCCTGGGCAGAGTGCCATAGCTAGAGATCCCAGGAAAAACTAAACATAGATAACAAGGATAGGAGGCACTGGTGAACAGGGGTAGTGAGATGGCAGAGACTAGCTGAGACCAAGGGAAAATAGCTGACACCAGTGTACAAGTATCAGAGGGGCAACCGTGTTAGTCTGGATCTGTGAAAAGCGACAAGGAGTCCTGTGGCACCTTACAGACTAACAAATGTATTGGAGCATAAGCTTTTGTAGGTGAATAGGTCTGACGAAGTGGGTATTCACCCACAAAAGCTCATGCTCCAATACATCTGTTAGTCTATAAGGTGCCACAGGACTCCTTGTCGCTGTTTACTAGTGTAAAAGGTTTCACATCCTTGGGGCTCTGGAAAAAAAGTTAGAGGGAACAGTCTTCTACTGCCATCTTAAAGGTGCAGAATCCCCAAAAAGGCTGCTTCAGGCAAAGGCAAACAAGGTATTGCAATTTTAGCCTTGGGGAGACCAGGCATGGGTAAACCTCATGGGAGACCCATCTGACAAAGTTTGAAGGGTTGTGTGTTTAAGAGGACAGCAGGTGCACAGACCTTAGAAAGGCATTAAACTCCTGATTAGGGGATTCCTGTTTGGGACAGTTCTTAATACAAGGAAAGAGAAAATTTACACCAAGGGCTTGTGAATTGAGCCATTTTGCATTCTGGCCAGAGGAAGCTACATGGCACCATATCAGATGTGGAATTTCCATGGTGAAAGTTGGGAGATGCGCCTAACCCAGTTGTCTCCCTATTGGGCATAATCTCAAAGAGAGGATGAAGGACTAGTCCCTATGCTATATTATAATGAAAGAACAAAGGTGCTGAGGAAAACAAGTGGAGGACACCCAGACACAGTCTTTGGGTTTAGCTAAGGCACGTAAAGCTTAAGGACCACAGACTTTATTGCTCTCTAGACCATGATCCACAAAATCACTCAGGGATGTGTATAGCTTCAAGAACATCATAGTGCCAGTGTCATCCCTTAAAGTTATGCACATGCTTAAGCGCTTTGCTAGATCAAAGCCCACCAATGGGATGGACTTGAAGAAGCATTTCAAGTACTAGACGTGATAATACTCATGGGGCGAAGTTATCCTTGCACCCCCTTGACTCCTTTTTGAACTGCTAGGACTTAATCTGTGACTAAGCTTTTCCTACAACTATAAATGGAAGAAAGACTTCTGCATGGGGTTTTAAAAACATTTTAGATATACCTCTACCCCGATATAATGCTGTCCTCAGGACCCAAAAAAATCTTACCGTGTTATAGGTGAAACCGCATTATATCAAATTTGCTTTGATCTGCTGGAGTGTGCAGCCCTGCCCCCCGCCCCCCGGAGCACTGCTTTACCGCGTTATATCCGAATTCGTGTTATATCAGGTCACATTATATCAGGGTAGAGGTGTATTTCTAACATTTATAATATATGAGAAATTTGAGTCAAGAATTTATAGACATTTGAAAAAATATAAAAAATACATTTATTGTGTCAAGTTTTACATTAGTATGTATTTTATCAAATACATCAGATTTTTCATATATCCTATGTATTTTAAATATTATTTCAAAAGGGAAAGGGGCTACTGTGCAATATTTCAAATACTATTTAAAAGCTGAAAATATCTTTAATATAATTTAAATAATTTTCTCCCACATGGGTAACAGCTGTATTCAGAAAGTGTCTCTACTAACCAGAAGTTAAATAAGAGGGATTGCAGTTCTCCTATGCTGCTAAATACTGAGGGGCGACCCCCACTCCTTTCTCTTGCTTGATGGAGCAGGACTCCCTCTCCTTTCTGGCAGGTGAGGTAACCGCACTCCAGGGAATAGAAACTTAAAATGGGAACTGCTGGTGTCTGGCTCAAGAATTTTTGGGGGCTCCCAACCTTTCCCACCAGTTGATGGAGCCGCAACTGTGCCTGATAGGGGAATTAGATAGATCCTTTAGAGGAGAGGAGAGATGAATAGGGAATAACCAGGGAAAGAGAGAGAATGTTATGTGGCCTCAGACTCTACCTTCCAAGGAAGGCTTTACTCAAAATCAGTGGATATCTCGTGGGGGTAAGGGGTGGCAGATCAGTATGTAAGAAGTAGTATCTTGTGCACTACCATCACTTACAATACACAGTATTCCTATGAAGGAATCAGTTAGCCTTTCCCATTACAGTCTGAGGTTTGTTCTTTGTGATTCAGTGCTGCATAGTGGACTTTATTTTCTTCTCAGTCAACGTGAGTAGGTTAGATGGAAGGAAAGGGCGAATGAAGTGCAAAAGGGATCACCACAAATTCCATGAAAAATATTGGCTATTTCATCCTAAATTGAGAAATTTCACTTTTTGCGAATTTTTCTTTTAAAAAAAGGATATTTCACTTGAAAAATACTACAAAATTATAATTTGGGCATGATCATGTGTTTATAATTGATCTGGATCCAAAAATAACCCAACATTTTGAAGTTTCAAAAATTTTAATGGGATTTGCTCATAAATAGGCCATTTAAAGTGAAAATGGATTTCACTTATTATTTTCATTTTTGAGAAAACATCCATTTTTAGTCAATGGTCATTTTGAAGGCAAAAAAATCATAAAATTGAAATTGCACACGTTTTTTGGGAAGTTATTATGTATTTATGAATTTGAAACAAATGCAAGAAAGCTAGATCTCCGGGTTTCTTTCAATTTTAATGCATTTATTGAACAACGCTCTAAAAAACGGTGTGCACAAAACATTCCTCCCCAACCTGAATACACAATCTGTAATATTTTTCACTCAGCTTAAAAAAAAAAAAAAAAGGACATCCGAAGAACTCAAAGCGCTTTATTTACCCTAAACATAAGAACTGTTATGCTGCATCAGACCAATGGTCCATTTAGCCCAGTATCCTGTCTTCCAACAGTGGCCAATGCCAGGTGCTTCAGAGGGAATGAACAGAACAGGCAATCAAGTGATCCATCCCGTCATCCACTCCCAGCTTCTGGCAATCGGAAGCTAGGGACATCCAGATCATAGGGTTGCATCCCTGATCGCCTTGGCTAATAGCCATTGATGTACCTATCCTCAATGACCTTTGTATCCAGTTATAGTTTTGTTTTTTGCAACATCCCCTGGCAACAAGTTCCACTGGTCGACTGTGCATTATGTGGAGCAGCACTTCTTTTTGTTTTAAACCTGCTTCCTATTCATTTCACTGGGTGACCCCTGGATCTTCTTATTCATTTTCTCCATACCATTCATGATTTTAGAGACCTCGATCATATGCCCTCTTAGTCGCCTCTTTTTCAAGCTGAAAAGTTCCAGCGTTTTTAATCTCTCCTCATACAGAAGCTGTTCCATACCCTTAAACATTCTAACTTTTATTGTTTTTTTGAGATGGGGTGACCAGAACTGCACACAGTATTCAAGGTGTGGGCATACTATGGATTTATATAGTGGCGTGTCTTAAGTCTTGGGAGAGACAGTATCATAATCTTATCTGCATTTTACAAATGAGTACATTCAGCACAAATGGTTAAAAGCTCAGTCCTTTACACACGAGTGCTACCATACACTTCTATGATTGCAGGCTCCAACACACAGCAAGTGGGAAACCCAGGAACAGAACACAGGAATTCCAGCTGCCAACCTCGTCACCTTATTTTTAGAGACAAGCTCGGTATTCCAGCACAAAATGGAAATTCCTGAAATGATTCTTCTGCAGATTTACTTGTATTATTATTAGGTTTCTAGTTGTTTCAATGGGACAGAAAAAATAAGGCTTCTCTGAGAAGAAAAACAAACAAAACTTCTGAACAGCTCCCAAATAAAACATTAGCAAAACAATTAGTTGTCTCACAGCGTGAATGCATGTATCTCTTTCATGCTTATAAGTGCAATTTGTTCATTTAATTACATCATTTAATTGCTATCTCAGGAAAACAAACAGGTTCCTAATGAAATTGTTCACAGAGGATGCAAGAACATTTCCCCCCCTTTACTCTCCTGGGAGACATTTTACCAAGATAGTAGTAATCTAAGCTGCTTCATTGTACTTGTATCAATCTCCTAGGTCAGATAATCATCGCTGCAGCAACCCCCAACAGCAATTACATCATGAAATATTTTTGGGTCCTATAAATGCTTGATTAACCACCCACTAAATCATTTTGCCAAGTACCTTGCCAAACGGTTTTACTTTATACTACTGTGTGTCCAGGTTAACCCTGTGATATATCCATTATATATAGCTATGGTTTCTGATGCAAAGACAAGAAGACATATTCGGATTAGTTACACATAGTAAAGAATCCTGATGAGGGTTTAAATAAACTTTTTATAAAGCTTTATATTTTACCTTTGTTCTATGTCCCGTCTTACTTTCTGTTATCTTTGGCTGCTAAGATTGTCTAACAGACCTAAGAAGAGCTCAGCAAAAGTACCAACATCAAAATTAGATCCTGTTCCACGCAATTGAAGAGAAATCAGCTGCGATTTAGGCATTGTATGGCAATAGGAGTCACTCAGTATACCAAGTTCTGTATTGAAATAGGCTCCTTTCTTCTATTAGGCTGTGTCCGTGCTGGGGAAAAGGTGTGTTTTTAAAAACATGTTAACTAACATGTTAAAATCTCATTATAGATGAGAGTTGACCCCCTACCAACTAAAACATTAAAATACAAACGGCCTTGTTAGGGTTTTGACATGTTTTTAAAACATGAATCTCTTTTCCTGGTGTTCACACTGGAGCTGAGCAAACAACTCATTTTTCAGTTTGCTGGTAGTTTCAACAAAATAAAAAGCAAGGTTTCTGATCAAGGTAAACAGAAACTGAAAAAAAATTGCAAATTTTCAGCACGTTAAAAAAAGTTTTTAAAAATTGTTTCATTTCTGGGCATTTTTAACTTTTAGTTTAACAGAAGCAAAGGAAATTAAGGGCTAGATTCACAAACCCAATGGTGGTGATTGTGGCGGCTGCCCTCTTATTACCCTCTCTGGTTGAAGAGCTTGAACCCCTCACAGGTGAAGGTGAGTGCCCTCACGACCAGACTATTGGTTATTCTGGGTGGCTCTCTCAATTTCTTCTGCTGACATTGTTCTACTGCATATTAATCTTTGGAGCAGGAACTTGAACTTGGCAAAGGACAGGACAACCACTAGCAGTTTTGTGAATGGTATCTAAGTTCTTCATGAGGTAACCTCCCTCTTCTCCCATCCAAAAAAGGCATCTGAAACTATGTGGCAAATTTACCTAAATTTGCAAACAGTTTGTTGAGCTAAAACTGCTTCTTTCAGCAAATAAACTTTTCATGCAAAATATTTCACCCAGCTCTACTGGACCCAGTTTAATGTAGTTTCAAACTCCACCGTGTCCAGGACGAGGGCCGGCTCCAGGGTTTTTGCCACCCCAAGCGGCGGGAGGGGAAAAAAAAAAAAAGCAGCAATCGTCGCAGCTCCACCGCGCCACTTTCTTCTTCGGCGGCAGGTCCTTCCCGCTGAGACGGATCAAGGGACCCGCCACCGAATTGCCGCTGAAGAGCCCGACGTGCCACCCCTTCCCCTTGGCCGCCCCAAGCACCTGCTTGCTGAGCTGGTGCCTGGAGCCAGCCCTGTCCAGGACAGCGCTGGGAGTAAGGGGGAATCTTTCTTACCCATTCTTAACTGCACATTTTCTTGCTTTCATGGCTCTAATTCAAACCCTTCAAGTTATTTTAACTAACTCTTACCTTTTCCTTTTTATGTTTTCATCTATATATAGGCCCCAATATCACACAAATGGTATGGTTTATAGATGCAATATATTTTGCAGTAGTAAAACTGCTTGAAAAGGGATGCAGTAAATATTCATGTTAACTATGTTCCAGCATACAGAAGTCTTTAGAAGTGATTTGTGAAAACATGTTTGCAGCGTTGCTCTAGCCATGTTGCGCCCAGATATTAGCGAGACAAGGTGGGTGAGGTAATATCTTTTTTTGGACCAATTTCTACTGTGAAAGAGAAACTTTCAAGCTACACAAAGTCAGGTCTAGGAAAGGCACTCAGTGTTTAACCATGAAAACATGTCAGTCCACAGTCTCAAAAACCAGGATAAAGGAGGTGCCGCACCCCACAGTGTTTTAAGGATCATGTTAAAATATCAGATCTCATTCTGTCCGGTCAGCTATTTCATAGGGAAAAGTGCCAATGCTAAAAGTGTGACAATACAGAACAGCAGTAGTTGCTCCTAATAAAGGTTGAAGGTTGTGTCTCACTCTAAACCTGAAGTCCAGCTTCCCCAGAAGAGAGAGAAATCCAACTGGAATATCACTCCCCATATGTTATGCCAAGGTAGAATTTTTCCTGAAAGTCTGGAGGAAGCTCGGGAAAACAAATATGAAAGTGATAGTGTTTAAAAGTTTCAACTTTTTGACACTTATCTTAAACTGAACCAAATTATGAGCTTAACCTCTGTATCCTCCCACTTCTTGCACACAATAAATTCTAGATCCTACTAGATCCTCTACTTCAGTTCTACAAGTACCATTCAATCTCATGGAGAAATTATTTAATCTCACAAAGTTCACTGGTCAGCTACCCTTTAGAGTTTCAGTATTGGAGGGAGGGATTTCACATACTTCGTGATTTTGTAACACTATGATGTATCTGCTCCGGAGCACATTAAGATGTTTAAGCAGCACAGAAGCAGAATTCAAGAGAGACTCATCTTCACTGGAACAAGATAAGGTGTGGGGACCAAGACATTTAGTCTAATCTTCTACAGAAAGCAAGCCACCATAGTAGTCGTGGAGAAAGCCAAATATGAAAGCATGGGAGCAGGACACCCTCTTGAGGGGAGACACAGTCACTGGAAGGGAAAAGTAAGATAGTTGCCAACACTCTTCCTTTAAAAGCAAAGAGATGGCCAGAGGCTCACTAAACTTCACCAAACAGATGAGAGATTTATGAAGAAGGGCCACAAAAGTTCAGTAAGCAAACATTTGTAAACCATCACCATTGCAGGTATGGCCTCCAGGTAAAGGTTGAGGCTGCATTAGCAGGTCATTGTAGGGAATCCTGCATCAGTGTGGTCCCTGCTGTACTAGTTAGGAACATAAGAATCACTATACTGGATCAAACTGATGGTCCACCTAGTCCAGTATCCTGTGTCTGACAGTGGCCAGCACCAGATGTTTCAGAAGAAGGTGCAAGAAACCTCACAGTAAGCACATGTGGGATACTCTGTCCCCCATACAAATCTCAAGCTAATCTCTAATAGTTAGAGAGATTGTTTTAAGCCCCAAACATGATGTTTTAGAGCCCTTTCAAAACTTTTGTTTTAACATTAACTATACCAACAACAACTCTGGACATTTTTGCTTACCATATAGGTGCCCAATACCTCTTTAAATCTTGCCAAGTTCTCGGCTTCAATGACATAATACAGCAAGGAGTACCACAGTCCAGAAGTATTGCAAAAAAAGTATTTTATCAGTTATGGACAGAGGTCTTCACTCTCCATGGTCTCGTCTACTTTAGGAAAATTAGCACCCATTGCCCAACCCACTGCCCTTCACAGATGGTAGCAATAATGGAGCAGTGTAGACCAGGTCTGAGAACTAGGCACCCAAATCCCATTGATTTTCAACGGAAGTTGGGCACGTAGTCCCTCAGACCCCTTTAAATATCCACCAAATTACTAATTAAACCCTTTCTACACTACAGCCACCACCATTGCTATCACTGGAGGAGTTGCAACAATAGGAAGCTATAGATTCTAAGTTTACGAGTGGAGATTCAGCCCAGTTGAATCAACCCAGCACCTGCCACAAGTACTGATTTCACTTGAGAGAAAGATTCCCCCCCCCTTGAGCTCAGTTTCCTCTTCCTTGACACAGAGAGAAATGTTCACAATTCAAAATGCCATGTTCTGTTTTACAAGGAGCAGAAATTAGAAGCCAAAGCAAGAGGACATCCTAATATGGGATTCAACAAAGCAGAGGCCCTATGTCTCAGAAAGCAAAACAACATAGTGACCTTTTTCCATAGTGCCAATGTACACTACTGTCAAAGGGATGTGCATTGGCATGGTTCCTGCATTGGTGTGGTTCCAGGGGAAACCTTCCTAGAGGTGCCTTCCCCTGGAACACTGTAGCCTTTGTACCTTGAAACAAACTGAACAAGTGTGCGTGTACACACCCCCACAGAGAGTGGGCATTGATGCTATAAGTGCCCGAGAACAAACACAGGATGGAGAGAGGGCATGAACAGTCTCATCATAAAAATACAGATACAGCATCAGCAACTGGATAAAAAGAAAAAGTACTTTCCTGCCTGCATGACACCTGTGAGGTGATGCTTTCAAACTCCCTATTGCTTTTTTTTTTTTTTAAATACATGTTAACTGTATGTCATTTCTATTTGTACATAGCTCATCTCAGCACACTGGTCTGCTATCGTAAGGCTTTCACTACCTCCTCAGTTCTCCATCTATAAAACGGGGTAATAGCACTTCTCTACCTCACAGGAGTGTTGCGAGAATAAATATATTAATGATTGTGAGGCTTACTCAGATACCATGATAATGGGGGGCATGTAAGCTCTGAGACAGAGATAAATTCTGCCTTATTTCACTTCCAGTGTGGATGTACTTTTTTCTGGCTGCAGCTCTGAATGTATCACCCGTATACATTCAGAATGGAATGTGACAACTGTTAACAGAAGCTTTAAGAGACCATCTTGTGAGACAAAATTTTGGTTACAAATTTAAAAAAAAACTTAAGTGTACATAAAACTATGGAACACAAAAATGGTAAAATTAAGTTAAAACAAATATTTCACCATTTAATCATCTGAGCTGAACTACAGTATCAACCTCTGAATCTGCAGAAGTCTGCCAGTTTCATGCAAAGGGCAGCATTCTCCAAGATCAGTTTTCAACACCTTGGAGTATTCCTCTCAAACTTCTTCATTGCAGGTACTTGGCCATATATGGGGCAGATGTAATCCATTTAAGTAAATGGGTTGATAAGTATAAAGCTGCCTAGAACTCAAAGAGGATCTCAGAGAAAGGTTTGAATCATGAAGTCTGAAAAGCACTTTCTCTCAGAGCAAACACTGCCTTCAATTAATCATTCCAGCATGGTATAGAAACTCCGTAGATAATTTACTAGTTTACTTTCCTTTAAGTAGCTTACTTCTTGGCAGCCATCTGCCACTAAACAGAATCGATAAATGCACTGTACAATTCACAGGTGAAGCATTGTCCTAACAATCAGGTGCCTCACAATAAGCCAGGCAATATCTAGTGCCATTTCGTAGAAGCTAAAGGTTAGAAGTAAAGAGGAATTAGAGTGAGCATACCAAACATGGGGCTCTTATTCAATTTTTTAAGGCTGTGCAGACTTTGTGCTCAAGTGCTGCAAAGCATGTGTTTAACTTTACTGATATGACTGGTTTCATAGACTTTGCTGGGATTGTTCAGGACTAACGTTACACTCACACACAGTCATTTGCAAGATCAAGGCCATAGTGATTTGGGGTCGGGGAGAAGGGTTTAAGAGAAGTTATTTGGAATTTAATTCCAGACTTTTTAGTGGCCCCATCTTTTTGCTGTGTGTGACCGTCATAGATTACACCTGCTGCAGAGAACCCCTTCGTGTTCTCCACATGCAATGCATGCAGGCGGGCCATGGCCTTCCAGCCAGGCTCTCCGTAAGGTCTGGCCCCTTTAAGTGTTACAGAGTCTTTACTGTCTTTCAGCTCACCTGCTCAACAGTATCCCAAGGGCCAGTCTTTCAGTGACTGGGTGGCTGGAGTCTGAGTCACCCTGTCTTCCCATAAATTTCTTTTTAGTTCTGACCCTTCTTTCATGATCCAATTTCCTTCAGTCCAGACCTTCTTCCAAGGCCCAGTTTCAGTTTAGTTTTGCCCTTCAGTCAGGGCTTACTGCCCAGAGATGTTCCTCTCCCCTACACCCTACCTTTCTCTTCTAAACCTCCTTTCCTCACTCACTCCCCATTTCTCCCATCCTCTTTTAGGTCCAGCACTTCCTCTTCTTGAGTGCGCTCTCCTCCTGAACCACACCCACCCTTGGTGATGGTCAATTACATTAACCCTTTTAGATGATCCCTATGTCTTAATTATCAATCATTAATCCTTTATTAGCGCCATTCCAAGCTAACTTCTCCCCACCTCCGGGAGACAGAACAAGACCCTGCAAAGTGGCCACATCACCCCATGACAGAGACATTTTGCAAAATTTGGATTTCACATGGAAACATGCCCAAAAAAACCCACCTTCCCTAATGCCAGATGCTTCCGATTTCAAAAAAGAGAATGCTATCAAAACGGAAGTGTAACATGAGGCGGCTTTCATAAATGGAGCTAAACTTGGGCCCTGTTTCACTCAAAGTTGTCATGTTCGCCACTCACATCCTTCTAGTTGAGCAAGGAGCCATGACATTTGAGGTATTTCATGAAATTGGACCCGTTTTCACAAAACTGAGAAGAAACATGAAAAACGTAGTCATTTTACAAGCATGCTGTCCATTTTCCCACCAATAATTCCCTAGAATAGATGTGTATTCATTTACACACGCAGGACTGTCTTCTGCTCTGTGTTCCACTCACCAACCAATCACAAAACATTAAACCTATAAACACCAACTTTAACAAATCTAAAAAAAGCATGATGTCATCCATCCATCCAAAGACTCTCTTCTGCTTAACTCCCCACCCCAGGATGTAAGGCCAGATATTTATATGGAAAAAAGGGAGGGGTACTTTTCACATTTATGTAGCATAACCCAGATGTTGGCCAGGCATTTCTTTGGAAGTTAATACAGCTTAAAGCTAGACTGACTCCCCCACATTTCTCTAAAAAATTAACGATGGAAATAAAAAGAAAATGTGTACAGCCATGGAGGGCCAATTTTCACTATTGGAGCTACACAGAGGCAGTGAAATTCATTTAAATGAAGTCTGTCTTCTGTGTCAGCTCTCCACAGAAAGACACCTGTGCAATCTAAAGAAAGGAGTCTGCAGGCCGTGTGTATTAGACACAATGGAGACATTATAATCACATCAAAAACCACAAACAGGAAATTCAGTTCACTACAGAGTATTCACATGATACATATAAAAATAAATGCAAAGCTAAGTGAAATAATTATTGGCAATTTTGCACAAAGCCATTCTCCCACTATTAAACGCCTCATTAAAAGATCTCACATTTATGTGGTTCGTTTAAAAAAAGTATTTGTATGGAAATTCTGGAAACATTTTGTCAAATCAAAAGCAATGGTATCAAGCTAGATTCCATGACCCATATCTAAGACTGATGTAATGCCGTCATGGTTTATAGTACGCGGACACATAGGACTTAACAAGCTGAAGTATGGATGCAAGAACAGGATTTGTTTTCCAATATCATCCATCAGAGAAATTAGAGATGAGAAAGGCCCATCAGATCATCCAGTCAATCCCCCTGCCAGTCCAGAATTCTTCCGTACAGCCTATATACTACTCCTTTATCTAATCTATATTCTAATAGGTTTAAAGCAATTGGTTTTCCACTACTTCCCTTAGAAAGGCTACTCCACAGTGTAATAGAGCTCAGTGTTTTTACCAAATCTACCTTCGTTATCTTAATTCCAAATGACACTAAACTTTCTAGTTTTAGAGAATCTCATCATGAGTGTAATGATTTGGGGGATCAGTCTGTACGAATTATGAATCCTGGCCAATCCCCTGAAATTACTACTATGAAAATTGCTGTATCATGAATGCAGCTCTGTACATGTATCCACCATGAGTGGGCAGGGCTGTGTCACTTCTTTGCCAGATCAGAAACCCTGGTGGTCATTAGAACTCAACAGCCATCTATTCAAGGTAAAGTACCTTGGAATGATAGGTCTGCTAGAGCACGGGAAAAGACACTTTCCTCTCCTGTCTGAAAGTGGAGAGCAGTGGAAAGGTATTAATACCCGGAGTGGGGGGACAAACAGCTGTGCATCTCTCTGTATCAGTGTTATAGAAGGCAAATAATTTATGAGTTTACCCTGTATAAGCCTTATACAGGGTAAAACGGATTTATTTGGGGTTTGGCCCCATTGGGAGTTGGGCATCAGGCATCTGAGTGTTAAAGACAGGAACACTTCTTAAGTTGCTTCCAGTTAACTCTACAGTGCCTGGGCTCTGTTCAGACTCCAGAAGCTTCAAACTCATGGGATCCTGCAGGTGAGTCCCCTCAGCAATCTGGTGAGCTGTCAGCAGGGGGAACCCAACCAGATCTGTGACTGTGTGTCAAATCCAAATATGAAGCTATTTTTCTAAGCAATTTACGATCCACAAAGCAGACCTTCCTGGTACATTTCCTAACTATTCTATTCTGTCTCTTCCCCACCTCCATCCCCTTCAGAACATCTCCCCGAGTATACATGTAGGACAATTATATTGACTGCACAATATCCCTCTTAAAAGGCATACAAAATACATAAACACACAAGTCTGGGCAGACTTTAAAGAATGATTTTTTGGATAGGGTCAAATTTCACTTAGATAATGTATTCTTCACCAGCTGTTGTGAACTAATGTTGTATCATTGCTACGTGCTATTAAAGACATGTCATGTATCACCCCAGAGGTGCAAAGTGCTTCAAGAAACATGACAAAAGAAACTATATCAAAGTGTAAGATAGTAAGTGAATATTTAAAATACCTGCATGTTTGATTTCCTTTTTTGATCATACAAGGCAAAGCTGCATGAACAATGTACATTTTATGCTATTTTGCTGAGGAGCTGCAGTCTTAAATCATGGACCTACTATGGAAAGTCATGAAAAATGGCATTCCACATTTATTATGTCTCCATATTAAGTTGATTCAGTTTAAAAAATAGAAAGATAAATTTTCTACCTGCCAGAGCTACAGCCACTATCTCAATCAGATCTAACAACCAATCTGAATTTGGTCTTCCTCAAGCATCAGCAATAGTAATAAATATCCCTCAGAACAAACTGTCTTCAGTTATACCTGTGCAGCTGCATTAGACTTCACAGGGCATGCAGAGAGTGGCCACTAAAAAAAAAAAAAAAAAAAAGATGACTTTTTTCCAGAGTAGAACTGCAGTTTAATAAAAAGAATCTGTTTATATTCATGGAGGAGGATTTGGGTGGACAAGAAATTGGGCGGAACAGGGCAGCTGGCCCATTACATAGAACTGGGCTCAGCTCTCCTGTTCCAGACTAGATGCCCCCAGTTGGATCAATTAAGAGGGTGGAGCAGAATGCAGGGGGCTATACAAGATTAGCTAGGAGTCACAGCAGACTGAGTCAATCAGGAGAAGGACAGGAGAGGAGAGCTTCCTGAGACAGACAGTGATTCACGGGAGAAGGTTGAAGGCAGGAGAGCAGAAAGAAGGTGTTGCTGGATGGCTCTAGGCCAGAGAGAGCAGAAGGAAGGAGGAGCAGTAGAGACCCCACTGATGACTCCGTGCTGGAGAGCTGGACCCTGAGGAACAGTGACCGGACCAGGGGAAGTGAGGGGTGCTCCCAGCAGAGAGGCTTTGGGAGTTCCCAGTGGGAAGAGCAGGGATGCACCTCAGAAGGAAGGGCTGGAAGGGGTTTCCTGGCAGAGTAATGGAAGAGACTGACTAAGGAACCCAGTTGTGACAGAAGACACTGGGGCATGGTGAGCACAAGGATTAGGTGCACTGGGGTAATATGGAGTATACGTTGGGACGGCTATGGATTATTTGCACTATGTTTTGTTAATAAACTGTGTATATGGACTAGAAGACAAACTTGAATAGAGTTACTGGGGACTCAAGAAGGAAACTGAGGCAAGGGGCCACCTCCATGGCTGTCATGAGTGGGAGCCTGGGAAGAGGCCACAAGTTTACCCTGGGCAATAAGACTAACCAAACTTAAGTTACCAAAATTGATGCGGTCACTTTTGACTCCTGAAGAGTGTGGTCTTCACAATCAATGCTCCTGTTAACACAGAGAGATAAGATATGTGTGGCTTCAGAGTGCTCTATCTGGGTGACAATATTGTTAACCCAGCTACTGATGGAAACACAGAAGAGCAACACCACACACTATACCCTTTGCTTTATGGCACTGACGTCTTGAAATAGGAATCCTGGAGATACTAGTTCAGAACCAAATCCGGTACACACATACCATCTGCTCCTATGCCAAGGAAATTAGACAAACATGATCATATCCTTGCAACAGCCACAATTCACTAGCCTGAAAAAAACTAGAGACTGAAGACCAGGTTATGATGTGTACGAAAAGTGTCTGAATTTAGTTTTTGCACACTTTTTCCACTGTACAAAACTGTGATCCTTATTCTGTATAAATCATGCACGGTCCATGAATCAGATGTGCATGTTGACCATAAAAATTCGATCTTTAATTTACACACCTACTGTCCGCACTCAGGTTTGGAGAAGAGTATCTATATTCTGTCATTTTCAGTATTGTCCAATTTCTACCCTGCCTTTATTCCCTTATTGGATCTTGTCGATTTGGCCAATTTCCTCAGCACCTGCACCAATGGAGGGCTAATGCCAGTGTAATTTGAGACTGTAATCCATTTAAAGGCCAGAGTGGCAGGGTTTTTTTAATTATTATTATTCAGCTTACATAAAAATCTATTATAGATAGGATACAAGACAGACATCTTTCAGATGTGGGCACCCTGCAGAAAGCAGCAGAACTTCAACTTGTCACTGACTTGCAAGAGCCAACTGAGGCCTCCATAGCACTCCCTACCAGGCTCCCTGGTAGGAGGCGGGTGAGGACCCTGCCCCGCCCAGGGGCAGGAACAAGTAAGGGAACCTTTGTTGTTTAAGTTGGCCATTATTCACAGCTTTGCAGCACTGATCTCAGGACTCCAACCTGTGTGCACCATCTGTCTGGGAAGCTGCCAGGGAGGAGCTGGGGTTTGGAATATTTGAGTGTGTTGGGAAGTGGTTGATTTGGTAGTGTTTAGTACTTGTTAGCTAACCCTATCCCTTTCCTTCCCCAGATCCTATTTTCCTGGTCCTAATAAAGTCTCCCTTTTTTATACTGTTATTTTTGGGTGTGTCATTCTTCCGGTGTGGTTGGTGCTGATGTACTTTTATTGTTTCTTGTGTATCAGATTTCTAACCCTTGTCTGGGAGTAGGATTATTCATTTTCCCAAAGGACAGCACCACGTGTGTTTTGGGGACAGTGAGGAGTCACCTGGGTGGAGGCACCTGATATCTGAAAAAGAAACCAGGATCCAACCCATGGGAGAAGCCACTGCAAGTAGCAAATACCAGGGAGGAGTCTTGAGCCACCCCTAGAGGGATGAAGTGCATTAAAAGGGTGGAGTTTGCAAGATAGTATTGACTTGCAGATATTTAACCAAATGAAGAAAAAAAAACACACATCAAGACACCAAGAACAATGCCACAGGTAGTCCAGCAAGGGACTGCTTAACTAAACATCTCAATAGCCTCTGTTTAGAGTCTAAAAGCCTCATAAGAATTGGGGGCACACTGTGTTAGGTGCTGTACAATATAGAAGACAACACTGTTAGTGATACAGTCAAGGAGAACAGCCTTAACCCCTGTTAATATATGGCAAACCTGAGTCTGTAAGTAAATTTAGCAAGGCAATAAGAATGAAATTCCATGGTGTAGAATAGTAGCACATATTCAGAACCAAGCACTAGGAGCTAATAAATGGCTTAGAAAAAAATCTGAGTCCTTCTCTCAGCTATAACTCCTAACCTGCATAAAGAATGAAACTACTGAAATTACCATCAGCTTATTTGGTGAGACAGCTGGGCACCAAAGCTGGCTAACTGGCACAGATCAAATCCAAGGCAAAGTATTTCTCCTTCCCCCTTCTTCTCCCCCCCCTCAAAAAGGTGGTGCCTATTACCCTCAAAAGGGAATAAGGTAGAATGGCATCACAGCAGATACAGGGAAGCCTAAGTCCTGGGAACAAACTCATGGGCCAACAGCTAGAAGTCTGACCTATTGCATGCAGTCCTTCTCCTCTCCTGTCCTTGAGTGAGGCATCATAGCAGAAGAACTGGTTCTTGGAGGCAATCAGAGAAAGAGATGACCTCTTCAGAGGTCAGAAAACATCATCAAATCTTAAATGAATCAAACTGTATCATAGAATCTCTATGAATAGAAATTCCGTGCTTTAATAAGACCATGATAGTGACAGTGACTGTGAAATGCTCAGAGATTAGAGGCTAGAAAAAAAAAACCCTCAACAATAATGAGGGAATTCGACTATTCTCTTATTGATGGGTACATGTCACCTCAGGACAGGATGCAGAGATAAATTTCTTGACACCATTGATGATTGTTTCTTGGAGCAGCTCGCCCTGGAACCCACGAGGGGTAAAGCAATTCTTGATTTAGTCCTAAGAGGAGCTCAGGATCTAGTCCAAGAACAAATATGGTTGAACTCCTCCATAATAGCAACCATAATGTAATTAAATTTAAAATCCTTGTAGCAGGGAAAATACCAAAAAAACCCCACCACAGCAGCATTTAATTTCAAAAAGGGGAACTTTTTTTTTTTAAAGAAGGAAGCTAGTTAAACAAAAATTAAAAGGAACAGTCACAAGAGTGAAATGCCTGCAAGCTGCATGGGAACTATTTAAAAACATCATGGTAGAGCAGGGATAGGCAAACTACGGCCTGCAGGCTGGATCCGTCCTGTCAGGGCTTTGGATCCGGCCCACGGGATTGCCACCCCAGTGGCGCTGCGGGGCTAAGGCAGGCTCCCTGCCTGCCCTGGCCCCGTGCCGCTCTTGGAAGCGGCTAGCACCACATCCTTGTGGCCCTGGGGGAGGGGAGGGCTCTGCACCCTGTCCTTGCCTGCAGGCACTGCCCCCCCCCGCAGTGTCCATTGGCTGGGAATGGGGAACAACACCCAGCTAGTCCCAGGTTTCCCCCTGCACCCTTGCTCATTGTACAATCGGTTTCCCTTCACCCCAACTGGTCCCCAGCCTTTGTCCAGCCACTTCCAGGCTCCTTCCCTTCCCCCAGCTTCTCATTCCATCAAAACCTTCCCTTCCCTCTCTAAGCTAGTTCTCAGTCCCTGTCCTCCCCATCCCAGTCTCCTTGCCCTGCCAGTCTCTCCTCCCTCCCTCCAATCCCAGTCTCACCAGGCTCCTTGTCCCAATCTACTCCTTTTCCTCCCCCAGGCTCCAAAGCTTCGCTCTTGCCTCCTCTGCATTCAGGCCAGGCAGCTTTCTCTTCCATGCTGCATGGGCACCAGCAGCGAGGTCACTGAGAACAGAAGAGGCAGGCTCCCTGCTCTCAGTTCCACCCTGTCCCAAAGCACTCAAAAGCAGCAACAAGGAAAGGCCAACTTTTCCTCTGTAGGCCTGGGCTGGAGCACACTTACTTGGAGGGGCCCAGGGGAGATTCATGTGAAGTTCTGCCACACATAGTAGCTATAAGGCGATGAACCCTGCTGTAGGGAGAGCTTGTCTACACAACAAAATTAAGTCCACTTAAGTTGATGTACAGCCGCCACAACAATTAAAGAGGTGGTTGATGTCCACACGTGCTCCTTCTGTCGGTGGTGCACATCCTCACCAGGAGGGCTTCCATTGACTGAAGTGGGGCACTGTGGGACACTGACAGCTAGAGTCCAGCAGCCCTGGGGCTGACAGCCTCAGGCATGTCAGCCAGGGATGGGGCTCACAGCTGAGCCTCCTCTCCCCCCACCCCAGCACTGACAGCCCAAGCCCACCCCAGGGCTGACAGCTCGAGCTGTCAGCTGAGAGAGCCCTGTGCCCAGCTGACTGCTCACACTTTCAGCACCAGAGCCGGGTGGGGGCCCAGCTGTGAGCCCACATCTGGTTGACTGCTCAGGCTGTCATCACCGGGGCAGTGAGGGGAGGACTCCAGCTCCACTTGTAGATGCTGCATTAGTTAAACTGGCTGTTGGCTGCCAACTGCACCGACACTGCATCACCCTAACTACATTGACCTAAGTGCTACCCCTCTCATGGAGGCAGAGTTACCATGTCAGTGTAGCGGGCCACTTACTTCAGCGGAACTAGCATTGTAACCTACTGGCATAATAAGTTGGATGTAAGCTGCTTTATGTCTGCCTAACTCTGTAGTTTAGACCAAGCCTTAGACTTTGATCAAATTTGGGTGGATTTTCACAGAAATGGCAAAAAGCACATCCCTGCCAAATTTCAAGGTCTTGCTCCAAAGCATGGGAGTATTAGAGATTCTCAAAGAAGAGAGTCACCAGAATTTTTTTTTAAGTGACAAGACCATTTATTTCTTCTTAACCTCATTCTCTGAAATAGCTCTATTGTTTTGGCTGAAACTTTCAGATAATCAGCCTGAGGCAGACACTCCTTATGGAAATTTTCATCTCAGTTTAAGTTTAGCAAATTATAAGCAACAGAAAACAGTCTCATAGTGGAAACCATCAGGCAACCTTAACAACAGGTAGTGCTACTAGCACTGCATACATTAATGGATGTTGCTGTAAAGAAAATATTCTCCTACGTGGCTCACACCTTCATCGCATAGTATACCAAGATCCAAATCTAGGATACAGTAAAGCTCAAAAAGAGAGGTTATCTATTAAAGATGACAAACGTCTAATTAGACTGTAAGCTTTTCAGAGCAGGGAGCATCTTTTTGTGTGTTTATACACCACCTTGCGTAACAGAACCTTGATCCAGAATGCAAGGGACTATCATAATTCACACAATACACGTACATTAGATTAGGTTGATAGATACTAATGATTTCTGAGGCTATGTTGCTTGTAATAAAGATTAAAAAAATCAAGAGGGATGTTTTGATATCAAAGTGCTGGTTGACTAGATAATTTAAGTTTGCTATTCTCATAGGATTCTGTCTCCAAGTCATTTTTGGAGATAAAAATTGTCTTTACAACATCCTATATGTTTTAAGGCTGAAGTAGTTTGATCTTTCAACCCAACTAACACTCTAATAGTAACGTGAAAGTAGTCTTCAAAACATATGGATTGCAAAAGTATCTCTATTGACAGTGAATTACCCCATTTTAAATTGAACTTAGTTTTTAATTAGGTCATTTTTCTGTGTAGTGAAATACAAAACAACATGTCCTTGGAGTAGACTAGCATGAAGTAAATATAGCATGGAAGAGAAGGCAAAGCTAGATGTAACCTTCTGCAGCTTTCAATGGGTAATGTTATTGTACTACAAACATGTATAGTAAAAGGATGTCCTTCACTCCCAAGATAGCTTCCTATGCCACTTATTAATATTTTATAATAGTGCCTAGAGGCCCCAATAAGGATCAGTATATTGTGCACAATTCAGCATCTAGTACAAAACAAGATGCAGTCCTTGCAAAGAGCTTACGATTTAAATGCACAACACAGAGAGGGGAAACAAAGTATAATGAGGGGCATAGAGATTAAGCGGCTTGCTCAAAATCACATAGGAAGCCAACAAAAATGACTATGGGTATATAATGGCTTCTGTATGAGGAGAGATTAATAAGACTGGGACTTTTCAGCTTGGAAAAGAGGCGACTAAGGGGGGATATGATAGAGGTCTATAAAATCGTGAGTGGTGTGGAGAAAGTGAATAAGGAAGTGTTATTTACTCCTCCTCATAATACAAGAACAAGGAGCCACCAAATGAAATTAAGAGGTAGCAGGTTTAAAACAAACGCAAAAAAGTATTTTTTCACGCAACCCACTGTCAACCTCTGGGACTCCTTGCCAGAGGGTGTTGTGAAGGCCAACACTATAACCGGGTTCAAAAGGGAGCTAGAGAGATTCATGGAAGATAGGTCCATCAATGGCTATTAGCCAGGATGGGGAGGAATGGTGTCCCTAAGCCTCCGTTCGCCAGAAGCTGGGACTGGGTGACAGAGCACGCATCACTTGATGATAACCTGTCTGTTCATTCCCTCTGGGGCACCTGGCATTGGCCACTGTCAGAAGACAGGATACTGGGCTAGATGAACCTTTGGTCTGACCCAGTATGATCATTCTTATGTTGCAGAGCCAGGAATTGAATCCAGATCTTGAATCCAGCACTATCAGCGTAATATTCTGATGAAGTTAAAGAGTCAGTCTAGCTTCTTGCTCCCAAAAGTTCAAGAGTCAGAAATCTGCCTTATTTTCTGTTACCTGACACTTCCAGCCTTCATAATTCCTCAGGGAATCTTATTAAACACAATAAACAGTTCAATTTTATTTTCAAATCAATGTGGGGGCAACAGAGGGCTTCGAGTGTTATCTTTTACCATAAGATATTAATGCCATTTAAACCCTTAGTTCATGGTCAAGATAGCATTTAATGCAGAAAAATCCAAATATTAATATGTACATTTTTATGCCATTCCAAGAAACTAAACTCTTCAAGGCAGGGGCCATCTTTTAATTATTTTATTAATAATTTATATTAATAATTTTATTATTATTTTTATTATTTAATTGTGTGTGTTCTGTGCCTAGCACAATGGGGCCCTGATCCTCACCTGGGAACTCTTGCTAGCATTTTACAAAGAAACAGCAACGATGTGCTTGGTAGCCCCAAGAGAAGTTGCTCACCAATCTAAACCATCTAAATGTAAAATCGAAGGCAGCCATACAGTGAAGAGGCAATGCCAAATTCCACTACTTCAATTGTTACATTGAGAATCTAAATGAATTTCAATTTACAGTTAAATATTCAACATAAGAGCCAAAGAAAACTTCACTGCATTTCTGTTGCAGCTCTAACCCAGCCCCTCTGTGCCCTATAGAGCTACTCCACGAACTCTGAGACATGATTGGAATAATTTGAAAAAAAAATTCCTTATACAAAAAGCAAGGAGTTACTTTGAGCTCTCCCCCCCCCAAAGAAAAGTTGCTTTGGAAGCAGAGGAAAGTGGAGACCCAGATAAACAGTGAGAGCAGGTGTGCAGAGACAGGATAAGCAGTCACAGAACCCAGTGCCAAGAGGCAGATCTGATTGGTCTAGGAGCAGGGCTGAAAAGGTAGATAAGGAAAGGGTAGGCAGGAGTTCCACCAGGGAATCCAGGCTAATGTGGCTTTAATAACCTGTAAAATAAGGTGCAGGGCTTACTTTTTCTCTCAAAACAACTCTCTTCCAGCATCAGTTTCCATATCATGGTGCAATTTGAAAACATTTACCTAAGCAGGCTAATATGCAAGCTCTCTAAGTACACCAATACTATAATAGTAGTATTTTGCCCAAGTGTACTTTGGTGATGCACTTATGAGCCAGTCCAGAGAGGATCATACTTCTAACATCGAAACTTCAGTTATTTTGTTTGTGACACTGTTTTCTTCACAGACCTCTCAGTGTTATTTCTCAAGCCTGGGAAATTAACCTATACCTTAAAAACATAATGATCAAAGATACACACCAACAACTGAAAGTGATTTAATTAATTGTTTGTCCCAAGAGCACTGAATGGGGATCCCCTGTCTTATTTTCCCCTGACTGCACTCCCTGAAGTAAAAGCTCTGCAACAGTGAATCCATGACTAAGCAAAGTAAATTACTTCGCAGAGCATGCAAGTGGGTGTAAATTATACTCATGAGAAACCCATTGACACAGCCCACTTCAGCACATTATTTCATTTTCTGAGAGCACTCATTTGAAAACACAGACAGGATACTACCAAAGTTATTCTATTTCTTGGAAACATTTCCTCCCCACAAGAGGATAAAAACCTGCACTCCTGACATTCAGCAAAGCTTAATAGTACACAACTTTTATTATAAAGACCCTCCCATCCTCCCTTCCTGAGAGTTATAAAACTAACCTCAGTTTGAGTTTCAAAGACTTTTGCTGGGAAAGTATGACTGTAATACAGGGCCATTTATAAAAAGGGATGCACAAAATCAGCCATCACTGATGTTAGTGTTAGTGCATCTGGCTATAGATCAGGAAGGGAGGGGATAAGCCTGCAGAGCGTAGTGGTCAGTTTTGGACACACAAGTTTGTAAGAACTGACTATTATTTCTTCTCTGTATTTTGATGGAGGCCCTTTTGAGGACTGGGGAAGCCATTGTGGCACCATACCTAGAATTTAAGGTATTATACAGGTTCTTGTATCACCTTCATTCAAGCAGTATCCACCACCCTTCAGTAGTGCATCAATCATCCTTACTACTATTGGCAACAGGTGGCTCATTTGCTCTCCCCATTGGGAGACCTATGTTTACAGTCTAGAGTTTGTTTTGATAGGGTTTCTTGGTTTTCTTAAAGAAGACACACAACATATCAGCAAAATGTTACATATACAAATACAAAACTAAGTAGCTATACGCTCACCTTTACTGCTGCTATTAGTTTCCCCAAAACTATCCACTCCCTGCCTGACCAGAGCAATCTGCTCCACTGCTGTTAACCCAGAGGCCTTTCTGCCTGCCTCCCCACAACAACAGCTCCCCTCTTTTACAGGATGAGCAGAAACCTGATGACATCACACCCACCAGTGTGCAAGTTTCCAGACCAACAGTGCCTAGGGTGACCAGATGTCCCGATTTTATAGGGACAGTCCCGATTTTGGGGGCTTTTTCTTATGTAGGCTCCTATTACCCACCACCCTCTGTCCTGATTTTTCACATTTGCTGTCTGGTCCCCCTACCAGTGGCACTTCTAAAAATGTCTCTGTAGGTGCCCCACTTACCGGCTGCTACAGGTGTTCTAGCAGCAGCCAGGAAGTGTGTCTGCCCCCCAGGTGAGAGAGGAGCTCCTGCGCTGCATGGTACATTTGAAGAGGATGGGCCACTTGCTGCAGGGGCTGGACGCAGGGTGTGAAAGGGGTGCTGCTCCTGCTGTCCTGCCTCAGGAGGAGGGCACCTGCCCCGGATGGTGTAGGCCTCCCTGTTCTTATTCAAAGCTGAGGGGCACAGCCTGACCCGGATCTACCTGGCCCCCCACTACTAGGCCTGCTGCATGCAGAGTTGTGACCCTGTCCCCAGGAAATGTGCGGGGCTCCTGCCCCACGCGGTGCCCACAAAAGTAAGGAGTCGCCGCTGGGGCCATGTGTGAGGAGTGTGTCCCCCAACCCGGCTCCTCCCTCCGCCCCATCACAGCTGCTCCCGCTGCAGCAGCCAAGAGGCGCCGGCTGCGAGCGCTCCTGCCAAGCCCCCCAACCTGCCGGGGTGGCAGCCGCTCTGGGCACACGCGGGGCTGCCGGCCGCGCCGGGGAAGAGCCGGGTGGGCAGGAGCAGCCGCCGCCGCCGCCGCCGCCACCCAGCGCCGAATGCCGCCCGCCTGCGAGAGCCGCCCCGGCCTGCGCCAAGCGCAAGCGGTGCGCGGGGGTGCTGCGCGCCGGACCCGGCTCCGGGCAGCAGGAGTCACCCCGTGCCCGCCCACCGGCCCGCCCGCGCGGGGAACCTGCTGCAGGCGGCGCGATCCCCGGGCCGCCCTCCGGGGAGAGGCGCGGAACCGTCGGGCGCTGCTGCCCCGCGGCAATGGGGCGGCTGGAGATAACCGTGCCCGGCCTCACGGGGGCGGCAGCGCGAAGCCCGGCACGCGAGAGGCCGGCAGAGGCAATGGGAAGCAACTTCTCTTACCTGCGTAGCGGAGCACAGGAGCCACAAGGTGGCTGAGAGGATGGGGGTCGTAGTAGCCCAGCTGTGCTGCCCCCCTGGCGCTGACATCCTCTCCCCGGGGCGGGGAGCTGGAAATCTGCCAGCAAACCCCCCCTCACCTCGGACCTCCTGCCTTAGTCCGTCCAGAGGCGACCGCTGCGGCGCCTGCTTACACTCCGCTTCTGGTGGCGCAGCTCAAGCTCCAAGTGTCTCTCCCTTGGTGGCAAGGCAGCCTGTCCATGGGGCATAGGCAGGCTTGTGTGAATGGTGCATGGGGGGGGGGGTGCTTGTCCTGGCTCAGAAGGGCAGGATAATGTGTTGAAACGCTCCCCCCTGCTCCTCCCCTCCTCGTGTCCGGGCTGCTAGAAGGCGGAGAGTAACAGACACCGATCCGCCCGGAGCTGCTGCTGCGGTGTTAATTTCAGGATCCAAGCGCCTAAAACACATTGTTACTAAATTTATAAATTTGCTGAGCGGGCGGCTGGCTGGGGAGGGACTAGCCCCACCTTGCACGCCTTAAAGAGACACCGCTGCTTTCCCTGGTGGTCTGAGGTTTTCATCTCACCCGCGTCCCAGCCAACTGTCACTCTCCTCCACTTCTGCTCTGGAGGCTTCCCCCACTTCCCCCCTCTCTCCTACAGCTGAGCTATTCATCCTATTGCCTTTCAGCTGAAAAAATCTGGGATCCCAACTGGATCCCACAGCATTCCTAGCCAGAAACTGTAACTAGGATTAACCACCCTCCCGATCCAGTAGGATTTCAGATGGCAAGTAAGGGGATTCCAAGTGAGGAAATGCACCAGTCCTGTAGTAGTATTTGAAATGAGGAACTGCAACTGGAATTTCAAACGGAAAATCGGGTAATATTGCTATCAATAGTCTAACTAAGGGCTCCTGTTTAAAATAAACACATAAACCTTATCTTGCAAAGAATCCCCTAGATCAGTGTTCAACCTGTGGGGCTGGGTGGGAGAAAAAGCAAGGAGCTTAAGACCATGCTGGGAATCATAGCCCAGGAAATTATTTTAAATTAGCTGATGCTCAGTGCAAAGCAAAGGCCAAATATTTCCTGTTAAGTGTTTTTATGAGTCCCGGGGGAACCATCTCTTGTAAGGAACATTTAGCAGCTTGCAGAGAGAGGTGGTGAATTCCCATGGGAGGCAGGGAAATCCCCTGGCTGCCCTGCCTGCAGTCTGGTAATGGAATTTTAACAAGGATCTGGCAGGAGCCTCTGAGAGCCACGACCTTATAGTATTTCAGAGGAGAAACTTGTAATTGGGAAATCCACCAGCCCTGTAGTATTGTTTCCATCAGCAAGGGAAATGCATATTAAGATACAGAAACGAATAGAACAGTTTATCATCGGTGCAATAATTCACACCTGCTAGTTGTCCCTATGAATGGAGGCAAAGGCCCTATTGTTGTAAGACACAGTACTGTTGTCAGTTTTTTGTTTTGCTCTCTAAACAAAACTCACATTTTCACTTCATTACAGCAGACCAGGAGAGTCCCTCTTTCTCTCCTACAATGTCTCTTCTTGTAGATATTCCCCCCCCCCCCAGTATATTTCCTTGGGTGGTGGTATTGAAAGCTCTCTACCACAGAGTACATTTTTACCCAGGAAGTTTTCTAAAGAATTACAACACTTGTCTTCCCATTTCTTGGCAGGATGGATGTAATAGGAATCTATCATTCAACAGAAATCTCTGCTTTACCTAGTATACAGTCTCATTAATTGCAATGAGTTCTTAAGCTAATTTAGAGTCAGCCAAATATTAAAAAAAGAGTAGGAGTAAGTTAAGGAGGACTGTGATCCTGCAAGCACTCACAATGCTTGAAGCTAAGCACTTGTGTGAGTAGTCCAATTGAATTCATATGGGATAGATAATAAGCACAAGGCTGAGCTAGGCTTTGGAATAAGATTCTCCTGGCCTTTTCTCATTGGTGGTACTTTCATAAGAAGCACTTAGGTCCCCATTCATCCCTACCTGCTCCCTGTGGAGTCTTTTGCACCTGTTCAACATGGGTGTAAAATGTTACCAGAGCAGAATGGTAGTGTTACATACTCATTTGTGTAAATAACTGGTGTAAATAACTACACAGAATGCAAAACAGTCGAGAATCAGATTCCAAGATGGTAATGTAAAGTCCCAGGCCTGCAACCACTTATGCTCATACTTAACTACAATTATGTGAGCAGCCCTGTTGTCTTCAAAGTGCTTATAAATATATATATTTAGGCACTTAATTAGAACTGGTCTGATTTGTAGAGGTGCTACTTAGCCTCTAATCCCACAGAAGTCAGCACAGCAGTTGCTCAGCACCTCTGAAAGTCAAGCCATTTCTAGTCAGGTGCCGACCTATGGATTTATCAGCCTAACTTTAGGCACTCAGGTTTGAAAATGTTGGCTTGAATGTACAGCTACACATCTGCTAATGGAAAAGTCACAAAACAAACTGTAGCAATCAAACAGGAATATCAACCTGGATGAATTTGTGTTGGCAGCTTGTGAAAGGTTCAGTGTATCTCCCATAAGTCTCTTCCAAAACCACAAGAAACTGTATTATTATTATGCACATTTCTAAAGCTCCCACCATGCATTTATGTGAATGCTCCCTTAGCATCTGGGCATATACTATTTACATACTTGGATTATCCCTGGAAAATGCACACCTCATTGAGGAGCCAAATACATCATATGGGAATCCTACTAAAACTATATGTTGATGAAGCAGCATGTGTGTGTGGATTAAAGACTGCCTCATCTTTCTTCATCTTTTACATATTATGTCAGCTATTGTTGAGACATATTTTTGCCTCCTGAAGAGAAAGCAAGATGTTTTTAATGTTTAGATTTGAATGTGTATTTTTAGCAACTATTTTCTATTGGGATTCATACCCTGTTTCATCTAATAACTTTCTACAATCTGTTGTTCATATGATGAATATCCCCCCCAAAAATATAGTAGCTAAAATTAAAAAAGCAAGTGCTTATTCAAATACACCCACATAAAATCCACGTGTGTGTACAGTGAATAAACTGCTAGCTTCCTTTGTTTACTTAAAAAAATACTGTTGAGTGAATATGTAAACATTCTGTTTGCAGTTCTTATTTTTATTCGCACATAATTCTTGAGGTTGAAACTCCTACAGCTTTGGAATAATATGGATGGAAATATACCATAGAAAATGCACGGTCCAAGAAAAGTGATTTGGCTGAACAGAACATGACACCAGTTTGTTAGGAATGAGCTGTTTACCTCACTGGCAGATTTCATATTGCCAGATAAGCTTATCTACTTAAATAAATAATGACCAAAAGAGAGGGCATTTCCTGGCATTTAAATTACTGGTTGAAAGAGGGCCCTGAGGCTTCAAGGCAAAACCAAGGTGGACATTAAATGCCAGGAAACTCCTTCTTTATTGACAGTTACTAATGTTATAAATAATGTGATAATAGCCTGGCACACGTTACCTTTTGGGGAAGATGAGATTGCAGTGACTATTCAGGTGCACTTAGACTAGTTTGGCTTTCATCTGGAGCTGAGAGCACCCTGATTAGGGTCATGAGTAAACTTCCTGTGGATAGTAGAGCTATGGCTGCTGGTTATATTAGCCATGCTGGATCTTTCTGCAGCTTCTGATACAAATGACGCTGGGCTATTGCTTTGGTGACAAAGATACATTGCTGCTATGCCTAGAACAGCCTTCCATTTTTTCCAGTTATACGTAGAAGAAAAGGTCACTGTCTTGTCTTCTGTTTTTAAATCACACATGAGGCCACTTGGCAAAATGATTTCTAACCATGAGGTAGAATAGTAGGATGCTCCTCGTTCATATTCTGCAAAGTCTGATGCCTGATCTCAGGGAATGTTTCAACGATATTGCCAACTGAATGTATCAAAGCTACTTCAGCAGCAGCCCTTGAATGTGGGAAACAGAAGGTTTGGACAGAGATAATTTAGATCAGCAGTTCTCAAACTGTGTGTCACCAGGGCTGGCTTAGACTTGCTGGGCCCAAGGGCTGAAGCCAAAGCCTGAGGGTTTCAGCCCTGGGTGACAGGGATCAGGTTACAGGCCCCCTACCTGGGGCTGAAGCCCCACGCCCCTGGCTTGTTGTCAGAAGGGGGTCAGGGTGGAATGAAGTTTGAGAACCCCTGATTTAGATAAAGAGGCTCATTCCTATGTGACTCCTCTTGTTCAGGGGTACTGAGTCAGGTTAAGAACCGTGGTGTTAGTTTCTGCCAGACCTTTAGCTTGACAAGCCATGTGGTTTGGCATGGTATTAAAGTGCTTTTTTCCCCCACCAAGTACACCATTTGTGTAGGCTGCACTCTTATTTAGAACACAATAATCTTGAGCCCTCATGATGACCCTGGTAATTATAGGACTGTCAGTCTGACATTGATCCAGGGTATGATAATGGAACAACTCATATGGGATGCAGATAATAAAGAATTAAACACGGATAATTAATTATTTAAATAATTATAATTATTGCCAATCAACATGGGTTTATGGAAAATAGATCCTGACAGACTAACTCGATATCTTTTTATGAGATTGTGAATTTGATAGATAAAGATAATAGTTTTGATGTTATATATTTAGACCTTTGTAGGGGTTTAACTTGGTACTGCATGATATTTTGATTAAAAAACTAGAACGATAAAAAATTAGCATGGCACACTGTGACACTAAGCATCCTTGTATTAACACCCTACATACCACTGTAATAATCTTTGTACAAAATGTGCCTTGTGAGCTATCGTTTGAAAACTAATAACTCACTGATCATTAATATTCTTGTGATGTATGTACGCAATGGGTATGAAGAGTTATGGAATTATAACTAAAGTGTGTGTGAATCAGGTTGGGGAGTTGTTAAATAGGCCCGTCCTAAACAAAACAATGTGTGTTTACCTCAATTTTCATATAAGCAGTAAACAGACCCATTCAGGTAAGAAGGTATAGAGGCAAACCTCACATTAACAAGAGGGGGAGAAGACAGCATGGCATCTACATCCAGCAGGACAGAGAAGCTTGGTCTGGGTTTTACTTTTCAGAAAAATCCATTTCAAAGGTTTACTATTCTATTAAGATGGGGCTGAACCTCAAGTGATAAGCAATTGAATCCAGTGATTGTGTACCATATTATTGTATTATAAGAGTGCATAGTAAGGTTGTTTCTGAAAGCTAATGACACAGTGCTGATTAATATTATTGTGAAATGTATGTATTACCACTATATAAGGAATTATGGATACTTATAGATATTAGGTTGTACAGTCTGCCCAGGCTAGAGGGAATGTCACAGCTATCTCCCTGTCTCCTATGTCAATTAAGCATGATGTGACCAGATACAATGGAAGCTCCATTTACACAGAAACCAGCAGGAGGATAGGAAGCCCAAAGGAAGGGAAAAGCACCATGAGGTCATCCTGCCTCTTGAAACAAAGCCTTGGGCTTTGGAAAATATAAGTAAGGACAGAAGCCATCTTTGACTTCCATCCTAGACAGATAAGGGAACACAGCCTTTGCAAGCTGAGAAAGCTGGGACTTTCAACCAAGGGAGGGAGGGAGGGCGGGGGGAGGGTGATGAAGTGTCTGGAACTGAATATAGGTGAGAAACCTGCTTAAGCATAGGCACCAACTCCATGGGGTGCTCCGGGGCTGGAGCATCCACGGGGAAAAATTGGGTGCTCTGCACCCACCAGCAGCTCCCTGCCCCCGCACACCTCCGCCTCTGCTCCACTTCCTCCCCTGAGTGTGCAGCATCCCTACTTTTTCCCCCTAGCTCCCAGCGCTTGTACCACGAAACAGCTGTTTCACACGGCAAGTGCTGGGAGGGAGGGGGGAGGAGGGGAATGTGGTGCGCTTGGGGAAGAGATGGGGCCGGGGCAAAGATTTGGGGAATGGGGCCAATAGGGGCATGGAAGGGGCGGAGTTGGGGCAGGGACTTTGGGGAAGGGGTTGGAATGGGGGCAGGGCAAGGGCAGGGAAAGAGTGGAGTTGGGGCGGGGCCAGGGGGCGCGAGCACCCACCAGCATCAGGGAAAGTTGGCATGTGCTTAAGCAAAGATCTTTCACCTGAGGTGACATGGGAAGCCAGCAGCTTGTATTTTTGTAGAAGGTCCTTACTGAGAGAAAGTAAATTGTGGCTGGGAAGAAAATGACTGATGAGAGAAACCATCTTGAACAAAGCCTGTGTCTTGCTAGATTAAGTTGTAGACTTTTAGATGCATGTTTTCACTTTTATTTGCTTGTAACCCTTTCTAACGTTATTCCTTTTACTTATCATCACTTAACCTATGACCTAGGATTAATACATTTGTTTTATTTTACTGGAAAGCAACTCAATGTGGTATTTAAAATGAAGGGTGTAATCACCCCAGTTAAGTTAATAGACTATGATGTGGTTTTGTTTCTTTAAGGAGCAATGAACCTTATGATTTCTCTGAATTGTCCAGGAGAGGACTGGACATTGCAGAGCACATGGTTTTGGGAATATGCAGAACTGGGAGTGTGTTAGGGTTACCCTGCAACTAGTAACCAAGGCTGGTGGAAGCCAGAGTGGGGCTGTAGCCAGGCTATTGGGGGTGACTGCTGCTGAATCAGGGCTGTCTTGCACACAAACTCTCAGGGTGTGACCTGCAGGCCGATAGGCTGCTCAAGTGGCCCACGTGGGAGCTGCAGCAGCAAAGCACTGTGAGATTTCCAAAGTTACAGGACAGGTGGTGACAATCCCAAATTGATCTGGATTTGCACCCCAAAATATATTTAGACTTCTATAGGAGTTTGACTTAGCACTGCATGACATTTTGATGAAAAAACTGGAACAATATAAAATTAACATAGTACACGCTAAATAGATTAAAATCTGACTGATAGCTTTCAAAATGTAATTGTGAACAGGGACTCAACATCGAGTATGTGTCTTTCTAGTGGGGTCTTGCAGGGATCAGTTCTTGGTCCCATGCTATTTAAAATTTTTAACAATGACCTGGAAGAAAACATACCATCATGACAGATAAAGTTTGCAGATGTCACAAAAATTGGGGGAGCACTAAATAATAAAGAAGACAGGTCACTGATATAGAGCGAGCTGGATTGCTTGGCAAACTGAATGCAAGCAACAAACAATTTTAAAATGGCTAAATGTAAAGGCATATATCTAGGAACAAATAATAGAGGCCATATTTACAGCGTTGGGGACTCTATCCTGGGAAGTATGATTCTGAAAAAGATTTGGGGATCATGGTGGATAACTAGCTTTACATAAGCTCCCTGTACAACTCTGTGGCCAAAAGGGCTAATGCAATTCTTGGATGCATAAACAAGGGAAGCAGAGAGGTTATTTTACCTCTGTATTGGGCACTGGTGCAACTGCTTCTGGAATACTGTGTCCACTGTTCAAAGAGGATGATGATAAATTGGAGAGGATTCAGAGAAGAGCCACAAGAATGACTAAAGCATTAGAAAACTTGCCTTATAGTGACTGAGCTCCTGGAGTCTATCTATTTAGCTTAAAGAGAAGGTTAAAGGGTGATTTGATCAGAGTCTATAAGTACCCACCTGGGAACAAATATTTGATAATGGGCTCTTCAGTCTAGCAGACAAAGGTCTAGCATTATCCAATGGCTGGACGTTGAAGCTAGACAAACTCAGGTTGGAAATAAGGGGTACATTTTTAATTGTGAGGATAATTAACTATTGGAATAGTTTACCAAAGGCCATGGGTGAATTCTCCATCAATGGCAATTTTAAAAGCAAGACTGGATTTTTTTCTAAAAGGTACGTTCTAGGAATTATTTTGGGGAAGTTCTATGTTCTGTGTTATACAGAGGTCAGACTAAATGATCACACTTGTCCCTTCTGGCTTTGGAATCTGTGAAACAAGATAAGATCATGACCATAAGACATGATTACTGTAATTCCCTCTTTCTCAAGCTGTGAGCAGGTCTTTTCCATTGCTGCTGTTTCTGCAGAATGCTGCAGCATCTTTCCTCACGTTTGCCTCTGTAAATCTATTACGCGTACCCTGCATTCTTTACAGAGGCTGTCTGTAAAATGGTAGATTGATTTTAAGTTGCATTCCTGGGACACACAGCCCTTTGTGCTATAGGCCATAGCAACACCATGGCACAACTGTCCAAGTGCCCCTTAGTACCATAATGCCAATGGGAGTTGATGTTCCTGAATACAGTGCCTGAGGTTCTCAGAACTTTGCAAGATCAGACCCTTACAATCAGTTTTTTCAATTGCTCAGAAGAGTGCAGCTTCCATTTAGCATTTAAATAGGGGACCAGAATTCAAGAGAGAATCACCCAGCAGCATCCGTTGTGGACACTGAAATCTTTAAAAAATATGGTCACTTCGCATGATGCCTAAATGGGAGCTGAGCTCTTTTGGCTCCGCTTGTGTGTGCTAAGTGTTCTGAAAATCTGACCCTTTATGTCTCACCCAGGTTGAACAGAATGAAGCCCTGCTTTCCTATATTTCAGATGACTTCTCACCATGGACATGGCACTTTTTGTAAGAACAGAGTTTGCCCTGGGGCTTTGTCCAAATTTCCCCTTTCCTTTATGGTTGACAGCTAAAGGGCTGTTTGCAGATTGACTGCAACCCTCTTCCCTGAAAGTAGTGGCATTTCAGATGTGCATTGGGGTAGTTTGTGATGAACGGCTCTTTGTAAATGTAAGTTATTATTGGTTAATGCCACTTCCACTAGGTTTCTTTACAGTAAGATGCTCAACTTGGAACTAATTAATTTAAAAATCATATTAATAAATGTTCTTCAAATTTCTATATTCCATGTTTATTAATTTCCCATTGTTTAACATAATAAATGACCAGCAAAAAAGGCATTTCTTGGCAGTTAACGTCTGCTTGGTTTTGGCCTCAGCCTTCTGTCAGATGTTAAATAATCAATCAACAGAGAAGGCATTTCAGTAAACAACCATAACTTATAGTATGAAATATTTCAGTGAGTTAAGATCTCAATCCTGACAAATTGGATGTCATCTTCTATTCTGCCAAATCATCTTTCCTGTATTAGGCTGTCTCTATGGTATATTCCCGTCCACAGCTGTAGGAGTTTCAACCCCTAGAATCATGTGCTAATAAAAATAAGAATGTTTACATCTTCACCCAACCATCTTTAACATAAAGCAAGGTAGCAGTTTGTTGGTTAAACACACATCTCCTGGATTTAATGTGGCTGTATTTGAATCAGCACTTGTCTTTTAATTTTAGCCACTATATATTTTTTCTCCTGTCCATTGTAGCCCTGATCCAACACCCACTGAATTCAGTCATAGCCTTCCCATTGACTTCAGCAGATTTTGGAACACGCCCTATATGAAAAACAGAATGTGGAAAATAATTAGATAAAATGGCATAGTAATCCCAGCAGAAAATAGCTGCTAGAAATTCACATTCAAAATTTAAACATTAAAACTAACTTTTTCACAGGGGCAAAAAAAGTCTCAATGTTATCTGTAGCTTATCAATAGGTTATCCTTTCATTTTGCAACCTACAGTTTACGTGAAGAGGTCTAGAGAGTGAGCCAGAGAGAAGAAGAGGGCTAAAATGAATTACTGGCACTCACTAATTGGATAAAATATTAGTATGTTTGGAACATGTACACTTAATCTCTTGAAGTTGGCTTGGCTAAATCTCAAACTCAAAATGTGACATTTGTTTTTCTTAACACATTAAAAAATGACATCACAAACTGTTAAGAGGTTAAACAATACAGTGAAGCTTCAGTATTATTTTTTTAATCCTTGCTTGCATCATGGAAGAAAACCTGTTCTTTATATAAAAGCTCCCAAAAGGGACTGCATCTAAAACACTTAACATTCCAAAGTATAACAACATATATAAACTGTTCTGGGTGAGGCTTTCTGGGTGAGGCTTAACCAGCCACACAAACTCTAGGATTAATAACAATAAAAAATTGTTGAAATTGTCACTCACTGTGTTTAAAGATCTCTCCAAATCATAGTCCTGGGGCACAAAAGATGGTAAGTGCTGGAGGTATGCAAAGTATTAAGGTATGAAGTGCTTCAGTTGCAGGTACAGTATTGCAAGGTTTTCTTCTAAGATTCTATACTGACATATCTGGGTAATTAGGATCCAGTTTTTAGAAAGCAGATATAATGAACTGACAGGTAGTTATTAAAAAGCTTGCACCTTATCACTAGGGACCACATGACTACCACAGAAATCAGATGGCAAAAGGGACAATAAGTGTCAAAAGCTACATACTTAACACAGAAGCAGAGTGTGTCAAAGTATCTCAGAAAGAATTGTCCTAAGCCGTAATGACTATGCATGTGCACAGGAAGAGACACCTTAGAAATACCAGGGGAAACCTTGTATGTTGCTGGCCAACATACAAAACACCAACAAGTTTCCTAAATATCGGGTGGGATTTCCAAAGACAACTAAGGGAATGAGATACCCAGCTCCCATTAAAAGTTATTGGAATTTGGGCACCGAACTCCATTAGGTTCTTATTAAAATCTCAGCCCAGGTTCATTCTTCTCTGTTTAGATTGTAAGCTCTTTGATGCAGGGTCTGCCTCAATCCATGTGCCTGAATAGCACCTAGCACAATGGGGCCCCAATCTTGATGGAGGCCTCCAAGTGCTAGAGAATTACAAATAATATCAGCACCACCATTGCTATGAGAAACTTTGATGTGCATTTAGTGGTTTATTAATGTTTCTTTAACTCATTTAACATCTTCTGCCTGTAATATCCTGGCACATATTTTATTTCTCCATGAGCAGTTTGAATCATCCGTGAGTATAGTAGGATGCAGGGACCCCAGTAACAAAAAAACCGCTTGGATGGGAATTGTGGTGGTCCAAGATACCCCCAATATGTACTTCACTGAAGTCCTATATCTAGCCCGGGCAACCCCAACAGTCAGTGTTGGTGGCCAGGGAGTGAATGACAAGCCAGGAGATAAGTTGATTATGGGCATTTTGTGAGCAGCCTCTGGGAGCAGAGCTTCACCGTCATTAAAGCAGAGGGAGGACAGGGGTGCAAGAATTGCCTGCCCCCACGCAGGGTGGATTCCCTTAGGTATTGGGGTATGAAACCAACCCCCTCAACCAAATGGATAAACTCAAACAAGCAAGGCACTATTGACCTGCTTGTTAAGAGCCCACTGCAAGGGGGCAGTGTAGAGCCACCCCAGGGGGAGCATTAACACACATTGTACCACAAGTAATACAAACTCTCTCAGGGACGCTCCATGCACACAGAGTATATACATGCTGTGCTGTCCATTGGGGGGTGTGTGGCTTGATCTGCTCCCTCCTTCCCTAGTACACTGGCATTGTTCCACACGCTGGTGTGGGAACCTCTCCCCATGCCCTTTCAAGTGACTTTCTCACCCAGTGGAGGAGGACACAAGCAGAACTTCTATTGTGAACAACCCTGTTCAGACCACGCAAGGGGTAGCAGTGAATAGCCTTCCCTCTCTCCTGCTTGCTTGCACAAGGCCACTTGCAATATAGCCCTAAGTGTTTTAACACAATGCATGATGTATCCAATACAGGAAGTTTAAATGGCATGGGAAACATTCTAGTGATACAGTAGTTCTCAGACAGTTACACATTCCAGCACAAAAGGCAGTTTTCTACTATATTGGAATGGCATTCTGACATGAGCCAAATATTTTTGCATGTTTTGGTATGTTTTCTTTCATTACAACATCATCCAGGCATAGGAGTAATTTGTGTGTGCGCGCGCTTACAGGCATACCTCGAAAACTCATAGTTGAACTAAGGTACTTATTCCAAAACAAACAGCTGCAACTCCTACACTCTATCTGTAATATACCCCTTGGAGCTTGTTTTTGAATGTTTCTTAATAGTCTTTTATGTCTCACAATAGAAGCAGGCAGTCCAATTTGCCTTCTAAGAAACTTTTCAATATTATAAGCTTCTACTTATATTCTCACCCATACTTTCTATCTGGTTGCAGTCAAAAGCAAAATAGGCTTCCTTACTTTGAAGTAACTTATCTGTAGTTTCTTCTTGCAGCACCAAAAGATGTCAATGACTTCTTTTAACCCGCTGCTTCAGCTCCTTTTAGAATAATATCTAATAGTCTGTTGCATATAATCTATTTGTTTTAAGTCAGTAAACAGACATTGATTAAAGACAGGCAAACGATGAGGACATATTTATAAATTAAACACACCAATATTCCTCTTCATTGTTTTTCACCCCTCAGTCTTTGTGTCCTAAGCAAACTTTATTAGTAATGATTTCATGTTTTCTTCCAGGTCATTGATAAAATGTCAAATAGCATAGGGCTGAGAACCGATCCTTGCAGGACACACCCGCTCAATGATGTTTTCTCATTTACAATCACATTTTCAGACCTATCAATCAGCCAGTTTTAATCCATTTAATGTGTCCCATTTTGATTTTGTGTCACTCTAGTTTCTTAATTAAAATATTGTGCAGTTCTAAGTTAAATGGCTTACAGCAGTCTATTATATAATACTATTACCTTTATCACGCAACCTTGTAATCGCATCAGAAAAGATAAAGTTAGTTTGACAAGATTTGTTTCCATAAACCCATATTGATTGTCCTTAATGCTGCTGGCCATAGAGTTCTTCTTATGTCCCTTTGCTTCCCTTATCAATTTTCTACAATAACTAGTTTCTTTTTCCATTTATTCTAATATATATATCATGCTGCTCTCTCATCCCATCTGAGCCAGTGTGGTGGGGTGGGGTTTCTTTAAGCATGAGTAGCCTGTAGTATTGAGGCTTTTGGTATTGAGTATAGCCTGTAGTATTGAGGCTTCTTAAATGGTTCTTCTTAATAATCATCCATATTTTTTTGTTTAAATCCCTTCTCCTATCTAATCTGGCTCATTACTGTTTCAGCTTTGTGAAATTGCCCCTTTTGAAGAACCAAGTACATATACATTTTACTGGTTTTGACTTTATTCTGTTGGCACATAACAAGTGTAATCAAGTAGGGATCATTTGCATCTAAGGAACCACTGATTTTTAGTTTAGTACCAGCAGTTCATTTAGAGAATCTTTTGTCTTGTGTCTTCTTTTGTCCATGGGACAGGAAGGATCTCCAAGAAGACCACTTGGACAATCTTCTCCTTTAATACCTTTCAGAGTTCCCTGAAGGCATCTATAATCTGTGAGATATTCTGCAATCATACTGACCTCCTGATACTGAATGTACCAGGCCTGATCTATGAAAGGTTTTGATCACCCACTGCTCCAAATGAAGTTAATGGGAGTTCTGAACACTCAGTATCTCTGAAAATCAGGCCCATCAATGATGTTCATTGGCCTGATTCTCCTCTCACACCAGCGTAATTTAAATAACTTCAGTGGAGTTACTCCTGATTTGCAGAGGTGCAAGATCAAAAAGACAGGCCCAGCACATGTACCTTTACCAGATTATGTCATTTGAGGGAATGTAGAGATTCTATGGAAAAATTGCCTGCATGGAATCTCTTTTAAGATGTATTTCTTTACCTAGCACATACAGTGCATGCATAGTGAAAACATTTACATTCATCAATGGCATGAAGAAATAACTAAAATGTTTTTCTTTTTGCCAGTAATAATTGAACAGGGGCTTACTTTAGTCTGAAAAACCAAAGCAATCTGAACAGTTTAGACAATCTTAAGTAACCTTCCTTTGGAACTGAGAAGCACTTCACATTTCTGTATTAAAGTACAAACATAAAATAAAGCAGAAATCCTGTTATCTGTACTAATTCTTGTGAAAACGGAATCAGTAGCCAACAATAATGCACATTATATCTTGATAGTTTGAAGCAGGACGTTATGAAATTCTACAGGTGCATCTGACTTTCTGGAACAATGCTTGGAAAAACTTGATCTCTTCCCTATTAGAGCAACAGCAATAATTCTGCACTAGTGATCATGAACTGATTCACTGAGGAGTGAGCTGCAAATTGGAAATACAGCTTATAATACTACTGACTAGTGAAAAAGAAATCCATTTCCCTTTCTAATTGATTTACTGCTTGTAGATCCCTGTTAATTTGCATAATAAACAGACATTTCAATGAGAAAGTACTTTTAGAATCACATGCAAGTACATAACGATACCAAGCTGGGAGGGGTTGCAAGTGCTTTGGACGATAGTATTAAAATTCAAAATGATCTGGACAAACTGGAGGAATGGTCTGAAGTAAATAGGATGAAATTCAATAAGGAGAAATAAAAAGTACTCCACATAGGAAGGAACAATCAGTTGCACACATACAAAATGGGAAATGACTGTCTAGGAAGGAGTACTGCAGACAGGGATCTGGGAGTCATAGTGGATCACACGCTACATATGAGTCAAAAGTGTAATACTGTTGCAAAAAAAAAAAAAAGCAAACATCATTCTGGGATGTATTAGCAGCAGTGTTGTAAGCAAGACACGAGAAGTGATTCTTCTACTCTACTCTGCGCTGATTTGGCCTCAACTGGAGTACTGTGTCCAGTTCTGGGTGCCACATTTGAGGAAAGATGTGGACAAATTGGAGAAAGTCCAGAGAAAAGCAACAAGATGATTAGAAGTCTAGAAAACATGACCTATGAGGGAAGATTGAAAAATCTTGGGTTTGTTTAGTCTGGAAAAGAGCAGACTGTAGGGGGACATGATAACAGTTTTCAAGTACATAAAAGGTTATTACAAGGAGGAGGGAGAAAAATTGTTCTTCTTAACCTCTGAGGATAGGACAAGAAACTGTGGGCTTAAATTGCAGCAAGGGTGGTTTAGGTTGGACATCAGGAAAAGCTTCCCAACTGTCAAGGTGGTTAAGCACTGGAATAAATTGCCTAAAGAAGTTGTGGAATCTCCATCACTGGAGATTTTTAAGAACAAGTTAGACAAATACCTTTCAGGGATGGTCTAGAGAATACTTGTACTGCCATGAGTGCAGGGAACTGGACTAGATGACCTCTCAAAGTCCCTTCCGGTCCTACAATTCTAAGATTCTATCATTCAAAAGACTGAATATTTTCTTACTTTTAGGGAGGATTTTCCCTTCCCTTCACGGAGCACAGACGGACATGTGATGCTGAAAAAGGGATAGTGGCACATTCACTGAGGAGGGTGGTTGAGCAGCATTACTCTGCAGCACCAACAGCCACTCTGCATCACTTACCTACGAAGAAGCACACAGCAAATGATCTCTGTTTGAAGCACATCCCCGTTCCAAGTATGTATAATACGAAACAAACATTAATGGTCTGATCCAAAGCCCATTGACCTAGCAGGCTTTGGATCAGGCCCAAGCTTCTGATATATTATCAGAGGAGCTGAGCGAGACCAGTTGCAGTATGCCTGCTGAACTAGCAAAGCTGCCATTGCTAAGAAGAAGAAAGAGGCATGTGAAACCACATCAGCAGATCCTTGGCCTACATGTATTCCACTGACCATACTCCTGTCACTTTCTCACCGGACAGTCCCACTTCCTAAGGGGATAATATGGTGGAATTTCAGTAAGAATAAAGCCGCAGATGTTTACGTGTCATTCTAGCAGAGAGGGAAAGGAATAGTTATAGATACTGAACTACCCTCTCACCCCTCCATGGTCCAGGCAGAGACATATTAGTAGAGCTGTGTGTGGTAGCTGGTGCTACTGTCTGTCCAGTGACAGCATTTTTCATTAGAACATTTGAACACACAATGTTTTAAAATAACTTCCATCGGATAAGAGCGCAGTTTTGATTTATGCTAATTATTTAACCTACTACAATAACATAAGTATGGCTTCTGTTTCTCAGGGTTTGTTAATTTAATGGGGGAGAGGGGTTATTTTAAAGAATTTTTCATTTTTTATGTCTATGTCCAAAGAACTCAGGGTTCTTCAAAGCTTTCTTTTACCGTAATGAGTAATGTATATTACACTAAATACCACTGTAAAGAGTAATGTAATGAGTAATCTCTTGTGTGCTTTCACGTAGTACTGTTTCAAATAGAACTATGTTAAAGTACTCTAGGGAGCCTTTCGTGCACACCAGCAGGGTCTACATGAACCAAGTAACATATAACACATTAGTGCCCTTTAGAAATCAACACCCCTGTAGTTCACAACACTGCTCCAAGTACACAAGCCCTTAGAAACAAATAACCATTTCTGATGTGCTTCCAGGATTTACTGGATCAATACCTTTTTTTTTTAAATTGCAGTGTTTTATCAGAAGGCCACCTCCCCCTACCCCACATCCAAAAAAAAGCACAAACAGCTCTATTTTCAAGAAGAGTCAAGCCATAAAAATGACACCAGCTTTTGTTGAACTGTACATGAACATTTGCATGTTCAAAGCTCTGACATGTTAAAAAAAATTAATCAGAGGTCCCAAATAATACAAAATAGTTCTATTTATGTAAGAATTTTACATAGGAATCTGTACATGTATTTTGATTGCTGGTTTGCAACAGAAATTGCATATGCACATTCTTAGAATTTTCTCAGTAGCTTTTCTTTGTGCTCTAAGTACATCAAACATACAGAATGGGATTTAAAAACATCCAAACATTAATGGCCACGCACTGCCCTCCATCTGCACACCCAACTCTTATCAAATTATATGTACTATGGTAGCACCCAACCTGGAGACCCCAACCTAGATTGTGGGCCCACTGTTCTGGGGACTATTCAAACATACAGTAGAAGGCAGTTCCTGCTTACATTCTGTCAATGGGAGTTCTGCACCAGAAATGAGAAAAGTTGCATTGACCTTAGGTTGTAGGGGACATTGACGCACTCACACCTGGAGAAAAACACAAAATATTGATCTCAAATATTTAGAAGCAATTAAAGTCTACAATAATGAAGAACATTTTTGGTGCCAGGGGTGTGTGTGTGTCTGATCGCACTGGAAACTGATCCACATAACAAGTAAAGCATGAATAATGGTGGTGCTCCCTTCCCCACCATTATGCCTGGAGAAACCTCTGCTGGAGTGAGACGGTAGTTCAAGCTCCAGGGCTCATTCAGTCTTTGGTCTGTTGGCTGTGGGTGCCTACAAATAGTGTCAACTTCTGTATTATGGACACTCGCTTATTTGGAACAGGAGTCCCAGACTAGTACCATAAACTCATTGCACACAACAGGGCAATAAAGAGTAATCATACAGCAACAAGAATAGTCCAGGGTAGGAAATGTGGAAAATCGAACCACATTATAAACTAGTTCCCTCTTCTTTAAAAAAGAAAGCCAGAATCTGGACCCCTGTGGAAAGCACAGGAAAACTCTATGAATCTAGGAACAGACTTCTCCACCATGGACTGCCAGTGCAGGTGCTGCACAGCCCAAACATGGGTCCTTTGATCAGTGGAGCCACATGGCTGTGGATCCTTTGGCCACATCTTATTTTTCTCCCAGCCCTTGCTTAGCTGCACCACCTCCTTTCAGCTGCAGTATAAACAGGTTGCTGACGGGTAATAATCACATGCAGTAGGAGCGGTCAATGGGAGGTGCAGTTGAAAAGCAAGTGCTTTGTACTTGTGGGGATATGGCTATACGTTTGCCGTTTCTTATTCACTAATATGTAACATTCAACACTGCGATTTCACATACAAATATTCATCCATGCCACTCTTCACCCACCTTTGCAAACAGCAATTTTTGCATGTACAATGAAAAGCGCACTCTAACTCAGATTAATTAAAAATCTCCTCAATGCAAACATTGCAACTAACATGAACTGGCACATCCAATAACATTTGCTAAACTCTGTGTTAGCCTTGTAAGCTGAATGTGTTGTTTTTTTTTAATTTTCTCCTGAGATCACACTTTGAAATTTCTCCAAAAGCTAAAATACCCTTATCAAAGGCTTCACTACAATGGGACTATCATCCCACTTAAATGAATTCTATATTTCATCCGGGGGGGAGGGGAGTGTGGGAGGGAAAGCTCAGAGTTCACTTGGAGTGTTAATCTTAAGAGTTAGAGGGTCTTTGTGAATTTACTTGTTTGTGCAGCATTCCACACTTTCCTAAGAAAGCCTATTGTGGAAGATGCCTAACTCCTTCATGAACTGAACCCTTCAGGGCTAAATCAAAATCAATACTCAGACTGAGTGAATCACGAAAGACATGTTTCATTATATTGCCAAGAGATATTAATTTCAAAATATATTAAAAGGCTACAGACCATCAATCTAAAGAGACAATTTTAAAGACTCAGTTGTCCCTTTCTTTTTAGACTTAACCAGTTATGTGTAACTTGCTTGCCAGAAGCGATTACATTTTTAGATGTAATGGAACAAAAAGTTAAAGGACCTTAAATGGTCAGGAATATATTGAGTATTACAGATAGCGTTCACATATTTTCCACAGATAGTCTCCTCCTTTTATCTGTACCCATTTTTTGTCAAAAGAAAATGAGTATTGCCAAAAATTTCTTATGAGATCTTTTCAACAGTGAAAAACAACTATTTAGAAAAAAGAGATGATAAAGGATAGATGGATAAACCAATCTTTTTTAAAAAAAGAATTCAAGATTTTACATCCAGAAGACTACAGGAATATTTTAGCACTGATATTCTGCCAAACAGTTACATGATAAACTGTAGAGTACTACTCTGACTTTAGATTCCACTTCTTCTTAATCACCGCGAGAGTATGTTAAAATCTGTCCCAGACAAAAAATTATTGTCCAGTTACACTTATTCAGTAGGCTTTGAAATATACTGGTGGACTGTTTTTGGAGAGCAGGTGTCTAACATCAAAAATAAAAAACAAAAAAACCACCACAATGGACAGCAGTTGATTGAGAGAGACAGCAGAGAGACTGAATGAAATGGAAGCTGAACTGTACTTGTAGTAGGCTGACGGGTCCATAAAGATCAGGGATGACGCACATTGGCAAAGTAATGTATGTGTACTGCTGCTGCATGTGCTGTACTTCTATGGGCAGCCCTTTCCAATGCTGTTGAAATGGCACCTTTCATGAAGATTGGTCACAATTCTCCTTCTGATTATACTGGTGTGAATCTGGAGTAACTCCTCTGACTAATGATGTAACTGGTGTAACCAAGAAAAGAATTTGAGCCATTAAATTGAAAATTAAAATAACTAGCAAAAGAGCATGTATTATGATAAACTGGTTAACAATTTTATAGTGACTGAGCCAGCATACAGCAGTAACTTGTTATGTTTATGCATCTTTTGTACATGTTTTATAATTTTTCTTTTAATACCTAGCTCTTCTATAGATTTTTCAATTGATCTCAAAGCACTTTATAAAAGGAGGTAAGTATTATTATCCCCATTTTATATATGGGAAAACTGAAGCACTGAGAGGTGACACAATTTGCCCAAGGTGTAATAATCCACTGAAAATATGGGGCTAGAATGGATATGCTGCAAATGTTTAACCATAGATGGCAGGACCAGATCCTATCTGGTGTAAATCAGTGTAGCTTCACTGACTTCAGTGGAGCCATGTAAATTTATGCCAGCTGACGATCTGGCCCTATACTTTTACAGTGTTACACCATTTTTTTAGAATTAAATCTGGTTTTGCTAAAAAAAAGTTACTTATATTGTTTTCAAACAATGCTCACTTTTAATCCCTATCAGAATTTAATTTAGGATACTTTATTTTATATACATTTTTCCAGAGCATGAGTATGGTTGCTTGCAGAAAAAATTCTTTTATAATATGAAGTCAACCAGCGGTAAATCTACCTTAATCAGAAGCAGATCCAGGATTTCAATACATGCATATATTGGAGGAAGCCATAACCATGTCATAATGGAGACATGTGATACCAAGTGGTCATACAGCTATGACATTATAAAAGGGAAAAAAATTAATAGGTATTAGGTAATCCATGAGGATTATAGTTAAGAGTAAACTGGGCCAGAGTTTAGTGCCAAAACAGTTGGCTAAGTATAGCAGTCATACTGGAGGGTGCTGTGTATATGGGCAGACTTACAGCTATTTTACAGGCATTATGACAAAATTGCTGTTATTCTATTTATAAATGGCATTTTATCAGATAGGATTGTAGAGTCACAGTATATTAAATTACTTGAGTGGACTGAAAAAGAGTCTTTTAGTAAACAATAAATATTTTCATGGCTAGCTTTTGTGTCAAAGAACTGTAACTCCATGGTTTGCTACTAGTGCTTTTCACGATGCCTTGAAACAGACGCACTGTGGATTTCCTGAGAAACTGTCTAAATTTAAGATTTTTTTTAGGCCCACTTTCAGTTAACATAAGTTTCAAACTAAAATCTCCCAAATGACTTAAGCCCTGTCCTGAGTAATTATTGTAATATGGATAAGAATTTCAGAGGAAATAAAGTAGCCCTAAGTATCTGATTCTGCAGTCCTTTCACAGACAGAATTCCCACTAACTTTAGGACTGCAGGATTGAGTCTCTAGTAAATTGATTTTCAAGCTATATAGGATCAAATCCTATTCCAGAGATATTTATTGGCTACTAGATTGATAAGGGCATACAGAGCTTGTTAGCCCTAGGCCACTAGTTCCAATTCAGCACAGGCTAATAGTCATAACCTGTCCATGATGTTTCAGCTTCTGAAATGAATAGCTGGTCTCTCTCTCTCTCTATGTGTACACCTCACAAAAACAAAACCCCCACCATCATAACTGGTCCTTTGGTGGGGAGTCTCAGAGAGGACAAGGAATGAATGGGCATGAAAATTAAAGGTCATGCTGATCTATCCAGTTCAGGGTTGATGCAGGCTCATGGGGAAGCTTGCATTACTGCTGTCTGTGCTGTACCTGCTTTATGGATAAACCACGAATCTAGCACTAAATTCACTCATGCCAAACAATAAGAAAGTCTCACCCAGTGATGTCTATTTTTGAAGATGGGCTTATTCTTCACATCACCAACATCTCTTTTTACTTGTTCCTGAAGTAAAGTCCCGCTGTTGTATTTGGGACATCACAATTGACCATGATATAATCAAGACACGGTTATGCTTTTCTTGCAAGTTACAGCACACAAAATATAAAAGAAGAAACTGCTTAACCAGACACCAATAGCCAAGGGAACACCAAATACTGCTCAGGCATATGTCATGTTGCATAAATATGCTCTCTCCCTCCCCTCCAAGTTTACACCAAGGCTATGTCTACACTGCAGACCTTACAGTGGCACAGCTGTACCGCTGCAGCTGCACTGCTGTAAGGTCTCCCATGTAGCCGCTCTATGCCGACAGGAGAGAGCTCTCTCGTCAGCATAATTAAACCATCCCCAACAAGTGGCGGTAGCTATGTTGGTGGGAGAGCATCTGTCCACACCGGTGCTTCTGTGGGTGAAACTTACGTGATTTTTTTCACACCCCTGACCAGAAAAATGTTACCTACAAAAGTGCTAGTGCAGATGTAGCCTAAAGTTCCTCTTCAATGTAATCCCTCTAGCTAATATAGATCAAATAAGTTCCTAATGACTGCATGGTCATAATGTCAGAAAATAGATAGCAGTAGTCCTGACAAGTTCTATTAGGAAAGAGATTTAGGTTCACATCCTGGCCTATAGTCAAGGAGCACTTGGAGCTGTCAGGCCTCATTTCAAGAAAGCACTTTAGTGCTTGCTTAATAGAGCTGGTTGGAAAATAAGAAAAAAATGGTGTGTGAAAAATGTATACTTTGTCAGGAATTCAAATTTTGATTTATTTTTTTAACGGCTATAAGATGGCTGAAAAAAAGGGGTGATTGTGAAAATGTTTGGGGGAAAAAAGGTCATTTTTTTTCTTGCTCAAAAACTTTAAATGTGCATATTTTTGGCCAGCTCTCTTCTTTATTGTTAAATCTTCTTTACAGTTAAATCTCATCGACTCCAATAGGATTTAAACACATGTATAGCTTTAACCATGTGCTTAAGTGCTTTACTGAACAGAGATACTTTCCTGAATCAGGACCTCAGTGTGGGGGTAAAAAATGCCTTTTAAATCTCATGTGCTCGCCCCTGATCCTGGACCATCCTTATTCTTGATGTAAGCTAGAGCAGCCTTCAGGCCCTTCTAAATGGTGCTGGCTACCAAAGGCCTCAAAGAACCATTGCAGAAGCAAGTGATCAGCCAGGTAAAAAGGATTTGTGGCTACACCCTTTACCCCAGCCATGGAGGCATCTCAGAGGAGGCTGCTTTAGCACCCTGCTGCAGGAGAATCCTTCAGTAAGCAGCTTGACACTGGCAGGCTGGTGCAAAGCTGTCCCAAAAGCCTAGAGCATCAGACCCCGTTTGGCTTTTGTGTCAAGGTGTTTTTAAAATCATGTAAGCTGTACTACAGTAAGGGGCATCTGAAATACCTTGGGCAAAACAAACTATTTACACATCCTAAGGGACAAGTACCAGAGGGGTAGCCGTGTTAGTCTGTATCCACATCTGAAGAAGTGGGGTTTTTTTACCCACAAAAGCTTATGCCCAAATAAATCTGTTACTCTTTAAGGTGCCACTGGACTCCTTGTTATCCTAAAGGAGAGTAATTTTCAGGATCCCTGCTGAACAGGACAGGATTGATCAAGAAAGAAACTTGTTGGATTGAAAACAACAGCTTTAAGAGCACAGCCTGTGATTAGTGCACAGGGGTGCCCACATACCTTGCTTGTGTATATGATTTCAGAGAAATGCTGAAAGTAAAAAATGACCATCTGCCAGTAAAAATGACTCTGAAGTGGTTGGCAACCTCAGCTGTAGCCATTTCCCATTTACTTAACATTATAAACATTTCAAAAGATTTAAACTATTTCCTGTGCTTCATGGTATGGCCTCCCACACCCGAACTACTTTACATCATCATGCTAGAATGTACTACAGGGAATATTCACTATTCAGCAAGGATCAGTTTTATTTAAGCACAACTGCATGGATTTTAGGAAGCTTCTTTATACATTCATTTTACATTCAGGCACTCCTTAAATCGCTGTACTTCAGTTTGAGCGTATAGATATAGCCTGATTTTCAAAGGCGTGGGGCACCAGCTGCTGCCGTTGATTACAGTGGGAGTTGGAGTTGTCCAGAATCTTTGAAAATCAGGCTATTAACATATTTTTATTACTGTAACTTTGTTACAGCCCACTTATTCTTTGATATAAGGGACCCTTTCAGGCAGTATTGTACTGTATACCATTTGCAATATACAATTATGTACATTTGTTTATAGTATGGCAGCATCTAAAGGGCTTCAAATCAAGATTGGGGCCCCATTGTGCTGGATTGCTGTATGACGCTGACCTGGTTGGAAAATGGGCTTTCTTTCCTGTGAAAAAAGTTGAGTTTTCGGTGAAAAGTTTAAAACCAAAATATTGCAGCCCTTATTTCAATTCTGAAATGCTGCTGCAATGCCTCATGGGAATTGTAGCTTGGGTACTTCATGCTGCCATTCTCATCTATAGGCTGGGCTCCCTTGCTGAGCTACATCTTCCAGGATGCACCAGAGTTTCCCCTCTTGGCGAGGGCAGGCCATGAATCAAGACAATACCATCGTGGCTGCAATGTTTTATGGGAAATGTAGTTTGCCTCGGGTTCCCAGAATCAAAATATTTCTGGTTTTGGCTGAAAACTCCCTTCCTCCTCTGCCCCCATCCCCGAGCATTCGGGGGTTTTTGGTTTTGTTTTAAAACAGAGACTCAAAATTTTCCTCAGAAAAGTTACAAAGTTTAACAAAGGCTGCATCCAAAAGCATTTCACCAGAGAACCACAGCTCAGAAAGCAGACTTTTTGCAAACAATTTCCATTAGTCAAAAACCTAATTTTTCATTGAAAAATAGTTGACATAAAATTTGCTACCAACCTTAGTATAAACAGAGGTGCTTGAGGCTTCAGTAATCAATGTTTGTAAACATACCAAGTGTCTCAAATGAAAGGCTCTATAAAAACACAAGTTAATATTATGAATTTCCAAGATGCTCTTCATAGAAAAAGTGGTTCCATAAGTTACTACATCTGAGCTCTGTCGGAATGGTCTCCATGTAGAGAACCCACACACATCCTTTTAACAGGTGATGTTTTGCCCACTGGATGTTGAAAATGCTTGCATGAACAGTAATAGGAAGGGAGTGCATGGACACATGTAATATGTCCAAATGGGATCCATGTTATTATATAGCAGAATCTGTACCTTACACAGCACTCTGGCACAAAGAGATGTCTCTCTGCCAGTGAGTAACGTTCAGTGTTATGAGAGTGCTGTACAAAATATATATAAATAAATAATATGGAGGGAAGCACCAAACTGCTGGTACTCTAAGAATATGCAGCATTGTTAATGAATGTTCAAGTCCTCAAGAGTTATTCACATTTATAGGAAATACATGGCAGATCAGCCTCAGCACAATACTCAGTCCTAATTCTGTCATTTCTATGTTCTGCCTTCACAGCCCATGCTGTCGTGGTTGGTTGTGCCCATGTCCACCCTGAAGAGATGAAACAAAAGGCATGCCAGAATCTTAGACAGAGATGAGGCTCATTATCCCTCTGCTTCTGAGTTTCATAGCTAACGATAGGAAAGAATACTACGTTTCTCATTAGCACTGAAACACTAACGAGGATCTCTCCAAAAAGATGCAAGAGCGAAACAGGATCATAGAGTGTTTCAGCCCAGAGAGACAATGTAAAAAACACATGTCATAAACAGTTAGTTAAGGGTTAAGGTCTCTTTTACCTGTAAAGGGTTAACAAGCAGTACCTGATGAACACCTGACCAGAGGACCAATCAGGGACAAGATAATTTCAAATCTCTGTGGAGGGAAGTTTTTTTCTGTGTTTTTTGTTTGAGTTGAGTCTCTCTTTGGAGCTAAGGGAGTCCAGACACCTTTTTCAAGTCCTCCAAGATTTCTGCAGTATTGTTCATCTATTCAGGCGAACTAGTATTATAAGTTTATTTCTACATTTGCAATTGTGTGTTTTGCTGAAGGAATATCTTTATTTCTGTTGCTGTTACTTTGCTTTTACTGAGAAAGAAAGGGGGAGGGGGAAATCTCTCCAGGTTTATAAGTTAGACCCTGTGTATTGTTCCATCCTGGTATTACAGAGATAGTGTACTTTCTTTTTGTTCTTTTAATAAACTCTTTTCTTTTTAGGACTTGATTGATTCTTCTCTTGTTTGCATTTTCAAGGGAAGGGGAGAGGGAGGTGAGTCCCTCTTTGTGTTGAGTCAAGGATTTGACTCGGTGTGTATCTCTCCGGAGCAGGCTGGAGAGAGGGAAGGGGGGGAGGGGAACTGGCTGTTTCTCTCTCTGGTGAGATTCAAGGGGTTTGAATCTGGGTTCCCCAGGGGAAGTTTGGGGGACAGGCAGTGTGTTACCCACTTTAAACTTAACTGGTGGCAGCAGAACCGGATCTAGACTAGGATTAGTTTAGAGGAGCCCATGCAGGTCCCCATCTTGGAACCCAAAAGCTCCAAGTGGGGGAGAAGACCTATGACACATATGTAGACAATGGGATTTTCCGTGAAGGTGCTAAAGTCTTCAGTCTCCTTAACCTCTCACTACTTGCTGTATCTTTACCAGTATCAGTCAACCTTTTGGTAATACCTTCAGGTTTGGTAGCTTTGCTTCCTTCTCCCTGTGGTCAAAAACAGATTTGTCTTTTGAGAACAAAAGACAGTGAATTATCCCAAAGACATCTTAATATCTTAAATAAATCAAAGTTTATTAGAAAACGGAGAGAAATATAATCAGATGAAATATAAACAAGATGAAACATGCTTAGGTCTAAACCTTCCCTCAGACTTCACTCAGGTAGGCCAAAACTTTTGGGAACAGAAAATAATCTTGGGCTACAACCTCAGCTTCAGTAAAATGACATAGCTCCCACTAGGGCCTCATTTATTTAGAGTTCCTCTCTTTGTGTCAGCCTCTTATGATGCATAAAAGTCTTTCACTAGCTCTAAGACTTTGGGATGCTGCGATGCTATTTCAGAATTAGTGGCCAACCTCTATATCATTCCCCTCCTACATTCCTGATAATCTTTCAAATCAAAGTGTGAATCTAAATTTTCATATTAGCCCTGAAGTCCTATATTGGATTCATAAAATGTTTGCTCACGTGCAATACTTTTGGAAAGCAAAATAATCCTTGATCCCTTCCCCATACAATAGCCATGATATAACATTTACTGAAAACTCTCCTTTCTGTAGTTATTGTTCCAATTTCCTCTCGGCATTTCAGGAGGCCCTTTATTGTGTTAAGATGCTCAGATACTGTGGTGAATGGAGCTATACAAGTACCTAAAATAGATAGAAAGAAGAATAGCAAATATTGCATAGCCCACCGTTGCATATACCACAGTTCATTTGCCTATTATCACCTCATGTGCCTATGACACCCGTGGAGGTATTTTCTTGAACGGTCCGACAGCCACTCCCTTTCAGTCCCACTCTTAATGGCAACCCATAAGCCACTGGTCTGCACTGGGAGCAATGAGGAGCCACACTGCACCAGATGGAGCTGAGGGCAGCATTTTGCCTCCCTGAGCTCCCTGGTGTAGAGTAGGAGTGCTCCCGCGAGCTACTATGCTGACAGGGATATCATGTGCACTCTGCTAGCTGGTCCAGGATGAGGTGTGCTACAAGGGCGTGATTCTGTCTCCTCTCCACCCCTTTTAAAGGTTCTAACAGTTTATATTGGCACAGTCCTTGCTTCAGGGACTGCAGTTGTGGCTGGCTCCCGTATATAAGGTGTAAAGGGAGGAAGAATTTCCTTGTACTTTTCTCTCTTGCATACTTGTGCTGGCCCCAGTCAGGTCCAAAGTGGCAAACTTTCTTTTCAATTCCTTATTCTTAATAGCACCATGGTATCCACTCCACTAGAGCAGCCACAATAACTTATGTTTGTTGTTGTGGGAGGGAGGAAAGAAAGAAAGGAAGAGAGAGAGAGAGAGAGAGAGAGAGAGAGAGACACCAGCATGCTTAATGCAGGAGGAAAGCCTGTTTGTGCTTAATACTTTGGAGAAATTGTTCAAGAACAGCCCATCCATGTGAAAAATATTACCCTTATATTGTTGCCAAATTCAGTAAGGCCTAGTCTGATCGGCTGTGTAAGTGCCAATCCTCTGAATTAAAGCTGCCTGGAGGTGGTTTCGACTTATACACCCAATTTTTCCAAGACTATAGAACATTTGGGAGAGAATAAAACTTGCTTATTTAAATCAGCTCCTTTACTCTTTTCTATTTGCTCCAACCTAATTTTTTTAAGGATATGTTATCTGGCAAGTTCTGCAAAATCATCACCTAATTCCAGGAGCTGGAATACTGACATCACATAATTAAAAGGGACCTAACAGTACTATAAAAATTACATGAGGATTATGTATTTTCATTCATATTGAACTCTTCTTCCCAAGAACCACTGCCCTCTATGCCCTCACCTCCTCCAAAATATGTTTTCTAATAAGAGGGGTACAGCAGAATTAAAATACTCTACTGAGCAACCCTCCCACTAGGCTGAATAGCAACTTTGAGTGGGAGGGGACCATTAGGGAACTGGGTATTTTTGCAATGTGGTGACATGTATGATATGATATATGAGCAGACGTATGCATGTAGGTGACAGGCATGTGTGTCATGCCATGGTGCTGCTTATTTAAAAGCAGACAAGACTGAGAAATACATGAGAGTCATAGAGGATATTTTTTTATTTTACTGCCCTGCTCATCAGAATGGAACCAGGATGAGGATGAACCAGACAGCAGACTGGAAACACAGTACAACATGAACACACCTGCATAGCAGAACACAGCTGGTACAGGTATCCATTAGGCTACACGTCATGGCAGCACCCCTTTAAACAAGAGTGCTGCCTAAAGCATTTTTTTCCATTTGAATTGGACTAAATCCCAAGCTATATAAAACATTGACGTGAAATCAAAAAGGAAACTTTTGTCTAGTAAGCTGGGCACATTCTGGACAGGTTGAGTGCACGCAAGTGCTTTGTAACAAAGTGTTCTTTTACTATAAAACCTTAAAATATATATCCCATAAATATAAACAGAAAAGGGTATTCACTTACAACATGCTTTCCCCCTCTCTAAAAATAGAAGTATTAAAAATAAACTGATGAAAGCAGCAGCAAGGAAGCACTTTTCCTTTAAAGTGAATCCACATCCATGCCATTCTGTCATAAAAGAATAATGTTTGCCCAAAACAGACCAACTGGGACACTAATCTACATGGAGCTTGCTCCTTCTCCCAATGGCAACATTCCTCTTGATTGCAACAGGAGCAGGAGCGGTCCCAGAATGAAGAGGAATGGGAAGAAGATTCAAGCCCATTCAGATCCCCAGCCTAGAATTAAACATATTCTAATTAGTTTATACAAGTTCTCAGCTGCTGAACTGAATCAATGCACACTTACCTCTTCTCCTTTGGGGTTTTTGGGCAAAGTTCCACTGAGGTCTACTACAGCAAGTCCCTAATGGTATTGAGGGTACATAGGGTCACAAGTCCTGCAGGTTTATGCTGGCTTGGTTTTTATTTCTGACTACATCACTTATGATTTTACATACCTAACGACAACTCTCATTTCTGGCTGAAAAGTTCTACATTGCAATTGGTAGCAAGTCTTGATAATTCCCTAAAACCTTGCAAAAACACTAGCAATAAGCTCAAACAAATTTTGAATTGCCGCTAAACCTACAGAACATAGAGGTCTGAAATTATTAGGTTAAATAATCTCCCTAGATACATATCAAACCAACATTTGATCATATATTATTTGGATTGAAATTGTCTATTTTTGTGAGGTATTTAGCCATCTGAACTAAGTAATCATTAATAATAGGGAAGTCCACAAAATGACAAAATAAGGGCAGGGTAAAGGTTTTTGTTATAAGAATGCTTGTTCCTTGTTTAGATATTCACTTAGTCATATCAATTATACTCTCATTAAAAAATAAAAATGTGAATTACATTCCATTTGTGGAACTAAAACTTAGTCAGAAAGCAGTCATACAGCACATGGAAGACCTAAACAGATGCAGCATTTCAGAAAAAACAAGAGTAACATGCTTCATTTGTCTACTGTCATCCAGGCTCTCATCACACTGGTGAAACCAGATGCCAAGCCAAGAACTCACATAGGCCTCTGCCACAAGAGAACTAATGAATTCCCATCCAAGGCTATGTTATGTTCAGAGAAGTATGGAGGGCCATATCCTCTTCTGGTGTAAATGGGCATATCTTTGAATTCAATGGAGTTTTTCCCTTTGCACTGGCAAAGAATTAGACTCTGAAACTACCTATTACATTATCTAGTCCATCCCCCAGCCAATGCATTGTTGTTTCCTAATCCAATGCATTTTGCAGTACTTGATCCAGTCTAATGTCAAAAGTTTCACACTACTGGGCTTTTACTATGTCCCTTGCCCTTGGGAGTTTCTTCCCCAATTGGTCAGTCTATTTTTTCCCTTTTTCCATTTCATCTCATTACTTTGAGATATATCGCATGGTATCACCCAGAACAATTAACTCTCCTGCCTTACTGTTTATTTTCAACACTTTCTCAAAATTTCAGGAAAAAGCAGGTTCCTCTTTTCACTATGTTAACCTGTACATACGTTATTGTTCTGTAAGATGTCTCACACTTGTTTCTATAAGGGCAGAATTAGGCAAACAGGTGTCTTTGATATACCTCATGTGTAACATTTGATATGGGGTGGTGTACCATTCATTGTGTAGCCCTCTTGTGCATTGTGCAGAAGGCAGAATTTCATCTGGACTGCCCCTTTTTATGCCTCTCTGTTACAGCTGTGTGGAAGGTGAGTTCTACTTTGCCAAAAAGATTTTGAGATTTCATAAACTGACTTTGTCATGAATTGGAACAAAAGCCAAAGATATCAAAATTCTCCATAAAAGAAAAATAAAAAAAAATTGTTTTGACTATATTATATTATACATATAATAATATAATAAAATTAAAAACAAAAAGTCATTTCAAAATGCAAATTGAAATGTTTCATACTGAAAATGTTGAAACGGGACCTTTTGACACTGTTAGAACTTTTTGTCTCTGGTTTTCTTTCAAAATGGAATTGCAATGAAATCCCCAGATCAACCCAATTTCACAAAGCATTTCAGTTTCAATGGACCTGCATATTCTGATGGAATAGGGTTCTGTCAAAATTTCTCCAACCACAAATATACTATTTGTGCTCTGGGATTTATTTGTTTCATGCGCTATAAGAGGTTTTCAAGTTTTCCTATGTGGCCAGAGAGCGAGTTGTTTCTTATCTGAATTCTCACACATGCACATTGTGGGCGAAGTTCTCTGCATCAAGCTGGGCCAATTTACATCAGCAGAGAATCTGGCCTTATTTAATACCTTGCTAACTCTTAGTTGCTCCAGATAAATATTTTCAACCTTCTCACCATTATTAGCATTAAGACCTTTCTTCTTCACAAACACTAACTAATTTATCTCAACAACACTCCTATAAGGTAGTTAAGTATTATTAGCCCCATTTTACAGATGGGAGAACAAAGGCATGGAGAAGTTAGGAATTTGCCCAAGTCACAGTGGAAGTCAAGTGTCAGAACCGGTATTATACAATTAAGGACTTCCTGCCTGCCAGCTTGATACCTTCTTCACTAGCTGACACCTCTGCCATACTTTCTGAAGGTAATGACCAGCTGTGATCATTTAAAGTCACATTTATTTTTTGTGAGTGTCAGAGTATTAGTTTTGATGTCCAGGGCAAATTCAAATGTGGGCAACACTTTTTGCCTGCTTCAATTCTTGAAGTTCCAACTGGATACAACAACCAAAATGTTTCTGTCTTACACTCTCTGACTCAAATACATGCATTTGTTAGAATACAAGTCAGGACACTGCCCGCAGTGAATCACACAGGCACTTCTACTACTGCCAGCCTGGGTGGCCAGGAATCTTTGACAGTTTCTTCAAAACTTTACTGGTAAATGCAGGGTTTTAACTAATTTTGTTGTCCTCCTTTTTACTCTGCCCCTCTCCCAGCATCTAGAAGATTTAAAGGGCTAGTCCTACCATGTTGGCTACCCTGACTTGCTACTGTCACCTAACCCTCTCATGTGCATATCTTCCCCACAACAGCAGCCTTCACAGACATGCGAAGTGCCTCTTGTTGATGACAAAGACGAGAGTAAAAGGAGAAGGGAAGACATGCATCCTACCTCCACACCAGAAACCACTACTCCAGCAGCAACCTTCATCAAGTACTTCTGCTAAAGGACCATCCTGCAAATCTTCTGACCTATAGCACAGCACTGCCAGACCCCCAGAATCTGGAGAAGTGGAACACAACCCCTTCAGAAGGATTTCAGACCACATTACCCCAGCCCTTGCCAAACCCCAGCTATCACTGGGTTGAGGAAACTTTTCCCACGAATCAGGATAAATTCTAGAACACCACACACTAGCATAAATCCTAAAACTAGGCATTCAAAGCCAATTGTTCAATTATTAACAATGTGAAACAGCAGAGTACAAGAAAACAACAGCCTGAAGCTGCTGAATGCAAGGTCAGTCATCAAACCAGCACCATGTCATTTTGGATGAAGCACCTGAGCTTCCTTGCATAGCTGAGATATGCCACCTCCAACTGCACCCTCGTACAGCTAGTCCACATGGGATATTCTATGTCACAAGCCAAGCCAGATTCCAGAATACACCAGGGGAAAAAAAAAGAGGAGGTGGAGAAGTAGTTCCACTCCAGCCTCAGCTACAGAAGACATTCCATTTCAGGAAAAAATATTAGAGTATATCCATCTGATTAGCGAGGTGGAGGACAAGAGACACCTATGACTGCTAATGATGTACACACCACCAGATGGAAACCCTGGCCCCTAGATTCCTTGTCCTCAGTGACCTCACCTTTCACATAGACAATTTCAAGAGCACAGTAGTACTTGATCTCGTGGCCTACAGGGAAATCATGGGATTCTCCCAGGCATCCTCTGGACCTACACATGCAGCTGGACATACGTTGGAGCCTAACTTTAGCCTAGGTCTGGATATTGGAGAAGTCACCAACATACTAGTCTCCTTGCCCGATCACCACTTCATCCAGGCAAAGATCAGAATCTTTCCCACTTCTCATCAGGGTGGTGAGCAACCAAATCTGGTTTGCCCCGGCCCCCTCAAAGACTGAATTTTGATCTATGAACCACCATAACAGCTGAGCTTCTCTGGGACAGCAGAGATCATGAAGCCCAGAATTAAGCACATGAGAGCTAAGGACAAAATAGTCTCAGTCAAGGGAATCTTCCAGAGACGATCAAGTGAATCCCGAGGCTGACCATCTTTAGAAAACAAGGCAAAACCTTCCTCTTAAAGAACATCTTTCCATCACAGAGAACTTCTTTCCATCATAAGTGACTGTAATGTGGCACACCATCTCCACCCTCTGATGTCCAGAAACCTCTCAGGCTCACTAGTGAGTGGCTTCTCCATGTTATTTAATTATATTCCCATCACCACCAATACAGCCTCGTGCAGCCAAGTGTTTACAGTGGTTTCTCGAAAGGACAGAGATCTCCCTCCTTTGGGACCTCAGAACATGCTGGGATCAGCTACACAATCCCCTCTCTGCCACTTCCTTCCTATCTTCTTTTATAGCCCTCAGCTGATGGCTAATTGGTTCATCAGCCTTCAGATTGATCAGCTAATTAGCCACATATTCCCCAATCAGCCTTCTCCAGGAAAACTAATTGGTGCCTAAGTGATCAGACGGCTGGCTCATTTGTTAACCTCCAGCACTCAGTCACAACGATGCTCACAATATGGATACCCCTTCTATTGCCTAACTCCTACCATTTCTCTCCCGCACCCAATAATAAACAAACTATCCCAAATATAGTTTTGACCCCAAAAAGAGGGAAGAACCGGAGAGACTCCATAAAATCTGCTAGGGACTTCATTGTTGCTATTTATGGTATGTGGAAGACACTCTGACACTCCCATAGAAAACCATTGGATTAGATTCTGTCCTAAACTGTTGTGAAGCATTGCTGTGCACTGTTAAATTGGATGCTGAGTTTTGCCCCAGAGGAGGCCACCTGTTTAGTGCTGCATGCAGTATACACAGTTAACACCATCAGCTGGAAAATCTGTAAATCATTTGGATATGTTTTCATACACAAAGTGTTTTAAAATGGAAAATCATTGCTGTAGCATGCTGGAAATTATGTTGTGTGAGGAATGCCCAGTATGATGGTGGACAATGCTTATGAAGTGCAAGATCTAGGGATACTTAAAAACTGTCTGAGCACAACCAGTGAATAATGAATGGCCTTTAATACAGGACTAGACTTAAGCACCAGACCCAGAAATGCAGCCGCTGTGCAGAGGGGATTACAGAGACTATTACTGGGCTGTTACCATGATCAACTCGCCAGAAGTGGGAGGGGAGTAGGTGGAGGCATAACTCTTCCTTCTACATGCTGACAAACGGAGATGGCCAGCCACACTAGGAGCACACCTTAAAGGGATGCAGACTGCACTCCTCCCAGTCCAGTTGAGAAGCCTCTTGCTTCTCCTCAGGGGCCAGTGCAGCTCCATGCTTCCCCCAACAGAGCAGTGTGGCCAAATGCTACAGATTAAGCTTACATAAATAGATTAGAATGGTGGATCTATAGAAGAAGGCAAATAAGTCCCAGTTCCCCTGCAGGACCATTTACTTAATCCACATTCTTACTTGGAGTCTCCACAAATTGTAAGGCTGGTCCTCCTTTACAGCCTGCTACCCTGACAGTTCTGCTCCCCTTACTTACTTTGAATAGTAGCTCATCATGCCAATATCCCCACTGAGATCAATGAGACAGTTTCTGAAGTCAGGCACTGCTCTAGGGCGACTAGATGTCCCAGTTTTACAGTGAGTGGCTTTTTGGGGGATTTGTCTTATATAGGTGCCTATTACCCCCCTACCCCTGTCCTGATTTTTCACACTTGCTGTTTGGTCACCCTACACTGCTCAGAATGAACGGGGTGGCAGGATCCAGCCCTATGAAAGAAAACAGTGTGATCTTGAACCAGTTTTATTAAATGGGTGCATAGTGCAAAGAGTCCAGTAGAATTTTAACCACCACACTCCCACTGCAAGTAAGTTTTCAAATTACTATAATAAAACAAAAAGACAGGTACCGCTCTCTCTCTCTTTACAGAAATACGTATCCCTGCTTAAACAGTACAAGACACTGTGAGTAGTTACTACTAGCGCGCTGTGAAGCAGATTAACCTGAGCGTGGTTTGATGCTTAATATAAAACTGGGCTCTATAAAGCGAGAAGTCAGAATGCTGTGGTTTTGGCTGTGGAGCCTCACTGGACTTCAGCAGCTCAACTGCTGGAGACCAAGTGTGATTCCGGTGCCAAACATTTGTCCGCACACAGTTCCTGTTCAGCTCAGGCTCAGCTTTGTCAACATCCCTGTGATATAGAGGGAGGCACTCGTTCTCCTAGCCCCACATGTGGAAAGTGTCCCATGTGAATGAAATCATACTGACTGCATTTAACATGCTCCAAGTGAACACTGATCCTAGGACGCGGGAGACACAGAAAGAATGGAAAAAAACCAACAACCCATTCTACTGCTAATGATTTTCTAATGGGAAAGCAAAGTCACAAGTGTCATGGCTTCCTGTATTCTGCTTACAGGTGTTTCCAAATCTGGCTCCTGATTATTACCACCTGCTGTTTGTTTTTGCAGGGGATGAGTATGTTTAGAGATTAGATAATGCATCTTCTCCATTTGTTTATGTCCCACATGATGAGGAGTGTTTTTCAACTAGACCCTCTTCCTAGATGAAAATCCCCACACTGCACAGCCTCAATCAGAACAATTACTTACACATTTATTAGCTATTGTAGCATGCTGTATTTATTGTTCAATTTCAATATGTTGACACAGAAACACACACCCACGTTTTTGGCTTCCAGGACCTCACCAGGGCTTAGTTTTATTAAAAAGCGAAAAACAATGGTACAACTAAGACATGTGGTGATGTCATCAAGTTATCCCATAAGGATTATTTTTCCCAGGCTCATTTTCATAAAATATTCAAACTAGATATTTGTCAATCAAAGATAACTGCACATTCAACTCAATTGCAATTATTAATGTTTACAAAACAAGCAATAAATCAGCCACAAATGATAGTGCAACAACTCTAGTTCCTTGCCCCCCTGGATACCATGTCCCCATCCCTGTCTAACCCCTGGCCCCCTCAACTCCACATCCCAATTCCCTTCCCGTGATACTCCTTATCCCCCATAACCTCCCTATCCTCCATCAACTCTTCATTCTAGTCTCTCCCTTCCTCCCGAGTTCCTTTTTCCAGTCTTCCCTGTTGCCACTCCCAAGGCCTGGTTCCTCACCCCTATGCATTCCATTCAGGCTGCTCCTCCTCCACACCTTACCACCATCAGCAGCAGTATTGTGAGCACAGGAGAGAATCTCCCTGCCCCTTAGTTCCTGTGCCCAGGGCCGCATCAGTCTCCAGAAGTTAAGAAAAGCAATTGCAGGGAAAGTCCTGCGGCCCTGGGCTGAAGCATGTTCAGTGCACACGGAATCTTCGGAGAATTTTACTGTCAAATTCCAACAAGTCTCTGTTGAACATGTGCAAACTGAGATTATCAGAGGCTCATAATTTAGCCAAATTTGGGCAGATTTTCACAGTGATGGCAAAAAGCACATCCCTGACACCAGAACAATTGTCCTGCCAAATTTCCAGTCCTTGATCCAAAGCATGGAGGCGCTAGAGCTTCTCAACAAAACACATGAGAATTTTTAACATGAGCAGAACAACTTATTTTCCCCATCCTTGTTCTGAGAAATGACTAAACCATTTTTGCTCAAGGTTTCACCCAAAAATTCAGTTTGAGGCAGATATGCAGCATAGAAAATTTTAGCCTGAGTGGTTGAAGTTTGGCAAAGTTATAAGCAACTGAAAAACAGGATCTTATAATAGGAAGGGTCAGGCAGCCATAACTATTGGCAGTGCTACCTGCACTGCTTATGACATCAATGGAAGTTCGCACTTGTGAGCAGAATATTGAAGTCAAGAGCTGCCCCGTGGATCTGAGAGGAAAATACAGCCTATAAAAAGTATTGCATGCACAAATGGAGGCAGTGTACAACTGCATATTCAACACAATTGAATGCCGTATTTGGCACCTGAGCTTAATGAACATATTTGTTTATTTCAGTACTGAAGGCTTTTTTAGACAGTGTGACAATGTGTACTCTAGAGGGGTGTTGCGCACTAACTGGCCCATGAAGACCTTGCTAGCATGCACTAAAAGTTCCCTAGTGTATGTTAACATACAACTATGTGCATGCCAGCAGGGTCTACATGGACCAGTTAATGTGCAACATATTGGTACACTTTAGAATTCACTACCCTTTAGTATGTATTGCTTCATCATCTAGAGAGACAAGCCATAAGATGATGATTTACTTGGAAGGAACAGTTGATAAATTATTGCAAATTGAATTACCCTAGAATACATTTAAATTTGAAGTGAGAATTAATGAAAATGAGAGATTTTCAAACTAATAAAATATTTTTTTAAACCTGTAAAGATGGGCAAAACACCCCTCATGTCTCAAAAAACACATACATCGGGGAAAAAAACAAAACCAAAGTGTAAGATAGGATAAAAAGTAAAGCAGAAGAATTCCAATTAAGCATAGGCCCAAACAAAAATCTAACATCTGGACACTCCAAACCCTGAGGAAGTTACAGTATCAAAATCCAGACTTTGCAGCTGCCTCATAACGAGTTGAAACAAAACTCTGGATCTGAACACATCTGAATTTTAAAGACATTTGGATCTGGATTCAAACTTCACAACTCTGGCCCATCTGTAACTATAATAAACATGTCTTTGACATGTCTGATCCACTAACACATACTTGAGTTTTGTGGGGCACAAAAGAAAGGTGTTACCACACCATTCTCTTCATACCTGTAACGAACATCAGAAAATTAGTCCATGTTGTTTCTCCTTAAGTCGCAATCATGCACACACTTATGTATATTTGTAACTTTGCACACTGTGAGTAGTCCAGTGAAACTAAGCTACATAAAGTAAAACACACATGCAAGTGTTTGCAGGATCTGTCCTAGGTTACAAGTCTGTATATGCATATGGGTAGAGCTGTCTGAATAAAGGCTTTTCTGGTTAGCTAGCAATTTTGGGGTGGGAAAAAATTGTGTTGGTCGAACAAACTAAATATTTTGATTTTGACCAAGTGTTTGATTTTTAAAAAAACAACATTAAAGCAAATTTGGAAACAAACTCATTATGATCCAAAAACTCAAAATGTTTTATTTTGAAAGAGTAAAAATGAAATATTACAATTTTAAAAGTTTTTTTCCCGCCAAAACCATTTGCTAAAACCAAAACGAATTCGTGAAACATTTCAGTCTCACTGAAACTGCATTTTTTGCCTAGCTCTTAGTATAGGTAACCTAGTGCTTCTCTCACTCTGGTACGCATATAGCATTACTCATTTGTGATAAGCACAATGGAAATATTAAACATCACCTATTGAATTAAGCGTCTCTTTATAGTGTGTGTTTTCTCACACAAGAGTCAGAATTCTCAACACTTTTTCTAAGCCTTTTAAAAAAATCTTGAAGATATGTGGTATTCACCAAAATATTCTCAATAGTAAAATAAGAACCTTTTCTGTTTGAACAGAAATATGAGCAAAGAACACTTCCTTATTTCCTTGTTTACTGTTGTACAGATCCATTCATCCTGTCACGCCGGAGATGAAAACAAAGCTTGTTCGAGTGTGGTTGGATTCTTTTTAAAGTCAATTATTTCACAGAGTGGGAGAACTACAATCGTGCCATAAAAAATACTTCACAAAACACAAAAGACTGACCACAGAGCTCAGAGACTAATAAATTCTGTCCAAAAATTAAATCCATCAAATCTGAACCCCACTGTAATATGTGTGGGGGATACAGGCACACTGCTGAGAGAGCCTGAACTTTCTTATTTGCCCCAATATCCTCAGAAGGGTGACCATAGTTTCAAAGGGGTGATACTACTGTCACACAATGGGGGTGAGTATCCACCAAACCCAGTGGTTGCTCTTCCCCCACCTCCACCCTCACTCCCATTCCTGAGTATACAGAAAGGTATGCCTGGGATTCTCTTCTCATTGCTTTGATCTCTCGTACGGAGAAAACATGCCAGTCAAAACCATGGAGACCTGCCAAGTATTTTTGGTATTTGGAGGATGCTTGGTGTTCGTCTCTGCCTTTAAAGTGAAATTCAGTTCCTGTTGCAGACAGTTCACATAAGACTTAATGATGCTCACATTGGCCCAAAGGGTAAAATTTATGCTGGTGCAGAGACACTGCATTTAAGCTTGGGGGGCCCAATCCTGCTCTTGTTGAGGTCAATAGCAAATCTCCCATTGACTTCAATGGGAGCAAAATAGGATTCTTAATGTGGGAGATTAAGTAGTATGCAGACAGTATAAGGGGACTATACATCATTGATGCCCTCGTGCCCAGCTCCTGTGGGACTTAAATTGTGCATGGGCCTCGCTCTGGCTTTCTCCACAGGAATGAATTTCACCTTAAATGCAGAAATGAGCTCTGAAGACTATCCCAAATGCTAAGAACACTCAGAGGGTGCTTGCTTAGATTGATTGTTTTCATTATACTAAAGAGCAAATAAGAAGGAAACCAATTTTCTACAGCCCAAAAAACTTTCGCCCCCTATTGAAGCATATAAATAAAGCCTTTAAAAACACACACACACACACACACACACACACACACACACACACACACACACCGTAGAACTTGCTTTAAGAGGTTTTTTTATACCTGTTGAGAAAGATATGCACCAGGTAGTAGTGCCAGTCACTCAAAAATCATGAACTGGACCCCAAAAAGAAATCTCGTGATTTTGGTTTTAAAAATTGTGGGATTCTTCTATTTTTTGAGGATGCACATTTTTGGGACACATTTTTTAGCTTTTTTCTGTAACCATAAAGGCTAGACACTTTGATTTTTTTGAAGGAAGGTGAGATACTCGTATAATCTTTTGTCTCCAGGAGCTGGGGCTTTCAGTAAAACATTACATAGTGCAAGACTCATGATACAATTCTGAGAGTTGGCAGCTCTGATTAAGTGAGCCAAAACACCAGCAGAGAAATAACCTAATTCCTGTAGTCTCACCATGTAGCACTGAAATCATGTCAGAAGTATCGGCATGGAGAACCTCTTCTCGAATGTTGATTCAAAATGGGATTAGCACTGAACATAATATCCCCCTCCCCACCATCCTTTGGTTTATATAATAAGAGCTGGCAGCAGGTGCAACACCAAAATAGACTTCAGAGCATTTAGGCTGAAGTTCATGTCAAGGCACAGGTGTGTAAGTAATTTAAGTTTTGAGGTTTAGAGGAGGGCAAGGAACTAGCTATTGAGTGTTAGTCCCAAGGGTCCTTTTACATTGGCACCAGTATGTTCAACCAAGTCAGCACAAAGGGATTGGATTATTTCAGAACTGAGGAGAAGGAGCCAGGACATTACTTGATTGCACGAGGCGAGACTCTTTTCACTGAAGATCAGGTAAGACGAGTGAAATTTAGATCCTCAGTAATCATGATTAAGGTAATAGGATAACATGCATCTGCTCTCACTGGAGACTGCTACTGTAGCCCTGAACTATCCTTTTGCCCATTGAAACATGAAGCAAAACATAGGGTTACTGTTCTATGTATTAATAGTTAAATTGCCTACTTTTCAAACTAGCAATGCTTCATGAGTGATGTGGAAATTAGGGGAGGGGGAATGCCTCCTTTCAAATGTATCACTCACCCCTCATATCTGCAGCCATTTCATTTACAAGATGAATAGATGCAATTAAAGTGGATAGTGGATCTAAAGTTTGACAGTGGCAGCAGAATGGATGCCAATTCATGTCATACAATGAGTGATATCTCAGAAGACTGGTAATGAGATATGGTGCTTTTTACATCTAGCTCAAAGTCATCTCAGCCCAATTCCAAATGGACAGATTCCTTGGCATAAAAGCTATTATAACTGTCAATACTAACTGACATCCTTGTTAGCAGTTTCAGCAGAGAAACCTAGAACTTAATGATCCTAGAGACTGAGCTACCCTCTTACCCTTAGAAGTGATCCAACAGTTTAGGACTGAGAATAATTGATAAGACAATAAGGGGAAGTTTGCTCTGCCATTGGATCTGGGTTTCCACTACTGGTACCGCTCATGAGCACTCAAAAGAAAATACATAATAGTGCATTATAGATGTCTTCACATTTTAAAAAAATCAGTATTGGAGCTTGGAAAGTGACAGAAAGGCCAACATGAAACCACAAATAAATAGAACAATACAGACTCAAACAATATGTAACCCACTCAGGCATTTCAACCACACTGGGCTAGTGACTAGAGCACTGGGGGCTCAGGAGACAGAGGTCCTGTTCCCAGTTCTGCCGCTGGCCCTGGCTAAGTCACTTCACCTCTCTGTGCCTCTGTTTCCCCATCTGTAAAATAGCAATAATACTTACCTCCTTAGTAAAGCAATTTTAGGTCTACTGCTTATCTAGCTGTTCAAAGCAAAGTATTACTAATTGTTTACTAGAATATGGTAGCTGACTCTTATTCCAGACGTTGTGCCAAATTTCACATTGTGTAATTAAGGTACAAAAAAATCTAATTATTCAGTGTATCCAGATACGCAGGACTGGCTGAGCAGTGCTCAGTGCAGAGCTGGCTTGGAGAAGTGCAAATGTGGCATTATACCACTATTGTGGCTCTCTGATTGTGGGGGCACTTTGTAAGTTAGAGCAGCTTCATAGCCACTCTAAACTAAGCCTGATTGCTTATGGTCCTAACGGTTGGTTCCAGCAGCTGGGAAAACTTGGAGCACAGATTTCAGAGGGGTAGCCGTGTTAGTCTGCAGTAAAAACAAAGAGGACCCAATCACATCAGCCACACCATCAAGGGCTCGTTCAACTGCACATCTATCAATGTGATATATGCCATCATGTGCCAGCAAGGCCCCTCTGCCATGTACATTGTCCAAACCAGACAGTCTCTACGCAAAAGAATAAATGGACACAAATCAGACATCAAGAACTGTAACATTCAAAAACCAGTAGGAGAACACTTCAATCTTCCTGTACACTCAATAACAGACTTAAAAGTCACCATTCTTCAACAAAAAAAAAACCTTCAAAACCAGACCTCAACAAGAAACTGCAGAACTGGAATTACACCTCTACCTCGATATAACGCTGTCCTTGGGAGCCAAAAAATCTTACCATGTTATAGGTGAAACTGTGTTATATTGAACTTGCTTTGATCCGCCGGAGTGCGCAGCCCCGCTCCTCTGGAGCACTGCTTTACTGCGTTATATCCAAATTCGTGTTATATCCGGTGGCGTTATATCAATGTAGCGGTCTAATTTGCAAACTTTACACCATCAAATTAGGCCTGAATAAAGACTGGGAGTGGCTGGGTCACTACAAAAAATAATTTTCCCTCTGTTGATATTCACCCCTTCTTGTCAACTGTTGGGAATGGGCACATCCACCCTAACTGAATTGGCCTCATATACACTGATCCCGCAGTTGGTAAGGCAACTCCCATCTTTTCATGTGTCGTATATTTATACCTGCTTACTGTATTTTCCACTCCATGCATCTGATGAAGTGAGTTATAACCCACAAACGCTTATGCTCAAATACATTTGTTAGTCTCTAAGGTGCCACAAGGACTCCCCTTTTTGTGTATATATATATATATATATATATATATATATATATATATTGGAGCACAGAGATGCTCCAGCCATAGCCCCTATGCCGGGCACTGTGAGGAGGGGTTAGCCCACACCAACTGGAGATTCCACTTAGGAGGTATGATTCTGCACCACTGAAGTCAGCAGGAGTTTTGCTATTCACTTCAGCAGAATCAGGATTGAGACCATTCTAGGGGAACTCCCAGATAGCTAATTAAACTGGATTTATGATGCCTTTGCTCTGTCAGTTCAGCACAGAGGGAATTTAGCAGACCCAGTAATTGTCCCTGAGTTGTTCTGCACGTTAAAAATATTTATCTTATTTCATACATGCCAGGCTGAAAACAAAGTCAAGAACACTTAACACTTATTGAAATAAATACACAAGCAACATCTGAGTAGTTTGGCTGATTTCTAATTGTAATCACACAAACCAAATGGAATTTATTACTTCCTTCAGGCTAAGATTTTGGCTGCAGTGTTTACTACTCAAAAGGTGCAGAAAAGTAAGAAAAGGAATAGTAGTGCAGTGAGGTTAGGTAGCTGCTGCGCTGCTAAATAACCCTTTTCTAGGGAAACTCTCACAGATTCTGTACAAAGGACACCTGGTCACAATGATCCCAAATCCACTCCTGAAAGATTCCTTACAGGTCTGTGTTGTGAACAATTCCATAGCATTCCTCAAGGTCAGTGAGATTTAAATTTAGTAAGAGAAAATAGTCTGCATTAAAAAAAATTCCCCTCAGGGCCGGCTCCGGGTTTTTTGCCGCCCCAAGGAAAAAAAAAGGTTGGAGTGCTGCTGCCAAAGCAAAAAACAAACAAAAAAAAGCCGGAGTGCTGCTGCTGAAGTGGAAAAAAAAAAGGCCCTGATTCCCCTTCAAAGTTCTTCTGTTACAGTGTGATTTTCATACTGGAGTCCCTCAACAGGACAATATCCTGCCACTTGTCCCAAGGATCTAACCTCCAGAAAGAAGCCTCCTACCTTAATTGACCATTTAAAAAAGTATCCCTCAGCTTTCTAGTACAGTTTTGTTTGACTGGCAATTAAAGGCATCCACTGCTAAGCGACCAATCTTTGTTGATCTCTTGTGTGGTCACTTAAGACCGATTTCTCTATATTTATATGCAAAACAATGTAGCTGGCCCATCATTTTCTATATTCCATTTGTAATTTATTATCTGACATATTTGTGCTTAGATAAGAACTTATTCCCTGACAACCATAATCCTACATTTGTGACATTGCATTGTGTTGCCATAGAAATTAACATAGTGTTACAAATACAGCGTTATTACAACTTGATCCAATGATCTAGTCGGAAGATGCTATGGACTGGAAAGGAGCAAAAGTCTATTAAACACAGATATCAGTAACTAATAAACTGGGCAAGAATGGTTTTGAGAAAGATGTGACTGCATTGTAAGTGGATTTGGGTGATAAATTTGACACAATTGTAATGTTTCCTCTATTATGAGTTGTATTTTATGGCTTGATCCTATTCTGGCAAAAATCCCACTGATTTTAATAATGCAGAATCAGGCCTTTAAAGAAAAAAGGTCATACACCAAGATGAAAGAGGGTTTGGAGAGATTGTGAGCAGTGGAATATCCATTAATGGTCCTTTGGATAGCCTACTTCTCCTAGAAAACTGTCACTGTCTTCTAGAAGCAGCTAGCTAGACATAGTGTACACACATTGTTGAAAAGCACCCAGATATAGTTCATACCTCCATAATGATCAGTCAACTCAGACATGAGTTCTTGGAGGGGGAGGCAAAAGACAGTAATGGGTGGAGGGAAGAGATTAACAAGAAGTAGGGTTGCCAACTTTCTAATAGCACATAACCGAACATCCCTGCCCCACCACATGCCCTGCCCCTTCTCTGAGGCTCTGCCCCCACTCACTCCATCCCCTCTTCTTCCATCGCTTGCTCTCCCACACCCTCACTCTCTTTCACTGGGCAGGGGCAGGGGGTTGTGGTGCGGGGGCGGTGAGGGCTCTGGGGTGGGGCCAGGGATGAGGGGTTTGGGGTGCAGGAGGGGGCTTATGGCTGGGGGAGTGGATTGGCTTGGAGTGATATAGGGCATAGGCTCTGGGAGGGAGTTTGGGTGTGGGAGGGGCCTCTGGGCTGGGGCAGGGGGTTGGAGTGCAGGAGGGGGTGTGGAGTCCTGGCGGCGCTTACTACAGCTCCCAGGAAGCAGTCGCCAGGTTCCTGTGGCCCCTAGATGCATGAGTGGCCATGGAGGCTCTGCAGCGCCGCATGCTGCCCTCGCACCCACAGGCACTGCCCCTGCAGCTCCCATTGGTCACGGTTCCCGGCCAATGGGAGCTGCGGACCCGGCACTTGGGTTGGGGTACCACGCGGAGCCTCCCTGTGCCTACAGGCCACAGGGATCTGGTGGCCACTTCCGGGAGCTGCACAGACCCAAGGCAGGTAGGAAGCCTCCATTAGCTCCGGGCCTCGGCTGCACCGTTGACCAGACTTTTAACAGCCCACTCAGCGGTGCTGACTGGAGCTTCCGGGGTCCATTTTTGACTGGGCATTCTGGTAAAAAAATGGACACCTGGCAATCTGAGCAAGAAGCCCTGAATATGGTTGAAGTCACTTCAAAATGGAACTGATGGGTGGGAACCGGGCATCCCAGGAAATATTATTTTGCAGTGAAACTTCAACTTCTAACCTACTGTGGGCTAAACCGGACCACTGTGTAGTGTAGTATCCCTTTAAACAAGAGGAGCAATAGAACAGCAGAGTTAGAATTCTGAAAATTTCCATGGAAGTTAGGATTTGACCGTTGGACTTCAAATGTTGGTTCTTAGAATGTAGGGCTCCTGAAACCCTGCCAAGTAGGGCAGGATGTATCCAACATGGCCTTGGGGAAGGAAAGTTCTGAGCTAAGAGAGAGAAGTTTTGAGAGTTAGTTGACTCTGTCTGAAATAACACATGGGTTGTTCTCAGGTGGGGAAGGAAAGGCAGACCAAGAGAAATGAGAAGGATAGGACAGAAAGTAACTAGGCAAAGAGAAGCATAAAACGGCAGAATGGAGAAAAAGAGTTTAAAATGTATTTATTTGCCTGAGAGAAGAGACTGAACACTGAGAAAATGTAGGGATAGAACCAAACAGGCTTTTACCTGCAGAACACTTGAGAGAAAAACTAATAGAGATAATAATTTACTAAGTCCCGAATTCTGTCGTCATTAAAATGGAGCTCAGAGCAGGCACATCGTCTTATAGATATGCAGTTTTGACACTAGCTAAAGTTATATCAGACATTAAATGTGAGGCCCTCCCTCTGGCACAGAAACATAAGCTCCTGCAGACTCCTCGAGTCCAACTCATAAGGTGAATTTACAAAACGCTATGCCAGCTAGGATTGGCTGCAAAGCTGAACTGTATTGTCACGAGGCTTTGAGACCTTAAGATGAAATGGAATTAGATGAATGAATGGATATTCGGGAGCTCAATAACCCTGTCACAGAGTGAGATACAATGTAAAACAACAAGTACTGTACACGTATTAGATTAAATGTGGTCAGTAAAAACTATTCCCCATTATTTTACAGGGGATGTGCTCAGAGCGGCATGCTATTTCATGTTCTCTCATCATGCCCAGCCAGGAGGTATGTGTATAAGCAGACTCAACAGGGTTTAGACTTTAATATTCTGTCAGACTTCTTTGCAGGTAGTGCTGGGTGTGCCAAGCAAGTATTTAGCTAATAACAGACATAATTGGAAAAGATCTATTTGAACACTGAGTCTACGATGCTAAGTATAGGATTTAGGGACTGACCCAAAGACCACTGAGGTCAGTTGAAAGACATCCATTGAGTTTAACAGGCTTTGGAGGACACATCAAATCCATGCTTTGTCTTAGGGCTAGTCTATACTACTGTGCTACACTGGTGCGCTCCCATCGACGTAATTACTCCCCCTCAATGAGAGATGAAAGCTATGTTGGCGGGAAAGCGTCTCCCGGTGATGTAGCGTGGTGTAGACACCACTTCAAGTAGATGTTACTGATGTTGCTCAGAGGGATGGCTTTTCACCCAAGATGAATAAATTAAATAAATGGAAGGATTATTCTTCACAGGTACAACAGCTGTGTTATAGTTCAGCCATGCAGGAGGATTCAGATGCCCATTCATACATAATGGTAACAGTTGGAGAAAACTGGCATTTGGAACTAAGGGAAAGAAATGATAAAGTACCGTAATAAGCATGCATATATAGCAGCATTCCTCAGCAGCTCTTAAAGTGCTTTACAAAGGTGGGTGGTATAGGGAAACCAATGCACAGGGAGGTTAAGTGAGTCAATGCTGGAACCAGAAACAGATCCCAGGTCTCTTGGCTCACAGTTATCGAATCATTTGGCAAAGTATGTAGGCCATTTGTTGACCAAAAGGAAATGCAGAGAAAGTAGATAATAATTTGGGGTGGAGAATATAGATCAGTCACTGAGATGGGTAAGTCTGCTGTATGCAGGTGGATTACATATTTTTGTAATATTTCTTTTTTCAGCAATGAAGTATTTCTTCCCTGATCTAGAGGATTCCAGAGTACAGGGCCTAGCTATTTACAGTAATCACTTACCATACTGGTATAATGTGGAAAAAAATGGAGTAAGCAAATTCAGGAGAGATGAAAACTGTGTTATGAATGCCTAATGGCCAGTATAAGAATCTATTGGCCAGATTTTGAAAGATCTCAGTTATATCAGTGTAAATTTGGAGAAATACAAGTGAAACTAATTGTTATTCTGGATTTACTTTGGTGTAATAGAGATCAGAATCTGGCCCTGTATAAATAAATGATCCCTCTGAATGACACAGAAAGTGCTTTTAATTAAAGAGAAACCAAAACTGAAACAAACCACTTGTCTGGAATCCATCTCCTCTACCGGAACTGTAAGGGTATGGATGAAATACAATGTGGTTTGAAATAAAGTGTGGTTCTGGTTTTGCAAAATCAAAACCCAAATAATGAGATTTTGCAAAATAAAAAGCACCTCTAGTATTAGCACAGAATACATATGATTGACTTACCTCTCTAAAGGTATGATGCCTAGGGATACAAATTATTGCAGATTTTTTCTTGCATATTGTTTTTAAGAGTAGGCAATCCATGAATGAAACAATTTATCAGGGAAGAAAAATGAGAGTTAATTATAGGACTATTAGAAAGTTTAAATTCTTATTACCACCTGGTATCCCGTAAGATAAATTTGTAGTAAATGGAACTGTGAGTATAATGTGGAGTTTTGATTTTACCTAAACTAATGTCTGTGTAACGTTTGGGAAATGGAAAAGCTCTATTTTAGTGCCATTATTAAAATGAACAATTAAAGATATGCTGAATGTCTAGATATTAGATAATATATTACAGTACCTGGTATATAGTGTGAGGTAGGGGTTAGACTAAACAAAGGACTTGAGACAAGGGTTCACTTCTCAACTCTGCAAATGACACCATGTGTGACATGGAGCTCTGATTTCTGCCTCAGATCTATTCTCTGATGGGTTACTTTGAAAACCTTGGGGAAAAAAAGCATAATGAGTGCAAAATATTAAGGCTAAAGTATTACAGCCACTCATGAAAAGCGAATACAACTTAGATTTTCACTGGTTAATAGATGCTTTCATTGGAACAAAGCAAAAATGAAACAACCTATTAAACACTGCTTAGTGCAAACAATATTTCCCTCTTCATCTCTGAGATTCTTGCAAGGTAGGATGGCATGTAAGCTTTGCCACTGCACTACAGGTATGTGCAGATATCTATTCCTCTCTGTCTTGGCCTAATGCCAATGGCTCAAAATTGTTAAGTAGCTCGGAGGAAGACAAAGCCTGCCTAGTTTTGCATGAGAATGGGCGTGATATAATTTGTTAAAAGATCTCTCGTTCTTCCTTTTGTCCTTCTTGCCATCCATCAATTGCTTTGATATATCCCCAGCCAAAAGCCTGGGTGAACTTTTACATTATATTCTTTTCTCATTTACACTGACTTCAAAAATGGTTTGCAATACTCCATTTCAATAGTTCCCCACACTTTTGTCTCTCTTTTTATACTGGGTAGAAGAGAGAACAGATTTTTCTTTCCCTTGCTACATCAGAAAGAACTAGGACAATGGAGCTTCTTTTATAAACTGAAAATATGCAGAGAATCCAGAAGGTGTGCTAATGTTGCTTGGACTAGGAATGTTTCTTGTAACAGAAAATGAGAGAGCTTACACATGAGCAAGCCAGAGATCCTAAATATGATAACGTTAAGAGTTATTCCACTGTGCAGGTAGAACGTAAGGTTACAAGATTTCCAAATACTGTGGATGAATATATTGCAGTTCCAGTTAATGTGCTGTCACATTCATTAAATGATTTTAAAGGTACGTTCTGTGTGGGGAATAGATTTCCTGGTTCCTCAGTTACAACAGAAACTTTTATATCAGAAACTGAAACAGATTGAGCCGGGTAAATTTTCAGTTAAGAATATGTGTGGAGATGCTGAAAATGTTTGCCTCCATCATGCCAAATGGCCTTTTTCCATGTTGTAACCTCTCCTATTTGATATATATAAAAATAAATGAACATGTGAGAATCTGAGGCTCACAAAGCACTGACCAAGGCCAAATATCATAGAAGGAAATTCAGTGCAAGCTTTATCAACAATGCATCTCAGTCCTGCTCCACATCACCTCTGTTGTTCCAAGCTCTTGAGCAAAGATTGCCAGTCGCAGTCAGTCATACCATATTAAATTATGTAGGCAAATGTGTGGTCAAATGCTAATTAGGGGGCATGGGAAGGCACATGCTTGGGATAGTTTGTATCTGAATAAATGCAAATTTGCAATATTTTTTTTTATTAGAGGACACTTGTCAAGTATTGGGACAGATGGTGCATAACAGGACTCAGCAGGAGTTAATGGTGGCATAGTCTGCACCAATACAGTGAATGGTGTAATATGAAAACCTAGACAGAACTTTATCTGCACAAGGCTCCTACTGCACAGATGGCTTTTCCTCCTCCCCTTCCCCACCCCACCCATCTAGTTAGCCATGCCACAAAGCTTCAACCACGTGATGTTCACATGAACTGACTTTTGCAGGCTTGAAAAGAGTGGGAATCCCATTGGCTTTCCTCCTATCCTTCTGAGATATTTGGACCTCACTACTCTCACTCCTTTGTGCCACTGAGCAGAGGGAGGTCTGACGTGACCCTGGATCTACATGCCCACCTGAAATGATTCCAAGAGCACACCTATTCAGGAAAAAAAAAACATTCATCTTAATTAGCTTAGCTATTTCATGGGTTCTGTTCACACTGAAAGATCAACACCCTGTACATATCTGCAGACAGAAAAACAATCTGGCAACTTTTGGAAAACTAGTGAAACCATATCCAGTGTGATTTAAATTGCAAGAGAAAATAATTTAAAAATCAGTATTCATTCTGGATTGAAGAGATACCTCTTCTTTATCACTAAGAAGTTCTGCCTTAGAAATGTTCATCTGTAGCTTTTTAAACATTCCTCCTACAGCTATCTAGCTAAGATTTTAATCTGCCTACCACTCTCAGAAGTTAAACTCCAATATTGTCACTGCAAATTGGTATAAAGGCACTATGTCTATGATATGTTTTCTCTGTGACATTAATTTGAATTGCAGCATTCAAAGAGTGTCATGACTGCTACTATGAAAGGCAAGTTTGAAGGAATCTCACCTGATATGAGTCATAATATATTGCTCCCAGTGTGGAATCACAATAGCACTTTATGTTGGCTTTCTTACTACTGCAGAAAATGTCAGTATGACAACTTCAGAGAACATAAGGGAAAAAGATGGAGAAATTAAAATTGAACAAAGGATCCTAAAGTTGGAATTATCAGGGCAGATGAGGCAGTGATCCATCTTCTCTAGTATCCAGTCTGACTGTGGCCAGATACTTCCAAGAAATTCCATAAAAAGACATTATGGAATAACCTCTAGTCCATATTAATATTGAGTATTTGTGTTACAATAGCACCTAAAATATGTGGGAAGGGAGTGAAGATTGTCAAGTAATTAAAAGTTAATATGGATATAATTATATTATAGGAAATATGCTTTAAAGTGCATGAGATACACTTAATGAGATGGCCTCGCATGCTGGGAAACCTTTTCCTCTGTTTTCCTGAGCATATCATTAAAAAATAAAAATAAAGGGGGGAGGGGCAGTGTCTCTAGATTTGCTCAGAATCATGTAGTGAAAGTTGATCAGAGGGTCATTGACTTGATAATGTAATTAATGGACTTGGAAAATTCCATTACAGTTAAAAGAATAAAAGATAAATTTTACCTTTCATAGGTTCACATTTTCCCCTTAAATCCTACTGGTGTTACTGTCCCTTCCAAGCAGAACAGTGTGCCTGTATATTGCACCTGGAAAAAACAAACAAACCCCACTGCAGCACCAGTAAACACTCAGACTCTTCAACAGTGACTGCCAAGCCCATTTACCAGCACTCAGACTTCTCAGGCAAAAAGAGTTAATTAAAAAAAGTCAACTTTGTACGGCAGGAAACTCAGAGTGGCTGAGGAATTGACCAGTTCCTAAGCCTAGGGAGACGACAGCATGTAGAGCAGGGGATTTCCTTAGCCTACCTAGTAGTATGGGAGCAATGTTATTTATTCCCAGGCAAAAAGAAAGCTCCGGTAGCCCACTTCATGCCCGGTAGGCTGCAGATGCCAGAAATAATGTTAGCCACACAAATTTGCCCACAGGTTGGTGGGTGGCTGCTTTATTGCAGCCTTTTGGGAGCATGACCCTATCATTTCTATGCACAAATACAGGCAATCTTCAGTTCACAGCTAGGGAATGTTCATTCTGGAGGCAAATAAATCCTATCCCTGTTTAGTTTCTGCTACTTCCATGTCATCCAATCTTATTTACCCTCTTGGAGTTTACCAAACTCACGCCAGGAAGGCTATATCTAGTTACGTATATTTTATTGTTATTTTACAAAAATACATGAGGAGGTGACTACATACCTGTGGTGTTTAACATGCCCTACAAGCTCTTATTCCTGAGAATTCCAAACTCTCCCCCAGCACACAGTTTGAATCAAATTGATAGAAAACAATATGGTGTCCTCTAAGGGACAGCCTCAAAATATGAATGAAAGATGGTAATCTGTTAGGGACTGTGTAACAATTATGTTATGTCAGACATTTTATAACTATACCAATTACCCTGGGTGGTAGGATGGATAAAAGAAGAGGTAGTTCTTAAATGAAGGCTCCTAGAAGCCATGAGAAGAATGCAATGCAATTGCAGGAAATTCTGGATCTGACACAAGAACAACTTCATCTTGGTGTCCCTGACTGTCACAATAAAACCATGCTACTTGCTGTTAAATAAATACATAAGCTTTGGCAAGGATATTAATGCAAATGACTTTGGCAAGAGCCACCCAAACAGAAGAAATGTGGTTTGAACAGATGGGGGAGAATGGCTCTCCTATCATTAGTCTAAGACTTCTATCCCATCAAATGAAAAGTCATTAAATACAGTTTATTGAGAGATCAATTTTAGTGGTTACATCAGGGGACTGAGAGTGAAGAAACCTGAGTTCTATTCTTGATTTCACATCTAGCTTTCATCTGACTTTTGAAAATGTCACTGATAGCCTCATCTTCAGAGGTGTTGAGCAGTCAACTGGGGTTGTGGATGCTTACCACCTCTGAAAAAATCAGGCCCTTACAGGGGAATTTTCTAAGGACCTTTGGGTGCTCTGCAGACAAGTAGGTGGTCAGCTCTGGGTGCTCAGAACACAAAGGGGATGTTTCAGAGCAGAACGTGGTTAGTGCTTGTTCGCTGAAAACATGCTCACTTTGCAGTCATGTCCTTAGCACCCAGTAAAACTTCATGGGCTCTTTTGAAAATCCTGGGAGCTCAGCCGACGTGGGTACAGCCAATTGGCTACTTATCTGGCTGCCCACTTCTGGGATTGTCAAATATCACTACTTTATGACATGGCTGTCTCACTAATTCAAGAAGTCTCAGTCTTCCTCCTCCCTTTCTAAGGTCTTCAAGATACTTCAGAACTTCTCTGATACGGCATCTGCAAACCTGCTGGAACAGCACAATGACCTCACCAGGACTTGAACTGGTGGAGAAGGCTCAGATACAGATAGGGCAAAAGGAACAGGAATTGGTCATTGTTTTTTTAAAAAATAATTATAAGGCAGGTTCTCTCATTCTGTAGCTGAATGTGGCAGAAATAGGATTAAACCACATAACGGGTGCAAATTATGCAATGCGTTGCCCATCTAGGAGCTCAGGTGGGAGCTGCACACCCAAAGGGTTTTCAGAACTAGTGATTGGCTTTACCAAAGTTGGCTGAGCAACCTGGATTTTCAAAAGAGCTGATTAAGTTTTACTGGGTGCTGATTGCACGATGGCAATGCATATGAGGTGCACATTATAAAATCATAGAAATGTAGGACTGGAAGGGACCTTGAGAAGTCATCTAGTCTAGTCCCCTGCACTGAGGCACAACCATGTAAACCTAGACAGGTGTTTGTCCAACCTGTTCTTAAAAACCTCCAATGACGAGGATTCCACAACCTCCCTTGGAAGCCTATTCCAGTCCTTACCTACTCTTATAGTTGGAAATTTTTTCCTAATATTTAATCTAAATCTCCCTTCTGCAGACTACTTCTTATCCTACCATCAATGGACATAGAGAACAATTGATCATCATCCTCTTAGAAGAGTCTTCAAATATGTTAAGGGCTGTTATCAGGTGTCCCTCCCCCTCCCCCATTTTTCTTTTCTCAAGCCTAAATGTGCCCAGTTTTTTTAAGCTTTCCTCATAAGTCAGGTTTTATAAACCTTTTGTCATTTTTAATAATGTACATATGTAAATGGGGCAATGGTAGGTAAGAGGTGTAAAAAAGGATTATTTTCAGACTCCATTCGAGAGTGAGGATTTGGGGCAGGCATGGGTGATGATAGAAGATGAGAGGACAAGAGGTATCCTAATTGCATAGAGCCAGAACTTGATTATCATAATTACAGAAGTAATCCTCCACTAGGAAAAGCTACTGGGCAAACTCTCCAGGCCCATATAAAGCACAGGATGTGGCATTAATGTGTAAACTGGATAAGTGCTGTGGTAGCAATGGCATAACAGAAGAGTTGTGGCATGATCTTGGATTCTACACCTGTGCTATTTGTGTGCAGTCGTTAACAAATGAGTATATTTTTGTTGACTTCCTTCCCCACACTTGCCATCTCTTGGTTTACTTGTCTATCCAGGATAGTCAGGATAGACAAGGCATGGCTCCTCCAGCACAGCCTCTCTTGTTTCCCCTTCAGGCTCAGCTCGTTGCAAAGGGGCATGATAGACTCTAGGAACTGAGTCTCTGTATGATATGTGTCTCTGTAATGTTGAGAAAAGTCCCCTGAGGCTCCTAGCCCATGTTGTGAGAGTAAGGCCTCTGCTTCCTTTAAACTTCAGCCAGCACTTCCTTCCCATGTCACTTCATGACGCATGCAGGTTGACTCCTTTCTGCCTTCCCTATACTAATCCACTCACCCACACACTTTCTCTCAAACGTATGTTTGGGGTGGATCCTAGCCCTGGGGGTTGTCAGTTTTAAGGGTGCCCAACAATGAGGAGCTGCTGTTTCAGCAACTTAACTTGTGCCTCCTGGTGTAGACATGCCACTGACATGACAATTTTAGAGCGCTCCTTGGGCATTTATCCCCACGACCAAACCCCACCATTTGGAAAGCTTAAGGCAGTGGGTGCTCAGACAACTTGGGCACAGCCAAAAAACAGCATAAAGAAAACCTGTGTGCCCACTGCTTTCTTGATCCTTTTGATAGCCAGGGGCGGCTCTATTTATTTTGCCACCCCAAGCACGGCAGTCAGGCAGCTTTCGGCAGTGCACCTGTGGGAGGTCCGCCGGTCCCGTGCCTTTGGTGTACCCACCGCCAAATTGCTGCTGAAACTGCGGGACCGGCAGACCTCCCACAGGCATGCTGCCGAAGGCAGCCTGATTGCCGCCCTCATGGCAATTGCACCTTGCCGCCCCAGGCACGCACTTGCTGCGCTGATGCCTGGAGCCGCCCCTCTTGATAGCTACGTGAATGAATATTTGAACCCATCCTCAAGCTTTTGAAAATGTTGATCTTAATTGCTCTTATGCCTCAGGGGTCCCACTTGTAAAGTGGATATAATGAGAATTCTTCCCTCCACAAATGATTTAATTAATATTTGCAATTAATTGTGAGGCTTAATTAATGCTTGTAAAGTATTTGGGGACTCAGAGGACAGGTGTTATATACATGCAAAGTATGAATATTATAATACCATCTGTGCAACAGTTTGACTGGAACACGAACAACTTTCCTTGTAGCTGAAGGCTGATAAATGCAGTTCATGATGAATAGTTTACACTTGACTGAACAGTTGCAGAAGTGATTCCTATTATTTATCTCTTCCGACGGTGAGCATCTTCAATTCTCTTATTGTAGCAGGGGAGGAAAAAAAAATCCACCAAGCACGTGTGCACCTGACTAAAATTATTAAGCTTTGTGCTGGAAGGGACTGTACTGTAGCAGCTACAGATAACTAGATATAATTGTATTAGAGCAGATGGATGGTCTGAATAACAGGGTGCTAGTCAGCTGCCCCATTTCCTGTCATTTTTCAACCACTAACTGGGTTGCATTACCTAAATCTCTAGATGTCTATGTAAAATGCTTCCATTCTGACACTATGAGCGCAACTATAGTAAACTTTAGCCATTTTCATTCTTAGTTTAAATATCCAAGTTTCATTCAGCAAATGCAAGAGCAGTCTTTGTTGCCTTCCTATATTTGACCTTGCACAGTAGCCCTTAGCAGAATTTAGTGAGGGCCCCTGCTTTTGTTAACAAAAATCTATTAAACATGTTAAGCTAAAAAAGAAAATATAAACCTTAAAGTTAAATCATATTCCTATAAAATGCCAGAGTGCCCTCTACTGGCTGTTATGAAACACCAAGCAACAGGAAAAACAGTTTTTGTAAAACCAGTGTAGAATCATGAGATGAATGCTAAGAACTAAACCACAGGTGCCTTTATGGTGAAACATTCCTTAACAGTTACACAGATTTGGTTCCTTCTCATTTGTGCTGAAGAAGTGGAGAAGGGAAAGGCAGCATCCAGCTGGAAGAGGATGATGGACTGTTCTCCAGAGACTGCTGATCAGGTCTGTAAATTTGTGCAACTCACCCCTGCAGCACCTCCTGCTAGTCGTCTCAGGAATTAGCTCACCAGTCATCGAAGCGCCCTCTGCAGGCCAGGTGTCCGGCCTGTCGTTGGCCCCCATGTCCCTCCCGGACCCAGTGCCCCATTATCTGGGGTGCTGCCCCCTGGCCATACACCTCTCAGTCTCAGGGTCTCCCCTCCCCAGGGAACCCCCACCCACTATCCCCACCTCACCTCAGTATAAGACTACTCCCAGTCATTGTCTAGCCCCCCCATGCCCTGTGGCAGACTTCAGTATCAGCCTACTCATCAATGGCAAGGTTGGGTTTGGACCTGCCGCCTTTGCATACCCCGGGCTGTCCTCTGCAACCCCCAGTACCCGTTGACCTTCTGCTAGGCCGCAGCCTGGGGCTTTCCTCTGCCTTTCCCCACCCCTGCTCCACTCAGGTACTCTGCTCAGGTCCCTGCAGCCAGGTCCCTCCCTCTCAGAAGCTAGAGGGAGTCTGGTGAGCGCATGGCTCCCAGCATCTTATACAGGGCTGACCAGCTGAGGCCTGATTGGGGCGTGGCCTATTAGCTGCTTTCCCTGCCACAGACATCTCCCAGGGCTGTTTTAAGCCCTTTGGGGCAGGAGCAGGGTAACCACCCCGCTACAGGGTCTGCACATGAATCATATTGATCTTGCCGCAATCAGAGTTTAATCATTATGCAGCAGCAACAACTGGAAATATCCTTTGTAGGGTATGAAAATAGTAACAAAGTATGTCTCATTACACTTTATAAAGCTTGTGGGACCTTCCCCACCGCTCTAAAGCAATCCCACCCCAAACCCATTCCCTGGGGATCAATGACAATTATGGGCACTAGCCTATGGTTAATTTGGTAAATAGGTTTATAATTTGAACACAGAAAGAAATCTCCTCAAACACCAGGCTGAGGTCCCTGACATAGTATGAAACGATTTCCTGAAAAATGGCAGGCGTGCGGTTTCTCTGTACCACACATATGCAACATGGTGTAAATTTATAACAGTGAGCAATTAACCATTGGAACAATTTACCAAGTGTCATGCAGGATTCTTCATCATTGACAATTTTTACATCAAGATTGGATTAAAAAAAAAAAGATGGTCTAGGAATTTTGGGGGAGATCTATGGCCTGTGTCATACAGGAGGTCAGACTAGATGACCACAATGGTCCCTTCTTGCCTTGAAATCTATGGTTAGGGAGCATTTTAGAAATAGGCTGTTTGCAGACAAGACAGTCGCTGTGCTGCCAATTTGGCCTACAAGCAGTCTTTTACTGGGGGAATGGCAACATGCTACAAGTTAGGTTCTCTGCATGTACAGGTGGAACCTGCTTATAGTAATGTTTCAACTAGCAGCAAAAAAACCCCAGAACTTATGGAACCCTTCTTCACTTGTAGGGAGGGAAGGACACTATTATCTTTCAACTTAGCTTTCCCTCAGTAACATCTTTATCCACTGTCTTTCAAACCAGAAATCTACAAACAAATGAAATCTATTTCTTATTTTTACAAGAGGAAAGAAAGACACTGTTGCTATTATTTATATTTTTAAGTACTTGTTAAGTATTCAGATATTGAGGGGTGGGAGGGCCACATTTGTACCTAAATAGACAAACAATCCTGTGAAGTTCATTCATACAGACACATGCTGAAGCAATGGCTCTGAATCCAAGTCTTCTAGAAATCTACCAGATGCATTCTGAATTTGCAGGGCTTTAGTACCACCTGCTGCTCAGCAGTCTCCAACACTACAATACAGGAAAACCTGCAGCTTGATTTCATTTGGGGCCCTGTAACCTTTTATTACACCCTTGCTGCCTAATATTTCTATAACCTTGGTGAAAGAGACTTGATCCAGGTTTCTAGCCTAGGGCAACTACAGCAGTTATTTATGTATCTACATAAATAACATTTGCAAAGAGAAAATGGTCTTTAGAGCCTACCAGGGTTACTCCCTGTAGGTGTTTATCTGGCTCCCCCATCATTTGAGTGGCTTATAAATATTAATTTCTTTCTCAACATTTCTGTGAGGCAGGGAATTAGTAGCTCCATTTACACATGGTGAACTGAGGCACAGAGAGATTAAGTGACTTGCCCCCATGGTCACACAAAAACATTTCTTTATTACAGCAGGGACTTGAACCCATGTTGCCTAAGTCACATGCTAAGTGCCTTGGCCATAAGACCATCCTTCTGCTACATAGTTTCAGTGTGTGTGTGGTGGGGCAGTCTGAGGCTGGGTGACCTGAGGTACAGCCTCTGCGCCAAGAGTCTCCCAGGGCAGTCAATATATTAATGTTTAAATGCTCAGAGACAAAAGCAAATGGCAGCAACTGAAAGGAAGAATTCCAGCTAGATCATGAGCTTTCTGCAGCTCTCAAAGTCTTCTTCAGCAGTATTCCCAGGATCCAAACTCTTCTCAGCCTTTTTGCAATTTCATCAGGTTACTGTCAATGTTACCTCTTACAGGGAGGTGCCTGGTCCTGCCTTTATTACTTCTCCTGTTGTGTCCTAGACACCTCAGACAAACAAGAGGGTGTTAAAATGCTGTCAGGCACAGTCAGATTTAAGTGAGCTGAGCAGCTTTCTTGTCATCATCTTTACTTTCCCACTGCTCATCACTCAGAATCTGAACTTAACAGTAGGCCAGAAGGTCACCCTGATATCAGGTGAATATGCTGCACTTCCAGACTCATTTAATTTAGGCCTCATTGTAACAGAAGAAAGAAGAGTGATATGCTGCAGTCCAAGTCGATCATTCTCACTCAGATGTTTTCACTCAATAGTTCAAGTTTGCATTATTTCAAAAAATAACCCAGAGAACATCCCAGTCACTAGCTGTTGGCATGCACTGGAATGCGAATACCAATCTAGGGCCTCAACCACAAGACTATCTTTCCTTTAAGTGCTGAGAAAAGGGCAGAGGAGTTAATGTGTCCTTGTCCTTGTTTTGCAGCTTGCGTTTTACTCTATTGTGAAAGTGCTGAGATAAACAGAGTGCCCAATTCTGATTTCACTTTGTTTAGGGGTTAAGAGAAAGGAAGTACAAGGGGAGCACAGCTCCAGTCCCATTGTTAAAATGAGATAAGACAAGTAAGAGCTTCCCTCCTTATTTTTTCCTCCTAGGCATCCCCTTGGTCTTTAGCTGGTGAGGCAGGGACATCTGAAGAGAATGTGGTAGAAAAAGATGGATCCAGGTTTGGGGAGTTTCTGGGTCTTGAACCTTTTCCCCACCAGTCAATGGAGCAGCAAAGGGATCTGATGAGGTGTCCTAGGTGAGAGTCCTTTATTCACCTCCTCCTCACAGATGATCTGTCCCACTAGGTGCCTGTCCTCACCTTTAGGTGCCTAAACATATTTTAAAACCTGGCCCTCAGAGTATGGTGATTGGTGTTGTATAAAGCCATGATTAGTCCCCAGATTGTTCCCCTTGCTGCAGGGTGCTGTCAGAAGGTAAAATGACACCTCATTCTCATATGATCTCAAGACCTCTGATGACAGCCACTATAAATTTAAGTTCTCCTTGTATGTTGATGTACTTTAAACACTAATTTTACGGCATGGGAATCAGAGGTGGCTCCAGGCCCCAGCACGCCAAGCGCGTGCTTGAGGCGGCATGCTGTGGGGGGCGCTCTGCCAGTCGCCGGGAGGGCGGCAGGCAGGGCTCCGGTGGACCTCCCACAGGCATTCTATGGAAGAAAACCTCTGAATAAATGTTTATGATTAATTATTATGGGTATCTGGGCTTTCTTCTGAAGTATCCTATGTAGACCATTCTCAGAGACAGGTTACCAGACCCTACGGATCATTGTTCTGTTCTAGTACAGCAAGTACAAGGATCCCGCTAATAGGAAGTTTATGCATGAACAGCTAGTGTGTTAGTTAACAGATTTTTTTGAGCACTGAAAAGTTCAATCATAAAATAAAGAAGCATTGAACATACAAGAGGTAATTTACACACAAACAATTTACATTCCTTTTGGGCAAATTTTCATATTTTGCTTTAAATCATATGGTGCATACCTCAGAGTATGGTGATTGGTGTTGTATAAAGCCATGATTAGTCCCCAGATTGTTCCCCTTGCTGCAGGGTGCTGTCAGAAGGTAAAATGACACCTCATTCTCATATGATCTCAAGACCTCTGATGACAGCCACTATAAATTTAAGTTCTCCTTGTATGTTGATGTACTTTAAACACTAATTTTACGGCATGGGAATCAGAGGTGGCTCCAGGCCCCAGCACGCCAAGCGCGTGCTTGAGGCGGCATGCTGTGGGGGGCGCTCTGCCAGTCGCCGGGAGGGCGGCAGGCAGGGCTCCGGTGGACCTCCCACAGGCATTCTATGGAAGAAAACCTCTGAATAAATGTTTATGATTAATTATTATGGGTATCTGGGCTTTCTTCTGAAGTATCCTATGTAGACCATTCTCAGAGACAGGTTACCAGACCCTATGGATCATTGTTCTGTTCTAGTACAGCAAGTACAAGGATCCCGCTAATAGGAAGTTTATGCATGAACAGCTAGTGTGTTAGTTAACAGATTTTTTTGAGCACTGAAAAGTTCAATCATAAAATAAAGAAGCATTGAACATACAAGAGGTAATTTACACACAAACAATTTACATTCCTTTTGGGCAAATTTTCATATTTTGCTTTAAATCATATGGTGCATACTGTGAACTGAAAGAGAGGAGTTTAATAAAACATCATTCAGTTGTGTCCTGTTGTGGAACCCTTTTCTCTGAAATCAGAATTATACATGGATTTATCAAATCAACAAAACAATATACTCAGTGAACACCAGTAGTTTGTTATACAGAAAAAAAAAGTCAATACCAGATGGAGAAACAGTTAAGCTTATAGCTGATTAAAACCAGCAAGGAAAAGATTTTCTGTGCACTAAAAAACTGTGGACCAGCTCCTTAGCTGGTGTCAAGTGGCATATCTCAGTAGACTCTGATGATGCTATGCTCACTTACACCAGGCTGAGACTATGACTCCATGTTGTTAAAGCTTTGTAACTGTGACAGAAACTTCAGTCTTCATTCTGCAGCATGAGGAAGCTATCAGTTAAAACAGAGAATGTTTGTACTTAGACGTTAGTTTTGCCACTAGAGGGCAATCAAGTTTCCACAGTGTGAAGTATATACTTCGGGATTAATTCATGCCAGATGCAAGCCCTTTAAAGTCAATGCAGGATATATTTCACTGTATTTGTCACATAAAGGACTCTGTCAGCCTCACTAACAAGGAGTAGCACTTACATGCTCCAGTGGTCGCACTGACTTCAAAGGGGAATCCCAGAATAAGTATACACTCCTCACTGCAGGGTTAAAGTAAAGTGGAACTCCCCCAACCTCATCCCAACACACAATTTCTGCTTAAAACAAAGAGTGCACTCCCCTCTTCTCCCTGCCTTGGGATAGCAGCACTCCCCAACAGCACCCACTCTTTTGTGGTTCCTGCTGGGAGATCTTCCTCCCCCCGTCCCGTTTCAATTTGCATTTACCATTGACTCAGCAGCTGAAGCATAGTGCCCAAAACATTGGTAACAAACAACCTTGGGTCTGCAGAGATTCTCAGCCCCACATCTTTGGGGAGATATATTGTGGAAATAGCCACAGGGGGACTGCTGCAGCATTTTTTAGTTTGCTCCCCTCAGTGTGTCTGATCAAGAGCCAGTATGAGGGAAGGCAGAGGCAGAGCCCTTTCTCTTCCCTAACCCTTTGGGATAGGTGCACTGTCAGGGACATCACTTGTGACTGGTTGTGTATGAGATTGAGATGCACTCAGTCTGGCCCATTGGGGATGTGTGTGTGAACTATTTAGAGTTCAAAACCAAAATACCAAGCAGGAGTAGTTTGTAGTGAATACAATATAGCTGGAAAAGGGCTAACATGGGAAGGAGGGTGCCAGCTCACACCCCAACAGCCATGGCTAAAATAGTCACTAATTTCATATTATAAGGGCATGGCTCTCAACCTTTTCCTGGTAAGGGCCCTGTGAGGGGGTCACTTGTTTCTTGTGAGTGCCTCCTGTTGGGTGTGTCTGCACCTGCACTCTCTCTCGGCTCTGCTCGCAGGGTCCCCTGTTGGCAGTTAAGCTCTCAAGCAGGTTTCCACTGACTCAGCCCTCTGACCAAGGCGCACACACTCTGTAGGTGTGTAACAAAACAGACTTCTGGGTGGTATCAAAGTGCATAAATGCTGACCCTATTCAGGGTCTTCAGCCAGCTCCATGGGCCTGTTTAGATTCCCCTTCTTCAGGGCTTTGGCCACTCCACCAGTGGGTGGGTGGGTAGACCCAGGCCCACCCACTACTCTGGGTCCTGACCCAGGGACCCCATAAATAGCAGCCACACACTGCATCTCTTTTAATCTGTAGCTACTGTTCCATGGGCCAGTTCCCCATGTAAGTGTTTTACCTTCACACTTAAGCTAGTGCTGAAGAAGCCAACCAAGAATGCCCTCCTTGCTCCAGCCAGCAACTGCTCTGTCCAGGTACTGTAGCCAGCCAGGAGCACCATTCTTAGCCCTCATGCTCTAGCTAGCAGTTCCTTTTTATAGGAGTCTGCTGGGCTCTGATTGGCTGCTCCCAGCAGCCTCTCTAGGCTGACTGGAGGACCAACTCTGCTGCTGCCTTTTTAGGGTAAGGTGTGGTAGGACCAGGATTCCTCCAGCAGGGGCTCAAAGGGTCTAATACACCCTGTCACAACTCCCCATGGGGTGGACTGGTGAATGGGCATCTTCTGTCTTCCCATCACCTGACGCACCATATCCTGATACAGTGGCTGCCATCTCTGCTTCTTCCTATGCATTTTCTCTCTTTTCTCCTTTTCTGTCCTCCTCCCCTTGCCTTTATCTATGTATTTTTCTTTTTCTGTTTACTAGTCTTTTCCATGTAGTTTCTATTTTCCTTACTCTTCTCTTCCCAGTTTGCCTCTGGTTGCTCCAGTTCCATCCTAGTCCCTCATTCAACAAAAGACTACTTTTGGCCACCCCAGGATGATCTGAATGTCTATGTCAGAGTAGTGCTTATACACTAATATTTCTAGTTCTTCTTGTTTATTCCCCATTCTTCTTGCATTAGTATACAGACATCTAAGATACTCATTTGATATCCCCTCTATGTTCCCTCATGCCTCTGCCTCTGCTATAATTGCCTATGCTGCCCAGCTCCAACTGTTCTCTCAGGTCTCCATGTTTTTTGATTTACCTGTGGGCTTCTGTCTCTTGTTCCCATCTAACCTAATTTAAAGCCTTCCTGACTAAATTAGCCAGTCTGTATCCAAAGATATTCTTACTCTTCCTTGATCAGTGCACTTCTGCCTTGAGTACAGGGGCCCGGACTAGATGATCTATTGAGCTCCCTGCCGGTCCTACAGTTATATGGCTGTGGAAGCAGAAAGGAGAAGAGTGGGCTAGCAGAGTCTTTTCTAGGCCTCCAGCCCTGTACATGTCAGCTGTTGCTACCACTGGGGTTCAAAATAGGAACAGGGAGGAAAGGACTCCCTCATCCTAGCACACAGCAGCAGGTTTGAACCATGTGCGTGGGTGGGATGGGATGTGGTGTCTTGCAGTCTCCCGCCCCAGTTTTCTTCGTCTCTCCCCAGCACTCCCCCTTTCATTCATTTGGTGTCTCCCAGCTTGGGAAATACTGAGTTAACGCACCCAAGTGAGAATTGCAGCCATTTGGACAAGGATAGCAGCGAACTTGTCATTTGAAAGTCTCAAGGTTAAAGCTTGAGGCAAATGTAACCCATAGATTAGTCAATCACTAATGGATGGCAGAAGCATCTCTGATTTTTAAAGTGTCTTTCTTGTTTGAACCTCTTCCCTGGAATGAACACATTTCCCATAGCAGGAAATCAAAGCTGAAAATAAAATAGAACTGGGCAAAACATAAAGTTGGAGGCTAAAGCCAAAGAAGTCCAAAGCCAAGAGAAGTCCAGCCAGCACTTCAACGATCCACGTAAGCAGGGGAAGATATGGAATATTAAATTAGAAACATTTATATACGTTTCAGCAACAGCAATGCATGGGGGGATGGAAGGCGGGGTCATGCCCCCCCCCATTGCTCGGTCACATGATGTAGATGGGCCCCATCCCTGCGGGGCAGCTGAGCCTGCAAGCTGTGCTGGGCAGGGAGAGGCAGAGGCAGGAGGAGCCAATGCTTTCCAAAAAAGGGGCGGGGGGGCTGCTTTCTGGGAGGGGGGGCTGCCTTGGGTGGCATGAGTCGAGCTGTTCCAGGGTTGTGCCCCCCTATCTCCACTGCCAAGAAATATTATTGAAACATTGACTTGCCCTAAATTCATGCACTGATAGCCAAGCTACTGTCAGCCATTCCACCCTAGCCTGGCTTCTGCTGTAACTGCCTGGCCACCTTTCCAAACTAGTACTAACAGCTTGAAATGCCATTAATCACAAATGATTTTTTCCAAGTTACACTTATTCACAAACTAGTCAGATACATGAGTAACTTTCGCATTGGAATTCACTGGTACTCTTACTTTCAATTGACTGTGTCTGTTTGTCTCTCTAAGATATTTCTAAGTCACCCCTCATCCACTTTACAGCTATCACAGTGTATAAAACTATGTAGAATTATTTCATTCTCCCTTGCTGTCATTTTGTTCTCGCTTGCTGTCATTCACTAGCAGATGTGTCAGCACATTGGATTCAAATATAGATCACTTGAGAAATTAATTAGAGGGATGTCGAGACAATTATTAACTTTGGATGAATTTTCAACCAGATACTCCAGGATTAAAAACAGAATTAAGACATGTAGCAAAATGTGATTATGTAACTGAGCGAGACTCTGCTGTGTCATTCTAGCTCTGTTTTGTGATTTAAGTAGGAATCAGAAGGGTGGCAGGGTTAGGGTTTCATTATTTCGATTGTCAGAAGGCCACTAGTGTGTTGTCTTTACAGTTCCAAGTAAGGCATTCATTAATTCTGGGGTCTGTTAGTACTGGACACTAAAGGTAAACAACATAGAGAGCACACCACAGTGCACAGCCATAGTAAATCGTAACAAGGATATTTACATGTTCCATTTGTATCCAAACTCCCCAGGCTTACATCAAGAATGCATTTGGCCCTTGGAGGGCAATTCTTTATGTTTTATTTGAAGCCTACTCTTAAAACTGTTTTGGGACCTGATAAGGTTGTGAGTTTTTAATAACAAGGAATATAAGGGAAAGGTGAAAGCCCCATGGTGACCCTATGAGCCCCTTTATGCCAACTGGCAAAGGACACCACCGACATACTGTTGTCAGACTATTTAGCCAAACAGTATCTTGTAAGGTATCAGATAAAAACTGGTAACACACTGGTCATTAATATTACTGAGTGATGTATGTATGGTTAACATGTAAAGAATTATGTATGTATGTTGGAAATACATTTCTAAAATATGTTCAGACCAAGCAACCTGAGTAGAGAAGATAAACATGTCTGTCATACAAAGGAATGTTGTTTTGCTTCTTTGCCTGCATCTCCAATGTAAATTAAGCAAGGTGAGGCTAGAGTCAATGGAAGTATCTATACATCTGTAACTCTTCTGCCGGGCCGAAACGATAGCAGCAAGGGCCGGGTTCAATACATAGGGGTCCCTTCTCCACAACATAATGCAAAACAGCTCGAGCCCCCACCCAGTGACCTGGGAAAATCTTACACACACCCCTGGGCGCCTCGAGGAGGCAATACTTCCCCTCTCGCAAGCACAGAGTCTTGGTGTAGCAGAAAAGGTTTAATTACATGATAAACAACAAGCATTAAATTGGGAAAATACCTCAGCTAGAGTTCATAGGTCAAACCTTGAGCAAAGACCCACCCCAGCAAATTGGGCCGTGTCCTTCTCTCGGGGCCCTTGAGTCCAGCAACCCCCAAATCACCCACAGCCCCAAAAGTCCCACAACCCAAAAGTCTCTGTCCCGGGTCAGTGCAGCCCCAGAATTCAAGAGTCTCTCTGCAGAGGTCCCCCTCCCCAGCCTGGGTAGAAAGGGGCACCTTACATGGTTTGGGGCCAACTGCCCTGCGTCTTCGTGGGGTTCTGCTTCCACTAGTCGTCCCTGCAAACAGCTCAGCTCCGCTTGCTCTGTGGGCTGCTCCGCTCTGGTCCACCAGCTGTCCTGTGAGCCACTCCAGCCATCCTCGTGAGCTGCTTGGCTCCACTCACCCAGCGGCTGCACAAACTGCTCCATTCCGCTCTGCCAGCTGCTCTGCTCCATGGTATTGCTTCAGGCTCCCCCACTCATTAGCACAGTACTCAGTGCTCTCAGCTCAGCAAGTCCAGCTCTTCAGTGATTTCAGCTTTTCAGTGATTCCAGCTCATAGTAGGGGAGCCCCAGTGCCAGTGAGTTCAGCTCAGTAACCTTTAGCTAGATTCTTAAGGGAATCAAACATTAACTCTGACATTCCACAGTGGAGAGAGGCATAGGTGGAACTGGTGCTTCCGGCTCACACAAGAAGCCTGCACCACCCAGTACAGATATCTGTCCCCAGCCTCTCTCTCTTGACTGGGTTTTGGAACCCATGTCCCTTGTCTAGCAAGTGCTATTTAGTTGACAATAAAACCCTCCCTCTATCATAAGACAGTTTTGTAGTTCCTCATTTACTTAATCGGGATGACAACATTTTATTGCTCCTGCCCCAATAACAACGAAATTGGGGCTCCCATAGCTGTGAAAATAACCATCCCAGGCTGCTGTGCAGTATGCTAAGTGGGGTGGGAGTGCCAATGCAAATAACTGAAATGCTAATGCGAATACTTGAAACTTCTTTCTGCACTCCCCATAATCTACCACCAGATGTCAGGGTAGAGCTCATCCTGACTCTGTTTACACATCTAAGGTAAACAACTGATTAAGCCCATCGAAAAAGCAAATTGATCAGAGGACAGGGAAGACAGCATGACAGCTACACACCAGCAGCGCAGAGGAACTTTGTTTGTGTTTAGTTTTCCAAGAATATATTTCAAAGGTTTACTGAACTATAAAAAAGGGCAGGAGGGAACCCCTTTTTTAGCCATCACTTCCAGAACAAAGGCAACAGCACCCTCTGATTCTGATCCTCTGGGCTGAAGGTTTCGGTATGCTAGTAATTTGATGTGAGAAAACTGCTTAGGCAAAGATTGTAACTTGCTAAAATTGAGTTTTAGTCAACAAGCATGGCTTGTTTTGTTTTTGTTTGTAACCATATGTAATGGGGTCTACAAATCCCATACTGAACATAGACAGAGGGGGAGGAGAGTCCCTTCTGTTTATAAGCAAGCAGCTGCCAGAGCGGCCACTCATAGATGCAGGCCCCCACAGCTGCAACTATTAAAGGAAAGAGGGCCTGCTATAAAGGGAAGAGGGCAGAGAAGAGGAGATAGAAAGGCCTGGGGGTAACAAGGTGGTGACAGCCCTGCACCAGGCTGCCTCCAAGAAAAAAGCCGGGTGACTGGCAGAGATGACCAGCCTAGAACATGACAAGCTAATCTGTTAAGGAGGGTGTAGTGAAGCGGTGTGGCTCCCCTCCGCCCCGGAGCGGGACGAGCCCATCCAAAGACCAGAGTGGGCAGAGGTAGGGAGCTCGGAGCCCGCCCCCTCAGAGGGTCAGGCGGTGACCCAGAAGTATAAAGACCAGCCCTCAGAGCTTGCTGGGGAGCCAGCCACTGGGCAGGCCAGACATCTCCAGCCTAGCCCACAACTAGAAAACCCCCACGGCCCAAGGTGCATGCCAGGACTCGCCTGACTTGCCCTGTGCTCGCTACCCAGAGGAGTTGCCGGACCTGCCCTGCGCCCACTACCCCGAGGAACCCATGGTGCTGGACCTCCCCAGAGGACAACACCCTGACCCAGGTAGGGCCCGAGGGGCAGTGTGGAAGTAGCCCGGGGGCAGCCGACCCTAGTCTGGCTGCAGCACTGCCAGAGCCCATGTCGGTGTGTTGCAGCCAGGAGCCCCACTGACTCAGCAGCGGGTTGTCTACCGCTGCTAGGGCCCTAGGCTGGGACGCAGTGGAGTGGGAGGGCCTGTGTCCCCCCCCCCCGTCACCCAACTCGGGGGTGGCAATTTCCCCATCTCCCAGGCCTTGGAGACTTGGGCCTACTGTCATTGCTCAGCCCTGCCTGAGGGCCTGAGCTCCTGACTCCCTGTTGCCCTGCCCTGACCCAGGGCCTGGATTTATTTCTATTGTACTGTGGTTGCTCAGCCCTGCCTGAGGGCCTGAGCTCCTGACTCCCTGTTGCCCCACCCTGACCTAGGGCCTGGGCTTGATACTACTTGTACAGTTACTGCTCAGCCCTGCCTGAGGGCCTGCGCCCCTGACTCATTACTGCCCCACCCTGACTGAGGGCCTGGGCTTATTGCTACTGTTTATACTGCCAGTGCTCAGCTCCTGCTGGAGGGCCTGAGCACCTGACTCCCTGTTGCCCTGCCCTGACCCAGGGCCTGGGTTTATTTCTATTGTACTGTGGTTGCTCAGCCCTGCCTGGGGGCCTGAGCACCAGACTTATTGTTGCCCTGCCCTGATCCAGGGCCTGGGCTTACAGTGTTTATTCCAGTTACTGCAAGGGCCACCAGGAAAGACTCCCGCGGCCGGACCAATTACCCAAACCTCAGCAGAGTGCAGTGAGCCGGTGTGGCTCCCCTCCGCACCGGAGAGGGTCGAGCCCCAGCCAGCAACTCTACAGAGGGTGATGGTCCAAACACTGACCTCACTGACACCAAACTAAGTGGGGCCAGTCTAGTGAAGCTGAGAGACCCAGGAAGCTGCTACACCATATCTGTGCCTTTTTCTCTTGCTTAGTATCACTTAAATCTCTGTTTAAACTTCATTTTACTATAAACCAATTCAGTGCAGTTATGCTGAAATAAAGACTGACTCCTCTGCTAACCCAACGGGCTGGTTTGTATACTGTCTCTTTGGAGTGAGTGACCAGTTAGATGGATGGGACATTGCAGAGAGAGAGCTCTGGGGAATGTGGGAACTGGGATTCATTGAGTGTTACCTGTGAGACAAAGTTAAGACCGCCAATGTCTTGAGGAGTTTGCTGGTGTGGCACATAGACTGGCGCATTGGAACTGACAAAGTTTAAGTTCCAGGAAATCCCCCACCCCCTTGTTGAGGCAGAGGGGTAATACTGGCTTATGGTTCTGGGGGTGCTGAACAGAGCCTTATACCTGCATAACCTCAGTGTATATCTTAATATGTAAGAACATTTTGATACATTCTGCTGCTAATATTTCAGTGTCAGAGGATTTCCTATTTCCCTTTTTGTGGCAATGCATTAATTGAAATTTCTAGTGCCAGGTCCAGCAATTAGGAATTATGAAATGTTCCTTAAGGCTACATGTACCCAGCAAAGAAAAGTGACAACAGAAGTCAAAGTCTACCAGTTACTGCAGAAGCCTTTCTTCAGCAGTAGAGGATCAGGCATGCTTCTGGAAGCTGACAGCCATGTGGTTCCACACATAAAGCTTTGAAGTACCTGAAGCAATAATGAAAGGGGAGAAAGCAGCTCCTTGATTTAAATCTCTCTCATCCTGCTAGGGTGACCAGATGTCCTGATTTTATAGGGACAGTCCCAATATTTGGGGCTTTTTCTTATCTAGAGGCCTATTACCCCCCACCCCCGTCCTGATTTTTCACACTTGCTCTCTGGTCACCCTACATCAGGGGTGGGCAAACTTTTTGGCCCAAGAGCCACATTGGGGTTGCAAAATGGTATGGAGGGCCCAGTAGGGAAGGCTGTGCCTCTCCAAACAGCCTGGCTCCTGCCCCTTATCTGCCCCCTCCCACTTCCCATCCCCTGACTGCACCCCTCAGAACCTCCGACCCAGCCAACCCCCCTACTCCTTGTCCCCTAACTGCCCCCTCCCCCTATCTAAGCCCCTCTGCTCCCAGTCCCCTGACTGATCTGACCCCTATCCACACCCCCACCCCCTGACAGGCCCCCCCCCGGGACTCCCATGCTTATCCAACACCCCCCCCCCCCGACTGCCCCCCAGAACCTCTGCCCCATCCAACTGCCCCCTGCTCCCAGTCCCCTGACTACCCCCCAGAACTCCCGCCCCTTATCCAACCCCCAGCCCCGACCCCCTTACCATGCTGCCCAGCTGGAGCCAGACATGCTGTCATGCCACCCGGCCAGAACCAGGCATGCAGCCATGCTGCTCGGCAGGAGCACGCAACCCCGCTGCCCAGAGTGCTGCCTCTGGGCCAGGAGCTTGAGGGCTGGGCAGGATGGTCCCGCAGGCCAGATGTGGCCCACAAGCCATAGTTTGCCCACTTCTGCCCATGAGCCTCTGGAAGACGTGATCTCTTAATTCGTCCAGGAAAGGTACTGAAAGGACTTTAACTCTTCATGACCCAGGATAATCTCTGAAGCCTAGAACCCTGAAATCTGCCTAAGCCTCTTAATAAAGGGCTTGATTTTTGCCACCCTTACGCATGGAGCAAGGTGCTTCTTAGTGTGAGTAAAGGTAGCAATTTGGGGCCTACAATGGCTGGCAGTGCTGAGTCCTAGTTAGCCTTCTCCTTGAATCAGATGCAAACTTAAGTCTCTAAGGCTATCGCCTTACCATTGCACCATCTGGAGCAAACACTGATGCACAAATAAAGGAAGGTCTCACTGGGTGAGATCCCAACATTGAGTAACATTTGACTTCAGATGGGAGCACTTGTGTGGTAGGATACTATTTGCCTTGAGTAAGGGTATCAGCATCTGGCTCTTTGTTTTGGATTAGAGTAGGGGTGGGCAAACTATAGCCCGCAGGCCGCATCCGACCTGTCAGGGCTTTGTATCATTCCTTATTTTTTGAGGGGGGAGGTGGTGGATGTAGGAAGATGGGTGAGGGATTCATATGATGTACATTTGTTTTTATTTAATTGAAAAATGTCCATCATAAATGCAATGCCTGAGATGAGTTATACTAGCTTGACACCAATTTGGTCTGCATTATTCTGTTTATGGGCAGCTGATCTGGTAGCACAGATGATGTAGAAGCCATGAACCAGAGGGTACAATTATGAATGGTAACATATTTAGAAACTAATTTTGCCCTTCCTTACACTCCTACACTATTCCTAGGAAAATTAATGAGAGCTGCATTGAGAGGAAGATTGAGCCATTAGCCTGTAAGATTCTTGTTAGTGTGGTGTAGTGGGGTGAACACACCGTTCCAGCCCTGGAAGTGTACAAGCAGCCCCGGGGAGGGCTGCAGTGGTAAAAGCAGCCCTGGAGAGGGCTGCAGCTCTGAAAGCTGGGCTGACTGGGAAAGTAGCCACAGCTGTAGCTGGCTTAATAAGGGCCCAACTGGCCTTTATAAGAGGGCAGTGGGCCAAGATCAAGCAGTCTCCTTCTGGTTGAGGAGGGAGATGGACCTAGCTGCCTGAGTGCTAAAGGGTACTGGAGTGAAGCAGGGCTGGGGAAAAGGCCAGAGGAGCTGGGCAGCTCTGGGCTAGCAACTCGCCAGGCTGCAGGGCCTTGTACAAGGCCCCTGGAGGTACTGGGTTGCAGGGAAAGGCAGCAGGTGACTGGCTTTGATGACTGGCTTATACAGACTGCAGTCAGCCCCAGTGAAAGGGGGCTAGATGGTGACTGACAGTAGCCCATAGGCTGAGGCAAGGTGGGGATGGAGGGTGGGGGTTCCCTGGGGAGGGGAGACCCAGATCTGTGGGGTATTGCCTGGAGGAGTAGCACCCCAGGTAAAAGGGCACCGGGGTCCTGGGAGGGACATGGGGGCTCGTGGCAGCAGGACACTGGCCTGCAGAGGGTACTCTGTGCTGGAAAGAGCTAATTCCCTGACACAACCAGCAGGAGGCACTGCAGGCGTGAGTCTGTGCACCCTTACATGTGCATACAGCTATATACACAGCAAGCAACTAAATAAAAATAAAGACTATTAAAAATAAGACTGAAACACAATACTAAAAAAAATAAATCTGAACTCATCTTGTCTGTAGGTCTTAGTAGGTGAGTTGCGATCCACAGTGCTCTTTAATGATAGGTATTGTGTCACCAGAAGATTGCAAGCTGATGCATCACACTGAGCATAACATTCAATTAATACGCTGAATGCTTGTCTTATCCTGTTTACTTAGGTCACTCTAGTTATGGCTCTGACCCTGCTCTGACCACACTCCCATTGACTTTGATAGAAGCAGTGCTGGGTCTGATAATACTAAAAGGGAATTTTATGCTTTAGGATTGCCGCTCACTTTTAATGAAATATGCTTTCTGAAATCAGACACTGGACGAACTGGCACTTAGTACAATCATTGTTCTTATACAAAGAGCACAATAATTCACAGCATCATTCTGGTTATTCTGTCAGCATTATTTATTTGAAATATCAATACTTTCCACAATATAGTTTATACATTAAGCAGTAGGATTGCCTTCATTTCATGGGATCCAGGACTGAAGTGGCACATCCAAAGCAGCACATTCAACCTCTGAAAGAGTCTGTACAATTTAGATAAATAGAACTCTGGATAACTAAACTAATAGAACTTTTACGACTGTTACAAAAAGAATGCTGATAAGCTAGGCACAGCACTGTACACACAAAATGCAGGAAGGGTGGGGAAGATTAAAGAGAACTAAACTTATGGGAAACATTTTTGCGTATACGGCCACAAGTCTTTAATTGCTCAGCACAAAAATCAATTTTATTTAGTCCTCATTGAGGGCAGAATATGCACAAATGATGTTCAAAGAACACAAAGTAGACAAAAATAAAAAGGACTGTTGGTTGTTGGATTTTTTTCCAGTGTATGAGTGTACTGAAGGCTCCCAGTGCTTGAATGATGTGATTTTGTGCCAAAACTTTACATGAAATACATAACACATATGATAGTTTTATTCCCCACCCTGCCCTCTTGCTGGCATTTTGTTTATTGTGTTCAAAGTTTCTGAAGAGCAGACACATTTGGCTTGTAACCCAAGCTCTTTATTACTGGCCTTTTCTTTTTATAGTTTGCAATTTACCTGAAGATTGAACAGGCCTGTTATTAACAATCCAAAATATAAAACCAGTTGCAAGTAGGCAGCACGTACAGTACAATGGTAGCTCACTTTCACAGAAACCGTAGGGTCAACATTATACTGGCTCTCTGAGAACAGTAACTGATTCTAAATCATTTTGCTCAGAAGACACAATGCTGGTGAGTCAATATTAGACCTGCGTGAGCCGTATCCTTGTGAAGGGAAAGATGAAATGTCAAGAACTTTTTCCCTCTTTTGATCAAGAACTAAGACTTAAAAGTACTACAGTGGTGATAGGCATTATCTTCCCAACAACACTCTTGATTTCCTCTACTTCACCATGAGTCATCACTTTTGCTTGCCATTGTTTTCCCAATACCATACGAACAATGGCTCTGGTTACCACGGGCTGGCACACCATAGCGTACAAATCCACAGGCCATGTTGTGCTGCCTCAGAAGATACCACGCATCACCACTATGCCGCATGACAACATGTAAACCAAAGATGCTCAGTGGGACTTGATGACTTTAACCACTGCAGTTTGCACTTGTGAGGTGTAGTAAGCAGCAGTTTGAAAGCAGTGGTATCAACATGACTATCTGGGTCAAGAGGTGATGAGTCAGCCATCCTAATGGGGCAAAGGTACCAGAATATCCACATAATTGATAGGGAAGAAGCCTGACTGGCCATGAAGCATCCCTTCATACCAGTTCTCATCAATCTGGTTAGTGAGGGTAATGACATCACCCTCTTTAAAGCCCAACTCCCCTTCATTTTCGGGGTCAAAGTCATACAGAGCTCGGCAGCATGGCTGATCCATTGGAATACCTAAAAAGAAGGGACACAATGAAAAAGTGCTTAGAAATCTTGGTAAATACAGACTCTCCTGGTTATCATCATTAGCATGTTTCACCATTTCTATTACAATTCCCATTGTGTTTATGGATCCTTGACATCATCCAAAACTAGAACTAATAAAATGCTCTCAAAGCAGGCATCAATTTATGGTTCAGGTACTTCTCAAATTCCCATATCTGAAGCTTTGTTAACCGGGTGTTCTAGAACCCTGAAAACAACAAGCTAAGCCAGGTCACAGAGAAGCGTTGCCAACACTTCTCTGTCAGTTTGGGGTGTGATTTTTTTTTCATGACAAAGCAAAAGTCCTATTGTAGATGCATTTATACTGACATAAAAGTACTCTTCTTGATATAGCTCAGACCATGTCTGCACTACACACTTCTGACAGCACAGCTATGTTGGTCAGGAGCATGAAGAGGTGTGATCCTCAGCCAACATAATTAATGCAGCAGAAGCCCCTAGTGTAGATACAGTTATGCTGGCAAAACTTCACTTTTAATAGCTTGTTTCACTCAGGGCACGGCGGGGGGGAGGCGGATGGGATTACTAGACAGGTACAAAGCTCAGCTTTGCTGGGTTAGATATGTCCACACTAGGAGCACATTGCTGGTACACTGGTATTCCTGGCAGGCATGGATAAGCGTTCATGTCACACTCACTGTCAGGACCCAGCCTGAGCTGGGGAAGCTAATGATCCAACCAGCAGACCAAATTTGGTGATGAATCCTGGTCACTGAGGCATGTTGCGCATACACTAACAAGAACTGGTATTCCTATACCAGTAGAGCATTTTCTAGCATAGACATGTCACTGAGGGAACTAGCATAAACAATAGCACTTTTTTTTTGCTGGTATAACTGTATCTACACTAGGAGGGATGGCAGTATAGATACACCTATACAGCTATATTGGCAACACTTTTAAACATAGACAAAGCTTAAGTCCTTGAGACTCTTTTTTTCCAATTCTCTCCTATTCTCATTTTTGTAGTAGGTGGTTTCTGACGAGCCTCTTATTCTACAACTTTCAAAGCATTAAACTCTCTGGAGGTGCTCAGCACTTCACATGATGGGGCTCCTACTGAAGAACCTTAGCAACCTATTCTTTGCAAAGTGTCTTAGTGAAATGCCAGTATCTACCATGAGAGGAAAATATAGTTTGTGGAAGATACAGCATCATCTACATTTAACTCTCTTTGTATTTCTGTAGCAGAAAAGAGTTAAACTTACATCACATCAGTCCTAGTCCCAGCACAAAAAAACGTGAAGAAAAAACAGCTGGTGTCACTGGGAGAGCATTAATAGATCACAGGCTGCACTCAGGCACTAGAAATCTGCATCTCATCCCCTCTGGCACTGTGGGGGTGAGGAGGGGTGTTTGAAATTACAGAGCAGCTTCTAGCTGCTATTACAGAATACAAAATGCAGGTGATGTTGTGCATCCACATCGAGGATGTCAAACATGCACATCAAGATCTGATGGGGAGGAAGGAAATCCTGATTACAGAACTAGGGGGAGAAAACATCCAATCCTGCAAGGTGGTGTGTGCTTGCAAATCCCACTGGTATTAATGGGAGCAGAGGGTACTCAGGGCCTTGCAAGATTGGGTTCAGGAAGAGAGAACACCCCTTATCACAATGACGTGTGATGACAAAGCATTCCTGCAAGGAGCAAAGTGATGTCATCTTAACATATGAACATTTTAAACAAAGTGATTATTTAAGTTACTAATAAGACATTTGTCACTGTTTATGCACTTGGTTTAATTTGCATTTCTCTCCTCTGAACAATGAACATCAGTTCCATCAGTTTCACTTTTGTTCATCGTCATTTTCATTTTCAAGATCAGCTGCAATATCTGAGTTTCAACGACTGCATAGGAGTACTTTGGGGGTGGGGGCGTGATACGTTTCCATGGAAATCTTTTAATTGACCTCTAGGTTTTCTAAGTATCCATTTTTACAAAATCTAAATGTTAAGGCAAATTTAATGTGACACCATCACTTTAGGATGCTGTGGTGGATGGAATCACTGACCACTAAGCCACAGAATAAAATGGATCATCTACCTATCTAGGTGCTTGTACTATACCCAACACCATAGTATCCGAGCCCTTTATATGGAGAACTGTGCCAGAGTTGGCCATTAGACTAATTCCTTCAGTGCAATTGGTAATTTAGTTTCAATAGCTCTGCCCTCTTCTCCCTTATACCTTTACCCCTCCTCCCTTTGCAGTAGCTGGTTATATTCTGGTTGTGGGAAAGCTAAACTGAAAAAGTGAGCTTCATGCTTTTGCATCATAGCAAAAGATTCAGACAGACAAGACTACATTCTCCTTCCTCATTCCTTTTACCTGTTGGTTTAGGGGTGCTGGTCTGAGATATCCCTCCATTGTACTGGGTATTCTCACTACTGGAAAAATCCAGACTCATGCGGGGTTTGGGCTGATATTCTCTTCTGGGCTGAGTTGATGCTTCTTTTATTCTGCAAAATGTGAAGAAAGTTAAACAACAGAGCTATTTTCTTGTCAACAAACCGCACACTGAGATTAGTAAAAGATGGAGATTTTTCTTCCTTTACTACCAAGGCTGAAGTTCGTGCTCAGTAATGGGCCAGACTAAACAGAGTTTGGTACATGGAGTGGCTTCCAGCTGCTAGATTAGTCTGAACTACAAAAAGCACATCATTTGACATCACTGTGTGGAGCTACTAATCTTCTCCTCCACTATGAATTAGCATATTAGACTGGTTTGCCTTTGACTCATAGGCCTCATCTTCAATTGCTACAAAAGGTGAATGTTTTACCTCCTGATAACTAACACAGGTGAAAACACAATGAAGACCAGGTACTTTCATTTTACTGTGAGGCAACATCACCAAGGTCAACCCCTGGAAGCGGTAAAGGGCCGTTTATCTCATGGTAAAACTGAAGTGCCTATTCTTCACTGTGTTTTTGCCTTAGGATAGCTCATGCATATAAGTTACTTCCAGGTTAAACACATATATATATGACAAGACCATATTGAAGGGAGGGTTAATGAAAGGAAGGGACAAACAACATAGTCTCAGTGATGTCTATTGAGGGCAGGTGCTGCACAAGCATCTCTAGCCAGCTCTTCAGCTCGATTCTGAGCCACAGGATCTCTGCTGTTCCACTCCTGGGCCACATCTGACCAAAGGTGCTACTTTTGTGAGGATTACAAGGGTGGGTAAGGGTGAGATTACCACACTGATTTTCAGGAGCAAAGTAATTTCATTTGTAAATGGGGACAGTTATCTCGCAGAAGGGACCACAACTGCAGTTGATACCCATTCTCCCAATGGCAATGTTATGCATTGTTCAACCGATTTAATTATTCTTTTAATTATAAGATGATAAGTAACAGTCTGGCATGATTTGTTCTTGACAAATGCATGTTAACAACCTAATATCCTTCTCTGACAGGGTAACAAGCCTCGTGGATAGGGGGAAAGCAGTAGATGTGATATATCTTGACTTCAGTACAGCTTTGGATACTGTCTCATATGACCTTCTCATAAACAAACTAGGGAAATATAGCCTAGTCGAACCTGCGATAAGGTGGGTGCACAACCAGTTGGAAAATTGTCCTCAAAGAATACTTATCAATGGTTGACTGTCAAGCTGGAAAGGCATGTTAAGTGGGGTCCTGCAGGGATCTGTTCCGAGTCCGGTTCTATTCAATATCTTCATAAATTATTTGGATAAAGGCATAGGGAGTATACATATAAAGTATGTGGATTATACCAAGCTGGGAGGGGTTGCAAGCACTTTGGAGGACAGGATTAGAATTCAAAATGATCTTGACAAACTGGAGAAATGGTCTGAAATAAACAGGATGAAATTCATTAAGGACAAATGCAAAGTATTACACTTGGGAAGGAATAATCAATTGCACAAACACAAAGTAGGAAATGAATGCCTAGGAAGGGGTATTGCAGACAAAGATCTGGGGGTTATAGTGGATCACAAACTAAATACGAGTCCATAGTGTAATACTATTGCCAAAAAAAAAAAAAGCAGCAAACATAATTCTGGGATATATTAGAAGGAGTATTGTAAGCCAGACACGTGAAGTAATTTTTCCACTCAGCACTGTGTCATTAGAGGTTTTAAGAACAGGTTAAACAAACACCTGTCAGGGATGGTCTAGTTAATACTTAGTCTTGCCCCAGTGCAGGGGACTGGACTAGATGACCAATTGAGGTCCTTCCAGTCCTACATTTCTATTATTCTGACTGCTAAAAATAAAAATCTCTAGAAAAAGAATTTCAAATTGCAGGGGCTAAATCCAGGAAGGTGGTGACTCAATGGGAGCTGCATATGCTATGTGCCTCTCAGGATTTAGCTCAGAGACTTCACTGGGAACTATACCTGAGTAAAGACTTTTGGATATGACTCAGTAAGAGTTTTGCTTCAGTAATGTTGCTCAAACTTTGGTTTGAGCCAGGTTTGCTGCCATTAATGCTAATAGTACAAAGCGCATATATTAATATGTCTGCTATATGGCTTTTGTTGAAAATTCCTGTCTCTCACTTACGGCAGTTCTGATTCTTATATCCAGGGTCTGATCACTCTTTAAAATACTATTACTGAGCCCCAGATAGGTTTTTTCCTCTTCAGAGTGCTATAAAAGCATTAACTAAATAATAGAGGTGGTTAATCATCACAAAGCTCGTGTGAGGGAGGCAAGTATCATTTCTCTCAGATTGTGAAACTGAGGCAGATAGGTTTAGTGGCATGTCAAAAACCACACAGAGAGCCAGCATCAGAACTAGGACACAAACTCTCAAGCACTGGCTCCCAGAGTGATGGTCAAACCCCTCTACCATGCTAGTGTCCTCAAAAGTGTGATCCAAGCCTGTTTAATTTTTTCATTAAGACTAAAACAAAAACATCAGTCCAGTATTGTAAACGCTCATGATTTCATTGCAAGTATCATGAGGTTTAGTATTTTTCTTACAGCCCCAGCTCCTGGAATGGTGTTATTTCATGGAAATCTCAGATTTCATTTAAAAATAAAATTAGTTTCTCGCCCTCGTGGTTTCAGCAGAAAGCTTGGAAATGTGTCCTATGTTTACCCTAAAAGCTCAGAAAACAAATAAAAAGAATGTGACATTCATTTTTAAAATCTCATGATTGTTTAAGCCAATATCATGATTGCTGGGGACTTGACTCATGGATTTTAAGCTCATGGGATTAGCAATATTGGAAGACCTGGGCTGGACTCACAGTTCTTGTCTCAGGCTGGAAGAGGCTGGGTGTCTGGGGGTAGAAAGTGCAAGAAGGGGCCGCTTTGCATTATTCAGCACCAATCTCTCGGGTTGATTAAGAGGTGGTAGCAATGGGATCTTTAGGATCCAGAAGGTTTGTGGCCATGAAAAATGAGTGACCTAGGGGAGGCAGATGTGTCATTCCCAAATGAAACCATTTTCAATGGTAAGTGCAGCTATATCTTGAAAAGTGACTGTAAAATTGGCATTGTGAGATTCCATGTTTGTGTCTCAGTGACTAAGGATCAAATCTGCTCAGTTTACAAGTAAAAAGCTTTCCCTTCACTGTGATTGCTTTGCAGTGTACAGGGATCTGAAAATTCATTTAAGTTCTTTGCTACTTGCATAACACCACCAGTAAAAGATCACGTAGGTCCAATTCTGCCATTAATGACACCTGTACAAGCCTATGGGTGTGAAGGCGGTGCAAACCCAGGTGTAATTGAGGCATAATTTGTTCTGCAGAATCTTTATTACTGGTGCTGATGAACAGTAACATATTTAAGCCATTGCTGCTGACCAGACTGGTGCAAGGTGCTCGATATGCTGAAAGCATCCTGACCAGTTATATAAACAAGGTAAAAAATCTAGACATTTACCAGACATGTGACGAGAGCAGAGGGGGACCTGCACTGTGTTGGAGGCTGGCTGTGGGTCTTAAAGGGAGAGGAATCTGCGGTGGGGAGGAGGCATGTCCACTTTGGCCTGTGCTTATAACAACATCTGGAAAGTGACCCAGCATGTCTGATCATTTTAATGCTTCTATACAATACATGAACTACGGTATTCATGCAGAATGGCTTGGCAATCCTCCTTTGCTGGCTGCTTACACTGTTCTGTAAACTGCAGCCAAAACCACCCTGCCAAGCCGTCTAACTGCCATAACAAGTTATGTACATTATGCTCAAGCTGCAGCTGAGCTAAGACAAATGTAGGAGTCAGGACAGTATATGATGTGTGTGCTAGCAAATGTGTGCGTTACCAAATAATGAAATGGCAAGGCCTAGCGTTACCAGAAACTATACTTATAGCATTGATAGCAGAAAACTAAAAACCATGAAGACTTTGCTTTGTATTAATTTTATTGAATGTGTGAGAACACTATATTAACATCAGCAGCTGTTCGGATTTATGGTCACTTCCTTCCATGTCCAAGATTTTAGGAGAAGAGTCATTCAGGATTAAATGTAACCAGAGAAGGCAAATAAATCCTTTTCATTATTATCTGACTCTCTCTCAGATCTGTTTTCCAAAGTGTGTGTATGTAGGGCGGAGGTGGATGGGAGATTTTCGTTTTAAACTGCAATTGTCCTCTTTTTAAATGGAACCAATCTGTTTAATCTAGTTGGAAAGAACTGTGTAGGTAACAACAGGTTTGTAACATTAAAAAGACACGGTCTGTTCTGAGATGATATGTACAGCCACAGGGGAGTAGTGGAAAGGAGCAAACTCAGTGTGACAACCCTTGTACGAATAGTGGCTGTGATACTAGAGCTGAGAAGAGGGATTTTTTTTTTAAATTGGCAGATCATGGGGATCCTTAAGGCCCCTTTTAGGTTATGGAGTTCAGTGTGTGCAGGGTGACGGGGAACAGGATAAAAAGATAGCGTCCTTCAATTAGGATAATTTACAACTCATTTGTTTTTTAGAAAGCCAATGCAAAAATTGATACATGCCAAGGCTCTGATTCCTGAAAGCAGATTAAGTCCATCCGTCCAGCAAAGCACTTAAACATATGCTTAACTCCCATCACTTCAACTGGATTTAAGTGCATGCTTTCAGTTAAGCACATGCTTTACTGAATAGGAGAGGTTTTTTTCCTGAATTGGGGGCGTAAGTCAGGAGCACTTGAATAAAAGTGCATAATTTTACTTACTAATGTCTCCAGCCAGCATGAACCTAGACTTGCAACTGCCTTAGAGGACAGCACTGTTATGATTATAAAATGGAAAAAGATCTTTTAAATGTCTTACATCCAGCACATATTTTGCCTTTGTACAGAAGAAGAGTAAATTCCAGAGTCTGATGAGAAGTGAATGTTACCTCTCTTCCAACTTGGCAGTAACTTGCTGTAGGATCTCTGTTGCCTGTCTGTGGTACTTCAGCTGGGCTTCTACAAGAGCAGAAAGCTGACTCACTTGTTCAATCTATGGATCAACATGAAAAATCAAGTCTTAGTTCAATACTGTTGAGCAGCAGTGTTCAAACAGCTTCCGTGGAACATTACTGCTCTGACACCGCAGAGGTACCTTTCCTTTCTCTCTGCAATCTTGTCTCCTCTTTATAAGTCAGATAATAACTAGGGACCAGTTAAGCTTGGCTTATCTATTTGTTACTGCACATGGTTAGGTCACTAGGCCACATATATGGGGGCTGCAGCTACAGCTCTTTCTCAACTGATCACCTCCGTGGGCTTAGTCACACGTGCAAGGGGCCTCAAGACCCAACTCATTCTGAGAATTCTGTGTACAGAAGAATGAGAAAAGGGCAATAAGGAGGGACGGCAGAAGGAACCTTCCCTTGTATTGTGCAGCCTGAGTTTGAGGCATGCAGAATGACAAGGGCTTTCCTTAGACACAGGCCAGTAGAGCTGGCTGGCCACATAGGGAAAGAGTAAAGTGCCCCTCAAAATGGGGTGCAGGTAGTGGAAGTGCACTCATTGTCTCGTCCTTAGGGAGAACCAATGCTCCCTCTGGGGCAACATGACTCGCCACAGAACTTCATGACATTGTCAAAATGGTACAATCTAGGTCAAAACAAACTAGCCATGTGGGGATGGATGGAAAAATTGGTGAAATAATAAAAAAAAAATCCAGACTGTATTGTGCAGTTACTCCTTTCACTTGTATGCACTCCAAGACAGCTATATTTATTTTATATACATAGTTTAAGGCCCCTTTCCACTGCTCTGACAGTATACAGAGGCCTTAGAGTGGGTATGAAATTTAAATCTAAATAATTCCACTCATTTATCTATTTCACTTGAAACATTAAATCTGTAGATTCAAGAGCATAGAAATGAAATAGAATGGATTTTGTGTAGAGGAATTCCTTCCGCCAAAAGGAGGAGTACCATTGTCTTCTTTTGATTCTGCAGTTTTCAACCTTATTTATGAAGGGAAAAAAGACCCCAATGTCTTTGGTTTCAGTTAATGCTGCTCATTTTTTCAGCGTAATGCTCAAGTCTCAGCTATTCTATAAGCAGAAGTTACATTGCCAAGCCATGTTTGAATAGTCATGTACCAGAGTTTATGGGAAATCATGACTTGTGGACAAGCACTTAGAATATCTCCATGATCAGAATTATATTTCTTTTGCCATAAATAACCTTAAACTGTTAGTGAGAATGAAATATTAACAGTGGAATAATGTCTCTCTCTCAGGTATTTATATGATCCCCTTTAGCATGACATCTGAGTCTCTCATAATCCCCTCTGAGGTAGGAAAGTGCTATTATTCCCATTTTACAGATGAGGAACAGAGCAACAGAAAGGCTGAAAGATCGAAGTCACACAGGAAGTTTGTGGTGGAGCAGGGACTTGAAGTCCGTCTAGTGCCCTCACCACTGGACCATTCTTCCTCTCATTTCAAAAGTCAGTTCAAAACATAAATAAGGGATTTCCTCACATCCATCTCCAGAAGGTTATACATGCTTGACTCAGCTATTTCTTTGGACTCATCAAATTTCTCCAGAGCTTGGCGTAGCTCCTCATCAGGGAGCCTGCCTTGTCTTTTCTTTTTGTAATCAAAGTCCAGGCGTCGACCTTCCATTTTCTTCAGGTGGTGCTGAAAAATATGAAAGGGAAATAGTGTGTATATGATGGAAACAGTTTCCCAACTCCTCTTTCTTTGCTTTAAGTCCACTACATTCAGTCAGTCAACAGAGGTTGAAAATATATGCTGCCAATCTACTATACATCACAGTTTTATGGGAGTAAAGGAGCACAGAAAAGTGAGGTAGGTTTACACTTCAAAGGGAGCACCATGGCATTTTGTGTCAAAACATCAAAGCAGCTCCATTGCAGAGTGATTTACAGCAAGAGAACACAATGGCAAATTGCAGTGACACCTAGATACATGAGAATTGACAGTAATTTATAGTTTTATTTATAATCTAGAATTATCTGCATACTGTGCATATCCTCCAGGAGTTTAGGAACAATGTTTTCCTTACATTCTAGTTTTCTTTCCCAGTACAACTAAGGGGATAATTTTTGCAGTTTTCACAAGATCAGCAATGCATCTTAATTTCTGAGTGATTTATTAATTTACCAAACATCACTGCTGTCACTGTATTTAGTTAGCAAATTCCATATTAGGTTCACTAAAGCATTTTTTTTTAAAGAGCAGGTTAGAGAAACAGCTGTCAGGAATGGTCTAGATCAGTGGTCCCCAACCTTTTTGGCTGAAATTTGGGAGTGACGCCTTTCGATGACGTCACTTGTCGGCAACAAGTGTCGTCATCGAGAGGCATTCCCACTGAAATACCGCTGAAATTCGGCAGCATATCTGCGGGTGCTCTCCCAGGGGCCAGGTCGCGGGGGCAGGCGTCCACGGGCACCGCGTTGGGGACCACTGGTCTAGATAATACTTAGTTCTGCCATAAGTGCAGGGGATTGGACTAGATGATCTTTTGAGGGCTCTTCCAGTCCTATTATTACAAATGCCACTGGTGGCTCAGGGACTAAGAAAGTAAAGCACTAAAGAATGAGTATTTTAGGTTTTCATTACCAAAATACAAGAAAAAAATTGTGATCTGACATGATTCACTCAGCAAACACTGAGTGCCAAACTTTTAAAACATCAAGGTCCCCTTCTGAGGCTTCAATTCTACACTTACACCTACACTTAACTTTATCCCGGCAAGTGTCATTGAATGCACGTGTGAAGTTACTCACATGTGCAAGGGTTTGCAGAATTGGGACACAAATTTATACCAACAAGTGTGTGTGTGATGTCACTTGCACCAGCAAAAAACAAATGTGTGCATATACAGCATTTGCACATACAAATAAAGTAGCTGGCTAACTACTTAATTTGCACACACAAATGATGATTGTGTTTCAAATTCTGGGGAGTTTGTGGGTGCAAATCACCGGGCATATAGAACTGCAAGTGCAAATTCAGAGGCAGCTATTCAAAATCTGGATCTAAGGTAAGCCACCATTAACACTGACCTAAATTATTTAAATGCACACTAGAAAACCACTTATAATTTGTAAGTGAATTTTTTATGCTAGAATTAGAATACAGCAGCCAGGCTTGCACAATAATGGATTTTTCAAGACAGACAATGTGGTTTGTCACTAAAAATAATGTTGGCATTTTGCTCCTGATCACTTAAAAAAGCCACTGAATGGAAGGAAATTGATTTGACTTTTATTATTCAAAGAGGAAAAAAAATGAGGCCTTTTAGGGATTTACAAAGACCTTGAGCCTCACAGCTAAAGTAAGGGTCTTGAAAATATACGGGGTGTTTATTTGGCTTTCCAAAATCATGCAACTCCATCTCTGGCAATACCTGTATTTCTCTCAGATCTTTATCATGGAGATTCTGCAGGGGATCTATGAAGTTCTGCTTCACTTCAATGTCCAAAGAATCTTTGACTTCAGAAAGTTCTCTCATAGCTTCCCCAACATCACCCAAGGCTGGGCCTGGAATAGAAGAGTGTGTCTAGTTCACCTTAAATACAAACAGTGGGATGTGGTTCTGAAATTAATACAGAACAGAGCTGAGACACAGACCTCAGTTAGGAATAAAATTGAATCTTCAGTTTTAAATACATGGCAGAAAAATATGAGACATTGTGGGAAGGCCACAATTGATGCCATAGTTTTGCAGCCACAGAAATTGAACTGTACTTCAGAATCCAAGCTTTTTTTAAAATCAAAGGCCCATATGGTGGTAAAAGAAAACCTGCCAGAGATAAACCATCTACACTTGATGCAGTGTTGTCTTCTGTAGGCTGCAGATTTTGTGAAACAGTCATTCTATCAGAGGTCTGACCAGCCCTATTAATTTTAAATGGGGTGTGTTGACTCTGGCCATTTATATGTCAAAATCATTAGCAATCTCACTGCTGAGCATTTTATCAGAAACATCAAACTGACAATATGACAAACTGACTATTTATCCTGTAATTTACGATATTCCTAGTGACAAAACCTCCAGAAACAACTTCTAAAATTACTCACAGCCCAATAAAAAAATTATTCAGTGCTCTGAAAATACAGATTTGAAGGGAAGTGCAAAATAAAATGAATATTAAAAGCAGAGGGTATCCCCTGTACTGGCTATATTATTGATTTTTACCATTAATTCAATAACTAAATATTAAATTTAAAATCCTCAGTTTCAAAATTTAACTGAAGTCTAGTGTATTCAGCAGGTGATGTAGTTTAGCCCATCTCCCAGTACCTCAGCTGCTAGGTAGGAATCCAGCCCTACTGCTGGGAGAGATGATGTTCATTGCACCCCCAATATAGCCACCAAACATTGGCAAGATCTGGCCCCAGTGTTTTTGAACCTCCCCGACAACTGTGGTTCACAAAAACTACTCTTCTTATCTGTCCCATGAAGCAGTAGCAGAGAATCCAAAACTGCTTTGAGACTTGGAATGGAGGAAAAGAGTTTAATTTTAAATAAGTTGGTTATGAAACTAAGACCTGCACACCAAAAAAAGTAAGCCCGCCTAACAATGAATCCCAGTCATTAGCTTGGTCTCCCAAACAGAGGGCCTCACCAACATATTGTATAACCAGAGAGCCTGCCGTAGGCATCCAGAGGAATGATGACTAATACCTAGAAGCAGCATTACTAGGTAGGAACCTATGGATATAGCCATGCTGCCTTTTGCCAACATGATCATCGGGATTACACAGGAATTTGTTCAGATTACACTTTATTAAGCCAATTTGTTAAAAAGATGTTTGAAATTTATCACGCGAGAGAGAATTGATTTGAAAAAAAAAAGCCAGCACTGTTCAGCAGAATCAGTCCATGGCTGCTAAATTAATTAGTAGGTAATTTGGGTCTAGGAGGATTAAACCAAACCAGAAGGCACCTTTTCTTCTGTAGATGTCTTCATGCCAGGAATAGAATTTTATTAAAGCTTAGAATAGAAGAGAATTTTTGAGCTATTGTTCAAGCAACCTAGTAGTGTAAAACTGTCTGCACAGAGCTCCACACAAATGGGTTATGGAGATACAACAAGAACCTGTTGTAGATGTGATCTCACTGATTAGGCTGAAGATGACATCCACTGTTGAAACGTAACTTCAGTATTCCTTACCCAGCAAAACTCCCAGTGATTTCAATGGGAGTTTTGATGCATAACGAATGAGGAAAAGAGTGTGGACTAGTACCCTAAAATGTAGAGTTGAGGCAGCAGAAAGACCAGGTAGAGTGAGAGGAATTAACATTTTCAACTTATCATTGTCCATTGGATTCTTTGTTGTTGTTAGCCTTTATTCCATATCTGCAGTGAAGGTAGTGACATCCTTTTGTCAGAGGCGGCTCTAGAAATTTCACTGCCCCAAGCAGGGCGGCTTGCTGTGGGAGGCGCTCTGCCGGTCACCGGTCCCGCGGCTCCACCGGACCTCCCACAGGCGTGCCTGCGGAGGGTCCGGTGGTCCCGCAGCTCCACCGGACCCTCCACAGGCACGCCTGCGGGAGGTCCACTGGAGCCACGGGACCAGCGGACTCTCCGCAGGCACGCCTGCGGAAGGTCCACCGGAGCCGCCTGCCGCCCTCCCGGCTACCAGCAGTGCGCCCCCCGCAGCATGCCGCCCCAACCACGCGCTTGACATGCTGGGGTCTGGAGCCGCCCCTGCCTCCTGTAAGGAGTCTGAGGACAGGAGAGCTTTTAGCATGACTGTAGGAGGGTATGAACTCCCTATAATAGTATCGCTTCTGATCATTCTACTCTTTTGGTCAGAATGCATCATTACAATGTACACAGTAAGGCGGTATAAAGCCTATCTAGATATCACCCCAAATGAAAATGGCTTGGCTTTCACCAGTCAGAAAACAATCTCCACTTCCCATCCTGGGAAGATATTGGATCTACATCATCTTGATTGACATAGGCCTGCTGGGAATTGAATAGTCTGACGGTATCTGGGCTTTGCATTTATTGCAGGCTGTTCTCCAAAGCTCTTACTCTACACAAGCACTAATATACTCGCATAATTCAAAGGGAAGAAACCACATTACCAAAGTTGCATTCATCTCCGAGTTCTCTTCCAAACTTCAGCATAGCTTCTGCCAATAAGGCCTCAGCCTGTGGGTAGCCAGGTCCTTTTTCCTGCCCTCGAATTTTTGACATTGTGTTGATCATGTTGAGTTTAGCTCTGGAAGCTGCAAACAGACCAATAACAGAGTTACAGAAGGGCAGTAAATGGGGTATAGACTTTATAAATATTGTATCTTAAACTGCAATAGGTAGAGTACAGGAGAGCTCCCTTGTGTTCTCAAAAAAGAAGTACTAAGCTACTTGTAACATGTTCAAAGTACAGTAGAAGTTGCTGTTGACAACGTATGTCAGATAAATTGAAGATTCACTCTCAATGTTCAGCAAATTTTTGGAGAGAAGGGGTGAAATCCTGGCCTCACAGATATCAACAGGAATTTTGCCATTGACATCATAGGTGCCTTATTTGACCTGGAATGTTCAGAGTGGAGACCTTATACTGCTCCCTATGAAGTCCATGTCAAAATACCCCTGGATTTCAAGAGAACAAAAAAAAACCCAGGAACAGTCTAGGGACTAGTCACTGATATCCATTGCAGCTCAGGGAGTGGAAAACGAAGGAAGCTCTAACCCATTTACATTCTCCCAGTCTTCAGGTCACTGGGCAACAATCCAGTCTCAAGGTACAATCTAGATTGGTTTCCCAAAAGGCTGGTACAGCAGCTAGGGACCAGCAGGGTATACTAACTCCTCTGCCACACTCCCATATGCCCAGTCATATGCCCTATACTGCAGCTGTGGTAGTGGAGAGGGGGCACAGAAACCACTATCTTGGGAAAGCCTTAGATAGCCAGTTAAGCCATCACTGCAGCAGCTTTGCACCAGTGGATGACCAAAGATGATGCATTCGGGGCCAGAATCTGGTCCTCCATATTTCCTAGATGTAATATTTGTCTTTATTTATTTATTGAATATAAAATATATCAAATATGATTTCAGAAAATTTGGGCATATAGAAGCCTGCAATCCCCTTGTTATTTTTACTAGGATTTTGGGAAGACGCCTGGGTTGATATCAAAAAGAAATTGTGTTACAGCTCATATTTTCTCTCCAATACATCAATGCAAAAAAACTTCCCCACCAAAAAACAGTGATTGTTTAAAAAGACACCTGGACTATCAGAATTGATAAAAACAAAAACAAAGATGAAGAAATGAACTAATTCAATAGCCCATATTGTGTGGTGAATGCTGCCACTGCAGAAAGAGTTTGTAATGGCATATAAAGTGTGTTTTCATAGAAGATTAGGGTTGGAAAAGTCCTTAGGTCATCTAGTCCAACCCCTTGCTCAAAGCAGGACCAACACCAACCAAATCATCCCAGCCAGGGCTTTGTCAAGCCAGGCCTTAAAAACCTCTAAGGATTTAAAACCCACCACCTCCCTAGGTAACCCATTCCAGTGCTTCACCCATCATCCTCCTAGTTAAATAGTGTTTCCTAATATCCAGCCTAGACCTCCCCCACTGCAATTTGAGACCATTGCTCCTTGTTCTGTCATCTGCCACCACTGAGAACAGCTGAGCTCCGCCTCTTTGGAACCCCTCTTCAGGTAATTGAAGGCTGCTATCAAATCTCCCCCCTCACTCTTCTCTTCCACAGATTAAATAACCCCAGTTTCCTCAGCCTCTCTTCATAAGTCATGTGCCCCAGCCTCCTAATCATTTTCGTTGCCCTCCACTGGACTCTCTCCAATTTGTCCACATCCTTTCTGTAGTGGGGGACCCAAAACTGGACACAGTACTCCAGATGTGGCCTCACCAGTGCTGAATAGAAGGGAATAATCACTTCCATTGATCTGCTGGCAATGCTCCTACTAATGCAGCCCAATATGCCGTTAGCCTTCTTGGTAACAAGGGCACACTGCTGACTCGTATCCAGCTTCTCATCCACTGTAATCCCCAGGTCCTTTTCTGCAGAACTGCTGCTTAGCCAGTCAGTCCCCAGCCTGTAGCGATGCATAGGATTCTTCCGTCCTAAGTGCAGAACTCTGCACTTGTCCTTGTTGAACCTCACCAGATTTCTTTTGGCCCAATCCTCCAATTTGTCTAGGTCACTCTGGACCCTATTCCTACCCTCCGGCGTATCTACCTCTCCCCCTAGTTTAGTGTCTGCGAACTTACTGAGGGTGCATTGTATTATATTTCTAATATTTCTGATATTTTATTCTATTTCTAATTTTGTCAACTACAATAAATAAGCAACTGTACCATTGTAAATCATTGCACAATAGGAAAAATTTAAACCACAAAACAAACATACATTTAAATATTTCTGTGAGTCTGATCTGATTTAAATTCAGAAGAGCAAAGGCAATTCAAAATTAAGGATGACATGCCATCTGTAATCCTTCCTGTTGTGCATCAGTATTGCAGCACAGATGCAAGATTATTCAGTATTTGGACACCACAGGAGTACATAAGCACAATGGATCCAAGAATTATTTTACTCTTGGCTCAATTCACTCTTAGTTGAAATACTATGAATGAAGATCTGGAGACTACTGCTGCTGCTGCTTTTCACATTGTGGCTTTTATGTGCTAAAACCAGGACATTGTCTAAATACATATTTTGCCTGTGAAGAACATTATGAAAGAATAGCATATTTTGAGCATAGTGTATGTTTTTGTAAGAGTCTTCTCACTACCCAAAAGTGCCACTGGACCATACTATTTTGAATTTTTGATGCTATAGAACTACAGGCAACAAACTGACAATCCAATGAGAGAGACTCAATTTTAATGAGATGTCAGCAGCACACTCCACCTCTGTGCTGCAAAAGGGAGCATTCCTCTGCTATTGCTGGGTTGGAAGATGTCTGACACTTTATTCTCTTAGCGCCTGATCCAAGGTCCATTGAAGTCAATGAAAAGATTCCTGTTGTCTTCAAAGGGCTTTGAATCAGGTCCTTAATATGCCAGGGTTAAAAAAAAAAAAAGGGCAGTCTGCTAGCCCTCATGTTACCCCCGGCTAATGATCCTGAGATGGGTGAGGAGAAGAAAAGAAGCTGGGGAACTATAGGAAAGAAAAGAGATGAGGGCTCTGACAATGGAGCATAATGGAGAAAACAGAACAAGGGGTTGGGGTAAAAGATAGGAGAGAAAATATTGGAGCATGAGGAAAGAAAAAGTACAAATAGCAGAGAAAGGGAATGGTGAAGAGAAAGACAAAGACAAATGGGAGACAAGGGGAATGTTTTTTAAGAAAAAAAAGTAGAGAGAAACAGGAAAAGGAGAAAAATACAAGAGAATAAATAAAAGGAGGGGGCACACTCTGGCCAGATAGGAAGGCAGGGTGAGGGGGATCAAAAGCAGAGAAGAGAATTGTCAAGGCTCATTCCCCACTCTGGCACTTCAAGTGTAGAAGGTGGGGGCCCGCAAGGATTCTAAATATTAATACTGACCACTCCAGGTTTCTATCAACTCCCAAGGTTACAGTTTCTCTCTGACCTTGCATGGGTAGATGCTGCCACCAACCAAGTGCAAAAAACCCCTTTGGACCCAGGAAGGAGCACTTGGGAATTCCTCCCCGTGGGGTACCCTCAAGCTCTTTCACACCCCCACCCCTCCGGGGAAGAGCTGAGAAGAAAGCAGGAAATCAGCTGTTGCCAGCTGCTAATTAAACAAAATATGCACAAACCTCTTAGGACACCAAAAATCAAATCCTGTTCTTAAAAAAAATAAATTTTATTAAAAACAAAAAAAATACCATATATACTCGTTCATTAGCCCGTTCATTTATAAGCCGACCCCCCAAAACAGATAGGTAAAAATAGCTGTATGACCCTTTCATAAGCAGACCCTATATTTCAGGGGTTGGAAAACTTTGGCTCCCGGCCCGTCAGGGTGAGTCGCTGGTGGGCTGGGACGTTTTGTTTACTTGGAGTGTCTGCAGGCATGGAGCCCCTCAGCTCCCTGTGGCCACGGTTCGCCATTGGCTGGGAATGGGAAACAGCGACCACAGGGAGCTGAGGGGTTCCATGCCTGCAGACACTCCGGTAAACAAAACTACAATGTATTAGATCAAGGATCAGCAACCTTTGGCACGCGGCCCACCGGGTAAGCACCCTGGTGGGCCAGGCCGGTTTGTTTACCTGCCACGTCTGCAGGTTTGTCCGATTGCGGCTCCCACTGGCTGCGGTTCACTGCTCCAGGCCAATGGGGGCAGTGGGAAGTGGCGGCCAGCACATCCCTCGGCCCACGCCGCTTCCCGCTGCCCCCATTGGCCTGGAGCGGTGAACCGCAGCCAGTGGGAGCCGCGATCGACCGAACCTGCGGATGCGGCAGGTAAACAAACTGGCCCGGCCCGCCAGGGTGCTTACCCTGGTGGGCCGTGTGCCAAAGGTTGCTGATCCCTGGATTAGATATTCAATTAAATGATTCCATAGAGTTTAAAATCATCAAATTTTGGTGTAGACCCATTTATAAGCCGACCCCCGCTCTTTGATGCGTCACTTTTTTACCAAAAATATTCAGCTTATGAATGAGTATATATGGTACATCTGGAACTTAGGCTTTTGCTAGATTTAAAAAAAAAAAACACTTAAAAAAATTAAACACGAAGAAAAATCGAGGTCCAGTTTAAAGGGTACAAGCAAAGCAAAAGCACTTGGGATTAGCACAGAGGAGTCCACAAGCCAATAAGAAATAAACAGAGATAAACCTAATTGCATCTTTCTAGACATTTTCTGATCTACTTACATATCTGGGGTTTCAAATGAGTAGTCTCTACATATGATCTGATGGTTTTTCATATCTGGCTTAAAGCTGCTTACAGCATTGCTGCTCTGTGTCCTCTCTCCAGAGAACAACCACGGACAATGGGAAAGTTTTTTCCCCAATTTTAAAAAAGTTTTAGCCCTCCCATTGTCTCTTTTGGTCAGGTGCCCACTCCCTTCCTTTTACCTATGGGCTTTTTTAACCCTTTACAGGTAAAGCGAGTAGAGAACAGCTACTAACAGGGATTTTACAGCTAACTGGCTGGCTGGGTGTTCACAAAAGGGAGATGAAAAGAAGAGTAGGGGAAGGGGACAAATAGATGAACAACAGAGGAAAGCAAGCATGACAAATACATTAATTAATTCATACAATTATGAAGCCAGAAAGGACCATTGTGATAAAAAACATGTCACCTGTAAAGGCATTTGAACCCTGGATCTGCAGATTAAGAAATTCATTATCTACCAATTGAGGGATCCATATGAATCCATGTTCCTACATTTCACAACCTGCTAACATGATACTAAACACAAACACAGTCTGTGTCTGCACAGTGTTTAACATTGTATTCTAACACAATGCAATTTTCCAGTGTGTACAGACCAGTTCTCCATATCTCATTCACTTTGAGAGAGAACTCACAACACTGAAATAAATAAATAAGAACAACAATCAGTTTAAAAAACTGCCATAAATAGGAGTTTAAAATAAACATTGCTGGCAGCTTCAATTTCTCACTCTTTATATCTGATGTCACATTCCTTCTGCATTACTTTTTAAGTCAGCCACATTCAACCCTGGACTTTCATCCTATTCATTTTTTGTTCCCTTCAATCTCCCGTTAGGTTATTTTCATGGTTAGGCAGTTATGTAATGAATTTTTTTTCATTTGTGATATCCTCAAACCCGACTTCCCTTTCAGCAAATTCACTGCTCTTCTGTTAACAATATGCTTTCTTTTCCCTGGAGTGTGACTTCATTAGCTTTCGAGTAAGGCTGATCAGTAATGCAAAATCAAGCTAACCACACCATCATGAAAAGCTTGTCCTATTTCCGATTTCTTCATTCCAAGTATATACCAATGCCAGGTAAAGGATAGTTTTTAATTTCAAATTAAAAAAAAAATAAACTGTGTCAAACTCAAGCTTTGCTAAACTCTCACATCCCACCCCGCAGAATCAGATCTCTCAGGGTGCATCATATTAATCAGTAGAGCTGTATTTCATCTCAATCTTCTCCTCCCCTCCCAACAAAAAATATTTTATCAAAGAAAACAAGTTTGTGCAGAAAATGTTTGTCTCCTTAGAAATTTTCTGCATGTCCAATGAAAATCAAAATCCAAGCCAAATAGGAAATGTTTCTGTTTACAAAAACCAATAAGCCAGTGTTATGTTTTCTGATAGCTGGCACTTTTGTGGTATCTCATCAAAAAACAAAACCAAAAAATAATTGTAAGAGGAAATTTGGGTGAATTTTAAAAAAAAAATTGGGAGAAAAAAAATGGTGTTTCTCAACCTGTTCTATTTACTAAGCAGACTTCCAATGAAGCCATGGCCAGATTCATTGCTAGCTCCAGTTGCTTTATGCCTCTCCTGCTTTGCAAAGTAACTGTAACCAAGCAGTTAAGTTGGGTGTATGGCTACCTTTGCACTGCCAGATAGCTGTAAAGAAGCTGGAGCTTGTGGCTGAATCTGGATCACACTGTTGAATGCCTCAGGCTTGAAAGGAGCTAACAATTTTACCACTATGTCCATAATATGTATCAACCTTATTGCTTTCTCTGCCGAGTGCTTGTTGACGATGATGAACAATGAAGCTTTGGATCCTGTAGTAAACAGTGCTCCATCAGTTGACATAAAAAACACGTTAATTACCATTGCTTTCTGTTTAGTGCTTAAACTCAAATATTATTCTCTCCAGTTTTCATCGTCAGTGGCAGTGTCATCAAATTCTTTACTGCTGTGGTCTTGCACACAAATATTTCCAATTAAGCTGTGCCAGTCACATTCTTTGATTCATCAAATTGGAGGGAATCTGTATTACGCAGATTCAAGTAATTTTCCAGTAGTTAGAAGACCGCCAGTGATGCAGCATTCCTAGTCACTGTATTTGCACACAATTGTATGTCATTAACTGAAAACACAGGGCCTAATTTTCCTCTCATGCTAGTTTTACACTGGCATAACTCCATTGACTTCAGTGGAGTTGTCACTGATTTGCACTGGTGTAAGTGAAAGGAGAATCAAGCCCTTAATTTCATGGGTTATTTTGGAAATCTTTGAACCAGGTTTGAGTTGTTTAAGTTACTGCCTCATTTATAACTGCACCATCAGTGACTACTTTCTCAAGTCTGGCAAGTACGTTCTGAAAGGTCTTTCAGTGGCAGCCTTCTATTTGTCTAATAGTTTTTAAATAATGTCTGCTAAGTGATCAAAGATCATTTACGGACTAGCTTTGCAGACTCCACTTCCAATTCCAGTCTGCAGACTAGTAAGAGTGGTGCTGGTTTAGCATGAAAGAGGCACACACTCCTCCATGAGCCTTGTCAGCAATCCTTCATGTTCCCCACTGTGCCCAAAAACCAACTGTTTGGTTTCTGTTTGGAAGATAGAGCTCAGTCACTTATGATTCCATTTGGCTTGCTTATCTCTGAACAAGAAGCCTCTGCTCCCTTCCCCAATTCATTGCCAGGGTCTCTTTCCCTCCCCACCACTGCCAGTGACTGCAGTGAGGAAGGGCAGCTAGCTGAACAATACAGGACAGCTTCATTACACTAGAGGCTACCCCTCTGATTACACTAGAGGCTACCCCTCTGATACTTCATTACACTGTCTCTTCTCCACATAAGCTCACTGTAGGGCAAAAAGAGCTGCTGTAGCCCCTTGTCCCTTCTCCCAGTCCTCTGCAGGCTGGGCTAGCCAGCCCTGCATCTTCCTTTTCCCACTCAGAGTGTGAAGACCTGAGGAGAGGGAAGAGACAGGGAAACAGATAATTTGCCCCATTCACATGCCAGAGATCTTCACCCTCTTCCTTCAACTTGAAGGGCCTGCAATTCTGCTCTGTTGCAGTCCCCTCACTTGGCTGCATTAGCTGGTCTCTCTCGGTCAGACACTGCAGGGGTGCTGCAGACAGAGCGAGCTGCTCTTTTGGCTGGACGGGTGAGATGTAAAGTGATTTTGCTTAAAACATTTATCTGACCTAACTGCACCACCTCAGCCAGAAGACCATCCAGCTCGCTCTCGCTGAAATAGAATATCTCCTGGAATCCTTCTTCCGTACTTGAATGTCTCCTGTTAACTCAGCCCTAGGCCTCCTAGTTCTAGTTTATACACTGCATTCATGTTCTATTATGTGGAGCAGGGACTAGAAGTCGGGTGTCTAGTTCTCCCCTCAGTCTTTCCACTTACTCCCTTTCACAAATCTCTCAGGTCTCAACCCTGCACCCACTGAAATTAATGGGAGCTTTGCAATTGATTCAGCAGGAGGAGGAACAGGCCCCTGGCTGGTCACTGAAATGGGGATAATAAATAATAATCCCCATTTCATAGCGATATTGTGAGCCTCCAATTCTCAACTGTTCAAATGTGCTGAGTGCAGCCTCTGAGACTGCGGTGGCTCGCATGGAAACAGCTTCCAGCCCCACAGAGAAGTCAGCATTTTATAAAGAAACTAACTTTACTATTCTCCTCACAGCACAATTTGAGTCAATACTCAAACGTGAGTAAAATAGAGGCATCTACTTGGTTAACTGCAGGTTTTTTGTTTGAATCAAAAGTAGTTTCAGTCAGAGTCACAGCTCCTCACCTCTCAGCAGCAGGCAGCATGGTGAAGTAAAAACTGACAGTGCTGACTGCCACACAGATTGGACTTTCTAGGAGCTAGGGATGTTATTTATTTAGGCAATGACTATAACCATAGGAGTTGTGTTAGCAGCTCTCCCTGCTGCTAGCAGAGAACTACCAAAAATGTAGAAATGCAGCTGCTAGCAGGATAGGGCCCTCCCAGACAGAACTCCTCACCTTTGCTGTAACCACCAGCTATGCCTTTCCCACCCAGTGTTACGGTGGGAGGATTCCTGCCTGTGTCACAGTGTGAGGCAGAGGAAAGGAACCACTGAAACACAAGCACATGCCTGTGTCATAGTATGAGGACATCTACACACCAACCCCAGCTGACCACTTCTGTGTCATGGTACAAAACAGGAAGGAGGAAAGGTCAGGGCCGCCCAGAGGGGGGGGCAAGAGGGGCAATTTGCCCCAGGCCCCGGGCCCCACAGGGGCCCCCACGAGAGTTTTTCGGGGGCCCTGGAGGGGGGTCCTTCACTCGCTCCGGGGGGCCCAGAAAACTCTTGCGGGGCCGGGCCCAGGAGCTTCTTCCGCTCCCGGTCTTCGCCGGCGGGGGGTCCTTCCGCTCCGGGGCGGAAGGACCCCCCACTGGTGAATTACCGCCGAAGCGGGACCCGCCGCCGAAGTTCAGCTCGGTCTTCGGCAGTAATTCGGTGGCGGGGGGCCCTTCCGTTCAGGGACCCGCCGCCGAAGTGCCCCGAAGACCGGGCTGCACTTTGGCGGCGGGTCCCGCTTCGGCGGTAATTCAGCGGCGGGGAGGCCCCGCCGCGGGTCTTTGGGGCACTTCGGCGGTGGGTTCCGGAATGGAAGGGCCCCCCGCCGCCGAAGACCCCAGGCCCCTGGAATCCTCTGGGCGGCCCTGGGAAAGGTGGTAGCAGGGAGACCACTCCAAACCCCTCTGCCCTCTCCTGTGCACTTCTAGGGGGACGAGACTTCTGTGAATATATAAAGTTGAAATAAAAATGTGTGTGGGGAGCTGCCTAAAGTGGGAATTGAATTCACAAGTGAAGACTGCACTGCATAGCAGCACCCCAGAGCTCTAACTGCTTTTGACAGTAGGCTTGCTAGTAATCAGCTTTCTCCAGAAAGCCTCATGGCAGGGTAGGGGCAGTCAGGACGTAATGACAATATGTTAGCTGTCTATTAATTATACATGTTTTACATCACTGTTAGATTATTGATCTGTTTCACACAGCATATGGAATTCTTACAGGATTCATATATAGTGTTGATACATTACATATGACTCAAATGTTCCAGCTCTATAATATTTAAAATACATTTTTATGATTCTGCCTTGGTTCCTCTTGGTTAAGCTGCCTGCCTGTTGCAAGTGCTGTCTGTTCTTTCTGTCTGACCTCTGCAAGCCAACCATTGCAACACTCAAAAATGGACCATTCTATCACACTAGCCCAGTGTTTCTCAGTGACCAGTCTGTGGTCCAGAACCAGGGTTCCTGAGATGTCCCTGACAGTACAGGAAGCAAGCCTGTCCCTGGTATCAAAAAGGTTAAGAAGCACTGCAGTAGTCTATCCTTCCACCAAACCTGAGTCTTCTGAGTGCCTGTAGCACCAATCCAACAATGAGCTCCATGCTGGCAGACCCTGCATGAGCATGGAGCCTTACTCAGGGGTGGCTCTAGAAATTTCACCGCCCCAAGCAAGGCAGCTCTGCCGGTCGCCGGTCCTGCGGCTCCGGTGGACCTCCCACAGGTGTGCCTGAGGAGGGTCTGCTGGTCCCGCGGCTCCACTGGACCCTCCACAGGCACGCCTGCGGGAGGTCCACCAGAGCCGCCTGCCGCCCTCCCGGCGACCGGCAGAGCGCCCACCGTGGCATGCCACCCCAAGCATGCGCTTGGCGCACTGGCGTCTGGAGACGGCCCTGGCCTTACTAAAGCACTGTGCAGCAGCAAGGCCCGAGGAGGGAATCCTGTAAGTTGCGGCAGCCATGTGTGTATTTTTAAATGCGGAGCAAAGATTTTCAGAAGTGACTTGGGGTTTTTCAGATTTTGGGTGCTTAATTCAAGAGATCTTTAAAGGGACTCATTTTTTAGAAAGTGCTGGGCATCTGGTTGTGTATTTGGTTGTCGTGGTAATAAAACCTTGTGTTGCTATGGCAACTGAGTTAGATTATTAGGGGATAGCCCAGCCAGTTTTGGCTGGTTGTTGGTTAGTTCTGGTGTGGCAATAAATTGCTGCTTCAAGGTTTACAGCTCTTTGTGTCTCCAGTGATTTTGTCCTAAAACTATTGCCCCCAAAGATATAACACATCTGACCTCTGCAAATCCGCCCCTTAGAGATGACTCAGGTTGGACCCCAAGAGACTGAGGCACCTCAAAATCATACGCACTGCTGAGAATCTTGGCCAGAATATAACCAATGTAGGCTCCCATTCAGCAAGTATTTCCTGAACTATTTTTTAGAATCACATTTGTAAAATTTGATTTTATTTCTCCCTTTTCTATTTATGTATGTTAATGGTCATATTTGCCCATTTGCAGAAGTAAGACCCACAAAACAGGAAGATATGACACCTTAATACTCACTCACTAAAGGAGAATGAAAATTGGCCATCTACCCTCATAAGAAATTTGTCTGGTTAATGGCCTTTTATTTTATTTTATGCTGTGGCAGATGTCTATACACTTCTGCAGGCACAAAAACCCATTCAGCTGTTAGCTAATTACTGCACAACATGCCTCAAATAATATTTATTCAAATGAAAGCAACAAGTCCCAGGGACTGAGTCTTCTGTCACACAAACTGGTTTTATACTACTGCAACATCACTGACTTCATAGTTACTCCACGGTGATTTCAGCGGAGTTACAACTGATGTATACAAGATCAGAAACAGCCTCTAGGTTCTTCCATGATGCAGTCTTTTTAGCAAGGTAATGAGAGAGAGGAAGTATAGCCTAATGGCTAGGGCACTCTAGGGCTTGGGGGACCTGAGTTCAAGTCCCTGCTCCACCACAGATTTTCTGCATGACTTTGGCAAGTCACTTAGGCACTCTGGGTCTCAATTCCTTGCTTATAAAATGGGGCTTATAGCACTTCCACATTTTACAGGGTGTTTTATGAAGATGAATACATTAACCATGATGCGGTGCTCAGATATGTATGTGCCCCCCATTGCCATCTTATCTAAGATAGATAGAACAGGCCTTCGCATACTAGTTTGGGAACAGAGGAGCAAAGGGTACATCTACACTGGAATAAAAGACCTGTAGCAAAGCCATGGGTGGCCCAGGTGAGCTTGCTCAGACTTGTGGGGCTAAAAATTGCTGTGTAGTCATTCAGGCCTGGACTGGAGCCTGAGTTCTGGGGACCTCTCCCCCACCCCCCTCGCAGGGTTCCAGACTTGGGCCTGAATGTCTATACAGCAATTTTACAACCCAGTCCCACAACCCCAAGTCAGCTGACCTAGGGCAGCCACAGGTGTTTAATTGCTGTGTATACATACCCAGAAAGGCGAAATGATTTGCCCAGGAAATCTGTGGCAAAGCAGTGATTGGAACCCAAGTGTCTCAAGTACCAGGCTACTGCCTTAACCAATGGACCACCTTTTCTCTCGGGACTTCCTTCTTCTGATTTTATTCCTGTCTGGTATTTACATATGCTTTAAAACAACCCACTGAAAGCTAAGCAACAGCTTTCCAGACTCAATTGAACTTGGATAAGTGTAAGGTAACTCATGTTGACAAAAAACAGTCAAACTTTTCATATGGACTGGCTTGGCCAAATTCTTCTCATAGTAAGTCATTGGTGTTACTGGGAGACTGCTGTGGCTGTGTATGATCTTACGGGAACTCCTGATGGAAAAGGTTTAAGAGTCATGAAGCCCAAAGGAAATACTTTAGTTATCCCCGTGAAAAAGTTTGGCTTATCCTGGGTAGCTCAATAGAGATGTCTGCTCAGGGGACAGTGGCAGTTAGAAAAGGAAACTGGATGTGCGAGGTCTGTTTAAAAAATGCAGTTTGTTTGAAGGCATTACAGTGGCAATGGAACACTTTTTTGACACTCCTACGTTCACCTAAATTTAAGAAACATGTAGGCTGGAATTTTCAAAGAAGTCTGGGTGAATTAGGTATGTGTGGATGAGTTGGCTGCCCCCATGTCCCTCTTGTGGCTGGATGCCTCTGCTCTGCCTTTATTCTCCCTCTTCCATGCCCTTTTACAGAGACCCCACACACTTGCTTGTCCAATTACCACCCTTATAGGAGCTTATTCAGATAACTCAAAAGTAGAACTCGAAGTTCAAGGCATGGCTCTTACCTCAGAGCCTGGTGAGTGAAAGGGTTCCTTCATCTAGCCTTTTCCCTTTTTCTCAGTGAAGTTTTAGGGAGTGATCCACCCGGGTTTTGCCACTGTCCTGCTCGGAGCTAACTCCCCTGTAGACTTACAGAGTCAGCTCTCTCAAGCAACTGCTTCAGCTCTCTTATAAAGGAACTAGCTGCTTGTGGTTCTCTCCCCTCGCCAGGTGTCTCTGGTTAGCTCATCAGGTTTCAAGTCTCCTGCTGGCATCTCCCACTCACTCCCTTTTCTCTCTCATAGTGCTCAGAACCCCATCAAATTTCAATGGGAACAGGGTGCTGAAGTCCCTTTGGTTCCTTTGAAAATCTGAGCCATAACTGAGATTGAAAACAGTCAGATAAGAGCAACAAAGATGGTTTACATATGAAGGGAGAGGCAAAAATTAGGATTATTCAGTCTTGAAAGAAAGGAAGAGTTAGGTGGATTGATTTAAAGGTGAAGTTCCAAGGGTTTGGCTTTTCAAATTTGTTTGTTTTAAATCTCCAAGATTCCAAAAGTTGATAAATAATATGTAGCCATTGCTCACAAATGTACTGAGTGCCGTATATGAACAAAAAATTACCCTAAAATATTTGCTGCCTTGCTATGGGCCTGAGACATAAACCCTTCGGTCTCAATGGAAGTCTTTCTACTGACTTCGCTGGGCTTTGGATCAGGCTGTAAGGGTACCTTTACACAGGAACAAAAGACCTGCAGCATGGCCACAGCTGGCCCAGGCCAGCTAACTCAGGCTCTGGGGCTAAAAATTGTCATAGATATTGATGGAACCCAAGTTCTGGGACCCTTCATCCTCACAGTGTCCCAGAACTTGGGCTCCATCAATATCTATGTCTACACAGCAGTTTTTCAGCCCTGGAGTCTGAGCCCCATGAGCCTGAGTCAGCTGACCTAGGCCAGCACTGATTTTTTAATTCCCTGTGTAGACATCCTCTAGACAATGAAAAATGTAGAACTGTATAGTTCCAGGTCTCTCAGTCAACCCAGGCTTGAAATAACTTTCCCATTCTAAACCCCTATCTTGATTTCCCTCACATAGTATTTCTGATGCCACTCACAAGGTAGGAGTCTCAGGTTCTTTTTGGGAAGGTAATTTTATTAAAATACTTTAAAGTAACACTCACTCAGTGGGTAGCATTAGATTATAACTCAGGTTACATGGGTTCTAGTCCCAGCTTTACCACTGTATGACTCTCAGCAAATTACTTTCCCTCCCTGTGCCTAAGTTTCCCTATCTATAAAATGGAGAAAATGATTTATTGATAAAGCACTGTGAGATTTACTGATGAAACATGTTATGTAAGAGGTAGGCATGATTATCATCTCCTTTTTTGCAATCTTATAATCAAGTTTTTAACTTTCAGCAAAACCTTTTCAGTTCACTTTTAAGATCATGATGCAAAAATTAATCAGTCTCTACTTTCTACATTGTCCCATAACATGAGAGTGGAGGATAAGTGAATTTAATTATAATCAAATCTCATGCTCAGACACTGCAGTAGCCAGGAGAAAGCATCTGCAATGAAACTGATACAATGGATTAACCTTCCTGGGCAACCTCCTTTCTTAAACAACTAGCCAAACCATCCTGAAATGTATTGAGTGCAACTCTATTTCATCTGTTTTAGGAAATGAACTCAGTTAAACAAGTAATTTTTGTAAGGTCTTTGAATGGTCACATGAGATAGACTTCACCAAGCTCGGTTGAAAATTCAGGAGAACCCCACACTACTTCTTCACCCACATTTTAACTCTCAATGTAGCCTACATTGATTAATTGCTGGCTACTGGGAAGTATAGAAAACGTTACTTTATAATTTGATATGGATGGCTGTAATTCTGAATAATCTGATGCTACTATTGGCACAGCTGGCCTTGGTACTACAGAAACCATCAATACCACCTGATCTCATTGAATGTATTTCACTCCAACGTAACTCCATTAACTTTGTGTTAATCCTAATTGACACCAGCATAACTGAGATCAGAATCAAGCCATATATGTGCAAGACAGACACATACACACAATACACTGAAACATACTCCACCGGAATATATAAAAAAAAACTAGTTCCCAAGAAAAGGGTAGTTAAGTAGTTGCAGTGGCAAAGGCTACTGACAAAGTATCCTCTAAACTAGAACAACCAGAAAAGGTAAACATCTTTAAAGCATTCTGCGATTCATTTAGAAGTTTCATTACCTGGGTTGGGCTGAAGATATTCTACTGTCTTGGTCATTATTTCCATCACAGCCCTGCTGGTGACATCGACTTTCTGAAATTAAAATGAGAAGAATATAAAAAGAAGAGAAAAACAAGATAGACAAAAGTGAAATTTTGAAGAGAATTCATTTTTCTTCTTAGGTTTACTCCCCTGAGGATTCTCGTTGGGGAAGGTGAGTGACAAGTGCAGCAGTGGTGCTGGGCAGGTTGATGATCAGCTAACATACCTGGTGAACTGTTATATTGCACAAACAAGCCATCTTCTGAGTTGGAGCAGAACCACATGTTTGTAGGCCCTGGTTCCCAAGGAGATTTCAAACCCTAAGCAGCAATGAGTGCGGAGCAGTGGTACAAGGAGAAAAGAGATCATTTTCTTCAAGAGAGACCTGGCCATGGTAATCCATACCTCCCTGCTGGACTACTAGTTTCTCTATGTCTGACCATTTAGCTCCCTGCAGTTGGTCTCCTGAGAGAGCCTGATTGATGAGCTGCTATCACACCAGTACATCATACCCTGCAAAGGCTTCCCAGCCAAATGCCTCTTTTCTCTAGCTAGTGATGCCAGACTCAAATACCCCTCCTCATTTTACAGTCAGCTGAACAATGTGCCTCTGGAGATGAACTGACATCATATTATATAAATCCAGAAAAACATGATGTCCTTCTTTAGAATCAGCTGACATGTTCTCACTTGAACGATGGCAGAAATTTGTTACTGTGCAAAGGTCCTGCAGCGGCAATATAACCTCAACATATTGGCTGCTGTAAGAAGTCTGCCATGCACTTGGGTTTTTGTGGCTCTTTGGATAAGAGCAGGAAGTTATCCTGAGTAGTCTCACTTTCTTTTCACAAAAGCAGCAATTCACAAACTACCAATATATTTATTTTGACTTCATAAATACACCTGTAACACAACAAAGAACAAACAATAGGTCATGCTGAAAAACATCTTAGAAATACCTCTCCCCAGCATGCTTTCACCTTCACAGTTACGCTGAGACTCTGGCTTTGTTTCCAAGAGTATAGATTTGAATTGGGTTCATAGTAAACTTTTCTGTTATAATTGCTCATATTTTTGCAGTCGGTGAGTTCTCATGTACCTTTTTGATATCTGTTCTTGCATCCATTTTCTTTTTAAAAAAACTCAATTGTTTTTAATGTGATGGGAGCATTTTCTAATCGTATCTTCTCCATAAGCTTTTCAATAAAGTTATATTGGGGAAAATGTGTGTAACTCTATTTTATATGTTTAAAGAAATACTTATTTTATAATTTATTTATTTAACAAGAAGAAAAGAACAGTTTGAGATCCCAGATCTGTAAGGGCCAGATGGATTTGATTCTGAGCATCCTCAACACCCACTGACTTCCTTGGGTGTTGCAGGTAATCAGCACTTGCCAGGGGCTACGCAACACCTCTCAAGATCAGGTCCAAAGAGAAATATGTTGCTCTTAGTCTGCTTCCGTTGATCTGTGGCTCTCTATTACGTATTGTGCATGCTGCACTTATGTAATTACCTTGTTGTACTTCTCTACAGTGAGCTTCTCCTACAAGACATCTTCTGTCCCGCAGAGTGAATTTCTCCAAACAGTACATTTTTATTTAAAAAAATAACACCTGAGATGAGCTAGTCACAGCTTCCTCTGCCTGCTCTCCCTCCCACTTTATCTTGTCTTTATCATCTGCCAGCTCTGGCCCCCTCCCAGTAGCAAAGGGCAGCAGGGAACTGGTGGCTCAGAGCAACAGGAGTAGCTGAACTTCCTGGTACCGAGCCCAGAAGTGGCTCTGTGTTGAAGAGCTGAGTAGCAGAGGTTGTAAAGCAGGCAGGGACTGTGCATCAGGGGACAGAATACTTCCAGTGTTTACTGAAGGGCTGGAAGCAGGTATCTTGGATAATGAAGAAAGACAGGAGAGGAGTTTTCTCTGCTCCAATCCCTCACTTTAGCATTCTCAAGAAGAGTAATTTCATCCTTACGTTTCTAAGGGCATGGCTACACTTGTGAGTTAGAGCACATTAAAACAGCCCTGTGCGCTCTAACTCACGATGCGTCCACACTGGCAAGGCACATAGAGCGCCCGGACTCCGCGGCTAGAGCGCGCCTGGTACTCCATCTTGGCGAGTGGAATAACATTTGATGCGCCCCTGCTGGAGCGCCGCAGCGCCAGTGTGGACACCCGGGTCTGTTAATGCACTCTGATCGGCCTCCAGAAGTGTCCCACAATGCCTGTTCTAGCCACTCTGGTCACCACTTCTCTACTGCCCTGCCCTCAGGTGACCAACCATCAGACCTGCCCTTTAAATTCTCTGGGAATTTTGAAAATCCCCTTCCTGTTTGCTCAGCCAGGTGTGGAGTGCTCTCAGCGCCTCTTTCCAGGTGACCATGCCTCCACGTGCCAGGCGATCCCCAGTATGGAGCAATGGACCTCACCAGTGTTTCTTTTCAATAAATGAATTTTCTTTCCAATAGATGGATTTTTTGCCTTTGAAAACATTCTTTGTTATTGCATAAAGTAAAAGATACCTTAGCCAAGGAAAGCAAGGAATTGCAAGTCAGCATAGCCAACACAGATTCCTACTAACATTGGAACCACTGCACTTCACTCCCGTGCAGGGCACCAGACATTCCTCGTGGCTTTCACCATTCCTGCCCAGCTAAGCCTTCTTTCAGTTAGCTCCCTGCTCTCCAGCTCCTCCTCCAGGTGCAGTCTGTAGAGTTAATTACACCCACACAGTATTGTGCTCCCTTTTCTTCCAGGAGGGATTCACAGCCATTGGAAGGCAGGTGCTGTTGTCACTTTCAGCATCTGTGGAGTTTCTGATGGGGGAAGGCATCTCTTAACTGAAGCTCTAGATCCAAAGGAGCCCTTCCCAGTGAAGGCTGCTTGGGGGATGCTCTGAAATTGCAAATATCCTAAGCATCTTGGACACATTCTTTCCTCAGCCAGCTCTGCCTCTTTTGACTGGCCTCGATGAGCTGAGGATTGTGGGATCTTTGTGCCATAAGAATATCCATCCATCCAGGCAAACTCTCTGCTTCCAGGGGTCTACTACAGTGGGTTAACTCATGGCTAAATTGAGGCCGATATCACTGATCTCTGTAATATTTGTTTTTTTATATTTCTCGATTAGGGGCTAACAGACCATAAGTGCAACTGTGCTGTATAATGATTTAGGAATATAAGTCAGGAGACTTGTGCTGCTAAGTCACTTATCTTTTTATGGTGGGATTTAAAAAAGAAACAACTAGTACTTATGTTCAGACTTACCCTCTCCATTTCTTTGAAGTCATCATCTAGCTTAGTTCCTTCTGCACCTCCGACCTTCTCACTCACTTTCTGTGGATTAAAAACAAAAAGGTAAGATCAGTGATGACTGAAGATCTACCCAGAATTCTCATATATACGTTGGTTTCCAGTGCAGAGGTATTTTCCTATAAGAAACTAGCTGGTAGTGTGACTGGTTGCATCAGCCATTCACTTCTGCAGATCTGAGTTTAAATATGACCTATGTCAGGAATGAAAAATAGCTTTGTGATCTATTCTCTTGGGCCTCAATCCTACATTGCTGTCAATAGGACTGCACATAGCGTGTGAAGTGAAGCACACACAGAAGTCTTTGCAGGATTGGGGCTCTACTCCTTTACATCAGGGGGGTGGGGGATGAACCCAGGATCTCAAAGAACAAGTCTTTACTGCTTGAACTAAAGGACCATATCCATTACCTCTGAGCAGAATCAGCCTCACAATCCCCTATATGTGCTCTAGCTACTTGAGGGGGGCAAACAGACACACAGTGTCTTAGGGTGGGTTGCACACTCCCCCTGGACAGGGATGCTCCTCCTGACCTTCAGTTGCATACCTGGCTCAAGCCAGAATTCAGCCTTGTATCATTACAAATCAAATTTACATCCCAATTTTTCCCTAAATAAAAGAAACATCCATAAAAAGAAATCATTCTCATACCACGCATGGGCTTGTAGTAACTACATGAACAAACACTTCATATCAGAAAGCAGTGGTGGTCATATGAGCTATGAATAAAAATATCAAACTTGATGAAATTTCAGTTGAAATAAGGAATAAAGTGAACTCCGGTGACATAGCTTTGACAAGTCTTCATTTCTCACAAAATGTTCAGTGTGGAGATGATTTTGAAATGATTTTGTGCTATCCGTTCATTTTCCTGAATCATGCTGGAACATATTAAATTGAGTTTCCCTTTCTCATCAACAATACTAATGATAATGAATTGTATTGGTGACCGCTATACAGCACCAGTCACCATGAATATGTAGGAAACTCCTACTACAAGACAGGCCCAACAAAGAAAGTAACAGAACACCACTAGCCGTCACCTACAGCCCCTCAACTAAAACCTCTCCAGTGCATCATCAAGGATCTACAACCTATCCTGAAGGACGATCCCTCACTCTCACAGACCTTGGGAGACAGACCAGTCCTCGCTTACAGACAGCCCCCCAACCTGAAGCAAATACTTACCAGCAACCACACACCACACAACAAAAATACCAACCTGTGAACCAAAGCCTGCAACAAATCCTGGTGCCAACTCTGTCGGCATATCTATACAAGGGACACCATCATAGGACCTAACCACATCAGCCACACCATCAGGGGGCTCGTTCATCTGCACATCTACCAATGTGATGTATGCCATCATGTGCCAGCAATGCCCCTCTGCCATGTACATTGGCCAAACCGGACAGTCTCTAGCAAAAAATTAAATGGACACAAATCTGACATCAGCAATTACAACATTCAAAAACCAGTAGGAGAACACTTCAACCTCCCTGGTCACTCAGTGACAGACTTAAAAGTGGCAATTCTTCAACAAAAAAAACCCTTCAAAAACCAGATTCCAACGTGAAACTGCAGAACTGGAATTAATTTGCAAACTGGACACCATCAAATTAGGCCTGAATAAAAACTGGGAGTGGATGGGTCATTACAAAACCTAATTTTACCATACTAATTCCCCCCTACTGTTATACCTTCTCGTCAACTGTTTGAAATGGGCCACCCTCATTACTACTACAAAATTGATTTTTCCTCCCTTGGTATTCTACTGTTAATTGTATTGTCCCGTTAGACTGACCCCGCACTTGGTAAGGCAACTCCCATCTTTTCATGTACTGTGTGTATATAGATATATACATACTTGCTACTATATTTTCCACTGCATGCATCTGATGAAGTGGGTTCTAGCCCATGAAAGCTTATGCCCAATAAATGTGTTAGTCTCTAAGGTGCCACAAGGACTCCTTGTTGTTTTTGCTGACACAGACTAACACGGCTACCACTCAGAAACCTGTAATAGCACTGTTAGTCACAATGGGCCAAATTTATGCCTGGTGTAGCTCACAGAAGTCAATTAGATGGATTTGACCCATTGCCTGTTCTCATCATACACTGTGTCTGCATTTGTCATAATAAATTACATACTACTTTCAGTTTTTCACTGTAATTTGCAATTCATTATACTGTATACATCATTTAATTGTACATATTCTTCTATGAGTCTGATTCGGATCTCTCTTACACTTGTTTTATACCAGTATAACTACTGAGTTCAGTAATGTTACTCCTGTTACACAAGTGAAAGTGAAATCAGAATAACACTTGTCTTTCCACTTAGTTTCAACTTTTTGGCTAGCTTGGCAAGCAGAGGGAAACCTCAAGGGAGGTGCAGTCCGGCATTTTACTGTTTCATAGGAGACGGGCACAAGTCCCCCTTTCTATGCTTGCCTGTGGTGAACAAGATCCAGAAATGTGATTAATCTCATCAAGTTCATTCATTCTTGTAAATCTGCAGTGCTGCAAGGTACCCACATTACCTGCCAAATAGGGAATAATTGTAGCTGCTCTTTGTTTATTGTGATGGGTTGGATCACAGAGCCCGCCTTGGGAAGTGCCAACTGATGTGCCAATACTACTTCTGCCCCTGTTTTCCCTGCCAGCTTGAGACTCCAGTACCCAGTCTTGCTGAGCCAGACACGCCAGCCTGCTCCACTACAGACTCGGGCTCTGAACCATGTGCCCCAAAGCTGCAGACTTAACTGAAAGCAACTTACAGAAGTGTTCCTGTCTTTAACACTCAGATGCTCAACTCCCACTGGGGCCTAAACCCCAAATAAATCCTTTTTACCTTGAATAAAGCTTATACAGGGTAAACTCATTAATTGTTCGTCCTCTATAACACTGATAGAGAGAGATGCATGGCAGTTTGCCGCCCCCCGCCCCCCAGTATTAATACATACACTGGGTTAATTAATAAGTAAAGAGTGGTTCTATTAAATACAGAAGGTAAGATTTAAGTGGTTCCAAGTAGTGACAGACAGAACAAAGTGAATTACCAAGCAAAATAAAATAAAACACGCAAGTCTATGTCTAATACAGTAATAAAACTGAATACAGATAACATCTCACCCTCAGAGATGTTTCAATAAGTTTCTTTCACAGACTGGATGCCTTCCTAGTCTGGGCACAATCCTTTCCTCTGGTACAGCCCTTGTTCCAGCTCAGGTGGTAGCTAGGGGATTTCTCATGATGGCTTCTCCTTTCTTCTGTTCCACCCACTTATATATCTTTTGCATAAGGCGGGAATCCTTTGTCCCTCTCTGGGTTCCCACCCCTCCTTCTCAATGGAAAAGCACCAGATTAAAGATGGATTTCAGTTCAGATGACATGATCACATGTCACTGTAAGACTTCATTACTCACTTGCCAGCACACATGTATACAGGAAGACTTACAAGTAAAACAGAGCCATCTGCAGTCAATAGTCCTGGTTGATGGGAGTAATCAAGATTCCAAACCACCATTTATGGCCCACACTTTGCATAATTACAATAGGCCCTCACAGTTATATTTTATATTTCTAATCTCAGATACAAGAGTGGTACATTTATACAACTAGGATGATCACACTCAGTAGATTATACGCTTTGTAATGATACCTTACAACAGACCTTTTGCATGAAGCATATTCCAGTTACATTATATTCATACTCATCAGCATAATTTCATAAAATCAGAGTGCAACATCACAGTTGTCAACTCCTCGTTGAGTAGTACCCAAAACCCAACTAGTACAGCTTCATTCAGCTGTGTTAATCATGCACCAATACTGGGTGGCGTCCACCAAAAAAAAGAGGAAACGCTTTACTTATCTCGTTACCCCAATAAAGACTGGATTAGCAGAGCTGAAAAGCTTCTGTTCAGACACACTCCTGATGTTACTCTGAATACAGATGAATCTGTTTGGTCTACACTACTGAATCAACATGAGCAAGCACTCAAAGAAGAAAAATGGTTACTTACCTTTTTGTAACTGCTGTTCTTCGAGATATGTTAGAATCATGGAAGATTAGGGTTGGAAGAGACCTCAGGAGGTCATCTAGCTCAAAGCAGGACCAACACCAACTAAATCATCCCAGCCAGGGCTTTGTCAAGCCAGGCCTTAGAGGTTTTTAAGGATGGAGATTCCACCACCTCCGTAGGTAACCCATTCCTGTGCTTCACCATTCTCCTAGTGAAATAGTGTTTCCTAATATCCAACCTAGACCTCCCCCACTGCAACTTGAGACCATTGCTCCTTGTTTTGTCATCTGCCACCACTGAGAACAGCCTAGTTCCATCTTCTTTGGAACCCCACTTCAGGTAGTGAAGGCTGCTATCAAATTCCGCCTCACTCTTCTCTTCTTCAGACTAAACAAGTCTCATAAGTAATGTGCCCCAGCCCCCTGATCATTTTCATTGCCCTCCGCTGGACTCTCTCCAATTTGGCCACATCCTTTCTGTAGTGGGGGACACAAAACTGGATGCAGCACTCCAGATGTGGCCTCACCAGTCCTGAATAGAGGGGAATATGCAGCCCCATATGCCATTAGTCTTCTTAGCAACAAGGACACACTGCTGACTCATATTCAGCTTCCTATCCCCAAGTCCTTTTCTGCAGAACTGATGCTTAGCCAGTTGGTCCCCAGCCTGTAGCGGTGCATGGGATTCTTCTGTTCTAAGTGCAGGAATTCTTGTTGAACCTCATCAGATTTCTTTTGGCCCAATCCTCCAATTTGTCTAAGTCACTCTGGACCCTATCCCTACCCTCCAGCATATCTACCTCTCCCCCCAAGCTTAGTGTCATCTGCAAACTTGCTGAGGATGCAATTCATCCCATCAGCCAGATCATTAATAAAGATGTTGAACAAAACTGGCCCCAGGACGGACTCATGGGGCACTCCGCTTGATACCGGCTGCCAACTAGACATCGAGCCATTGATCACTACTTATTGAGCCCGACAATCTAGCCAGCTTTCTATCCACCTTATAGTCCATTCATCCAATCCATACTTTTTTTTAACTTTTAAGTCATCATCTGACGCTGATAGCAACTTAACACACAAAAGCTCATCCTCAGTCAGCCTGATCAGCAATGCACCTTTGTATTCATCAATATACAATTATCAAGATATACATAGTTTTTGATAGAAGTACTGTGGTTTTTTTCTTGCATTTGAGAAAATCTATTGAAAAAGCCTTGTCAAAATAACAGGCCCAAATTGTAGGAGGAAATAATTCTCCCCCAAGCAAATCTTACAAAGAGCTAGTCCCACATTTTGGAATGTAAATATCCTGCAATTTGCAGGAATGTATATTCACAGGGAATTTTAACCTACACAGATCCCTTTGTGGGATTTTGCTAAAGATGTTTGGTGAAACCTAAAAAGCCAATGCAAATTTCCCTAAGAATTCCATAAACACTGAGAAAATTTTGTTCTGAGTAAGAAAATAACCAGAACACTTAATGCACAGTGGGAGAGAGTTACAAATGTACAAGTTCCCATACCAAACTTGCGGGGGATGATTGGGGGAAGGCCTTTGCAGGCTCACAAGGCTAGCTAGAGCCATAACTGTCCATGTGCACACACAGTTACTCAATGAACACATTAAGCACATGCAATTGTGCCTTTGCAAATCAGGCTCAATATTCCTCCCTAGGTTTCAGAACCTGTAATTTGTCATAAGAAGAAACTCCCTTAGTTTCCAGAGAAGGAACATATGGATGAAGGAGTATTGAATATTATACTCCATCTGCATGAGGAGCTGTTTAGCTGTCTCACCTAATTATGCAGGGGAAATGATCCCAACCCCCAAAATCACAAGTCTTGATTCTGTCTCTTACATGACAGCTACTTGTTTTAGAACACTGTGTTTGACTTAGTTTCTTAAGGCAATTAAGCTGAGCTGCAGAGGAATAAGAGTCATACAAGAATGTGATCAGTTTAAAATGTATGAAAAGATTCTTTGCCAGACTGGAGCTGTCCTTGTGCAAGTTCAAATCTAGAGAAGATCCCAGATTAGCTGGGACTGAAAGGCTGAAAGCCCTGGCATCCAGGGGCGGCTCTAGGAATTTTGCCGCCCCAAGCACGGCAGGCAGGCTGCCTCCGCGGTTTGCCTGCGGACGGAGGGGAGGAGCAGGGGGGAGGTCCGCCGAAGCCACGGGACCAGCGGACCCTCCACAGGCAAACCGCGGAGGCAGCCTGCCTCTCGCCCTCGCGCCGCCGGCAGAGCGCCCCCCGCGGCTTGCCACCCCAAGCACGCGCTTGGCGTGCCGGGGCCTGGAGCCGCCCCTGCTGGCATCCGTCACAATGCTGACTGCAGGCTGCTGATGTACTGAGGAACACAGAGGTTTCACTGCTGGCAGCTTATCAAGGTGGTTGGCATTTGATTCAACATTTAAAATGAATTTCTCTTCACAGCATTATAGAAAACCTGCCTGTATAGAATTCCTACACAGAAAACTAATTTTTAAGACAATACTAAAAAGGAACAGTATACTACAGCAAGGAGTGTTTCCAAGCGGTCAGATCAAGGCATTGGCTGTTCTCAAACTCAGGTCCAAGTTTTGCCACTGAGTTTTGTAATTTGTGCTGTGGCTCTGTATAGCTTTTGTCGTCACTTGGGGCATGTCTACACTACAAAATTAAATAGACCTAGCTTACAATGGCATACGGCCACCACAGTAATTACATCACTTGTAAATATCTACACTTCGTTCCTTGTGTTGGCAGTGCACATCCTCACCAGGAACGCTTGCACCGATTGAACGGTCAATGTGGAACATTGTAGGCTGGCTTCTGAAAGCCTGCAACAGTTGACGTAAGCAACACAGTGTCTACACTGACGCTGCATCAACCTAACTACATTGACATTGACTCTATGCCACTTGTGGAGGGGGCGTTATTAAGTCGGTGTAGTGGGCGAGTTACGTCGGTCGGAGCGAAATTTTAGCATAGATACTTACAGTTAGGTCGACGCAAGGCTGCTTACATTGACCTCTTTTCTGTAGCATAGACCAGGCCTTACTCTGTTTGACTTATACTGATATAGGTCTGTAGTGTATCTGAAGCTAGGTCTACAACTATGCTGCTCAGCGGTGTGAAAAATCCACAGCCCAGAGCAACGTATTTATACCGACCTAACCCCCGGTGTACACAGCACTATGTCGATGGGAGAGCTTTTTAAGGCACTCAGGGTTACAGGACAAGCAGTGACAATCTCTCACTAGTCTGGGTTGAACCAAAAAACATCACAGCCTGATTCACCTCTCATTTACACCAACAGAACTTCAATAGAGTTATTTCTGTTGTATAAATGTACAAAGGACAGGTGTAAGGACTTTGTGTGTGTATGTGAGAGGGATTTTACATTGCAAAAATTTAAAAAAACCTTCCCAATTAGTGAACTACCCTACCAAACATAATAAGAGGACCAAAAAAGCGTCACCGAGGGTAAACAACAAAGTAAAAGAAGCAGTTAGAGGCAAAAAGGCATCCTTTAAAAAGTGGAAGTTAAATCCTCTTGAGGAAAATAGAAAGGAGCAAAAACTCTGGCAAGTGAAGTGTAAAAATATAGTTAGCAAGGCCAAAAAAGAATTTGAACAGCTAGCCAAAACCTCAAAAAGTAACAGCAAAAAAAATTTAAGTACATCAGAAGCAAGAAGCCTGCTAAACAACCAGTGGGGCCATTGGACGATCAAGATGCTAAAGGAGCACTCAAGGACGATAAGGCCATTGCAGAGAAACTAAATTAATTCTTTGCATCAGTCTTCATGCATGAGGATGTGAGGGAAATTCCCAAACCTGAGCCATTCTTTTTAGGTGACAAATCTGAGGAACTGTCCCAGATTGAGGTATCATTAGAGGAGGTTTTGGAACAAATCGATAAATTAAACAGTAATAAGTCACCAGGAGTATTCACCCAAGAGTTCTGAAGGGACTCAAATGTGAAATTGCAAAACTACTAACTGCGGTATGTAACCTATCGTTTAAATCAGCTTCTGTACCAGATGACAGGAGGATAGCTACTGTGATGCCAATTTTTAAATAGGGCTGCAGAGATGATCCTGGCAATTTCAGGCTGGTAAGCCTGACATCAGTACCGGGCAAATTGGTTGAAACTATAGTAAAGAATAGATTTATCAGACATATAGATGAACACAGTTTGTTGGGGAAGAGTTAACATGGTTTTTATAAAGGGAAATCATGTCTTACCAATCTACTAGAATTCTTTGAGGGGTCAACAAGCATGTGGACAAGGGTGATCCAGTGGATGTAGTGTACTTAGATTTTCAGAAAGCCTTTGACAAGGTCCCGCACTAAAGGCTCTTAAGCAAAGTAAGCTGTCATAGGATAGGAAACAAAGGGTAGGAATAAATGGTTAGTTTTCAGAATGGATAGAAGTAAATAGTGATGTCCCCCCAGGGGTCTGTACTGGGACCAGTACTGTTCAACATATTCATAAATGATCTGGAGAAGGGGATAAATAGTGAGGTGGCAAAATTTGCAGATGATAACTATCTTGAGTAGTTTTGTAAGTCCAAAGCAGATTGCAAAGAGTTACAAAGTGACGTCATAAAACTGGGTGACTTACCAAAAAAATGGTAGATGAAATTCAGTGTTGATAAATGCAAAGCAATGCACAGTGGAAAACAATCCCAACTATACATATAAAATGATGGGGTCTAAATTAGGATAGTTCTCTGAAAACATCCACTCAATGTGCAGTGGCAGTCAAAAAGGCTAACAGAATGTTGAGAATCTAAGAAAGAGAGAGAGACAGAAAATATCATATTGCCTCTATATAAATCCATGGTATACCCACATCTTGAATACTGTGTGAAGATCTGGTTGCCTCATCTCAAAAAAGATATTTTGGAATTGGAAAAGGTATAGAAAAGGGCAACAAAAATTATTAGGGGTATGGAACAGCTTTCATATGAGAAGAGATTCTTAAGGCTGGGACTTTTCAGCTTGGAAAAGAGATGACTAAGGGGGGATAAGATAGAGGTCTATAAAATCATGACTGGTGTGGAGAAGGTAAATAAGGAAGAGTTATTTATTCCTCCAACACAAGAACTAGAGATCACCAAATGAAATGAATAGGAAGCAGGTCTGAAGCAAATAAAAGGAAGTATTTCTTCATACAATGCATAGAACTCTTTGCCAGAGGATGTTGTGAAGGCCAAGACTATAACAGTGTTCAAAAAAGAACTAGAGAAGTTCATGGAGAATAGGTTTGTAGCCAATGATTTTAGTTTATAATCCATTTATTGTGTGATGTTATTATTAATCTATGTTATATTACATATATTCATTGTATGTTAGAGTTAATTTGTAGGATTATAAAAGTATAAGATTGAACAGTATTTAGAGGAACCAACTATTAGACTTCAGTAAGACAAGCTGAAATGCAAGAAACTGTAAGCTGAGGCCCGCAAGACTTAAGCTTAGCTATTTTAGGCCTTGAAGACAAGAAATGATGACTTAAACCAATGAACGAGAAATAACCCAATGCCCTATGATTATGGGAAAAGAGGTACCAAGTGGTAATATTGCACAAAATTACCCAGAAGATTACTATTAGATCATAAAAATACTGTAAAGGCGCATCTTGTCTCAGACATTTGTCTTAACCACAGGATACAGGTTATGCATCAATGCTAATGAGAATAAAGAGAACTTACACAGCCTATAGAAAATTTGGGTCCTTTAAGTTTCCAGGGGACACAGACCAATAAGAGAAAAGAGAGTTGACACGTTTATGGGGATGCGCCAAATGTAGACAGAATCACTTTATAAAATGGGGATGCTCAGAATGGGAAAATTGAGCTCCCTATGGGAGACTCCAACAGTAGTTCTGATGATCAAGCCATGAGAGACCCATCAGATCCTAACCCTGTTGTTAAGGATGTGAGTATAACTCTATTTTGTAACTTGTGCATAGGTCTGTATAGAATTTCTATGTGCTTGGGTAATCATAACTTTAACTGTAACTTTAATAAAACTTGTAAAATAGACTAGACTTTGTACTGGTGAATGTATGTGTGGTCATGACCCTTGATCTTTATGTGTTCCTAGAGACTAACTCTGAAGCAAGTAGCGGAAGTGACTTTCACTCTGGTAAGCTTGAAACAGTAGCTGCCAGAGCCGAACCTAGGGTGGTGTAACACCACATTACAAAATTAACTTTAAAAGGCTACAGGTCCATCAATGGCTATTAGCCAGGATGGGCAGGGAATCAGAACTATGCTCTGAAGTGCCCTACCTTCTGTTTCCCATAAGCTGGGAAATGGGTGACAGGGAATGGATCACTTGATGATTACCTGTTCTGTTCAATCCCTCTGAATCACCTGGCATTGGCCACTGTTGGAAGACAGGATACTGGGCTAGATGGACCATTGGTCTGACCCAGTATGGCTGTTCTTATGTTCTACACTGTCAAATAAATAAATAAGCAATTAATCTATATGTAACTTTTGTGAGGCCAGATGATCAATTCTGCTTAGCCATTCAAGGACATTGTGATGTTCAGCTTAAATGTTTCATTGCATAGTTAACTGTTGTTAAGACTTAACAAGCTTCCCTCACTGCTAGAGGCCACCAGGAATTATCAAATAACTTAGTTTATTGAAGTGTAATGAGATGTTTGAACTATTCCACAGCACCCTGCTGCACCTAATAAAGGGTTTTTACTTTAGCAACTTTTCCAAATGATAAGGTAAGTGCCAATTACTCACTGTGCCCTTTCAGAAGGAATGCTGATTTTTCAATTACCCATGTCCATCTTCTCAATGGTGAAAGTGGTCAGAGATTTTCAAATAGGCCTCTGTAGCTTTGGGGGGATTTTGGAGAAATATTCTGATGCAGTACATGGCATTGCCATTATCTCTGCTCAGTAGGTTCTATGATTTAAGGTGTAAAGGACTTGTTTTGTTATTTAAAAGCCATTTGTATTCTATGTTTTCTGGCACTAACTGATCATTGCTGGGGCTAAAAAGGACCAAGAGTCAGATTTTTAAGGTATTTAGGCACCTAACGATGACAACAGGCGCCTGGTGATATTTTCAACAGCACGTAGGACCCTAGGCACTTTTGAAAATCCCACAAGATGCCTATAATACTCTTTGGATGTCTAAATGCTTTTTAAAATCTGACCCTAAGTAAAAGCCTTCGCTGATTTGAGAGGACGAATGGTTCTGTAGTTAAGGTACTGAACTGTATCAAGAGATCTGGGTTCAAATTTCACTATTAGCACATACTTCCTTTCTGACCATAGACAAGTCACTATGGCCCAGAAGCTAGTTAGGTTTTGCTTCACTCAGAATTGCAAGACCTCAATGGTTTAGGAGCCTAAGTCTCATTTTCAAAAGTGACTTAGGCACTAGGCTCCTAAATCCCATTGACTTTCATCTGGGCCTAAATCTCTCTGTCCCTCAGTAGTCATGATACTTTCCTTGTTTGTTTACACTGAGAGCTCCTCAGGGCAGGGACTGGCTGTCTCTCTAGCTGCGGACTGGATGTCTAAGTGCTATCATAATACAAATAATTAATAATCCAGTTCTTAGCTTATGCAGTCCACATATAATATGTAGTATTTTAAAAACAATTTCCACCTTCTAATTTTTTTTAAATTACCAGTTTGTTTACAACATTACATTTTTGGTTTGGGACAAAGTCTTGGCTTTGTCTCAAATGAGAATGTGCTGGCTGGTTTTAGATAGCAGAAAAAGAATTTAAGCTTAAGAATCCATTTGTAAGGAAAGCAAATCTAAAAAAAAAAAAAGATAGAGTTCTGAGTGATTACTGGTGCAAATTAAAAAAACTACAGAGCATCTCAGCATATGTGAAACTGTTGGCATGACAAAACGATCAACAGCTCAGGAACATTTTCCTGTATGGTTTGCAAATTATCTGCAAAAAACTGGCAAACAGACCTTATAATTTTAGGGAAAAAACCTGAGTCTTATGATCAGTTTCACATGCATCATAACTTATACTCACAGATCTTATTGTGGCATATGCAAATATGCTGGGACCTAAGTCAGAATCTTTTAACTTAAATACGCATTTGTTATTCATAAACAATGCACCTGGATCCCTAAAATCAATTGTGTTATATCAGAAGCAGGAAACAGAACAAATCTTATACTGCAGAAACAAAATGATGTGGATCAATGCAATTAACTTGCAAGCTATGAAGGAAATAACAGGCTGTGATGACCTGTGGCAAAATATTTCAGCACAGATGGACACCCCACTGATGACATAAAAGTGCTGCATGTATCACTGCTATGGAAGACAGAGCATGAATTTTTCATTAAGCGTGAATACTTGAACCTCTCAGGATTTATAGTCTCCATAAGGAATCCAATTAAACACTGTGTGTAAGCAATGCAGTATATTATGCTGTACAATATTCAATACAATCTAATACAATTCTTACAATCCCTCCCAACTTTGTCAAAGTCAATCCTTAAATTCTTGACCTGAATTCATATTATATGTATAATTGTGCCCTTGGAGCTCTATGTATTTACTACTGAGTTTCATTTGTACATTTTAAAAAAATCTTTCCTTAAAGAAGATGAACATAAGTTTCCTTTTTGGTGTCAAACTGACTTTTACTTGTTATTTGCTACTACAGTACAGATAAATGTCACATGGATTTTAAACGTGCTGGTAGTTCTCTTGACATGTGAGCTGCAGAGCCTGCTGTTACAAGTAAGCAATGGGAGGACAGACCTATTTGCTGCCTTCAGTCTCATTAATCTGACTTTTGTATTAGGCCAATTCCAAGTTGGAATTTCAATGGTACATGGCTCCTAAATTAGCCCAGAATAAATATTCAGAGAAGAGAGGGTTTTAAGGGAGCAGGGCATCACTTTGCAATGCAGAGCCATAAAAGTGCCATCTTAAAATATGTGCACAAGAGTAAGTATATATGTTGACTTCACATCTGATAATTTTCAAGCACTGAGTGTTAACATGAATTCTGAATCAAAGTGCTTCATATACTACTGCTTTTCTTAGGACCCTCAATTGTACAGCAATTTGATTAAAATACTATGGTAGGCGCAATTAAAAATGCAACCTTTGCTACTACATAGTGATTGTGGTAACTACTGAAAGCATTGGAAGATAACAGCAGTAGCACAGTTCAACCAATGATGAATATCAGCTTTTTATAGCACCTGTTGCACCTACTACTTCAGGCACATATTGCCTAATTCATCCCAATTAAGACCTTGATTCTCAAAAGAATCCCTGTTCTTGAGCACACGCAGAGCTTTAAGCACATACTTAAATTCCATTAACTTCACATGCTTAAATGGTCTCCTATATTGTCAGTTATACAGCAATGAGTTATGTGTTCTCCATACATAGATATTCCTGTAATGCAGTATCTCTGACAAACTATGGGACAGAAATCACGATAGGTAGAGGATTATAGGAATAATTTTGAAGACATATGTAAAGCATACTGTCTTGTGTAGGAGATTTATTTTTTTAAACATCCATTATGCTATTATACAATTTTAGGCATGACTAGAATCTCTCTCTCTGTCAAAGAAAACTACTATACAGAAATAGCAAGAGAATCCATCCCTCACTCCAACACTGCAACCCATACTATTACTTAGAAAACAATTCTTTTTTGCAAGCATTATCTTTGGCAGGTAATTTAAAATGTGACAAAACACATATATAGCTGTCAAATTTATTTCTCAAAACACGAATGTTTGTCAAAATCTGTTATAATTTAATATTATTACATACATTACAACACACTGGAAACTGGTAAATATGCTAGCTTTTCTTCCATCAGTATTAAAGAAATTCTCTTTCAATTCAGGTCATATCACATAGTTTGTTTTGGTTAATTGTCTCTGATTCTGTGATTTGTGCTCTAAATTCTGAACAATATTTTATCCTCAGGAATGAACCTTCCAATTAAGCTCCACATTTCATGTTTCAAGTTCTGAATGCTTAATGAGCAGCATTGTATAACATTCCTTGCGTTAAGAACTCCTGCAGTATCAACAAGGAAAAAAAATAGCAGAATCAACTGGTAGGTCCCCAGGACAGGAATATATTTGTGGAAGTCTGTTCTCTTCCCTATCTCACCAGCTTTCACTATTGTTCAGTCTTTTTTTCTCCAGCTTACACAAATGTGTAAATGTGCACACCATAAGAGGTAGCCCTGGGGAATGAACTCAGGTCTATCATTCACACGGGGAGCACTGCTGAAGTCACAGACCCACAAGAGCACAGCTGGAAGGGGTATGAACAACAGCAGGATCTCAAAAATGAACTCGGCCATGTATTCATGTTAATTTTGTCATGTAGAGTCCTGACCCATTCCCACTGTTCTCCCTTCTGAAAAGCCATCTGAGATAGCTTGCACTCACTCTCCAATCCCCACCACTCCCAAATACTGCATCACACAAACAGGGCTGCTATCCTGCCAGTTTCATTACTGGCTCAGCCACAATGATGGTTTTATTTTTGTTCATAGGGAAGTCAGATGGACCGAGCCTGAAACCATACATGAACAAAAACAACAATACCAGACCTGAAAGAGAGAGAAAACAGAGTCCCTGTCTCTCTAGATGCTTTTTAAAGTATCCCAGAATAGTCTTAGGTCTGAGACAAAATGAAAGCAACCACAATACTCCTGCAAAGCATTTGCACAGAGACCTTTTCACCAGTTAGCATTAAGGTAACCGCTGCCCAGGCTCTCCTTGTCCCCACCAGGAGACAACAGAAGACAGTTTATTTTGTAAGGAGTCAAGTGTAATTGGGAGGGTTTGAGAGTGGGAAAGTGTTAGGCACTAAACTAATATGATTACTTTGTGGTGCATTTTGTTTTATTTCTAAATACAGGGCAGGAACCCAGCCCTAGCCCTAGAATTTTTGCACCCATAGGCAATCAACTTTTCTGTCGGTATTTTACAGCCACCTCCACAGGAGCATAGTCAGAAGTCCAAGTCCTGTTTTCCTATTCCACACCAAGAGTTTTACATTAAAGATGCTTACCACAGCTCCTTCCCTTTTCACAAACACCCTAAATCTTAGTTAGAATAATAGAATATCAGGGTTGGAAGAGACTTCAGGAGGTCATCTAGTCCAACCCCCTGCTCAAAGCAGGACCAACCCCAACTAAATCATCCCAGCCAGGGCTTTGTCAAGCCAAGCCTTAGAAATCTCTAAGGATCAGGGCTGGGCCACAACATTTTGGCACCTGTGGCTCATCTCCCTTGCTTGGGCCAAAACTTTGAAAGGTCTCAATTCTGCCTTCTTCCTGTTCTACTCTCATGGTACTGCTCTGCTACCTACCCCAATAAAGGAGAACTAACAACTTAAAATGCCTGGTGCAAAAATTTTAAGTAATACAACTTGCAAATGCCTGAACAGCAAATGTAACTTTTCTTGTCTGCATAGTAAACACTGGTGTATTTATCTCTTTGAATAATCAAAGTGGTGCTTTCCGTGCCTTCTTGGTTTCAAAGATTTGAACTGCTTCCTGAAGGTCCACAGTCTGGGTCAGCTCATGCTCTAGTGAGATGGTTACAAGGCCGACCAGCCTCTCCTGTGTCATTGTGGAGCGTAGATGTGTTTTTATTAACTTCAGCATGGAGAACCTGCGTTCTCCATTGGCAACTCTTACAGGAAGTGTTAGAAGTATTCGCAGAGCAACAAAATCATTTGGAAAGAGGGTGGTCATCTTATTTGTGCACAAATATTCCAGAACCGCCTTTGGAGCTGATCCTGCAGAAATGTATCTTGAAAGGGCTTTCAGTTCCTCACCCAAATCACTCGCAACAATATTGCGCATGTCATCATGTGTCAACACTGTCTCTAGTGCCTTGCACTGCTGGTATAAGTCTTCTTCAAGTATAGTGAGGAGTTTTAGAATATCATACAACATCCCAAATATACTGCTGTGTTCCTTGAGCTGCATGAAACGTTCAGTTGACTGCATTGCACAATCTAGCACCTGGTTAAAGAATTCAACTTTGAATTGTTGTTTGGGGTCTCTTATGGGATTATTCCGTGCCTCGTAATCAAACTGTTGTCTTCTTTGGTGACTCTTGTATTCTTGAATGGGTGGGAAAATAGCTTCAGTGTGAAGTTCCTCTGCCAACTTCTGTGCACTCTTCAGAACGTTTTGAAATCCCTCATCTGACCGGTAAGACTGTAGATATGACTTTGTTTTGTCCAGTTGTTCCATTGCTCCAGATATATCAAGGTCAACACTTTGGAGTCTCTTGCTTATAACATTTCAAACAGTATGTCATGCCACAACACTAAGCCACAAAGAAATTTGAAGTTATGTATGTTTCTGGTGATTCCATTTCTCTCTGCCACTGTTCTCCCATGAACAGTTCCTGTCATAGCATCATCCTCCATAATGGCAACTATGGCATCATCTATCTTCCCAATTTGGTGTTTGATAAGCTTTATCGCCTCCACTCGACTTTCCCATCGTGTGGCACTCAGTGGTTTCAGTGTCAGAGAGGATGTTCCCAGATGTTGCTTCAAAATTTGCTATCAATGAGTTGATGTAGAGAAAAATACATAGATGCTTTGAATTACATTAAAAAATTCAGCAGCCTCACTAGACACTGATGCTGCATCACTGACCACCAAGTTCAATGAATGAGAACTGCTTGGGACAAAAAAAAAAGCTTGAGGGTTTAACTCTCGGATCCGTGTCTGCACTCCTCTGTTCCTTCCTCTCATGTTGGCACCATTATTGTAGCCCTGACCTCTCATGTCAGCTATCGCAATTCCCGTATCTTTCAGCTTTTTAAGAAGCACATTTGTAATACCAGCTCCTGTAGTATCATCAATGTCAATAAATTCTAGAAAATGCTCTCTGACAGTCACCACTGCAGGGACATTTCACTAGGTTCTGTTGTTAGAAAACGCACCATTAAAGTCATTTGTTCCGTATGGCTGATGTCAGGTGTATAGTCCAGAATAACAGAGTAATATCTTGCTGACTTCAGATCTGACACAGTCTTCTGTTTGACTTTTGTTGCCAGTAATTGTATGATCTCATTTTGAATTGTTTTTCCAAGGTAGTGGTGTGTGTCTACATTTCTTGGGTGGTGGCTCTTCTTAGATGCTCCTGGAGTACAGCAACAAACTCAGCCATCAGCTCCACAATTTTAAGTAAGTTTCTATTGTTTGGCCCATATAGCGGATCTGAAGTGCCACACAGTGCTAGGTTTTGGGTAGCAAGCATTTTCATCATGGCAATGAGCCTTTTCAGAACATTTTGCCAGTAAAGAGACTCTGATGCAATCTTCTCTTGATGTGGATCATCTATGGTGGCCTTTAACCGTAGTCTCATCTCAAGCTCTTTCCACCTATGGAATGCTCTCTGGTGATTTGCTGCCTTCTCATGGCATGCCAGATTTCTAGCCAGATTTTTTCAGTCCTTTATTCCTGTAAAACCCAACGTGGCTGGAACATTAGACTTGAAGAGTTTGCAACAAAAATAGTATGCAGCATTCTGGGTTTTTGAGTACATAAGCCGTGGCCTCTCCACTTGGGGATTTCACGCCAGTAATGTGTTGGATGGAAACTTCATGTTCCCCAAAGACAATGAAAACAGAAGTTTCCATCCAACACATCACTGGCTACTGCTCAAGTGGGTCCACAGTCCTGGATCATCTAGACTTAAGGAACTAAACTCAGCAGCAGCCATTTCTTGCCCCTCACTACACTTTTCTCTGATCTACATATTTCTTCAGGATGGTGCATGGTTACATCCATTTGAGATGGAGATATGGATGCTGCAGTAGCTGCCAGATCACCTGCACTCTGACTAACTGGAAGATCAGGCATCTCCTCACCACTCACATCCTCACTGTGGCTCACCGTGAACATTTGTGTCTATATATCTCAGGAGAGTGACTTCCTGCTTAGATAGAAAAGCTTCCTTTGCTTTCTTTCTTTTTCTGAATGCTGCCCCAGAGGGGCATTTTCTTCTTTCACTCATGGCTGCTGTTCTGTGCCAGCTATAGTGGCTCTCAACACTCAATTGAAGGGGACAAATAAGCAGGCTGGTAGCAGGCCCTGAGTGAGGGAAGATATTAGCGTCTTAAGGGTCTAATTGGCTCCTACTACTTCAGTTGGCTGCTCGTTCTCCTCAAGTGGGCTCAGGGAAGCAGCAGGAAACAGGAAGCTCCCTGAGAAGCTGGTGTTAATTAGTCCAGGCTCCTGGGGGTGCTAGAGAGGTACATAAGAGGCTCCTCCTCCTCTCTCCCCCTGCAGCTCCTGCTGCTTTCTGTTATTCCCTCTCACCTTTTCTCCTGCCTGCCTTTTATGTCTCTTGTGCCCTCCTTCCTCCAGCACAGCACTCCACCATCTCTGTGCATCTAGAGCAGAGAGAAAACATATGCACCAGCAGCAGACAATTTTCTACACTCTGGGTCCTAGTGGTGACCCCCACACTGTCTGGCACCTGAGGCGGCCACCTCAGTTTGCCTCACGGTAAGTCCAGCCTGCTAAGGAAGGAGATTCCACCACCTTCCTAGGTAACCCATTCCAGTGCTTCACCACCCTCCTAGTGAAATAGTTTTTCCTAATATCCAACCTAGACCTTCCCCCACTGCAACTTGAGACCATCGCTCCTTGTTCTGTCGTCTGCCACCACTGAGAACAGCCGAGCTCCATCCTCTCTGGAGCCCCCCCTTCAGGTAGTTGAAGGCTGCTATCAAATCCCCCCGCACTCTTCTCTTCTGTAGACTAAATAACCCCAGTTCCCTCAGCCTCTCCTCCTAAGTCATATGCCCCAGCCCCCTAATCATTTTCATTGCCCTTAGCCTGCCATATTTGCTATTCTTTCTGCACACTGGGATGGTTTGTTTCTGTGCCCACAATAAGGCTTCTTTAAAATACATTATACTCTTGTATCCCTCCCCTTCTCACAACCACCCAATGGGCATTAACTCCCTCTCCAAAACCCAGCATGCTGGCATCTCCATTCCTTCTCAGGACAAGCTCCCTACTCCTGTCTCCCTCATAGGCTTCCCTCCCTTTGCAGTGTCCAGCTACATCTCTGAGACATCCCAGGTGCTGTGTTTGTAAAATCTTGCACTATTTTGTGAACAGAGCCATGGGGAAGACAGAATGGCACTGAGGAAGCAGTAGGGTGCCACAGAAAATACACCACTCACCCAAATGCTACAAAGTTTATGAAGTTTGACAGGAGAGGTATTAAGGTGCCTCACAATGAATTCTCAAAAGTTAGCTTACTATGAGGAGATAGGAGCGAGCCGGCAAGCTATGAGGGGCCATGCTAAACGTGTCAGGAAAGGCAGGCATGAGACACCTCCAGTTGTTTGGCATCTTGTTATGACTGAACCTGCAAACTGATCACTAGTTCTGATTTCCTATGTGTGGTGTCAATTTTTATACATTCAATGTAGGAAACATACAGTGCAATGACAGGCAAAGACTGGAGTTTACTGACTTGTGCATTTCCAATCTCAACCATAATGTTGCTCCCATATAATTTTTCTGCAATTAATTTCCTTGATTCTTAAAATGGAAAAACAACAAAAAAGATGAAGCATATGGCTGCAACATATTTATTTGACTGTGCAATGGTTCAGCTGCACATTTAAAAGTGTGCCTGTTAGCACAAATTCAAACAACTGTACATGTCTGACCTAATGATTCAAAAGCATACATTAATACCTGCAGGAAGAAGTATTTCCATTTACATCCAGAATGTGACCTCATATGGTTATTTTAAGGGTTGAATTTATAAAATGCTAATAATGGACATGCCTTCTCAATAAGAAATCACTTCCTTGTGGCACTGGAACAGATGATGAACCAATGATCTGTTACAAGAGATTATATAGTTTAATCACTTCAGGAAAAATAGTCCCTTCAATATTATGGTACCACTACCATTAAGCTTCAGTGGAGCCAGTTCCTTAAAATATCTCCAGTGTTGATTAAACTTTAATCACACATAACTGGGGGGGTTAGACTTTTATTGCTGTTGTCAATTAATCTACCTACTCTATGCAGTAAGTATATCTCCCAGTAATTAGGTGAATGCTTGATATGCAAGACTTGATCATTTATTCTGAGAATCCTGCCAATGTGTTATCCAAGTTCCACCAGCATTTTTTTCCTGTTGTTTTGTACCATACGGAGCTGCCCTGTGCTGCAGCTATTAGCTTCTTTCCAGGTGCAGGAAGGAGCATTGTCTACATTCAGGTCAGAGTAAAATGCAGGATTAGAAAAGTGATAACAGTGTAACATTACATCCTAGCAGCTTCTCATCCTACAACAGGGTTATCCAAGTTATGAGCAAATGGGACTAAACCAGGGGCGGGCAAACTTTTTGGCCTGAGGGCCGCACCAGCTTTCATAAATTATATGGAGGGCCGGACAGGGGAGGCGGTCGTGGCCTGACCCCCACCTCCCAGGACTCCTGTCTCTCTGTCCCCTGACTGCCCCTGGAACCCCTGCCCCAGACTGCCCCCTGCCGCCTCATCTGATCCCCCCCTCATTCCTGACTGCCCCCCCGGGACCCCTGCCCCCATTCAACCCCCTGTTCTGCCCCCGACTGCTCTGACCCCTATCCCCGACCACTCTGACCCCATCCACACCCCTAAACCGACCTCCCCTGCCCTCTATCCAATCCCCCCACTCCGTGCCCCCTTACTGCACTGCCTGGAGCGCTGGTGGCTGGCGGCGCTACAGCCGCGCCACCTGGCTGGAGCTGGGCCATGCTGCCACCACCGCACAGCATAGAGCACTGGGTCAGGCCGGGCTCTGCAGCTGCGCTGCCCCAGGAGCTCACAGCCCCACCGCCCAGAGCATTGTGCCTGCGGCGGAGCAGCGAGCAAGCAGAGGCTGTTGGGGGAAGGACCAGGGGCAAGCTTCCCAGGCCAGGAGCTCAGGGGCCGGGCAGGACAGTCCCGTGGGCCACATGTGGTCCGCAGGCCGTAGTTTGCCCACCTCTGGACTAAACTGATGGAACTTTCAAAGAAACAAACAAAAGCCAAACAAAACAACCATAAAAGCAAAATGACTCCTGAAAGCATCTCTGTGTTATTTCTATGCATGTGTCTTTTTATAGACACACGATCCAAATTTGTCTTTTGCGGGAGGATTTCTAATTCCTAGAAATTGCTAAACCTCTTGGACAGGCTCTCTGCATCTGTAGTCTTGATTATTGAACCCACTTCTTCTCTGGCCTCCCCCACATTGCCTCCTTCTTCAGTCCACATGAAAAGACACCACTAAGATTATCTTCCTTGCCCATCATCACTTTGAACACTTTAAAAATAATTGGCACTGAACAAAACTCACAAAAGCATTTAAGCTCCATGGTATAGGGACTATCTTTTTGTTATGTGTTTACCCAGCACAATGAGGCACTGGCCCAGGACTAGTACTCTTAAGTACTATGGGGTTACATATGACAATAATAATAAATAATAATAATTTGGTTTTTCTATTGGTGTGAAACAAGATGTTAATCTAGAAAGAATGGTTTACTAAGTTATATGCTGGCTAATATTTTGGCTCCATCAAAGGGAGAAGTTTTCAAGTCAAGTCAAGTTTTCAAGTCAGTTCACATTCTCTCATGTGGTTTTCCAGTTGATGTATCTGTAGCTGAGCAATGCTAGAACTTCATTCAGAGATGTATCTGACATATTTCTGAACACGGTTTAGCTCCAGCTACAGCACAGGGCCAAACTGTGGTAGACTATGGTTCAGTAAGTGCTATGTTTGAACTATGTTTTAAATCTAGGACACAATTTCCTCCTCAAGCTGATAGGGGCTTCGGAAACTTAGCTCCTGGACATGCCATGAAGTAATTATACCTGCATCAGCTCTTTGGTGTCTAATGCTACCAAACTGAGGGCTAAGTTATGAGAATTTTATTAAGCTCTTTTCAAATAGTAGCTATAAACAAAAATGGAAAAGGGTAATATTTATACTTTGCTGCGCAATGGACAATAATGAGGAGTCCATAGCCTTGGTGTGTTAAAAAAATCCTCTCTAGGTTTAGTTTATGCAATAAGCTGGTGTGTGCGCACTACACTTTCACCTCTCAACGCTTGGTTTCAAATCCTCCTTAACTCTACAAGTGAGAATGTGTTTGGTGTCAGTCTTGTTCCTAGAGATCACTTGTCCATATCATAAAAGCACCACCAAGTTCAGAAAGGGGAGTCATCTCCACCTGAGAAAAGTTCCTAGAAGGGGTTGAAGTGCACAAGCAGAGCTGGAACTTACACAGGGCCTGTTGCTTTATGCTTATCATAATCCTATTAGTCATCGACTGTCGTGACTACAAAATGGAGCAGGCTGATTCATGCTCTCATTAGTCCAGAGGGTAGAAGAAGTGATGTGGCCTAAAATCCCACAGGCTTAGAGCTTTTCAAGTAGCTGTAACCAATCACTGGCTTGGCAGACATTATTATGCTTTTCCCACCTTGAAGCTCTTAACAGGACAGAAAAAAAAAAGTCAGCTTGTAGGTGCAAAAGGCAGAGAGCATCCAGTGAACTGAAATGGATCAGGACAAGGTTCAGTCAGGCTCTTGAAAGTAAATGAAGTAGAGAATTTAAGGCTACATTCAGCGCTGATTCCCACTTACATCTTCTCTTTCCCCTGCCCTCCACCCAAGGGACACAATTGCTGGGAGGGATTACTTATTGAGACAGCAAAACCTCTACAAAAGACTACCCTTAATGGGTCTCCGTCCCTCTTGAAAAAAATCTTTATTAAAAGTCTCCTTCTGTTAAGAAGCTGATTTTTGTCAGCTGAGCAGTTTCTTGAGCCAGGTTTTACTGTATACGAATAGATCCAAGTTATTCTGATTTTTTGTGTGTGCATAAACATCTGAATTCACAGATCTAGAATTTTAGCTGAAGTTACTGATAAACATCCATGTCAGAGAGAGAAATTAAGATTTGACATTTCCAGTCTTCTTACAGACTGTCAAAACATTTCCATTATGTTTTTGTTCAGTACATATATTTTAAAGTATTCACTATCTTCCAGGTTACAGCCAACAATGTATGGGTATAACAGGCACTTGTAATTTTAAAAATCAGATGGGATTAAGTGCTAAATATGTACTGCAGGAATCGATCTTTGCTGGGAAGAGGAAGGGCTAGTTGTGTCTTTTCCATCCATAATTTCCACAATGTTACAAAAGGTAATAATGATTCACCCTATTATAAGGAGAGAGCAATACCCGGGCAAAGGGAGCGATTCTGGATAAGAACCCAGGATAAGAAGGAAGTCTGGGACAGTGCAATAAGGACAGCTCATATTCACCAACATGGCAAATCTGAGCCAGATGAGCGATACAGTAGGAGGAAGACAGCCACCAGACATGAGAAATGATAGTGAAATGACAGATGGAATCTTTTAAGTGAGGTCTCTGAGAGACAGAGAGAGAGAGAGAGAGAGAGAGAGAGAAAGTACAAGAGATTGTCTTTAAGCCTGTGTCTTAAATTTCTGCAAAACTGCATAGGGAAAGGTTTATAGTACTCTGTTGAAGGAGTCTGGGCCAAATTCTTCTCTTTTAGGGTGAAATTTACCCCGATATAGAGGCACATGTTCTGTGCACCACATAAGACCTACAACAGTGCTGAATTCATCCCTGCACCAGGGAGCTTCTCTCAGAGGCAGAGGGACAGAAGGAGCTGAAATGTCATATTATTCAACATCTTCATTAATGATCTGGATGATGGGATGGATTGTACCCTCAGCAAGTTCATGGATGATACTAAGCTCAGGGGAGCGGTAGATACTCTGGACCCTATCCCTACTCTCCAGTGTAACCTAGACAAATTGGACGGTTGGGCCAAAAGAATTCTGATGAGGTTCAACAAGGACAAGTGCAGAGTCTTGCATTTAGGATGGAAGAATCCCATGCACTGCTACAGGCTGGGGACTGACTGGCTAAGCAGCAGTTCTGCAGATAAGGACCTGGGGATTACAATGGATGAGAAGCTGGATATAAGCCAACAGTGTGCCCTCGTTGCCAAGAAGGCTAACAGCATATTGGGCTGCATTAGTAGGAACATTGCCAGCAGATTGACAGAAGTGATTACTCCATCTCTATTCGGCACTGGTGAGGCTACATGTGGAGTATTATATCCAGTTTTGGTCCCGTCCCCTGCACCACAGAAAGGATTTGGACAAATTGGAGAGAGTCCAACAGAGGGCAATGAAAATGATCAGGGGGCTGGGGCTGAGGGAACTGGGGTTATTTATTCTGCAGAAGAGAAGAGTGAGGGGGGGATTTGATAGCAGCAACCTGAAGGGGGGTTCCAAAGAGGATGGAGCTAGGCTGTTCTCAGTGGTGGCAGATGACAGAACAAGAAGCAATGGACTCAAGTTGCAGTGGGGGAGGTCTAGGTTGGATATTAGGAAAGAGTATTTCACTAGGAGGGTGGTGAAGCACTGGAATGGGTTACCTAGGGAGGTGGTGGAATGTCCATCCTTAGAGGCTTTAAGGCCCGGCCTGACAAAGCCCTAGCTGGGATGATTTAGTTGGGGATTGGTCCTGCTTTGAGCAAGAGATTGGACTAGATGACCTCCTGAGGTCTCTTCCAACTCAATATTCTATGGTGCTATGATTCTATGATCTTTCAGAGAACAAATGAAGGAAGCTCTTTAGCTCAGGATCAGAGTGCCAATCTTGCAGAGTTTAAGAGCTATGCATAGCAGTTGCCTATGCCAGCAAGCAACCTTCTGCCCCTCTCCCACTCCCTAAATAATATATCAGTCCCTTATGACTGTACTGTTGCTTCATGCTCCCCTTTTCCACAGAGGACCACACAGCTCAAAGAGACTCTTCTTCAGCAGAACTCCTAAGTCTTGCAAGACTAGTGCTGTTGGAATAATTTTTACAATGGGGCTGCTGAAAGCCATTGAAGAAAACTGTAAACCCATTATATGATGGAAACCACTTCAAGCCAGGGGGTACTATTGTACTCCCAGCATCCCTAGTTCCAGCAAGCCTGTGCAGGACTGGTATTCCTCTGCTAAAATGCAAGTAAACAACATGTATTAGTTCTGTATCTTCCCACTGTTGTGCATTTTTAGTAAAAGTGGAGGTGAGCAAATAATTTCATACTTGGTTAAGGGGGGAGGGATAGCTCAGTGGTTTGAGCATTGGCCTGCTAAACCCAGGGTTGTGAGTTCAATCCTTGAGGAGGCCACTTAGGGATCTGGGGCAAAAATTGGTCCTGCTAGTGAAGGCAGGGGGCTGGACTCGATGACCTTTCAAGGTCCCTTCCAGTTCTAGGAGATTGGTATATCTCCAATTATTACCTTACTTGCCACCTAGTGCAGCTAACATGACTGAGCTGCACTGAAACACCTTTCTCCAGGTCTCACATGCCTTAAAGACTACACAGTATATGAGATTTTGATAATGGGTTTCCACTCCAGTTTTGGTTAGACCAGTGACATAGATATGAAAGTTTATATATACCGTTATAAATTAATCCTTTGAGTCATCTAGTCCTCTGTCCTTTTAGTATTTAGTTATTCAAAAAAACCACTGCGTAATCAAAAAGGGAAGCCTAAATAAAGTGCAATATAGGAACATGGCTACCTCAGTGATATTCTTGCAAAAGGAAATAAATTAGCATGGAAGAGTTTGGAGTTCTAAACCCAAGCTCTCCACCTGAAGTGTAAAATCAAGCCTTTGTAATCACTATCTCCCAGAGCAAATGACTGTGACCAAGTGAGACAATTATTCAGTTCTAAAAGTTCTGTTAGAAATCACTCTGTATTATCAAGTATCAGAGGGGTAGCCGTGTTAGTCTGGATCTGTAAAAGCAGCAAAGAGTCCTGTGGCACCTTATAGACTAACAGACGTTTTGGAGCATGAGCTTTCATGGGTGAATACATCATGCATTTGACAAAGTGGGTATTCACCCACGAAAGCTCATGCTCCAAAACGTCTGTTAGTCTATAAGGTGCCACAGGACTCTCTGCTGCTTTTCCTCTGTATTATGAGAGTGACTCAGGACTGGTATACCATGAATTCTGAGTCTAAATGGTATATTAGGCTAGGACACCATATAATCAGGGCTTTCTGCATAATGGGATTATTCAGATGCATAACTGCAGATTATTTTGAGACTGCTGCACAGTTGTATTCCAGATTCTAGGCTTTCATTTAAAAAGAAAAAAAAACCAGTTAAGGCCTTGCTTACATCCAAACAGGCACGAGTTTAACTACAGCTGTCATTTTAAATCAGGAGGGATTGAGGTATGGCCACACAACTCCAGAATCCTTGTTGTATAGGACATTGGAATTTGCATTATTATTTCATTATTCATATTTTGTGGATCAGGACCCCATTGTGCTATTAAAATGGTCACATGAATGCTAATTTTTATACCGATTTTGGGTTTGTTTTTTTAAAACTTTTGGAAATAAACTTACCATGCCCTTAATTAAACTCTCCCTTGTTGTGACAAGTACTTATTGAGTTCATTTCTTCTTTCTCAACCCTTACATCATCTCATGTAGACTCAAAGCTTTTTGTTTATTAAGCTGTAGCTACAGCATCTAAAAAGAGATTACAGTCCAAGCAAAATATTCAATATCCTGAGTGGAATCAACTTTGTTTGTTTCTATTCCAAATTAATCGCTCTGCATTCTGGCTGGCTGTGTAGCTGTAAAGTAATCTCAAAATGTTACTATGCTTATGAAATTGCCATTCTTTCAGTGATGGGAAGTATTAGAACTATCAACATGAAGAGAGGGAAAAAAGAGCTGTGTTTGGACAGGAAGACAGTCCAAAAAAGCAATTGAGTAGCAACAAAAAAATCTCTCCACATTATGGTATTTGTAGTAACATGTGGAATCATAGAATCTCTTCTACTAATTACAATGTTTACTGTATTTCTCTAGTAGTCTGTCTTGCTGAATCACAGAGAAATCTAGACTCTTGTAGAGTCCTGAGCTGCAGAAGCTCTTGACTCATTTGCAGTCTTGTATTCAGTTGCACACCCTGTAATGTTCTCACATTCTAACTTGTTTTGTTTTACTGATTCCCTAGCAAAAGTTGTTTGCTCATAGCTTAACAAGCAAAGAAATATCCCCATTCTTCAAGGAGGAAAGGATTCAATATTACACTAGTCTAAAGTGAACAGTGATTGCCACTAAAGCGTCAACTTTACCCTCTATTGCCATACAAAGTAGAGTGCTAGAAACATTTCCCTCTATTAACACTGTGGTGGTAATGATTTCAATGGGAGTTACACACCTAGCTACTTTTGAAAATCCCATTAGGAACCTATCTGGACCTATACATGCCTCAGCGCCTTTAAAAATCTGGCCCCTAGTACCTGACACCACAGCCTTTAGTCACCCTAGTAGGCCCATTGGAGACTACTTACATGAGTAAGCAGTGCAGAATTGGTCTCTAAATCCAAGGGTACATACCATAAGGACAGTACACCAAAACAGATACAACAAAAAGGACATTCAAGTAATTATACTGTTTGATCAGAATATGGGAACTATGTAGATCAGTGCTTTATACTTCCATGTGTTTCCCATAGGAAGTTTGACAACTGCTGGTTTACAGAGCAATTAATCCAGCCAGTGTCTGTTCTAACCTTAGGCAAAGAAAATCAGAAGATCTATATGGAAAATGTACAGGAAAGCAATTTGTTCTGAACATTGTAGTACACGCAAAATCAGAAAAATGTTCTTGCCTGAAAACTAATTTATTTTAATACCTAACAGATCTGTTATGTTCAGGGATAGAACTGTAAAAACGTTCATCAGTGTAACTTAATTTACAAAGCTAGTAAATTGGGTGTGTAACCTGAAAAAAATATTACTCTTATCCAAGAAACACTGAACTAGAGCAATGAGATAATTGTATGTTTCATGGGAGAAGCATATTACACTAGCAAATCAATGTCACAGCCAGCACAGTGATGCGTTGGCCTCAAACATGCCACAGAAATCACATAATTAGAAATACAGCAAATTGAAATCGCTAACACAATACAGACAAAAACTTTACAGGATTCATTCCATCAAAACATAGTGCTGCCTGACTACATCACCTCAATTCTCTACAAGAAGAACAACAGAACTATTACAGTGGACTCCTCATTGTTATTACAGTGGAGGGGGTCAGTATTATCCAAATTCAAAATATGAAGGAGCCCACTATAAAGATAGTACATTTTCTTTTAATAAAGGACTCATGTAATGTAGGACTCATGTAAATTGTCAGGTTGAGAGCCCTGGTAAAAAAAAAATCCTCTATACACAGAATGACAGTAAAAAGTTCCCTAAAAGTTGCCATCACACTTTTTTCTGGCAGCAACAACTCTAGAAGTAAAAGATGAATTAGATCTCCTTACAATTCTTGTTCTCCAACAAGTCTGCCAATTAGCAACAAATAGATGGGAGATCACTAGAAACTGGACTGGAATAATCAATTAACGGTAACAATTTTTAGTTCTTCTTACCTACCCGATCATGATATGAACAGGTGACTCAGAGTTCGAAGGCTCTGTGTCCCATTTCCAACCCCACGAACTATAACTACCTTCAATCAGTGCATTTTTATGTTGAAAGAAACTCAGTCACAAGAGTCCATGTGAGAACAGCCCTTACCTTGTCTAGATGGATAATTTCATTTTAGCAATCTATTGCAGATCTGGTCAGAAAATGGGTGGGAGGCGTATTGTGAAAAATATATTCCTGTTTTTCCATCAACATTTTCCAGTGGACTTGAAACAACTGCTTTTCCTTCTCTTGCCTAAATATTCTATAGCCCATTTACGCAGATAATTTATGTAGTGTAGTATCTCCTAGGAATCCCTAAACACATCTCTCTTTCTCCTGGGGAAGAAAGTGGGCAAGAGATTTTTCGTTCACTAATATCAGAGGAGGACCTGTAGCCAGCAACCTGAAAAGTGCACCCAGACTGCCAAGTGAACTGTTTCCACTCCTCCACCTACAGCAGCCTCTCAAAGAAGACATGTGGTTTTGCACAAGGGGCCAAATTAATTCTTGGTGTAACTTTGCAGAAGTCAGAGATCCTCAACCTGTGGCCCAATTTGTACACAGCTATGGACTAGCTCAGCTGTGTGCTAAAGGCCGCAGGGTCTAGGCTGCCAGCTGCTGCTCAGCCCCGCACAGTGGGGTCCGGGTTGCCACCCAGCCCCACACAGCAGGGTGCGGGATCATGGCAGGATCCAGGGTTGGTGTCCTGGGTGCCCCCCCGGCCCTGCACAGCAGGGTTCAAGGTTGGGGGGTCCCATGCAACAGGGTTCAAGGTCCCTGCCCTCTGCCCCGTGACCAGCTCTGTGCTCCTGGCCTCACTCTGTGGAGGGGTCTCTGGATGGAGGGCGCTGGACATAGGGATTGGGGGGGGGGGCTAGGTACAAGGCACTGTGGTTCTCAGCCTGCAGCCCAAGTAACATTTTGTGGGCCGCATATGTGGCCCACAATGATCAATAGGTTGAGAACCACTGAGTTAAGTCAATGGGAGTTGAAGGCACTCAGGACCTTGCAGGCTTGGGCTCATGGTTTCTAAAACAGAAGGTGAGGCTAGATATACTGTAGGCATCTAGAATGGGTCAAGAGAAGTGTTCGATAAAGAACAGAAATAAACCCTGTCGTGTAATGACACAGGAAATGATATCCCAGAAAAACTGTAAGCCCTGTCTTGCAGGCTAAATAGCTGCTTATACCCAAGAGAGGCGAGAACATGGATCCAGAGCATTCTAGATTTTCTTCTTGTTGTTGCAACCTTTAACGACTTTCAGGTAGCCCTCAACCTAAAAGATAAGCATACGTGCCTGCTGCATAAATACAAGGGATGTCCTAGTATGTATGGAGTAGGTCATTGCTTGAAAAAAGTAGTAGAAGCAGAGAAGTGACTATTTATATTAATAGCCAATCCAGAAATGCTACACACTAGTGTTCGGTCAAGCAAAGAGAGAGATGAAACATAGCATGAGCCTATTTTAATGAACTGAAGCCCCAGGGGGGTACAAAAACCAAAATCAGCCCCTAAAAATAGATAAGAGTGTTGGTGAGAACATCCATCACATAATACCTGCTTCAGATCAGGATTTCTCCTTCACACTCAAGAAATAAATTTAATAAAATCCCAAAGTAATTATTTTCAACACCCTTAGAGGCCTCATTGCAAACTGCTCAGCAAGTCGAAACTCAGATATTCACTGATAAGATTTTCTATGTCCCTCTCTAAGTGGGCAGTACCTAAGGCCTGGTCTACACTACACAGTTAGGGCGAAGTAAGACATCTTACATCAACCTGATTATGTCAGTGTACACATTACAGCCCTCCTCCCACTGATGTAAGTGCCCTACTACACCGACATAACTACACCTCCACAAGAGGCATAGGGCTTATGTCAATGTAGTTAGGGCCACACTGTGTCTGTGGGATGGGGAGCTGAGAGTTTGGGGGCCAGCTGGGCTCTCAGCGGGGAGCTGCCCTGGCTCTCAGCCCCACCACCGACAGAAGGAGGGTATTGTGGACATTAACCACCTCAGGAATGACTGTGGTGGCTGTAAATCAACCTAACATAGGTTGACTTATGTCCAGGGCCGGCTCCAGGCACCAGCATTCCAAGCTGGTGCTTGGGGCAGCATTCTGCAAGGGGCAGCAGTCCCTATTGTTTTGCCCCCAAGCAGCACGCCGAGTTGCCGCTGCGGGCGGCGGGGGCAGTCCGTGTGCCCTTAGGGCGGCACGTGCGTTTCCACGGTGACAGCAATTTGGAAGCAGCAGCTTCTATGTTTAGCTGTCCGGGGCAGCGTCAGCTGTCTACTTGTTGCCTTGCAGAATGCAAACCTCATCTCTTTAACACAGTTTTCCTACAACAACCCTCTCAAACATATCAGCGTCCTGGCCCTTTGTCTCTTACTCTGGGCACAGTGATTTACCCCAAGACTACATAAGTGTAAAATGCTAGCAAACCCAAATGATAGTGTTTTACACTCACTTTCCACTGGTGTAGGAAACAGAACATACATATGTTTAAATCCCAACTATAATCTCAAGGTTATTCATGCTGGCAAGGGTGATAGGAAAGTATTGTTGTGTTTATTCTGTGAAAGGCTACTCTGATACCACAGTGACCTTATAAAAGCCTAGTTAGACAAATCCATTTTTTCCTCAATATGGCCTTGGCTTTCAGACTTAAAGCAGCTCTACTCAGTTCTTTCTGCACATCAAACAACCATCTTGGGTCCATTGAATTGTCTTGGAGACCTTCACTCTTGGATGTTGTGCCTCTTTCTAAAACGGAACTCTAGGCAACAAGTGCTATTGATAGGAAAATCAGAGATGACTGATGAGGCATGGGAGGTAGGTATTTGTTCTCTTTCTAGCAATCCTTTTGATAATTAGAATATAAACCTTCAAACCTGGGAATGGTAGGTGTCATTTTGGAACTGGAGCTACTTTTCACAGCTCCTTTAATGAGCCTTGAACAAATACTTTAATCACTTATGGACTACTGCCAGGCTGAGGTGCCTACTTAACAGGGAAGTCCTGGAGTTGCTGATTTAATGACTTAGCTATTCTTAGCTTCATTACTGTAATTCATTATTTGCAGGGCACACAGAGGGTGACCTCCACAAGCTCCAATTAATACAGAATGCAGCTGATCAGCGTCTCACTGGGACCAGCAAGTCACCCTTAATTCTTATCTGTCATCATTGGCCCGCACAGAAGTTCTGAATCAGCTGTAAGATTTTATTGTTACTTTTTAAAAATATCAGCACTGCAGATCCAGGCTGTCCTTTGGAAATTTCAAGATTAATAGGAGTCAGACATCCATCAAAGGAACATTATAATGCTAACAAACATATTACGTGCTTGCTTGCTCACTCATGCAAGCTACTTCTCCACAGCCCCATGCAACTACAAAATAAACCTGCACCCATGAGGAAACTGAGGGCGAGGGTATATTTTCACCAGATTCATGACAAGAACATGTAGGTTTCCCCCTCTGTTTTCACTACTGAGTGACAGGGAATTTTGAAAAATACAAATGGCTTCTTGTCCCTGCAAACTCACTCACAAACCAAAGAAAATGCTACATAAAGCTTGAGTATAAAGAAAAGACAAGGAGATAACTTCTTCAGGTCTCCATAAGCGTATTTCATTATTGCGGAGATAGTTTTCTCATATGCCAGTGAGGACCGGAAAGTGGAAATGTTGAATGCACTAGATTCATCGAACTAAAACAGTGTAGATCCCTACGCTGCCAGCGTTATCCTCAGCTCTTAACTCATCTAGTACGTTCCTCTACTCCCTAAAATCTGTCACTGTCCACCCCTTGACTCTGGCACTCTAACTTTCCTTTCCTCAGCAAGAAAAAATGGCTTCTCTTCAACTACAGGCATACTCTCAAAGACAATTTCATCACCTGTAGTTCCCTTCTCAGCTCAGACTCCTCATTTCCTTCCATCATCCATAAACATAACCCTGACAATCATCCTTGGCCCAGAATTTTCCTTCTTCTCCCACATCTTCTATATCTAAAAAATCTGCCTGTCACCACTACCACAAAACTTCCTGTGCACCTCACTGACTTGACTCCACCTCTGCTGAAATCTTCACAGATAGACTCTTTGTGCAGCCTCCGCAGCATCCATCTCACCAGTCTAGAGCATGTCCAGAATGCTGCTGCTGGCCTTTTCACACCTACAACAAAACATGACCACGATTCTCCATCCTCAAACATCTTCAAAGCCCTCCCCCTCTGCATTAAATTTCAGGATCCAATTCAACACTGATATCCTTAGACAAGACTCTGTTCTGCCTCTCTCAGGTACTGCACCATAGCAGACACAGCACAGAAAAGGGCAGGTCAAGGTGGCTTTAAACATTTTAGAAGCAAGTATGCTCTGGAGGCTAGTGCTACCCCCTTCATGTGTTAGAGGAACCCATCAGGAATTGCAGTCAATTTCCAACTTTCATTATCCTCACTTCCCATTAATTCTTAATGGTTTAAATTGCACATTTTCTGGAATTTTTAGCTCAGGAAAGACAATTTCATACAGAACAAGTGGCACCAGAAGCTCTAAAAAGATTCAAGTTCTGTTGCTTGGAAACAATTTTGCCACAACTCCCTCCCAATCCATCCTCCAACAGCAAGTTAAGCTAGATGTAATTCTTACTGTTCAGTTGAAAAATGGATACAGCCTAAACTACAATCACAGAGAATCTCCAGATAACTAGTCAAACAACTGCCTTAGGGTAAGAGTCATATGCAGATTACACACAAATAATCATGTTAAAAGAACATTAAGGTTGCAAAATCAGGCACTCAAAAGTTAGGGAAATGCCAGAATTACAGTTGTCCACGCAACCTTAATTCAGCCCCCTTTGTGCATATGCATTACTATACAGTCTTTTATTACACGATCATGTGTGATTTTTTTTTCTTCTTCATTCAGTGCGTAGGGTGGATGCTCACTTAATGAGCAGCTAGTCAATATTTTGTTTTATCCTCATTGTTCAATGTGTGGCCCCAGACCTTATTTACTTTGCACTATTCAACCCCTGTTCTGATAAAATTCTTCGTGGGCTTGTCTGTGGCACTCTTCACTATAGCAACTGCATGTTTTACAAACATTCTTTAATTTATTTCTACAACACTCCTGTGAGGTACAGGCAACCTTAATTCTGCCATTTCCTCTCTCTGAGTGCTAGACTTTACAACCTTAATGTTCTTTTAACATTTGTGTGTTTTGTTTATCTACACACACAAAGAATAACTAACATGTCCTAGACAGAGTCACTCACTGAGCGTATCCTCATTTTGAAATATTAAGTATACACTGTCAGACATTCGGATGACTCCAACTGAATTTAATTGGAGCTATGCAGCTAAAGGTCTATGCAAATGTAAAACAGTCAGGGCAAAAGATACAAAATTGAAAAACCACCTAGGCCTCCCAAGTAAATTTTTTTTTAAATTTTTTTTAAACCTTGATTTCTGCTTTAAAGTCACAGGTCTTGTTGAAATGTCTGCTTGATGGATGATAGGTTTTTCTGTGACTCCCAGGTGTAATTAAAACTGTATCAAGTTGTTGTAAGGCTTAAACAACAAGATCTGCCAACAGTCATTGGCACAACCCTACCAAGTCAGCTGAAAATTTCATTTATTTACTATAAAAGATGTGCAGTAATTACATGAAGAGAGATTAGAACATTGTTGTTTCAGCAAATTTATCAATTTCTGATTGTTTACTGCTCCAAAGTAGTCTTAGTTTCAAGAGGCCAACTATGGAAATGCTTTGTATCCTTCCTTGGCCCATTTCAACACTCCATGAAATTGCCTATTTGAACTGGGGCCATTCAAATGCCTCTGAAGCTCAGATGGTGAAGGGAGAGGGGAAAATAAAGAAGGGAAGAAAGTAATATAGAGGAGGGCCTGAGAGAAGGAGAAAATATTAAGAGAAACAATGTGCTCATTCCTGCAGTTCTTACTCCCACACAACAATAATTTATTTATTGGGCAAATGACTAGTGGAATAAGAAGAGAGATGGGAATCAGAGTGTCCTGATTTCTAATGCAGACTCTACCAACTAACTTGCTGTGTGCACTTGGGCAAGTCAATTCTTCTCTTTGATTCACTTTCCCTATCTGTAAAATAGGTGTAATAATATTTAATAACCCCCAACCTGACATAGGTCAGGAGCGGTGAGGATTACATACATGCTGAATGAACAACCTTGTTTTATTGGGCACACACAGAAGACGACCTGAAGTTTCTGTGGGAATTATAACTCTGATTTGTCCGACTTTTGTATGATTTAAATCTTAACCTGAATGTTATTTTAACAGGTTTTTTTTAAATTTATTATTTGTATTATGGTAGCTTGTAGGTGCCCCAATCATGTACCACGACTCCATTGGGAAGGCACTCTACAAACACAGAACCATTACAACCTAAGTAAATAATAACATTGGTGTCTGTATAAACAGAGAAAAAACTTACTCAGAGTTGCATTTCCATTTGCACACATTTGGTGAACGCATTTTTAATGTGTCTTAAACTGTCTCTGTATAAAAACACATACAGTGTCGAGTGTAGATGCCATATTTAACAAAGAGCAAATGGAATGGCCAAATCTGTGGTCCTAATAAAAAAAACCTCTTAATGCAGCCCATTATACTCACATTTTATTACATATGGATGCAGACCAAAACTGTGTGTTTTTATAGATTTATTCTTTAAGTTATACAAAAAGTATCTTCTTTAAAATATCTACATTTGCAAATACATGAGAGTTTTACAGAATGAAGAGACAGAGTCTGGCTCAGTGTAACTAATCTAAAAAGACAAGAATATACACAGCTCGGATTATTTTTCTACAACTGTGTTTTATTTTTCCTTAAGGAATGGGACAATTTCCTTATAGCTTGGGCGTAAGGCAAAGTTCACTCATGCATGGATAATCTCATAAATCCCTCCCTGCTGAATTTTCCATGTTCAGAAGCCTTAATTTCATTGTAATGAAACATATAAAAACTCTCTCCTCACTAGAGCAAATGGGATATGCGACTGCACCGTAGGATTTGACCTGATTTTTTCCTCCAACTGTTTGTTCATTTCACATTTCAGTTAATGACAGTGACTGGGCAAGTACAGGTAGATGAAAAGTGTGTTTAGATGCTGAGAGCTAGATTTCCAGCTGGTGTAAATAGGTGTAGCACCTGTGAAATCAATGGCGCTATGCCAAATTTACACTGACTAGGAATCTGTGCCTCAATCAGCAACCAAACCCACTTTTTGGCCTAAATGTTGTATTCATCAGCCAGGCTTGTTCTTGCATCTTGCTGAAGCTATACTGATTTATAGCAGCTGAGGATCTGGCCTCCAGTGCAGTGAGACTCTTGTGTGGACACATATTCCTGTATTTACTTTTTGGGCACAAGGTATGTTTTTCCCTAGTTAAGCCCTGCCCGCAAAGAGATGCACTTGAACTTTTCCAAGTCCTAGCGAGATGTTTTCCACACTAAATCATTGTTAAGCTGAAAGCAGGGCTTGTCTACCCCAGAAAGTCAATATGGTGTAACTTAAGGTGTGATTTTAAACAAGTTTACTTAAAATGACTTACGCTAAACTGAAATAAGCCTGGTTTGAACAAAAAGAAGAGTGTCCACACCGACTATTGCACCAGTTCAATTACAGAATCCAGGCATGCCCCAGTGAAATGGATTGTCTGCAAAAGGAGCAGCACCGATTTCTCCTAGTTGACATAGATGCTTAGGGAGGCAAGGTGTGAGCAGCAACAGCTGCCATCATTTTGGCAAGGATTGGTGCCACCAGGAGCTAGTAATCTGGGTAAGAGAACACAGAGTGTCCCAGGTAGCAAGGATGGGCTGCGGTGACTGCAAAGACCTTGGTGAACACCCTTGGGGCCATGGTGATGCCGAAGGAGAGGACTCCATGTCACCCAGGCAGAAGCAGAGGAACTTGAGGTGGTCTGGATGGATATTGATATGGAAGTATGCATCTTTCATGTCAAGGGATGCAAACCATGCCCCCTGGGAAGGGAGAGAATGATTGATGTGAGCATCACCATACAGAACTTGGTCTTCCTGATGAAGATGTTGAGTAAGTGGAGATGGAGGACAGGGCGCAGGACCCTGTCCTTCTTTGGGATGAGAAAGTACAGAGAGTAGAAGCCCTTGCCAATGAAGAGGGCGGGCATGGGTTCAATCGTACCCTTTGTAAAGAGGGCTTCCACATCATGTTGGAGGAGGGCATGGTGGGCAAGGCTCCCCAGAGGCATCCGGGAGGGAGTGGCTCTATGGGAGGGGAAGGTGAGGAACTCTATAGAGTAGCCATGTTGAATGATTTCCAGGACCCAGCAATCTGTGGTGATCTTGTCCCAGTGGGCTGAATGGTGGCATTCAAGACGGGCAGAGCACTGATGCAGGGGGTTCACAGAGCTCAACAGATGCATTGAAATTGGGCCTTCGGTTGGTGCCATGGTGTGATGGGAAAGATGATGGTGACCAATTGGTGTGGATGCTGGAAGCTAGGGCACTGTCAGGCAGGCTCCTGGTACCAGGTGTAGGCAGGCTGGTATGGGGGGGTAAGGAATGCTGACAGAAAGGTGGCTTATGTTGCTGGAGACGGGGTGGCCAGGTTGTAAATCGCCAGAGACTGCAGAGTAGCCTGAGAGTCCTTCAGGGAGTGGAGGGCCTCATCCATCTTAGTGAGAAACAGTTTGTCTCATTGATGTGAAGGTCCTGGATGGTGGACTGGCCCTCCCTGGGAAAGCCCGAGGATTTCAGTCAGACTTCTCGGCACATACCACCACCCATGGCCAGGGAGCGAGAGGATGTGTCCGCTGCATCCACTGCTGCCTGGAGGCAGATCACCGTAGGCCTTCATCCACCAAGGCTTGGAACCTGTGCTGATTATCCTGCGGAATATCCTCCAAGAAATCTGCCAGCTTAGCATAATTGTTAAAATCATACTTTGTGAGCAGAACCTAGTAGTTCAAAATGTGGAACTGCAAGGCTGTGGAGGAGTAAAGCGTGCATCAGAGCAGGATCCAGGCACTCTGCTGTCTTTTCCGGAGGAGTTGAGGTGTGGGAGTGCTGTCTTGCCCGTTCTGTTGCCATGTGTACCACCAGCAAGGCCAGGGCAGGGTGGAGAAAAAGGAAAATCAGCTCTCTTGGATGGCACCAAGTAGTGACATTCCACTCTTTGAGATGTCAGGGTGCAGGATGCTGATGTGTGCTGGACTTCTCATGCGGGGTGGAGTATGGCCTTGTTAATGGGCAGAGCCACATGAAGAGTGTCTGGCAGCTGATGGGGTTGGTCCTGGACCTCCTCCAAGGGGATACCCAAATCAAGGCCCACCTCCTGCAGCAACTCCTGGTACTGGTGGTGATCACTGGGAGGTGAGAGGGTTGGTAGAATCAGGACTTCAGTCGGAGAGGAGGATGCTGCCTGCAGGACTGGTGGCACTGGATCGTGCTCTGGTTCTGCTTCCAGGTCTGAGATAGTTCTGGTGGAGGGGCCCAGATGAAAGGGTGTGAGGACTGTGAGGTGGGTACAGGTGGTGGTAAAGGTAATAAAGGTAATTATAAAGGTAATAATTGGAGATATACCAATCTCCTAGAGCTGGAAGGGACCTTGAAAGGTCATCTAGTCCAGCCCCCTGCCTTCACTAGCAGGACCAATTTTTGCCCCAGATCCCTAAGTGGCCTCCTCAAGGATTGAACTCACAGCCCGTCCGGTGGGTACTGGGGGCCCAAAGAATAAGGATACCACCCCAGCAGGACCAGGGGATAGCCTGTCTAGTGCAGTGGACATGCCCAGGAGTCCAAGCTGTGCCAGGACAACGAGAACAACATTTCTTCTGCTGAAAAGCCCTCTGAGTCCAAAGAGGCCTCCAGCAGTGACCGGGCCATTAGGGCAGGCAGTCCCACAACCGTTGGGTGGGGATCCCAGCCCAGAAACTGCAGTGCATCCATCGATGTAGGTGGCCACAGAGCCAAGATGAGTGGGGAAGGCAGGTACAACAGGTGAAGCTGTGCTGCGAGGAGCAGCAGTTCAACCCATCTGGGCATCCAGGGCACATCCTGGTGACTGCTGAAGGGGCAGGAGGGTGCGCGGAGCAGAGCACGGGGATTCCTGTTGACCAGGAGCTGATGGTACTGGTGCTGCCGCCTTCCCTCTTGGCCTTTCCCCTCCATGTGTAGCATCAAAGGGGGTGGTGTGTCGGGTTCTGCATGCAATGTCTGACCCATACAGGCCTGGCTCAGAGAGGTAATGCTGTGTGTTGCAGCAGCCCATGATAGAGACCTGCTGTGATGAGCCTTGTCATGCTTTGGCAGTGTTGCCGGATCCGGGTGGGAAGTAAAGGGTGGGGTGCTCACTGCCTGTGAAGGGCAGTGCTCCGCCGGCTCCACCAGTCCAGGATTGGACACCACACTGGGCCCCAAGTGCTTCCTCCATGAGGAATTTGTGGAGGCAAAGGAAGTGAGCCTCGCTGGCAGATAGGACCTGCAGACATCGCCGCATGCTATGAGATGTGCTTCCCCCAGACAATAGAGCAATCAGCCAAGAAAGAGTGAGGGCATGAGGCACAGTTCTTCAATCCCGGGACATGGGGCACAGTTCCCCAACAAAGTCAGGGTGGGTCCCAAATGAGGCAACTATCTACACTAATTACAAGCTATGTATTCAACTAAGAAAATAACTGAACTAACAATCGTTCTTGTAGAGGCTATGAGCATGGGGAGAGAAGATTCCAACTCTGACCATGCAGCAATAAAAGGGAACTGAGGGCACGTTGCTCTGCATGGCCTCTCATAAGCCCACCTGGAGCACGAGGCAATGTAAGACACACATGCGAGGCAACTGACACTGCTGCTGAAAACTTCCGGCTCCGGCACATGGCACACACGTGCCCCATCGTTTGAAATATATATAGGGACCATCACTCAAAGAAGTGACATTAGCATTGGCAAGAAATCATTCTCATTGAGAAATATACTTCGGCACATGCGTAAGCACCTTCCCCATTATAGCTTAAATCACTTGAGTCCATATTTGTTGTCTATAACCGATCGACTCTACCTTAACCATGTGAATTCAGAGTGGAAAGGATTCAAAGGTACACTTCTGAATATGGAATGTTGCAAGCGGATGATCTGAAATGGTTTTTAGATTATTTGTGCCAGTTGCATTTTTAGCAAGAAGTGCTGGAGGCTGTTTTGTACCACTCAGTGTCAATAGGTTTCCTTTCTAAATCAGGGGGAAATGTTATGCTGTGATTTCAGTTTTTGAGAAAGCTTCCCTTAAGCACAGAATATATATGGTTCCATAAATATAGTAATTAATGTTTTTTGCATTTAGATTGCTTAACTAGAGGGCTGGGTGGTGTCGGTTTTTTTCCGGAATATATACACACATCTCTGAGTTATGATTTTATATGCATGGTTTTATTTTTGAACAGGGCTACACAGTTATTGAGACAGTCATAAGAGCAAAATGTCAATGGTGTCTAATCCCTCATTGATTAGTATTAATGTGAGCTGCCCTTGTAAATGTAAATTGTAAATTTGACAGGAGAGGAGGCTCCACAGGGCTAAATTCTACCCTGATTTACAATCTGTGGCTTTAGCGTAGTGGCAAATGGCACAAAGAGGGGCATATTTTGACCTCCAAAACCTCTATAAGGTCTCAATAATACCCAGGATATACAATCTTTTTAGAGATGTAGGGAAAAAAGTTCTCACTCCTCAAGAAACTTGGCCCCAAAAAGAAAAAGAAAGACAACTCATTACATTTTACTATTGCACTGAAAGAGCCTTGAGCTGAATAGCAACAATGAGACCGGCGTATTTGTGAGACCACTTGAACCTCAATATATAATTGAAGAGGATATTTTTCCTTAATTTATGTCCCAAGGTGTCCTAGAAATTGGTGTTTTTTCTCTGGAGCGGGAAAAAAAGTGGTGCACAATAGAGAACATGAAGAGAAACTAGATGGTTTCTAAGGAGATTAATATAGTCTTTCTGTGAGTTGGAAAGTTTAAAGTTGTCTCTGGTAATAGCTCCACTTCCCCCAATCTTTGCCTTTTATGTTGTCTCATTCTGATATTAAGACACAGAAAAACAACATTCAAAGGAGACACCTGATGGGCTAAGCCTGTGACCAATTGGTAACACAATGAACATTGACTCGAAGTTGGTGGGCTTCTTTTTAGGAAACACACATTACCTCGCCAAGGTGGAGACTGACATAGAGTGCTTCATGCCTCACTCCAGTGACCCATGGGCAGATAAAGAGCAAACAAGCCAATGAGATACATATTTGTATATCTTGCATGTTACTGAGAAGCAATGTTGGCCCACCAAAGAAGAGGCATTTGCCAAGGTGACCATGCTAAAACTTGTTAAGTGGGGAATCTCACTTTAAGTGCAGTACAACAATGCTCTGAGAGATCTGCATTGGCTGCCTAGTGGCTTCCAGGTGAGTTTAAGGGGTTACCAGGGACCTATATAGATCTAAATAATTTGGAACTTGCCTACTTAAAAGACAGCTGCCCTTCCCCAACCCCATACTTCTTTTTAAAGGGAGGGAGTTAGTTAGTGCCAGGGGATTCTCTGTGAGGGCCCCTCAACTTTGAAATTTTTTCCCCCACCTTAGATCAAAACAGAGTGAAAAGATAGTAGAGAAACAAGCCCCAGAAATCTCATTGTAATTCACGGACGATGGGCCCAACCTTCTGTCCTTAGGGTATATCTTCACTGCAGAATTAACAGGCGTGATCAGCACGTGTGTGAGAGCACTTGAATCGGCTTAGCTCAGGCAAGAGCAGCCACCTGCAATGTCATACTCCACACTAGTGCTATGGTCAATCATACAAGGTGCTAGCCTTCTGGGGTCATATCCCATGGCACCTTGCAAGGCACCAGTCTGAGCCACTCTATGAAGGTGGCTAGAAAATATAGCCCAGGGTGAATGGTAGGAAGGCACTGGTCATTCAGCACTTGTGTGACTTGGGCCTGTGTCCACACGGCAGAGTTGTCAGGTTACCAGCTAAAGTGTCAACAGCATTTATGCTTTTAACCTATACCCCTGGAAGAACCAACTAGGTTAGGTACAGAGCACCCCCACACTCAAGATCTGTGTGAGAGAATGGGACTCAGGTTAGGAGCAACACCTGAGTAAGAACTCGAGTTAACTTTGCAGCAAAGACAAGCCTAGCCCACGTTACGTTGTACCTCATGAATAAGGATGGCAGAATTGGAGCCTGTATTTGTGATGTAACCAAATGTACCCTGGGATAATGAAAGTGGACCAGGGAATCAGGAGAGGAATGTTTTTAAAGAGGGGAGCTTCTAGGTGCTACAATACAAATAATACATACTAAGAGGAAGAATTTTAAAAGAAATCAATTAAAATTTAACTCCATGCTGCTACAGTCTGGTTCACGGCGATAGTGAGAACAGAAATTGATACTTGATTCAATTTGCTTTTTTGCTTTTCAGTTCAGTTCTTTTCTTTAATTCTAGCTCACAACAGAGAGATGCATCTTATTTTAACTTTGGCAGTTGCTTTAGACAGTGAAAAAAGTGTTTGTGTAATTCCAGGTATTCACTACAGTGAGTATAGAGACATACAAGAACAAGAAACTGAAATAACCTTATTTAAGGTAAAATCAATACTTTTTAAGGTGAACAATTATATGGTGACGTTGCATTGTAAGTGATGGGTATTGTATACATGCCCTAGATATACATCTAATATACATATTACACTGATTTCACCAGAATCCCCACCCCTAGTCGCAAGCAAATGAATATTATGTAACTTAAGATGCAGTACTGGAATGGGTAACCCTTTTGAAGCCTGTCACAAGTTTTAAAATAATTCATAAAAAATGCAAAGAGTAGAGAGCATAGATGTTAATTAGCCATAAGGACTCTGAAGACAAAATACTAACATTTAAAATAAAAAAAAATATTATTCAGTAACATGTTGGGCTCATTTCTGCTGTAACCTCAGTGACATTGCACCAGATCTGAGCTGGGTCCCTAATCTTCTTAGGAAGATGCGTTTTGTGTACAAGCCTCATATATGCACTCTATACAAGATCGTACTTTGCATTAAGGATGCAACTTACACTGTCAGAAAAATGGTATTTCAGGCCCTGGTCATTTTCCTCATAAAAAAACCACAGAGACACAGAGGCAGTTGGTATTCAGGGTTGCCTAGCAACTAACAGCGTGGGGAAAAGGGCAGGGGAGGGTGGCTTAAAAATTAGCTATAGAGTCAGTTAAAGGAAGCCAGCTACTGTTCGGATTTGCCCAGCTTAGTTGTCACTTAGTCAGCCATCTGAAATATTTCTTTAAAAGGTGCATGACAATCTATGTAAGCCATTTGCATCTTCCTGTAAGTGTCAGGGATGTTCATTCTGCATCCTGCTGGAAAGGTTTGTTTCCCTTGGCTGATGGGCTGGATTCATTAGATCAGCACTGACTCCCTCACTGCATAGGGCAATTGACAGTCAAGAGACTTATGTCTGACATCACTGCGGTGAATGGGAGAAGAGGGGAAAGCGGTCAGAACCAGAACCATTTACAAAACACAACCCCGTAGGAAAAGGATGTCTGTTAGAAGGAAGAGAGAAAACAACTCAGATCAGTATTGCTTTTCCTCCTTTCCATAGCTAGAGAGAAGAATTTTTAAAATATGGTACTGCATGAAAAAGTTACCCCTGAGTGGGCATGCCCTGGCTTTTCTCCCCCTCACAGTCTGAATTTATATTTATATCTATACAATGTGCTAACCTCATGCATGTCTATATGCAAATATGACTATTAACAGCACCTATGGAGTCAAGTAATTTGTACTCCAAATATAACCTGCCGGAAAAGTTATATAACAGGGAATATGCTCCTTACTCCAATTTGACGTGTAGGGGGTGACAAAATTAGGCACAATCAGAATACAGCACGTAATCTCTGTCCTACACACAAACAAAGCTGTGTGTATAACATAATGGCAGATGTTCTTTCTGTAGCTGTTTACTCGCTCTGCAAGCGCTGACATTTAAATTTAAAGGGGGGAAAGTACACCTTGCTCCCATTCAAATAGAGTAACTATAATCATAACATGCTGCACTAAAGGAAGAACAAGCATCTCCAGGGATGCATATCAAAGTAGGAGGAGGTGAGAAAAGAACACTAGCTAGTGTCTTCTGATTTGTTTCAAAAGACGCATTTTTATTTTATCCCTGAACTAAAATGGATGCCAATTATCTTTCAGAGACACTTCCAAAAGGAATGACAGGTTCTTGCTTAAGTCCCCGCAACATTACATGTGATAAACTTACAGTGCAGCAACTTTTGGAATGTTCAGTCTGTTTCAACATTGAAAAATCAGATTCAAGAAATACACTTACTGCTGCTCATGTTAGCTGGGTACCTAACTCACTTTGGCTCCTTTGAATACTCCCAGGCACAGTGTTTAATTGCATACCACCAGGTGACTCTAGGGAAGCATATTGTATGATTATGATATGTTGCTGCTGAGTATAACTCCACAAGATGAAGTGCCTGGGAGGAAAAACAAGCATTTCCGGTTTACAAGAGGCTGCTTTCTTAGTCTGTACATAACTAATGTGACAACAGCTGATTCCAAATTAACCTCTACAAGTAGACAGGTCATGGGAAGGAATAACTAAGACGAAAAAAAAGAGACAGAGGCCCAGATTCTCAAAGGTATTTAGACACCTAAATACCTCTGAGAATCTGGGCCAGAATGTCCCTGTGTTACTTATTGAATGATTATTCTTAGAAAGTTTCAGGATATGAAACTGCCCTATTAAGAGGCTATTAAGGTTGTTAAGGACTGTCACTGATTTATTACTTCCTTTTGTACTGGGTGACATATGGATAATTAAGTCAAAGGCTAAGTACCTGTAGATTATTAATAACCCCAACACTAGCTAGGTAATGTCAATAGTGATTCACTGTTACTAGAAAGACAAGGTGGGGGAGGTAATATCTTTTATTGGACCAACTTCTGTTGGAGAGAGAGACAAGGTTTCAAGTCACACGGAGCTCTTCTTCAGGTCTGGGAAAGTCACTGGCAGCACCACAGCAAAATGTAAAGTGGAACAGATTATTTAGCATAAGTAGCAAGCACATATGTAAGGAACCATTCAAGGTAGAGCAGCCTGTTAACTCTGCAATCATAGGACAAAAAGACGGCGTTAGTGGTTACAGATTGTTGTAATAAGCCATAAATCCCATGTTTCTGTTCAGTCCATGTTTTTTAGTGTCTACCAGAGTAATGAATTTAAACTCCCTCAACAGCAGCAGTCGGTCCAATAAAAGATATTACCTCACCCACCTTGTTTCTCTAGTATCCTGGAACCAACATAGCTACAACTACACTGCATTCACTGTTACAGTCATTGGCTTGTGCATTTATAAAAAACACATATACATTGTCTTGCAAAGTACTTATGAGGGATTATACTGCTCAGCTGATAAAAGAAATAAAAGGAATGCAGCTTTTAATTAGCAGCATGATGTTCTTTTTTTAAGCTCACGGTCTATTTGGAAGAGGAGCAGTCTTATTTGGATAGTTTACAGAGGATTTTTGACTAGCACAGATATTAATAGTTGTAAGATCATTACACCTCTGCCTTTATAGTCACATTTCTTCTCCGTTCCTCTGCAAATAGAGGTTATGTTAACACCAGTCTTTAAATAAAAATGTTGCAAGAATGATCCTGCCTATTGTTAAATACTGGAAAGGGCAAGAAATGAACAAGAGACATCTATCTAGGAAATACCAATGTGTTTGAAGGGATAGTGTCCAGGCTGACTAGCTCAACATTTGAACAAGCTCAGTAGTTAACAGTTTTTTTCCTTCAAAATATGTTTTTTGGTTCTGGAAAAGTAAGAAATGAAACATTATTAAAATATTGGTTTCTCTGCTGGACAGCTACTGTACTACAACAAGTCCAGGATGTTGAATTTTAGCCAATATTAACTTGTGTGGCATTCCCTGTCATTACTGTGCTTGGCGGCTCCATTATTGTGAGGAGTCAGGTCATTCTTCCTTAGTCAGGTCCTTTTCTCTGCCTTCAAACCAAAAAGAAGCAGGGAACATCTACATTTGGGCCTAGTAGACCTGACAGTGCTTTATTTCAGTCTATGATCATGTGTCTCCTTTGGGTGCTACTAACATGTGTAAAGCTGGGTTCAAATCTTGGATGAGCTCTGAAGTCAATGGCAAAACTCCCTGTGACTTTAGCTGAAGCAGATGCAGGTACCAAGAAAGAGTGAGATGGTCTTGTTATGCGAGTTTGGGCAAGTTACTTCATCCCTGCCTCAATTTCCCTATCTATAAAATACAGGTATGGCATCCATTACTGTAAAGGTCATTGAGATTATCCAGTGAAAGGCACTGTAAATAAAGTGTTATTACTGTGTAAGTGAGGATTTAGCTAGGTGAACATCAAAGAATTTCTTGAGGCCTCTGTCCCCTGCATATTTTACCACAGGAGGGCATAATATGGCCAACAGGTCAGATTTCAACTGTTGAGCACCAACAATTCCAGCTGAAGCCAAACTGGTGAGATTAAAAGAGATTCAGAGCAACAGATGCTATGCCACCAGTCCCCATCATAAAAGATGAAGCAATTGCTAAGTTCAGCTTTGTGGAACATGGATGGTGGAAACTGGGGGATAAGATTGTGATGCTGGCAAGCCAGATGCCAGATCCTGCTCAAGATGCAGGCATCAGTTAAGAACCGACAGACTCATAGCTGGAGACCAGACCAGTTCACCGTTATGCTAATTTTGCTCAAAATAGGTATTAGCCATATAAGAATGTATTTAGTATTTAGACTCTATGAAATGCTTGCAAGTTGCTGCACGCATTAATCTCACTCGTAATGTCTGTATTTCGTGCTATAAGAAAATATGTACATTTTGCTTTATAACTTTGAAAATATTTGCTCTGAATTTGTGAGCCTAGGCACAGGAATTGTCCCCACCCCCGCTCATCCAGGAGGACTATCAAAATTTCAGTGGGCCAAAGGGGAAAAAAAAAAAAGCTTTGTTAATTGCCCCATCCAACCACGGAGACGTATGTACAGAGGGCCTCGTCCCATTCCTTTGAATGCTGGAGCAGGGGGAAAAAAGTAGTTGATGTGAAGATTTTTCATCTCTTTGCTGTCTAAACTCTCACAGGGCCAGAGACACCATTCTGAAGCCAGAGATTGCCAGGGGCTGCTTCCTGGGTCCTTCCTGAAAGACACTTTGAATTGACAGATGACTACAACTCTGTCACTCAGGATTTAGACTACAACTCATTTGTGCAAATATTTGCTTGCTTTAGCCTTTAAATAACTCTTATTCCTCTTTCCTAGTTAATAAACCTTTAGTTCATTACAAGATATACTAAAGACAGTGTCTGTAGCCAAAGATCTAGGGTACCAATTAATCTGGGGTAAATTACTGGTGTCTTGCAACTGGAATCAATCTAAACATTGTGTGATTTTTGGAATAAGTGACCAATTATCACTTAGTCTAGCTTTCCGGGGTGGCACGATGGACTGGAGTGTCCAAGGGGACTACCCATGACTCCATAGTAAGACTGTTGAAGTGATCCAAGAGTTCACATTTGTTACTGGCTTGGTAAAATCTAACTAGAGAACATATCCCCAGTTGAAGGTGTCGGCTCTGAGGTAGGCACTTGCGGTCTTGAGCCTCTCCAGACAGTGTGACAAAGATATACAGGTTTTGCTTCTGGACTATCTAAGAAAAACAGTCAGGATCTCTTGTTGGTAGCAGTATCTGGATAAGGTAAATCATATTTTGCTACAAACCTGTCATAATTTAAACTGATCTCCCTCCTCCAACTCCCTCTGTGCTACAACAGATGTCTACTAAATCTGTTTGAACGGATTTATTTGCTCTAAACTCACAGGACCACATCCAACCCAATTTTACACCAGCTGAGGATCTGGCACAGCACACATCAGTCATTTGGGTAGCTGCAAGGAAACCAAAACATTATACTTTAAATTCTTCACTCCAGTTCTTGCTAAAAAATATGTATTCTTCCTAGAACTGCCAACAGGTTCCATTGTCCTGTGGACTGAACATTAATGATGCTTTTGTAATGAGGTAAATGGACCAGGTTCCCTCATCTGGGGACAATTTACTCTAACAGCATCCAAGTTCCATTAATACACACCTACCAGAGTGAGCTCAAATTTTCAGTCTTATTTATTTTTTCATCACATATTTCACTTTCCATTTACAACCAGAGTTCCGCTCCATTAGCAATGCTGCAGCCCTCAGAGAGAGGGGAAAGAAAAGTAGTTTTGGTACATTGCACTTTTCTTTATATTAATTTAGCTCTTCATAAGGACCGTAATGTTAAAGAATTCTAGAAGGCCTTAGTGAGTGTTAAATTAGGCTGGGTTACAACTGCAAAATGATGTGATGCAGCTCACTGCTGTTATCCAGGGAAAGATTTTTAAATTAAATTTAAAAAAGGGGGCAAAGAGATTGGAATACCCCATTGAATGCTGGGGACTAGATGACTCGGGCTCAACGGAACTACAGGTACACACATTGAGAAAGTTAAGCTCTTGTGATTAGGATTCATGTTGGTGCCAGTTACCATCTGATACTCTGCGGTGAACTATGTTTGAACAAGTTTCAGAGTAGCAGCCGTGTTAGTCTGTATCCACAAAAAAAACAGGAGTACTTGTGGCACCTTAAAGACTAACAAGTTTATTTAAGCATGAGCTTTCGTGAGCTACAGCTCACTTCTTCGGAAGTTCATCCGAAGAAGTGAGCTGTAGCTCACGAAAGCTCATGCTTAAATAAATGTGTTAGTCTTTAAGGTGCCACAAGTACTCCTATGTTTGAACAAGCTGCTGATTTCAGTCCTGTTCCTAGTGATGTCCACAACATAAAAGCAACCACCACCATGACAGCCTTTTGCTGGGCAGCCAAGGCCTTGGATGAATACGGAGACTGCACTACCCTCCACCTAAAGGTCTATTCAGGTTGTGCTTGATGCACATTAACAGAGCAGCGTTACGAAGCTTGCTTTTCCCGTACATATTCTTTGGATAGAGGTCTTCAAATCACCTGGTTATCAATCCAGTCCCTTTCAGAAGTACTAACTAAATGTCATGTTTTCTGTTTCAAATGCCTTTGATTACTCTCAAAGGACTTTATTCTCTTTGCAGATTGTAAAGAATTAAAACATTAATTTAAAACCACTGTAGAATTTCTAAAGATGTCCCAAATCCAGTGAAAGTTGGAACATCAGGTGAAGACATCTTGATTTATTATCTCAGTGAAAGGGCTGAATCAATTGTCTCCACTGAGAAAAGATCCTATCATTTTCTATGCTTTAGATGCAGAAGAAATTTAAGGGCCAGAAAACAATTTTTACAAAATAAGGCTCTCATCTAGTTTGCTTTTAGTCTGAGTTCCTCCTTCTCCCCATTTCCCAGCTGTAGTAGAGTAAAACTGACAACTTTATATAAATTAAAACTGCCCATTACTGAAGAGACTGACCCTAACACCACATACTGGCTCTGACACCATTTAAGTAGTTGAAGTACAGTTCCGCTCTGACAAGTGACAATGTAAAAACAGCACAACTTTTGACTCCACAGTTCTGCTCCTTGTATGAAAACCTGGCTCTACTGGAGTCAATGGCAAAACTCCCATTGATTTCAATGGGGCCAGGATTTCACTCCCTGGGTCCAACAAGTCATATCTGCTTAAACTAGTGACAAAATAAGTATTTATCCCCATATACTCCTGGATAGCGGTGCTGGCCTTGCAGGACTGAGAGTAAGCAGGATTCTGTGCCTTCTGCATCAACAGAATTCTCTACCAACTCCCAAGTACAAAGCCAATCATTTATACCCATGCAAACCCAGCAACAGCAATAAAGTTACACTGGTACTGCTACATGAACAATTTAGCCCATGGAACCTTGCAGGAAAAGGAGAGAATCCAGCTTGATTTGCAGGGCCCAGGTTACATTTGAAGGGCTGACAGTTAAACACAATTTTACTCAAACTAAGCACATGTGATGTGGAAATTATTGAGATACAACAGACACGGAATCCCACGCTGTCATATCTGCAGCCATTTTCCCTGAGTAGAACTACACCTTGAAGGATCAAGGACCATTGTACCGTAACTATATATTGTGACCAACATGGAATTACTAAGTAATAGTCTATATTAGAAAGCTTACAATGGCACAGCTATACTGATGCAGCTCCACCACTGTAAGCTCTCTCGCACTGGCTACATTAGAGTGTAGCTGCTCTATGCCAATGGGAGAGAGCTCTAAATAATCCACTACCAACGAGCGGAAGTAGCTATCTCAGCAGGAGAAGCTCCCCTGCCGACATAGCGCGGCGCACATTAGCGCTTACTCTGGCATAACTTATGTTGCTTGTGGAGGTGGAATATTCACGCCCCTGAGCAACGCAAGTTTCACCGACATAAGTTGTAGTGTAGAAATGGCCTAAGAATACTGCAGTGTAATAATTTTATGAACACTATGTGTGTTGGACAGAGAGATGATGTTATCGTATATTGGGCTATAAGACTTCCCTGGATGAATGCATTGTTCCAGCTTAATAAGGAGCTGTGGGGAAAGCAAACAGGAGAGCAACACAACTGCAAATCTCCCAACAAACATGGGGAACAATTACAAGACAATGGCATACTTCAGCGCACTAAGCTAAAGTGACACCGCTGTTTTGCCAAGCTAGGAATTAATAGATCAAAGGGTTATAAACAGTGGAAAATCTCAGTGGAAAATCTCAGTGGAGTGAAAGGAAGGGGTCAATTTTAAGGTGACAGGTTGACACCGTGTCTCTGCAGAAGAATTTGAAAGAGTTGGATCTTTTCCTAGATTCAGGGAATAGTAAGCTTTGGGGAAAGTAAGGTAGGTAGGTAGACTGATTATTGTTTCAAGATCTGTTTTCTCTGAAATGCATTTGTTCTAAAGAAATACCTTGCTTTGAGAAGGCTGTTTGATCACTGGATACCTCAGTCATTGCTCCTGGAGAGGAGGGGCGGGCACTGCAAGTGCTGAAGATAAATCAAGCCTGCTGAGGTTATCACTGTTAGTACCAGGGGACTGCAGCCCAAGGCCTGCTCTGAGAGCAAGAGAGAGGTGATGGCTCCAGGCCCAAGTCATGAGGGGTGTGTACTTAAGAGACCTGGTGCGGTCAGAGGAGCAGTTATCCCAATAACTGTAATATAGGTTTTCTGTTCTCATTCTTTAAAGCAGAATTTCATATTCTTTTAGTACTATGTTATGTGGTATGTTCTGTATCATCTCAGATTACACTGGGTGTAAAGCATTTTGAGATCCTTTGACGTAGGATGCCACATAAATACATAAATGAAGATTTTGATTTGAATTTGGGAACTTGAAGAAGATTCATTGTAAAAATTTGTTCAAAAAGACCTTTCAAGCTTATGTCTCCAGAGAAAGACCTTTCTTGAGATGACAAGGATCAGTACAAGAAGTTCTGTTGCTACAAGGCCATAATCACAAAGTGTCATAATACATATTTAAGTAAGAAAAGTTGATTAATGAATGCATACAACAAACCAAGCCTTGTCATGTACAGCAAAGACCAGGTGAAACATTTATCTCAGATGATAAACTAAATTAAAGTCTCTAACATAAGCCTAATAAAATTGTGTGATTAGGAAATTAATGACAATGCTTGTTAACTGCTTGAAGCAAGCAGGCGACAGACAGAATTAAACTAAGTTTACCACCCTGAGAAAAGAAATTCATTTATTGTGATTTAATGACTTCTTGCTACATTTTTACATCACATTCATTTAAATATTGTGAACAGTGATGTAAACACCTTTATTTCACATTCTATAGCTTCTCATTTATCTTTAAATTTTATTTTGGTTAATAAAGCTTTATGTATTTAAAAGAGGTCTCAGGTTGGCACTTCATCCTAAGCAACAGGAAATTCAATGAACCTGGGAATGACACATGATGTACAGGCTTAGATCAAAAAAGGAGCCCTTGTCATGGCAGCTCCTTTAGTTTCCCTGATGATGGAAGGCAATATCCATTAAGGGCTTGTCTACATGGGGAAATTAACCACAATAGCTTCCTGTATGGACACTTTTATTCTACAAAGTAACTTCAAGTTGAGACAAGCCCTTTAGAGAGTGGGAAGCTAGGACCCCAGAACAGTTCCCTCAGAAGCTCCAAGGAAGAAGGCACGGAAAGCTACATATACAGAGATGATGGTCTCCTAAGGAAGTTGCTGCAGGAGAAAGCAAGTCTGTGTTCCCTGACAGACTGTAACAGATATGTACTATTGCCTTGCTTATTTTGCATTATGAATTTTGTTTGAATAAAAAGCCAGAGGAGTAGAGGGTCTTTATGAAGGGTCTTCAATCTGTTCTGGTCTCTTAAAAAAATAACCAGATCTCTTTCCCAAAATGGTTTTTTTTTATTATTCTATACCGAAAAAATGCTCTCCTCTTGTTTATGGGAAGGACTTTGGAGCTGGGTTTGACCATATTTAGTAGGGATAATTAGTTAACCAAAAGGACAACAAAATGTGTACTGTTTACTGCCTCTACCCTAATGGTTTCACAGTGTCATGTTACAGTTGTATCATATTATCCAGTAAGAAATGTCTTAAAACAGTTCCTTTGGGTAGGGATATAAGGTTGGCAGCAGCCCTGTTTCTACTGCATAAAGTAGCAGCCTAGGCATGCGGGAAAAGATTCAGAGATCTCAAAGCACAGCACAAACAGCAGACTTCATACAACACCCCAATGAAATAAATAAGCTGCAGTAGATTTATTGTGCAGATAGGAAAACTGAAGAACAAAAGAGGGTAAATCAATTGCCATGAGCCATATAATAAATCAGTCACACAGCCAGTAAGATTCTCATTTCCCTGCTCTAAGCATTAGACCAAACTCTCTCTTCATTATCCGCACTTCATTGTGGTATACAGCTTGTGAAGTGATGAGATATCTATTGTGTGTGAAGTGTACCGCATCAGCGGGATTTAAACCACTGGAATTCTAATATAGACACAATTTTTAAATCCAGCATTGCAGTCTCTCAGAATAGTCTGGCTTCAGTAAAGTGCATTTGCAAGCGATGGGATATATTCCCATCTCAGTGTGCTGGGAGTTCGCTACATAAACGCCAATTGACAAATTCCTCCACATTAAGAAGAATATCCTGTACCCCTCATCAGTTAAATCAAAACCACAGTGTAACTGGGTGACCTACTGGGTCTTTTTCCATTTCTATTTCCGATGAGTCTAAGAAGAGTTTGCTGTGTCCAGACTAAGGACAGAAATGACTGGTGCTCCACATCACACCTCAGACTGTGGTGTAGATATACCCTGAGTAAACACTTCAGGATTTGGCCCACACGACAGCATTCAAATACTTCAACAGAACAATTTTACCAGCGAGAATAATGTGTAGAAATCTCTATCTGCCCACATGTGGAGCTAGGCAAATGAAAGCAATTTCTCCTTTACATTCTTTTTTTTCCCCCAGTGGTTATCTTAGTCATCCTAAGGCACTGTGTGTTAATTTACCCAAGAGATTCAAATGCTTCATTTATACCTTAAACCACAGAACAGCTTTGATGTCTTAAATTTTTATGTAAATGTGAAATTTCTTATGGGACCTTTTGCTTCCATACCCTTTGAACTTAGCAAAACCAACCTAGTTTTACTAAGTAAAGGTAGCTTTTATTACCTACTAAAGATAGCTATCATAATTAGCAAAACTAGATTATTATTAAATTACAAAGGGAAAATGTCCTCTCCCAGGATACTAACCATGATCTCTTGCAAGTTGTTTACATTTTCTGATTCCCCAGCAACCTGTGTTCAAATATGGAGGAAAGATCAGTAGCTAATTCCTGTTCTGTTGATCTTTAGATGTGTTCTTATTTTAGTTCAAGAATTTCTTTTGTTATGTGACAGGAATTACATCATTATTACCATGGCCTTAAGCCCCATATCAATTTCATCTAGTGACTCCTCCTTAACAAAAACCTCTTTGACCTTGTGTATACTAGTGCTACTACAATCAAAATTTCACTCATCAAAATGTAATTCAAAGTGTTTCTATTAAATCTGAAAGCCTTTGAGATCTTTTAATGTTTATGGAGGCGCAACAGCTCTCCATCTTGTTTATAAACTAATTGGGAATAGCCTTGTAGAAAGTCTATGGTGGATACAATATTTGTCACTATTTGTAAATGGTTATACTACTGCATACTATGTCGACTTCAGATTCCTTTGTCCTTCAGATTTCAATGCTTCCTTCAGATTTCAAAGCATTCACCATAGCATTCTAATCAATCTTTGAAGCATCTGTTGCTTTAGATTAGAAACAGGAAAATATGACTAAAGTGTGTAGGACGATTCCACAAATTTAAAGGGGAAATTTCAAGGCTGATGAAATTAAAATCGGACCTCTTTGCAAAATCCATGTTTATGTACTGTATATAGAGTTTTGTCATAACAGATGCTTTAATGCTGTTTATAGGGTAACCACACATTAGAAAGTCTCTTTTGCAAATTGTCATAAGCCAGTGCACATAAAGTACGGAGAGAAAAAAAATTCAAGAAAGAAAGATTTCAATTACAAGCTTCCTAGAAAGAGGAATTCTCAGTGACTGTCCTTTCAAGTGCCACCACTCACTTGTTTCACTGAGAGGTAAGGTTTTTATATGTAGTTTTTTAAAAAAAAAAAATCAACTATTAAATTAGAATTGGTGCTTTCTGAAAAATGATACATAAAAGGAAAGTGGGCAGCGTGGATCCTAAAGACCTGCACAGTGCATCAATACCTACAGAATTAAGTATTTGGGCTTCTGTATCTTTAAAAGAATTAAGAAAAACAAAAACAAAAAACCCACAGCCATTACCACACAAGCATCTCCATAAACCCTATTACCCTACAAAGGAATAGTTTGTTTTTAACATTTTAAAATAATGTTTGAAGTAAAACATCTAAGAACGTCAAGCAAGTGTTGCACGCTGGATAAATTTAAGTTAGCCTCTGGACACCTCTCTGTTCTCAGTTACACTTTGACTACAATAGAAGCCATTAAACATTTGGCATCTCAAGTGAAATCCTGGCTCAGTGAAGTCAGTGGGAGTCAACTTCAAAGGAGTCAGGATTTCCCTCTTATATTTAAGTATGGAAGCACAGAGGAGACAAACTTTTGGCAAACGGTGAGCTTTTTTATCATCCTCATTGTAATGCCACTGAAGTCAATGGAAAGACTCCATGTGTGCACTGGTACAAATGAAAAAAGAATCTGGCCCCTAAGCCCTTTCTCATCACATGAAGGGTTGTGCCTGACAACCCCGAGAAAAGGTCACAAGAACTGGAATGTCTAGCTTTTAAGTAAATGGGGATTTCTGAGTCATGACAGTGACGCTACAGAAAATGCTTCTAGGATATTTGTCAGAAAAATAGCCCAAGAAATAGTGAGCTCCCAGCAAATGTTTCTGAGGCTGAGTGTCTGTAGGTATTATGTAACAGATATGTAAGTCGTATACAGTTTTTTCAAGACCTTGACTAATCAAAGCCTTCCTTCACATAAACCAAAAAAAGAGAATCAAAAACCAAACTGTGCCACCACATCTGGTAATAAATCATTTTAAAGGGAAAAAAGATTGTCCCACAATTGCTAATTAAGCTGTAATTTCTCTATCAGTTGATCTCAGGTCTGCATCTGTCTCTTGGGAGATTGCAATAACGGGTGTTATGTAAGTACTGTAATGCTCTTAAATCAACTGGAAGAGGCCAGGCCAAGGGTAATATAGTTACCTTTATTCCTCCCTTCCCTCAGTTTTATAACTAGCTGTAACTGGACTGTGTCAGAAAGGGTCTGAATCCAAGCCCATTGAAGCCAGTGGGAGACTTCTCATTGTGTTCACTGGGCCTTGAATCAGACCCCAAATGCTTTCACACTACATGCTTTTCAGAAAGGGAAATCAACAATTAGTCCATTGTTGCATTAGTGTGATCGAAATGTATTGATTCTCTGTTGGCATTTGCAATGGCTCAATATGAGCAGTCAAACACATGCAGGGAGAGCGTGTGTGCTCAGATTTACAAACCACAATGGAAAATATAGCATGCAGTCATAGGACACTATGCCAGCATTTAAATCAAGTATTCATTACCTTTCCAACAATTAACGGATGGAACTGAACCTTTAATGATATTATTCAACACTCTGAAAAAAGACCTCTGCCAACAACTAACAGTATTCTGTGGTGAATGAGTTTAAATGGCAAAAAGATCAACAAAGTGCTTTCACTGGTGATAAGGGAGAATTTGATAACCAATATTATTGATACAAGCCCAACAGGGCATTAGGCGATTTGGAGACAACCATGATGACTAGACAAGAACAAATGGATATAAACTGGCCATGAACAAATTCAGGCTGAAAACTAAAAGGTTTCTAACCATCAGAGGAGTGAAGTTCTGGAACAGCCTCCCACAGGAGTTGTGGGAGAAAACAACTGAATTGCTTTTAACAGAGAGCTGGAGAAGTTTATGAGAGAGGTTGTATGACGGGGTTGCTTGTGATGGTGTGTGTGTGGGGGGGCACTGTGCAGCAGCCTTGGGGATAGTCTTAGATTACTACCTACCACTAACAGGGGTCCCGAACTAATGTTTTCCCTTCAAGTATAGTGGCTTATTTTTGGTCTCTTTCCTGTGAAGCATCAGAGATGGCCACAGTTGGAGATGGGACACTGGATGAGGTGGGCTAGTGCTCGGAGGTGGCACTGGAGCATTCTTTCACATTCAATAGTTTGGTCTAATTTCAGCTGTGGGGTTTCATGTAAGAGTGTTGGCAGCCTGCGATGTACGGGAGAGACTGATGATGTCACTTCTAGCCTTATACTATGAGCTTTCTACCCCAAGGACCCAACACTCAAAATGCCCTGTAATAGAAACAAAAAGCCATGACTGGTTTAAGGAACTTGTGCCTCCTGTCATTGTTCTAGGGATGCAACCCATTTGAGCTCTTCCTTCCTCCCCCCCAAAAAAGAGTATGAGGTCTTTTACAGACAAGGGATTGAGAGAATTAGACATCTATCACTTACTGGTGTGTAGAGCACCTTCTGTGCCCAATCCACGGAGGATAGGAATCTATTATCCCCTCAGATAGAGAACTGTAGCTCAGGCTATAGCAGCTTGCGCCTACTGGGCCTGGAGGTCCTCCGTTCAGTGCTTGGTCTGTTGGCCCTGACATTGGCTATAGGGTTGCCAACCCTCCAGGATTGTCCTGGAGTCTCCAGCAATTAAAGATTATGCCATGTGACAAAGTCTCCAGGAATTCATCCAATCAAAGTTGGCAAGCCTAAGTGGTTGTCATATACATAAGGGCCAGAGCCCAGGCTCTCTAGCGGAAACTGTAACACTCAACACACTCAAATCCACTATGGATCAGCACAGAAGGGGGCATGTAAAGCAGTGTCCTACACTACGCCATGAGAGCCAAAGTGACTGAGCGATCAGCATTCAGCCACCATCTTTTTCACTCTGATTTTTGTTTAGGATTTCCATTTCTCTCTTTTATAAACAAAAATATGAAATCACCTACATTATGCAAAAGTCAGCCTTCAGTTTTGTGATGTTACCTTGACTGTGCAGCTCATTTACTTACAGATAGACTATGAGGCAGAGTGAGTAGAGAGAGCCCCTCTCCACCTGGGACATGCTTGCAGGAGCCAGTCATTATTTCTGGCGGCAAAGTGCCGGCAAGCGCAAAAGCAGAACAGACGACAGGCACCCACTTGGGTGTGGAGGAGGGAGTGCAAAAAGACATTGAGTGCACCTTCCAGCATTCAAGAAATATTATATCATACACAGGGAAAGGACTAGAGTAAATATTTTCATTCCTCTGCTCAGGTATGAGAGGCAAGTAGAAAGTAATGTTAGAAGAGAGAGTTAGTCTGCTGCAGTTCACTGGGGAATCTCCGCTCACATCACTGTTTATTCAGCAGAGAGGATACAGAATAATGAGGTCTCTCCTGGTTTAAAGCAATAAAGCTCCAATTCAAAATTATTGTTTGTCACAAAACAATTTTCAAACCACAACAGATACTTGGGCAAGCCCCAACTGTGTAGGAGGTCTGAATTACCCTGCCATACATGATTACACTGTAAACAACAACAGGGTCCATGTGGCTGTAGAAGAAAGCTAGGCAGTGACATTATATATACAGTACTTGTTCTGTAGATAGAGGACTTGAACCATCCACAAGCAAGAAATTCACTTTTGTTATTTCCTACCACTCCCACCTCCACCTGGGTGGAGATCCATTTCAGCAGCACGAAATTTGCTCTACAGAAATACTGTACAAGATTCAGTGATAAGTCACCTTGGTCTGAGAGGCTTTAGAAATATCTGGAAGGACAGTGGCTCACCTAACAGAAGGCTTGATCTGATGGCAGATTTTCAGACAAGGGATTCCTAGGCCAACCATGCAGCACATTGCAAATTGGTTACACATTAGCTATACAATCTCTCCATCCGACATAGAAAACAAAACTTTGCAACATCTTCACCCTCTTATAGGCTGCCAGCAGTTTTCTTCTTTGCTATCTGAATACTTGAAGCAGGACGATATCTGCAACATAGGCATTTGTTCTTAATCAAATTTAAAAGGCTGCAACTCAACTCACTTCTAGTAAATGCCTTTTTCTAGGTATATGCTAAAACCATTGTTACTATTGCTGTTGACATAACTTGTTTACTATTAGGGTCCAATTACAACACGCTAGTCTCATTATCGAGGTCTCCTAGCATATAGTCTAACACAGTGATTTTCAAATGGGGGTCCACAGCCTATGTCTACGATTTCCAAAGGGATCTGCATCTTTATTAGAAAATTTTTAGGGGTCCACAAATGAAAAAAAGGTTGAAAATCAGTGGTCTAGTACAAGAAGAAAACAAGGCATATGCAAATATGGTAGCAAATTTCTGCTTCAGCATTTCCCTCTTTTTATTTAATATAAATAAACCAAACCACAATCAATCAATTAGTTGAAGCTCTGCCATTGGACTTCCTTTCTGAAATGAGCCTCTGTCGTCTTCGAGGAAAATGGGTCAACTGAAGCACAGTGAGTAATGGATTACACACAGTGTCACTTTGTTTTATTTATATCCTTCAGTGGTTTGGTTTTATCTTTAATTATTTATATGAGGACACACAGGAAGTGTAACATGCTGCCCAATATGTCCCCATCTCATCAAGCAACATGATTTGTCATCATTTTCTGTATAAAAGGTTGACTGTCTTTTGGTACAATATTATCAATGAATTGCATCAGTCGCTTCTGTTGCTAAAAATAAGCAATTCCTCTGTTTACTTAAAGAATTTAGCCACCATTATGAAAAAAATCTTACAAAATTTAAACCAACTGGGTTCCACAGAAATGACTCTAAAAACCTACATAATTGAATAGTTTTTTTAGATTCATTCCATTGAAAGGATCTCATACTTTGTTAAATTCTGTAGGATTTTTCAATAAGGTCAAGAATTATTTTTAAATACTCGTGTTATTATACCAGAACTTGTTTCACTAAGACAGCTGCTAGACTTTTCAGGGAAAAGGAAAAAAGCAAATGGTGTGTTGCGTAGCCGTTTCTATAAACCTCTTTCTCCATGCCCCCCACATTAGACACCTGCCTCCTGTTGTGATGTTACACAAAACCAAGGACATGAACAGAACCAGATTTTTACTCTGCCACCTTACCGCAACATGGTCAAACCCTGTTGATTTCCCCCAATAAAAGCTTAATTTAAATATTTTATCTCCCCTAACTGCTGTTGATGCTTTGTTAAATTTTTCCCTTTTGAAACGCTGACAATGTATCTGCATCTGAAAGAGAGCTGCATAAAGCAAAGGAGAGAGAATGGTGTTTTTCTTCATTGCAAGAATCATCTGCTTTAGTCCAAGTATAAAGCAATAATTCTGACTAGAAAAGGGATCTAACCTAAAGAGAGACTTGCTGGAAGGAATATACATGTAAACCATGAAGATAAGTTAACATTTCCCTCATTGGGCCCTTCCTTAGGTAGTGAAGGAAAATCCCCTGAGCAGGGGTGGATTTCCTTTAAGAATAGAATTTATTACAGTGGTGCAATATGCTTTGGGAAGCCACTGTGTTATGTGCTCAAAACCATGAGTTTGATTGAGAGCACTCCCAGCCCAATGAGACAGCCCTACTTCAGTGTCACCAATCTTTAGTTAGACAAGCAAGGGTGGGCAGGAAAGCGGGTGAATTATTTTTCAGATTTCCAGCGCTTTTGGGAAACCTTGAGGAAGTATTTCAGCGTAACCTTGCAGCAGAGCAGTGACTAAAGCACTGCAGTGAATTTAAGGTCAGTGCTAGGATCTCTCAGGAGCTGATCATCTGCTCCTCTCATGTTAGATTCTTGAACTGCCAAAGTTTAGACATAAAAGGCATTTATTTTAACCAACCATTTAAAAAAGGGGGGGGGATTTTAGCACTTTGAACATTTCCTAGGGTGATAGATGCCCCCCAAAAGATTTTGCAGCTACTGACTAGGATAAAATAGGGTGTTGTAATTTGCTTAATAAATGGTAGTGAACCTCGGGGGGAGGGACCACAAACCACCTTTCTTTGGGGAGAAGTTTCTGGATCTGTACAGCCAAGGAACAGAGCATTTCGCTAGGAATGGCGTCCCACCCCTCTGAAATGGAGTCACTGTTTATTCAAACACACTCTCCAGCAACTTCAACCAGGGAAATGGCCACTGTTTTTGTTGTTGCAAGCAAGGCAAGTGTTACAGGACACAAGGAAGCTGCTGATTGACATGATCTTCTGGGGCAGATAGCTCCAGGTGCTGTGCTGGGCTCCCACTCTGCCCTCCTCTCTGGCCACCCCACCCTTCCCCCCACAGCAAATCAGTTGCAGTCATGGAGGGGACTCCAAGTAATACAGATTGTAGTGGTTTTAACTCCAGTTTGTTTGCATTTCAGCACAGATATCTGCTGGGAAGTACGCTGCAGAAAGCTGCTGCTCCACACCAACTGGCAGACCCTGAATTCAAGCACAATTCAAACCTTGCAGTGTGGACTGCTTACATTTGGATAAGCTACTCTAGAGGAGGAAAACAAGAGTGCTTTCATGCTACATCTTCTCTTTGCCAGCACTTTCCCCAGTCATAGAATCATAGAATATTAGGGTTGAAAGAGACCTCAGGAGGTCATCTAGTCCAACCCCCTGCTCAAAGCAGGACCAACACCAACTAAATCATCCCTGCCAGGGCTTTGTCAAGCCGGGCCTTAAAAACCTCTAAGGAAGGAGATTCTACCACCTCCCTAGGTAACCCATTCCAGTGCTTCACCACCCTCCTAGTGAAATAGTGTTTCCTAATATCCAACCTAGACCTCCCCCACTGCAACTTGAGACCATCGCTTCTTGTTCTGTCATCTGCCACCACTGAGAATGGCCGAGCTCCATCCTCTTTGGACCCCCCCTTTCAGGTAGCTGAAGGCTGCTATCAAATCCCCCCTTACTCTTCTCTTCTGCAGACTAAATAACCCCAGTTCCCTCAGCCTCTTCTCGTAAGTCATAAGAACATAAGAACATAAGTCGTGTGCCTCAGCCCCCTAATCATTTTCATTGCCCTCCACTGGACTCTCTCCAATTTGTCCACATCCCTTCTGTAGAGGGGGGGACCAAAACTGGATGCAATACTCCAGGTGTGGCCTCACCAGTGCCGAATAGAGGGGAATGATCCTTTCCCTCGATCTGCTGGCAATGCTCCCACAAATACAGCCCAATATGCTGTTGGCCTTCTTGGCAACAAAGGCACACTGCTGACTCATATCCAGCTTCTCATCCACTGTAATTCCCAGGTCCTTTTCTGCAGAACTGCTGCTTAGCCAGTTGGTCCCCAGCCTGTAGCAGTGCATGGGATTCTTCCTTCCTAAGTGCAGGACTCTACACTTGTCCTTGCTGAACCTCATCAGATTTCTTTTGGCCCAATCCTCCAATTTGTCTCAGTCACTCTGGACCCTATCCCTACCTTCCAGCGCATCTACTTCTTCCCCATTTTAGTGTCATCTGTGAACTTGCTGAGGGTGCAGTTAATCCCATCATCTAGATCATTAATGAAGATATTGAACAAAACCGGACCCAGGACTGACCCTTGGGGCACTCCGCTTGATACCGGCTGCCAGCTAGACATAGAGCCGTTGATCACTACCCGTTGAGCCTGACGATCTAGCCAGCTTTCTGTCCACCTTATAGTCCATTTATCCAATCTATACTACTTTAACTTGCTGGCAAGAATACTGTGGGAGACTATCAAAAGCTTTGCTAAAGTCAAGATATATCACATCCACTGCTTTCCCCATATCCACAGAGCCAGTTATCTCATGACAGAAGGCAATCAGGTTGGTCAGGCATGACCTCCCCTTGGTGAATCCACATTAACTGTTCCTGATCACTTTTCTCTCCTCCAAGTGCTTCAAAATGGATTCCTTGAGGACCCGCTCCATGATTTTGCTGGGCACTGAAGTGAGACTGACTGGTCTGTAGTTCTCTGGGTTCTCTTTCTTCCCTTTTTAAAAGATGGGCACTACATTTGCCTTTTTCCAATCGTCTGGGACTTCCCCCGATCGCCATGAGTTTTCAGAGCTAATAGCCAATGGCTCTGCAATCACATCAGCCAACTCTCTCAGCACCCTTGGATGCATTAGATCTGGACCCATGGACTTGTGCACATCCAGCTTTTCTAAATAGTCTTAATCTGTTTTCTCCACAGAGGGCAGGTCACCTCCTCCCCATACTGTGTTGCCCAGTGCAGCAGTCTGGGAGCTGACCTTGTCTGTGAAGACTGAGGGAAAAGAAGCATTGAGTACTTCAGCTTTTTCCACATCATCTGTCACTATGTTGCCTCCTCCAGTCAGTGAGGGGCCCACACTTTCCCTGACCTTTTCTTGTTGCTAACATACCTGTAGAAACCCTTCTTGTTACTCTTCCCATACCTTGCTAGCTGCAAGTCCAATAGTGCCTTCGCCTTCCTGATTACATTTGCTGATGCACTTGCTGCATGGCTAGCACATTGAAACGAGTCTTCAGCCACAGTCACCTGGGCAAAAGTCACACCAGATGCCCCTGCTTCCTATGCCCCCATCCCACATTTGCCTCCATGTAGCCCCCCTGTAGTTGAAAAACCTGCCAGCAACTTTAATAGGTCCTCAGGAATCATGGGATCAAGACAAACTCAGCTCCACAGCAGCTCCTGCATACACTTTAAGAAGTCTTAAGGGAGGCAAGTTTAGGAGTGAAAGCAGGAATGAATGCACTGAACCCAGGGGACCAGAGGGAGCTTGGAATAGGATGAAACGAATCAGGGAAGCTGGCTTTGGAAATGGAGAGCCAGAAGGGTTGCAGGATGTTTCAGGGACAAGGGAAGCCTGGGGGCTTCAGTGGCTCTGCAAGGCAGTCTGAGGTGGTGGTTTGGGAAATGCATTAGAGAACTGAGGGTATGGCTACACTTGCAGCTGTACAGCCCTGGGAGTTAAACCTGCCTTCGTACAGCTGAGTAGGGAAAGCGCTGCAGTCTGTCCACACTGACAGCTACCAGCGCACTGTCGTGGCCACATCTGCAGCGGCACTGGGAGCGGTGCATTATGGGCAGCTATCCCAGCGTTCAAGTGGCTGAACATGCTTTTCAAAAGGGGGGTGAGGGTAGGGTGGAGTGTGACAGGGAGCGTGTGGGAGAGAGAGAGTGGGTTTTTGGAGCTGACACTGGGTCAGCAGCTGCAAGTTCCGACCCCCTCCTTCCACCACCCCTCTCTCGCTCACTGAAAGCAAACAGCAACTGTTTTTTCCCTCACAGACCAGATAAGCAGCCATGAGAAACGGACCCCCCCCCCTCCCTCCCGCCGTGCTGCTTCTCTCCTCAAGTCCCCTCCCTCCCCCTCTCTTCAAGCAAGCACTAGCTGTGGGCATTCCAAAGGGAGCCCCCCTGCCTCTGCCCATTCACAGCAAACAGGAGCTGTGTTTGTTTTTTTGATAAGCAGCTTCGGGAGCCCAGAGTTCACAACAAAACAAAGAGAGTTATCTTCACTTTAAAGGATTATGGGAAGCTTCCGGAGGTCAGTCACAGCGTACTAAGATTATTCTCTGTTTACACTGGCACCCCAGCGCTGCAGCAGCAGCGCTATACTCTTTATTCCTCTCATGGAGGTGGAGTACAAACAGCGCTGTAGCCATGGAGATACAGCGCTGTATGTGCTTTGCCAGTGTGGACGGGGAGTGAGTTACAGTGCTATAAAGCCACCAACAGCGCTGTTACTCTCAAGTGTAGCCAAGGCCTAAGTTAGAATTCCCTTAGGGCTGCAGTAGTCACCAAGGCCAGGAGAATTGGGAGTCCCAGTACCTGTTTTGATCCTAGAGGGAATAAAGCTCTTAACTCACTCGTGGACATTCCCAAATATGCCTTTCCCTGTCTCCATACTGGTACTGTCCAGTACACCCAGGTGTGCAAGTAGGGTGGTACGCACCAGTATGCAGTACCAGCAAGAGATTTTTAGTGGGTACGGGGTACTGGAAAGACTTGGGGCTAGCCCCCCAACCCCTCCAGAGTAGACTGCATCTAGGGAGGACATTCATTCTTTATAGGGCTTTAACAGCACAATACATACGCAAACTTAAAAAGGGGTTTGTTTAAGTTTGTTTGCATATGTATTGTGCTGTTACATTGGTCAGGAGTCCTCTAAAGGGGAGGAATGGGGAGGAAAGTGTTTAAACAGTGTTTTGTATTCTGTTTCTCCCCATTGGTCTGAATAATCCATGATGTCCATACTGCATCACATCAAGCCCAAATCATTAGAGGAATGCCTCTGCTTCCACTGACCTAGGATGTTTGGATTCTGATGTCAGCCCAGTTCTGCAGCCTGATGGGAATCAGGTATTGTCTCCAGTGTATCTAGTATTTTTCTTTGCAGCCAAACTAGTCTAACATGCATTTTGTTAACTGGAAGTGGAGCAGCAAAACCAAGAAAACAAATGCCTCATTGTCCAGTTTTATGGGTCAGAGAACTGTAAGTTAAGATTATAATGCTGGACACTGACGGCCTTAAACCAGCTGCCTCAGGAATCTGCCAAGAACTTTGCTGAAAATAAGATGAGACATAACGGAGCTAAGACTTATCACACATTTGCCCACCTTTATTCGAATGACGCTCCTTCTGATCTGACAGCTCAGGCTTGTCAGTTTCACCCAGAACAAATTACAAACTTGGAACCTAATCCTGTAAACCCTTAATCATTTGATCAATCCCATTGAAAACAATGGGACTATTTGCATGACTATGGACCACTTTTGTGGGCTGGTAAGAGTTTCAGGAATCTGTTCCTATAAAGGAAGTTGTACCCAAACATTGCATTTCAGTGGGGGATTCAATACCATACAGCAGTTTAGGCTAAAGTCACACATATGCTGAAATGGCTCCTCACCCAACTCCCATATAAGCAGACTGAATACTACATAATCTGGGGCGGGGAGTGAATAGCTAATCATGTTGATGTTTGTATATAGAAAGAGGTGGTGTCAGAGGGGCTGGGGAGAGCCTGGGGCTGGGGCAGGGTGGGGAGGAGTCACATGGAGGATCATCTGGGGAAGACAGTGCCCCCCTTGTGTATCTCCTATGAGTGCAGTACCAGCAAGAAATGATTTCTACTTGCACCACTGTGTACACCTTGCAAAGAACCCCCATCAAACATTTCCAGTTCAGGCTATGTGTGTGATAATAGCTGTCCAAAACAAAACAAAAAGCCTTTGTGGTTCCCCTCCCCCCCCAAATATGGTTAATACCTAAAACTGGTCAAAAAATGGGTTCCCCTCACCCACACCCTTGGAATTTTAAGTTTATTGAAAAACTGAAATGAAAATTTTGGCCAAAGACCAACACTTGAGAATCAGAAAAGCTGCAGTAGCGACATGCCTCTCTTGCCAGATATTTCACATGGTACACCATGGTCTCCCCTCTTGCCAAGCTGCCATTGTGTATTATGGGAGATGTAGCTCAGCTGAGGAGTCCTACCCTTAGAGGGGAATGGGGGTAGGAGGTACCCAAACTACAACCTTCATGAGGCACCACAGGGGCATTTTCCAATCACAATTTTTTTTTGAGGGGATGCAAAAAATAGTTTTCAACTGAATATTGAAAAAAATGGTTTCCATGTTTTTAGTGAAGTCAAAATTTTCTGTAGAAAGCCGACACTTTTCATGGAAATATCACTTTATCAAAAATCCAATTTTCTGATGAAAATCAGTTTTGATAAAACATTTTCCAACAGCCCTATTAACACCTCCCATCTCCCGCCCCTGAATCTTATTTCAAAAAGGCAGCTTACATGCATCATCTCAGACTGGTGTGAAAAAGAAATTGTTTGGCGCACACAGGCCTCATACCGAATTTTAAGTGGAAGTTACCTGTTTTTGAGAAATTGGATTTATGACATAGTTCAAGTCTCTTCCTGATCTATGGAGATACGATTACTAGTAGTTTTTGTCTTGATGGAATGGCTATTTAGTTTTTTTAATTAGTATAATTTTCACATCTCCCTGCCCTTCACAGGATCTAGGATTACACCTTTTGTTCTGGTGGCTTTTTCAGACTCTAGACATTTAACCATCTTTTCCTTTTTAGAAGCAGTTTATCTTCACTTCCTTGGCAATAATTTGCAGATTGGAGGAAGCTTACTGAAAAAAAATCAATTTTTTTGGAAAAACAAAATTCTTTTATTCTTCCCTCAGGCTAGTTTAAAAAATGCAGTAGCCTAATATTGATAATTTAGATACACATCATAGCCTTTTCTGGCTTCCCAAGTAACAAAACAAGCCTCCACATTTCTATATAGATAAAGAAATGAGAGCTGTTGAATTGTACTGAAGAAATAAAATCTTTAAAAATTCCTCTTTTATTTGCCCTTAATACAAAAGAAGGGTGTTACAACTTAGATTCTTTTAAAATGTTCTCTTTAAAAGAGTTTATTTTAAAAGGCAGCATGTGATAGGGAGCAATTCCATAACAGAAATTCTTCCAAAAACACACCTCTTGCAAAATGAGAATGTGTGGATGGGGCAAAGCAAAGGCTGGCCTGGAAAGATTGGGGACATTCTTCAAAGCTCTGAATTTCAAAATACACATTCTCTGAAGGCAGTTTCAAGTAGCTTGCAGCTTCCTCCAGAGCTGGTTAAAACCCTGCCAACATCTATTTATTTGAATGTCTAACAAGCAAAGTGACTTGAATTAAGCATAAAACAGAATTTCCAGCTTAGGTTTGCCAACCCTCCCGGAATTGGGCTCAATCTCCCAGAGGCTACTGAAGCCAGTCCGGGAGATTTTAGGCTGCTAAAAGTCTGGTGGCGCAGCAGGGATAAGGCAGGCTCCCTACCCGCCCTGTTTCTGTGCTGCTCCCAGAAGCCACCAGCATGTCCGGTAGCGGCTCCTAGGCAGAGGTGTGGCCAGGGGGTCTCTGCACACGCCCCAAGTGCCGACACAGCAGCCCCTATTGGCCGGAAACAGGGAACCATGGCCAATGGGAGCTGCGGGGGCAGAGCTGCCTAGCTACCCCTGAGCCTAGGAGCCCCTGAGCATAGGAGCTGCCTGGCTACCCCTGAGCCTAGGAGCCTCTTCCAGGAGCCACCTGAGGCAAGTGCCACCTGGTCAGAGCCTGCACCCTGAACCCCCTCCCACACCCCAACCCCCTGCCCCATCTCTGAGCCCCTTCCCACACCTAAACTTCCTCCCAGAGCCTGCACCCCCCGTTGTAAACCCCAACCCCCTGCCCCAGGCTCAGCCTGGAGCCCTCTCCCACACTCCAAACCCCTCAGCCCCACCCCCCAGCCCAGAGCCTGTACCACCTCCTGCATCCCAACCCCTTGCCCCAGCCCAGTGAAAGTGAATGAGGGTGGGGGAGAGCGAGCAATGGAGGGAGTGAGTGGGGGCAAGGCAAGGGTGTTTGAGTTTGTGAGATTAGACAGTTGGCAACCCTATCCCAACCCCCTCACAAAATGTCTGTTCCTTTGGGCCCATACCTGCCCTTATTGAGCCCCATCTCTTCTGTGCAGGCTTCAGTACTCGGCTTATTTGCAAAACTAGTGTCACACTAAGTCAAGCCATGGTGTGCTTTAGTAGGTTACTGGGGCACATCAAGAAACCAAAAACTTTCAGATACTCAAAAAGCTTACCAAAAAGAGTGGTAAACAGAAACTTTAACAGGGCCTGGAATTTGGCCCTAAATCTTTTAGTAAAATACATTTCTGCTATATAAAAAGAAGTGTCATCAATTTTCTCTTCATTTCAGCAGAGAATTAGAAATCAAGAATGCCTGAAGATTAGTCCTGGCTCTCATCCCTTTTACAGTCTTGACCAAGTAGTTTAACTTCTCCATCTCTGGTTTCTTCATGTGTAAAACAGGAATGAACTCACCTCCCTCACGAGGGCATTTGAAGTAATTATTATGGGCCAAAATTTGAAATTTAGGTGCCTCAAGTTAATCACCAAAACTCAAAATTAAGGCATATAAATGTAAATGGATGAGTTGGTGTTGAGCACTTGTAGCCCTCATTAAGTCAATAAGAGCTGCAGTTGCTTAGCATTCTGGAAGTTATCATTCATATTTTTAAATTTAATATGTGTGGGCTATGTACCCACATTTGAGCATTTTGGACATAATGTTTAAAGTGTTTTGAACATGGCCATTGCTACAGAAATGTTAAATGTTATAAATATTTCAGTAGCTTTACTGTAGGTCAAACACATTGTGGGACTCATTTTCTCCATAAATCTGGTATATTGTCCTGTAACAGGGTGCTGGCTAGGAGAAACAAGCCAGGCCCCTGTTAGCCCTGTTCCAGAGGAAGAAGAGTATTAGTTGGGCTGGCTGAGGGGCCACGCCCTAATTACCAGAGTGGATCCACCTGCAGGCCTGGGTAGCCAGCCTGCCCTATAAAGCTGGGGGAGACAGGAAAGGGAGGAGTGTGGGCTCTAGATCCCTGCTGGCTGGGAAGTTAGTAGTCTCCCAGAGTGTTGGTCTCTGTAAATAATAGGTGGTGGGAACGGACACAAACAATAAAAGGACACGGGTGCTGCACTTCAGTTGGTCTCTGACTGTGTTTGTGGAGGGGCCGGGAGCAGGCACCACTACAAGTCCTTTCAGAACACTATAATCTAGAACCTTTCCTAAACATGATTTCTTTAATATCTTTATGCAACCCTTTGTGTAGGCTTGGTAGTGAGAAGGCAACTTATAAAGCCTCCCAGCCAATCAAATGGTGTTAAAGCATCATTAGTTTTCGTATTTGACAAATCCTCCCTCTCTCATGAGAAAGAAGAGAAAACAACTGTTGGAGTTGTCTGGATGGGACAATCAAATTTGTTTCTTTAAAATTGTCACTTTAAAAAACCAAAACACACATACTGTAATCTGATTTTTACTGCTTTCTCAAAACCCTTTGCAGGATGTCTACTGAATGAGTTCAGGTGCTTACGATAGGAATTAGGGCTGCGGATCAATCACATTTAATTCATACAATTAATTTAAAAAATGATTAAAAATGAGTCATGTTTCATTGCAGTTTTAATAGCAATGTTAAACTATACCAATTGAAATGTATTAAATATTTTTCTGTTTTTCTACATTTTCAAATATATTGATTTATTACAACACAGAATACAAAGTGCACAGTGCTCACTTTATATTTATTACAAATTTGTACTGTAAAAATGAGAATAGTATTTTTCAGTTTGTCTAATACAAGTACTATAGTGCAATGTCTTTATCATGAAAGTGCAACTTACAAATGTAGATTTTTGTTACATAACTGCACTAAAAAACCAAAACAATGCAAATCTTTAGAGCCTACAAGTCCACTCAGTCCTAATTGTTGTTCAGCCAATCGCTAACACAAACAAGTTTGTTTACATTTACGGGAGATAATGCTGCCCTCTTCTTATTTACAATGTCACCAGAAAGTCAGAAGAGGTGTTCGCATGGGACTTTTGTAGCCAGCATTGCAAGATGTTTACATGCCAGATATGCTAAACATTCACATACCCCTTCATGCTTCGGCCACCATTCCAGAGGACACGCTTCCATGCTGATGAGGCTCATTAATGCATTTGTTTTTAAGTTAAATTTGCGACTGAACTCCTTGGCAGAGAATTGTATGTCTGTGGCTCTGTTTTACCCACATTCTGCCATATGTTTCATGTTATAGTAGTTTTGGATGATGACTCAGTACGTGTTGTTCATTTTAAAAACACTTTCACTGCAGATTTAACAAAATGCAAAGGTATGAATGTGAGATTTCTAAAGATAGGTACAGCACTTGACCCAAGGTTTAAGAATCTGATGTGCCTTCCAAAATCTGAGAGGGATGAAGTGTGGAACATGCTTTCAGAAGTCTTAAACAAGCAACACTGTGATGCAGAAGCTACACAGAACCCAAACACCAAAAAAGAAAATCAATCAGACTCAGATGAAGAAAATGAATGTGAGTCGTTCTGCACTGCTTTGGAGTTTTATCAAGCAGAACCTGTTATTAGCATGGATGCATGTCCTCTGGAATGGTGGTCGAAGCATGAAGGGATATATGAATGTTTAGCACATCTAGCATGAAAATATCTTGCGACGCTGGCTACAAAAGTAGGACTGAGTGGATTTGTAGATGCTAAAGATTTGCATTGTTTTGGTTTTGAATGCAGTTATGTAAAAAATAAATAAATAAAAAATCTACATTTGTAAGTTACACTTTTTGAGAAAGAGATTGCACTACAGTACCTGTATTAGGTGAACTGCAAAATACTATTTTTTACAGTGCAAATTTGTAATAAAAAAATAAAGTGACCACTGTACACTTTGTATTGTGTTGTAATTGAAATCAATATTTTTGAAAATATAGAAAACAGCCAAAAATATTTAAATAAATAGTATTCTATTATTGTTTAACAGCATGATTGTTTTAATTTAATTGCATGATTAATCACAATTATTTTAATCGCTTGACAGCCCTAAGGAACCAAACCTGGGAAAACTGTTTGTATTAACATTCCTTTTTGAATGGAAAGTTCTCATTTAAGATCTCTAAACAGGGAAAATCAAAGTCAAAATTACTATATTCCTGCACAAAGCCAGAGAGTGAGTGAGCCTTTCACAGGAGATTACCATGACAGTACTGAATCCTCTCTATGGGAACGGAGTACTACTTGACCTGTAGTTGCAGCTTCATGTGACTCTTCACACAGCCATTTGTTCAGTATATCTATGCCATTGCAGATCTACTGCCACACCACCATCCTACCCATGTGCTACAGCTTCACTGCAGGTGTTCAGGGTTCCCAGTGCAGCCTTCCAGAGGCCTCTTTGTTCTGCACAGCAGAACCACCCTAACATCTTCCATACTCAGAATCCAATCCTACCCAATTAAAGTAAATAGGTCACCGACTTCAGTGGGGCAGGCTCAGGGCCTCAAAGAAGGGGAAGGGATAGGATGTGGTCCTTAATGCTGACATGAAAAGAAGCGAAGGAGGAGACTAGTCCTTGGGCACATACTGCATTTGATAGCAGCTCCCTCTGTCTTACAGTATCGAACCGCACTGGCCCACAGTGGGGCAGTTTGCATTGCTACAGGCTCACGGACAGCGAGTACAATGGGGCTTTGTTTCTAGCTGTCAGAGCCCTGTATTTCTAAATGATCTTTTCCACTCTACGTACGTAAAGCTGCTTTAACAGGAACAGCTGCCCATCAATGCAGTTCCTCAGACAGCTTGGGCTTTTTCCTTTACCCTGCCAGACCCCAGACCATGAGTCTGCCACAAGGTTGAACAGCTCTGCCACAGCAGTATGGGATGTGGGGTAGTCAGTGTGAGGGGAAGTAGGGGGAGGATGTTGTGTCCCCTCTCCCCACAACTATTATTCATCCCTACCTATGAAAGGACCTACATTTTTACCCCACATGGATTTCATGCCCCCCACCTGCACACTGAAGAGCCACCTCACACAAAATGCCCCAGTGACTGAAGTCATAGCTCATAAAAACAGGTAAGCCTCATCCTCAGCGGCTGCTGTAGTCATGCTCCCAGGCCTAACTAATGGTAGTGAATGGGGCAGGTTTCTCCCCCCGGGAGACTGAATGCATCACCATTCTGAAGCTAGCCTCTATTGGGCTGTTAAAGAATCCCAGAACAGTTCCTAAATTGGGATTTTCCTCTATGGACATGCTTAGCTCTGGCCTCCGGGTCAATGGCTTTGCTTTCATTTATGCCTTTAGCAAAGAGAAATAAGGGACCCATACAATCAAGTACATCTCAGATTCTTCTTCACAGTGTTGTTGTATTGCAAAGCCCTAGAACTGCCTGTTGCAGGGATGAAATGAAGGAGATGGAATTACTGTTTTCATTTATTTTAAGCTTGTCTGGGTCATTCATCACTGTAGCATGCAAGTGCCTCACAAACATTAATGAATGCATCTTAATACCACTCCTGTGCTCTAGGGAGGCATTATTTCCATTTTACAGATGAAGGAACATGAGACAGACAGAGACACATACCTAAGAATATACAGAGAGTCTGAGGTATAGCTGGGAACAGAACCCAGATCTCCTACACCCCAAGCCAGTACCTCAACCACAAGGGCAGATTTCCTTTCCATATCATCCTGCCCCAGGGTGGATTTTACTGCTGGCTATCAGCCATTAATGAATTGGTGGCAATGTGCTGGTTTCTGGGAGAAGCATACCACAGAGTAGTTGCACCTAGAGTCTGACCCCCATTAGACTATATCCCTGCTGCACGCAGAGGGGCTGCCAGCAGGAAAAAATCCTACAGTGTGACTACCTTTCCAATTGGCAAAGCCCCCCCAGACCCATTTCCATTTGACTCAAGCTGTTACTCCCCGACGCACAAGAAAGGGGCCAAAGGGGAGAAGAAACACAACATTCTGAATGCGCCACACTAAAGGCGGCAAGAACAGAGTACTGTGGTAAGTTTTCCTGATGCTCTTTCTTTAAGATAGCTGCAAAAGGCAATTAAGCACTTGGTATTGTCCAAAACAAAGGAATGTGTGAGCCCCGTCAGGAATTTGAACCATCTGGGAAAAGAGGCTTTGCTGCTGGATATTGTTTCTGGCTAAGGGGGTGTATGAGAAAGAGGAAGACAGTACAAGAGGAGAGAGAGGAAGAGATGGAGGGAGACAGAAGGAACAGAAAGTGAGACACAGCCTGAACAAGCTCTAAGGAAAGCCTAGACAGAGTTTTTGGGCGATGCTGGATGAAAGAGGTTTGAGGGTTGTGTGGTTCATCCTGTCCTCAGGAAAAATAAGACTTTGTACATTCTTTGTAAATCAACAGAATTGCATCAAAAAGGTATCAGACTCCATCAATTTCTCCTCCCAGTTGGAACAACCTACATGACCCCAAATTGTAGCAAGCTGCTTGGGTCAAAAAAAAAAAAAGGGGGGGGGTAATAGTATTGAAAGGTGTAAGGAAATGTACACCTACTAACCCTTTGGAAAGCTATAGGCATTAGCTTCCACTGATGCAGAAAAATTGCACCAGACTGCTGCTGCTTTATTAATGAAATGAGACTGCTGTGACCCCTTAACTTAGATCTTCTTGTGTCCTAAAGCTAGAAATAGACTATCCTGCTATCCTGTAATCACTTGGTATATTTTTCTAAAACTGGTGAGTTTTAGTTTTCTCTACACTTCCCCTCTAAATAGTTCATATCATTACTAGGTCAAATAAGAAAATATATTTGAGAATTCAATGATATAAAAAGTTCAAAGAAAATCATTGTACAGAATATGTGAAGTAGAAAAATAATCTCCCATTTTCCTTCCCAAAATGGGCATAATACTTCCATGATGGAGCACAATAGATTACATTAGTAATCATTAAGATTTAGAGCTCAGAGACCTTTAAAAAAAAAACCAAAAGACACCTGTAATTGCAATGAAGTACTGTAAGGAACCCTAAAAATTACCTACACTGACTTCAGTAGATGTTGCATTTGCCAGTTTAAAACACAACTCATCAACTCCTGTTAACTTCCAACTACTGCAATGCTGTTGTGTTTCTGGCCTTGTGGTCCCAAGAGGGGTCCTGATTTTCCATGTTATATAGAACTGCAGAGACCAGTTTATCACTATATGTCAGACAGCAAAAAGGATTATAGGGAGGAGGATTTAAAAACACACCACACACTTTGCAGGAGATTTGAGAAGAATATTCTTGGTGGCATACTGTACCTTGTTAATCTCAAGAACATTCAAAGTTTTCCCCTCCACTGGTTTTTTAAAAAAAATGGGGAAACCCTGATATAATAAGATAAAGGAATGTACAATAATTGATTAAAGCCTGTATTTACTAAATTAATCTGCCTGGAAGAACATGGGATAGAGTGCGATCCCTGACAAAGAAAGGGAAATGAATGAGACGTTGCCCCTGATGAATGATAGAAGGACACAGTTAATCCTGAAAATAAAGTCTAAAAACTTTCGATGCAGCCAATTCTTGTGATTTTATCATAAGTCTCATGATAGTTGGTCTTTTCTTAAAACTCAAAGATCCTGGAGTCCTGTAATTTGGGGAGAATCTCAGCTTTCATTTAAAAAAATGAAAGTGAGTTTCTAGCCTTCATAATGCTGGAGAAAGGCTTGAAAACATGAACCCTAAAATTCTCAAAAAGAAGGCAAATAAAAATAACCCACGTGTATGTATTTTTTTAAATCTTGTAGTTTTAACCCAATCTCATGATGTGTAGGGGCTCATGATTATTAAATATTTATGGTTGGCAATACTGCTCAGTGACTGAAAACTAATATTTCTTGTCCTGCAAAACAAGCGTACTTTACACACACACACACACACACACACACACACACACACACAGAGTAAAGAGTACAGCACACGCACAGAGTAAAGATTAATCAGTACTTCAAAAGCCACTTGCATCTCTTAATACATAGCAGGGGTTCTGCCTTGTCAAGTTCTGTTAAACTAGCATCCACTATTTTTCCCCTCCCCACTCTCAAGTAATCACCATATTCAAGAATGATAGAATTTGTGTTCAAACCTTATTCTGTCAAGCTATCCAAATGACATGCATCGTACACAATCTTACTGTACTTAATCACAACAGGCAACCTGGACACATACCACCATGGAACTTCCACTCTTAAAAACACGAGTTGAGAGAAATTGCACAAGATCACAAGCCCAGAGGTACAAGCTGAATGCCATTTTTAGACAAGTGACCAGCCCATCTCAGGCTATGGGAGGTAGATTACTCAAATACCCTCCATCTGACCACATCTAGGTCTTCCAGATAAGATCCTGCAGCATTTTTTGTTAGAGGATCAGTTTCCTCAAAGATCTCCTCCTCATAATGTTGTGCAATATGCCATGTGGTGGCAAATGGCATTTCAATGGATCTGTGTATTTAGCACAATTTTCCACACACTTTGGGATCCTTCAGGATGGAAGGTGTCATGTACATGTAGAATGTTAAGGGCCAATAGACAAAAATGTGTATAAACATCTAGTGAAGATTCAGAGACAAGTTGGCTCAAAGAGATCCTCTGAAATCCATCATAGTGAGATAATAGCAGCAGATCCTTTAACATATAGGCATACAGTAGAACCCAGAGTTATGAGCACCAGAGTTATAAACTGATCAGTCAACCGCACATTTCATTTGGAACCAGAAGTACACCATCAAGCAGCAGCAGAGACAAAAACCCCACAAATACAGTTCAATACTGTGTTAAATGTAAATACTAAAAAAAGGGAAAGCATTTTTCTTCTGCATAGTAAAGCTTCAAAGCTGTATTAAGTCAATGTTCCATTGTAAACTTTTGAAAGAACCATAACATTTTGTTCAGAGTTAAGAACAACCACCATTCCCAATGTGTTTGTAACTGAAGTTACAGTGTATTACTCTTTTGACAATGCCTAAACGTCAAAGACCAGCTGCACCAACATGCAACTGTCCTGTGCCAACCAGGCATACAGTTGTTTTGTGTCACTGAAGCAACATTAGGCAGTTAGAGTTTACTAGCAAATCTGGCCCTAGAACTGGAAACATTCCAATTAGTTCATATTGCCCAGAGATGAACTTGACATTTTCCCCTCTCCACAACCTTGTTCTAAATTTTCCCCCAAAAGGTGTTAGATTCCCAGAACTGTCGTGGGGATGCCTGCAAGCCTGCCATCCCGGCATTTGGAAAACGAGACGTTAAAATACACAATTGCATTATCTGAGTACAATAGGCAATTGTAAGCTGTGCGTGCTTACTAAATAATCATATACTGAGTGGTGGCAACACGATTCCATTCCTTGTAACATGTAGGGCATGTATAAAGGAAGAACTGGGAATGAGAAAAGACTGTCTCCCCACAGGGACTCTTATTAGATTCCAGAATTTAAATTCTCTTTCTCCAAATGCATGGGGAAAGGGAGCACGTGGTGATGGAAATCAAAGCCATGAGATTAGCCATGGAGATGTTTCAAAGAGCTGTGGGTGGAGTGGTGGAAATAACCACTGCCTGTAAGCAACCAGATCTGTAATGAAAAAACACAAATAAGAGTAGTGTAACAACTGCACAACTTACAAGACAGAAGAGGAATTATGGGCTCGTAATTACCACACATTCCTTCACCTCAAGAGGCGCACACTGCCGCAGCATCTAAAAAAAATCCTGTAAGTATCAAGATTCTCCAGCTCAGCCACTTTATGCCACATCACATGTGGAACCTGGCTGTGTAGCCATTTTAACCAGCCCAGTGAGGCTCTTACCACTGCATCAAGGAGACCACTGGAGCGCGACTCTCCTACCATTCCCTTTCCTCTTCCAGTAGCAGGGTAAATGGGGCATAGCTGGAGGAAATGAGGTGTGGTTGGGATATCCCTGTGTTACATTAATCCTTGCAGCCATTTGCAGCCTGCATAATGGAGAGCAGCCTGAGAACTGCTCTAATTCAGCCCTACACAAGGCTGCATCAACATCAGGTGGGTGCCAAGGTATGATACGTCTCTGACCTATGCTCTGTGCAGATCAGCTGCACCTCAGTATCTGGCCCCAAATGTTAAGCACAGCATTCATTGTTCCACTCTGCCAATTCTGCAAGTGACCAGTTTATACTAAAGAACAAGAGATGGCTTGTATCATGGCTTGAGCAGGCAAGAACCTTTCAGATTTAGGCAATATAGTGTACAGAAAACCGACACGAAGCCTTGGCACAGCTGATGTGTTGCACAACCACCAAAAAAAGACAGTATAGAGTCCAGGAAACATGAACAGGAGGGCACAAGCTCTGGGGAAGGATGTGTGCATGAATTCACATTAGCATCCCTTCTACGGCATGTTCAATAAATTATGGTCAACTGAATGAAATATACGATTAGGATTCTAAGTAACACATCACAGAGATGACCTTTGATTAACTGTTAGAAACAGTTTAAAAAGCTGTCCAGTTTACATTACTACACTTCATCATGAGAAAGTATGGTATGAATATACCTGCAAAGCCTTGGAGTTTAGATTCAGGGACAATTATGGTAACTACAGCAGGACCGCTTGGAAATAGTCACCATAATACAATAGCATTCAACATCCCTGTGCTGGGAAGAACATCTCAACAGCCCAACACTGTAGCATTTAATTTCAAAAGGGGGAACAATGCAAAAATGAGAGGGTTAGTTAAACAGAAGTTAAAAGGTACAGTGACTAAAGTGAAATCCCTGAAGCTGCATGGGCGCTTTTTAAAGACACCATAATAGAGGCCCAACTTCAATATATACCACAAATTAAGAAACACAGTAAAAGAACTAAAATAGAGCCACCGTGGCTTAACAACCATGTAAAAAAAGCAGTGAGAGATAAAAAGACTTCCTTTAAAAAGTGGAAGTCAAATCCTAGTGAGGCAAATAGAAAGGAGCATAAACACTGCCAAATTAAGTGCAAAAGTGTAATAAGAAAAGCCAAAGAGGAGTTTGAAGAACGGCTAGCCAAAAACTCCAAAGGTAATAACAAAATGTTTTTTAAGTACATCAGAAGCAGGAAGCCTGCTAAACAACCAGTGGGGCCCCTTGATGATCGAGATACAAAAGGAGCGCTTAAAGACGATAAAGTCATTGCGAAGAAACTAAATGGATTCTTTGCTTCAGTCTTCATGGCTGAGGATGTTAGGGAGATTCCCAAACCTGAGCTGGCTTTTGTAGGTGACAAATCTGAGGAACTGTCACAGATTGAAATATCACTAGAGGAGGTTTTGGAATTAATTGATAAACTCAACATTAACAAGTCACCGGGACCCGATGGCATTCACCCAAGAGTTCTGAAAGAACTCAAATGTGAAGTTGCGAAACTATTAACTAAGGTTTGTAACCTGTCCTTTAAATCGGCTTCGGTACCCAATGACTGGAAGTTAGCTAATGTAACGCCAATATTTAAAAAGGGCTCTAGAAGTGATCCCGGCAATTACAGACCAGTAAGTCTAACGTCGGTACCGGGCAAATTAGTTGAAACAATAGTTAAGAATAAAATTGTCAGACACATAGAAAAACAAACTGTTGAGCAATAGTCAACATGGTTTCTGTAAAGGGAAATCATGTCTTACTAATCTATTAGAGTTCTTTGAAGGGGTCAACAAACATGTGGACAAGGGGGGGATCCAGTGGACATAGTGTACTTAGATTTCCAGAAAGCCTTTGACAAGGTCCCTCACCAAAGGCTGTTATGTAAATTAAGCTGTCATGGGATAAAAGGGAAGGTCCTTTCATGGACTGAGAACTGGTTAAAAGACGGGGAACAAAGGGTAGGAATTAATGGTAAATTCTCAGAATGGAGAGGGGTAACTAGTGGTGTTCCCCAAGGGTCAGTCCTGGGACCAATCCTATTCAATTTATTCATAAATGATCTGGAGAAAGGGGTAAACAGTGAGGTGGCAAAGTTTGCAGATGATACTAAACTGCTCAAGATAGTTAAGACCAAAGCAGATTGTGATGAACTTCAAAAAGATCTCACAAAACTAAGTGATTGGGCAACAAAATGGCAAGTGAAATTTAATGTGGATAAATGTAAAGTAATGCATATTGGAAAAAATAACCCCAACTATACATACAATATGATGGGAGCTAATTTAGCTACAACGAGTCAGGAAAAAGATCTTGGAGTGATCGTGGATAGTTCTCTGAAGATGTCCACGCAGTGTGCAGAGGCGGTCAAAACAGCAAACAGGATGTTAGGAATCATTAAAAAGGGGATAGAGAATAAGACTGAGAGTATATTATTGCCCTTGTATAAATCCATGGTACGCCCACATCTCGAATACTGTGTACAGATGTAGTCTCTTCACCTCAAAAAAGATGTACTGGCACTAGAAAAGGTTCAGAAAAGGGCAACTAAAATGATTAGGGGTTTGGAGAAGGTCCCATATGAGGAAAGATTAAAGAGGCTAGGACTCTTCAGCTTGGAAAAGAGGAGACCAAGGGGGGACATGATAGAGGTATATAAAATCATGAGTGATGTGGAGAAAGTGGATAAGGAAAAGTTATTTACTTATTCCCATAATACAAGAACTAGGGGTCACCAAATGAAATTAATAGGCAGCAGGTTTAAAACAAATAAAAGGAAGTTCTTCTTCACACAGCGCACAGTCAACTTGTGGAACTCCTTACCTGAGGAGGTTGTGAAGGCTAGGACTATAACAGCGTTTAAAAGAGAACTGGATAAATTCATGGTGGTTAAGTCTATAAATGGCTATTAGCCAGGATGGGTAAGGAATGGTGTCCCTAGCCTCTGTTTGTCAGAGGATGGAGATGGATGGCAGGAGAGAGATCACTTGATCATTGCCTGTTAGGTTCACTCCCTCTGGGGCACCTGGCATTGGCCCCTGTTGGTAGACAGATACTGGGCTAGATGGACCTTTGGTCTGACCTGGTACGGCTGTTCTTATGTTCTTATGTTATATCTGTCTACAGATCATGGAAGGAGTAGATTGCAAGGACTTCCTATGCCTAAAGGGGCAAATAGTTCAAGACTTAATTTTCTGGGGTGTGACTGCTGTAATTGGCAGCACCAGACCCTCTGTTGTATATACAGATACAAATACCCTGAAACAGGTTACAGTAAACAGAAGGAAAAAGAGACCATAACATTCCAACCTCTCCTCTTTACAGCTTGTTAACAATTTTCTCACTTCATTTATCAGTTTACCACATTAATATTGGTGCTCCAAACAGTGGTTGAGTTCTGAGAGTCAGTACCACCCACAATAATTACAGGCTAAAACAAACAATGAGACATCTAATTGTTCTAGGATGAAAATATTCACTTTTAATGCATCTTGTTGGCACCATTGTACTGTTCCATTCCCCTTGCCTACAGTGAGCAGGAAAGCTACATGATTAATATTTAAATGCGTCTCTGAAGAATCTAACTGAAAAAGAAAATGCATCTTGACCAGCTGTGTTGTTCTGACATTATCCAGGGGTTAATTGTTTGTTGGTAGGGTTTTTGTTTCCTTTTATGAATCTTTTAAGTGTATTTTTTCTTACTTTGTGATTCTTTGGCCTCTTTCCTCAAGCCTCTCCACCATGGTTGATAACTGAACTCTTACAAAAGACAGCACTTAAAAGCAAATCATATTCCTGGTTCCTGAATTTCAACCTGGAGTCGAATGGGCCTTTTTGCTACCATAATTATCTGTATTTAGGCCTTGTCTCCATTAAAGGAATTTCCCATTCTAACAGTCATTCTGTCATCCTAATTGTAACAGGCTCATAAACACACATCCACACCAAAAACTGTGTGTTCAGCTTGCATGAAACTGAAATAGTTCAGAAGTGCCTATTGCCACAGTCCAACAGTGGCCTTTTGAGATCTCCCAGAATTCACTGCTTCAGATCAGGGAGCTGTGGGATGCAATGCTCTCTATGCATCGCAACTGAAACTAGATAATGCTAATGTGGATATGGGGCAATGCTGAAACTATTCCAAACATGACCACCACCACCAATGAGGACACAGTGTACTATTTGTACTTAAAAACCATTGCAGCCTTACTGGTTCAGTAAGGAGGAGCTCTGCTCTCCAGTACTGACATGGCTTTAGGGCTTCATGCAAAGACCAATGAAGCGAATGGACTGCTTTCCATCAATTTATGTAAACATTGGATCAAGTTTTTAGACACCCAGCTACCAGACTGTGCCTTTTCAGGTAGTTAGAAACATTACAGAAGTTGCACTTACAATGATTTCCACTTGCAAAAGGGTAACTATTTTTTAAAATCTGGGTTTTAATTACGCAGATTAGAATTGCATGTAATATTCTAAATTTGCCAACTTTCAAGTCCAAGATTGTACTTCTGCCAAACCTTAAGGGCTGGATTTTGATGTGACAAACTCAGACAGCCATGTCATTTTGGTATAAACATGGCAGAACACCAGTCCCCTCTTTAACTGTTCCATTTGCTATTTGTAACCATGCCTATAGTCACATTCCTCCTGGGATTTTGAACAATCCCTGGCCTCTCTCAGACCACAGCCAGCTTCCCTGAAACACATCTTCTCAAAAGGTTTTGCTCTGACTCTGTGCCTAGCCCAGCACACCCCTCATTTATCTCTCTCCAGGGGTTCCTGACAAGAGTTATCCCTTATTGGACAAACTTCTGTTGGTGAGACAGACAAGCTTTTGAGCCACACAGCTCTTCTTCTGTCTCTCGCCAACTGAAGTTGGTCCAATAAAAGATATTTTATTTACCCACTTTGTCTCCAATATCGTGGGACCAACACAGCTACAACTACACTGTATACAGCAATTATCCCATCAGGTAATAGCCACCATTTCCAAATTCAGTGTTTTAATAAAAAGTGTTTATACCTGTATGGTTTGGGTGAGAATCAATAATCCATCTCCCTGATTGCAATCTGTCCTTGAAGAATAGAATGAAGAATGACACATTTCAAAGTCTGTGTAGGTTCTTATACCCATTGGCTTAACATGTGGCCACTTTGGAGCTCTTGCCGACTGGCCTTAGCTGTCCTCAGACTGGAGTAAACAGAGAATGTTGATCTTCTATGCACGCACACTTCCAAGCCACAAATGTACAGAGAAGTCGTACTCTAAATCTGTAACTCACACAGCAGATACACATGCTACTCAACCCACTAGGTTCTTTTAGACACACACGTATTACAGTGGGGGTAGGAAAGGCTAAAAGGTGCTGTGAAAGGTGGAGTGGTAATGGAGCCAGCGAGGGGGCTAAATCCTGCTCTTCTCCATTGATGCTGCAGTAGAGGCTGAGTGAAGAAAGAAATGGCAGTGCCTTTGTGGTGATTACCAGAACCTTTGTGATGGTACAAGGCAAGATGTCTCAGGCTAGGTGAAACATGATGGAGCACAAACTATTTTTCCTTTCTGTCTAGCACGACAGCAAGAGTGCTGGGGGCTTCACTGTGCCCCACTGTTGGCAGGCCACATCCTGAAGGGGTGGTGGAGCATCAACAGGTACAATAACTGAGATCTGCTTTGGAGTGCTAGATAAAGAAGGAATACTGTGTTACTGTTACATGGGTATGCTGAAATTGCTCTAGAATCTCTCTTTTTGCATCCCTCCAACCACATCCATGCAGCTCAGGACAGGATTTACCCCCAAAAGTGTGTAACAACCCCCCCCCCCGCAATGAAGATAAAACATCTACACCAGTTAGGGTGATTGTCAGTGTGGAAAAGGCATAGAACCCTCCCTCCCCCTCCAAAATATACACACACACACCCCAAAAATCACCTCTGTATAGCAATCAGTCTGTTACTGTCCTCTCTAAACAGGGAACTGTTTTCAAAATATATATTGAAAGAGTAATAAATTCCATGGTGGATTAAAAACTTATTTAGGAGAAGTAGAGTTTATTACAATCCACCAGTCTTATATGAGGTCCCTGGTAAAATGCAGCCAGGAATTTTAAAAATTGGCAAATTAAGATCAGCTGGGTCTCAATGCAGGAGATTTTTCATCTCCAAATAATCTCTTTTCATCCAAATCCTCATCTCTTTTGAGGGATTAAACGCAAGTCCCATAAATAACAGATGTATTGTAGAGGGTGTCCTTGTCACTCTTGCACATACAGCTAAATAGTTTAAGGGCCATATTGAGGCTAGAAACTAAGTGGGAGAGTCACGCTGGGGTAGCAAATGTGCATGCAGTGCCAGAGCAGCAGCACTGACAGGTATTCTGCTTGAGGAGGCTGGGTGTAGAATTATGCCCGAGGCAGCCAGGAACAGGCATCCTGGTGCACAGATCACTAATTCACAGCAGCGCTTTTGATATCTTTTTAAAAGATGGAGCTTTAGGGCCTCACACCCCCATTGTCAGGAGTAAGGCCCTCAAGTACACCTGCTCTCTACTCCTGACACCTTAACAAGCCAGCTATGCTACCTGATGGACTGCCAAGCCTGATTGTCTAGGGAAGCCAGCAGGCCAATTCTCGAGCCCAGCAGCAGCAGCTTGCTGGCTGCTCAATGTGCCTGCCCATGGACTATCTCCTTGTGCTTGTCTCTCACCAAGCACTGCGCCTGCTCTGCTCCTCCACAGTTCAGTCCAGATCCTGCCCTGCATCCAGCCTTGTTCCCATCCTTGCTCCTGTCTTGGAACTAACCCTGCTCCTGCCTTCCCTGACTCCTGGTAATCCAATTCTTACTCTCAGCTCAGATTTCTGTCTTTATCATGGTTCTGGCCTTGTGCAACCCCTGGCTCTGGCATTTGCACACCAAACACTAGGGCCTGACTCCCATTCTAACCACTAGGTGTTACCACTTATGACCTGGTCTCCTGACACCCATCCCTCTTGTGCTCCTATCCCTATAAGAAGCCCTACATGATTCAACAGGGATTTAATTAGTCAGGTCTTCTAATAGAACATTGGCCTTGATGACTAAGGCAAAACTTCCATTGACATCATGGGGAGAAGGACTGGTCCCACAGTCTACTGGAAAGAATACTTTTAAATAATTGTACACGTCAATCACTGACCAGAGAAATCTTCCACAAAAAGTAGCTCCAGTCAATGGCACTGTACATTCAGGTGATTACAATGTGCTGTGTCAGGGAGAGCCTCCTACAAAACCTGAAATTGGGAAGCAAAATTCTTCAGCAGGAGCGCCAGATATAAAATCAAAGAAGCCGGTGCAGCACATGTTCTGATGGCATCTGAAACCCATCAAGAATGATTAAAGAGACGCTATCAAAAAAAGGAACACTGACAAAACATCATAATAGCCTGGCAGCCACATCTCAAAGGCCACCAGTGCAAGTGCTGCTAAACATGCAGAGAGACTCCCTCTCACAACCTTGCAGATGGTCTTTACAGGCCAAGGCTCTGCACACTGGAGAGACAGTGGGCATGGAGAGAAGCTAGCACTGCCAGTTTCCACACAGTAGATGAACAGAATATTTTAGCCACCAGGGCTATCCATCTGGCACCTTTCATGAGCACTAACATCACTTAGTGTATGTCTACACAGCAACTCGACACCCGCAGCTGGCCCGTGCCAGCTGATTCAGGCTTGCAGGGCTCGGGCTGCAGGGCTGTTTCATTGCTGTGTAGACTTCCAAACTTGGGCTGGAGGCTGAGCTCTGGGACCCTCCCACCTTGCAGGGTCCCGCAGCCCCAGCCCTGAAGTCTACGCAGCAATGAAATAGCTCTGCAACCCAAGCCCTGTGAGCAGAGTCAGCTGGTACAGGCCAACCACAGGTTTTTCTTTGCTGTGTAGAGATACCCGTAGGGACAAATACTACCCAGCTCTTACTTGGATGTACAGTGAGGGGGAGCAAAAAAGGAGCCATTCCTCCACCTTCCCTGGGCCAGATAAGACCCAGGCAGAACTGCAATCCCCACACAAAGGAGAGCATGGAAATTGCTCCCTAACTAGTCCCCAACAGTGTGTAGTGCCCCAAAGGCTGCAAGGAGGGGTGGAGAAGCAGGAGAGCCCCAGCCCCGCCCTCAGTATTTTGATGAGTTGGACTGACTAGCCCCACTGAAGACAAAGTATTCCTTACCCCTTAATAGAAATGTAGCAATGCATGTGTTTCATTCCGAGCACTGGGAGGCCAGGGAGATATGCTACCTCCATGAGGCTGAGTGCCTCTGCACCACTCCCAGTTCAGCACTGTGCCTAAATGGCACAATCTAGTCAATTTAAAGTATAGCTAGAAGAAATAAAGGAACTTGTTTTATAGACTTCCAGCTATTCAACACTCCTTCCTCCTTTTCCATTTATAGTCTACTCTTGCCTTACTCCTAAAAATACAGGATCTTTTCCCTCCCCCACCACCCAATTCATGTGATTTCTCTGAGTTCTGTCAGCTTCTCTTCTTTTAGTTATCTGCATTCCTCTGCACAAAGGGAGTTAGTGGCAGTCACGAGACTTGCTATATTTAAAGATTAGTCAACACTTCAACAGAACAGACCATTTTTCAGAGCTTTGTAAGAACTAGACCACAAACATCCACCTGCCACAGAAAATCCCTCCTAGGCTCAGATCATTTTATTCAAATGTTACAAAGTAAATTAAAGAGGGGCTTATGGGTTTCAAGTTCCATTTTTTGGAAGACATATAGATCAAAAGTTGCTTCAGAGTAAGAAATTCTATTTGCAAGACACTTAGCCCATTACATGACCAAAAGAATTTCAGTAACTGGAGGGAGGAATGTACATCCACCAATCAAAGAATTGCCACGTATCTGCAAACAGACACATCTCATGGAAATTTAGAAAGGCATTTTGTTGAGACAAAATGACAAAGTTTTACTAACTTTCCGTGATATTATCAGGAGTCTCATGATATATGGTGTTTTTCTTAAAACTCCAACTCCCAGTGTTCTGATTATATAAGAAAATCAGCTTTCACGTTTTTTTTAAAAAGTTGAGAACATGAACCCTAAAGACTCAAAAATCAGAAGGCAAATAAAAAGAACCAAAAATCTCATGATCTGGGGGCCTGACTTATGATTTCTGAATGCCTGGGATTGGCAATACTGCAAAAGCACATAGTTCAAACAATACAAAAGGTCTGACTCAAGATGACTATTAAAAAAAAAAAGCAGCAAAATCTGCAGAGTTTAGGCTAACACACTGTTCTCCCACTGCCATGCTGTTGTAGCACATATGGCAGGCAAAGTCTCCCATCAGCAAAATTCTGGTAACAGCTTTGAATGTCTTGGCTTTTGATGACTTATTCCTAGACCTTCCCCATTATATTGTCACTTTTTGGTTTTAAATCACGTTGCTATACAATTAAGATCCATGTGTTGCGGTTATATAATTCAGGGAAGTTATATTTACATAGGGTATATTTTTACCTGACCACTTGCCATTTAACATACACTGTACTGCTGTTCAACCTAGAAGTGAAACATTATTTCAGTAGAGTCAAGGGACCACACTCGTTTCTTCTCAGCTCATTCCACCACATCCAGGGGATTCAGGTGGTGCAAAGGGAGTGAAAACCAGCCCCAGTATCCTGTCTTCCAACTGTGGCCAATGCCAGGTGCCCCAGAGGGAATGAACAGAACAGGTAAACATCCAGTGATCCATCCTCTGTCACCCACTCCCAGCTTCTGGCAGACAGAGGCTAGGGACACCATCCCTGCCCATCCTGGATAATATCCATTGGTGGACCTATCCTCCATGAACTTCATCTAGTTCTTTTTTGAAGAGAGAAATGGGGCTGCCAGAGATACTGTCCTCCCTCCCCTGAAGGGCAGCAGGCAGCCAAGAGGAAAGCTGCTGAACCTACTGAAATAAGGTGATCCCAGCTCACTTCCTAGAGCCGCAGTGGAAGTGGCAAGGATATCTCCTACCTCTTCCCTGTAGCAAAGGGACTGATTCAAACACTTCACTTTAAAACCTGCAGACAGGGCTCAGGGAGCATGTTTTCAATTCAGAATCAAATAGACATTTTCTTCTTAACACAGTCACCTTCGAGGGCCACACTTCTGAGCCTTGATAGCCTCAGAATGGCCACCCCTGCTGAAGTGTTCTTTGATTAACACAGAGCTGCTTCTACGGTTTTCTACCCTGCTATGGCTACGCCCACGTGGTGGCACAACAGGGAGAGAAGAGACAGCACTACAGTGGAGCAGTGACTCCACTCCATTCTTGAGCACATGAGGAAGGCTCCTTAGTTGTGCTGAGAATCACCTCAAAAGGGGTTGCGAGAAGGCAGGGCCCATGGTCCCACCCCAGCCAGAGCTGCTGCTTCAGCATGTGCTCCCAGAAGCTCAAGGACTCAGACAGGATTTGTCCTGTAGCTTCCCTTATAGTGGAGCCCACACTCCCTCTCCACCACAGGGCTGTGCCTTGAAAGCACACTCTAGCCTTCATCATCTAATGAAGATATGCTACTCTCTCCTAGCTGCCAAATGTATAGTCCCATGTTTAATTTGAACTGTGGGGAAGTGAATAAATAATTTCCCAGAAATACTATTCCCAGTGACAATTTTTGACAGAGATTTGAAGAACTATTTGGAGGACTCTGCAGAAAATGAATCTATGCAAGTTTGTAATATGCATGAAAAATTTCATTTGACACGTGTGCAATAAATCTCCAAAAAGCAAATGAGAAAGATATAGAATTAAAATAGTCCACTTTATTGCAGCTTCATTAAATTTTCAAGCCTCTCTTGCTCGGATACTCTGAACAAGGAAGAAAGAAACCTTCACAGACTGAGAATGAAAGAAATATAGCAGCACAACTCACCATATCTCAAGAGCCTTCTAAGTCTGCTTTGGAAACAGTTTGCTTTTTATACAAGTTGCTGCCAATCTCACTTGCCACTTGATTTAAATGTACAACCATGGGACTGCTTCTGATCTCAAGAATACTAGCATCAGCTATAACTCCACTGAAGCCCATAGAGTTACATCAGTGTAAGTGAAAGGAGACCATGTCCTTTGTGTGATTATTTTCTCCTTTGACCCTCTAGTCAAATTCTCTCTCCTGCACCTGCCAAATATTTTCAGACTAGAAAGCCAATTAACAATAGATGAGAATGTAGAATAAGTCATTTATTCAGTATTGGTATTTCAGTAGTGCACAGGGACCCCAATAGTCAACCAGACCCCATTGCGCTACATGCTCTACAAACACAAAAGTGACTGTCCCTGCCCCAAAGAGCTCACGCGTGCTTTAAGCCAAGGTAGTTAAAAGTGTTACTGGTGCATGAAGATACAAAATCAAAGTCTCTTCACCATGTGACCAAGATGTGACCAAGTTTGAAAGATGAGGCTTCAACCATCCCTTCCACATGCAGAGAAGCACTGCTGGATAGCTGGTAAACCAGTTACTATGTTCTGTGTATAAATAAGAAACGCATGGAGATATGCGCTACCACCGAATCCCAGGATTCAAAAGGGTCCACCTTTTAATAATGGGAGGCTAGAGTTCCCAAGGAAATATGCTAATGTTTTTTCTTAAAACGATTACACAATAGTCTCTAAAAAAAGTGAAATAAAGCAATTCCTTCCTCCTCCTCCTGTTTTTCATGGTGATTCAGGGAGGTAGGTCTAGTTTCCACGAGACAACATTTGGAACAGAAGGGTCAGAGTCTGAGGAAGACAACAAGATCTCCCCTTTCCCATCATTTTAGGCTCACCTGTTCCCTACAACTATCCCCTCTTGCCTTCACTACAAGGCATTTTTATCCAGAAAGCATGAAGTTCCATGCAGACTCTTGAAACCATGTGTTGGGTGTTACTTAGACTGTAAGCTCTTTGGCACAAGAATCATCTTTTTGCTCTGTGTTTCTACAACCCTTTGCCTAGCACATCGGAGTCCTGGTCCATGAACGGGGCTCCCAGATATTATAATAATACAAATAACCAATGATAAATGGCAGGAAATGCTACATGGTGGCTTCCTATTGGTGCATGTGATCCCCATGAACGGTAATGGGAGCTCTTCACACTCAGAGGATGATTTTATTTCAGGCTTCACCGGATGAGGACATGTCTAGTCATTTTCATTCCAAGTAATTGAATATAATCCCTCAGGTGCCAACTCTACAGTTAAATTAGAAAGAAGAATGAACACTAAGAACTCTGATTTATAGCAGTGTAGCCCAATTCCATTTCAAATTCCAATTTTCACGGGTTATCACTAGGCCATAAAAATTCATCCATTTTGACACTTGATACTCCAGACCTTTGTCAAGGCATTTTGTTGTTAAAAGCACAAATTAAGAAAAAAGTCTGTTCAGCCCTTAAGTTAAAACAGTAAAACAAAACTTTTACCATCAGTCCAGGAGGTTGGGGGGTTTAAAAAAGCAAAAACAAAAACACCACACACACACACACACACACACTAATGCCCATGTAAAGTTCACATGGAAACAGGCATCTAGCTTTGAGTGATGGGGATGGGTTTTTAGTCTGCAGTGTACAGTCTACAGTGGGGATGGAGGAAGGTGACATCTCTGCAGAAAAAAAGTTAGATGGAAAATTCTCTACTCCAGAAGTGCCTATGCTTGCACACTCCTTCAGCATTTAAGCCATCTATGACCCTAATAGCATCCCAATGCAAGAGTTCACTGAGATCTAGTAGTAAGTTTCAGCTGGCCTGAACAATTCAATGTACCCCAACTCACTAATGTCATAACATTTTATCTGGAACACAAAAGAATGGCTATATTGGATCAGACCAATGGTCAGTCTAGGCCAGTATCCTGTCTTGTGACAGTGACCGGTGCCAGATGCTTCAGGAAGCATGAACAGAATGGTCTAGCCCCTGTCATCCACTCCCACTTCTGGAAGAAGTTTTAGGGACACCCAGAGCACGGGGTTGCTAATAACCATTGATCAACCTATCTAATTCCATTTTGAACCCAATTACAATTTTGGCCTTCACAACATCCTTGGACAACAAGTTCCACAGGTTGATTGTGCACTGTGTGAAGACATACCTCCTATTAATTTCTTTTGGTGACTCTGGGTTCTTGTGCTATATGAAAGGATAAACAACACAATCACTTTCTCCACACTTTTTATGATTTTATAGACTATCGTTATATTCACCCGCCCCCAGCTCTTTTTGAAGATAAACTGTCAGTCTTCTTAATCTCTCTTCTTATGGAAGCTTTTCCATAACCCTAATAATGCATTGCCTCTCTACTTTTTCCAATTCTAATATCTTTTTTAAGACCAGCACTGCATGCAGCATTCAAGGTGTGGGCATACCATTGACTTATATAGCAGCATTATAATATTTTCTGTTATATTTATCCCTTTAAATGGTATATTTAAACCATTTCTACCATCTGTTTGCTTTTTTGACTGCTGCAGCATGTTGAGCAGATGTTTTCTGACAACTATCCACAATGACTCCAATAGCTAATTTAGATGCCATCATTTTGTATGTACAGTTGGGATTATGTTTTCCATTGTGCCATGCAAGATATCAGTAAAAGCTAACATTGATCGTTAATATTATTGTGTGGTGTATGTACAGAAAACAAATTCAAGATTACCAGTGTGTATTGGGAATTATGTTTTCAAAGGGTGTCTGCCAGGCAGGGCTAAAATTACACCACCCTAGATGAAGGAATGTGGGTCTGCCACCTGGAATGGTTCTCAATATACCTTTGCATTCCTATTGTATTTCCATCTACATAGAAGGTAAACAGGACCATGAAGCCAACAAGGCCAGGAGATAACCACTCAGCATCATGGCAGAGGAAGGAGATTGCTAAAATGCAAATTGATCTGTTTCTGGCAAACACCAGCAGGAGAAGAAACCTCCTTTCACAATCAAAGCTTCCTCACATCTTGAATGAACTTTCCTTTGAGGTGTAACCTTCAGCAGAATCTATGTCAAAGGCTGACTGGCCTATAAAAAGAAAGGGGCAAAGAACCCCCGCTACCTTTCACCCAAGACCACAAAGGAACCAAGCCCTTTAGACTTTGTGGGAGATCCTGACCAGATGGGGGCAGAGGTTGGGGACAGGGGGAGGGACAGCCATCTTACTGAAAGGTAGACTGGCAAGGACACTACCTTGGACAAACCTTGTAGTTTGTTTTGTTAAGCCTTAGCCTCTCACGAGTGTTTTTTCACTGAATTTGCTTGTTACCATTTCGAACACTATTCTTTGTATTTGAGCTCACTTAAAATCCAATTTCCTTTTGTTAAATACATTTGTTTTACTTGTAATCTAAACCAATCCAGGGTGATGTCTGATTTAAAGTGAATGTTAACTCTAGTTAATGTAGCAAGATACTGGATATAGCATTTTTAAAGAAACAAAAGATGAATCTCTCAGTGCTGCCGGAGAGGGCTGGACATTGAAGAGCATGCAGTTTGGGAAAGCATGGGACTGGAGCGTGTTGGGGTTATCTTGCCAGGTGTAACCAAGACAGGTGGAGGGTTAACACGGAGAGACTCATTGCTTGTTCATCTGCTGGCTGGAAACATCCCATCAAGAAAGCTCCAGCAGCTGAGTATTTTGAGGCACCCAGGGTTACAGGGCAAGCAATGATGGAATCTCTCACTAGTCTGGATTGCACCCTAGAATGTAACGCCATCCTCCCACCCACCCTGTCTAGTTACAATAATGAAACCAGATGCTTTGCTAGCAAACGTGGGTGCAAGCCCATTGCCTGCAATAGAGTCGCACTTGCACCGACTTGTGACAACAATGGATTTGACTTACATGTAGTCATATGGTTCTCAGTATTTTCATAGAAAGTGGAGCAAATCCCCTCTGGAAACCCCAGAACAACACAGTAACAGTTTTTGAAACACATACTCACTTTTAGAAAGTCAAGAACACTAAAGACAGTAAATGCCCATCCACTTCAATAGGCACAAGACCAGGCCTTAAAATGCCATTTGCATGCCAGCTACAACATAGCTAAAGGAATGCAGGTTCAGCTTGGTAAAGGACTTTAAGAAAACAAACTAGATGTCACCACTAAGGCATTGTTAACATGGGAAAGTTTTACCAGTTATATGTGGATCGCTCTTAGGATGGAAAAAGAGTGCTTCCCAAGCAACATAAATTTAAAAAAAAAAAAAAAAAGCCTCACACACCAGAATAAGTGTCAATCTGGAGATTATAAAACTATAGCAGTATAACTGTAGTGGTTTAATATCAGACCTTAGGTTATGATAGTGTAACTTTTCCATATAGGCAAGCCCTAAGTGGCTGACCTGAAGAATCAAAGCTATTTTTGACATCTATATTTCACGAATTGCTTTTTGGTGTCCCCAGATTGGTTTAGGAGGGAAGATAATTTTGGTGGTAAATAGGTTCTACTCACCACAGATACACCTCTTTATGGGCGAGTCTGAAAATTAGCTCTCACCCCATCTAGCACCTCCTTCTGTTGGCTGCTCATGCAGTAGCCCCTCTCTCTCCATGATGCAGGGTGCTCCTCCTTCACGACTCAGTCCACTAGCCAGATCACTATGTAGTCCTCACCACTTCAGAGGTAACAATCTCACCAGATGAGCTCTCTGGACACTATCTCAAGCAGTTTTCCATTCCCAGTTTAGGTCTAGTGCCACTTTCCCAGTCCCTGGTAGGAGAATCTGAGCCCACCTGCTACTCTGGGTTCTAACCCAGGAACCCTAAGACTACATCCGCTCAGCCTCAGACCCTGCTTCTGTTTCCCTTAGCTCCTTCCTACACCCACTCTGTAGGTCCTTGCCTGACTCTGGGATTATCAGTGGGTGATTCTTCTGCTCCCCGTAGCTACTTCACCTCTCTAAGACTCTTGTAAGACTATCTAGTCCAGGGAAAGAACATAGGACTGATTCTCCTCCTTGATCACCTCCTAGTCCCTGGCAACTCCCTTTCCCTCTAGTATACAACTACAGACCTCCTCCATTTTACAGCCTTTTCCTGCTCACACTTTCTGTTTTATAATTCTAACCAACACCTCCCCCAGCAGGGCTTCAGCTGTAATTAGGCTTTATCACACCTTGCTTCCCTCCAGGTGCAGCATATAAGGTTAATTGTACCCTTTCTGGCCTACTTGTGAATACTCAGTCACATTAGCCAACACCCAGACAGTTATGAATTATATTACAAGGGCTAGAAAAGCAATACTTTAGTAACATTAGGTCATAAGTCTGGATGTATCAGCTAATCAAAAAGATCAGGTCCTGCTCAGTAAAGGGCATAAAAGAAGAGCATGTGAAGGACAATTCCTGGGGAGAAAATTCCTTTCAGGGAAAAGTCCTTGGAGGAATATTTTATTTTACCTCTGTTGGCATGTGTGTTTGCTTTCATGGGTCAAATATATATTTTTTCAGGAGTAGGAGCAAGCAAGTCATGTCTGGCACCTGAGCCTTTTTTAATATAGTGATTAGCTGGGGTGTCCCCTGGTTCCTATAACATACACATAGTAGCGCTCAATAGTGTACAAAAGTAAGGCAAAGCATTACTGGAATGAGGTATAGCAAAGTGCTAAGCTAAACCATTTTTTAATTTAAAGCTGGTAACAACTGGAATTTAAACAATCCTATTAAAGACTAAAATCAAAAAGGGACAGAAGAGGGTGAAAACATTTCAACGGCGTCTGGTGTAAATAGCTTTTCTGACATCAGAGAAGAAAAGGGAATAAAGGAAACAATTCACTCTATTTTAAAACATCTGCTCATAAAGCACTCAGCATAATAGTTTAATTTCAGCATGCTTACAAATTCAAGAAAATTGTGAAAGGGAAAATAAAAACCCAATGGAAGTTACCTCCATCAAATGTTGGCTGTTCAGTGGCCAGTGAAACTGGCAGTCTCTGTCCATTTCTTAGTGGGTAGAAATTCACATCGCAAACCCACCAACTAATTATTACAGGTTGGTAGCATTGTTAGCAGTATCAGCAGACAGGCCTTTCACGCTTCTGAGTGGTTTCTCCAGGACAGGAAGAAGTCACCTAGACAAGCCAGTGCTGGAAAGGCTACATGGGCTACTTCCTCAGCTGTACCTTTTTCTGGGCCAAATAATGCCTGACCCTTGTATGGATGCACTGGAAGGGGAAGCTGGGGAAAACAGCTAAACCCTGACCTCCCTGCCACCTGCGACACCCATATAAAGCCAGGCACAAATGCAGGCCAGGAGCATGGGGGCTCAGCGGCAGCACCTTTCAAACAGCCCAGAGGCAACTGCACCCTCACAGGTGTGAGGAAGAGGCAGGGGCATGGCCTTTATATCCCTCTGCACTGGCCAACCAAGTGGGATCAGCACATGTTGGGGAGACTATGCTGCACCCTATAAAAGCATGTAGCAGCAGGTGCATCATCCGTGTCCCACAGAGCTCCAGGTGGCATCTGGAGCTCTTTCTAGGTGGGCCGGTTCTGCACTACACCAAAAGCAGTGCTGTGCTTTAAAGGCACAGCTGAGGCCTCAGTGAAGAACACAAGAACAGCCATGCTGCGTCAAACCAATGGTCCATCTAGCCTAGTATCCTGTCTTCCGACAGTAGCCGTTGCCAGATGCTTGAGAGGGAACGAACAGGGAAATTATCGAGTGATCCATCCTCTTGTCGTCCATTCCCAGCTTCTGGCAGGATTCAGTTGCCTGGATGGTTGCCATGATACCTTTTTTTGAGTGTTAAAGCCATTCCCATTTGTTTTAAGGAATACTAATCATATACATGAATATACAGACTCTCCTGCCCCAACATTTCATAGTTTTACTCTAATAAGGCACAGCATGTTGATCTTCGCTCTGTGTGAATGCTGGCATCCACTGGAGATAGGGATCCTTTGATGTGAATCAATTAGTGCAAAATGGTAATACTGTAGTAATATCCTTAGCTCCAGAGAACAGAGTACAAGGAGCTTGTCAGCCTGGTTAGACCAGTGACTTGTAAAAACAACCACCGTTGCCCATCTACTTATCCAACTATTTATATGTCCCTCATCATGGGAGTATCAAACCACCATCTTAGCTGAAACCTAGAGGGTTTGCTGGAAATAGTGCAGGTAACTGGTATGTGCATCGCCAAATCTTCACCAGCAAAGATCTTCTGATATGACTTATCTTGCAAAGAAAGTACATAAAATCCTATTGCTGCTCAAATAAGGGACAGTTCTCTTTAAAGTATAACCTGATGGAAACTGATGGGGAAAATACAGTGAATGAGAATTTCATCCTTTGGTTCAGAGTAATTCATTTTGCAGAGAAACTATATTAAAGTGCTTTCAGTTTTGTGGCATGTTGGATAGGTTTCTGAGACATCTGCCACAACATCAGGTTTTTTAAAAAGCTACTATTTCTGTTCCAAGATTAAGTACAGGATTAGGTAAGCAACGTGAGGTTAAGTAATTCTGCTTGTGGCAAAGAGAATGATAAAAATACTTGGTACTAGTTTTCCTTCCTATGCTGGTCTCTGCACATTTAAGATGGGCCCAGCACCACCGTTCTCCAATAGGCGGTGCAAGGTAAAGAGAAAATGACGAGCCATATTCATAGAAGATAGCACAGGAAGGTGTAAATTAAAGGTTTTTTGCTCTAGAAGGATTCAGTAGGGGAAGGCAGTTTTTATTCCTGTTGAGGGTTCCACAGGAGCTGCACTAGGAGAGGATAGCTAGGGCTGTGATGGATCATTGTTCTTCCTAGTCATTCTGGTCCCATCCCCTTTCTAGTCAACTGCAGCTACTTCAGGAGTCCACTGGACCCCTATGTCCTATCAAACTGTTTTCCACTGCAACTGCCTCCTTCCCTGGTGGACTTTCCATGCTGGGGACCTCCAACAGTAAGCTGTTGAGTTGTTGTTATTGATCTTCAAGATCCTTTTGCCTTCTTCCCCCAGTAAAGGACAAAGACCACTCCAGCACCTCTGTCATATTTCCATTTGGGAGTCTTAACAAGCTACAATACCTTCCACACGGTAACCTATGCAAAGTCTCTAGATTTGTTAATGGTGCTTCAGCACTTTTTATGAATACTATTAACATACAAGTCTCAGGGATGGGAGGTGAGTTAAATCTCTCAAAGACACACTTGTGCACTACTGACCAGCAGCAGTCGTGCTTTATTTCATCTTGCTATGCAGTACTCTGGAAGGATCTGATGGCAGATGAGACATAAAATAAGACTCTGTTATTTTAAGGCTATGTTTTGAACATTGCATCCTTTATTTTATGCCTGGAGAGATAATGTGAAAAATTTGCAAAGGGGTGTCAATCAGGTCTTTGGCTCTGTGCATATAACTGGCAATTGCATGCACAAATTGGATAGACTGCTGCCTAGACATGACAGTGAGGAGTGCATTAGAAATACCTAAGATAGACAGTTATCATTTTTACACACACAGTGGCAATTTGTATAATCAGATTTGGAGGCGAGGTTAGAAATTTGGCCCATATTGTTAAAAACAAACAAACAGAAGACTTCCACAATATCAAAGTAAAAAGCAACTTAGAGTAAGGTCAATTTTTCACCCTTTCATTTAAAACAAATCAATAAAACTACACAAGAGAATGATGGCAAATGGGAATACTGTATCCAGCACTCAAGCCAAAGTGGACAGAATGGGAGGAATTTCCCCGCCTCTGGTAGAACTCATCCTTTCCTCAGACATTGTTGAGCTTTTCCTGCCAGTGATGACTTTCATTCCTGGATCAAAGTGATAATTCTGAGAGGCAATTTGTCTGGAATGGTGTTGAAGCATGAAGGGACATATGACTCTTTAGCGCATCTGGCCTGTAAATATCTTGCGACACCAGCTACAACAGTGCCATGCAAACACCTGTTCTCAATATCAGGTGACATTGTGAACAAAAAGCGGTCAGGTTATCTCCTGCAAATGTAAACAAACTTGTTTGTCTGAGTGATTGGCTGAACAAGAAGTAGGACTGAGTGGACTGGTAGGCTCTAAAGTTTTACACTGTTTTGTTTTTGTGCAGTTATTTTTGTGCATAACTCTACATTTGCAAGTTCAACTTTCTTGATAAAGTGATTGCACTATAGTACTTGTACAAGGTGAATTAAAAATACTATTTCTTTTGATTTTTACAGTGCAAATATTTGTAATAAAAATAAATACAAAGCGAGCACTGTACACTTTGTATTCTGTCTTGTAATTGAAATCAATATATTTGAAAATGTAGAAAACATCCAAAAATATTTAAAATAAACGGTATTCTAGTGTTGTTTAACAGCATGCTTAATTGCGAATAATTTTTTTAATCACTTGACAGCCCTACTTGTTATGAACATTTAGTTCTCCCTATTGGCAATAACTCCCAACTTTGTATCATCCACAAATTTTATTAGTACCCCAAAACTGAGGCACCCAAAATCACTTGTCATTTTTGAAAATGTAAGCCCTAGCTTTTAAGCTAATGCATATTAACAAACCGAGCTGTTCAATTATTTCCACCCAAAGAGTGTTACATAATACAAGATATAAAGGGGAAAGGGCCTGATCCAACTCCCAGTGAAATCAACGGGAGCTGCATCTCGCCCAGAACAAGCATGTATCTTGTCCTCTTTCCTTGTGTACCACATCACCCAAAAAAATTACAAGAGAGTTTTTATATTTCCACAACTTGTGTCAGGGGCTGAATCTTGACTTCCTTAACACAGACATTCCCACTTCTGTCAATGGGATGTGCCTGAATAAGAACTAAATCAGAACTGAGCAAAGATTTCAGCATGTGGCCCTTTGATATGGTCTGTCAGTTCCTATACAGCCATTCCAGCTTTTACTCAGTATCTTCCTATCACAAAATACTTGGTCACAGTAAGTGTAGCTCAAATTTTTCCACTTTATCCCATATAACAAATCACAGAAGGAAAAGACCTATTAGGTCACCAAATCCATCTCCAGTCAATGTGAGTTTGTTTCCAATTTTGTACATTTACTAGAGCGCTGTCCAGTCTAATTTTAGATGTCCTAAGTGACAGTGCTTCTGGCACTTGCCTTAGGATGATAGTAGAAGATCCCACCACTGTGTGATGTGAAGCATCACATTGCAAATGCCTTAATAGACCAAGGAAACTTGGTCAGAATTTTAGCATGTCAGGTATCACCAAGAAGCTTTTGTTCAAGATGGCATGATTTGTTATAAGCAAAACAAAGTAACAGCCATATTGGAAAGAATGTTACATCATGCAGCTTCCAGTACAGGCTCACACAAGTTGTGGAAATATAAAAACTCTCTTGTAATTTTTTTGGGTGATGTGGTACACAAGGAAAGAGGACAAGATACATGCTTGTTCTGGGCGAGATGCAGCTCCCGTTGATTTCACTGGGAGTTGGATCAGGCCCTTTCCCCTTTATATCTTGTATTATGTAACACTCAGGAGGCCGTATGGGTTACAGAGAGGTTAGCAGATGAATGGAATCAAGAGAACCAGGTTCTAATCCTGGCTTTGCTATTGAGTCCCAGGGTGGCCTCAGACAAGTCATGGAGCCAACATTTTTAAACCTGGTTGCCCAAAATTAGGCTCCTAAATAAAAGCAGCTTGATTTTTAACAGCGCTGAGCACTCGCAGCTCCCCTTTGAGTCAGTCGGATATTTGGATGCTAGAATCACATAGAATCAGGCCACTTTTATTGAGGACCCTGAATATGGATTTAGACACCCATGTTGGGAAATGTTGGTATCTAACTCTAACTCAGATCCCTGATCTGTAAAAGAAGACTAATAATACAGTAAATTCCTTACCTACCCCACAGTGGTGTTTTGAGAATTATTCAGGTGTGCAAAGCACTTTGACTATGTGAAGGGTATAGCTTTGGTCCTTTGATTTCCTTTCCCTATCAGAACAAACAATATTACACTCTGACCTTGGCATCTCTTTTTTTATTTGGTCAGATGGGCCACGATCTAGCAAGCCCTGAAGTATGAGCTGAACTTTAATAGAGTTCAATGGAACTACTCACATGCTTAAGATTCAGCATATACTTAAGTATTTTGCTGGATCAGTGCCATGGAGCAGACTCTCTTCCAGAACACTCACTACATGCAGTACCTAACAACATTCATTATTTCAGTCTTTACACCCACAACTCCTAAGGACCCAATATTGCAACTGGATCTGTGTAGACAGAACCCACGCAGAATCCCTTTGAAGTCAACAGGGCTATGTGCAGCTTGAGTAGATGCAGTTGCAGAATCAGAGCCTAACTTGTATGCCAACTGATTTTTGTTATACACCCAGTGTTATTTAGTTTAGACTGTTACCAAGCATTTTTACAGGCTGTTTTGTTAAGGAGAAACATTGTACTAACTATACAACAGGCCTGCTTCATAACAAGTTACTGAGAACTATAGGCAAAGTGGCAACATGTATGATACAGTGAAAGTGGAAGTATTTTTCTTTAAATGTTTTTTCAGTAATAACCATATTTTTTCACAAGAATACACACCCAAGTCTGCTTCAATGTCTACATTAAAAACAAACACATTTCTCTCTTAAAGGGACATTGCTGAGTTTAAAATAATAGGCCAAATCCCAGGCCTTATGGGGTAACATGACTCCCTTCACTCTGTCCATTTAAATATCACTCATTTTCATTGATTCCCTTCAACCTCATCACTAGTGCCCAGGTGGGATGGAATGATGCACTCAGCTGCCAGTGTTTTTGTTAATTGTTTTCACTATGGAATTATTACTTTTCTAAAAACTCAGTCTTGATAGTGTGTTTGAGACACCAGATTTATTCCATACTATACAATACATGCCAGGAAAAGATAAAGCTGTGGTTACTTTAAAGCAACTCCATTTTTTACATGCTAGTAAGTCTACATCTAAATCAATGCCAGCCAAAAAACAACTTTACTCCAGTATTTCTTAAACCGACACCAGGAGTCTATTCTCTCCTTGGTATGAACATAATTCCCAATAACATTAATGAAGCTAGGCTTGTGCATCTGGGGGAGAACAGACCCTTTAGTGTGTACCAATGCAATGACATTTATTTGCCCATTATATATTCCTAGGAAAATATTTGAATTAGTCTGTATAATTGCAGATTGTATTCACAGCAGATACATGGTAGCTTCAGTTAACATTTTAGTAATGTTACCTTTGTTCCTCGGGCACAATACTAATGAATTCCATACTGGAGCAGCCTCGATATTTTGTAATTCTGTATTAAACTCACTCAGGCGGCCTGACTCACCCTCATCTATATCATTGCTACTGTCACTGGAAGGTCAGTAATGCGACGTTCAGTGGCCAGTTGACAACATTGGAATGTTAGTGAATTTGCACAAAGCACGAAAAATACCAACATTTAACAGGAGCGCCACGTGAAGGTTGTCGTCTTGCAACCACCAGGTTTTGATTTATGTCGGAAAGACTGATGCAGGTTGCATCGCATCAGGACATCTCATGGGAGATGTGGACCAACTCTCTTTAAATGGAAAAAAAAAGGCAAACACCTGTATGTGACTGTGGTTACTAGACACAAACGATGGAGCACATCATACCTGAGTGTCCCCTTCGCTCTTTTGCCAAAAGTCTGAAGGACATTCACCAGTTCACTGCGGTAGCAATGTGCTGGATAGCAAATCTAGATATACATTTGTAACCATTGCTACCTACGCAAGCCATACAAAAGAAGACCCTCATTTATACAGGTGTAAATCTTGAGTAATTCCTCTGAAGTCTACAGAGTTACACTGCAGTAAAACTGTTGCTAGAAAAGAAACTGTTCCACAGAATGGAAAAAAAATTGCACTGCTCCTTACTAGCAAGTGCTAAATTTGCCTCCACTTTTCATTGACTAACTATTGCTGCTCTTGATGCAAGGGCTTCAATATATAGGGAATTTATTCCAATAAATACCTTATACACAGTGTGTAAAACTCTGTAGACTTTTTTTTGTTTTCCATTTTACAAAGTAAAGTAGGAATGAAAAACAAAATGTTGAAATTGGATAAACATAGAAATTTAATTTGTGTGATTTTGAAATTATGGTTGGTACAATAAATTCCTTTGTATGGAAGAAAATGAAGTTAACATGATTTTTAGTAGTCCCAGAAAGCTTTATATTTTGTAATAGGGAAATATTAGTGTGCTTATAATCAGGAATTGTGTATGTGTGTGTTTGAGAGTGACACACACACACACAAAGGGGAATAATGTTATGAACGAGTATAATAGCTTCAGAGGTCGACGTATATAAAAACAATTAAATGCTGTAGAATGTTTTTCTGGACTGAAGGACACAGTAAGCCTAGAAAATTGCTTTACAACTTAATGGTATACAAAAAGGTTTTCAAGAATTGGGGGTCCCTTAACAAATGAAATGTAATCTTGCTGGTAAATATCTCAAACGTTTAATTTCTCAAGCAAAATTTGCATATTTGCTGTGGTGGAGGATATAACATTCAGATACCTGTATGTATTCTATACTATTTCCCTCAATAGGACCTAGCTAAAATCTATGAAATAAAATTATTTGGTCCATGCAACATCCTGACACATTTAGAAACTAATCCTGTGCTTTCAAGAAAAAACAAACTATTCCAGAAAAAAAAGTGAAAAAGTGGAAAGCACAGGTATAAAAACAGAGTATGTGAGGACACAGCAAAAGCAAAAGTTCCAAAGTTTTAAAACATTCCCTGTATGGTTTAGGAGTACACTGCAACAAAACAGGTCACTTGTGAGCTGGGATTCAGAGAGTCCAAGGCCAGAAGGGACCATTGTGATAATTTAGTCTGAGCTCTTGTATAACAAAAGCTATAAAAATTCCCCAAAATAATTCCAGTTTGAACTAGAGCAAATCTCTTAGAAAAACAGCCAGTCTTGATTTACAAATGACCAGTGATGAAGAATCTGCCATTAAGCTATCATAGGAAGTAATACCTGCCAGGTAAATTCCCTACAAACTGTGAAAATAAATGTGTTTGTTCTTAGTTGATAGACTTCTTTCATATAGCAAATATAGGCCCATATCCTGAAAACCCTAATGAATGGGACCTCTCATGTGAGTAGGGTTGGCAGGGATGCACCCTTGATTTCTCAATCAGCAACCAGGGTGAAAACAAGTAAATAAAGGGACCAATTCTGTGACTCTTACTCATTAGTAATTTTCACTCATGCCAGCATTTCATGGCATGAGTATGAATTAATTGTATAAATCAGGATTGGCCTCCAAAATCCCTAGGTTGTCTCTGGACAGGTTGCTAAATTTGGAATTAGACTGCTATTTTGGTTCCAGCTAGTTCAAACTCTTCCGACTTATAAATGGCAGTATTGCTGCTTAAAGGAATACTCAGAACCAGTGATATAGTATGAGAACGTCATCTGAAGGATAGCACAGTATATATGCACCCATGTAGTATGCTCCAGCCAGAAATGCTTTTTATTTACCCCTACTGTTCATGAAAGGATCCTCTTTAGTACTTTAAAAAGGAACCTGAGTAAATTTTGCCATTGCAAAGTTGGCTTCAGCATACCCTCTCCTTAGATTTGGCTAGTACTGCACTGGAATTTTTACTTTGAGTACTAGATTTCACTGCAGTGATGTTGATTTTTTGGCTTCTAATACGCATTGGAGGAAATAGAGGGAAAATAATGGTTGGTTGTTCCAGGAACTTAATTGTAACTGCTGTGTATCTGTCATTACCATGACAGGTTGATGTGAAGGATATTTAACAAATGGTGCAGCTCAGTATGATATGAATGACAAGATGCAATGTTTTGCTCTATGCACTGCTGTCGATAAAGGTCCCAATATACACCATTATATTAGTAATCATAATGCCTTTTATTTATTTATAGGTTGGAGGAAATCACAATTAAAACCAGAATTCGGGTGAGTCCTCTATGGGATGGAGTTAAGGAATTGTTGCATTAGATCAAAAAAGCAGGCACACTTTTCCTAGAAACCTAAAAGAGATGAGAAAAGGAGAAGACACAGGTTCCCAAAAGGTGTTATGCCAGACTGAATTTTGCAAACCTACTTTTGGAGGCTATTTACAATGGCCTTATGCTGTTCCCTGAAGACACTCCACAATATGGATTACTATGCAACATCTGATATTTTTACCCACTTTATAGGTGAATTGAAGACAGAGTCAAATTTTAATGTCAGTCACAGCAATGTAAAAGCAGAGTAACTTCATGACTTCAATGAAGCTATACTGGATTTCCACCAGTGTAAATGAGATCAGAATATGACCACGGATTGCATTTTAAGTACTATTTTAAGTTATTTTTTAAAATAAATTTGAGTCTGGTGAAACTTCCATCCTGACTCTCTAAAATAACGTAAAGCACCCACAGCAGCTGTAGGCCTGCGACCTGATCAATCCCCCACCTCCATATTAAACCAGCCAGGGGTGAAACTCAGGGAGTTCACCACTAAAATTGAAAAAAAAAAGGAATGTTTTGCTGCTGATAAAGCAACCTCGCCTCAGGAATGTCCCTAACGAGAGTTATAACCACCAAGGTTGTAAAGTAGAGACACCTGGGTGCTGGGAAATTGGGGCAGATACAGAAAGAGATGCAATAAATGATAAAATAAGCTTTAACCAGTGTTTTTATGCTGATCATCTGCATAAACAGAGAGGGTCACAACTAAGTTACAATTTAGGCATGAAAGATAACATGTAAAAACTTGGGCAGGAAGGAGGACACATAGGTGCCAGTGTGTAATTGGTTAAAATTTCTGTTATTTAGGAGTGTGGGATAATGTGATAGGTTAGTAAATTTGAAGGATGTAGCTGGTTTTACCTATACTATGTAAATGAAAAACTATGTTCTTTGGGAACCATTTCCGGATTGTAGTTCAACATCAAGCTACTGGAACGCTGACCCGTCTGCACGACCGGGACATCGCCGGGAACCCCCAGATGAGTGGATCCTGACTGGCCATCAGGTGAAATTTGTCTGTATATTGTAGTGGTGAGCATAAGAGATTTGCTTGGTAGATGTATTTTGTGTTGCTAATAAATAGCTGTTTAGAGCACAGCTGTTTAAGGCTCTTTCACTGGGAAAACGTTCCGCAGACCTGGAAAGCCCTGAGCCCAGAGGGAAAGGGAGGGTATTTAAATTGCCCAGGTTTCTTCCTGAGCCCCATGGGTAAGGAGAGGTGCTTCACACCCTGAGCCCTTGGAAGGGAAAGGGTGAGGGTGCCTAAATTGATTGGGTCACGCCTTGCACCCTCGGTAGGTATAGGCAGGGTGCCCTAGATTTTTGCAGGTAACACAGCTGTTTCTCCTTACGATACACCACATCACCAGCCAACATATTGGCTGTAATCTGAATATTACAATTTATTGTTGATTTACAAAAACAATGAGAAGAATTCCAAATGAAACCCAGGCTTGTCAGACGCAGTGTTTGAAGTCCCTATTCTAATGCTAGATTTCTAAACCAGCGTGTATGTAACATCTGAAATCCAACAAAATTAATTCTTAAATTAGTGTAAAGCCTATTTTGTGATTCAAAGATCAAGCGTGTCCTTAAATTAGTTTAACTGTAGATAAATCTGCCAGAGGTCTGAGTAGGGCTATGCAGCTAAAGAACAAGTGAAACCAACACAGATGATCCTTTGGGAGGGTTAAGGGGAGAGACAGAGGAAGCTAACCATAGCAGTTGGGAACACTGTACTACTGCTCATATGATGGAGATTTCAGAGAGTGCTCCTAGTACAAGGTCACAGGAGGAGGAGGACTTTACATAATCTCACAGACGGCCACACAACTAGGCGCAGTTTTCACCGATGAAATCATACCCCAAGCAGCCCAGGGAGCAGTTGTGGTAGATGCACCAAAGCGCATCCTGGGGGAGAAGGGAGGCGGAGCGGGTCCTCGTGGAGTACAGTAATTCAATTGCTAAGCCGCTCTGCGGCGGGAGCGAGAAAGAGGAGCCTGCAGCGCAGGACCCGGCAGCAGAGGCGGCTGCCATCCGAGCCTGGGCTCTACCTGCTAAATAATGCAGCTGCGGCTGCAAAGCGGGGCTGGAGTGAGGGATCCAGTGACCTGTGTGCGCGCGCCTCCTCCTTCCCCGGGGATGCGGTGCCTGCTGCAGCGCCAGATCCACCGGCCCGGGGGGGAGGGGGGGGAACCAACCGCACAGCTCCCGCAGCCACCCCCCCACTCCCCAATTCCTCGCAGCGCACTGGATACTGCACATCAGCTGGGGGTGCAGGGGGACGCACAACTCAGGCGGGGGGGGGGGGGTCTGGCTCCTTACCTCGCCCGCTGTCCGCTTTCAGAGCAACGGCACCAGCCAGGATCCCCACAACTTCCCGGGGGCAAAGCACGCCAAGGACCCCCCCCCCGCCCCCCGCCCCCATGATCACTGGGTCCGACCACCCCGGAGAGCTGCGCCCTCCAGGGATTGCCTCTGAGCATCGCATCACCCCCACCCCCAGCGCTCCACACCAGAGCTCCAGCTTCCAGGGTCCCCCCTGGCGTCCCCCACCCCAGCCGTGTGGGGCTGCAGGAGCCCGGCCCCCCGCAGAGCTTCCCCACCCCTCTGCTCCAACTTCCTTCCCCGCACCGGGGGAGCGGGCGCCGCAGGCAGCCTGAGCCCCGGGTGGGGGTGGGGGAGACACAAGATATTCCACCTCTTCCAAGCCCGCTCCTGTACCTGGGTGGCTTTGTGGAACTGCTTCTTCAGCCCGGCCACAGACATGGTAGGATGCTGCAAGGAAGCGCCCCGGGACCACGAATGCTGCTGCTGGGGATGGGAGCGACTCGAGGACCAGATGGCTGATTGCAGCTGAAAGGGGGATTTCGCTCGCTCGCTGCTCTCAGATCCTCTTTAACCCAGCGAACAGGTTATCAGATGCCAGTCTTTGGTGCAGAAACCCTGACGTCAAAGAGAGGGAATCCAGCCTCTTAAAGGGAAAGCTGTCATCCCAGTCCTCGTTTCCTTCTCCAACCCTCAAGCCCAGGGCTAAGGGCAAGCGTCCCTGCTTCCCCGTTTGTTCTTCACAATGTTACATGAGCAGCCCCTGATTTCTCATGTTGTAGAATTGTTTAAATTAGAGCATGGAATTAAAAAGAAAAAAACTCATCAAACTGAGATCTTTATTTATAATGCAAGTATATAGAGAGATTTCCAAATCCTGAGCCCCTTGCTTTGGAGCTCTGCCCTATGTCTGTGTGGCAGGGCTCAAGACCTCATTGGGTCAGTTTCTTGCATACTTTTTCTATAAGTGTTCATGTGCCGGAGGTAGAATTCTGATGTTGTTAGAATGAGGCCATACTTTTCAGACCCCTCAACTCCTAAGCTGACAAATGAAAGTGACCTAATTTTCCTAGGGGCTCAGTATCTTTGGCCACTCAGCACTCAAGTGAATAGGAGTACCTCTGAAAATCTGGCCACTTTAGAACACAATCCCTCAAATGCTTCTGTGAATGCTTAGCTTTCTGCTCATGTGCATAAAATTAAGTATGTGTGTAAGAACTTGCAGGGTGGGGAAAAGCTGTAGTGCTTCCCTGGGAGAAGAGAGGCATGATTGGGGAGGGCTGCAGAGATGAGTTAACTAAAGTTCTCCAGGGAGGAAGAAATGAGGAGAGTGGCAAACCCAGAGGAATGGGGAAGGCTAGGAGGTATGGAAACGGCTCAGGGAATGGACCTTGGCTGCTGTGTAGAGGGCCCTGAGCAGGAACCCGGAGTAGAGGGTGGGTTCCCTCGGCAGCTACTGCGGGAGTGGCACCATGAGGCAGTGAAAGAGAAGCCTGCCTGAGACTGCTGGAGAGCAGGGACCATGATGGACTCCCCTGGAAGGGGAAACCACAATAATGACCTGGCCAGAGGACCAGGGAACAAAGAGCACAGTTGTGGCTCCTGAGAGTGAGAGAGGCTGCAGAAGACAAACTGATGGGGTGTAGCCACTGGAAGTAGCAGTGGCCTTGACTGAGCTAATCCCCACATATGGGTAATATTTAAGGAGCAATGCATTTATATTGAAAGTAGGCTTTATGGACTTGGGGTATGTCTACACTGGCAGAGTTACAGCACCAGCAGTTATAGCGCCACTCAGAGAGTGCTGAAGGGAAACAGCTGTTGTGTGTTCACACTGTCAGCTGCCTGCGCAATAGCATGTTCACACTTGCAGCAGTATTCAGAGCGGTGCACTCTGGGCAGCTATCCCACAGAGAATCTCTTCCTTTTCTGACGCTCAGAGTTGTGGGAAGGTGGAGGAGGTCACGGGGCATCCTGGGTCCTGTCCGAATGCCCCATGATTCATTGCTTTGCATCCCAGCAATCCCAGTTCTTCCGTCCACATCTTTCAACAGTTTGTGTACTGCGCACTCTGCCTCTTCTGTCTGCAGGAATGGATCCCGCACTGTTGACCAATATGTTGCTCGCTCTAACACATCACAAGTGGTGGTGGAGTTATTCCTTAAACTATAAAGGCAAGAGGAGTCTGACATTGATCTCACCACGTGTACTAGCTACAACACGAAATTGCTTGTGGCATTCACAGAGGTGCTAACCACAGTGCAACGCTGCTTTGGGGCTCAGGAAACAAGCACTGAGTGGTGGGATCACATCATCATGCACGTCTGGGATGATGAGCAGTGGCTGCAGAACTTTTGGATGAGGAAAGCCACATTCCTGGGACCGTGTGATCAGGGGCGGCTCTAAAAATTTGGCCGCCCCAAAAATCCATGCGGAGGCGCGCCCCGAGCAGCGGAGCAGCGGGACCTGCCTGGCATGACTGGCGGAGGTCCGCTGGTCGCGCTGCTCTGGCTGGACCTCCCCCGGGCGGGGGGGCGGCTCCGGGCGGGCGGGCGAGTTGCCGCGCGCATGCCTGGCCCGAGGAGGTCCCGAGCGAGCCCAGCGACCCGACCAGCATCGTCCGCGCGGCGCAGGTCTGGGTCTCCCCGGGGCGGGGACCGGACCTCCCGCAGGGCCGCACAGGTCCACAGCCTGCCCCCCGCCCCTGGGCCCCCCCCAAAGGGCCCCCCCGCCTGGCTCCCTGGCCGGCCTGCTCTGGGTGTGATGAGCTCCAGCTCTGCAGCACAAGGAAACGAGAATGAGAGCTGCCCTGTCATTGGAGAAGCGCGTGGCGATTGCACTGTGGAAGCTGGCTACTCTAGACTGCTACCAATCAGTCGCTAACCAGTTCAGAGTGAGAAAATCTACCATTGGACTTGTGTTGACAGAAGTGTGCAGGGCCATTAATCGCATCCTGCTGTGAAAGACTGTGACGCTGGGCAATGTGCATGACATTGTAGATGGCTTTGCACAAATGAGCTTCCCTAACTGTGGAGGGGCGACAGATGGCACACACATTCCAATTCTGGCACCAGACCACCTAGCCAATGAGTACATTAATCGGAAGGGGTATTTCTCAGTGGTTCTCCAGGCATTTGTGGATCACTGTGGGCATTTCACAGGCATTAGCACAGGCTGGTCCGAAAAGGTGCAGGCCTGTTCAGGAAGCTGCAAGCAGGGACTTTCTTCCTAGAGAGAAGATCACTGCAGGGGAAGTTGAAATGCCCATTGTGATCCTGGGAGATCCTGCCTACCCCTTAATGCTGTGGCTTATGAAGGCAGACATGGGGAACCTAGACAGCAGCAAGGAGCAGTTCAACAACAGGCTGAGCAAGTGCAGAATGACTGTTGAGTGTGCTTTTGGCCATTTAAAGGCCCACTGGTGCTGCCTATATGGGAAGCTGGACCTGGACAATGACAATATTCCTATGCTTATAGCTGTGTGCTCAGGGCCGGCTCCAGGGGTTTTGCCACCCCAAGCAGCCAAAAAAAAAAAAAAAAAAAGCTGCGATCGCGCTCTGCGGCAATTCAGCGGGAGGTCCTTCGCTCCAAGCTGGAGTGATGACCCTCCGCCGAATTGCCGCCGAATACCCGGTTGGCCGGCCAGGGTCGCGGCCAGGAACGCGGGGGGGGGGGAGGAGGTGGGGACGCGGCCGTGGCGGGTCGGGCGGGGACGCAGGGGGGGGTGCAGCCGGGTGGCCGGGGTGGTCGGGAACGCGGAGCCGGAGCTGGGTGGCCGGGGAGGGTCGCGGCCAGGGAGAGGCGGGGATGGGCCGCAGCCGGGGACCGGCCGGGGCACACGACCCCCCCTAGTTTCCTACCTCAGCGTCGTCTTCCTGGGCCGGGGAATCCTGCTTGCTTCTCAGCTCTCCCAGGCTTCCCGCGCGAACAGCTGATTCGCGGGAAGCCGTGGGGGAGGAGAAGCAAGGAGGAGCGTTCATGGCAGGAGGTGGAGGCAGAGCTGAGATGAGCTGGGGCCGGGCAGCAGGGAGGGAGCGCTTGTTAAATTTAAATGCCCTTTTAGAACCAGTTTGTCCCACGGGGAACAACCGGTTCTAAAGGGGGCTTCTAAATTTAACAACCGGTTCGCGCGATCCGGTGCGAACCGGCTGCAGCTCACCACTGATGTCCAAGTATCATATCCAACCTTCTCCTTTGGAGTACAGTGCAGCGGGTACTGTACTTCAGCAGGCTAAACTGCAGAGGGATGGGTGTTGAGTGCAGTGGGTCCTGAGAATCCGCAGGATTGGACTGTGATGGGGCAGGAGTGGAATTCAGTGGGTATAAACTCGAGCCAGGAGGTTGATAAGAGTGCGTGGACGGTGTCTTGGTGGGTGCATGGGAAAGAGTTTTGCAACAGCAGCTGCAGGGGAGGGCGGGCGTGGAACTGCTCGGTTTGCAGTGCTAGTAGTGCCTGGAGCATCTCCGCTTGGCACACGATAACATTTAAGAGCTGCTCCATTGCTTCATTCTGGAGTGCCGTGTTCTCCTTTTGATCCCTCTTCTCGCTGTTCCGCCACTCCTTCAATTCTTGTTTTTCAGCCATGGAGTGCTGTGACGTTATTGATATAATCTGTGACCATATAGAACTTGGTTGCAACCAAGGTTCTGTAGTGGCACCAAATCGTACATAAAGGGGGTCATATAAGGTGTCTAAGACCAGGTTATGGGTTGCTGGTTATGATTATGGTATCTGTATGCATGTATCATTTTGTAGTTGAAGTTATGAGTATTGGCTCTATACTGTCTGTATTTCAAATTTGTTCTGTGCTTCTGGGAGACATCCCAGACAAGTTGGTGTTAGCTCTGCCTAGCCTGCTTGATGGCCCATTAAGGACCATCAGCTACACAATTGACCCATTGAGAGAAGGCAGATATGCCTTGTAACTCAGCAAAGTATGCAGGGACTTGCCCATGTGACTCCAGACTCCATTTTAGTGTAATTTTCCATGGTAAGGACAAAGAGGTTCTTACACCTGGGAAAAGCCTGTAAAAGGCTGATGCCTCATCTCCATCTTGTCTTCAATCCTGCTTCTTGCCTCTGGAGGAACTTTGCTACAAACTGAAGCTCTGAACAAAGGACTGTTGACCCATCCCAGCTCTCATCTATATCCTTTTCCTTTTATGAATAAACCTTTAGCTTTTAGATTCTAAAGGATTGGCAACAGCGTGATTTGTGCGTAAGATCTGATGTGTATATTGACCTGGGTCTGGGGCTTGATTCTTTGGGATTGAGAGAACCTTTTCCTTTCACTGGGGTGTTGGTTTTCATAACCGTTCATTCCCAGGACGAGTGGCACTGGTGGTGATACTGGGAAACGGGAGCGTCTAAGGAAATTGCTTGTGTAACTTGTGGTTAGCCAGTGGGGTGAAACCAAAGTCCTCTTTGTCTGGCTGATTTGGTTTGCCTTAGAGGTGGAAAAACCCCAGCCTAGGGCTGTAACTGCCCTGTTTTAAGCGATTTGTCCTGAATTGGCACTCTCAGTTGGGTCCCGCCAGAACTGCATCATCACAAGTGCATCATAACATCCCGCAGAAAGTCCTCCTCAGTTCTTTGTGGCTGCTTTCAAATTCTGTGCAGTCGTTCAGCCGGTGATAACAAAGAGGGAGGCTGAGGTCCCAAAGTCATCTCTGTGAACCTAAAACGCAACATTTTACAGAAGCAGTCTTGTTTGCGACACACAGACCACTGATTCAGTTATTTAAAACACAGCCACTATTCACATACCTGTCACTAACTGGCTGACCCCAGGCAAGCACACATGAGCCACAAAACCCCCAAAATTGTGAGTAACTGCAGGGGAAGGGAAATCAGCGTTCCTGGACCCTACTGTATACTGGGCATGTGGCTCTTGGGGAGAGCCAGAACTATAGGGGCGGCCTTATAATTATTCCTGTCCCCACATTTTCCACAGGCTGTGTTCATTATGGAAGATATCTCACTGCTGAGGGTGAGCAGGGAATCAAGGGAGGGTCTTCTCCAAGACTGTGGCTTCCACCCTGGCCCTTATGCAGCTCGCCTGTGTGCAGCAATGGTCCCCCTCTCCCTACCCCCCCAGTGACGGCAGAGTGGTGTGGGAAAGTTACCCTTAATGGGGCAAGAAACAAAACAGCTCTGTCAAAGAACTTGCAGCAGTGGATTGCCCAGTATCTCCATGAGAGTTTCCGAGAGATCTGAGGCAGATTTCCATGAAGTGAGGGAGTCAATCAACACCCTATTCTGCTGCTCAGACTAGGCATATGGTGGTACACGCATCATACAGACACAAGCCTGCATTCTGCAACCCTCCTGCCCCCAACAACTCACTTCAGCGATTCCCAAAATCAAATCCACTTACCAGGGGCCTCCTCTCCTGTTTGCACTTCACCAAGATCCGACAGCTGTGACTGGCTAGGCTCCTCTGGGGTAGAGAAGAGCTCCTGGCTGCATGCATCTCTGACCTCCGAGTCATCCTCCGCCTCTGGGTCCCCCTCCACATCCTCATCCAAGATTTCCTCCTCCAGGCTCAGTCCACTCTCGACTGGCACACAAGCCACCGAAGTATCCACAGTGGCCTTCGCAGTGGAGATGGGGTCGCCACCGAGTATTGCGTTCAGCTCTTTGCAGAACCGACAGCTTATGGGTGCAGCGCTGGAGCAGCAGTTTGTCTCCTGCACCTTGTGGTGGGTGTTCCGCAGCTCCTTCACTTTGACCCTGCGCTGCAGTGTGTCCTGGTCATGGCCCCTTCTGTCATGCATTGTGAAATCTGTCCCTAGGTATCACAATTCCTACGGCTGGAGCGTAGCTGGGACTGGACAGCCCCCTCTGCCCAAATGCTGATGAAGTCCAGCAGCTCGGCATTGCTCCAAGCGGGGAATCGCCTGGTACATGGAGCAGGCATGGTCACCTGGAAAGATGCCCTGAGACCACTGCATGCATCACCGAGCAAACAGGAAAGGGGCTTTCAAAATTCCCAAGGAATTTACGGGGTGGGGATGATGGTTGGTCACCTGAGAGCAGGGCAGTAGAGTTCAAACCGATGACCAGATAGGTGAGAACAAGCATTGTAGGACACCTCCCAGAGGCCAATCGCAATCGGAGGCTATTTGCAGCACTGTAATCGACCAGGGTGTCTACACTGGCACTGCGGTGCTGTATGCCTGGCGCAGAAAACGGTACACCTCTCGTCGGGGTGCTTTTTTTTACAGTGCTGCAACTGCGCAGTTTCTGCCCACTAAGTGGCTTGGCAGCGTGTACACCTCAGGAGTTTACTGCGCAGAAACTTGCCCGTGTAGACAAGGCCTTGTCTAAACCGCCACTTACAGTTCTGAAACTTTCTTTACTCAGGTGAAAACACACCCCCTGAGCGATGCAAGTTTCAGTGCTGTAAAGTGGCAGTGTAGACAGTGCTAGGAGCTGCACTCCCAGCACTGGTAGCTATTCCCCTCACGCAGGTGGTTTTATTACAGCGCTGGGAGAGCTCTCTCCATTCACTGAGGAAAACCCTTTGCAGAAGGCAACAGATGTACTGGAGCATAAGCTTTCATGGGTGAATACCCACTTTGTCGGACACATGTAATGGAAATTTGCAGAGGCAGGTATAAATATGCAGGCCAGAATCAGTCTGGAGATAACGAGGTTAGTTCAATCAGGGAGGATGAGGCCCTCTTCTAGCAGCTGAGGTGTGAACACCAAGGGAGGAGAAACTGCTTTGCAGAAGGGGTACTTCCATGAATGGTTTGGATGATGTTTACTGAGAACCTAGTCAGCTCTGCAGTAGATTAAACCTTTTTGGGGGGAGAGGCAGGAAGGAGGGTGAAATCTACTTTATTAGGTAGGAAAGGTAACTATTGATAAGTGTAGACCCCAGTTCATATTTATGGGTTTCTTTTGTATTGTAACTATTTATTTCCATCACTCTCTCATCTCTAGTAAAATCTTTATTCTTTCTTAAATAAACCTATTTTTGTTTTAATAAAAGTGCTCACAAGTCCCGTGTGGCTTACAGGAGCAGTGGTTTATGGTACAACTGGTAAATTGGGGTACACTGTACCTTTGGATGCAGAGGAACTGGAAATTCTGTGAGTAGTCAGTCTCAGGGACTGGATATCACAGGAGTATGATTCAAAGGGATTTAGGGTGCACCTATTGATAACCTGCACAGTGAAGAAAAGGCTGGTATAAGCTCAAAGGAAGGAGCTTGAGTGGCTGAAGGGCTGGTAATATTGGGGCGCTAACACCAGTGGTGAGCTGGAGCCGGTTCGTTAAATTTAGAAACCCTTTTAGAACCGGTTGTTCCAGGACAACCGGTTCTAAAAAAGCTTTTAAATTTAACAAAAGCTCGGTCAGCTGTCCACCCCACCCGCAGCCCCAGCTCATGTCCCCCTCTTCCCATGAACGCTCTGCCGTCCTCCTCCTCCCCCTCCCCTGCTTCCCGCGAATCAGATGTTTGCGGGAAGCCTGACACAAGCAGCAGGCAGGTAAGCTGGGGCTGGGGGGCATGAGGAGCGCTCCATGGAGGCAGGGCGTGGCCCTGTCCAGCTCCGGCTGAGCGGCTCTCCCTGGGCCCTGCGCCCCAGCCTGGTCCCGGCCAAGCACCCCCGGCTCTGGCCCGGCTTGGCCCCGCGGTGCTGGTCCTGGCCGAGTGGCTCCGGCCCAGCCTGGGGAGTCGGGCCCCGCGGTGCCAGTCCCGGTCGAGCGGCTCCAGCCCCGGCCCCAGGCAGTGCGGCAAGGGGACAGGCAGCAGGGAGGGGGTGTTGGAAGAGGGCAGGGAAGGTCGGTGGGTTGTGGGGGGGTGTGGATAGGGGTCGGGCGGTCAGAGGGCAGGGAACAGGGGGATTGAATGGGGGCAAGGAAGGAGCAGGGGTTGGATGAGGCGGTGGGAGGCAATCAGGGACAGAGAGAAGGGGTGGTTGGATGGGGCAGGGGTCCCAGGGGGGCATCAGGAATGAGAGGAGGGGTTGGATGGGGTGGCAGGGGGCAGTCAGGGGACAGGGAAGGGGGGTGGATGAGTCAGGGGTCCAGGGGAGGCATCAAGGAACATGGGGGGTTGGATGGGGCACAACCCCCCAGGGAGGGCACGACCCCCTCATGGGGTAAGAAGGAGGGAACCTGTTGTTAATATTTTGGCAGCTTATCACTGGCTAACACCCAGGTACCACAAGAAAGATTCCCTCTCACTGGAGATCGAGGTTAACAAGGTGACTCTCAGTTTTGGGTAGGCTGAGACCCATCATCCTCCAAACACTTCCCCTATTTTTTTTCCTGTCTCGTCATCAAGATATTTGATCAGAAGGCTCCAGAGTCAGTCTCTGGAGGAGGATGAAAGGTAAAAGGAGCTGCTTACAAAAAAAAGGTAGGAGGAACAATCTGAGCTTTCTTCAGATAAGAGCTTTGAATAGAAATTGTTTTCCATTTTTTAAACTAAATGATTCTCAGTTAAATGGAAAGAAACTGTTTCTGAACTTTAAAACTGCACTGGATAAAGCACTAGAGAACATATCCTTGGAAGCTATGCTGAACTGTCAGCAACTGTTAACTGGTTGCCATATTCTGCCGTTGGCTTTTTTTTTTTTTTACATATGATTAAAAGAAATCATCTTTTATTTATTTTTAAATGAATATGTATACAGATAACCAAACAAGCTAAAATATTAGAATCCGAAAATCCACTCCTTTCATATTTCTTGAGATGATGATTGGTGGAGAAGAAACTTTTGCCCTGAGAGGAAGTTACTGGAATTTCCCATTGATCATAAGAAATTTTGTTCAGGACTATACAAGAGTAGTAAAACAAATACTGTATGTTACCTACATTTCAGCTCCATAAGTCCTCATCAGAGATAACAGTACAATTTCAACCTTCAATGATTGATTCAGAATTGTAGCCAATCAGAAGTTCAAACATTGTTAAATCATTATTATATACTATTCCCCCCTCTCTGCCCTGCCTTCTGGGAATGCTGGATCCCTTCTATAGCTAGGGGCTATGCTGGGGAACTGTTTTAAGGCAATAGGTAATGCTAATTAGATAAAGGATTTATCTAATATGAAAGCATAAAGCCTGAGATTGTGTCTTTATGTTTATTTTCTCTGTCGCTTGTATATGTCTGCTCCCCCCCTACTATTTTATCTTTAGAGATGTGATTTTTCTAGTCAATAACTTTTTGTTTATTTTTATGCCAAATAGGTCTCTGGTATACAAATTGTGTGGCGTGCATATGCGAAAGTGAGCTGGTTTCATGACTTTTGGGGTAATTGAACCAGAGGGGAACAGTCAGAGTGTCTGATAATTAAGAACTTGTGCAGGGTGGATTTGGGGAGACCCGGGATTGGAAGGGCTAATTCCAGTGCTTCACCACCGTCCTAGTGAAAAAGTTTTTCGTAGTATCCAACCTTGACCTTCCCCGCCCTGCAACTTGAGACCATTACTTCTTGTTCTGTCATCTGCCACCACTGAGAACAGCCGAGCTCCATCCTCTTTGGAACCCCCCTTCGGGTAGTTGAAGGCTGCTATCAAATCCCCCCTCACTCTTCTCTTCTACAGACTGTTGGTGTCACCCTAGGAGGAGTAAGTAGACTGGTGAGAACCAGGGTCAGACCATATGCTTGTGGGCAGGCTACTGGTGTCAGGGAATTGAGCCATAACTGGAAAGCACAAAGGCCACAGAGTTACAGGGCAGGCAGTGACAGAACCGTTACTGGTCTGTGTGGACTCCCAGAACATCACATACGAGTGCACATGACCTATCTGGATACTTAATAAAAGAACCCTTCCATTTACAATAATATCTAGTCTTATCAGTAGATCTCATTTTTTTTAATCTCTTTCATTAATAGATCTCAAAACACTTTATAAAGGAGTAAATTTTATTATCCCCAACCTTCTTCCCAGAGCATCTCTGTGGACATTTCCCTCTTCTCTTTCCTTCTCCTAACCTGAGATTCACCCTCTTCCCCTTCTCTTTAGTGAGTTGTCCTCTCACACTCCATTTGTTGTGGTGTCTCGCCATTCCTTCCCTCCATCCCTATATAGTATGTCTCCCTGTATGGTAGGTCCCTCCTTCCTTAATGTCTCCATGGGATGTCTCAGCCTCTGGGGTGGATTTTCACCGCTCAAGTATCTTCCTTTTTCTTCTTTCCCCTACCATAAGTATATTCACCTCCAATGGCTCTTTCTGACATTTGGATCCTAGCTTCATTCCCTCACACATTCTAGATACCCTGTGGCGGGGTGGTCACCCCGCTCCTGCCTGAAGAGGATAAAGCAGCCCTGGAGAGGGCTGCAGCGGGGAAAGCTGGGCTGATTGGGAAAGCTGCCACAGCTGTGGTCAGCTTAAACAGGGCCCAGCTGGCCCTTATAAGAGGGTGGTGGGCCAGGAGATACTCTCTCTCTCTCTCGCCTTTTGAGAGGGAAGGACCTGGCTGACTGGGAAGCTGAGGAAGGTACCTAGGGTGGAGCTGGGGAAGGACAGAGGGAGTGGGGGAGCTCCAGCCTAGCAAAGCCCCAGGCTGCAGGCTGAGTTGAGGGCCCACAAAAGGGTACTAGAGCTGCAGAGGGGCAGTGCAGGAAAAGGCAGAGGCAGCTGGTCCAACCCCCCTTGCCAATGATGAGTGGTTTACAGACTGTCGTCTGCCCCCATGGGGCTAGATGGAGACTGGCAGTAGCCACTGAGGCAAGGTGAAGATAGGGGGTTGGGGGTTCCCCTGGGAGGGGAGATCCAGACAGAGGGGGTACTGCAGGGGGCGGAACCCCTTGGAAAAGGTTACCGGGGTCTGGAAGGGACACGGGGCCAGCTACAGGCGAGACATCAGCTGGCAGAAGGCGCTTCGGAGCTGGAAAGAAAACATGGTAGCCACCTCTTAATGTAGAAATAATGAGAAGATACAGACAACAAGTTACCCACAAGAAAAGGTGGAGAAGTCTAGCTTGAGACAAGCAGGATAGAAAAATATCTTTAAACATCCTAGTGAGAGTTACAGGAGCTGTTTCATAGAAAAAGAACAGACTAAAACAAGGTAAACTTTGTCATTCCTACCAATGACATTTTATTGCTCTCCCAAGCAATGTGGCAGAGAAAATAAATAGCTGTGTTTCTGTAACAAGCATGATATAAATATAAATCCCAAAAAGACTTAACCCTCAAAAGCATCTGAATCCAATTCTTCATCTTCACAGCTTTAATCTTCTTTCTTAGGAGGTTGACAGATCAAGTGTACCCCAAAATAAAGGTCTTCTCTTTATAAAGGTACATAAAGCTTAATTGGACACAACACCAATACCTTAACATTTCCCTCAACAAATGCTCATTAAACCACTGCAGGCTCAACAGCAAACAGGAGATATCAATACTTTGCTGCATTACCCTTGAAGCAAGTCTTTATTTTTCTTTGGCAGATAGTAACCTGCTGTCAGGAAAGTCTGACAGGGCTTCTATCATTGGGCTCCCACTGCGCTTGTTGTCCCTCTCAAAGGCACTTGTATCACTCTTTTCCATACACAATGTATCCTTTTCCTGTTCCTCTTTCGCAAAATTCTTGGGCTCTTCAGTTCCAACTCCATATGTGAAAAAGTGTTCCAGGACTATATCACCATGAATCTTACTGCCGGGGTGCAGTCTAACTTGAGCAGTAAGCTAGTATGCATATGTGTATACTGAACTGCTCTATACACATGAAGCAGAAAGTACAGGTTAATATAATTCAGAACTCTCTTCAGTGTTGTTTTCTGCCTTCGGGCCAACATCACCAATAATATAACTGGGTTGAGATTCTCATCCTTTGGTCACTGTACACTGGCCAACCTGTTAAATAAACAGCCTGGCTCTCTAACTGAGATACAAATCTCACTGCTCCAGAACTCATTTTTAGTGTCTTAATTTGTTGGACTAGCTACTTAAAGTGAGTGTTTTCTATCTCATAATAGCCTGTGACGATTGCTGAAATAAGAGATTCAACAGTAGTCAAGACTTACAAGTCTTTGGCAGTTAGATCTGACACCAGAATTTATCCAGGACAGTCAGGTGCAGGGTAAAAGGTAACAATGGTCTAAAGCAGACAGAGGCTGCTTAGAAACAGGTCACTTTTCTAATACTGCTACTCAGTAGCATACAGATGCTCTGTCTCAGTCAGATAGGTCTGTTCCTCCTAGTCACACTTCCAGCAGTGAAACTTAAAACATTATGGATAAGCAGCACTCTATGAACAATAAACAGAAAACAGAGAGGAAGCAGTACTCAAGTACTACAGTGGGGGTGCTTGCATCTGTGCATGCGCGCACGTGCACACACACACCCCATCTTGTGGCAACAGTGAAAGAGGGAACTCTGAGTCAATTGTCGGGAAAGTCCCAGAATAATTTTTCTCCATTCTGCACTGCTGAACCAGAAGACTTACCAACATGGCCCAGAGTGTGCCTGGCGCTTTATGGATACACAAATAGGGGAGGCTTCATGGAGCCTTTCCCTAAACCCCAATTCTGTCAAGCACAATGGCAAAATGTTGACTGCTCCCCGCTAGCTGCCCCAAGGTCATTAGCCACCTCAAAGAGGCAGGGAGGAAATGCCAATGCTCTGCCCACCCGTAACGCTTGCTGGCCATTGAAGGGAATGCCCTCTACATCCTCCTAAGGAATGGTGCAGTTCCCACCCACTGGATTTATATAGCGGCAGATCCTGCCACCTTTCACCAGGCCTGCACCCCAATATCTCCCCCTGCACTGAATGGTCTTTATGGAACAGGTACCTTTGGTATTATGGCACCTTCATGGTGCCTTGGAGATAGGGTGACCGGATAGCAAGTGTGAAAAATCTGGAGGGGAGGCAGTACTACGTGCCTATATAAGGAAAAGCTTGGGCCATCTGGTCACCCTACTTAGCCCCTTGCGTGATCACTTTGCTCATGCCCTTTCTGCACTGTTCCACGGCTGGGGCCTAAGTGGTGCATGGGGCCCTGTACTGCACATCACCTCAAGCAAAGAGGGCTAGGGTGGTGTGATGACTGCAGTGGGCCTGGGGAGTTTTACACTTGATTTATCCCAGTGTAATTGGCAGAAGAGTCAGGCCCAATGTCTTGTATTCAATTGCTTCTCTGTTAGCAACAGATCCTGAGCCACTAAGCTGAACAGATGTTAGCACTTCCACGCTATCAACTCCCAGGAGTCAGAGCACTGCAAAGAGGTAAGAACCATTTGTACTTGCTAAAATTAACTAATGTTTCCCACAGCCTATGTATCCCTGGGTAGACTCACAATCAAAGGACTATGTCAGAGTCTGTTGGGGAGAGAGCATGCAGCAAGCAGTGGACATATTTCTGATAACTGCATGGGTTGCCTCATCTATGCATGTTTGTGTACTGCAATTCCTTGTGTTCATTACAGATGAAGGACCTGCACAGATATTTCCTCACACTGATGGAAGTTGTCTGGATGGACTGATAAATAAACATACACTAAAGATGTCGCTTGCTCAGACTTTTTTCCTTGCTTGTTTTTCCAGTTGTGAGTGATTGAATGTTTCAATGTTCTATTTATTGTTGCTCCATTGAGGATACTTTTTAAACACCTTTCACCCTGTCACTTATAAGCTAAAAAACATACCTGTAGCTGTGGCTGCTTCAGGCAAATCTGGAAAATCCTAGAAAAGCACTTTATAAGACCCAAGACCACCTTCCTCCCCATACCCAATCCCTACCATCATACCAGCTTCAAATTGCTCTGCTGAGGAGACCATGCAGAGATGGAGGTGTGGTTAATAGAGAATGTGTTCTGAACTGTCGCGTGCACTGGGGCAGAATCAAGGGAACTAGTGGATGGAGCAGGGGATCCTGTGAGGTGCCACACCCAGGGTCATTATGAAGGGGGAGATATCCTGCTTCCCCAGGAGCTTCAGATTATCACCCAAGCCCTCACACAGGACAAAGTGGTTAATGTTCCATTCCTCGTGACACTGGAACATGAGCAGCAAACACCACATGACTATTTCAGCCTCACAGGAAGAACCGCAGGTATTAGTAAATACTGACCTCTGAGAGTCCTGTGTCAGAGATATTAGCCTTTCAGAATCCTGACCCATGTCAGGTACATTGGGCTGCGGGGGAAAAAACCAGTCTCTTAGGCACATTCATGTGTGGCACACCATTATGACGAAGCTAGACTGAGGGTTGGGGGGAGGGGGGAGGTACCTTGCAACTGAGGTTTGGCAGCACAATCTGAGCCAGGTCCTGGCCATTGCATTCTTGTGCCCCAGTGAAAACTCTATTTAGATAATGTTATAAACAATCTGCAATTACTCAAATTGGGAACAGCCAACCATTGTATGACATTAAGTGCTTATCATCTACTTTATTAACTACACATAGCAACTATCTACAAGCAGCGGTACATTGTGGTAATGCAGCTCAAGATAACTATCACCTATTCTTCAGCTCTGATACGTACATGAATGACATTGAGCCAACCCCAACTCCTCTTCCACAGGCCCTAACCAGGCACTGTTTATTTTAATATGAACAAAAGCTAAAGACAGCTGTGTGGGTATTGTGGCTGGGACTGGAACTTGGGCTCTGAAGCCTGGGGATGCCCTTAGGCACCTCTAATGGGTCATAAGCAAGGATTGAATCAGGGACCAACAACACAGAAGCATGAGTCTCTGCTGCTTGAACCAAAGGACTAATGCAGTAACCTGGGAGGACCAAGACCCACCCTGTGTTACACACTCCATGACCATGGAGTTGAGGATGACTGTTGCTTTAAAAGGCTAAGCTTCATCAGGAAACTGCAGGGCCACACTTTCGGCTACCATGCAATGCTTTCCTTCTCTGGACGCTTACATACAGAGACAGGAACCATTTGCAGAGACTGCAGACAGGCATCTCAGCATCAGTATTGTGTTTACTTTATAAATAAGTTCTTAATGTTGATTAAGTTACACTAAAACTTATCTCAGTCGTCAGTGAAATGCTTCAGCTTCCAATATATTTATTTATTTTGTAATGGAGATGGCCCCAGACATCTGAGTATGGGATCTTCTTGCTGTTACTGTTGTAATTATTTAACTCAAGCTACAGTTGGGTTTATACAGAATAGGAAAAATTCATCCCAGTCATATCTCCACTGGCTACAAGTAGTTACACCAAAGATAAAATTGTCCTGTTTCATTGATTAAAAACTACAATACAGGTTAACCATAGGAAAGAAAGAAAAAGAAAAATCACTGATACTGCAAATAATAATGAAGTCTGATTCTATGTGTGATTCTGGCAGACCTGGTGCTCATGCCAAGATCCCCATTTCTTAGTTAGGTACTGACAAATACATCGCTGGAATCCATCTGGCCTACCAGTGTGTTAGGATTGTTAATACAGGTATTAGAATTATAAGAATGTTTTTAGTATTTAAAATGTATGTAATGCTTATAAGTTGCTGTATGCATTTATTTCACTTAAAACATCTGTATCACATATTATAAGGCAATATTTGAGCATTAGCACTGTAAAGGCATGTCTACACTACACTAAGTTACATTGACTTACAGCCACCATAGTAATTAAGCTGCTTTTGCATGTCCACACTATGCTCCTTGTACCGGCGTGTGGCAAATTGCCGGCACTTTATGATGGGTCCCGTACTTTCTCCTCTTGTGGGGGGTTCAGGGCGCCATTTCTCACCCCGGAATTGGGGTATCAACTGTCCTACTAGTGTCCCAGAAAAGGGAAGTGGAGAGGGAGGGACCTTGGCCCGCCCTCTACTCTGGATTCCAGCCCAGGGGCCCTAGGGATAGTGGTGAATCACTGTGCTTCAACTCCTCCAAACTGTTCTTTGCTCCAACACCAAACCACTCTGCTTCAACTCCTCCAACTGTCTGATTGAAGCAGGTGACTGGCTTCAGGTGCTCTAATTGGCTTAATTGGTTTCAGGTGCTCTAATTAATCTGTAGCAGCCTCTCTTCCCTCTACAGGGAATAAGGCTCTCATCATCCCGGGGCTTACATATCTCCCATCTATCACTCTCCTGCTGCCCTCTGGCCATGCTATATCACATATTTCCCCCTCACCCCCCGCTCAACACCATGGGATTGGGCTACTTGGGACAAGAAGCAGTGTGTTGTCATGACAGGCCATCAGTGTTGCTGTGTTGGCTTCCGGCCCTATGCTGTACATGGAAATGGAAGGGTTGCAAGGATAGGAACCATCTAGTCACTCTCGCATTCTTCTCCTTGTTTCTGTGCATCCACTGGAGTGGGGCGTGGTCTGTCACAAGGGTAAACCGCTGCCCCAGTTGGTAGTAGCGGAGAGTCTCCATGGCCTATTTTACCGCCAGACATTCCTTTTCAACGACGGCATACTTTTGTTCCCTGGGGAGGAGTTTTCGGCTGAGGTACAGGATTGGGTGTTCCTCCTCCCCTACCAACTGCGAAAGGATGGCTCCTAGCCCTACCTCCAAGGCGTCTGTTTGTAGGATGAATTCCTTCTCGAAGTCTGGGGCTATGAGCAGTGGATGACAGCACAGGACTGTCCTTAAATCTGCGAATGCTCCTTCCACCGCATCAGTCCACTTTACTATCTCAGGGCCCCGAGCTTTTATCAGGTCTGTCAACGACCCTGCTCTTGTGGCAAAATGAGGGATGAATCTCCAATAGTATCCTACTATCCCAAGAAATGCTCTGACTTGCTTTTTGCAGACTGGTTGAGGCCAACCCTGTATTGCCTCCACTTTGTTCCATTGGGGTTTCACCAAGCCTCTCCCTACTACATACCCGAGGTATCTGGCCTCAGCTAGCCCTATCACACACTTGGGAGGGTTGGCAGTGAGGACAGCCTGCCAAAGGGCATCTAGCACTGCTTCTACTTTTCCTAGGTGCGTTTCCCAGTCAGGGCTATGGATGACTATGTCGTCTAGATAGGCGGCGGCATACTTGGCATGGGGTTGCAGCAATTTTTCCATAAGTCATTGGAATGTTTCAGGAGCCCCTTGGAGTCTGAAAGGGAGGACAGTGTATTGGAACAGGCCATTGGGTGTAGAGAAGGAAGTCTTCTCCTTTGCATCCTTGGCCAGGGGAATTTTCCCATATCCTTTGGTCAGGTCCAAGGTGGTTAGGTATCGGGCCTTGCCTAACTGATCAACTAGCTCGTCAATGCATGGTATCAAATAGGCATCAAACTGGGATACTTCATTCAACTTCCGGAAGTCATTGCAGAACCTCAGGGCACCGTCAGGCTTGGGGACTAGGACGACAGGGCTGGACCACTGACTGTGGGATTCTTCAATAACCCCGAGTTCCAGAATCTTCTTCACTTCTGTCCTAATTTCTTCCCTTTTAGCTTCCGGTATTCGGTACGGACTTATTGTCACCCTTACTCCGGGACTGGTGACAATATGATGTTGGACCAGTGTCATATGGCCTGGCTGTGTACAGAACAGGTCTTGGTTCCATTGGATCATATCAATGACCTCTGTTAGTTGTTCTGGGGTTAATTTGGGGGATATCCTTACCTACCCCTGTGGGTCGTCTGTCTGGGGTGGAGCTCTCTGAATGACCAGGCATGTCTCTCGGTCACGCCAGGACTTCAGTAAGTTGACGTGTTAGATCTGCTCTGGCCTTCGGCAGTCTGGCTGTCTGACCTTATAATCCACCTTCACAATGGCTTCCACTATCTCATACGGCCCATGCCAGGTGGCCAGGAGTTTGCTTTCTGCTGTCGACAGCAGCACCATCACCCATTCTCCTGGCTGAAATCTCTGTACTTGTGCCCAGCGGTTGTAATATGTCCGCTGGGCCTCTTGTGCTTTTTCCAAATGTTCTTGTACTATGGGGGTCACTCGAGCTATTCGCTCTCTCATCTGTGTCACGTGCTCAATGACATTCTTTCCTGGGTTGGGTTTTCTTTCCAATCCTCCTTGGCGATATCTAATATTCTGTGTGAGTGGCGTCCGTATAGTAGCTCAAAGGGAGAGAAACCAGTGGACGCCTGGGGAACTTCCCGTATTGCAAACATTAGATACGGTAGACGGGTATCCCAGTCTTTTCCATCCTGTGCTACCACCTTTCGGATCATACTTTTAAGGGTACGGTTAAACCGCTCGACCAGACCAGCAAATATATACAGTGCTAACCGATCAATCCTAAGAGTAAAATTCATTCCCTATGTAGAGGGTCTGCACAAGCGCCTGTGGACAGCTTAAGTGGGGCTGAAATGGTGTACATGCCCTAGCTAGGGCCCTCCACAGTTGCATGAATTTCACCCTATAGGTGCATGAGATTATTACAGAAGTAATCTTAAAATCTCAGAATAGAAACCAAGTGTGAAGAACTAATAACAACAAACAGGGTCAATTTTTATGTTACTTAATTTATTCTATTTTTGGCATTCTAGTCACTTATAAGTTCCTCCTCTCACATTTTAATTATTTCTAGTGCATTCCAGTCTGAATTAGTCTCCAAGGCTATTACTTCTTGAGAAACTAATTTGTTTTTTAATGATTTCTCCTTTTAAATGAAATGATTTTTTCCCCCGACCATAAATGTAAAGCTTTGCCCTGTGAGTCCTGCATCTCTGGTGGAAGTAACTAGGTGGGTCTGGGGAAGAAGAGTGGAGATGCAGGATACTTTGTGAGGAACAGGCTGGTGAGGTGAAAGATTTGATGGGGATGGCAGGTACTGGGAAAGTTCAGTAGAGAACTTAAGCGTGTGCATAAATTGCACTGAAGTCAATGAGAATTGAGCTGACTTAGGGCCAGTGTGAGCAGAAAAAGGAGTTAACTTTTTTCAGGCACCTTCTAATAGATGTGTATTCCGTTTTGACAGGCTGCAAAGCTGAGTTTTTCGGCCTGCTTGACTCTCTAGAGTAAATGCAGTGTCTGTAAGAATATGTGGGACTCTGGCAATGTTGCTTTCTGGCCTGTGCTTTTTAAATGAATGTACAAGTTTAAAATATAAACCGGCCTTGGGAGCCAGCATTCTTGTGCAGACTTTGCTTCATGAACTGAGATATAAACCTCAGGCCACATTCAGCCCTGCCATAAGGGAGTTGAGTTTGTTACACCAGGGTTGAATTTGGCTCCTGTGGTCTTTGTGCAAATAAAAATGGAGGGTCTTCAAATAATTCATTTGGGCAGCCAAATAACATTTTATTTTTCCTCTTCTCTAGAGTGGTGACTAATACAATTCACCCTTAGGCCTTTTCTGAAGAGAAATGTCTGAAGCTCCTTTCCTCCTGTTGTTCTGCCTTCTCAGTACCCATTAGACATAGCACCATTCAAGGTGGTACCTCGCCCACATTAACCCTCTTCCCAACACTTTCAATAACCATACTGGAAATTGGCACTGGGTTGCAGGTAATTCAGCTCTATGCTGTCAGGAGAGCATCATTAGTAAATGTCATTTTCAGTTCTCTGTCAACATTACTTTAGTGCATACAAAACAGACAAACCAACTGTTCCCAGATGTTAATGGAATGCCAAGAGAGCAGCTGATACAGTCAGCAAGGTACACTTGAGGGAAGCACTTACTGCTTTCTCATTCAACATCCAAGACTTCAGGCAGTAGCAGGCTACAAATACCTCAGCCCAAGCTCCTCACAGTGAATGGACTAATGCAATTGTTAATGCATGAAACGTGCACATCAATGTAATCAGTGAACCTGCTTTAAAAGAAAAAAGATACAGGCTTACATCATTGTTTAGAATAAAATCTTCAGCCACAAATCACAATAGCACATTCTGTGGAGAAAAGTGCTAAGGACTCAGCAGCCTTATTCTTTATCTTTCAAGAAGTCCCTCCTTTAGACCCCCAGTTTGCTTCTGTTCCATGCTACGTTGTGATGTTTTGCTTTGCAGAGCCACTTCTCATATTCTGGGTGGGAGCCTACAAAACAATTGTTACCCCAATCAGCCTAACCCCCCCCAAAAAAAACAAACAAACAAACAAACAAAAAAAACCTTCCCTACTCCTGTCTAGAATTATCACACCATATGAACAGGGCAGACCTCAGGAGTTGAGGTTCTCTTCTGTTTTTAGCTCCAATTATTTCACTAGCAGAACGTAACAGATATATTATACTTACACTTATCACTATTCAAATTAGCCATCCAACCCCATTCCCCAGTGCAATAAGAGAATCATAGATATATTCGCAACCTAAAAGTTCTGTCTTGCCTTGATTATTTCCTCCTACCTCTCACCCATTCTAACCAACCACAGACCATTTTCTTTCATTCTCATTTCATTCTCTTCCACATTCATTCTATCCTTGCATGTCCATGGTATGTTATCTTTTTCCTTTTGTCTCTCTTCTTCTGTTCTCTATCCCCTTTACTTCCCTATTCACATCACCCTCTGCTCTCTTTGCATAGCATTACCTTTCTGGTCATCCCACTTCTCTTTCTCCCCCTCCCCCACCATAAACAATTACTGTCACATCATCCTCATAAGATAGATAAGTATTATTTACATTTTCCATTTGGGGAAACTAAGGCAGAAAAGCTAAATCCATCATTTTTACAGCTGGGCCCCTAAAGTTAGGTGCCTAAATAACAGTGGCCTGATTTTAAGATGTGCTGAGTACCCGCAGCTCTGACTGAATTGCAGATATTCAATGCCTCTTGAAATCAGGTCTTAGGTGCATAACTATGGACCTGATCTAAAACCCACTGAAGTCAGTGGGAGTCTTTCCATTGACTCCAATGGACTTGGGATTAGTGTGGTTCCGTGTGAACATTTCAGCCGAAGTCTAATGGATCACAGAGTCAGAACCAGAATTAAACCACCATTGTCCCTAGGTCTTACACCCTGTGCGGAGTTCACTTAGTCCAGTACTTTAATGACAGGACTATCCTGGACATAATTCCCATGTTATTTAAAAATTATATTGTTTCCTAAAGGTTACTATTAATTCTCTGTGTCCTTCATTCTGGGGCTTTGTCCTACCTCACCCTGCATATTTGTGCCTTGGCAGGTCAAGATGTGTGTTTTGCATGAAGCAAAGAGCTCAATTAAGGGTTGAAATCCTAGTCCCATCAGAATCAATGGGAGTTTTGCCATTGACTTCAGTGGAGCCAGGAATTCACTCTAGTTCTTGATTATCTTCACCAATCCACCTCTTAGTCCATGAGTAATATATTAGCATAGCAGCCTCAGACGGCAATATAACAAGCAGAAGAGTCAATCCTGTGAATACTAAAGTAATTAATTACAACATAGGCCTGGTCTACACTCTGGGGGTGGGGAGGAGGTCAATCTAAGATATGCAACTTCAGCTACGAGAATAGCGTAGGTGAAGTCGACGTATCTTAGATTGACTTAGATTGACTTACTTCGCGTCCTTGGGGCGCGGGATCGATGGCCACCACTCCCCCCGTTGACTCCGCTTCTGCCTCTTGACCTGGTGGACAATACATCGATCCCCGATAGATCGATCACTACCTGCCGATCAAGCGGGTAGTGTAGACATACCCATAGAAATAGGGACACTTAAGAGCTAAGCATCTGGGTAGAATAACTGTCTCCCAAAACAAGAACACATTAATGCTGCAAATTAAGGACCTGATCCTGAGTGATGTTGTGAACCATCTGTTGATATCCATAGGCATCGTGAAGGTCCAGCGTTATTCAGGATCAAGTCCTGAGTCTATGTTTTGGTGATCCTCTTTCTTTGCCACAACCTATCCTATCCAGATTAGATCTGTCACTGGCAATCAGCCCATTGCATTTAACCTGCCCACGTCGACTCCTCCTGCTGGGGCTCATTTCACAGAGCATGTGAAGCGTGGTGTCTCAATGAGTTTGGCAGAGAAAGCCAGAATTGGGGCAGGTAGTTGTGGGTATGCAAATGTTCACAGCCCAAGATAGAATTTGGCCATAGGTCTTTTCTGGTGAGAGAAATTTCACTTAGGTTGATTACCTTTTCATTTCTTTATCTGGTTGTTGTCGTCATGATAAATAAGAGTCACACAAAATCAGTGCATCAGTCAAAGGCACACAAGGAAAAACAAACACTCATCATACCTTAAACCAATAAAGATATGTAAAGCAATGTAATTTCAGAAGTAATTTACTACCTTCAAATTTAAACTCCACTAAAAATTCATGATCATCTATTAGAATTAGTTCATGGACAAGCTAAGGAAACATGTTATGACTGATTTATTTTTCTTTCCCCCTTTTGATAGCTAACTGTGCAACCTACTTAGAGCAAATACTACAGATCTTCTTGCAATGAGAGAAGACCTTCTCTATTTGTCAGTCTACACTTCCTTTTGAATAGAGTAATTGTTTATCCAGGGGACAATAACATTGCCAGAAAGGTGATGCAGTTTGTGTGCACTCGTTGGAAAGTGATTGTATTTTCAGAATTTCCCAGGATTTACAGTTCCAACCTACAGAATAGAACCAGAGGCACATTCTCTCTGGTTCATGTGGATAGCATGTCAGAGCAAATAGCACGCAGCGAGGAACTGCATGCCCTGATGATGAGTCACTGGTGTTTTGCAGCTTGCGGGGTTGCAGAGCTGTATAGCTAAAAATGAATAGTCATCATTTTTCTCTTGCCACAAAGCCTTCTTGGTGAGGGTAGGGAGTGATGGAGTGAGTCGGTGATGTCAGATTTTATTACTGGATAATTTAAATGCTATGTTAAAGTCACGCTGGCTTTTTGTCTTTGAATTACTGAAAGCACTGCTGCATGACCAAAACACTTCTTTTTAAAACACATATTCTATGCGTTTGTTGTTTCTGGAAGGATTTATTATGAATAATAGACATAATATAATTAGCAGAAAGTGCTTTTCAGAAATACTCTTCTATCTGCAGAGTTTGCAATGAAATGGGTGTGAATGTGCACAGTTTATAACAGAACAGGCATTTATAAAGTAAAGCCGACTGCCACAGGATATTTCTCAGTGGAACAGCATGGAAGGAAGGGAAGAGGGTATCAAGCATCATGGGGGGTCAGTCCCAAGATCACAGAGTAAACATATACTCCTCAGGGGTCCTAGCAGGTTATAACCTGGTGGTTACAGCACAGGGTGGGGATCCCAGACTTCTGACTTTTGTTCCTGGTTCTGACAACGAATGACCCATTCTCTGGCTTTGCTGAATTATGGTAGGGCCAAACTCATCTTCTACTCAATCTCAGTAAGGATGGTAGAATCAGATCCTTAATTTTGCCACGTCTACAGTGTATGCATCTGTAAAACTGGAAGGATAACAGACACACAGGTCCCACGTATAGTACGTGAGCCACTGGGCTTAAACTCTAAACTATGCTAACTCTAAAGTGCATACACCAGATCCTTCCACACTCCCTCTAGCTAGAATATTACTACAGAAGTAATTTCACTGATCTCAACAGCAATATTGTTGACGTACGTCTATACTACAGACTCCTATTGGCGGTGTGTAGAGTACATGCCCTACAATGCCCCTCCCCTAGAACAGTTATAAATAACAATGTAGATGGTGAGGCACTGCTTAGGTGACTAGAGTAAGGACACACCTGAACCCTGTGGGTATGTACCCAAATATGTACCCTACTTATTTGTGCCTCCCACATCTACTCTGTTATTTTTAGCAGTGTGGGGTCCCACTGCCTCCTGCTGCTGAAGCCTTTCCCTGCAGCAGAAAAAGATTCTGGACGTGAGGAAAGACACTGGGACAGGGGGAAAGGCTCTGGCAGCTCCCTGCTGTGGCGTCTTTCCCCACTGCCTCCCCACCTCCACCAGAGTCTTTCACTGGCATGTGTATCTACACACCACAGTGCGGATGCATGCAGCCTGCTTTCCTATGGTATATGAACTACACATACGCGCCATACCACTGTCAGTGGTGTGCAATAGTAGCCTCGGGGTGAGGCATTACTCAGGAAGATTAAGGATGGCAAAGTCAGACTCTTAATTAAAGTAATATTCCAAGCCCACTCTCTAACCCATGATTAGACCCAGGCTACGCTCTGACAAGCTATCCTCCATTGGTTACATCTGAGTTTTAAATCATAACTAAACACATGTTTGGAAGTAAGCCACAAAATCACTGTAGAGTGGACATTACCCACTCCCACAGTGGAGTTGGGATGCAGGCTTAATTAAGTTCAGGTTTGTGGAGCCCTTTGAGATTTTGAGATGAAAATTACTACCTACAGGCAAATTATTATGACGCTAAAAATCTCATCTCCCTTCTAGGGCTTGAGGAAATGGTTACAATCATGAAAGAGTTGAGCAGACCCCCGGTACTCGACCCCCTCTAAGTAATTACAGCATCTCATAGTAAGTTAGTCCAAAAATCAAAAGTAACAACACATCTCAAAGTGCCTAGTATCAAAGTGAAATGCCAATAGCCCATCTCTTAGCAAGGAAAACAAATAAAGAGCAACAACTGCTCCCCTCAAAGTACATCAAATTCAGAAACCCTCAGACCAGCCACTGTATTACATGTCCTAAGCAAACAGAAAAAGACTCTATTAATGGTCTGTGATATAACAGCCCTCAGGGTTGCTACCACAATTGTAATCAGAGAGGCAGAGTAAGATCCTGACCCTCTCTTGCTCCTCCAAGTGACAAGTCTAGGGTGTTCTAATGCATGTCAAATAGTGCCAATAAAATATTTTAAAACCATCTAAACTCTCCTAAAATACTTTGAATAATTTTATTTTACCATGGCACAAAGCATCACGGGGGATAAAGGTTTCATTGGCACTCATTTGAGGTACCTGCATCGCTTGCTCCTGGCTTTGTTAGGCGTTAGTAATGCATATAAGTTGCAGCTTTAATTCAGCAACGCACTTGAATTTGTGCCTCACTTTGGACCCTAGTGAGATTCCTCACATGCTTAATGTTAGACGTGTGCTTAAATGCCTTGCTGAGGTTAGTCCTGGGCAGCCCCTCATGTTCACAAGCACTAAACTCACCCACACATTTAAAGAGCATTTTTGACACCCCACTAAGTGCAGTTCCACCAGAGGGGGACGCCAAATGCATAATTACGGTAGTGGATGGAATGCCATTCTGCATCATATTAGAAGAGAGTTTCTAATCAGCCAAGATCTTAAGTCAAAAACTTTATTAGATCATCACTATAGCAAGTGTCCGCTCAGTTTCTGTGATAATGCCAGGATTATCACTGAATCAGGCCTCGCAGATGATTCATAAATCCTCTTTGGGTGACACCGTAAGCTCATATGCTATATTTAGTGAGGTTAACACCAGGAAAAACCCTTATCTATTAATTCAGTATGAAAGGAAGCCTTATTATTCCAGCAAGCCATTTCTCCATCCCATGTTGGCTTCATGTTATGTACTTTAGTGCCATCCAGTGTTAGACACTTGAAGTCATTTAGCTCAGACAGAAACCTGGTTGTTTAATAATTAGGTTCCTGATTTGCCTTTCCATTTAATTGATATGTTTTGTCTAACCTCTGGCTATCCAATTTTTTTTTTATAAATCAAAATAAATTATTGCACTTTCTGGTCTTGTATTGTAAACCTCCTTAGTGACAAGCGTGAAATTTAAATTGTCATAGAAAAATAAAAAAAAAAATAGGCAGAAAGAGGCTAAGAATGATCTAGGAAAGTCTGTAAAGAAATAAGGAACCATTTGATTCAAAGATAATTGATTGATTCCTGCGCAGAGGAGGAGCAGGTGTGGTGGCCTATGTGAAGTGAATTAGTGTTCTCAGTTCCTTTCCTGGTGGACAAGTAAACAGCTTGCCAAAACTAGCACCACAATTAGAAATAATTAGTACCCACAGATTTAAGGGTCTGATCCTGTAAACATTTAGGTCTTGTCTACATGGCAAGTTACTGCACAGCAAGGCAAGGTGTAAATCACAGCCACACAGCAAAGTCCCATGTGGACACTGCAGTGAAAGTGAAAATGCAGTGAAAGTCTCAGGGCACGGTTTCACATACTATGCTCTAAGTGGTAGTATGCTAAGCCACAATCTGGGACTGTCAGTGCACTGTAGTAATACCCACGTGGGACATTACTGAGTGGCTAGCTGATCCACTGTAGATTTGCACCCTGGCTTGCCACACAATAACTTGCCATATAGACAAGCCCTTTAGTCAGCCCTAGCCAGGCAAGTAGTCCCAATGAAGCACTCCTGTGGGGAAGAACTACTCTAAGACATTTGCCCTTCCCTATTTTTTATTAAAATTACATTGATTGATTGACTCAAGATCCTGCCATTTATTACAACATAAATGACATTTCATTGTATTGCCCTTCAGGGATAGCTACTATCAGATTTAATACCGAATGCATACATATATTATTTTTAATGAGCTACGGTAGTTTAAAGATTCATATTTTATTGGGTTTTTACAAAGTATGTGTCACTTCTAAAATTAAGTATTAAAAAAACCCAGTGGAACCATTAAAAATGTGTACATGCCTTAACTGAGAAACCACATCATCTTATCTGTGTAACCCCTGTTCTCCCCTGCCTTTTTTACCTTTAGTTTATCCTCATGTGTCACAGCTGAACATTGATTGTAGGCTCTATGGGGCCAGATCTTAGGGCATGTCTACACTACTGCTTAAGTCGATCTAACTTGCATTGCTCAGGTATGGGAGAAAAGATACCCCCTCCCTCCCCCAAGCGACACAAGTTCCAGTGACCTAAGCTCTGTCCACACCAGTGCTATGTAAGCAGGAGACGTTCTCCTGCTGACATAGCTTCCGCCTCTTGCAGAGATTGAGTAATTATGCTGACAGTAGAGCACTCTCCTGTCGGCATGGAGTGTCTTCACCAGATGTACTACGGGGTGCAGGTGTGCCGATGTAGCACTTCTAATGTAGACCTGTCCATACGTGTTACTGCCAAGGGCCTAGCCAACTTCTGGGTGTTCAAAAATAATGAGTAACATAAGCAATAGTAATAAAGAAATGTCTACCTTGAATCAGTTACTTTAGGACTGGTTGTTTGGAGAACTTAACACCTACTAAAATCCATAGAGTCCCCATGTATGTAACAAGTTGCCAGTGCAAACAGTACTTCCAGTCTGAGATGATTCTATTTCATTGGAAGCTAAAACTTTTATGGGCAATTTTTCAAAGATTGGTGTTTCATTAGCAGCTGCAAAATACCTGCATGCCATAAATTATACTTAGCGCAATTAACTAATGAATCCTCCCAGCATTCCTGTGAGGTCAGTGATACGATCCCATTTTGTGTGCAAGAAGGGACAGAGAGGTTAAGGTCAAAGATTTTGCATCAGTTGTTGGGTGTTCAACTGCACCCCTGAAGGGCCTGATTTTCAGAGGTGATGACCACCCACAGCTCCCACTGACCCTGTTACTAAAATGCAAGGTCATACACCTAGGAACAGAGTGTAGGCCTGATATAGCTGCATCCTGAATTTAGAGAAAATGAGCCACTTGCATATGTTGGGGCATTCTTTTGACTTTAGGAATTATTATAGTAGATAAATATTTCTTATATTGTTTGAGACATACCCTACATAGTAGATTTTTTAAAATTACTTTATTCACTTGCAGCTGTTTTCAGTTTGTCTCTTAAAGCTCTTATATTGATGCACCTTTCTGGTATCGGGGCCTTCCTCTCTTGAGTGTGTGGGGGGAGGTTCATCTCCCCCTCTTCCTTCCTCTTCACTGGCTGCCTAAATGTGGATTCATCAGGAGAGAAAATTGGAAGTGGGAGGGAACTGGTGGGTTTATGGACAAGCACCAGCACCAGATAGGGTATGCAGAACGGTCCAAGATGGGCATCCCCTATCTTCAAACATTCCAAAGCCAGAAGGAACCATAGTGATCGTCCTGTCTCATCTCCTGTATAATAATACAGGCCAGAGAACTTCACCAAAATGATTCCTGTCTGAACTAGAGCATATTTTAAAAAAATATTCCATCTTAATTTTAAAATGGCCAGTGATGGAGAATCCACCATAACCTTTGGTAAATTGATCCAATGGCTAATTACCCTCACTGTTCAAAATATACCTCTATTTTCCTGTCTGAATTGTCTAGCTTCAGCTTCCAGCCATTGGATCATGTTATACCTATGTCTGCAACATTGAAGAGCCCATCCTTAAATATTTGTTCCCTGTGATCTCAAGTCACTCCTTAGCCTTCTCATTGTTGTGCTAAATAAATTGAGCTACTTGAGTCTGTCATTATAAGGCATATTTTCTGCCTCTTTCTTCTACACAAGGGCGGCTCTAGACATTTTGCCGCCCCAAGCACGGCGGCATGCCGTGGGGGGCGCTCTGCCGGTTGCTGATCCCGTGGCTCTGGTGGTCCTCGCGCAGGCATGCCTGTGGAGGGTCCGCTGGTCCCGTGGCTTCGGTGGACCTCCCGCAGGCGTGCTGTGGGACCAGCAGACCCTCCGCAGGCACGCCTGCGGGAGGTCCACCAGAGCCGCAGGACCGGAGGACCCTCTGCAGGCATGCCGCTGAAGGCTGCCTGCCTGCCTGCCGCCCTCCCGGGGACCGGCAGAGCACCCCCCGCGGCTTGCCGCCCCAAGCACGCACTTGGCGTGCTGAGGCCTGAAGCCGCCCTTGCTTCTACAAGAAGATATGTCATCTGCTTGCTCCCTTCTCTAGAGAGGGAAAGAGCAAAGGGCCTGCTCTCTACAGCTCTCTCTTCCTCCCAAGGGAAAAGGAAACCCTGCTGCTAGGTTTTCCTCCCTTAACCAGAGTTTGCCCAGTTTTCTCCCTTTCTCCTGGCATGACATAGTGAATATGTGCACGCAGCTGGAGTGAAGAAAGTGGTTGGGAGTAAAAGAGTTGTTTCCTTACACAACCCCATACTATGTATCTACGCATACATACACAGACTTTTTTGGGTGGCTATAGGCATGTTTGGAGACAAACTCCTTTTGCATTCATTTATTCCCTTGTGCACATTTATCTTCACCCAACCATATCTCATCACCCGACCATATCTCATCATGCAAGATGATGTAGTGCCACTATGGCACATGACACCAACAACTATGGTGACATACAACCACCAGAACTAGTGAGTTCTCCTTCCCCTCTCTGATTTGTTTTAAACAAGGCTCACTACATCCCTGTGTATGAGGTGGGTAAGTGTTAACCCCCTTTTACAAATGGAAGAGAAAGTATAAGTGACTTACCCAAGGCTTCATGATGAGTTAACGACATAGCCAGGATTAGAACTCAGGACTTTCCGATTTCCAATGCTGTCCCTATTCCTGCAGACAACAATAAGGCTTAGCAGAGTCTTTCCATTCTTGGGCCTAATTTTGAGTTTGTGACTAAACCAGATGTCAGGTGAGTGTTGCCTACTCTGTAATTTCGTAGCAGGCATTTTAATTATAGTAACAACCCTGTGCATTTAAATAGGGCTTTTTCATCTGTAGATCTCAAAACACACAAAGTTGGGGTCGTGGGGAAGAATTGGCATCTCTATTTTATATATGGGGGGAGACTAAAGAACAGAGGTCAAGTGACTTGTCCGTGGTCAGTGAGGAAGACAGTGGAAGAAAGGTGAGAACAAAACTCTGACTTCCTGACTCCCAGTCCCTGAGCTCTGTTCGATTGCACTGAGTGCAGAGCTTTATAACTAATGCAATGACTCTTCCTCCAAAACATCATGGGACAGGATCTTTTGAGAAGATTGTTTAAAAGGATATAGAGAGTGAGATGCTGCTCGCTAATAAATTGCATCATTTATAAATTTTGAAATATTTTAGATTTTCCCCAAAACTTCTCTTTGTTTTTTATATCCCCATTTCCAGTACAGATCCTGTAACCCCTTGCTCATGCATGTAGTACTTATATGAGCTGTCCCCCTGACGTCAAAAGGATTATTCATATAAATGACTAAGGGAGTGTGGATCAGGTTCCTAGGAAGGGACATGCATTGTGTATTATCTGATGTAGAATTTTCAGTACAGATAGGCCTACATTTGCAATGAGGCATGGACATTTTGCAACACCGATGTCTCGGATTGGTTCCCAAGTAAACCAGGGTTTGTGTGTGTTAGATAGATGGTACTATACAATTTAGCATGAGAAGTGTTGTTGCCAGCAGCTCTGACTTAAATCTTGATATTTTTTAGTATGTAATAGTGATGTTTTAAAGGGTTAAAAGATCTGCACAACTTTTACATCTTTTTTTTTAAATGATCTTCTGGGCTCACCTGTGAAATATCTGAACAAAATAGCACATGCTTTTGGGACTACGTGTTGTGTCTGGTAACTACTGATTTATTTAATGTCATGAGTTACTAGCAGCTCACCAGGATCAACAGCAATAGCAGTATGAATGACAGGTCTTCCTGAAAATGAATTCAGAAACAGAGAGGAGAGAGTTTACAATAGTTTCCAAGAGTAAAACATTCTGGCAAGTCTGTATGCCCAACAGCACATTACAATCAGCCTCTCTGGGAAGCTAACATTTTCTATTAAAGCCTGCCATCTAGAGGCACACGAGGCATTACCATTTTGGATTACCAATGTACAAAGTCACTATCCAGGATTAATAGACAAAAATAAACAAATATATTTTCAGATTTTCATAGGGGCACAGTCAAGTTAAAAAAACAATATCATCTTTAAAAAATTATTATTATTTACTTAGCCTTATTAGGATCACCTTAGAAGCATTACACTGAAATCCAGTTCCAAATAAAAATGGTATTTTACCAAATTTATTTGCATAATTTTATGCTAAGTTTCATGCCAACTTCCATGCAAATTATTTAGTCCATTTAATGTGTATAGATCGGAATAGTTCTTGAGCACGTGTATCAGCTTACTTATGTCATAATGCTAATGGGCTGCATTTGGAATGTTGTATACTCTTTGCCAATATAAAGCTTTGTCTGAACTAGGAAAATAAACTTCACAGTGGATGTGAAAGATGCTTCCCACAAAGTAGTTTTGAAAATGCTTGCCCCACTGGTGTGGATAAGGTCAATGGATTCCCATTGTAGCAAAGTATACTAGATGTCTAGCATGCTTTGCTCCACTTACAGTAAAGAGGCATGCAGCTCCCCCTTGCCCATCTAAAAACAAAGGGAGAAACCATTTTCCCTTTCCCCAGTGGGGAAAATGCTTCAAAATGCTGTGCTTTTTGGCTCGTGAGTCTAGGGATGACTGGGCATGGGAGTTTGAAGTGTGGGAAGGAGAGGAGCTGTGACTAGGTTAGTTAAAAAAGAAATAGAATTCCACTTTCATGAAAGAAGCAAAAATTGGTCTCATTCAAATTTTTCAATGAAATTTCTCTTTCATTTTTTTTAATGAAAATATCTAAAATTAAGCTAAATTAAAAATTTTGATTGACATTGAAATGTTTTGATTTGATTACCCTCCCCAATTTCTTTTCCTTTTTATTTTTTCCATTGGAAAAGGGGAGAAAAGTAAAAATAAACAAACAAATAAATAAATACAGAGGTGACAAAATGAAAGAAAAAACTCAAGCCTAAAAAAAACCTTTAAAATTTTTTCATTTCAATTTTTTTGTCAAGAAAGTGGAACATTGTCGCTGAAATTATTGTTTTGGTCAAAGAGCTATTTTTCATCAAAGTAACCTTGACAAAAAAATATTTGACTAGCTCTGCTGGGAGAGTGTATGGGGCTGTTAGTCTTTCCTACCAGTAGGTGGAGCAGCAGTAGCACCTGATGCTAGAGGAAGAGGTTTTCCAGCTGGGAGCCAAAAAGAATATCTGTCACCCTTTTGGTTCCCCTCCCATCCAAGGGGACAGACAGATAAATAATGCATAAAATACACAGCGTTCGCATGAAATCTCTCCACTGAAATGTCTTAAAATCAGATGTTTCAAAGTGTGTCAGGGAAGAAACTATAGCCCCACCCGTTTTATCTATCTTGACATCAATAGAGATTCACTATCCTGGCCCAGTCTCTTTGGTGGCATTTATAGGAATGGTGTGGAAACGTTACACAACTGCACACACAGTATTGACTGTGGACCTGAACTGCTTTCAGATACAGTTCTTCTCTTGTCCCTCTTGTGAGTCAGATACCACAACGGGTGCAGTTTTGAGGGATAGAGGGAGTCTCCAGACTCTTCTCCTTGCTACAGCCCAGCACCCAAAGATGATACAGCATCTCATTGACACATAATATTGAGACCTATAATGAGAGCTGCCCTCCTATTTTGATCTGCTTTAACAACTGGTGCTTTCATATAAATCATAGAAACGTAGGGCTGGGATGGACCTCGATAAGTCATCTAGTCCAGTCCCCTGCACTGAGGCAGGACTAAGTATTTGTTACAATGGTAACAGTGGGACAACCCTTTTAATTATTACAGGAGAGAGACAACCATGGATAAATGTGGCTGTTTTTGAGTGTAAAGGTAACAAAATGGAATTGTACCTGAGGCGTGTTTACAGCTGCAGTGTATGGGATTGTGAGGTGTGATGCTAAATACGTACCTGTATAGTTAATTATGACCCTTAATTCCTATTCTAAAAGGTCTGCACGGTTTCTTATTTTTTACTCTAATCCTTTCAACTCGCACTGCATTTTCACTCTCCTTCCTGTAACTCCCCCAGCCATCATCCCCTTCTCTTCTGTCCCAATCTCTGACCCACTTGCACAGTCCTTCCATTCTACAGTTCCATTGCCAACAATCCAACAGAAATCACCCTCCTTCCCCAACCCTTCCCCTGCCTCATCTATAACAGCCGCCCTGGAAAGTGCAAAAATCCCTCCCCTCAAAATCAAAATTCCTCAGGAAAAAAATTTCTCTCCAAAACAAACATTCCCAATGGAACATGCAGGCCGAGCAAAATCCCTTCTACCGTTTCCACACCCCTGAATGTATAGATCTGCCTTCCTGGCTTGGTACAAGCATTGAGAGACTTTCCTAGTCCTTCCTCCCCACTCCCCATCCCCATGCAGCCATTAAGCACACCACTTGCAGTGAGGGCCCCGCTGACCCCTGACCAGAGCCAGGGAAGAGGCTGTGGGACCAGAGGTCAATGAGATGTATTCAAAGCTAAGGGAGAGGAAGCATAGGGGCTGATTGACACTTTCAGCTGTTGCACCCGCCCTGTCCTCTCTAAGTGTGTATTGTGCACTGGGGGCTAACTGTTTTGGTACACGGTATGGTGCTCCAGTGTCACAGAATCATAATCAGTAATCCCTATGGATGCCCTATGCCGTTACCTTTTGGACTCCTGTGCCCCATCCTGATGCCGTTAGGGTTGGAAGCTGGTTTGTAAGATGAAGGACAGACCCAGGACCCAAAGGAAAATAATAAATCAAATAGAGAGGCATAACTTCACCTTTCCCTCGGAGTAAAATAAGTGATCTGAAGTCCTTCAAGTAGAAATGGTCCCTTCTCAAAACCCTCTGATGGATTTTCACAAAGGTGCTGCCAAGGTTCTCTTTTCATTTGCGTGGCTCTGTTCTGGAAATCCTTAGATACTAGGGTTATATAGTATCCTTAGATACTATGCCTGCTTTACCAACCTGGACTCGGGTGCAGCTAACCATTGCCTGTTTGCCTTCTGAATTCCAAGCTCTCTGCTCTGCCAGTCCTGCAGGTTTACTGGTGACATGTGAGTTGTTACTTAAAGGGAAAACAATACCAAAAAGAAAACAGGATGGAAAATTCTGAAACAAAAGAAGAGGCTAAAGGGAAGGAGTGGAGCACACATTGGGCCATGTTCTGCAGGCCATACTTGGGCAACTCTTCCAATTGAAGTCCATGGGAATTTTGAACGAGCAGAGATTTTAGCATTTGGACTATTCATTTTAATACTATTTACAAGAGCAATTGGAGAGAGAATCCACCCCCTAGGGTCCTGTAACAGTGATTTCAGGAGAGGGACATAATTTAGCTTGTAAATAATTTCAATGTCTCTAGAGACCAGAGTGCCCAGGTACTACAGCTGCCAATGAAAAGCAGTTTCCAGAAGATATTGTGCCTTTAGCACAGTTATTTCCTATTCTCAGTATCATAAACAACAGTGGTATCTCAAGGCCCACTTGTGCACTAGGGGTTGCATATAGGAATCCCACTCCATTGCTTTCACAGCACCATACCCATTAACCCCTGAGACAGAACTCCCTGTTGATGTAGGGATCTCTGAGAGTAGGGAGCGAGCGAGCATGGGGCAGCCTGGGGTATGAGCAGGCAGGATGGAGCTGTGAGGAGGGATAGGTGTATTTTCCTCCAACTAGCAAACACTGAAGATCAGGAAGGAACATGAATAGAGCCAGGAGCTGTATTGACTTTCCTCAGGAGCCTTCACCATCATGGGCAAGCTGCCTTAAAGAAGACCTTGAATCTCTGCATGGATTGGCTGTGGCGCTCGAGGGATCTTCAGAGGTGATGCAAGGTTTCACGTATGGAAGAGGTGGTGTGGGGATGAGACTAAGCATCACAGAGTTCCCTTGCATCGATGAAGTTATTTCCATATAAGGGCAAGACCTAGCCAATACATATCTCTACACTGTTACTGTGGGCAAAGACAGACATTTTCATGGTAGCCACTACCTCTGACGAGAGAGAGAGAGAGAGAGAGAGAGAGAGAGAGAGAGGGGCACGGGTCCTCTGAGGCACACGTGATTTGACTATTATGTGCTGCCCAAGGTTTAAGCCAGAGTTGGTGCTGGGCCACTGAGTGGGCAGGCAGCCTCACGGAGTTCATGGAACTGTAGTAGGGATATTGACTTGCACCTTAAGCTGACTGCATCATGGTTCTGGAGGCTGAGGCTTTTTAGGTCATTGCACCAGGGCCCTGTGGCTCTAGCAGAGCATGCTGTTGCCAGTGCGGCTCAGAGGGACACTGAAGACCTTTTCAACAACTTCTTTCCAAGGCTTCACATGGCCATTGCTGGGAGTGCTAATGCTGAATTACTCTGGGTGCACATGAATAGAGAAATTTTAGCTCTAAGACCCAGAGCTTTGCTGACTAAACTTCTCTTCTTGGTCACAAGTTTTCCACTCCTCCCTTTTCCAAAGGAGAAATGCAGGGTGTGTGTGTCATCTCTGTCTTGTTCTTTGTTGGGAGGTATTAGTCTCTGGAATTAGTCTGCTCATCCTCACTCTCTGGCTGAATCTCAGTGACTACCAGTGTGTTCCACATGGTTTCAACCATCTCTTTGGTAAACCATCTCTCTACTTTTTTGGCTCAAGGTTACCATGAGCTGAAACCAGGAGGTTTGCTTCTTTGGGGAGGACCTCGGATCTCACAGGAGGAGGAGGACTTGGAGAGCTGAATGGCTTTTTTCCTGTGAGTTCTGGCCTTTTGGCTTTTTTTAAAAAAACTTTTTTTTGGGAGGGAATGATTGCCCCCTTTTGAAGACTGGTCTCTTCTCTTAGCTGTTCTACTTTTCAGGCCTTATCTCATGGGTGTACTGTGTGTCCGTATGTATTTCTCTCAAGTCCCTGCACTTGATCTCATATGTAATTGGAGAGGAAGTGAAAGGTACATTCCTGAGAGAGCATGAATACTGCTCTTGGGAGGAAGGAGCGTCAGAAACTATCTCAGATTCCTTGATAAGTCACATTTCAGAACCTGGAAGAGTGCTCTGGAATTTTTCTCTTTTGAGGTGGATTGGGTCAGGGGAAGAATTCTTGATCAGCGAGAAGAGTCCATTCTGTTAAGTCAAGTGGTGAAGAGAACTGACACCCTCTCACAGAGGTGTCTCCTGAGGAGTCTCTTCAGACGTGGGGCACCAATAAGCTCTCCAGACTCTGAGACCTTTCCTTGAGCAGAGTGAGGGGCTGCAGTCTGGAAGCAGCTGTGCCAGAGCTGGGACTGCAATGGATAAAGCAGGAAAGCTGAACCGCCACTCTGTTTACACTGCCAATAATTGGAAAATCAGGTGTGTGGGCAAAAGAGCTGTAGCCAAACCCCAGAACACCATGCAAAAATCTGAACTGCCTCTGGTATTTACAGAAAGTTCAAATGTCTTGTATTGAGGAGGCTCAGGGTTCAGTAATGTTGGCACACCCATGCATTTATCATTTTTGTGGGTATAGGGCAGTGTCCCAGTTTAAAAAACTAGCTCACAAAGTCCATGAATCTACTCCTCAGAAGTCACCTAACCAAGTAGTAGCTATCCATGCACTGACCTTTAGATAATTTATATAAACCATTTTGATAATGAATGTAGTCCTTGTAAAAAGTACCCTAAAGTCAGACCCACAGATTAAAGTCCTATTTTTCCACAGACAGATGCAACACAGACAATAGCACTGCAAATTCTCTGCACTGCCTAAACAAGGTGCCTCAGCTAGTCCTCCTCTAGAGACAAGAGGGTAGTACAATCTCCACGTCCATTCAATCCTTGAGTCTGACAGCAAGGGCGTTAATTAGAGACTTGTGGTTTGGGGGTTTTGCAATATGAACATCTGAGACCATCTCCAAAGAACTAGGCTAAAACCAACTAACTGAACATAGCTCATCTACAGAGCTGCTCTCCTGGCTTGCCATGCAACACGTAGGATACAGCAGCAGGAAGAGCTGTGTTCAGGACATAGGATATAGAGAGAGGGGTGTGTGTGTGTGTGTGTGTGTGTGTGTGTGTGTGTGTGTGTGTGTGTTTACAGTATATGAGCAAAATTCTGCACGCAGAACACTTCAGAGGCTTCTCATTAAAAAAAACACTGGAAATCATTTTTATTTTGGTGAAATATTTCTTAAATACAATTAAATACATTGGACTCTCAACACACTCCTAGTTAGAAAACAAAAATATAGCTTGCCTCATGGTCTCTGAGGCTACTGAATACTTTTCCATTTTATTATTTCATGTTCTTAATATAAAACAAACCCACTCAAGAAATGCATACCATTTTATGCAGAGGACATAATAAAGGCTGGGATTTGCAAAGGACTCAGAGGGAGCAAGATGTCCAATTCAATGGATTTGGACACAAAACTCCATCTCAGCTAAAGTGTTTTGAACAATACACCCCTCCCCCCGGTGTCTGGGCCGTTTTATGCATACACAGTGCGCTCACTGTTCACATCAGTGACATCTCATCTCCTCAAGGCTTGCACTGGCTTTCTTTACTAATGTACCTGAAGGAAAATCATTTTTAAGTTTGCATTGATTTGTGGCAATTCTAGTGTTCAGCAATCAAATCTACACGTTTCCTCTTTAAATGAGAATGTAATTAATTCCACTTGTTCAACAATTAATTAGTTCACAAAGTCTTCTTCCTTCTATATTGAACTTGATTACTGATAGTTTTCTATATGAAGGGGAAAGATGTCAGGAGCACAAAACATTTCCCAGTCACGCTGTATAAAACCCTTTCCAAACATAGTTTGCAGCAGTATCATATGGTTTGCTTCATAAGAGAACTATACTCTTCTACCAGTTTCTTCTTCTCATTTAGTTTTTCCAGTACTGCATCCATTAAATATGAAGCGAAAGGAAACTGAAAAAAAAAATAAGAAAAATGATTACTGAACTCTATATTTCCTTCAGCTGAAAAAAATACGCTAAATATCCTTAAACCATTACATTTCACTTATTTCTGACAACTAGCACCCACTTGCACACATCTGATCTTTCAAAACTGATCTGCCTGGTTAGTGTGTGTAACTTTGTTCTTTATCATAAAAATGATAAAAGAGCAGAGTAAAATGAAAAAAGATAAACGCCTTATTGAACAATTCATGGTTTACTGACCATGTTAATGATGTAATCTACAATACTAGCAGCTCTGTCATTTATCTTCAATCAGCTGATCAATATGAGGTTACAGTCATCTCTAGGGCACATATAAATAGAAGTAGTACTGTATGTTCACTACGCTCAAGAGAGTGAGACAGAACTATCAATACAGTTCCCTGTGCTGCTGCTAAATGTCTCAAGAGTTGTATAGTGAAACTTTTGTGAATAAATGCAGAAAAAAGATCTCCATTGATCAGGATGTTGCAGAGAAGTCTGTTACTCTAAACATAATGGGAATTTTACAAAAAGCCGAGTTTACATATTTTACAGAAAAGTTAGTTTCACTCTTGTATCTACGTTCAAATCCAGCTTTTTAAAGGAAAACAACTTGTGTATTGTCCTCTATTATGTCTTTAAGATGTAACATATACTAGATTTTGTTGCCTATAGTTTGGACGTTTTCAGTGTATATCATACTGTACAAAATGGTGTAGATTCAGCCCTGGATAGATTCTGCTGCCAGTGTAATCCAAGCAGGGGGGTGAAAAGTCCATCAGGAGGTGGCACAAGGTAACACCAACTCCACTCAGTTACCCATTGCCCCCAAAAGTGAGCAGTACTGGTGGGGTGGCAGGCTCAGACATTGCACTGCTTCAATACACCTTTTGGAAAGCCTCTGCTAGCAGAGGATGTCCCAGGAACAACTAAAGCTGCCCCTCCTGGAAGAAGCCTTGGGTTAAAGCAGTGGTGTCCTTTCACAGGGAGGTGAATCCTAATGGAAGAGCTGCATTTGCAGCCAGTACCAGAAGAGGGAAAGATAATTTGCCCCCAACTATGCTATCGGGGTGAATCAAACCAAATAATCACACCAATGGATATATATGTAAAATGAGTTTACGTTCTAGTTGTCGAGTAGAGAAATCAGTTCTCCCTGGTGTTTAGGACTCAACTCAAGATAACCATCCCAGTGTTTTCACAGTTCCACACTCCATGTCTATTGTTTAACACTACATTACCTCTGTTCTGAATTTCCTTTTTCATTTCTATATCCTCCTCTCTTCCCATCATGTCTGCTGGGCTTTAAAGACTAATCTGGGTTGATATTATTCATGCCAGATACAGTTATTGCACATTTCCTATAGAAAAGGCACAAACTACAAAAGAGGCTAAAAGCTAGCGTGGAAGGGCATTGAACAATGGTGGGGCTACTTTTATTTAGATTTCTTTAGAATTAAAATGTTACAAGAAATTATCTGTATAAAACGCTAAAGGGTAAAATCTTGACCTTACCCATGGGGGCCGTGCATGAAGGGTGGAGCGGTGTGGGCCAAGTACTATGTCCTGCTCAAGTCACTGCGTGTACAGGGCAAGCTGCCATGGTGTGCTGTCTGCTGTGTATTCCTCCTCTGGAGTAAGAACGGTATGTGCACAGGGCTAGCACTAGGCCATGACCTCAGTTCCCAGGTCTGTGATGTGGGATTGCTGAGCTAGTCAAGCACACCTACTAGCACTCTCTTGAGAGCTTCAGGAACTACTACACTGTTGCGTGAGGATCAAACTATTGATCACAGCATGTACTGGTATTACAACAGCATAATCTCAGCACAGACCCTTTGCCGACTGTACTGTAATCTGTAGGCCTGTCTCCCCAGCCCAGGAAGGTCTCACTGTTATGTCCAGAGTACTTCAGGCCCTTCTTCCAGGGCACCATTTTATTTTTCAAACATAAAACTTAGGCAAAACATCTAAACAAAGCAGTTCCTCCACCAGGGGCTACAGCTCCCAGAGGCTTTCCCACTTGGCCCTTCCAAAGCTGAACAGAAGACAACCCTTCCCTTCAATCCCCCTGCTTCAGGAACCCATCACTGTCCTGCAATTCCATCCCAACTGAGCTCTCTCTCAGCCCATTATAGGGATCACTTGACCCCTTCCCAGCAGGGTCTGATAATCAAACAGGGCTGGCTGGCCCCAAGCACTTAAAGAGGCAGGCCATCCTGTTACAGTTACATTCTACTGTGCTGGAAAATTACTGACCATAACATGGTGCCCACTCTGTAATTGCTCTTCATTGTTTACATATACTTCAAAGTCTCGCATAAGTTCTTCTTTCCCTAGCTTGACCACATTCATTTTTTATTCATTTTATATTTTTTTCCTAATGAACTGCTTTAAATGAATGTACTATCTCACTGCTTTCTCAGGTTCATATCATTCTATAGTGTACTTGCTGTTCACTATTTTTGCAGCTGTACGTCATAACAAAATGATCTTTAAAGATGTCTTTCTAACTAAATTATTCACTTAAATCAAGAGCAACAGAATGTTGAATATTGTGGCATTCTCTCACATTTGTCAGTTTGGTTCGGCATTCTCTCACATTTGTCAGTTTGGGAGAAGTATTTGTGTTTTTATCTGATTCTCTTTATAGACATACACCCTGCACTGGATCACTGCAGTCTTCATCTTCAATAGAAGCCTGTCAGATTTACTTTTATAGATGACTTCGTGTTCCTGTTCAGGATTTCAGACCAGTTGACGAAAATCCAATCTAAAGAATCCATCCCAGATTTTAAACCTGCCCAAAGCCTGGGGCAGGGCTGTGTGAATTTAGTTAGCCCATGTCCATACCTAAGCTGCACAGACATGATCAGTACAGCTGTCAGTTATGTATTTTAGTACTGAATGTGGTTTCATTCAAGTGGCTCCGAATAATCTGGGCCACAACCGGTGTTCTGAAAGGTAAGTGGTAATAATAATACTAGAAACCATCAACTGTAATTTATAATAGCATTAAAGGGAAGTAAAATTTAATAGAGTTGTATAAATTCAGACAATCTGAGAGAGCAACGGCAGACTAGCTTTACCTGTTTTAAGAGTTACCATATTGCTCAAGTTTTCAACTTTTCACTGTTTTAATAGGAACATGTATAAAGATGAAGTGGGAACATTTTGTGCAGATGTTAACAAACTAGCTAGTCATCTTGGGGTCACAGTCCACTGGGAGGGAGCGTGGTCTAATAGTTAAAGCACAAGCCTAAGAGTCAGGAGTGCTAGGTTCTCTTCTCAGCCTTGACAGAGTCACTACAACCTTGGGTGAGATAATACCTGTCTTTCAGATTCCCCATCTGTAATAATGGGGAAAATAATATTTATCTGCCCCATGGGGTGTTAGGAAGCTTTAGCAATTTGTGTTTTGAAAGTGCTTTAAGATCCTTAGATGGAAAAAGGTATAAATGCAAAGTGGTGGTGGTGTTATTCTAATGAGGAATGACATCCCAGTTCACGGTGTGTCAATTACCCAAAGCATCCACCCCACAGACTGTATTATTCTGCTTGACAGTGATTTACAAATTAATACAAAAATTAAGTTGTTTAATTCTTTGCTAATATTTTTGGAGTGCACACAACAGTGATTACAAACACATTTAATCTGCCCATTGCGGCGAGTATTACATTAAAAAAAAGGTTTTATTGCAAATAGATTTTTTTTTCACTTCAGAGCAGCTTCATCTTGAAGTAGGTAAATTGTAAATTCAACGGAAATGAAACTTGAGCAGAGCAGGCTGAAATTGCATCTGAAGCTGCTAATTTTAGCACAGGCAAAACTGGGGTGTTTGTTCATTTCAACTTAAATGAATTAGTTGTAAAAACTCAGTAAGGTAGTAATCTGAAAATTCATCACTCTATTATTGTTCGTTGGCTATACTGATTTGTGAAGACTCACGTGACTAACAAATTCCCATCTGTACATTTGTTGTCCACTATTGGCACACGTTGGAACATTTGCTAATGAATCCAACTGCTCCCTTTATTCAGCCCATTTCATACAATGCAATGCATGATTATTACTGCTCATCCCACAAAATCATGCATTTATAGTATTCCAAACTACCAACCTAGAGAACAGAGTTCCTATCGTATTACTGCAAGGACAACACAAACATGGATGCTAGGCTTGATGGCCCAGCACAGATATTAAGAGCTCTATAACACAAAGTACTGGTTCTAGATGCAGACCATCATGTCTGTTAGGGAGACTTAGCTTTTTTAAGGACAGGATTCTTGAAGCTGTAGTTTCTGGGTTACAAAAGGAAGGTGGATGGTGACAGTGGTAGCATGGGGTGGTAGTGGGGGTTCATAGGATTGAGCATGTGACTATGCTGGCAGCAAGGCTTGCTGTGGGAGAGAGAGAAAATAAAAGACAGGCTCTGTTGCTAGGAAGACAGCATGGGAAGGCAGGGAGTTGATCCCACTGGGAAATCTGAAGGGGGACAGCTATGGCTGTTCGGCTACATTCCCAGATGAGAACTGAGTGGATCTGTGGTCAGAAGCCAGTGAGCGAGCCAAGCCCTGCTGGGAGGGTTGTGGAGAACCCTTGTGGCTGAAGGGTGGAAGGACAGTTGCAAGACCTGATACAAAGGGGAAGGATTATCCATAGACCCTAGTGGGAGAACTGTAGAAAGCTGGAGACAAGGTATGGATGGGGAATTTTCCTGTTTCATACAACCAATTTGTATATTAATAAAGAAGCCTCAAGGAGGGTACATTTTATTATGGAGTTCTTGTTGCATTGGGCATGATTACCCCAGAGACACACAAGGAGGAAGGGGAACTGAGGCACAACTGTGTACCTGACAAAGGACCAGTTAAGCCAACCTTGTAACAGGCTCCAAGGCTTGAAAGATTTTGGCAGACTACTTGTACCTTGTTAAAAATCTCTCTTGGAGGTTTGAAGGTAGAGTTGCCAGGTGTCTGGTTTTTGACCTGAATGCCCAGTTGAAAAGGGACCCTGGTGGTTCCAGTCAGCACGGCTGACCAGGCCATTAAAAGTCTGGTCGGCGGTGCAGCGGGGCTAAGGCAGGTTCCCTGCCTGCTGTGGCTCTGCGCGGCTCCCAGAAGCAGCAGCATGTCTCCCCTCCAGCTCCTATGCATAGGGGCATCCAGGGGGCTATGCACGCTACCCCCGCCCCAACCGCCAGCTCTGCAGCTCCCATTGGCCAGGAACCACAGCCAATGGGAGTTGCGGGAGCGGCACCTGCGGACAGGTCAGGGCGCAGAGCCGCTTGACTGAGGTTCCGCATAGGAGCCGGAGGGCAGACATGTCGCTGCTTCCTGGAGCTGCTTGAGGTAAGCGCTGCCCAGAGCCCTGCACCCCTGACCCCCTCCTGTGCCCCAACCCTCTCATCCCCAGCCCCACTCCAGAGCCAGCATCCCCCCATGTCCCAACTCCCTGATCCCCCTCCTGCCCTCTGAACCCTTCGGTCCCAGCCCAGAGCATCCTCCTGCACCCCAAGCCCCTCATCCCCAGCCCCACCAGTCTGCACCCCCCAGCCAGACCCCTCACCCCCCCACACCCCCACCACCAGCCCCAACCCAGAGCCCCCACCAGCACCCTGAACTCATTTCTGGCCCCACCCTGGAGCCCACACCCACAGCCGGAGCCCTCACCCCCTCCCACACCCCAACCCCCTGAGCCAGCCAAAGAGTGAGTGAGGGTGGGGAAAGTGAGTGATTGGGGGGATGGAGTGAGCAGGGGTGGGGCCCCAGAGAAGGGGGGGACAGGGGCGTGGCCTTAGAGGAGGGGCAGGGAAGGGGGCGGGGCAAGGGTGTTCAGTTTTGTGCGAGTAAAAATTTGGCAACCCTATCTGAAGGACCGATTTGGAATGAGGCCAATGTGCTTCGTATAGAAAATTATTAATCGATTGTTCAGAGGTAATATTACTACTGTCCATCAGGATGAATGAGGTCTTTGTGTGGTACAGGAAAATTTTTAACTAACTGAAATGAAGGCCAGATATTAATCTGGATAAATGAGGTTTTCAAAAACTGTGTTTTTTTAAATGGATATGAGAGACCAATCTAGTACCCTGTGCCTGGCTCAAATAGCTAGCATAGGCACTAGGAACGTGAGGAGAGAAGTGGGGAAAGAATCTTCCTTCCATGCCCCACTGGCCCTGTAGACATGTCTAATGGCTAGAATGGCCTACACCGGTTGTTATGTGCCCTACTTCCCATTAGGGAAGGAATGGAGGTTGTGTGCCCTGGTGGATTCCCCAGCTCTGCATTGCTCATGCCCCATTAGCTATGGATAGCCTCTCAGAAGTCTCCAGGCAGGGGCATGTACCGCCTATGATGCCTCTTCACATACAGCACCCGCTTGTGTCACAGAAACCCATTAACTTTCACCCAATTCTATTTTACATACAAGGGGTGGGGGTTTTAGGATGTTTGTTTTAAATTTTTCAGTGATGAGGTTCCAGGCACTGGGAGCTGATGCATGAATACAAAGATCATCAAAAAGACCTCATTGGCCAGTCAAAATGTAGCTTTAGATAATGTGTGTTTATAAATATCACAGCAGAATTCCCAACTCAGTTCTTTCCTTAGATAATACAATTTTTATTTGAATAATATTATGAAAAGGAAATTTCTCTATTTAGATTGTCTGGGCAGTTCTTCGCATGTGTTCGTACAATAGCTAGTACAGTGAGGCCTCGATTCTGACTGAGGCCTCTGGGCACTACTATTATGTACTTATTAATCATAGCAACAGTAATACTTTTCTAAAGCCAGCATAAATACAAACCTTTTTGGGTCATAACCGTACAGAAAATAGGAGTGTAGATGAAGTGTAAAACAGAGGTGTGCTATAGTCGTTTATGATTACACTCTAGGGGAATCTATAAAATGACATTAAAAGCAACTAGTGCTTCCCCCAGTCTCCCCCAAAATTTCTAAGGCAGCAGTAAAACAGCATATGTCAGTAATAAAAATAAAATGTCTATGACATTTTAAATGTTATCGTACTGTCACAGTGGAATAAAATTAGCTTGAAAAATGATCTAGAGGGATATGATGCAGTTCATTATGTATAACAGCAACAGCAGCAGTTTCCCAGTGTTCATAAAGGTTTTTCCATTAAATTTACCTCCAGTCAATAATTAGGAGTCCACAAATAAACCTAGGCAATTAAATCAATACTGCTGGGCAATTATGTTCCAGAGTCCTGGCTCAATGGCACAAAAAGACACTATATCAAACTGCAGTGATCTGATGCAATTTTCTGCAGGACATTTTCTCACAATAAGTGCAGAAAGTAAGCCTGAGATGCCATATCACAGATGTGTATGTGTACATAGAATATAAATGTATCTCACTGTGCAAAGTCTACATTTTATTCTGATTAGAGTCCTGACAAAAAGTTCCCATTTTTTCCACAGTTATATTGAGCATTTCAGATCAGAATTTTTAGAAACATGTATTAAAAGTAAAAACAGTATCCACCAATGCACAAGACCTGACTTGCAAATTGTAAAGGGCATATCCTTCTCCATGGACTACTCCCAGGTAGGGTCAGGAAAGTCCAGGATTTCCATTCATAGTTTTCTTCATGTCCATCTGTAGGAGGCATGATTTAATCCCTCACACAGAAGAGGAAGCAGATCTTAACCCCCAAACCAGCCAATCCCCTGGTATCCTCCAGGCTCTTGCCAAAACTTTTTCTATGGCAGTTGGGCTGCCCTGTGTCTCCCACACCCCTACAATCTCTGGCAGGAAAATGGAGCAGGGATGCCTCACAGCACAGAGAGGGAAAGCAAGTAAGTTAATGATGATCGAATCACCATTAACTTACTCACTAAATTCCCATGAGTTAGAGACGAGGAAAGTGATCCTGCTGAAATCAAGCAGCCCCTCCTCCTTCCCTAGCTTAAGTTCCCAGTCCCCTTGGAGCCTAAACAGAAAGAGGTACTTGGTCACAAAAACACCACTCTCCTCATCCTCAATGCCCTACCCTCTGCTTGTGGTGGTGGAGAGGATGATATGGCCCTTTTATTTAGTTTACTTTTATGATCTGCCAGGCGCAAAGGAAAAAATCACATCTGAATTAAGAAAGAATATAGTCCCCAGTATGAACCAAGCACATCATTTATTCCTACGACTTACTAAAGTTTATGTTTAAAATTTCTCAAATCTGAAGGAAATGTAGGGACTACAGTTGTTTTTCTGTTTTGTTTCAGTTTTGCATATAGCACTAAAACTATTTAAATGAAGCTGTACTGCTTGTGGCCAGGCCAATTCAATTCTATGGGTATTTAAATCTCATCGGCAGCAGCAATTAAGCAGCCTTAGTGGTAGTATCTTCTGATAATGAATGAAGAAAAACAATCATCATTTTAATAGATGATTATGGGATTTAATCTTGACACTGACATTTTTTATTTTCTTTAATTATTATTTGCTGTTTAGAAATGACTAGCCTCTGAAATGGCTTTCAAAATATTTTTAATTATCTGCTTTCTTATTAGAAATGAAGTATACAGCTTATGCACTCACACTACTGCATATACATTTACATTTATAAACCAAATATTTGATTTCAGATATTAGATGCATGTAATCCCTATTCAGAAGGTAACTAAAATATAATAAAAAAGTTCCAAGATCCAGTGGATGTTGTCAGTGATGTCCAAACAACAACTGACTACAACTAGAAAAGCAGGGCTCTCACCTGCCAATAAACTGCCCTTGATCACTTACAAGAGGGGAGCATCCCAGCAGACTATGTCTGTATTAAAAAAAAAAGACTTGAAAGAGAAGAAAAAGTATCACACAGGTCACAGCGGCGGTCTCAGAGGACCCCTCAGGGATTTCAACTAGTCTCAGCCTTGTCATCCTCTATGCAGCCTTCCACTCTGCACAGAAAATGTCGATAGGAAAATGTTTGAGGGGCCTCTGGTGGAAATTTTTTCATTCTTTCTGCATTGACAGGCTGCCAAATCAATATTTACTTCCCACTAACAAGCTGCTCGAGGTCTCAGTAGAAAATATTGTAGAGAATGCGGGAAGACACGGTAATAAACAGCTGTCTGGCTGTGAGGAAAACATGAATTGACTGGAAACAGGTCCATAGTAAAAGGTCACTGAAACCCATGAACTCCTCAGGTGTCCATATCAACTACTGACTTTAAAGGCACATAATAAAAAATCTCTTTTTCCTAAGAGGTATGAAAGAATGGATCCTTTTCACTCTACCAAGCATACAGACTGACTCAATAATTTAATTAATACATTTGTGAAGATCTGTGCTTGTTTTCCCCAGATTCTTTTCATCCGTTAAGGTAGCTAGTACAAATATGGTGTTAACTTCTTCTCTGTCTCATGTAATGCCTCACAGTTAAAGAGAAGTAGAAAAGAAACATCAGAAAATAAGAACGTTGCACTGCATGAATGACTACTATTAAAGATATATAATTAGTTAGATTAGGAAGTTTTAATTCATTAAGTGGATAAATAAAACATAGTACCTGTCCTTCAAGAAGTTTCTGTATGTAACACAGCCATTCCTTATCCTTTTCAACTTCCATTTTAGCTCTTTCTGTTTCCTAAAAATAGAATAAATATGAATTACATAGCATTTTGCTACTGTTATACTCGCAGAAGATACTGGATAGTTACAGACAACCATAACTGCATTTTTGCAGACCAACTGAGCAGGGCCGCCCAGAGGATTCCGGGGGCCCGGGGTCTTCGGCGGTGGGGGGCCCTTCCGTTCCGGGACCCGCCGCCGAAGTGCCCCGAAGACCCGTGGCGGGGGCCCCCCCGCCGCCGAATTACCGCCGAAGGGGGACTCGCCGCCGAAGCGCAGCCCAGTCTTCGGCGGTAATTCTGCGGCGGGGGGGCCCCCGCCATGGGTCTTCGGGGCACTTCGGCGGCGGGTCCCGGAACGGAAGGGCCCCCCGCTGCCGAATTACCGCCGAAGACCGAGCTGAACTTCGGCGGCGGGTCCCGCTCCGTCTTCGGCGGTAATTCGCCAGCGGGGGGTCCTTCTGCCCCAGAGCGGAAGGACCCCCCGCCGGCGAAGACCGGGAGCGGCAGAAGCTCCTGCGCCTGGCCCCGCAAGAGTTTGCTGGGCACCCCGGAGCAAGTGAGGGACCCTGCTCCAGGGCCCCCGAAAAACTCTGGTGGGGGCCCCCGTGGGGCGCGGGGCAAATTGCCCCTCTTGCCCCCCCCTCTGGGCGGCCCTGCAACTGAGTAACTGTATGTGTAAATGGGGACAATACTTTGAAAACTGGCTGTCTAAATTGGATCCGCAAAATCTTTGAGGGCTTCCATTGCATCTACATAACCTATATTTGCACGTGCAACTGGATAACTGCATGCCCAGTTCTTCTTTGAAATACACTTGTGTGTGAATGAATATATGTGCAAATTTTGTAAGTGCAATTGAGGAAGTCACTTTGGAAGTTTGGGATCTACACACAGATTAATAAAATAAAATACACATGTGATGTATACATACAGTGCAAGTATATCAGCTGTACATTTACATTTCCTTTGTGTCTGTATTAGACACAAACACTTAGAATACACATTATATCAAAAATATAGGACCCTATTCTGATCTCAGTTACACTGAGGTAAATAAGGAGTAACTCCACCGAAATCAATAAACCTACAGAGGTGTAGAACTGGTGTTAAGTGAGCTAGAAATCAGACCTATAATGTATTTGTGTGTATGCAGTCTCTCTCTCTCTCTCTCTCACACACACACACTGCAATTCCTTTAAAAGTGTGGAACACACTCTTTGTGGCTTCTACAATGTGGAGTGCTAACAGAACTAGTCAAACTAGTCACAATGTGAAAGTATCATCACTACTAGTCAACATTTTCCAAGTAACAGCACACTCACACTTTTTATATTGGTATGTACACACAGTCAGTCTACATCTTTTTTACTCACTAGCTAGCTTTATTTCAGCTTGAGCAACTAAGAAAACATAATATTTATCACAGAATGTTTTGATGATGTCAAATCAAATATTCTGCCATATAACTGTAGAATAGGCTCAAGAAAGAAAAACAACAGGCTCCCTATTATAAAACACCCGTTTAATAGAATCACTTTAATAGTTACCAAAATTAGAGAAAACATGCACAAGTAAACTGATTTTGGTATGACATACATTCCAAATTGCTTCATTAGTACTGAAGTCCACCTTCAAAATGAATGTTGTGTGTGACATTATCAAATTTCCTCATGAAAAAAGGAAATTACTAAGGATTTTGAAATTATTAAAATCTCTGCATCCCCATGTTCAAATCAGTAAATTTATTTTTAATGTACGCATTTAAAACGATCTCCGCTATAACTCTGCCCCTTCTATTTGTTCCTTTATTCACCGGTTATATTTTGTCTAAATCTTAGCTTGTGAGCTCTCTGAGGAAGGCACTGCGTTTGTGTTCTCTCTTTGTACAGTGTCGAATACAGTGAGGTCTTGATCCACAATTGGGAGTTCTTGGGTGCTACTGCTATATTAGTTATAATAATAAATAAATAAAAATGTTGGGCCACATCCTCAGTTGATGAAAACTGTAGTAGCGCCACTGATTTCTATGGAACTGCACCAATTAACACCAGCTAAGGATATTCCCTTTATCCTAAAATAGTCCTTAAAATAGCTTACCTCATCATCTTCTGTATCTAGCATCTCCGCTAGGTCAGTCTTTGAAATATTAAGGATAGATGCTGCCAAGGACTGGGCTCGGTGGACAGACTCTTTGGAAAGATACCTGTTACATTCTCTCTCTTCTTGTATTTTTTTAGCATGTCTGATTCGCATTCTCAGCTCCTGTACATTACGCTGTAACTCTCTGGTTAAGGCCTGGAATATATGAGAGAGAGAAATACACTACTGTAGTTTTGTGAAAGTGCAAATGCGATGAAAGATAAGCTTTAGGTTGTAAGCACCTGAGGACAGGAATTCCTTGTCATTTCTGGTCACTGTTCAAATAGTAAAGTCTGAAACAAAAATGAAGAAGTAGATGCAATATAGAAAACAAATGAAATTTAGCCTAATCTGGTCATTCCGCTTCATATTTTTGTTAGCTGTATCTAAAACTAATTACCTGATATCACTCCTCTTAACATAAAGCATATTCACAGAGCCAGCAAAGAGACTGATACAGATACCACTGATTTGACTCTCAACCCTTTTCAGATTAAATGGGACAAAATCACCTTTAGAGTAACTTCACTGATCTCAATGGAGTTACACCAGGACTGGATTTGCCCCACTGTGTTCAAGCAATGGTACCAGTTAAGCTGATCTGCAGGTTGTCACATCAAGTAGCAGAAAGTTGTCTTTTTCTCCAGAAGTGGGCACTATGCTTCCCACCATGTGACCACAATGACATCACTCAAATTGTGTTTATTAATTCCTTCCTTCTTTGTTCATTTCTCCAATCCCCAGTCACCAGAAGTAGTGATTATCAGTCTGCTAATTAGTGGCCACATACTTAAAGCACATGTAAGTGAAGAGCAGAAGCCCCCCTCCCCGCAATCTGGTGGCTGTACCTGATGTACATCCTGCACATTTTTATAGTCAAGGTTTAAACTGGGATTTGTGATTTATACACAGCTGGCTGATCATCTGGACCTAGCCAAGCCATTAGAGTCTATGCTAAGCTGGTTTGAGCAGGTAGTCACTTTTTTGATTGTATATATTTTAAAGCTATTAGCTCAGAATGTACATAAGCAGCCTGACCCTGTTCCCACTGAAGTGGAAGGAGGATCAGGTCCCAAAGGAAGGCTATATAAGAGATTACTTTCCAAATCCAAGCCTTAAAAGCATAGGGCATCAGTGAAGATTCAGCTCTAGCCTCCCTTTTCTGCTTTTGAGAACATTTAGAACTAGTTTTAAGCTAGAGAGTAGGATGCCTGATCTTGACAAGATAGCATTAAATAATTCAAACCAAACCAAGCATGGTTTTACTGTGCTCATCCTGGAATTCAGTTCATATGTACCAGAAAGATGTTGACAAATTCAAGGGAATTCAGAGAAGAGCAGGCCATGGCTAAGAGATAACTAAGTGGGATATGATTTAAAAAATGTGACGATAGTTCAATATAAGAGGCAAAAAAGAAGAGGCGCTATTTAGGGTGGTCTAAAGGGGGTTACTAGTTAGGAATCCTGGGATAAATTTGAGAAAAGGAAAAGTTGGGGTGATTATCAGGGAAAGCTTCCTGACAGCTAGATATATAGTATTAATTTCTGAAATACTCTCCCCAAGGGATGTGGACATGGTGTGAGCCCCATCACTCAGAAATATATAAAACAAGACAAAATACAAGAAAATATACAGTAGGAAACACCCTACAGTGACCAAGAGATGGCCTCAATGACCTAATAGATCTTTTCCATCTCTAAACATCTCTGATTCAATGGCATAGCATCCCAGAGACTACCGCTAAGCCACCAGGCTGACAACACAAGTGATTTTTTTTTCCAAGTGTGACTTTGTCAGATGCAGAGAAAGATGAGTGGTATTTAAAAATTGCCAACTGGGGAGAGTTGAGAGAACAACGGTAGCTCACTGTCAGAAGATCCACCTAGTGTACCCAAGTGGCACCATGAGCCAACCATTAGGACTGCAATTGTCAACAAATAATATCCTGGGTGTGTTTAAGATTGGAGAATAAGGGTTTTCTTTTGATCATCATATCCAGGATTATTTTTAATAAACTATCTTTCTCCAGCCGCTGAAAAATTCCTGAAAATTCTTTCCATATTCAGAACTAACAAGCACTGAATACCTTAGTCTCATATAAAATTGATTGCAGTATTATGAAGCCTGTTTATTGGCATTTTGGGTAAAGTACTCTTCAGCCTTCAGTGTAATCAAAACACTGTTAATGTATTTGAAACAAATCTTAACAGATTTCTCTGATCCCAAGATCTATTCATTATCTTCCTGTTAGTTTCACAATTTAGCATTTTGCTACAACTAGTTAAACTATCCTTATTACAAACTTGCATTCCCCCAACACGGATTCTGAAGGTACATCTACACTTAAAATGGGGTGTAGAGTACAGGCACTGCACTACCCCAGTTAGCACGGGTATAAACAGCAGTGGACGGTGAGGGACAGCTTAGGTGAGTAGAGTGGAGCAGAGTGCCCTACACACCTGAACCCTAGTGTATATACCCCACACGGCTCTCTGCTTGCCCAAGCAGTTCTTCCCATGTTTACATCTCTATTTTTAGCAGCGTAGTTGCCCGCTGCCTCCCTGCTGTTGGAGCCTCATCTCACCGCAGTGAAAGGCTCCAGCAGCAGGGAAAGGCTCTAGCAGGGGGAAGCAGTGGAGAACAGCTCTGGCATTTCCCCACTGCAAGAGCTTTTCCCCACTGTCAGAGTCTTTCACTGCCACTTGTAGCTGCACACCACAGTGACAAGGGTGGACTCAGCCTGCTTTCACTGCAGCGAGTAGCTACCTGTGTAGTGTCTGTACCCTACACGCTGCCAGAAGTGTAGACAAGGTGCGGTGCATACAATGACAGCAATACAGGTATTCCAATCTGTCCAATGTCAAAAATAGCAAAAGGATTCCAGCTCCTGTGGTATTTTCAATATAATGTCTTGAGACAATGTATTTCCATAATATTTCTAGAGCTGACCAGCCAGCTGGCTGGGGGGAAGTCAGAGCATGGGATCTTCAAAAGAATCTAAGGGAACTGGGCCCTATTCTCTACTGGCCAAATTAAAAGTAGCTGTGTAGGCACTGCTTTAATGTTACAGCTCAGGCTCTCAGGCCTCCCTATCCCTGTAGGCTTGAGAGCTTGAACCCCAGCTGAGCCACAACTACATGGCTATTCTTAGCACGCTAGCACGAGCCCCACTAAACAAAAATCGGTGGATCCAGGCTGAGGCAGATGCATTTCACGGATGCAGCGCTGACCTATCCGAACAGAGCCAGGAAGCCATTGTCCAACTGATTTAAACAGCTAACCAATTTCTAACAGGGTTTGGTCTCTGTTGAACCAAAGTCCAATACAGACTGTACTGAAGGTTCAGATTTACTCTGGTCTGAGGTTCCAAACTAATCAAGCATTTCCCATTGCATGTTTTACAAATTTAAATATTTTGAAAGAGACAGCACTATAGCCAAACCTGCTGAAGTGAATGCAGGATATGCCTTTCATGTAGTATTCATGTTTGATGACACCACCTTTTATTAGTATTAGCGATGCTAGTACTTGCTCTTTCTTTTTGTTTTCCTTTGTCTCAAATCTAGGGGCTATTTTCTTGCTCAAGTCATTTTCCCAGCTTAGACGTTACTGTCAGATTTATTCCTGTGGGACATACTTAGCTTCTACCAGCCGACTGGAGTGGGAATCCCTGATTAATTCCTGAAAATGGCTCTACAACACATCAGTGCAATTGCTACTGGGCCAGCTATATATAATGCAATAGTTTAAATCTCCAATCCTTTTTAAGCAGGAGGAATTGTCACATTAGCTATAAGCTGCATGTAGTTATATAAATCTTATAACTATGTATTACAACAACATGCCCTGCAGTTATCATTACAAACTAATTTCCATTATAAACCTTGTTTCCATATTTTCCTAACTTTCTGAAACATTCATTTTTTGGGGTGAAATTTTCCATTCTTAGTCCCTACAGAAGGTGACTTTTTTTTTAAAGTTTGAGCAATGTATCTTTTGCCATTTTTGAGGTCTACAAGGATGAAAATATTTTATTACATTTCCTATTTTTAAAAATGGCCACACATTTTTACACAGAGATTATTTGGAAATGGTGTAACTTTGAAAACTGGATGTATGGTAAAGTGTCCACACTGAGAAGTAAATCCATGACCAAGGCTGACAAACACTGACTGGATAATAATAAAACTTCCCATTTCCCCCTATTCAGAAAAGATTATTCCCATGTAGGGGAGTAGATACTATGGATTTTCCCCATGCAAAGGGCTGGGGGGTTTCAATCTGCTAAACACTCAACATTACAATTGACAGGAGTTGATCTTGGACCATTGCAATGGTACTTGATGATGGCCTCAATGCCTACAACTATGGAGGTACTTACCATGATTACTTACATAAATGACCCCATAGCTGTCTGAAGAATCACTTGCATGTGGAGTCCTTGATTTATATGCATAGTCAAGGTAACCATGTGCACAAATGTAGGGAAGCAACTATGCAAGCAATGAGTGCATAAATGAGCCTCTGCTTTCTAAAACAACACAGCCCAGAAAAATCACCAGAGTCATGAAATGCAAAAGTTAAGATTCCAAAAGCTGTGTTATCTTAACTATGTTGCAAATCATGTAATGTTTTCTAGTCCACTATTTAAATATGTATTTTAATAGTTTATTCTTTTTGTCATAAAAGATATATACTATAAAAACATTTCAAGATGTGCAACATGGCCCTGTTAATATTTCAACGGTAACTCAGACTTTGCATTACCTTATTTCTGGTGACTAACATTTAAACCTTAATGACATTAACAAGGTTTTTGTGTATTTGAATAGAATTTGTTCATTATATTGATCAGTATGGTTCTGTGGTGAAGGCACAAGATTGGGACAGAAGACTTCAGAGTTCTATTCCCAGCTCTGCCACAGTCATCCTGGGTGACCTTGGGCAAATCACTAAGGGGTACATTTTCAAAGCTGACTTCTTGAATCTAGATGCCTAACTTTAGACATCTAGGACCTAATTTCTAAAAGTGTTGTGCACTCATAGCTCCAGTTGACTTCAGTGGAAAGTCAGACCTAGGTTTGTAAAGCTGGGCACCCAGAAACTGGGGCGTGCATATTTAAGACCACTTCTGAAAATGTGGGCCTTAAGAACTTCTCTGTGCCTCAGTTTTCTCCTTCTGTAAAATGGAACTAGACTTTTCCTATCTACAATGAATGTCATGAGGGAACCTCTCTGTGCCACAATTTCTCTTTCTGAGAAAAGGAGACACTAACATTTCCTCAAATGAAAGTTGTTAGGCGAAATACATTAATATTTTTGAGGTGTTCAGATATTATACAGTAAATTCAATTGATGTAAGGCCTGTACAAATAAATACTTTATACAAGTGTTATACTTTATACAGACTCTAAAATGCATGCTGGTTACAGCCTTGAATGGAGGGCAACACATAGCTACGCCACGACAGAGAAGCCCTGGGAAGGAACTGCAATGTAGAGTACATATAAGCCAACCGGGGATTGGGAAACAACTCTCTGTGGGCAGGTTACTCCATAAAGGCCCACCACAGGCTTTCTGAATCACCTGAGTTTGGCCACTGTGGACCACAGCTGTGATCTGGTATGGCAATTTCGATGTCTCCTCCCACTCCTGGATGTTCACCACCTTTTCAAACCACCCCTTTTACTCTTGGAACAGCCTCTTCCCTGGTGGTGGCTAAGCAAAGTCATCCAATGATGATCCTCACCTTTTTTCTATTGTATTGTTCCCCTTGCTGTTTGTGAGCTAAGTCAGGTAGAGATTTTGTTTTATTATCTGTTTATAGAGTGCTCTGTACCTACTGGTTACTAGGCAGTATAAATCCTATTCTATTTACTCAGGCAAAAATGTATTCTCATTAGTATCAATAGAGTAGAATCATAGAACCACAGAATATTAGCGTTGGAAGAGACCTCAGGAGGTCATCTAGTCCAATCCCCTACTCAAAGCAGGACCAACACCAACTAAATCATCCCAGCCGGGGCTTTGTCAAGCTGGGCCTTAAAAGCCTCTAAGGATGGAGATTCCACCACCTCCCTAGGTAACCCATTCCAGTGCTTCACCAGCCTCCTAGTGAAATAGTGTTTCCTAATATCCAACCTAGATCTCCCCAACTGCAACTTGAGACTATTGCTTCTTGTTCTGTCATCTGCCACCACTGAGAACAGCCTAGCTCCATCCTCTTCGGAACCCTCCTTCAGGTAGTTGAAGGCTGCTATCAAATCCCCCATCACTCTTCTCTTCTGCAGACTAAATAACCCCAGTTCCCTCAGCCTCTCCTCATAAGTCATGTGCCCCAGCCCCCTAATCATTTTCGTTGCCCTCCACTGGACTCTCTCCAATTATTCCAAATCCTTTCTGTAGTGGGGGGACCAAAACTGGATGCAATACGCCAGGTGTGGCCTCACCAGTGTTGAATAGAGGGGAATAATCACTTCCCTTGATCTGCTGGCAATGCTCCTACTAATACAGTCCAATATGCCGTTGGCCTTCTTGGCAATGAGGGCACACTGTTGACTCATATCCAGCTTCTCGTCCACTGTAATCCCCAGGTCCTTTTCTGCAGAACTGCTGCGTAGCTATTCAGTCCCTAGTCTGTAGCAGTGTATGGGATTCCTCCTTCCTAAGTGCAGGACTCTGCACTTGTCCTTGTTGAACCTCATCAGATTTCTTTTGGCCCAATCCTCCAATTTGTCTAGGTCTCTGTGGACCCTATCCCTACCCTCCAGCGTATCTACCTCTCCTCCTAGCTTAGTGTCATCTGCGAACTTGTTGAGGGTGCAATGAATCCCATCATCCAAATAATTAATAAAGTTGTTGAACAAAACTGGACCCAGGACCAACCCCATGATCCCTCCTTGATACTGGCTTCCAATTAGACATCGAGCCGTTGATCACTACTTATTGAGCACGACAATCTAGCCAGCTTTCTATTAATCTTATAGTGCATTCATCCAATCCATACATTTTTAACTTGCTGGCAAGAATACTGTGGGAGACTGTATCAAAAGCTTTGCTAAAGTCAAGATATATCACATCCATCACTTTCCCCAAATCCACAGAGCCAGGAGTTTAAGGATTTTAATGGGAGTCCTGAATAAGGACTAGGAGATTTGCCTCACCACCATTAACATGATGCCTTGCCACTCCTGAGGTTTCACTTCTTTCCTTATTTTGATGATAAATATATATTTCACACTAATACACAACAGGTTTTTATTCAGTGAGAATTTGTCTGTGCAGCTGCTGAGCCACAGAGAGTATGAGAATTTCCTGATTAAGCGTAACTGTGAAGGCTACTCCCTAGTCCTTTGTAGTATTACTCACTCAGAAGTGGAGGTGATGTCAATGATGGCCTTACACAGGTGCCTGATGGGGATGGGGGTGGTTTAAAGGAGTATAAGCAGCACAGGAAGATGTCCTTCTGCCTGACAGATTTTTTTATAGAGTGCAGCCAAGGAGAAATGTGGAGCCTTCTGAGGCAAAGGTTTCTCCTCAAATGGCAATCTGGGGAAGTTCCCCCCTTACCTCCCAATTCTTCCCCTCTATTTTAGGCCATCTATTGGGGGCAGATATCCCATTCCAATGACAAGGTATAAAACCACCCCCGTGTCCCTTCCAGCTCACTAGAAATAATGTATCTTTTGGGGAGAAAATACTAGGCCTGAGACACGTCTATCCTCCTCTTCCTCCTCCTGGAGCCATGCAGCCTCATTTATGTGTGTGCCTCACTTTCCAAACCTATTTCACAAATCCCAACTGCTGAGGTGGAAGGGTTTTCTTCCATTTAGGCTTTGTATAAACAGGATGATCAGCCAAAGTTCAACTAGCATGCACAGTCCAAAAGACTGTGCAGAATTTCTCCTGTATAACCTTATAGCACACAACCCATTTACACATGCAAAGGCAATACTTGAAAGCCTAGCAGGATTTGACCCATATGTACAACAGAAACACTGTACTGCAAATGTTTTACCCATGAAATTTCAACAAAATAGTAACAACTTGGACATATCACTTTGTATGGATATTACAGTATTCAGTTGTCAATAAAAAATCATTGAAGTGTCTCTCCTTTCTTTGCAAACTGAACAATGTAAAATGATTGACATATAGATAGAAAACATTCAACTGTATGTATATACAGTTACTACAGAGTTAAAAATCTAAGGAAATTGAAAGGCATTACTAATAGCTTTAAATAATACTAAAATACATATTGATGGTTATCTCATTTCAGTGCAAATTCCTTAGTTACCTCTAGATATAAACAATGTACATTTATAACCCATGAGCACTTATTTGTGGACAGTCATCCAAAACTTTGTTCCCACCACACATATCAGAAATGGAATAGAAAACCTTCCATGAAACAGGAAGATCATTGGCTCCTGTGAAAATAACAGCATGAGGGAAGTTTTCACTGAGGAAAATGATCTGAATGTTGCAGAACAGAATGTTAAACTTAGAAAACGAATGCCTCTTTTTACTATTATTATCATGTATTATTATTCATATTATAGTAGCGCCTACAGGCCCCAGCTTAGATCAGGTACCGTAAAAACACAGAGACAGTCCTTGTTCCAAAGAGCTTATAACCTATTCTAAATAGACAAGACAGACAGAGGGTGGGATGGATAGCAGAGGTACACACCAAGACAGTGGCAGAGCCAGTGGCACCTATCCATAGACCAAACTGCCTCTCCAAAAATACTTGCCAAAAATAGTTTTAAATACTATTTAAATACTAAATACACATGTATTTCTCTATACTATCGAGCTTTCTTCCTTGTTCACATAAACTGGCTGACAACAACCTGTTATACATTCTTTCACAAAAGAAATGCAGGCGTACTCATGCACAGTGTTTTGGAGCACAGATCTCAGCTTTTCGCCTTTTAAAAATGTAGCCTGAAAAGTCAGTTAATATTATAACAGGAAAAAAAAGAAGAAAAATAGTGACTCTAGTGACAGAAAATAGAAATTTCAGTGTGTGGAATTTTGTGGCCAATTCTGATCTCAAATCAGTTTTACACTGCTGTAACTGTGCTGACTTTAGTGGACTTATTCCTGATTCACACTGGGGCAATCAAGAGGAGAATCAGGCCTTTTTTGTTGATAGTTTTTTCACTTTCCATCCAACCTTGCTTGCCTACTAGGGTGACCAGACAGCAAATGTGAAAAATTGGGACAGGGGGTGGGGGATAATAGGAGCCTATATAAGAAAGAGACCCAAAAATTGAGACTGTCCCTATAAAATCGGGACATCTGGTCACCCTATTGCCTACATATCATTTCTCCATAATACAAAGGTAAAAAGATCCAAGTAGTTGAAGTAAGAGTTATAAAGCCATAATTTATTCCTTGAGTACATCATTTTAACTATCTTTCCCTCTAAGTGACTTCTCTGAAGCAGTTGCAGGTGAGGAAAATTACAGGGAATAAGCAGTTTAAAATATTTTTGAATAATTTCAAGATTAGCAGTTCAAGGACACTAAATACACTGTGCCGAGTTTCCTAAAAATTGTTCAACGATTAACTAGTTCAATACAAATTAAATCATTTATTGTAACCAACTTCAAATTTTAAGACAAACCAGAGTTAAATAAACAGGTAGGAATGGCTAGTTATAGTCTAACCTGAATCTATGTAAAGAATTGTATACAGGAGTTTCTTCAATTGTCTTTTTCTCCTATCTGATCCTTCACTTTGCTGCTAATGTTCTGTTATAACCCCAGCCAGATTTCTTAGCCAATGTTGATAATTACTTTGTTTTTTCTATTTCCTTTTTTATCCTTACCACGTGTGTCTTGAGGTTAAAAGTTCAATATATTCAGGGTATCTCTTGTAATATAACTCAGAGTAGATGTGTGGGCACAGCCCCTTCCCACTGCAGTTGTATCAAATGGACACCTCATCCCTAGAATACAGGAGGTCAGACACCTCTTGACAAGAGGAGTATTTGGTAACAGATGCTATTTAATCTTTACAATAATTTTAGTGCTTGATATACAGTAGGGAGTAGAAGGTCAAGGAATTTAGACTATAGGTCAGATCGTTTTCAGGCTCATGTTTTTCTTAAGTAACATCAGTAAAGACTCCATAGTTCTTTGTCATCCTGCCACCAAACATACAGAACAACCACCATGTTTTGTGACCCAGCAAGAAGAAACAAACATTAGCTTACTCTGCACTAGACAACAATATCTGAATTTAAATGCATATAATCAGTGTGACTGGACAGAATATTGGTGGTAAAATATATTAATGACCCCAAAATGCTGTTTATGTGAAATGAGCTGTAATTATGATAATCGAATCATAGAATATCAGGGTTGGAAGGGACCTCAGGAGATCATCTCGTCCAACCCCCTGCTCAAAGCAGGACCAATCCCCAGACAGATTTTTGCCCCAGATCCCTAAATGGCCCCCTCAAGGATTGAACTCACACCCCTGGGTTTAGCAGGCCAATGCTCAAACCACTGAGCTATGATCTTCAAGTCCTATATATTGTAAATTGTGCTTTACTGTAACACGATAATAGATTTTAGAGCTGATTCTCACTTCATTTACCCCAGGTTTACCTGTAATTTAGACAGTTGTAAATTGTATTAGAATAATGATGTTCATTTAAAGGTTGCACAAAAATATTACTATGATTATCTATTTTTAAACAGTAGTGCTCAAAGCCCCCTACTGAGATCAGGGGCCCACACACATAATAAGATCCAGCCCCTGCCTTAAAGAGCTTACATTCTAAACAGAGGAACACAGAGGTGAGGCAACATCATACAGCAAGTCAGAAACCTAGACATAAACAGAACCTAGGTTTCTTGACCCCAGACTAGTGCCCTATCCACTAGCTCATGCTGCTTCTCTGCACAGACATCCACAAAACATAAAAAATAGAAAACAAACTCACTGTGTGAGGGCCAATAGGCACCTAAAGCAAACTAAATTCAAGCCTAACTTAAAAGAGGCCAATTCTGCCGTTGCTCACATCAGGAGGGGGAGCATTCCACAAATCGGGGGGTATGGAATGATAGATCTAAACAGCACTTCTCCTGTCTTATTGAGACTTTGGCTCCCAAAGCCCCATAACTCTCAGACCTAAGTGAATGAGCTGATAAAAATTGTGTAAGAATCTCAGAAAGATATTTGGTAGCCAGCCTATTAAATGTCTTAAAGTACAGTGCTAGTCTAAAAAGAATGACCAGGTAAAATAACGTTCTTACTCCAAAGATCTGCTCCCTGTACGCATTCAGAGTCATAGCTGCTGACTTTAGTGATTACAGTAAGAGCTTTTATTACTTTTTTTTAATCTGTTAGGCACTATAGAGCAAACTCAGGTGGGAGAGTGAGTTGGATTCTATTCCTTTTTTTACATCAGGGTTATGTCATTACAAAACAAATCAATTGCATGACAGCAATAAGCTATAGATATGCAGGGCTGCCCAGAGGATTCAGGGTGCCTGAGGCAAAGCAATTTCAGGGCCCCCTTCCATAAAAAAAAGTTGCAATACTATAGAATGTTATATTCTCATGGGGGCCCCTGCGGGGCCCGGGGCTTAGGGCAAATTGCCCCACTTGCCCCCCCCCCCCAGACAGCCCTGTACATATGTCACTGAGAGCATAACTTGGCGTCAGCACGTTTATTATTGGAGATTATGCTTGAGGAGGAAGAATTTAGTTAGGAGAGTTGGCAATTCAGGGTTAAAAAACAAACTCCTTGACTTGTATATTATGCATATCTGATCTGGAATCAATAACATTCAATAACATGGAATCCCACAGTGCCATTTTTAAATGTAAAGTTTGTAGTCATTTTCCAGAGTAAAACTGTCTTTAAATAGTAAAAACAAAACTATAAAATCACCAATACACACCCAATGCACTGAGTGACATGGAGAATAAGCAGAATCCCCTCTGACACCCCAATAAACCACTCAGAGTAGTAGACACTGACAAGAGATGAGGGTTTAGGGTTGATTGTTTTAATAGACTAATATGGAACCTATTACAACAATCTGATTGGTGTCAAAGGCAGGCATCATGATTCACATACCAGAGAGGGGGTCAAAGTCTGGTGACATTCATGAGATGGTAAAAACCTGTCTTCATCATAATTAGCATGTGATCACTTAATTTTACCAGTGGTGAAGGATAGTGCCCAAATATGAATTGTAGTGGCCCTCTGAAGCAATCCCCCACTAAGAACTGTGAAGACTATAGAAATGCTACTCTTCTCATATGTCTTTCCTAGCTCAGTTAGCAGAATGACTTGTGGACAGGTAAGATTTATCTTCATTTATGCATTAACAAAACAAAAATGTTGTTAAAATAGTGCTCAAGCAAATTCTGTCCCTTTCAGAATCCAGGAAGAACTCTATAGACATCTGGGTACCATCAGCTTATCAGAGATAGCCCAGTCTAAACTCATCAAAGAAAAATTTCCCAAGACACAGCATATATAAAGGCTGAAGAGCATCTTTTGAGCATTACCACTAAAGCTGTTCCAATCAACTGAAATAATTATGCAAAGCAGTCCATAAAGGAGCCACTACAAGGACCCCTCGCCACTTACAGATGATGCAATGATATTACCTCCAAATTAAGACTTTTAGGTACAATCTTCAGCCCTCATCACACACAATCACTCTCCCCAGCTTTGATATTTTCTTAGGCCAAACCCTAACAGTGTCCAGAAAAAAATTATGCCCCTGCAAACACTGAATACCTCTCATAGGAACACCACTGACAGAATAGGCGCTGCAACACAGTCACCATAGTTTGCAAATTCTGACCTGTTCACCTGCTGCAGGATGAACAGTCACTCCAACTACAACCATTGGTCCACCACTGCAGCAGTAACATGATCACCACTGGCTTTTGAGATTTATTTGCAGTTTGGTCAAACTCTCTGATGGGTTTGTTCCAAAAGAATATATAAAAGTCCTTTTGTGATTTCTGTTCAAAAGCCGCTACATAGGACTTTAGATATTCACTATAGCAGCTCTATAATCTTGGACAACATTGTTGCATTACTGTAACTCTGTAACACTATGAGATAAGATTCAACATTAGTTATGTGAATCAGATGTACAGACATTTACTCAGGAGGATTACACATGCAGCTGCTGAAATATGTTATACCTTGCAATTTCGTTACATAGAATCGAACATTTAATCTAATTCTTCCAAATTGTGATGCCGGCTGAAGACAAAAAATGTTAAATAATATTCTAGATGTTTTATCTACATCCATATCATCTTTATCTGTTATAGAGATAAAAACCCAAGTGAAATCATTTTTTCTACAGCTTAAAAATAATAGAAAATGTTGAGTAAGGAAAAGCTCTCTATTTATCCTTCAATTTTATTAATCAAGATTCTATCCATTAAGACATTTACATTATACTGTTGTACTGTATGCATCACTAACCATATGCCATCCCTAAACAGTAGGAGTTCAGGCATTCACTTCATTCATTAAAATCCACAGAGCCTATTATTCTGTTTACAGTCTAATAGATATTCACTGACACTATTCAGGCCTCTGATTCAATTTGCCTAAATCCCAGCTGCAGAGTAATCCTGATGGAGATTAACTTAATTTATCACCAATTTCTTCTCAGAACCATCAACTGTTGGTGTTTCTTAATAAAAGCTGTGGTTCTCTTTTTTCCTGAAACCAGCACTCCTAGCAGAAAAACTGATCTGTATTTGATTTTTAAAATGGTAAGGTTTTTTTCTTTCTTTCTTTCTTTTTTTTTTAAGAGAGACAAGTTGTGCTTTGCACGTAGAACATCCTCACTTGCAGGGCATTTGCTGCATTATTTGCCATTTATAAAACTCCACGAGGGCTGTGTTTTGCAAATGAAAATACTGATTTTCATCAAACTGAGTTGCTTTCCTTTAACCACGTATTTGGTTGATTCAGGCAGAACACAGCTTGTCAGACTCCATCACCTGCTACAGCACAATACAAAAGAATCACACTGGATATTTTTTCTAGATAAAGTGATGACAATTAAGAGCATGCTTAATGGACCAGATGGTTTTCTTCTGGCTTTTAAATGTTCCCAATTGGGAACATATTTCCTATCAACTTACAGCCGTGTCCAAGGTGTTCACTTTCAAAGCAAAACTGATAGCGTTCATTTACATAAATGGTACAATAACCATTCTCATTTCTAAGCTGTCCCTGTAACCTAATAAAGTGATCTTTGGACAAACTAACAGTAGCAGATTTTTTTTAAATTACGTGGATTTCGTCTGTGTAGTAATCTCAAGTTCTCTTATTTAATGGAGGCTAGTCCATTCCTAAGCATTTTTTAGCCACTGCATTCCACGCACTTCCCCACTGCATTTAGTATCTTCTGATGCAGACATGGCTGATGAACGTGCAAGTCCTCTTGCTGGTGGGAAAGTTCAACTGTCCACTTCTACCAAGGATGAACAAATCAAACAGTAAATCTCATGAATGCTATGAAGAGTAGCTCTGTTCAGTGAGATAAATATTGGCCATATATCATCAGGCCCATCCTGTATCATATCTAGGCAACCATTATTGGCCTGTGTTCTTTTCATATCCTGGACCCAGCAATGAAGGAAGTGGAAGAGGATCATTGTCCAGGTCGCCCACGCCTCGGGTATGGGGAGGCAAAGAAACATCACCAGAAGGAAGGTACCATTGAGAATGTGTAGAGTTTTCTCCCCTCCCCCATTGCTCCTGGAGAATTTTGAGTGTCGCTGACAAGGATTTCTCTTACTTCCTCCTTCTCCAGGAGATGGTTCCCTGAGTGGGAGGGTCCATGAACTGGAGTGTGAGTGTGTGTTGCTTTTTTGCCAGGCAGAGGGATCACCAAATAGGCCCAGAACATTTTCCAAATATCAGGAATCTCTCCAATACAACCAGCCACTTAGTCACTAATTCCCAATTCCTACAATCTCAGACCCTTTTCTCCATTTTCATATCCACTCATGCGAGTCATTCTTATGTGAGGCCTTTCACTGTGTTTTAGTCAATAGGAAAATGTTTTAATTTTTCATATTGTCCCTCTGAAGAAAACTATAGGAAATGAGTAACATAAAGCACTTGGACCTCACCACAATATATTCATGAAGAAATTATTCTAACATTCCATAACATTTATTACTGAATTACCAGGCAGGGGCCTAATTAAAGCAACGGGTGGTATATTATGCACGTACCACCCCTAACTTCTTTGTTATCAGTCGTTGATACAGTCCCTGATCCAAAAGCTTACAATCTAAACCAAATATAGAAAATGCAATAGCTATAAAGTGATATATATGTTGAAAGTCCAAACGTTAAGTGCTGTCATTTATATCATCTAAATAATGGGCAATAGGTGTTACGAGTGCATAATATGCCACCCATTCCTTTAATTAGACTCCTGCCTGGTAATTCAGTAGGGAGCGTTAAACCTTTTCTTCGTGAATATACTGTAGTGAGGTCCAAGTCTGTGTGTGCTCTGTTTGGGTAATCTGCTGTAGGTTGCTTCTGAGGTACATTATGAAAAATGCAAACATTTTCCTATTGGCTAAAACACAATTAAAGGCTTCACATAAGAATGACTCACATGAGTGGAAATGAAAGAAGAAAAGATGGCTGATTTGCATACAAGGAGAGAGCATAAAGTGCAGCCTGGCAAAAAACATGAAGATGGAAGTGGAAAAGGAATACAAATGGGATTGTCAGAGATGGGCTTGAGAGGAAATGAAAGAGAAGAGAAGAGATGTAGGTAGGTATAGAGATGTGGAGTGAATTGAAAGCAAAGACAAGAAGCTTTAAGTTGCCAAATATGAGAGGAAGCAAGTGTAGGTATTTCAAAGAAGGCAGTGAGGTCAAAGTGCATGAAGAGTATTATTTTGTGGCGACATTTTGCATATATTGAATGGAGGTGAGATGAGAGGCAGGGAGGCTATGTAGGAGACTGCTTCGGGGCAAGTATTTTAGCAGTGGGGATGAAGAAGATGAGTTTTAGAGATGTGTTGCAGGAAGAAGCAATGGGACTTGGTGAGACAGTTGGGGCAGAGGGAAAGACATGTGTTAATATGATACACAAGAGATTTAGATGAAACTAAGAGAGAAGATAAGCTCACAAAGAGAACTAAGGAGGGAGTAGACAGAAAGAACGAGAACTGAAAAGAGAAACCGGGGAGACACGATTATAGAGCACGTAGGAATTTATCAAGGAACAGGTGTAAAAGTAGGAGAAATAAGCAGAGAAGAGGGTGATTGGCTGTGTTAAAGTGGCAGATTGAGAAGGATGAGAACTGAAACAAAGCCCTTGCAATAAGAGTTTATAGAGAGAAAGTAAGATATAGAAGAGACATGGGGGACGAAGGGAGGGGTAAACGCACAGAATTTTGCCAAAGAAGTAGGATTGTTTAGAATGTTTGAAAATAGACTTGAAGGAAGGGAAAGAATGAATTTGTATTATATTGTAGGAATTCAGTCTGGTCCCTTTTACTAGAGGCACCTTGCAGGGTAAGAGGAGGAGTAAACACAAGTAAGAGAAGACAAAGGACGTAGGTTGGAGAGAGAAAGAAGTAAAAGCAAACAAATATGTGGGGAGGAGTGGGGGGGGAGAGCTGAGGGTGGAGAGAAGAAGCAAACAGAAGAAAGGGGGAAATTAGAAGGAGAAGAATAAGATGGCTGAAATGTAAAGATTGAGAATAGGCGGATGGACTGGAGGTCCTGAAAGGATCATATGATGGGAGTAGTGTTGTGGCTCAGGAAGAGAAAGTAAGTAATAATAAAGGAGAGAAAGAGAAAGATGGTGATGAGAAAAAGGAATAAACAGATCAAGAGATTAATGCAGAGACAGGGTGTGGTGTTTGCACTAATAAAAATAAGTTAGGTTTAATGAGTGACCAAATTAGTATGCTAAAGTGATGTTCCAGAGTAAGACATCAAACAAAGAGGTTAAATTGAAGAAACAAGAGATAACTGCAACTGGATGAGTCATTCATATGGAGACAAGTATTCCGTGACAAGAGTTAAGTATTGAGACAAGAGGGAGGGCCAAACACCTAAGTAAAAAAATGAAGAGAATGGAGAATTGACAGCCATCTGAAGAGAACAGAAGAGACAGTGCAAACTTCAAAAAAAAGTAACTGGAGTCATGTAAGAGATTCTATAGCCTGTGGGCTGCATGTGGCCCATCAGGGTAATCCTCTGATGGGCCGCGAGACAGTTTGTTAACATTGACCATCCATGGGCATGGCTGCCCGCAGTTCCCATGGCCATGGTTCAGCATTCCTGGCCAATGGGAGCTGCAGGAAGTGGCAACCAGCATCTCCCTGAGGCCTGCGCCGCTTCCCGCAGCTCCCATTGGCTGGGAAGGGTGAACCACGGCCACTGGGAGCTGTGGGCGGCCGTGCCTGCAAACGGTCAATGTAAACAAATTGCCTTGCAAGCCCCTCAGCGGATTACCCTGTCAGGCCACCCACTACTGTTCTATAGAGAAAAGGGGAACATGGAACAAGCTCTTAAGCCTGATTCTTCTCTCCCGTTAGTTTTATACCAGTGACATTCCATTGTCTTCAATGAAGTTACTCCAGAATTACACCATAAGTGAAAACAGACTCCAATATCCTGGGATACATGTAGAGAGAAACTAGAAATGGATAGGTTAGAGCTAATGCAGATGTTCCTTATTTTAGCCAGCACTCTTGGGTGAATACCATTTGGTCCTGGTAACTTAGTATTGTTTAATTTATCAATTTGTTCTAGATATCTCATTTCACATTTACAAAAATCATCATAAAAATGTGTGCATGTAAGCAGCAAACTTGGTGCTTTATTCTAGCTAAAGATTGTGAACTACTTTCTTTAATGCATGAAAGATGTAAATTCACTATTCTAGACTAGGTCTGTCAAATTATTACAAAAATAATCACAATTAATCGTGAGATTAAAAATATAGTTGTGATTAATGGCAGTTTTAATTGCACTGTTAAGCCATAATATAATACCAATTAAAATGTATTATAAATATTCTTGGACCTTTTTCTACATTTTCAAATGTATTGATTTCAATTACAACACAGAATACAAAGTGTATAGTGCTCACTTTATATTATTTTTTATTACAAATATTTGTACTGTAAAAAAAAGAAATGGTATTTTTCAATTCACTTCATACAAGTACCGTAGTGCAATCTCTTTATCGTGAAAGTGCAACTTACAAATATAGAAATTTTTTTTTTTACATAACTGCACTCAGAAACAAAACAATGTAAACTTTAGAGCAGGGGTCGGCAACCTTTCAGAAGTGGTGTGCCGAGTCTTCATTTATTCACTCTAATTTAAGGTTTCGCGTGCCGGTAATACATTTTAACGTTTTTAGAAGGTCTCTTTCTCTAAGTCTATAATATATAACTAAACTATTGTTGTATGTAAAGTAAATAAGGCTTTTAAAATGTTTAAGAAGCTTCATTTAAAATTAAATTAAAATGCAGAGCACCCCGGACTGGTGGCCAGGACCCGGGCAGTGTGAGTGCCACTGAAAATCAGCTCGCATGCCGACTTCGGCTCCCGTGCCATAGGTTGCCTACCCCTGCTTTAGAGCCTACAAGTCAACACTGTTTAGCATATCTGGCACGTTGCAACATCAGCGTGCAATGCCAGCTACAACAGTGCCATGACTTGCAAAATGACGGCTACAACACTGCCATGCAAATGCCGGTTCTCACTTTCATGTGACACTGTAAACAAGAAGTGGGCAGCATTATCTCCTGCAAATGTAAACAAGCTTTTTTGTTTTAGGGATTTGCTGAACAAGAAGTAGGACTGAGTAGACTTTTATAAGGTGAATTGAAAAATACTATTTCTTTTATCTTTTTACAGTGCAAATATTTGTAATCAAAATAATAATATAAAGTGAGCACTGTACACTTTGTATTCTATGTTGTACTTGAAATCAATATATTTGAAAATGCGTAAATATACCCAAAAATAAAATAATACATTTAAACTTGTATTCTGTTATTGTTTAGCAGTGCAATTAAAACTGCAATCAATTGTGACTATTTTTTTAATATAGTTAATTTTTTTTTGCATTAATTGCATGCATTAACTGTGATTAATTGACAGCCCAATTCTAGACCCATTTGAAATAGAACCACCAGGGCATTTTTTCTCTTGGATAGACAGCACAGGCAGTCATAGACAAAGATTGGCCTTACAACTAGTGGGAGCTTATACTGATAGCTGATGACTTGGCTGTCGTTGATTTACTCCCACTCTGGACCTGCTGACACACTGAAGTATGGTGCCCAAAAGACCACTTGCATAACTTGTGCTTGTGGCGGTGTCTGGTCAAATGATCAAAAGAGAAACAAAATTCCAACCTTCACAAATGTTATGAATTCTTCCACTTTGTCATTGGCCAGCAGCATTTTCTTCTGCACTACTTCCAGTGCCTGCCCACTTTGCTTTGCCAAGCCATGGAGTTGCTGCGATGCAGTAGTCTCAAGTTCAGTCATGGCACATTCAGCTTCAATCATTTTACCTTCTAGATTGGTAAGCTTGAGATCCTGAAGTACAGAAACATGAAAAAAAAACTGGTACTGGGAGAAAGTTGTGATGTAATTTTAGTCTAAAAAATACACATCATTAGTTAACATTATGGGACATTCCATTTATAATACATAAAATTCAATTTCACAGACTCTATATACATTAGATCCATATGTTATAGGGACTGAATTTTCAGTAATAATAAGGTAATATAGCTTCAAGCCAAACTAAATACAATCTTATATAGAGAGATGTTACTATTATTCTGTTTTATATTCTTCTATAAGTATTTTTAAAAATTAAGTTGCTGACCTTGCAACTTTTCATTTTTTTAAAATAATACTGTGCATGAAAAAGTCAAGGAAAAAGAGGCAATAATTTTTTCTACATTAACCAGCAACACTCTAATAATATACCTTTTTCCCCAACTCATCTTTAGCCTTGCGATACATCTGTTCATACTGTGATTTCTCTTTTGTAGCTACATTAAGCCTTTGCTTTAGTGAATCAATTGATGTTTTCTTGTTTGAACAGTCTTCAGTCAATGTCTTTACCTGAAGTAAAACCACAGGCAATTTGATTATTTAGACAGAAAACCTACAAACATGAACCAAATCACAAGCACACTTATTTTTGTTTTTATTGTATAAACTGGTATTTAGGCTAAAAACTTGGTAGAATTTCCAGCACTCACCCTACGCATTTAATAAACAGTTGTTACTGACCCACCCATAGATTATTTTATGTAAAATGGTTGCATAAAGAGTGAGAGTCTAGACAGGTATGATATGTGAATAAAGAGCTAAGCCATAGTTTCAAATCTTTCTAATCACGGTGGGGGGGTGGGAGGCATAAAATCAAAACTTAGCTGAGAAAATAGTAATTATCCACAATGTGATGGTGTGCATAGTCTTCTGGATAACTCATTATAACTTTGTCATACGTAGTGAGTAGTGATTTAAGCTAAATTGAAATAAAAGAATATTCCTAGAAAATCACTTTACTCTGATGGCAGATTGTATTAATCACACAGTCCTACAGATAATATACAGTATTGGTGAATTTCTCTGATTTTCAATTGAAGATAATGTTATATTTTTCAATTTCATCCTCTACAAATAACAATAGAAATATATGGGCTTTGACCCTTTTGAAGCTGAAAAATGGGATGCTGAAAATGCTCAAAGAGCAATGCATAAGAGCAAAGCGTTACACTGAACTCTAAACTATTTTCTCTAAAAACAAAACCAGGTATTTAGCTTGCTCTTTCCTCACTTTATCCCTCTCTCTCTGGTTGAGGATTCCTTAATGACACCTTATCTCTGGCATTGGGGGTAAGAGAGCAGCTCTCTCTGGAGCTGACAATGCTTAATGACTGCAAGCACAGACTCCTGTATGAGCCGTGCAGCCAGCACTCGCTTTCTAAGAGAATAAAAGTATGCCTTGCTCGGCAAATTGTTTATTTCTATTTTGGGGTCATACATTGTATAACCTCATAGAGACCCACTAGTCTGCTCTCTTTGTCAGGGATAATGCACTGTATGGATATTATAAAAAGATGTCCTATCACATCTAAGATCTACCAACTTCCATGAAATGCCTTTAGCTATTTGGGAAAAAACAATCATTTGAATGCTGACCTGTAAGTTTTAATTAATATAGAAACAACATATGAAGTGATAAAACCTGAATTTTGAATTATTGATAATACTGCACTACAAACAGGAATTTATATTTTTTAAAATACTAAAGAATTTAACTAAAATAGATGGAAAAGATATGTCAATATATTTTGTGTATAGAATTATCCTTGTTTGATCTCCAATGCATTTTATAATGTTGTAAAATGTCAGACATTCCATCAAGGCTACATACAGCAAATATCAACACTGAGTTTCTATATATTCTCATTATTTAGTTACATTTCTTATGTATATACATTGAATTATGGTGAATTATACAATTAATCAATGCAACCATCATGTACCAAATTCATATAAACCCAAAATAGATAGAACTGCAATAAGTTAATGAAACATATTGTATGCTTAAAACTGTGGTGCTATTTGTATAGTTAGTTGGAATAACTTCTACAAATCAAAAGCAGTTTATTTTTGGTATAAATATTAACAACAAACAAGAGGTACCTTTTTCTCAAAACTTTCTAATGTTTCATTAAAGGTTTTTTCAGTTTCCTGGTTTGTTTTCAGACGAGACCTTAAGTCTTCTATCAAATGTCTTTTCATATTTATGTCCCTTTCCATTCGCGAAACCCTTGAAATAAGGGGGAAAAATCACAGTATGCAAACTATCAAGAAATATAGTTAGAAAATGGATACTTTAAACAATTAAAATGAATTAATGTACATTAAGTATTTTTCATATAGCTTTTGATTAGTTTCCAAGAATGGTGGTGTAAATAGTTGCAATTTATTTTATTCCTGAAGCACAACCTAGTATATTTAATCTTTTAACTAACAGTCCTAGTCCTATTAATTCAAAGGTTCCACTTTATTGTGGTTTACAGTTTTACATTGATTTGTACTGTATTATACTGTATTAAGGTGAAAGCACAACAATAATACTTTAGTGCATATTTATAAAAGAGAAGCAGCTGTTCAGAAAAAACATTTAGAAACTTTAATGAATTAAGAAAAAAACGGTTACTATTATGTGACAGATACTTTCCCATCATTATGTTGGTAGAATTCTTTTAAAAAAGAGAAAAACATTTCCATTTCTGGAACTCAATAATACACTGTAATAAAGGGAAATTGCATCCGTGTGTAGCATCTGAAAAACCACACTGTCGTTTCTTTTACAAAACTGCAAAATCTTATAAAATAATTTAGCAGTATTTTAACAGAAGCCTCTTGAAAAATCAAACTCACACTTCATGTGACATCTTCGAAATTTTATGATGCAGAAATGTATGCCTCATGCAATGCTTTTCCAGCTAGAGTACAAATTAATATTTTAAATCTAAACATTGAGTATTTTCTGAATATGTTCATACAGCTGGACTGGTTTTTCCATATAAAACAAAATGAATGGTAGCAGTATGTTGATACATAAAACATTGCTGATATCATGTCAATACCATATGAAATCAGCAAGAAAACTATAGTACAATATATTCCTTCAATCTATTTTCACGTTTGTATTGACACATTAGTATTATTTGGGTGACTACGTGGAATATTTTTGGCAAAGCAAATGTAGTATGTGTTATATAAAAACAATATAATAAACAGTACCAATATTTTTAATCTAAATCTACACACAACAGTAGAAGGCTTCTTTATTTTTTTTCTTAAGGCATTGACCACTAGAAAGTATACATTATTAAAGTGTTTTTAAATAATCTTCTCTATTTGAAGTGAGCAAATTGTATCAATAAGGAAAATTATACAGATTCTCTAAAATCTTTTGATCAGACATGAAGTTCATAAATGTGCGAATAGGTTATATTTATATCCTAAATATAACTGAAGAACAGCACTACAGCTGCTTTTACACTATGAAGCTAGGGGGGAAAATCTCAGTGGTATGTGTCAAAATCAATATACATGAATTCCAAAGTTAAAATAAATCTTAATCAATTCAAATATAAACAAACACAACTGTCCTTTTGCACTTTTTACAAATATAAGACTGGATATTTAATCCAGTTTAAGCATCTAAACCTTGACATGTCTCCTAGCCCCAAGGCAAAGAATTACTGTATTTGAAAGACTGCTTTTAGCAGTGCTGAGGCATTCATTTAGATTTACATCAAGGATAACTAAGTCCACTCTAGAGTCTGAATTCTGACTTTAGATATTCTTATTACAGTGCAGACATTGTAGCCAGCTAATCACTCCTCAGTTTATACAAAATGTGATCTTAGCATATACTGTTCTGATTTTCTGAAAAGCCTGAACAGTTTGCAAGATTTATCAGCAAGAGAGAGAGAGAGAGAGAGGGAGGTTTCTCTCAGAAAGTCTGGATCTGAAATGATTAATCTTGGAATAATCACATATCTGCCACTGGGTGGCACCAAACACAATAGATAGAGGAAGAGAACATACTTTTCCTGTAGTTCCCGCATCCTTTCTTCTTTTTCCTGGGCTTCATTTTTCAGAGACTTAATGGTGGTTGAGTGTTTAGAGATTTCATTATTTGCATTCTAAATTGAAAAAAATACTTGTTAAAACATAAATAGTATGGATTAAATATGATCTGAGGTATAACCAATAATGAATTTGTTTAAAATAAAAGGGCTTACTGTATAAAAGTTTTGTTGATTAACATTATTAATCAACATTTCATATCTATCATGCTATACAAAAGAACACTCCTATTTTCACATTTATCAGAACTCTCTGCCTTTGAAAATACATTCAAAACTGCTATTTTTTCCACATGACAATAATTATTCTTTATTAATATATGTTCTTCAGGGTACAGGTAGGTACTTTGTCCCTAACAGGACCAGATTTTCCCTTGCATGGGATTGTCAGTAAGAGAAGTAAGTAGGAAGGAAGTAAAACTCTTCATGGTTAGTCTTGTGGAGTTTTTTTGAACTGTACTCCTCTGCTGGGATGATTTGCAGTATGAGATTTTTGAGACTATGGTTCTTCCCAATCCTTTTGATTTGGGTGAACAAACAAACAAAAAAAACCCTTCCATGATGAGACAAGCAGTTGTGCTACAAGAGTAGCTGTTGCTCCACTGTCCACCGCAGCTGGTAAATAGAAGACATGGAGACAATCATTCCAAGTTGGTCAGATTTCCATATGCAAGTCCCTAGTCTCTGTTGGGGAATGTAGCAGCCCCAAACATCGAGCCATATGTAATTCCAGTGAAGGAGCATTGACTCGGGACAGCAGCAAAGGGGGTTAGTGCCATCAAGGTGGCATTCCCCCTGTTCTATACAATAAGAGGGAGATCTGCACACAGAAGGCCCACTCTGCATGCAGATCCGCTGGGGATGATCTGGCCCAGGATCAGGTGCAGGTTAATTTAGTGCTTGTCTACACTGCCTTGTAGTTTGGACTGTTGGGGGTGTGAATTACAGAACACACCAAAATCCTGCACCCCTCCCCTGCATGTGGACACTGTGGAGGCGAACTAAAAGGTACCTATTTTGCATTAACATAGTCTTCTTCAAACAGGACTATCTTATTGCAAAGTAGGTACATTTTAGTTTGCACCCACATGGGGGATTTACAGTGCAGCATTTTGGTGAGCACTTTAGTCCAAGTTGCAGGGCAGTGTAGACACAGCTTTAAACACCGTCTGCAGAAAAAGAAATAAGAGAATTTAAATAAGTATCTATCTAACTGTAAGTTCAAATAAATGTATATATTAGAGCTCCATAGCTGAAATGAGCAGTATAATTACTGTATGTAACAGTGGGCTATATATTCAAAGCCCCAAGCAAGTGGCATACCCAAAAACTGCATGGGTGGGAAATGTGTGCACAATGCATTTTTGAAGGTTCAGCCATTGTGCTGGGCTTTGGGAATTTACCCATTAAGTCTAAAACTGTGAGCGAATAGATCAGACAGGCAGTAAACAGAGATACTTGAGGAGAATTTCCCTGCTCAGTGCAGGCTTGTAACTCCCATTAACATTAATGGGAGTATTGTACATAGCACTGTGCACCTCACGGGGAGGATAGGCTCTTGTGTGTGTAGTTAGGTGTAAAGTATTGTTTTTAATACATTGTACAGGCTCTTTTCTGGTGCTACAGAAAATGTTAAATTAGAACAGGAAATGTTGGCTACTCACTTATTTCAATAATGCTGCTTATCCTTCCCTGCCTGGGAACTTTCTTTTGCCATTAAAAATGTTATCCTAGGAGGTTATATTGATTTGGGTTTAACATTTTTAAAAGAAAGTAAAAATTAAAAGCAGGTTGGTGCTAAAAGCAAAAGCTAATGAAAAATGTGTCAGTACGTTTAACCTGAAACTGGATTTTTTTTTAATTAAAAAAAAAAAGAAAAAGAAAAAGATGTGCTTGGTGGTAAATACAAACATACCGTAAAACACAGAGAATGATGTATAGTTTTATAACCTCTAAGATAAGATGAATGTAAGTAAAAAATGTTGTGATGTAGTGAAGCTCATTGGGTCTTTTACCGGAGTAAGGACTGCGGGATTGATCTTAATGGAAATGAGCTCAGTGATCTATTATATAAAGTGAAAAATGTTAACGTGGTTAAAGCATGCCTAGGATTCCAAAGTTTCTGGGTCTGGCATGTCACCTGATCCTGAAAACATGAGGTTTACACCAGAAATTTTTTTAAATGATAAATGGCAGCAGAATGTTACTGAGTTTCCTGACCTGTTTGTTGAGCTTGACCTTCATTAGAGCGAAGCACAATACCCAGTTATATGGGTTTACAGACCACATGTGAACATGAACACTTATGTGAGAAGTGGGCCTCTTGCACATTCTTAGAATCAAAGACGCACAAAGAAGAGGTTGTTAAAACAACTATAAGAGCACTCACCTCCAGAGGGGGATTACCCCTTCCTGGGGAAAGAAAGCAGGAAAGGGTGTGTTGGAAGGGGAAGGAATGAACAAAGCTTTTTCACAGAGGGTTTGGATTGACAGTGTGTGTAAGAAAGAGGGGGGAATTTCATTCCCAAGTACCACTGGCCTAAGGGATCTGCTGAACATTCTCAGACTATGGCTATATCTACACTTCCATGGTAAATCGATCTAAGTTACGCAACTCCAGCTACGTGAATAAAGTAGCTGGATTCGACGTAGCTTAGGCCTACTTACTGCGGTGTCTACACCATACTGGGTTGGCAGGAGACACTCTCCCGTCGACTTACCTTACTCTTTTCATTCCGGGTGGAGTACCGGAGTTGACCGGAGAGCGCTCTACCATCAGTTTAGTGGGTCTTCATTAGGCCCGCTAAATCGATCCCCGGAGTGTCGAGCTGGCAGTAGTATAGATATAACCTAAGTGTATGGAGATCCTATGTCTTCACACTTTTTCTGTTACGCTCACACCATCCATTTGACTCATGGGCAGCATAGCACCAATGCAGACAAGCTGCCAGGGAATACCAGAAAAGCAATTGTCCCTGGAACCCTCTTCAAAGGGACAGAGAAGGCTGACTATCTATATTTTGATTTATCATTAGTAACAGGACATCAACCTGGAAATGCTTGTAAGAGCATGTTTTTCAGATTAATATATATATATTTGCTATCCAAGGGGAGTTAATCACATACATCCACCGTGCCTGTTCCAAAAGACCAAAGTCACCACACCACCATATGTCCAAATAATTGTCCTTATTCAGGCAAACTCCTATTGATTTCCATGAGATATTGTGACTCTCACTGGACTTCAACTGGAAGAATAAAAATTGAGTAGAAATTGAGAATCTCAGGATTTGGATCAATAAGTCCACTCCATAAATCCAACAATAGTTATTTGCACTCAATGTGCTCAGCTCAGTGTTGTGATATATTTTAAAAGTTTTTGATTTAATCTTTTACCCTTCATGTTTTGGGAGGCAACTCACTCTGCTAGTGCATTACGAGAGGCAGCTGCACGTCCAGGAGTAAGAGAGCCCCCGGCACCCGGGTGATGGGCTAGGGAATGACACGCATCAGGAGGAGCAGAGAAAGAGATGCAGCTGCTAAGAGACATGGGGGTCTGGGAAAATATCCTAATTAAACTGAGACAAGTAGGAGGAATGGGGGACTAAGCCAGATTTCACAGGAGAATTCTGGCAGTTGGGTTGTGGCTCCTGACTGAGAGGTGTCACATTGGATATCACAGGAGATGTATAGATTTCAGGAGGGAAGAAGTCTAGAGGCAGGGGATGAAAGTTGGAGGACCACATCAATTGGAAAGTAAGATGGGCCACATATCCAGAAAGAGATGGAAGGGGCTCAAACTAATGGAATGCTCAGCTGGAGGGGGGGGGTTATAGCAGAGTAGGGGGTGGTGAGAGGTTTCCAGCAGCCTGACTCCCACTAAAATCAGAACCACAGAATTCGCATTTGGTGCAGCAGGCAAGAGGAACTCTCTGGAACCCTAACTCCCCACCCCTCTAGCTGAATCCCTGGCCCCTCACCTCTAGTCTAATCCTTACCCTAAACCCTAAGGTTACTGCCTCACCCTTATATCCAAAGTGACTCTGCTCCCCTGCCATAGGGCTCTGTGAGGTCACTTCCTCACCCTGTATCCAGAGCCTATATAACAACAACAATTGGATTAGTAGAAACCTGGCTTTTCTGGTTTTCCAGTTTTCACCAAAATCAGTGGGGTTCAGCCCATTGACACCTAGACAGGCCGTGAAATTTTGGGATTGAATTGATGTGATTTTCAGAAGTTCTCTCATACAGACAGAGAAATCCCATCAAGTTGAGTGTAAGGCCTTGCTTTGCTTGGCCAATGAAATGTAAGCAACAGGAACATCCAACCTTTACCAAAAAAGATTTTGTTTCCTTGAAAATGTTTCTAGCAATACAAAACCACAGAAAAGCAATTGAGAAATGGTCTGAAATGGAAACAGAAATGACTCTAGGTATAATGTTATTCAGTATTTTCCATTAGGCATTAATGGATCAAAATAACATTCTTTTGAGTGCTAAATAAGCCATGATAAATCAGCCATATTGGTGAATGAAAGGAACTGTTTAAGATCCCAAATCTTTAATAGGATGTGTATCTAGACTTATACATTACAAATAAATATTAGGGAGGTCAATTAATTGCAGTTAACTCATCTGATTAATTCAAAAAATTAATCACAATTAAAAAAATTAATTGCAATTAATTGCAATTTCAATTGCACTGTTAAACAATAGAATATTAATTGAAATTTATTAAATATTTGTGGATGTTTTCTACATTTTCAAATATATTGATTTCAAATACAACACAATACAAAATGTACAGAGCTCACTTTATATTATTATTCTTATTACAAATATTTGCATTGTAAAAATGACAAAAAAATAGTATTTTTTCAATTCACCTCAATTCAAATACTGTAGTGCAATCTCTATTGTGAAAGTGCAACTTACAAATGTAGATTTTTTTTGTTACATACTTGACTCAAACAAAACAATGTAAAACTTTAGAGCCTACAAGTCTACTCAGTCCTACTTCTTTTTCAGCCAATTGCTAAGAGAAACAAGTTTGTTTACATTTAAGGGAGATAATGCTGCCCGCTTCTTATTTACAATGTCACCGGAAAGTGAGAACAGGCATTCATGTGGCACTTGTGTAGCCAGCACTGCAAGATATTTACATGCCAGATATGCTAAACATTAATATGCCCCTTCAGGTTTTGGCCACCATTCCAGAGGTCATGCTTCCATGCTGATGACACTCATTAAAAAAATAATCCGTTAATTAATTTCAGACTGAACTCCTTGGGGGAGAATTGTATGTCTTTGGCTCTGTTTTAACCACATTATGCCATATATTTCATGTTATAGTTGTCTTGGATGATGACCCAGAACATGTTGTTCATTTTAAGGACACTTTCACTGCAGATTTGACAAAACGCAAAGACGATACCAATGTGAGATTTCTAAAGATAGCTATAGTACTTGACTCAAGGTTTAAGAATCTGAAGTACCTTCCAAAATCTGAGAGGGACGAGGTATGGAACATGCTTTCAGAAGTCTTAAAAGAGCAACACTCCAATGCAGAAACTACAGCACCCGAATCACCAAAAAAAAAAAAATCAACCTTCTTCTGGTGGCATCTGACTCAGATGATGAAAATGAACATGCATCAGGCACACTGCTTTGGATCGTTATCGAGCAGAACCAGTCATCAGCATGGACACATGTACTCTGGAATGGTGGCTGAGGGATGAAGGGACATCTGATTCTTTAGCGCATCTGGCACATAAATATCTTGCGACGCCGGCTAAAACAGTGCCATACAAATGCCTGTTCTCACTTTCAGGTGATATTGTAAACAGGAAGTGGGCAGCATTACCTCCTGCAAATGTAAACAAACTTGTTTGTCTTATTGATTGGCTGAACAAGAAGTAGGACTGAGTGGACTTGTAGGCTTTAAAGTTTTACATTGTTTGATATATATGAAAACTAAGGAGTAGAAAAGTAGTACCTCCTTTACTTATCAACTTATCAAGTCCAAAGTTCTGTGTTTTCCCTATAAGGGTCGATAATGTCACTGCCTATGAAAGCTGTAAGGGATGCAGATCCCAGCATTATTTTTAGGGTGAATGCTACAGGAGAAATTTTGAACTCAGAATCTAATAGTAAAAAAAACAAACAAAAAAACCCCATGATTTACATATTATTTGTAATCTGTATATTTATATGTATAATATAAAACATTTATATCATACAATTGAACTTTACACACACATGACTAAATCCTCAATCAGTTTTTACTGAGTTCTTACTCAAGGAAAACTTCTATTAAAATCAGCGAGAGTTTTGCTTGAGCTAAATGCTCAATAAATACTGAATAAGGTTTTGGCCAACAGATATAATAAATAATAGTAATAATAATACCTAACACGTATGTAGTTTCCTATACTGAAGATCTTACACTCTAAATGCAGATCCTTAATGCTTTGGGGTCTGAGTTTTTCACATATTTAATTTTACTTTAAAAAAATTAGAACACTTTTAAAGATATAGGAAATCAGTTTTCAATGTCTTCGATACTAGGCTTCCATACAGCTGGTGTCAAATATTTTTATTCAATAGCGCAATATTCTCTGTCTGAAGCACCAAGAAATAACAACTTTGGTCCAAATATTTTATAGTTTTTACATGGCAAATGGAATATTTTGGAATACTAGGTTCATCAACATGCATGTTTCTTTCTTTGATGAGATGTTGGCCATTTCTAACTTAAACATATCAGTGTGGGCTTGGGTGGGTGGGTATATATCTATATCTATAAAAAACAATTTACTAAAACAAAACTCTCCACTGCTCAGACTTCTCCCCATGGAGAGAGCGGAGAGAGCAAACAATATGTGACAGATGTTAATCACATCACTTCATGCTCCATGGGAAAGTGCTATACTACGTTTGTGAGCATGGTATAAAAGTCTATATAGAATAGAACAGGATAACCTGAGATTCAAAAATCAGATTATTAACTAGTTATATTTTTTTCTTGTTACCTATTCCTTGCCTATTTTTGTCCCTTACCTATTCATCCAATCCTAGCATGCCCATCACCATGATATCTGGTCATCAACCAAATTATTAAATTGAAATTAATTCTTAAAAATGAACTCTCTCCCCTTCTTCATTATTTGCTAGTCATATATGCAAGGATCTTTTTTTAAATTACTGTGAAACCGTTGGGTTATTTAGTCATTAGCATTATTGTTGTTAACTGCTATCAGAAATGCAACAAAAATATGGGACTAACTCCCTTTGAAAGATAACAGTAATAGTGATTTCTAGATAAGAAGACAGAAGGTGTTACATGAGTTACACAACCAGCACACGTCAATCTTACCCTAGTCACTAATGCTCAGCTCTTTCTCACACACAGCCTGAAATCACGATTCCCCTCTAATAACATAGTTCCACTGCACTTCCAACAAGCTTTCATCTTGGCCTGCTTTGTCTGTAAAAGATCCTTTCACTGCAAGATTCACTCATTTGGTTATGACTATATGTCTACCATCTAATAACAAAGATTATCTGACACTTAAATTCCTAGTTATGGGCTAGCCTATGGCAAATTGTACCTTTTTACATCTTTGAGACCGAGCAAATGAAATAATCCTACAGTAAAAGTTATCCTGTTAGCTGACTAATCTGTTCTCTCACCTTCAGTTTGCAATACAGCTGCTTCAACTCCAAATCTGTGTTCTTTGAAGGAGTAGGTGGTGTGACTTCAATTTGGTTAGAAGTCACAGGAGACAGACCCTCTTTCAACCTGGTAGCTTGGGCCAGATGCTCTAATTTTCCTTGTAAATCTTCTCTCTCTCGTTGCAACTCAGCCAGATCGGAGGTCAATGTCTGTTTTCCAAATAAAAGTAATAAATAGTCATAGTTACATTCAAAAATTATTTGTTTCTGCTTGATCACAACAGGACGTACATTAGAAAAATATACAACAGACTCATACATTATCTTTACTCTACATTACATATTAGTTGGCTGAATTCACTGGTCCAGATAGTAGAAAAATCAAATCTTGCAGGAAAGAGAGGTAACCTAATACAGAAAGTCACATGTGAAACCTTACAGTTTGATTGCATATATTGATATTTGTCTCATGACAGGAAACAAAAGTTATAGGAAGCTGTATAGTAACAGTGGTTACTGCTGACACAGGGCTGTCTGATTCTACAATTATTTCCTGTACTAAGTATCAGGAAATACCAAGCTATCGCAGATATCACCCTGTGGTAAGGATGGCTAAATGTCAATTTTGTTTTAATGGTGACTATTGTAAGCTTACTTGAATGTTCTGTTGACAACTGCTGTAAAACATACATCCTTTTCTTGGCTTTTGTTTTGATATTTGTAGGGCTTGTAGAGGTTAAAGCAAAATGGACCAGCTGCACTAAATATCTTCTGGTTGGCTGGTCTGTACTCATGTTGTGTTATTCCTTCTTTTTCACATATATGCACCATAGCTAGAGAGCCACGTATTCCATAACCTTGACTCTAGGGCTGATGTACTTAACTGGTAAAAGCCAAGCTGGAGCAGGACAGCATAACAGATGTTAGTTGTTTATTCCACTGGGTAGGTCTTACCACCCTATATTGCAGCCAAAATGCTTCTCATTTAGCAACATAAATGTTAAGTCCAATTAGCAGACGGGGCTTGTTAGGGATTTAGTTCAAATAAATAGCATGCAAACTATCTCAGTCTTACAGCGCTTGATTGACAACTGACAAGGCCCATTTAACCAGTGAAGTATAATATCACAGTACTAATTAAATATGTAATTTTAGAAATAAAAAATATTTTCTTTAAATTCACCTATACTAAAGAATACACAATTAATGTTATTCTGTGAACAGGGCACCTGGAATAATCTTTATGCCAGTGCTTATCTTTCACCAGTCTGTAGTCAGCAGAAAGCCACCAACCTTTAATGGCATAACAACTCTCTGCTCCTTAAGAGGGTAACTACAGTACTATTTTATTATTCCAAAGAAGCTTATAATATGGTAGTTTAACATAAGGAACAATTAGACAAAATGATATTGAAATCTCTCAGAGGAGGGAAAAAAATCTTGTGTGTGAAGAATCCCAATTTGAAATTGGAAAAGATACTACAGCTTTTAAATGGCAAATGTGTAGTTGATTACATGTTGGTATGTAAAATAATTGGTAAACATAGGTACAAGATATTGTTTATATTTCAGAGGATGCTAGTATTGACATTAAAAGCAGAATTCTACATTGTTCAAAGTTATGTGCAAAATAAATGCGCCTTAAAATATAAACACTATATGTACACACACATATTTAAGTCACCTGAAGATCTGTGATGAAAAATATATCCAGGAAAAAAAGGAAAAAAAACAACACACTTTCATGAACATATTTATGTTCATTACAGACAGCATGGGGAAGTTTGCACATTTTCAATTAGATTAAAAAATATTTATAGATACAACAGAATACAGTCTATTTTTTAACCCAAATACTGATACCATTTCTGCACTCACATACACTTATTAAAGCCAGTGGAAATTGTGCATATATATCTGAGATCAGGACCACTGCTGGTAAAAGGCTTAATCTTTCCATTTCCTTACGAGTTTGCTGTAATTTCATTACTTAACCACAGACCAACGGTACTAAGGTAACTTTTGATTGGAACTCTTTAATCTGTTGTTATTCCCACCTCTCAAAACCCACAGGATTTAAAATGAGAACATCATGTGGGTAGAGGATTCGAACTGAAGGATACTTAAAAAACAAAAACAAAAAAACCCCAACCTAACAACAAAAAAACAGTAGCACTTCAGGAAGCTGCAGATGTTAATTTATCCAACATATGCAATGCTTCTGTACCCAGATTTTCATGATTTGATTTTTCTATTGTAAATTATTCCTAAAGACAAAAGTGGAAAATGACTAAGTTTGTGAAGTACAGATAGTTCTATGTTTGTGCTGTCTAACATCATGGGGTTTTAGGCTGGGACTCAATGAGATTCCCCACCCCCAGGATTGATAATGTAAGCAAAACCATCAGAGCCAAAGCATCATGGTCACAGTAGTCACTGTCATGAATGTGGTATCAAATAGATTAAAGGAGCAATGTGGGATGGATTGTCCCAAGACTCGCTGCAAGGCAACAACTTTGGAATTCTTAAGCCCTAGTTTTTGGAATTTACTTAAACTAGGAAATAGATACTTTTCCGTCTTTAAAACACATACACGTACAAACATTAAATGTAAGAGAGAAACCAGGTATGTGCGGAGGGGAAGAGGAGGAGGGGTGTGTCCCGGGAGCAGACAAGGAAAAAACCTACATTTCCCATTGCGGACAGACATGGATGTCCCTTGCAATCAGTGACTGCTGAGAGGTATGTCTGCACTACATCCCGGATCAACAATCAGGCAAATGTAGTGCAGTTGTAGCCATGTTGGTTCCAGGAAATTAAAGAGACATGGTGGGTGAGGGAATATCTTTCATTGGACCAACTTCAAGCCACACAGACCTGAAGAAGAGCTCTTTGTTACTTACCTTAAGTTCATCACTTTGATTTTTTTCCCCCTCCAGCAATAAGTTTCAGGTTGTTGAGCTGTTGTTTTTTTAAACGCTTCCTTTTTGGCCTTCCTAACATGCAGCCAAATCCTGAGTGACAGACTCTAAGAAGATTTGTTCCATGGGAACAAGTCATGGGGCTGAGCAGTGAAATTTTCAATCCCAACTAGACCAGGTGTTTTTAAATTCAGGCTGCAGGTGCTACGCCTGTTCGTAGTGACCACACTCTGCTGCAGCCCCTAAAAGATGTTTACAGATTCACTGTGCACACACTTATCCTAACCCCTCCTGCTCCTGGTATATCCACAGAGCTCTGTCCAGTGGTGCAATCCTGGCTTTATTGAAATCAATGGCAAAATTCCCAGTTGATTTCAATGGGGCCAGGATTTCACCCAAGATGTCTCTCTGTGCAAGATCTCCACTACTTGGCCCCCTGCTTGGTAATTCTGCTATGTTTGGCCACTACACAGAGAACTGCACGATTACACCGTCATTACTCTGCACATGGCAGATTGTAAATCCTTTGGGAGAAGGAACCTCTATGACTGACTGTACAGCACCTAATACAGTGGTCCCCAACCTTTTTAATCTGGCGACAAGCCACGAAGGACCGTGGCAGAGGACGAACATCTGCAGAAATTCCGCTGACAATCAGCAATGTCAATAGGCGTTGCCGCCGAAATGCACCATCATCCAGAGGCGTCGCCACTGAAATACTGCCGAAAATTGGCAGCATTTCGGCGGCGACACCTCTGGATGACACAGCTTGGCGGTGGCATTTCGGCGGATGCTTGTCCGCCAGCCACTACGTAGGCCCACTTAGACGCCCCGGTGGGCGCCATGGCGTCCACAGGCACCACGTTGGGGACCCCGACCTAGTAGAACAGAGCCTAACCGAGCTGGTTTAATATCAATATGAAACTGTAACAATAGGCCTCTGCTGTAGGTAACTATTTAGTGTTTGTTGTTGTCCTCTTAATACTGTGATGTACACTGCCTCTCCATTTTATATTTACAATATATACAGTATTGTGTAGAATTTATATCTGCAGTATCAAATTATTTTACAAACGTTTTCACCCGATGTTATTACCTGTTTTGTTAGGATGATTCAACTGTAAATAAATCCGTATATATATAAATAATGGTGCTTAGACATTTTATAAAGAGCAAATGGTGCTAGATTTAAGTAGCATTTCTTGCTATTACAAAACCTTCTAATTTTGGCAGCCAAAAAAAATTCAGTGAGTGCAGAGGGATGACTTTTTCAGAGACTAGGAGCAAACTGACTTCTGGTTTTCTGAGAAATCTTATATTGAGGGTGAGAGGAGATGGGAATTGATTTGTAGATTTATATTGCAGTATATTTTTTAATACCGCATAGCTCCCGCATCCAGTTACCTTTTAAAATACAACATTGTTTTGTTTTTCCTGTATTTTTTAAAGCATGCTGTTATTCTCCTAAAATTTTAACTCTATTGTAGAGGAAACTTGTAAGAACAACAGTACTTCGGTCACATACAGTTCTTGTGAATATACAGTTTCAAATAACAACTGCATATGAAGAATAAAAAAAAGTCTGACTTTAATACTGTAGTGAATATCTTGATAGTACTTTATAGTACTTCAGTGATATTCCCATTTACAAAAATCTAATTGTTTCTATTTAACTTTTCAGGCAAGGTTTTTAGAGTAAGTCTCTCTAATTGTAAACCTATTTTTTCCTCTCATGAATAGACTCAATATCTTTTTATTGTTGGGGAATAAAAAATAAAGGTAAAATGAAGACCGATGACATGCAGACATCTATAAATATTAAAACAATATATAAAAATATCCAACTGGAAAAGTAATCATGTTCCATTCATGGCATCTGATCACATAATTTTTTAGAAACAAGAAAAATGCAATCGCTTAAACTTTTAAGCCCCTGAGGAAGTTTTCCTTGTGGAACTACTGTTTGCCCTCAACAAACTGGTATTTTTACTCCATCAACACAGACAGGAAATTAGAAATAAAGTCTTTGATAACTTGATGTCCCATCTCTAAGCTGGACCAAAAACTGTAAAAAGTTCTAAAATGTCGACCTTATTAGTCATTTATGTGATATAGACTTTTTTGAATTTTTAGTAAGAACTACCAGATCACTCATTTATAAACTACTTTCAGTTATCAGCAGCCTACACTATGTTTCACAAAATGTCAAGTAAATGAAGGTAATATAGAGGACTTTTTACCAGTGCTTTAGCAAGTTGTTAGACTTCAGTAGCCTTTAGAGACCATTAAGTACTCTTTGGCTAATTGGCCAATGGTAGATTAATCCTCTTTTTATTCTAGCAGCACTATTTTAACACCCCTTACGCTCTGTCAGCGTAGTATCTGAATGACAAAATAATATTGTGCATGAATAATAAGCAGAAAAGTTAAATTAACATTTCATGTTTCATATGCCATACCCATGTGTCAGAAAAAAAACTCTTTTTAAGCCACTGACATTCAACTTTTTTAAACTATCTGATGTTGACATCTTATTGAGGTGAATCTTCCTAATTACTGCTAATTGTCTATCAAGAAAAAAATCTTTCCTTGAAGTGCAGTTGTCTGGTATAGATGAACACGGCTCCAATGTGCATAGTAAAGACAGGCATGACACTTGAGGTGTGCTACATTATTATGAGGTCATATTAAATATGGTTTGCAATTAACAAAGCAGCTTTTAAGGATGTCTGAGGCACTGAAAATGCCAATCTTTCATGAACAGCCTAAATTAGATCCCAGTAGAGAAATATAGATATCAGCTTATGTATAACAGATATGGCTCTTTCCCATGTATTTTATTAATGAAAAAATATTTGTCCTATTGATAGTTGGGTAGTAGTATTGTTTCAGTTCAAATATCTTATACATGAAGTTTACATATTGGTGATTAGAGATCATCTTTTATCTATATAAAATACAACTTCAGTGAGAGTTGGCAAATAATGCTGCAGTGATGAAGAATCAACACTGTTTTCAAAATCTTTGCATGTTTGATAATGCCTTAAATAATGAGCTGAATACAAACAGATTTTTGTTCTGCCTACTCTGAAAATGAATGGGTTTTACCTGCAATTTTGTTGCTATATGGATTTGTTATTGCATCAAAATATTTCAACAGAAAGGCAAACACTTAGAACACTACACAATATAAAAACCTCCAATATTTGACTTTTTTGGACCTTCTCCCATCTGAATAGTTCTTTACTGAATTGGAAGGGGCTGTAGAATTTTTGAATTGTACAATTCACTTCATTTTACTCTTTGTAAAGTGCTATGTCAACACACAAATATGATTGGAAAAATACAATTAGTTTTATAATTGTAATAATCCTCTACAGACAACAACTGTGCCAAATTTGGTGGTTTTAGCTTGCAGAGATTCATACAAACCTTTTCTTATAATTTATCTTGTGTCCCCAACCCACCAAACTTTCATTCTGAGTTCTGACCATATGAAAATACCGTATATTAGGTTCCAGAACTGTCCTAATCACTTAAGGCCACCATCTTGTACTGGGATTCATTGTGCAGCAGTCAATCCATGTGGATTCCAATGCAAGATCAGGGCATTAGCCAGGTGTTTAACTTTAATTACATAAGTAGTACTACTGCGATCAATAGGACTACTGCATGAATAACGTTATATATATATACATACTTAAGTGTTTGTAGGATTTGGGCCTCAGATACTATACAGTGATAACTGCAGGCAAACAGCGTTGTATAGTTGTATAGGGTTTTGCCTAGAACCATTAAACTTCTCCAAAAACATGACCAGTAAAAACTGTTAAAATTTTAAAAAGAAATAAAAAAACATTTCTGAATTAAAATTAAATTTTACAGTCTTTTATATATTCATAAGAATTTTAAGCAATTTGAATTACTTATATCCACAGACACAGTATAATTCAAAGCAACAATGCATCCATATACGCTTAATGATTCTAAAAGGCACATTTTCAAACATTAGGTGCATGCTATTGCAGGCTTACATCTGAGAACATGAACTGAACACAAATCAGATGTTTGAACATGACCAGTTACATGCCTAAGTGCAGACATGCATGCAAATACCTGATATTTACATGCACATTGGGTATTTGTGCACAGAAGCTACATTTCACACTTAACATTGAAAATCTGGCCCTAAACATCCACACATCTGTATACACTAACGTGCAGTGTATGTAAGGCATTGAATGCATGTGCTTTCTTGTAAATTGGAACCAGAATTCAAGTACATGATGTTTGCTATATGGAAAAAAGTGGAATTAGGCATTATTTCTCTTATTTACACCAAATGCTGCAGAGAAGGGCAAGCTCGAAAAGTTGGAAATTAGAATATTTCAGTTTGGGTCAGTGATAATGTTTGCCATATCCTCCTACTTAATCTTACCACATCTAAGCACTGCAAATGAACTACTTGCATGAGAGCCAGTCGGGGAATTTCTCAATCCCTACAACTCATTACAAATTTAACAGCAGCAACACTAAGTATTCATATGTTTCAGATAACACATACAAATTTGCTGCACTAAAACTCATGGGGGGGGGAAATTAATAATGCTTCCATCTGTTTTTAGTATAGCTCACATAAAATACACAGAAACTAAAATGAAAAGATTATTTTAAAAAAGGGTTTTTTTAATTTTCGTTGATTTCACTAAATTAATCTCATGTATTTTTATTTCCAAAGCATAGAGCGTTGTATCTTCCTGAATGGAAGTGTGGATATCTGTAGACTCAGGGAGATAGCACATTTGACGTTTTGATTCACATTCCATAGTCATCTTTTCAATCTTCATGGCTAGAAACATATTTTTTAATGAAAATGTAAATTCTGAAAAAAAATTATGTTTCAGGAGATAAAGTTGACACGGAAAACTTCCCACTCATCATTAGCAAGTAGCCTTTTCTTGACTTGGGCAGACAGACAGACAGGTAGATAGAGCTTAGCAGCTGGGTGGTATGGGTAGGAGATAGAAGTATGTTTACACACAACTGCAGGAGGGCAGTTGATGCTAGAATTTCCAAAACTTCCCCTTATAAGTAGACAGACAGACAGGCAGAATCTTCAGTTTTTCTCCCCTGGCTGGTTGCAAGAGGTGGCAGTCTGCCTTCACCCCTGTAGTGGCAGTACTTTTCTGCACCACCTCCCCACCTACTCCCCTGCACTGGAGCACATGCACTACATGCTCCTCTCCAGAATATATAACAATTTAACCAATATCCTCTTCTTCCTCAAATAGTTATAATATTCACCAACTTTCTGTATATATAGAAAAGCAACACAGATGTTAATAGTACAATTTAATATTTAACTGCAAGTTTTCTCTGTATATAAAAATTCAGCAAATATTTTTAAAACTAAATATTTATATTCAAAAATAGATAGTTTAACCAATAGTACTACTGTGTTTTATTATTTTCAAACAAACTCCCTACTCTGGGTATGTGTATTCACAGTGTGTGTTTCATCCTCATCCAGTGCCTGATCCACATAGAAGATAACAGCCTACTACTGTCACCAGTTACTCCATTAGCTCAAGTAGTAGACATCTGTGTTAGGTATCTAAAAGTTCAGACCCTGCTGGTGACTCAAGCTGAGGAACAATATAGTTTCATGTGATGGAATTTCTGTTTTCTCCCCACTCCCTCAAAAAGAAAAATAACACATCCAAAAAATGTCAAAAGAACATTAAGTTTGCAAAGTCAAGTGCTCAAAAGTTAAAAAATGCCAGACCTCTGGTTGCCCGTGCAACCTTAATGTGGCTCCTTTGTACATATATGTTATGATACAGGATAAGCTGCTGGCGGGCCAAGGTGGTTTGTTTACCTAGAGTGTCTGCAGGCACGGAGGTAAACCTAAGTAAACAAAGTGTCCCGGCACACCAGCTGCTTACCCTGACGGGCCGGGACAGCAACTGGTGGGGAAATGTTTGGGGGGGGGGAGAAGCTGGGGGTCAGGGGAGTAACCCCTGTGACCACCCCTAACCCTGGACCCTCACACTCTCCCCAGCCCATCCCTTCCCACCTTATCTGGGGAGGGCCAGGGCAGGATGTTTCTGGCCTGGCTGGAGCTGCTCCGGCAGGCTGGGCAGCGCGGCCGCAGCCTGCTCTGGTGAGCCAGACCGGGCGGCGCGACTGCAGCATGTTCCAGTTGGCTGGGCCGGGCGGCATGGCTGCATCATGCTCCAGCGGGCTGAGCGGCGCGGCCACAGCCTGCTCTGGGGGTTGGGCCAAGCAGCACGGCTGCAGCCTGCCAGCCCCAGAGCTGCAGCTGCTTTGGAGGCTGCGGGGAGAGCAGCGTGACCAGAAGTGGAGAGACTCTGGCCCCACCTCTTCCCTTCTGGCTCTGCTGGCTGTGCTGCCTCTCCTTGCTCTCTCTCCTGGGGGGAGGAGCTGTGTCCCACCTCTCCCTCTCTATACCCGTTCATAAGCCGACCCCCTTCTCTGGTGCTTCCCTTATTTACTAAAAAAATTCGGCTTATGAACGAGTATATACGGTAATTAAAATGTTGACAGCTGGCCACTAAATTGTGTCTGCCTCATTTTCAGGGTGACACACCTCGGCCAGATATGCAGAAGTGCTGAATGCTCACAACTGCAACAGAAGTCAATTGGGGCCGCGATTTGAACATAGAATGCATTATAAAAATGCTATGTATTCTAGAAAATCAAGGCATAAGTATCTGAAATACCAACATCAGTAGATTAATTTGACAATTTTGGCCTTAATTTCTCAATGTCTCAGTTCCCCCTCCGTAAAATGCAAATAATATCACCTATTCTCACAGATGTTATGAAGATAATTTCGTTAATATTTATGAAGATACCTGGGTGAGCGAGAAATGCCCCTGTGGAAATTAATAATTCTGTATTCAGTTTAGGGTTTGGATGGTGTGCAGTAAGATATGTCACAAGGCTCCACATTGAATGACGTGTATAAAAAGAAATATTGAATAGCTACCCGTTCAGTAAACACCACACATCCTATGCATTGGATAAACAGGGGTCCTGCAGAAGAAATAGTATGTGATCATGCAATTAAAGATTGCATCATAATGCATATGCACAAGGGGGCTGAATTAAGGTTGCACAAGCAACCTTCACTCTGGTATTTTCTAATTTATAAGTGCTTGACTGTGCACCCTCGATTATCTTTTCGTCACTTGAACATTACTAAACATATTGGACACCCCTTTCCTTTGAAGCTACGCCAGCTAACCTAAATTTCCCTTGCTACAGAGTAAGATCACTACTTCTATCCTATCTTCAGTGGATATGCAGAACAAACTATCACTATCCTTTTTAAAATAGTCCTTACCATATTTGAAGACTTATCAGGTCCCTCCTCACTCTTCAAGACTAAACATGCACCATTTTTTTCATCTACCTCATAGGTCAGGTTTTCTAAAACTTTTATAATTTTTGCTGCTCTCCTCTGAACTCTCTCCAATTTGTCCACATCTTTCTTAAATGCAACACCCAGAACTGGACCCAATACTCCTGCTGAGACCTCACCAGTGCTGAGTAAAGGACAATTTCTTCCCATAAGACGTTCCTAATAATACATCCCAGAATGGTATTAGTCTTGTTTGCAACTGCATCACATTATTGCAGTTTGTGATCCTTTATACCCCACGGATCTCCTTCTGGAGTACTATTGCCTAGCCAGTTGTTCCCCATTTTATAGTTGTATATTTGATTTTTCCTTACTAAGTGTGGCACTTGTATTTATTGAAGTTCATACTGTGGATTTCAGATCAATCTGATTTGTCAAGATAATTTTGAATTCTAATCCTGTCTTCCAAAGTGCTTGCAACCCCATCCAGTTTGGTGTCATCTGCAAATTTTATAAGCATACTCTTGACTCCATCATCCAAGACATTAATGAAAATGTTAACTAGTACTAGAACGAGGACAGACCTCTGCAGGACCCAGTAGATACTTGCTCCCATTTTGACAGCAAACTATTGATAACTGCTCTTTGTATACAGATATACGACCAGTGATGCATCCACTTTAAAGTAATTTAATCTAGACCACGTTTCCCTAGTGTACTTATTTGTTTGTTTCTATTTTGCAGCATCTTTTAAGTAACATTAAAGCGAAATTTTTAAAAAATGACAGGAGACAGGGAAATGAATACACTGCAAAATCAGCATGCACATTTTCAGGGGTATCTCAGAAATAATAATATTGAATGTAACTATCTTTTTAATATTTGTGAATGTGGAACTGAAAGTCTAATGATATAATCTTAGTGAACTAAAATATGATTTATCAATACACCTGAAAAATGCATTTGATAATTCTATTAGGGAATTTTGTATCTATTTTTCTTTGTATTAGCTGGCTTTCAGCTTACCAAACATTTAGAAATAAGCTCTACAAATTTAATCTTTTAAAAGGAAAGTACAGGCAAACCAAGCAAAGGCAGATTTTTCTTGATGACCAAACTTGTTGAAACACTAACATAATACAGCTACAATGTGAAAATGATTTGTCTGCTGGTGTTTATTGTGCCTTTGTTAACAATTTCACTAGTTTAGTAACAGAAGCCATTGTATATACTTCTCACATAACAGTACTAGTTATTTTTCAGGATCATTCTATCTTAAACATTTTTTAATAGATTTACTTTGAAAAGCTTTGCAGATCAATACATCCCATATTACATAAACCTATTCATGGTTTTTTTTAAACAAGTTTTACTGATAAAATTGTTTACCTGAAATTTGATTTACCATTTTTGTTAGAAAAATGTCAGCTTAGGTAAAAAATACTAAATAATTTAGTTTATATTGAAACAGAGGTAATAAACATTTTAAACACATGTACTGTATTGGTATTTTTGGGCAGTACTATCAGAGATCAAAGTCATAAGGTTTTGTGACCACGGTGAATGACTAGATTTTAAAACACACACATCCCTTGGTGGGTGAACTGAGGTAAGGAAGAAAGTCCTATCGGGAATATAAGCAGATTCTTTTAGATTGTGATGTATGAAAACCATCAATTCGTTATGAATAAAACAGAAATTATTGACTGATGTTGTTCAGATCACATTTACTGACTTAAAATATTCTGGTCTCAAGTGACTCTGTAAACAGAGAATAAAAAGAGTATGGCTTTATTGTACAGGGTGTACTAAGTGATAATCATACTTTCCTGCAATGTCTAATATGAAAACACAGACATTGTGTTAACAAATATCACTTGGCTGAGCTAGAAGATAGGACATAGGAATAAGACAGTCACGTCCAATTCCACGTGGATTATCAGTTCAGATCCTGGTTTTTACACAGTTTACCTTATGAACATGATCCGAGTGACATTTCACAAATTCCTGGATAAATGTTGCTACACTCTGCCAGCAGAGAGACAGCCTGTGTCATGCACAGATCAATAATAGCACTGTGTTTCATCAGCCTCAAAATCAAAAGTGCTTCATCTGGCAAAAGCCATGGCCCTTGAGGATCTGACATATATAAACTGAATACCCTACACGGGATGTCTACTACACAAGCTGCCAGGGTAAAGTAAAGACAACTCTGGAGATACACAATGAAGAATAATAAAAAGAGGAGTTTTTAACTCTGTTAACACTAGAGGCGTGAACAGAGATCACAAAAACTAGCTGCTGAATAATGGAAATGAGGCTATTTAAAATTCTACAGCCCTTGACAGAAAAAATGGAATCAGGACAATTCAACACGTACATCCTTTTGAAGAATTTACTATAAAATGCAAATACATTTAAATTGTATACAAATGTGTATACATATTACAATTCTTCTATAATGAGAATAAACTATATTTAATACTGTTTGCAAAATCACCTTCATATTTTAAAAATTCAGCAGAACAGTTTTCTCTTCTTAGGAGAAACTCCTCAAAGAAAGTGGCGTTGGGATCCAATTGCATCAAATATTTCCTGCAGGCTCAGGCCTTCACTCAGAATGTGATTTTAAGAACAGTGAGCTGAGCTATATTTCTTTCTTAATGTAGGTAGAATGTTTCTAGTTTTTCTCTGTTTTCTGAATTTTATTTCTCAGCCACAGATTTTGTAAAATTTATTGTCACTGAACCCTTGAACTCAGTGAAGCTACTCTGGATTATTCTGGCACAAGTGAAATTATCATTTGTCTCACTGTCTCTGTCATAACCCCTTTCCCCTCATTTGTTGATTGTGCCACACCAAAAGTTTCATGTATTTTTTTTTCCACTGTTGGCAAGGAATGCTTTTAAAAATAATTGCAGGAAGCCAAACTATTTAAAATTGGGACCATTGTCAAGCTGTCAGCCTAACAAGGTTGAGTCTCTCTCTATGCCTGTATTTCAACTGAAAACAGTTTTCTCTTCAGAATAAATATTTCACTGTTATCTCATTGATGAAGAAAGCTTTAATTCCTATTTAGCTTGGAAGTTTTTCTCGCAAATTAATTTGGGCAACAAGAAAATTGTGAAAGACCAAAAATAGCTATTAAAAATTTGTTATAAATGAATTGCAATGAAAAGTTAAACAAGGGGCCCAGTAAAATAAAAGACAAATGTCAGACCTAGCACCTCACATTAGATCATTTTCAGTTTGCGGAAGTAACTCCATCCAGGATCTCTCTTGCTTGAAGTGGTAACATCAATAGCCAAGACTAAATTCAAAGTCGTGTTCACCTCACCTCTGAATATCAATCTCTTCCCAATCACAAATGCTCTGTGGTTAATTACTCCACATTTCTCTCCCAGCTCTGACTTCCTCTCCCTGACTGATTTTGCCTTCTCTGACTTAAACTTCTTTGGTAACTTCAATGTAAATATTGATTCCCTCGACTCTATCCTAATCTATCATTCTTGATTCCTCTATCATCTCTCCCCACCATACCTATATTTATTTCCTCAATCTAATCAGCAGAAATATCCCTTTCCCCTTTTCTATTCCACTTATAACCTCACCAGTACCGACCAGTTCTTGCTTACATTTTAACAATCTATCCATCAACTCACAAACGAAAAAAAAATAATCTGATCTCTTGATCATTTTTCTGCTGGCCTACCACCCCTGCCCTCTCAACACCTTGTAACACTTATTCTCCTTTAACTAATTTGCCCCATACTGTTTCCTGCATCTCATGTATACAGCGGAGCTAAAGACTCTCAAATGCACCACTCAGCACATTGAAAAAACTAACAGAGTGTATCTCACCTCTCTGCAACTATTCTGAAATACCAACAGTTGTGCTAATGCCTTCTGGGTTACAAAATCTAATCTCTACTCCTCCTCATTTCCAAAGCTCCTGTTAAACCTCGCTACTTCTTCCACACCCTTAATTATTTTTATCATCTAGCTCCCCCTCTGTTCCCAGCCTTTAATAGGTCACATGCATGGAATTCCTTTTCCTATTTTTATTTAAAAATATGTTATTTCACTTTGAACGCCTCACTCCTGTTTGCTCCTTCCTCTTTTTAACTCTTTCCCTGGACCTTCCTCGAATAACCAAGTCCTTATGAATAGGAATTCCTTTGCATCCTTTCCATTTCCTGCTGTGAGGTCCTCTCTTCTCGTTCCCTACACTATTACTACCGTTAACTACTCATTTGCCTTTTGTGTTTTCTACAGCTTTCTAAAATCTCTGTATCCTTTTTTTTAAAACTTTCCCTTAACCCTGATTACCATCCTTTCTCTTACTGTACTTCACTTTACTAGAGGAGCTATAGAACGTGGTCTCTCTCACATTTCCAGTCAACAATCACACAACAGTATCCCAGAGCAACTGAAATCTAGGCTTTGTTTTTTTTCCCCCCATGAGACAGAAATTGGTTTTCTCCTACCTTTCTACTACTGAAGACTACTACTCCCTCCTCCAGCACAACTTTTTGACATTTTGGGACGCACTATTCTCCTGCACTACTTCCTGAGCTTCAGTATTCAATTGTTGCTTTACTTCTATCACGATTCTACCTTCATCCATCTGTCTCTGGTAGTGGCTTTTCCCGTGCTCCTATACCCCTCTGTAGTGTAGCCCGATTCTTGAATAACTTCCTCTCACCACCTCTGCAATTCCTGTATAGCCATCACCAACTGATTCCAATTTTTGTTGAAATTGTCATTCATGTTTTCACTTCCTCTCAATATGACTATTAAAATTTCCCCTTTTATAGGTTCAAGTCTCAACTCTCCCAGCTTCAGAAATGTACTGGCTGCTGATGCCCAACATCTCTGTAGAAAGAAGTACAACTATTTCTCCCACACGCTCTTTAGACAATTCCACCAATATTGTACATTTAAGGATCCAGTGCTTTGTTTTTAATACTTTTCATGAATTTGCTCCAGGTCACCAAATGATCTTGTCTCACTCTATCTTCTCCTCTTCCTCAGCTCACTTAAAACTGGCTTTTTTATTTTTTTTTCGCTCCCTTCAAAAATTCTGGCCACTGCTTATGCAAGAGTTGACTTCTCTGTAGTTATTGCTGTCTCTATTAGCCTTCGTATCTCTCTCTGCTTCACTGACCTCCTAAATCATTTCAAATCTCATTTGAAAACATATTCCCTCCATTCCCTAATATCTCTCATCTATTAGTTATTATAGGAAGCTATATTGTATTGTATTGCATTCTAAAACTTTTAATTGGATAGACCCATCAAATTCCACATAAAAGTGGTACTTATATATATATATAGGAAACACCAAGGAGAAAGTGGAAGATATGAAATGTCACAAAATATTTAAAAATTATTCTATATAAAAGCATTATCTACACATCAGTTTTCAGTATACACAATGAGTATAGCAATTATACTAAGCATGATAAACAGTGTACACAGCAAATGAAATCATATATATATGTTTCCTGGAAGTTCATATATTGTAGATTCCTATAATATAAGATCAGCATGAACCATTGTCATCTAACCTGATCTCTTGTAATAGGATTTATCTAATTTACCTAATAAATTCCTGTTTGAACTAAAGCATATCTTTTAGAAAAACAACCAACATTTATCTAAAAACTTCCAGTTATGGAGATTCCACCACAGAGGTGGGCAAACTGTTTGGCCTGAGGCCACATCGGGGTTCCAAAACTGTATGGAGGGCCGGGTAGGGAAGTCTGTCCCTCCCCAAACAGCCTGGGCCCCGCCCCCTCCCACTTCGCACCCCTTCCCACATCCCGCCCCCTAACTGCCCCCCTCAGAATCCCCGACCCATCAAACCTCCCCTGCTCTTGACCCCTGACTGCCCCCTCCCAGGACCCCCTGCTCCAACCGCCCCTCGAGACCCCACCCCTATCCAACCCCGTTCTCCCTGTCCCCTGACCCCTATCCACACTCCCACCCCGAAAGGCCCCCCAGGACTCCCACGTCTATCCAACCGCCCCCTGCTTCCTGTCCCATGACTGCCCCCCGTGGCCCTCTGCCCCTTATCCAACACCCCACTCCCTGCCCCCTTACCATGATGCTCAGATCACCAGGACTGGCAGACACATTGCCCAGCCGGAGCCAGCCATGCCGCCACGCAGTCTAGAGCACCGGGACAGGCCGGCGGCTCTTGCAGCCACGCTGCCCGTTAGGAGCTTGCAGGCCTGCCGCCCAGAGCGCTAGCGGCATGGCAAACTGAGGCTGTGGGGGAGGGGAGACAGGAGGGGCGGGGCCAGGGGCTAGCCTCCCTGGCCGGGAGCTCAAGGGCCAGGCAGGACAGTCCCATGGGCCAGATGTGGCCCGCAAGCCATAGTTGCCCACCTCTGTTCCACCACAACCCTTGGTAAATTGTTCTAATGGCTAATTACCCTATTAAAAATTTATGCCTTATTTTTAATCTAAATTTGTCTAGCTTCAACTTCCAGACATTGGATGTTGTTATATCTCTGTCCACTAGACTCAAGAGCCCTCATTATCAAATTTCTGTTCCCTATGTATGAACTTAGAGACTTTTATCAAGTCAATCATTAACTTCTCTTTGATAAGCTAAATAGATTGTGCTCCTGACTCTTTCATGGCATGCTTTCTAACCCTTTAATCATTCTTGTGGCTCTTCTCTGAATCCTCTCCAATATCCTTCTTGAATTGTGGACACTGGAGCTGGACATAATATTCTATTAATGGTCATACCAGTGTCACGTACAGAGATAATATAACCTCTGTACTCTTACTAGATATTCCCATGTATACGTCTAAGGATGGCATTAGCCTTTTTGTCCACAGCATCTCACTGGGAGCTCATGTTCAATAGATTATCCACCATGACTCCCAAATCTTCTTCAGAGTCACTGCTTTCCAGAGATAGTCCGTCATCCTGTTATTGTATGAAACAAGAACTTGGACAAGATGCTAATTTCCAGTATAATTGGCATGTTGTAATGCTTACCCCATTAAAGGTTGTAAGGTGTATATTATTTAATCACTCTCTACTCGATGATTGAAAGTTTATAATAATTTTCAGTAATGTTGTTCTTCTGTAGTGGTTTGTTTTTTCTTTGTTTTTTCCATTGTTGCTAATTTTAAAATGCATGAAAGATTTTAAAACTAAAATAAGCAGCAGGCAAAGGGACTATGTCATATATAATCTCATAATACTTTCAAATGCAATAGATTTGTATTATGTACGCTGTTGTCTTGCAAAACAATTCAATTTTTTTACGTTCTCACTCATATAAAGGATAAACTAAGAAATTTATTTAATGGTAGATGAGATTCTGAGCCAGCTGGAATTTGTTCAGTGTTATTTATATTACGGCACTGAAAGCTTAAGACACGAATGAACACTTTCAGTCTACCGTCTGTGCAATATATTAGCAGTTAATTACATATTTTATACTATGTAAAAACAGGCTTTGTGAAGATCACTTTTTGAACAGAACTTTTCTTATACCTGGATATAGTAATTACTATGGAGTATTAAACCTGTTTTGAATTATTACTGAGAAATATCACATTTATGGCTGTATTTTATAATCAATCTTTCCTAAAAAGGTACAAACAAGAGTCACAGCACTTTGTTCTAGTCCCATAACTACTATACTCTAAAAACGACTCTGAAGTAAAATATAACCAATATTACCCAAGATAAATTTAGATTTCTCACTCTTCTCCCAAACAACTAGGGTGACCAGATAGCAAGTGTGAAGAAATTGGGACAGGGGGTCAGGGGTAATAGGCCTCTATATAAGAAAAAGCCCCAAATATCAGGACTGTCCCTATAAAATCGGGACATCTGGTCACCCTACAAATAACTGAACCCCGCCCCATATCCCAGAATCCTTTGCGCTACCCCACAATGTCTTGTCCTTCTGGGTACACAGGGAGAAATTGTGAGGGAAAGAAGTATCTTCAAGAGGAAGGGGTTACTCAGTGGATAAGGACGGGGGAAGAGAGGTGCTGTAGAGGAAGGAAGAGCTGGACTGGGTCAAGGAAGGGTGTGAGACAGGCACTTTCTACTCCAATGTCCAAAACACAAGGAAGTTAAAGAAAGATATTTCCTCAAGTTAACATGAAACATCAAAGACTCTTCATCAAAAAGCGATGAGGAAAAACTGTGCCTCACCTCAGGAGAAAGGAGAAAGAAAGAAAGCAAGAAAAGCAGTGTTTCAGGCAGAAAACTGCTACCATACCAGGAAACAACTGTAATGACAAAGGGACATAGGAGATCAAACCTCCCTCATAGTATGCAGCTCTGTCCGGGGTGGGTTGTACCTCCGAGAGATACCCAAGATATCTACCTCTTTTGCATTCTGGCAACACCTGTCAGGGCAATAAAATCTCTTGAGTTTAATTTGGTACTCAAGGAACTCCTGGGGAGGTGGAGGGAGAAAGGCTACTGATGAGTGGGGGAGTACTGAGTGATTTAAGGGAAGGTGCTGCTGGTAGGGGGCAATATGTGGTAGGAAGAAATGCGGCTGCAGCTGCAGGATAGGGACTAGAGATGGTTGGGAAATTTTCAATGTAACTGTTTTTTCTCAGAAAATGACACATCAAAACTTTTGTCAGAAAGATTTCACAGGTCCAGGATGGAATTTAGATTCAAGGTCCTGCTTCAAATCAGGTAGAGTAGGGACTTAACCCAAGATATCTCCCCCTCACACACACAAAAAATTCTACATTTTCAAGTTGCACTTTCATGATAAAGTGATTGCACTACAGTACTTGTATAAGGTGAACTGAAAAATACTATTCTTTTATCATTTTTACAGTGCAATATTTGTAATAAAAATAATATAAAGTGAACACTGTACACTTTGTATTCTGTGTTGTAATTTAAATCAATATATTTGAAAATTTAGAAAAACATCCAAAAATATTGAATACATTTCAGTTGATATTCTATTATTTAATAGTGTGATTAAAGGTGTGATTAATCACAATAAATGTTTTTAATCACGATTAATTTTTTTGAGTTAATCATGTGAGCTAACTGTGCTTAATCAATTGCCCTAAAAAACCCAAAACATAAAATAAACTACATGCTATGGGAAATTTATAGAGTAAAAATTGACATCACATATTTCAAGATTTAATGTAATCCACGCATGTTTTACTTCATTATACAGTTAGAATAATAACCTCTATTATTTGTGTTCACATGAATTCAGAATGACATGCAAAAGATTACAAGCCTGTGTGAGTCCTTGTCTGAGAAGAAAATTTTTATATTACTTTTAAATATATTGTATGATCTCCACACAGCAACCAGTTTTTAACTTCACATTAGTGTTCAGAATTTTATATCTAACCTAGTCCAGTATAATCCAATACTCATATAGTTCTACCTCGTGCCCACTGTTCTCTTTAATTCATAAGTACGATGCCTTTCCAACTAGCAATGTACTTCAACTACTTGTTCATCAATAATTCAAGATGTCTCATTGTAATTTTTCTTTAGTGTTCAATAGAAATGTAAAAGGTATTTTGTTTTATTTTATTTCTGTAATGAAAATACTGTTTCATGATTTTACAGTATATTTCTATTATAAAAGCTGACCTTTAAAGGTGCAGTATATATCAAAAGCTGCAAACTACGGAAATGTCTTACAAAGATTTTTGCAGTACCTATCCACTTTATAAGAAGATAAACAGAAAACATGAAAATGATGGTCAATTTTTCATTTTATTTTCAAAATCAACTCCTCTGACAGTATTTTGAGACAGATCAGGAGCAATGCCTGCACTAGTAGCTCACAGAAGGGAAAATTACATGAGAGATTTCCTCCTTAAACATTACAGAGAGGCTAGAACAAAATAATTAAGCAATTTACCTAGAAGGAAATACGGGGAGGCAACATGATCTGGTGATTAGAGCTTTGGATTGAGAATTGGGAGACTGGGATTCTTGTCTCACAACATCACATAGCTTCCTGTCACTGTTCCCATCTTTATAAAATGGAGGTAGCATGCCTGATCCTTAACTAAATTCTCCACCAAAGCCAGTGGAGCGATGGGAATTTACACTGGCCGAGGATCTGTCCCACTCAGTACTGGCAACCTCACGCATGCAAAAAATCACAGTCAGGCCCCCAAGCCCCAATGAGATTGGCTTAAAAATAATACATTTGGGGTTCTTTTCTATTTGCCTCTGGCTTTTGAGCCTTTAGGATGTACTCTGGTCACATTTTCAAGCTTTTCTCAGCAAGGAACTTATTTTTTTTTTTAATGAAAACTGAAATGCTCACATATTCATATAACTCTACAAGCCGGCTTTAAGAAAACACCAAATGTCACAAGAGTTGTGATGCAATAAAGTTTGCAAGACTGTATAATTCACATTCTTGCCCCCACAGTGCTGTTGACAGTATTAATATGTTCATTTTGTAATATGCTAAATAAGGGCTAAGTATTATTACTGATATTCTGGACAATCATTTCTCAACAATTCACCTTAAATTATTTGAAATATGCTACAGACAATTTTTTGTTGTTGTTGCTGCAAATGATGCAGTCATTGTCTGTATATAGTAGAATAGTCCAGAAAGGATGCATATCTCTCTAGAATATGGAAGTTAGGGGGGTGTTTTGTGCTCTTTGAGTTTATCTAAGGACACCTCTATGTCTAGGAAATGGTCTCTAGTGACACAATGCACAATATGATGAGAGCAGTTTGCTCCGAGTAGAAGAATATGGCATTTACACCTTACTTTTGTGAAGACTCTGGTCTCACACTTGCACATAGTTTAGTTCAATTATTAGTCAGATCCTTCCTGTCACAGACTATTCTTGTAGTCTCTGGAAAGGTCAGGCAATATATCCTCCTTTATCAAATTTTTATCCCTCCTGGTTTACTTTTGCAATAGGGCAGAATTTGTAGTATAGGTAGAAAAGAAAATTCATTATTTAGATTAGAAAATCATTTTTCAAAAATCACTTTGATTTCTTCTTCATTAATATTGTTGTGACAAAGCAAATTATAGTTCCCCCAAATTATCAAAGAATAACACTACTAATATAAACTCAATACTGGATATCTATGTACTTATAAAAGATGTAAAATAATAATTTCTGCCTTTCCCTTCCCAAATTATTTTTTCTTAGCACTGTTTGACAAACTTCTTTGATTGTCTGAGAGAATGGTTGTGACAAACATGGACATGGCTCTTTAATAATTAACACTGGCTCTGGATCTGTCACTAGCATGATGTTTCTGTGTCAGATACAGGAAGTGATATTTCTCCCTGGGGGTAGGACAGGGTAGCTGAGCTTGCCCACCTATGGAATGAGGTCCTTTCAACTGCCTACTCATTAAGAAAAAATGCCAGAGCAAATCACTTATGGCTCTAGCCCACTCTCCGGTGGAGCATCCAAACTGGAGGTCAGTTTAAACAGGGTGAGTCAAGGAAAACAAGCCTGAGAGTCCCACAAACACACAGGAGTATCTAGCCTAACCAGAAGAAAGTACTGTTAAGTAACTTAGCTTATAGTGATGCATAAAATTAGATGAGACTAAATATGCATCTAGACTGTCTGTGGTGTAATAATCCTTTTCCTCCAATGTTTTGTTCTAGATACTAAATAAACTTTGTTTTAAGAAAGCGGTTGGTCAATATCATAGGTCCCTGGTCCCCAAAGGGAAGAAATGCAATGTCTGAAACCCAATTGGACCTGCAGTGTGATAACTGGTTGGTATATACAGAAACCAGAACCTAGGTGCACTATTAAGAGTGGAACAACCATGAGATTCCACTGGGACACAAAAGGGTAAGGTGCCCCAGGCCCAAGGTGGGTGCGTGCAGACAGATGAGAAATGGGACAGAGGTGTAGCTAGCTCCACAACTGTAACAATGGTCTTTGGTAGTCTCTCTTCTCATCCATCAGGATCCACTTCATTACAGCAGCACCATTCTTGCCACTACAGTTATGGGTCTGTGAATGTTACTATTCCTGTATAAACCATTGCTATTAGGGGCATTTCTCATCTGCAAAATTCGCTCTTTGTGGGCTAATTGTTTTTAAAGAAAATCACTGTTTTAAAATGCTTTTATTACATTTTTATAATTCAAATACATGCTTTTTTTTAAATGTAATTTTATTACTGATTGTTCCATAATGTGAACAGCTTTTGTTATTCTGGGGAATAAATAAAACCAAATAATTTACTTAATAAATTAGACATTGCACATTTGCAGAAAATTTCTATAATTGAAAATGTCGAGTTTTATTTTATGGACTTATGAAAAAAACATTTCATAATGGTTCAGAATGAGATGTTAAGCTAATAGGGTCAAAGATCTGATACCAGGAAGTGTAAAAATAGGCTTCAGTGACACAAACGGATTAGGTCCCTAAAACACACTGCTAATGTTAATCATGTTTATAAAAGGCCCCAAATTCAGCAGAGTTTAAAAGCTTTGCTGAATTGGGGGAAGCCCTAAAACAAGTTTTTACTTAATTCAGAACAATTACTAGCCATTTGATAACTATTAGTAGTTCTGCTTTTTTGCTTTTTAAAATGCAACCTTAAGAAAAACACAAACTTCAAAAACTCTAATGTAAATAACATTAAGGGTTTGACGTAAACTCTGAAAACAAGGAAAAGGTGGTAAGCTGAAAATCCAATATCCAAACTAGGGACAAACTCAGACCTTGGGTAAGTGATGCAGCTCCACTGTAATTAATGGCAGCTGTTTACGTGGTGTCCAGATTTGGCCATCAGGCTTTAATTAACACCATTGTAACTGGATATTTAAGGAATCTCCAAAACTTGGTGATGTTATACACAGTGTGCATATTGTAACTTAAGCACAATAAGGAGAGTAAAGAAGGGAGTTGCGTTACTGAATTTTTATGTGCACCTTTGAGCCTCTTTGCTACAGTAGAGTGTACAAATAAAAATAAGCAAATATATAAGTAAAGGAAGCCACAAACAGAAGAGAATTATTTTTGAAGTGAGAATCCCTTCTGTACCCTCTCTTATGTTTCCTCTTTCCTATACTTGAGAAGTTTCACCAAATCAACAACCCTTTGAGAAGCATAATAAGAATCAAACAAAAGAACAGTAAGAGCTAGGCAAAGGAAGCTATGCTTAACTGCAAAGAACATAGAATTGCTCAAGAAAAGCCTGAAGTTTTTTCTAAAATGCTACCACAGGAAATCTTTAGGTTGAATTATGACAATACCATGCAGAGGCTTTTTTTAAAAATAAAAAACAAAACAAAACAGTTACACATCTGGAAGAATATGCTTGAAGAACTGCTTTTCAACCTTTGTGTTGTGCTCCCCAAAGGCATAGCCAGTAGTTGCCTGGTGGGTTGCAAGCTTGTTCCCATTCTCCCAGTCCCTGGTCTTCTGTTGAAATAGATTTGTTCAGCCACTTTGCAACTATTACTATTCAGATGCCAAAGGCAACTCATAAAGTATTGCAACTATTCCTGTGACGCCACTTTTTAAGCACTATGGGAACGGGCGCAAAGGATTCTGGGGTGCATTTGAGCAAGATGGGATGTGAGTTGGGTCACAGCACTAATAAGGTAAGCACTACTGACTTAAATTGCAATCGGATTGTTTTCCTTTGTATCCCACATACTTTTTGTCTGAGTTTTTGCTGTGAAAATGGTACATTTTGTACAACACTAATTGTAATTACTCCTCTATATGTAACAGAAAGTCTTTTAATATGAGCAGACATCTGGTGATAGAAATTTCAATACTGCTATTAGACACAGGGGGTGCAGGAAGAAAACAAGCTTCTTCAAAAGAGTTTCCCTGAATTTTGCCAATAATTCTTCTATGACAGTTTTCTAAGGAACTCAGGAAAGATCAGATCCCATCACTTCTACATTAAGCAATAACTCCAGCTGTGATTTCTACACACTGATTGCAAAGCCTAACTACTGTACTTGTGAACAGAAGGTCTTGATTCACTACTTATGGGAGTCCTCAAGAATGCAAACTTTGAGTCTCACGTGTGCAGTCACCTTATAGTCATTTTGCAAAAATATGCAGAGATCGGTTTTCGCTGAAAAAAGAATACAATATGAACTCTGCATTGCTACACAGAGTTTATAAAGCTAAAAAGAATAAGTGAATTCAAAATCCAGTATTCCTAATGATAGATAGATTATAGGTCCTGGAGATCAAGTGATGCCAGCCAGTCCTTAGGTTGGATGAACTATAAAATCTTTCTCAAAATGAACATCTGGAACATTTAAATCTTAACTCTAGAGTTGATCTTATACCACTAGATGCCCTTTGTGATTTTGATGAAGTACTGCACAAACATCTGTCTATGTCTATTAATGAATTTCTTTCTTTAGCTAAATTCAGTCAACAGGGCTATCTTATCCATGTACATGATGCTAATGTTTACAAATGCTGGGATACAACATTTAGTTTAATCCAGTACCACAAATGTGCTATATGTATAGTGTCATTCCAGCCCATTATGATTATGTAGACACCTATAAATATGGCTATTAACAATTCTGATGCTATTTAAATGATTAATATTTTCGTAAAACTATCCGCCATTCTCAGCTTTTCATTTTCATGGGTTATTCCCCTGTGTTTTAGTTCTTCTTTTCCCTTTCTACCTTCAAGAGAAAATGTCAGCATCCAGTATAACAAAGATATTGGGGTAAAGTACTGAAAACATAACACCATTGTTAGTAGTGGCATGGTAAATGGATGACAGCATTTAAAACAACTTCTGTTACCTTTGCAATACCTTGAGGATTAGCTTTGAGATAACTTTTCTACATAGCACAAAAAATATGTTTTACAAGTCATTTGATCTGTCTGAACCACGTACTCTCTCTAAAACATACATGTACCCTGCAGTGACAGTAGAGGTTCTTTACCTCCTTAATTTTCACTTGGCTGGTAGCCCAAGCCTCTTGCTTAAAATGTGGATTTCCCACTTGGTAGCACTTGTATGGCACCTCAACAGTAATTTGTTGTGAGAAAAGGAATTTGAACTGGTTGCTGAGAAGGAAAAAAAAACATGCATGTCTAATACAATTTTTCCTTGAATACCTGCAATATCATTTATGTGTTTGCTCAGAGTGCACCAAATGTTAAGGGGTCCTGTGACTAACAAGTCATTAGTTTGTTTTCCAACTAAATTAGCATGATGAAAATTGCTTTTGTTGAGAGACCAGGCTTTTTCCACCCTGGGCCAGTGGAACAAAGTGTTTCCATTAGGGTTATATTAACTGACAAAAAGAACTTTAGAGTTAACTTTAGACTTGCATCCGATGAAGCGGGTATTCACCCACGAAAGCTCATGCTCCAAAACGTCCGGTAGTCTATAAGGTGCCACAGGATTCTTTGCTGCTTTTAGAGTTAAGGTTGCCTGGTGATATATTGTGCCCTTCCAGAATGTAGAGTTCAGCAAAACTCAAGCTTGTGAAAAACCAGGAAATGAAGAGATAAGGTACATGCCCACACAAACCTTAACTCTGATCACCTGGAGCTGGCAAGAGGTGCTAGGAATTATCTGCATGCACTTCAGTTAGGTGTAACTGGACTGAATGGTGGAGAAATTAGCTGGAGCAGCTGGAAGAGCTCTGACTGTGATATGAGGTGATCAGGTCTGTGTACCTTGGAGGAAGAAGGGGTGAGCCCCATCTGCCTGACCTCAGTAGGTGTGATCAAAGGAAAGAGGTGCATGTGTACCCAGAAAGATCCAGTATGCCTCGTTTCAGTTCTGCATTGCATAGACAGTGTCAATAGTGGGTCACAGGGGTCTTCTTGCCCTGGGTATTGTCAGCATTTAGATGGGCATAAAGGTGAAGGGGTTGTGAAAGGGATGAGAAATTTAACAGATGGGGTATTCTTTCTGTTGAGTCGGTGGCGTGTTTGAGTGTAGGGCAGGTGTAGGTAGCGCCTGTTCAGTGCAAGGCAGAATGCAAGTATGTATTATGGCATATGGGGGCATCACTCAAAGAGTCCAGAATTAAAGTTGTGTGGGGACATATCTTAACTTTTTATTTTTCAGTTTTCAGAAGATTTTTCTCACCAGCCCTGTAAGTACACACTCCAAACATTTCAAAGCACAGGTATTATCCCCATTCCACTATAATGAAGTGTACTGGGAGTGGGTGGGGGTACTTAGGAATCACACAGCAACTGTGTGGCCTAGTGGAGAAAACAGTGGACTGGGGGCATCACTCAAAGAGTGAAATACTATGACCCTTTATTTCTTGGTTTTCACAAGTCTGAGTTTTGCTGAACTTGGTATTCTGGCATGGCACAAGATACCACCTGGCAACCGTAACTCTGAATTAACAAAGTTTTTGCCATTGCATTTCCTAGTCTTCTCAATAAAAAGAGAAATGTTGCTGGCAGGAGTTCATGGTCATTTAAGCAGTTGTAATTATCATGAAGACAAGCAGCTGTGATACTATTGTGGCCAGGTTCTGATAATAAATGTAGGGTTTTTCAACAGTAGACCTCAAGGAAGAAAAGATCATTATCCCCATTGTACAGATGGGGAAACTGATGCACAGAGAGGTGAAGTGACTTGACTAAAGTCATCCAGCAAGCCAGTGGCAGAGGTAGGAATAGAGTCCAGGTTTGCAGATTCCCAGTCCACTGTTTTCTCCACTAGGCCACACAGTTGCTGTGTGATTCCTAAGTACCCCCACCCCCAGTACACTTCATTATAGTGGAATGGGGATAATACTTGTGCTTTGAAATGTTTGGAATGTGTAGTTACTTACAGGGCTGGTGAGAAAAATCTCAGACATGGTCTGTCTCCCACGAGCTAGAAGTTTTATTACATAGTGTTACAGTAACTTTAACCGGGTGAGAGGAGATTAGTGTGTCTTTTTCGTACACCCTCCTCCACAACATTAAGCCGCCCAGCCACCATTTCCAATTCACTTCCCCTTCCTGTCCCATTAAGCCATTAGAAGCTAAGGATATGTCTACACTGCAATGTAAGCCCAGAGTTCGTGGGACATGAGTCAGCTAAACCTGGGTTAGAGAACCCAGGACTTGAGCTGTTGACACCGATTGTTAACCCTAGGTTAAAATGTTTCTAACCTGGGGCTCTGGCACCCTTACTGCAGTATGCAGACCTGAGTCAAGCCAGCCACTTCCTAGACTCCCCAGCACCCACCAAAAATGTGGCTGCTCTAACCCTTTGACTGTGGTGCACTGTTGAAAACTTGACTGTCCACCCTGCATATTACAGGAAGGTTGAACCACTTGCCAGTACAGCCTGATGTGGTGTCATTTTGGTCAGTGCACTTCCAACTACTGGAGCCAGCAACATAGAGGAGGCACTTTTTGAAGAACTTCTCTTGCTTGTGCTTTCATGCCTGCGTCAGGAAATGGACAGAGCTTTTGTGAGGCACTGGTGGCCATTTCGATGGTGTTTTTCTAACACACCAAAGGCATCTGCCACAGGTTACGATAGAGCAGGAGGAGGAGGAGTACCCGGCAGTGGCAGACTCAAACTGGCTGACACTTCTCAATAAACTCAGTACAGCCTCTCGTGCCCCCTATATAGACCAGTACTTCTGGAGCAGGGCCACAAGCACAGACTAGTGGGATCACCATTGTCATGCAGGCCTGGGATAACCAGGAGCGAGTCCAGAACTTTAGCATGAAGAAAGCTGCATTTCTGGAGCTTTGTGAGCACCATAAAGGCACGTGCATCAGAACACCCCTGCCAGCCCAGAAGCGGGTTGCTATAGCTGTCTAGAAGCTTGCTATCCCAGACTGGTATCGGTCCATTGCAAACCAGTTTGGTATTGGTCAACTGTGGGTTAAGCGGTGGTGGAGGTTTCTGACGCAGTCGGGTGTACTGTTTACCCCAAGGTGATATTTCTGAAGGGCTGGCTTTGAGAGAATGGAGTTTCCAAACTGTGCTGGGGCCACTGATGGGACTCCTTTGCCCTCCTCAAGGGGGTTCTCTCAATCCAAAGCTCTTGGTAACCCTTTGCGAGGCAGTGTCGGGAAATAAATCAATGGGAACATGGCCCATTCGTCTGATTAAAAATTGGCACAAACCCAAAGTGCTTTTATCCAAAATTACTATCTTCAGAATACACAGATATGTAAATGGTTAGAGCTTCTCAAATCTATGGTTACCCACAATTTGGAAAGGTCTTGAGTGGTCTAACGACAAGGTTCAGGTGGCCAGCCCTCCGCCTGTAACTGAGGATTCCAAGATATGTCCAGAAGGTCAAATCCAAATCACTCACACCTTTTTCCCTTTTTATGCTCAAAATGTCACATAGCTTGTCAATCACCAATAACCGCGTCGCAAGAAGTTTATTAAGCAAGAAGTTTCAAGCCATTAGTTGTTTTGTTCAAGTCGTTAGTTGTGTTTTTGCGGAGTCTGCAGTATCATGGGCCCCGACACACACACACCAGAAGTCAAATATAGATGGACTTCCTATCTTTCCAAAACTGCATTTTGAAATAAGCAAGACAGGATGGCACAGGATCATACTCAATTGTCATGGTCACTCCCCCTCCTCTCCTGGCCTGCCTACTTATGCTAAGGCTGCTACAAAGGCCTTACAGCTGCTTTTGGCAATAAGCATAATAATCAATATTCCAGTACTAGCGGTGGCCTAGGCATTTTGCTGGGCTGTCAAAATCTCCCCTAACAAGCACATAAACCAAAAAGGGTACAAGTTCATTGTTATGCAGGCCTTTATGGACCACAGAGGGCAATTTATGAATGTCAACATGGGTTGCACTGGAATATTTCATGATGCCAGGGTTTTCCAATGATTAGGAGTCTACATTCATGGACAGGCTGGGACACTATTCCTACCAAATGACTGTCATAAATGGAGTTACTGTCTCCACCGTTATTCTGGGGGACCCTGCATGCCTCCTTTTGCCTTGGCTTATGAAACCAGCACCCAGTCAAACTCCTCATAAAACAGGCATGATTTTGACAAGCTGCCCAAATTGCTGTTCTGGTCCCTGGTTTTCCAGTACTCACTCTTGAGCCGCTTATTCCACTCCCTGCACTGTCTGGTAAATTTGCAAAGCTGTCTGGTTCTTCGCTATTTGCTAGTATGTGTGGGCATTCCCAGTTTTGCTAGCCTTGCACCAGAGATTTACCAAAATCAGGCTGTGCTCCCATGACCATGAAGCAGCACGCTTTGCAATAGGCTTTTTCTGTTCAGTTTCCATTGCAAGGACATAAAGCTCTGTGCTTGTCTGTTTACAGCTCAGTGGTAAGAAGGGTGAATGCTGACTCACTGAGCTGCTAACGTACACCAAGAGTGGTTGCTTCTGTTTTCAATAGAGTAGATTCAAGATTCTTGACAAAGGAAGTTGGCCCATGGGGTTATGGGATACTTTTTAGATGTCTCCCAGGACCCAAGTCAAGAGGGGCTGCATCTACACTGCAAAGCAATAGGGCTTGAACCCTGGGTTAAGGCTTGACCTGGGCTTAGACACTTCACCCCTGCAGGGTATTGGACCCTGAGTCCGAGCCCTCGGTTAGTGGGCTTTGTATGTGGACGGAAGGGAGGTTAGGTCTGAGTCTGACTCTGAGCCCAGGCTTACATTGTAGTGTAAACATACCCTAAGTGTGCACAAAAAGGCTGGTAGAATCTGTGAACTTTAAGAAAAGCTGTTTTTTTAGGTGAGGGTATATCTCAGGAATCTCTTGTTCAAATGATCCCAAATTTGGGTCACTAATTCTACCACATATGCCAACTAGGCATAGCAGATTTCAAGACAACCCAGCTACGCATGCAGAGTTCAGAGCACTTAGAAGAATCATCATTTGCACAGAAAGCTGGTCTTAACCTTAACTATAGCAGACCTGGTGGTCCAGTATAATTTATGCTTATGTCAATAGTGCATTTTTTTCCAGTATCCTGGCAATACAACATGGACATCCTTTTATTTGTTGTTCCCGGTTTGCTTTCTTGTTGAGCTCCAAAGTCTGGATCTACATTACCTGTTCTATCTACATTACATGTTACTCCCTGTGAAAATAATACAGTCCATGAACCTCTACATTATGATACTGCTTATGAGGTAGGGAGAGCTCCACTAATCATTAGATATGCCTTTGGACCATCTGCATTTGAACATTTCAAACATACATTTCATAATGCATACACAGTTATGCAAAAGGTATAACAGAAATGAGATTTTTCCCTCCCTCTGGAAATTAGTAGCTCCCCCTATCCCAAACAGTAAAAAGGACTGGTCTTGATACAGTTTTCACCTTATCTGCAAATAGACAAATTCAGAGAAGATTGGGGAAGGGAGGGAGAGAAGAGAAATTTGATCTCTTTTTTAATGCCTGCCTCCTTCCAGCAAGTCCATCTGTTGTAGCACTGTTATTTTGTAGGCAGGGTATTTTTGTGTGACCAACAGGAGACAATTACTGCAGAAATGTTGAATCAGCTCTATAAAAAGGCAGGCCAGTCACTACAGCATGAGTAGCAAGGGGGTCCAGCTGAGGAGTTTTCATATACATTAACACTATATATATATAGATAGATATAGATATAGATATAAAGTGACAGTGAGGAAAAACAGGAAGGAGTAGGAGTATGGATGAAGTGGAGAGAAGGCTAAAGAAGCGGAGGGAAAGCTGGCATTTTGGGGGGGAATTAACCAAATGGCAGCTTATCTTTCAGTTTGCTAGTTTCCAGTTTCATAAAACTTGCTCTCTAACTGCCCCCACCTTAGCAGAGAAATCTAGGATTAAAAAACGACGTAGGGCTGATTCTAGATCCTGACCAAAGAGGACAGAAACAGCACAAGCTGTTCCACTCTGCTCCAGCATCTGAAGCTAGTCCGTTATCCCCCAAATCACTGGTGCTGGTACAGGAATGGGTGTGACTAGGGTATCTTACCTCCTCAGGGAAGCTTCCTCACAGTTAGGGCTCAATGGAATCGAGGCCTCTCTCTTAATAACCATCTGTAGATGGTAACTGACTCAAAACCCTTGTATAAAATATGCTCATTTGTAACGTGTTTAGCAAACATACTCTATCAAAATATTGACCACAACAAGGAAAGAGCATAAATTAAATTCTGACATAATTCCATGGAATTATACAAGAGGTGAATTTGGCTGTCAGACTTCAGCAAAGTGATCTTTCTGTTACATTTTACCATAGAGTTGTCATTACCTGTATTGTTCGTCTGCTTGTTTGAAGTCTTTGATCAGCCAGATGTAGTTGAGATGTTAGTTTTTCATTGGCTTCCTTAAATTCTTTGACAGAAGATACTGTTGTCCTTTTTGCATTCTGCAGAACAGCTATCTGCTGCTGCAAGGACTTAATTCGTTCCCGCAATAAAACAGAGCAGCCTGGTTTCTGGACCACAATATTTCTTCTTTTCTCTCTGTTTACTAAACATAAAGTGGCAGGTCACCAAACTGGAAGGTCATGGCATAATTATTAAATTGCTTTTAGTTTTTCATTAGCCTTCCAAAGTGTGGTTCTGTCTGAAAAATGACGCTAAAAGCAGCTTGTAGGGTTCCATGTTTATTGTCTCTCAATGACTTCCAGATCAAGCTGGTTCAGGTTACATATAAAGGGTTGTTTTTTTTCTAACTGCCAGCTCTGCAAATTCAGCCTGGGATTTGGAAGTCAAACCCGATTCCAAGTTTCTCATTGATGCATTACCAACAATAAAGATTCTACAATCAGTGCTTAGTTAACAGATTTTTTTAAGGTCTGAGCCAGATCAGAATACAGCTCATTCTGTCTCACAGCTCTATTGGCTCTCAAGGGCTAAAAGGAATAGAAAGTAGTAAAAACTTACATTAGTCAGTAAAATCAATAGGTTGGAGATAGAAACAAAAATTAGATAAGCTGAGCAAGAAGATGCCATCTTACATAATCACTATTCCAAATAGAACTTCATTAAAATAAAGGACCAAATTTTAAAATATATGTATATGCCACATTTCAATAGGCAAATACTAAGACAGCATATAATTGGATATGTGCACAGTAATGGTGCTTGCATGCAAACACTAGGCATGCAAAAACACCCTTGCATATCTTTTTCTTTCTTTCATGACCTGGCCCCAAATGTATCTAAAATTCCTACCTTTGTTTATAACTGATGGATGAGCTGTTATGAGAGGACTGATCTTCCTCCTTTGGGAATGTGATTTTTCAATGTCCTTGTTCTGTGTGTTGCCCTAAATAAAGAACAGCAGCACAAAGATTAAGTAGCTTTCTACTTTGACACATCTACTGTTAACACTCCAGAGCTTACTGATTTGTATGGAAATAAATGTCAGAACTCCCCATCTCAAATAAGCAAAATTAAAATAAATAAAACTATGCAGAAGTGTGGACAAATAGCACTATAGTGAAAAGTACTGGTTTATTTCCTTTCCATAGGGAGTAGGAAAACACATTTTAAAACTGTAAAGAAGAGCACTGTCCTACAAAGAAAATAATTCTCACAGGATCCCAACTATGGCATAAGCAAGGGGATAAAAGTGTACTGCAATACCACTGTATGATGCTATGGGAGATGTATCATTCTTAATAAAATATACACTGATCATCTTTAGGATGAAAGAGGTTCTAATACTTCAGGACCTACAATATCCCACTTTTCATGACATTTAAGTAACAAGATAATGGCTCAAAGATTCAAATGCTTGCGTACACTTTTGCAAAAGTCCAAATTAGAAATAGCATGCAACACCTATGTGCATATACAATCCCCAACTCCTGTGTTTGACTACACCTAAATCAGTTGCATGCACTTTTAAAGATTAGTCCTAGAATATCTCAATATAAAATGATAATTGCTGCTACACTCTGTAATCTAAATAGGCTAATAACCTGTTCAATGTGCATTGACACAAGTAGAAAGATGAGCAATGTTGCTTGCCATATGCAGAAGGAATATAAGTAAGTAATACATGCACAGAAGTGGGTAAAATTTGATTCATTATAAAAAGAAACTATTCATTTCCTTGCTTTTGAGTCCTTAATCAGTTCTGAAATAAAGTTTTGTTTTTGGTATTCCCTATGTTTTTTAATTTGTTTTCAAAATATATATAATAATAATGGAGATATACCCATCTCCTAGAACTGGAAGGGACCCCAAAGGGTCATTGAGTCCAGCCCGCTGCCTTCACTAGCAGGACCAAGTACTGATTTTGCCCCAGATCCCTAAGTGGACCCCTCAAGGATTGAACCCACAACCCTGGGTTTAGCAGGCCAATGCTCAAACCACTGAGCTATCCCTCCCCCCAAAATATTCCAATTTTTCTTTTGTGTAGGTAAAGAACTATATATTTCTTAAATTGTAAGTAACCAGAACGTAAGTCGCAAGATTTAATACAGTGAACAATGATGCCCAATCTAATCTAATAATCTAAAATGCCTTGGTAATTTAGACAGCCATGCATGTATGTGCAGAAGCTCCTTTCAGCCCAAATGGTAGGAAAAAGTGCTAAAAAGTCACAGCAAATTAATTGTTAGACTTATTGACTAGGATTCTTCGTTCAACAGAAAATATCTAACGCACTAAGTAACAGCTTCCCAGCTAAATTACTCTTTGTGCCTTAGTGGTCCCATCTAAAAGAATCTGACTAATAATATGGTGGTATTTTTTCCACATAGATCTTGAATTACTTTACAATGGTAGGTAAGCATTGCACCACCATTTTACATTTGGTCTATGGATAGAAATTTGAAATAACTGTATGAGAGGTGCTGTGGTCTACTGAATACATTTGTCCACTACCACAGAGAACAGAGCTCCCTTTCCAGCTCAGCCATTGGCTTCTTAAGTAACCTTAAGTAAAGAATGGTTATTTTCCCTAAAGTATGTCAGCATGGATCCCATTTGAGGCATGCAGCACCTCCTGTGAAATCCTAGACACTTCTGAATAGCAATGTCTGTTGGGCCCATGCATGTGCCTTTTTTGTGCTCCCATATGGGGCACAAAGGATGGAGCAGCTGTGACCCTCCAACAGTTCCTTTGCTATTCCCAGCCCATGTTAGTGGAGGACTGCAAAGAGCCAGGATTGAGGGTAGGACAAGGGATCCACACTGACTACAACATCTCCAAGAACCACAGTTCCTGTAGGGTAAGTAACCATTCTTCCTTCTTCAAATATGTGTCATCGTGGATCCCACTGTAGATGACTGGCAAGTAGTCACTCTGAATGGTGGGAAGGAGATGCATCAGCTGTATCAGTCAGATATTGAAAAACTGTTTGTTCCAAACTTGGCATTCAGCCGAGCTGCCGTGTTAAGGGCACAATGTTAAATGAAAGTCAGTGAGTTGCTCCATATCACTGTTTTACAGATCTCAGATACTGGCACATTTCTGAAGCAGACTTAACTAAATGCCTGTGCCCTGGTGGTGCGAGCGCACCTGGATGTTTGGATGGAGAAGCTCACCAGCTAAATTGGTAAGAGGTGGAGATGCAGATGTGATCCACTCAGAGAGCTTCTGTGATGCAGTGGTTTAGGCATTTCAATGTTCTGGATACAGTCTGAAAGATTTAGTCCTGACAGTGTAACAAATCAAGAGTTTAGAACCCTCCAAAGTATGCAGCTTTCTCTCACCCAGCATCAAATGTAGTTTGGTGAAGAGTACTGACAAGTTAACTGAGTAATTTAGGTGGAACTCCAAGACCCTCTTAGAGGGGAATCTAGGGTGTGGTCTCAGAACCACCTTGTCACTATTAAAGGATGTGTAAGGAGGTCTGGCCATAAGGGCCTGGAGCTCACTGATCATCCAGGCCACAGAAGACAACCTTAAGGATAAGGTGAATGTCTGAGTTTCAAGATAATGACAGTAAGATCTCAAGTAAGAGTGCAATGAACAGGAGGAACAGATCTCCTCCACGGGCAGTGCAGAGGATTACAATGCTCTCAGTGCCATGGTTGGTCCGGGTACCGGCAGGTGCCTTGGTGCTGATGATGGTCCTGGCTTTTCCAGTGGTGTGTCATCGGATATGGGCATCTATGATGAGGGGTCTGATGCCGAATCCAGGGTCAGTATCAGAGGAGTCATCCTTTGTAGGCTGCTCCTTATCACCAGTCCTCAACACAATGCGGGACTTGGTGGATTTCTCTCCAGAGGCTTTTCATGGTCTGTCCTTGCATAAAGATCCTGAGCTCCATCTGGAATCTCTGCCTTGGTGTTCAGAGTAGCCCCTCTTAGTGCCGGTCTTCAGTACCAGAGGTGTTGGTGTCTGCTTTGGTACCAGTGTCTGTAATGGTAGTGGAGTAAGCTTTGGTACTGGGGACATCAATGACAGTGCCATTCCAGTTTTTTCTTGGCACCATCTTCTCAACACTGGTCTTCACAGTTGCTAGTCTGCTAGACGGGGCACTGGATAAAGTCAGTTTGTCTGCTGCTACGACTCTGATGCCTCCTTCTTCAGCTCTGAAGAGACCTTAATAAATTCCTGTAGGCCATGAACCAAGACATCATGGTTTACCCAGCCTGTCCTGCTTCACCAGAAGAGTCCCCATGTACTAGCCAGTTTCACTGAGACTGAGATTTTGTTCAAGTTTCAATAAAACTTTTGTGCTTCTAGTCACCCCAGAGACTGCCTTGGCTAGCTCTTCCATTAGGATCATAGTGAATGGTTCACTCAAGAGAGCCCAGACATCCCTCAGCCACCCTTCCATTGCTTTCCAGCTGCCCTCAAGTTATGGACGTCGGAAATCCCACCTTCTTCCACGCAGAAGGTAAATACATAAAGACTACAGCTGTAGAAGAGTTCAACTGGGGGCAGCCCCAGTCCAGTGAGAGGAATGTTTTAGCTTTGTGTCCAGGGTTGAGCTAGTAGGCACAAGAATAGAGGAACAGGAAAGCTGTAGCGGACAAAGGGTGATCAGATCACCAAGGATGAGACTAGGCTGCATAGATTCCTGACAGCAGGAAGGCTGGCAATCTCCCTGCCAGTCCTGGAAAGCCACTTTCTGGGGAGCAGTAGCACCCCAGATCCCAGTTTCTCCAGCTCTTGCTCCCCAGTAGGTAGGCTGCTGCAGAGATGGGGAGCCATCTGGGTAGCTGGAAATTTTCCAGAAAATCTGTTTTGGTTCTTCGGAAATGGAATTTTTTAAAAATGTTTGTTCCATGGAGAATTTTACATTTCCAACTTTTTCTTCCAATTTGGAAATCTGAATTTTTCTAAGGACTGGAAATGTTGGTTTCCACTCAGCTCTGATCAATATCATGGACGTGGTGATAGGGAAAGGAGGGATGGCAGAAATGACAATGTCTCTCAGTTTGTCAACCCTAAGAGTACTACGTGATGCGAGGAATTTATAATTTAATACCATAAAGACAAGAACAGATTTTTAAAGGAACCGAATGAGGTAGGTGGGTATCTACCGGTATTTTCAAAAGGGCATAAGCTCCTAACGCCAACTGATTTTGATGGGAGTTAGGTACATAGACAGACACTTTTGAAAATCCAGGCACCTATCGGCAAGACAAGTACTCCTGGTTATACTGAACATTTTACAATGATATTTCTTAATTTTGCACCAAGATCTACAGTACAAAGAAAAGATTATTCAAGTTCTGACAATCAGAACGGTATGTTTACTTCCTTTTGTTCTTCACCACAAAAATAATACTTTAAACCTGATGGGTTTGTTGTTTGTTTATTTTTACATACGTTTATTCCTTTGTTTCCTCAAATTAAATCCAAGAGGACAAACCAAAAACAAATTGCAGTCAAATATGCAGCTATAAGGACAAAAAGCGTAGTTCAATTACTAAATGCAGCCAAGTGGCTTAAAATCCAAACTTCAAGGTTTTGCCTTTGCAATGCCAAAATCAACAGTTCTGAATGGTTTAAACTGCACTTCTCAGATCTTGTGCATCAATCTTCAAAGTAGATCAAATATCATGTGAGAAACCCTACTATGAGGCAATACTTGGGAGTAACAGGCTCCTGGATGCCCCAGAAATACTGTTTGGTCCATGTTTGCTCCTGCAAAAAGTCAATGGTGCTAGGAGGATAGAAAATCTATTTTTGTCTCCTCATGGGGGCAATCACCTATCACTAACAGTACTCCCTCCAAGCCAGGATGCTTGAGAACTAAAAAACTTTGTGGGACTTTCACTGTCAATTTAAGTCACTGTCAGAGTGACTATTGGTACCACTGAGAACTTAAACCCAAGTTATACGTCCACAGACAAACAAGAAATGAAATAGCTAACACACCTTCTACTACAGGATTGCAAACAAGAAGTCAATGATTCTAGGGTAATTTATTTGAAAATACTGATAATTCATAAATTGAAATTGATTGAGATAAATGTTTGCTAGCCCATATGTTATTGATGAGTCATGTTTTTGTTTAGTTTCGTGAGTACATCTTGTAGGCAATTCTCATCCTAAGAAATTATTCAGCTAGAGAGATAATCAAGGAATAGACTACTGGCTATGTGTTCAGCTTCCAATAATGTTTGGTAATGGCTCTACTAGACTGATTAGTTCAGTATGAGGAAACACTGAAGTATTGTAACCTATAAAAATATTTACTAAAAATTGCTTATTTGAAAATCATAGGATACATTTTAATGCACAAGTTATACTGTACCTTTTTGTGATATAGTCGACTCTTGTCTTCTAAATGTGCAATATTGTGGACCATCTGATTATCTTGTATTTGATATTTTTCCTGTTGATCATTTGTGTCTGTTAGTGAATCAACGTTTTGGACTGTTTTCATAATTATTGATCCCACGCTTTCAGAAGTTGGTATTTCAGAGTCACTAAAATAGCATATTTGGGGGGGAAAAATCAATGTCCTTGTTAAAAAGTTGAAATATCTAATAAGGGATCACAAAATATACCATGTGATTAGTCACACACATTACAAATGCGAACTGTCTTAAGCACTTTAAAAACAGTTGGTGAACAATGCATAATCTGGAAAATATTAATTTGACTCTATTAATGAATACCTACAAATAACACATTTGTAACAAGCATTTCACAAATGAAAAGAAATCTCAAATTCTGCTAATTTCAATTTTTACTGAATTCTACTTGAACAGCTCCATCTATAGTCTTCTGTAATTATAGTTTACAAGAGGATGCATGATACTAGTGACAAGTGCTTTTTGTTGTAGACCAGAAAGCTGACATAATCAAAAAGCTGTGCTACAGTATATTGTAAGTCCTGTGACCTGTGACCTGGTTCCAAAGATATACTGCATTTCCTCTTAAAACTAATTGTTATTGAAAACAAAAACAAAGAACCAAAGCTAAAAATAACCCCACCCTGCTTATTTTAAGACCCAGTCTGACTGATCAGGCACATGCATGCTGTTTATCACAGAAGGTTTGATGCATAACAAATATCTAAAATAAAGGTCAATTTTTGGCAAAGGTCAACAATCTTGACATTGTTAATCTGAGAGGTTAAAAAAACAATCCCCATCTGTTATTATGGGTATGTTTGTGTGTCAGATATCTAAATTCTTTGGGGGCAGGAAACACGTGTTCTGCAACTACTGTACTCATTTAATACAAAATAATAATGGCAATATACTTCTTCACTGTTTCACTTGAACTATATATTTGCAATGCTGATTAGTTAAATTTGTTAAATTAAGCTTTAGTGAAATATCTAAAGTGCAGCTCTTTAGAGTTTACTGACTCCTTTAAACTTGGTACTTGCTGTTTAAAAATGCTTACTGTACAGATCAATTGCAAATCCTAATACCTGGGTTTTCTTCCAGGCTCTGCAATTAACTTGCTTTGTGACCTAGTGTGCCCTTCTTTTCTATAGCTTTTGTAAGGCTCCTTATCACTTTATTCCTAAGGAAATTTCCACTGTCATTTCAGCTGGTCCTTGAGCTTCTGCAGTACCTTCTGCTGATGATTAAACAGCCACAGTTGGTGGTGTTCACAAGCCCCTGCCTTGAAGTCAGCTCTTCTCACTGCTACAAGATGGAGAGGGGACCTAATTCCCCCTCCCCGAGATTTGCACTGCATCTGAAAGGACGATCTGGGGCAGAGGCTCACATGCCTTACCAGTTTTCTGCTTGGTCATCACCAGCTTTACCACTAGAGTTGTGGAAAAGGTGGGGAAATAAAGTCTGAGCCATCCATTGGCACAAGATACATTTACTCTATTTCCGTCCTCACCACCCCAACTAACAGAGTGTTATATGAATGTGCTGTTCACTTCAGTAGAGTTATAGTGGCATAAAACTGGTGTATAATGCAGTAGAGAATCAGGCCACTTAACTGGAGGAGCTGCCTCAAACTCAAAAGCAGAGTGTCTAAAAAGATGTGTTTGTATGGTGAAAAGCTTCCCCTGATGCATCAATGTGTCTCACTGACTGTGAAGAGCAGAAAGTAACATAATGTTTTGAAGATGCTGAAGTACCAACGAGGGATTTCTAATTGTGTTGATGTTCCTTTGCAGCTGAATGCTTTGAAAGAATGTTCTGTCATGTAGAAAATATAAGACTTGAACCCTGAAACTTAGAACCAGCCTTCAGTAATAAAGAACTGTATTTTTTCACATGGAAAAGATATAACTAAATAAAGACATTTCCTTCAGTAGATCCTGCATTCTGGGCTATCATTGCCAAGAGCAATCTAGGAAACACTCAGGATACAACTGTCAAAGAGGATATCTTCTGGTTATTTGGGGCACGTCTTGAAGCCACTGTATTACTTTCCTTTGGTGAACAATATTATGATTAACAAAACTGTTCACAGAAGGCAAAAATTAGCAAATTAAAAAAAGGAAATACTGCTAATAATAGCAACAACAAAAAACACCAGCTTTAATCGTTTGCATAGTCAGTATGTCTGCAATATTTAAATCTAAAAAAAAAAAACCCAGACCATAATATAAACAACAATAGCAACAACAATACTTGGCAGTTATGTAGCGCTTTGCAACCATAGCTCTCAAGATACTTTGCATAGTTGGTTACATATCATTATCCCCATTTTATGCATGGGTAAGCTGAGGAACAGAGAAGTTAAGCTATTTGCTCTGGCTTGCCTACATGAACATTTAATTTCTGGACAGCTGAGGTGCAAACATACCCTGCACTAACTTGCCACACACTAAGGGTATGTCTCACTACCCGCTGGATTGGCGGGCAGCAATTGATCCAGCAGGGATTGATTTATCACGTCTAGTCTAGATGGATAAATCAACCCCCGAGCCCTCTCCCTTCTGCCCAACGTGGAATTAGAACTTGTTTCTCTATTGTCTTTTGGGAACAAGAGAACTAAAAATGGGAGGCTATGCGGCATTTTATATTCATTTGCCCTTGTGGCTTACAGCTGCCTCTTCAAGTGTGTGTGGGGGGACAGACAGAAGAAGAGGCAAGAATTCTAAACATTTAAGAGTTTTTTCAGTGCTTTTTGCTGGGGGGGGGGCTTGTGACTCAATATTGGGGATATGTGCAGTAATACTTACTTTTAAAGAACTAATTTTTCACCACCATTCAATTAAAGTTAGTACAATGACTGTGCATAAAACATACATGAAATAATTAGTGTAGATGGTTCTTAATTTAAAGGATGTTAAACAGCTTGTAGACATCTGCTAGCAAGCTGAAATGGGTCATTCAAAATTTATCTAACTAAATTAAGGGGAAAAAATGTTTCTCCTCCCGGGTCGGCATGTCACAAGATAACTAAACCGACTTAGTAGGCTTGCCTGGGAATCCTTAGCTGTCAGTGGTGAATATGCAAAGGGCCAGCAAATTAAATCAACCTGCCAAACTGTCAATTTCAAGCCTCATGACTGCATGAAAATAGCATCACTGGAAGAAATCAAGCATTGCCTTCTTTTGGGTTTCCTGGCACCTATTCAAATACTCATGCAGTTGTGGCTAATTTTGCATGCAAATTTCAGTCAATAAGCTCAGAACAAGACCTCCCAAGATATTTCAAAAGATCTGACAGTATTTTTTCTGAATACCAAATCGACAGTAGTTGAAATTCAATCTCCATTTGCTAGTGCTTTACATATGCACGGTGTCCCCTCTACAGAGCTAAGTTAATGAGAGCCGTACCTGCTTTCACTCATATCCTCCCAGCCATCCTTATTGAAGTTCTCAAATACATTGCTCATAACCTTGATGGACTGATTGAGAAAAGCTTGGTGACGTCCCAGAGAGCTCTTTTTCTTGGCTGCTTTTAATTTAACCTTGGTTCCTGCTGTCTTACAATTACATTGCCCATGGGTTGCTCCTACAGTGGCCATGGTTGCCACTGCTTTGGCTTTGTCCAGTGAATTTTTCAACTGCTGCACCTCACAGAGCAGATCTTCATTTTCATTTCTCAACCTGTTCACTTCTGCCACTTGCCTCATCAGAGAGGTAACTTCTCTCTCCAGCTCATCAATAACTAACTGAAGATCTGCTTTGTCTTTCTTTATTTCTCGAAGCTTCTTCAGTAGCTTCTCTAACTCTCTCTCTTTTGTGTCTGCATCTTCTTTGTGACATTTTATAGATGCTTTCAGATCATTTTTGTCTTTGGTTAACTGTTTGTTTACTTCTTTCAGCTTCTTTGATTCTCTTTCAAGAGCTCTAAATCTCTTTTCCAACTGGCACACCTAACGAAATTGAGTTTTAGAGTGAAACATTATACTTTGCTTTTAACCTTTTAAATAGCACAAAATCAAACTGTTATATCTTAAAATTACATTTATTTTCTGAAAATAAAATCACATTTAGCACAAGGACAAAAGTAATCTAAAGTGCCTAATTCAAAAATAATTCTAAGGCAGTGTAGATGAATACATTCTAACGGCAATAATACATCTGTTGAGCAAAGGGCAGATGGTAAAAGGAGTTAAAATTCCAGACAAAGTGAAACAGAAGTCTAAGTATGCCAATAAACCTTGCTGTTGCATTCCGAGATCATTACTGATTTGGTTATACATGCTAATTCAACTTGCACAAAATTTTCAAAAAAAACCCATATACAAAACAAACAATTTTGCACAAGGTATTTAAATAATCAAACTCTTTGATGTACTTATTTAAAAACATTAAATATATCCTTTCAAAATCAGCCAGAAATTTTAATAAAAGTTTAGGGACTTCAGAATATGAAGACTGGGAACTTTTCTATTTGCAATACAGGAAAATCCACACCATCCCAGTGAAATCTCTTTACAAGCTTGCCAAACACTATTTGAGAAAGCATTTTTATTCATACCTAAAGACTTGCTATGTCCAAATGATGCATATGTTTTGTTGCTGATGTACTATACCGTCTAAACAAACTCAGGATTACCTCTAATAGACTGATTCTTACTGTCCTTCAGTGCCATTGGTCAAAGTTTAAACTAAATACCACAATATTCAGCAATGAACAGCAAGTTTAATTTGAATTAGGCCCCTATAAAGGAACAGCTACTCAGATAAGATTTTTCCAAAAAGTGTCTTTGGGAAAATCAATGCAACTTTGGAAAAATCTGTGGAAAAATCTCACTGTCAATTACCTAGTACACCTCTACTCCAATATAACGTGGTGGTGGGGAGCCAAAAATCCCTACTGCGTTATAGGTGAAACGCCGTTATATCGGGGTATCGGTGGCAGGGCTGCAGCAGTGATTTAAAGAGCCCGGGGCTCTGGCCATGGGGAGCCCCAGGCCCTTTAAAGCGTTGCCGGAGCCCCACTGCCGCAGCCCCGGGGTGGCAGCAGTGGGGCTCCAAGGGTGATTTAAAGGGCTCGGGGCTCCCTGCAGCAGCTGGAGCCCCATACCCTTTAAAGCGCCGCTGGAGCCCCGCTGCTACCGTGCTACATGCGAACCTGTGTTATATCAGGACGCATTATAGCAGGGTAGAGGTGTAGCTGATGTACCACAGTTCTTTCTCTACTCTATTTTCGGTGGGAGCTGCTGAGTGCTCAGCTCTTTGGAAAATCAGGTACCTACAGAAGAATTTAATAGCCTAACTTTAGAAACTCATTTTATAAAATATTGGCCACTGCCAGCACGCCGCAAGAGAGTGGAATGCCAAAAACAATATCAAATTTTAAACTTTTTAAACTGAACAGTATTTCTAAAGAAATATTAGAGGTACTGACAGGCTGTATTGGGCTGAAGGTTTTTAATTGGTTTAAATCGTGTAGAATTATTTTGTCTGACGGCTGAATTTAGTTCAAATGACAGTGAAGGATCTCAGTGCACATGTTAAATTAAGAATAGTGATGTTCAAACATCCTAATATATCTTTACCAATGAGCTTGAAATCAGACCTTCAATATCTATGCTTATCCATTGCTGGACTTCCCTTGAGCAAAACGTGTGGCAGGTTTACAGTGAACAAAGAATTAGGCTATGACTGCATAAACTCATTGGTGAAATCCTGAATCCATTGAAATCAAGGGGAATTTTGCTATTGAACTCAATGAAGCTAAGATTTTACCCATTTTACCCATTGTATTTATGATTAAGATTAGCAATTGAACCCACATCTCCAGTGGTTAAAGGCCAATACAGTACTCATCATTAACTCATTGTGCATTAAGCCCTTCCAACCTGAGCTTTCTTCATTTCTTAGTTCTTTAAAACACGTTTTACGTTCATTGTCATTTAAAGTCACTTACGGTAGTTGAAAGGAAACAGCAAATATCTTCTGGGTCTATATCCTAAGCCAGGGGTTCTCAACCGTTTTTTTTTTTCCTGAGGCCCCCCCCACAACACGCTATAAAAACTCCATGGCCCACCGTTTGCCACCCCAGGCACATGCTTGCTAGGCTGGTGCCTAGAGCCGGCCCTGACTACTGTCCTAAGGTATCATCCCAACAGTATATATCCACAGAGATAAAAAATTATACAGCACCTGGCAAACAAAATTATAGTTCTGAAATATAGATAATAACCTAGTATAAACTGTGTGAAATCCTAGACTGTAGTGCTCAAATTATTTCAATTACTCACTCTGCCTTAAGATAAATGAATGTGAGCATTTCCTGTTATGCGTGTTATTATTTTAACATGATGTTTGTCATTCAGTAATAACGAGATGACAGACTTCATTACCTGACCATATGGCAAGTGTTACAAGTATATGCAATCACGTCATCTGCTGTAAATTACTGTACTTCTTACAAGTTAATTCACAAATATAAGAAAAATAGAAATAGCCATACTGACATTTTAAGGTACATGTTTGTGTTTATTCAATTTAACAATGCTCTTAAAGGTTTAATTAACTAGACCAATATAATTAGGCCAAATGACAAGCTAAAGACAAGCTAAAGGAATAGGCCTGTCTGAAAAATGCATTTTCTTTGCAGCAAACAAAAACATATGGTAAAATACAAATGTGCCCTTTTAAGTGAACGCCTGTTAACATATAAAACTATTTGTGCAAAGCAAAAATGTCAATACAAAAACTGTGATTTGTTAAGTATACCTCATTATTGTACAAATAAAATATGAAAAATGCTGCATAGTATATCTGTTAAACCAATACGCCTACTAAATGTATCTACAGTACCATTTTGTAGAGAGAGGTTACATATTTAAGACCTTTTTTTAACACAGTATTTTTTTTAAATTTAAAATATGCGAAGTTAATTTATTACCAAATCACTGTTATGCACAGATGTGATTCTCTAGCAAAACAGCTGTATGGATTCACATCTGACAATGTGTACAGTTAAATAAACTTTGGCAAAGGAAAATAAAGATTTCGGAACTCAAAAGCTGTGAATAATAAGCAGAGGCTCCTATTTTAATTTAGATAACGTGTTGGTTTATTGCAGCTCATTTTGTCTTTAAACACATTTTTAATTTGCTCTGACATTAACAGCATTTATCTCACATGATGCATCAATATCTACTGCACTAACATTGATTTTTGACATAATTTTGGCAGTCAGTGTTTTTGAATTATGAAAGAAAATCAGAGATAGAACACGGAGCTTCAATTCATGAATTCTGACTTTAACATATGATCCTTTACGTTAAAATTTAGATTTAACTTCCTGGGCTCAATATCTTACCTTCTGTAATGTCTGATCTGTTATTTCTTTCACATTCTTCTTTGGAGTACTGTTCTTGACCCCATCATCTTCACTGAGTCTAAAGAGTAGTTCTGCCAGAGAATAAATAAAATACACATATTCCCACTAAAACAATACTCAAACATTTTAAGGAAATGTGTTCTTTAGTTTCCCAATTATAAATAATCTGGTGTATTTTCTTGTCAAGCCTTTTGGTCAGTCTCTAAAGAGTGACCTTTTTTCAAAGTTTTATGTCACATAATTATGAATCTTTGTAGCATCACAGTGTGTTTTTTCCCCACAGTACAAGCTTTTCAAAGGTACAATAGATCTACAGGTTAAAGATGCTGTACTTTTATTCCCATTTTCATTCTTTTATAGACTATTCCCTATATGCCTTAAAAGCAGAATTCATTGCCTTTTTATCTACACAGTCACTACCAGTTTTGTTCTCTAGGTCTTCTCCCCTGCCAGGAAGATCAGAGCGATTGGTGAACAAAGCAAACAGTAACAGAATTAGGATGAACTGAAACTTTAACCCCCCTTTTTGTTAAGTGAAAGATCATGTGTTTTACAGGATAAAGCACACAAATCATTCTGTTGTAATGTTGTGAGTTCATAACAATTAGAAAACTACAAACTAGTAAATGAGAACTTGATTCTGTTTACCACTCCAATGGCCATGCTTCAATTACTAAAATTCCTCCCAAAATAAGGGCAAGTAAAAAAAAATGTTCTTAAAGGAAGCACACCTACAAAATGGAAGTGTTAGTAATATTATAAGGTAAATCAGAACAAAAAAGTGTTCAGTTTCCATTCTTTGTTGATTTCATTGTTATTAAAAAAAAAAGAATAGTAATTCTTGGAGTGACTTCTTTAGGGAAGGTAGAAAATTATGTTGAGAAACAGGGAAACCTGACTGTAGAAATGCCAGTCAAATGTTAAGGATTTTTTTTTCCTACACTAACTGAAAGAATTACTCTTTGGGGAAAAAATATCTGTGTTTGGTTTGCTTTGGAAATATCATTTTAAACCACAAGCGGACACTGCAGGTCAGTTAAAAACTTTTGATTTCTAAACAGAACAGGAGAGGAAGAAAACAGCATTACTCTCTGTAGATTAGCAATCCTCTTGATATAAACAGTGACTAATAAGTTTGTTAGAGTGAATTAGACCCTTCTTTTGTCTTTGGAACATGTCATAGCCAATTAAAACTACTGTATTCATGAAATAAATGGAGCACTATTCTAAAGATAATAAAAGCTGAAAAAGGTAAAACCATGCATCTGGGGAATATGTACCTTTACCTTGATATTAATCTGCTAGTTCCCATGTTATTTCCAAGTACAGTCCCCCAGCACAGTAGTACTGCATATATTTACAACATTCTTAAGTAACACAAAGTTCATAGGTAAATACTTTTAATCTTTTTCTAAATATTCACTCATTTGAATGTCTACTGTAGCTTTTATATCAATATTTACTGTATTCCACTAAAAATAAGGTGATTTTTCCAGTCAAAGATACTGATCAAAGCACAAATTATGTTTATTACAAAGTTAGATATATTAAAATAAATATTGCACCTACAGCCATAAATAAGTATATTGTATCTACATACACAGAATCCACAATACTGCTGGAAGATTGTTGGAAGAATTATTTGCACAAATTAAGGAATATTATAGAAGTCAGCAGCAACACAAATTAAAGAGAAGCTACAGGCTACTGAGGCATGGCCATTTCTAACAAGCAAAAAATAAATTGTTTATTCCATCCCTGTGTTGTTACATAATGGTTCACTGAAATTAGCGTGGCCATGAACAGAGCCGGCTCCAGGTTTTTTGCTGCCCCAAGCAAAAAAAATAAAATAAAATAAAAAATAAATTTAAAAAGGGGGGGCGGAGTGCCGCTGCCAAAGCAAACAAACAAAAAAGCCGGAGTGCAGCCCCTTGAAAACTGCCACCCCAAGCACATGCTTGGAACGCTGGTGCCTAGAGCCGGCCCTGGCCATGAAAGAAAGCACTGCCTAGAGCTTGTCTGTCTGTCTGCCTGCAACTGCAGTCACTTTCATCATATCTGCCTACCTAGCACACATATGCTCATCTGTGGCAGACCCAAGTAAAACTCTTGAACCAGGAACACTCAGAAGCCATAGAATTCAGTCTTCAATTATAAAGTGACAACCGTCATATGTGATAGCATAATTATATCCCACTGAGAAAACAGAATGAACAAACACCCTTTGAACTGAATAGTTCATTTTATTTAAAATCAGCACATCTGGTTTTGAGGTGATTGCAGGAATGGTAATACAACAGTAATAGCAATACAATTTCACCATTAGGAAGCAGATAGTCATCAGACGCATACTGATGCAGTAAAGGAATTAGCAGTTTAAAAAGAAAGACAATGAGTGAAAAAAACTTGTCTTACAGATTTTAGTTTGGACAAATCAATGAAACACCCAGGACTAATGCTCACCTTGCTAGTCAGCATGGGGCACTGGTGGGGTCAGGACCAGTGGAAATACCCTCAGGGATAAAGGAAAGGGAGACTAGCTGAGGGAGCCTTCCATGTGCCCCTCTCTTTGGCAGGTAGGGACAATTGCTTCACTCTCCTCACCAACCTTCTTCTTATCACCCCGCTCTTCCTCATGCTGCATGGTGTGGGAAGGCAGAAGGGGTGGGGGTTGAATGCTGCAGCTAGTTCCAGGCTCTACTGCTTCTCCTGTCTATTGCCACTGCCACCGGGCAGCAGAGGTGGTGTGGGGGGCTGGGTTACTGCCTCCTGTCTGGTCGTGGGGGGGTGTGTACAGTTTGCTTCCCAGATGGGGTAGCCATTGTAGGCTCCCATTTCAGCACCACCCTTACCCTAGTTACTGGATCTCCTATGTTGCTGGGGCTAGGCTGATAGGAAAAATCCCTTCCAGACCCCGAAACTGGCTATCTAGCAAATCTGTCAAGTTGCTATGTGTTTTTTTTCTCATCTTCCACCTGGCATCCAGGTTATCCAGGACTGGAGAGGAGGGAAAGGAAGGGGACGAGGGATTTACATTACAATTGTAAAATTGGACAATTGGCAACTTTGGTGGGCTTGGTAGTTTAGAAAGTGTGATTGAGGTCCCTGTAACTCAGTGAATTGCTTGGAGGTTTAGTCCTCAGCACAGCACTGCAAAGTGGTGAATACGCTTCTATGTCCAGTGCAGCTTGCTGTTCCCCTCATCTTCTCTCTCCTACCTCCAGTGAATAGGAGGAGAGGAGATCAGGAAACCAGTATCCAGTCATGGTCACATGGCATGCCAAAGACTTTAGAATGGGCATGGACTTCACACTTATGCTCAGGATTACAGTACATCAGGGGCCATTGGTGCCTAACCTGCATTGGAACAACCCTGCCAGGTAACCTGGGTTAGTTATCCTACTTAGAGAATAGTTATTAATGAAGTTTCAGTCTTTCTGCATTTAACCACATTATAGCATCAGTCTCTCGCTGTCATAGTTTCAAGTCTCACTGCACCTTTAACCGTCCTCTGTGGTCTGCTCCAGAAATGCCCCTCAGGTCCTGGGCCTCCAGTCATCCCCTCTCTCTGGGAGAGACCCACATCCCACTCCCTTCTGACTGGGGTTTTTAGGCTGCAGTCCCTTTGCATTTCCTTGTGATTATCCCGAGCATGTCTGACAAACGTCCAGCATCTACTCTTTAGTTTCTCTCCAAGAACAGTGACAGTGATTTATCAGCAACCCAAACACCTCTGTCAAAGCAGAGTACATTTATTTAAGGACAAAAGCATACAGAGAAAACGTATACAACAATAAAAGATCTAGATGCATATTAAACATACCAGAAGTTGCTCATCAGTCCTCTGGGGACAATGGCAGAGTCAAGTCCTTCCAACTGATCAGTAGGGTTGGATCCAGCCTTGAACCAAAGGTCAGGTCCATTCCCTCCCCCACCCCAACAAAAGTCCCTCTCTCTGTTCAAGCTGACCCTTTTATACCAAAAGCTCTTTCTTTGCATCCTTGGTTTCTGGTATCTGTTGGAGCCAGTATCTGCAAACCACCACAGGGGCAGGTACTTCTCTGGTGTTGTGCACAATTCTAGGGATTGCAATAATCACCTGCATGGTTTTTAGTTCCTGGAGGAACTGTAGTAACCCTCCCCCAGGAGGACACAATCCCTAGCTCAGAAAGATACACGGAACATTCATAAATTGAGAACAATATAGTTCCCAAAGGTACTGAATGTGGTTGCATTATCTGTCACACTCATTATTTCCATGTCCACATCAAGCTAATTTTGAAGGGACACCACCTCTTAGTGTTTATTTGAGGCACATCAAAAAGCATATACTCATACATTTGAATCACCCTGTTCATGAATATTGCTAACATATGGCACAAGGTACATTTCATATTGACTTGACTAGGAAAGTGGAACATTAGTCTTCAAATAAGGGTATGTCTACACTGCAGTGTAAGCCCAGGGTTTGTGGGACTTGAGTCAGTTGACCCATGTTAAGGAACCCTTGGCTTGAGCGTCTAGATTGTATTTTCACCCTATATTAAGACTTTTCTAAATCTGTGCTTGAACATAGGGCTCTGGTATCCACACTGCAATGAACAGTCTCTGAGCCAAAGTAACCATATCCCAGAGTCCTTAGCGCCCTCACATCCAGTAATGTGGCCACTCTAGCCCTAGGACTGTGTTGCACTGTCAGAAAATTTTACTACCAACCCTGCATGTTACCAGGAAGCAGCTCACTTTGCAAAAGGCTTGATCAGTTCACTCTCCATTGCAAACCCAGGAGGCTCTCTGATAGCATGCTTGCAGATAGGTGATCAAAAGAGAAAGTGTTAACGCTGATCTGAGCTGCTGCCGTTTGCAAAATTCCATTTTCAATAGAGAAGGTTGCAGATAGTTGGGACACAGAGGATTAAGAAAGATGTCCCTTGGAAATATGGGAAACACTTCCAGCTGAGTCCTGGGATCCGAGTCAAGCGGGGCTGCGTCTACACTACAAAGCAAGTGGGGTTGGACCCCGAGCCCTGGCTTAACTCAAGCTCAGACTCTTCAGCCCTGCAGGGTCTCGGGATCCTGGGTCTGAGCCCTGGGTTAGTGGAATTGCAGTGAAGATACAAAGGGGGGTTAGGCTTGAACCTGGGCTCAACCTGGGTTTACGTTGCAGTGTAGACATACACTAAGAGACAATCTCTAGGGGAAAAAGTCTGTCTTTATTCTGAATGATAAACTGGCTTGCATCTACAAAATTAAAAGGAGTATTATGAGAATACTTAAAGAACTTAGTTTATTTACATTTAGTTTCCCTTACATAAAACACTGACAAAAATATTTCTTACTTTTATAGATTTTATTTTTCTATTTTAAAAATATAGTTTTCTTCTACGTATTTTATGGAATACAATCCATGTGGCTTTCTTTCATTTACTTCTTGGTTATGCACAATCATCCATAAATGAGGTGGAATAGTCCCGGAAATAGGAATTGTTAGTTAATTTATCTCAGTACGTGAAGGATAGTGGGAGAGACTAGAGAGGCTATAATCTACCTTCAAAGAAAATAGTTTTAAACTTCTCCTCCTACAATGGTTTGCTTTTGGAGTGCTAACTCCAGAATTAAAACTACTCTTCTGTCAGTGGTACTTGTTCTCGCTCACTTCTGCTGCTCTTTCTGCTAGCTTTTTTTTGTAGAACTACTTCTGCTGAATAAACTGTTTAAACTAAGGCTATGTCTACACTGGCATTTTTGTTGCTATAACTTATTTCGCTCAGGGATGTGATAAAACATCCCTCTGAGTGACATCACTTACACCGAAAGAAGTGCTGGTGTGTACGGTGCCATGTCCACTGCCGCCACTCATTGGAGATGGTTAATTATGTCAACGGGAGAGTTCTCTTCTATTGGCATAGAGCAGCTACACAAGCAATCTTACAGTGGTACAGCTGTATTGATACAGCTGTGAAGTTGTAAGCCTGCTAGTGTAGACATGGCCTAAGTGATTTATAAGTGAGATTGAGCTGAGTACAAATGAACTTTAAAAACTAAAACATGTAATCTAATTTGTGTGTTTAATTACTGTGCAAAACTGCACACACAACTGTTACACATCACCTTCTGTGATCCTAAACATGCTTTTACTGTGTTCCTATCACTGTAGCACGTGTGTGTAGGTGTAGGTATATAAATATATTTATTATTCTGAAGGTGCTGTCTGACTCCATAGTTAAAGCTGTGTTCATTTTTTCAGATAAACTGAGGGTTAGAGCCTCATGGTATATATATAAAAAAGAACATAACATGCAATATGAAAAATGCTTATTATCATTATTTGCTTATTTTTCAATAATGTTATTTAAAAACCTTAATTTAAAATCTCCTACAGATGTTATTTTAAATCTACTTGTGTTGAAAATATTAACGGTTAAAATTGAGTTATTTCTGAGGGGACACTGAGAAAAGCTAGACAACAGCCGCACACTTTAAAAAATGACTTAAGTCATTCAAATTACTGAATGGGTTCACCTCAAACTTTCTCAAAAGTGGTGAAATTTAGGTTGTGATTAACATCTATCTGTCATAGAAGCCAACCGGGGAAACATATGCAGTCAAATGCTAATACGTAACATTTTACCCAACAAAGTCTAATACATTGGGCCCTACCAAATTCACAGCCATGAAAAACGCATCACGGACCGTGAAATCTGGTTTCCCCCCGTGAAATCTGTTTTTTGGTGTGCTTTTACCCTATACCATATAGATTTCACGGAGGACACCAGGATTCTCAAATTGGGGGTCCTGACCAAAAAGGGAGTTGCAAGGTTATTTTAGGGGGGGATCGGGATATTGCCACCCTCACCTCTCCACTGCCTTCAAAGCTGGGTGGCTGGAAAGTGGCGGCTGTTGGCCAGGCACCCAGTTCTGGAGGCAGCGCCCGCCAGCAGCACTGCAGAAGTAAGGGTGGCAGTACCATACCATGCCACCCTTGCGTCTCTCTGCTGCCTTTAGAGCTGGGCGGCCAGAGGGTGGCGGCTGCTGACTGAGGGCCCAGCTCTGCAGGCAGCAGTGCAGAAGTAAGGGTGACAATACCATATCATGTCATTCTTCTGTGCTGCTGCTGGGGGTGGCTCTGCCTTCAGAGCTGGGATCCCAGCCAGCAGCCACCGCTCTCCAGCTGCCCAGCTCTGAAGGCAGCACCGCTGCCAGCAGCAGCACAGAAGTAAAGGTAGCAGTACCGCAACCCCCTCTACAATAACCTTGAGACCGCCCCCCCCCCCGCCCCGCTCCTTTTTGGATTAGGACCCCTACAATTACAATACCGTGAAATTTCAGATTTAAATAGCTGAAATAATGACATTTATGATTTTTAAAATTCCATGACTGTGAAATTGACCAAAATGGGCCATGAATTTGGTAGGGCTGTAATATGTATACCTTTGTTCCCTGCTCCAGTGGAGCTCAGGAAACTCGACACCTACCTATGAGCTCGCCTCCTAAGGTACACAAAAATAATGCTCTTATTTGCCGATCTTTCTGTGATAGCAGAGCTCCTCTTCTGCGCACTTTAGGACGCATCCAGAAATTGCGTTCCTGTCCTGCACACAGGAGGAGGTCTGTAACTGCAGGACTCCCACCTAAGTTTTCGATCTGCAAACTCCCTTCTTTTTTTAAAAGGAGAAAACAAGGAACAATTTGTAGTAGGGCCTAGTCTGAGAATCTAGAAAGTTTAAACTTAAAAACAACTTCCCACCACTGCACCCCCCCAAAAAGAAACACACACACTCACTCTCCCCAATCTGGGATTTCAGGGTTATGAATTTTTTTAAAAGATTATTTTCGAAACAAAACACAAAACTGAAAAGCCACAGGTAGGTGGGTAATTCCCATATGTGGTTTAAACCCTAAAACACATACAAAAGACCCCCAAACAAACTAACCAACAAACAGAAGTATCTACAAGTATCTCTCAAGCCCTCTGTCCTAACTTCTAAACAACCATCTCATGGTTCTAAGCTTTAACAAGGTTCATTTCTACACTTTACTAGACATAGTTGCATCTAATTTCTGCCTGTATGGCTGTGCCTCTTAGTCAATGCTGAAAATCTTTGTTGGGCTTTAACTAAAAACAATCATTGTCTTTCTTGACAAAACCTTTCCAAGGATCATCAGTAGGGTAGGGAGACCACCCTTCAGTGGTCACTATAAATCCTGTACACTCCATCACACCATTAAAGTTCAGCTAGCATAGGAAACTTTATACACATCAAGTTTTCTGTGGCTCCAAGCTCCTAGGAGTTCAACATTGTGCAAAACAACAACAGAAAACATTGTGCAAAACTGTCTATTACACCAGGTTCTCTCCTGTTGTGCATCTTCTAAAGTGTGCAGGAGGAGCACAAGAGAAGCAGCTCATCATTGTAGTGTGGATGAGTGAGTCATTTTTGAGACTGGAGTGGTAAACATTACCTTCACAAGGCTGTAATAAATTCATTCTGACACACTAATGAGACTTTTCACTTAAAATATATCCTGGGATTTAAGCCAGCTACTTATCTCTAGAAAAAAATATTAATATTTATAGTGTTCAGGTAAGCAACAACAATTGATAGGAAATGCAATTAAACTGGATACTCACACAACTCAACTGTGTTTAATCTTTTGTTTTCAATCACCTTAGACATGCAAGTGACCAATGTATTTGCATAGCCTGAAATTTGTGTATAATTTTCTTTAAGGAGAGAGGAATATATATTTCATGAAATAAAGACTTTTATTCTGTAAAGATTTGGGGTTCTTTTAAGCATTCAAGTACTAAATACTTTAGAAGCCTTTACGATTCCTGAGGTCTGAATTTTTTTAGGAAGTGACACCGTTATTGTTCAGCAGTCAGCCAGCTCACTCCTAGCTGCTAGCTGCCTTTCCATTCCTGGTTCTGTTTGAAGGTGGACTAAACTAGAAAAAACAAGGTGAGTGATTTTTAAATCAGTATTTTAAATCCTTACATTGTTTCCTCCAGTTCAATACGTGTTTTCAGGGTAGATAAAAATTGATGATTTTTAAAAGCTCTTTTTAAAAAACAGATTTTTTATTTCAAAAAGATTTCTTTGATTTTTCTTATTTTCTTTTGAAAAATCAACCTGTTTAAAATGACATATGAATTTAATACAAAATATATTAAAGCCTAAATTTATTATAATCTTTTAAAACATTTAAATAGAAAGTAAATACACTGAATCCATGAGTCTCTTTCAAAAACTTGGAAGTAATGGCTGCTTTTCTATATAATCATGAGCAAAAAGTTAATTATCTAGTAAGTAAGCAATATATCATTCATCATTTTCTAACATACTAAAAATGTAAAATAAATAAGAATCTGAAAATATTAAGCTATATAATTGCTTAAATAAATGTATATACTTATGGTGTAGCCTCCTAAGTAGCAAAATGATGTATCAAATCGAATGTAAAGGCTCTATTTAAATTATGTTGATTTACAACTAATGGTTATATCAACCAGTGAGAATGCATCTTTCTTTAGAAAATAACTGAAATAGAAATGGAAAAGTTGATTAAAATCAATTATTTAATTCGAACTTTCCACTTAGCAATTTAAATCGCCTTGATTTAAATTAATCCCCCCTGTCTGTTTTGATGGAAATAGGAACTAGAAAGCAGGTGAGAATCCAGCCACTTGCCATTTTTAGCAGCTGGATGCTTTCACAGATTTTTTTGGAACTGGGTGCCTGGTTGTAAAATATACGCTTTTTAAAAAATATTACTTTATTTTGTTTTACCAACATGGCCAACATTTCTGCAAAAATAGAAATGGAAAGCAGCCATCAGCAGACAAAAAGGAAAAAAGGATAAGGCTACTCACTAATACTGCAGTTCCCCAAAATGGGGCTTCTTCACATTGAGACCTGTGGGATATCCCCACTGGTTCTGCTGAGCTTCAGGAACCTTCTAGAAAAGCAGTGACTGTCCAACTAAAATGAGTTCTCTTGAACCTCGGTGTAGTCCCCAGACATTTCAAGTAAAGCAGAGGGTGAAAGTAGGTGGATGAGTATAGGAACAGTGAGGTGGCAAGGATACAGAAACAGAAGCAATCTTGTGGGAATCATTTTCATATATTTCCACCATTTTGGTTCCTGGCTAAATTAATTTGGTTATTGGGATGCCATAAAAATTCTAAATCTTATATTGCAGATTTTATAACATTTGTATCTGGACACTGCACCGGTCATCTTGAATTCTCAGGATACAAAGTTTTAGAAAACTATTTCCTTCTGGAATGAATGATTACTAGTTTATGAATCATGTAGAGAACTAAAAAGTGTAACTGTACATTTAAAAAAAGAACATATATGTGTGTGTTGGCAGAATTCCAAATCAGAAATAAAAAAAATATTGAGATAAAAGAAAACCCATCAAATAAAATATTTTCTGTCTAATCAAATATTATATAATTCTATTTTTTTTTACCTTCCCTTTCTTGTTGCAGACACAGATTCAGTTCTTGTATTGTAGCCTTATCCATGGATCTACATACTTTCATCTGATCTAATTCCTCTTCAAGATTCAATCTACAAAATAGCATAGGCAAATAAGAAGGTACAGAAAAACAGCCAAACACATCCTAATAAAAATATGAAACAAAATTAAATGAAAAACACATCAAAATAAATATTACTGGCAAGGGAACATATATGATTTAAATACAGATGCTATTGTTTTAGAATGTAGATACTTTCATACTTGCTACTGTAAGTAAAAACTGATATAAGACAATTGCCAGTAAATTCACAAAACTCAGATATAGATTTTTTAATTTTACATATATTAGTGGTTTCAGCTCCTCCCCTCTACGTACATACGTTCATATGGGGACCACGTTTTCATTTATGCTGAAACCCCTTTATGACACTTTGACAAAGGGGCTTTAGCATCAATGAAAATTTGGCCCATCTATGTATATAGGCACATGTATGCACACATACAGGGTATGAAGAGGAGGTGCAGAATACTAGGAGGTTTTCAACGGGGATTGCAGCAAATGGGCGTGGCGTGAAAGAGTTTCAGGGATTGGCAAAACACAAGTAAATGAATAAGAGAGGACTGAAGGGGATAGAGAAAGGCAGAGTTGGAAAGGCAGAGTTGATAAATTTTAAAGTCCCTATCTAGCATGGCATTTAGGCACATGTGCAGTCTCATTGAAACTAATGAAATTACTCATGTGCTTAAAGTTAAGTACATGCCATAGCTTTTAAGACCAGATGACATCATTATGATCATAGAATCATAGAATATTAGGGTTGGAAGGGACCTCATGAGGTCATCTAGTCCAACCCCCTGCTCAAAGCAAGACCATCGGGACCTGCATGCTTAATTAGTGAAAGAAGGGAATGAAGTAGATGTAAAACTGTATTTCTATAGAGTGTAAAAAGCATTCAGAAGATGTATTCAAGGATCGCTCCCACACTGGCAAGGGAATGGTTTAGATGAAATAATAGGCCTTTTCCAGTTCTATTGCCCATGATTATATTGTTCATACACTTACTCAGGGCCACAAGTGTTGGGAGGTACAAATCATCTCTCTATTCAGTTGGCATAGAACAGATTTCTAAATGTTTAAATTATCTGAAGATACAGACTGTTGTCATAATCATTTCTGCTTAGCCTTATCTCCTGGAAAAGACTGAATAAATACAATATTCCCCTACTAGAATGTCACATTTTCAAACTTTTCTATTTTCATAGTGATCGATTTTATGGCAAATGGCAGAAATAATAGAAAAAACAACTGATGGATAGTCTTTACATCCCGGGTATACAATACGCTCAGTATTGAATATCAGAAAATGAGAATGACATGGAAGCAAATACAGTTAATGGTGTATCTTTTTACCATGAGTGTTTGCAGATATATGCCTTTCCAACATCATTTATGAGGCCTTTAGCTATACAGAATAGATAGGAATCATTGCCATGGGATGAACAAGACTTAAAATGAAGAAGCTCCCTTGGCCTCCATACCAATTGTTCCAAAACTAACTTGATAACTTAGTAGTAGAAAATTGTTGTTGCAATGTTTAACAATATTTCCTGACCTGAAGTCTATTTAAGAGCTGCACACAAATGCTTTTTAACATGCTTGCAAATATAATATGCAGGCACAACTATACCCTGGTTATTCTCCTCCTCCTCCCTCTGTTAAAAATGCTAATAAATAGAGCTCTAAAGAACATAATAACGGCCGTACCGGGTCAGACCAAAGGTCCATCTAGCCCAGTATCTGTCTACCGACAGGGGCCAATGCCAGGTGCCCCAGAGGGAGTGAACCTAACAGGCAACGATCAAGTGATCTCTCTCCTGCCATCCATCTCCATCCTCTGACGAACAGAGGCTAGAGACACCATTCTTTATCCATCCTGGCTAATAGCCATTTATGGACTTCACCACCATGAATTTATCCAGTTCTCTTTTAAACACTGTTATAGTCCTAGCCTTCACAACCTCCTCAGGTAAGGAGTTCCACAAGTTGACTGTGCACTGCGTGAAGAAGAACTTCCTTTTATTTGTTTTAAACCTGCGGCCTATTAATTTCATTTGGTGACCCCTAGTTCTTGTATTATGGGAATAAGTAAATAACTTTTCCTTATCCACTTTCTCCACATCACTCATGATTTTATATACCTCTATCATATCCTCCCTTAGTCTCCTCTTTTCCAAGCTGAAGAGACCTAGCCTCTTTAATCTTTCCTCGTATGGGACCCTCTCCAAACCCCTAATCATTTTAGTTGCCCTTTTCTGAACCTTTTCTAGTGCTAGAATATCTTTTTTGAGGTGAGGAGACCACATCTGTACACAGTATTCGAGATGTAGGCGTACCATGGATTTATATAAGGGCAATAATATACTCTCAGTCTTATTCTCTATCCCCTTTTTAATGATTCCTAACATCCTGTTTGCTTTTTTGACCGCCTCTGCACACTGCGTGGACATCTTCAGAGAACTATCCACGATGACTCCAAGATCTTTTTCCTGACTCGTTGTAGCTAAATTAGCCCCCATCATATTTTATGTATAGTTGGGATTATTTTTTCCAATGTGCATTACTTTACATTTATCCACATTAAATTTAATTTGCCATTTTGTTGCCCAATCGCTTAGTTTTGTGAGATCTTTTTGAAGTTCTTCACAATCTGCTTTGGTCTTAACTATCTTGAGTAGTTTAGTATAATCTGCAAACTTTGCCACCCCTTTCTCCAGATCATTTATGAATAAATTGAATAGGATTGGTCCTAGGACTGACCTTTGGGGAACACCACTAGTTACCCCTCTCCAGTCTGAGAATTTACCATTAATTCCTACCCTTTGTTCCCTGTCTTTTAACCAGTTCTCAATCCATGAAAAGATCTTCCCTTTTATCCCATGACAGCTTAATTTACGTAACAGCCTTTGGTGAGGGACCTTGTCAAAGGCTTTCTGGAAATCTAAGTACACTATGTCCACTGGATCCCCCTTGTCCACATGTTTGTTGACCCCTTCAAAGAACTCTAATAGATTAATAAGACACGATTTCCCTTTACAGAAACCATGTTGACTATTGCTCAACAGTTTATGTTTTTCTATGTGTCTGACAATTTTATTCTTAACTATTGTTTCAACTAATTTGCCCGGTACCGACGTTAGACTTACTGGTCTGTAATTGCCGGGATCACCTCTAGAGCCCTTTTTAAATATTGGTGTTACATTAGCTAACTTCCAGTCATTGGGTACTGAAGCCGATTTAAAGGACAGGTTACAAACCTTAGTTAATAGTTCCGCAACTTCATATTTGAGTTCTTTCAGAACTCTTGGGTGAATGCCATCGGGTCCGGTGACTTGTTAATGCTGAGTTTATCAATTAATTCCAAAACCTCCTCTAGTGACACTTCAATCTGTGACAGTTCCTCAGATCTGTCATCTACAAAAGCCAGCTCAGGTTTGGGAATCTCCCTAACATCCTCAGCCCTGAAGACTGAAGCAAAGAATCCATTTAGTTTCTCCGCAATGACTTTATCATCTTTTAGTGCTCCTTTTGTATTTCGATCGTCAAGGGGCCCCACTGGTTGTTTAGCAGGCTTCCTGCTTCTGATGTACTTAAAAAACATTTTGTTATTACCTTTGGAGTTTTTGGCTAGCCGTTCTTCAAACTCCTCTTTGGTTTTTCTTATTACACTCTTGCACTTAATTTGGCAGTGTTTGTGTTCCTTTCTATTTGCCTCACTAGGATTTGACTTCCACTTTTTAAAGGAAGTATTTTTATCTCTCACTGCTTCTTTTACATGATTGTTAAGCCACGGTGGCTCTTTTTTAGTTCTTTTACTGTGTTTCTTAATTTGGGGTATACATTGAAGTTGGGCCTCTATTATGGTGTCTTTAAAAAGCGCCCATGCAGCTTGCAGGGATTTCACTTTAGTCACTGTACCTTTTAACTTTTGTTTAACTAACCCCCTCATGTTTGTATAGTTCCCCCTTTTGAAATTAAATGCCACAGTGTTGGGCTGTTGAGATGTTCTTCCCACCACAGGGATGTTAAATGTTATTATATTATGGTCACTATTTGCAAGCGGTCCTGCTATAGTTACCTCTTGGACCAGCTCCTGCGCTCCACTCAGGATTAAATCTAGAGTTGCCTCTCCCCTTGTGGGTTCCCGTACCAGCTGCTCCATGAAGCAGTCATTTAAAGTATCGAGAAATTTTATCTCTGCATTTCGTCCTGAAGTGAAATGTTCCCAGTCAATATGGGGATAATTGAAATCCCCCACTATTATTGGGTTCTTAATTTTGATAGCCTCTCTAATTTCCCTTAGCATTTCATCATCACTAATACTGTCCTAGTCAGGTGGTCGATAATAGATCCCTAATGTTATATTTTTATTAGAGCATGACATTTCTATCCATAGAGATTCTATGGAACATGTGGATTCACTTAAGATTTTTACTTCATTTGAATCTACAGTTTCTTTCACGTATAGTGCCACTCCTCCCCCTGCACGACCTGTTCTGTCCTTCCGATATATTTTGTACCCTGGAATGATAGTGCCCCATTGATTGCTCTCAGTCCACCAGGTTTCTGTGATACCTATTATATCAATATCCTCCTTTATCACAAGGCACTCTAGTTCACCCATCTTATTATTTAGACTTCTAGCATTTGTGTACAAGCACTTTAAAAACTTGTCCCTGTCTATTTGTCTGCCCTTTTCTGATGTGCCAGATTCTTTTTTATGTGACTGTTTATCATCTGATCTGGCCCTTACATTATCCTTGTCCGTCCTCTGCTCCTGACTATAACCTGGAGATTCTCTATCATCAGACTCTCCCCTAAGAGAAGTCTGTGTCCGATCCACATGCTCCTCTGCAGCAGTCGGCTTTCCCCCATCTCCTAGTTTAAAAACTGCTCTACAACCTTTTTAATGTTTAGTGCCAGCAGTCTGGTTCCACTTTGGTATAGGTGGAGCCCATCTCTCCTGTATAGGCTCTCCCCATCCCAAAAGTTTCCCCAGTTCCTAATGAATGTAAACCCCTCCTCTCTACAAAGTATCAGAGGGGTAGCCGTGTTAGTCTGGTTCTGTAAAAGCAGCAAAGAATCCTGTGGCACCTTATAGACTAACAGACGTTTTGTAGCATGAGCTTTCGTGGGTGAATACCCACTTCTTCGGATGCAAGTATTCACCCATGAAAGCTCATGCTACAAAACGTCTGTTAGTCTATAAGGTGCCACAGGATTCTTTGCTCCTCTCTACAAAGTGTTCATATATTATTTTCCAAGGGTTCTCAATGCAGGATCTTCTGTCAAACTACCCCCCACTGGTCCCCTTTTCAAGGCTCCATGTCATAACAACCGTACTCCAGTGAAGTCTGGATAGGATTCTCTTCAAAGCCCATCCACATTGATTCTAGATTGACCAAAGTGATTCTAGTGACATGAGGCACTTCCTCTCCCCTCATCCAGAGATGACTGTACTGCCTCTGCAATCCTTTCACTCCAGGGATCAAAAATAAGCTGTGGGATAATGCAGAATACTAATCTACTGTAACCAGAGAGAAAGGAAGGCAGCCTCAAAGCTTAGATATTGTGAATAAGAGATCCCAGTGTTATTTTGGAGGAGAAGCTAATACATACAAGACAAGTATAAACATAAAAATATTGGATTGTTTGATATATTTTCAATTAAGAAATCAAACCCTGGAATAGAGAACCATATTGGGTTTTGATATTATCTCAAATGCAGTTTTGTGTGTGTGGAAATCTTCTGTTTCACTGAACAAGTGGTGAACAAACGGCAGGGTGTTTATAGACTCAAAAGATCCACAGCACTAACAGAAGCTGAGAGGCTGACCCTTTGAAGAGTCTACAATAGTGGGAAGGAAGTCTCTCTGAAGAATTTTTCTGCACTAATGCCACCTGATTGTAGCTTGAAATGTGGAAGAGCTCTCAACTCAACATCAGCATATGCCTCCTTCAGCTTCCAGCCACCAGCATCAGCAGCAAAAAAATTGTCAAAGCTAACATATTCCAAAAGAACTGTTGGTTTTGAATATGACACAAATTTTAGGCCCATTCTTATTGTGGCAATAAAATCACGGGTTCCACAACTTTAGGATCTTTCCACGAATTTTGCTATATTTCTGCAATATTCCACAAACTCTAAGCTTTAATTAAATGAAAACAAAAGATCAACCCAGTAAATTTCTAACTTTTCTCCTTCGATGACAATACCAATCCTCCTTCTAATGTCACACCAGACTGTGAACTGAAGAAAAAAGAGATGCCACTTTTACACTGTTGATCATCAGTATCCCCATACCTGTCAGTCGATGGGAAGAACTGCAGCTCAAGTTATATCCTTGTATGGCATCACTCTACAAGCGATCCTATCATATTGCAATAGACATTCAGAAACATGAGAACCTGATAGTATTAATATTAAAAAGGGCAAAAGAAAAATTACTTTAAAAAATCTTTGAGATACTCTATTTTATACTTCATAAAATAGTAGTAGTAAAAGGGAATTGACTTTTCAGTTCAGCTTTAAGTGTCTCATGACAATGTTAACTTGGCCATGTTGTACATATGTACTATTTTCCAGTGTTCTTTTCTAGGTTTCTGTTTCAGTTGTTAAATATATGCCATGCCAGAAAATATACAGGATGCTCAATATTGCAGAGTTAACATTGCTCTAGGAACCCTAACTTCTCCTTCCTACCCTTTTTATTTAAATTGCACAGCTTTAACACATTGCATTTAATATTCTTATTTATTATTTGATCTTGTGGTGGCACCCAAAGGCAGGGGCGGCTCCAGGCCCCAGCACGCCAAGCACGTGCTTGGGGCGGCATGCCGCGGGGGGCACTCTGCCAGTCGCCGGGAGGGTGGCAGGCGGCTCCAGTGGACCTCCCGCAGGCGTGCCACCAAAAGCCATGGGACCAGCGGACCACGGGAGGTCCACCAGAGCCGCCTGCTGCCCTCCCGGCGACCGGCATGCCGCCCTGCTTGAGGTGGCGAAATGTCTAGAGCCGCTCCTGCCCAAAGGTTTTTAACTATACCTGACTGAAGTGGAATTTGAAGGAAGAGAAGGTTACAGATGAAATCTGAGATACTATTACATGCAAAGGAAGGAGCATAAAAGAAGGCACAAAGGTGGCTGCTAAGAGGAGCATAGAAGTGATGCAAGGACATGAAACACAATGCACAATGGATGAGGGGGGTGAGCTGGTAAAAGAACAGAGCAGATAAATAGGGAGGGAAGAGCTGTGAGAAGTCCTGCAGGAGAGCACATGAAGTTTGAACTTGATATGGCAGAAAAGGTGGAGCCAGTGGAGGGCTTCAAAGAGTGGAGCGCCATAGAAGATCAGGCAAGAAAGATGATCGGGTTTTATATACATTACTAGAGGTGGCAAAGTAGTTATCGGGGAGGCTGGAGAGGTTTCTGTGATCCAGATGAGAAATGTGGACCTGAAAAAGGGTTTTCACTGTGTGGTTAGAAAGAGCTTGGATCTCAGAAAAGTTATAGAGGAAGAAATGGCTATATTGGACATAGCTGGGATGTGCAGCTCAAAGAGAAAGGGAGAAGTCAAAGATGATTCCCAGGTTATGGGCCTGGAGTAAATTCACACATTTATAGCTACTGTTCTCCTAAAACAGTTAAGGTTGCTGCTACATTTTAAAGTCACGGTTATATTTGTGTTATGTAGTGTATACCATTACTCAACATGGTTTTAAACATTAAAGGACAAAGACTATTATAACACACAAAAATTGTATGAGTTCTGTGCTAATGAATATTAAATACTGTAAACTATTTTAACAAATTATACTGTACTGTAGATTGACATACTGAGTAGATAAAATCTGTAAGGGCATTCAAGTTTCAAAGATCTGCAGATATAATCCTAATCACAGATAAACTGACTAAATAAATAGGCAAAGAGAACTGAATATAAATTCAAATTATAATTTTTTTTTTAAATTACACAAAAATTGCATAGTACAGTCTCTGAGGGTATGCATAAAATATCTTGTCTCTGTATCCATGATAGACCTTAGGCAAAGGAGATTCATTACTAGTAATAGCTATTAGTAACCTAGATGAAAAGAAAATAAGTAACCATTCTGCTAAACTTTGTTAAATTTCATTAAATTCAAGGTCCACAATCATATCTCTAATGATAATACTCAGCAGGTGAACCATTTTAAAAGCTGTGATATGCTGGGGCTAAATAATAATTGCTTGGACTATAGCTACATGTGATCTTCACATGGACAAGTTTTTGCTTACCTGAATGCGATATAAACAGGTTTTGAAATGTGCCAAAATGTTGGTTTCTGCTGTGATCACAGATCTATTTACTAGTTATTTTTATTTCCTTTTACCTTTTTACAGTTTTACTATGCTAAAACATTCTTTGGAAAGGAAATATGCTGTTAATTATGTTCCACCCAAGATGGATGCTTCACTCACATATTCAGGAATATTGAAAAATGCCCCAAATATTTAACACAAACACATCAGAACAGAACAAAATATAGTTTTATAAAACAATTTCATATATGAAGTATCTCTCAAAGCTCTTTTGAAAGCACTTAGTATTGCCATGATTGTGTGCACACAACCTTGGTGAGCAGGATGCTGCTAAGCCCAACCATCTCGGTACTTGAAACTACCATGGGGCCCAATCCAACTCCCACCAAAATCAATTGAAAGATTCACACTAAAGCCAATGGGAGTTAAACTGGGCCCTTCCAGAGAGAACGACTGTTATCCAAGATACCTGGATTGTATCATGATTTTTCAAAAAGAATGTTCAGTTGATTCTGTAAAGTAAAGCTGACAGTTACATTTACATACATCCAATAGTGATGGGCAAATCGCATACATACATTTGTCCAACAGCTTGCATATCAAGCCTGTTAGTTGAGTTAAACATGTCCATGAATCAGAGAATATAATGTATGACTAGCTGATTTTCATAACAAAACAGGGTTAGAAAAAGATTTCCAACTGCCACAGGGGCATTCCAACCAGTGTCTGCTTTTAAGACTCTCACTCAGCTTCTTTAGCAGGTATTTTACAGTTAATTCTAATAAAGACTTCCCTCAATGCCAGTCCCTCCACCCCCCCTCAGATTTAGAGTTATTTCTACTCTTCTCCAAACGAGGGAAGGAAAGAATTGCCATCTTCAGTACCAAAAAGCAAAATCACCTCCTTAAGTGTTGTCAAAACTTCTAGCTTCTCACTATGCACAATTAAAGATAAGTTTGCAGCATTTAAAAAAATATCAGAACAAAACAATACAAGGAATACTGTTCTGATTGGCCAGGACTCAAGGATGTGGATGTATGAAGCGTTGAATCATTCTGGGGGCCTTGTAGCATAATTCATGTCTAAAGTGCCTCAGAGTATACAAAACCTTAAATATGATTAATAATGTTAACAAAATTATTAAGGAATTTTACTTGCTAGTTGTACTAAGACAGACCAGAAGTGAGACTTGACTTTTGAATCCCATGGGCCAGAAGATCTACAGCGTAAAGCTGAATGGGCTCAGAAAAGTATGTCTACTCTAAATGTGCAGCAGAAAATGTCTTCATTTCGCTTTCTTTTTTTATCAGGGCGGGAAACATTGAGCTCCATTTAGTCATGCGGAATGCTGCTCCATGTGGCCACAACTTTTGTCACCTACAGTGGATTCTAGGGGGCATGCATGAGTATCAGAGGGTGCTAATTTTGCAATTGTCTCACTTATCATTGTTCTCCTAAACCACCGATGATGACCCAGGACATTCATTCCCTCTCTACTTTCTCATGTTTTGGTGCAATAACTCCTCAATTCCTTCAATTCTCCATAACTGATTAAGGCACAGGAACCTGAGAAAACAGTGCTACTTCTTGTCCCCCAAAATTTCACTCTTTAGTTGAATTATTTGTAAAAAAAAATACAACAAAACAAAAACAAACAAACAACAAAACGACACACCCCCCCATCACCACAATTACAATAGTAGCAAAAACCCTCTAGTCACCATTGTCTAGGTAAGGTGGCACAACACTTTCAAATTATTCGAAAGACAATGATCTAAAGCGTTAATAGAAAATCCTTTTGGACCAGGAAACCGCAGCATAGCATTTGACCAATGTGTGAGCTTAGCGAGTTTTGAGATGACAAGCATCACAGCACAAATCAGAGCCATCACCACATAATCACTTCAGAAAAGAGCCACCAATCATAGATATAATTACTGTGATCCACCATCTTGAATTATAGCTTTTGTTCTTAAAAACCCCATCTTCAAATTTTCCTTTTATCTCTTGAAAGTGACAGTCACTAGAGGTCTAGGAGAAGCAGCAGCTTTTAGTTCTGTAGTCCTGGAGAGCTTTGAGTGAAAGTTACTTTTTAAAATGGCACCACTGATGCAGAGATAATCAACATACAAACATGCACTCCAGTTTCTGAATATACCCACCTATATGTTTATACTTACAGTACTTCTTTTTTAACTTCTGCACAAATGCAGTCTGGTGTGTCTCAAACGTGTTCATTTCATCCCTAAAAGGGCACCCCCAAACACTTTCTGGCTAAATCCTACCAGTTTTACTCACACTGAAGATTACCTTACTATGCAGGTATTATTTATTACTTCTAAATTTAAAAACACTGCTACAGGAACTCATCCAGTTCTCTGGGCATTTATTCTCTAAAATTAAAATTTCATTATAAACACAAGGACTGCCACAAAACATACTGGTCTCACTCAGCCCATCTCCTCTTCAATAGCTTTAACAAAGAGGAGGAAAATATGGGTTTTGCAGCATGCCTGGAAAGTTAACAAATATGGGTTCTGGAGGCTCCCTTCCAGAGAACTCCCTGCCAGCAGGTCCCCCTCCAGCTTTAGCACCTCTGCTGTTTTCAACTATGGTAGTGTATCATGGGGGAGAGAAATGAGGTCCCACGTAATTAGCTCCCAAGCCATTTAAGACTTTATAGGTTAAAACTGACACACTGAATTCCAACCTGAAGCTTATTGGGAGTAGTTCCACTGAAATGAATGGGACTTCTCATAGAGCATGGTACAATTCAACATTAGTGAGGGTGGCAGAATCTGATCATAATCGTCTTGTAGCTCCATCTATGTGATACAAATGTTTTCTTAACTATTTTGAGAACAAAGTTAAAACTTGGGGAGGCTTTAAAATATACTCCACACACCTATTTCTTAGGTTTTGGTTTCATTCACAAAGAAACTAATCACAAATTCCAGCTCAAACCTTCTCCCCAGGCTTGGTTCTTCTTAGCATTCTCCCCAAGGGCCTAGAACCTAGATTTTATTTGCTCAGAAAGTCACTTCCATCTCCCTTATAGCCAAAGTGAAGTTAATGAGTCCTGTCTAGTGCAATGAGTCAGCAGGAATCCATCAGCAGTTCCCTACAGGCTTCCAACACTTGCTAACAAGGTAGATCAACAGTGGAGCCCTGCAACTATACTATATTCTGCAGACAAATATCCTGCATGCAACATCAACACATTTTGATTACTATCAATAACTGGATGAAAGTCATCCTTTTTGTTCCAACATAAGTCATCAGGGCACTAACAGGGGTAAGGAAGCACAAACATGTCGCTGCATATACCTTTTCTTCATTTATTTCTTCCAACTGTGCCACAGTATTGGTTAGCAATTTTGAAACCAAACAATATTAATTCTGTCTACACTAATAATTTATGCTGGACATTGGGTTCATTTGCAAAGATACTGATCTTAACCCACAATGATAGTTTCAATGGTTTCCACTGTCATACACCATTCTGAATTTTCCTTTACAGTGGTGTAAAACTCTTGGTGACAATCTCTTTCATTAGGTTATTTTCCAAATACCCCAATACTTAATTCTTTCAGCAAAGAGTCCTGTGGCACCTTATAGACTAACAGACATATAAGAGCATGAGCTTTCGTGGGTGAATACCCACTTCGTCAGATGCATGTCACCCACAAAAGCTCATGCTCCTATACGTCTGTTAGTCTATAAGGTGCCACAGGACTCTTTGCTGCTTTTATAGATCCAGACTAACATGGCTACCCCTCTGATACTTAATTCTTTCAGGACAGTATAAGAGGTAAACAGGAAAAAGAGAGCTATAGCACCATTTTTTACTCCTGACTTGTTCTAACTAATAGCTGTAAATCAGCACTAAATCATCTACAACATATAGTTGTTTACTTATCAAATTATTAGGATACATAGGTGCTCCTACCACCTGCATATAACCAGAGCTTGGACATAACATGCCTTATTGAAAGAACAAAATTTTGGAATACTCATCATTTTTAATTTTCTGTGGATATAAAGATACCATATGGAGCCCCCACACCGCTACAAACAAAAGATATGCACTCCCTGGGGTTTTGTTATATTAAAAAAAGAAGATCATTTCAAAATAACTACAGTAACTCCTCACTTAAAGTCATCTCGGTCGTTGTTACATTGCTGATCAATTAGGGAACATGCTCATTTAAAGTTGTGTAATGCTCCCTTCTAACGTTGTTTGGCAGTGGCCTGCTTTGTCTACTGCTTGCAGGAAGAGCAGCCTGTTGCAGCTAGCTGGTGGGGGCTTGGAACCAGGCTGGACCGGCAGCCCCCAGTCAGCTCACCCTATCAGCTCCCCACTCCCCTAAGTTCCCTGTGCAGCAGCTGCTTGCAGTTCACCTGTGTCCCTACCCCCACTGCCATGTGCTGCTCCTGCCCTCTGCCTTGGAGCTGCTCCCCGAGACTCCTGCTTGCTGTGCCAGGGGGGAGGGAAGAAAGAGGGGGGCTAATGTCAGGGTGTCCCCCTCCCCTCTGCTCCTGCACCCTGCTTACCTGCTTCAATAGAGCAGGGGGGGGGGGGGGACACCAGGGCTGCAGTCTCAGCAAACTGATCTAATTAACAAAGCAACAGTACTTAAGGGAAATGCGCATATCTCCCTTCACTCTTGCTGCCTTGCAGAGTGAGAGAGTTAACCCTTGAGGGTTAACAATCAGCCAATTGCTAGTTTATGATTTAGCAGTAAGGGAAATATCCCACCCTCTGACTCCTCCAGCCCAACCAAGGTTCACAATCATCATCACTGTGTACCAGTATTACATTGTTTGTTTAAAACTTATACTGTGTGTATATATAGATATATAGTTATAATACAGTCTTTTGTCTGGTGAAAAAAAATTTCCCAGGAACCTAACCCCCTCATTTACATTAATTCTTATGGGGAAATTGGATTTGCTTAACATCGTTTTGCTTAAAGTTGCATTTTTCAGGAACATAACTACAACGTTAAGTGAGGAGTTACTGTACACAAACCCGAGCCAGAGCTTCAAGGGCTCTGTCCCTCAGGACTTGACTGTTCCATACGCTAACTCTTACTGTCAGAGGGCTACCACCACACCTCCAGCAGGGTAAAGTCTAACAAGCCAGACCTGCCCCAGTGAGACAGCACACATTTACCTGCAGCTCCTGGCAGAATTCCAGCATCAAGTAACAGGGTGGGACAAGAAGAAACTCTTTATACTCTCTTACACACCAATAAAAAAAGTGGCAAGAGCAAGAATCTCTGGTGTGCAAGGCTAAAACCATCTAAGAAAAGGATGTTATTTTCCACCACTGCCCTTGGATTAGTGTACAGTCTTTTTTTTTTTTTTTTTTTTTTAGGAAATAAAACTGACTGAATCATCCCTTTTCCATAGCTGGACAAGTACAACTGTTCTATCTGGTCTAACCTTTTTTTCAGTGTCCAATCAGAAAGTTGCATCCAGCAAACTAATTCAATTCAGAAGTTTGTGTACAGGCATTCTTTGAAAGGCTCTAAAATTGTTGACCTTCAGGGCACAATACAAAGCCTATCCATTTTCCCAGGTGTTTGGCCAGGGGGATGGCAAGAGAAACTGGGGTTCTACAGCATGATGGGGTACTCGTTTGCACTGTTGATTTGACTCGTTTCTTTTTATTATGGAGGTGAGCTTATTAGAAATTAAAAGAAATAGATAAAAATAAATAGTGTCAACCAGGAACCTTTTGTGAATGAAGCTCACTTGATTTGGCTGTATTAAGTATAGTATGTCAGACATGAACTGACTAGATAGTAACTTCAGGAGGAATTATGAACTGCCAAGATAATGCCAATTCTTTCCCCAAGGATTGCACCCTTAAGGCTGCAGCAGATGACTCCTTGGAGCACTCTTGACAAACACTACATCCCTTGGTACGAACAAATCCAGTGGTAGCGCTTGGAGAAGGTGTTGACAGAGCTCAGATGGCTGCTTAGCTGAATTCAATCAGGAAGGCTTCTCCTCTCTCAACCTCAGAAGTGGCCATGACTCTAAGGAAATTAGCCTTAAATTTGATTGGGCAAGGAAGAATTGCCAAGCTACAAGGTAAGCCAAATGCAGGAAAAGGTCAGTGCAGGAAAGGATGGCTGAAGAGGCTTTTTCATCTTTTAGTGGGGACCTTATTAGAGAATGAAGAGGAAATGGGACTTTCTAAGCTGCTGCATCCAGAACAAGTAGGCCTTCAGTGCCCTCTGGATGTGAAAAGTGTGCCAGAGAATTTCCATCCACACCGAGATCTTAGGTCAGATGGTGGGGGAGGGGAGCATCCTAATTAAGACTTGTTATAAGGAAGTAAAGTAAAAAGTAAAAAGCACTACCTTTTTTCATAAAAGAAGAGGTCGGAGGTGTAACAATCTTGGGGTTTACTAAATAAACCAGTGAATGAGAAAGGAATAAAACTTTAATAAAACAAACTGGAGAACATCTCTGGTGAACTGCTGCACACAGTCATGCAATGTTCCAAACCCCTGCCTACAGAGCTAATCTCCAAATTCCCACACTCACAACACTATCCCTTATGAGGGAGTGTCTCCAAATCACAATCTTTCATAAACATATCTCTGCAGGAGGATTGCATACCAATGTTGCAAGCTCCTCCACTGTTTGGAGAGAAGCAACTGCTACTACCTGTCAATGAGTCTTCTGATAGGGGAAAACTCTGCTCTGTTGCACTAGGGTACATCAGGACTAATTCCACTCATTTCAATGGGCTAGGTACAACAGAGAAAAATTTCACCCTTAAAAATCTTTAAACAGGGGTCACAAAATAAGATGGGCAGGGTTGACACATCAGTATGCTTGTAGTGAATTTTTCTTGTATCAAAAAGTTGTTAGGGCCTGAGATAGGCCTGAACCTGATCTGACTTTTCAAGAATCAAATAATATTTTGACCAAAAAAATTGCTTTGTTTCTACAACGGTATGATTTGGGAATATTTGCCTGCAAATAGTGTGTCTGTATATTTGTGTGTCAACTAACAGCCTTGGGAGTTAAGAGCAAACCTTGGAGCCGGTGTTTGATTTAGACTGTGTGAGAGAGCAAAAGACATTACATATGTTTGGGAATAGTGCTAACAAAAGAAAGAGTAAAGCAAAAAGTACTAGCAGTACTTACATTTTGGGCACTTTCAAACTATCCAGGATGATTTACTGGAATTCATTTGCAGGAAGAAGATTTTAAACCTACAGAGTTTACACCAAAAATTGCAGTCCTACTTGGCCAAGGAAATCTGGTATTTAACTATACAGATTCTCTAATATGTCAATCTTCATTTCTTAGATTCATGATCTAGAAACATGTCTATCATTCTTATTTCCAGACCCATTCACTTATTGATGGATAAAAATAGCAGGAAGTGATATCTACTGGTGCTAAGTAAAGCCTGTCTGATTTATAACGTCTATCCAGCAGAGAGCGATGACAAAAATTACCTCTCTCTCCCCTTCCCCACCCCACTGTCTAGTCACTCAATGAACAAAGAGAATAGTTCTATGGTTGTCAATAGTTAGTTGTGTGTGTTAAATTTTGTATTAATAGTTGCTGGAAAACCAAAGATGTGCCAACAATTAAGGATTCAAATAGCATAAACATAGCATAAATTGAAGCTTACAAAAGGATGACAGAATATGGAATTTGATGCCTAGAATTCCATCTGGTAACCAGTCTTCTTTCTTTCCTCATCCGTCTATGCCCCAACCTGGTTATGATGTATGGGGTGCCAGGCCAAATTTGAGAGAGCGGCATTGTGCAAAAGTGTGGTGAATACTGAAGATTGCAGTTCCTGCAAGAAAATCGCAGCCCATGATTTTCTTACAGCCTTAAATGTATGTTTAATCTTTTATTTTGTACCATTTTTCCTTTCTTAGTATACTTGAATTTGTTTATCAAAAAGTGTCTAAACATTGGGGGGGGGAGGGAAGAGAGAGAAGATAATCCAACCTGAAACTATATTCCCTTTAGGTGGAGGACAGAGTGTAAGGTTCAAGGCAGGGGAACAGGTGCTAGAGGTATTTACTTGTCCACAAACCCACACAGAATGGGAAGATCCATGCAGCAAGGGTCTTCTTCTGCATATGGATCTAGAGAGAATTATTTCTCCCTCTCAGTGTTTTTAGCCCTTCAAAAAAAATCAAGAACCCATTGTAAACTGACACTGCGCTGTCTTCCAGAGTCTGCAGACAGAAGCTGTCAGTATTTCTGCCCCGTTTGTGTGTGTGTGTGTTTGTTTTTTGCCTAAGTATCAGCAGGACAGTGAAATTACCAGACTCTGGACCAGTGTTGGCAATTTTCTGGGAAAAACTAGTTTAGGGGCTTCTGGTAAATACTGGATTAAACCCATTTTAAATAAGGAAACTGGTGGAAATAATTGCATCAGTATCCAGCAAGTTCAGCAAGCATAGAATGCATCTTTTCAAACTTTGGATACATCCATTCAAAACTGAGGAATAGGCTCAGTTTATCTACTACTTCAAACTTCAGAGAGGTAGCCGTGTTAGTCTGGTTCTGTAGAAGCAGCAAAGAATCCTGTGGCACCTTATAGACTAACAGACGTTTTGCAGCATGAGCTTTCGTGGGTGAATACCCACTTCTTCGGATTAATGCTTGCATCCGAAGAAGTGGGTATTCATCCACGAAAGCTCATGCTGCAAAACGTCTGTTAGTCTATAAGGTGCCACAGGATTCTTTGCTACTTCAAACTTGATCTTCTGCTCCGGAATGCTGCATGGCCAAATGGAGTGGTAGTCTGCAACTCCGCACGCTTCAAGCCTACAACTCTGCATTACTGATGTTTTCATATAATGGAAAGTATTTGACATTTACTTATATACTACTAAAAACTGAAATATAAGTCATGACGTATAATTTTCTTGAGAAAATACCAAACTAAAATGTACACAGACGTTCCAATTTTCAATAATATAATTACATGCATTAGTATTGCACTGACTGCAGTTTTACTTTTTATTTGTACAACCCTAAATTAATCTATAAATCTACTGCATTATGTAACTACAGTCTGAATATGTATCTAAAACTAAGTGTCATGTGGTGTGCATTAATTATCCAGTTTTAAAAATAGAAAATGCCTTAAAATGCAACTAACTAGTTTTCCCCAAAGCAATAAAAACCATGATGTTACCTGGTAAAAACTACCGCTGGTAACTACTGTGCCATCCCAGCTCTGGAGAGGCTATCCACTTATGACAGCCTCTTCACTTAAGGCAGCCTCTCGCCCATGTGGTATGATTTACAAAAAATAGATTTCCTTGCACTTGCTGAGTTCTTGCTAGATAGTTTTCCAGATATGGTAATAAAGTTTTGGCCTAGCTAAACCACTTTCCTGGTATCTAGTCTTGCCCACAACAATGTCAGAATTCAGGTTTCCCTTGCAGACTTAATTCAGTCTCTTTATGCATGTGTATTATAATACAGTCTTTAATTACATGACCGCAAACTATTTTTTCCACGCAAACCCTGCCTCTTCAGATTTGAAGCCGAACTAAAACCCTATTAAGGTTGTTTATGGGGACTTAACAGGACTACATATTTTCAACAAAAATCAGCAGACTGGCTAATCCTATATCATTGCACCAAGAGAGTCTGGATAAAATAAGAGAAACACTAAGGTAAAATACTTCCAAATACAGATCGAGACCACAGTCTGTCTGGTAACCAGGACTAAATAAGTAATTGCAAGATCTGGTGGAAACTTGTGACAAGAGTGCCAGAGAAGGTTTAATAATGCAATGTAGGTCATTAATCCTATCAGCCCTGCCAGATCACTCTCAGAACAAAATAGTAATATATCTGCACCAGTTCGCTGATATAGTTTATTGCTGAAATATAACTGGCAATTTATTTCAAAAATATATAACAATATTATTGGTAAAAATGAGCTATTGGACTAAAATATTCAAAAATGCCTAAGTTACTTTCAATGGGATTTAAGACCATAAGTGAGTTTAATACTTTTAAAAATTTCACTCTCAATCAATGTAATTGTCACTTTTTTTGACCAATGGGTATCTTGCCAGAAAATTTTTAAAAATTGTTTTTGTTGTTGAGCTCCAATCGTGCTCAGCTACAAGTTGCCTAGCTACTATATTTGGACTCAAACAGAAGAAAAAAGCAGAAAAAGTAACTTTACTGAAAGCAAAATGAATTTTATTGCTACTGATTTTTAGCCAGATTCTGCAGCCATTTTCACAATGAGTAACGCAAGTTGTGCCAGTGTAAGCAGTGATTACTTATACTGAATATTAACCTTCTCAAGTTTTTCAGCTGTTTTATGCAACTTAAATAAAAGCTAATTTTTGTACTGACACTATGGTTCATTCTCCCCAGTGAAGTTTGAAAGGCAATTTGAATACTGTGCTATTTGACTTGGGGTAGAAGGGAGTGATGAAATCCCATATAGTCTCTGCTTAACTTTATTGGGCTCGTGTAGATCCTGAACATGGAAACAGGAATTGCTTTTGATGTCAACAGCAATATAATATTTGAAGAGTATCTCATACTTCATGTGGGATAGTGACCACAGCACTATCAAACAGAACAAACAAGGGGCATTATTCATCCTACCTGTAACTCCGTAGACTTGATTTGGCCTGTTAACTTTTATAGTACTACTGAAATGTTATGAGATTAACATTCAATAACAAGAAAAATAATGAAAATATATTTCAGTAATTTAGATGACAGACATACTGTAAAGTCAGGTTATTCCAACTGCCATATTTTTTGTTTCTTCTCCTGTCCCTTCAGTTCTGAAAAGAGGTTAGCACCCTCCTAGCTTTTCAAGGACAAGGTGCATTTGTTTCTAGCCTTGGTAGTTTACAGGATATCAGACATAAAACCTGTCATAGTTCAATTGGACTAATGGTGCTTTTTTTGATACTGATCCAGGTCTCAATACAGTAAGTCTCAGATCTTGGACCAATGCAATTTTTTCATCCCGGAGGATGGAAAGGAAGAGGTTTTATAAAGCATGAATTGTAAAATGTGGCTCTCCATCCACATCTGATACACAATCTGATGTCTGAAATAATGTACTGTATCTTGGAAGAAAGTAAATAATGTTTTTTGAAAATGACAGAGAAAAAAAACAAATAAAATTGTCAATGAAAATATTTTCTGTATACACTGAGAATTCTTCTTTCATCCTGTTAGGATAGAGGCCAGTTACAGTAACAGTGCAAGAGTCCCCACCCCTCCAATGGAAAAGGGTTAAGAAGGAGATATTCATTATTGGAGAAATACATGCATAGAGAACCTGAACCAACAGGGCAGGTCCCATGATTATTGATTTTACTAACTGTAAAATCTAGTAATAGACTGTAATTAATGTTGGAATAGACATTCAAAGGCACAAATAGCACTTATGTCTATAATTCCTATTAAGTTCAATGGCCCTTACAGGCAGCGTCTTTGAAAACCTACTCCATTACTAATAATAAGTATGTAGACAGCACAATAAACATACACTATTCTTTACAAAATGCAGAATAAACCATGCATCCTGCAGGCACAGTGACGGCCATGATATATTCTTACAACTAATGCATGTATAACAATAAATACATGGAACAACAGGCCAAATACTGGATTAACAAGCACGCAGAAACAATGTATGTCTTGTTTTATAGGATTAGGACAACAAATATTGCATCTGTAAAATTGTCTCAGAATAGTTTGTGTTACCAAGGAAAGTATGTTAGTATAATAGATTTCAGGAAGAAAAATGAAAACATTCATAATCCACCTCAGCTTTAGAGATGGCTTTATAAGAGATCAACATATAGATTCAATAGTGATCAACATTCTCTACCTCAAGTATTCTGCACCTCATAAATCCAGAAAAAAAACAAACCCTTGGTCAAAAACACTTTGACCAAGACTTTAAAAAAAAGGTGCCTAAAATTCAGCTGCTAAGTGCTTACTAGTTGGCATGAATAAATGCCCAGTTTTCAAATGAGATGAAAATTCAGCAACACCCATTACAGTCAATGGAATCATCATATACTGACTCTGATAAGGAGGAAACTTAAGAAAGAAGCTACCTTCCTGACTTCAGTGATATGTGACTTCCTATCATATCCTAACATGACTGTTGTCTTACTTTTAGGGCATGGATCATGCTGCAGGAGATTTATCAGGCCTGTACACCCTTTTGTGGGATTATTGCAGAGTGGCATTTGGTATTTATAGGCCTTCATACAAGATTGAAGCCTGTTCTGTCATTTGTTCCTCCACTGAAGGATTTCCCAAAGTAGAACATTTTTTAAACCAGTTTAGTTAAGCAAATGGAAAAACCCTACATAGACACTCTTACTTGAACTTAAGAGTGGCTTACTTAGGTTTACCTTAGATCTGTTCCTAATCAATTTAAGCTAATTTGATAAATTCGGTCAATTAATGTGACCATACAACCTTTTGCACTAGTTTAACTACATCAATTTAGATAATTGGTGCACCTCTGCATGTACATAAATTCTTTATCCAGCTGCTACAAGAGAAATCTGAATCTGCAAATGAGTCTCTACCCCAGGCAGAATTACAAAATTATACAAGACCCCATCTTGAATACCTTATTTAGGCATACTTGCTTGAGTACAGTTGAATGAAATCAGAACCAACACTGAATAAGAACCTTAGTATGACACGCAGAAAGTAGGAAGTATTTTTGTTTACTCTTTAACTGACTAACAAAAAACTAGCCTTCGAAATCAGCAGTAAATCACAACAAACCTCTTCAAGGGAACTCACTCCCAACCTCCTCTGGACCACATACTCTCCAGAGACCAGAGCAGCACACTAGCTATCTGTCAGTATCCAGCAGAATTTAAGCTGTTGGTTTTGACCTATAAATCCTAAACAGAAATGAGGCCAATTCTCTATGCTATTTTGCCACAGGTGTGGTCAGTGGAGGCACCAGACCTGGAACTTGAATGATATAAGAGAGAGAATGTAGCTGACAGGGCATTCCCCATGAACGCCCCTCAGCTTTAGAACTCACTCCCCTGATCTGAAATAGTCCAAGTTTATTCACTTCCAGGGCATGCACGGGGCATGAGCCATTTGTTTTTCCTATCAACACCAGGGCTTTGGTAGAAGATTTGTAATATGTTTTGGCTAGTAGGTTATTTTTGGCTGTGGTGGATATGGTGATTAGTGGTTGAAGGAAAATTACAAGAGCAATTATATAGTTGCATCTCTAACTGTCAGAAAGCACCTAGAATAAGGGATAGGTGCTCCTTTCTAGTGGATGTGCATAAAGATCAAAATAAATAAAATAAACAGGCACAGTGACGGCCATGATATAAATAGCTAAATAGAACTAGGAAATAAGATGAAAAGATAAAATGCTGAGGTGACAAGAATGATTTCACCAGGGTAGGCAGTAAAAATTAACAATACAAAGTTTCATGCAGTACTTCTACTGGCAATACTGTATGTAGGATGTATGAGCTGAACACATGCACTTGTACGTGGACTCACCTACCTATGATAGAGAATTTTAAAAGCTGTGACTTATTAATTTAGCCTTTATGGTAAGCTCCATTGAGTGCATATATATGGAGGCAAAATGGGAGAATAATTTTCATTAATGTTGTCATACTGACAAACAAAAGCCTACTCAAAGTTTGAATAAAAGTTCCTTATGTATCTTGATTGTTAAACAACACGATCAACTTGACTTAAATAAATTGTTCAATAGCATGAAAAGGCTAATTATGTTGTACTAACTTCCTTTTGTCTAGTATAAAAGGAAGTTTTCTTACTTTGCCAGGCTGAGTATAATAGTCTATGAATTTTGAGATCAAAGAAGCAAACTGAATGTTTTCTAAAGTAAGAGTTTCCTTCACCAAGTTTTACACTTATTGCAGCTAAAAGAGCTGTGTGAAGGGATCAGCACTAAACCCAAAGGACAGGCAGTGCACAGCAAGAAAGAGAGCAACTCCCTCGTGCTTTTTGCAGGTCACTACCAAGGACTGTGTTAGCAGATCCACACCAGACCCTTAACAGGCAGCTCTGCTGCTACCAGTAATTAGCTTGGACAGCTCTGGCTCCAAGAGTAGCAGCAAGGCTACACCATAATGAGCTCAGCTGGGATTAGTAGGACAGGGCAGGGAACCAAGAGAGCAGAGGCATTCTGCACTGCGTATGTATCAAGGAGATCAAACAAGGATGGCTGGCTAGGTTATCCCCTCACCACCTCATTCCAAAAATGAAGCACGGCAGTGTATAAAATACAGGCTAATGAAGAGCGACATCTCGAACAGATGAGAGCCACATTAATTAACACAATCCCTAGATCATGTAATACAGTTTCTGTTAGTGCTAGCAAACTTGTAACTTGTCACTGATTTAAGAAAAAAACCTGATGTTTTTTTCCCCTTTTTGTTTCTGGTAGAAGATAATGGTTTAATCTTGGAATTTTGTAAGGAATTCCTCTGTGTGGCGCAAAGAGAAAAAGCTTCAGAAAACAAGCACGCTTCTCCGTGTATATATCATTTAAAAAGGAAACTCACTTTTCAATCAATAGCTTTTTGTGCTCCCTTTTGAAATATGCCAGCTCGTTCCAGACAGCATCAGAATCTTCTTGGCGAAGCTGGTGGGGATCTGCACGCTGGTGTTTGCTTTTAATGTTTTCAGTTCTGCTAATAAATGAAAAGATTTTTTGTTTTAAATAAACATTTATTTTAACATTTTAAAACTGACAAGAAAAAAAGGTGACGCTCTCTCTCTCTCACACACACACACACACACACACACACTTGAAATTGCTACATCAAGTGGATGTACTTCTTGTATGCTGAATTCAATTTTATTGGATAAGACTCCTAAAATCTGATGTATCAAAATTAAAGTTCCAATTAAATAGCTTCCGAAAGATAGCCTGTTGGTATGGCAGCATGCTCTGAACTGATGTGTGGCAGATCATAGTGTCTCTCTCATTCAGTCAGTCAACAGAAAGTACAAGGTGACAATGTTGTACACAGTCTCCAAGAAAGGTTATGAGCCACCAGTTCTCTAGCACTTCCTGTCAATCAATCTGTAAGTGGCACAAGTATCCAGTCTTAGAGAAAGATGATAGCCCATTCTTGTTGATAAAGCATGTGTGAGAAAGAGAGATGCTGAATTTAGGGGAAACACAGGAAAGAAAAGAAAAGAAAAGAAAAGATTTCAAAACTTCTATTTCACTTAAATGCCCTTACTGTGAATTAACGATGATGCCAGGGAGAACAATTAAATAAAACTATTCCTGCCGGAAATTCTTTTCATTCTCACTGTGTGCCAAATTCTTATCAAGGCAAGAATAACCTACAAAAGAGTGGAAGCCCCCACCATCCCTGCAGTCACTGATATCAATGGAAGTTGATTGTGCAACTGACAAGAGAATTGGACCCCATCAGCTGCCATCCAAACAGCAGGTTCTTGAGGAATCAAAGGTGCATCAGGCCTCTACCTTTTACAGAGAAACAGAAATTGCATAAGGGCTTGATTTTGAGTTGTTCCTAACACAATTTAAATGTCAGGAGTGGTTTGTGTTCCTTGCGATAACAAATAATGGTTTAATGTGTGACTTTCTTAATTTTTAACCCACTTTAAATTTCTACAGTTATATCTTGGCCATTGCCATGCCTTTACTTTATAGACACCATTTATAAACTCCATTCAGGAGGACAAGTCATGGAGCTTCATCCAGTACTCTTCTCTATAAATCAGCTGATAGGAGTTGCTATAGAAGCAATATAACTTGTAGCCAAGAATTCTAAGGTTGCACTGAAACCTGGGTATCCTGAATATGTTCCCACTCAGCCAACAGCGGGCTTCATTTATTTATTAAACAGGAAGTTGGTACTGGTGAAAGATGCTACCCTGACCACAACTGAAACCGAAGTATATCCATTGGCCATATATACAACAGTGAATGGACCATTCCTCTGACTGCCCCAGTGTACATCAAAACTGAAATTAAATTTCTTTACCTAGGGACATGAAAATAGTTCAGTGTGTGCATCCTTTCAGTCCTTGACCTCTTGTTGATTCTGTCACCAAGGTTGTCTCTTAGACACCTGTATATTAGTTACTGGGCATAGACCATCATGTCATTTCATCAGCTACCATTCAAAAGGTTTCAGTCACTGCAACCTGGACTGAATTTAAAACAGTCACCTAGAGGTTAAAAGTTCTGCATGCTATTACTAAAGAAATGAATCATCTCAATCTTAGTTTAAACAAAGCTATATAATGTCATTTATGTTTTGATCTTTCAAAGCTTCTTCCTCCCACAGAGAAAAAGTACTGAATAACTTCATAAATCTTAGAAATTTTCATCCTGATAAGTTTTTACATTTTAAATACTCTGTCTCCCTAGAAATGCTAGAGTATTGTGCAGGAGTGGGAATCTACTGAAGTGGGGTAGGGATAGATGAATTGGGGATATACCTGATGCCTGATTCTCATTTACACTAAGACCCCTTCATATCACTCTGGCACTACAAAGCAGCCTTAAAAGTGAGAGTAAATTTTATTTACACACATTTTAAGGCCTCTTTACTTGATTAGAGAGGTGTAATGGAGCCTTAGGATATGTCTACACAGCAGTGTAACCCCAGGGTTTGAACTCAGGCTCAAGCCTAACTCTCCTTCTGTCTACACACAAATAATACTAACCTAGGATTCCAGGGCCCCATGGGGTGGAGGGTCCATGCCTGAGTGAAGTCAGGACCCAGGGTTCAAGTTATATTGATCTGCAGTGTAGATGCAGCCCCACTGGACTATGCTCTGAAAGTCTGCCAAAAGTATCCCACAATCCCAAGTGTAAACTTTCTTTGTCTTCTTGACAGCCAAGTTTGGTGGATAATCAAGTTTTCCCAGAAGTCAAGTTATGCCACGGACAAAAGGCTACAGAGACCACATTTCGGGACGGCACTAGGAAGCCTGGCATATGGGAGGTTGGACTCGAGCCCACATAATGCAATGCATATGTTGGAGCTCCAGTTTGGGACCCAGATTTCAACAATCCCTAACACTCCAGGCCTAGGTTAACAAACCTTGATCTACTAACTCAAGTTCTACTAAACCTGGGCTTATACTGCAGGGCAGATAAAATCCTAGTGTCAATGAGAATCTGACCATGAATCTTTCATTAGACATTATCTGGATTAACAGGAGCAAACCAAGGCCCTGATAATGGAAAACATCCTTTTTCAGAAAAGCATTTAAGCACATGCTGAACTTTAAGCAAGTTAAGTCCCAATGAGGCCTGCTTAAAAGTTTTCCTATAACAGGGCCTAAATACTTCAGCCCTTAAAATTTCTAAAACTGAAATACTGTAATATATCAATAGTCCCAGATGTCCCTAAATTAACACACAAGATTTTAGGCTAATTTTCAGATTTTAGAATGAGAATTTTTGCCAATTATGGTGGGATTTTCAAACATTTAAAAACTTGTACTTGCCAGAGTTTTAATATTCCTCATTATTTAGTTTGATTTACAATTATAATATGATCAACAATTTGTTTTGAGAATGACCAGAAATAATATCTTTAGAGTTGTTTGGCAAAGGTGAATATTCTGCTTTTTGAGGCATATGCTGTTTTTCCCCCTTACAATAACTAAAGTCAATTCTAATATCCTTTTTTAATATTTGAATTTTTCAGTGTTTCATTGAGGAATTATTATTTGTATATTATTTAATAAATATATTTGTAAATATAGATTGTAACATAAAAAACAATTGTTCCATTATAGAAATTGAAAAACATACATTCCACAAATTAATCCCATGGGGAATTAGATAAGCATAATAAGCAACCCTATCAGACCTTTGTCCAGCAGTCAAGCTTAAAATGAGATCTTAAACAAAGTAAGTAAAGATGTCAATTCATGACATTTTACTTTTATGATTTAATCTTAAAATTTGATCATAGGATTGTATGTCATGTGTTCTGTTTTAATAAAGGATAAAGACTTGATCATCACATAACTTCATTTGAATCAAATTCACTTTCAGAACACCTATACAATAACTTCATTCAGATTTAATATTTAGGTGAAATGTTTTCAATGAGCTATGTAACTTACTTGCTATAGCCCTCTTCCCACTGCTTTAATTGCTCTTTTACTGCTCTGTAGTTGGTCTGTAACATCTGCAACCTTTCCTTGCGTTTTTCATGGGCTTTTCTTAGCTCATCATTTTCTTGGGTCTGTATAACACCAAATAGAAAAAGTAAGAGTCTGGTAAAATGTAATGGAGAGTTCCATACTGACAGCATGACTAAGCTAAAATTCCAATTGTTACACAAATTGATGACCTTAAGAAATTTAAACAGAAAGTTTGAAAATCATAGTAATTAGTTTCAAATAATTGGTTTGCTATTTCTCATGACTATTTTCAAGTAAATACGGCATCTCATCATTTTTCATGCTGCTTAAACAGTTTCAAGTATTTACTACCCAAGCTGTTAATGTTCTTCCCATAGAGGCACTGATTTAGTACACATGGAAATATATAGGCTGAAAAGGGATTTTCCCCATTGTATTTTACTCAAAAATACATTTGTTAATATTATGGGCTACTCAGCATTCATATGTTTTGTACATATATTGGGTGAAATCCTGGCCCCATTAAAGTCAATGGCAAAACTCCATTGACTTTAAGGAGGCCAGGATTTCACCCATTATATACATTTTTTCTCATATTACTTAGTCTCTGACCTATTATACAGTATTAAGCAGGAAAAGTAGGGGGAAAAATTGACCTATGCTTTAATATGACCGTGATCACGTGGGAAAACACAGTTCATTCTACAGAAGGGGGTGGGGGGGAAGGAGTATGCATTGATTTATATTCCAGGATTACATTTTTACGCACCTTAATATTGCATCCCCAATAAACATAGGTATAAATATAATACAAGAGCATTTAAGTGACTCCTTACAGAATGGAACAAATTAAATCCTACAGTGTAATACAAAATTAAACTAATAGTAATTTGTAGTAAAATTTGGTCTCAATTCTTCTGCTCTACTATGCAGTGAATTCCCAATTAATTCAATGGGATTCTGCTTGCAGAGTGACTGCAGCACCTGCCCCTTCATATCAATATCATCAAAATACATTATTAGTAGATGTGTACTGATTAAGAACAGGGAATACCTTCGGTATGAGCCAATAAATAAGAGATATTCTAGCACCTAGAGCTGTGAACAATAAAAATTAAATCTCACAATAAAACATGGCTAGTAGTATAGAGAAGTGTTAGTCTCTCCATATTTATGCTGAAACTAGCTTCCCAACAGCAGCCTGATTTTTCAATACACGTACTCAAAACGGAAACACAATCCAACTGAGACGTCAGATGCCACACTGCATCTAGGGTTAGAATTTTTCTAGGAATGTCTGATGCAAGACACACCACCCGGCTTAGAGATAGCCAGAATTCACTGTTCCCTGTTAAAACATTTTCCAGTTTAAGTGTCAAAAATATGAACAACCAAAACAGATTAACCTACAAATGTCAAAATCCTCTATAAGTACTGAAGGAGTAAAAGTGCCTTTCACTGGTTTTGAAGTTTCATGTACCAAAATACTTAAAGTTATCATATTAATACTAAAACGGTAATTAATGTACAGACTGTAGGATTCCCAAAGCCTCATTTTTCGCAGGAAACTATTAACTAAGATCCAGATTCTCTGCTGTGCCCAGGGTCTACTGGGTGCAGGGAATGGGGGAGTGTAAAGAAGCCAACTGCAGGTGCCCAATTCTCAAGCCCAGGACTATGCCAGCCCCAGACCTGAGTGCTGCTCTAATCTAGCATAGCTGGTAATAGGCCCCAACAATATATTAGCCATCTCAGAATGCCAGTACGCAATAGCAATTCGGACAACTCTTTCATGCTCCTGGCACAACCCTGCATACCAGTGCATGCGGGTGGTGTAAATAAATATCCCAGCTATACAATAGCAGAGTATTCCCGCATGGCTAGGGTAATTCTCAGATGACAAGAGCCTCCCTATTTCTAGACCCTTTATGCAGCTTTGGGGCCTTGAGAATCTGGCCCTAAAAATTTCTAAAAACATATAATAATGGCCTTGAGATGCCTTTGGCAGTGGGCTTCTGAAACAGTATGTATTTGTTATATGCATATAGCAGTCTGGTGCATATTTTGCCATGGCCTAATGCACCCTTTGCAAAGTGCACATTGTCCAATGACTCACAGCTTCATAAATTATGAATGACTCATTGCAGACTTTTGAATTCTGCATGGCCCAGAAGAGGATGGCAATAATGAGAGAATAGCAGGCATGCTGCTGCTATGGGGTCAAGTGGGAGGGGCAGGAAAGCTACATTAGGGACCTTCATTTCAGAATAGTAAACAGAAAAGAGGAAGTCAGAGTAAAAAGTCCACCTTTGTGGGGCTTGTAAGGTCCTTTGGAGTCACAGCTTACAATGCCCACTTTAGACAAACTGCAAAGCCTACAGGAATTGCTGTCATCAAGCAATTCTTCAATCGGTTTTTTTTTTAATGTGGCATAAATCTTCATTTAATCTGGAATGAACAAAGTTGAAAGAATCCTCTACCACAGAACAATAGGAATTAGAGATAAAAATACCTTTCAATCATCTTTTCTATTCCCTACCAATGCAGGATTGTTCTCTACAGTATATTTTCTAGTGCTCTGTATGCCCTTTGGATTTAAATGGGCCAAGTGATAGATAGGGTTTCCACAGCATCCACTGGGAGACTATTTCAAAGTATAATAAATCTGTCAACATTTTTCCTGATACTCAGTCTGCATTTTCCCACTTTTAATTTTATCCCATTACTCCTAGTTATACTAGTACCAACATAAGTAATTCCCCTTCTAATAGTTGTACAGTTACAGTCCCCCCTGAAGGCCTAATTCTGCCACTCTTACTCAGGTTGAGTAGTTTAGTTACTCCACAAGCAGTCCCATTGCTTACGGTACTCAGCAGTGTGAGTAAGAATGGCAAAATCAGGCATTTAATCTTTCTTCATAAATCAGTTCTTACTGATTATTTGTGCAGCTCTTCACAACTCCAATTTGTCATTATCTTCTGGTAATGAAGTGCCAAGAAGTGACAATATTTCAGATACAGTCACCCCCACAGGCATATAGAGTGAGATTTTTACTTTTCCAGTTCTTGTGCATATACAGCCCAAAATTGCTTTTGGCCTTTTTTGCTGCCTTATCAGACTTCAAGCTTAATTCCTGTCTCCTATCACCCCACAGTTTCTTTCAGCATAATACCAATGATTAATAAAAAAAATATTTTGCACTGCTACATCATATTCCATATGAGGATCTCACAGTACATTTGTGAATTAAGCTTCTGAACAACTCATTAAACATACAGATTAAGTAACTTGCCTGAGGTCAAACAGGGAGTCTGTGACACAGCCAAGAACAGAGCCCAGATCTCCTCCTGATTTCCAAGCAAGTGCCTTAATCATAAGAGCATCCCTCCTCCCTTCTCCACAGTACCTTTCATTTTTCCAAGTTACATCTCATTTTATCACCTTCTGCCCACATTTCTAGCCGGAACACCATGTCCCTTTGTATTATTTCTTTGTTCTAACAGATGTCTATAATACCTATGAATTAATGTACTCTACATATGTCATTACCATGTTGCTCTCCCCATCAGATCATTACTGTAGATGTTAAATAAGAGTGAACCTAATAATTTTCCTATGCAAGCAGACTGAAATGAATTTTGAGACTCAGATTATAAAATTCGTTACTAAGATCCAAATATATAATATCTACTGTTTCCTTCTTCCACTATCTTGGGCAGAAGAAAAGAGTTTGAATTCCCTTTTCCATCTTGAGAACTGCGCGTGCACACGCACACACACACACACACACACACACACCATTTTAAGTGTTGACAAGGCCTAAGATATGGTTCTGGTGGCATCCTCAGGCAAACTTGCATCCTTATCTCCAAGCAATCAATATTTAGTCTAAAAAATTAACAGAAATTGTCATGTTCTCTGTATGTGTGTATATATATCCTCACTATATGTTCCATTCTATGCATCCGATGAAGTGGGCTGTAGCCCACGAAAGCTTATGCTCAAATAAATTTGTTAGTCTCTAAGGTGCCACAAGCGCTCCTGTTCTTTTTGCGGATACAGACTAACACAGCTGCTACTCTGAAACCAGTCTAAAAACTGGTGATACTGTACCTCTAAGAGAGGGGAATGTCACTACCTTCCTCAGATATGTTCAGGAGGAAGAGCAAAAACTATGTTTCTTTAATGGTAACTTCTTTGTTGGATGGCTGCTAGGATGCTGGAATCTATTCCTACAAAGGTGTTCAAGTACAACAGTCATGAGAGCAATACATGTACCCAGATAGAAAGCAATGTGCCATGCCCATAAGCGGACATGGTTTTGTTATACACTTTCACGGCTCAATGCAAGACATGACAAATAGCACAAGTGGAAATATACAGAAGTCAGAAGACTTCTATTTAAGGTCCCAGAACTCTGAGTACCAATACTGTTGGGCCCGTGCCAGAACAACAAGCATGACTGGGGTTTTGCCTAATCATATTTTTCTGACCATCAGTGTAACTGGTGAAAAAGAAAATAAACAACAATGCATTTGTGACCGAGTTTCTGTTTATCCCTGCTCTGGAGATCTACCAACAGATAACACTATCTCCTGAACGGAGACTACTTGTACTGGTCCTGTAGTATCTGACTTATAATCGTCTTCTACAACATTTTCTTTGCCAGCCACAGGGAGGGGAAAAGAATGCGTTCACTGAGCCAAACACCAATCCCCTAGGGTCCCTGCCTTCTGACAGAGTATATGTGAGGGAATGTCTCCCTGCCTGTTGGTTTACACTCACTGTTCACTCCCTTTTTCAGATCATTATGAAATATATCAGCACTTGAGGCATGCTGCTGTTAGCCTTTTGCCATCATGAAAACTGACCATTTATTCGCCAATTTCTGATCAATGACAATTCCTTGCTTCTCAATCCATTGGATACTTAGTTTCTTCAGCAGTGGCTTGTGGGACTCTCTCAGAGGCCTTTTAAATGCCCAGATGAATTTCAACTGGTTCCATCTTACCAAATATTTATATTGGCCAGTTCAAATAATTACAATATATTAGTGAGATTTGATTTCCCTTTGAAGAAACAGTGTTGGTTGGTTAGACCCAACTGTGATGGGCTCCCCATGGGGTGCCACCTGGAACTGGGGCCGGGCTCCCTTTACACTGTACTGCTATGACAGGCCCTCAAGCCCCCTCCAGCAAACATACAGGTAGGGACACACCCACCTACAGTTACACACAGATGCTGAGATCAGCTCAGCATGGGAACGGTCAGCTAAGGCACTGCCCAGTTCCTAAGGTGCACCTCCAACCCCGGACTGAAAACCCAACATTATATCATCTTGTGCTGCACAGAGAACTGTACAGCGTAAACTCATGAAATTCGCCCCCTCCCTCAATGTGGAGAGGAATATACACAGCTTTCTGACCCAAGTTATGATTTCCATGCACTGGTTTTAGACAAACCAAAACAAGTCTATTAACTACAAAAGATAAGATTTTAAGTGATTATAAGGGATAGCAAACAGATCAAAGCAGATTATCTAGCAAATAAACAAAAACGCAATCAAAGCTCTGATGGGGCAAGGCCAGATGGCTACAGTAATGTAGTGAGGAACAGGTATGTTAGCCCCAGGCTAAACAAATCCCTGGTACCATGGTAACCAAATGGCAGTTGCTCCAGGTTAATCAAAACACCTGGGGCCAATTAAGATCCTTCTAGAAGGCAGTGGAGACAGCTACATTGATTGGGACACCTGAAGCCAATCAAGGGCTGGCTGGAACTAGTTAAAAGCCTCCCAGTTAGTCAGTGAGGTGCGGGCGTCAGGAGTTATAGGAGGGAGTTGTGCTGTTGGAGGAATGAAGCAGTACAAATCCATATCAGGTGTAAGGAAGGAGGCCCTGAGGTAACAGTGAAGGAGATATTGAGTTGGGGGCTGCTGTGGGGAAGTGGCCCAGGGAATTGTACATGTCCTATTTCCAAAAAGTCAGCTACCATAGCTGCTAATTTTAGGGTCCCTGGGCTGGAGACCAGAGTAGAGGGCAGGCCCAGGCTCCCCCCATCCCCGATTAATCACTGAGACTGGGAGGCAACAGAGACTGTGCGAGGGAGGATTGCTTCTCCTCACCTCCATTGTTGGCTTATGATGAAAATTGCTCAGTAAGCTGTGACCCTTGCCTCTAGAGAGAGAAGGGCTATGTGGAGGATCACAGAGAGCCTCTGAGGCTAGCAAAAATCCACCAGGAAACGCGGGACCCACAGGGACAAGGTCGGAGCTCTGTCACAAAGCTTAATATACTAAAGAGATTGGATATGAGTAACAAATTCTCACCCTAATTATTGATTTAGGCAGTTTGCAGAGATTCTTGACGGCAAACTGCACTTGCTTGCAGCTTGAAAACCCCAGGTATTCCTTTCATGGGCTAGAAATCCCTCTAGCCTGGGTTCAACCCTTCTCCCCCAGTCCAGTCTTTGTTCCTCAGGTGTTTCCAGCAGTCTCCTTTGGGTGGAGAGTCAGTGAAGAACCATGATGATGTCACTCCCCTGCCTTAAATAGCTTTTGTATATGGCAGGAACCTTTTGTCTCCCCCCTTAGTTCCTACACCTGGTCAGTGGAAAAACACTAGTATTCCAAGATGGAGTCCACTACCAGGTGATTTGGTCACATGCCCCTATAGGGACACAGCAGCCATGACTTGGAGGCTGTTTGTAGCATCCTCAGGAAGGCTCCCCAGTTGGAGATTAGCATCTTCTAAGACCTATTGTTCCCCCTAATGGCCCTTCCTAGCCAGCCATCTAGACTGATTGCATTCTGCCTAGTGGGCATTCCCCACGTGTGAACACATTTGTAATAGATGCATAGACAATATTCCTAATTTCAGATACCAAAATGATACATGCATACAAATAGGATAATCATGCTGTGAATCATAACCTTTTTAATGATATCTTACATGACCCATCTTGCATAAAATGCATCATAGTTATGCCATAATCATAATAATATCACTTTGAAGACTATGGGGCGCAATGCCACACCAACTATATCATGATCTTTTATATGTCTTATATTCGTAATTATCATTTAAATCAATGACAGATGTAAAGGCCTCCAGATCTGTAATTCCCTGTTTCCTATTTGCCATCTGTAATGCCTTCTTTTCCACCGCTTCATCAAAAATCAACTTCACTCTAAGCAGGTGATGGTCGCTGCCGGTGTTGAAAGGCTGCACCACAGAGACATCTTGAATGATGCGCCTTTTATCGACTAAAATATAGTCGATTTCATTCTTGCTCTCGCGTTTGGCACTATCCACGTCCACCTTCTTGCAGTCTTCCTTTTGTACCAGGTGTTTGCCACATACAATTTTTGTTTCTGCCATCGCTACCAGCCTTTCTCCTCTTTCATTCCTTTCGCCACTCCCGTATCTCCCTATGAACTTTTCACCAGCTTTCCCTCGCCCGACCTTGGTGTTAAAATCTCCCATCATGACAGCATAAATGGACTTTTGCACAAGGCTCTTTCGAGCTCTCCATAGAATTCTTCCACTTCTTCGTCCTCACTTGCACTTGTGGGAGCGTAGGCCTGGATGACCTTGAGGGTAGCTTTTGACTGCATCTTCAGATGCAACACACCGATACGTGATGATATTAGCTGGCATGATACAACTTTTAAAGACCAATCCTTACTGATGATAAATCCGACTCCTCCAACATTTCTAGCACCATCTCCCTTTCTGAGCCTCCATTCTTCTACTTGATTTCCAACTCCTTCTTTCGTCGGGTTTCGCGGACACCAAGGATATTGCATCTTATCCTTTTCTTCTCCTCCATCAGATGGTTTAACGTTTCCTCCCTCACCAGCGTCCTACAATTGTAAGTACACACAGAGAACGTGGTCCTTTTCCATGTTGGCCTAGCACCTGACATTTTTAGCAGCCTCTCGTCGCTCATGTTCCACTCCGCCACCGTAGAACGATTCGATGATGCGCACGGAACTAAGACCCATTTACTCGTGTTGTTTTAGCCATTAACTTCAAGCCATCCCACTGGCTAGGCGGGCAGGCATGGGTACCTCCTCAAGCTTAGCTAGCCTTCAACCTCTAAGGAGAAGGAGATGCGCTTTTTCTGAGAAAGCAATCCCCCTCCCTGGATTGAATAGTCCAACTCTTTTGTAGCATGGTTAGACCTACCAGGGCATATGCCCCACTACCATAGCTGTCAGACGGCCAGGGCCACCACTGCACCACGATGAGCCGCTGAGGTAGGATTTTGCAGCAATATAGAACCTTATTGTTAATGCCAGATAAAAGTAGGTGTCTCCCACAAATTCCTCCATGGTGAAGAGCTATGCAAAGAAATTATTTATTTAGCATCTCATCAATGTCCTTATCTATTTTAATTGTTCCCTTTTTTATGGTCTGCTTCTACTTATTTCTAAAAGCATACGAACACATTTTTCATGCTGTAACCTTCTAATCCTGAGCTATGACAATTTGTCAAATCAATGTGCATTACTAATATAATAACTTCAATTTTAGGGTTTTTGGGGCCTCAGAAATATCAACACAAGATTCACTTTAGGAAGTTAAAATTTTAAGCATGAGGATTAATGAGGAACACCAGTTTATGCTAACACAGTTACAGTCTATATAATAATGTGTGCATTCTATACTTTTTAAATGTATGTTTAATTTGATATATCTATATCTATGAAAGCTTGTAGCTGAAGAGTTGTTGTTTTTTAGTGTTCACCTTTAGTTGCAGTGTCTTCTCTAAGTTTTCAATCTTCTTTTCAGCTATTTTAAGCTGCCTTAGCTCCTCTGACTCTCTAAAAGAGCTCTTTGGGGACAGAGACCTTGAACGTTTCACAGGTGGTTCCTGGAGAATAAAACAAGGACATGGTTGAACTAGTTGGAACACTGGATTATGAAAGACATGCAAAATTAAAGAACAAGTAATTTTGAATACTAATAATGAATTATAAAAAAAATCCTGCATGGAATACCAGAGAAATAACAAGCAGAATTACCACAGCGCTACCACTAAAGGTTTCTCTGTGACTTGTTAATGAGAATATTCATTTACATTTACATTGTTTCTTTCAGAATAATGATGTCCCATTAGGGAAGACTAAAGGGTTATAGACTCAAAAATGCAAGAAACCTCATTACAAAGGAGGGGATAGAGGCTGGTCTAATTGCTCTATAAGGGTCCAAGGTTACACTTGATAGGACAACCAGAAACAAGAGGGAAAGGATTTTTCTCCCTTTGAAATAGTTTAACACACTGTGAAGTTGAAGGAACAATATGCTTGAGGAATATAAATACAACAGACAGTAGATCTTATACTATAATGACCATATGGTCATTAACTATAATGTGGCTAACTAGAGACAAGAATATGTGTTTATATTATGTACAGCTTCATATAGCAATCTGGAGAAAGAGTATGTGAAAGTAACACTTAAACTGGGCAGCATTCTTGTTCTGACTATGTCATATGTCCTTATATAAAACAAATAAAGTCCTCTTCAGATTAGGCATACTGATTTTCTGAATAACTTTGTTTAAGGACAGTGAAACATTGAGCAGCAGCTTAATATCCATGAGGTAATCATTTTTAAACTTCATCACTATGAGATAGTCAGAATACAGAATACCATTAGTGTTAGAGGGCAGTTTTTTTAGGTCTCTTCATTAAAATTTGACATGTACTTTTAGTATTATGATTAAATTTCACCTCTACTCTGTTATAACACCACCCAACATAACACGAATATAACGTGGTAGAGCAGCGCTCCGGGGGGCAGGGCTGCGCGCTCCCACTGATCAAATCAAATTCGATATAATGTGGTAAGATTTTTTGGCTCCCAAGGACAGCGTTATATGGAGGTAGAGGAGTATTAATTATTAAAATTATTTAAACCACATATAATCACATAACTTTGGACAAATAGCGGGGGGGTGAGTCATTACAATTTTTATTTTTTATAACTAAATGATATATAACAAAGAGAGTTTGGATAACACTCAGTTACTATACACCAGATCAGAGTATTCTTTATTAATTCTTATGTACGTAAATGTCAGTGTTTTATCTGTCATATCAGTAATTTTATCTTACTAAACAATATATAAACAAAAGCATTTGTGATACTGTCAAAATAGATCAAAAACCACTTTTCTGGTTTTCACAGATATTGGCAATATACTACCCATAAGTTTATCTTCCCAAATCCTGTTATACAAATTAAGAGACTCTTTTCATTTTCCTTTGGCAATTGTCTTGCAGTGGTAAGTTTAACACCACCCCCCATATTGTAGTTCGTGATTTTTCCTATAAATATCCATACAATTTTAAAGAAAATAAAAATATCAGATTCTACATACTTATGGTTAATTTTAAGTATTTTAAAATTCCTTGCATTTGAAAGATGCCTAAATAAAAGAAATCAAAAACAGGAGCGCAGAACATGTGAAAAAAATGTAACTTTATTTGCTTCTTATGGCAGAAAGAATTCCACTGTTATTGTATTAATCTATATAAAGCATTTAGACTCAACATATTGAAATTCCTAATCTGAAATTGTCAGAACTCAGGGACAAGATACCATACTCTCCATGTGTTTTCAGCAGTTCTTATGCAAGCTGGAAAACAAATTGGAGCTATAAGGAAGCTCACGGCATTAATGTTTAAAATACTTTTTACAATGTGGTATATATTTAGTATGGTGCCATGTTACCTAGGAAGAGAATAGATGTCTATGAAAAAGCAAGATCATTGGTCAATACTTTTTTTATATAAAATTTTGGCCAATATTTTCAGAAGTGACTGATTATTTTGTCTGCCTCACTCAATAAAGTGATCAGTCAGACGCATTAAAGGGTGGAACATTTAAGATTTTGCAAAATCAAGCCCCTTTAAAGTGTCTGAAGTTGGGCACTCAAAAACTGAGAACACTCACTTTTGAAAATCTTGGCCTTTGTGTTTTTCACACTAATCAAAATTCACACATACCAAACGCAAGTCCATGTCTACCGTAGTATCTAGTTACTGCATACCTATATTTAGTGGCCTTAATAAGAATTTAAAATGTTACAATATAAGTGTTACAGGACACCTTATTTTTCAAAAGCAGTGAGTTAACTTCTTTCTCAAACTTCATATGTGTACAGAAGACTGAGAAAAAATCTGATTGCCCAGAAGCTTGGATCTAGAAGTCAAAGGGGAAGTTTACTTACGTTATAGACATATGGTTCTTATGGGTATTCACTGTGGGGGGGGTATGAGCTTTGTGTGCCCAATAGCAGTGTCCGTTGGTCCACATACCTGCGTCTCCTCATGTTCCCAACCAAGGGTTTATGGAAGAGCATGGACTGACCGTACATCCAGTTCCTACTCTACCGTGAATCCAAAGAGGACCCGAGCAGAACGGAAGGAGAGCGGGTCGTGAATACCCATATGGACCATACATCTCCAAGAACTCCAGTTGCTATAAGCTTCCACTCTTCTTCAAGTGCAAGTTCCTCTCGGTATTCACTGTGGGTAATGTCCAAGAGGTGCTCATTGAGGAGGAGGGTGCAAGGAAATGTGTTGCACCACAGACTGGAGGATTGCTGAACCTAAACAAGCATCTCCAACCAAAGATTGAATAAAAGCATAATGTCTGGTAAAGGTAGGAATGCAACCCCTAGTTGGAGATCTACATATCTCTGAGATGGGAGCTCCTTGCAGGGAAGCCACTGAGGCCACATGGGCTTGAGTTGTTTGGGCCCTGACAGTCTGAGGAGGAGCAGCTTCATTTAAAATTATAAAAAAGGAGGCTGCAGATAGAAATCCACTCAGAGCATCTTTTCGAAAAGACAGCTTCTCTCTTTACTTTCAGTGATAGTGACAAATAATCGTGGAGCCTTCGAAAAGGGTCTTGTTCAGTGTAAGTAGAAGCAATATACCAATCACTTCCTGTTCTATTGGGTTTCAAAAACATCCCTGGATAGGGTACCCCACTGATGGAAGATGTAGTGTCCTTTTGACAGGTGAAACTCCCACTTGTGATCCCTGGGCAAATGTCTGCTGAGGCTGTCTGTCAGGGAATATATTATCCCGGAATGTGCGCTGCTAAGAGGGTTATTCGATGTTGCATGCACCAGTTCCATAGCTGAACTATGTCTCTGCACAGGGTGGGGGGGGGTGGATGTCACTCCTCTCTGTTTGTTTATACAGGAGACAGTGATCATGTTATTTGATCTGATCTGGATATGTGTGGACCAAATACGGGGTAGAAATGTCACCGCCCGTTTGAGAATCCTTTCGTGAGGGGATCCCTGAAAAGGGACAGGGAGAGGGTTGTGTGTGTAGGGGGCAGGGAAGACAGGAACTCTCAAGTGTGGTCAGTCAATACAATGTCCAAGACCCATTTGTCCAGAGTGATAAGGTGCCATATTGGGAGAAAACAACCCACCAAAGGGAATGGGGATAACAGGTGATAAGAAGGCTGGTTGATGGCTCTCAGGCATCCTGTCAAAATGCTGTTTTGGCAAGTGGCTGGGACTGAAGAGAGAAGTAGAATAGTGCTGTGTGCCTGTCATGCTGGACCCTCTATTGTTTTCTGGGGGACTGGTAGGTCTTTTGGTGGAAAGAGCGAGGCGGTGCGTGGTATCTAGAGGGAGACGGCCTGAAATATTTTCTGTGTATCTCTAAGGAGCAGAAGGTAGTACAAGAGTAGTTGGGGTGTGAAATGACATCAATTTTTTCACTAAAATGATTGTTACCCTCAAAAAGAAGATCCTCTACTGTTGCCTGAACCTCCTTGGGGAACCACGATGCCTGCAACTATGAGGCCTGTCTCATGACTTCTGAGGTAGCCATGGAGTGTGACACTGGCCGCACCATTGAGTGACACTTGGAGGAAAAATATTGCTATGGCATATTTAGTGCAAAGGCATCCAGGTGATTTTGGAAGCCCTGTCAGGTTGCTGGGTTGCCAGAGGGACCGCTGGTTCCAAGTCATTTTCTTCTTATGAGTAAGAGTCGTCAGACTCTAGTGGTGCAGCCACAAGACCTGACTCCAACTGACCAGGGACAGGAACTGGAGAATAATGCACTGTGGTGTCAGGCCTTCCACCTCACAGCTGGAGCTTGGGACCAGTTAATGTTGAGTAGACAGTGTCATGAAATCTTTCAGCAGGATCGGATCTGAGAGGATCCATATAAATTGCCAGATCCTCAAGAAAAATTTATCAAAATCTTGCTGGAGGAGAGCTGGCTGGTGTCTTAGGTATGGCTGGATCTGCCAGCATCATCTTGGTACCAGATTGGTACCGCCAGTGCATAGGGAGAATGGTCTCTTCTGTCTCTGTAGGTTGCTGGAACTGGTCCTGCCCTTTCAGGGTGCAGTTTTTGCAGCACTGGTAGCTATGTTATTACCAATATCTGCCTTTTTCTGTGAGTTCTGGGTGCACCCATTTGGGGACACGGAGTCTCAGGTGGTGCCAGATAAAATAGGGAGAGAGACCTCTTTTTAGAGGATTTGTGGGGTGATTTATCCCTCTTCTTGCAAGAATGTTTACTTTGCCTTCACTGTGTCTCCATTTCAGTCTTTGGGCTTGTAGGAGGACTCTGAACTGGCTGATCCTGAAGCCAGAGAGATGCTACCAAGAGGTTAAGGTTGGGTAGAAGGGGATCAGGAAGGCCCAGGGTCTCAACAGGCCTCACTGAGAACGCCATAAGTTGTCTCCAAAGTCTGAACTCTTGAACACAGTGCATTAGTACTCAGTGAAAAAGCATGACAGATGTCACATCTCAAGGGATGTGGGGATACGGGCAGCTCTTGTAGGGATCATTCATCAGGAACACCAAGAGGCAAGTGAGGCAGAGTTTGAAGCCTGGAACCTTGGGCATAATAGGTGCCCCAAAAAGTGGGGGAGCGGAAGTGGGGGGGAGCCCCCTCATCCCCAAACTAATTAAACTAAACTAGTACAAAAACTAATTCCTAAAACCTAAAACAATGTACAGGATTAAAGATAAAGCAGGAACACTTGCAGTGTAGAGACACAGAAGGGTTCTGTGTTTGACTACAAGTGGTAAAAAAGAAATGAGACATGGTCGGTCTGTGCCACCGCTTATGCCCTCAGTTGGAAGCATGAGGAAATGCAGGTTCTGACCAACGGAGACTTCTATTGAAGAATTTCCAGTCCAGGGTGCATGGAGCACACATGCTCCCACAGTGAATACCATAGGGACCAGCACTCAAAAAAGAATATTGTGTTTCCTGACCACAGACAAGGAGAACAAGGGAGGCTGGTGGTGGCCTGGCTGATAGGCACAGCAGTACTGAACTGCCAGTCAGGAGGAAGGGTGGAAAGAAGGTGAGAGAGGACCAGAGAAGAGATCATACTCCCTTGATGGCTAGATGGCAGGGAAGTCATGAAACTTTTTTGTTGCAACACAGGGTCACTCACAGTATAGAAAAGGTAGAGAACTATCCCCACTGATGACAGAGACACAAATAATGCCTAATGAGAAGTGGTGGGACTAGTAAGAACCGCACTACTGTGGTTGAATATGTTGTTGTCTGTTAAGTAATCTGATCAGAGATCTGTGAAGAGAACAGACTGGGTCTGGGCTTTTCAGCAGCAGTCAGGTAATTCAAAGGCAGTCTTTGCCAGAAAACTGAAGTTAAATTTTTTAGCCAAGTTAGAGTAGGCTGTGTAGTAAAAGGTGCTGTAATGTGATTGCCTGGGGCTGCTGCAATACTCAAATTGATTTCAAGAGGGAGATGGCTTCTCTAATACCTTGCCTCACAACTGCAAACTTAGTTGCTTCTGCTGCCAGGTTTAGGCACTTTAATTTGCAAATTAATCCTCAAATTACACAGTATTTTAAACACATTTACATCAAGACTATATACATAGATTTGGTTGCTTTAGATTTTTTTTTTTTTTAAAAAAGCCTCTTTGGAACAAAAAAAAATGAGTCTGTTTTTTGTCGGGAGTAGAGAGGGGGAAGAAAGATCAGCCTGAATGAGAAGAAGGCAATGCTGAAAGCTTTCACGGAAGTAGTCTTAAAGAACATCCACAGAAAAATATGCTAAGTAATGTGAGAAACAGACATAATTTCACTTTCCACTGTTAATGGAAAGATAAATATCTATGGGCTTGATGACAGAAAGATGAAAGATTGTTTAACTTGTAGAAAATAAGGAAAGGTTTTTTTATATGGATAGTCTTCTAACTGGGTATGCAACTTTTAGAACTGATTCTCTGTACATGAGACTTCTCTGCAAATCACAGGAAATACAGGCAACACAAAGTGCCACTTTTTCCACAAGAATCTCGTACGATGAGTTTGCTCCATAAATCGTAACATGAGAAAACCAAAACTTTACCAGGTTGTTTAATAATGAATGGAACTATTAAAGGTCTTAAAGTTAAGCATATATTTTGCTGGATCAAGGTGCTTTGGTGAATTAGACCTAAATCTCATTAGATGAAGGTAATTTGGCCTTCTGGCTGATGCCTTGGGCAACTGTGAGCTAATTCTGATACATCCATCAGAATGGGTTGCCACTAAGGTCAGAGCACTAAAGATATAATTTGATGTCACCTATTTGGAATATTGCAAAAACTGAGTCAGGGGCTCATGTAGGCCAAGTTAGGGGTGTTTGTAAGGAGAGCAAGAAAGGTAAATTTGTGGGCATATTGTATTTCATGGTGAATTTTATAACCATTGTGACTGAATTCTCACTTACTTTTCAAGAAGAGGAATGAGGATTTCTTACTACTTACAGCAACAAAAGACAATCATGGTCTGCATGTCCAAGACCATATCATTGGGATGACAAGCCAAATGAATATGCAAATTTAACAAGGCTTTTAACCATTAGGTCCCTTGTCTTTCAGAAAACATAGCTTTTGGTTGAAATACTGTTCTCACTGTCCTGTAGCGCAGCAAGATGTAGTATGTGAATTTCTACAGTTGACATAATCAAAACAAGCTCATACATACATACACCCCAAAGCACACAAAGACATATCTCAGGTGGATAGTAAAATGATCACATATCCCAATTTTACCAAGACAGGCCCCGTTTTTCATGCTGTCTGCACAATCTTCTTTTGGAACACCTGAACATGTCCAAGTTTTACTTCATTTCATCAGTCAAAATGTTTGGCTTTTTATAATTACAAAAAGTTTGTCTGAGATATTCCTATACTGAATAGAGTTTGCTTTGTGTTTATTTGCTCTATGTTTACTAGGAACAGACACCCCAGTGGAATGATGGTTCAATGTGATGAACAGTGTTGGGAGTGAAGAGAAAGGTCACCATCAAAAAGAGCGTAGACACCATTAAAGGTGTTCTTTTCCTCAAAGTAAATATTAACAGCTGTTCAGTGGTTCATTCAGAACACTAAAGTTACTGTAAAAACGTCTTCCATTCTGAAAAGCATGCACGTCGTTGAGTCAGAAGCTGGCAGTAGTTTTACCAGCATATTTTATAAAAAAGGGTAGTTTTTCTCTTGTATGAACATTTTGCAACCCTTAAAAAGCTCTACAAAAGTGGTCTGGTTTTGTTTTTATTTTTTAAAATATGGTCACCTTAGCCTATAGATGTTTTGCAGTCCTAACAAACTATTTTCTAGTGCAGGGGTGGGCAAACTAAGGTCAGCGGGTCGGATCCGGCCCCCCTCAGGGCTTTGGATCCGGCCCCCCTCAGGGCTCTGGATCCGGCCCGCGGGGTTGCCCTCCGTGGCACCGCGGGCTCTGCGCCGCTCTCAGAAGCAGCCCCTGGGTGGGGGAGCAGAGGGCTCCGTGTCTTGCCCTTGCCTCCAGGCACCGCCTCCCGCAGCTCCCATTGGCTGGGAATGGGGAACTGCGGCCAATAGGAGCTTTGACAGAGGTACCTGGAGGCACTGCAAGGGCAGCGCACGCAGAGCCCTCTGCCCCCTCCCCAAGGTTGTGGCAGCTCCATGCCTGCCCTGGCCCCGGTGTGCGCCGCTGCCACACCGGAGCCACTTTAGGTAAGTGGCACCAGGCTGGAGCCCGAACTCCTCCTGCACCCTGCCCCCCAACTTCCTGCCCTGACACACCCCTCCTGCATCCCAACCCCCTGCCCCTGAGCTCCCTGCTGCACCCCGCACCCCTCCTGTACCCCAACCCCCTGCCCTGAGCTCCTTGCTGCACCTTCAAACCTGTGCACCCCAACCCCCTGCCCTGAGCCCCCTGCCACTCTCTGCACCCCTCCTTCACCCAAACCCCTGCCCTGAGCCCCCTCCTGCAGTTCTCACCCCTCCTCTGCCCCAATCCCTTGTCCTGAGCCCCTTCCTACACACCGCACCCCCTCCTACACCCTGCACTCCCTCCCGCACCCCAACCCCCTTGCCCCAGCCCTGCATACAATTTTCCCACCCAGATGTGGCCCTTGGCCCGAAAAGTTTGCCCACCCCTGTTCTAGTGGTTTGAAAGGAATCTGGGAATAAAACATATTTGTAAACAGAACTAAATTAAGCACTCATCAGGAATAGCAGGCACGAGTGGAGGAATGAAGTAATGTGTTCTATACCAGATAGACATTCTCTATAATATTATTTGGGTATGTATACTTAAAATACTGATATTGAGTTCTTTAAGATTTGTCTCAGGTGGCAATGGTATTGTCATTTGTATGATTAGTCCTGTCCTTGCTTTAACAAAGTCTCACACTAAAAACAAAAATTAGAAGCTCTGCGTAACAGTCCAAAAGAGAAGAACAAGAAGAATATAGAGAAATTATTTTCTTCAATCACTTGATTTTAATATACCTGAAAGAGACAAGATCCCAAAAATTGGGACAATCATATTTTCTTGCTGGACAAACCCATTTAAAATTTTTGCTTCCTGTGAACAAGTGATCTGAAAATAAGTATTTTGCAAGCATAATGTACACTATGGAATAACGAGACAGAGCTGGCCACTCAAGGTCCTATAATATAGAATACTAGCTACTTGGTAATCTTCATAAGGGAACATCTTTGAGGAAGCAGAATGCCACCCCCACTTTGTAAGCTAGGCAGGGGTGTTTCTGTGAGTTTCCATGTGACATAAATGTCTTTCACCCAATGTGCTCTATAAAACCTCAAGAACAAAATCTTAGAAAAGTAAGCTGCTGACCTGGCTGATCCACACCAGTTTACACAAATACCATAAATGAGTTCTCAACCATTAGAATTATTTTAATATCTATTTTATTAATAGGTAATAATGACTTTAAATAGAAGGAGGAACATAATTATAAATAAAACAACAAATTTAGTACTTTACAAAATAAAAGATATCCGGACTATAAACTGAAGGAGTTCTAGTTTTTAGTACTTTGTATAAAATAACACCACTTCATATTCAAAAATTCAGAGGCATAATTTTCCATTATTTACAAACTCTTATAAAATAAAAATTCTTATTACTTATATTTCCATAGAAAGGAAAAAAGGGTATCCTAACAAACAGAATGAAATACTTAATATTCATTTTAAGAAACCTGCAAAGAATTTGACCATTAAATAATTTAATTAAATTAAGAACCCCTTATTCTGTGTTAATAAGGTAAAACTTTCTACTCCCAGAAGTTATTTTAGCAAGTCTTTGGCAGAAAATACAAACACCCTTCAAACAACCTTCCACAATTATAAGCAGCATGGACAGTTATTAAAAACAGTTATCTGGACCCCTGAGCAAAAATGTTTGGCTTTGCCAGCCTCATTTTGACATAACAACACAAGACAATAAAACTATCCTACCTCATGCTTTCTTCCAGACTTTACGTTTTTGCTTTCAAGGATGTCTGTGCTGCAAAAGCTATGCTCTGCTAGGTTAATATTTGCTGTTTTCAATTTTTCCTGCAAACACTGTATTTCAAATTTCTGTGATGCTATAAGACACTCTAGCTCATTTAAAGAAGGTTGTTGAAATTCCTAGAAAATAATAGCACAAGTATGTTTAATTAGTAACATTAAAACCATAGAATTGTAATAAGAAAATATAGACAAAGCTGACTTCAGAAACAAGATCATTTATGTCATATGAATCTGTGCAAGCTGTAAAAGCTTCCTTCCTTGGGAATCAAAGGTGTAGCGATCCATCAAAAGCAACTCCCTAAGATCTAAGTAAATGTATTTTCACAATATCATACATTTTTAAAATCAGGAGAAAAATTAAAAAATTAATTTATCATGATTTACAATGTCTGTCTCCATACAAACATTAAAGCAAGTTGGTGAAAAATAACTATTGCAGTCATTTTAACTCCTACATGAAAAAAACAGGATTTCTTGACAAAAAGCTTTAACTCCAAAATTCATTAGTGCTAAAAATTAAGATCCCAAGCCTCTTGGTATCAATAAATTACAAAACTAGAAGATAAACAACAGTGGCAATGTTGCTCTCAGAACTACTTTTGTAATTATTTTAGAGTGCCCAAAAGTGTAGCCGCTGCCTCGCAAAAGTAAGTAAAGACACAGCCCTGACCTGTGGAGCTTGTAATGTAAATTCAGGTGATACAAGTAATGAGGGTCCAATTTAACAAAAGAGATGGAAGAGAAGAAATACAAGAGAAGAGGAAGAGAAGGTTAATGACACTGGATCAAACTGTTACTCAGTAAGTCATGTACACATCTTCATGGTGCCGCTGGATTAATTATTTCAAAATTTTAAATTTATTAACTCATTTTATAAAGACTCCTTGGCATAATAGAATAGGAACAAATTCTTCTCATCCTGGCCCTGATTCAAAATCCATTGAAATCACTAGAAAGGCTTGCATGGACTTCAATCACCTTTAGATCAGGCCTCTGATGTACAAAAGTATCATCATTTACTTTAAGGGGACTACTCATTTCCATAAGGAAAGGAAGATGCTAGAATAGCTATTAACACTTATTATTCCTTCATCCAAATATACACATCAAATGGTCTGGCCAAAAAAAAAAAATCCAAAAAACCCAAAACTGCTACAAGAAATCATTTGGTTAAGTTTGCTGGACAGTTTCCACATTCAAACATATCGTCAGACAAATAGCAAAGTCTGAGCAAAAGGGCTTTGCTCACAAATGAATACACTAAAAATGCAGAAGGATTAAAGAATAGGAGAGTGGACATAGTCAGATGATTCCTTGCTATGCAACTTTTTGCCCATAAGCACTATGAACTTAGTTCCTGCAAGTAAACATAAAACCAAAAATATCAAGCACTAATTTTGTTAATACGATAAATAAGATCACTCCTCAGCCAGATACAGAGCAGAAGGGTAGGGAGCTCCTTCAGGGTGAGGGAACAAAAATGGTCAACAAGCTTACTAACACAGTTCATTTAACAATCTCTGTTGCACTCTAAGCTATTTGAGACTATGTGGTTGCAGATAGATGAACACTTCCTCTCCCTCATTTCTGATCCCCAGGGACACTAGAAGGCAAGCCTACAACAACTGGGAGATCATAAACAAAAAAATGAAAAAGCAAGGTGAAAGTGACAGGGCAGGTACTTGGTTTGCCAACTACAGAAAGGAGGATTTCTATGGAGGTAGGATTCTTCACTTTACAATTTGTCAGAGCTTCTCTACTACTGACAGGTGAAAATAACCCAGAAGATAAGAGTAAAGCCAAGGAATAAAGGGTCTTTGCTGTTTTGTATTTAAGTAATATACTTTAGGACATTAGATTTTTATGGAGCTTTTCAATCATGTTTGCATATATAAAATGATCAAAGAAGTTCAATACAAAATAACATCCTCTTTTTCATTCTAATAAACATGCACACACGCCCATGCCCATAGGCATTAGATTGAATAAAAGTTGTTTGCTGTTAAATTTTGAACTACATGTAAATGATACATCCATTAGATATAAAACAATTCCTTGCCAGCTTGCAAAAAGGGAGTGGACTCTCTAAACTCAAGGTACGTCTATACTTACCAGCAGTGTGCAGAGTACAGAAACTGCACACTCAGCTAGGACACTTATAAATAGCAGTGTAGATGGTAGGACATGGCTTAGGTGAGTAACTGCCCTATATGACTGAACCCCCAGGGCAAAGAACCTATGCAGCTCTCTACATGTCCAAGCAGTGCCTCCCACATCTACACTGTAATTTTTAGCAGTGTAGTGCCCTCTGCCTTCCCACTTCTGAAGCATTTCTCTGCTCCAGTGAATGTCATGATGGGGCTTAGGCTGTCAGAACTAGTGGTCAGAGCAGGAGCCAAAATGAGGAACCCGAGCCAAGAATCAGAACTGTGAGTCAAGCAAAGTGTCAAAGCTGGAGACAGGAGTCAAAGACCTGGGGAAGGGATCAGGAACAAGGCAGGAACACATTATGAAGCAAAGTTCAGGAGTCAAGTGAGAACTCAAGGTCCAAAGCAGCAGCCAGCCAGTAATTCATCCAGTTGCACCGACAAATCCCTGTGCCTCCTTCTAGCTTAAATAGTACATCCAGACCAATCAATGGGGCCAGGCGCTCTGCCAGTCAGGACTCCCAGGGCAGTGCCTCTGGTGGGGCTAGGGTTCCATTCGCCACTCAACCCAGTAATTAATAAGAAGCTTCTGGATGGCAGCTGGAACATGAAAGGTGCTTGGATTCCCATGGAACTGGGATCAAGATCCATGGATCCTCACAGTGAAAGGCTCCAGCAGTGGGGAAAGGCTCCAGCAGCTCCCCTCTGGCAGAGCCTTTTCTTGCCCCAGTGAAAGGCTCCAGCAGAGGAGAGCTGCCAGAGTCTTTTACTGCATGTGTAGCTACACATACTGCCGTGGCAAGTGTGGATACAGCCTTCCTTTCACCGCACTGTATAGCTACACATGTAGGCCCGTACTCTACACACGACAGTGTAAGTGTAGACATAGGCTCAGTTATGACTATTTTAATTAAGGGCAATATTTTATTATATCCATGAAATATAACTTCTTCAAAGTAGAAGAAAAATCCAAGACATTTATACTGAAACTTGAACCAGTAAGATTACAGTAGACAAATAAACTTAAGTCTCCTTTATGGTATAATTATTGGCTGGTTATTGTACTTATGCTGTCAAATTTCCCCAGTCACCAATGAGATATGCATAAATGTTATGAAATGAAAATAAATGTAAGAACCACAAAATGGGTGAAACGTTGGCTACCCTGAAGTCAATGGCAAAACTTTCATTGACTTCAGTGAGCCCAGGATTTCACTTAAAGAATTTTTCTTCTGTTTATCTTTTTTCTCTAAGAGTTGTGCAAAAATGAACATGCAGGGGTAACTCATTATAAATAATTCTACTAAATAAATATTTTCTCTTTCTCTCCTTTGTGCGTGTGCGCGCGCACACACACACACTAACACACAGAGTAAATATGCATATCTCTGGGTTTTTATTTTATCAGAACCTTTTCAAGGGTCTGTGTTCATATCCTTATAGTTATGCAGTGGATCACCATTACCTGTGTAGAATTTACTGTATGTTTCATAGGTAGGGAGTCTTCAGAACCTACTGTATATTTTATAGGTGTTGCTCTTTCTGTGGTTTCAGGAACTCTGAGAACTCACACCTTATTCTGAAGATATCTATTTTCAAGACTGAGAGTCTCTCTAATGAATGTAGTGTTTTTATTAAGATGTTGTGTGTTACCTTCCAGTATTTTAATCTTTTCTTCACCCCCTGATATACACTTTTCTGTGTTTACCAGTCTGGTAACAGCTTTTTACTTGCGTTCAAAAGGACTTCTGAATTTCATGAGTTTTTAGATTTAAAATTAGACTTTTCCAAGCTATACAAATTTAATCAAAGCTATCTCAAAGTTCAGGGATATTCAGATTTGGGGATATGGCTCATTTCACATGGCACTAATGTAATTCTGTGTACTAAATTTTCCTTGGTTAGGAGAAAAAATAGTGGAAAACTAATTTTGAAGTGAAGGGGTTTGTCTTTTGTGCTAGCCAAGCTTCTCCTCTGAACAGAAAATAACCTACTAAAGAATTACTATTTGTGGATCTTGAAAGACAGAGTGAAATTCTGTCAGACCCATAGTGAAGAGTGGTCACTGCCCTTTTTCAGCAATAGCAATCCTCTTTAGTTGTTCAGCTTTTCATCTGCACCCTTGTTTGGGTGCTACTGCAATACAAATGAAAAATAATAATGGAAATGTTAAAATTAAACCGACAGAAATTGCAGATTATTCACTGCAACCTGACATTAAAAAATGGACATGACCTTAAGTAGGAGTGGTGCTGCAGTTCAGGACTTAGGAAAGTAATCAAAACCCAAATCCTGCACTCAGACAGTCCAATCCAGAATGTGTACTAAGGAGATCTGCAAAGACTGGAAAGGAAAGAAGCCTTATGACACACCAAGGAGCAGCAGCGGAGCTCCTCTAGAACTGCTAATGCAGAATCAGTGCTGTAGTAAACCTCTTTCCCACTAGCTGGAATTCTAAGTTTCCACAAGGATGAGAGAGAATTGTCAGTAGTTCCATAAAGTTTCAATTCCTTCAAATTTGTCCCCAAACCCATAGGTTGCATTCAAAGTCCCTGCACAGTTAGACTCCTACATAGGCTGCACACACATAGATTGAGTACACATTAAAAGCAGGCTCTCAGAACTGCCAGAAGTCAAGCATCTCACCTAGGGCATTTAGCAATCCTGTCACACCTCCCCACAGCCCTGCTGAAATGTAATGTACCCTGCAGGGCTGCATGGATTTTCTTGTACACCCCTACCCGATATAACGCTGTCCTCGGGAGCCAAAAAATCTTACAGCGTTATAGGTGAAATCGTGTTATATCGAACTTGCTTTGATCCGCCGGAGGGCACAGCCCCGCCCCTCCCGGAGCGCTGCTTTACTGCGTTATATCCGAATTTGTGTTAGATCAGGTCGCATTATATCGGGGTAGAGGTGTAGTTTTTCCACTAGTCATCAGGGACCACAATGATGGAAGAATAGCAGGCAGCCAAGCTGACACTCCCACTTCTCCTCTTGCTGGATGGATCCAAGTGAGCATGGAGTAGCTGGGATCAAAAAGGTGACACCTGTGGCCCTGAGGTGAGGTGTCAAAGAGTGACAGAGGCTGATGAAAAGAAAGGTCAGACAGTGAGAGCAGGACATGTGCCCCGTGGGGCTGGCACACAATATGGGGACAAGGGCAGAAAGAGGGCCACAGAGAAGGACAGAGGCTGAAGTGGGAGATATTGATCCAGGATTTGCAAACCCCATCTGCAGGTTGACTTGCCCAAAATCCCCATCTCCCCCTTGCCCAGATACTGTCCCACCCACTTCAGTCTGCCCTAAGCTTTCACTTCTCCTCTTCCTCCTAATTTTCTCAACCCCACCTCACTGTAACCTTGGCTCCCCAAGCTGTCCCTAGCTCTTCTAGCCCCTCACCCACTTCTGAGAGATTTAGGAAGATAGGGTGGTACCTGCTCATACTGTGTGGAGCATGAGCAGGGGAAGATCCTGAGGAGGAAATAGTGATTAGCTCTGAGCAGCAACAAATGTTAGGTATGACACTGTTAGGTATGACACAGCAACAAATGTTAGGTATGACACTGCATCACAAAGTAAATGTGTAAGTTAATTTTACAGGCTACTTCCCTCAGATCCCACTGAGGAATACACTAAGAAACTGCACCATCTACTCAGGACACTCCCTACACTAACACCGGAACAAATCAACATACCCTTAGAACCCCGACCAGGGTTATTCTATCTACTACCCAAGATCCACAAACCCGGAAATCCTGGACGCCCCATCATCTCGGGCATTGGAACTCTCACTGAAGGACTGTCTGGATATGTGGACTCTCTACTCAGACCCTATGTTACCAGCACTCCCAGCTATCTCCGTGACACCACTGATTTCCTGAGGAAACTACAATGCATTGGTGACCTTCCAGAGAACACCATCCTAGCCACCATGGATGTAGAGGCTCTCTACACAAACATCCCACACACTGATGGAATACAAGCTGTCAGGAACAGTATCCCTGATGATGCCACAGCACAACTGGTTGCTGAGCTCTGTGCCTTTATCCTCACACACAACTATTTCAAATGTAATGACAATATATATCTCCAGATCAGTGGCACCGCTATGGGCACCCGCATGGCCCCACAATATGCCAATATTTTTATGGCTGACCTGGAACAACGCTTCCTCAGCTCCCGTCCACTCACGCCCCTTCTCTACCTACGCTACATTGATGACATCTTCATCATCTGGACCCATGGGAAGGAGACTCTGGAAAAATTCCACCACGATTTCAACAGCTTCCACCCCTCCATCAACCTCAGCCTGGACCTATCTACACGGGAGGTCCACTTCCTAGACACCACGGTGCAAATAAGTGGTGGTCACATTAACACCACCCTATACCGAAAACCTACCGACCGCTATGCCTACCTTCATGCCTCCAGCTTCCATCCCGGACACACCACAAGATCCATTGTCTACAGCCAAGCACTGAGGTACAACCGTATCTGCTCTAACCCCGCAGACAGAGACCAACACTTAGAAAATCTCCACCAAGCATTCTCAAGACTACAGTACCCACATGAGGAAATAAGGAAACAGATCAACAGAGCCAGATGTGTACCCAGAAGCCTCCTACTGCAAGACAAGCCCAAGAAAGAAACCAACAGGACTCCACTGGCCATCACATACAGTCCCCAGCTCAAACCCCTCCAACGCATCATCAGGGATCTACAACCCATCCTGGACAATGATCCCACACTTTCACAGGCCTTGGGTGGCAGGCCAGTCCTCGCCCACAGACAACCTGCCAACCTGAAGCATATTCTCACCAGCAACTGCACACCGCACCATAGTAACTCTAGCTCAGGAACCAACCCATGCAACAAACCTCGATGCCAACTCTGCCCACATATCTACACCAGCAACACCATCACAGGACCTAACCAGATCAGCCACACCATCACCGGTTCATTCACCTGCACGTCCACCAATGTAATATATGCCATCATATGCCAGCAATGCCCCTCTGCTATGTACATCGGCCAAACTGGACAGTCTCTAAGGAAAAGGATAAATGGACACAAATCAGACATTAGGAATGGCAATATACAAAAACCTGTAGGAGAACACTTCAACCTCCCTGGCCACACAATAGCAGAATTTAAGGTGGCCATCCTCCAGCAAAAAAACTTTAGGACCAGACTCCAGAGAGAAACTGCTGAGCTCCAGTTCATCTGCAAATTTAACACCATCAGTTTAGGACTAAACAAAGACTGTGAATGGCTTGCCAATTACAGAACCAGTTTCTCCTCCCTTGGTTTTCACACCTCAGCTGCTGGAACAGGGCCCCATCCTCCCTGATTGATCTAACCTCGTTATCTCTAGCTTGCTTCTTGCTTGCTTATATATACACACCTGCCCCTGGAAATTTCCACTGCTTGCATCCGAAGAAGTGGGTGTTCACCCACGAAAGCTCATGCTACAAAACATCTGTTAGTCTATAAGGTGCCACAGGATTCTTTGCTGCTTCTACAGAACCAGACTAACATGGCTACCCCTCTGATACTTAATTTTTCTGTCAGTCACCAACGATGAGATCTTTTGTTTAGTAAAGATCAATTAAAATCATATGCTCTTGTACTGCAATATGAACAGAATTCATTTATGTTATGTTCACATACTAACATGCAGCATGTATAAATTGTAATTCATTGCAAAAGGCTGTCCTTGAAATACGCTTGGTGGCGTATTTCTTTACGTTTTAAAGAAATAAAAGTGAAGAAACTTATTTATACAAACCAGAATTTATCTCATTTCTCGCGTGCATGTCAAATTCAGACTCTGTCAATACAGCTGAATACAACTGAAGCTCAGAGCACAGATCTATTTATTATATCCAGTAGCCTGTAGAACTACAAAAGAATTAGGGACATGTTGTAACTGGCCCTGTGTATGTGCACTAAATGGGAAGAGTACAAGGAACCTTCCTACTGCATCCTGCCCACACTAGGACCATCTACAACCTGGCTAAGAAATGAACCCACTGCCTCTCCTACAACTTTTATCAGCGGTACTTGCAGTCCCAGATAGGGTTGCGGGAGCAGAGCTACAGTCCTACCCATGCCTCCAGGCTGCACCACCTTTCAGAGCTGACCAGGCATAGCAGGAAGGAGTGGGAGAATATTCTGGGCCTTTTTAAAGGGTGACAGAGCTTTCTACCTGAGTTATGTATGCTCCTACTGGGAGCTCTCCTACCTCCCCAATGCAAGGCTGTGGTTTTGAGGCACAATCTAACTCTTAATGTGGAGAACCAGAAGGATACAGTGAATAATAGGCTGAATAAGCAGTCAGTTAGGAAACGACATAACCCCCAACCATTTGGCAATCCAATACAGAAGTATTTATTAACCAATTTTTATAAAATTTCTTACCACAGCAGCTATGGCCTGAATTACGAGGATTAAAAAAAAATAGATATTAACAAAAATCAAGAGAAGAGACAAAAACAGTCAAAACTAAATAAAATAAATGGGTTTTGAATCATGTCCTGAAACATATCATATAAAATTAAATAAAAAATGCA